>NC_080678.1:33047485-35547485 GCF_030445035.2 Dasypus novemcinctus | reverse complement strand
TCTGTCACGGTGCATTCATGCACCAGCCTTCATCCTCACTAGTGAAGTGGTTAACAATAGGAATGTACTTTATACATGCAAACAGAAAGGAAATCATTTTGACACACCCTGTGCTCTGCATCTCCCCACTCTAAATTATTATAACTGTGCTCGCTTCTCTAACCCTTTTGTGACCCTCCTTGAGGGCTCATCTACCTTTTACTCTGCCCTGTATGTCATGTGTTCTGACCATTCTGAGGTTACTGCAGACTCGCCTGCCTTTTCCATATGATTGGCCAGACCTTCCTTTGATTCCAGTATGAACTATTATGGACTTCTCTAGCTGTTGTGTTGACCTGCTCTCTTCCCATGCTGAACCTCACCCATTGATGACATGGCAGCCTCTCAAGCCAGTATAGAACCCATTCTTCTGCCTTATTAAGGTTAATGCAAACTTTAAAAACCTAGCATTTCTGATAGTAGCTTTAGAGTTACCATTTGTGTTAGCTCTGCCATTTGCTTCAGACACTGACCTGGCCTGAACTGGTGCTCAACTCTTCACTTCTGACAGTCTGGCTCTGCTCTAATGACTGGCCAAACAGGTCTCTGCCCTATCATTCCCCTCAATTTCTTTGCTGACTGTTCCCAGGGTGTGGGATCATTTCATTGCTTCTTGATCCAGCAACTTACCTTAGGGATCTTGTGACACTGCTTGGTGTGAAATCTGGCTTCTCTGCAAGGCTGTGAAAATGTCTTTGGCTAGCAGCTGTGAGGTAGAAGAGAGACCACCTTTGGGCTTTAGGGATTTCATCTTCCTGAGGCATATGTGTCTGCAAGCAGCCCTGCGTCAATCTTTCTCTTTTGTGCAAGATGATGGCAGTGCCTTGTTAGAAGCATCCTCTGAAAGCCGGAGGACCAGCCACATGGGAGAGGCATGGGGTGAGGAGGTCACTGGGTCCTTGGGTATTTTTCTTCTTTCCTGTTTTAAAGGGAAGAGGGGACAGCAATTGTTGACCTAGAGAACCTGCTTTTCACTTGTTATAGAAGAATTAGGGTCTTTCTCTAAGCAGGAGGTAGTATTATACAGTGGTTGAGCTTAGGCACTGGAATAAGATGGGCCTGACTTTGAACCTTGGCTCTGCCACTTCCTAAATGTAAAATTACTAGCTGTATGAACAGAAGTTTGGTAACTCAGTTTTCTCTATTGAAAATGGAAATAATAATAAGGTTTACCTCATGGGTTTGTTGAATATTAAATCAGCTAGTACACGTAATGCACTTAAAATAGTGCCTGTGTATAGCAAATACTCAATAAGTACTAGTTGTTCTTATCATTATACCTGCCTATTTGAATTGTGAGGATAAAGTGAAGTAATCTATTTGATTTATTTATCATGGAGCCTGGTCTATATAACTCCAATATTGTTAACTTTAAAAACATAAAAGTATCCCCAAATATAATTTAGTTACAGTAGCCACCAGGTTTCCAGTGTAACAGAAATGGAATATTCTTTCAGAGAAAGGGCAGGACTGTGCAGAGGAGCCCTCTGTTCTGTGTCTAGGAAATGAAAGAACTAGGCAGGCCCTGGCTAGAGGTGGGGATGCCTGTCTTATAGCAGAGGCTGATGTCTGCTTACTGACGTGGACCTGAGTTGGTGCTGACAACAGTTCCTCCTCTTTGTAGGTTTCACACATTGAACTGGGGAAGCTTTGGCAATGAGCTTCTGGAAGGCTCCAGAGTTATTTATTGCAGGTGGTGGGGACAATGGCATGCTTATGCTATACAATGCAACCCACATCCTGTCTTCAGGGAAGGAGCCTGTGATTGCCCAGAGACAGAAGCACATGGGGTCTGCCAGAGCCCTCAACTTTAATCCTTTCCAGGTACTGCATTCCAGTTAGTCACACGTGGCCAAGCCATGGAGTAACAGATCTAAGTGGATACATTCACTGAAGACTTCCAGTCCTTAACTCTGACTGCTTCCCTGGCTGTTGCAGGGAAGGCTTTGAATAACCCCACATGTGGGCCTCTGGTCTCCCTTTCCTGCTCTCATCTCTTCCTAGGATGACTGCTTTCAAAGCCTATTCTTCACACAAGGCAAACTCCTGGCCTTAGGGGCCGATGATTCTGCAATATTTATTTGGGATCTCAATAACCTGAGTGTGTCAGTGACACCAGGATCCAAGTCACATGTGAGGAGGCTCCTGGCGGTGTGTGTAGAGCTGACTTTCCCAAAAAAATCTTGAATTTGAATTCTGTAGCCTGCCCGTGCACAGGAGATTTCAGGCATTGCCACTGGAGGGCAGTAAAGCTCCACAGACTAAGATGCTACCAGCCAGATGGTAGGGTTGGGAGGGGGAATAGAGGGTGGGTGGGAGATACCCAGATATAACTGCATCCTTTGTGTGGGGAGGACAGCCTGGTCTCTGGTTATCCCATGCAGTGGGAGGTCTGCTGTGCCTTCTGTCTGAGTGTGCCTGTCTGATGGTCTATACCTGGGCCCATCTTTTTGCTTCCTGGCTTTTCCCTGCCTTATGCTTACAGTGTAGGGAGGGATATCTGAATTTGATAACGCCTTGTGCCCTTACCGTAGCAATGATTTCTCTTTCTACCTCACTCTTTCTGGGGGATCTTGGGGATCTACCTTTCCTCCTTCACTGTTCCTCATTTCCCTCCTCTCTTTGACATTGGCAAGAAAGCTGTTTTGAAATCGTGCCTCTATCCCCTTAAGAGTACCTTGGTGCAATGGACACAACCAATCCAATGTCCACAGAGAAAATGTGGAATGGGTGTGGGAACGGTAGCCATGGGGGCTGCTGGGTGTGGGGAACGGGAGGAAGAGATGAGATGTGGAGGCGTTTTCGGGACGTGGAGTTGTCCTGGATAGTGCTTCACGGACAATTACGGGACACTGTAGATCCCCCCAGGGCCCACTGGATGGAACGTGAGAGAGTCTGGGCTATGATGTGGACCATTGACTATGGGGTGCGGTGATGCTCAGAGATGAACTTACCAGGTGCAATGGATGTGTCATGATGATGGGAGAGAGTGTTGCTGTGGGGGGAGTGGAGGGCGGGGGTGGTGGGGTTGAATGGTACCTCATATATATTTTTTAATGTAATTAAAAATAATAATAAAAAATAAATAATTAAAAAAAAAAAAGAGTACCTTGGGATAAGGGTAAAATCCAAGTATGCCTTACATTCCCTCATCTTCTATACCAATATTCTAGAGGATCCTCCCTGGAAAATTTCACTCCTAACTCCCTGAAACTACCTAGGTTTGGGTAGCCCCGTGTCTATCCTTGAGCTCTCTGTGGTTGGCTGGGAGAGTGGAGCAGCAGATTGTTCCAGTTGGTGACAAGTTGTCCCTCCCCCCATATTCCTCAGCAGCTTCCAGAGGATGTCAAGGCATTCTCTTGGAACCGGCAAGTCCAATACTTTCTGTCTTCTGCTCACCCCGGTGGCAAGGCAGTTGTGTAGGATCTCAGGAAGAGTGATCCCATCATCAAAGTCAGTGATCACAGCCACAGGGTGAGCAGTGAGGCAGGAATACAGCCTTGGGGTCTGGCCTCTCTCTCAGCCTAGCAGGTGGAGCTGCTGCTCCCCTGGCCAGCGTTCTGCTTTCAGCTGCTGCCCATGTGTATTCAACCCCTTAGTAGACTTGCTAATGAGAGTGAAAGCTTAGAGAAGCTAAACAGATCTGATCTGAAGGCTTCTTCCCTTCCTTACGTATTCATGGTCATCACTTATTCCCTAATGGCCCTGGTATTCTCAGTCACATAGAAGAGGACACAAAATCTGCCCTTGGAGTAGTTGCATTCTAACTGCAGAAAAGGTTACATCACCCATTGGGATTGGCTTTGTTCACAGATGCACTGCTCAGGCCTGGCCTGGTACCCAGACAGAGCCACCCAGTTGGTACTCTGCTCAGGGGATCATCATCTCCTGGTGATCCAATTATGGGACTTGCAGTTTGCCTCCTCACCTCTGAAGGTGGTGGGGACCCACAGCAAGTAACATCTCAGTCCCCATCCAACATCCTTCCCTGCTTCAAAGTCATCCCAGTGAACACACAGTCACCAAGCCCTAGCTCTGGCCCCAAACGAGATGAGTTCCTTCCTACTCTGGGTTTTTGAGAATAGCCTGAGATTCCATCCACCTTCCAGAGATGGGAGTGGGTATAGGGTCACGAGAAATATTGAAGCCAGCCTTTAGTCCACCTGGGAAACTCTCCAGGCTCTGGTCCAAGGTAATGCTCATTTTCTTAGGATGAAGTTGCCTCCTCTCTCTCTAATAAAAACAGCTGTCTATTCTGCTAACAGGACTGCCCCTGAAGCTGTAGCTTTTGGGTTCACAGCAGAAGAACTACCCCTACTCTCACCTCCACCCCCACCCCCAGTCTGTTCTTTCTAACAAAAGGGCCATGTTGCTTTTACACCACCTTGGGGATTTTTTAGGGTAGGTACTCACTAACTTAGGCTAAATCTCTGTAGAAGAAGGTTCATCCGTAGAGATGGGTGCTTGTCTGCTTCACACTGATTCACAGTCCCTATTCTACAATCAGAGAAAAGAAGCAGGCCATCCTGCATGACCCCTGGGAGGTAGAATGGTTCAGTGCATGGTGTACAGGCTCTGGAGTTCAACTCCCACCAGTGCCGCTTTGTGGCCATGCAACTGTCTGAAAGTTCTCTAGCTTTTCAAAGCCTCATTTTTCACATTTGTAAGATGGAATCAGACCACCCACTCTAAAGGGCTGAGATTTATCTAAGATATATGTTACCCTACTCATACTAGGCATTCAGTAAATGTTAGTTTCTCTTTCCTCACCTTTTCAAGAGGATCTTGTCAGTGTCATGGAGTCAGATTGACCCTGAACTGCTACTCAGCCGTGCCAAAGACAACCAGGTTGTGTGCTGGAAAGAGGGGAGCAGTGAGGTAGGCTAGGTCTTCTGCAAGAGCATTGGCATGGGAGGTGGGATGGTGGAGGATTCCCAACTGCAGCTGTGTGTTTTGGGTTTTGTGGTCTGCGTGGTCCTTACTGGTTGTGTTCCTTCCTATTAGGTGGTGTATAAGCTACCCACACAGAGAAGTTGGTGTTTTGATGTGCAGTGGTGCCCTTGGGATACTTCATTGTTCTCTGTTGCCTCCTTTAATGGCTGGATCAGTTTGTACTTTGCAATGGGTATGAGCTGGGAAGTCCAGCAGATGAGACAGACTGACAAGGTTTGAAGAGCTTAGTGGAGAATGCTGGGGAGAAGAGGCTTCTCTATGGGTTGGGGTGGGGGAAGAAAAACATGCAGCCTAGGAAAAAGTGGCCCCTTTTGGAGCCTGGGAGACTGGGGCCTTAAGTTTGGGAGGGCTACACCTTTGCTCCAGTGCCCGTCTTCCTGGGGGGATGTCAGTTACTGCCACAAGACAAGGGAAGGCTTCATCTTCTTTTTGAATGGTTCTTGTAGTTTTTCAGTGACATGGGACCTCAATGTTCTGACCATTATTTCAGGAGTATGTACTGTCTTTTCTCCATCTCTCCCATCGACCCGTTTTGTGTCACACTCCACTGTAGACCTGGGTGCAGTAGGCTCTCCAGGAGTCATGCTGCTGCATGAGAGTCACACCCTCACTCCCAGCCCCAGCACCATTTTTGGCCTATGAGTGTCCAGCTTCCTAGGCTACATCGTGTGTCTCAAGGGTTCCTCTCAAAATGGAGTTTGTAGGTGGAGTTCCTGGCTAAGTCCCCACTTCAGACTGGTGATGCTGGTTCCCTTTTCTCCCCAGATCTCCTCTTCTTTCAGCAGCACAAAGGTCAGCCTCTTCTCCTTTGCAGGTAGCAGAGCAGGTGGCCCAAGCAACACCAGTATCTTCCCTGAAAAAGCCCACCAAATGGATTAGAGGCATTTCATTCACTGTAAGTGTACTGTGTTTAGGGTATGTGTGTGTGTGTGTGAAGCCTACCCTGTGCCCAGTATAGAGCAAAGTTCTATTGGAGATTTGTTCCCACTGCTTCTGTCCTATATCAGGTCCCACATTACTTCTCAAGCAGAGAATTACTCTAGCTTCCGTCTCTTCTACGCCTTTACCCATTCTATGCTTTCCCTGCTGTGCCAGCCTTGTCTAAAAGGAATTTATTGCTTTAGACTTCTCGGTTATGGAGAATAGCTTGAGATTCTACCTGATTTTTCTCTAACTCTATATGTCTAGATTGGTAGTAATACAAAGCAGGAAAGAAAAAAATGTAGATTTCATCATGCTGCTCCCTTGCTCATAAAATTTGAGGCCCTCCCCTGCCTTGTAGACTCAAGGCCAAATGCCCACAGGGCCCTACTTATCTTTCCTGTTATCATTCCTGCTTCATTCCTACGTGTGCTTTATGCTCCAATGGCATTTTCTGTTCAAAGAATAAGTCCTCAACTCTCCTGCTTCTGCCTATTCTCTACCCTTCAGCTTTTCTCCTTTGCCCAGTGAATCCTTTCAAGGCCTTGATTAAATACCTTTTTTGATTCTTTTAATGTAGCCTTTCAAGTTTCTGCCACTTCCTTCAAGAAGCCATTCTCTAACCCTAGTCAAAATTAACCTCATTGCTATAATCCCACAGATTTATACTCTTGTAATGATACATTCTTACTGCACTGAAGTTATTTCTATATATATCTGGAGACCCTACTGAACAGTAGACTTCTGGAGGTTAATGTCTACTTTTATATACCCTAAGCCAAGGGTTCTTAACTAGGGGTCCACAGGTTTGAATTGAAAAAGGTCAACTTATTATCTACATTTTCTCTGACATCTGATGTTGAGTGTCATAAAACTGTCTGCTGCTACATTTTGAGAAGGGGTCTGTGGTTTTCAACTGACTGGCAAAGGGGTCCGTGGAACAAAAAAGGTTAAGAACCCCTGCCTAAGCGGTGCTTCTCAAACTTCAGTGTGCACACACATCTTCCAGGGATCTTATTAAAATTCAGATTCTGGTTCATTAGGTCCAGGCTAAGTTCCCAGTTGTTGCCCTTGTTGCTGGTCTGAGGGCTACACTTTGAGTAGCAAGACCCTTAGCACCTAGCATAATGTTTAAATAAATGATTGAATTGTAACTGATGCATAAAAGTAGGGGTTCTTGTTTTCAGAGCCAATAGTTTTCTTGGGAGGTAACACTAATACACCCAGAGGCAGTGAGGTGAAGAACTTCAACTAGAGGTCAAGAGACCTAAACTCTTTTATAATAGCTCTGTCACTTATTAGCTGGGTAATCTTGGACAGGACAAGTCACTTAACCTCTTGGAACTTCAGTGTTCTTATCTGTAAAATGGGGATAGAAATAAATATCTGTCCAGCTTATATTAGTGAATTGACAAGAACCTCAAATGAGAATATGTGTGAGTGTGCTATGTAGTTTGTAAAAGCAGAAAGTGCTACACAAAAAATTAAGATGGTTTTGTTTAGCACGAATCTGTTTTAGGTTTTTCCTTTATTTTATTTTTTTTAACTTTTAAATTTGTTAGAGCTGTTGTCGGTTTATAGAGACATTTTGCATTTGTGTGATACCTTTGTTACAAATGATAAACCAGTATTGTTATAATTATATTGTTAATTATATTCTGTAGTTTACGTTAGGGTTCACTCTTTATGTTGTAGAGTTCTGTTTGTTTTTAATTTTTAGTCTGCTAACATATATAACCTAAAATGTCCTATTTTAACCACTTTCAACTATATAATTCAGTAGTGTTAATTACAGTTACAACGTTGTGCTACTATCACAACAAATAAGAATTCTGAGTGGGAAAGTTCATTAAGAAAGTGGGTCTTAGGAAGGGAACTGGTGAGCGGTTAGGGAATAAAACAAAAGTTCTCAACCATGGCTACACATTAGAATAATTTGGAGAATTTTTTTTTTAAGATTTATTTATTTATTTATTTCTCTCCCCTTCCCTCCCCCCCCCCCCCAGTTGTCTGTTCTCTGTGTCCATTTGCTGCGTGTTCTTTTTTGTCCACTTCTGTTGTTGTCAGCAGCACGGGAATCTGTGTCTCTTTTAGTTGCGTCATCTTGCTGTGTCAGCTCTTCTGTGTGTGCGGCACCATTCCTGGGCAGGCTGCACTTTCTTTCGCGCTGGGTGCGAGGGGGACACCCCTACGTGGCACAGCACTCCTTGCGCGCATCAGCACTGCGTGTGGGCCAGGTCCACACGGGTCAAGGAGGCCAGGGGTTTGAACCACGGACCTCCCATGTGGTAGACGGATGCCCAAACCACTGGGCCAAGTCCGCTTCCCTGGAGAACTTTTTAAAAATACTGGTACCAGGGAGCGGATGTAGCTCAGATGGGTACTGCTTCCCATGTACGAGGTTCTGTGTTCCATCCCCAGTATCTCCTAAAACAAACAAATGAAAAAAACAACTCTCATTGGGAGTGATGTAGCTCAGTGCTTGAATGCCTGAGTCCCATGTCTGAGGTCCTGGGTTCAATCTCCTGTACTGCCTGAAAAATAAAATACTGGTACCGTCTCCAGAGATTCTGATTTTATTGTCTGGAGTATGGTCTAAAGGCCCTAGATATTAGTGTATGTGTATTTTTTAAAACTTTCCAGGTAGTTTTAATGTGCAGCCAAGTCTGAGAACTGCTGAAGTAAGGAACTTTATTAAGCACCTATTTTGTGCCACGTGATTCATATAAAACATCTAATTTGGTGCAAAGGTGGGGGTGTTGTGGTGGGCAAAGGCACAGAAGCAGGAATGAACCAGGTGTTTTGGGGATATGGCAAGATCACATAAATGAGCGGGGAGAGTGGCTTGCAAATGCAAGCCCTGATTTTGGAGGACTTTGTGCACTTGAGGCAGGGGAGTTTAAGCTCTCTTCTGTGGCCTTGTGTAGTCATTACAAGCTCTTGAGTAGCAAGAAGGAGAGGCTGGCAGTCCAAAGCTTAGACTGGAGGAGGGAAAAAACCAGAGCCACCAACCTAGTCCAGTAATCTAGGTGTGCTAGCAGTGGGACTGGAATAGAAGGGATCTACATGAGAGACACTGAACAAGAAGAAAAGATGAGACTTTGATGTCACCTGGCTATTGTGGGTATAAAGTCTGTGAGACTGGCAAGGTTTTTAGCCCAGGTGATTAGAAAATGGTAGTACCAAGACAGGTGTGGAGAAGATGAGTGCCATGTGCTGACATTTTAAGCTGATAGTGCTAAAAGTGCAGACGTGGCTTTGGCATTGGGGGTGGGGGGAGCATTCCATGCTCAATTCTGATCCTAGTCCAGCCCCAGGAGTTCTCTTACTGCTGATTTCTTTTCCTGGGATTGACCGATAGCTGGCCTTCCCTTAGATCTTGACTTGGTGTTAGTTTTCACCTTGAAAGTTTATATTTGCCCTTCTTTGTTTGGGGGGAAGCTGATCACTTTCAACCTCCTCAGCATCCCTCCCCACCAGGCGCCACAGGCTTGCCTCCACCTCGTCTTCATCAGTCAAGTCACCACAGATTCTGAATTCCTGATGTGGTCTGCTGAGCTGCAGGAAGCCCTGGGATCAGGAAGTCTCCTGAATTATTGTCAGAATAAGATCCAGAAAGCTTCACTGCAAGGTGAAGAGATGCTCTGGTGGTTCCTGAAGTTAAGAAGCCTAAAGGCTGGATGCTCAGAGGTATTTCCCCAAAGCCTGGAATCCAGATCTGACACACCACCTTTTATCTAAGGCTTCAAAACTACATTGTCTGGGGAGTGGGAATAGCTCAATGGTTGAGCACCTCCTTTGCATGTATGAAATCCCAGGTTCAATCCCCAGTACCTCCTAAAACAAAAACAAAAAACTACACTGTGACTCAGATTGCAAAGGTTCCAAGTCCTATTAGATTTTCTTCCACACAGCACCTACACTCTTGGTCTAAAAAATCTTCACTCTTTACCAGAGGCCTAGAGGCCTTTGTAGCTGGGACTGATGAGGACTGCAAGGTCGTTTTCCTTTGTTGGCTCTATTGCTGGTATCCTAGATACTGTACCAGAGCCAAGGTGAGGACTTTTCATGGTGTCATACCAAAGGACAGGTAGGAAGATGGGAAGGAAGAAGAAAGAAAGGAAAGAAAAGGAGGCGGAAGGGGAAAGAAAGGGAAGGAGGATGGTAGAAGGGCACATGGTCATGAGCAGGCTCTGGGTTCTGAGAATCCAAAGCAAGTCATTGTGGAGGGACTCGGCGTTCAGGTCCCACCATACTCTGGATACACGGATTCAATTCCAGTTCTAATTCATTTCAGGTTGCTTATGACACCTGGAGGAGTGCTATACCTGCCAAAGGAAATGAGCTAATGAGAGGAGAGTTCTGAAGGAAGAAAGAGAAGTAGCTGACTAGACAGGCAATGGGAGGAGTATTCAAATCTTGGGGATTGTGGAGAAGAGTGCAATAAAAGGACAGGGCCTGTCCCTGGGGGTTTTAGAAGAATGCATGGTCTATTCTTCAGATGGAGTAGAACTTTATGAGAATAGATGCCAGGAAGCAGAGAAGGAAAAGGTAATTTGAGAAAGATCATCAACTATAGAGTGAAACTAGAGAAAGATCTAGGAAGAAAAAACTATTTGTGCTTGTGTTATAAGCAGGATCCAGGTCAGAGTTCCAGGAATGGTGGGGAAGGAGTGAAGTTCAGGCTTTACTCTGCTGAACTAAGGAGATGGGTGCCTGGTGGACAGAAGGTGTCTGGTTTAAAAAGCTGCTCAAGAGCTGTCTGTTGTGATGGTTCCTGAAGCTGAGTGTGGATGAGCATTTCCAAAGGAAGGAGGGGGTCCTGAGAGACTATGAAAAAGAGTATAGTCAGAGTTCAGCATTCACTGTGGGATATATGAAGGGGCCAGAACAGCTAACCCAGATTAGGGAGGGTCACGGGAAGGTTTGGCCCTCAGTATCAGGGACTGTGAGTGGGTATGCCAGCTCTCTTTACTATATCCATATAACCTCCACCAGGGCTTTTCTCAACCAGACATTTAGACCCACAAGACTACCCTAGGCTACAATTGGTACCAGACTCCTCAGAAGGATATGCGACAGGAAACACAGCTTGTCAGCAGGGCAGCAGCAGGCAGTCCATGCTTCAGGTCACAAAGCCATCCAAGAGTTCTGCATCTTCAGCTCCCCCAAAGACAGCTCAAGTGCAAGGAGATGCGATGCCCATCAGGCAGGTGTGTAAGTTGTCCTGGCTAAGAAGCTTCGTGTTCCACAAGAGCCAGTATCTCTTGTAGCACCACCATAAGCATCGCCTCCAGAGTCCCTCCAAAGGATATGTCCAGGTACAAGAGTCATTGCAATGAGGGATGCCCAAAGCATAGTGTCTCTATCAATTATTTATAGATTATTTCTAGTTCCTCCCAGGTCACATGCAATTTACCAACATCAACCAACGTTGCTTGGAAATACAGTTGACATTTTATTCTTATCAAGGTATCAGCATGAAGACGTCAAATGACTTCTCATGCAAAGGGGGAAAGGGTTTTGTTAACACTTTGCCCACAGCCCAAAAGTAAATCGAATTTGGGAAGGAAAAAGGAGCGATGATGTTGGTCTCAGCAGGGTCACTTCGGGTAATACAAAGAACTGTATTCGAAGGTGCAGGGTAACACTAGAACAGTTGCACAGCTTGATACAGGGGGAGGGTCATTCACATTCATTCATTTGCAGTGTTCTTTGGTTCCTTAGATGACCTCAGATCAAGACTCCAGGATGAAATTCCTAAAGCTATTAGGATACTGTAAAGATGAGCTTCAGAAGACAGTAAGTTGCTTTTCACATCAGAAACATGTACTTGGTGCAGAAAATAATTAATGCACATTTAAGAATGTGGCCTTCAGGGTTGAGCTTTTTCTCTGGAAAATAGCTCAAGGATCTTAGTCAGTCCATTTGGTGGGCTACAGAGGTGGGAAGAGAGCATGATGCCGGGAAGGACGGTCCTCAAAGATCTCTCCCTGCATATGGTTGCATGGCTGAAGAGTGATTTGGGGCTGAGTAAGAGTCCTCAGCCCAAAGGAGATGACCTCAACAGTAATATACAACACACCTGCAGTCAGGTGTGGTAGGGCCCAGCCAGACAGACCTAGGGTAGCACAGGAGACCTGCCTTTGGGGAAGCTTTCCCTTTTGGTCCTGTGCTTTGCTCTCAGTAAGCACTCAGCTTTTGTGGAAGCCTTCAAATTCCTCAGTTTCCCTTGGAACCAAAATGAGACAAAGATTTCATAAGCTTTTGGGCTGGGGGTAGAATTGTGTCTTAATCATGAACTAACTTCCCAAACTTGGCCTAATTATTCCTTTAGCTCTATCCATTAAGGACTCAATAGTAGGGCTCCCAAAGATCGCCACTAAGCCAGCTATCTGTCTGTCTTCTGGTTCAGTTCCTAAGTAGATACCTCTGTCCTTCCTGGAGAGGCCTCCAAATACACCACAGAGAAAGTCTATGCCTCCTCAGCCTCCTTTGATGAGTTGGTCCATTAGAACATGACTCCCTGGGAGATCCCTACCACAGAAGGTTCCCTGATCCTGGGGGAAAGTCCCCCTGTGTTTGGGAGTAGGTAGACTCAGAGTTCATGGATTTGAGGATATTCCTTGCAGATGCCCTATCTCCTCCCTCCTTCCCATGATCTCAAATGCTGGGTGGGTCTCTTAGTAGTTAGAGCTCTCTCTGGTTATAGATTTTCATAGGAGACTTAGCTATCCTTTCTGTCTTTTGTTAAAGGCCTGAGACCTTGCCCTTGCAAAGAAAGCACATGTCACCCCTGTAATCCTGCCATATGAGGCCCTTCCTTGGTCTTGTGTTCTGCCCTTAGAGAGTTGCCACTAGCCCTGGGCACCCCTAGGGTACCCATGTATTAGTTAGCCAAAGGGGTGCTGATGCAAAATACCAGAAATCTGCTAGCTTTTATAAAGGGTATTTATTTGGAGTAGAAGCTTACAGTTACCAGGCCATAAAGCGTAAGTTATTTCTCTCAGCAACATCTATTGCCACGTGTTGGTGCAAGATGGCTGCCGATGTCTGCAAGGGTTCAGGCTTCCTCTTCCTCTTAAGGCTCCCTGGTCCCAGCTTCTTCCAAAATCAGCTCTGGGCTGGGATAAGTCTTGTCTCTCTCCTGGAGCTTATTTCTCTCTGGGCTTAGCTGTTCTGCTTGCGCCACAAGGCCAGCTGTAAATATCAGGCAAACAGCTTGTTTCTCTTCCTGGGGCCTCTGCCATGTCTAGTGGAATCTTCTCTCTTTCCTCACGTGTCTGCTTCTCTGTATATTTATTTCCCGGGGATTCAGCACTAAACTCAAGCATCAAAACTCCTTTGCCATGTAGTTTCATCCTACTGACGTGGCCCAATCAAAGCCTTAATCATTATTTAATCAAGTAAAAGTGAAACCTCTGAATCCAATCCAATCTAACATGCTCCAAGGAACAGATCAGTTTATAAACATAATCCAATATCTCTTTTCGGAATTCATAAACAATATCAAACTGCTACACCCCATTACATTTTGTTGATGAGGAATGAAGGTTGGAAGCTTTATTTTGGGATAAGGGAGGCTGAGTGATGTAGAGGTTATGGGGGATGTGCTGCGGGCCCCCTGAAGGGGACAGAAAAAGACCTGGGGGAAGGCTAATGTGGAGGGAATGCCTCTGCCTGCAGGCAGGGATGGACGCTGAGCCAGGCTCTCCTGCTGGGGACCTGGGCCCTGCTGTGGAGCTGTGTCTAAGGAAAGAGCCCTGCCGATGCTATTATCCTGGCCCAGGCTGGCGGCGCCGATCTGCCGAAGCAAACCCAGGAGCTGTACTTGGCCAAGCAGAAAACCAGAATTCCCTCAGTACCTGTTCATCATGCAGGAGAGAAAGGGAGGGGATTACTTGGACCTTGTCAGGCAGATGCCCGCACCTGGAGCCTGGTGTTTAGAGTATCTGCTTGTGTCTCTCTTTACCTATTCTTACCATTCCTACCTCACCCCCGGCCCCTACTGAGTTCTCTAACAGGAAGCTGCTCACAAGCAGCTTTTCTGCACATCCCTGTGCATAACTTCTGCTGCCTGTCCTGGATGAATGGCTAATGGCCTCCTTCCTTCTCTGCTTATTACAGTTTCTAGACTGTGCTGTGCAGAAGAACTGGAAGGTTGTGGTGTATGCCTGTAGCTTGCAGAACTGGAGGGGGGCACTGGCCTTGCTACTGACATGCTCGGTAGCTGAGCTCTGTGGTAGGTGTGGCCTTAGGCTTTCAGATGGAGTGGTCTACCCTCCTTAGTCAATGGATACACCGAGGGAGGAGGCAGAGGGGCAGCCTGAGCTCTGGGAGGTCAGACCGTGGTGTTAGGGCCCATATCTGGCTCAGCCAGGAGGCAGGGACTATAGTGCATGCCCCTAAAGTTTCAGTAGGGATCATTAATTGTTGCATTCTATTATTTCTAGTCATAACTTGATGCAGGGGCTTTGCCCTTTAGTGTTGAGTGGGGTTAACCTCAGTGTTGTCCCCAAACTCAAAGTCCTTACCTATTTCCAACCAGAGAAGGAGGAAGAGCAAAGGGAGGATTTGCCATTAATGAAGTTTCCATCTCTCTGTAGTCATGCTGGGAACTCACATGGAGCAGGAGGGTGGCAGGGCACTAACCTCAAAAACCACATTGTTTTATGTGTGCTCAGAGAGTGGGAATGGCTTTTGGAATGCTGGGCAAAATGCCACCAGGCTCCCTCCCCCATGGCTCTGCAGGGTAGCAGTCACTCTCTACCAGGCCCTTGGAAGAGGCTAGTGGTGGGCATGTGCAAGGATAGCAGAGGCAAATCCTCTGGGCACCCAGGCTGGAGCCAGTATATTGGAGAGGAGAGAAGGTCCCTCAACATCTGGGACCTTCTGCCAAGTCAAGGGAGACTGAGCAGCAGCGGCTGAGATATTAAACTTCATAATTTTTTCTCCTCTCATGTTGGTTATACAAGTTAATTCTATATTTGGATAATTATGAGCCTGGCTTTCTTATGAGCAGGTATGAAAAGTTTTGTGGCTCTAACCTGTACCAAGCGTTCTGCAGATGACCAGAGAAGGCAGGGGTCATAGATTTCATGGGGAGATGAAAGCCACACGTGAAACAGTAGTATAAAAGTCTGTAATTGGCGAAGTACTAACAGAGACAGTAAAGAAAGCAAAAAGGAGGCAGAGATGTACGAGAGTTTAAGACCCAGATGGGTCCAGTTGAGCCTAATCCAAATAGCTTGTGAGATGAGGTCAAGTGACCCTTCTCTAATTGGAATGTCTCTTATATATCATTCCTGCTGCCTTCACCGGGTATGACTGAAAATGCTGCCCTCATCTCTGCCTGTAATGGGAAATCCCTGGGTGGGCTGCCTGGGCTTAGAGAGCACATATACTTTAAAGAGGGCTGACGCCTTCATCCTTGTCCTAATGGGACCTGATGGAGGAGGCGATGGTCCTCAAGAGGAGCTTGGAGCTATTCCAGGGTCTTGGTAGAGTGAGCCCAGGCCCTGCCACTGCCTCCAGGGTCACTCAGTATGCCAGTCGCTTGGCAAACCAGGGCAGCTGGGCCATGGCCATGGGCTACCTACCCAGTAATTGTGCTCAGGTGAGTGGGGGCCATGTGGAGAGAGCAAACCATTTCATTCAGTCAGCTAACACTGGCAGAGCACCACCACGTGTCTGGCACTGTGCTAAATGCTGAACTTCCAGGATGCATAAAATCTAGGCCCTCAAGCAGCTCATAATCTATTGGGGGACGATCAGATGTCAGTAACTAATAGAGCATAATGGAAGCCTGTACAAAGCACTGTAGGACACAAGGGAAGGACCCGATTTTGCCTGAATGAGTCAGGGAAGGCTCTCCCGTAGTTAAAACTGTTAAGCTGGACCTTCAGAGAGAAGTCGCTTACCAGCAGATGTTCCGTGTTCTAGGCAGAAAGAACAGTGAGGAAAGAGGTGTCCAAGAGCTTGGCAGGATTTAGCAAACTTGAGTCCCCTAAGGGGGCTAGAGTGTAGAGGGTCAGCTGAAGTTGTATTGCTCTATGGGTTGAGCTTGTACGGGATGGTGTTGTGCTTGTTAAATTTTACTTAATGTAGTTCTTCCTTTTAACAATTCTTATAGCCACCAGTTCAGCAGCTGAGAGATCAACTTTTTCATGCTCTGGGTTCTGGTGTCTTGGGCCAACAGTCTCCTTTCCCTGGGTTGTTGTGGGAGTTACCCTCCATCTAAAGAGACTCATCTTATTTATTTATTTATTTATTTATTTCTCTCCCCTCCCCCCTCACCACCCCAGAGTTGTCTGCTCTCTGTGTCCATTCACTGTGTGTTCTCTACCTGACCGCTTCTATCCTTATCAGGGGCACCGGGAATCTGTGTCTCTTTTTGTTGCGTCATCTTGTGTCAACTCTCCGTGTGTGGGCGTCATTCTTGGGCAGGCTGCACTTTCTTTTGCGTTGGGCAGCTCCCTTACAGAGGCGTACTCCTTGTGCATTGGGCTCTCCTACGCGGGGGACACCCCTGCATGGCACAGCACTCCTTGCATGCATCAGCACTGCGTGTGGGCCAGCTCCATGAGGGTCAAGGAAGCCTGGGGTTTGAACCTTGGACCTCCCATGTGGTAGGTGGACGCCCTAACCACTGGGCCAACTCCGTTTCCCGAGACCTCATCTTACAGATTGGGATTCTAGCCTTCTCACTAGGTAAAACCTTATTTGTTTGTTCATTAGTTCATTCATTCAAAAATACCTATTGGCATGATTTTAAGCCCTTGGAATATATTTGTGAACAAAATTGGTGAAAATTCCTGGTCTCATAGAGCATAGATTCAGTTATTTTTCTAATAACTAGTTATTGAACTACTAGGCTCTTAAAACATAAAGGTATACAAACCATAATCCTTATCTTCAAATAGTTCATAGTCTAATGGAAAGATAGATATGTGAAAAATAACTACAGTGCCTCAAACAATAGTAGAATACACATTCTTAAACAAATACTTGTATACCAATGTTTATAGCAGCATTATTCACAATAGCCAGAAGGTGGAAATATCCCAGGTGTCCATCAATAAATGAATGGATAGACAAAATGTGGTATACACACACAAGCAATGTCAACTAGGAGTTGGTCTGGAATATTATTAGGCTAAGGAAAGAATGGAGTTATGAGACATGCTGTAACATGGAAGAACCTTGAAAACATTATGCTTGATGAAATAAGTGGCCCATAAGGACAAATATTGTGTGATATTATTTATAAGAGATGACTACAAAAAGCAAATTCTCAGGGATCAGAAGTAGATTGGTGAAATAAAAACCAAACCAAACAAAAAAAGAAGTAGATTGGAGGTTTCCAGGGGATAAGGGAAGGGGGAAGGGGATGTTTAGGGGGAAATTTTTAATTAAAAATTTAAAAGAAAAAAGTAGTTATGCATGGAATTACATAACTTGGAAATCCCACTTCGAGGTATATATATAAAAAAAATTGAGAACAGGGACTTGAACATTTGTACAATGTTTTTAGCAGCATTATTCATTATAGCCAAAAGGCAAAAGCAACCCAAATGTCCATCAACAAATGAATCGATAAAAAGAATATGTGGGGGACAATATTCAAGCACTGTTTCAGAATGAGTATGATGTTTGAGCTGTGTCTTGAAGATTACAAGTTACTTAGGAAAGGAAGGGGTAGATGATGGCTATTTCAGAGAGGGAGCGCCATGTATAAAGACATTGAAGTGAGAATGAGCAAAACCCATTTGAGTAACTACTAGTACTTTAAATGTGGCTGCAAAACAGGTGTTTGTAGCAATGGACTGGGGGTAAATGAAGCTGGAGAAACAAGTAGGAGTTAGATCCTGAAGAACCTGGCATTCTATGGCAAGAGCTTAGACTTTATCCTGAGGGTGGTGATGAGCTGTTGAATAGTTTCATGCAGGGGAATGACATGATTTGCTTGGTGTTTAGGATGGGTAAGGCTGGAGGAAGTTAGAAGGCTGTTGCAATAATACCAGCTAGAGACAATGAGGACATGACATGACCTAAAGCAGTTAGAGAGTGAGACTAGATTTGAGGTATTTAGTAGGTATAATTGACAGAAATAGGTTATAGTTTGGAGGTGTGGGGGGCGGGGGGAGGAGAGAGTAATGGAAGAATTGGGAATAATCCCCAGGACCCTGGCCACCGTGCTGTTAAGACCAGGAGCCTACTAGAGAGGCTGGGGAATAAAATCCAGGGAGACTTGAAGGTAAGGATATCAGGCAGATGTTCCAATGATGTATCCTACCCCACATTCAGCTCTCACTTTAGTTCTCCTTTCCTTTTCTTCCCTTCTTTTATTTTAAAATAATTATTAATTACCAGGAGATGGCAAAGAAATGTATGGGGAGTCCCATACACCCTTCCCCCAAGCCACCATGCCAACATCCCACACAACTACAGTATGATATCAAAACCAAGAAACTGGCATAAGTACACTTCACAGAGTTTATTCAGATTTCACCAGGTTTATGTCTACTTATTTGTGTGTGTGGTGTTCTACATAACTTTCTCACATGTACCATTGCAGACTCTTGTATGACCTCTGTATAGCCACACCCATCCATTCTCCTCCCATCCTCAACCCCCAGTAATCACAATCTGTTCTCCAACTCCATAATTATGTTATTTCATGATTGTTACATAAATGGAACCATGCAATATGTATCCTTTTGAGACTGGCATTTTTTCACTCAGCATAAATTCCTTGAGGTTCATCCAAGTTGTGTGTGTATCAATAGTTCCTCTTATTGCTTAGTAATATTCCATGGTATGGATGTATGAGAGTTTGTTTAACCATTCACCCTATGAAGGAATTTGGGTGATTTCTAGTTTGAGGCTATTATGAATTATGCTGCTATGAGCATTTGGGTACAAGCTCCTGATTGAAAAAGTAAGTCTTCATTTTCATGGGTTAAATGCCCAAGAGTACAATTGCTGGGTTGTACAGTAAGTCCAGTTTTAGTTTTGAAAAGAACTGCCAAACTATCTGTAAAATGGTTGTACCATTTTACATTCCCACCAGCAATGTATGAATGATCCTGCATGCTCACTAGCATTTGGTGCTATCACTATTTTTCAAATTAATCATTCTGATAGGTGGGTAATGAGATCTCATCATGATTTGAATCTTTCTGATGACTAATGATGTTGAACATCTTTCATGTGGTTATTTTCCATCTGTATATCCTCTTCAGTGCAATGACTGTGTCTTTTGCCCATTTTGTAGTTGGATTATTATTATTTTTTAATGTTGAGTTTTGGGAGTAGATGTAGCTCAGTGGTTGAATGCCTGCTTCCCATGTATGAGGTCCCAGGTTCAATCCCTGGTACCTCCTGAAAAATAAAATAAAATAAATGTTGAGTTTTGAGAGTTATTTATATATTCTAGATACAAAGCCTTTTTTGGATATGTGATTTGCAAATATTTTCTCCCAATCTGTAATTTGTATTTTTCATGCTTTTAACAGGGAGCAGAAGTATTTAACTTATGAAGTCCAATTTATAATTTTTTCCTGTTATGGCTCATATTTTTGGTGTCAGGTCTAAGAACTCTTTGCCTAGTCATAGGTCCTGAAAATTCTCTCCTATGTTTTTTTCTAGAGGTTTTACAGTTTCATGTTTTACATTTAAGTTCATGTTCCATTTTGAGTTAATTTTTGTATAAGATGTGAATTTGGGGTTGAGGTTCTTTTTGTTGTTGATGGAGAATACCCAGGTGTTGCATTACCATTTATGAAAAGGCTATCCCTTCTCTATTTAATTCACTTAGCTCCTTTTCAAAAATTAATTGGCTATATTTGTATGGATCTATTTCTGGATATCTCTCCCTCCTCTATTACCACACTGTCTTGATTATTACAGCTATAAGGAAGTGTTTTTTTCTTTAAAGATTAATTAATGAATTAATTTATTTATTACCCCCCACCCCCACCCCTCGTTGTCAACTCTCTGTGTCCATTTGCTGTGTGTTCTTCTGTGTCTGCTTGACTTCTTTTTTAGGCTGCACCAGGAACTGATCTTGGGAACTCCTGGTGTGGGAGAGAAGTGCTCAGTTTCTTGAGCCACCTCAGCTCCTTAGTCTGCTGCATCTCTTATTGTTTCTCCTGTTTCTCTTTTTGTTGCATCATCTTGCTGTGCCAGCTTTCCACTCTGCTGCACCAGGTCTCTGCTCAGGCCAGCTTGCTGCACTGGCCAGCACTCCTGGATGGGCCAGCACTCCGCTCGGGCCAGCTTGCCATGTACACCAGTTTGCCTTCACCAGGAGGCCCTGGGAATCACACTTGGACCTCCCATATAGTAGATGGGAGGCCAATCGCTTGAGCCACATTCACTTCCCTATAAGTAAGTCTTAACATGGGGGAAAGTAATCTCACTTTGTTCTTTTTAAAAATTGTTTGGGCTATTCTAGGACCTTTCCCTTTCCATGTAAATTTTAGAGTAAGCTCATTTATGTCTACAAATACATTTACTGATATTTTTATAAGAATGCTTTAAAACTATAAATTGATTTAGGGAGAGCGTGAACTACAGTGTAAACTATGGTCCATGCCATGTGGCAGTGCTCCAGGGTGTATTCACCAAATCCAATGAATGTGCCTCACTGATGAAAGGGGATGTTGATGTGGGAGGCGCAGGGTGTGGTGGGGAGTGGGGTATATGGGAACCTCCTATGTTTTTTAATGTAATATTTTGTGTGATCTATTTATTGAAAAAAAAAAAAAAAGAGGAAAAAGAAAGTTGAACCACTGCAGATGTTGGCAGCCATCTTGCTCCAACACATGGCAGCAGACTTTGGTGAGGGAAGTAAGTTATGCTATATGGCCTGGTAACTATAAGCTTCTATGCCAAATAAATACCCTTTTTAAAAAGTCAAAAAATAAAAAATAAAAATAAATGAATTTAGGGAGAACTGACATCATTACTATGTTGAGTCTTCCAATCCATGAACATGTTATGTCTTTTCAAGTGTTTAGGTCTTCTTTGATATCCTCCATCAGTATTTTATAATTTTCATCCTCATATAGATCCTGTAGTTGTTTTGTCAGATTCATACCTAAGTATTTCATTTGCTCTGGTGCAATTTTAAATAAAATGGTATTGTGTTTTTTATTATGGTTTCCACATGTCAATACATAGAAATGCAATTGGCTCTGTATGTTCATCTGGTATCCTGTAACCTTCTTGAACTCACCTATTAGTTCTAGGAGTTTGTGTTTGTTTTTTTTTTTTCAATTCTTTGGAGTTTTCTATATAAAAAATCATGTTGTCTGTAAATAGAGACAGTTTTATTTCTTTGTTTCCAAATCGTATGCCTTTAATTTCTTTTTCATGCCTTATTACAGTGACTAGGACTTTCAGTACTGTGTTAAATAAACATAGTGAAAACAAACATCCTTGTCTATTCCTGATCTTAGAGGGAAGACATTCAATCTTTCACCATTAAGTATGGGGTCAACTGTAGGTTTTTGGTAAATGCTCTTTATGAGGCTGAAAAAGTTTTGTTCTATTCCTAGTGTACTGAGGTTTTAGTTTTTATCATTAATGGGTATTGAATTTTGTTGGATGCTCTTTCTGCATTAATTGATATCATCATATGATTTTTCTTCTTTAGCCTGTTGATTTGGTGGATGTTGCAGTTTGATATTATTTATGAATCCCCCCAAAAGGAGAAGGATTATGTTTGTAAACTGGTCTATTCCTCTGGGTGTGAACCTCTTTGATTGTATTAGATTCACTTGAGATGTCTTTTGATTAATTACCTGTTAAGATTAGGATTTTGATTTAACCACATGTATAGGGTGTGACTCAGGATTGAGTCCCACCCCCTTGGTGGGCTGATATAAATGGACACTCACTCAAGAAGACACATGAAAGAGAGAAACTTCATAGATGCCAGAGGAGAGAACTCTATCAGTTTTGATCCTGGAGCCACAGGAGGAGAAATGAGCCATTTGCCTGACCCTTGTCTGCTGAAGAGAACAGAGCAGCTGAGCAGCTGAGCAGCCCTGAGAGACAAACCCTATGCCAGCTTACAGCGGAGGTTGGGAAGAACTTGGCCACATGGAGCTTTAAGAGGAAGAGGAAGCCCACAAGGAGAGACAGGCAGAGATCAGCAACCATCTTGCTTCAACACAGAGCTACTGACTTTGGTGAGAGGGCAAACTTGAGTTGGACTCTATAGGGCTTTGTAACTGTAAGCTTTTGCCCCAAATAAATACCCTTTACAGAAGCCAACAGATTTCTGGTGATTTGCATCAGCACGCCTTTGACTGACTAATAAGGTGGAGCACATTGATTTTCAAATTTTGAACCAGACTTGCAGGACCTGGAATAAATCCCACTTGATTGTGGTATATTATTTTTATTTACATTGTTGGATTCGATTTGCTAAAACTTTGTTGAAGATTTTTGTTAATGAGAGATATTGGTCTATAGTTTTATTTTGTGCTGCTTTTGTATTTGGTATCAGAGTAATTATGCTGGTCTCATAAAATGAGTTAGGAAATATTCTCTCATCTATTTTCTGGAAGAATGTGTAAAATTGGTGTTGATTCTTCTTTATTAGGTAAAATTCTCTGAAACCATCAGGGCCTGGAAATTTCTTGGGCCGGGGGGGAGTTTTTAATTGGAAATTTGATTTCTTTCATAGTTATATGGTTATTCAGGTTATCTATTTTTTCTTGGTTGAGTTTTGATAGCCTTTTGGTTTTTGAGAAATTGGTCCATTTCTTCTAAGTTATTGAATTTATGAACATAGACTTGTGTGTTTTACTCTTTATTATATTCTTTGTGGCTGCAGGATCCTTTGATAAACATTCCTAATATTGATACTTTGGGTCTTTTCCCTATATATCTTTGTCAGTCTTTCTAGAGATTTATCAATTTTACTGATTTTTTTGAAGAACCAACTTTTTGTTTCATTACTTTTCTTGATTGTTTTTCTGTTCTCAACTAATTTCCTTTATTTTCCCATCCAAGAACAATCTCTGCCACCATCCCCCCACAGGTCCCAACTCTATCTCCAAGGTCAAGGGTTTTCACACCTCAGTCATCTCCAGTGATGCCCTTGATACCTTCCCATCCTAGTCCTAATAAGGGTTCCAGAACCCAGAATATAAGTGATTATAGGGCACCTAGGTCCCAGGCACTCCAACCTTTGCCCCTGGGTCCTGGGGTTAGGACTGGTGAGTGAATAAGTGAAGGTCTGTCTGGACAGAGCATAGAGGTCTCCGGAAAACAATTGGCATGGCTAGGAGGGACTTGGGAGGCAGTATATATGTCTAGAGAGAGGCAGTTGGAATTGAAGTCTGAATTTCCAGCACTAATACTTATTGGCTTTGTACCTGTGGGCAATATACTTAGCTACTCTGTTTCTTTTGTAAAATTCAAGTAATTCTTCTGTTGGTTATTTCGGCCCCACAGGATTGTTTTGAGGAGCAAATAAGGAATATGGCTAAAAGTACTTTGTAAATGGTAGATTATCATATACATGTATTAATCATTTATTATTATTATTAGTTTGGATTTTTAAAATTTGCTGCCCTCTTTCTCCCTGAGGTGCTCTGGATTTCTCCCAAATTGAAGTTAGGTGGCAAATACTCTGTTTCTGTTCCACTTCAGCTGTGTCTCAGCCGCAGCAGTTAGGAAGGCAGAGGACTCAAGCTCCTAACCCCATGGAATCTCTGGAATATGGCCTTTTCCTGGTCTACCCCTCCCCCTGCCCCATGACACTCTCTGAAATCATGCAGCCTGGCTCTGCCTCCCTGCCTGAGACTCCACAACTGTTCTGTGTGCTTCCTGTGATACTCCCAGGTCCCAGCCTGTCCTATCAGCTTCCCTATAGCATACTCTCCAGGAGGGCCATGTGCTCCATGCTCTAGCACCCTCCTGATCACTGGCATCCTGGCTTCTCACCAGGTCAGTCTTCCTTCCATGGCTTCCCCCCTCTAGGCTATTTCCTCCCTCTCCTCCCCTCCCCACTATAACTTAGAATTCTTTCCTCAAGCCAATGAACTAGGGCCACTTAGGTTGGAGAATGCCAACTGGGAGTGTGGCTGGTCTATAGAGGGAGGTATAGTGGACTCCAGATAGAATAATTTTGCTGGCTTTCAGGCCAAAAATTTCCGATATTCCTGACTATTTCCCCAAAGACTCTGTCTTTTTACTATACAGAGCCTCAAGATTCCTGGAAAGATGCTCCAGCCCCCAGAAGACCATCAGAGGAAAAAGGTCAATGCATCCCCCACCTGCATGCATATATCCACCAATGACCCACACCTAGTTCCTTCCCATTCTCAGGCATACCCTGTCCTCTCTCTTTCCTGCTTACCCCTTATGCCCTAACCCCCCTCCTCTTTACCCCTTACATGCAATACACTAGTTCTCCCATGTGCCAGTTCCCCACTCACTATTCTTGTTCACTCATAATTTCTGCTACACCCTCAAACCAGGGCCTAAGGAGTTTCTCAGCTTAAATGTATGTTCCTTTCTTGCTCTGCCTTTAGCTACCAGAGACATGTATGCTCCCCGCAACAATTACTACTCCAGGTATGAGCCTCGCCCCTAAACCAAGGAGTCCTTTCCTCCCAGTTCCTTGTCCCCGTTATGGATCGTGTTCCCTCTGGGGCTCCAGAAGATCTCAGCCTGCAGGTGACAGGGACAGAGTGTCCCCCTCTCCTGGGAAACTTTCCAGCCCTCTTTAGGTGGAGGAAAGTGGGGAGTATGGCAGATGGGCCTTATTCCTCAAGGCTGAGGCAGTCTCTGAGCTGAAGGAGACTGGAAGTGGGTACCAGGTATCTTAACTTAAGAGAAGGGGAGGGTGCTTCTCTCCCAACCTCTGCTCTGCTGTAGTGGGAGTAGTGTGGCCAAGTCACTGAGGACTAGTCCTTAGGGAAGCCATGAGAAGGACAGCTTGCTTCCTTCATCAGCAACTTCAACAACTGCCATCTGAAAGGATAGGCAGGAAGGAGCTGCCCCCAGAGCAGCAACCTTGAAGACCAGATCTGAGGCACTTTTACAGCGCTGCTCCTTGTCTGCGACTGACTCAGTGAGTCTCAGCCTTCCCCCACAGTGCCCTCCTCACACCTAGCTAGTTCCAGGACCCCCTCAGCTGTGGACCAATTCCGTGTCATCACCCTCCTTAGATGTGCTTCCTCTATATCTTGGACTATTTGGTGTCCATGAAGAGTAGGGGAGGGATTTCAAATCTGGACTGAAGTCCACCTTCTTGGTAGCAGGACCCAACAGCATTGAGACTTATTCTTGGAAAGGCACCAGGGTGTATTGGAAGGAGGGTGAAACCAGGAGTCAGGAAACCTGCCATTCATTCACTAGCTGTGTCAGCTTGAGCAAGAGACTTACCCTCTTTGGGCCTCCCTTTCTTCCTCTGTGAAGTGCTGGAAGTAGCATTAAGCCCTGCTACCTCCAATATCCTGTGATTCTTTACAGCCCTGTGTGGGGTTAGGCTTAGGGATGGGGTCAGAATCCATTTCCCTCCCTGCTGAAGACAAAATGGGAGCATGGAATGTCTATATGTGATGCTCTGGGAAGAGAGAAAGGAAGCAGTGCTTCCTCTGCCTCCTGCCCTTCTTAGCCATCACCCGTGGTTCTAGAGAGCCTAGTATTTTCTCTTCCCATAGGCCTCACTGACCTAGAGTCCCTGCAAATACACACTTCTTGCCTGGACTGAACTCCAAAACTTGAGTCCTCTTCTGTTCTTTGCATGCCTTCAGGGTACAGGCTGGGTGGATTTCCTTCCTAAATTTCGATGCCTCCACAGCTCTCACCTCATGTCCTGGCTGGGCTCCATGAGGTCACCCGATGTGTGGATGCAGGAAGTTTTGAGGGTCTCGCTGTGCATGCCCAGGTGGGGGGCTGCAGCAGCTTCAGCGAGGTGTCCAGCTTCATGAAGCTGTCCTCACCATTGCTCAGAACCTAGTTTAAACCAGGCGGCCTCCTGCCAAGAGGTTACTTCTACTCCGCTGTTACTTACCTCCTCCCCTGCATAAAGGGGGAATTTTGGAATAAATTCTGTTTGTTTTCCCAACCCTCTTCCCTTGCTGCTGGTATGTGGTGTCGTAGGTTTTGCTCCAAACCAGCTGAGTGCCTGCTTCCTTCCCTTTTAGGCCTGGCCTGCCTCTTTCAGTCCCCGAGGCAGGTTCTAGAGCCATTTCTTCACTTTCCTTATAACTGTACTCTGACAGGACCTGGAGCCTGAGATCTTCTCCCCCACGGATATTCTGTTTCAGAGGCTTCTGACTGTAGGATTGCACTACTATGAACTAAATAAATTGTGTAACATACTGTATGATTCCATGTATATAAAGTGTAAATATAAATTTTTTAAAAAGAGGCTTCCGAGAGGCTGAACGAGTTGGTTACTTTCAACTCTACCTCTGCTCTATCCATCTTTTGTTTTTCCCCTTCTCTGGTTGTGAGCCTGACCTTACCGTCTTCCTGCTGCTGACTTCCTGTTTCCAGGTCCATATCTCTCTGTAACCCCAGGGGCTGGGGCCGAGTTGACTGCTGTTCTCACTTTGAACACACTTTGGATGTGAGGGATGGTGCTGAACAGAACCAAGAGAGGAAACGTTGGCCTTTTTAAAATAGAACTGCTCGTGTGCCATTAGTCTCAAGGGTGGCTCGGTTAGGTGTAAGGGTGTACTACCTTTTGCTAGAAACTGTCTTAGGCTATGAGATAGGAGTGGAGGGACCACAGCCCATGGGAATAGCCTGATTCTACCTATATTTGGGCCCTAGTCCAAGATCCTAGACTGTTCTTTCTGTGATTATAAGCCTAATTCTGGAACAGGAGCCATATTGCCAAAAGACTCTTCTAGTCCTGCTTCTCAAGGATTGCAGGTCCTTCTCTCCCTCTGCCACCACACGTCTTAGCTGCTTTCTCTGACTGCACTTTTGTGGATGGACACTGCGTTTGATGCACTGATGTACTTAGGGGTACAATAAAGCTGCTTAGATTTGGCTTCTTCAGTCATCTCTCAATCATTTTCTCCTCTAGGTTGTCTTTTGCCATTACCTTGCTTTCCAGTCCTCTTTGTTCTTCCTCTCTGTACCCTAATAATGCAGCGGAGAGGCTTTGGGAGAGGTAGGGAGTCAAGAGAATTGAGGAAAGGAGGACGTCCAGTTCCCTCTGAATTAGACTACCAACTCTCTCCTTGCAGCATTTGTGGCCAGTCTGCTGTGTGTGTGTGTGTGTGTGTGTGTATCTGTATCCGTGTTGCTGTCTCAGCTCCAGGGTTTTCCCCACACCACTTCAAGACTGAGCTCAGCTGCACAAAGGGACTGGGTGTGAAGCCAGGGGGTACTAGCCCTAATCCTGTTGTAGATCCCCTCATGTCTGCAGGCTGGATGTGTGTGTTTGGGAGGGAGGGATTGTTAGGCAGTATTTGTTTGTAAAGCCACTTGCTCTTCAGATAATACTTGCACTAACTTCTATTGATGAAGCAGTGTGAGCCCCAGCAAAGTCCTTTCCCAAAGTGTCTTTGAAGCCAAGAGCCCATTGAAGGGAAGAAAGGCCGGGAGAGGGGATTAGTTTGTTCAGCAGCTGTGAATTTCAGTGGGAGGTTGATGAACTCCGAAGTCTTTGTTTAAATTAAAGGGGGGGAGAAAAAAGCCGCTGCTGGAGCGAGAGCCCCACTTGGGGCCCTGAACTAACACAAGGAGAAGTCTGAGCTGCAGGGAGCTGTGTACTGACTGCGAAGACTTTTCCCAAACACTTTCGGAAAAGGTGTTGTGAGAAGAGAAGGGGGCGGAGTGGGGGATTAGCATGTGAAATGAAGTTTTCATTGACTCCAGTGGGGGTAGAAGGCTATTTTAATGGCATTTTGTTCCCTTATTTTCTCTTCTTGAGCCCTTTAGAGATATTGTTTTGCTAAGACAGGCTTTCTTCCCCCTTCTTTCCAGTCTGAGGATTGCCTCTATGGGAGCCAACATAAATATTTCTCCTCCAGGAATGCAGGTTAATTAAAAGGAAATGAATGAGTGGAAGCATCCAATCCAGACCCACAATAGGCGAGTGCCCTGGCCTGCCCTCCCCTCCCGCCACCACCAGCACCGCCAGCGCGGGGGACGACCCTGTCTCTGTCTCGGCCCTCACCTGCTGCTAAGGCCAGTCGAGGCTGGGATGCTTTTCAAGAAAAGAAAGGCCTGCCTGTGTGTTGGCTCACAGGCCAGGGAGAGGAAGGAGACAGTGTTTGCCCACCGCAACCACTGTCCTTGTCACTTCTCAGGACCTCCCTCTGTCTTTAGTTGAGACAGGTGGGCTCCTAAAAAGCACATGAGAAGAGGGAGGGGTCCTGGATTCTAGTACTCCCCCCACAGTAACTTACTTGTTGATGGTACAAATCAGTCCTCTTTCTCGACATCAGTTTAAATCTATAGAAAACAAGGTGTGACAGCTGACCTCGAGTGTCTTCCCAAGCAACAGTTCTGGAGTTGTCCACATTTGTAAAGGGGAATGCTGAACCCTGGTGATTGAGTATAAGAACAAGAGCCTAAACTCTATAAATAAAGGGACCATGTTGGTGTGTCATTCATTACTGTATTTCCATGCTGTGTTTGTTGAATGAACAAGTGAATGAATGAATAATCCAAGAGGAGAAAAAGCAAAACAGATCTAAGATAGCTCAGTAATATTTTCTTTATAGACCTTGAATGAATCTGGTATCAATCATAACTGTTTGGAGATGCAAAACAATAACCAATGGAAAAGCCTAGTGGCAGTGTGGCATGTGTAGAGTACCGTCCTGGAGTTATCAGTTATGAAGTACAATAGTTCTCCTGTCTTCATCCAGAGAGACCTCCTGAAGAATGTAGCTTTACTTTACAATGTTTTAATTTTATATTTTCTGCTCCTCAATGCTTGGGGGAACTTTGTTCTTGTACACTATCAAGTAATTCTGCCAAGTGGGACAGGTGAGTTAGGATATGCTGCTGCTTGATCAGGGGAGAAGAGTGAGTTGGGAGATTTGAAAGGCCCAGATAAAAGCCAAGGAAAGGATCAGTGAGATTTTTGCTGATGGAACTGGATATGAAGCCCTAGGAGACCCTAAAGGGAGGTGAGGTCTGTCCCCTGTAAGAAAGAAAGGGGAGTTCTCACCTCAGTTTTAGGAACAGAAAGTGTTGGTGGGGTGGGGGGTAAGGGGGAGTTTGGTCTGGCTATTGTCTTGATTTGGAGCCCTTCCACTCTTAACAGTTTGGCCATTAGAGCCTTGGCCCTTGTTACCAACTTGGAGCCACACTGCCTTTGTGCCTTCCCCTCCTCTGGGTGGGGTGACAGTGTCTAGCATCTGAGCCACAAGTTACGAGTAATATATTAGTGCAAGATTTATGTGGATGATTTAGTAATCCTTGTCATTGTTAGAGTGATCCTCAGTTAAGTCAGGATAAATACTTAAGCCACTGGGAAAGTGAAGCTCTAGGAATATGGTATCCTGGCAAGGCAAGAGGGAGGAGAGGGCTTAGCGGTCATATCCTACACACATGCACACACCCTAAATATCTCCCCAAATAAATTCAGTACCTGGGAAACCAGGTACACATCACACTGACAGCAATAAATTAAAGTTCAAGGTGCTGAACTTCCTATTAGCAACAGTTTCATTGCAGGAAGTTTACTTATTGAAGCAAGGTATCCAATGCCCTGAATCCTGCCTGTTCTCAAACCAGGTTAGTGAAGAGGAAGAGTCCCAGCATCTCCTTCCTTAAGACCCTCCTTTAGAGGTGCAGACCAGGGTCTGAATGGGAAATTGGCTTTATTTAGCTCAGTCTTGGCTCCTTTGGGGGAAGGAGAAGAGGTAAAGATGGTTGCTAGGAGGAACTAGCAGGCAGAAGGTAACTTCAAGGGGTAGAAAAGGGGGGAAATGACTTATAAAGTTCCTAGATATTTTTGGGTTATGTGTCTGGGGTATCTTGGGTGATTGTCTAGGAATGTCACTGCCCCACTGAAAACCTCCATTGAGGATGTGGTCAAAGAGGGTGTCGCAAGGATGAGTTAGCCCCCTTGGTTTTTTAGCAAGTCAGCACTATAGGGTTCCCACCTCTTCCATCTTCAGCCCCTGCCTCTAGGAACTAACCAAAGACATGCTTTTTTCCAAGGCCAGTTTTCTCAGTTTCTTCAGGGCAAGAAAAGAATGTGAAAAGAAGAGCGAGAGCTCTAGAAAATCCTGGGGAGTCTATGCTGACAGCAAGGAATCAGAAGACCAGCATGAAGGAAAAGGTGAAGACCTGGCGGCAGAAAATGGGGGCAAAAAAATGGGTGACAGAGAAAAGCCATGGTTAGACCTGGGCCCTGAATATCTAAGAAGGTTCTTCCAGTTCCTAAGATTTGATAGGCTAAATCAGACCGTGGGCAGCTCACAGCGGGAGAGGAGGGATGCCCATTCTCATCCTAGTCCAAAGGTCATAGAACAGAGAGTGCTCAGGCCTAAGGGAGGAGTCGGAGGACTGTTCAGACTGAACTCCTGCAGAGCACGGAGGAAGTGGGGGAACAGGTTGGAAAGTGGGAAGCTCCCGAGAGATTGCCAAGCAAAGGCTCTCCCTGTCAGGATCTGTGGGCTTGAGAGTGGGGTCCCCCGTCCCCTAGGTTCCTCTAATACCGGGGTTCTACAAGAAGCCAAGGACAAATGAGGTAAGGAGGAAGGAGAGACCTTAGGGCTTTCTGCCGGGTTTGTGCGTAGCGCCCCCCCGCGGCCGCTCGGCGCGGCTACAGAAGTACTTGGTGACCCGCCGGCGGCACTGCTCGCAGCGGACCGCGCAGCACCAGTGGAACTTGCAGTTGCAGCTGGACACGGTCTCCGCGCGGCGCTCCTCCACCGCCAGCCCGCAGTCCCCGCAGAGCCGGCGGCAGCTGCGGCGCTCCCAGCGGCCCAGGGCCCGCCCACGCCGCAGGCACTCTCGGCCTTCCGTGCCCAGCAGCCCTAGCGTTTTGTTCTCCAGGCAGTAGTCCGGGGAGTCCTCCAGGTGCACCAGCTCCCGAGTGGAGATGGAGCGGAAGGTGTCGGCGATGGCGCCGCGGCCGGCAGCGCTGTTGCCGGCACCCTGCAGCAGGTCCACCTTGAGCGCTGCGTGGTACTTCTCCTTCAGGTGCGCGCCCACCTCGCGGAACTCGGGCAGCTGCAGCCAGCAGGTCTGCGTGGTGCAGCTGCCGGACACGCCGTGACACTTGCACGTGCGTTTCATGGTGCCCTTCACCGCCTGGAGAGAGAGCTAGGAGTGAGGCGGCCAGGCATTAGGAAATAGGCACGTGGCTAGCCTGCCCTGAGGGGCTGCGAGGCGTCTTGCTAGTTCACTGGACCAGCCCGCCTGGTACCTCGATTTTCCAATCTCTTAAATGAACCGAAGTTGTCTGCGCCTAGAGGTGGTAGGGGAGGGAGCCAGCCGCCTATAGGGGCTGGGAAGCTCACCTTGCGGCCCGCCTCGTTGTTGTGCAGGTTCATGGCTGCCCGGGCATCCTGTCCTGTCTCCAGGGCATCGACGAATTGCTTGGAAATTGCCTCTCCGAAGCCCACGTTGTCACTGCAGCCTCCCCACAGCCAACCTTGGCCCCCTGGAAAAGCGCAGGGGGAGGAAATGCCACTGAACAGGCGGGCACGGAGTTTAGTGGGCTGCTGTGTCTAACTGGGTCTGAGGGTTCCAGGATGGGGGAAGGATTAAGGTTGGCCTAGTGTCCTGAATCCGGATTAGTTTCAGCCTAGATTTTATTTTGCCATTTTTGCGCTCGCTCTTCCAGTCTCAGCCAATCCCCTGCTCAGAGCTCCATGACGTAAGTTGTTGCCGCGTGAATTCTCTGCAAGGTGCCCGGAGTTTGAGACGCAGAAGGAACAAAGCCGCGGCAGACAGGTGGAGGAAGCGCGAGCATTGAAGGGGAGAGAGAGACGCAGTTGAAATAACATGGACCAATGAAGTTGGAAGTTGAGAGGAAAGGCAGAGAGCTAGAGATGGCAGTGAAGGCAAAGAGTGGAAAGGAGACCGGGACAGGCAGCATGGAAGGGAGCTCCTCTGTTTGAGAGAAGGCAGAGAGGATAGAGGCAGCGGGGAGTGTTGCTCCTTTATTTTAACAACGTTTAAGCTCAGGAAACCCCTCAGTGCCAGAAGAAGGGCCCCAAGCTACGTTCAGGCTGGTTTATCGCTGTAGGGTTCGCCCACCTTCAGCAGTATTTCCCTCAGACTTAGAACCCAAGTCTCTAGGTTTTCTATCCTCACCCCACTAAGCTCCCTATCAAGATTTTCATTCTTAAGTGAACTTACTGGCCTGCCCTACCCACCCCAACATCCCTACTCACCCAGCTGCCCATTGCGGGAGTCATCACAGCCGCAGTTGTCAAAATCCCCAAGGCTGCAGTTTCTAGTCAGGGTGTACATGACCCCAGCAGAACTGATGGCGTGGACAAACGCTGTCTCCCGGTTCGCTGTCAGGAACCCAAAAGTGGCAGAGTTAGAGGGAGGGACTGCAGTCTGAAGAAATGCCAGCCGTGCTACTTTCCTCTTAGAGTCATACTCTTCCTTTCCCAGTTTCATCTTATTTCTCCGTCTTTATAATGTACCTTACCTTTTTCCAGGATCTTGTCCAGCCCTGGCCGCAGCCCCACTCTTCTGCCTTCCTATCTTTTCAAGTTAAGCATTTTATGACTGGGGGGCCTGATTGTTGACACATCTGGTCATAAAGGGTTTAGGTGGGAAAAGCCCAAGGAAGAAACGGGGGTGGGGATGCATCTGAGGGCCAGGTGTAAAGACCCCATCTCCACTTCCTCGTGGAATATTGGAGTCTAGGAGACATGCCTCAGTTTGAACTGAAAAGAATTTCTGAAAGGCAGCTCTTTAATTTCCTGGCCACTCATTCTCTTCTCCATGGGGATTTGGTCTCTAAGTTAGTTCCCACGAACCCAGTACCTCTCTACTGAGCCTACCGAAAGGGGAAAGGGACGAAGAGGCATGAGGAATTATGATCTCCCCCGGGCCCCATGATGTTATTCACACTAGGAGGGAAACTTAGCCAAGTGGGAGGTCATGGACTGGGAGTAAGGCAAGGTCCATTGTTGAGCTATGAGGGTGTTGGAGAAGAAAGGAAAAATTAATAGGTAGGAAAGGGGAGGAGGAAGAGGAAAAGAGAAGTTCCTGAAGAGAGAGTTGGCCTGAAAGAAGAGAATAGGTGGGGAATAAGAGTTTAGAGGAGGCAGGGGGCTATCCCTGGAGAGTGGGGCTCTAACCTGTGGCCAGGGGGTCCGGGGAGCTGTGGTGGAGCCTTTCCTTACCGCTGCGAAGCCCGCCATGGCTGGACAGCTGCAGGGCTCTCTCGGGGCAGTTCCAGCGGTCCCAGGCAAACTGGTATTTGCATTCTTCAATACCACTCTGGGCCCCAGCTGCCACACTGCTGGAGTAGATCAGGTAAGCCTGTAGGCACACAGAAGTCAAAATCCAGACGCAAGGTGGCTGAACATGGGGGGCATTTGTCCTAAAGTGACCAAGCACCTTCCTTCCTGCCCACTCCTCCACCTCTCCAAAACAATGACAGAGTAAGCACTTTAAATATGCTGTCTCTGGCAAGATCAAAACAACCCTACAAAATAGCTACCATTTTATAGATAAGGAAACCGAGACTCAGAAGGCATGTAATTTGCTCATGTCTCACAGCTAGCAAATGGCAGAACTAGGAATGAAACTCAGCCTCATCAGACTCTAGAGGCCATGCTTTTATTCATTATTTATTCTCTCCAAAATTAGTCCAAATCCCACAGTTTATGAAATTTCAGCTCTTCTCATCCCAGCACTATCTTAGAAAATAACATTTTGGAGCTAGAAACGACCCTTAGAGATCATGCAGTACATTCCAGCCTTTTAACGATGAGAAATTGCACCTGGCCACTGTACTGAGAAGGACATGTGACTGCAACCTGATACCTGTGAAAGGTTATTGACTTTCCTGGCTTTGGAAATTCTGTCCATAAATTCAGATTCAGTACTCCTGAATTCTTGTCTTGGCTTTGAAGCTAGTTTGCTGGGTGATTTTGGGTTTATCCCCAGCCCTCTTTGTGCCAGTTTTTCTATCTCTACTGTATATGGCATAATAAAATGTGGATACAATGAAAAGAAATGAACATGTATAGACTTTGGTCAAAAAGCTAAGATTAGTGAAATCCAAGGAGATTAAAGGAAGTTTTTTCTTACCTTTGGACCAGTCATCAGGAAATTGTTCACTGACCTAAAAGAGAGACAAACTAAGAGTATAAATGGAGAGGCACCAATTCACTTCTGCTTCCAATAGTTGTAAGGATTACTTAAGGAAATATAACTGATTGGAAGAAAGGGAAAATGGTTTTGCCAAGAAAATGTCATGCATAACTAATCTACTAAAGATTATTTAGAAAAAAAATACATACAAAAATATGATTTCTTTGGATTTTGAAAATCAGTTAAAATTTCAAATACCCTATAAAAATTTGGAGTACATTTCATCATTCTTTTGGTATAGGTGGGAAGAGAGCTAACATTAACTCACTATTGTGTACCAGATTCTCTACTGTCAATGTGCTACATGTTCACCTTGTTAAATCCTTACTGTCTCAGGTATTATTATCCCTATTTTGCAAAGAAGGAGTCCGAGACTCAAAAAAGTTCAATACCACCCTGCTGACAAGTGTTTGACGCAGGATTTGAACCCAGGTTGGTCTGACTCCACGACCTCTGAGGATGGTTCTCTACTCAGGAAGAGGTAAACGGCATACTCTCTCTCCAGGGACTGAGTCATAACTAAATTCTAAAAATAAATAATCTGAATCAGGAAAATAGCTTGGCTTTCCTTTTAAAACAAAAAAATGGACTTGCCATATGACTCAGCAATTGCGCTCTTGGGCATTTATCCCTGAGAAATGAAGACTTATTTTCACTCGGGAACTGGTACTTGAATGCTCATGGCAGCTTTATTAGTAGCAGCTCCAAACTCAAAGCCACCCAAGTGTCCTTCAAAGGGTGAATGGTTAACCTGTGGTCCATTCATACCCATGAAATACTACACAGCAATATAAAGGAGGGAATTATTGATATGACAAAAAAACAATCTCAAAAGGATACATCCTGCACCATTCCATGTATGTAACAATCATGAAATGACATAATTATAGAGATGGAGAGCAGAGTCATGGTTGCCGGGGGCTAGGGATGGCGAGGGGAGAGCATAGGTGTGGCTAGAAAGGGGAATAGAGGGAGTTTTGTGGAGATGGTTCAGTTGAGTATCTTGATTGTTGGTGGTGGTTATGCAAGGCTACACTAGTGACAAAATTGCATCAAGCTACACACAAGCACACACACAAGTGCATGTAAAACTGGTGAACTCTGAATAAGCTTTATAGGTTGTACCAATGTCAGTTTCTTGGTTTGGATATTGTACTATAGTTGGGTAAGATGCTAACCTCTGGGGAGCCTGGGGAAAGGGCCTATGGGATTTCCTTGTATATTTATTTGGTAAATCTATAGTTATTTCAAAATAAATGTTAAATATATACATACATACATATATACATACATAATCTAGAGTTCCAAAGATTTGGAGGATGGACCTCGGTGTGGGCATTTGAAAATTAATCAAAATATATTCTGTATTATCTTTCTTTTTATATTGTAATGTAAGGAAGTAACCTGAGGATCACTATGTATTGTTCCATGAAAGCTGATATACCCCTGAGGTACTAAAGGCCAGTGAGATGCAGGGCATCATCAGAAAGAGGATTGGAAAGGAAAATTCTGAGCAAGTTTGTCAGAGCCAAAATGTCTTGGCTGACTCCTCTCTTCATAAAACACACACACAACACCTAAAACGTGGGGAGGTTTGAAGACAAATACAAACAAACTGCCATCTGAAAGAAGATGAAAAAGATGAAAACTTTCTCATGTGGAAAAACTTCTGAAAGAGATGTAATAGAATTTTAGAAAATCATGAAAGACTACAGTGTCTAGCAAAGCTAAGGCCTACTTTTTAAAGCTTGGAAGACAAAATTAAGTCAAATAAAAGGAAACACTACACTCCTGGGAGAACTGGTACCAGCAAAATTGGAATTTGAATCATTTGGAATAAGTGAAATGAAATCACACTTGCCAAAACTTTATAGGTGTGGAAATAGATTTCTGATCCTTAAAGACTGGTATCAGAGAAGTTAGTCTTCTGCCTCAGAGAAAAAAATCCAAGCTGGCTTTGAATCAGAAGGGCAATATTTATGTTAGGAATCGCTTTCAGAGATTTGAAACTCTTACCATGCCAGAGAGAGGGTAATTGCCATTCCATAGGTAGACATTATTGGGAAAGAAAAGAAAAGAAAACAACCACCAAATGACACACACAAAAAAGTAATACATGATTACCCCAGAAAACACAAAATAGCTGAAAGAATATAAAGGACACTGATTGTTCCAACTGCTCTTAAAATCTTGGTGAATACAGTTGCAGATCTGTGCTGTTCAAATCAGTAGCCCCCTAGTCACATGTGGCTACTGAACACTTGGAATGTGGCTAGTCCAACTTGAGATGGGCTGTAGGGGAAAACACACATCAGAATCTAAAGATTAATTATGAAAATAAAGGATATAAAATCATGCTAGCTGTTGTATTGATTACATGTTGAAATTATATTTTGTATATATTGGCTAAATAAAATATTAAAATTAACTTTATCAGCTTCTTTTTACCTTTTTAATATGGTTACTAAAAATATAAAATTAGGGAAGCAGATTTGGCTCAACAGATAGAGCATCCGCCTACCACATGTGAGGTCCAGGGTTCAAACCCAGGGCCTCCTGACCCATTTGATGAGCTGGACCATGCGCAGTGCTGATGTGCGCAAGCAGTGCCATGCCACGCCGGAGTGTCCCCCGTGTAGGGGAGCCCCACACACAAGATGTGTCCCCATAAGGAGAGCCACCCAGTGCAAAAAAATTGCAGCCTACCCAGGAGTGGCACCGCACACATGGAGAGTTGACATAGCAAGATGACGCCACAAAAAGAGACACAATTCCTGGTGCTGCTGACAAGGATATAAGCGAACACAGAAGAACACAGTGAATGGACACAGAGAGCAGTCAACTGGAAGAGGGGTGAGCAGGGAAGGGGAGAGAGAAAAAATAAATCTTTAAAAAAATTTTTTTTAATGTAAAATTACATAGGTGGTTTGCATAATACTTCTGTTGGGCAGTACTGTTCTAATGATCATTTTCTATGCATTCTATTTAAATATGTAAGAGTGGGAGCATAGCATAATTTCTATTTTATAACCTACATTTTTCACTTAATATTGTTTTGTTAGTATCTTTCCATGTCTATAAATACTTTTCTTCAAAAATCATTTGTAATAGCATTTGACTGCAAAAATGGGCCAGAATTTCTTCAACGAATGTCCTATTGTTAATGTGATGTTTCCATTTTTCATTATGATAAAGAGCATTGTAATAAATATTCTTGGAGCTGCAAAAAAAGAGAAAATGAATAACAAAGGAGAAAGCTTTGCCATAAGCCTGGGTGAAGACAATTTTTGGGAGAGGATACTAAATTGGCATCACAGGGAGTGATGGGTAAAGATCCTAGAGGATGCTACAATATGTAGCACGTATTGTACGTAGCATATATATCTTTCCTAGAGGATGCTACAATATGTAAATATTTGTATGATGCACTGGTCTAGTCCAATTGATTCATCAATCAGATTTAAGGGAACATAGGACAAGACATTAGGCCATTTGGACAACATACCCATAAAGTAAGTTATTTGCAGATGTATCTGAAACTTGTGGCTGGTTTATTCATATCCAAAATATCCAGGATTAGGAAAAGACGTGTCACTTTTTGCTAAACACCAAGGGAGAAGAATCCTGTCTTTGGTTAATGAGACAATGGTTTGATGTCCTTTTGGGGAATAAATATAAACAGGATTACAGAAACACATTGGGGGAAGCGGACTTGGCTCAATGGGTCGAGCATCCACCTACCACATGGGAGGACCAGGGTTCAAACCCAGGGCCTTCTGACCCATGTGGTGAGCTGGCCCACAGGCAGTGCTGATATGCGCAAGGAGTACCGTGCCATGCAGGGGTGTCCCCCACATAGGGGAGCCCCATGCACAAGGAGTGCGCCCTGTAAGGAGAGCCACCCTGCACAAAAAAGTGCAGCCTACCCAGGAATGGTGTCACACACACAGAGAGCTGACACAGCAAGATGACACAACAAAAAGAGACACAGATTCCCCATGCCGCTGACAAGAATACAAGCGGACACAGAAGAACACACAGCAAATGGACACAGAGAGCAGGCAACTGGGGGGCGGGGGAAGGGGAGAGAAATAAATTTTTAAAAAAATCTTAAAAAAAAAAAAAGAAACACAGTGGGGAAGCAGATGTGGCTCAAACGATTGAGTTCCCACCTACCACATAGGAGGTACCAGGTTTGGTTTCCAGTACCTCCTAAAGAAGATGATGGGCAGGCGCCACGAGCTGTTGCAACAAGAGACATAAAAAGAAAAAGCATAATGAGAGACAAAACAAAGCAGGGAATGGAGGTGGCTCAATCAAACGATTAGGCACCTCCCTCCCATATCAGTTCCTGATGCCTCCTAAAGAAGCAAGGAAGACGAACAGACACAGCAAGTACAGAAATAATGAGGGGTGGGAGAAATAAATAAATAAATAAATAAACAAACAAATAAATAAATAAATAAACGCAGTGAATGTGGGATGTGAGAAGGTACAAAGAAAGCCAAATAAGAAAAATTTAAATGTTTCTATGGGTGCCACCTAGGGAAGTCATACAATTAAAGAAATATGCTAATAAATGATAGAAGATATAGAATTTGTTTAACATGTGGAGGCAACTCTATAGAGCATGGCACAATCAGCATGCTCCTAGATGAGGCCAGGCTTTCCACACCCCGTGACCATGTACAGTTGCTGATATTCGGTGCCATTCCAAGAGCTCATGATTTACCTGGACACTCCCAACTATTCTCAGACCTTTTCTTGAACCCCAGCCTTGCATATTCAACTACTTTCTTTGCATCTCCACTGTAATGCTTAATAGGCATTTCAAACTTATATCCAAAACTGAACTCCTGATCTCTTCCCTTCCCCCCACCTGTACCCCAAGTCTGCTCCTTCTGTACTCTTTTCCATCTAAGCAAAGGACAATTCCTCCTTTGAGTTGCTCAAACAAAAATCTTGGAGTCATGCTTGATTCCTCTCTTTCTATCACACTCTACTTTTCAATATATTATCAAATCCTGCCAGCTCAATATATATCCAGAATCCAGCCAGCTCTCACCACCTTCTTGGTCTAAGCTGAATTAGACTACTTCCGTTCTTGTCTGAATTATTATAAAAGTCTGCTAACTGATCTCCTTGCTTCCACACTTATTCTCCCACATTATATTCTCAAAATGATTGGTCTATTTAAAGATCTCTTCAAAATATAAATCAAATTTGCCTCTTTTCTGCCTCAAATCCTCTAATGCTTTCCTGTCTCATGCAGATAGAAGCCACATCCTTACAGTGGTTTATAAGATCCTACACAGTCTGGTTTCCCAGTTATGCCTCTTTTTTAATCTCTTACTACTCTCCCCTCACTTATCCTACTCCCCCCATACTGGGCTCCCTGTTGTTTCTCAAACACATCCTGCACTCTCCAACTTCCGGGTCATCGCACTGGCTGTTTTCTCTGCGTTGAATGATTCTTACTCAGATATCTCATGTAGTTTGCTCTCTTGCCTACATCAAACCTTTTATGAAATGTCAGTCTCCTTGAGGCTTCCCTTGCTCATCCTACTAAAATTGCATCCCACCCCCATCCCATCTCTGATTTATTTTTCTCCATGGCACTTTTCATTATCAGAACATTATATGTTTTACGTCTTTGTTCACTGTTTGCCTTCTCCCATTAGAATGGAAGCTCCATTACAACAGATTTTTTTACCAAAAATGTTTTTTTACCAAACATTATTGGTACCTTGAACAGTGCCTGAGGAGAGTAAATATTTATTATTAGTAAATATTTGTTGAATGGAGGAATGAAGGCACACACATTTAGTGGATGTGAGTAGGAGGAAATGCCATCTAAGGAAAGTCAGAAAGAGAAGCTATTTAGAGAGACAGAGGAATAGGAGAAAGCCTGTCATCCATACCCATGATTTATATCCCAGTGTCTCCCAAATCTTTACCTCCATGCTTGAGTTCCAGAACCGCAAATCTTTACCTCCAGTGTCTCCCAAATCTTTACCTCCAGGCTTGAGTTCCAGAACTGCATTTCCAAATGGACGCTAGACTCCTCTACAGGGAATGTTTCATCAGAATTCTAAAGACAGCCTGTTTAAAACCTAACTCATCTTCCTTGACTAGCTACTTCTCTTGTTAATGGAAACATTATTTTCCCAACTCTCTCCCAATCCATTCTCACCATCCAATCAGTTATCAAGACCTGTGTTTAAATATAAATATAAAAATATTTCTGTACATACTGATTCCCTCTTTTCTATTCCCACTGTCACTGCCTAAGTTTTGGCCTCTGACCTAGACCACTGCAGAATCCCAACTAATTGGCCCATTTATTTATAGTCTTTGCCTCACTCCAATTCAGCATATATTTTGCATCCAGATCAATCTTCTGAAAGCCTGATTCTCATGTCATCCTTCTGCTCTAGAATTTTCCAAAGTTCTCCATCTCCTGGCCTCCAAGACCCTCCATAATCTGACCCTACATACCTTTCCAACCTTATTTCCCATTAAACATCCCTACTTGTTCTATCCTCTAGTCAAACTGAATTAGTTGCTATTTCTGCATTCCATGAGCTCATGCCTCTTTGTCTTTGTTCATGTTGTTCTTTTAAATCTGACCTATTCTTGGTATTTTCAACAAATGGTTCTGGGAAAACTGAATATCCACATGCGAAAGAATGAAGTTGGACCCCTTCCTCACACCATATACAAAATTTAACTCCAAATGGATCATAGACCTAAATATAAGGGCTAAAGCTATAAAACCTATAGAAGAAAATACAGGGGTAAATCTTTGTAACTTGTGTTAAGCAAAAGTTTCTTAGATATGATACTGAAAGCACAAGCAACAAATGAAAACAGATAAATTGAACTTCACCAAAATTTAAAACTTTTGTGCTTCAAATGACATTATCAATAAAGGTAAAAGACAATCCACAGAATGGGGGAAATATTTATAATCATATCCAGAATATATATACATTTACAATTCAACCACAAAAACATAACCCAATTAAACAATGGGCAAAGGAGTTGAATGGGTATTTATATACAAATGATAAATCAGCATATGAAAAGATGCCTCAATATCATTAGCTATCAGAGTAATACAAATCAAAACTACAATGAAATACCATTTCACACCTGCTAGTTTGGATAAAATTTTAAAAGACAGACAATAGCTGAGAATGGAGAAATGAGAACCCTCATACATTGCTGGTGGGATTGTAAAAATGGTGCAGTCACTTTGGGAAATAGCCTGGCAGTTCCTCAAGAGGTTGAACATGCCACTCCTGAGTATACACTCAAGAGAACTGAAAATGTATGTCCCAAAAGAACTTGTATGTACATACGCATTACAGCATTATTCATAATAACCAAAAAAAGGAAATAACGCAAATGTCTATCAATTGGTGAATGGGTAAATAAAATGCAGTATATTCATGCAATTAAATATTAGTCAGCCATAAAAGGGATGCAGTATCTGTACATGCTGTAACATAGATGAACCTTAGAAACATTATTTTAAGTGAAAGAAGGCAAATACAAAAGATCACATATTGTTTGATTCTATTTATATGAATTGTCCAGCGTAGGCAAATTCACAGAAACTGAAAGTAGACTAGTGGTTGTCAGGGTCTGAAGGGAGGGAAAATGGGGAATGACTACTAGTGGATATATGGTTTCTTTTGAAAAATGATGAAATGATCTAAAATTGATTGTGGCTATAGTTGCACAATTCTGTGAATGCACTAGAAATCACTGAATTTTATACTTTCAAAGAGTGAAATTTACCGTTTATCAATTATTTCAATAAAGGTTTTATTTTTAATATCTTACTTATTCTTGAATAACTGAAAAGCCACAACTGGATTTTTTATTGCCCTTTTTGAACTGTCATAGTACCTTTTTCTGTTTCACATTAAGCTTTCCCTTTATTGCCTTACCCTAGACTGTAAGTAGGGACTGATTAATTATTAATTATCTTTGTATCCCCTCCAGCTCCCTATTTTGCACATTGAACATAGTAAATACTCTATAAACATGGATTGAATTAAAGGGTTTTTGAAAAAAGATGAAAGGATCATCAGATACAACAGAAAACTTGAAGAGAATAGAAATGAATAAGATTTGGAGGGATATGAAGAGGCAGTCTGTGGTAAGCTGATGCACCTATTAATTTTTTAACATTGTGAGCAGATGACCCATCCATCCCATATTATTTGAGTACGTACCATATTATTTGAGGGTTTAGTCTGTGCACACCAAATACTGTTCTAAGGGCTTTTCGTGTTTTAAGTTCATATAATCTTCACAACAATTATATGAGGTAGAAACTATTACATCCTCCATTTTGCAGATACAGAAACTGAATCAGAGTGGCTGGTTGCCCAGAGTCACACAGCTAGTTAAATGATAATGCCAGAATTTGAACTTAGGAGGTATGATTCTAGAGCGAGTATTCCCTAACTGTTATGCTTTTCTGCAACCTGTATTTTCCTTACTCTTACTCCCACCTGCTAATGCAGGACTTCTGATCCCCAAAAAGTCTTGATAAGAATTTCTGGGAGGTCTCAGTGATGTTTTGCGCACACTCATAATCCAGCCCAGTGAACTATTGCTTGTCTCTGCTGCTTTTGTCTTCTCCCACCGCTCTAGCCCTCCCTTCAGCTTCCAGGTCCACCAGGCGCCCGTATCTGCCAGGCACAGTCTCTGCTTTATCGGGGTGCCATCACATGGGCATGTTTCCTGGGCTCTGTTGCTGCTCACACTAGGTTTTATGCATAGAAAAGTGGGACAAACGTCTTTTTATCCTATTTAGAGTTTTATTTTTCCACTTGGGTATCGAAACTGTGCCTTTTGTGTCCAAGGGTCTCAACAGTTCCGGAAAAAATAGTTCTTTCAGTTGTGCTTACAGCATCTCCTCCTAGTAACCCCCAAATCTCTTCATTGGGCTGAAACTGAGAGACTTGCTACCAAATTCAAGTGAGAAGCTTCATTGCTTGATCTCGTCAATTCCCTCCCTTTAGAGTGAATTCTCACTTGAGAAGACTCTCTGGTTACTTATTTCTCTAGACTCCTGGGACCTGCAGCCCTACAGTTTTCCTGACGTGCCCAGATATACTGAATCCAAGAGATGGACCCAACCTATAGCCCCTGCAGAGTGATCTTTTCTTAGGGAACTATCTTGCAAAGAATCGGAGCGCTTTAAAAAAGCATTAAATAGAATCTCTCTGCCCTCTTTATTGTTTATTTGTTTTATTTATTTATTTATTTATTTGTATCTGCCCTCTTTCAATCATTAAAAAGAGCTCTGTTGATGCTCTTCCTGGACTCAGCCTCGGAATCCCTGGCTCTCACTTGGCACATCCCGATTCACCCACCAAGACCTCTTCCACCCCAACGACTCTTTGAGGGAGGAGCGCTGGTGCCCTTTCTGGTTCTAGGGAAGACTTTGTAAGGCTCTTTATTACTTGGGAGCTGGCAGTTTCTACCTGCTCAAAAGCAAACACCTGGGGACTAACGTCTGGTCAGATTTGCAGGGTAATTCCTGCACTAGGCCCTCAATGAAACTCTAGCCCTCCCTAGTCCCCAGATATGGAGGAGGGGGCTTTGGTGAGAGTGCCTCCCCCAGATCTTGACTTACTGTAAGACCTAGTGGTGGACGGTGTAGCCCACAAGACTCGAGCAATGCCCTTTAGTGTCAAGTTGCCAGAGCACCTAACCTGGACAGGATTAGGCTCTTCCCAGCCCTGCTCCTCCTCTCTTCTGGTTTCTGTCTTGCTGTAGAGGTTCTTTTAGAGGTGTTCGGTCCAGGACAGTGGTGCTCACACTGTACAGTACATGTGAACCCTCTGGGGGGTTTATTCAACAAGAAGATTCCTGAGGGAAGTGGATGTGGCTCAACGGATAGAGCATCTGCCCACCATGTAGGAGGTCCAGGGTTCAAACCCAGGGCCTCCTGACCCATGTGGTGAGCTGGCCCACATGTAGTGCATGCCACACACAAGGGTGCCCTCCACGTAGGGAAGCCCCAAGCCCAAGAAGTGTGCCCTGCAAGGGAAGCCACCCTGTGTGAAGAGGTGCAGCCTGCCCAGGAGTGGCCCTGCACACATGGAGAGATGACGCAGCAAGATGACACAACAAAAAGAGACACACATTCCCAGGCCACTGAGAATGCAAACGGACACAGAAGAACACAGCGAATGGACACAAGAGAGCAGACAATGGGCTGGGGGGAGAGGGGCAGGGGGAAGGGGAGAGAAATAAATAAAAAGAAATCTTTTAAAAATGAAGATTCCTGGGCTCCAGCTCCAGAGATTCTTGTACAGTACTAGTGGTGGTGACGATGGGTAGTAGGAATCTGCTGAAGAAGTTCCTCAGGGAAGCGGACTTGGCCCAGTGGTTAGGGCGTCCGTCTACCACATGGGAGGTCCGCAATTCAAACTCCGGGCCCCCTTGACCCTTGCGGAGCTGGCCCATGCACTGTGCTGATGTGCGCAAGGAGTGCCCTGCCACGCAGGGGTGTCCCCTGCGTAGGGGAGCCCCATGCGCAAGGAGTGCACCCCGTAAGGAGAGCCGCCCAGCGCGAAAGAAAGTGCAGCCTGCCCAGGAATGGTGCCGCACCCACGGAGAGCTGCCACAACAAGATGACGCAACAAAAAGAAACACAGATTCCTGGTGCCGCTGATAAGGATAGGAGCGGTCACAAAAGAACACACAGTGAATGGACAGAGAGGGCAGACAACCGGGGGCAGGGGAAGAAAAATAAATAAAAAATAAATCTTTTTAAAAAAAGAAGTTCCTCAGATGATTTTATCACAGGCAATCCTCAGACTCCCCTTTGAGAAACAGAAGCCAAACAGATAGGTGCCTACAAGCGCATAATAACTAAGTAATACTTTGAGGACCTGGGAGACCCACATTCTTGCTTCAATCTTCAGGAAATGGCTGCGTGAACTCCCATGTAACCACTCAATGGACCTACTGATTCTTGAGTCTGGAGCTTTGCTCAGTAAGGATTCTTCTTTGTTTCTGAATGGAATGCCTTTTGGTTTGGTACGTCTCAAATTTGCTCACTGGCCAGTGCCCTGAAGGGCTGGGTCTCTGAATGCACTGAGTATTAAAATCACGTATCTCTTTCCTTCCCTGCATTTTTTCTCTTGGCACCGTAGAGTGTTTTTTTCCTGTCAATTACAGCTGCCCTGTTTATGCCCATCTTCTCCATACAAGGAATACGATATTTTGGAGGGTGGAATAGTCCACAAGGATTCTGAGTCTTTTTCTAGGATCCATCTGTCCTCTACAAAGAATGCTAGCTAGCTCCATGCACAGACGTGTTTTATGCCAAAGCTCTTACTGTAAATTCTTAGACCATCTCTACGCTCTTGTTACTAATCCTGAAGTGAATCTTTAACTCGCTCTTGGGTCTATACTTTTTCCTACAAGCTTCTAATGCCACCCCCCTCATCCCCCCCCCACACACGCATTCTGAGCTCTTACAATAACATTTCACTGTAAATTCCCTTTGCTGTCACCTGCTCCCATCTAGACTGGTTAGTCAAACTGTGCCCTTTTATGCTTGTCTTCATTACCTTCTGCCACAGCTCATCTAATATCAATACTTACATGGAAGTTCTCTCCTCTTCCTTTTAATGTGTGTTTAATTCCTTATTATTCTCTTCATTACCAAATATTCTTTCAACTGTGGCTAAACAACCACCCACAGATAGACATGCCTTGGTACTTTTGAGGCTGTGGACTTTATGTCATTTCCGCATTGCTTCTCTGCTCTAGTGACCGTCTAATCTTGCAGCCTCTCAGTGGCATGATCTATAATTTGAAATTCTTTCATGTTCGGCACTATAGTTTTCCAAACAACCACAGTTTTCAGCATTGTGCAATTTCTCTCAAGGGTTGTACCGCCGGCTGAACTGCCTGCTTCAATATCAGCCTGGTCACCAGTAAAATCTGTTTCCCAGACAGCTGGGACAAGAGGGAAGGGTCTTTGGATCAACTCAAATGCAAATGCCAAAGCTTCTCTTTTAGCTCTAGGAAAGTATCCAAGTTTCTTTTCTTTTGTTTGTTTGTTTGATTGCAGATTTTTTGTTTCTTTTTTTACTTAACATTTATTATTCATGGATCCATACACACTAATTTTCAAAGCCCCTATTCACCTGATACCATTTGAAGAAGTTTACATTATTTACCCTTTCAGGAAGTTCACACATAAAGTACAAGGTCCTGGGAGCAGGTGTGGCTAAAACAGTTGAGCACCAGCCTCCCACATGGTAGGTCCCAGGTTCGGTTCCCGGTGCCTCCTAAAGAAAACGAGCAAACAACGAGCAAACAGATGAGCCAAAACAGGGGAGCCGATGTGGCTCAGTGGCTGAGCGCTGGACTCCCACATATGAGGTCCTGGGTTCAACCCCTGGTCCCTGTATCTCAAAAATAAATAAACTAATTAATTAAAAAATACAAGGTCCCATTCTCTGTCAGTTATGTCTAATTGTGAACTAAAGGTTTAAGCCACTATCTAATTAATTTCAACCTGTTCTTCCTATTTTGGGTGGTTCTTCAAACTAACGTGGTCCATGAGGTGGTCATGCTATGGCACATTGTATGGGTAGTAGTTTACCAGCCATGCTGAGAACACGTGCCAGATTCCCTTCAAGGGACAGCTTGTGGCACTGATGGGCACTGGACCGTAAGTGCCAAGTCCTGTGCTATATCCAGACTTACTTCTCCCTTTGCACGGTGAAGACCTTGTTTCTAGGCTAAGTTTGTGTGCTGGACACCCTCTCTGCTTAGTATGAGAGCGCTTTCCCAGGAAGCTACTTAGTCTCATGTACCAATCTTCTTGTAGGCCAGCCTCACTCATATGCCTGATATGTTTGAATCCCAGCAAATGATGTAGTTTAGAATTAAGTTAGTTTACCCCTGCTTTCCCCATCACCTTCACCTATTCTGAAAAGCAAAGGTTCTGAATATGAATTCCCAAATTTTGGCATTTTCCTTCGTCGAGGACTTGCATCTTAATGCCCTTGGATCCCCTTCCTTGTTCCCCAAATCTTTGAGTAACATGTTTGGCTTCTCCTTAACCTTTGATCCCATCTCTCAGTGCCCATAAAAAAAAATCTCTGGGTCTTGAGGCTCTAGTTGGCTTCTGTCAAGAGATACAATCTGATTACTTTAATTTGGGGCAATGGCCCAGGGGAAAAGAGAAGTTGAAGTGAATGAATGTAGGCTGTGTATCTTCTCCATCTGGAGCTTTGGTACAGAAGGAGTCAGGGAAAAGGGAAAGGTTAAGAGGAGGGTCCAGAGTAGCGGAGCTGCTTGGAGCTGTAGCTAGAAGGTGCCCCAGTTAGGCAGCTTTCTCTTAGAGTCAATTTCTGGGGAAGCGGATGTAGTTCAAGCGATTGGGCTCCTGTCTACCATATGGGAGGTCCAGGGTTTGATTCCCAGGGACTCCTGGTGAAGGCAAGCTGGCCCAAGCTGGCCCAAGCTGGAGAGCTGGCGAAGCAAGATGACGCAACAAAAAGAGAAACAGAGGAGAGACAATAAGAGACGCAGCAGACCAGGGAGCTGAGGTGACGCAAGAAATTGAGCACCACTCTCCCACTCTAGAAGGTCTCAGGATTGGTTCCTGGTACTGCCTAGGAGAAGAAAAGCAGACACAGAAGAACACACAGCGAATGGACACAGACAACAGATAAAGGGGTGGGGATGGGGGGAGGGAAATAAATAAATCTTTAAAACAAAGAAAAGAATCAATTTCAGACAACCAGTTTTTCACCCCAGAGAAGTTACAAGAAGTCTTGGGTGGGGTAAGCCCAAGGACAGCTCTCTGTGAGTGAGTTTTCTTGGTACTCCTTCACTCCTCCACAACATCTGACCTACAGCCCACATTCATGAGTGCACACACCCACATATGTACACTCACACACACACACAATATCACATAGAAGGCAGGCTTTACTGACATAATATCCACTTGGTCCAAAAAATTTCTTCAATACCCTTCTCTGACAATCTCCAAAGGTATTTAAACTAGGAACCACTCATTATACAATCGGAGAGAGTTACATTTAAAATGCAAATATTTATTTTCAAGGGCAAACAGTGTGACTAATTCTTATCCATTCTAAAATATGAATAACTGAAACCAGATTCATTTCTATTTAGCTAGGGGAAGGGATTAGGAAATAGAAGTCACTACATATGCAAAGATTTGAAGGGAAGTCTTCAGAAAATCAAAAACAAAGTTCCTCCTACTTACTAATTTTTCAAGAGGGAACAAATATGATATCACTGAAGAGATCTATTTGAGAAGAGCAATGAAACAGAAGCCAGATTACAGAGAGTGGAAAGTTATGAAGTGAAAGCAGCCAGTGTAGACTCATTGAAGGAGTATGGTATTGAAAAGAAAGAGAGAAAAGAGAAATATTTGCAATGGAAATTAAGGCCAAAATGAAGGTTTTTTCAAGATGGGTATAAAGGGAAAAATGAATTAATGTGTAGCTTTTCGTCGTACTCCCCTATTAATTTTATACTGATTTAAACACCATCTCTTTCTTTGAAAGGAGTTCAGGCCTGTAGATAATTCTCAAAATGCTATTTTATGAATGTGAATTTTCTACCTTCAAGCAGCACTTTGAGAACAAGTGTCCTAAAATACGGGGGAAAAAATTATACAACAGCTGACCAAAGAATGTTAAACAGGTGTGTAGGTTTTAGTAACAGCCCTTAGGTTAAAAATATATATTAAAATCTCACGTTCTCTCAAATCCAGCCTTGTCAAACAATTACTGGCAAAGACCATGGACCAGGTTGAAGAGACAATCATGTTCCATGGACTCTGCAAAGTAATCTCCGGCAGATTCCTTCCCAAGCAAATCAGAGATTGTCAAAGGAGAATCATTCCCTTGAAACAAATGTCATCTTTATTACGGGTTTTTTTTTTAGAGTGATAGGTCTTTCCCCCGCCTTGTCCTCATTTCCTTCCTTCTTTCTGTGTTGTAGGAAGCTCTGCTGAGAAACGCTCAGCTACAGAAAAGCACTTCAGCACTTAGCATTTAAATGAGGACTCTAACTGGGAATTAGCTGTACTCACTCTCCTTTCCTTGGTCTCTAAGTGAAAACTGCTAAGGAGCAGGTTCAAGCCACTGTTCCCAGAAAGTCTGGGGCTGCAGGAACCTCTTCCAGGATCATTATGGAGGCAGATAATTTTGCCTTGTTTTTTGATCCTGTTGCTTGGTCCCTGTAGTAAAGATTTTAGAAAATATTCGTCTTCTCAATTACACTGATGGATGTGATCCCAGTTTGTTTCAGGATCAAGAAGATAGGTGTACACGGTAATTCTAAGAATCATTCTATAAAATAACTAGGTAGACAATTTAAGTTAGGAGAATTGGCAGGATTTAGATCATAAGTACTATTTTCAGTATCTCATGGAACTAAATCCATATAGTTGGTAAAAATTTTCTCTCTTCAATCTGATCCAACCACAAATTTATATTGGCATTGGTAGCCAGATACAGCTCAAACAGAAACAAACTTAGGCATGTATTTGATTGAATGATCTCTTTTTAATAATTTGTATTCTTGAGTACCCCCCAAAGGCATTCCTAATTGTATGATATTCCCCCAGATTTATTCTCATTACTGGCTTTAGATCCCTGACACACAGGAAAGGAGATTCCTTTTCCCATGCTTCTTCTCTTCCTATTTTGAACTGTGGTCATTTTGGGGAGGAATTAGACTAAGAGAAATACTTGCAGGTGAAAATGCTGCGGAAAGTGTAGCTGAAACAAGAGCTGCCAGGGCTTGATAACTGTCGAACTGAGTGATGGGGGTTCATTATACATAATCTTTTCTCTACCCTTGTAAAACAATTAAATTTTCCATAATTTAAAATAAAAAATTAGAATTCTCCTGAAGCAATAATCTTTGCCCCCTGGCCTTCACTAGATGCCTTGGGCTAAAGTGAAGACTGCCAAACAGGATAATCAGGGCAATTTATTGATTTGCTGTTTATTATCCTGGATATTGGTATGGAACGGAACCTTCAAGGTCTTTGATATGGTGAGGCAGAAGAGCCTGTATATAAGGGAAAGGCCTGAGATTTATGGTAGCAAAATGAAGTTACAGTTTTGAATAAGAGGAAAATTCTCCTTATGCAGCTTGGTTTAATCTTGGCCTGAAGAACATAAGAATTTCATCTATGGAATTGCATAGAAAAGTGGAGCTAAATGGCCCACCTACAGGGACTTATTGGGACTGCTGAAATACTGCCTTGTACTGTACGGTACAGGAGGATGATAAAGTTGGGAAAACAACCTATTTTAAAAACTGAAAGTGGACTGGTCAGATAAGGGTGAATTTAAATGATATCTTTATGGTCTGAATTTCTCATGGCCTGGAGGAAGCCCTGGCCTAAGAGGCAAACAGAAAAATGATCTGATCAATAGCATGGACCTACACTAAAGAATGAGAAGAAACAAACCGTAAAAGTGTGGCTTCTAATGAAACTGAAGTCTGTCCAATGTGGATGGTAGTTTCTTTAGAGAGGCCCTGGGGGTGCAGGCATATCTCAAATGGGAGGCAATGGGGTAAGTTATTTATGTGAACCAAGCTCAGAGTTTCCCCAGCTGTTAACACAGCTTAGTCTTTTACCTAGCATGAAAAATGTGCTTTCTGAAAAATAAGGGTTTTTCCTAAGAAAAATTGTGTTGACCTCATTTTAAGGCATATGAGTTTTCCTCTGCCTTTCTGATGGAACTAGAAAAGAGTTAAGGGAGTCCAGGCAAAAAAGATTTTATTAAAAACTCCAAGAGAGAATAGCATTACCCAATATTGAGCAGCATCAAAACAATTGTTTTAACTGTAAAAAGGGAAAGAAAATCATCCCTTTCCATGGAAGAGAGAGGGTTTGGATTAAAGCTCCTTTTCTTCTGGTACTTTTTATACCCCATTTATCCCTATATATCACACAAAGGAGATCCTTCTTTGTGTCATATTATCATGCACACACACACAAATGAGGATGTACCTGGGAGCACTGTTCTTATCATTTATAGAAACTGGTTTCATAGGAAAAGTTGTAATGTGGTGTATCTTCCCAGAACCTTTTGTTAATAGAATGCCACTGCCACAATGACAATTCCTTGCAGAAGAAACAGAGACTCTAAAAGGAAAGCCTAGGTTTCAATGAGGAAATCAATGACAAAAGGGAATTAGACTCCCCTGGCCTGGCTAAAGCCCTCAGAAGGACTTCCGACAGCGCAGTCGCTAGCCTAGTCCACCCCAGAAGCACCGCACAAACCCCAGGCTTGTTTATATGGACCAGAGCAGCTACTGAGCATGTGAGTCTTTTATATTGGCATATGATTTTCCAGATTCCAAAGCAGTCTCTCGCACCCTCCGTTTTGTTTCTCCAACTTCAGCGATTCCCACTCTCTATGAGGATGAGGATCCCTTTCTAATGTGGCAAAGATTCATGGACCCTCTCTTGATGGAACTTATTTTCTTTGCATGTTAGAGGGAACTATGACAAAAAACTGCCATGGATTGAATAATTTAAAAATGGATTCAAGGACACCACATGCACACAACAATCAAGTCTCTCACTCATCAGGGTTTCCAAAAATCCTTATCAGACGATATCAAGAGCTGCGGAAAGGGAACTGTAAAAACAGAAGGGCAGGGAGTGGATGTGGCTCAAACAGCTGAGTGCCTGCTTCCCACATACTGAGGTCCAGGGCCCTGGGACCTAAAAAACATCAACAACAAAAAATGAAAGTGTAGAGAACCAAGGGTGATGGTTTTCAAAAGCTGCCTTAAAAGCCAAAGATTTCCAATAATTTCTTGCCCTACTGCAGAAGAGAACCTGTTCCTATCTAAATCCTCACTCCAGCCTTTTGGAAAGTAACAGAGGCAGCGATCTCTTCTGCAGAATGAGAATGGAGTCATATTTCACCTCTGTGTCCCAGTGACTTTCTGCCTTGGTGGTTGAGCTGAGCAGAGATAGACAGAGAAATGGACAGAACTGAGCCAGACCCAGTATCATTATGAGACACTATTTGGAGTAAAATGGGGGCAGTAATTAAGGAAAAGCATATTCCAGGCTTGTTTACGCCAGATGATTAAGTGTATTGGAAGGGAAAAAAAATCTAATTTGTTCATCTCCAGACATCATTATAATGATCTTGGGTATACTATGCACTTCCATTTTTTCTCTTTCTGTCTTGTCATTAGGGTTTTTTTTTTTTTTTTAATTCAAGAAAATGATTTTTCTCAAGTTTCTTAAAGATAATTCTCCTCAGAAGTATCCTAGCAAGAAGACTATGGAGAATCCCTCCTTCCTCACCTCCCCAATTATCTTGGTACAGATTTACCTAGTAAACTATATATTGTAGGTGAATGCCATTACTCTCCTCTTTTTAAGCACAGCAATTTCTGTCGATGGACTCTTTTAGACAGTAATTTCAGGCAGGCCTATGATCACACAGCCAAGCAAAAAGTGTTAAATGCTTTTGAGATCCTTAGATAAAAGGTTGATAATGAAGTATTAAGAGAAACATTTCAAAGGCTGTGGTTGGTCAAATTTCTCTGCATAGCACAAAAGGGAAGGTGACCTTAAGCAGAACCTGATTCTTTATAAGAATACTCAAGATTTAATGTTCAATTTAAAAAATCACTATTCAAATGCTACCAAAATAAGACTCTTGGCAAAGTATACATGTTTAATTCAAATTGGGGCTTATGGGGGGAAAGCAATTAAAATACAATTGCATTATACAGGAGGTTTTTTTACATTTTCTCCTCCAAGTCAGGCAAGGCGAGAAGGGGTCTTTAAACCCTGTTTTTAAATTAGAACTTTCTTTCACATCTCTCTTTTCTTTTTTCTTTTTGAATCCAGACACTTGAATTTGGACAGACAAGCAGGCCAGCCACCTTTCAGTGTGGCTGTGTCAGTATCGGAATGAAATGAACGTGACCCTCTCCAGCAGGGAAGGGAACACACAGTAAAGGTATTTTTTATAGAACAATTCTTCACACTGCCCTGGTGACTAGGGAAAGGAATCTCGTGTTTCTCTTTTGCTGATACTGAATCAGCTGAAGAATACCACGACCATCAGTAGAAATGCTCTGAAATAGTCTTCTCTCCCTTTTGTCTTTTTGTTCTCATGTGGGAGAGAGAAGACAGATTTTTTTTTTGAACAAGGAAATATTTAAATAAAATGCCAATTAAAAATTTACCAATTATTTGGTGGTTTCGTTTATAATCAGAAATGTTGCAAATCATTGCATTAACTTGTAAATAGTTGGATTAATTTGGTATATTTTTTACCAATTCTCTAATAATAATGGTTACACTCATTTATGATAAGAATACACTCTGAGTGAGCATAGGCGCTGATACCAGCAAAGAAATTCCTATTCTTCCCTCCTCAAGAGTTTGTGTGGCAATTGGATTCGTACCTTGGTCAAAATGAGAACTGATGAAAAAGAGACTAAACATATCTGAATTGGGGAAAACTCCAAAAACCCTAGTTACAAGCAATTCCCAGGTTGCACTTCTATATGTTTTTGTGTACTTGCTTATTATCATTTTTGTGGGAAGATAAACACATAGTGTTTTTCAAGAGCTAAATGAGAATGATGGTAACATTAATTATCATTTTTGCAGTGCTTTATAGTTGACAGAGATCTTTCACATATGTTATCTTATTTTTGAGCAATTTAGAAACATTTGTAAATGAAATAAGTAAAGTTGCAAAGAAGTTTAGTTTTCTAAAATATTTTATTTCCAAACTTGTTAACTCAATATCCAACTCAGTGACTCGAGCAAAATTCTAATATCAAGGAAATGATGATCTGAGCAGTTATTTAGACTAGTCCAAGAAAATTAAGGTTAAATCAGAACGTGCAAAAAAAGATTCCACTGAATTTTGCCTCCAGCCTTCACCTCAAAGATCAGATTCAACAGACAGTAGAGCTTGCTTTGAACTCATCTTCCTCTTCTGCACAATGCTGACATCAGGATTTGGTAAAAATGACTAATGTCCATTTTCCCCAAACCACCTTGAATATTTGTGGTTAGTAATTTATAAAAATAGGAAAATCCCAATTTTTAATCCTCTCCTTTATTGGTAGATATTCTAAAGATTTACTGGAACCAGCAGTAAATTTGGGAAGAGCCCTACTCCACAGAACAATTTCTTCCAGGAAGATCTAAGGTTTCCTACCTTTCTGGAAAAGGTGAGTTCTCTCCAATACATTACAGACATTTACCTCTTCCTACTTCCAGGTAGGAGTCAGGGTTACTTACCAGGTATGGCTGAGTTGGAGGATACAGGTGAAAAAGAAAATGCACACAGAAGTCTCCATAAGAAACATAATCCTCAGGAAGAAGAGATAGAAAATTCTAAAAAATTAGGAGTCAGAGAAGTAAGATGGGGAAGTATGCTCCTCAGTGGTAGTGGGATGGAATTCTCCTCAAACTCCAACTTCCTTGGTGGGTAAGCGATCCCAAACAGAGTTAAGGGGAGGTGAAATGGAGCTGCCAAACTTCCAAAGAAGAGATTATCTACTTAATTAAAGTTTTTTTTTCTCTGAGTCCTTCAGCCAATCAGAACTCAAGTGCCAGAGAAAGATTGAGTCGATCAAAAGAACACTCCAGGATCCTCCCAGACAAATGCAGAAGAAGGGGACAAGGAAAAGGGGGACAAAGAGAGGAACACGGAGAAAGAGGACAAAGAAAGAAGGGAGGGGGGAGGAAAAGAGACATAGCAAATCCCCTCCACGTAATCACTGCATGGAGTCGCTCTTTCCTCCCTCTTGCCTGTCCCCTCCCACCATCACCACCACGACCTCCCCCCCACCCCACTCTCACTTACACACAGAGACACACACAGGGAGAGACGGTCCCCAAAGGGGATTGAGAAGGAACTGTGCTTTCCCGGTTGCTCTTTGTAGTGCTTTGAGACTGTGTTTGCATTCGGGATGGCTTTCTTGAGAAAAAAAATAGAACATGTATTGGATGATCCTCTGCCCTCAGATTTGAGAATGAGGGAATACAACCCAACCATCTCATGTGTTCTCTAAGTTAGAGAGAAGGTTAAGAAACTTCAGGGAGCCTGGTGATTTCTTCCTTTCAACTTTCCCATCAATCATTTACTTACTGAACACCTACTGCATTTTCAAACCTATACCAGGCATTGTGGAAAATTTTTAAGAGTAAAATGTGATCTCTGACCTCACGACTAAGTATGAAATTGCTACATACAATATAAATAACATAGACATACTTAGGGAAAGTTTTCCAAAGAAGGTAGAATTCAGGCCTAAAGAAGAAGTGCAATGATGATAGGCAGACAAAAGTGACCTCAAAATCCCGACCCCCCCTCCAAAATTCAGATAAAGAAATGGTGAAGCCACCAGGGTACCCAAGCCTCTTGCTCACACTTCTCTGAGTCACTGTCCCTTCTGTTCCGCTAGGTGGGAAGGGTTGCCTTAGCCACAGAGCTGGCGCTTCTCAGAGGACCCAAATTAACCACAAATGACTGCATCTTCTGTCTTAGCACCCAACTCTCCTTGCAGAGAGGTCTGTTTGTTCTCTTTCCTTTATCCTTGTTTCCCTTGCTTCAGAACAACACTGGGAAACTGAACTGGAAAATAAAGAATTCTTAGGCTAATTCTTTATTATTCTTTATTAATTATTCAGGCCAGATGATATAGGGGGTCTGGACCTAATATTTTGACCAGGTAACTTTGTTATCCACTTGGCATCTTCCAGACCAAGAGATTCCAAATGTTATTTGAGATGAGCTCAGTTTTTACCCCCACATTAGCAGTATTAGGTCATTCTCTCTTTCTTCATTCAGAAAGGGAGTAGTAGAGTCTATTTAAAACCCACAGGCATGTCCCAGGAAGGTAAGGGGGAGTGACTCCAAAATTTAAATCCTAGCTTCTCTGGACAACAATAAGGAACAAGTTTCTTTCCATCTCTTGACAAGGGAATTCCTAGTGGATGATGGTCGAGCAGGCTTGGGTGGATTTCATGTAAAAAGAGAACGAATTTTTGTTATGTTTCTGGGTGCCCTCTCCCATGCCTCACATTTTCTTCCACAAAGGAAAATTTTACTACCTTCGTTGGTTTGAACAAAAGTAATACATCTTCATTATAAAAACTTAAACATGACAGAAATATGTAAAGTAGAAAATATAACTGCCCTGCGACTACCTATTCCCCTCTCCCTGCTCTAGGATGACAATTGTTAATGTTTGAATGTCTTCCAGGCTTTTTATTTGCATATGAACATAAATATGTATATAAACATTTTTCACAGCAGTGAGATTATATTTTACAAATTGCTTTTCTCATTAAATAATATATAGCTTTCTAGGTTAAGGCTTAAAGATCTCACTTAAAAAAAAGAAAAGTATAAATTGTCAGATGTGCAAGTAATCTTATTTTGCTGAATATTTGGGTTGTTTTCAGGCTAGCAAAGAAATTGGCAACTTTCCAATTTATTTCAATTTGTATTTAAGTATCACTGTTTTAATCACACTGCTGAATAAAGTCTCTAGCTCAATGTCTTACATACAATGGGCTACAAATACAGTTATAAGTAGGAGAATGGTTCCACGGTATTGTCTTTGTTTTCAAATATGGGACCCCTTGATTTGAGGACACAGAGAGGAAACTCCAGACCCAGGATTTGGAGATGATGAGAGAAGAATAAGAAGGTTATAAAGGTGAAAATGAGAGAGAGGCTTTGCACAAATGAAAAAGGCTGCATTGACTTAAATAAGTGCTGCCTGGGTGAGATGGTTTAATCTTGAATAACATCACTTGTGGCAACGATCCTCTTTCCCATTAAATGACCTCTACTTAGAATTCTAAGCAGGAACTAACCAGTGGCCCAGGTCCTGATTCACCCATTCCTTTTTTATTAATCTGTTCCATTTCCACCAGCTTTTCAAGGATTCTAAGATTAGATGAAATATTCCAAGACTGAGAAACATGACTGAACTATATAAAGTATATAATGTAAACATGAACTACATTTGCACTAATCCTCTTTAAATTGATATAGAAAACTAACTGGTATGCTATATATAACATTAAACACTCAGTCCAACAAAACCTCATATTCTTATTCAGATATTGCATAAAATCTCAGGTATTAACATTTTGTACACTCTCGCTTGGGTTGTCCAACCCCACACATCAGATGAAGGAAAAGTTCTGTAATGCCAGAGCCTGCAATTTGCATATTGAGCCCTTTCTCATTGAGCTGTTCAATTTATTTTGAGAACTCTTCAATTATTTGTCCAAAGGTTAGATACTTAACTGATGGAGGAAGAGTGGAGTTGATAAATCCAACACACAAAGTCCTGAAGATGTTTCCCCATGTTTTCTTCTAGAAATTTTATAGTTTGGTTCTTATATTTAGGTCTTTGATTCATTCTGAGTTAATTTTTATATTTGGTGTGAGGTGGGGTCCATTTTGGTCAGAGAAGATACATTGTACAATTTTAATACCTTTGAATTTATTGAGACCAGTTTTGTGACCCAAAATATGTTCTATTCTGAAGAATGACCCATGTACACTAAAGAAGAAAGTGTATTTTGCTGCTGTTGGGTGAAATGTTGTTTGCATGTCTGTTCAGTCTTGTTGGTTTATAGTATTGTTCAAGTCTTCTATATCCTTATGGATTTTCTGCCTAGATGTTCTATCCACTATTGAGAGAGGAATATTGAAGTCTCCTGCTTTTAATGTAAAACCATCTATTTCTCCCTTCATATCTGTCAATATTTGTATCATATTTTGGGGGGCTCTATTATTAGGTGCATGTCTTAGTTTGCCAAAGGGTTGTCAATGAAAAATACCAGAATGGGCTGGCTTTTATAATGGAAATTGTATTTGGGGTAAAAGCTCACAGTTCCAAGGCCATGAAATGTCCAAATCAAGGCACCATCAGAAAAATAAAATTAAAATTAAAAAAAATAAAATAAAATAAAAATAAAGGGAAACAGATGTGGCTCAACTGATAGAGCATCTGCCTACCATATAGGAGGTCCAGGGTTCGATACCCAGGGCCTCTTGGCCCATGTGGTGAAGTGACCCATCGCATTGCTGCCACGCACAAGGGGTGCCATGCCATGCAGGGGTGTCCCCCATGTAGGGTACCCCACATGGAAGGAGAGTGCCCTGCAAGGAGAGCCACCCAATGCAAAAAAAAAGTGCAGCCTGCCCAGGAATGGTGCTGCACACACAGAGAACTGACAAAAGATGATGCAACAAAAAAGAGACACAGATTCCTGGTGCCACCTGACAAGAATGCAAGCAGACACAGAAGAAAACACAGGGAATGGACATAGCAGACGAGGGTGGGGGGTCGGGGTGGGAAGAATGGGAGAGAAATAAATTTAAAAAATAAGTCTTTGAAAAAAAATAAAACAACAAAAACAATAAATAAAAGAAAAACAAAAATAAAATATAAATAAAAGAAAAATAAAAAAAGAACAAAAGGAAAAAATAAAAAATAAATAATTTAAAAGGCACCAGCAGAGATACTTTCTCACCAAAGTCAGCTATGGTGATCCTGGCATCCTGCCACATGGCAATCAGGCATGTGGCAAGGCTCCTCTCCTCAGCCTTGAGCTGCTCCATGTGTCCAGCTCCTCAGGGGTCTCTTTCTGTGCCTCTGTGCTCTGCTGATTCCAGATTCCAGGCCCTCTCTCAGCCTCTTGGGCTTCTCTACTTTTCTGCAACTGTAGGCAAACCTGGAGTCCTCTCTCTCTCTCTCTCTCTACTTTCTCCCTTCTCTCACATGGCAGGATCAAAATAGTAGTTTCCTTTTTCTATGTTTGTATCTAGCTGTGTTTCCTTTTACATAAAGCTCCAGTAAGAGGGTGGAGACACAACTTGAGTCATGCCTCACTGGTGTAGTCCAATCAAAAAGGTCCCATCGGAAAGTGGATGTGGCTCAAGCGACCGAGCTCCAGCTTACCACATGGGAGGTCCCTGTTCAGTTCCTGGTGCCTCCTAAAGAAAACAGCAAGCTGGGGAAGCAGCTGTGGCTCATCCATTGAGCTCCCATCTACCATATTGGAGGCCCTGGGTTCACGTCACAGGGCCTCCTTGTGAAGGCAAGCTGGCTTGCGCCTGCAGAGAGCTGATGGCCCACACGCCCATGGAGAGCTGACAGCCCATGCGCCTGCAGAGAGCTGGCGTATCAAGATGACTCAACAAAGAGAGACAAACAGACACAGAAGAATGTACAGTGAATGGACACAGAGAGCAGACAGCAAGCAAGCTGCAGTGGGAGGTGGATAACTTTTTTTTAAAAAGTGAATAAAAAATCGAAGACTGCAAGCTGGCATGATGGGCAGGCATGGCGAGCTGATGCAACAAGATGATGTAACAAGAGATACAAGAAGAAAAACACAATGAGACACAACAAAGCAGGGAACAGAGGTAGTTCAAGTGATTAGGCATCTCCTTCCTGTATCAGAGGTCCTAAGTTCTGTTCCCAGTGCCTCCTAAAGAAACAAGGAAGATGACGATCACAAACAAGTGCAAACAATGAGAGGGTGGTGAGAAATAAAGAAAATAAACCTTTATATTTTAAAAAAAAAAAAAAGCCCCGTACTCACTGGAATGGATTAGTTCAAGAACATAATCTATTTCTTTTTGGGATTCATAAAATCACTTCGAACTGTCACATGCATATATTTTTATAATTGTCAATTATTGTTGAATTCACCCCTTTATAAATATATGGTGACCTTATTTGTCCCTCTAAAAGTTTTTTACTTAAAACATATTTTATTGAATATTACTATAGCTACCCCAACTCTCTTTTGGTCACTATTTGCACGCCGTATTATTTCAATCCTCTCATTTTCAACCTACTTGTGTCTTTGAATGTAAGAATCTCATATGTGGCATATAGTTCAGTCATGCTTTTTATTATTTATTTTTTTATCCATTCCGTCAATTTCTGCCTTTTATTAGAGAGTTAAATTCATGTACATTTAAAGTAACTACTGAGGGAAGCAGTTGTGACTCAAGCAATTAAGCTCCTGTTTACCATATAGAGTTTGATCCCTAGAACCTCCTGGTGGTGTGGTGAGACACAGGTTCCCACGTGGTGGAGCAACACATCAAAAAGACGATGATGTAACCAGATTAAAAACAAAAAAAGTAACTACTGATAATGCAGGGCTTTCTTCTGTCATTTTGCTATTTGGTCTTTGTAAATTTTATATCACTTTTTCCCTCAATTCTTCCATGAATGTCTAACTTTCATATTTATTTGATTTTTTTGTAGTGTACTATTTTCAATCCCTTCTCATTTCTTTCTGTATGTATTTTATCATAGGTTTTCTTTGTGGTTACCATGGGGCTTACATCCAACATCCTAAATCTATAACAACCACATTTGATTTGATACCAACTTAACTTTAATCACAAACACGTACATTGTTCCTATACCCTTCCAACTTCCACCCCCACCAATTTGTTGTACTTATTACAAATTCTGTCTTTATGTGTTGTGTGTCCAAAACCATAGATTTATCATTACTTAATATGCATTTGTATTTTAAAAGCTGTAAAAAGTAAAAAGTGGAGTTACATTTAAAAAAATACAATACAATAGTACTGGCATTTATAAGTACTCATATGGTTACCTTTATGGGAGGTCTTTATCTCTTTATGCCATTTTGATCCACAGTCTGGTGTCCTTTCTTTTCAGTCTGAAGAAGCCCCTTTAACTTTGCTTTTAGGGCATGTCTAATGATGATGAATTCTCTTAGCTTTTGTTTGTCTGGGAAGGTCTTAATCTCACTGTAGGAGTTTGATATTACTGATGAATTCCCAAAAGACATATTGGATGATAATTGTAAAATGGTCTTTTCCTCTGGACATATGAGGCTATATTGGATTCAGAACTTTACTTTATTAAGTAATCAAGCAAACCTTTTGTGTCAGTAGGGCATTGAGTGCCCACCCCTTGGTGGGTGAGGACTCACAGATAAAAGGCATGACAAAGGACTGAGTTGAGGGTTTTTGATGTTGGAGTTTCGATGTTGGAGTTTGATGCTGAAGCCTTAAGTTGGAGCTCCAGGAAGTAAGCACACAGAGAAAGAGAAGTAAGCCCTAGGAATGGAGGAACCCAGGAAGCTTGAACCCTCATAGACATCAGCAGCCATCTTGTTCCAATACATGAAAATAGACTTTGGTGAGGGGAGTACCTTATGCTTTATGGCCTGGTATCTGTAAGCGCCTACCCCATATAAATACCCTTAATAAAAACAGACCAATTTCTGGTATTTTGCATCAGCACCCCTTTGGCTGACTAATACACTCACCTTCATTTTTTTAAAGACAGTCTTGCTGGATATAAAATTCTTGGTTGGCAATTGTTTTCTTTCAGTACTTTAAATATTTCATCCCAAGAGCTTCCATGGTTTCTGATGAGAAATGGCACTTAATCTTACTGTGACTCCTTTATACTTAACAGGTTGCTTTTCTCTGTCAACTTTCAGAACTCTCTCCTTGTTCTTGGAATTTGACAATTTGGCTACTATGTGTCTGGGCATGTTTCTCTTGGAGTTCATCCTGTTGGAGGTTTGTTGCGATTCTTGAATGTGCAATTCATGTCTTTCATTAAATTTGGGAAGTTTTCTGCCACTATTTCTTTGACTATTCCTTCTGCCCCTTTCTCTCTTTCTTCCCATTCTGGGGCTTCCATAATGCATTTTTTAGTATGCTCGATGGTTTCCCACAGGTCTTTAGGCTGTTTGACTTTTTAAATTCTTTTTTTTCTTTCTGCTTCTCAGCCTAAATCATTTCAATTGTTGTATCTTTTTTCTTTATTTTTTAAATGTTATATTAAAAAAAATGAGGTCCCCGTTTAACCCCCACCCCCCTCACCCCACTCCTCCCACATCAACAACCTTTTTCATCATTGTGGCACATTCATTGCATTTGGTGAATACATTTTGGAGCACTGCTGCACCACATGGATAGTGGTTTACATTGTAGTTTACACTCTCACCCAGTCCACCCAGTGGGCCATGGAAGGACCTACAATGTCCAGCAACTGTCCCTGCAGTACCACCCAGGACAGCTGCAAGTCCTGAAAATGCCCCCATATCATATCTCTTCTTCCCTCTCCCTACCCTCAGCAGCTACCATGGCCACTTTCTCCACAGAGACCACAGGATGGAGGAATAGAGTATGGATTAGAGTGGACTCCATTGTTGTACCTTTGAGTTCACTGCTTCTTTCTTTTCCCAGCTCTAATCTGCTGTTGAAATCCTCTAGGGAATTTTCATTTCACTTATTGTGGCCTTCAACTCTAGTATTTATATTTGGTTTCTTTTTAAAATTTCTCTTTACTGATACTCTCATATTTTTCCTTCATTGTTTTCCTGATATCCTTTAGTTATTTCTCTCTGGTTTTTTTTTTTTTACCTCCTTGAGCATACTGAGTATCATTTTTTAAAAGTCTTTGTCTAGTAGGTCCAAAGATTCATCTTCTTCATTGAGGGTCTCTAGATTTTTATCTTATTTCTTGGATAAGCCATCATTTCATTTTTCTTTGTCTTGTAACCCTTTGTCTCACACTATACATTTTAATATTTTGAAGTATTATCCCTGGAATTTGGTCATGGAGCTGTCCATTCCTCAAGTTTATATGCTGCCATGATATGACAGAGATTTCATTGAATGCCAAGAGTTAACACAAACAAACAACCCAAAGCAAAAAACACCTTTCACAGTCTTTACAAATTAGCTATGCATTGGCTGGTGCTCAACTTCAGAGTTTAGCCCTCCAATCAAGAAGATAAAACAACAACACCACCACCAACAACAAAAGAAGATCAGCCCAATGTGAAGTACAGGGTTCTCTCTGTCTTTACTGAGGCTTAATATTGTCCTGGGTTTGTGGTTGTTTATGGCTTTTAGAATCTCCCCACTTCCAGGAATTCAAATGCCTCCTCTACTCCCTATGAGATAGACTTTCTCCCCCTCCAGCGTATAAGGCATATAAGGCTCTATTATATGCCTTAAAGCAGGTAATCCTTTGCCCCAGGTAACTTTGACTTAATTGTTTGTTATAACCACCATTTTTGTTGTTGGCAAGCTGCTTCTGCTTACAGGGCAAGTTCTGGGAGGGCACATCTGAGAGGAGTTCCTTGCTTCAGTCTTTCAAACTGCCCCATCTCTCCCCACCCCAATAGATTGGCACCAACGTAAAGGCATCCTAGTGTACATGTAAGGATTACTCTACTCCCTCTGGAACAAGGCCAGGGACCCACAAGGAGAGTACAGGCCAGCTCCACACAGTAGCAGGGAGGGGTGGGGAAAGAGCTGGCAAGGACACCATGAGCTTCTCTTACTATTTTAAAACATTTTCTTGATTTGGCATTTGCCCAATTACTGTAATCCTCTATCTGTTTTCTGGAGTTTTGAGGAAGATGTCTCTCTCAGTTTTTTCTAGTTGCTCAAAGAGTCTGTGGAAGAATGGCACCCTGGATGGTGCTGCCATCTTGGTGGACCAGGCCAAATAGATTTTTGCCATTGTTGTTAATTTCTAATTTTATTGCATTGTAATCAGGATATGTGACCTGTATAATTATTACTTTTTGAGGAATACACTGGGATTTTCTATATGGCATTTTTAAGTTATACGAATGTTTCATTTGTGTATATTGAGGATATAAAGTCTTACATGTACTATTATATCTAGCTTTTAAAATTTCTTTTAAATATTAAGTAAATAGAAAAGAATATTTATAAATATTTATAAAAAATACAGAAACAAGATATAATGAACACCTATACCTCTACAACTTAATATAAGTAAGAAAACAAGCCTGTTGTCTTTGAGTTACCCTGTGTGCCATTTCTTGGTCCTATCTCCTTTATTCCCTCTTCAGAGATAAAAATCTTCATTTTTTTCCTTTGGCCTGTCCTTGCTGTTCACATGTTTTATTATTTGACTTTATGTTTCTTAACTTTATATTAATGATATGATACTATTTGAATTCTTTAATTTGCTTTTTTACATTTAACATTATATTCCTGAGATACTTTGTTGTATGTAGCTGTAATAGAGTGGACTTAATGATATTCTATTCATGAACTATTGTGGTTAATAATCGAGAAAATGTGGCATTGATGTGGAAAAAGTAGCCATGGTGGCTGCTGGGTGCAGGGAATGGGAGGAAGAGAAGAGATGTGGAGGCATTCTCGGGACTTGGAGTTGTCCTGGGTGGTGCTGCAGGAACAATTGCCGGATGTTGTATGTCCTCCCATGGCCCACTGGATGGAACGTGGGAGAGTGTGGGCGATGGTGTGGAACACGGGACATGGGGTGCAGCGATGCCCGGAGATGTACTCACCAGACGCAATGGATGTGACATGATGATGGGGGAGAGTGTTACTGTGGGGGGAGTGGTGGGGTGAGGGCGGGTGGAGGCGAATGGGGACCTCATTTTTTTTAATGTAATATCTTTTTAAAAAATGAATAAATTGAGTAGAATTTGGAAAAAAAATAAATTTATTTTCAATGTGGTATTCAGTTATACAAATAGATCACAATTTGTCCATTTTAGATTTTATAACATTTGGGTTGTGTCAGGTTTTTTGTTTTGTTTTTTGTTCGTTTTTGCTAGTACAAATGTTCTTATACATGTTTTCTCTGGTACACACGTACAAAAGTTTCTCTAAAATATATACTTAGAAGTGAAATTCCTTGGTCATAGAGTCAGTGATCTTCTATTTTACAGGAGGATACTAAATTATTTTCCAAAGCAATTGCAACATTTTATACTCCAACTAGTGTTTTATACTCTATTAGGCACTTTCTAATGTCCAAGTTCAAGTTTTCCACCCACTTTTCTATGGTTTCTTCTTTTAATGATTTATGTAAGTTCTTTATATACTATAGGCATTAATCCTTTGTCAATTATGTACATAGTACATATTTCCTCTTAGTTTGTAGCATGTCTCCACTTTTTCATAGTGTCTCTTAATGAATAGAATTTCTTAAATTTTAATATTATAATAAAATGTAATAATTTGTGTTATTACTTACAGTAGTATTATTCATATTATTATTATTATTATACTAGTGGTTTTTGCCCTTCGTATCACACTTAAGAAATCCTTCTCTATCCTAGGTTGCAAGGATAGTCTCTTAAAATGTGTTGAATTTAACAAATAAGTAAACATATGCAAAGTATATAGAATAGTACCTGGCCCACTAAAGCAAATACTATATATAAATGAGCTATTACTGATATTACCATATTTCATCAGTTCTAAGATGTACTTTTTTTCACAGTTTGGTTTCAGTGATAGGCTGGATAATGGTCCGCAGTGACATCCAGGTCTTAATCCCTGGGAACCTGTGAATTTTATCTTATCTGGCAAAAGTGACCTTGCTGATGAGATTAAGTTTATGATCTTGAGATGGGAAGATTATCCTGGATTATCCAGGTAGGTCCTAAATGTAATCATAGTGTTCTTATAAAAGGGAGGCCTAAGGAGAATTCACTGCAGAAATAGAATGCAGAAGGCAATGTAACAATGGAAACAAAGAAAGATTTGAAGATGTTACACTACTGGCTTTGAAATGGAGGAAGGGGCGGTGGGCCAAGGAATGCAGCTCTAGAAGCTGGAGAAGGTGATGGAATGAATCCTCCCTTAGTCTCTGGAGGGAGAACAGCCTTGTTGACACATCGGTTTATGCCCACTGAGATGGATTTTGAAATGTTTGCCTCTGGAACTGTAAGAGAATAAGTGTGTGTTGTTTTAAGCCACCACATTTGTGGTAATTGGTTAGAGCAGCTAAAGGAAACTGGTACAGCATCGCTTATAATTTATGGCATCTTACAGTATCTCCCAGCCAAGAAAGAGCTCATGATGGAATTATTATGTCTTGCATATATAGGAACTTGGTTGTAATTACTGATCTCATTGCTGGACAACTGCAAATCCTTGACTCCTTCAAATAACAAACTATTTAAAGACTACTTGGTAAAAACCACAAGACCTGTTTTTTGACTGAAAATATTCTGTTAACATTTTCTTAAAAGATCAAGGACATGTCAACATCAAAATTTTCAAAATGGATGCCACTGACTTGGTAGAAAATCCTGAAGACAGCATTTTAGGAAATGCTTTATTACCAGTGTTCTTGATGGCAAAGAGGGTGCTATTGTGTGGAAAGACAGATGACGATAGAGCAAAAAAATATCCAAAAGACTCTAAATATGAAAAAGTTTTAGAAGTATTTACCCATTTGAATTTTCTTTTCTATGCATGCACATAAAAAGTTTTAAATACGTCTACAATAGCTTATGATTAAAAATTCTAAGAAATAAGATGTTTTTTCTTTCTTAATGGTGCACTTAAAAATTGTTGGCACCTGAGTGCCAATGAAATTTAGTGTTACTACTGATATTTTTATTAATATTATTATTATTATCATTATCATTAATGGCTTGTGCCTTTTGTGTCATAAGAAATCCTTCCCTACCCATAGGATCACTTATATTATATTCTAAAACAGATTACATTCTTTCCCTTTACATTTAGATTCCAGGTCTGTTGGAAAAGATTTTTGTGTATGTTGTTAAATAAGGGTCCAATTTAATTATTTTTCATACATATAACCAAGAACCATTTGTCAAAAAAGCTACCTATGCTTTTCCCACCTATTTAATACCAGTTCTATCATAAGTCAAATTTTCTTTTATGCATGGGTCTGCTTCCAGGATATTCTATTTCATAGGTTCTATTTGTCTAACTCTACATCAGTAAGACACATTTTAATTACTGTGGATCTATAGTAATTCTTTGTATTTGATATGGCAAGTCCTTCCATCTGGCTTTTCTTCAGAATCAATTTGTTAATTACCCCTACTCCCAAAATTCTTTTAAGATTTTGATTGGCATTTTTTCAGTTCTACCAATAACTTGAGGGAAGAATTGGCATCCTCACTTTGTTGAGTCTTCCAGTCCATGAACATGATATAGCTCTCCAGTTATTTAGGTCTTCTGTAATGTCCTACAAAGAAGTTTTATAATATTCTCCATGAAAGTCTTAGATGTATTTTGTTAAGTTTATTCCTAGGTACTTCATATCTTTGATGCTATTGTAAGTGTAATCATTTTATGAAATAGCATTTTCTAACTGTTGCTGAGATATATAAATACAATTAATTTTTGTATAATGGTTTTGTATCCAGTAACATTGTTCAACTTAATTTTAATATTTTGTGGTATATTCTTTTGTATTTTCTATGTTGACATACACAATCTGAAAATAGTGACTATTTTTTCCTTTGGTTTCTTTTCTTGTTTTACTGTGTCAGCTTAGACCTCTAATTCAATGTTGAATAGAAGTGATGATAGTAGCAACTTTTGCTTTGTTCATGAAATTAAAAGGAATGATTTTAATGTTTCATATGAAATAAGATATTTGAAATAAGGTGATAACCAGTCCCCAAGATGGCCCCAAATGATCTTTGCCTAATGATACTCACCCTCCACCACGGAATAGGGCTGGTCAGTATAACCAATAGGATACTGAGGAAGCTTAAAGCTTAGAAACAGCTTTAGAAAAATTGAAAAGGTGGTATAGAGTGCCCATATAGCCTGCACCCAGTTTCTCCTGTTCCTAACATCTGATTTAGTATTAGTTTTTACTTATGTCTCTTTTCTGTTGCAGGATCCCTTTCAGGATATCACATTACATTTAGTCACTGGGCCTCCTTAGGCAACTCCTGGCTGACAGTTTCTCAGGCCTTCTTTCTTTTTGAAGATCTTGACAGTTTTAAGGAGTACTGGTTAGGTATTTTGTATCATATTCCTCAATTGGGATTTAGTTGTTGCTTTTCTCTCTCTCTCTTTTTTTTTTTTTTTTTTAAGATTTTATTTATTTGCTCTCTGTCCTTTCACTGTGTGTTCTTCTGTGTCTGCTTGCATTCTCATCAGGCGGCACTGGGGATCTGTGTCTCCTTTTGTTGCATCATCTTGCTGTGTCAGCTCTCCCTGTGTGTGGCACCACTCCTGGGCAGGTTGCGGTTTTGCGCGGGGCGGCTCTCCTTGCGCAGGGGCGATTCCTTGCACGGGGGTGCCCTTACATGGGTGGGCCAGCACTCCTTGCATGCAGCAGCACTGCACGTGGGCCAGCTCACCACACAAGCCAGGAGGCCCTGGGTAGTGAACCCTTGGACCTCCTATTTGGTAGGCGGGTGCTCTATCTATTGAGCCACATCTGCTTCTCAGATGCTTTTCTCCTGATTAGATTAGGGTTTTTGTTGGGGAGAGAAAGATCCCAGAGGTAAAGTGACATTTTCATAGTGTCATTTTCATGGGTACATACTCTCGATCTGGCTTATAACTGGTGATACTGACCTTGATCACCTGGTTGAGGTTGTATTTGTCAGTAGTATGTGTGTCCAACTGTAAGGTTGCTTTTTTCCCCCTTTTCCAGACTAATTTTTGGAAGAAAGTCACTATGCACAGCCTACACTTTAAGGAATGGGGAATTATATTCCACCTCCTTGAGGGCTAACTTCATAAATTCTCTGGAATTCTTCTACAAAGTGAAAATGCCACTTCCACATTTATTAACTTATTCAACCACTTATTTATATCAGTATGGACTCAGATATTTATTTTATACTTTATGTGATGGTTAATTTTACATGTCAACTCCACTAGGCCATAGTACCCAGTTATTTAATGGAACGCTATTCTAGATGTTGCTGTGAAGATATTTTGTAGATGTGGTTAATAGTTACAGTAATTGACTTTAACTAAAGGAAATTACCCCCGATAATGTAGGTGGGCTCCTCCATCAGTTGGAGGTCTTAAGAGCAAAACCTGAGGTTTCCTGGGGAAGAAGAAATTCTGCCTGAAGACTGGAGCATACATTCCTGCCTGAGTTTCCAGCCTGCCAGCCTGCACTCAAGATTTCAGACTTAAATTTGCAACACCAATTCTGGCCTGTTTTTCCAGCCCACTAGCCTACCCTACAAATTTCAGATTTGCCAGTCCCCACAACTTTGAGCAAGTACCTTAAAAATCTGTCTATCTATCTATCTAATCTATCCATCCATCATATGTATCTATTGATTGATCAATTGATGTATATTGGTGTGTAGATATATCTGGTTGGTTCTGTTTCTTTGAAGAATGCTGACTGATACATTTGGGTTATTTATTTATTTTTTAAGATTTACTTATATATGTCTTATGTATTTATGTCTCTCTGCCCCCCAACCCCACCCCAGTTGTCTGTTCTCTGTGTCTATTTGCTGCGTCTTCTTTGTCCGCTTCTGTTGTCAGTGGCATCGGAATCTGTGTTTCTTTCTGTTGTGTCCTCTTGTGTCAGCACTCCGTGTGTGCGGCACCATTCCTGGGCAGGCTGCACTTTCCTTCACGCTGGGCGGCTCTCCTTACGGGGTGCTCTCCTTGCACGTGGGGCTCCCCTACGCGGGGACACCCCTGCGTGGCAGGGCACTCCTTGTGCGCATCAGCACTGCACGTGGGCCTGCTCCACAAGGGTCAAGGAGGCCTGGGGTTTGAACCGCGGACCTCCCATGTGGTAGATGGACACCCTAACCACTGGGCCAAGTCCGCCGCCTACATTTGGGTTATAATCCAATACTACTTTTATTTTGCTGCTCAAATCTTCTAGCTCGGCTATTGGGAACTCTTTCAGTTGGCTTCTTTGTTGTTTTGACAAACATTATTGTAGGTGATTTTTTGCTGTCGTTGTTAGCACATGCTTACCTTTAGCACTACAAGATGCCCCAGACAGAGTTTTCCCCAATCTTGGTTTTGCTGACTGCATATTCATGGTGCAGTTCAACAGGGCCCTCTAGCCTTCGTATTTCCTGAAAATGGGTTGCTGGATCCAGAGGCCTGATCAGACCCATGTTTTGACTGGTAAGACTGTAGGTAATATTGTGTTCTTTTTTTAAAAAAATTAAAACATTTTATTTCAATTTTTTAAAGAACAATCATGCATAGCTTATAGGATTCCTATATGGTATTCATAGTGTTCTTTGGTCAAAAAACACATAATGTTTGGTTGTCTCTCTTTTTTGTGGTTTTAGCAACTGCTGATGCTCAATGGAGGCTCAGATCCATTAATTTGTTGGGAGTTGCAAAATGATGATATTCTAGTTCTATAATTCATTCATTTCTTGAAATACTATTATAGGGAGATGCCTCCTCTCATCTACTTTTTGGTTACCTAGTGCTAAAGTTCACATAGAAAATGCTTGGTTCTTTCCATTCATTTATGAATTTTACCTATTAACCCCTGAAAGCAATAAATTAGTTTTAAAAAATACCATTATAAACTCATGGATTTAAATGTATATGGTGGATTTTGCATTACAATTTTTATCCTTTATGAAGCTCAAAATGTCCCATCTTTGGCCATTTTGAGAGCCTCTTAAAGTTGGCTCCTGAATCTTTTTGGCATGACTCCAATCATCTTTGATAGTTTTCTCACTTCTGGTATGACAAGATATTCTGAGGGCATCTTGGATATTTCCTGTCTCAGACCAGGAACTGGAATCAGCTATTTTCCATAGAAGTCCTGGTTTCTGTTAGTGGGAAATGGATTTTCAGGACCACATTCTGGGTACAATCTCTTCAGTGGAGATATATATAATTTTTAAAATTAGATATATATAAACGTAAGAATTTTCTTTTTTTTTTGTTTTTATTATTATTGAAGCAATAAAAATGCTCTAATAATAATTGAAGTGATGAATTCACAGCATGTTATGCTTTATTAATATGTATCAATAAAATTGATTTGTTTAAAAATAATAATTTTATTCCTTATGAATCCACACTGATAATTCAAATTCAAATTCAGGGCTACAGTTTTGTTTTGTTTTACTTAACTCCTTTATTACATCTGTTTATTCTTTCTTCCACACTGAGAATCTTGGTTGGTGAGGTTGCAAGTGATGATGAAATTAGAATTATAATATCCCATAATTACTCATTTATTTTATCCCATATTAAACACACAACAATCTCAGAATAACAATACTAACACTACCATAACCAGTATAATTATTAAGAACAATTGGGCAATTTTTTTTTGCATATGGCTTCTTCATTACCCCCCCCCCTCATATTTTGGTAGTTCAATTATATTTACAAATAGTTTACATATATAACCATTACATACTATACCTTTAACCCTCATTTCATCTTAGTACTACAAACTATAAGTTTAATGTTCACCAGCGGTCGTTACATTGATGCCTAATTATTCTGGTCATCTGAAGCTCATTCTCTAGTAAATTCCTCAGGAAGGGCTAATGAAAACAATATTCTGAGTTCTTGCATGCTGGCAACAGTTTGTCTGGGTCCTTTATATTTGAAAGGGAGGGTTGTTGGATATACAATCCTCAGCTGACATTTTTTTCTCTTGCGTATCTTAAATAAATTACTCATTTTCTTCTGTTATAAAGCATTGCTGTCAAAATGATGATAATCTTGACATTTTTGCCTAGATGTCCAAAGGCTTTGTTCTTCTGACTTAAACTCCAGTAATTTTGATTAATCTTTCTGGATTGAAACACTCTAGTATTTGTTGTGCTGTTTCAAAATGTATTTAAAATCTTGTTTTTACTTCTGGAACTTTTTCTTAAATTATGGTTTAAAGTGCTTTTTCTGTTCCCTGGTTTTCTTCTTCAGGATCTCTCATTATACAGATATTGGATATTCTTTTTCTGACTTTAGTATTTGTCCCTTTCTCATCTATCTTTTTAATTTCTTTTTGGTCTTTAAAATTTCCTTCTTTTTTACTATTTCTCTTAAGGCATTATCTGTCCTGTTTATTTACTCCAGTGTTCCTGGTATCCAGTTCTGAATTCTTTCTTTTGTTTCTAATTCTTTTATGAGTTCTGTCACTTTAGTTCAGAGTTTTCTTTTTCTCTGTTGGATGTGGGGTTCAGTCTTAGGGTAAAGAAGAAGGAGACTATTTAGTTCTACTCATTAGGCGATAACATAGCATGATGATTTTAGGTCATAAAAAATATATATATTTAACCAGAATAAAAATTAAAAGGTAAAATATAGGACTGTTTTACACTGTGTTGTATTAGGATTCAACACAGTGAACCCTAATTGCAAACAGTGAACTATAGTTAATAATGCAATTATAAAAATGTTCTTTTATGAATTATAACAAATGCACCATACTAACACAAGGTGTTAATAATAGGGTGCTCTGGGGGCAGGGAAAGCACACCCTAATGTAAACAGGGACTATAGTTAATAGTACAATTTTAATATTCTTTCATCAACTGTAACAAAGGAACCGTACTATTGCGAAGTGTTAATAAAGGGGGAGGTGTATATGAGAATGCTGTCTTTTTTACATTATATTTCTGTAAACCTACAACCTCTCTAATTTAAAAAAATGTAATTTAAAAATAAAACAAAAACATTGAGCAGGACACTCTACCTTTCTGGGCTAAAAGACATATTTTTCTAACAAATTCTTTCAAAACACAATTTATTTTCAAAAAAAGAAAAGAAGACAGGTAGGTATGGTCCAGTTCTACTGGTAAGCATCAGTCCCCCTTTTTAATAGCTTGCCCCTTCACATATGTGCATTACCCATCTGCCTGGTCTCTGAAAGCTTTTGAGTTTGATATCCCACAGCTAGTTAATTTAGAAGGTCCTGTTTCTAAAGTGTGATTTAAGGGGTTTGTTAAAGTGTAGGTGCCTGTGTGCCACACCAGGTTTACTTAATCAGAATCTTGGGGTGTGTCTAGGAAACTGCATTTTAATATGAGTTCCAGGTGATTCTATTGTTCCTCTAAATTAGAAAATTCCTACTAAGGTAAATTCCAAACATATCATTCTAACATTATAAATAGGGAGAGGGGCAGGGATGGGGAATGAAGGACTGGTATATATTTAATTTATCTACCTGCTACGATTCTGGGATGGGATGGACATTTTTCTTACTTTACTTTCTTAGTGGGTTATTGAAGGCCAGGCCAAGCAGTTCTCCCCAAAGCAGGGCATTAGGACAACGAAGACTCTGTGTGCACAGAGTCCTCAGATTCCTCAGGCTTGGGAGAGAAGTTCCAGCGATCCGGGTATCAGAAAAGGTGATAAGCCTAATCTCATGGCTATTAATAACTAGCATTTATTCACTGAGCACCAGGCAGAGTGCTAAGGACTTCATCTCATCTCATCTGAGTCTTAAAAGCTCTCTGAGGCAGGTTTGATTAGCGCCTCTCATAAATAAAGGATCAGAAAGGCTAAGTGATTTTATAATGCCCCCTAGCTGATGAGTCGTTAGTTAAGATTTAAACCCAGTACTGGATGATGCCAAAGATGGCCAGATCACCCCCGCTCCCTAACTGGGCAGATCAGGACATGGAAGGAGACTGCGATTCAGCAAAACCAGGGAACTAAGGATGTGTTGGGTCACAAAGTCTGTGCCTAAAATGGGCTGGAGAAAGCATTAAACAGGGGACAGTTTAATAAGCTCCTAAAGGATGTGGATGAACTTATTCCATAAACTGTGCTCTATTTCCTAGAGAACACACGGGCTCATAACGATTCTCAGTAAATTTGTTATTATTGAATTGAGAAATGGAAGCTGTATTTGCAGAGACCTGCAAGGACTGATGCCTCTTAAAATATTTTTTTCCCTCCCAAATCTTGTCTAAATGAAATACTAACAATCTTCCAGGGAGCTTGTCTGAAAGACAGATTTCTGGGCCCCTTCCCAAATTTATGAATCAGAATTTCTTGAGGTAGAATCTGCAAAGCTGTATCTTTAAAAAATTCTTCTAGTGATTCTGTTGCACAATCACGTTTGGGAGTTGTTTGATTAGATCATCCCAAAAGGAATTACTTGCATTACAGGATAACTTTCCTAATTGCAATGTTTCTGGTTTGAGGAGCTAGGGAAGCCCTATCTGGCAGAAAAGATCAAAAGGCCCGCTACCTTTCTACCTCAACCTCTCCCTCCTCCTCCACCCTCCACCTTCTTGTTCTTGCTGTTACCAAGTCACTTAACCAAAGCAAAATGACACTTAGAAGAGTAGCGCCACATTGTGGAGAGAAACAATATTGTGCTGCAAAAGAACGGAACGCTGTCCTACAGCTCACAGGGGCTGCAGTTACCACTTTATCCAGCAGAGTGCAGCACATCCTCACTTTTTTGGGGGGTGGGGAGGGTGAGGCAGTTTTACGTACCTACGTGGAAGAGTTCAGCCAGCACCCCTGGGAGAAGGCAGGGGTTGCATCCCTTCCAGGTCAGAAACCAAAAATCTCTAAGATGGGGAGCAGATGTAGCTCAAGTGGTTGAGTGCCTGCTTCCCACGTATGGGTCCCAGATTCCATCCCTGCTACCTCAAAATAAAAACAAAAACAATACAAAAAACATACCTCAAGTTGTGAAACTAGAAATGAACCAGTGAAGGGACTAAGTGCCTAGGCAAGAGTGAACTTTCTGCCTTCTGCTGAGGTTAAAAACCAATCTCGGGAAGCAGATGTGGCTCAAACGATTGGGCGCCTGTCTACCATATGGGAAGTCCAGGGTTTGATTCCCAGGGTCTCCTAGTAAAGGCAAGCTGGCCCATGCGGCAAGCTGGTGCAGCAACATGGCACAACAAAAAGAGACACAGAGGAGAGACAATAAGACACAACAGACCAGGGAGCTGAGGTGGCACAAAAGATTGAGCCTCTCTCCCACTCCGGAAGGTCCCAGGATCGGTTCCCAGTGCCACCTAAAGAGAAGACAAGCACAGCAGAATGCACAGCAAATGCACACAGAGAGCAGACAATGAGGGAGCGGGAAAAATGTGGGGAGGGATAAATAAGTTAGTAAGTTTTTTTTAAAAAAAACAGTCTCCGTGACAGTCTTGGTCAGGGAAAGAACATGATGTTTCCCAGGTCACTGTGTGATTTGCTAAAACCATATCTGTCTGGGAAAGTACCTGCCAGCAGCTAGGTCTCAGAGTTCTTTCCTTTATGAAAAACATTAGTCAGCCATTAATGAGGAGAACTGGCCTCTTGTCTGGTGATCTTTCTACCCAATGGCACAGAGGTTTATGTTGGTGGAGCGGGGCTGGGTCACTGTAGTGTTTGATGATGCAGCTTTCCATCTATTCTCCCTCCCTCCTGGTACCTCTTTGTCACACACCCACTTTGCTGATATTTGTACTTGAGTACCTTTTGCAATGGCCTAATCATATGTAATAATCTAGCTAACCTAATACCTTTAGAAGGATCTATTAAAATTTACATAACTTACTTACTTAAAATTACATAATTTACATAATTTACTACCATTCTGTCTGCTTGCTTTCTTTTCTTTTTTTTTTTGAATTTCTTTTTATTTTATTTTATTTTTTCCTTCTTCTTTTCTAATAGCTGCTCTTGGGTCCCAAAGTTGGGAGTAGTGCTGAGAAGGATGTGTCCCTCTGTAGATCTGCATAAGATTTTCTAGCAGATGCTTGCTTGGCTCTCTGCTTTGACTCTACTAGCTGTTTGGTTTTCTGAACTCTAGACAGACTGGTAGCCAAGATCACCCAGTTTAGTGAAGTAGTTTCCTCACTGTTTTGATTTCGCTGACATTTGCCGTCTCCCTAACTAGACTGTATGCCCTCTGACTGCCGGCTCCAAACCCAGAGTTCTTGCATCTTTTGCACACCCGCCTTGCAAATTGTCTGAAATGCACTACTTGCTCAGTACAAATGTTTAGGTTGAAAAATGAGGAAAGGTGCTTTAAAAAGAGTGAGAGGTTGGAGAGAACCAGGAGAGAGAAAGGAATAAAGAATGTTTCTAAAAGATTGATTTGGCTGACCGATGACAGGAGGAAGCTGGGAAAAGGAAAATGGAAGAGGAAGGCTGATCAAAGCAGCCTGAACGAAAGATGTCCGCATCTAGTTTTCTTCATAAGATGGAAATGACGTTGAGGACAACAGTAACTCCTGAGAAGACAGTCATGGCCAAACTGGGAAGAAATAAGATTTCCTCACTGATTGAAGGAAAAATGAATGGTTATCCTGAGATACAGAATTGTAATTTTGGAATGAGAGCAGATTGATGAATGAGTGTACAGAACTCAGTGCACGAGGCTGACCTTAAAATTATTCCTAAGTGCTACAATTGAATAATAAATACCAAAACCATTTTAAAATTTGGCTCTATCCCTATGTGGAGTTGAACTGATTGAAGGATTCACTGAAGTTTCTCATTTAGCTTTAGCTTTTTAGGTATAGTGGATTAAAAAGAAGAAGCTAGCCTTTCTGACACTCTCATCAATTAAGTACATCTTCCAGAGACCCTTATTTAGCACATTTAAATGTTTATTGAAATGAAAGAGTACTTGGAAAACAGATTTTTTTAAAAATGTGCTTCCTAATTGCACATATGCACCAAAGACTATATCAGGAACACATTGAAGCAAAATGCAGAATCTTCTCACTCATGTCTATTTCTTACATAAATTATTGTTTTTGTGTCTATGAAGTGATTGTTTGGTAGTAGCATTTCATATTATTTAAGGGAGAAAGAATTCATTAATTTTAGTGGTATTAAGCGTAAAATAGATGATAACTGGACCAGTGATTTGGTTGTAAAGAAGAATAAATAAGTCTAAAAACAGTAGATTCTTGGAAAAGTATACTGGTTAATTGGGTTTCTGATTAACTATAGGTTAATGAGAAGACACTTTTGTTTCAACACTTACTGAAAATCTCTCTGAATTGCCTCAGTCCATTTTCTTGCTTTAATAAATAGTCTAATGAACATAATTAAATCTTCTCTTACTGATTCAGCATCCTGCAATGCCTCAGAATCATTATTCTGAACATAATACTTAATTCTGTACTTGACTGTATCTACAGATGGTATAAGAATTTAGGGTGACTTAATTTACCTAGGGAAATCTACCTTAATTAAGTAAGTCAAAGGCTGTTATATAATGTACAGTAATAGATTATTCAGTCCAGAAGGGACTTTAAAGATTATGAAATTCATGGGAATCGGAATTGGCTCAACTGATAGAGCGTCCTCCTACCATATGGGAGGTCCAGCATTCAAACTCAGGACCTCCTGACCCATGTGGTGAGCTGGCCCACATGCAATGCTGATATGCACAAGGAGTGCCATGCCACTCAGGAGTGTCCCCTGCATAAGGGAGCCCCATGCACAAGGAGTGCACCCCTGCAAGGAGAACTGCCCCACGAGATAAAAGCGCAGCCTGCCCATGAGTGCCGCCGCACACATGGAGATCTGACGCAACAAGATGACACAACAAAAAAGAGACATAGATTCCCGGTGCTGCTAGCAAGAATGCAAGCAGATGCAGAACACACAGCAAATGGACACAGATAGCAGACGATGGGATGGGGGAAGGGGAGAGAAATAAATAAGAAATAAATCTTAAAAACAAAAACAAAAACTGACAGCATACAGATTATAGGTGAGAATCATAATAGTCAAAACCTTGAATACATAATTAGAAAATGAAAAAAAAAGGGTAAATATTAAACAATTATCATGGTAAAACATTTGGAACTTTTGTCTCATTTTGGTTGTGTAGCTCAGTTTCAAGCACCAAACATAATGCTTAAGGAAAACCTACCAAATCTTGGGCACCCAGATGCTAAATTGTAAAACTTTTCAGATAGTCAAATGAATCAGCAAAATAGAAAACAACAAAGTTTATCTTTACAGAGTTTTTTGTTAAATGTGAATTCTACATAATAATCATACAAACTGATAGAATTAAGCACATGTCTTTTCAAAACAATGCAAACAAAGCCATCAAACAAGGAAGAACAGAGAATTATTGGACAGTGTACCCTGTGCTTGTTATTAGATAAGCCCTTTGACTCTTAAAATTGGTGAGTACACTTAAATCATCTGATGAGACTTGAGTATTAAGAAATACCTCAGATGGGAAACGGACTTTGGCCCAGTGGTTAGGGCGTCTGTCTACCACATGGGAGGTCCGCGGTTCAAACCCCGGGCCTCCTTGACCCGTGTGGAGCTGGCCCATGCGCAGTGCTGATGCACGCAAGGAGTGCCGTGCCACACAGGGGTGTCCCCCGCGTGGGGGAGCCCCACGTGCAAGGAGTGCACCCATAAGGAGAGCCGCCCAGCGCGAAGGAGGGAGCAGCCTGCCGAGGAATGGCGCCGCCCACACTTCCCGTGCCGCTGACAACAGAAGCGGACAAAGAAACAAGACGCAGCAAAAAGACACAGAAAACAGACAACCGGGGGAGGGGAGGGGAATTAAATAAATAAATTAAAAAAAAAAAAAAAAAAAGAAACAAGCCCGAGAGTGAGTGAATTTCAAAAACTCGTTACTTGAGGAGCAGTTTAAAATTTAATCATGTAAACATCTGAGGTTATATGCAGGTGTGTTTGGATTCAGTCATGGTTTCAGTAACACAACATAAGAAGATGGTACTTATCTACAAAAGTTGACCCATGTGTGGGGACCTCCTATTTTTTTAATGTAACATTTAAAAAAATAAATAAAGAGAGAGAGAGAGGGAAAAAAAGGTGACCCATGTGTTAACAGTTTTATATTCCAGGAAATGCTTGGGTCACCCCTAGACCGTAAGCACCTTGATGTCAAGAATCATGCCTAATTCATATTTGCATCTTCAGTGCTTGGCACAATGTTTGAAAATCAAAGGCACTTAAGTATTTGTTGAATCAATTAATTTTAGGGTCAGACTTAAGGGCCCTATTGTTCTAAATTGTAATGATAGATGGAAATGTTAGTAGAAAGGAGTTTATAGTGTCCAGAAAAAATTAACTGCAGTAGAAGAGATGGCAGAGATCAGGGGAAATGAAGTGTCTCTTTGGAGCTCCAGTCTTGGGTACTTTTGAGTTTGTCTCTAATGCCCTTAATCCTCATTATCACAAATGTTCATTAGCAGCAGAGTTTTTTGAGAAATGCACACAGGCAAAAGTATGTTTGCTGTTACCGAAGTACATTGAAAGGACAGCTTTCTATTATTTCTTTATACCTTAATTTTGCCTAATTTCTGAGCTACACAAGCTATTAGTTGAGTCATGCGTGTCATGCAGATGTTGTTTTCTGGGTAGAAATTTGGCTTTCTGCACTCTCTGTGCTCAGATGTCTAGTCAAATCAACTTTAACCCCTTCTGAATGGGAAATTCTATGGTAGGAATCATTACTACAGTATGGTGGAAATGACTGGACTCTAGAGTGCAGGAAGGAAGAGACTCTTGCCCAACCCCTGGCCCAGGAAGACAAGGAAGAAGTAAAGGAGTTGAGAACTGATGGTCAGGGCGAAGTGGATGGAGTGTGCAGCCTCCTGACAGTGGAGTTGTTGGAGTCCAATGTCACACAGAGGTCAGTTTGAGATCTCAGAGGTTAGGGATGTTGAGGGGGGTCTGGTTTTCTGAACTTAAGGCTTGGAAAGACACTTTTAATGCCAACTTTTCCTGATCTTAGAATTTTGGAGATTTCGAGAGTGAGGACAGAATCTGGACTTTATCTTTCCATTTTTCAAAGATTGCCTAGTTAGCAATTGGGCTGAATCTATAAACCTCCAATGGTAAATGGCACTTGAAGTTAATGTTTAATTCATTAGCCGTTAGGAAAGGAAGTGTCCGCTTGTATTTTTATCACTGACTTTAAGGTTTAAAGCATTTCACACAATTGGTTTTACCAGTTCTCTCAACATCCCTATAACTAGATAAGGCACAAGGATGATGATATGCAACAAATCAAATCCCCGAACAAAAAAACAAACAAAAAACAGTTTAACTTGCTATTACTTCCACAATCTCTCAGCTAAGAGAGGTTTTGTTGTTGCTTTTTAATATTTTTTGCTCTCTCGACTGGATAGCTTCCTTACAGAGGGGAGGTTGAGACACTTAAAAAAATGTCATGAAATCCTCAACAGAACTTTATCTGCTTATTATCTGGATGAGAATCTTAAGATCTAGCTGGATGAGACAGGATGTTCCCTTGGTTAACTAATTTCTAAGAGTAAATCCTTTGACCTTCTTTGAAGGTGAGGATTAGGGCTGACCTAAGGCAAAATGATGAGATAATCAGTTATCTACCTTACTCCCCTCCCACTTTTAGGACCCACCCTGGATGCCCTTGGGCTGAAACCTCCATGTTCTCTCCTCCTCCAAGGGCTTGCCTCCTGGCACACTCTAGCCCCTCTCCTTTTTTAAATTCAAGCGTTCCGTCTAGTCCTTTCTGGAGATAGCTAATGAAGTTCTTGCCCAAATGGTCCCAAGTCCACTTCAAGAGCCTGTAGACACATCCCGGAGTCTGTCCTCCCATGGAGGGACTGTGCCACCAATATACACATTGCTAGGCCCAAGGATGCCTTTTGGAAGGGTATGTGCTTGGAACGGAAACATGTGCGCTACAGCGTTCCCATGAATGAGCACGAGGACCCCCCCCAGCATCCACAGAGCTGGGGTAGGGAGAGAGGGTTCCAGTTCTTCCCAACCATCATGTTCTGTGTGGAACTCTGAGCAGTTTAGAATTCTAAATCTGAATTCTAGGTTGTTAGGAAGGCTTATGTGTTGAGGTAAAAGAAAATATATATATACATATATATACATTTTTTAGGAGGTACCAGGGATTGAATTTAGGACCTCATACATGGGAAGCAGGTGCTCAACCACTTGAGCTACATTTGCTCCCCAGAATATATATATATATTTAATTTCTCTCCCCTTCCCCTCTCACCTGCCCCAGTTGTCTGTTCTCTGTGTCCATTTGTTGCGTGTTCTTCTTTTTGTCCGCTTCTGTTGTTATCAGAGGCATGGGAATCTCTGTCTCTTTGTTGTTGCATCATCTTGCTGCATCAGCTCTCCGTGTGCAGCTCCATTCCTGGGCAGGCTGAACTTCTTTCACACTGGGCTGCTCTCCTTACGGGGTGCATTCCTTGCTTGTGGGGCTCCCCTCTGCAGGGGACACCACTGCATGGCACGGCACTCCTTGTGTGCCAGGTCAAGGAGGCCCAGGGTTTGAACCACGGACCTCCCATGTGGTAGACGGACGCCCTATCCACTGGGCCAAGTCCGCTTCCCTATATATTTTTTTTCCTCCCTGTTTATGCCTTTGATTTTGGTCCTTTTTATTTTATTTTATTTTTATTGAAGTATATCATTCATACACAAACATCCATAAACAATAAGTGTATAGTAAAGATTGCGAACTTACAAAATAAACATACATAACATCACACAGGGGTGTCATACATTACCCCTCCACCAATTCTTTGCATTGGTGTGAAACATTTGTTACCAACTATGCAAGAGCATCGTCAAAATATTTCTACCAATGATAGTCCTTATCTTACATTTGGTGTATTTTTCCCCAAACCCATACTATTTTTTTTTTTGTTACAGATATTGTGAACTTGCAAAACAATCATACAGATGTGTAGATTTCCCATACAACTCCACACCATGGTGGAACATTTGTTACAGATTATGAGATAATATCATCAGACTATTACCACCAATCATGGTCCGTAGCATACATTTGGCACACTTTTTCCATACACCTCCATTGTCAACACAGTATAGGTTGGCATTAATGCAAGAATATTAGAGTATTACTGTTAACTACAGCCTATAGGTTACACTGATTGTAGTTTTCCCATGTTTCTCCATATTCCCATCACCCTGCAATAGTGATGTACATCTGCTCTAGCTCACAGAAGGACTCTCTTGCATTTGTATCCTTAACCACAATTCTCAACTGCCTCTGGGTTCACTGTGTTATTCAGTCCCTAGATTATTCTTTAGCTTTCTTTCTATTGACATTTACTTCCCCATACTACCTTTTTCAGTCACAATCCAATTTATAAACCAGTAGTTACTCACTATAATGTGTTACTATCAATGCTAGCTATCTCCACACTTTTACAATCACATTAATTAAAACTTTTATGAACATAAAGCATCCATAGTTCTTCTCAACCCTCCTCTTATCTACTTATAACTCTAGGCTCTAATTCCATGCGTTTATTATTTGTATTTAGTTCATATGCAATATTTGTCCTTTTGTGTCTGGCTTACTTCACTTAGTATAATGTCTTCAAGACTCATCCATGTTATCACATATGTCCCAATTTCATTTCTTCTTATTATAGGATAGTATTCCATTGTATGTATATACCACATTTTGTTTATCCATTCATTGGTGAATGGACACTTGGGTTGTTCTCATCTTTGGGCAATTGTGAACAACTCCACTATGAACATTGGTATGCAGATATCTGTTTGTGTCATAGTTTTTAGTTCTTCTGGATATATTCCTAGTAGAGGAATTGCTGGATCATATAGCAGTTCTATATTTAGCTTCCTGAGGAACCGCCAAACTATCTTCCACAGAGGCTGCACCATTTTACATTCCCACCAACAGTGAAGGAGTGTTCCTATTTCTCCACATCCTCTTCAGCACTTATTGTTGTCTGTTTTTTAAATAATGGCCATTCTATGTGGTGTTAGATGATATCTCGTTGTTTTAATTTGCATTTCCTTAATAGCTAGTGATATGGAACATTTTTTCATGTGCTTTTTGGCCATTTGTATTTCCTCTTTGGGGAAATGTCTATTTAAATCTTTTGCCCATTTTTAAATTGGATTGCTTGCTCTTTCATTGTTGAGTTGTATGATCTCTTTATATAGAATGGAAACCAAACCCTTATTGGATAAGTGGTTTCCAAATATTTTCTCCCATTGACTGGGTTGCCTTTTCACCTTCTTGATGAAGTCCTTTGAATCGCAGAAATGTTTAAGTTTGAGGCGGTCCCATTTATCCATGTTTTCTTTTGTTGCTTGTGCTTTTGGTGTAAGGTTTAAGAATCCACAACCTACCACCAGGTCCCAGAACATATTTTTATCATGCTTTGTTTAAGAGTTTGTTAGCTTGATTTAAATACTTAAATTATTTTATATATTTAAACATATGTGTGTGTGCCTTCTTTTGTATTCTTGCCCTGGCCCTGAAATAATAAGACCAGGCTTATTGCAAATCGTCATGGAAACTTTTGTTTCTGCCTTTGGCATTTGAAAAAGGGAAAATTATGAAAGCGTTATTTAAAAAGCCCTCTGGACCTGTCTGTACCTTTCTTCCCAATGCTTTAAGCTGTTTGGAAACATGTCCTAAGCCAAGTGGTTGCAATAATAATTTAGCCATAGGGAAAACCACACATGCCAAAGGTCAGCGACTGATGATGGCAAGACCTTGCAGACCAGCTGCAACTTCCTTTTGACATTTCAGGATGGGCCTGTTGCTGGCTTAAATCTTTCCATCTTGAACCTAGCTACTTTTGCTCTACATGACTTTCTTTTTTTTTAAAGATTTTATTTTTTATTTATTTCTCTCCTTCCTCCCCCCTACCCCCAAAGTTGTCTGCTCTCTGGTGTCCATTCTCTGTGTGTTCTTCTGTGTCCGCTTGTATTCTTGTCAGCAGCACCTGGAATCTGTGTCTCTTTTTCTTGTGTCATCTTGTTATATCAACTCTCTGTGTGTGTGGCACCACTCCTGGGCAGGCTGCACTTTTTTTGCACGGGGCGGCTCTCCTTATGGGGTGCACTCCTTGCATGTGGGACTCCCCTACACAGGGGACCCTCCTGCATGGCCCGGCACTCCTTGCGTGCATCAGCACTGCACGTGGACCAGCTCACCACAGGGGTCAAGGAGGCCCTGGGTTTGAACCCTGGACCTCCCATGTGGTAGGCAGATACTCTATCAGTTGAGTCAAATTCACTTCCTCTACATGCCTTTCAAAATAATTCACCTGGTTCTACAAAAACAAAGATAGCATAGTCAATTTCTCAAGGTTCAAATTTTCAACCTGTCCAAAGTTTGTATATGAAAAGTTTGAATTTGAAACTACTCTAATGCCCTCTCTCCCTTCCTTCTCTCCCCTCCCCCGCTTCTTTCCTCCTTCCTTTTTGGCGGGGTAAATAGATGTTTGTACCCAGAAATGAAAAAGTTATTGGGAATTTTTTTTTTTGTCCTGGAAAGTAAACAAGGTTCTTATAGAGAAGAAAGCAGGCTGCCTTATGAACCTGGAGCCCCCGACTTGCCCTCTGTATCTTGTTTCTTAGAGGGTCTCACCATGGACTTTTAAACGAGTTCTTTAGCTTCTTCATACCTCCTTCTTAATCTCGAACCTTACAGAGCCAACACTTCTCTGTTACTGCCCAAAGGAAGTAGTTATCTGCATAAAATGAATAAAGAAAGAAAAGTACAAAATGTCATGTGAATATGTTTTATTCATGAGACAGCATGAAAGCAGTGTACAGTGAAGAAAGAACTATTGGTCACAGAGGGTCAGTATTTTTCCAGCCACACCCACATACTGACAACAATCTCAGCCACTTGTGTCCTCTCTGATTACAAAAAGGTAACAGACAAAAACTCTGCCTGTACCAGATCCCACATCATGTAGGGGGAAATCTCTTGGAGATGAGTCACAGGTAGCAAGGCTGAGGGGTGGTCACAAGGACAAAGTTCCTTTCCAGTTCTAAGACTGCAGAATTAACTTTTTTGAGTGTTTAGAAGCAGCAGTGCTCAGCTGACCAGAGGAGGCATTCCCGTCTTATCCATCAGTGTTGAAATTCTGGCATAGCCCAAGTTGAATTTGACACCTTCTCCTAATCAGGGCTTAAGTCAGTTGTGGCCTCCCAGGGTTCCAAATACAGGATTTTTTGAAAAACTGGGTAGTTTTATTTGGATGAATGAAAATGGCAGGAAGGTGTATGCCTTTTACTGGTAGAGAAAGAAGGTTGACCAATACCTTTCCCTGTTATTGACTCATCATTTAATTACAAGGCTAGGGAGAAAGAAGTGCAGATTTCCGAAGCCAAAGTTACTTGGAGACAACTCCGAGGCCCTTGAGTGTTGTGCCAGGAGCAGGGCTATGAAGGGCCCGGTGTCTATTTCTTCCCAGGCAGAGGGTGGGTAGGAGATGAATATACAAAGGCTGACAGAGAAGTCTGTGTCTCAACCCCGTGGAAAGGGAGCCCAACCGCCGGGAGGAGCAGAGCCACTGCCATTAGCTCCTGCTCTAAGCAGTCATTCTGCCTTCTCCCTGGGGCCATCTTATTTTAGGTGAATCTTGGAGCCTTCACCTGCCTGGGGAGACTCAGCATCTCCTAATCTCATGCTATATATATGCCTAGACAGTCCCTTGTTGCAGAAAATGTGAAGAGGTTCAGCCTCACCTTGAAGTTTGGAATCATAGCCATTGGGAGTGTACATTGGTCCTTCACAAGAGTGAAATGAGTGCCTTCCTGTGTTTCCTCTCGATGCTTGTGGTAACTAAATAACTGCAAAGATAGACTTTTTGTGTGAAATGTTTAAAGAACATTAAAAAATATTGCAGTTGTTATTGCAAATGTCTTCACAAAGAGGATCTTTCTTTTCCTGAATTCTCCATCTTGGTCCTGAGACAAGATGCAAATGGAATTTTCCTCATGAAGGAACTCTAAAGATTCTTACTATGATATGAAAATTCTTGCCTGTTCTCTTTCTTAATGAAAGATCACTATTTCTTATCGCAATTCTTTGTAAAGGGCTCCTCCAGTGGACCTGTTAGATTTTAATTCCAAACCCAGCTTCCACAGATATGTACAGTTAGAAAGGTGATAATGATAGCAACAAACGACCTAAGCCTTGTCATGATGCCTGCTCTATCTTTTGGCCAACACTTAAATCTGGGAAGCCTAAAGATTAGTTTTTCAGCACGTATGATTTATAAACCAATATAGAAATATTTTCACCTGGTAAGTCATACAAACTTTCTGATTTCATTCATATAGACAGATAGTATTATTAAGTATATATATATATATATATATATATATATATAAAGCTATGAAAAAGAATAAATATTTCATAGTTATCAGCTAGTATATCTTTCTCACAAAGCTCTGGAGCAGAATCATACTTCCTATTTCAATACGGGTAGGAGCTTAGTTTGCAAGATGCAACTGACACATAGTAGGTGTGCAATGGTTATCCACTGAATATTGAATGAATTGACCGTGCCATGTTCTACTGCTAACTATTGGTTTCTGTTCTCAATGGTACTACTAACGTCCCTGTAAGGGCTAAAGAACTTTTCCTATAATTCTGATTACAAGTATCTTGAGCTCGTTTATAAAAACTTTATTGCATGTTGAAAAGCATTCCTTCTGCTACTAGCAAGAGGAAGACTCATTATATAGAAACTATAAAAGCCGCCAGCTTCGAAGTACTAAATTGCTTCCTACTTCATTTCCCCATTGCTATACCAGAGAGATATGCAATATTTTTCATTCTACTGCTGGGTACAGTGATAATGAATTCATGTTGGCAAGATCTTTTCAAATTAGAGTGTGGAGTTTATTTTAGGGGCTGGAATCAGGAGACTAGGGCAAGACCTCTTGACTGGCCAGATTTTGTAATGTTACATAACATGTTTTTTGTACCAAAGGAATAAGGGAAATGGCTTTGACTCTCTGTTAAAAAAATTTAAAAAATGAAAAAGTCTTTCTGTTACTTTGGTAATAGCAAATATTGTACAATCCTATTTAGCAACAATTTAAACTGTTGAAGGATCAAGCATCTGGGAGAATGGGAGCCAAATGATGTTGCCCCCATTCCTTAGTTTTATTCTTTCATTCAATAAGCATTCGATGAAGACACACTGAGAACCAGTGGTATTCTAGGCTAGAAGGAAGATATGAAGATGTGTAAGAGGGCAATGTCTTCCCTTAATGATCTTATAATCTAGCAGAGGAGTTAAGATATATGTATAAAAACAAATATCAACAATATAAGGTAATGTGATACAGGCTATGAGAAGAGTGCAAAGTACTTTCCTGGGGTTCCTGGGAAATTTTGTGGCAGTTTACATTTGAGCTGGCCCCGAAGAAGCCAAGATAAGAGGGAAGGTTCTTCTATGCAGAGGTGACAGCATGAGTGAAAACGTGTCCAGCCCCATCCTCTGGGAAGCCTTCTCCCCACTCCCGGCTTCCCCATCCCCTGTGGAGGTGGGCTTATGTGGCCTTCTGCCTTACTGCATACTCAAGTGTGTACATACTTTCATGGTAACAATTATATCGTAACTGTTGCTTGCAAGTCTGTCTCCCCAGTAAACTCTAAATTCCCTTAGAGCAGGAACCATGTTTGTTCAGTTTTGTCTTCTAACATTTAGCAGGGTTTCTGATGTAGAGTAGCTCTTCAATGAATACTTGAGGGAGGAGAGAAATACATTTCAGCGTATGTTTGAAGATCAGTGAGTATTCCAGGTTGGCTGGAATCAAAGATGCATGAAGGACAGCAGTGGGAATTAAAGCTACAAAAGTAGGTTGGAAAGTACATCTGACGATATCAAGTATTGGCGAGGAAGTGGGGCAGTGGAAACTCTCACAGGCTGCCAGTGGACTGTGAGCGGGCACAACCATTTTGGGAGACAGTTTGTCAACATCTAGTAAAGCTAAAGATGCTCATATCCTGTGACCCCCAAATCCTAGTTGTAAGAAACTCTTGCACACAGCTGCAAGGAGAACTATGTAAGAATATCCAGGGAGCAGATGTAGCTCAAGTGGTTGAGAGGCTGCTTCCTATGTATGGAGGTCCTGGGTTCCATCTCTTGTATTGGATTCGATTCCTGGTACCTCCAAACAAACAAACAAACAAAATCAACTCTCATTGGGAGCAGATGTAGCTCAGTGGTTGAGTGTGTGCTTCCGGGTTCAATCTCCAGTACCTCCTAAAAACAAACAAACAAACAAACAAACAAAACAACTGTCATTGGGGAGCAGATGCAGTTTAGTGGTTGAGCACCTGCTTCCCATGTAGAAGGTCCAGGGTACCTCTTAAAAAGAAAAAGTAAGTTGGACCCATGTTCTGGCAGGCTGGGAGCACCATGCTAAGGAGTTTAGGTATTATTTGGTAGTTAAGCGAAAACTGTTGCAGACTCTTGGGCAGGAAAGAAGAATTATCATAGGTGTGCTTGAAGTCTGCTTAGCAGAGGGCTGTACCAGACATTGGGTAAAACCATAAAGCAATTAACACTGCGCCCCTAGATATGAGATGGATTCTTGTTTTTCCTCTACTGCTTTGACCACACTATGTTCCCTCAAATCCTTAATAGCCTGTTAGGATCTTTTTCACAAAGCTTTGCTTCTTTTCATGAAAGTCTAAGTCTTTTTCCATCAGTTGATTTCAGATTCTTCTGTCATCTCTTGATATTTCTTTCCTATTTAGTCTGTCTCTTCTTATAAAATTCCCTCATCACTTACTTTACCCAATTTTCCTATTCTTATCTCTTTCCTATTTATTATATTACTCCTTATTTGAAGAGATCTCATATCCAGCCTCTAAACTTTCCCTAAAGACACTTCCACTTTGAAGCTTTCTTTGATTAAATCAAAACCTTTCATTTAAAATTTCCAAGATAAATGTTTTCAACACAGTCTTAAAGAACATTTATCCCACAAAAAAAAGCTAAATGATAGCGAATATTTTCTTAGTGCTTAGTATGTGCCCGCCATTGTTCTAAACACTTTACATGTATCATCTCATTTAAGCTTCATAACAAACCTCCAAGGTATGTGCTATTATTATTATTCCCATTTTACAGAGAAAGAAACTGACTGCACCAGAAGTAAATGCTAGGGTTTGGAGTCAAACTGGACAGCCTGGCTCCCAAGCCCACATACTTGATCATACCTCACCATGCTGCCTCTCCTTATTCAATAAGAATACTCCAAAAGTGGGAAGTAAATGTAGGCTGTCCTGTGGGATTGGAATTAGAAGCTCTGGTTTCATTAAGAGTAATAACCATAGGAAAGTTGTGATTCTTCCTTTTCGGCTCCTTGAATTTCTCTGGCTTCCCCACTAGACTTCACTTCTCAGGCAGTGCCTTCAAAACACTTCAACCCTAGTTTTTTCATGATCCCATAACATTTACAAATATTTAAAGAGTATTTATCTTTTAGCAATACATGTGCTTTGGAAAATATTATATGCAAATTCAATCATATTTTCTCTTATGTCTCCCAATATATGAGATATTCTAGGTCAAAATTTCTGATAGATAAGCAAGGGCAATTAATTGCTTTTCCAAAGATGGGAGGCAAAGAGAGAGCAAGAGCAGCTTGCTCTGAATCTCCCAAGCCAAAAAACTGGGGAGAAGGTAGATTCCGTATACTCATAATTCATGTAGTACTTTCATGCTAGACCAGTGGGAAAGACCAATTTAATTAAATTCACTTGAAATCTAGGAATAAGAGATAAATGTAAGAAACCTGGGCTCAGTGATTTTAAGTTAGAATTAAATTATATTAATTGTTTTCAAATATCTTGGTGATTTAATTTATCAGTAAGTGAAATTAAAATCCTTGGGATTGGGGAGCAGGTATAGCACAGTGGTTGAGTGCTTGCTTCACATGTACGAAGTCCCAGGCTCAACCCCTGGTACTTCCTTTAAAAAACACACAAACACATATATATATATATTTTAAAAAAGAGAAAAAGCATATTAAGCAAATATGCAATGTTCAGCAGATACATCCATGCAACAAATAAAGTATTTATACTATGTATAAAAAGCCCATTTATATTTTTTCTTATAGCGTCTCTTAGAGAAATGAGTTCCTTAAATTTATTAACTGTTAAATAAAAGAGGAGTTCTTTTTATTTTCTTAAGCTTTAATTTGCTCACATTTTATAAATATTTCAACTCATATCTCTGCATTTAGTGAATTATAAAACTTTCTGAAATGCAACTCTGGGAGACTGTCCTAAGAAGGTGGCGAAGTGTGCAGAAAAGAGCTTGTGTTTGGGGAGTCTGACCAACCTGGATTGAACTCTGGCTGTGCCACTTATTAGCAGCGTGACTTTAGGCAAGTCATTTAATCTCTTAAGATTCAGTTTCCTCCTTTGAAAACAGGGCTGGGTAACTAGGCCTCATAATGCTGTTATATCAACAGTTAAAATGTGAGCCCATTGCTGGGCATATAAGAACTCATTTAAAGTTAGTTTTCTTTGTCACCCTGTACTGGGTGATCAGGAAGCCAGCCTCCAAGAACCTTGGCCAGGGCTTGAGCAGGATGGTAAAGTCAAACCAGCTTACATTAATAATCTCCCAAAGGAAATCTAAAGTCCAGGATATGCTGAATATTTGTTTATATATTTAGTCCTTCTCCTCTTTCAGCTTCTAGAAGGTTGGCAGCAAGGCCTGAAGCAGGAGGATGATTTTTTTGCAGAATCTGACAGCCTAAAAGGAAAGACCAATGATACCAATATTTGGAATTATCCAAAGGAACAGTCCAGTGTATTGAGAAGAGATATAGACAGTGGGGAGGCTGAGTTGCATTGATGACAAGTACAGAAAAAAACTAAAAACATAATCAAGTCCAGAGAAAATGAAAATCTGTGCAAGAGAGAAATTATGGATATAGTTTATGGCTCCTGAGTGAACAATATTTACATAGTTATAGTAATATAAACCCTGAAAATTGATTTAACCAAAATGACAGGGCAACTGTATTAGGGAGATGGGGAAAGTGACGCACCCACATGCCGATATGAAGGAGTGTAAGTATGTACTGATGGTGGTGTTGCGAAAGACGAAACTCTCATCTTCCATGATGGGAAGTCAATAATATATAAAATTGAAAAAAACAACAACAATCAATAAGTAGCCATATAAGCACTTCATTTAGAAAGACGTAAATGCCCGAAGAGTCAAGCTAAAAGAGTTGAAAATGGTTAATTCTGAGAAGCAGTAAACAGTGCAGAGAGGTGGATGGGGTTCTGCTCTTTTCAAAATAAGCTTTATAATATATTTAGGGGATTTGAATCTCTGGACTGACAATAGGATAGCCAGGCCCTGAGCGTCAACAGACTCCAGCTCCTACAATCTGATTTATTGGACTCACCTCACTCAGCTAAGATGGAGTTGAAGAAGGACAACCACCACACCATGGAGCCTAGAGTGCCTACAACTGAAAGCAGGAGGATTGCATCCAGTAACCATGTGGAATCTGAGCCTCCTCCTGACATAGAGGTGCAACAGACACAACCAATCCAAGGCCCACAGAGAAAAGGTGGCATTGGAATGGGCAAAGTGGACATGGTGGCTGATGGATATGGGGAATGGCAAGAAGAGATGAGATGTGGAGGCGCCTTTGGGACTTGGAGTTGCCCTGGATGGTGCTTCAGGGGTAATCACCGGACATTGTAAATCCTCCCAGGGCCCACTGGATGGAATGTGGGAGAGTATGGGCCATGATGTGGACCATTGATCATGAGGTGCAGAGATGCCCAGAGATGTACTTACCAAATGCAATGGATGTGTCATGATGAAGGGAGTGAGTGTTGCTGGAGGGGGGAGTGGTGGAGTGGGGGTGGTGGGGTTGAATGGGACCTCATATAATTTTTTTAAATGTAATATTTGTACAAAATCAATAAAAAAAAATAAGCTTTATAAAACTATTTGACTCTTCAAACTATGTGCATGTAGAAAATAAAACAAAAGACAAAGAAACTACAGGAGACTCTTCAAGTGAACAATGTCCACTGGGACATATTCCCCTCTTGATCTATTGCCACAGTATTATCTTATCTCGTAGTCCCCCACATTGCCCCACTCCCCACCCTACAAACCCTCCCAAGCCAGGGTACTGATAAGAGAGGAAAGAGAGTCCTGGTTAAGCCTGGGATCTGCTCTGCCAGGATCTTGTTAGAAAGCCCTGGACTACTCAGCTTTAGTCCATTATGGGTAGATGACTTCTCCCTAGGCAATTTAAAGGTTTTCTACTAAGGTTACAAAGATCAAAACCAGGAATTCTCTAGCCTAATGTATTTCCTATTCCTTACATTCTTCTGAATACGTTGATTCCAAAACCCTTGATTCTATGTACGCCTTCTACTCCTCCCTGTTACAGGTTATCCTCCTTTAAAGGCTGGCATGGCCTTGGGGTCCAGGTGCCTTTGGCAGGTACTCATGTTTGTCAAGACTTATTAGATCACTTGGGTAACAGCCTTTGTTTTTGCAACACTTTCACTTCCTTGTGGTGTCTTCACCAGAGAAAAAAGGCAGAGGTATTGTTAGCTGTGGTCATTTTGGTACAGAATATTTCTCATTTCCTACCAAATTCTAGAATCTTTCCACTTTCTTTTTCACTGATGACTCTACTGGTTCTGATTCCAAAGTTGGCCTGTGACGCTGATGGAGCAGGTGTGCTTATCGGCAGTACTCAGGAGAGAAGAGTGTCTCATTCTAGATTTTCATTTAAAACAAAGCAAAACATTTCACTCTGTCCTTGGCTCTGACTTAGACAACCCTTTTATCTAGACAGAGGAGGCGTGGGTATCCTATTTTCAATTAAACAAATCTAGAAGGGACATTTAAAAGTTGGGAAGGAAGTATCAGGATTCAAAAAGCTTTCAATAGGTTGCAAAGATAGGATTAATAAGTAAATGAGGGAAGCGGACTTGGCCCAATGGATAGGGCGTCCGCCTACCACACGGGAGGTCCACAGTTCAATTCAAATAGGGCCACACAAATGTTTTTCCTTGAGACAGCCATTGTTCTTTGGTACCCAGCAGACTGCTTTATGACTACTTCCCATTTCATCACAGAATTTTAAAAAGATATGTTGTCAAGAGTCAAGACTTGATCAAATGAATAATTTTCACTTCATCATCAAGAACACACAAATGAAACTGGATGCCTCCCCAAGCCCGCCCACCCCAGCACGTGGCAGTGAGGAATACCATGACCAGTAGTACAATTTGTTACTACCGCCTTTTAAAAAAAAAGATTTATTTTATTTATTTCTCTTCCCAATGCCCCCCCTTGTCGTCTGCTCTCTGTGTCCAATTGCTGTGTGTTCTTCTGTGTCCGCTTGTATTCTCATCAGGCGGCACTGGGGATCTGTGTCTCTTTTTGTTGTGTCATCTTGCTGCGTCAGCTCTCCATGTGTGGCACCACTCCTGGGCGGGCTGCGGTTTCCCGCGGGGTGGTTCTCCTTGCACAGTGGCCACTCCTTGTGCAGAGGGCACCCTTGCGCAGGGGCATCCCTGCGTGGGCCAGCACCCTTTGCATGCAGCAGCACTGTGGGTGAGCCAGCTCACCACATGAGCCAGGAGGCCCTGGGTTTGAACCCTGGACCTCCTGTATGATAGGCAGACACTCTATCTGTTGAGCCACATCCGCTTCCTGTTACTACTACCTTGATTCCTGCCAAGGGGCAAATAGTATACTCACCATTGCTTGGTTGCCATCAGCAAAATGTTAACACGGTGAGAAAAAGGAAAATACAAACCTCTTATTATGATAATCATTCTGACTTCATGGATCCACTAAAATGTTCCAGGATCTTTAGGGGATCATGGACCACACTTTGAAATCTTTGTACAAAATGTGTCTCCAATGTCAAATCATACATCTAGTAAGTAGTGGAATCAAGACTTGAAGGTAGGTCTTATTGACCCCTAGGCTAACAGTTTCTCCACTATACCACAGTAGAATGGAAACTCATTAACTATCTAGCATAATTAGTGGTTATCAGTCAGGTATGGTACTTTTAAAACCATCTAGTCCAGGTCATGAGGATAGCATCAACAGATTTTCTTAAAACCATGAAGAGATGGAAGACATCTGGACAATCAAAAGAGACAAGGTTGGGGAGCAGATGTGGCTCAAGCAGTTGAGTTCTTGCCTCCCACATGGGAGGTCATGGGTTCAGTTTCAGATGACTCCTAAATACAAAAACAAAAACAAAACAAAAAAAACACAACAGGCAAACAAATGACAAAACCAGCTCAGGGGGGCTGATGTGGCTCAGTGGCTGAGGCCAGTTTCCACGTATGCAGTCGCAGGGTCCAATCCCCAAACCTGGTAAGACCTGAAAGAAAGAGACAAGGTTGATAGCCATTGGTAGACTGACACTAACAAAACTTAAAATCTATAACCTTATGTTTGGTTGAAGGGATTTCATGTACTTTAAATCATAAAGTCTTAAAACTAGGTGGGGCCTGAGAGGTAATCTTATCCATTTCCTCATCCCATACAGGAATCTCCTCCCAGCACCTCTGACAAGTTGAACAATTCTGGGAAGGACTGACTTACTCCTCCCAAGACAATTTAGGACACCTCAAATTATTTTGTCCTAGAATCTGCCTCCCCCCACACACACAATCTTATTCCTATGTAGTTTCACTACTTTTTTTTTTTTAAAGATTTATTTTTAAAGTAAAATTATTTGCTGTTTACACTCGCTGTCTGCTCTGTGTCTGTTCATTGTGTGCTCTCAGTGTCTGCTTGTCTTCTTTATAAGAATCACTTTGGGGGGAGGGGGGAGCAGACTTGGCCCAGTGGATAGGGTGGCCGTCTACCACATGGAAGGTCCATGGTTCAAACCCCAGGCCTCCTTGACCCGTGTGGAGCTGGCCCACGCGCAGTGCTGATGTGCGCAAGGAGTGCCGTGCCACGCAGGGGTGTCCCCCGCGTAGGGGAGCCCCACGCGCAAGGAGTGTGCCTTGTAAGGAGAGCCGCCCAGCGTGAAAGAAAGTGCAGCCTGCCCAGGAACGGTGCCACACACACAGAGAGCTGACACAACAAGATGACACAACAAAAAGTAACACAGATACTTGGTGCTGCTGGTAAGGATAGAAGCGGTCACAGAAGAACACACAGCGAATGGACACAGAGAGCAGACAAGTGTGTGTGTGTGGGGGGAGAAATAAATGAAAAATAAATCTTTAAAAAAAAAAAAAGAATCACTGGGAACTGAACCTGGGACTTCCCAAGTGGGAGGGAGGCACTCAGTCCCTTAAGCTACATCTTTTCCCTGCTTGTTGTGTCTCATTATTGTGTCATCTTGCTGCATGCGCCAGCCCCTCACATCAGCTTGCTGGCTTGCTCCTCCTCTTTAGAAGGCACAGGAACTGAACCAGCACCTCCCATGTGGTAAGATGGGTGCTCAACTCTTTGAGCCACATCTGCTTCCCAGTTACAATACTTTTTTTCCCAACCCTCTAGATCAGTAAATAATAGGTCTAGTTCCTCTTCTGTGGCATATTTTAAGTCAGCTACCAAGTTCTCTCATAAATTTTCCCTTTTCGGTCTAAAAGTTCTCAGTTTCTTCAAATTCTTTGGGTTTGTTTTGGAGGGCCAGTTGTCTTCACTCATCCTTCTAGCCTAGCTCCCAGTTCCACCTCCTCCATGCCCTGGACCACCCTTCCTTTCTGTTCTGAGGGAGCTCTTCCTGTGTTCCAGACTCTGTGCCCTCTGTGCCATTTATTCCCCAGCACAACCTCATGAAGCAGGTAATCACCAACATGCATTTTCCTATTACAGTATTACTGCTCGATGGTTTTTGTCATGTAACCACCACCCAATCTAGATGTAGAACAGTTCCCTCATCCTAAAAATTTCTCTTGTGTCCCTTTACAGTCACATATGTAATTTTTAAAAAATGAGAGAGTTTTATACATACTATTTTCTAACCTGAATATTTCTCTTAATAACACGGAGGAGCCTCAAAAACATCATGAAAATGCCAGACAAAAAAGGACAAATACTGTATGATCTCTCACTTATATGAAAATAACTAGAATATGCAAATTCATAGAGACAGTAGCTTACAGGGTACCAGGTGTGTGGGAGGGTGAAGAATGGGAGTTAACAGTTAATGGAGAGCGGGAGGGGGCAAGATGGCGGCTGAGTGAACATCCCTGTTAGAGTCTTCTGCAGGGAATCGGCTGGGCGGCGTTGGAGACTCTTTGGGACCGGATTGTTTCGGGATTTTTGCTGGTCCGGAGGTGTCTGGACATCGATTTGGAGGGAAGGTAACAGAGAGGATTCGTCTGTGAAATATACACGGAGATCCCAGCTACCTGTAGAGGATTCCCTTCTTGGGTAGGCGGAGACGAGGCATCTAGCCCCGCTCGGTGGGGCTGAGCCAGGCCGGGCCGCGGTAGCGTTTGGAGCCGGGCGGGGCCGGTGCAGGCCCCGGCTGCCGGCCGCAGTAGCGTTTGGAGCCGGGCGGGGCCGGTGCAGGCCCCGGCTGCGGGCCGCGGCAGCGCTTGGAGCCGGGCGGGGCCGGTGCAGGCCCCGGCTGCGGGCCGCGGCAGCGCTTGGAGCCGGGCGGGGCCGGTGCAGGCCCCGGCTGCGGGCCGCGGCAGCGCTTGGAGCCGGGCGGGGCCGGTGCAGGCCCCGGCTGCGGGCCGCGGCAGCGCTTGGAGCCGGGCGGGGCCGGTGCAGGCCCCGGCTGCGGGCCGCGGCAGCGCTTGGAGCCGGGCGGGGCCGGTGCAGGCCCCGGCTGCGGGCCGCGGCAGCGCTTGGAGCCGGGCGGGGCCGGTGCAGGCCCCAGCTGCGGGCCGCGGCAGCGTTTGGAGCCGGGCGGGCCCGGGTCAGGCCCCGGCTGCGGGCCGCGGTAGAGTTTGGAGCCGGGCGGGCCCGTGTCAGGCCGCGGCGGGTACGGAGCCGGGTAGGGCCGGTCCAGGCCGCGGTGGCGGGAGGTGGACGCCGGAGCCGGCTGGGCCGCTGTAGCGAGCGGAGCTGGGCGGAGCCAGGCCAGGCCAAGGCGGCGTGAGAAGCCGGGCAGAGCCGGTCTAAGCCTCCGCGGCGGGCGGAGCCGGGCCTGCGGAGGGGTTTCTGTTTTTTTTGTTTGTTTGTTTGTTTGTTTGTTTTTTGTTTTGTTTTTTTTTTAATTTTACTTAATTTTTTTTTTTTTTTTTTTTTTTTTTTGAGCATCTGCAGTACTGGGGAGTTCGTGGGCCCTGGGCGGCCTATTGGGGGTTTGTGGGAAGGGAGGTGCTTGCAGACCCATTTGGGCAGACAGACGGGGGGGTTTTAGGGCAAAGCGGGGGGAAGTTGTTGTTTTAGATAGTGTTGCAATTGTGACACGTGTGTACCTGTATCTCTCTTCTCCCTATCCGTTCCCCACCGTTTGCCCATCCTCTTTTTCTTTCTTCCTTTCTTCTTGCCTTTCTTTTTTCTTTATTATAATTAGTTTGTTTTTTTTTTTTTTTTTTTTTCTTTCGGTTTTCTCTTTCCCTCTTGTCCCTCATCTTCCACTTATTTTTACTTTAATTCAAGTATACAATAGGTGCTACAGGGAACACCTCACATTTGCTGGGTTTTCCCATCCTCCACTGCCTCATTTCTGTGTGAATTGATTTAGGCTACCTACACTATCCCCCTTCCCCTGCATCTTGATATCCACTATCATCTACTGTCTCTCCTATATTCCACCCCCCACCTCCCGTTCTTTGATCCACAAAGTGTCTAACTCTTAATTTCTAATACCTTTGTTCTGTTTTCTGTCTATTATCCACTCTTGAAACTATTACCTTTCTTTTCTTTTTCCCTCTCTCATGAAAACAATAGCTGTGTAGTTCATACCATATTCCTCCCAAATTCAGTCATCAACTTCATAAAAGGTACTCTACCTACAGCTATAACTCTATACAATCTACATGAATCTAACCTCCATCCTTCCAGATCTCATATTCCTGCTTTATTAACATACGTCACCAATACAACTTTACACTTTTCCCTTGCTTACACAATTGCCTTTCTCCAACACTAATACTTTCCTCTAAAGTGAACTTAACCAACAACAAGTAACTAGAATAAGAAGAAAAAAAGTGACAAAGAGAAGATATAACACCTGTGCAAAAATAACAACTAATTAACCTCCAAGAGCAGACAAAGAAGCTAAGGAACTGATTAAATTCGTCAAAATAAAGAGATGACCAGAAAGCAACAAAAATCTACGAACCAAACCAATAATCAGGAAAACATGGCTGAATCCAATCAACAAACCAATAATCACGAAGGGGAGCAAAACTTGGCACAAGCAATGAAAGATCTCAGAACATTTATCACCGACAAATTTGATGCAGTAATGAAAGAGGTTAACAACATGAAGACATCACTTGGAGGGGAAATTGCAGACATACGCAAAAACATAACAGATATGATGGGAATGAACACCACAGTTCAAGAAATCAAAAATACACTTGCAGCAAATATCAGCAGACTAGAAGACACAGAGCAGAGAATTAGTGATGTGGAAGACAGTACATCAGAAATCAAACAGATAGTAGAAGGGGTCAATAAGAAGATAGAAAAAATCCAATTAGGATTTAGGGACCTGAATGACAATGCAAAACGCTCAAACATACGTATTATAGGCATTCCAGAAGGTGAAGAGAAGGGAAAGGGGTCAGAAAGAGTGTTGCAGGAAATAATGGCTGAAAACTTCCCAAATCTACTGAAAGAGACAGATGTACATATCCAAGAAGCACAGCGCACTCCACAAGTCATAAACCCCAACAGGCCCACCCCAAGACATATACTTGTCAAATTATCCAATGCTCAAGACAAAGAGAAAATCCTAAAAGCAGCAAGAGAAAAGAAAACCATCACATACAAGGGAAGCTCAATTAGATTAAGTGCTGATTTCTCTTCTGAAACCATGGAGGCAAGAAGACAGTGGTATGATATAGTCAAGGTACTAAAGGAAAAAAATTTCCAACCAAGAATACTCTATCCAGCTAAACTAGCATTCAAACATGATGGAGAGTTCAAAATATTCGCAGACAAACAGAAACTGAAAGAGTATACCAACAAGAAACCTCCCCTTCAAGAAATTCTAAAGGGAGTTCTGCAGGAAGAAAGGAAAAAACAGGAAAGGCAAAGTTGGAGGAGAGTATAAGACCAACAACAACAACAAAAAAGACAAAAAAAAATATACAAACAAAATATGACAAACACAAATCCAATCAAAATATGGCTAACACAAATAATTCCTTGATAGTAATAACACTGAATGTCAATGGATTAAACTCACCTATCAAAAGATTCAGACTGGGACACTGGATAAGGAAATATGACCCATCCATATGCTGTCTACAAGAGACACATCTTAGACCCAGAGACGCATGGAGATTGAAAGCGAAAGGCTGGAAAACAATCATACAAGCTAACAATAACCAAAAAAAGGCAGGAGTAGCTATATTAATATCAGACAAAATAGACTTTAAATGTGAAACAATTGTGAGAGACAAAGAAGGATACTACATTTTAGTCAAAGGGAAAATCTGTCAAGAAGATCGAACAATCATAAATATCTATGCCCCTAACAAGGGTGCCTCTAAATACGTCAGGCAAACGCTGGAAAAACTAAGTGAAAGAATAGATACATCTACAATTATAGTGGGGGATTTTAATACACCACTATCAACTCTGGACAGAACATCTCAAAAGAGAATCACCAAAGAAACAAAACATCTGAATAGTATATTAGAGGAGCTCGATCTAATAGACATATATAGATCGCTACACCCAAACACAGCAGGATATACATTTTTCTCAAGCGCACATGGATCATTCTCCAAGATAGATCATATGCTAGGCCACAAAGAAAGGCTGAACGAATTCAGAAAGATTGAAATCATACAAAACATTATCTCTGACCACAGTGGAGTCAAGCTGGAGATTTGCAAGGGAAAGAAGCCCAGATTTCACACCACGATTTGGAAATTAAACAACACACTCTTAGAAAAACAGTGGGTCAAAGAGGAAATCTCAAAAGAAATCAATGACTACCTTGAAACAAATGATAATGATAACACAACATACCAAAATTTATGGGATGCAGCAAAAGCAGTACTGAGAGGGAAGTTTATAGCCATAAATTCATATATCAAAAAAGAAGAAAGAGCAAAAATTGAAGAACTAACTGCACATTTGAAGGAATTAGAAAAACAACAACAAAGTAACCCAACAGGAAGAAGAAGGAAGGAAATAACAAAGATAAGAGCAGAACTAAATGAAATAGAAAATAAGAAAGCACTTGAACAGATAAACAAGACCAAGAGCTGGTTTTTTGAGAAGATTAACAAAATTGACAAACCTTTAGCAACACTAACAAAGAAAAAAAGAGAGAAGATGCAAATACACAAAATAAGAAATGAGAAAGGCGATATCACCACTGACCCCACAGAAATAAAGACTATCATAAGAGGATATTTTGAAAAACTATATTCCAACAAAAATGACAATCTAGAGGAAATGGACAAATTCCTAGAAACACATAAACAGCCCATATTGACAAAAGAAGAAATTGATGATCTTAACAAACCAATCACAAGCAGAGAGATAGAATCAGTTATTAAAAATCTCCCAACTAAGAAGAGCCCAGGGCCAGATGGCTTCACAGGTGAATTCTATAAAACATTCCGGAAAGAACTGACACCAATCCTGCTGAAACTATTCCAAACCATCGAAACAGAAACAACATTACCCAACTCCTTCTATGATGCCAACATTACCCTAGTACCAAAGCCAAACAAAGACATCACAAGAAAGGAAAATTACAGACCAATTTCTCTAATGAACCTAGACGCAAAAATACTTAACAAAATACTTGCTAATCGTATTCAACAACACATTAAACGAATTATACACCACGACCAAGTGGGATTCATCCCAGGTATGCAAGGATGGTTCAACATAAGAAAATCAATCAACGTAATACACCATATAAACAGATTGAAGGAAAAAAATCACATGATTATATCTATTGATGCAGAAAAAGCATTTGACAAAATACAGCACCCTTTCTTGATAAAAACACTCCAAATGATTGGAATACAAGGAAATTTTTTGAACATGATAAAGAGTATATATGAAAAACCTAAAGCCAATATTGTTTACAATGGAGAAATCCTAGACTCCTTCCCTCTAAACTCAGGAACAAGACAAGGATGCCCACTGTCGCCGCTCCTGTTTAACATTGTCTTAGAAGTACTTGCTCGAGCACTGAGGCAAGAACCAGAAATAAAAGGCATTCAAATTGGAAAGGAAGAAGTCAAAATTTCATTATTTGCAGATGACATGATCCTATACATAGAAAACCCTGAGAGATCTACAACGAAGATTCTAGAACTCATAAATGAGTTTAGTAAAGTCGCAGGTTATAAGATCAATGCGCAAAAATCAGTAGCATTTCTGTACACCAATAATGAGCAAGATCAGGAGGAAATCAAGAAACAAATACCATTCACAATAGTAAATAAAAAAATCAAATACTTAGGAATAAATTTAACTAAAGAGGTAAAGAACTTATACACTGAGAACTATACAAGATTGTTCAAGGAAATCAAAGAAGACCTAAATAAATGGAAGACTATTCCTTGTTCATGGATAGGAAGACTGAACATTATTAAGATGTCTATCCTACCAAAATTGATCTACACATTCAATGCAATCCCAATAAAAATCAATGCAGCCTTCTTTAAGGAACTAGAAAAACTAACTATGAAATTTATTTGGAAAGGAAAGAGACCCCGAATAGCCAAAGACATACTGAAAAAGAAAAACGAAATTGGAGGAATCACACTACCTGACTTCAAAACATACTATAAAGCTACGGTGGTGAAAACAGCATGGTATTGGCATAAGGAGAGACATATAGACCAATGGAATCGAATTGAAAGCTCTGATATAGAACCTCACATATACAACCACATAATATTCGATAAAGCCACCAAACCCTCTCAACTGGGAGAGAGTGGCCTATTCAACAAATGGTGTCTGGAGAACTGGATAGCCATATGTAGAAGAATGAAAGAGGATTACCATCTCACACCTTATACAAAGATCAACTCAAGATGGATCAAAGACCTAAATATAAAAGCCAAGACCATAAAAACCTTAGAAAGCAGTGTAGGGAAACATCTACAGGACCTTGTAATAGGTAATGGATTTATGAATATCTCACCAAAAGCACGAGCAGCAAAAGAACTAATAGATAAATGGGACTTCCTCAAAATTAAAGCCTTCTGCACCTCAAAGGAGTTTGTCAAGAAAGTAAAAAGGGAGCCCACACAGTGGGAGAAAATATTTGGCAATCATATATCTGATAAGAAACTTATAACTTGCATATATAAAGAACTCCTACATCTTGAAAATAAAAAGATAAACAATCCATTTAAAAAATGGGAAAAAGACTTAAACAGACACTTCTCCGAAGAAGAAATACAAATGGCAAGAAAGCACATGAAAAAATGTTCCAAATCTCTAGCTATCAGGGAAATGCAAATCAAAACCACAATGAGATACCATCTTACACCCATAAGATTGGCAGCTATGAAAAAAACAGAAGAATACAAGTGCTGGAGAGGATGTGAAGGAAGGGGAACACTCATCCACTGCTGGTGGGAATGCAGAAGGATCCAACCATTCTGGAGAACAGTATGGCGGTTTCTCAAAAAACTAGCCATAGATTTGCCATATGACCCAGCAATACCACTGCTGGGAATATACCCAGCAGAACTGAAAACAAGAACACAAACCAATATATGTACACCAATGTTCATAGCAGCATTGTTCACTATTGCCAAAAGTTGGAACCAACCCAAATGCCCATCAACAGACGAGTGGATCAATAAAATGTGGTATATACACACAATGGAATACTACTCGGCTGTAAGAACAAACACACTACAAACACATGTGATAACATGGATGAATCTTGAGAACCTTATGTTGAGTGAAGCAACCCAGACATTGAAGGACAAATACTACATGACCTCAATGATATGAAATAAACAAGCTGCCCTAGATAGCAAGAGACTGAACGATAGGCTTGCAGGAAATCGGAGGGTGGAGGAAGGATATGAGCCGATGTCTGCAGGGGTGGAATTTAAGACGAGATGGTGGTAAGTATGAACACAAAGAAGAGATAAAAGGGGGGCAAGGGGTTGCCTTTGCTTGGGGCTTTGCGGGTTTGAGGGTGGCTGGGGAGGGACGGGTGGGTAACGTTGCCCAAAAGTGGGGGGAGGGAGGGGTAGCATACGAACCAGGAGAGGGTCAGGTGTTGGTGGAGAGTAAAATGCTGAGAAAATCATATCAAAATATAATAAAGAGGGTTACCTGTTTAGAATGCTCGGAGGGGAGGGTCTGATGCAGGACGGGCTCCTGGGGAATGTCTAAATGCTCATTCTGCCAGAGTGGGTGACACCATGGGGTAGAAACCCAAGTAGTGAGAGTGGGGGTGGACCCACATCCTGGGGAGGACTAATGCCATCCAATAGAGGGAACTGTATCCCTCGAGAGAAAGGGTGGCTCCCAGGGCATTGGGGCAGTTGAGCAAGTTAGGCCCTGAACACTATTCCATCTATCTCTGGAAGTGGCTCCTCAGGAAACGGAGGTTGGCTATCACTGAGGGCACCAAGGTGGAAGGGAAAATGGACGTTAAATGTGTGGAACCAAAGTAAATGGGGGGTAAGAGAGGAGTTTCTTGAGAGTACACAAGGATGGATATAAAACATGTAATATTACACCATAACATATAGGAGATGACAGACTGATAATGTAAACCATAATGTAAAACATAGGATAACTAAAAATGTAAAGAACTGTGTATCCTAAAGTATGCACCATAATGTAAACACAGATGTCACCTTGTTAGAAAGCTAATGTCTCAGACTCTGTACATCACTTTAAGTAAATATGATATGAATAGGGCGTAAGAGTATCACTGTGGAAGGGAAAAGGTTTTCTGGTGGATGTGTGGGAGTGCTGTATATTATATATATACATTGCTGTGGTCTAGGACTCCTGTGAAGAAAAGCTGAATAATTAGGGGGGGGGGGGAAAAAAAAAAAAAAATAGGATGTGGAATTTTTTCAAGTCAACATTCTTTATCTAAGTTCTTTATCTAACTTTATCCAAGTTCTTTATCTATCCTTTAAACTCATCGCTATATGCCATTCCCTAGTAAGGGACCATGACATTATATTGGGCTTCAAATTTCGGGGAGTTCTGGATCACAGAGTGTTTCAACAATGGCAATGGAGGGATACTGGTATGGGATACCAATGACAGATGATATATGACTGACAGGGAGCTGTACAGAACATATGTCCAGGGTGCATGGTAATGTTTGGATATACTCATAGTGGCAACAATTAAAAACCACAGTAGGGGGGGTACTGGGTTCCTGGCCAGTGGTGCTCTGTCGTGGTCCCTAGGGGAGCAGCGACAGTCTCCCAGGTACAGTGGTGGGGACCGGGAGGGAGTGAGGGTTCAACAGTGAGCCCCTGATACTAATGACTATGCTTGTGAGCTGATAAACCCAAAATAATAACAAGGCCTAGAGCAACTTTGTGCCTGGGAATTTCCTTCTGTCAGCCTTCATGTTACTCAAATGTGGCCAGTCTCGAAGCCAAACTCAGCATGTAAATGCAATGCCTTCCCCCCAGCGTGGGACATGACACCCGGGGATGAGCCTCCCTGGCAACGAGGGACCACTATCAACTACCAACTGATGATGCAACTGGAAAATGACCTTATACGGAAGGTTCAATGCGGATCAGCAGAATATCCATGTCTACATAAAATACCATGACTTTAAAATGCTGTTTGACCTAAAGTAAGGGGGAAATGGAAAGGAGAAATGAGTTTATATGGCTACGAGTTTCTAAAAAAGAGTCTGGAGGCTGGCAGAAGGTTTGCCCTCATGCACAACTGAGCAGAGTCAGAGAGACAGATAAAGCAGATACAACCCCCAGATATTGGTTCCTTTGAGGGCTAAAGAGACCCATGGGAGTTATGGTCATGGCCGATGGGGTTAACTACCAGGGCAGATGGCCCCTCTTTGGAAATGGTGTTTATGTGTGATGAATCTGGACTCAGATGGGATCTCCCTTTATAAGACTTTCATGCTAATGTGCTGGAGGTGCAGTTAATGTTGGGGTTTAAGATATATTTAGGGGATTTGAATCTCTGGACTGACAATGTGATAGCCAGATCCTGAGCCTCAACAGACTCCAGCACCTACAATCTGATTTATTGGACTTACCACACTCAGCTAAGATGGAGGTGAAGAAGGACAACCACCACACCATGGAGCCTAGAGTGATTACAACTGAAAATGGGAGGATTGCATCCAGCATCCAGGTGGAATCTGAGCCTCCTCTTGACATAAAGGTGCAATGGACACAACCAATCCAGTGTCCACATAGAAGAGGTGGCATTGGATTGGGAAAAGTGGACATAATGGACAAAGGGTATGGGGAAAGGCAGGAAGAGATGAGAGGTGGAGGCGTCTTCAGGACATGGAGCTGCCCTGGATGGTGCTTCAGAGGTAATCACCGGACATTGTAAATCCTCACAGGGCCTACATGATGGAACAGAGGAGAGTATGGGCCATGATGTGAACCAATGTATATGAGGTGCAGAGGTGCCCAAAGATGTACTTACCAAATCCAATGGATGTGTCATGATGATGGGAACGAGTGTTGTTGGGGGGGGGAGAGGGGGGGTGGGGGGGTGGGGTTGAATGGGACCTCACATATATATTTTTAATGTAATATTACAAAGTCAATAAAAAATAAAAAAATTAAAAAAAAAAAAAAAAAAAAACAGTTAATGGATACAGAGTTTTGGTGATGGTAGCACAACCTTGTGAATGTAGTTAGTGCCACTGAATTAATATTTGAAAATGGTTAAAAAGGGAAATTTTATATTGTATATACACTACTGCAAAGAAAATTTAAAAAAAGAAAAAATGTGTTGAACACCTTTCAAAGGTAATTAATAGTTTTATAATATGTTTTTGCTTGTTGTTTTTGTTCATTGTTTTTTTTACTCATTGTCTGCTTATTTTCTTTAGAAGGCACCAGGAACTGAACTCAGGACCTCCCATGTGGCAGATGGGCGCTCAACTGCGTGAACCACATCTGCTCCTTATAGTATAATTTTAATAGCTGCATAATATTCCATTAAAGGAATGTCTCATTTATTTAATGTCCTTTGTTGTCAGCTATTTATTTATAGTGTCCTGCTTTCTCTTCCTGAAATTATTTTTTCACTTCTATTAAACTATTCTATTGTTTTTTCGTCCCATATCATTCTGATACTTCTTGGTCTGTTTTGCTCTGTGTTTTCATTCTACTATTAAATGTTAGTAACTTCCCTAGATTCTGTCACTGAATCTTTTTTTTTTAAGATTTTATTTTTATTTCTCTCTCCCCCCCCACCCCCATTGTCTGCTCTCGTGTCCATTCACTGTGTGTTCTTCTGTGTACACATTCTCGGTGGCACCAGGAATCTGTGTCTCTTTCTGTTGTGTCGTCTTGCTGTGTCAGCTCTCTGTGTGTGTAGCACCACTCCTGGGCAGGCTGCACTTTTTTCACACAGGGCGGCTCTCCTTGCGGGGCACACTCCTTACACGTGCGGCTCCCCTATGCTGGGGACATCCCTGCGTGGCATGGCATTCCTTGCATGCAGCAGCACTGCGTGTGGGCCAGCTCATGACACGGGCCAGGAGACCCTGGGTTCGAACCCTGAACCTCCTATATGGTAGATGGATGCTCTATCAGTTGAGCCACATCCACTTCCCTGTTACTGAATCTTATTCTATAAACTCTTTCTAGGTGATCATTTTTTTAACCCTAGTTTTCACTATAAAATCTTTGGATCTCTCTATTTCTCTTCTGAACACCAGATTGTTATTCCTGTCTAATGGGTGTTATTTTCACATGGATGTTCTTGTAACTCAAACTCTGCATGTCAAAAACTGAACTCCTAGGGGAGTGAGTGTAACTCAATGGTTTGAGCACCTGCTTCCCACAAATGAGGTCCAGGGTTCAATCCCCTGTACCTCTTAAAACAAACAAACAAACAAACAAACAAACAAAAAAACACAGGGGAAAACTGAATTCCTATTTTCTTTAACAAAATCTCTCTCTTTCTTAATTTTTCTTTTTAAAGATTTATTTATTTCTCCCCACCTCATTGTCTGCTCTCTGTGTCCATTCATTCTGCGTTCTTCTGTGTCTGCTTGTCTCCTCTTCAGGTGACACCGGGAACTGATCCTGGGACATTCTGGAGTGGGAGAGAGGTGCTCAATCTCTTGTGCCACCTCAGCTCCCTGGTCTGCTACATCTCTTACTATCTTTCCTCTGTGTCTCTTTTTGTTGTATCATCTTGCTATGCCAGCTCTCTGCTTCAGCCAGCTTGCTGCGTGGGCCATCACTCCACCAAGGCCAGCTCACCGCATGGGCCAGCACCCCGTGTGGGCCAGCTCTCCGCTTGGGCCAGCTCACAGCATGGGCCAGCTTGCCTTCATCAGGAAGCCCCAGAAATCGAACCCTGGACCTCCCATATGGTAGCTGGGAGCCCAACTACTTGAGCAACATCTGCTTCCCTCTCTCTTATTTTTTAAAACTTTTTTATTTCTTAGATACTGAGGTCAGAGATTGAACCCAGGACCTCATATGTAGTATGCTGGTGCTCAACCACTTGAACTATACTGGCTCCCTCTTTTTTACTACCTATTTCAGTTTGTGATGCTGCTATCCTTCAGTCATCCAGGCTTGAAACCTCAAACTCATCTCTGACTTCTTCCTCCCTCAACCTACAATCCAATCAATTAAGTGCTTTTAAGTCCTCTCTGAAATGCCGCTCAGCTGTGCCCTTTCTTTGCCTGTCCACCATCCACTACTATCCTGGACTTTTAGGTCTCCTGACCTCTCCTTTGAGTCCTAACAAGAGCCTCCTAACTCATCTTCCAGGCCCTAATCTGCTTTTTATGTTGCCACCAGAGTAAGCTTTCTGAAACAAGAGATTATTTTCCTCTCCTGCTTGAAAACATCTGATGGCTCCCTATCACTTACAGAGTCCAAACTTCCCGTCATGGCATCTGAGGCCCCCTGTTCAGTTTTCCCAACCCCTATGCATCACCTTCACATTCTGCTGACCTCAGTATGAACATTCCTAGGCATTTTCCTGTTTCTGTGCTTTTACTCAGGCGCCGCCCCATGACCAGCCCATCTTTGGTGTGTTTTGCTAACTCTTTTTGCCCTCTATCTGTGGTATGGCAGGTGTTTGCACTCGCACAGACAAAAGTAAAAATTAGCCCTGCCTACTAGCCTATCCTAATTAGCAAGATCTCACACCACTTCAAAGGCAGGAGCCGTCTAAGAGCTGTTATTAGGAACCCTGAGTTAAGGAGGGGCAGGCGGGGAGGGAAGCTAAAATCTCTCCTTAGGTTTCTTGATCTCTGCCGGGAGGGAATGGGTTCTCCATTCTTCAGCCTATGTAAAACTCTCTCAGAGTTCTACAGGGCAGATGTCTCCTCAAGGAAACGGCATTTCCGTATTTCCCCCATTTCTCAGAATGGCAGACCGAGTCTAGGAAGGGCAAACCTAGCGCCAGGCAGCCCCACCCCCACCCACCCCAGAAGTTTACCGCAACCTGTGATTCACAGGAGAAAGAGGCTGTAACGATAGCACCTCCTGATTGGCGCAGACGGAATCAGACAAGTTTGGGGCCTGCCGATTGGCTCCGGCTTGGTCAGGCGCTGTTGGGCTGTTGTAAATGTAAATAGCTCGCGGTCTGTGACCGGCAGTAACCCCGGTGAAAGGGGGTGGAGAGGGAGGCCCTTCCTCTCCATTCATGTCTGCCACCAGCCAGGCCCAGACAGGCAGGCACTTTAACAGAGGGGGCTGGGCAGGACAGGCTAAGTAAGGGTTGTGTCTTCCGAGATCTTAAGCTTGAGCTGAGAAAGAAACATACACCCGCAGATCTGAGCCAGGGCTGAAGGCTCCCACACACCATTCGGCTCTGGCTGTCAGAGTTTGATGGACAGAGGTGTTGGAGGTGGCTGTGGGCATAGTCTAATGGGGTGGCATTAATGGCTCTGCTAACTACGTGCACCGCCTCTTCTCGCCAGCTCCGGGTCCCGGTATCCTAGCCGTGGAAAAGGCGGGAGTGGAAACAGAGGGAAAGGCCACGGGATGCCTGCAGCTGGTGTTGGCTCTCAGCAGTCTCTCCCAGAGGCCCTGCTTCTCCAAGTTCAGGGGAGGGAGAAGCCTGAGAGGACCCATTTTCTTGGTAGAAGGGTGTAGGAAGTGGAGGGAGGAAAGGAACCAGTGGGTGCATGCTTAGAATAAAGGGTGACCCTCTTACATGGCTGGTGGGAGTGTAAAACGACCTAGCCACTTGGGGAAACGGGATTCCTCATGTGACCCAGCAATTCCAATCCTAGATACCTACCCAAATGAACTGAAAACAGGGTCTCAAATAAATACATGGACGTGCCTGCTCACAGCAGCACTAGTCACAACTCAGATGTCTGTCAACGGATGAATGGACAAATTGTGGTACACATACACACACGCACACACACAATGGACTATTATTCAGCCATAAAAAAGGAATGAAGTACTGATTCATGCTACACTGTGGAAGAGCCTTGAAAACATTATTCTAAGAGAAAGAAGCCAGTCACAGAAGGTGACATATTGTACTATTCCATTTATATGAAATATCCCAAATAGGTAAATCATAGAAACAGAAAGCAGGCTGGTGGTTGTCAGGAGCTGAGGAGTGAATGCTTAATGGGTACCAAGTTTTGTTTGGGGATGATGAGAATGTTTTGGAACTGGAGAGAGGCGGAGGTTGCACAACATTGTGGATGTGCTAAATGACACCGAACTGTTCACTTCAACATGGTTAATTTTATGTTATGTGAATTTCACCTCAATATAAAAATACACAGATCTAAAAACAACGGAGAAAACAGAAAAAGAGGGTGAATCCTTAGTACTATGCAGAATTCTTTAAGTAAGGAATAGGGAGAGTAAGTCTGTGCCCTCCTCTGCCTTTTGCTTGTCGCTTTTTCTTGCATTGCTGGGGTTAGTCACAAAGCTTTAAAAGCCTGGCACAGCCCTGGCTCCCTTGTGCTCCCTATGAGAAATGGCCAGGAAGCAGGGCCCCCCTGGTCGCTCTGAGACGGCCTGGGCTGAGAACCACCGTGACTCAGCGCCGGGCACACACTGCGCCTTTTGTGAGTTCTGTGGCCTGGGCAGAGCGGGCTGAGGAGGCCAGGCTGGGGGAAGGGCAGACCTCGGCCCAGGGAAGGGGAAGGCTTCTGCCTCCAGAGCCCCAGGATAGAATTTTAGCTCTTTGGAGTCTGCAATTAGGGCCTGTGGCATTTGCCCCAAATCACTGTACGGAGAGCCAGCGCATTGCCTGCGGCGTAGAAAGTTAACTAGGGGTCAGGGCGCACGCCGCCCACTCCCTGAGACATTTCACTCAGTGTGTAGCAGAGACAGGGTTTGAAACAAGACATGTGATCTTCCAGTCATTTCAAGAACTGATTGTTTTCCGCGTTACAATCAAGGACTGGTTGTTTAGGGGCAGGGAAGACATTTTTAAGAGGCAGATATCTTGAAAGAGCTCGAAACCTTCCAGGAGGATGGAGAAGTAGGAGGAAATGTCAGGCACTTTCAGGCCTGGGAGGCGTGCTTAAAACTCAGGTATGGTCAAAGATGAAGGTGAGTCATCAGGTGGGATGAGTAGGATTGCTCCAGAACAGAGGACACGTCTGCAGTTTGTGCACAAGTAAGGCTCCCTGCCACTGCCACCCAGGAAGGATTCCACACAACCGGTCTTTGCCTCTGAGTTTAACTAAATATCACCTGGCACATGCTTGAATATATGAAAGGCTTATGCACTGGGGCTTCTATGGCTGGTCATCTTTTCAACACCCAATACAGCTGTTAACAACCCAGGCGCCTGTATTCACAATCTCACAGTTTACTCTCAAAGCTCAATTACCTCATCAGTAAAACTGAGAATAACAGCACCTATTTCTGAGGCAATGAGGCCACACACAAGCATCAGCACAGTACCTGGTGAGAGTACTTGGTGGTAGTATTATTGTCATTGCGTCCACAAGTCTGTGGACTCAGAACTTGGATTTCCCCCATTAAAAGGAAGGCAGATTTGGGTTTAGACAGTGGCCTAAGCCCCTTTCACTAACACAGAACATCTAAATTTTTCCAAGTAATCCAATATAGCAAGAATACCATCCTCAACTCTCCGGGATATAGCAACTGCTATTTCTCACATGGCTAATGTCTTTGCTCCCTTGTAGTCTGAGACTGGAAACCATTCACTATAGAATTAAAGACACTGGAGTGCTTCATCTGATTGTATTTGAATCTCTTTTTAATGAGATATAATTCACAGACCATAAAATCACCCCTTTAAAATGTACAGTTCTCATCCCCCCATCTCTGGCTTCTAGCAACAACTAATCAGCTTTCTGCCTCTGGATTTGCCTATTCTGGACATTTGGAATCACACAATATGTGTCTTTTGTGTCTGGCTTCTTTCGCTTACCGTATTTTCAAACTTCATCCATGTTGTCACAAGTATCAATTCTTCACTCTTTTTGTGGCCAAATAATATCCCATTGTATGGCTATGCCACATTTTTATTCATCTGTTGGTGGACATTTAGGTTATTTCTACTTTTGGTTTATTATATAATATACATTACACAATGAGCTGCTATGAACATTCTTGTACAGGTTTTTGTATGGACATATGTTCAATCCTCTTGAGTATATAGCTAGGAGTGGAATTGCTGGGTCCTATAGTAATTCTATGTTTAAACCCTTTAAGGAAGCACCACTGTTTTCCACAGTGCTGCACTATTTTACATCCCCCCCCAGCAGTATATGTGGGTTCTAATTTCTCCACATCCTTGTCAACACTTATTATGTCTTTTTTATTATAGCCATCCTAGCGGGTGTGAAGTGATAACTCACTGTGGTTCTGATTTGCATTTCTTCGATGGCTAATGACATTGAACATGCCTTCATGTGCTTTTATTTCCTTTGTGTATCTTCTTTGGAAAAATGTCTAGTCAAATCTGTTGCTCATTCAAAAATTGAATTGTCTTTATTGTTGAGCTTTAAGAGTTCCTTTTAAATTCTGGATGCTAGTCCCTTATTAGATATATGCTTGGCAAACATTTTCCCGTTTTAAGGCTTAGCTCTTCACTTTTTTGATAATATCTTTTGATGCACAATTTTGACAGAGTCTAATTTACCTGTTTTTTTCATTTGTTGCTTGTGCTTTTGGTGCCATAGCTAAGACACCATTGCCTAATCCAAGGTCACAAAGATTTATGTTTTCTTCTAAGAGTTTTATAGTTCTAACTCTTAGGTTTTGTCCTAGCTGATACATTTTGAGTTATTTGTATATGGTGTGAAGTAGGGGGCCAATTTCATTATTTTGCATGTGGATATCTAGTTGTCCCAGTCCCATTTGTTGAAAGACTATTCTTTTCCCATTAAACTGTCTTGGCACTCTTGTTGAAAATCAATTGACTATAAATGTATGGGCTTATTTCTACTCTCTCAATTCTATTCCATTGATCTATATGTCTATCTTTAGTCCAGCGTAACACTGTCTTGATTAATGGCCCTTTAAAGTAATTTTGAAATCTGGAAGTGTGAATCCTCCAACTTTGTTCTTTTTCAAGAGTGTTTTGGCTATTCTGGGTCCTTCCCATTTCCATGAATTTTAGGATCAGCTTGTCAATTCTTGCAAAAAAAAAGACAGCTGGGATTTTCATAGTGATTATGTTGAATTTGTAGATCAATTTAGAGAGTACTGCCATCTTAATTTTTTTCAAAAGCCTTTTGTAGTTTTCAACATATAAATCTAGTACACTTCTTTTGTCAAATTTATTCCTAAGATGGCTATTATTTTTGATGCTATCATAAATGGAATTACGTTCTCAATTTCATATTCAGCTCTTTCATTGCTAGTTTATAGAAATTCAATTGATTTTTGTATATTGATCTTTTGTCCTGGAACCCTGCTGAACTAGTTTATTAGTGCTAATAGTTTTTGGTGTGTGAATCTTCAGGATTTTCTATATACAAGATCATGTCATCTGCAAAGTTTGACTTCTACTTTTCCAATATGGAAAATTCATTTCTTTTTACTGCCTAACTGCCCTGGTGGACATTTTTAGGGACTAACCTCTTTCTTCCTCTAGGGAATAAGGGAAAAACTGGGGTCCCCCAGGCATCAGAAATTTTATTTCTATACTCCTTTCCATTTTTAGTTTAAATCGATTTTTGTCCTTACGTGCCATGGTTAAATCTTTATCCCTAATCAGGACCTTAACTACTTCATACCTTCTCATACAAAGCATGTTGAAAACAGAGTTTTTGCCTCTTAGGCACTCCTATTTTGCAATTTACCTGTAGAGGTAAGTGTATCGCCTAATTATTTTTCTTGAATTCAATGGACACATTGATCAACTCTTTTGCGGAGCTCTAGGACCCCTCCCTTTTCCTATTCCTTTTTAGAACTTCTGCAGATTGAAAAAGGAAATAGTCCCAGGATGAAACAACAAATAAAACAACAGAAGTTGCATGGAGAAGAAACACCGAAGTTTGTTTAATCAGAGCAAAGACAACCTGGGGTGAAATAGGGAGAAATGAAAAGAAAAGTAGCAAACAGCACAGTGAAGATAGTTTAAATTGGATGCCAGTGAGGGGGAAACAAAGATTTGAAAGGAAGAGTGCAGATAAAAAACAAAACAAAACAACTCTGGACTGAACATTTTAAGCAAAGTAAGAGGAAAGAGGCTAAAGCTGGAATGCTAGATATTAACTGAAGAAAATGCCACCACTAGGTTATTAAGGTTTGACAAGGTCTTAATGAATATAGACTTTTGAGTTTGGGGTACTCAGAATTACTCAGAGAGCTGTTTCTTGTCCAGGATGAGGGCAACCTTAGGTTAGACACTGAGGCGAGCCGGCAGAGCTGCTTCTGGTCAAGGTGGCTCCTACTGGAAAAATGCCGCTTCTTGAAACTGCAAAATCTGCAACCCTTCTTTTTCACATGAGGACTCTATAGAGAGATTGAAAACGCTGAAGCCTTTTCCCACAAAACTTCCAGCCTCCAGAGGCCTCACACTTGCATTCTTGGAAGTCATCTTATTCCCTGGAGGCAACTACATTTCAGACAGGAATGAGCGCTACTGTCCAGTCCAGGCTGCAAGGTGAAGAAATGCTTTTCTTAGTACACGCTGCCTCTCTCGCAGGATCTCTATCTTTAGTCCATGTGACCATGTGGTGCTGGAGTCTTGGCACTTCCCCAAGACTGACGTGCCAGCTGGTGTTAATGCATTTTAGTGGTTGGAGACTCCGACTTCCTGTTGCAGAGGCCCAGAGTTTAACCTAAAGTTACCTTTAGGAAGGGCAGGGTGGTTACTGGGGTCTGAGTATCACTGTAGATCCTATTTCTTTTTTACTCTTAAAGGTACAGGTCATAGACAAGGTGCTGGGCCATAATAAGTCCCAGAAGAGCAGGGGACTCTGGATCATAGCCAAAAACTCCCAGACACAGTGTGATCAGATTCACTTCACTTTTATTATGAACAGACACAATCTCAGATCAGTACAACTAGCTTCAGAGTTGATGTTAATAGAAATTATTTCAAAATTATTCTTAGGACACAAATAACTACTATCCCACATAAAAAAGGAAAATCCCCACCCAATCAAGGAAAAGGTATCCTGTACGTGTTTCCATGGCAATGAGTTCATGCATTCTCATACTTGATCTTGCTAGTTATCCACCACTTATTCAACTGATTCAATCTTTTGGCGAGAACGATACTGATAAATGCCATGCAGGACACGGACATACCAAGTTCATGGTGGACATGGCTACTGTAAAAATCCTCAGGACTTGAGAGAATTCCTCTGCTAAAGGATCCCAAAATGCTTTCTAAAAAGCATTAGTCTTGCCTCAAAACTGCCCTTTGAGGTAGGTCAGTATTATTATCCCCATTTTAACAGAAGGAAAACTGAGGCACATAGTTCTATAATTAAGTGACTTGCTCAGGGTCACAGAGCAAGTCAGTGGCACAGTGGTAGGAGAGGCCCTGGCCTTAACCACCAGTGTAGCATTGCCACCTTCCTTTGTTCAGCCTTTCACCCTGACCCATTTGAGCTACACTTGCAGAGAATACACTCAGGATAATCGCAAACCAAGAAGGAAATTTTCCACTTTAAATGCTACAACCATCTTTCAGTCTAAAAAAAAATTATAAATCTAATACATTCAAATAACTCCCACCCTCTATCAAGTGAGGGCACTTAAAAAACAGCCCTAAGGAAAGTTCCCCAAATGAAATCCAGAACAGAATCCTGCCAATAGCTGTACCAATAACTCTCCAAGCCAGGCCTCCTTTTCTACCAGTCACTTCTCTAGGCTCTCAGGTGCAAAGGAACTCCAGAGGAGCAACTGGGAGGGAGAGGAGGGCAGGCTCATTATGCAACACCGATTAGAAAAGATGTAAGGCACCCAAATAAGTTGTCAGCATACCCAAAAAGCAAGGACTGTTAGAAATTCAGACAATCAGATCTGAGTTTCTGGATCACTGTTGTGCCACTTGAATTGAGCTTCAGTACCTTGAAAATAGTGTTCCTTGCTCAGAAGACACACCTGCCTACACGCTGGGTCCCTCAGCCGGAGGAACTCTGCCCAGTCTTGTGTAGGGTCATGAGATATGGACTTGATCCATAGAACATGAGTAGAATAGAAAGAAGAGAAAGTTGTTTCTATTGTTCATATATTAAAACAACCTGTGCAATTAAAACCACCCAAGAGACGATTCCAAATGGGAGGTACACAAGTCAGAAGATCTGAACCATAAGGATATTTCATTCACTTTTTTCCTACTGAGATGAACAGCTCAAAAGATAAGGATGCCTTTAGTTCAGGCTAACCCCTGTAGCTACTATTTATTCAATTAACACAGGGAGAAAGGCAGTCCTCTCTTCCCCACTGGGGCTCAACAGTGGACAAAATATTTTGGTATTGTACAATTTCAAGCTTAATAGACTGAAACCAGGCTTCTGCCTTGATGACTGAGATATAGGGACAGAAGGGACAGGAGTGTTCCAAGGTTCTCAAAGCACTGATTTTTTTTCGTTCCCCAGACTTCTATACTATTGTTTGCCCTAGGTTGTGTCCTAGGCAATGCTGGTTAGTTTGCAGAGCAGAGACTCTGCTCAGCAAATTTCATGGCCTTTCACACCCCAAATCCCAGCCAAAGCTTTTGCAGCACACCTTGGCTCCAGGGAATGGGGCCTCCTTCCTAAGTGAGGCACTTTGGAACTCACTTTATGCCTGTGTGTCCCAGTGAGGACCAGGCTCCCTCTTACTTCTGCAAGCACTGCACGGTCAGCTGGGTGCCCTGACTCAGGCTGGCCAGGCTCGCTGAGCAAGTGGGGGGCATCCAGTATGTTCTCTGGTTCAGAGACAGGAGACTGGAAAAAAACCCTCGTGTCCTCCATGGCTGGCTCATGGGTACAACATGAGCATTTGGCTTGACCATGCCTCGAGAGAGCCTCTCTGAGGCAGGGATGTTCCTAGTAGGGTTTGCCAGCCTTGACTCGAGTCATCAGTGTAGCAAGGGAGCACAGGGTGTAGGGTCGAGTGACTCTGGAGGTGAAATGGAAGTGGCAGCTAGAGCTACTTTTATAAAAAGAAACAATGGTTCGGTGCCCCTGAGCATTGGGGTCTGCAGAAGGGGGAGCTGCCTGGACAGCAATAGCCATCACTGTCTCTGTAGAAACATGAAGAGTCTGCCTGTCCCAAGAAAGCAGAATATGGGAGAGGGAACCAGCCAGAGAAAAAGGACAGAAAGGGAAGAGTTGAGGATCAAGAATCAGGGTAAAGCTCTACACTAGGCTAGATGTTAACATACAAAGGATGAGAAAGCAAGAGGGTGTGACAATGGGGAGAAGCCTTCTGCTGTTTATGCAGCCCAAGGAGAAGCCAGAATTAAGGAACGAACCTAATAGCCAACTTGTTTGTACAACCATGTTTCGTATTAGGACACTTGATAACTTACTCAGTAACCATCTGTATCCCCTGGCAACGTGTTCTCAGAGCCCTTCCTTTGTGAAGTCACCTTGTGACTTCAGATCTTGCCCCTAGAATCTCTCCACTGCTTATCCAGCAGCGAGGGAAAGTAGACAGTCCAACTAATTCCTCCTCTCCTTCAGTTAGGGAAACACTCTAAGTGAATTACTTTGAGGTTCTAAGCAAAGTATTTTTGTTTTTTTTTTAACATCTGACCCAACTCCACCTCTGAAAATCTTTCCACTTTTGGATGTCTGGAAATATTGTAGCCATCTTGGAACTATGAAGATGCTAAAGATGGAAGAACTCTGATGATTCCACAAGCCTCTGGATTCACCAATTCAGGAGGCCACCAACCTCAAGACCTCTTATTATATGAAATAAGAAATCTCTGTTAATTAAAGGGGAAAAAAAATCCTTTCCCAGCAGAGGCCCCTTTTACTGCAAACTAAATTGCAGTCTACTCTAGGCAGGCAGTTCTGTCTGATGATGGCAGGAGCCTCCTCTTGCCTTGCTTCCCATCCCACCCCCATCCTCTCATGTCAATCACACCAGGCATGCAAACTTTTCCTGCTGACTATCTCCCTGTTTTAAAAAAGCCTTGGGCCAAATAAAGTTATTTTCCATTACATCTAGAAAAAGCCTGGGCTGAAGATAATCAACAGGGACCTCCCCAGAAGATTTATTTCTAGCTTAGGCCATCTATGCTGAAGCTCAAGACGGCTCAAGGAAGGGGTGTTATCTGGGGCAAAGACCCCTAGCATTGTACTACAGAAAGGATGGTGAGGTCTTACAAGCTGGGCACCCTGTAATGACTGACCAGCTGCTTGTCTGGGAGGCAGTGAGGGGCAAGAGAAAGGAAGGTGATAGAAACAAAACAAAGAGGAGGCCAATGGGGCCAGAAGAGAGAGAAGATGAGAGAAGAAAAAAGAATATCAGCTTAGCATCATGAAGGCAGAGTTGCTGGCTTTCAATACTTTTATATTTTAAAAGAATACTGTACTGGAATGAGTTAACGTCATCATCTTTAGCATCCTGGTAGCATTATTCAGTAGTTAATAAACAGAACATTAAATCTCTGACCAGCTGTCTTTTGGAAAAGGAACCGGAGGGACCCCAAACTCAGCCAGTCTTGTAGCTCCCATCTCCAGTTCTTTTAATCCTGGCCAAGATGGTGGACTTGGACACTTTCTTCCGGTCGTAAGCCAGACCGATGGCAGCCATGCAGTCGATGAATAATGTGGTGATGTTGAAGTGCCAGCGGTACTCACTGGTGGAGTAGTCATAGGGGAAGGTGTGGTGGTAGTTGTGGAAGCCCTCACCTGGGAAAAAAACAAAGGGAAGTTATGACCCTAGACTGGACTGTTGTCTTCCTGACCTTTGCCTGGCTGTTACCTAGCAGGGTCTCTCAAAACCAGTAGAAGCTAGCTGTTGCTAAACAAGTGAGTGAAATGAATGAATGAATCCAGCTCCTTTTACTCTGAACCAAATAGATGCCTCTCACAGGCATCTTTCGCGGATGGCCGTGAGTCACCCATGGCTCTCTGGGAGCCTTTGTGTGGGAAGGACTAGCAGTTTCTCTCAGAGAGTAAAAGATGGCTAGAGAGGTGCTGCTACCACTGGGAATGGCAGTTCGACTGGGAAATCCCTGAGTTTCAGTAAGTACTGGGCTGAGAGCCTCAAGGCTCACTGGACATGTGCATTTGTTAAGAGGGGAGGAAGAGAGTCCAGAATGAAGAACTTTTGCCACATTTCTCCAAGGCGAGCAAAGGAGCACATCTTTCTCCACTGCACAGGTCCTATCTCAGAAGTGGGAGGCATCAACTCAATTAGCCAAAAGTCAGAAGGAGGCCTCGCTGCAGGATCTGTTTTTCCTCAGCCTCCACAGGTTCAGGGCAGTCTACAGTCGCTTCTAATTCTTTTGAGCTTTAACTCTCAAGAGTGGATGATGTGATGAAACAGATCTCCCAGGAAAGAATCAGAATGCTTAGATAGTCCCTCTTACCCCTGAGATTCTGAGAACTTTGTGACAAGTGTTTGACTTTGCTGAATGGAACAAGAACAAAGAAATTCTGGATTCAGGATAATTCCTGTTAGGGGCAAAGCTTTAGAAACTCTACAAAGAGTTCTCCAAGCCTCAGCAAGACTCTACTTTCTGAACTTCATACAGTAACAATGTTGACCTGACCCTTAGGAGTAAAAAAGAGCTTGTCCAGCCCTTTGAAGATAAAAGTACCCCAGATAGGATAGTAATGATATTCATAATAAGCAACTGAAGGAAGTCCTGCAAAGTAAATGGCTCCATGGGGGACACCACAAAGTGTGTACTACCTCTGCAACACCTGATCATTCACAGGGTGAACTGAGTGGGAAAGTCAGTAAGCCCAAGGCTACAGGTACAGACAGGGGATTTCTAATTTCCATCAATGGTTTTCCATCTATGCTCCCTGTAAGCACTAAATAGGCCCAGACTTACTCCATTTAAAACTCAATCAGACATATAAGCAGATAAGGGAGGAGAAAAGAAGAGGAGGGTCAGTAGGTAGAAGAATAAGACTTTGCAATCTTGGCAACAGGAGATAAGGCTCCAGGGAGGTCAGCTTTGAAGGAGAGGTGAGCCAGTGACTGCAAGGAAGTAATTCAAGAAGCAAAAAGACTAGCACGGCAGGAAAGTGAGCTGGAGGAGAACAGAGGGTGTGGTGATAAGGAACTGGAGCAGCAACCAGGACAGTGGACATGGAGAAATGAATGATAACTGAGACAAAGTAAGATACTGGCAGCCACTTTGAGCTGGCATTGGGGAAGCACATTATAGACCCATTTGCAGTACAGGGCAAATCTCATCCCAGCAAATTCCACTTCTAAGAAAATCTCAGACCTGTGCAGCCTAGGTGATTTATTTTTCAAACATGATTCAAAGCAAGAACATGCACAGTTGTAGAACGTGCCTGAAAGGCAGGGGGTGGGGGGGATAGCGGTGAGCGGTGAAAGTTAAGATAGGAAAAATGCCTTTAATATAAAGATAACAAAGGTGGCCAGAGTTGAGAATACAAAGGAAGATATGAGTATTAGACAATGGTGTGCACAAGTATTAGAGCAATGTGGTAGTTGCCTAGGTGATAGGGGGTGACCAATACCACTGGTCACAGGTAAAGACCCCTTAAACCTGCGTCTATTTAAGGACAACTAATCAGAGGCCTTAGTCAAGGTCCATATGCCGTTGGAAAATGGAGACAGATGGTAGAATCTTCTTGTCTTAGACTCTGGCAATTGGTACTGGAATTAAAGAGACACTCATGAACAGCCAACATTAATTAGATCAGGGAGCAGGCACTTAAGATCAAACTAACTGCTTCCTAGGGGGATCCTTAAGCCATGTTGGGGAGGGACTGGAAGAGAGAAAAATATATAAAAGGACAAGAGGAGACAAATGTGACAGTTGGTGGTAAGGGGCCACCAACAGTTGCCTCAACACCAAGTGAGCAATAGACACTACACACACTAGGGTATGTATGGCATGTCTAAATATAGCAGAGAGATAAAATGGTTTATTGAACTAAATTATAATTATTTTGTTCTACATTCTACACAGCATGTTTAAATATAAAACACTAGGCTTACCAGCCATCCAGATGCCCCTATTGTTCTATTTATGCATTCCCTGTCCCGAGCAAGGCTGCAGTCCAGCCCAGAGATGACTGGAAAAAGGAAATCCCAAGGGGTTCATTATACATAACATTTGGAGATTGATTTGGAACCCACAATCAAAGGAATTATTATTTTTTTACTCCCTCATTTTCACATATGACTTTTTGCCTGACTCTCTTAAGGGTTTTCCGATCTGTCCCTTACCTCCTGGGGAAAACTGAGATCCAAAGAGACCATCAAAACAGGTTAATCTCGTTTTCTGGCTCCTAGCCCAATACTCCAAATCAGTGGACAGATGTGGTCTTGCTATGCACAGCTGACTTACCCACAGCTCCCAAGGAAACCAGGATGTTCTCCCGGGGGCCAATATTCTTGTCATAAGGGCGATATCCATAGAGGTGGGCAGCACTGTTCACCAGCCAGGTGGCATTGAGCACGACAGCATAACGCAGAAGAGTGGCAACGAACAAGCTGTGTTGAAAACTTTCACCCCAGAAATAATAGGGCACCAAGGTGGGCAGGATGAAACACATCAGCATGATACCGACTTTGTAGTATCTGCATGGAGAGAGAATGCAGGAGTCAGCAGAGGAGGACTCTTCCACCTCTTTGGATTGTCCATAACCACTGGGTTGGGCTGTCTTCGGTCCTCTTACCTGTGCAGTGTGGCAGCAAACAGAGCAAGAGGGAACCAGGTGGGAGATCCTTGGAGAACATAGTGTTATTAGCTGCCTTTTTAGATGGGGTCACCAGAAGTCACTGAATGACCTCTCTAGGAGCATAGCACCAGGAACTGGTGGAGCAAGGATTGGAATGCTCACCTACTGACTCTAAATGCATTGCTCTTTTTTCCTTATGGCCTGATGCCATGTTGGTAAGGTAGGTGAGGGCCAAATTACAAACTAATCGATTGAGTTCTCTTTCACAGGCTGTTTTTTCCAGTCTGCCTTTGGGCTCCTTTCTCTTTCCCATTAGTGCTTTTTCAGAGTCTGTGTTTAACGTTATGCCTTCCATTTCTGCTAGCTGCTCTCTAATTCTTTGCTTCCTTTCTCAGAGAGATCTTCAGGTCTCTGTCGCCCTGGAGGCCCTGACCCATGCTTCATTTTCTCATTTGCAGACAAGGTCATTGACATCCTAAGGGAATTGATTCATTCCCTACATCCCTTTAGCAGTCAAAGTCTTAACACTTTCACACCATGGATATCCCCTGCATCTAACACCTTTCCATTCCTACCGATGCTTTCCTAGCACAGATTCTTGTGAAACCCCTTTGTGTTCCTTCCTCTCACATTTTTGACTCAACATCTTCTTTCCCTCTCCGCTCCCTACCCCCATGGCCTTTCCAAAGCACACCTCTCACTATGTCACACTCCTGCTCAAAAAACTATTAACGGTCTCTTATTGCCTAGTGAATTAGATCTGAAATGGGTTTTTAAGGCCCTGCAAGAATGGCACCAGCCTCCCTTTCCAGTCTGATTTCTTGCCACACTCTATACTTGAAACAAAAGGACCGTTGCTGGAATGAGCTTCAAGCTTTAGTTCATTCTGTTCTTTCTATTCCCAGCCCCACTCCACACCTGTCAACATCCCTACTCACCCACCAGGCTCAATCCAGTGCTACTTTCTTCATAAATAAGTCCTTCCCTGATGCTCCTTAACATTTTATCTCCCCCCCTTGCACCTTTCATGGTACAGAAACTACTGTCTTGTCTCATGGTTCTTTAGGTCCTTGGCTTATCCCTCTACCCCCAACAGTCTACAAACTTCTGGAGAGTAAGGGCTATGTAATTTTCATCTCTGTATCCATGGCAGTTCTAGATCAAAAACATTTGTTGAATTTAATTGATTTAATTTTAAGATTGCATAGAAACAGGGCCATAGTTAAACTATGGGCCTATGGGACATTAACAATTGGGGTTTCAACTTCGTACGTGCAAACCCAGGAAAGCTTGTTTTGTAAGTCCTAGGAGAAAATAATGGGGCTTTCAAACCTCAGGTGCTCAGAGACATCTCTCCATCCTCATCGTCACTTCACTCACCTCCTCTGGAACATCACCATCTTCTCGGCTTTTAGGTCAGACAAGTCAAGCAAACCGCCCTTCTCTTTGACAGCAGGGTGTTTGCGCACAAGCAGCCAGCCCACGTGAGAGAAGAAAAAGCCACGTCGGGAATTATGAGGATCAGCGTCTGTTTCTGAAAACTTGTGGTGGACACGGTGGTCTCGGGCCCACTCATAAATATCATTCTGGAAGGACAGAGAGAAATAAAGGTAGTCATGGGGAGAGATACCCTCTGAGGTGCAGGCATCTTCAAGAGCCCAGGGCTTGCAGCCCAGTGTCATACAATACCCAGGAGCCTATGCCCCAAAGGAGGCATCACGGAGTTGCCTCCTCTCTTCCCCCTACTTGCCACTAAAGTTCAAGGGAGAAACACCACACATATAGGACTAGGTTCTTCGGGGCTTTGAGTGGACTGGAACCCATGGTGGGTGGGCTGGAGGTAGACCACACAGAGCTCAGGTGCGCCTGAGTCCTAGGGTCCTTGGGTTCCGGCCAGTGGAAAAGGCTGCAGGGAGCTTGTTCCACTCTGATGTCCAGGGCAAGAGACTGCTCCCACTCCCAGGAATAAGACCAGGCTGATAAATCATGGTCAAGACCACATTTCCGAATGACCTCTGGGCCTCTGTGGGGCACTTCCCATCTCTTAAGCCCCACATCACATGATATCCTTTGCCCACTGCTACCACATAACAGCTATCTTATGCGAATTCTCTTCCCTCAGCTCCCTTCGTTCTCTTGCTGCTATAAACTTCCTAACTCAAACAGATCAATATTTGACTCAGTTAGCCCAACAGCCCAAGATGTGACCAGAATCTGTCCTCTCAGTGGTCAGTTTTCTCATCTGTAAATGGGGATAATAATAGTACCATGAGAATTTAATGACATAATCTACCTACATCAAGTGCTTAGAAGAGTGCAGGGCACACAATGCTGTAAACATTTGCCCTTATTCTCTGAAAACAACAGTTCATGAGTCTATCTGCCCAGGAAAAAGGGCAGAGGGAACTGGGGTCAGTTGCTGGCTAAAGCACTGTGGACATCTTACGAGGAAGGACCATGTATACAGAATATTGCCTATTTATCTCCTGTTTCTCTTTTCCTCCCTGACTCAAAAACGTCCCCATGCACGGAGCCTGCACATGAAGTGACTACGTGGGGAGAGAGGGGAAAAGTGAAATGGCTGTCCATGTTGCTGCTCTCCGGGCAATACACCTGAGGATGACTGAAGGAGTCAAGAAAGCAGAGCTGAGTAGGGCAGGCCTCTTACCTGGAAAGCCATCGTGTTGGCAATGACTAGGAAGACCCGCAGGGGCAGCCGGGCTTTATAAGTTCGGTGACTCCACAGACGATGAGCTCCTGCCGTTATGCCCAGGGCACTCAGGAAATAGTGGACAAATGCTGTCAGAAGAAGACAGTGGGGGAGTCAGTAACTCAGGTGAGTTCCATCTGGGACAAGTCCACCAAAGGATATTCTCCTGATGTTGGGTCTGCGTCTTTTTAGGCTCCAGGTGAGGACCTGCTTTGCCTTGAACTCTAGGGAGAATCGTGGTCTCATAGGCCTCTTAAATGTTACCACCTAAGAAACATACCATCACCCACCCTACCCCACCCCCTCAACCCAAGGATTGGGGATGAGCTGAGAAGATAGGACAAAAGTCCCTAGAACTTCAGGAAGGCAGGGGAGGGAGTGGGGCTCCCACCACTCAGCCCTTGTCATTCCTGGTCTGGAGGGATATTATCCCAGGTCCCGCCTCCTTTGACCTCCCCCTAACCTTTGCTCAGGTTTTGAGGACCACAGGTTACTTCCACAGAGCTTAGGACCCATAAGCAAGGGTGATGTTCAAGTATTTACCTGATCCAGGGGGCCCTGGAGGCTCCCTGCTGTGCCAGGCATCACTGGCTGTCGAGTTGTGGGTGGATGGAAGGCCTTGGGGGAAGGGCCTGAGTGGGGGGCCCTGGGTGGGTGGTAGGGGGCATTCAGGGTCTCAGAAGTGTGACTATTTACTACTGGTCCACAACCATCGCAATATTTTAGCAGGCAGAATGGCCACCTAATGGAAAAATCAGCCCTGCACATACTCATATTTACACAGTGTGTTAAGCTTTCCCAAGGATTTCAGTATTTTCAAATTCTTTGGATACCTGGAAAGGGATAGGTGGTATTAATATCCTCACCTTGCCCTACCCTACCCTAAGGGCTGAAATGACACTCAGAGAGCTTAACTGTTTATCTAGGGTCAGGTGGCTAGTAAGAAATGGAGCCCCGGTTTGAAACTAGGTTTTCTGCCAACAAGCTGGTCATATGCCAACTATACCACCCATCTCTCAAGATAGGCACACTTCCCAGGTCTCTCCTTTGTGATGTAACCTCTATCCACCCATACTCCATCCCGGGCAAGGCAAATTCTAGACAATGGCAAGAAGTGCTCAAAGCTGCCACTGGAGCACCCTGACACCATCTTGCCTCACCTTCCGGGAGGCCCCGCACGCTCAAGGAACACCAGATATATAATCTCTTAGCTGGGCAGCAGGGTGGCTGGGCATACCTGTCGTCCTCTCCTCAGTGGCTCTAGGAGGCAGGGGCTGAAGCCTTGGTAGAGCAGGTGAGATTAACAGCAATGGCTACTGACAATGTTTCACCCCCAGCTAGAAACAGCTCAACACAATGGGCCCTCAGTGGCCAAAGACTTTAGCTGTGGTTGGAGATACCACGCTGTAACAAATTGCCCCATGTCCTCCTCCAGCCCTGGACAACAGCTTCCTGAAAAGCCTCCTCTTTTCCCCTCTCCTCCCTTCCTCCAGCTCATCCTGTTCCTGCTGCAGGATCCTGGGGAGAGCCACAGGGCCACATAATCTGTCACAACTGAAGTTCTGTCCAGATTCCCTCAGAGCTAGGATTAAGCACCCAGGTCATTTTCTGGCCTCAGGTCATGCAGGGACCTTGTTTTCTCAGACAAATAAATATATGGCTGCATCTCTATCTGAAAAAGTGACAGTTGAGCCAGAGCCCCATCCGTGACCAAAGAGGCAGAAAATGGCTTTGGGCATGAAAGCAGAAGCACTGAGCTCAGAACCAGAGAAACTGCTTGGGAATGTTACATGCCACAGGTGACTTTAGCAAGGTGCCTCTGAAAACACATAAGGTCCAGGTATTAGCAGGGGAGTTGAACAGAGAACCCAGGCACTCAGGTGCCTTTAGCAACACCTCTGAGCCAAAGAGAGGGACTTAAACCAGTTGGAGATTCATCCTTCCCCAGGTTAGGATATTAATGTTCACATTGATAGTTAAGCAAAATTGGAGCCCCCCTCCCCCTACTTCCTATCCCTCTTGGTCCTTAAAGGCAGAGGAATTCTGGCATCTCCAAATCAAGATGGCCATTCCATCAGCTAAGTCACCTACCAAAGGACGCAGGGACAGGAGGAAAAGTCTTGCTGAAGCCCATCCCCTCACTGGAACTTGCTCTGCCCTGGCCGATGAACAGAGAAGCTCCACTGATTGCCTCAGATCTATGTGCCAGGTTTCACCATGCAAAGGCGCAGCACACACCCATGGGTAGGCACCAAAAAGGTAGTGGGAACAGTCCTGGTCTGGGGATAATTTTCTTCTTCCTGCACTAGCAGCAGAGGGTAAGGACTTGCAGGTGATAAACCTACTTGTGAAGATCCCATCTTGGGAAGAGGGGTGGAGAGAGATGGGTGGAGAGGAGTCCACAGTCTACCTGGGAAATCCTTACCCCGCTCTTGAACAGACCCCCCCCTCCCGCCAAGTCGAGTCCTTGCTGGTCCATGGATGAACTGATTCACCCTGCACCTGGACTGTACCTCTACCCCAGCAATGACATACCTGCATCTAAGGAAGGCTACCTTCCTCCCAACCCTAAAAAAAGACAGTTGTCCTCAGCTTGTACCTGGGAAAATTCAGAGATTCTAAAACACAGGGACCTTCCCAGTTGCATTTCACTGTCTGTGGCACCTGGAGGATTCCGCAAGACAAAGCTCCCACCATCTTTAGAAGACCTGAGGGGCCCTGGAGGAAAGGTTAAAACTCGGCCTTCCAGTCCTTCCATGTAACAAGCCTCCAGGAGTGAGGCTGTCAGCAAGCAGCCCACACCACCAGAGACAGCTCTGGAAACCCTAGACCTGTCTTCCAGAGAGAGAACTCTGGGTCTCTGGAGCTCCTGCTCTCCCCTTTGACTCAGGATTATGGTGGCAGAGGTGAAATGCCTGCAGAGCCCTGTGTATACGCAGGCCCCGCTAGCAGCCCACACTGATGGATCTCAGGCTGGGAAGTGTTTCCCAGCAACCTCAGGGGTGGGCTGCTCAGGGCTCCCTTTTCCTGGTGTGGCCTATCTGTCCTTGGCACTTCATGGAACCAGGAGAGAGGGGCTGGAACAGGCTGGATGGGGAGTGGGGCACGAAACATTTTTTCAGCCTTCTTTCATTCTAACATCACTTTGTTGCCTGGCACATGTGCAGCACCCGGGAGACCTACCCATATGTAGTGCTACAGCAGCACACCTGTGTAACTTGACTTGCACAGGCACCCTCTCCTAACTCTCTCCCTGAGCAGTTCTCCCTTGTTTGATCCTGTAAGTGTTCTTGCATATACCCATAAAGCCATGGGTCAAGTCCCATGTTCCCACACCTCATGGGTAGGGGCTTTGACTCCATGTGCCTGGGAGGCCTGGGATAGGCAAGCAGGCAAATGACTCAAATCAAAAAGCACCTCTTGGGGAAAGCTGAGTCTCCAGCACACGGTCTCAGGGCTCCCTCCCCAACATCACTGTTAAAAGACCCCCAGAATAGAAACTCCTGCACCCCAATCCTCCTGGGCTGTGTTCCCAGTCCACTCAGTCCCTCAGACCACCAGAGAGACATGGCCAGGAAAACCTGGGCCCGGAGGAGCTGGCGCCTCTGCCCTGTGGAAGGCCCTACCAACTGGAGTACTGGGTCAGGAGGTGGGTGAGGGCGTCTGCTTACCCCAGAGGCAAGTGTAGATCTGGCAGCTGGGAAGAAGCATGAGCCCATACAAGGCTCCCACATGCAGCAGAGACATAAGGATGATGTTTCTCCAGACATACTGGAGCTTTGGCCTTGGGCCCTCCTTATCCTTGTAGCTTGGGTCATAGATATCATCTTTCATTTCAGGGCGGATGTCTTCTTCCAGGTGCAGGGGAGTCTTCTCCAACTTGCCATTCTGCAGAACCCTGGAGGGAGGCGCTGTGATGGTGGTGGTGGTAGTGTAGGAGCTAGAGATCTGGAAGGGAGAGGCGGAGAGTCAGGGGCCCATGGGGGCTTCACTTTCTAATCCAGCTGGGGGAAGGGCAGTGTACAGACCCAGAGGCCAGGACCACTCCCCACGTTACCCGAGGGGCGGGGGTGGGTGGGTGGCGGGTCCACCAAGGCTGGAGGAGGCTAACTTCCCAAATAGATTTGGGGGTGGGGGAGGCATGAAGTGGGGCGAGAGACCGGGGAGACCTCAAGGTGAAGGGGCAATAGGAAGGCGGCGGAAAATACTCCCAGCCATGGGCACACACAAAGGAACCCCCATGCCGCCCCATACATCATAAAGTTACAGCCACGACCGGATTTTTCTTTATTTTAAACCTTAGCTAACAAAAAGTTCCAAGTCCCCAAATGTCGATCCACATTCCTAATAAATGGAACGGAGTACAATTAGCAAACAGTGTCACGCCTTTTCCGGACTTCTCAGCTCTCCGCTCCACCAACCAGCCTCCGGGAAGTCCAAGCAGCACCCGCGAGCCCGCGGGCGGGGGGCCACGGCTCGGAAGCTCACCTCCTCTTGCAGCAAGTGGGCCGGCATCTGGGCTCTCGGTTGCGGGGCTCACTCTTCCAGCGCAGAGACTGCGGAGCCGAGTTCGGCGCCAACGGGGACAGAGGGCGGACTTCAGTTCCCGAGCCCGCCTTGGCGCTGCGCTGGGAAGGAACCCTTCTCGGCGCTCTGCGCGCTCGATGCGTGGCTCTCCGAGGCTGGGGATTTAAAGGCTAGAGCTAGCAGTGGGCGACCGTGTCCCGTATTTCCTCAGACCCCTTTTATTCGCTGCCAACAAGGGCAAAGTGCGCAGGGCTGGCGCTCCGGGGCTGCCCCGCGTGGAAGGGCCTGAAGGAGAGCGGAGGAGACAGATCGCCCGGGCGTGCGGGGGGCCGGAGCTGCGGCACTGGGGATGCTGCAGACACCGCCGCAGCCACGGCCGCCGGCGAAATGCTAATGATGCCTCTGTAAACTCTGGCGCGTCATTGGCCGAAGGGAATTTGGTGCCACCTCGTCCTGCAGTTGCCATTGGCTCGGCGCAATCTGCTGTTCCCTCTGCCGCGAGCTCCTCGCTCCCCCTCCCCTCCCTCTCGCCTTTCCCTCTCTGCCCCTGGCCGCTGGGCGGCTGCCCTGCTCCCCGCCGTCTCGGAGGCGCTCGGGAGCTTTCTCTCGGGAAGAGAGAGGGCTCGGCCGGGGACCTGGGGGGTGGGTACGGGCCCGGGACTGGCCTGAAGAGGAGGCTACTGGGGAAGTTTCACCCGAAACAGTGGGGAAGCCACGGTTGCTACCACGACTCAAATCCATAGTTTCCCTCTTCCCAGAGATGCACCGGAGAGGACACGTGGCTTCCACCCTAGGGTCGCGCTCTGAGCGCCGGGGGCTCTGGTGCCTGGGGAACAATGGCTCTGCCCCGCCCGCACGCCACACAGATGCTAATCAGAACGCCCTGAAGTCCCACTGGGTCTTCCTGACGCGACGCACGTACAGACCCAAGTCCGAGTACCTGCTCGGTGGTTCGGGCGCGACACGCTCCGGGGCGGGGGCGGGGGGACGTTTACCCTCAGGCCCCAGTGGGCAATTCCATCCCTACGCCACGCCTCCGGAACGTTTTGGACTGTTTTGGAGAGTCTGTGTGGACAGGCTGTAATTTTGTTATACCGTTCACAGAAGAGGGCAGGCAGCACAGGCATGACCGCTTGTCCAGAAGCGGTTGGAAGGACTCCTATGGAATATGAACAGCTACAAGGTGTTATATTGAGAACCAGATTATTTACTCCTCGCTGTGACCCTATGAACTGGGTACTTCATCATCCCGTTTTGAAGAGGAGGAAAGGAGGAACCCGAGGGAGAGAGCAAACCACTTGCCGAGTGCCACAGCAGCTAGGAAGTGGTGGAACTAGGATTTGAGCCCAGAAGGGGGATGTTTGTGCTTAAGGTCTCAAATGTAGCTCAGGATGGCATCTCCCTGGGTCCCTAAGATACCCTGACCTCCCTGACCTGCTCCCTATTTCCATTTTTTCTGGGCTGTGGAAGCCTTACCACGTGTTATGGGTCGAATTGTGTCCCACAAAAACATTCGTTCAAGGCCTAACCCCCAGTCCGGTAAATGTGGTATATTGGAAATAAGGGTTTCGAAGATGAAATCAGTTAGGACCAGGCCAACCTGGATTTAGGGTGGGGCATAATCCAATATGACTGATGTCCTTACCAAACGGGGAGACTTGGACACAGAGAAGATCTGGATTAGGGAGAGAGAGTTTTGGAGAGAATTGGTCAGACCCCATCTCATCATGGATAACTATAATAGAAGCATGACCAGTAGTCTACCTCAAGCTTCCTCCCTGAAGTCCATCCAGTGCCCATCACATGGCTAGGACTGTCACCCACTACTTTAAAACTGTGAGCAGCTCGTTTCTTATTGCCCACAAAATAAGTCTGCGTAGTCGGAGGGATATTATGGGAAAAGCATAAGCCGTGGTGTTCAGAGGTATTAGGTCAGTGACAAATGAGAACTTATAAATCAGTATGTGATCAGCATTTGTATACGATAGCTATATAATGATTAAGCCGATAGATACTTTAGCTAAGTATGCTTGGGAGATGGAGATTGAAGCTATAAATCTTCGTCCATGAAAGGGGACATAAGGCACTATGTCTGTTTAAAAATTTCATTTTGATTCTGCAAATCAACAGAACAAGAGGTAAAGGGTCCCTTCAGCCATCTCGAGTAAATAATGTGTCATTTGCAAGAAGTTGCAGGAAACACATCCCCCTGTTGATTCAGCTCTTCTCAAGTATTCCTGGGTTTGACAAGGAATTGTTGGTAGTCAGGACAGGGTCAGGAAGGTGAATTCAGACTTGGAAAAATTTCTCCAGTGCACGTCATCTCTGTGTGTGCTAATACTCTTGAACCTGTAAAACCTGAGGCCCTCTTTCCTATCCAGCAGAGCAGACAGCCAGGTAAGGCTTGAGCCAGGAGGGCATTTTCTGTGCAACAGTTTGCCAGGATTCTAACTGTGCCTCAGCCATATACCTTCAGGAAATTTTCGCTACATTTTAATATGAACCTGGTTAGAACATTTAGAATTGAATGATACAGGGTTTGCATCTATTTCAGCCACCATTCCACTCTCCTTTATTTGTGTGAAAAATTTAGAGGTGCTTAAATTGGGGGCGGGGGGCGGGGAAGCTGGCTTGAATTAATAGTCTGGGAATATTTCCATTCTATTCCCTAACAGGCCATTTGTTTCCCTCTCAGCAGAGTTCACTTCCTCTCTGAAGACTAGGGTCACATGGTGGCTCTCAAGTGACATGATGACTTAGATGCTAAGTTTGCTTCTTAGTCAAAGGGCCCTAGTACAGCAAAAATCACAAACTGCCCCTACAATCATGACAGCAAAAGATTAATAGTCTTTATATATAAAGGGTGTTCCTAGATATATAAACGTTGCTAAAACTCAAAATGATAAAAGTAAAGGAACCGAATGGGCACTTCACAAGAGAAAAAAAAAATACATGTGGCCAACAAATACATGAAAAATATTAAACTTTATTAATTATTAAAGAAAAAATAACCATGATTTGTCATTTGTCACAACCAAAGTTTAAAAGACGAGACTATCCAGTACTAGGGAGGATGAGATAAATATTCTCTTAAACTGCTGGTAGGAGAATAAGTTGATCCACAAACATACTCATTATAGCATTATTTATATGTTATAAAATAATGTTATAAATGTAATAGAACAAAAACAACAAACTGATACAACTATATGCAGTCAACACCAATAGAAATATTACCTAAGAAACATTTCTGATGACATGGGAAAGAAAATGTTCATGTCATAATAGTGTTCACAAAGTAAGAATCAAACTTTTATATGTATATGATCTGAACTGTGCAAGACAATATTATAGAAGGGAGGAAAAAGAAAAAAAGTAGTAGTGAGCTGAGATCCTGGCTCTGAAATTTACTGAGCCACCTGTTAATGTTGGGCAAGTTACTCTGCTTTGTAAGCACCAGTTTCAACATCAGTAAAATGGGATAATACATGTTTTGCAAGATTGCTGTGAGCATTAAATAATATATTAAGGTGACTAATATAATATACAAAGTAGAGTACTGGACACAAAGTAAGTTGCGATTGCAATTATTTGATTTACATTCAACTCCTTAAGTTTGTTATTCAAAGCTTTCCATGAGTTAACCCTGAACTTGTCATTTCAGCTTTAATTCTCACTACCCCCTTGGTATAACTTACACCTTCATCAAACTGCACCCCTTCTAATTTCTAAACATGTTCCATCTTCCCAACTTCTTCCTTCAATTCTACCTGTCAAAATATTACTCATTCTGTAATGTTAATAGTGGGGACAGATATATGGGAACTCTATTTTCTGCATGATTTTTCTGTAAACCTACAACTTTTCACCAAAAATAATCCTTTAGCATTGGAGTTGTACTTCCAAAATCGATCAGCTCACCAATAACTTTTTCAGGATGTCAAAGTGCCACTCCTGCCTTTAACACCAGGAAAAAGACAGTGCCAAAGCATCTGACAGCCAAAAAATGATGATTAAAAAGAAAATCATGAAAACATTTTTTTCTAATTCCGTTTTATTTCTTTCTTTCCAGCTGTCTGATTTATTCCAAATCCTGTACCCATAAGCCCCTGCTTTACATTATGGATAGTTCCGTAGGTACCAAGGAAAAAGCAAACAAACATACAAATAAAGTTAAATATTCCTGGGCAATGTAACTAAGCTGAACAACGGGAGCCCAAGCTTTTTCCTGCAATATTGTGTTTACTAACATGGGTGCTTTGGGTAAGTGAATGCCTCTAAGGAAACCTTGCCAGACTTTCATGTACTCACATACATAACCTTCATGATGTGGCACATACCCAATCATTCTGGCATATGGTGAATGTCTAGACGTGCATGCATAATTAATAGACATCTAAAAGCTTGACAACAAATTGTTTAAGCTAATGGTAGGAAGGGCAACCTTATGACATAATGATCTTTGACTGCTTGCCTGATCGCTGTGTACCACTCAGAGGAGCACAGTAATTTTGTGATTAACACTTGATACCCATTGCCTTTAATTACATAAGGCAGCCTTGCTTGGAGAAGTCTGTGTGAAAGTGTGTGTGAGTATGAGTATATGTGTTTTTGTGCAGAGGGATTTTCAGCTTCTAATGAAAATATTTATTACTCATTCTTCAAGACATCAAGTTCCATCACTTCCTTGAGGCCTTCCTTGATCTTCACCAACTGTGGACATGGCTGGATATGGAATATCTCTCCCCACTCCCCACTGCCCCCACTCCCACCTTTATCCCTCCACTCTTTCTCTCACTCTCTTTTCTGGGGTCTCCAGAGAGCTCACTACATCATTTGTAGCACTTCTTACACTGACTAAAGAAACTGCTTGCCCATATTTTATCTCTCTCATCAAACTTCAAGTTCCTTGAGTCAGGGATCCTGCTGCTTTCTTTCATTTGTTTCATGGAGTTGGGGAGGAGGGAATATGTAGGGAACCTTTGATTTTGAGTAGTTGGTAAGATTAAGGGAATATCTGTGTATTAGTCAGCCAAAGGGGTGTTGATACAAAATACCAGAAGTTGGTTGGTTTTAGAAAGGGTGTTTATTTGGGGTAGGAGCTTACAGATAGCAGGCCATAAGGCATAAGTTACTTCCCTCACCAAAGTCTATTTTCACGTCTTGGAGTGGGATGGCTGCCACCGTCTGTGAGGGTTGGGCTTTCTGGGTTCCTCTGGGCTCAGCTCCTCTGTTTTCTTCACCAGGTCAGCTGAGACTATGAGCCTCTATAGACTTTGCCTTGCCCCACAAGGTCAGCTGTAGACTATCAGGTGAATGGCTCTGTCTCTCTCCCTGGGCTTTCTGCCATGTCTAAGGGCATGTTCTGTGTTCTTCTCCTGGCTTAGGTCTTCTCTTCCTGGGACTTGCTTCTGTTTCCTCTGTGTGCTTACTTCCTGGAGTTCCAGCTTAAGACTTCAGCATCAAACTACATCACCAAAAACCCTCAAGGGAAGCGGATTTGGTTCAATGGATAGAGCATCTGCCTACCACATGGGAGGTCCAGGATTCAAGGGGAGCCCCACGCACAAGGAGTGCACACCGTAAGGAGAACCGCCCCGCGCATAAAAAGTGCAGCATGCCCAGGAGTGGCACCACACACACAGAGAGCTGATGCAGCAAGATAACACAACAAAAAGAGACACAGACTCCTGGTGCCACTCACAAGAATAGAAGCAGGCACAGAATACCCAGCGAATGGACACAAAGCAGCAACTGGGGGGGGGGGGGGGGGCGGGGACGTGGAGAGAAATAAATAAATAATAAATCTTAAAAAAAAACAACCCTCAATTCTGTCCTTTGCCATGCCTTTTACCCTAATGATGTGGCCCAGTCAAAGCCCTAATCATAATTAATCATGCCCAAATACAGACCAGAATACAAACATAATCCAATATCTATTTTTGGAATTCATAACCGTGTCAAACTACTACACTCCACCCTCTGAATTCCAAAATTTTAAAAATTCCAATATTAAATATTAATTCCGTATTTAAAAAACTTAAGTCAGTAACAATGCAAGTACTAAATAATATCACAATCAATCAATCGTGCAGTGTGCCACTCCTGGGCAGGCTGCCCTTTTTTCATCCTGGGCGGCTCTCCTTATGGGGCGCACTCCTTGGGCATGGGGCTTCCGTACAGGGGGGACACCCCTGTGTGGCACAGCACTCCTTGCATGCATTAGCACTGCACGTGGACCAGTTCATCACACAGGTGAGGAGGCCTTGGGTTTGAATCCTAGACCTCCCATGTGGTAGGCAGACGCTCTATCTGTTGAACCAAATCCAATTCCCCAATTTAAAGAAATACAGTTTGTTTTGGGGCGAAGTCCCATCTACTATAGACCTCTGAAACTTACAAAACAATATATCTGTTTCCACTACATAAATGGACAGAGAAAGGATAAATATTTTCATTAAAATAAGGAGAAATTGGGAGAGAAACATGAGTTGGGTCCTCTACAGTTCAGTAAATTTGCAGGGCATCCTCCATTCGATTTCAGTCTGAGAGTCATTCTTAAGATGATGGTTTCTTCTCCTTGGTGCCTTATGGGAACCCATCCTTTCCACAGGCTTGCCCAACAGCAGTTTTCTTGGTACCACCCTGATCAAGCATCTGGGTGTCCACCAAGCTCCAGACTTCACCCTCCAAGAGTGTTGGGGTGATTGCCACACCTTACCCAATCTTTGGGTTAGAGTCTTAAACCCCCTAGTACAGTGATGTGAAGACAACATTCCCCCTAACCTTTGGCAAACAGGCTCAACCCACTCAGAGCAACGAGTTGACCACCTGGCCTTCCCTAATCTGTGGGGGTGCTGATCTTAACCACTATAATCCTTGGGGAATGTGCTCCACCTTCTCTGTACCCTGGGACAGCAAAACTCTCCCAGAACATCGGGTGGGAACATCTACCCTCTTCAACTGCTGGTGCAAACTCACCCTCTCTGTACACATGGGTGTGTTTCCTCTCTTGGCCCAAGGTGAAGTCCTAATTCCAGATCTCGGCTTCCATGGTTTTCCTCTTAAAGTTGTTTCTCCTCCAATCCTTTCCATGTCCCTTTTAGCTCAAGCTGATAGTAGTTTTGTTCATACAGTTCTCTCAGAAACCTTGTTGGTTTAGCATGCAAGAAGCAGGGGTCCAAGCCATCAGACAGTAAGACTTGCCACAAGTCTTTCTGAGATAACTGCATCTTCAATCCTGATTTACAAGTTCCAAGTTTAGTTAAGTCCTCCAATGTGGCACTTTCATCTGGGAGCTTGATTTCCAGAGGCTTGGAATTTCCAGAATTAGTTTCTGTTTTCTTTGTGCCTGACAGTTCAGTCCTCAGTATATCTCTCTTGTCTTGCATTTTGCTATAAGCTGCAAGCAGAAGCCAAGCTGCATTCTCTGGGTTTACTTCAGAAATTTCTTCAGCTAAATGTCCAGGCTCACCATTTTCAAATTCTGCCTTCCATAAAACACCAGGAGTTAATCTTGCTAAGTTCTCTACAACTTTAAAACACAGATTGCTTTTCCTCCAGTTTCCAATAATAGTTTCATTATTTACTTCTAAGGCATCATAAAAAGTCCCTTTTGCTATCAACATAAAAGTCCCTTTTGCTATCCATATTGCTATCAACAGTCTCTTCAAAGCACTGTAGGTCTTTTCTTCCAAGCATCTCATAATTCCTCCAAAAAATACTCCTTACCCATTTATAAAACTGTTCCAGCATTTCAGTAATTGCAAAAGCACTTCCCCACTCCTTGGTACGAAATTTTGCATTATGCAGCCAAAAGGGTGCTGATGCAAAATACCAGAAGTTGGTTGGTTTTTAGAAAGGGTGTTTATTTGGGGTAGGAGCTTACAGATACCAGGCCATAAGGCATAGGTTACTTCCCTAACCAAAGTCTATTTTCATGTGTTGGAATGGGATGGCTGCCACCATCTGTGAGGGTTCAGGCTTTCTGGGTTCCTCTGGGCTCAGCTCCTCTGTTTTCTTGACCAGGTCAGCTAAGACTATGAGCCTCTGTAGACTTTGCCTTGCCCCACAAGGTCAGCTGTATCAGATGAAAAGCTCTGTCTGTCTCCCTGGGGTTTCTGCCATGTCTAAGGAGCCGTCTCTATTCCTCTGTGTTCTTCTCCTGGCTTAGGTCTTCTCTTCCTGGGACTTGCTTCTGTTTCCTCTGTGAGCTTACTTCCTGGGGCTCTAGCTTAAGACTTCAGCATCAAACTCCATCATCAAAAACTCTCAACTCTGTCCTTTTCCATGCCTTTTAACTGTGAGTCCCACCCGCCAAGGAATGGGGACACAATGCCCTAATGACGTGGCCCAATCAAGGCCTTAATCATAACTTAATCATGCCCAGGTACAGGCCAGATTACAAACATAATCTAATATCTATTTTTGGAATTCATAACCATATCAGACTGCTACAACATGTATTTGGGTGATGCTGATGTGGTAGCAGGAAGTACAAGAAAGTTCAGCATTGTTTTTGAAGACTAGGAAGGCCTCTTCAAAATAAAAACCTTGTAGAACTCTAAGAACAGAAGGAAATGTTCCTAACCTGATAAAGAACATGTTCATAAAGCCTGTGGCTAATTTTATATCTAATGATAAAATATGAAATCCCTTTTCCCTGAGATAAGGAATAGACAAGCATGTCTGCTCTCACCGCTTCTATTCAACATTGAACTAATAATCCCAGCTAATACAATAAGGCAAGACACATAAATAAAAGGAATAAGATAGGAGAAGAATAAATAAAACTGCCATTATTTGCAGAACACATTAATGTGCATATGGAGAACCCTATGGAATCTACCAAAAAAAAAAAAAAGGCAGGAAAACTTATAGGTAAATTTTAAAAGGGCACAGGATAAAATGTCAATATAAAAAATCAATTTTATTCTAAGTGCTACTAAAGGACAATTGGAAAATAAAATATAAAAAATATTGTTTGCAATAGCACAAATATCAAATACAAAGGAATGAATCTAACAAAATATGTGCAAGAGCTATACAATGAAAACAGCAAGGATTGCTAAGAGACATTATAGAATACTTAAATAAGTGGCAATATATCATGTTCAAGTATGGAAAGTCTCAATGTTGACCTACAGATTCTTTCAATCCTTCTAAGAATCTGACAGGTATCTTTGAAGCAATAGACAAGCTGATTCTAAAATTTAAATGGAAATGCCCAAGGGTCAAGAGTAGCCAAAACAATCCTGAAAAAGAACGAAATTGGAGGAATTAAACAATATAATTTCAGGATTTACTATAAAACTAGAGTAATGAAGACATTATGGTATTGGCAAAAGGATGGACAAATAGATCAATAACATGAATTAGAATTTCAGAAATGTGCTAACATATACAGGGTCAATTGATTTTTCACATAGGTGCCAAGTCAATCCAATGAGAAGAGGAAAGTCCTTTTATCAACTATTACTGGATCAATTGAATATCCATATAGAATAACTGAACTTCAAACCACAACCCCATCTCACTCTTCATATAAAAATTAATTGGATAGAGACCATAGATGTCAATGTAACATTCATAACCATAAAACTTCGATATAAACCATAGGGAAAGATGTTTGTGACCTTGACATAGGCAGACTTTTTGGACAGGGCACAAAAAGCAATAATTGGTAAGGAAAAAAAAATGGATAAATATGACTTCATGAAAGTTAAACATTTCTGCTATCGAAAGAACCCATTAAGAAGACAAACAGATAAGCCAGGGCCTGGAAACATATATCACAACACACTCAAAAAAGGTGAATGATTCATTAAAAAACAGCAAAAGATTTGAACAGATATTTCACACACAAAAAAGACATAGAAATGGTCAGTAAGCATATGAAAATTGCTAAACATCATTTTAGTCATGAGAAAATTGCAAATTTAAGCTGAATTGCAAATTCAAATGCAGAAATTATGAAGAAAATTAGAAAGTACTTTAAAAAAAAAGATTTCTTTCTTTCTTTCTTTCTTTCCCCTTCCCCACCGACCCCGGTTGTGCTCTCTGTGTCTATTTGCTGCGTCTTCTTTGTCTGCTTCTGCTGTTGTCAGCGGCACGGGAACCTGTGTCTCTTTTTGTTGCGTCGTCTTGTTACGTCAGCTCTCCGTGTGTGCAGCACCATTCCTGGGCAGGCTGCACTTTCTTTCACCCTGGGCGGCTCTCCTCATGGGGTGCCTTCCTTGCCCGTGGGACTCCCCTATGCGGGGGGCACCCCTGCGTGGCAGCGCATCAGCACTGCGCATGGGTCAGCTGTACACGGGTCAAGGAGGCCCGGGGTTTGAACTGCAGACCTCCCATGTGGTAGATGGACGCCCTAACCACTGGGCCAAGTCCACCACCCTAGAAAGTACTTTGAGATGAATGAAAATAAATGCACAATATACCAAAACTGATAGGATGCAGCTATTAATGAAGCAGTGCTTAGAGAGAAAGTTTATAGATGTAAATGCTTACATTAAAAAAAGAAAGACCTCAAATCAACCAACCTATCCTTCCATTTTAGGACACTGGAGAAAGAAGAGCAAACCAAACCCAAAGCAAGCAGAAGGAAAAAAAATATATAAGGATTAGAGCAGAAATAGAGAATAGCAAAAACAATAGATAAAATCAACAGAAAAGTTGGTTCTTTGAGAAGAAGCTATAAGCCTATAAGCACATGAAAACTTTTAGCTAGACTGATAAAGGAAAAAAGAGAAGACTCAAAATTACTAAAATCAGAAATGAAAGATGAGGTATTACCCTGAACTTTATAGAAATACAAAGAATTACTAGGGAATGCTGTGAACAACTGTCTAACAACAAACTGGGTAACTTTGATGAAATGGATAAATTTGTAGAAAGACACTATCTACTAAAACTGACCCAAGAAGAAATATAAAATCTGAATATAACCATAAAAAGTAAATAAATTGAATTAGTAGGCAAAAAACTTCCCACAAAGAAGAACCCTGGATCAGATGGATTCACTGGTGAATTCTACCAAATATTGAAAGAGGAATTAATACTATTTATTCATAAAGTCTTCTAAAAAATAGAAGAGGAGGGAATACTTTCCAATTCATTCTACAAGGACAGAGGTCATCTTACCTGATCTCAAAACAAGAGAAATACCTCTCAAGAAAAGTAAACTACTGACCAATCCCTCTCTCTCTCTTTTAAATAAAAACATACATTTCTCAATTAAATGTCCTGGATACATATAAAAATTTTTTGAATCACACAATATATTTGGTTCAAAGTAACACAATCATACAGTATTTGTCCTTTTGTATCTGGCTTGCTTCACTCAACATAATGTCCTCCAGGTTTATTCATGTTGTCATATGCTTTATGACTTCATTTCTTCTTACAGTTGAATAATATTCCATCGTGTGAATACACCAGTTTGTTTACCCATTCATCGGTTGATGGACACCTGGGTTGTTTCCACTTTTTGGATATCGTGAATAATGCCACTACGAACATCCATGTGCAGATGTCTGTTTGTGTCAGTGCTCTCAGTTCTTCTGGGTATAGACCAAGTAGTGGTATTGCAGCATCTTATGGCAAGTCTATATTCAACTTCTTTAGGAACTGCAGAACAGTTCTCCACAGTGGCTGTACCATTCTGTATTCCTACCAAGAATATATAAGTGTTCTTATCTCTCCACATCCTCTCCAACACTTATAGTTCTGTCTTTTTATTGATGGCTATTCTGATAGGTGTGAAATATCTCATTGTAGGTTTGATTTGCATTTCCCTAATTATTAGTTATGTTGAGCATTTTTTCATGTGTGGTTTTTTTTTTTTTTTTGCTATTTGTATTTCTTCTTTGGACAAATGTCTATGTAAGTCTTTTGTCCATTTTTTAATTGGGTCATTCCTCTTTTTATTGTTGAGTTGTAACATCTCTTTATATATCATGGATATTAAACCTTTATCAGACATGTGATTTCCAAGTATTTTTTCTCATTGAGTCGGCTGCCTTTTCACCCTTTCAACAAAGTGAAAGGGTGAGCAAAAGTGTTTAATTTTGAGGAGATTCCATTTACCTATTTTTTTCTTTTGTTGTGCATGCTTTGGGTGTAAGGTCCAAGAAACCACCATCAACTACAAGGTCTTGAAGATGTTTCCCTACATTTTCTCCTAGTAGTTTTATGATCCTTGCTTTTATGTTTAGATCTTTGCTCCATTTTGAGTTGATTCTTGTATAGGGAGTGAGATAGGGGTCCTCTTTCATTCTTTTGGTTATAGATAGTCAGATGTCCCAGCACCATTTGTTGAAGAGACAGTTTTGTCCCCTTAACATGGTCTTGGTAGGTTTGTAAAAACCAGTTGACAGTATAGGTGAGGGTTTATTTCTGGATTCTCTATTCTATTCCACTGTTCAATGTGTCTATCTTTATGCTAGTACCATGCTGTTTTGACCATTGTAGCATTGTAATAAGTTTCAAAAACAGGTAGTAAAATTCCTCCCACTTCACTCTTCTTTTTTAGAATGCTTTTGGCTATTTGGGTGCTGTTAGAGGTTCCCTCTCACTAGATTTGCAATAATTAACAAGCTGTGACTCAGTTCCCCCTGATATGCATTTAGAAAGGACAAGCCCTGCCCCCCCATAAGCCTATGTGTCTGAAAGCATGGCACTTCCCCAAAGGTTGAACAAAGAAACCACGTGGAAACAGGTGTAAAGTGAGATAAAGACCTTCATTTCCTGCAGATCAAAGCATACCCGCTTCTCCAGCATTCCAAGAAAACATAACTCCCTAACCCATTACCCTATAGCCATACAAGGGAAAACCATCACCTCTAGGGCTTCCTCGCTCAGATCCTCAGCCCCCTCACATCAACTATCATTTCCCCACCTTCCTAGGTGTACTGTATAAATTCAATGTACTGTATAAATTCAAATCCCCCCTTTCCATAAGTGGGCTGAAGTCTCTCTTCAGACCCTAGCCATGCCAGTGGGGGGTCTGAAGTCTATTCTTCAGACCTGCTCCATTGGGAGAGCTTCCCAATAAACTTTCTGCCTACAACCAGTCTCCATGTCCCAGTGAGTGCCTTCCTTTTCTCCAACAGGTGCACTATCCCTTCCAAATGAATTTGGTAATTGCCTTTTCTAATTCTGTAAAGTAGGCTCTTGGAATTTTGATTGGTATTACATTGAATCTATAAATCAGTTTGGGTAAGATTGACATCTTCACGATATTTATTCTCCCAATCCATGAACACAGAATGCCTTTCCATTTGTTTAGTTTAGTTTAGTTTAGTTTTATTTCTTTTAGCATTGTTTTGTAGTTTTCTGCATATAGGTCCAATACTTCTTTGGTTAGGTTGATTCCTAGGAATTTGAATATTTTGTTGCTATTGTAAATGTAATTTCCCCCCTGATTTCCTCTTCAGATTGTTTAGTACAAGTGTGCAAAAACATTTCAGATTTTTGTGTGTTGATCTTGTATCCTGCCACTTTGCTGAACTCATTTATTAGCTCAAGTAGTTTTGTCATGGATACATCAGAATTTTCTAATTACTCTATCATGTCATCCATAAAGTGAGAGTTCTACTTCCTCTTTTTCTATTTTGATGACTAATTTTTTTTTCTTGTCTAATTGCCCTAGCTCAAACTTCTAGTATGATATTGAATAACAATGGTGACAGTGGGCATCCTTGTCTTATTCCAGATCTTAGAGGGAAAGCTTTCAACCTTTCTCCATTCCGTATGATGTTGTCTGTGGATTTTTCATATATGCCTTTTATCATAGTGAGGAATTTCCCTTCTATTCCTATCTTTTGAAGTGTTTTTTCAGTCAAGAAAGGATGCTGGATTTTGTCAAATGCCTTTTCTTTGTCGATTGAGATGATCATGTAGATTTTTCCCTTCACTTTGTTAATGTGGTGTATTACATTGATTGATATTCTTGTGTTGAACCAGCCTTGCATACCAGGAATAAATCCCCCTTGGTCATGGTGTGTAAGCATTTTGATATACTGTTGGATTCGATTTGCAAGTATTTTGTTGAGAATTTTTGCATCTATGTTCATTAGAGAGATTGGTCTGTAATTTTCTTTTCTTGTAGTATGTTTATCTGGCTTTTTTTTTTTTTAAGATTTATTTTTATTTATTTAATTCCCCTCCCCTCCCCCAGTTGTCTGTTTTCTGTGTCTTTTTGCTGCGTCTTGTTTTCTTTTGTCCGCTTCTGTTGCAGCACAGGAAGTGTGCGCGGCACCATTCCTGGGCAGGCTGCACTTTCTTTTGCGCTGGGCGGCTCTCCTTACAGGTGCGCTCCTTGCGCGTGGGTCTCCCCTACGCGGAGGACACCCCTGCGTGGCAGGGCACTCCTTGCGTGCATCAGCACTGCGCATGGGCCAGCTCCACACGGGTCAAGGAGGCCCGGGGTTTGAACCGCGGACCTCCCATGTGGTAGACAGACACCCTAACCACTGGGCCAAAGTCCATTTCCCTATCTGGCTTTGGTATTAGGGCGATGTTGGCTTCTTAAAATATGTTGTTTAATTTTCCCTCCTTTTCAACATTTAAAAAAAATTAACTCTTGGTATTAGCATCCCATACTTCAGACCAGGAAAACAAGCTTTCAGAGGTCATGCTGGCTAAGGTCACAAGGCAGAACCAGGTTGACTTAACTATAAGACAGGTTCCAGAATGTTGAGCCCCCGGACCAGGCGGCAGGGATCAGGGCTTTCCAGTCGCAAATGGGGCCAGAAGCTGAGGTGGTGCAGCAAGGCATGCTGAACAGGGTCCATGCCGAGGTGGATGCTCCAAGTTCCTGCTCCGCCTGCAGGAACTTAGCCCTGTCTCTTCCGGGATCGGACTGGCCAGAGACTCTCACGGTAGTAACACACTGCTTTCTGCCCTGGGGTCTCTGCAGCTGTGAGGGACTAGATTAACCCCTTGAGGCCATCTAGTCTGTTGACTTGGGGCAACTACAAACTACATTCAACTCAACCAAGAACAAGCCTGGCGCAAAAGAGCTGGTGGAGCATGGCCCTCTTCAACTTTTTGGAAGAGTTTAAACAGGAATGGTGTTAGTTCCTTTTGAAATGTTTGGTAGAATTCACCACGGAAGCCATTTGTTCTTGGACTTTTCTTTGCCGGAAGATTTTTGATGATGGATTCAATCTCTTTAAATGTGATTGGTTTAAATTCTTATATTTCTTGTAGCATTGGTGTCAGTTGTACATTTCTAGGAATTTGCCCATTTCATCTACATTGTCTAGTTTGTTGGCATATAGTTTCTCATTATATCCTCTTGTGATCCTTTTTGTTTCTGTAGACCAGTCATAACTTCCTCCTTTCATTTCTGATTGTATTTATTAGCATCTTCTTTCTCTTTTTCTTTGTTAGTCTAGCTAGGAGTTTGTCAATTTTATTGATTTTCTCAAAGAACCAGCCTTTGGTCTGGTTGATTTTCTCTATTGTTAATTTTGTTCTCAATTTCATTTATTTCTGCTCTAATCTTTGTTGTTTCTTTCCTTCTGCTTGCTTTGCTGTTCTTTTTCTAGTTTCTATAGTTGGTCATGTAAATCTTTGAGTTTAGCTCTTTATTCTTTTTTAATATAGGTGTTTAGGGCTATAAATTTCCCCCTCAAGACTGCCTTCACTGTATCCCATAAGTTTTGATAGGTTATGTTATTGTTTTCATTTTTCTCAATATATTTACTGATTCACTTGCAATTTCTTCTTTGGCCTACTGATTATTTAGGATTGTGTTGTTCAGTCTCCACACATTTGTAAATTTACTTTTTTCCTGTCTATATTTGATTTCCAATTTCATACCATTATGATCTGAGAAGGTGCTTTGTATAATTTCAATCTTTTTATATTTATTGAGGGCTGCATTGTTCCCTAACCTGTGGTCTATCCTGGAGAAAGGTCCATGGGCCCTTGAGAAGAATGTATAATCTGCTGAGTTTAGATGCAGTATTCTGTATATATCTGTTAGGAGTTGCGGCGGCTTGCTCGGTCGGTAGAGGTGGGGTCTGGCTGCGGACGAGGGGTTGGTCCAGCTCTGGACGAGGGGTCGGTCCCGCTTGGGACGAGGGGTCGGTCCGGCAGCAGACGAGGGATCGGTCTCACAAGGGGTTGCGCGGTTCGGCTGACGGGGTCGCCCGGCGAAGCCGGCGACGAAGGGGTCGCCCGGAGAAGCCGGCGACGAAGGGGTCGCCCGGAGAAGCAGGCGACGAAGGGGTCGCCCGGAGAAGCAGGCGACGAACTGGGGACAAGGGAGGCCAGGCCCTTGTTGGGGGCTCTCAGGACTGGAGGGCGCACGGCAGAAGAACTACCGCGGAGACAAGGTAAACACGCAAGTCCACTTTACTGAGGGAGAGGCAACAGTTTTATAGGGGCTGGGGAAGGCTGATTGGTCGAAGCCACGCCCTGTTCTGATTGGTTGCTGGCGAAAGGTCAGTGGGCGGTACTGGACGGGGGAGGGGTGGTGGTTAGGGATTGGCTGTCGCTGTTGCTGGGGGAAGGGGCAGGGTTTAGGGATTGGTGGCTGCTGTTGCTGGGGTGGAGGGCAGACTGGATTTTTCCGCCCACGCCTGGCTGTTGCTGCTGTCGGGGGAGGGGAAAAGGGCGGGCTGGATTTTTCCGCCCACACCTGGCTGTTGCTGCTGTCGGGGGAGGGGAAAAGGGCGGGCTGGATTTTTCCGCCCACACCTGGCTGTTGTTGCTGTCGGGGGAGGGGAAAAGGGCAGACTGGAATTTTCTGCCCTGCGCCTGCGCAGGGAGAAGGAAGGCATCGTGTGGCGCCATCCGGGAGGAGGGGCGGCCGCGGAAGCATGGCTGCCGAGAAGGGGAGACCCGAGGGCACTCTGCGCCCATGCCGAGCTCCCTTCAGGGGTGGCAGTGAGTCCGACCAGCCACCCTATTATGGGGGCAGCGGCTTGGCCTACCGCGGCCGCTCCCCCGCCAGGCCAGCAAACCACGCTTCAGCCCGAGGGGTGACCGCATTTCCCCCTTCTTTTCAAATAAGGACCAGGATGGCAGCAGCAACAAGTAGCCGAGGCCCAAGAGGCAGTAAGCAATGAGGGAAGTGGGGCTGAAGAGGGAGGTGAGTATGACGGGGATATAAATGTACAATTAAGGGGGCGGTATCTTGCCATTGCAAGCAAGGGTGGCCAATGTCCAATTCTTGTTGATCTCGGCGGCTATAAGATCCATCTGTTGTTAAAAGTCCATGATGACAGCGCGTTACAGGTAGTTGATCTCTTCTTGGCGGCGAAGAGCGGTAGAGGCAGACTGTGTGATGGTCTGGAGGATCGCAGCGGTGAGGACAAGTCGCATCAGGGCACCAGCGACGGTGGTGGCGGCAGCGTCGGGAGTGGTGGAGACGTAGGCGAGGACAATAAGAAGGCCAAAGTCTTCACGGGTGCGAGAGAGGCCGATGTTAATGGGGCGGGCCGACATGGGGCGGCCCAATCTGCAACGCAGTAGGGGTTCAAGCGAAAAAAGGAGGGGGGCGGGGGACGAGAAAGGACGCTTTGGATGGCTGAGAAGAGGAGTGAGGTCGAGACAGGAGGAAGCTCCGCAGAAGTATGGGGAGCTGTTAAAAGCAGAAACGTTATTAGATGCTAGAAAGCAGGCCACAGGCCGGGGAAAGCAGGTTGCGGGCCGTTTCGCGGGGCTGGAGCTGCTTGAGAGCGATGGCGGCATGGGGGGCCGTGGTTACAATCTTCTGGGGTGGTAGTGGCTAGACAGATGGCGGGAAATATTATCAAGAAAGCAAAGGTTATGAGGAAGAAATAGAGTATTAAAGGCTGTGGGGGAAGTGAGAAGATCATTTAGAGGATAGGGTTGAGAATGGTATGTTTAAGACAGAAGCTTTGTGGTTTGTAGGAGACTGCTTTATAAACGAAGGAGAATGAGGGCAGTAAATATAGTAACGATAGATAGGAAGATGACAGTGAGGAGGAGTCTTTGTTTAAGGTTCCAATCGTCCGGCGCAACAGTGGCTAGGCCTATAGCGAGGGGTGTTGCTAAATAGACAATGGCTGCAAAGACAAAATCATCTTCTGTTTCCTTAAGAATAACTTTTCTTTAAATACTTAGTAGCATGCAATATTAGAAACTGTTTCCTAAAAGCAAGTTGGCAGGGGAGCTTGGTTGCTGTTAATCTTTCCTGTTATAAAATTACCTTTTATTATTATTATCATCAATTTAGTTTTATATATATATATTTAAGAATGACCTTTTGGAATTAGCCATTTAATACCTTAATGTAAGCTATTGAAGATAAATTTTATCTTTACAGAACACATTCCTTTACATAAAGTTATCACAATACCTTTTACACTTGCCGCATGCAAATTAAATTTCAAGAGTTTATGAAAAATTAGCCATCTTACTTTAGGACAAAATACGTCTTTTTGCAAAACTTATTACATTTCCGTTAGCATTTTTACAAACTTTTAACCTTTTTAATATTCATATAAGTTTTACATTCTTTATATTATCCTGTGAAGAAAAATAAGTTATTCATTTTAATCTAGGCAAGAACAACTTTTTATGAAGACATACAGTTAATTTTGTTAATTAAGACTTACAATTTTTTTTAAATTGTAGATATCTTATTAACATTTAAACTTATGTATTAATATAATAAACTTAAGTATTAATATAAGCGCTTATTTAATTTTTGGCCATTTGAATAGAGCTCTTTTAAAGATTTCTAGTAATTTATATTTACCATCCGGAGGTATCACAATATACGTTGACATTGAACGAACAGACAAACACAGAACAATTACAACACATTAACAGAAATATATAATTTATTTACAGTTGACTCATAATTCTTACTTTCTTGGTATAGCTGCTTTTAAATCTTTTTTTATATAGCATATCATAGATTATACCCTTCAAGATTTCTTGTGGACTTCATGTTGCCTGTAATAAGCCAGGAGGGAATCTTTTACCTTCCTGCTCCACAGCAAAAGTGACCCTATCTATAAGGCGAGTATAGGTGTCCGGGTCCCAAAGCTGACACGTGGTAAGCCACGGATTAAAGGGGAGAAGAAGGTCCCAATATACTTGAAGCTGTTTGAAAGAGATCTTACACCGGTGAGTGTCTAGGAGACCGGTGAGGGCCCGAACTTGTGGGGCTTGCTTAGCAGATAGGATGTTACCCATTGCTAATGGCCTTTTGGAGCCGATAAGAAAAGGGGCCCTTACCTTGAGAGCGCGGCGATGGGAGCCGAGGTGCGCGGTGAGACGAGGGGTCGGAGCCGGTGGGGCTCCGACGGTGGTCGCGGGCCAAGAGAAGGCCCCGACGAGGGGAGGGCGGGACGACGAGCAGTGGAGCAAGGCAAAGGGGAGCAAGCACAGAAGGGAGGAGGCAGAGGTGAAGGCAGGGGTGGAGGTGCTCAGGCACGTGCTCCTGAGAGTTTTATTGGCGCCTCTTAATCATAGCGGGTCGGTATAAGCCCCCGACATGGAAGGAGAAAGCCATCCAGCGATTCTCCCAGACCGCCGTGGATCATATGAGGTCACCAAGGTTCAGGAGCAGCAATGCAGAGCGAAAAGATAGGGGTGAGAAGAGAGGAGAGCGTAGGGCTATGGTAGGGTTACTTCAGACGTGCAAGCGCGCGCTCCCGAGAAATCCAAGGCTCCTCTTAATCATAGCGGGTCGGTATAAGCCCCCGACATGGAAGGAGAAAGCCATCCAGTGATTCTCCCAGACCGCCGTGGATCATATGAGGTAGCCAAGGCTCAGGTAGCAGCAATGTTGCACGAGAGAAGTCCCAAGGTGAGAAGAGAGGAGGGGGTAGGGCTGTGGTAGGATTACTTCAGACGTGCAAGCGCACGCTCCCGAGAAATCCAAGGCTCCTCTTAATCATAGCGGGTCGGTATAAGCCCCCGACATGGAAGGAGAAAGCCATCCAGCGATTCTCCCAGACCGCCGTGGATCGTATGAGGTAGCCAAGGCTCAGGTAGCAGCAATGTTGCACGAGAGAAGTCCCAAGGTGAGAAGAGAGGAGGGGGTAGGGCTGTGGTAGGATTACTTCAGACGTGCAAGCGCACGCTCCCGAGAAATCCAAGGCTCCTCTTAATCATAGCGGGTCGGTATAAGCCCCCGACATGGAAGGAGAAAGCCATCCAGCGATTCTCCCAGACCGCCGTGGATCATATGAGGTAGCCAAGGCTCAGGTAGCAGCAATGTTGCACGAGAGAAGTCCCACGGTGAGAAGAGAGGAGGCTGTGGTGGAGTTGCCTTGCCCCACGTTGTGCTGTGGTGGGGTTGCTTTGCCCCACGTTGGGCGCCAGCTGCGGCGGCTTGCTCGGTCGGTAGAGGTGGGGTCTGGCTGCGGACGAGGGGTTGGTCCAGCTCTGGACGAGGGGTCGGTCCCGCTTGGGACGAGGGGTCGGTCCGGCAGCAGACGAGGGATCGGTCTCACAAGGGGTTGCGCGGTTCGGCTGACGGGGTCGCCCGGCGAAGCCGGCGACGAAGGGGTCGCCCGGAGAAGCCGGCGACGAAGGGGTCGCCCGGAGAAGCAGGCGACGAAGGGGTCGCCCGGAGAAGCAGGCGACGAACTGGGGACAAGGGAGGCCAGGCCCTTGTTGGGGGCTCTCAGGACTGGAGGGCGCACGGCAGAAGAACTACCGCGGAGACAAGGTAAACACGCAAGTCCACTTTACTGAGGGAGAGGCAACAGTTTTATAGGGGCTGGGGAAGGCTGATTGGTCGAAGCCACGCCCTGTTCTGATTGGTTGCTGGCGAAAGGTCAGTGGGCGGTACTGGACGGGGGAGGGGTGGTGGTTAGGGATTGGCTGTCGCTGTTGCTGGGGGAAGGGGCAGGGTTTAGGGATTGGTGGCTGCTGTTGCTGGGGTGGAGGGCAGACTGGATTTTTCCGCCCACGCCTGGCTGTTGCTGCTGTCGGGGGAGGGGAAAAGGGCGGGCTGGATTTTTCCGCCCACACCTGGCTGTTGCTGCTGTCGGGGGAGGGGAAAAGGGCGGGCTGGATTTTTCCGCCCACACCTGGCTGTTGTTGCTGTCGGGGGAGGGGAAAAGGGCAGACTGGAATTTTCTGCCCTGCGCCTGCGCAGGGAGAAGGAAGGCATCGTGTGGCGCCATCCGGGAGGAGGGGCGGCCGCGGAAGCATGGCTGCCGAGAAGGGGAGACCCGAGGGCACTCTGCGCCCATGCCGAGCTCCCTTCAGGGGTGGCGGTGAGTCCGACCAGCCACCCTATTATGGGGGCAGCGGCTTGGCCTACCGCGGCCGCTCCCCCGCCAGGCCAGCAAACCACGCTTCAGCCCGAGGGGTGACCGCAAGGAGTAAGTCATTTTCATATTGTTCAAGTTCTCTGTTTCCTTGTTGATCTGCTGTCTAGTTGTCCTATCTAATGATGTGAGTGGGATGTTGAAGTCTCCAATGATTATTGTAGAGATGTCTATTTTTACCTTCAGTTTTGCCAGAGTTTGTCTCATGTATTTTGGGGCACCCTGGTTAGATTCATAGATATTTATGACTGTTATATCTTCCTGGTGGATTGTCCCTTTTATTATTTTATAATGGCCTTCTGTATCTCGCATAACTTTTTGCATTTAAAGTCTGTTTTGCTCAATATTAATATAACTACCACTGTTCTTTTTTGGTCAATATTTGCATACAGTATCTTTTTCCAACCTTTCACTTTCAGCTGGGTTGTGTTCCTGGGTCTAAGATGAGTTTCTTATAAGCAATATATGGATGGGTCATGTTTTTTTAATCCATTCTGTAAACCTGTATCTTTTGATTGGGGAGTTTAATCCATTTACATTCACTGATATTACTGTAAATACATTATTTATTTCCATCATTTTATTCTTTGGTTTCCATATGTCATATTCATATTTTCATTTATCTTTTTACTGTTTTTGATTATCCTTTTTGCTATTCTTTCTTCTATACTCTCCTCCCTGTCTCTCTCTCCTGTCTTCTTTTTTTTTAAAGTTTTTAAAAAATTTCTCTCCCTTTCCCCCACCCCCACCCCCAGTTGTCTGCTCTCTGTGTTCATTTGCTGTGTGTTCTTCTGTGACCACTTCTATCCTTATCAGTGGCACTGGGAATCTGTGTTTCTTTTTGTTGCGTCATCTTGTTGTGTCATCTCTCTGTGTGTGTGGCACCATTCTTGGGCAGGCTGCACTTCCTTTTGCACTGGGCAGCTCTCCTTATGGGGTGCACTCCTTGTGTGTGGGTCTCCCTTACATGGGGGACACCACTGCATGGCACGGCACTCCTTGCATGCACCAGCACGACACATGGGCCAACTCCACACAGGTCAAGGTGGCCAAGGATTTGAACTGCAGACCTCCCATGTGGTAGGCGGATGCCCTATCCATTGGGCCAAGTCTGCTTCCCTCTGCTGTCTTTTTATTTCATGTTCTAAGGCTTTCTTTAACATTTCCTGCAAAGGTGGATTCTTTTTTGCAAACTCTTGATTTCTGTTTATTTGTGAATATTTTTTACTCACCTTCATATTTGAAGGACAATTTTGCTGGATAAAGAATTCTTGGCTGGCAGTTTTTCTCTTTCAGTATCCTAATTGTATCATACCACTGTCTTCTCACCTCCACGGTTTCTGAAGAGAAATCTGCACAAAGTCTTACTAGCTGTCCCTTATGTGTAATGGTTTGCTTCTCCCTTGCTGCTCTAATTTTCTCTTTATCTTTGACATTTGACATTCTAAATAGTATGTGTCTTAGAGTAGGTCTATTTGGATTTATCTGATTTGGGTATGGTGCGCTTCTTGGACATGTAAGTTCATTTCTTTTCTGAGAGTTGGGAAAGTTTCAGCTCTTATTTCCTCAAATGCTCTTTCTGCCCCTTTTCCCTTCTTTTCTCCTGGAACTCCCATGACACATATGTTGTTGCGTTTCATGTTGTCATTCAACTCTCTGAACCCTGCTCAATTTTTTCCATTCTTTTCTCTCTCTGTTTTTTTCCCCCTCTTCAATTTCAGCTGTTCTGTCTTCCGTATCACTGATTCTTTCTTTTGTCATGTTAAGTCTGCTGTTGTTTTCCTCTAATGTGTTTTTTATTTTATTTTATTTTTTAATTATCTCTTTGTAAAATTAATGGATCACACAAAATGTGACATTAAAAAACATAAGAGAGGAGTGGGGTGGGGAGGTAGGGGGTATATGGGAACCTCTTATGTTTTTTAATGTACCATTTTTTGAGATGTATATATCTTCAAAAAAATACAATTTACAAAAATGATGGTGGGGGTGTGGGGTGAGGTTTGTATGGGAACCTCTTATGTTTTTTAATGTAACTTTTTTGTGCTGTATTAACTTTAATAAAAAATAAAAAATAAAACAAAAGCAAAAACAAGAAAAAAAAACCATAAGAATTTCCGATATACCCCACTCCCCACCCTCCACCACCATCATTTTTTAATTGTATCTTCAATACATAGATCACAAAATATGTTACATTAAAAATATGTGTCTTTGATCTCACCTATTGTGTCATTCATTCCCATGAGCTCTGTTACTTTTCTGTTCAGGATTTCAAATTCTTCTTTGCTTTTGCTGAATGTGTTATTGATGTCCTTTTTCTCTTTAGCCATATTGTGCTTCAACTCATTAATTTGATTTTGGAAATTTGTGCACCTTTTGCTAATTAGTTCTTTCAAATCCTGTGTCTCTTCTGGGCTGATATATTCCTTTTCTTGGGCATGTCTTCTATTTTCTTAGTATGGCTCATAATATTTTGCTGATGTCTAGATATCTAATTAGGATGTAGTTTACTCAGATGCTCAAACTTTCTCTTTTGTAGGGATTTAGTGGCAGGAGGCTGTGCGTTACCCCTGCTTTTTGATTCTTAGATTGTTAGGATTGTCCTTGCTAGTTGTTCAAGACTGGGCTCTGGACCCAGTAATTGGTTGCAGAGCCACTTCCTAGGGCCTTGGAAAGGGAAGCCATAAATGCCGGAAAAATCCTCTTTTATTTATTTTTAATTTTCTCATTTTCTCTCATGCGCTTCCTTTGTCTGCCAGCAGATGGTGCTCCACATCTCATCTCTTCCTCCCATTCCCTACCCCCAGCAGCCACCATGGCCACTTTCTCCACACCAATGCCACATTTTCTTCGATTCAGTGCAATCCCTATCAAAACTTCAACTAAATTCTTGCAGAAATTGATTAGCTGATCCTAAAATTCGAATGGAAATTGAAGGGACCCAGAATAGCCAAACAACCTTGAAAAAGAAGATATTCAAATGGCCTATTAGCAAATGAAAAGATGCTCAACATCAGCCATCAAAACCAAATGAGATATTTCATACCCACTAGGATGGCTATAATGAAAAAAACAGATAATAACAACTGTTGACAAAGATGTGGAGAAATTGGAACCTTGTGCACTGCTTGTGGGAATGGTGCCGTCATTTTGGAAAACTGTTTAGCAGTTCCTCAAAATGCTAAACATAGAATTATGCAATTCAATTCATAAGAATATATCTACAAGAAATGAAAACACATGTTCACATTCAGAACTTATACATGAATAATCATAACAATGTTATTCATAATAGCCTGAAAGTAGAACAATCCAGATGATCACCAACTGATGAATGGATAAAGAAAATGTGGTATATCCAAATAATGGAATATTATGCTGCCATAAAAATAAATGAAGTACTGATATTTGCTATAACATGAACAAACTTTGAAAAAAGTATGTTTGGTGAAAGAAGCCAATCGACAAAGGACCACACATGTATGATATCATTTATATAAAATGCCCAGAATAGGAAGGTATACAGAGACAGAAAGTATATTGGTGGTTTCCTAGAGCTGCAAGAGGGGATGAGGGATGATGGCTAAGGGGTGCAGGGTTTCTTTTGGGAGTGATGAAAATGTTCTAAAATTGATTGTAGTTATGCATGTACGACTCTGTGAATATATTAAAATTTTTGAACTGTATATTTTAAATCAATGAATTTTATGGTATGTGAATTATATCTCAATAAAGCTGTTAAAAAAAACTACCTTGTGATACCCCTACACATTTATTAGCATGACTAAGTTAAAAAAAAAAAAGACTGAGAACACTAAATGTTGATGAGCATGTGGAACAACTGAAACTCTCAAATGTGGCTGGTGGGAGCATGAAACACACTTTGGACAACTATTTGGCACTTTCTTATAAAGTTAAACATTTACAATCCAGGAAGTGGATGTGGCTCAAGTGATTGGGCTCCTGCCTACCACATGGGAGGTCTCTGGTTCAGTTCCCAGTACCTCCTAAAGAAGACAGTGAGCTGGTGCAACAGGCAGACATGGCAAGCTGACACAACAAGATGATGCAACAAGACACACAAGAAGGAAAACCATGATAAGAGACACAACAAAGCAGGGAGCAGAGGTTCCCAGTGCCTCCTAGAGAAGATGGGTGAGACAGTGAGCTGATATGGTGGGCAGGCATGGCAAGCTGATGCAAGAAGATGATGCAACAAGAGACACAGGAGAAAGAACATAAAAAGAAACACAACAAAGCAGGAAAAGGAGGTGGCCTAAGTGATTAGGTGCCTCCCTCCCACATCAGAGATCCTGGGTTCAGTTCCCAGTGACTCCTAAAGAAACAAAATAAGATGAACAGACACAGCAAGTGCAAACAACAAGGGGGTGGGGAGACATAAATAAATAAATAAAAATAAATCTTTTAAAAATTTATAATCCAAAGATCAAGCAATTCCACTCCCAGGAGTTTCCTCAAGCAAAACAAAACAAACAAAAAAAAGACTTGTACAAGAAAATTCATCACTATTTTACTTATAACAGCCCCAAATGGGAAACATACCAAAAGTTCATCAATAGGAGAATGAAATGTGGCCTCTCTCTAAGCCAAACTCAGCATATAAACATACTACCTCCCACCCCCCAACCCTGATGTGGGACATGACTCCCAGGGATAAGCCTCCCTGGCTCCAAGAGATTATTACCAAGCACCAACTAACAATGCATTTGGAAAAAGATCTTGACCAAATGGGGAAAATATTAAATCCAAATGAGTTTTATGGCTAAGAGATTTCAAAGTGAGTTGGGAGGTTGTTCTAGAGGTTATGCTTATGCATGTCTCAGGAGGATCTCACTGAATGCAACAGTAAACAATGCCTAAAGCAAGGGGGCTTCTGAAGGCTCTAGAGATATCTAGACACTATAAATAGGGCAGACAATCTCAGGAATTCAGCACCTTGTCAGTGGGTCTTACCTTGGAATATGTGCTCCCCAATGTAGCATAGTTAGGCACATTTATAATTTCTCTACACATGGCTTTACTGCTTTTTTTATTTGAACCTGTATTTATCACTATACTCATTAAATGTATGCCCCAAGACTTAAATCTTGGTCTGTTCATTTGCTGGTTGAGCCCTGAACTCAGCAGAATTGTAACACCTACTTCATAGTTCATTGGACTTGTCTAGGACAACTTAAAAAAAGGATAATAATGGAGAACCCCCACCCACCTCTCAAAAAAAAAACCAGTATCTACAATGGTAAGCAAGACAGTTCCATCCATCTGCCCCATGGAATCTAAGCCCCTTTCAGTAAGAAACAGAGTGGGTATCACCATCCCAATATTCTAAAGATTGAGGAATGAACAAACCATAAGGGTGGAATGCAACTATGGACTAAAGTAGACTTATTATTATTCTAGCAATTGAAGAATGTGTAACATCGACATAAAGGCAGAGATCACCAGAGATTCTTAGGGGATGGAAAGGGAAGAATTGGTGCAACATGGGGCATTTTTGGGACATTGGAATTGTCCTGCATGACATTGCAATGATGGATACAGGCCATTATGCAGTCTGTCAAAACCTATAAAATTGTGTGATACAAAGTGTAAACTAAAATGTAAACTATAGACAGACTATAGTTACTAGCAATGCTTCAATATGTGTTCATCAATTATAACAAAGGTACCACACTAGTGAAAAATGTTGTTAATGGGGAAAAGTGGGGGAAGGGAGGGGTGGGATATATGGGAATCCCCCTATATTTTCAATGTAACATTTAAAGCTACTTTCAAAATAAAATTAAAACAAACAAACAAAAAAGGTCCCTTCAAATACTGTGAATGGAAGAAGGCAAGAGCATAGGATTATGGCAAGTACTGGGTGTCTCTTGAGAAATTACCATGAGAGCAGGTAGACTGGTAAATCAGTGGGAAGTCAAGGGAAGAGAGTGAGACCAGCCTGCCCTCCCCTCCTTATGACTCCTGTAAACTTGATTTGCTGAGTTACCTTCCCTGAGAATACACCCCACAGGTCTCTCAAATATGGAGGTGATATTTTGATCTCATGATATGAGGAATCAGGGTCAGTTGTCAAACTCTCCCTGTTCCAAGCTATAGGACAGACAGGATAACAGTTCAGTTTCCTGCATTCTTGGGCTGGCAACTCAGAAGGTTCTGAGACTAAAGCTGAGATCTTAGGGCATTGGTTTTTTATAAATGACACCAGTCCAGAATTCAAGAGAACCCGATTCCTTAGAAATAATACTGTATCTCCCCATTTCTACCCACACTCTCCTATCATAGCATACTTTAAAAACTAATTTCCTTTTATTTATATATTTTTAAACCTCCCACCCATGTGAAAAAGAAATCGTCTCACTACAACACTGTTGCTCTTCCAATGATTTCTCTTGACACCCTCCCTCTCCATCCTTACCCTGACCACCCCTCCCTCTGCCCATTGCCTAAGAGCAGGGATGTCCCCACAGCAGGATGTGACTTTGGAGAAGGCTGCTAGGATGTTCACAAACACTGCCATCAGGGGGTTGGGTGGGGGCAATGGCAGAGTGGACCCCCCACTTACCATAGTACTCCATCAGCTGGGTGGTCTGAGCGTGGCATGCATCCAGGTAGGTTTTCAAGGCCTTTTTATTATCATTTGATCTGCGGACCAAAGGTTCCCCATTGATATCATTTTTCATAGGCTCCTTTGAGGGGTTGAACTCTGCATGGTAGGAAAAGCCACTTAAGGGGTGAATCAACTGTAAGGAAAGGATTAAGTTTAATTTTCACATACAGGTGAAGCCAAAGCAGGCTCTGCAGTTGGAGGAGGGAGGGAAAGAGGCTCTAGCAGCTTTGGCACAAGGAATTAGAAAAATGGTGCCAAAGTGAGGGCGGGGCCAAAGTGAGGATGGGGCCAAAGTGAGGGCAGGGCCAATGGTGAGAAGTGTCGCTGAATTTGAAAAGCTGCGCCAGGAGTGAAAGCAGTGCTGAACCTCCAGAATGTAGGAAACAGGGGTGGTGATGCAGAATGGGAAACTGCATAAGTTAATTAGACCTCTCAGATAGGCTGTAACCTATCTGAAATACCCAATCAGCGGGGAACAGGGGAGGGACCTGCATGTTAGGTTTAGGGTCTCAATGTCAGTGTTTCTTGTTGTTTGGCATGCTGGTCATTTTACCCAGGTCGCATGCCCGTTCTTGCAAGATTGTTAATAAAATTCTTTTGTTCTCTTACAGGGGCAGCTTTCTTTCTATCAACTTTGGGGGCTTGTCCAGGATCTGAAGCTTTGGAGGAGGACCCCTGGGACAGACAAGGGGAAGGCGTGCACCACTGATTGACCAGTCTTGGACTCTGCCATTGGGGGCCTGCCTTTGACAGCTGAAAGGACCCGAGACCAGATGCTTAGATCTGCCAATTGTGGACAAGAAAAGGGGAAGGGAAAATCTGCCTGTCACTGACCAGGCAACTCTGTGCATGGACCAAAGTAAGAAATGAGACTATTAGGTATTGCCTTGGGGGTGGGGGAATTCTGATGAGTCTGGGCTTGAAAGAAACCCAGACAAGACTCAGAATGGGGAATAGAGGCAGTATGGAGAGGAGGTATCTGTAAGATCCCCCAGGGACATTCCTCCGGATAGTCCATTAGGGAGGATGTTGGAACATTGGACCGATAATGATTGGACCAAGAGAAAGGAAATGACTGCCTGATGTATTCTTGCCAAAATACACAGCACATGGGGTTTGGTTCTGTGCCAACCTTGCTTTCATAATTCTTTTTGTGTTTTTCTGTTTGTTCACTGTATATTTTTTTTTTATTTTTTTAATTTTTATTTTTTTAAAGATTTATTTTTATTTATTTAATTCCCCTCCCCTCCCCCGGTTGTCTGTTTTCTGTGTCTTTTTGCTGCGTCTTGTTTCCTGTTTCTTTGTCCGCTTCTGTTGTCGTCAGCGGCACGGGAAGTGTGGGCGGCGCCATTCCTGGGCAGGCTGCTCCCTCCTTCGCGCTGGGCGGGGCTCTCCTCATGGGCGCACTCCTTGCGCGCGGGGCTCCCCCACGCGGGGGACACCCCGCGTGGCACGGCACTCCCTGTGCGCATCAGCACCGCGCATGGGCCAGCTCCACACGGGTCAAGGAGGCCCGGGGCCGAACCGCGGGCCTCCCACGTGGCAGATGGACGCCCCAACCACTGGGCCAAAGTCCGTTTCCCATGTTCACTGTATATTTTAATACCTCCAGTTGGTAATGTTAAATTGACAAATGAAAATTCTTAAAAGAGCCCTATACAAATGGCTAAAATTAAATAAGTACTTATATTGATAAATAAAGTATAGAAATCTTTGAAATGCCCAAATTGAGATGAATAGTTTATTCTTTTTTCACAGAACAGAATGAGGGATATGAGAATTAAGTAGCTATAGAAAGAAGTAAAAGGTATGTGGGAGTGCTGACTAAAATTTGATACATTTGTTTAAAAGAACTTGGTTTTTTTCCTAAGATAAGATAGCTGATTTTCATGAAATCAGAATGAAAATATGTAGGACAAAACTTGAATGCATATGGCAAGTAGTTGACAGTATTGCCTAAGGTAGCATCAAGTAGGGGAATGTGTTTTGTGAAGGTGGAATTGTCTTGAGATGAAGCAACTACTGTCTATGTGGTTATGGATAGTTATAAGAAGTTTGTAGAAGCAATGTTTAACCTGAAATATTTGAATGGCTAATCCAAGTAAGTCATTATTAAACAGAAACTGAATTGATGTTAATAACAAAAAGTGGCTTCATATTAGGAAAAACTGTCAGCGGCCACCTCAATCTGCGTATTCAAGTGGTGGTAAAGGAAGATAATTTTGATTCCATTGAACATCAGCATTGCTGATAACAGGCAAAATACCTGTTAACTGACACCTTCAAGGTAAAGGTGTAGAAATAAAAAGCAAAGTACTAAAAAGTTAAGTTCATTTGATATGTTATACCTTGTATTGGAAGTGTTTAATGTGCTTAAACCAAGTCACTCTCCTAGCCTTTATCAAAACCTGGGGAGGACTGGAAATCCTTCCAGGGCTAAGCATTTTCCCACCAGGAAGGAAATAGCAAATGAGGTGGCTAGGATCCAGCTTAACCCTTTCAAGACAGTCTATGGGTAACCTTTCCTCACCCAGGACCTGGAAACCAGTTGCTGATCAAAACCTGCAAAATAAAGCCCATCAACTCTGGAAAGAGGCAGCCTTGAGATTCTTTTTCCTTTTGTGGTTCAATATCCTTTTAGCAAAACCCTATATCCTCAAAATTCTAATTAAGTTTATTTCTTTTATTTTCTTAGCCATACAGGGATTTCACCCAGTTTCACTCAGGGTGCCATATTTGTCTTCCTCTAATCATGATAGAATAGCAGGAGGATTTTACACATTGTCAGGTAAGGCCTACTGCCCCTAACCAGCAGGAAACAGTTATAGAAGAAGGACCATTATCCTTTAGCACCCCTTAAATAATTAAGGTGTAAACTCTCAGGGGGAGATAGAGGCCTTAGAAGGGCTCAGATAGGCACTGGTGCACGCTCCTGTTCTGGCCCTCCCTTGAGAAGCCTTTCCACCTGTTTGTTCCAGTAGATAGAGGGATAACATTGGGAGTTTTGACCCAGATCTGGGGAGGACAAAAAAAACAAAACAAAAATACCTGTAACCTTCCTTTCCAAAATTTTGGACCCCATCTGCAGGGGTGACCTGGATGTGTTCAAGCTGTTGCAGCAACGCTCTCCTGGTAGAAGAGAGTAGGAGGCTGACTTTTGGGGAAGTTTTAATTGTCAGCACTCGTCATCAGGCCAGAACTATTCTGTCTCAGAAAGCAGGAAGGTGGTTGACTAACTCCCAAATTCTGAAGTATGAGGTTATCTTAATGGAAAAAGATGATTTGGTATTGACAAATTAAGATGATAGCCTAACCCAGCCTCCTTCCTTTGGAAGGACTTGACCCCAAGGAGGCTACTGAGTATGATTGTTTAGACCTAATTGAGTACCAGACCTGAGTCTGGTCTGACCTAGGGGAACTTCCCCTTTACTCAGGAGGAAGTTGCTTATTGATAGGTCCTCTAGAGTTGTGGAAGGAAAAAGGCACAGTGGCTATGCGGTGATGGACAGGCTAACTTGTGAAGTAAAAGAAGCTGGCCATTTGCCCAGTGACTAGCCAGCTCAAACTTGTGAGTTGTATGCATTAAACCAAGCCCTCAAATTATTAGAGGAAAAGGATGGTATGGTCTACACTGATTCTAAGGATGACTTTGGGGTAGTCCACACTTTTGGAAAAATTTGGGAAGAGAGGGGATTAATTAACAGCAAAGGGAAAGAGCTAGTCCATGGGGAATTAGTAAAGCAGGTATTAGCCAATTTACTCTTACCAAGAGAAATATCAGTGGGGAATGTAAACAGACACCAGAAAGGTCATAATTTTGAGGGAAAGGGCAATAGGTTAGCAGATGAGAAGGCTAAAGAGGCCTCCCTCTGTACCCCTTTGAGGTTGATGGTTCTGATACTCTCTATTTCCGAGAAGTTTGGGGTTCCTATATTCCCTGAAAAAGAAGTGAAAGAGCTGGAACAACTGGGAGTGACCTGAGAGATCAAGAGAGATGGTTCTTCCCAGATGGCAGACAAATGTTGAGTAAACAGGTGATGAGAGAGGTACTAGCAGTCTTACCCCAAGGGAGTCACTGGGGAGTATGGGCTGTGTGTGATCTGGTTCTTAAATATTTGGGATGCATGGGCCTTTGTACTGTAGTAAACAAATAAGCAAACTATGCATAAATTGCCAAAAGGTCAATAAGAACATTTTAAGGAAGCAAGAACAAGGGGGAAGGGAGCCGGATCTCAGGCCAGCAGAGTATATTCAGGTTGATTACACTGAAACGTCCCCAATCGGTCAGCTAAAGTATGTTCTGGCTGTTGTAGATCATCTGACAGGATCGGTGGAGGCATATCCTCTGGCCTCAGCTACAGCATCAAGAACTTCTAAAATTATCCTTGAACAAATCATTCCTCGTTATGGGTTAGTGGAAAACATAGACTCAGACAACAGTAGCCACTTACCTCTGGTGTACTGCAGAATATTATGCGAAGCCTGGGTGTCACATGGAACTTCCATACACCTTGGCACCCACTGCCTTCAGTGAGAGTGGAGAGAATGAAACGAACTTTAAAGAAGCATCTTTCTAAATTGTTTTAGAAACAAAGTTACCCTGGATTAAGTGCTTACCCATAGCCCGATTGAGGATTAGAACTGCCCCTAGGAAAGAACTGGGAATGTCCCACTATGGAATGCTTTTTGGCTTGCCTTTTCCTTGGAGGACTAGAGGCAGCCCTTCTTTAGAGTCGAAGGATCTCTTCCTTAAGAATTATATACTGGCTTTGTCCTCTACTTTGTCATCCCTCAGGCATCGTGGTTTGCTCGCCCAGACCCTGCCTCTTGAAATTCGCTATCCATCAACACCAACCTGGCGGTTGGGTCCTAATCAAGTCATGGAAGAAGTCCAAACTTCAGCCAACCTGGGAAGGACTCTATCAAGTTTTGTTGACAACCGAAACTGCAGTCTGGACAGCAGAAAGAGGCTGGACCCAATATACCAGAGTAAAAGAACCAGTGCTCAAACCAGATGATAAGTACCCAACAACACCATCTGAGTCCTGGGAAATAACTCCAACCTTGGATCTATTAAGGATCTTTCTGAGAAGGCAATAGTTGGGAAGCACACATCAGGAAAGGGGAGGGATTGGTCGGACCCTGTATCAGTGAACTTTGCAGGAAGGTATCCCTCCACTTGAACTTAACTTGTAGAGGTCAGGTTATTGCCCATAACCACTTTGCCTAGTGCTGTGGGAATCTGACAGATGAAGGGTTTAAAGCTCAGTCTGAGAGTGAGAATAATTATACTGGCTATGATGTTCCAGGTTCAGGATGCGACAAGTTCCGTCAAACTGGTGATAAATGTAACTGAAGGCCTAGATTCCCAGACCATGCAGTTTGATGCCTGCCAAGTAATAGACTGTGGGGATTTGGAGCATCAGCGGTGGCTGAGTGGGAAAAATAAATACCTATGCCCAGAGCCACTGGGGAATGGTTACAGTCAAGCTCCCCCTTGCCCCTCTTGAGTCAATGTATGGTGGACCACCCAGTATGAGGGATGAACCGTGAATATGGGATGGGTCTCACCAAGATCAAGACCATTAAAGGGTAAGATAAGCTTTTATGGGAAGTGGATGTGGCTCAACTGATAGAGTGTCCACCTACCATATGGGAGGGTCCAGGGTTCGATACCTAGGGCCTCTTGACCTGTGTGGTGAACTGGCCCACGCACAGAGCTGCCGTGTGCAAGGAGTGCCGTGCCACGCAGGGGCACCCCTGCATGGGGGAGCCCCACACTCAAGGAATGTTCCCTGCAAGGAGAACCACCCTGAGTGAAAAAAGCTCAGTCTGCCTAGGAGTGATGCCACACACATGGAGAGCTGATGCAGCAAGATGATGCAACAAAAAAGAGATGCAGTTTCCTGGTGCCACTGAGGGTACAAGTGGACACAGAAGAACACATAGCGAGTGGATACAGAGGCAGACAACGGGGGGAGGGGAGGGGGGAGAAATAAATTAAATAAAATCTTAAAAAAAAAAAGATAAGCTTTTATAAAGGTAATACCCTGCCAGACTGTAAAAGTCTTCAGTGCAATCCAGTAGTAATAACTATTAAAAAGGCAGACAAACTAGAAACTGGGAGCAGCACCAGAGATCAGGTAGTTGACAGAGTATATGGAACAGGAGCAGACATTACAGGTAAAGATCCTCTGGGGAGGTTTCGTATCCAAGTCCTTCTTCCTTCTGTGGATATGATGTCAACAACGACCTCTCCATCTAACCCTTCAGAGATACCAAAGGAAAATCAACCAGAAGCCAGTTCCTTAATTCAGAATGATCCCAAAGCAGTTGGGATACTTAAGGCAGAAGATTTAAAGTAAACCGACAGAGACAGGATAAGGGGACAAAAATGCCTGGGTAGAATTGATCAAATATACAGTCCAGAATCTGAACAAAAGCAACTGTTACTATTGTGCAACAGGCTGGCCCACTATTCATATCGTACCCTTTCTGTTGGGTATGGAAAAGCATGAAAGGGAGTTTAAGTGCATGGTACTCCTCTTCCAGAATGCTATTCCTGGTGAAAATTGTAGTACGTTGTCTTCTCTCTTCCCTCCAGTCAAGAAAGGAAACATCAAAGCCATACTGCCTTCCTGCCTTGGTCCAGAAAGCCACTCTGCCTGTCTTTCTAGATGGGGAGAAGGACTCCAGGATCTTGGGACCATGACCTTATGTACATGAGTGTGGAACGTGAGTAAGGATAGTACTGGCAATTTCTCCAGTTTGGCTATACCCCAGCAGACCTTTGGTGGTACTGCGGAAAGGGCGTCCTCCAACCGTGTTACCTGAGAAGTGGGAGGAACCTGTGCTCTGGTTCAATTGGCCATCCCATTTACCGTGGCATTTGAAAAGGAGGAAGAAACACAAAACCAGGGAGAGAGAAAGAAAAGATATTTACCTGGTTCCTTTGATGACTGAATTTATCTAGACAGTATAGGGGTTCCCCAGGGAGTCCCAATGAATTGAAAGCTAGAAATCAGGTAGCGGCAGGATTTGAGTCATTCTTGTTCTGGTGGGTCACTGTTAACAAAAATGTGGATTGGATTAACTATATATATTATAATCAACAAAAATGTATCAATTACACTAGGGATGCAGTTAAGGGAATAGCAGAAGAGTTGGATGCTACTAGCTGAATGGCATGGGAAAATAGGATAGCCTAGACATGATGCTAGAAGAAAAAGGAGACATCTGTGTTATGATTGGAATTTGTTTCTGTATGTTCATCCCCAATAATACGGCCCCAGATGGGACTATCACCAAAGCTTTGCAAGGCTTAACAGCCTTATCTAAAGAGTTAGCAGAAAATTCTGGAATTGACAACCCACTCACATGATTAGAGAGCTGGTTTGGAAAATGGAAGGGAGGGCACAGTCTGTTCTGAGTTCCCTTTTCATCATGGCTGGGGTTCTCATAGCTTTTGGATATTGCATCATCCCATGTGCCCAAGCATTATCTCAAGATCTCATTGAAATGGACCTAACCAAGCAGATGCCCATACAGTACAAGCAAAACAACTTGTACCCACTTAAAGAGGAAGATCTCTATGATGAAGAATATGAGGAGGCTCTTAGCAGATTTGAGAAACTAAATTGTGTAAACTAAAAAGAGTCTAAAAGAAAGAGGGGGGATTTGTAAGGAAAGGATTAAGTTTAGTTTTTACATAAAGTCTCTTATTTTCTCTCCTCTGTGTCTCTTTTTGTTGCATCATGTTGCTGTGCCAGCTCTCTGCATCGGCCAGCATTCCTGTGTGGGGCAGCACTCCACGTGGGCCAGGTCGCCACATGGCCAGCTTGCCTTCACCAGGAGGCCCTGGACACCAAACCCTGGACCTCCCATACGGTAGACGGGGCCCCCATTGCTTGAGCCACATCCGCTTCCCTGTCTAACTACTTTGATAAGCATAATGTTTTAGAGAATCATCCATGTCGTGGCATGTATTTTTTACATTAAAAAAAAAAAACAACTGCTGAGCCAGAGGCATAGGCTGACAGGGCTCCAAATGTGCCAGTGCCTGAACCCGCGTGAGAGTGCCCTGAAGGCATCCGGGCGGTGCTGCTGGGGTACCCAGGCACCCAAATTGGCTGGAAACTTCTAAGGTGTCTGCCATTTGGCTTCTGGGGACATGCTAAGGGCCATGGTGGGTTCTGGCTCAGAGCTGGGAAAAAAGCTGAAGGCAACAGTGGATGCTGGGAAACTGGTGAGTGATGAAGTGGTGGTGGAGCTCATCGAGAATTTGGAGACCCCTCCATGCAAGAATGGTTTTCTTCTAGATGGCTTCCCTTGACTGTGAAGCAGGTAGAAATGGACTGGGGAGCTGAGGGGCACCCAGACAACGACTGCCTCTCTCCCACTCACCAGAGGAGCTGGAATCTCCTCAGCTGGGCTTTCATCCCTTCCCGACCTCTGACAGGGGCAAGGCTCTTTCTAAGGGCTGGGGAGGCTGAGTCCCAGCTCATACTTGGCTTTGCTTCCCATCACAGTCCTGACAGCAGAACTACCTCAGAAACTGAGCTGTTGTGTTTTCCTGACTTTTGACTCACAGGGACACCTGGAGAGAGGAAGGAAGGTGCAGAAGTCGCCTTTGCCTCTTCCCTCTGCTAGGAGCGTGTGTCCTGGGCACCGATCGGGTGTGAATCTGGGCAGATGAGACCTGGGGACCGAGGTCCTCAGTCCGGGTCACAGCCAGGATTTCTACTGCAGCCTCACCCGGCATAGAGGGCTTCTCCTGGGCCGGAAGCCAGGGCCTCCCTCCTCTGGAATCCCTCGGGGATCTTTCCACAGCCTGGGAGGCCAGCCCCAGGCCGAAGCATCCCACCTAGGAATGCTCACCTAGAGAAGAGAGGGTACAAGCCCAGGGCCTCCACCGAGACATAAATGAGTAAAAGGAAAATCTTTCTTACCCTAACTCTGGTTTTGAGTCCCAGTGGGGAGAGGGGAGGGGCTTGCAGCAGCTTTGTGGTCAGAGACAAGCATCCCCCACTTTTCCTGTAGCGCTAAGGGTGCCTTGAGGGGAGGGGTCATGACCAGACTGCAGAACAAGTGCCTCCCTCTTTCCCACCAGCCAAGAGTAGGGGTCCTGCCACTGCGAGCCCTGCTCCCCCCGCTCTTTCTCCTCCCCTCTTCCCCTTCCTAAGACTGCTCCCCGCAGGCCCTGCTGTCTGCCAGAACTCCCCCACGAGAAGACACGCTTTCCCTGGTAGATCTGGCCTCGCACTCCAGGGAGCAGAGCCAGACACCACCCACTCCCTCCCCTGGCCTTCCCTTTGCCTGACAGTAACCTCTGCCACAGCTGATGTCACCCCTGCTTTGCCCTGACACAGCAGCTGAGCTGGGTGCTGCATGGCTGCCAGGTCCAGGGCCACGGAACGTTTTCCCAGCCAACAGTCGGTTGCTCTCCTGTTCCATCCCTCTGCGCTAATGTATCCACCTGGGGACTGAGTGTTGGTGCTGTCGTCCCGGTCCCAGTGCTCGGCTAAAAGTCAAGTCTCTGCTCTAGGTAGAGGGTGGGGAGAATGGAGCCAAAGTTCTGGTCCCGCCCCTGGGGAGCTCACAGACTTCTAAGGGACACAAGACAAAGCACAATAGCAAACTGGGCGGCTCAGTATCTGATGACAGCAGAGCAAAGCATAAACCTACCCTATTACATGGCGTAGTTCAGGGAAGGGAGAGAGGGTGCCCTCCCTAATAGAGGGGCCCCTATTAGAGGGGTGAAAGTGGGCTTGAGATACAGACTCACTTAGCTTCTTTTTGTGTGTGGGTGCTTACTTATATGCATTGTACTAGGTGCTTTGAAAATCTATTAATACTTATAAACATATTTAACCTTATTTTGCAAGGCTCAAAAAAGCGATAGCCACCTGGGGTTGTTGGAGTAGGAGGTGAGGTGGGGGGGATATATCAGTTGCCTAACACCTGCTAGGTGTGTGCTAGGTACTTTACATATTTCGTCTAGAAAGTAGCTCTCCCCAGTCACAGAACACACTTGCTAAGCAGGGAGCAAGGAGCCTTGCTGGGCCCTGCTTCTCCCCGTCCTTACATCACCCATGACTGCCCCATGGTCCTACTCCAGTCCTTCTTCAGGCTACATAAACTCTGGAACTTAGGGTCCTAGCCTGGGGCAAGTTACAACCCGAAAGCCCTCCTGGGTCTCCTGGAGGCCCCTTCTTCTACTCTACTCCCCAGTCCCACCTTTCTGCTCCATCTCTCCCTGCCCAAGGGAGAAAAGGCAAATTGCCACGCTTGCCCTCAGCTTCACTTTTGGCATCTAACATGTGAAAGTAATGTCATCACAGTGGATTTCCAGGCCATTTCTCTGCTCTTGCCACACTAGAGATTGGCCTGATTCCTTTAAAAAGCCCAGAGGCATTTTCTTCTCATTTCCAACAGAAATTCTGGATTTGTAATGTCATCTGGCACAGATATAATCTTGTCAAGTCCTCAGTTTCCCCTTGTCCTCCTTTCAAGCAGCAGCCCAAGAATGAACCACACACAAGCCACTCCTCCCAAGCCCGCCTTTCAGCTGAGGACCAGCCAGGGGCAGAGAAGAGCCAAATCCAGCCCCATTCACAGCAAGCCCCCCTGCTCCACCTCAGTTCTTCCAGACTCAGCTGCACTCACACAGGCTCCAAGGGGCTGTTGACCGGGTCAGTTTCCCAGGACACGCCAGGGACCCAGCATTCTTCTTCCTCAATGCTCTCTTTGCAAAACCTCCACCTTCCCCAGACAAATGCCAGCTTCTTCCTGAGCTCCTGGCCAGGTTGGCCACCTGGCAAACCTATGGCTACCCTATCACATAGCTTGGCCTTGGTTGAGGGCAGACCATGCTGCCAACTCCGGGGCCAGGGGAGGGCCACCTGGAACAGCAGGGACCCTGGGAAAGTGCTGGGGACCTGGTGCTGGCCAGTCGGCTTCCTGCCAGGCCAGGCTGGGACCTGGGGCAGTGGGTGGGAGCTGAAGCCACACTTAGGTAATCACAATGCCTCTTCATGTTTCAGGGCTTATAAGCAAAGAAGATGCTGCGGGCAGAGGTGGGGCTTTCTGAGGGGAATGAGTATACCTGGACTCAACCCCGAGAGCAGGAACAGAATTTTTTTTTAAAAGATTTATTTTTAAAGATTTATTTCTTTTCCCTCCCCCCCCCCCCAGTTGTCTGCTGTGTCCATTCACGGTGTTATCTTCGGTGTCCACTTGTATTCTTGTCAGTAGCACCCAGAATCTGTGTCTTGTTTTGTTGCATCATCTTGCTGCGTCAGCTCTCCATGTGTGTGGCGCCATTCCTGGGCAGGCTGCACTTTCTTTCGCGCTGGGTGGCTCTCCTTACGGGGTGCACTCCTTGCGTGTGGGGCTCCCCTACGCGGGGGACACCCCTGCATGGCAGGGCACTCCTTACGCGCATCAGTACTGCACATGGGCCAGCTCATCACAGGGGTCAGGAGGCCCTGGGTTTGAACCTTGGGCCTTCCATGTGGTAGGCAGACTCCCTATCTGTTGGGCCAAATTCACTTCCCAGGAACAGAATTTGATTCAGTGAATGGGAGGAGCCTATTTTCTGGTCACTGGGAAGGGAAGGGGGAGAGCACAGTGAAATCAGCATATGATGGGAGAGATGGAGATTGAATTGTCCCCCTCTGTTTCCCTCAGAGGTAGGGAACAGACATTGCTCTCTTTTTTTTTGGTGGGGGGAGGCATTTTTAGGGCGTTGGAACTTATTGACATGATATTGCAATGATGGATATGGGCCGTTATACAGCTTGTCAAGTCCTATAAAACTATACAGTGCAAAGTGTAACCATAATATAAACTATAGACCTTGGTTAGTAGCACTGCTTCAATATTGGTTCATCAATTATAGCAAATGTACCCCTCAATGTAAGCTATCAATAGGGGAAAATGTGGGAGGGATAAGGAGTGGGTGTGGGAATCACCTACAGTTTAATTTTGTTTTTGTTTTTGTTTAGTTTGTTTTTATTTCCCCTATGCCTTGTTTAAACTTTATTTTGTATACTTAATAATTGAAAATATAAACAATTAAAAACTAAAAAGAAAACACAGTTAAATAAAATCATACACTTATCAATTAGATGTACTGGACATATATAAAAATTATTTTGAATCATACATTATGTTACACAACATATTTGGTTCATAGTAATGCAATCATACAGTATTGCCCTTTTGTGCAGACATTGCACTTTATTTTTTTATTTTTTATTTTTTTAAAGATTTATTTATTTATTTAATTTCCCCCCCTCCCCTGGTTGTCTGTTCTTGGTGTCCATTTGCTGCGTCTTGTTTCTTTGTCCGCTTCTGTTGTCGTCAGCGGCACAGGAAGTGTGGGCGGTGCCATTCCTGGGCAGGCTGCTCTTTCTTTTCACGCTGGGCGGCTTTCCTCACGGGCGCACTCCTTGCGCGTGGGGCTCCCCCACGCGGGGGACACCCTTGCGTGGCTCGGCACTCCTTTGCGCGCATCAGCGCTGCGCATGGCCAGCTCCACACGGGTCAAGGAGGCCCGGGGTTTGAACCGCGGACCTCCCATATGGTAGACGGACGCCTTAACCACTGGGCCAAAGTCCGTTTCCCGACATTGCACTTTATAGCGGCTGTCTCTTCTCCAGAGGAAGATGAGGAGGCCGTGAGAACGGGTCTTATAGACCTCCATTCTGTGATGGCGGTGATGTAATTCACCTGGGGCCATGCTCCCCATTCTCTGCCCTCAACCCAGGAGCAGCCCAGTCAATACCTAACCTTAGCAGGCCTGTTCCTGGGACACTCAGCTCCCCAGATGGCATATTTTGGCACAAGGGTTCCCCTAAGAGCTTTTTTTTTTAAATCCCCTAAAATCTTTCCAAAACTTTCTTAGACTACACAGCAGTCTCTCCACCCAACCTTCCTACCACCACCCTAGCCACCCACCCCCAGTCACTGGGAGTCAGACTTCCATCCCAGTCTGGTGGTTCTCCCAGCTTTCCTTGGGTCCCTCGCTGTTTTCTCTCCCAGGTGTTTCTCTTGCTAAAACCACTGCACGTTTATCCAGGCTTGGCTTCTGCTTCTTAGGGACCTAGATTAACACAGGACTCTAGGCCTCCAGAATGGTAATCCCTCTGGGACCAGGGCCAGACATGAGACTTCTAGAGTTGCCCAGAGTAAAAGGGTAAGAAACAGTTTCCAGAAAGGGGACCCTCGACCCTCTCATTTGTCTGCTCCATATAGTCAGGAAAGGTCTTTTCTGTAGTCCGACGGTGGAGTTGGGGGCATGGGGCCTGCTGCCACCTGGTGGTCCTTTTAGGCAAAGCAACTTTGCGACTTCCCAGTCAGTTCTGTGGTTCTGCTCAGGGGATGAGAGAATTTTTCTGGTGTTTGAGTCCTCCCCCCTCCACCCCCCCCCCCCCACCTCATTTACAGCATAAGTTATAGGAATCCTGACTTCTAAACTTCATGCCCAAAATTTCTTCCCTGAAAATCAGCACCATAAGAGGGGACAGAATGAGCTGAGGCTTTTAGGAACATGAAGAGAAGGATGATTGGGTCCAGTTCCTTGGGACATCCCCAAACGGATATGCAAGATCACACAGTAGGTACTCGATACATACATAACACATTACTTTTGCAATTAAGTGGGGCCACTGCTTTCATTGTCTCACCACCCACCCTTTAACCTCTGTGCTGTCTCTCCCCCAAATATTCTGTGGCTTCCTCACTTTCCAAGGTCACCTTTTAATTGGTCAGAACTCTTCTGGACCTTTTAGCAACATTTGACACTGTTGATCACCACCCCTTTCTCGAACACGCATCTTCTGACTTTGATTATTTCAATAATACCTGGTTCTCTTGTCTTTCTTAGGATCCTTCTTTCCCTTACTGGCTCCTCTTCTTTCCCTCAACTCCTTAAACTTTCTTTCCTCCTCACTCAGCCCTCTGGAAATCTCGATTGTTCCTGTAGCTCCAATAATCACCTCTAACTATTTGATCCCCTCATCATTTTCCCCAGTATTTTAATTTGCTACAGGCTGCCAATGCAATATGCCAGAAATATAATGGCTTTTATAATAGGAATTTGTTAGGTTAAAAGGTTGCAGTTCTGAGGCTGTGAATGCATCCAAATCAAGACATCATCAAGAGATGCTGCCTCGCCAACTTGCAGCTATAGGTGAAAAGGCACATGGCAGCAGCATCTAAAGATGCTTTCTCTCCAATCTCAGTTGTGGATGATTGGGCACATGGTTGGGCAAAATGCCAGGTCACTAGTCGGTCCTTTCTCCTTCAAGCCTTGTCTCTTCAGCTTCAAGCTGCTCCGTGGGCCTAGCCTCTCAGGGGCCTCTTTCCATGCCTCTGTGCTCCACTGATTTCAGCCTCAGGTTTCCGGAACCTCGCCTTCTGTCTCAGAGGCTTTCCCCGCTGTGTTTCTGCTTTCAGTCCTATGTTTATGAAGACTCCAGCAAGAGGATAGGTCATGCCTGGGCCCTGTCTCCCTGAAACAATCTAGTCAAAGTCCCCCCAACTGAATCCAATCCAAGCAAAGGGTCCTGTGCCCACAGGAATGGATTAGCTCCAAGAACATGGTCTTTTTCTGGGATCCACAGAAACGTAAAACTGACATATCCAGGCTTTATCGGTTTCTCGAGCTCTACGCCAAATTGTGTGAGGGCCTCTGAGACTTCCTCATCTGAGTGTCCTATGAACACTTTGGACACAAATACACCTAAAACTGAATTAATCACCTTCTGCTGAAGCCTGCCCCTTCTGATTCCACCCACTCCCAATAACAGCATCTCTATCCTTCCAATTGTCCAGGTTTGAGAACTTGGGGCCAACTTCTCTTTCTTTCTCCTTTGTACCCTATATCCAGTCAGGTGCTTATATCAGCAAGATCTGTCTATAAGGTATCTAGCATATCTTCCTTTTCCTTTCCTTTCACCACCATCATTCAGGCTTTCATTATCTGTTTCCGAACTAGCACATAAATCTTCCAACTAGTTTCATTGCTTTCAGTTTCCCTCTAAATCAACCCAATCTAGGGTTGTCATCTAGGGTTGTCATAAAGAACATTTTGATTATTGTAGCAATGTGATATTATTGATGAATTTCAAAAAGAAATAATGGATTATGTTTGTAAACTGATCTTTTCCTCTGGGCTTATTAGATTATATTGGCTTCATAGGTTTACTTGATTAAGTAATTATGTAAACCTCTTGTGCCAGTAGGACATTGAGTCCCCACCACAGATAAAAAGCATGGCAAAGGACAGAGTTAAGGGCTTTTTAGTGTTGGAGTTTTGATGCTGGAGTTTGATGCTGAAGCTGGAACCCCAGGGAGACAGAACTGTTCACCTGATAGTCTACAGCTGACCTTGTGGAAAGAGGCAAAGCCTAGAGAGCCTCATCGTCTACAGCTGACCTTGTGGAGGAAAAAGAGGGGCTGAGCCTAGAGAGAAATGAGCCCTGGGAAGAGAGGAATCCCGGAAGACTGAACCCTGGCAGACACTGGCAGACATCTTGTTCCAGTACATGGAAATAGACTTTGGTAAGGGATGTCACTTATGCTTTATGGCCTGGTATCTGTAAGCTCCTACCCCAAATAAATACCCTTTATAAAAACCAACTGATTTCTGGTATTTTGCATCAGCACCCCTTTGGCTGACCAATACAATTATATTACTCTTTGCTCAGAAACTTTCTTTGTCTTTCTATTGTATAATTATTTAAATGCCTGGCATTGGAAGATTTCCACATCTAATACCAACTCTCTTGCCAGACTTACTTCCTATGCTCCAGCCAAAATGGAACAGTTCTTCTAAGAAAAAGTGTTCCCACCTGCCTGCCTTTGCTCATGCTGCTTTCTCTGCCTGGGTAACACAGAGGAGGTCATTATCCTTGTGGTCAGACAGACCTAGTTTTGAAGCCTGATTCCACCATGAGTTATTTCTATGAACCTCAATTTCTGCATCTGTAAAATGGAGATAATAAAAACCTACCTCAGGGGAGTGGATGTAGCTCAAGTGGTTGAGCACCTACTTCCCATATATGAGGTTCCAGGTTCAATCTCCAGTACCTCCTAAACAACAATAATAACAAAACCTACCCCATAAGATGGTGTAGGATTAACTGAGATAAATGTAACATGTCTGTGGTGTGGGTAGCCAATAAATAGTGGCCATCTCAATGTCGTTCTCTTCAATATTCTATTTTTGACCTTCCCACCTCATCTTTGATGGTTTGAAACTGGATGGACTCCAGAAAATTAGGTTCTTAGAGTTAATCCATTCCTCTAGATGGGACCTTTTGATACGGTTACTTCAGTTAGGTGTGGGCCAGACTTACTTAAGTCCTTTATGAGAGAATAAAATTCAGACAAAGAGAGAGAAGGCAACAGAAGTGGAGAGAGGAAGCAGGAAACTGAAGATGAAGGGAGAGTCCAGCAGATGCCACAGGTATCCTGCCATGTGACAGAGAAGTCCAGGATATCTACAGTCAGTCGAGAAAGCATCACCTGTTGCTGACTTCATTTGGACATTGTCATGGCCTCAGAAAAATTAATTTGCAAGCAAATAAATCCCCATTGTCAAAAACAACCCATTTCTGGTATTTTACATTTCAGCAGCCTGGCAAACTAAAACATGACCCAATCACCCTTTTCCTCTGAACCCGTGTTAGATGGTGGATCTATAATTACATTACTTCTTATTGTAACTATTTGAAGATACTTGCCATATATTTCATGCATCTCCTTCCACAATGGTAATCTTCAAGAAGGAAGTCATTAATACAATGCCTTGGTTCCAGCCTGTAATAAGCAAACCCATTGCATGGATGACTCCCATGTTGAGAAATGCCATAATGACTTCTTGCTAAAACATAGAGCTTGTGTGACAAAGGTAGCTAGTCAAGAGTTTCTCCGAGTTCGAGGTGAAAATGTGTTGGAAACTGAGGCACGTGGCCTCACAAGGAGAGACGTGCTGTCTCCATGGCTACACATGCAACCTAAGGAATGCAGTAATTAAGAGTTTCTGGCAAACGGATGAAGCTGTTAAAGGCTGAAAGAGAAGATGAGCACATTCCTTTTGTAGTAAGTAGAACACTTAGACTTTGTACCTTGAGATAAGATGTTTTTAAATTCCCTAGACTATGAGTAATGCTGATAGTTAATTGCATGTTGCTGCTTGCAGTCACGTAGCCTGGGGTGTATCGAGAACCCCTTGTAAACAATAAAGTTATCTGATGCGTCTCTACTCGCAGGCCCGCTGATCCCAGCTCTCTCGTTCTTCCTTTCTTTTTCTTTCTTTCTCTGTCTCTTTCACTCTCCTTTTTCTCTTTCTTTCATTCCCAATACCCTTCGGGTCCAAATGTCCAACAAAAAAAAATGAACCTGAAGTATTTATGAATGTAACTACTCACCACTGGATTTTAAAAGCGGATTCTTTTTCTAAATATAAAAGTATATTTAAGGGAGTGGATGTAGCTCAGGTGGTTGAACGCCTGCTTTCCATGTACAAGGTCCCAGGTTCAAACCCCAGTACCTCCTCAAAAAACAAACAAATGTAAAAACCAACGCTTGTTGGGGAGCAGATGTTGCTCAGTGGTTGAGTGCCTGTTTCCCATGTATGAGGTCCTAGGTTCATTTCCCAGTACCTCCTAAAAAAAAATACACATAAATTATTGTAGAAAAAAATTACCAAAATTAAAAGCATCTGTAATCATATCCTAAGATAACCTCTGTTAAATTTTGGATTAATTTACTTTTAGTCCTTTTTTCTATGCCTCTATGTAAGTATAGCATACACATAAAATGTGGATTCTGTTACAATATAGAGGTATATACCAGAATTTTTCACATAGCATGTGGTGAGCATTTTCTCGTGGTATTAAAATATTCTTCACTGATTTCTGCACAATAATCCACCATGTATTGTAATTCATTTCATCTTATTTTTCTAATGTTGGCTATTTAAGTTTCCTTTTTTGCTACCATTATAATAATGCTGACGCAATTACCAGAATAGATCTCTAGAATTGGGATTACAGAGTTAGAGAAATAAAAAAGTAAAACTCTTGGATCGAATTCCTGTTCGGAAGAGTTTTAATGAATTTATATTTTCACCAGCTACTATAGCTTTTTTATTAATTTCTGTCTCTTTTCTAGGTTTTGAGGAGATAACAATTTCAAGAACAAACTGGTTGTGTTCCATATTTTAAGGCGAGAATCTGATGTACGAAAAGTTTGGGCTTAGTTCAACCCACATTCCAGATTCCAGTAACCACGGAGGGATAAAGATTCCTAAATCTTACAATTTCTTGCAATGTTATAATTTTCTTCTTGTTTGTTCTTTTAACTTAGCCTGTTTCCTTGTGATTATTAGAAGTTTAAAAAAATTTTTTTTTGAAAACCTCAGGAAACCTTGTTTGCGTCAGGGACAAGAAGCAGGGAAGTGGAGTAGACACAATCATTTTGTTACTCAGTGGCCTCAGAAAGTCAGGTCTCCTGCTATATATCCTCAGAGCACTCTGTGCCTCTCCTTTGTAGTACTTTTTATGATTTTTAAGTCTTAAATTATTCATGTAAACACTTTTTAATGTCTGTCTTCTCCACTTAAGTTCCATGAGGCAGGGCGTATGATGATTTTGTTTGCAGCTTCATCCTCAGAGCTAAGCAAAGTACCCACCATGTAATGGACACTCAGTAAACGAATTCTGTGGAATGAATTAGTGACTAAAGTGAGAACTGAGTGGAAGAATATGTCTCTGTGTAAGCGGGGCTCTCAGAGGCTGGAACAACAAGGAGGTGTCTCAGGTAACTGACTGCCTTAAGACCCTGAAATGAAGTGGAAGAGTAAGCATCAGGGGCACCTGTCCTGCTCCAATCTCTCTCTTCAAAGGCTTTGTGGGAAGTGGATGTGGCTCAAGAGATTGAGCTCCCACCAACCACATGGGGAGGGGTCCCTGGTTCGGTCCCCAGTGCTTCCTAAAGAAGACAGTGAGCTGGTGCAGCAGGCAGGTGCAGCAAGCTGACACAATGAGACACAAGAAGAAAAACATAATGAGAGACACAACAAAGCAGGAAGCAAAGGTTCCTGGTGCCTCCTAAAGAGTACAAGGAAGGCAGTGAGCTGATGCAGTGGGCAGGTGCAGCAAGCTGATGCAACAAGAGACACAAGAAGATAAACACAATGAGAGACACAGCAAAGCAGAGAACAGAGATGGCTCAAGTGATTAGGCACCTCCCTCCCATATCAGAGGTCTTGGGTTCGGTTCCTGGTGTCTCCTAAAGAAACAAGGAAGGGTGGCAGATGTGGCTCAACTGATAGAGCATCCGCCTACCATGTGGAGGGTCCAGGGTTTGATCCCCAGGGCCTCCTGACCCGAGTGGTGAGCTGGCCCACATGCAGTGCTGCCACGTGCAAGGTGTGCTGTGCCACACAAGGGTGCCCCACACGCAAGTAATGTGCCCTGTAAGGAGAACAGCCCTGCATGAAAAAAGTGCAGCCTGCCCAGGAGTGGCACCACACACGGAGAGCTGATGCAGCAAGATGATGGGACAAAAAGAGATGCAGTTTCCCAGTGCTGCTGGATAGTGCAAGTGGATGCAGAAGAACACACCGCGAATGGACACAGAGAGCAGACAATGAGGGGAAGGAGAGAGAAATAAATAAAATAAATCTTTAAAAAAACCACAAAGCCTTTGCACAGTCATCTGTGCCTCAGGTGTTGTGAATGGCTCTGAGGGTGAAAAGAATTGAGTTATTTAAATCCTCCTTCTTAAGCACCTCTGTCAGACAACTCCTTTCTCTTTCATACCGTTCTTTCTCCTTCCCTCCTCCTGAAGTGGGTCTCTCTCTTTCTATCCTGGTATATCAATCTCACATAAAGTCAAGGTTTCCAAGGGCTCAGAGAACCTAAGATTTAAGTCTTTATTTTTGTTGATGCATCTTCTGTTTTCCACCCACCTGAATTTATTGGTTCTCTCCATCTGTCAATCTTCTGTGGAAGGCAGGGACAAATGGACATGGATGTCTAGGAGGGTTCTCTAGAATTGGGAAGCAAGTTAAGGCTCTCATGTAAAAAGATCTCTTTTGAGAGATGAATGATACAAAGTGTATTCTAGCAGGATCTATGATAGGAAGGAAGTTAAAGAATGTGGTGGGTCATTTTGATGATGAGTTGTGACACTCTAGCCTCTCTGTGAAGTCCAAGATGAAATTGAACAAAATGCTTTTTTTTTTTTGCTGCAATAGTACTTCATACATCGCAAACTTTCTAATTGATCTGCTTTGTTCCTTGTTATGTTTAGCAGCAGAGCAGAGTCAGTGGAGGACCTTGGTCCAGAGCTGCAGTGTCCGTTGCATAAAAATAAATAGAAGTTCCACCCCATCAAGATGGTGGAATGAGAAACTCCAAGGATCTATCTTTCCACACACTTTGAAAAACCAGCAAGAACAGGCAGAAACATCTTTCTGAAAGCTCCAGAAGATAATTAAAGGATTTCAGTAAGAAGGCAAGTGCCAAATCAAGAAAAAGGCAACATAAATGTGGTCAGATCTCATGGAGTCCTAGCTGGCTCCTTCTCCGTCCCTTCAGTAACTAAGAGCAGAACTGGACAGTGCTCCCAGTGCGTGTCCCTGGACCCAATTGTGGAGAGAGCAAAACAGCCCTCATGCACGTACTAGGAACATGTATGTCTGGGCCAGTCTGTCTGATGGCAACCTGAGGGACTGAACCAGGACATTTATTGTGGGCTTGCTGACCCTGAACTTGAGGTGGCTCATAGACCTCTCCAACAGGGCTCTATAGAAGAACAGTCAAATTGCTGCTGACTGGGGCAAAGGCTTGCTGGCTATGGGAACATACAATGACATGCCTGGGACCATGAGGAAATGCTCTTTTCTAGGAGTTAGAGATATTCCAATCTATGTAAATGGATTCCTAGGGCCATGTGTACATGTCTGGGACAAGAGTTATGCACAGAAAGGACCAGTGAGGACCCTACACTTTTGCCTTGAGCTAGTCCTTAAACTCATTGTATGGCTAAGCTCTGAAGAAGCGTACTCACTCAGACCAATCTTCAAAGACTATTAAAGGTGTTTTCTTCTACATAGAAGGATACAGCAAATGTAGCAAAGACTTAAAATTGGTGGATCTGGTTGTGATAGTTTGAAGCTTTTTGTGGATCCCAGAAAACAGCATATCCTTAGAGTGAATCCATTCCTATGCACCTATTGTAGGTAGGAACTCTGGACTAAATTACTGCTGTTAAGGGCCTTTGATTAGACTGCATGGCCCAGCATGGATTAAATCCTCTTAATGGAGTCTTTTATAAACAGAGGACTAAAGGCAGCAGACATACAGAAAGAAAGCTGCAGAGATAGAGAAACTCCAAGAGACTGAGAGAGAGGTCCTGGAGGTTGGAGACTGGAATCAGTGGAGCACAGAAGCATGGAAAGAGGATCCTTAGAGGCTGCAAGAGATGAGGTCTGGTGGAGAGGGAAGAGACAAGCCATATGCCTGATTGCCCAGAGCTTAGCTCAGGGAGAAAGTAAGCCTGGAGGAGAAGGCAGAGACCCAGATTGGCAGAGCCACTATTCTGTCTTGCAACATAGTATGAGTCCATGAGCACCAGCAGCTGATCTTTGGTGAGACAGCATCTCTGATGATGCCTTGATTTGGACACTTTCACAGTCCCAGAACTGTAAGCATTTAACCTAATAAATTCTCATTATAAAGACCAACCCATTTCTGGTATATTGCTCCCAGCATCTTTTAGCAAACTAAAACACTGGGTATCTGGGAAGATGAGTTCTCTGTACAGAGATTGTATTATTTTTGCAACCATCCTGTAAGCTTGAAAATACTTCAAAATAAAAGGTTTAAAGAAAAAGAAGGTCATTAGTCAACAAACTAATGAAATCGAAATAAAAAGGTTTAAATTTTAAAACCCATGCACACATAGAGTAGGAGACGACTCCCTCGGACTTAGTGTAGTCATGTCTGCTTGCTTGGTCCCACCATGTTTGTTACTGAAAACTTAGGCTACTCAAATTTTAGTATTTTTCACACAGATGAACCCTAGTGGTATATTGGTGAAGCTTAATGTCTTTACCCAGGGTTCTTGCTTATAAATAAGTGATTTCTTCCATTGAGAATCATTGTCATAGTGAAATACTTACTTATGGAGTATGTCCTATAGGTCATGTGTATTGGGATGAAAAAAATTGTGGATCATTATATAGGATACAGAAGGTAGTTTTCAGCTTGCTTCTCCCTGGAGAACTTGGAATGTGAATCATCCTGGGGTTCCTTTCTCTAGAATATGGAATATGACTTGTCCCAGGGATTCCTTCTGGAGAACTTATAAGATGATGGGCCACAAGTTTCCTTCCTACAGGCTTTGACATCTCTGGGCTCTTTGTCAAAGTCTAGTAGATCTGGCTGGAACTGAAGAAGCTGGCTGGGATAGGCACAGCATAAAAAGGAAGTACACTGGTAGCAGATAGGGTTAATCCTTCTCCCAGTACCTATATTAGAATAGCACATGACCAAAAAAAAAAAAAAAGAAATTGAACCCAATAAATATAAAGAAATGGGATTAATTCCCCAGATGAGCTAAAAGGAAACAAGATGAAGAGGTGCCTCTGATATTCATGGGCCATGAGGCTTGTCATGTGGTTATAAAACTCTTCTTACAAAACACATATCTAATAAAGGACTTGTATCCAAAATAGACAAAGAAATCTTAAAACTCAACAATAAAAAACAAACAACCCAATTATAAAATAGGCGAATTATCTGTACAGACACTTTCCCAAAGAAGATATACAGGGAAGCAGACTTGGCCCAGTGGATAGGGTGTCCGTCTACCACATGGGAGGTCCGCGGTTCAAACCCTGGGCCTCCTTGACCCGTGTGGAGCTGGCCCATGCACAGCGCTGATGTGCACAAGGAGTGCCATGCCATGCAGGGGTGCCCCATGCGTAGGGGCGCCCCACGTGCAAGGAGTGGGCCCCGTAAGGACAGCTGCCCAGAGCAAAAGAAAGTGCAGCCTGCCCAAGAATGGTGCTGCACACGGAGAGCTGACACAGATGACACAGCAAAAAGAAACACAGATTCCCGTGCCGCTGACAACAACAGAAGCGGACAAAAAGAAGAACACACAGCAAATGAACATAGAGAACAGACAACTGGGGTGAGGGGAAGGGGAGAGAAATAAATAAATCTTTAAGAAAAAAATATACAAATAGAAAATGAACATAGGGAAGTGGACTTGGCCCAGTGGTTAGGGCATCCGTATACCACATGGGAGGTCTGCGGTTCAAACCCTGGGCCTCCTTGACCAGTGTGGAGCTGGCCTATACGCAGTGCTGATGCACGCAAGGAGTGCTGTGCCACGCAGGGGTGCCCCCCCACGTAGGGGAGCCCCATGCGCAAGGAGTGTGCCCCGTAAGGAGAGCCGCCCAGTGCAAAAGAAAGTGCAGCCTGCCCAGGAATGGCACCGCACACACAGAGAGCTGACATAACAAGATGACGCAGCAAAAAGAAACACAGATTCCCATGCTGCTGACAACAACAGAAGTGGACAAAGAAGAAAGAGGAAGCAAATGGACACAGAGAACAGACAACTGGGGCGGGCGGAGGGGAGAGAAATAAATAAGTCTTAAAAAAAAAGAAAATGAACATATGAAAAATTCTCAATATAATATGTCATCAGGGAATAGCAAATTAAAACAACAGTGAAATACCACTGCATACCTATTAAAATGGCTAAATCCAAAACTCTGACAACACTAAATGCTGTTGAAGTAGTGGAGTGACAGGAATTCCCATTCATTGCTGGTGAGAATGCAAAATGGTACAGTCACTTTGGAAGACAATTTGGCAGTTTCTTACAAAGCCAAACACAGGCTTACAATATGCTCAAGCAATTGCTCTTCTAAGGTTTTTCCCATATGAGTTGAAAACTAATGACCACACAAAAGCCTGTACATTAATGTTTATAGCAACTTTATTCATAATTGCCAAAAATTGGAAGCAACAAAAGATGAATGGATAAAAAAACCATGATACATCTATACAAGGAAATATTATTCAGCGATAAAAAGAAATGAGGAACTTTCAGAAAGCTGGCATATTAGAAAGACATGGATTCTCTTCTTTCCCAGAAAAATAGCAAGAGGACAGGTAGAAACGGCCTGAAAAAAATGTCCTAGGGTATAGGACACCAGGGGAAGGCTGAACACCACCCAGGAGAGAGAGGGGCACAGGAAGATAATCTCAATGGAAGGACCATGAGTAGAAGCTGCAGCTGTAGCCTTTCCCTCACCCTATGGGCAGACAATGTTGAATCATCTGGCCTCAGGCCAGCTACTACAGACAAAGAGGGCCGCAGGGATCCATCCCCTCAGGAAGGTGGAGAGAGAGGGACGCAGCCAAAGGCTAATTCAGCTTGATGCCCCACAATTTGGTCTGCTGTGAACCACGAGCCCTTTCAGGCTAGAGGGGCGCACCATTGTTTTGCCTGTGAGCCAGAATGGGTCTGAAGAGATCCAACCCCCTCAATCACCCTCCCTAATGACCAGGACTGGTTATTGAGGACAGAGAGAGAAGGAAAAGGGAGAAAAGGCATAGGACTGCTTGCAAAAGTTGGAGAACAGCCTCTGAGAAAATTTGAATGGTCAGGCTCTTAGCCTCCAGGCAGGCTATGGAATTGATCTAGTCAATGTTGCTGGGAACACACTTACACCAGGCTTTGAACAGAGAGGCTGCTGAAGAGCACCATCTGCTGGCAGACCAAGGAAATCCATGTGAAGAAATTAAAAGTAAGTAAGTAGGAGAGGCTTTTTCCAGCCTTTCCAGCTTCCCTCCCCAAGGCCCTTGAAAGCAGTTCTGCAAACCACTACTGGGTTCATGGCCCAGATTTGAGCAACTAACAGGGAAAATCCTAAAGACCTAAAATAGGTTGAAACCAAGAATCAAAGAATGACACTGACACAGATTCCCATCACTAAATCCCTACAAAAGACAGAGAAACTGTCTTTTGCACCAGAGTAATTCAGCATCATAATTAGATGCCTAGGCATCAGCAAAAAATTATAAGTCATGTTAAGAAAATGGAAGAAATGGTCTAAGCAATGGAACATATGAAAGCCCCAGATAAGACAGAGGATTTAGGAAAACTAAACAAGATTCATACAAATTTCCAAAATCAAATTAGTGAGTTGAAAGACAATATGGCTAAAGAGAAATGGACATCAAGAAGACATTGATGACAGGAAAACAGACTTGGCCCAGTGGTTAGGGCATCCGCCTACCACATGGGAGGTCTGCAGTTCAAACCCCAGGCCTCCTTGACCCGTGTGGAGCTGACCCATGCGCAGTGCTGATGCGCTCAAGGAGTGCCGTGCCATGCAGGGGTGTCCCCTGCATAGGGGAGCCCCCCACACAAGGAGTGTGCCCTCTAGGGAGAGCCGCCCAGCGTGAAAGAAAGTGCAGCCTGTCAAGAATGGAGCCGCACACATGGACAGCTGACACAGCGAGATGACACAACAAAAAGAAACACAGATTCCCATGCCACTGATAAGGATGGAAGCGGTCACAGAAGAACACACAGCAAATAGACACAGACAGCAGACAACGGGGGTGGAGGGGGGGAAGGGGAGAGAAATAAATCTTAAAAAAAAAAAGACACTGATTAAAAATAAATTAAAAATATATTTTTAGGTGGTGGACTTGGCCCAGTGGTTAGGGCGTCGATCTACCACATGGGAGGTCTGTGGTTCAAACCCCGGGCCTCCTTGACCCCTGTGGAGCTGGCCCATGCGCAGTGCTGATGTGCACAAGGAGTGCCCTGCCACGCAGGGGTGTCCCCCACGTAGGGGAGCCCCATGCGCAAGGAGTGCGCCCCGTAATGAGAGCCACCCAGCGTGAAAGAAAGTGCAGCCTACCCAGGAACGGTGCAGCCTAGACACAGAGAACAGAGAACCGGGGTGGGGGTGGGGGGAAAGGGGAGAGAAATAAATAAATAAATAAATCTTTAAAATATATATATATATATATATATATATATATATATTTTAAAGAACAAAAAAGAATTTGAAAACCTGAATACAAAAATGACAGTGCTCATGGGAATGAAAGACACAATAGGTGAGATTAAAAAAACACATTAGAGGCATACAAGAGCAGACTTGAAATGCTAGAAGAAAGAATAAGTGATACAAAAAACTACAGCTGAAATTGAAGCAAGAAAAAAGAATAGGGAAAACTGAGCAAAGGCTCAGGGAGGTGAATGATAACAAGAAACACAACATGTGTGTTATGGGAGTTCCCGAAGGAGAAGAGAAGGGAAAAGTGGCAGACAGAGTATTTGAGGAAATAATGGCCGAAAATTTCCCAACTCTCATGAAAGAAATAAACTTACAAGTTTAAAAATCATAGCATACCCCAGTCTGAATAAATCCAAATAAACCTACTCCAAGACACATACTATTCAGAATGTCAGATGACAAAGAAAAGGAGAAAATTCTGAGAGCAGTAAGGGAGAAGCAAACCATCACATACCAGGGATGCCCAGGAAGACTTAGTGTGGATTTCTCATCAGAAACCATGGAGGCAAGAAGACAGTTGCATGATATAATTAGGATACTGAAAGAGAAACACTGCCAAGCAAGAATTCTTTATCCAGCAAAATTGTCCTTCAGATACGAAGGTGAGTTTAAAACATTCACAAACAAACAGAAACTAAGAGAGTTCATAAAAAAGAATCTGCCTTTGCAGGAAGTATTAAAGGGAGCCTTATAGCCTGAAAGAAAAAGACAGGAGAGAGAGGCTTGAAGGAAAATGTAGAAGGCAAAAATAGCAGAAAGGAAAACCAAAAGAGTAAAAAGATAGATGAAAATAAAATATGACATATGAAAACCAAAGATTAAAATGGTGGAAGTAAATAATGCATTTACAGTAATATCATTGAACATGAATGGATTAAAATCCCCAATAAAAAAATACAGGCTGACAGAATGGATAAAGAAAAATTAACCATTCATATGCTGCCTACAAGAGACTCACTTTAGAACCAGGGATATAAAATGAAGGGTTGGAAAAAGATACTCCACACAAACAGTAACCAAAAAAGAGCAGGAGGAGCTATACTAACGTTGGACAAAACCGACTTCAAGTGCAAAAAGTTATATGAGATACAGAAGACCATTAAATATTAATAAAAGGGACGATTCACCAGGAAGAAATAACAGTCATAACTATTTATGCACCTAACCAGGGTGCACAAAAAAACATGAGGCAAACACTGGCAAATCTGATGTGAGAAGTAGACAACTCTACAATAATACTTGGAGACTTCAACACACCACTCACATCATTAGGTAGAGCAATAGACAGAAGATCAACAAGGAAACAAAGAACTTGAACAATATAAACAAGCTAGACCTAACAGACATGTACAGAATGTTGCATCCCAAATCAGCAGGTTATAAAGTCTTCTCAAGTGCCCATGGATCTTTCTCCAGGATAGACCAATGCTAGGTCACAAGGCAGGTCTCTATAAATATAAAAAAGAATGAATTTATACTAAGCACCTTCTCAGATCATAATGGAATGAAACTGGAACTCAATAAAAGATGAGTAAGGGGAAATTTTGCAAGTGTGTGGATCTTAAACAACACACTCCTAAACAATCAGTGGATCAAAGAAGAAATTGTAAATGAAATTAGTAAATATATTAAGATGAATGGAAAGGAGAACACAACTTATCAAAACTTACGGGATACAGGGAGAAGATGTGGCCCAAGCAGTTGGACACCTGCCTCCCCATGGGAGGTTCCAGGTTTGGTTCCTGGTGCCTCCTAAAGAAGATAAGCTGATGCTGCAACCAGCAGATGCCACAATGAGCAGACAACTTAGCTAGCAGGGAGCAGATGAAGTTCAGGTTGTTGGGCCCTCACCTCCCATGTAGGAGGTCCTGCGCTTGGTGCCTAGTGCCTCCCAGAGAAGATAAACAGACAGACAAGGAAGCCATCTGAGGAAGGGGGGAAGGGTGATTAAAAAATAAATCTTTTTAAAAAATTGTAAGTGCTTATTTTAGAAAAAGAGAAAGGTCTAAAAACAATGACCTAAATAAAACACACACACACACACACACACACACACCCTTATGGGATACAGGGAAGGCAGTGCTGAGAGGGAAATTTATAGCCCCAAACTCCTATATTAAAGAGAAGAAAGAGCAAAAATTAAAGATTTTGTTGAACAACTGGTGAAACTAAAAAAGAACATCAAACTATTCTGAAAGCAAGCAAAAGGAAAATGATAAAGATTAGAGCAGAAATAAATGAAATTGAGAACCAAAAAAACAATAGAGAAAATCAACAAAACTAAAAGCTGTTTCTTTGAGAAGATCAGTAAAATTGACAAACCCTTAGAAAGACTAACAAAGAAAAAAAGAGAAGATGCAAATAAATAAAATCAGAAATGCAAGAGTGGAAGTTATGACTGCCCCACAGATATAAAAAGGATCATAAGAGGTTATTATGAGAAACTGAATGCCAACAAATTAGACAACCTAGACGAAATGGACAAATTCCTGGAAATGCACAAAAAACCTACATTACTCTACAAGATATACAAACTTAACAGACCAATCGCATTTAAAGAGATTGAAAAAGTTATTTAAAAAATCTTCAAACAAAGAAAAGTCCAGGGCCAGATGGCTTCATAGGTGAATTCCACCTAGCATTTTGACAAGTATTAGCACCAATCTTATATAACTATTGCAAAAAATTAAAGAGGGTGGAAAATTACCCAACACATTTTATGAAGCCAACATCACCCATACCAAAGCCAAATAAAGATACTACAAGATAAGAAAATTACAGACCAATCTCTCTAATGAACATAGATGCAAAAATTCTCAACAAAATACTTACAAATAGAACCCAACAGCATATCAAAAAAAAATTATATACCATGACCAAGTGGGATTTATTCCTGGTATGCAAGGGTGATTCAACATAAGAAAATCAATTAATGTAATATACTACATTAGCACATTGAAGAGAAAAAAACCACATGATCATCTTGATCAATGCAGAAAAGGCATTCAACAAAATCCAGCATCCTTTCTTTCTTTCTTTCTTTTTCTTTTTCTTTTTAGAGGTACCAGGGTTTGGGGATTGAACCCAGGACTTCATATATGGGAAGCTGGCACTCAACTGCTGAGCCACATCATCAGCTCCCCTGAGCTGTTTTTTTCATTTGTTTGCATGTTGTTTGGTATTTGTTTGTTTTTAGGAGGCATCAGGAACCAAACCCAGAACCTCCTATGTAGGAAGCAGGTGCTCAACTGCTTGAACCACATCTACTACGCCCACATCCTTTCTTGATAAAAACACTTCAAAAGATGCGAATAGAAGGAAAGTTCCTCAACAAGATAAAGGGCATGCATGAAAGACCTACAGTCAACATTGTACTCAATGGGGAAATGTTGAGAGTTTTACCTAAGATCAGGAAGAAGACAAGGATCCAACAATGCCTACTGTCGCCACTGTTTTTCAATATCATGCTAGAAGTTCTAGCTAGAGCAATTAAACAAGAAAAAAAAAAAGACATCTAAATAGGAAAAGAGGAAGTAAAACTAACTATCCCACACATGACATGATCTTATATTTAGAAAATTCTGAAATGTCTAAAAAAAGCTACTTGAGCTAATAAACGAGTTCAGTAAAGTAGAAGGATACAAGATCGACACACAAAAATTGGTAATGTTTCTTGACACTAGCAGTGAACAATCTGAGTAGGAAATAAGGAAAAATTTTTCATTTACAACCGCAACAAAAAGACTCAAATATCTAGGAATATCAAGTACAGGAACTCATTCAGAAAATTACAAAAAACTGCTAAAAGAAATCAATGAAGATCTAAACAGATGGAAAGACTGGAAAGATATTCTGTGTTCCTAGATAGAAATACTAAATATCATGAAGACATCAACCCTACCCAAACCAATTTACAGATTCAATGTAATACCTATCAAAATTCCAACACCCTACTTTACAGAAATAGAAAAGTCAGTTACCAAATTTATTTCAAAGGGAATAGGATCCTGAATAGCCAAAACCTAAAAAAGAACAAAGTCAGAGGACTCATGCTTTTTGACCTTGAAGTGTATTATAAAGCTACAGTAGTCAAAACATCATGGTACTGGCATAAAGATAGACACATTGATCTATGGAATTGAGTTGAGATTTCAGAAACAGATCTGCACCTCTGTGATCAACTGACTTTTTCAAATTGTATACCTTTTATTTTTAACATATTTTTATTTAGTTTTTAAAAATACATAGATCACACAAATGTTACATTAAAAAATATAAGGGATTCCCATGTGCCCTACTCCCACACTCCCTACTTTTCCCACATCAACTTCTTTCATTAGTGTGGTACATTCACTGCAGTTAATGAACACATTTTGGAGCACTGCTACACAGCATGGATTATAGCTTACATTGTAGTTTACACTCTCTCTCAGTCCATTTGGTAGGTTATGGCAGCATATATAATGTCCTTCATCTGTCCCTGCAATGTCATTCAGGACAACTCCAAGACCTGAAAATGCCCCATATTACACCTCTTTTTCCCTCTCCCTGCCTTCAGCAACTCCAGTGGCAATTGTCTCCATATCAATGATATAATTTCTTCCATTTTTTAAAAAATTAGTTTCCATTTTTATTTTTTTATTTTTTTTTTGAAGATTTATTTATTATTTCTTTCTCTCCCCTCCCCCTCACTGCTGTTATCTGTTCCGTGTGTCTATTTGCTTCGTCTTCTTTGTCCGCTTCTGTTGTTGTCAGCAGCACGGGAATCTGTGTTTCTTTTTGCTGTGTCATCTTGTCGTGTCATTTCTCCGTGTAGGTGGCACCATTCTTAGGCAGGCTGCACTTTCTTTCACGCTGAGCGGCTCTCCTTACAGGGCACACTCCTTGCGTGTGGGGCTCCCCTACACAGGGGACACCCCTGCGTGGCAGGGCACTCCTTGCGCGCATTAGCACTGCACATGGGCCATTTCCACATGGGTCAAGGAGGCCCAGGGTTTGAACCGTGGACCTCCCATGTGGTAGATGGATGCCCTAACCACTGGGCCAAGTCCGTCACCAATTTCTTCCATTTTTGATAATCCTACCAAGTCTACTTTTCCGGGATACAACAGTCACTTCAACAGATGGTGCTGGGAGAATTGGAGATGCATAATCCAACGAATGAAAGAGCACCCCTATCTCACTCCCTACACAAGAATCAATTCAAAATGGATCAAAGACCTAAATATAAAAACCAGGACCATAAAACTACTAGAAGAAAATCTAGAGGAACATCTTAAAGATCTTTTGGTAGGTGATGGTTTCTTGGATCTTACACCCAAAGCACGAGCAACACAAGAAAAAGAGAAATGGGACCTCCTCAAAATTAAATACTTTTTCACTCAAACACTTTGTCAAAAGGGTGAAAAGGCTGCTGACTCAATGGGAAAAAATATTTCAAAACTACGTATCTGATAAGGGCTTAATATCCATGATACATAACGAGATGCTACAACTCAACAATAAAAAGACAAATGACCCAATTTAAAAATGGGCAAAAGACTTGAATAGATATTTGTCCAAAGAAGAAATATAAATGGCAAAAAACCGACAGAAAACATGTTCAGTATCACTAGCATTTAGGGAAATGCAAATCAAAGCTACAGTGAGATATCATTTCATACCTTTTAGAATGGTCCCTATTAAAAAGACAGAGAACTACAAATGTTGGAGAGAATGTAAAGAGAAAGGAACACTTATTCACTGTTAGGCATGCAGAATGGCACAGCCACTGTGGAGGACTGTTTGACAGCTCCTAAAGAATATGGATTTGTCACATGACCCAGTATATACCCAGAAGAACTGAGAGCAGTGACATGAACAGACATCTACACACCAATGTTCATAGCGGTGTTCTCACAATTGCCAAAAGCAACCAAAGTGTCCATCAACCGATGAATGGATAAACTGTGGCATATATGCATGATGGAATGTTATACAACTGTAAGAAGAAATGAAATTGTGAAGCATAGGTCAACATGGATGAACCTGGAGGACATTATGTTGAGTGAAGCAAGCCAGACACTAAAAGGACAAATACTGCATGATTGCACTATTATGATCTAAGTATATTGTGTGAACTCATGGAGTTAATAACTGGAATATGGGTTAGAGAATGGAAAGCTGAGGGTTAACTTGTACAAAATTGGCAAAAAGATTGTTAATATTTGGAAATGAATAGAAAAGGTGAAAGCATGGCATAGTATTTGCAACGAGTTGCTATTACATGGGTACAATAGTGGTTGAAAGGGAAATTCTAAGGTCATCTATATCACTAGAAGGAATGCTAGAAAAAATATATTGTGGGACTGTGTAGCATAGTAAAACCTTATGTGAAATATGAACATGGGTAATATTGCATATGTAAAACTGTTTTTCTTTGAAACTGAACAAATGTATGTTAATGCTACAAGATGTTAATATCAGGCGGGGAAAAAAAGCCAACACATTATGCTAAGTGAAAGAAAACAGACACAAAGTACCACACATTCTATGATTCCATTTATATAAAATTTAAATCTAAATACATTTATAATGATGGCATTAGAGTAATGGTTATGTGGGATTGAGGAAGGACAGAAGGATTGAGAGGTGGCTGCTAAGGGAGGTGGAGTTTTTCTTTTTGGAGTAGTGAAATTGTTCTAACACTTTTTAAAAAAGATTTATTTACTTTTCAGAAATTTTTATTTATCCACCGCTCCTCCAGATGGTTCTGTCTCTCTGCTCCTTGTTTTCTCACCTTCTCCAGGAGGCACCAGGAACCAAACCCAAGACCTCTCACATGGGAGGCGAGTGCCCAATGGCCTGAGCCACATCTGCTCCCTGCGGGCTGTGGCATCTGCTGGCTTGTGGCATCTGCTCATTTAGGCATCTAGCTTGTTGCTGCGAGTGTGGTGTCTAGCTCATCTTCTTTAGGAGGCACTGGGACCCGAACCTGGCACCTCGCATGTGGTAGGCAGCGCCAAACTGGTTGAACCATATCTGTTTCCCAATTCTAACATTTTTTGTGGTGATGAATAGTAAAAGTCATTGATTGTACACTGTATTAGTCAGGGTTCTCTAGGGAAACAGAAGTGACAATATGTAAATAGTAAATAGTATGAGATTTTATAAAATTGTCTCATGTGACTGTGGAGATACACAAATCCAAATTACTTAGGGCAGGCTGAAAACCAGGGGTTCCAATGAAGGTCTTAGATGAGTTCTCTAGGAGATGCTGGCTCTCGGAAATAGAGATGTGAATACTCTCTGAATGCTGAAATCACTTCCCCTTTTAAAGCCTTCAACTGATTGGATGAGACGGTACTTTATTGCTGACGGCAATATCCTCAGTTGACTGTTGATGTAACCAGCCATCTATGCAATCAACTCATGGGTGATTAAAGTCCATGAAATGCCCTTGCATTATAATTAGCCCAGTGCTTGCTTGAAACAACTGGGCATCATTACCTGGCCATGTTGACACATTAGTCTAATCATGAGGTTAGGCTAATATATACAAAGTGCATATCCTACACTTTGGATAGATTGTATGGTATGTGAATGTATCTAAAAAAAAAAACTGCTTACAAAATGCATTATCCTGCCATTACCCACAGAATGGACTGGGGGATACTGTAAACTACAATGTAAACTATAATCCATATGGTGTAGCAGTGCTCCAAAATGTATTCACTAAATGCAATGAATGTGCCACAATGATGAAAGAGGTTGTTGATGTGGGAGGAGTGGGGGGGTGGGGGTGGGGTATGTGGGAACCTCATATATTTTTTAATGCAAAATTTTTTGTGATCTATGTGCCTTTAAAAAAAGACAACTTAATTTAAAAAATGCATTTTCTCAAACAAATTTTTTTAAATGCGTTATCAACACACAAAAAGATGCGGATAAACTTAAATGCATATTGCTAAGTTAAAGAAGCCAGTCTGAGGGGAAACTGATATGGTTGAGCACCGGCTTCCCACATACGAGGTTCTGGTTTCAATCTTGAGCTCCGGTACCTCAAAAAAGAAAAAGCCAGTCTGAAAAGGCTAAGCATATTGTACGATTCCAACTATATGATATTCTAGAACAGGCAAAACCATAGAGACAGTAAAAAGACCTGTGGTTGTCAGGGGTTTAGGAGATGAATAGGTAGAGAATAGGGCATTTTTAGGGTGGTGAAACTATCCCATATGATACTGTGGATACATGACATTATGCATTTGTCAAAACCCATAGAATTTACAACATAGAGTGAACTCTAATGGAAACTATGGTTTTTAGTTAATGTATCAATACTGGTTTATCAATTGTAACAAATATCTCACTAATGCAAGAGGGAAATTAGGGGAAGGGCGTTGGGAGGAAGTGGTGTATGTGGGAACTCTCTGTACTTCCTCTGCCAGTTTTCTGTAAACTTAATACTGCTCTAAAAAAAGATTCTGAGAAGTGGATGTGGCTCAAGTGATTAGGCTCTGACCTACCACACAAGAGGTCCATGGTTCTGTTCCCAGTGCCTCCTAAAGAAGACTGCAATTTTGTATGATCTATTTATCTTTAAAAAAAAAAAAGACAATAAAAAAGTAAAAAAAAAGACAGCAAGATGGCACAACAGGCAGGCATGGCAAGCTGATGTAACAAACTGATGTAACAAGACGACACAACAAGAGACACAAGAAGAAAAACACAATGAGAGACATAACAAAGCAGGGAATAGAGGTGGCTCAAGAAATTAGTGCCTCCCTCCCACATTGGAGGTCCTGGGTTTGGTTCCCTTGCCTCCTAAAAAAGCAAGGAAGACAAACAGACACAGCAAGTGCAACAATGAGGGGGTGGGGAGAAATAAAAATTAATTAAAAATCTATTTTAAAAAAACCAAACTTCTCTTAAGAGATGCCCTCATTCAAAGACTACTTTTAAAATACTCATCAGCCCAAATACTATCATTCCATTCTGCAGGTGTCTTCTGCTGGAAATAAAATGGGTATGGATACAGAGAGGCCTGGGACCTTTGTCCCTCAGAGTCAGTGACACTGGAGTCTTGACTGAAGTTATCTACCATAACCATGAATTACTATATATGAGTAGAGTGCACAAGAATGGATACTATGGAGAGGTAATTAAATTTGTTTTGTGCTTTATAGCACACAGTTTATAAAGGCTTCCATAATCTCTCATTTTAATATTGAAACAACCCTTAAGATCAGCAGAGCAGGCATTATTATCAAAACTTCGCAGACAGGGTAAACTAAGTCTCAAAAGTAACTTGCCCAGAACCATATGGGTAGTAAATTGCTGATTCAAACATTAAACCCAGGAGTCTTGGTTGCAAGGTCAAGGCGCTGAGGTAGTGGCAGCCTGAGGCACAGAATTCCCTGAAACTGGGTGCCCTTTGAACAGAGTTCGGTCACTTATGAAACATCAAGCACCAGGAGAAGCATGAAGACATGGGGAACTACTAGACATAAAATTATGAAATTCTTTTTTTTTTTAATATTTATTTATCCCCGCCCCCTGCTCCAGTTGTCTGTTCTCTGTGTCTATTTGCAGCGTTTTCTTCTTTGTCTGCTTCTGTTGTTGTCATTGGCATGGGAATCTGTGTTTCTTTCTGTTGCGTAATCTTGCTGTGTCATCTCTCTGTGTGTGTGGCGCCATTCTTAGGCAGGCTGCACTTTCTTTCACACTGGGCAACTCTCCTTATGAGGCACGCTCCTTGCGCGTGGGGCTCCCCTACGCGGGGACACCCCTGCGTGGCACAGCACTCCTTGCGCGCATCAGCACTGCGCATGGGCCAGCTCCACACGGGTCAAGGAGGCCTGGGATTTGAACCATGGACCTCCCATGTGGTAGACAGATACCCTAACCACTGGGCCAAGTCTGCTTCCACATTTGCAACTTCTTGAGCCAGATAAATACCCTAGGAAAGCCAAGTGCCTTTTGAAAACTTTCTCAAGCTGCATTACCTAACCTGCGTTCCCAAGGTTGATCCACACACCTAAAGAGGTTCAAGAATGAGCATCCAAACCCCTGTTGACAACAGGTCTCCCCCAGAATTCAAAATCATCACAATGGAATCTAAAACCACCTTATTTTCCTCTCCCTGCTTCGCTGGACCAGACTATTGGCTTCTTTTCATCAACCCTGTCCTAGATCCTGTTTTGCAAGCCAGGGAGCCTGTTGCAATTGTTCAAAAGTCTTGTGGGTGAGAGGCTCCCTTTCTTTCATCATCAGCTGATTTTACACAAAATGGTTGATACTGGCACAGTTCCTTATCCTTTTTATTCCCAGAGAAAACAAGTACCTTGAAGTATGTCTTATTGATGGGTAAAGTGGAAAGATTGGATATTGCTCCATCCAAGAAATCTACCGAGAGTCCTCTGGTCCAGGCCTGGCATGAAATTAATTCCCTTAATGGTATCTGAATCTGGGGTAGGAGATCCATGCAGCAGACCCAGGGGTAGGACAGCCACCTTTTCAACCCTGTCTCACTTATTTATCAAGTAACTGAGCCCAGCCCTGTGTTGTTTGGGAAGAGGGGGACAGTCTTAAGGGACACTCAAGACTGATAACTTCCACCAAGTGGATATTTTACCAAAACCATTGCAGCAACAAAGTAGCCTTGAGCAGGGAGCCAGGAATTGGAGAGAGGACAGCATTTCCCATCCCCAGCCCTCAAGGATGAGTGACTGCAGGGTCAACCACAAGCACTTGTGGGGCCTGTCCGATTCTAGGGCCTGTAGGTGAGCCAGGATAGGTAATCAGAGGTTGGAGCTAGGCACAGGCACAGATGTGCTTGGGTCCCATGCCAAGTCAAAGACCCGAGATTGGAAAGAAAAGAGATCATCTTGATAGATCTCCTATTTTGTGATCAAACTCAGAATTCTAGGCCCAGAACTAAGCAGAGTCATAAGGATAGGATCCCAGCTGAGCTGGGCCAGATACCCACTCCCCTTAAGGAGTCCCAAGTCACCTTGTCCTTATCCTTTGCTCTGTGGTCCATCCTCCCAATCAGGGCTTAGTTTTTCCCCTAGCTGAGTCCCACACCCCTATGTTACACCCTTCTATTGGTAAATCTCACCCGCAAGGCACGGGAGGGTACACATAGGATATAGACAACCTGGATCTCAGCAGTCCTTCCTTCTCCATCAGGGGTCAGAGACAGGGGCTTCCCCTGCCACTATATTTTCCTCCAGTGGTAGAGTGAAGTGAGGGAGGGGAACCCTCCTTGCTCCACTCCACTAAGGGACAGCTCAAGGTGAAACATTAAAGGCACCTCAGACATCGAGGGTGGAGACTGATAGGGAGGCGGTATACTTCAATCTCCCATCCCTGGCCTTGATCCCCACCCCAATCCATGTCGGCGCTTTCAGGAGCTTTTAGAGGGAATTAGCTCAGACCCACAGTGGAGTCCGCTATGCTCCCTCTTCTCCCAGCTCCTCCCTTTGCTTTCATCATCCCTTCTCTTTGCCCTCTGGGCCATCCCTCCACAAGGGCCTATCTGCAAGCATGCCCCTGTCCTTAGCTTTTGCCTCTTTCACCCACCCTTCCTCCCACCCCAGTCTGCACATCTTCCTCATATTCCCCACTCTTCCCTTCTTCAAATCCCTGCCTTCCAGTTCCCTCCCATCCCCTTTTTCCTCCTCTGCAAGTCCCAGATGGAGAGACAGAAAGCCCTCCGCAGGAATGATGGTCATTCCCCACCTCCCCTCCTCCCCACCTGCTCCCTCCCCCAGGGCAGGCACTGATTTCTCCCTACAAAAGGCAGCAGCCAAGGCTGTCTAGACCAGCTCTCAGGCTCCCTTTCCTTTGCCCTCGGCTTGCTCGCTTGGGCAGTGCCTCTAGCCCCCTCTTTCTCCAGGCGATAGTGGGCATCTGGGGTGCCAGGCCCCCACCTCATTTACTATGAATACTGTGGAAAGTCCCTATGGGCAGGAGCTGCAAACGTTGAGGAGTGGTGCCTGGGACAACCCTGCCTACAGCGGTCCCCCTTCCCCGCATGGGATGCTGAAGATCAGCACTATCTCAGGCTCAGGGCCCACCAGGCCCCAAGCCAAGAAGCCTGAAGATGGACCTCAGGAGAAGGCACAAAGGAGGACCCTGGTACACAGCTGCTGCCTCCGTATCTGCCGCGGCATCAGAGGTACCTGATCGGGGGAGGGATATTGGAGTCAGAAGAAGAGGTCATCAAAAGCTTCTTTTTTCTGAGGGGGAGGAACTGTGATCTGAAAAAGAGGTGGAATCTTGGGGTTTGTGAATTGTTTGTGTTAGAACTGTGTGCCCCAGAACACAGAAGCCAATCTGCTGGTCTCAGAGCAGGGCAGCCTGATGTGGTCATCTCTTGGGGGCTCAGAGAGGTATGTTGGAGCTAATTTGAGGGAGGACATGTATGGGAAAATGTCCTGGACTGTCCCACTGTAGCAAGAGCTCCTTCTCATGCTTTTGCTCTCCTTGGCCCAGTACCCTCACCCATGTCTATACCAAGGATGTTTTTCTCCAGGAGACTGATGGAAGAGGGAGACATGGGTGTGGTTAGAGTAGCTAGACTGATGGAAATAGAAAGGGTAAAGTGATGGAAATGGAAAGAGGGTAAAGTGATGGAAATGGAAAGAGGTTAGGGTGGCAATGGGATAAAGTCCAGGGGCAGATGGGTGGGGAAAACTGAGAGGGATCCTGCTGTTGGGGGACAGTGGCATCTCTCCAATGCTCCTTAGGGCTTTGGGGAACAACCCTGACTGAGAACACAACTGAGAACCGGGAACTGTATGTCAAGACCACCCTGAGGGAGCTTTTGGTGTACATCTTCTTCCTGGTGGACATCTGTCTATGTGAGTACCATCTGTCTTTGAGAAGTGTATATATGTGCAACCTGTATGTACACATTTCTGCAGTCAACATCTGTGGGGACAACATCCATCTGTGAAAGCAGACTGTGTCCTGTGAACTTAAAATCAATATTCAGTCCTATTTGTTACCCTTTGGCTGAAGATATTTTGTTATAAAAATAACTTGTCATTTAGTTCAGCGCAAGCAGGCAGATTGTTAAAAAGCTTGTTAATAAAAATTGCTTTGTCGAGAATTACATGGGGAACACAGTTTTAAAATTCAAGTTACTAGGGGCAAGTGCAGCTCAGGGTTTGAGGACCTGCTCCCCACATACAAGGTCCCAGGTTCAATCTCTGGTACATCCTGAAAACAAAACAAACAACAAACAAATGAAAAAACCAACTTGGGGAAGCCAATGTAGCTCAGTGGTTAAGCGCCAGCTTTCTACATATGAGATAAAAAAAAAAAATTCAAATACTGACTTCTACTCAGAAGCCATTGTTTTCTATTGGCAGGTAGAAGTTTTTACACTACTGTAAAGAGTGGAAACTCTTTCTGTTTGGGAAAAAGCAATAGTTTGCTTTTCGCTATTGTACAATGTCTGATCCGTTTCTTTAGAGGCAGGAAGAAAACTATCCAGGAGGCCTTAGAGTTCAAATCCCTGTTAAAAGAGTTAGAGATGCAAATGGAATGGTGGTGGTCAACGCAGGTAAGTTTCTCCTACTTGAGAGCACTCCACAACGCAGGCAGTTGAGGGAAGCTTATCCGAAGCCACAGAAGGAGAGAGTTTAATAAAGAACTGTAGGCTATAATAAGTTGGACCAAATAGATCCAAAAGTCCTGTTGATAGGAGGGTGCCACTTTGTTCTCAGTAAATTCCTTTTTTACAAGCCAGTGCAACAAGTAAGTTTGGTTAGTTTAATAGAGTTGTGTATTTATGAGCCGATTAGAACTGTAGGCAAGGTGCCTCTCTTACAAGGTGGCATTGTACCCTATAGAAGGTTCTGCTCTTTTTAAGGTGCATGAATCTTTTAAAAGTGGGGTATAAAGTCTGATAACAAAAAACTTGACAAAAAATGTCATCATCATTGTGAGCCACCCACATTGATGGAAGCCCTCTAGGAAACCGAGAAGAAAGCACCTTTCTCTGGCTGTATTCTGTTGGGACTCGCTCTGTGCTGGAGGAGGGAGGGGACAGTTCCAAGGGCTTACCAAAGGTCACTCAGGATGAAGTGAAAGGAAACTGTGTGGAGAACAACAGCAGGCCCAGAGTTCCTTCTGGGGGGCCCATTCTATTGCCTTCAGCAAATGACGGTCAGGAATTCAAATGTTTGACATATTGGTTTTTTCTTAACCATCTGTTAGGAAGGAGTGTTCCTTCTGCCTTTTCAGAGCCCATGACAGTGGCTGAAACCTCCAGAAGAAAACCTCTCTTTATATATGACTCGATTTCTCTATTTCCAGGTTAGCCTTTGGAACAAGATTGGGAGGTTTCTAACTCCCCAAAGTTACAGCGAACCATTTCTGACTCTGTAGCTCAGAAGCCCATTCACTCATATTCTTTACCTTGTGAGATCCCAACACACTGATAAATGCCAGAAGGTCTGTGAATTGCCAAAGTCTAAGTCATCAACTCAGTCCAATAATAATAGAATCCTCGAGCGGTGATGGGCTTCAGAGGTCATCTAGTTAAAGGATGAAGAAAAGGCAGCAATCTCTCCTATAAACCCTTCTAGGTTCTCTGTCAGGTGGTCAACCAGCCTCACCACAGGGAGTATTGTTGGGGGTTTCTCTGCTTCATGGGGCAATCTGTTCCACTGTTGGGAAGCTCTATTTTTTTCCCCTTAGTTAACAGACATCTATGAAGCCCCTCCTCTGTGCCAGACATTGGACTGAGGAATACAGAGATGACTGATACTTGGGCCTTTCCTCTCAGGAGCTCATTTTCTCCCTTTTAGAACTTTTTTCCCTTTATTGAATCATCCACTGCCCTGTTACTCTCCGAAGCAGTATGTAACAACATTTCAACTGTTTAAGTGACTGTAGCTATCTGGTTTCTCCTTGGCCATCTATACAGGTTAAATAACTTCTATTTTCTTACTAAACTAGTCAATATAATATGGTTTCCAGAGGTGATATTATGCAGAAATTAAAGACATAGGCTCTGAATTTATACAGACTTGGGTTCAAACACCAGTCTCTACCATTTACTTCCAGTGTGTCCAGATTTGGGGGATTGATGAGGTCATGAGGTGGAAGTGATGTCTGATCTGAAGCTTAAAAGATGAGGAGGATTTAGCCCCTTGAAAGGAGGCTGGAGACAGGGAAACTTCCAGGAAGCGGGAACAGCATGTGCCAAGGCCCAGAGGTCACACAGGGTATAGTGCAATGAGAGTATATCAGTGTGACTGGAGTGGAGAGTTTGAGGAGCAAAGTGGTAGAAATATGCAGCTGGTGATATAAGCAGGGCAGATCATGAATGGCCTTGTAAGCAAGGATAACAATTTAGACTTTATTCTAAGGGCTATGGGGGAGCCATGGAAGGGTTATAAGCATAGGTGCGACATGATAAAGTGTGATTTCTTCTAATTCTGGGAAGAGGATAAAACTCTGGACCTTGGGTCATTAAGAGATCTCTGGGAACATTGAGTGGGGAAGAGGATAGTCCTATGCTGAGCATATTAATGGACTATTTTATTTAAACCTCACAACAACCTTATCAGGGCCACTGAGTCAATTTAGTGGCAGTAGAGCCTGCTGGTTAAGCACTAGGTCTGTGAAGTCAGACTGCCTGAGTTTAAGGCCTGGTACTGCCAACTAAGCTGTGTGATCCTGGGCATGTTTGTTAACATCTCTTAGCCTTGGGTAATGATCATACTCACCTGATAAGATTTTGTAAGGGTTAAATAAATTAGCCCATTAATGTGCTTAGACAGTCTGGCACATGGTAAATTAAAGTTATTATCTTTAATTCACAACAGATACTACAAAGCTATATTGCAGTATCATGAATCCAACCACTGATGGGGGGTGAGAAAGGGAGAATTAACCTGATGCCTCTAAAGTTCTGAAAATTTCCACCTTTTAGAGAGTTGGACTCTTAGTAAAGACCTTGAAATCATGACAAGAAGATGTGCCCTTAACTGCCTTTGACCTTGAAAATTGAAGTTCCCACCCACAAAGCTCCAGACCCCACAAGAACTTTCTCACTAGTAAAATAAAACCAATCCTAGTTTCCTACCCCCATCTTCTCCCTGCTTCTTTCTTCTCCCTGGCAAACCTTTAGGCAAAATTTTTGAGCCCCGGGCATTGTCTCTGTATGACCACTTGGCGCTGTCCAAGGGCCTGGCCCCACTTCCCCGGAATCTCGGCTCCCTGGCCGTCTCCCTGAGCTCTCTCTGGTCTCCTAAAACTAGACTATGCATTTTCAATGGGGAATGAAAATTGGTTCTTAAGGCCAGAAAACTTTTAGATATTGTAATTGTTTGTGGCCTTCCAAAGAGCTATAGTACATAAACAGATACAGAACATATCCGTGGTATTGTAAATTAATTTAGTTGTGGAGACAATTAGGAAGAAGATGTCTAAAGATGCTCCTGAGGGAGGGGATAATGAGAAAAGGGTGAGAAACACTGAACTAGATTCTCTTAATTTTTCTGGTCAGTATGCTGACTAAGTTCTCCTGGCCCTGGACACTGACACAAAGCAGTTGTGCTGTTCTGTTGGGATGCTGTCTTCAAAGAGCAGAAGTGACATGAAGTTGGATATGACTTTTGTAAATGTGTTTTTTCCCTGTCAGTTCCTGTGACTGGGTGCAGATGCTCTAGGACCAATGTTCAGTATTAAGATAAAAATTGTGGCATAATGGAAAGATAAGAACACTAGAGTCAGAAAATTGGATTCAAATCCTAGTTCTGCCATTTACTGACTCTGTGACCTGAGGCATTTCTTTGCTTGTAAAACAAGGATAATAATACCTATCTTATGGAGATAGCATGTATAAAGAACCTAACCCAATCACTGGTAGTGATTCTTTTTGTATTGTCTAGTGGAATTTCAAACACTCACTTGTTACTCTACTCTGGTTCTAAAAAATTCCCTTTCCAGGTTTGTGGTTGGTTCCACATATAGAGGTGATATCATTTGGGCAGCATCAAAGTCTTTACTTCTGACATAAGACCTTTAGTTAAGGTGTTTCCTCCAGGCTTCAGTTTATCATCATCATCATCACCTCACCATCAGCTTCATCAGCATTATCAACAGCACAAACAGCAAACCTTTACAGATCATTTTTAACATGCCTAGCACTATGCTATGCATGGTATCTCATTGAATACCCCAAAGATTATGAAATTGGTACTTTATCATATCCATTTTACAAATCAGGAAAGATTTAGGTATGTTAAATAGCTTGCCCAAAGCCGTACAGCAAATAACTGGCAGAAGCAGGAATCCAATTCAGCTACTGTTCACCTGAGTCAAATTCTAAGGCTTTTACCCTCTACAGTCTTCTACAACTGCTCTGCATGCAAAATGTGTTACACATTAATTTATTAACACTCATCAACTCTTTAGCAAGGATAATTCTTTGCCGTACCCTAATGGAAGCAGGACCTTGAGAGAATTCTACCAACTGATTACTTTTCTTTCTATTGCTATATTTAAAAGATGATATAAAAACATTAAAGAGTATTTTGAAATATAATTCACTCTTAATTCACCAACATAACATCAAAGATAGTCCCACCTCTTACATTATCAGTCCTTATCCACACATATTCCCTTTATTTTTTTTTAAGATTTATTTTTCATTTATTTCTCTCCCCTCCCCCCCACCCTTCGCTGTGTGTTCTTCTGTATCCACTTGTATTCTTGTCAGCAGCACTGGGAAACTGCATTTCTTTTTTGTTGTGTCATCGTGCTGTGTCAGCTCTCCTTGTGTGCAGCGCCACTCCTGGGCAGCCTGCGGTTTTTTCGCACAGGGTGGCTCTCCTTATGGGGTGCACTTCTTGTGCGTGGGGCTCCCCTATGTGCCTGTGTGGCATGGCACTCCTTGCACGCATCAGCACTGCACATGGGTCAGCTCCACACAGGCCAGGAGGCCCGGGGTTTGAACCCTGGACCTCCCATGTGGTAGGCGGATGCTCTATCAGGTGAGCCATATCCGCTTCCCATACGTTGCCTTTAATTACTAATGAGGATGAATTAAACATTAAACATTTTCCATGTTTAAGCTTACAATTTGTATTTATTTTTGTACAAATTGCATAAAAAAGGTATGTTTTAAGAGGGGCAAGGAGAAGGGATGGGTGATGAAGCTTGGAGCATTCGACCCTACGTGGGGACAAACCACCAGGTGTCTCATTTCCAGGACCTGTTTTCTGGGGGGGGGGGGGGGGCGGGGGAATGGAAAGAATAGCCAACAAAATTAGGCATCCCCTAAATAGCAATTTGACCTGGGATGGGTCTTGGTAAGCCATAGCAACCAGCCATATTGACTTCTTCCCTCCATGCTCTGTTCTAGGAACAGAATGGGCCTAGAATCAGGGATATTTGAGTCTCATCTAAAGTGGAGCTATCTTTTTTATGCAGGCAATGTGGGTGAACCATCAGTCTTCTCATAATAACAACTATCAATTCTGTAGCCAGAGCTTACAAAGAGCTTTCACACCCATTATCTCACTTGATCCTGACAGCAGACCTATAAGGGATAGATATTATTTCCATTCCACAGATTAGGAAACTGTCATTATTGTCCTTATGAATAACTCAGGAATGATCAGTCATTCAGAACCATCCCTAATGGGTGGAGTCAGTCCTGGCCCAGCGATTCTTCCGCAGAGAAAGTGCTGGAGAATTATCCCCCCACCCCCACCCGCACTGCGTGTACACCCACCATCATGATATTTATGAAAGGCCTTCCGGCCTTTTGTCTTCTTGGCAATGGCTGTAGCCTTTTGTTGATGGAGGAAACATTGAAGGTCTTTGTGTGGAAATAATAACCATTTGTTTCAGGGGACAATATTGTTATCTCGAAGGTGCACCTGGGACTGGCTCTGTGTGGGAGAGGCTCTGAGCAGGATGAGGCTGGATCTGGCCACCATGGAGTTGGGGAGTTGGTGATTCATGGTTACATATCAATTAGTGCCAATTGAATATTCTTAATTCATCACCAGTTATAAAGAAATGCCTGTCTTTGCACTCTGTTTTCTTTTAGTAGGTTTCAAGTTTCTGCCCATAGATGGGTGGAATCCTGCATTTATAGGAGATGTTGAAATAAGCTTGGGGTTGGGAAAATGGTGGCTGCCTTTACTGAGCATTTCTAGAATTGAAAAGGAAAGAAACAGAAATGTACTGTGGTTCAGAAAATTTCTGTAGGTGAGCCCCTATGTGGCATTAATGATGGCAGAATATAATTGGTCACATAGAAGCATGACGTTAATGAGGGCCCAATGGTACAGTAGAAAGAACATGGGACCTAGAATAAGGTAACCTGGCTCAAATGATGGCTCTACCATTTATTAGTTATGTGTTTTTGGCAAGATAATTCAAGATATTTAATATCTTGTAGCCTTGATTTGTCAAACAAGGGTAATGTCTTCCTTGTGAGTTTGGTAAGAAAGCAAATAAGGTATTTAGCACAGTTCTGGGCATGTAGGAACCTTTCAATAAATATCAGTTGCCATTCCACATCAAGGTATAAATTAGGAAAATATTGAAATAAAAATTTTAAGCAACCCACTAGAAGAATGGGACCTGCTCGAAAGAACCAGGATAATGACTGTGAAGGATCAGAAAGTATAAGGCCTTCTGGAAGTGGTTGCCATGCATCCAGAATGGTAGTAGGATGATTTCTTGCCTTTACCAAGCTGGCTTCTTTACCCACTGGTTCATCTAGACACAAGAGTTACAAAGTCCTTCTACTACTAGGAGGAGGTGATCTGAGACAGTTTAACCCTAACAACAGGAATTGGGCCCTTCTGGTATGTAACTATTTAGCCAGCTTGCTTTTGCCTGTATTTCCTGTAGCAGAATTCCCCTTTGCTGTAGCAGAATTCCCCATTTTCCCAAAGCTTGGATCCTTGTTGCAAGACTGGTGGGCTTGGACACATGCTGTTGTTGTCCAATGCTGAGTGATGGTCTGTTACTTTGTTTTCCTCAGTAGGGAGCTATCACTGGTTTCTAGGAATACAGCATTGCATTTAAGTGCCATGTTCCCTAATCTTGGGAGGGCTTTTCACTAAGGACAATTCTTTTTTTATTTTATTTTTTAAAATTTATCCCTCCCCACATCCTTGCTGTTTGTACTCACTGTCTGCTTCTCTGTGTCCATTTGCTCTGTGCCCTCTGTGCTTCTTGTCTTCTCTTTAGGAGACACCAGGAACTGAACCTGGGACCTCCCATGTGGGAGAGAGGCAATCAATCCCTTGAGCCACCTCAGCTCCCTGCTTTGTTGTGTCTCTCATTGTCTTTCCTCTTTGTGTCTCCTTTTTCTGTCAGCTCGCTGTGCCTGCCCATCACAACAGCTCACTGTCTTGCTCAGCTTCTCTAGAAGGCACCAGGAACCAAACTCAGGACTTCCGATATGGTGGACAGGAGCTCAGTCACTTGAGCTACATCTGCTTCCCAAGGACAATTCTTAAATTAAGTCCAGAATAGCAGGCAGCCCTAGCTGAAGACATATAAATATTCTGGCTTGTTGTAGATGAGATCAGGCTGGAGCATTGCTGGTTTGAGAGGCCAGAGAAGGAGCATCTAGCTCGCATTCCTAAGCAGGAGTTTGAGTACTGGCTCTGTCTCTCACCAGCTGAATGATCCCGAGCAAATCATATCAACTCTGAGCTTCATAGTAAACGTTGCTCATGGGCAAAGTGAAATAATCAGAGCTACCAGGCTACTGGGAAACACTGCATGGGAAAGCGCTTTTTTTTTTTTTTTTTTAATTTCTCTCCCCTTCCCCCCTTCCCCCAGTTGTCTGCTCTCTGTGACCATTCGCTGTGTGCTCTTCTGTGACTGCTTCTATCCTTATCAGCAGCACCGGGAATCTGAGTTTCTTTTTGTTGCGTCATCTTGCTGTGTCAGCTCTCCGTGTGTGCAGTGCCATTCTTGGGCAGACTGGACTTTCTTTCACTCTGGGCAGCTCTCCTTACGGGGCGCACTCCTTGCATGTGGGGGTCCCCTATGCAGGGGACACCCCTGTGTAGCAGGGCACTCCTTGCACGTATCAGCACTGCACATGGGCCAGCTCCACAGGGTCAAGGAGGCCCAGGGTTTGAACCATGGACCTCCCATGTGGTAGGAGGACGCCCTATCCATTGGGCCAAGTGTGCTTCCTGGAAAGCTTTTTGAAAACTGTGAAATGTGGTAGGTGGCAAGGGATTATAATAATATTGATAATAATTTATTTTATTGGGAACTGGCAGTAGGAAGGCTGGGGTTTTAAGTGGAGGCAGATCCTTAGAACTGGGCTAAGGCTCCAGTCACAGAAAGAAGTCATAGGACAGTAGTTCTCAACTTTGAAGGATACGAGTTGGGGCAGTCATAAAACGAAGAACGTACCAGGCAATTGGTTAGACATGAGCTTTATTGGGACTTACAAACAGGAGAGATTCTTGGATGGTAGTAGGTTGAAGAATGAAGTTAGCCCTCTGCAGAAAAGTGAGAAAAGGAGGGGGAATATAAGGGGTTTCAGGACAAAGATGCAACATAGGGTATGAGAACAGAGTTTTGGCAAAAGTTACATGAGGGGTACAAACAGGGTATTTGGTGATGCTATCACAGGAAGGGAGTATACAGCCTTGAGGGGATTGAAGTTTGCAGGACTGTTTGTACATTCTTTCCTTTGGGGAGGTCTGCTACTTCTTAACTAGTGAGTGTCTACGTTATACCGGGCAGCTAAGTGCCTCAGGCTGTGTTTCAATTAAGGGGGAGTGGGATCCTGGTCCAGGGGTTCCCACATGTGTCAACAGTTTAAAAGAAAGAACAAGAATATTCAGACTCTACTGTAAATATAGGAATGGATAAAAGCAGGATTTTACCCAGGCTTATGATGATGATGACTAATAATCATTATTATAGTCATACTTCTTAAATAAGAATATATTTATGCCCCACCTACAGTTAAAAGAGATCTAAGTCAGCTACCCAGACACAATAAAACATAGTCCATTAGAACTAGAATAAAAAGACTTAGGAAAAGAAGTGGGAAAAGATATAACTTGTGCCAGATAACTTGTACCAGGAAACTTAAGATAAACAGAAGTATTGCAAATGAGGACAAAGCCCTGGTTCCTGGCAGCCAAAGCAGAAACCTAAATAGACTACTAAGGACTACTTGTTGAATAAGAAAAAGCACACCAGTTAAGAAGGACATACTAACTCTTGGAATAATTTGCCTTGTTAGTTTTTATATAGGGGACATGGACTATTATAATAGTTAAAAGCAATAAAAGGGAGGTGGATGTGGCTCAAGCGAATGAGTCCCTGCCTACCACATAGCAGGTCCTGGGTTTTGTTCCTGGTGCCTCCTGGAGAAGCCGAGCAAGAGAGTGAGCTGGTGTGAAGGGCAGGCATGGTGAACTGACGCAACAAGATGATGCAAAACGAGACACAAAAAGGAAACAAAATGAGAGACACAGCAAAGCAGGGAGCTGAGGTGGCTCAAGTAATTGAGTGTCTCTCTCCCACACGGGGGGTTTCAGGTTTGGTTTCCGGTACCTTCTACAGAGAAGATGAGGAAATGGACACAGAGAGCAGAGAGTGAGTGCAAAACAGCAAGGGGGCCGGGCAGGGATAAATAAATAAAACAAATCTTTTTTAAAAAATTGGAGCTACTTTTCCCTTGACTGTTTCTTATATCTACCTTTTAAAAAATGCATATTAAATTCTCATTCTATAAAGGCAATATGGGGGGTGGGAATACATGATATTATATGACATGATAGGATATATGATATGATATGATATGTGATACGATATGATATGTAAAATTTCACAGTATTCTAGAAATATGGCTTTACCCAGAAATAAAACTTGGAGAGTTTATTTTCAGGCAGCATGTTCTAGACTATCCCTATCAATTGGCCCAGTCAGCAAGCTCCACTTAATATACTATAAGAATATATTTAATTAATGTAGACTTTGGCACAAAATATGCTGAACTCATCCCCTGCCCTCTAGAGGTGATCAGACAGTAGGTAGCAGAATCTTTTCTAGCTCCATTTTTCTCAGAAATAACAGAATCTTTTTGGCAATGTCATCCTTTCCACACAAGTAAGGAAGTAAGTAAGGACTCACTTCCACACAAGTAAGGACTATGTTACAACAGAACAAAACCCAAAGGAAACTGGTTTAAATAATGGGATTCATTGTCTTGGTAAGGAAAACCCAAAGGAGGGCAGGACTGAGGGCTGATCAGTCCAGTGGCTTAATGGCATCATCAAGGACCTGTCTGTTTCTCTTATTCAGTTCTGCCAGCTATGCGATCAGTCTCATTCTAAGGCTGACTCCTCTGGGACTTTTTTATTCATATCCAGTTGGAGAGGGAACGTTCCAGAAGGTCGCAGAAATCCCTCTTCATGTCTCCTTGGCCTAAAATGGATTACCTGTTCATCCTTGTACCTGTAATGGTGGCCAAGGGATGGGCTTTTGCCGACTAGCTTAGATCTGAGCTTCCTTTCCAACTCCTGGAGCTGAGGTTGGATTCAGCTTCTGGACACATATGTAAGTTGATCAGGAGAGATGTGATATCTCAAATAAAATCATTGTATTAGCTAAGAGAAGAGGGAATAGGTCTTAGGGAAGCAATCGCATGGCCCAGAACAGCATCTGGCACCTGGAAATTTCAGCCTGTTGCTTGGAAACAAATTGGTGGGAAAAAATTTTTTAATAATTTTATTGTTATTGTTTTCTATTATTATTATAGCATTAATCGAACTCCATGAGAATGAAAGGAAATAAAATTGACCTTTTATACAACCAATTCAAAAATGATCTGTTTTCCTTTGTTTCTACATACATGGTATTTTTAAAAATACACACTTGTAATAATAGCATGGATGCAATTTTGCATTCTATTTTTATTACCATTTCACCGGTTGCATCATACTCCATTAAGTGGCTCAATGATATCTTAATTTACTTACTTATTGGCTCTCTGCAGGACATTTAGGTCACCTGTAATTTTTTTTTTTTAAATAACCCAGGCAATATTTTTGTACATGCGGCAGCTTCCTTTCTGGGGATTTATCTATGTCAAAATATGGTTCTTGATATGTATTTCTATATTATTATCAATTTTACACCAGAATAAAGAAAATTAAAGCTTGTTTTAAGAGTGATCTTTTGAGTTTACCAAGGGCTTTCACAATTCATCCCTGGACTTGAATATTAAGCTCTTCAAATAGAGTTTGCTTATAAGGACATTTCACAAAATTGCACAATCTCAACAATTTGCATTGATTTTGGGAAAGAAAGTCAGAGTCCCTAATCAGAAGATTTAGGGTGGTAGAGGTGGTAAAGTGATATGTTAGTGTAGTGCAGAGTGGTGGTTAAATTCATGATCTTTGGAGTAGGGAAGACCTGAGTTCGAATGTGAGTTCTACTTGCTTGTTATATGGCCTTGGACAAGTTACTTAATAACATTCCGAAACCCAGTTTTTTGCCTAAAATGAAGATAGTAGTTCTTATTTTCAGAATTAAATGGGATAATGAGACAATCTATGTTGAGGGGCAGATGAAGCTCAGTGGTTGAGTGCCTGCTTCCCATGCCTGAGGTCTCAGATTCAATCCCCACTACCTCCTAAAAAAACAAACAACTACAACAACAAACCTGGGGAATTCTAAGTTTCAATTATGGTGGCTATTGTTACTGTTATTATTCATCAATTGTGAACATGATCCGAGGCCAAGGTTAGGAGGAATGATATAGGTACGTAGGAGAAAAAAAAAATTAGATACTCTCTGCATTGCATGATGAAACCATCATCTGGTTTCTGAATCCTCTTCATAGCATCCTCATGCAGTCATTGTCCGATGTCTGAAAATTTCCTGGAATGGGATACTCACTACTTCAAAAAGCTTTCCACAATACTGAGTCAAATTCTGACTCTTATCAGCTCCCAACCATTTTCTCATCTGGTATCACCTTTTGAAACTAGAGAGAACAATTCCACTCCACACCAGATCTTAAAGGAAGGACCCAGGAAGGCCAGCCACTGCCCACTGTAGGAGCCTCCACCCCATTATCCTCAGCAGATCCCAGAGGTGAAATGGATGTTTGAGAAGTGGCCCATTTCATACTGGACAGCACTAATAACTAGGAGGATCTACCTTTTATGGTGCTTAAAGTTTCTTCCCAGAAATATCTATCTTGGATGTAGTTCTGTCCCTGAAGAAATACAGAACCAGTCTATTCTGGAGTTAGAGAGATTTTCACTTGAATCCTGGATCCATTAGTTGTTTACCTTGGGCAAATTACTTAAGCTCTCAGAGACTGTAAACAGCACCCACTACACCTGAGGTCTCTTGAAATGAAGTAAGCATGTGAAGCACTAGGTACACAGCCACAGAACAGGTGTTCTGAGGCAGTAAGTGGCTCCCCTGGTCATTTCTTCCTCCTGATATGGAAAAGGATGATGGTGGAATGGATATGCTGAGTCCCTGTAAGAGTCAGAAATTTCTGAACCAGGTGTCACAGTTAGACAAACTGGTTCCTCACAGTAAAGTTAAATTATCATTCTTATTACCTGAATTAGAAACTAATGGGAAGTGATTGTGGCTCAACTGATAGAACATCCACCTACCATAAAGGAGGTCTGCAGTTTGATACCCAGGGCCTCCTGACCCATGTGGTGAGCTGGCCCACACGCAGTGCTGCCACGCACAAGGAGTGCCCTGCCATGCAGGGATATCCCACGTGCAAGGAGTGCGCCCTGTAAGGAGAGTCGCCACACGCACAAAAAGCACAGCGGAGTGGCACCGCACACACGGAGAGCTAACGCAGTAAGATGATGCAACAAAAAAAGTGACAGTTTTCCCAGTGCTGCATGAGAAGAGTGGAGGCAGACACAGAAGAACACACAACAAATGGACACAGAGAGCAGACAATGGGGGGAAGGGGGAAAAGGGAGGAAATAAATAAAATAAATCTTAAAAAAAAAAAAAAAGAAACTAACAAGGTGAAAAGTAGGAGAAGGGAGATAACAAGAAAGACCTATAAGTTCTTCTCAATCTTCTTCCACTGCAATATACCTGAAGGATGTGATTCCCCCTGTTCTCCCACCCCCAAAGAATGCCACTGGTTCACTTGGGCAATGATTCAGTGTTTTTCTCCTGGGGTGGAAGGGGGTACTTAGAGAGGTCTGTGTCACAAGGACACATCAATGGCCAATGTGAATTTAATCATGAGGACACATAAACAAGTCAAAGTTGAGGGACAATCTATAAAACAAATAGCTTACACTCTTCAAATCCTGCCTTTTAACTAGAAAACTCCCTTGGCAGTTCTACGTGAGACATATGGGACTGAGTATGTATGTAAGGGTAGTTGAGGAAAATTCAATTATTCAGGGTAATGGCCAGGTCTTTTTTGATATAGGGATACTCTGAGTTTCTCTTTCAGGAGACAACTGTGCCCATTAGGATGCAAGAATAATATAAGGAATTCCTATATATCCTTCACTAGATTTCCCATGCGACCATTTTACCATGTTTGCTAGGGTTGGGATGGACACCATACCTACCTCCTACTGCCATGGCAATGGAGTCATTGACCAGGGGCCAGGAGATCACATCTCCATTGCAAGGTGTTTGACCAGAAGTTCTCTAGAATTTGAAGGTACTTTCCAAAGGGCATAAATCTAAGATAAATAAAAAGAAGCACTACCTGTTGCAGAGAGCAGAAATATCTTGGTCCTAGAGAGTAAGAGCTAGGAAGTAAAGTTGACACAGGAAGAAGAAAGTGAATTTTCAGAATGACGACATTAAGAGACCATTACTGAGCCAAGTTCAGTCTTTCTAAGGTGAAGTGGGAAGAGGGTGGGAATCTTGTAACCACAACTCTTCCCTAATGCATTCCCTGGTCCCTGATGCCACCATCATCCTCCACAACCTGCCCCTGTTGGTAGATCTGACAGGTTCCCATCTGGGTGGTATCTCTGGCCCCAGGGCAGTGGGGTTTCCTCTCTCCTCTGGGGATTGGAGATGGGAACAGTAGCAGGACACAACCTCTTGGGTTGGTTTCTAGTAACCTATGGAATGACAAGCTCCAGTGCCTATTACTACACGAAAGTGATGTCTGAGCTCTTTTTACATACTCCATCAGACACCGGCATCTCCTTCCAGGCCATCAGCAGCATGGCAGACTTCTGGGATGTAAGTATGAGATGTCCTTTATCCTTCCCTTTTCCTTAAATGCCTGAGGACTGAGGCCACAGGCCAGGGTTTGGGGAGGTCAGAAAGGGGAGCAGGCAATAAGCCAGAAATTAGGTCTATCAGGTATTAGGCAAGTCAAAGGGTCAGGCAAGAACTGATGGGTCAGTCTAGAGTTCAGTTAGAGGTAGATGAGGGATCACAATGTTGATTAGGGAGTCAAGCCAGGCGTTAGATTAGGATAGTGGGTTAGAAATAAGGTGAAGCTTTAAGGTGCATTTTAAATAAAGAGAAAGACAAGGACAGTTTAGGATCTGATCAAGGTCCCTGGGTCAGCTGAGGAATCCAACAGAAGTAGATGGAGACAGCTGGGAATCAGGGAATGAGGGCAAAGTTCATTCTAAGGGTTGGGGTGGGGGTCAGGGTGAGGCTAGGTCAGACCCAACCCAGCTCGTGATCCAGTTTGCTCAGGGCCCACTACTGGACAGTTTGTATTGGACCAAATGGTACAACAACCAGAGCCTGGGCCATGGTTCCCACTCCTTCATCTACTATGAGAACTTGCTTCTGGGAGTTCCGAGGCTGCGGCAGCTGAGGGTCCGCAATGATTCCTGTGTGGTGCATGAGGACTTCCGTGAGGACATTTTGAGCTGCTATGACGTCTACTCTCCAGACAAGGAAGAGCAGTTCCCCTTTGGGTCCCTCAATGGCACAGCGTGAGTGAGCCCCCCGGCCAATGTCCCAGGGTTTGCCTCTCAGTGGCTGAGGGAGTCCAGGAGCGTGGAGATTCCCAAATCTGGCTCCACATTGACCTCGCCTGAGGCAATTGTTGGAATGCAAATTCCAGGGCCCCACCCAGTCATGCTGGGGCCCAGGAATCTCTATTTCAACAGGCAGTTCTGATGTGTAGCCAACCTGGCACCAGCCCAAGGTTTTGGGAACTGCTTCTACTTTAAACAGGTTGGGGGCACTCAGTATATCTTAAAGAGGAATCTCCTTGAGGCACATTGGTGATTCTTTGGAAGCCTTGGTTTAGGTCACTTAGGAATGGAGGAGGTGCATTTGCAGACAGAGCTACAGTCTCCAGACTTGTTCCCACCTGTAGGTCACAGGCACACTTGTCCTACCCTGGGGGTGGTCCTGACAGGGAAAGCATCCTTCCTTGCCCAGAAGTCTCCTTGGGGAAGTGGAGAATGGGTAAAGTAGTGACAAGAGTCAAGACCCTCAAGAATGAGAGAAGGAGCAGCAAGGAATCCAGGATGGTTGGGGAACTAGGGAAGGAAAGGGGAAAGGGTAGACAAGACAGAGATGAAGAAAGAAAATAGGGGTCCAGGGAAGAGAGTTTGGGGGAAAGAACAAAGAATCATGGGGTTAGGCAGTCATTTGCACAACCACAAGAGCTGCAAGGATCATTTCTGGGCTACATGGTCCAGGTGCTTCCCTTATGGGGAAAACTTGGCCTTGGTTTTTCCTGTAGTCTTGGGTGACAGTGAAAAATAAGGAAATGCACATTTGAATTTCATATCTGCTGTTAACCAGCTGGATTATCTGACATCTCTGAGTCTCAGTTTCCTCTTTTGCAAAATGTGCGTATCATTTGCCCTCCCTCCTTAAACAGCTGTTAATATCAAGTAAAATAGTGTATGTCAGGTAGCCCTGAAACTGTAAAGCTCAGACAGTCATAAGGTGTTGCTATTGCCTTGGAGAATGAGCTTTTGCGCTAGCTCAGACCTATCTTGCATCTTGTGGCAGGTGGACATACCACTCGCAGGATGAGCTGGGGGGCTCCTCCCACTGGGGCCGACTCACAAGCTACAGAGGAGGTGGCTACTACCTGGACCTTCCAGGATCCCGACAGGCCAGTTTGGAAGCACTCCAGGACCTTCAGAAGGGGCTGTGGCTGGACAGGGGCACTCGGGTGGTCTTTATCGACTTCTCGGTCTACAACGCCAACATTAATCTTTTCTGTGTTCTGAGGTGAGCCCCTTTCCCTACCACATCTCTTCACCATGGCTCCTTTCTCCTCTGCATGAGATCCTTCCCTAAACTTGTACCCTTTGGTGGGGGTGGGAGGAACTGTCCCAGCCCAGGCTCCACCAGCCATCTCCCTCTCCCCACACACAGGTTGGTGGTGGAGTTTCCAGCAACAGGAGGTGCCATCCCATCCTGGCAAATCCGCACAGTTAAGCTGATCCGCTATGTCAGCAACTGGGATTTCTTTATCGTTGGCTGTGAGATTGTCTTCTGTGTCTTCATCTTCTACTATGTTGTGGAGGAGGTCTTGGAGCTCCACATCCACCGGCTTCACTACCTTGGCAGCATCTGGAATATCCTAGACCTGGTGGTCATCTTGGTGAGAAACAGATATCCTGGATTCAGTGCAAACTGTGAGGAGGTGGGGGAACCATCCAAATAGGGGCTCTAAGTTCTTCCTTTTGGAGCTCCAAGTCCTCCTTATGACTGTTGGTCAAATTATTGTGCAATAGTTCCCTTAGGAAACCCTGTCTCCCACATCCTCTCTTCCCCTGGCCTGTGAAAAGGGCCCTGATGTTTTCTTCATGTAAAATGGTATTTTGTTTCTCTTCTGTTTTTTGCCTTTATGAATGGTCCCTTGGAACGACTCCCTTTTATCTTCTCTTCTATTCAATTATTCTGCCCTCCCACTTCCTAATAACAGGACACATTTATTTCCTGACTGAGGCTGGGCAGTGGAGGGGGAGATAAAACTCCTTGACTCCAGTTCCCTGTGGCTCTTTACAACCAGTGCCTTCAGTAGCAGTGGCTCCTATGTATTCACCACAGCCCTCTACTGGGCTTTAAATTACTTAAGGCGCTACCCAATCATCCTATTCAGGTTCACCTGAACCTGAGATAAAATCAAGAACTCAGCAGGATCAGACATTTATTCCTGCCTGACTTACTACCCCAGCTCTCCCCTGGACCTCACCTTTGAACTTCCCTTAGATGGCTTTGACTTCTCTGACCCCCACTCCCCAACCCCTGTGGTGACAGCTCTCCATTGTGGCTGTGGGCTTCCACACATTCCGAACCCTCGAGGTGAATCGTCTGATGGGGAAGCTACTGCAGCAGCCCAACACATATGCCGACTTTGAATTCCTCGCCTTCTGGCAGACACAGTACAACAACATGAATGCCGTCAACCTCTTCTTTGCCTGGATCAAGGTACCTGGGACTCCTCCCCCACAGCTTTGCCTCTGGCCCTCATTCTCCCTTCCTCAACACTTGTTTTATTTTCCTTATCTGGCATGGCAACTCCTGTGGCCTCCATGGGCCCCTGGAGTGGACTTCTCAAAGCCCTTCTGTTTTTCTCCTTCAACATTTGGTTCAACATGACCCTTCCAGATATTCAAGTACATCAGCTTCAACAAAACCATGACCCAGCTCTCCTCCACACTGGCCCGCTGCGCCAAGGACATCCTGGGCTTCGCTGTCATGTTCTTCATCGTTTTTTTCGCCTATGCCCAACTCGGCTACCTGCTTTTCGGGACCCAAGTGGAAAACTTTAGCACTTTCATCAAGTGCATGTGTGTGTCCTACCCCCTTCAGTCCTCCCTGGCCCCTTACCCTCCAGCTCCAAGGGTGTATGTAACCTTGGGGAAGCAGGGTATGTGCATGGGGGTGAGTTTATGTCTAACGTATCTGTGTGAGAATCAGGAAGCCCTGGTGTCTGTGCTCAAGGGATTTATGCACCTTGCTCTCTCTCCATCTGGTTGAGTGAGGGGTCTGTTTGAGTCCACATAGGAACTGTAGTCAGCAAAGTGGGATGGGGTGTGGACTGGGGCCAGGTTTATGGTTAGGCTCCAGGTAAAGATTAGACTCTGGTCTCTCAGTTTCACTCAGTTCCGGATCATCCTTGGGGACTTTGACTACAATGCTATCGACAATGCCAACCGTATCCTGGGCCCTGCCTACTTTGTCACCTATGTATTCTTCGTCTTCTTTGTGCTCCTGGTAAGTGTCCTTCTAAGGAGTGGGGATTTGGGAACGTAAGGGATAAGGATGTGGAGGGCTGGCAGGGTGGGGATTTGATCCCCCATCATCCCTATTCAAGATTATCATGGGTCTCAAATCAAGGATGAGGAGTGAGGGAGAAACTTCTGGATCTTCTGGGAGCTAGCTAATGTCCTTTGTGTGGTCCAGCAGTTTGCAGAGTATGAGTACTTTTAGGCTGCCTCAGTAAAGTCAAGCCCCTTTCTTCAAAGATGGAAAGGGAGAGAAAAATTCTTCATGAGGAGAAGTGGCTGCACCTGGACACTCTACACCTAGTCTCCAAGATTCCCTTTTCCCTTAGAGATCTCTGGCTGATTTCTATTGTCACCACTTTGTAGTTGTTCTCCCTCCCCGCCAACCATGAAAGATCTGGGTTTCATTTTTATTAAAAGAGCCAGCAGGTTTCTTTATGTGATCAATGGATGAGGACATGGACATGGGTTGCAGATATCTGGTAAAGAGACCAAAATTGTACTCTCACCTCGACGAGATTCTGGTTTCAGTGATTGGTGGGCTGCTATATGTAGTGGGGTCCGTGGCATGTGTGGGGGTATCTTTGTGGTCGGTAATGCTTCTGCAGCGACTGAAAGTGTGGACACCAGGTTGATGAAAGAACACAATCCTTCCCTAACAGGTCTGTGCTAAAAGGCTTGGCTCTGGGGATTCTGAGAGGTAGGATTGATGGGCTGCAGAGCTCAGATTGAGAGCATCAGCTCCTTCATGACTTGTGTCTGAGCCATCAATGGAGTCAGTGAGTTTGGTGCTGTTATTGGGATTGGGAGTGAAGATCTAGGTCCTTGTCTTATTCTCTAGAACATGTTCCTGGCCATCATCAATGACACATACTCAGAGGTCAAGGAGGAGTTGGCTGGACAGAAGGATGAGCTGCAGCTTTCTGACCTCCTGAAACAGGTGATGACATAATCTCCTTGAGCCACGCATCTACATCAGGGTCCAGACCTAAGGCTCTGTCTCCTGGTCTATTCCTGATTGGAGTAGGGCCCATCCCATTGTGTGCCTTCGACTTAGTAACTTAGGGACTTATGGAAGCCTGGCATCCTGTGGGTGGGGGTGAGAGCCAGGGATGATGAGGGACCTGTGGGGACTGGGCCTGTTCCTTTTCCCCTTACAGGGCTACAACAAGACCCTACTGAGGCTGCGCCTAAGGAAGGAGCAGGTTTCAGATGTGCAGAAGGTCCTGCAGGGTGGGGAGCAGGAGATCCAGTTTGAGGATTTCACAAGCACCTTGAGGGAGTAAGCAATCAGAGATCCAGCCTCCCCTGACCTTGACCTATAAGTCTAGGGCCCTCAACTACACACCTTTTGCATATAAAACCTTTATCTTGGCCTGTAAGTCTCTGACCTCAGCCTGTAAGTTTCTGATCCTGACCTTCAGAACTGTGCCCTTGGTTTTTTTTTTTTTAAGATTTATTTTTTTATTTATTTCTCTCTCCTCCCCACCCATTGTCTGCTCTCTGTATCCATTCGCTCTGTGTTCTTCTTTGTCCACTTGCATTGTTGTTAGTGGCACCGGGAATCTTCTCTTTTTGTTGTGTCATCTTGCTGCGTGAGCTCTCTGTGTGTATGGCACTACTCCTGGGCAGGGGTGGCTATCCTTGAGGGGTGCACTCCTTGTGCATGGGACTTCCCATGCATGGACCAGCTCACCACACGGGTCAGAGAGGCTCTGGACCTCTTATGTAGTAGGTGGATGCTCTATCAGTTGAGCCAAATCTGCTTCCCAAAAGACCTCTAACTATGGTCTATAATAGGAGTTCTTAACAAGGGGTCCATGAGCTTGAATTGAAATAAAAAAAAATTCTGTGGGGATGTGTTGGTGTGGGTGTGATATATTTATTATATAACACGCAGTATAGTATGGACTGAGTAAGGGGTCTGTGGCTTTCACCTGACCGGCAAAGGGGTCTGTGAACAAAAAAAATTAAGAACCCATGGTCTATAATATTCTGGTCTTTGTCAAACAACTCTTGAGCCAAGTGTAATAATATAATTCCTAATCATTATATGTATTCTCCACTCCTACAAAACTCTGATATTGGTTCTATGCTCCCCAACAAACACTGGTCTATTACCTGAGTCATTCTCTCCCAGCTTTCCAGTGAAACACATGAACAAATATTGAACAAATATATTGTGACACCACCTATGGGCCAGGCACTAAGTAGAGCTAGACAAAATTAAATGAGACAAAGTCTTTGTTCTCCAGGAGCTCACAGACATGTAAGCAAATAAATTGAATCACAGAATACGTTCAACAATAGAAGTAACTAATAACAGGAATAACTAAAGCAGAGAAGAGAGTAACCAATTCTATACTGAATTTGAAGGAAGGCTTCCTAGAAGAAGTGACATCTGAATAGGGTTTTGGAGGGTGAATAACTTCCTACTGGACAAAGAGATGAAGGACATTCCAAGAAGAGATGAAAGCATGTACAAAAGCACAGAGGTCTGAAATAGAGCAACATGTATGGGAGTTATAAGTAGATGAGCATTGCTAAGATAGAATATGAGCAGTGGGGCATACAGGACACAAGGCTAGAGAAATTAGCGAGGGCCACCCTGGAAAAGTCCTTGAAGACCACCCTTCTATCCAAAGAATAGGATGCTTAGGAGGGATTTTAAGCAGGGAAGGAGTATATTCACACCTGCATTTTAGAAAGATTCATTACTTTAACTGCATTATGGAGGGTGGACTTTGAGGTAGGGGGTGAGGATGGGAGGCAGGGGCACTGCATGTTAGTTAGAGGCAAAGAGATTTTGCAGTGAACCTTGTAAGTGATCATGGGAGCCTAAAGCCCATTAGCAGGAGTTAGGGGAGGAAGAAGAGACAGATTCAAGCAACTTCTTGGGGGAAACATTTGCTAGACCTTGGAAATCCTGGCCTTCCTCTGTGCCTCTCCTTTTCTCCAGGGAGCAAGATCTTTATGCATTGAGCCTGGCAAGAGAGCAGGAGTTCATGTTAGAGCAGTCACAGTCACTGCAGGCCAGAAGTCATTTTATCGTCTTGTTCTCTGCAGACTGGGACACGCAGAGCATGATATTACTGAGCTCATGGCTGCCTTCACCAGGTTTGACCAAGATGGGAACTATGTTTTGGATGAGAAGGAGCAGGCACAAATGCGACAGGACCTGGAGGAAGAGAGGGTGAGCTAACTGTCATGCCTCCCTGGCTGTTGGTGGGGAGGCAGTGTTAAGGAAATTACTTACCCCCAACACACCCAGCACACAAATCCAAACTGAAAATCCTCTGATAGAGCCCTCTAGAATAGAGGTTATCAAATTTTCTTGTACATTAGAATATTCTGGGGGAGATTTTAGAAATCCCCATATTCAAGTCACATACCCTATACCAAGTAAACCAGAATCTCTGTGGGTAGGACTTAAACATCAGCAGCCAAGGTTGAGAACCACTGTGCTAATACATAGTCTTAGGGGAAAAAGACCAATCATCCAAGAATCCCTGACAATTCCCTTTGAGAACTTGCCTTCCTCTTGGGGTTTTCAAACAGATCCTCAGCTCCACTGCTATGCTTATTCCAGCCCCATTTGGTGTAGACCAAAAGAGGGGAAGGGGTGATGGCAGCTCAGAAGGAAATTGCCAGAAATTCTTCTGGTGCTGTCCTGCTTCTCCCAAAATGAGTCGGCCTCTAACAAATGCTTCACCAATCAAGGCTTCAAGGAGCATATACTTTGTTTCCTCAGAGGTTGAGAGAAGTTTGTGTCTGCCACCAACCTTACCCTATATTCTCCACAGTCTGAGAAGGAAGGGTCACACCAAGAACTGGAGCCCAAGGTCTGGTCCTGAGATCCCATTAGAGCAGGTGATGGAACAGCAGTTGATGGCCTTCCAGAGTCATCCTCTCCCCTCTGACCTCTGACTTCTTGATTAGGTTGTCCTTAGCACTGAGATTGAGAACTTGGGCCGGTCTATTGTCAGCAGCCCACCAGAAGAGTCGGGCTCGGATGCTGCCAGAGCAGGTGGCTGGGTTTCAGGAGAAGACTTTCACACGTATGTGCAGCCAAGGGCCCAGGGCTGGCTATGTCTGTGATATTCTGCCTTGAGCTTCTTTCCACAACCTTCCAATTCCCTGTCCTAGTTTGGGGGAGAACCTCTGTCTCCCTTTACTTTCCCCTACAAAGCTGGGCCTTACCTTCCTTGCTCCCATCCAGACATCTTCTGTCACCTCAGCCCCCCAGACATATAGTTCTGCTCCCTCAGTCTCTCTAAAATCCTGCACAGGCTCACAAGGAGGGTTCTGCAGCTAGAAACTGTCCTGGAAGGAGTCATGTGCCAGGTCAATGCTGTTGGCTCAAAGCTGAAGATGCTGGAGAGGAAGGGACAGCTGGCTGTCTCTCCAGGTTTGGTAAATAACCTTTCATCTGGGTCTCTTTAACTCCTCACAACTAACTTTACCATCCTTTCCTCTCAGTGGGTGGGGGTGGAGTACTTTCCAAGGACCTGTGTTTTTGGGCCCTTTGGACAACATTTCCACAGTGGTCAGTCTCTCACTGGAGGTAGTGAGTGGAAGGAAGGCCTGTGAGCAGTTGTCCTGGTATGAGGGTTGCCTTGGGCTCTAGGAGATGATCTGAGGATGGAGAATCTGATCTAGGTAAAAGAAAGGTGGGACACAAACTCCTCCTTCATATAACCTGTCCCCTTTTTCTTGCTCCAGGAGGAACAAACTGTTTGGGAGTGCCTTCAGCCAGCCCCAGATGGGACCCCAGTCCCCTGGAGAATCCAGGGTTGGCAGAAGAGTGATGGGAGAAGGATCCCGAGGCTTCAAACAGCAGGGTCCTCTCTCACTGCCTCACCAGAGGCCCCCTCTCCACACACCCTCCACTTCTAGCTGCTGCCAGGTCCCAGCATGTGTCTGGCCTTTTGAACCAATGTTTCTCTGTGAGCTGGGCCTCATGCTTAGACTTGTGACTCAGTGCTTCTGTGTGTAGCCAAATAGCTCTGTGAAATAACATTTCCCATTGGGCCATTCACTTCACTTTGGTCTTAGCTCTCCTGTGGTGATAAAAAATGTCTAGAACAAACAGAATAAAGGAGGGAGGGTAACGACTCTTTCAAGCACCTGGATAGCCATGGTTTGTGATAAAATGTAGACTGAGAGAGCAGACCATATCTAGATGTCTTCCTACTTGCCAGTGATTTTATTCTTATCTTTTGTGTATCTAAAGATATGCTGCTAGCACCTGTAGGCTTCTTGTCTCTCTCATTAAGTTTCCCTGTAAAAGAGAAGGAGAAGCCTTAAAGGAGATGAGACTTTCTCAGATGGTAAGATTCCAGTGTAGGACAGAGCCTGGAGTGGCATTCACCCATTAGTAAAGTCAATGAAGTTTCTGTGGAGGAGCCTGCCTCTTGATATTTCACTGAATGTTGGGAACTGAGGGGGTTGTAAATGAGTAGACAAAGCTGGAGCCTGAGGAGAATTAGGCAAAGAAATGATCTCAGGAGCCAGAGATTTTTTGGACTAAAATGTGGGCTAACTGCATTCTTCCTTATGGCAATGTGGTTTCCCTGGTGACTATCAATAAAAATCCTTTGAAAAACCAGGACTTTGCATTTGCTTCTGGGATTGTAGGGGGAAGAAAAGTGGCGGAGACTGAGGATCATCTTTGTACTTGGGCTGGGGAAGGCTCTTCACATTTGGTAGGCATAGAGTAGGGGCAGTGACATTGTGAAGGAGCTGGGCTGCCCCAAGAGTCCTGAAAGAAGAACTTCTGGCCCTTAGGAATGGTTTCAAATGGTGGGCATGATGATTGTAGCAAGGGAGAGAGGAGAGAGTGTCCAGAGAGACCTGGGCCTCAGAGGGGAGTGAGCAAGGTTGAGAGGACCAGAGGGAGGGAGCACTAGTGTGTGTATGACACAGGGTAAGAAAGCAAAAATGGCGGATAACAAGGATAAGACAAGAGATTCCTATCCCAAGATTTGGGTGTTTGGGTGCTGGCTTCCTGAGATCTGCTATATATACATCACCCCCTTCCCCTGTAACCTTTATCCCTTTCTCATTTTGCACTTCAGTTGGTCCCCATTCACTTTTTCTCAGCCATTTCCTTCTCTCACCTCTCTTCTTCTACTCCACTTAGTGTATACTTTATACACTAATAAGATTTAGGAAACAGCCTAAGAGCAATTAAGATAACCAGAGAGTTTCCTCAGTCCTAAAAATGTTACAATCTAGGTTTTCCTCAAGAAAGGCTGTATCTACTGAAGAGGAGGAGTAGGTGCCAGGTTGCAGTTTAAGAAAAAGGGGTCATCGAGTTGGTGTTAATCCAGGATATTGGAAGGAAGAATATTTAGGATTAGGAATCCATGCCTACAGGCTGTCAAAGTACTGGATAAGACTACCACCAAAAGCATGGATTCCCTGAGCAATCTTTCTGTGATTAACACCAGTCACGGTGTGGAGTCTTTTGGGAGAGGCAAACTGTTTCCGATGGCTTTGGTCAGCAAGCCACCCCCAGCTCCGCCAACCCCAAATGGGTGGTCCTCCAGGGCGGCCGCGGGAATGAGTGCAGCCTACGGACTGACTGGTCGTCTCGATTCTACGCAGCGGATTGGTTCACTACCTTCAATCTAACTTCGTAATTACGCTTTGTTATAATTCATTATCTGAGGCATGATTTAGTGAGAGGAGGAAGCCTGCTAATCCATTGTGGAGCGTTTCCAGAGGCGCTGGGAGGCGGGGCGGGCGAGACGCGCTGGTGCGCATGCGCAGGCACCTCAGACCCGGAAGCAGCGGGGGCCGGGTATGGCGGCGGCGGCTGACGGCGTGCCGGCCATCGGACCAGAGGAACCTGTTCGGGGTATGGGAACGTCTGTCCAGGGGGAGGTCTGGAGCTCTGGTTAGGGGATGCATAAGGGCGATTCGTGGTGAGGGGGCCGGGTTGGGAGGCCTCTGTGTGGTCGGTTCACCTAGCAGGAGCGAGCAGGTCCGAGGGGCGCACCTATGTGTATGTGCATTTCCCCTGTCAGGGCGTCTGAGATGGTTTGGACGCAGGATTGTGAATGAGCGAGGCGCGGGTGCACAGGGACAGAGTTGGCATGTCAGGTGGGGCAAGGTCGAAATGAGGGATTTAAGATTATGGCAGATGGACAGTGGAGCCGCCTTGCTCGCATGAGGGGAGGTGGAGGGGTGTGGGAAGAGGCTGCTTTGGCTGGGTTAGGACCCGGTGTCGGGCAGGACACTTACTCATTCTTTCTTGGCCTAGATGATGCTGCAGTGGAGACAGCTGAGGAGGCCACGGAGCCCGCTGAGGCTGACATCAATGAGCTCTGCCGGGACATGTTCTCCAAGATGGCCACTTACCTAACTGGGGAGCTGACGGGTGAGGCGGATCAGGGTTAATTCGGGTACTGGCCTGCACCACTCCCTACCTGCTGTGCGTTGACTCCGGGAGACCTGCGATGTGCTTTAGCGCCATAGGTCTGCAGCTCCCTACTCTAACCTACAAGCTTTGAGACAAGTCTGTTGGAAGAACAGTTAGAGATCAGAAAATCAGTGCAATACAGTGCCACTGCAGATGAGAGAAATGAGCATTTGAAGACGAGAGGGAGATCAGTAGTGTTACATACAATGGAGAAGAAGTTCAGGAGGATAAGAACTGAGAAAGTGCTGCCATGGAGTTTGTGGTTAAAAGAGCACTGATGACCTTGAAGAATGTAATTTCTCAGGAATGGTGGGGCAGGGGCTACATTGTAAGGGTTTACATGATTGAACAATGAGCAAGAGGAAGCAATAAGTATAAACTCCTCTTTCAAAAGTGTTGGCCATAAAAACCTCTTTGCTTTACTGAGCAAATGATGTGGGGATAGCAGAACAAAGGGAGTGCTTTTGGCCTAGAGGAAACTTGCATATATTTCTATATAGAGGAGAAGGTGCCAGGATGGAGACAGAGTTTGGATACTGTATTATTAGTCAGCCAAAAGGGTTGCTGATGCAAAGTACTGGAAATCTGTTGACTTTTATAAAGGGTATTTATTTTGGGGTAAAAGCTTACAGTTACAAGGCCCTAAAGAGAGTCCAACTCAAGGCTGTTTTCTCATCAAAGTCTGTTGCCATATGTTGAAGTAAGATGGTGGGCGATCTCTGCCAGGTCTTTCATTCCAGGGCTTCCTCTTCCCTTGAGGCTCTGTGGGCCCAGGTTCTTCCTGACCTCAGCTATAAGCTGGCCTGTGGCTGGTCTCTCAGGGTTTATCACCTGCTCTGTTCTCTTCACAAAGTCAGCTATAAACTATCAGGTGAATGGCTGAGCTCTCTCTGGGGCCCCAGGATCAAACTGACAAGTTCTCTGTCTTCTTCTTTCTTCTTCTGTGTCTTCTTGAATGAGGGCCCATTTATATCAGCCCACCAAGGGTGTAGGGATTTGACCTGAGTTATATCCTACTGATGTGGTTGAATCAAAGCCCTAATCTTAACATAATTTAATCAAAACATCTCAGCTGAATCTAATACAATCAAAGGGTATCATATCCAGAGGAACAGTACAGTTTACAAACATAATCCTTGTCTTTTTGGGGGTTCATAAATAATCTCAAACTGCCACAGACACACAAGGGAAAGGAGATGATTGAAGAGATTCCCATTTCAAATCTACTGGTATGCTGCTATTAAAAAACAAACAAACCAAAAACAAAGTAACAAGATTTGAAGGGATGGGGAGAAGAAGGCATACTCATTCATTGCTGATGGGAACATAAAATGGTGCAGCCACTGTGGATAACAGTTTGATAGTTCCTCAGAAAATTAAGTATAGAATTGTCATATGACCCAGCAATCAACTCCTAAGGATATATCCCAAAAAATTGAAAGCAGAGACTTGAATATATATTTTCACACTGATGTTCATAGATACATTATTTATAATTGCCAGAAGATGGAAGCAACCCAAGTGTGTATCCACAGATGAATGGATAAACAAAATGTGGCCTCTACATACAATGGAATATTATTCAGCTGTGAAAAGGAATGATATTTGATACATGCGACAACGTGTATGAACCTTGAAGACATCATTTTGAGTGAAATAAGCCAGATACAAAAGGACAAACATTGTATGAGCTTACTAATAGGAAATATTAGAATAAGCAAATTCACACAGGCAGAAACTAGAAGACAGGTTACTAGGGGCTAGAGTAGAGGTAGGGAATGGGAAATTATTGCTTAATTGGGACAGAATTTCTATTTTGGGTGATAGAAAAGTTTTGGTAATGGATGGTGGTGATGAATCTTGTTGGGTTTGAATAGTTTGCTGATTATTTCCTGAATTTCTGCTTAGGCATTCAGAGCTCATGGGCTGATTATAAATGTTATAGATGAGAAGTGGCCTGCTTCTTTTATATTCCCTAGGTCCTGCCTTGAATTACCATTTGGCCTATAATTTCACATTCCAGTGATCAAAGACAAATCTTAATGGCATCACTTTTTATTTTTTAATTTTTTTAAAAAGCTACCAGTGAAGACTATAAGCTCCTGGAAAATATGAATAAACTAACCAGCTTGAAGTATCTTGAAATGAAGGATATTGCTATAAACATTAGTAGAAACTTAAAGGACTTAAACCAGAAGTGTAAGTAATAATTTTTAAAATTAAATGTGTTTGTATTTAATGTCCTTTTGTGCTTGGGGCTATGGAGGAGAGGGAATATGGCTACTGTCCTTGGGAGCTCATTTTCTAAACTTGAATTACAAAGTTCAGGTGAATTTCTTTAATTCTAAGGATTAGCGTGTTTTGATGTCATAGTTATTTCTGCTTCTGAATTTTGATTTTATCAGTTTATTGGTGGAAAAAGAGAGAGCAAAGGAAGAGTCTTCAGAGTCTAGTGAATTGATTTAATAATGGAACCCATAAAGGACTGTTCAATAAACAAAACACCAGAAAAAATATATAAATGGGAAATGGTAATTTAGAGTCTGATAGAATATATTTTTCCATGGACTTATATTCCTGTCTTTACGGTACTCTTACTTGATATGGAGTGCCCAGGAAGCTTGCTTGTGGAGCAAAGAATTAAAAGAAAATTAGTTGATGAAAGGTACTAACTTTGTCTAGATCACATTTGTGCCTGGTGATCTAGCTATGGTTTTCTAAAGCATCTGCCCTGCCATTGATCAGAACTTGTGCCAACCCACCTAGCCTTTCTTAGGCAAAGCTCCAGAGACACTCGCATTTTTACTTTCCCACCCTATTTCTCCACTCCTTGTTAATTTCATATAAACGTGGTTTGTCTTTGTTTTTAAAGATGCTGGACTGCAGCCTTATCTGGATCAGATCAATATGATTGAGGAGCAGGTAGCAGCTCTTGAGCAGGCAGCTTACAAGTTGGATGCATATTCAAAAAAACTGGGTAACCATTTTTATTTCTGTTTCAATTTTTTTTTTAGATTTATTTTATTTATCTTTTCCTACCCACTCATTGTTTGCACTGGCTGTGCCTGTTTGTAGTCTTTGTTTCTTTAGGAGGCATCAGGAAATGAACCCGGAACCTCTGATGTGGGATGGAGGCATCTAATCACTTAAGCCACCTCCATTCCCTGCTTTGTTGTATCTTTCATTATGTTTTTCCTCTTGTGTCTCTTGTTGAGTCTTGTCTTGTCAGCTCATAGTGCCTGCCCGTCATGCCAGCTTGCAGTCCTGCTTGTCCTCTTTAAGAGGCACTGGGAACCTCTGCTCTCTGCTTTGTTGGGTCTTTCATTGTCTTTTTCTTCTTGTATCTCTTGTTGAGTCATCTTGTTGTGTCAGTTTGCTGCACCTGCCTGTCACACTAGCTTGCTGTCTTCTTTAAGAGGAACCGGAAACTGAACATGGACTACCCATGTGATAGGCAGCAGCCCAATCACTTGAGCCACATCTGCTTCCCTCTGTTTTGGCTTGATAAGGAATACTTCTGGCCAGTATGTCCTTAGCTATTATGATTAATTAACATTTATGAGGTGCCTACATTCATCTCTCTTAATATTTGTGAAAACCCCATGAGAGTAAATTCTTCTTATTATTAATAAAAATAATATTTCCTGGGGAGCTGATGTGGCTCAGTGATTTGAGTACCAGCTTCCCACATACGAGGTCCTGGGCTCAATCCCTGTTTCCAGTACCTAAAAAAAAAAAATTTCTTGAGTACTTAATGGTATTTCAGGCACTATTTTTAGTACTTTACATATATTATGACTTTTAACCTCCTAGTACTATGAGGTAAGTACACACTTTTTATCTCAGTTCTACAGAGGACATGGTAGCTTAAGGGGTTAAATACCTTGCTCAAGGTCACCAAGCTAATACTTAGAAAGATCCAAAGTAGGTCTGTTTGACTATAAAGTTCAGGCTCTTGATTATGCTTCAGTAGGCTGAATCATCTTTAATAATATAGTAGATAAGTTTTAAAAGTCAATTAAGGGTTTTCTTAGAGGGTTACTTTTCCTGCAAGGAGGAAAATGATACTTTTAGTGTTGATGATTTGCTAAGTGGCTCTAACTCTTTATATCCATGATTTAAAATATTGTATTTCTTTTTACCTAGATATAATTTACAGATTGTTTTATTTTCATCACTAAGACTTATTGACTACTTCAGGAGAGTAGTTTGTAGCAGACTGAGATTTGACATGGGTGGTGATTAACAATTAGTTTTACTGTCCACAATTAAATTTAGAAACTTAGAGTGTAGTCAAATTTAACTCAGTAAATGGTTACTGTGAGCTGTACTATGTAGAAGCCTTTGTACGAGGTGCTTTCATGATTTTAAAAGAAAAAGGGAATCTGAATCACATTAAACACTTACTTGACATCCTTTTAAATCTCTACATTTTTCAAAATTGCTTTCCTGGAGTGAAATATAGGAATAAGAAAATAAAGGGGCAAAAATACATTTATACCCAGAGGGTGCCTGGGACAGTACCTGCAGAAGCAGTTTTCTGTGCTGAGTAAGGCTTCCAGTGGGTCAAGTGCAAGTAGGTCTATACTTAATCTCGGTGGAGCTGTCTAGGCAGGTACTGTTGAAAGGGTTAGAGCTTAGTGAACTTGGATTGGATTCTCAATTCTGTTTGTGTTTGCTTCTTATTTTAAATTGTGTTTGCTTCCTTATTTTAAGTTGTAAACATCAGTAGTCTGTGTATTTGGACAGATGATGAGATTGAAGCTAATAGATTTATTAAAAATATAATAGACATTTTTGAATTTGCTTGGAAATGCTAACCAAAACGTATTGTTGTAAGTACCACTTTTAAGAGATATAACTTTATAACTTCTCCTCATCCTCCCTCTGGCAGAAGCCAAGTACAAGAAGCTGGAAAAGCGATGAAAAAATTATTCCTATGAGAGAAAGTCTTTTTTAATGTGGAAGAATGTTTTATAAAACCTAAACCCTGAGGCTGATGGAATTGTCAAAACTCCACAAAAGGGACTATGCTGGTCTCCCGAGGAATATCCCGCCACTGAAGTCAACTGGAGAACCATGGTTACTCTTGAACCTCCTTTGAGGTGGTATTTCTCAGAAACTCACACTTAAAACTTTTTGCCTTCTACTTGAATGTTTCACCATCCATTCAGGACAGAGACTCTCTCAAAGTTCAGAGTAAACCTGGGCTTGGTGGTAGAATCATATGAGAGAACTTGCTTTTTTTACTTAAATGGTTGCTCTTTTAAGTTACTGTGTAAATGGTTGTTTTTGCTATTGATGATGCTAACACTGTTAACAATTCTAAATTAAAAGAAAACAAACTTTTCTTTATGAATGCCAGTATTTTTGCTTTTCTATAATATTGCACAAATAACAGAGCATCTTAAAATAATTCCAGGCTGAACCTTAGAGAGTAAGCAGATACAGTAAAAGGAAATGTGATACAGAAAATACAAAAGACAAGATGTGTATGTATGTACATGTGTGTATGTTTATTGGGTGGGTGGGGGTGGTGGGCGTAGGCTGTCACTCATAAAATAAAAAACATTTTATAAAACATCTTCCCACTTGTGTCTGTGGGGTCTGGGGGCTTCTGGGGATCCAGTCGTCTTCCTTTCAGACTGCAGACATCAGTTCATGGGGAATACCGACTGACCAGTATGGGATTTTTGTTTGTTCGCTTGTTTTGTTTTAAGGAGGTACTGGGAATTGGACCTCGTACGTGGGGGGACCAGGCAGTCAGCTACTGAGGAGCTATATCAGCTTCCCCCAATATGATTTTGAGGACAGGCAGCCTTATCCAGTGTTGGGTGTTAGGAGCTCAGAAGGTGCCTCAGGTCCCTAATCCCACCTCCTAAAGAGGTCTTGATTCTGTTTCTGTTTCCACTATCTCTGTTCCAGACTACCATATTTTATCCTCTGCTCCTCCAGACTATTGCTGTTCAGAGCAATCTTTCTAAAATGTAAACTGACCACATTACTCCTCCTGTTTAGCATTGATTTGTGTCTTCTCATGGCCTCTTTGAAAGAGCTAGACTTCTTAGCAAGCATACAAGGCTCTCTTTTCCTTTATTCAGTTTTCATCTCCTGTGTCTGCACTGTGTTCAGCTATCTTCACTTTAAATACCTATGAATTTTAGAATAGATTTATATTTACAGAAAACTTGTGAAGATGGTAAAGTTCCATGGATAAGTTTTCATATCTTATTGTTTCCTCTTCCTGGATTTTACCTGCCCAGCTTTAGCAAATTTATGTTCCACAAGCTTTAATCTTGAGTGCCACTCCTAGGCAATGCTGAATTACCTCAAAAGTTGAAAAAATATGTGCTTAAGGTACCAGCAAAGCACTAATATTTATGGGGAAAGGAATTTGGTATTTCTTTTTTTTTTTTTAAAGAATTATTTATTTCTCTCTCCTCCCCCCCTCCCCCCGCCCCGGTCATCTGTTTTCTGTGTCTATTTGCTGTGTGTTCTTCTTTGTCCTGTTCTGTTGTCAGTGGCACGGGAATCGGTGTTTCTTTTTGTTGCGTCATCTTGTGTCAGCTCTCCCTGTGTGCAGCGCCAGTCCTGGGCAGGCTGCACTTTCTTCCGCACTGGGTGGCTCTCCCTACGGGGCGCACTCCTTCCCTGTGGGGCTCCCATACGAGGGGACACCCCTGCGTGGCAGGACACTCCTTGCGTGCATCAGCACTGTGCATGGGCCAGCTCCACACGGGTCAAGGAGGCCTGGGGTTTGAACCATGGACCTCCCATGTGGTAGACGGGCGCCCTAACCACTGGGCCAAGTCCGCCTCCCTGGTATTTCTTAAAAGAGCATTTCAGAAAGTTGTAGGAAAAACCAGAACTTTGTGGTTCTTCCATAACCTTATTTTATGGTGGTTTATTATTATTATTATTAACTGGGTACTCTTGAGGAGACTTCCTTGCCCCTCAGTTTTCAGGAACTTTTGCCTTTGTATTTGTGTTGTCTTCACCCTAAAGGCCCAAATTGTCCAAGAAAGCCAGTGTCATGAAAAACAAAATCAAGAAGGTAGGTAGGCTATTGTAGATTAAGAGAGTAAATATAACCAAATATAAGTGTGAAACTTGTTGAAAGACAAGTTAAAGCTGAGTTTGTAGATCACAGCATTTTATTTGGGACACCAAAAGTTGTGCTGCAACAAGGAGGTCCGATCACTTGAAAAAGGAAAGCAACTTCTAGCTTCTAGAAATAGCAGGCAATTTTTATAACAAAAAAAGGAAGTCTGGTCTCTGGATTCCTATTGATTGGATAGGGGTTTGTCCATCATTTATGCGGGTGGGTTTAGGGCAGGCAGGCTTTATTTTGTATTGGGTCAGAGGGACTGATTGGCTATCTGTATTGGTCGCCTTGGCGGGGATTTCAAATTTAAAAAGCTCTCAAGAGGAAACTCAAAAGGGAGTTCAAAGAGAAAGTAGGCATGGATTTTTGGGCTCTGAGGGGAGGAGTCCCTGGGACTTTATATAATTTTTTCAAACTTGATTGGATTCTGAATGAAAACAAACCCCAGCTATGAATTTGGGGAGGCCAAATGAAATTTAAATATGGCTGTACAGTAGGTGATATTGAGTTAATAAGAATTTTTTTAGGTGTGTTAACAGTGTTATGGTTATGTAGAAGAATGTCCTTGTTCTTAGGAGATTCTCAGGGGTATTTTGGGAATAAAGATTCATGATGTCTCCGATTTGCTTTCAAATGATTCAGTGAAAAGAAAAGTGCTTGTGCAACTGTGATTATACCAAATACCATTGGTTGTACACTTTGGATGAACTGTCTATTAATATGTACCAACAAAATTTGTTTAAGAAAAAAAAAGTGCTTGTGCACCTAGAGAGAGACCAAGCAAATTTGGCAACGTGCTGACACATAGAATCGAGGGGATGGCCATTATTTTTTCCACTTTTTGGTAGGTTAAAAACTTAAACAAAAAGTGTGTGTGAAGAGGGTTTATCTTCCCCACTAGACTGATAGGTTAAGGCCCAACATTGTGCTGGGAATTCTTTAGCAACTCAATAACTTCTTATATTTACCCGAAATGAAAAATCAGTATTAGATCTCGTTTTGCTGTTTCCTCTACCACCATCCTCCTTTTAATTTTTAAGGCAAAAAAAAAAAAAAAAAAGCGAGAGGCTTTTGTCCCTCGGCGCTCTCCGTAGATAAGCGAGTGCCCATTGGCTGGGATAAGCTGACATTTTATTATAGTGCAATCGCTTCTTTTCGGAAGAGCGCGGGTTCAGAATTACAATTTTCCGATGTCGTCGGAGCCCAGCCTGTTGGAACCCATGGCTCAGAAGCCGCTGCGCCTGTGAGCAACCATGAGTCGGAAGCGCGCGCGCGCGCGTTGAGAGTGGCGGGGTCTTTCTCCTTACGGAGGATACAGGAAAAGGCGTGAGGGGCCGGGGATCTGGTCACGTTTGGGCCTGGCCCGGTCTGCCCTCTTTTTCGCCGAACATCCTTGGCGACGCTCTTTGGGAGAAGCGAAAGCTCCAGGCGCCAGGTCTCTTCCGTCTTAGGCCATCCGAGCTTCTGACGTTTATCTCCCTTTCGTTTCTTCTCTCATCCCATTTGCTTATGAACCAAATGCTTGTAGACATTGGGCCCGTTGCTGGGCTGGGGGACGGTGGTGAACAGGATAGGTAGGGACCTTGTCCCGGCGCACTTTTCTTTGGGGGAGGATGGCTCTGGGGTGGTGAAGAGAGGACTTCATTTATTCAGTATTTTTTAATAACTGCAGTGTGCCAGGCACTGTGCTAGGCTTTGCAGAGATGGAGTCTAGAGGAAAGGATAGTTATCAAATAACCTAGATAAATGTGAAACAGCAATAGTGATCTATGTTTCGGAGAAGAGGTCACGCTTTTGGAGCGTTGCATTGTAGGGGTATTTGGCTTAACGTGAGGAATCAGGGGAGGCTTCTGCCAGGAAATGAGGATTGAGCCCTGGTAATCCCTTGAAATGTTTAAGCATGCCATAGCATGATCAAATTTTTATTCTGGAGAACTATTCTGGTTGCAATGTGAAGAACAGATTAGCACCAAAGCAGACGGCAGTTAGGACTAGGTAGAGTAATGGCAGGGAAGAAGTGCCAGCATTCAAGGTTTATTACAGAGATGAAATCAACAAGGCTTGGTGATGGATTGGTTGTGAGTGAGAAGTTGGAACTTTCTGGCCCAAGATTTCTGGTGGGATCAGCTTTAGTTTGCTAGGCTGCTGAAAGTGGATACCATGAAATGGGTTGGCTTAACAATGGAAATTTATTAGCTTGCAGTTTTTAGGCTGAGAAAAATGTCCAAATCAAGCATTATCAAGGTGATGCTTTCTTCTTGAAGACTGGCTGCGGCTATTCCTGACTCCTCTGCCATGTGGCAAGACACATACTGGCATCTGCTGGTCTCTCCCATCTTTTCTGGTTTCTTGCTTTCAGCTTCTTACTTCTATGGCTTTCTCTTTCTCTCTGTTCATTCCGTTTATAAAGGACTACAGTAAGAGGATTATGACCCATCCGGAAAGAGGCAGGTCACACTTTAACTGAAGCAGCCTGGTCAAAAGGTTCTGCTTACCATGGATCCAAACCCACAGGAATGGATTAAATTTTAAAACAGGTCTTTCTGGGAAATACACAGCTTCAAACCACCACAGATAGGGAACAATGGAAAAGGGCCCATATGAGGAGATGATGAATTTTGAGGTGCCCTGTCATGTACAAACTGGACAGTGGCTCTTGCAGAAACAATTATAATATCATGTGACAAATCCTATAATAGGGAAAGTGCAGGCTCTTGTTGGGGCATCAGGAATTGGTGACTGATAGGGACTGTGAATAGCTTCTTAGAAGAGGTGGTGTTCAGATGATAAATAAAAATGTGTAATAGTATATGACAGCTAGCTCTGAAATGCTATATGGGGTTCTGAAGTTTTGAGAAGGTAGTGACTTCTGAAACTGTCAGGAAGGCTTCAAGCATGTGCTAGATCTTGACAGATGGGAAACACTTAGACTTGGAAGCTGGTAGAGCAGTGGGGAGTGAGGGGAAGACATATTAGGAGAGGAAACTACTCCAGGGAATGGTAGAGGCACCAAATGATCAAATTGACAGGAGAGAAGGTTTCTGCTAAGGAAACCTGGAGCAAGTATTGGAAAGACAGGTCAAGGCTTTATGTAAGGTGTGGTTCTGCTTGCAGTGGGCAACCTCTTCATGTTTTTGAGGAAAAACATTAAACTGATGACTTAGGTAGGGTGAATAGGAAGGAGGCATTAGAAGAAGGTAAGTATAATCTCTACTCTGTATTCAGTACCAGGCCCATTACCTTTTTGTCTGGTTCTGCAGTTGCCGTCACAGCCTTGTTGCTCAGCCTTCCAGTCATCCTCCATGCGTCCTTCTCCCTCATTTCCCATTCTACTTCCCCAATTTAGTTTGTGTCCACGTCTTCACCATTCAAAATTTCTCATCTCTTTCCCTCCTCCTGATCTCTATTTGTCATTGGCTTTCTTGTTGATAATATATATATTTATAAATAGGAATTTTATTTATTTATCTGAGGTACTAGGGCTGGGAATTGAACCTGGGACCTCATATGTGGGAAGCCGGCTCTCAACCACTGAGCCACATCTGCTCCTCCTTGTTGATATTTTTACTTACAGTTGCTTTTACCTCCAGATCATTTTTCACTCTGTTACCAAAATGATCTTTCTAAAACACTTATGTTCATGTCTGTCCCTGCTTGAACATGTTCAGTGATACGGACAATAAAAGCACACCAGAACTGAAAGACATGATGATAAAACAAAACCTACAGTATCTCAAGATGAGTTAAAAGACAATGAGGAGAACCATATGAATCAGAATTAGAAAAACTCAGAAATGAGATGATAGAATAAATTACTTCCTAACTTAGGGCCAGTCTGCTTTACTCTACCTTGTGGTCCTGTAACAATTAGTCCTTCATATTAATTTATAATGATCCGAGTATTCCCCCTCACTGCTTGTGAGCTCTTTGAGACTTGAACTGAATCTTACTCTTCTTTGTACTCCTAATACATTCTTAGCATAGTACTTGGCATATTATGTTTAGTATATTGTAGGTATCTAGTACATGCTCATTGAATGGATGATGAAGTCCTGTACTAACATTGTGGCAGTATGAATAAAAAGAACAAGATGAATGTAAAAGATGTTTGGGAAAAGGGATTGATGGGACTTAGTGACTGGATGAAGGATTTTTGAGTTTTGATGACCATGTCATCAACAGACCCATCCACAGAACCTGAGAAGTGAGGAGGAACTGACTCAATTTTGGAGAAAATGATAAACATTTTTAGATATGGTGAGTTGGAGGTGTTGGTGAGCCCTTCAGGTGTAACTGCCCAGTGGTCATAATAGTTTACACGCACTGAACTTCCTAGGAAGACTAATATGTACCAGACTTGGCAGGCCTGTTTATTTCCTGAATTGCTTTAACATTTCTCTCTTGATTGCAGCTTGGCTTGTGGAGATGTTGAAGGAAAGTTTGATATACTATTCAATAGAGTTCGAGCCATTCAGAAGAAAAGTGGAAACTTTGATGTAAGATATTTCTTTTTACTGAATTTAATTTTACCATGGTAGTCAAAAACACTAAAATAAAATTTGGGCCCCTTTACTTGATTGAATTTATTAGATTGAGTTCTTTTGTGAGAACTCAGTAGCTAGGGATTAGTGGGGGAAGGGAGGCCTATTTACTGTAGACTTTTTAAAAGTACTTTTTGTATTTGGGTCTTGTTACTTTATTATTGTTCAAAAAACTAAAAACAGATTAGGAGAACCTCCCTAGGTGATTCTGACCAGCAGGATTTGGGAAGCCAGAAATTTATTTCATGGGTACAGGGAGTGGATTAAGCCAGATAACATGTGCAAATGCTTCATAAACGAAAGAGCACCATATAAATGTTGTGTATGGTTGCCAACTAGACTGTAAATCTCTAGAGAACAACAACTATCCTAAGCACGGGGATAATTTGTCTATTGGGTTAATGGTTGAGTAAAGACAACAGGCAGGAAACATGTCTTTTATGCCCTGTATCCTTCAGCATTTCTAATATTTTAAGTTTCGTATTTCACAAAGGCACTCTTCAAAATGTTTCTCCATCACTGTATGTACCAAAGAAGGAGAAGGATGGTGGAGGGAACCATGGAGTGGCAAAGTGGCATTGGGAATATTTGATGGCCACTCAAATTCTGGCTTCATTTGAGGGCTCAGTTTCCTGACCCTCTACCTCTAACCTCCACTTGAATTTGACAGCAGTGAGCCAAGATTTAGTAATTTATAGACAATTGTAGTAATTTGTAGTAACTATACTATAGAATTGTATGTTGAAATTTTGCTGTTTTGTTAGGAATAAAAGCCTGGTTTGAGACCATTAAGTAAGATAACTACCTGGATGTTACTATCAATTATGTATTGATTGATGTATTTAAAAAATCTCATATCTGTTTTTAAAAAACCCATTTTAGCTGCTGTTGTGTGTAGGAAATTTCTTTGACTCCACCCCAGGTGCTGAATGGGAGGAATATAAGACAGGCATCAAGAAAGGTATACAAATTACTTTTCTTTAACATATTATTGCTAGCAAAGTTTCAAGGGCCGCAGTTCTTGCTGGATTGTTTTTCACTGGGGGCGGGGGGCATGCATAGACACTTCACTTTTGCTATGACTTTTCTTCCTATGGGGAAGCATTTCTCAAGTTCTAAAGCAGATCTGGTAACTATGTCATGTCATATCTGTTTCCCTCACTAGCTCCTATTCAAACGTATGTTCTGGGTGCCAATAACCAGGAAACTCTAAAATATTTTCAAGATGCTAATGGGTGTGAATTAGCTGAAAACATTACTTATCTGGGTAAGTTGATATTTTTTGTGTTTGTAATAAGCATAATAACATGTTCGCAATAATTAATCTCCCAGGAAATGTTGTGGCTGGATTATTCTGCCATTACTGCCTGAGAAAATGGGGTTCTTTTCCAAAGTTTGTGTACTTAGGACTATGGCATTTTTCCTTTGCTGTCTCCCCCGCCTCCCCTCAATTCCCTTGTGTCCCCAGAACCTAGTATATATCCTCTTAGCCAACTAGAGGGATAAGCTATTTGACTACAGTGTGTGGAGTACTTATATAAATTATAAATTATATTCAAATAAACAGAATTACATTTTTTAAAAAGATTTCTTTTTTATTTATTTTTCTCCCCTTCCCCCTGTTGTCTGCTCTCTCTATCCATTCGCTGTATGTTCTTCTGCATCTGCTTGTATTATCAGCCAGCACTGGGAAACTGCATCTCTTTTTTGTTGCGTCAGCTCTTCGTGTGTGCAGTGCCACTCCTGGGCGGGCCACACTTTTTTCACGTGGGGTGGCACTCCTTGTGCATGGGGCTCCCCTACGCAGCAGGGCCTCCTTGTGCACAGGAGCACTGTGTGTGGGCCAGCTTACCACAGAGGTCAGGAGGCCCTGGGAATGGAACCCTGGACCCTCCATATGGTAGGCAGACGCTCTATCAGTTAAGCCATGTCTGCTTCCTGAGAATTACATTTATGTAGCCTTACTATATAACCTTGCTAGACATTTACACTTTACTTGTAGATTTCTAATGAGCTGTATGCAACTCTAGGTTTCATTCTAAGGTTTTGGCTACTCAGGTTTTTAGTGCTGATCTTTGGTTTGGGGTTTTTATTCTCTTTTGTCCTTTTTCTCTTTATCCTGGTTCCAGGTCTGCTCTTCAATTCCAGGTTAAAGTTGTTCCCTGCTCCACAATTACCCTGAATCTCTTTCAATGTCTGGTCATTTAAAAACCACTGTCAGTTTTGCTTCTGTTTTCCTGCACCTGCTTTCAGTCCTACTGCCTCTTGGCTCATTCAACTCATTTTTTCTAAAATGACTTCACTGCTCTTCACATTTCTTCTTTATTGGTCTCTCATTTCTCTAGAAAGCATCTCTGTTTCTTTTGCTGTAAAACCCCTCCCTCCCCCTGCCATAGTCATCCTGGTCTTTATTTTCTATATCTGGTTGTGTCATCATTTATAAATATCATCTTGTTCCATCATATGGGGATCCTTTAAACAAAAATTTAAGGATGGGATTTTTGTTCTTATTTAACACCACAGTTGTGAGATATACATTTTGAAATCTTGCTGTAGATCTTAACATGAGCCTGACTTATTTGTAGTTCTCAGTCTAGTTATTAGATTTGAATTAAGAATGCTGCTCTAAGATAGTTGGCCAATATTTTACTATTTGAATTTAGTGTCAGGAGTGGAAAGAATAACCTGGGTACTTTGGTTATTTCTGTGAAATAGATTTTTTGAGATTCTGTAGGAGCAGCAAATGATGAGCTTGATAGTGAACATACTGAACTTGAAGTGCTGCAGAACATTCATTATATAGTTGGAAGTGACAGTTCTTTCTAGAGTGTATAAACAAAGGCAATGTTGGAGAGTATGCATTTTGGGGAGTTGGCTACATAAAGATGAAAAGTAAAGCTGAGGAGAGGAGTAAATTGTTAAAGAAGAGATATAATGAGAAGGAAAGCAAGTGGATGATAGTACCTCTGGGGTACATCTTCATCCAGGTGGTAGACAAAGAAAGGTGAAAGTGCGGAGAGGTAAAGATAGTATCAAGTTCATAGAATCTAAGGGAAGTGAACGAAGTTTAGGAGAAGAAACCATTGGCAATTACAGGGATTGGTGACCTTGGAGAGAGTGGTGGGAGAGGGAAACTGAATTGCAGTGGGCTAGGGAACTAATTAAGAGGTGAAACACTTAAAGAGCATAGACTATTCTTTTGGGAAGTTTGAAACTGAGGGGAGGAATTTTCTTTGTAAGCATGTGTAAGCATGTGGTACCTGAGTTTATTCCAGTTTTTTCTTACCAGAAAGAGCCAGTTGAGAAGAAAAAACTCAGTAGATGAGAGGTGGGAATTGATGGAGCAAGATCTTAAAGGCAACTGAAAAGTATAGAAGAGAGTAGTATTTCTCATTTCTTCTGAACAGTTGCTCTTTGCCAGTGTTTCTTTTCACTAGGAAGTTGCTGCCTGCCTGAGGATTACATCTTTCCTGGGCTATAGCTCCCTAGAACTGCATTTATTTTTTCTTTTCTTCCTTGTCTCTCTTGTACCCAGGTGTCTAGATTTCTTTTAGTCCATGTAGAGTCTCCTGTAGGATGCAGAAAGCCCCCCCCCCTTTTTTTTTTTTTTTAAGGAGACCTGAGGATTGAACCCGGGACCTTGTACATGGGAGGGAGGCACTCAACCACTGAGCTTTACCCACTCTTCTAGCTTTTTTCTTAATCAGTGCTTCCCAACTTTTTTCAGTATGTATAAGGCACCTGGGATAACACACTGCCTTGCAGGTTTCAGGAGCCTTGACTTAACCACCCAACGCTGATACCTAGCAGCCCCAATTGGGGTTACAGGAGAGTTTATATTTATTCAGACATGTGAAATGGAAGAGAGGTAGGAGAGTTGTGGTATAGTGTGGGAAAAAGAGTTTCACCTGTTCTATTGTAGATGTTGCAGTTGTTCCCTGTTACAGATAATGTTGCAGTTCTAATAGCAAACAGCTGCTTGGTAGTTTCCAGTAAATACAAGGTGGAAACTAGGGTCGAGGTTCTTAGTTCCAGGAGCTGAGTCCCCTGGTTCCGTCCTTGGTTCCTCTCTCGTGTTTCTCTTTGTTGGTTATTTCTGTAAGTTCTGCACTGCCTTCCCTTGGAGCCAACCTACTGTGAGCTGATTGCAGCAAGTGGCGCCCAACGTAGGGCATGAAGGGAAAAATGCTGCAGCAACTGGTGCCCAACGTGGGGCCCAAAAGGAGGCTTGCAGCAGTATAGGAGGAGGGATTTGTCACCATAATGACATTTTTCTTCTGAAGGTTTGACTAAAACTTATCCATCTCTCTTTTAACCTAGGTCGTAAAGGTGTCTTCACTGGAACCTCGGGGCTGCAAATTGTGTACCTCAGTGGGACAGAATCTTTAAATGAGCCAATCCCAGGTTATAGTTTTAGTTCCAAGGATGTATCTTCTTTGAGAATGATGCTGTGCTCAACATCCCAGTTTAAGGGCATTGATATCTTGCTTACATCCACATGGCCCAAGTATGTGGGGAACTTTGGGAATTCTTCTGTGAGTAGTACTTGTTACTTGGAATTTCTAAAAGAAACTTGTATTGGCTTAATTTGGGCTTTTGTTTTCTCTTTATATTGAATATTTTAGGTCTTGATATCCTTCAGCAGAAAGCTTTTGTGATTTTTTTCAGGGTACTAAAAGCTATATCAACTGACCAAAGCAAAAAATCAATCACAAGAAAGTATGATTCATAGATGAGATTGCTGAAATCTTAATTATAAATGAATGATTATATTCTCTGCTTCAAGTGCTCTATCTCCAACCTCCTCTTAATAATATTTTATGAGGGTTCATTAACTTTCAGTGAAGAGATTTTCAGCTAATGGTAGTTCTGCAGTTTTATTTTTCCCCTTCCATTTCAAATTATAGCTTGTTGGCTATCAAAATATTTTAAAACATTGAATCAATATGGGATTGAGGAAATTTAGTTATAGATAGGAAACAAGGCATTGAAAATTTGATGTTTCTTTAATGGGAAAGCTTTACTATTGGGATGCATTGGAACTCACCTTTGTGTTTGATTGTAATATTTTTATAAATAAGCTAGAAGAGGATGCACACTATGTTGGTTGGTCACATCTATCATGGGGAGTAAAATACCACCTTGGTAGAAGTGAATCTAAGGAAGATCTTGAAAGTTTGTATGTAAGGGCAGAAAGCATCAGCCCTTGAGAGGTTTTGTGTAAGGACAGAAAGGATTGGATAAAGCTGACACAGAAAACATTCATTGAGGAGAAATGTAATAATGTGATTAAGGACAGGAAATCTCAATTAATGGATTCAGAGTTATTAGTGATGATCCAGAAAAGGAACCTGCCAACTTCAGCACAATTTGTCTGTTTTTTACCAAAAAGTTCAAGAAAATGTCAGGCATTGTCAGGGAAGGTGTTGAAAGGAAAAGGGACAATACTATCTTCCCTTTCCACAAACCCATGGCTGTTATTTGACCTGGAATATAGGAGACATCACTGGTTGTGGTACAGAGAAGATATAGCAAAGCTAGGGAAGATCCAGAGGACTATGAAATAATGATGGAAGGAAGAAAGACCACATGTGATACTCTCTGAGGAAGAATGAGAAAAATGAGAACCCTTCACTTTGAGGGGGCTAGAGGAGGATTTTTATTAAATTTTATTAATAAACATAAAAGATGTGCATGGTGTGAAAATAGAATAGTTTGCCAGATCCTAAGATACTAGAACTAACCTCAGGGGCCAATTCCCTGCCCTTCAGCAGAAATCTGAAGGAGGCAAGCATAAGACAAAAGAAAGTTCCTGCTTTACTTCTTGGGAAATGAACTTTGATAATTTCTTCGTTTTCAGCTAATACCTTCTCTTTGAATGGAATCCGTAAATAGTATTAAGGATGAGCACTCACATAATCAGTTGTTAATAGAAGCTAGGAATGTTTGGAAAGCACACCTAACTTTGGACACATCTTCTACTACAAAGGGCAGTTGTGCCCCTCTACAAACCATGCCTTCTTTGATTAAAGTAAAATAAAGGATTACATGCTTATGTGATGAGGTTCTTGAATATTCCACACCAAATACTCTACAGGTCCTAAAGGCTACTTTTAAATTTTTATTTTCTGCATTGACTATGGCTTTTGACGTTGTCAGAACTGCAGGTACATTCCAAAGCAAATTAGAGAAGCACAATCTGTGAGCTTTAGAGAAGAGTGAGCTAGCTTACTTTCTTTAAAAAAAAGGTTTTAATAAACAATGATTTAGGTATCGGTATGGAGAAGTTACCTTATTCTTTAGTCTTAGACTTCCAACAGTTATTCCTATATCTCTGTATCTGCATCAATAATAGCCCAGGTCCCATTATGTGTTTGAAATTTCTCTGATTGCCATAAGTATGAAATTCATTGTGTGAATCTCACTGCCCACATTTGTATCCACATGTAAGTTTCAAAGACATTTCCAAGAGTCTTGGTATTTCTTGAGAACTCAGGTCTGTTACCTAAGAATGGATTTCTATTTAATAGGGAGAAGTGGATACCAAAAAATGTGGCTCTGCCTTGGTTTCCAGTCTTGCCACAGGCTTGAAACCAAGGTATCACTTTGCTGCTTTAGAAAAGACCTATTATGAGAGGCTTCCATATCGGTGAGTAACATTTCATACTTTCGCTTTTTGAAGAATGTGCCTGGAATCTTCTGTGTAAACTTGCCTTGTTCATTTTCAGCCATCTGAAATCTTGGTTCCTTTTGATTACTCAGGCACTGAAATGAATGACTCTCAAGTCATTTAACTTCTCTAAGTTTCCTTCCTAATTTAAAATTTAAGGGATTGGACTATAAGGTTCCTTAAGGGTTTGAGGGTTGAGGTAACAATATTAATTATTATAGCTCTGAGTAGCACATTAGATCCTGTTTTAATCAGGTCAAACCAGTATTCTTTGTATAGTCTTGAAAATTCAAGTTCTTCGTATAATCACAGAATTTGTGAAAAAACTTCTTTCAATCATTCTCCATATAATCACCTCCTGTTTGGAGGCTGAATTTTTTTAGGATGTATTACAGAGAAAATAAAACCAGTGTTTCTTAAGTGATAGAGTTAAATAAAGGTTATTCTGAATTATCTTAAAAAATAGGGGGCATGGTTAATCCCTAAAGTAATGTATAAAAAGTTTTTCCCCTTTTTGCTTTTGCTTGTTTCACAAAAGTAATAGATGTCTTTGTTGTTGAAAGTCCAAAAAATATAGCTAAGCAAAAAGGAAAAAAATAACTGCCCTTCCTCCATAATCTCAAATTTCCTTTAGTCCTTCCTAAGATAATCATAGGAAATACAGGTTTTTCTACTGAATCACCCTCTGCATTCCAGGAAAATCTCCTGTTTCTAAAACCATGCACTAAAATCAGAACTTATGGAAAAAATTGGGTTGGGATAAACTACTCAAAACCTGTGCAACTTTTAAGGGTCTGAATATACAGTTCTCCAGAGAACATAGACACCTGGCCAGGCACATGAAAAGATGCCCATGTCATTAGCCATTAGAGAAACACAAATCAAAAACCACAGTGAGATACCACTTCATACCCACTAGGATAGCTATAATGAAAAAGGTAGATAATGACAAGTGTTGGTGAGGATGTGGAGTAATTGGAACCCTCTTATATTGCTGGTGAGAATGTAAAATGGTGCAGCTGCTTTGGAAAACTGTTTGGCACTTCCTCAAAAGGTTAAACATAGAGTTATCTTATGACCAGCAATTCTACTTCTGTTCCAAGAGAAATGAAAACATACATTTACACAAAAAGTTCTACGTGAATGATCATAGCAGCAATATTCATAATAGCCAAAAAGTGGAAACAACTTTTAAAGGGATAAATTAAAAGTGGTATATTCTTGCAATGGAATATTACCTGGTAAGTAAAAGAAATGAAGTACTGATACATGCTACAACATAGAACCTTGGAAACATTATGCTAAAGAAAAGAAGATGGACAAAAGATGACATATTATATGACTCCATTTATATAAAATATGCAAAATAGGCAAATCCATAGAGCTACAAAGTAGATCAGTGTTTGCCTAGGGCTGAAGGAGAAAGGAGGGCTGAAAGGAAAATGAGAGTGACTACTAATATTCAATAGGTCAGTTTGCTATAGGTATGAGGTTTCTTTTTGGGGTGATGAAAATATTCTAGAATTAGTTGTCATGATGGTGGCACTAGACTGAATATACAAAAAGCCATTGAATTGTACGCTTGAAATTGTTGAATGTATGATTTGTGAATTATTTCTCAATAAAGCTGTTAAAAACAATAATAACCAGCCCTGTGCAACTTTTTAACCAGAGCAGAGCAAAAATCAGTATCTATAATAATAAAAACTACTAGCATAGTTAAATGTCCTTTAGCGTTTGCACCTAGAATAACAGTCTCCTTGCTTTGCATCCTTATAATGTAGGGTTTGTGCTTCCTCCTTGCAGCCTTGTAACGTGGCCCTTTAAAGAAGTTGCTTCTACTAGAGGCCTGTTTTTTAACCATAATTAAAAATACATCCAGGGGTAGCTTTCTTAAACAATCATCTTTATTTTAAAATAAAACTTCTGGTAGAGGATGTAGCTCAAACGGGTGAGTACCTGCTTCCCACATAGGAGGTCCTGGGTTCTATTCCCAGTGCCTCCTAAAAACAAAGCAACAAACAATAAGCAAACAAATGAAAAAACCAACTCACGGAGCTGATGTGGCATAGTGGTTGAGTGCCAGCTTCCCACATAGGAGATCTGGGGTCCCCAGCCTTGGTACCTCAAAACAAACAAACAAAAAACCTTCTTTGTCTACACTTGTAGTTTCCTTGGCATATTAGTTTTCTGTTACTGCTCTAACAATTACCACACACTTAGCTTAAAACAGTACAAACTTATTTTTCCAACAAAAGTTGGTTACGAGTCAGCAGGGTTGTGTTCCTTTCTGGAGGCTCTAGTGGAGAATCTTTTTTTTTTAGCTTCTGTAGACCATCTATATTCCTTGGATTGTGGCCCCTTCCTCTGTCTTCAAAGACAGTAATGGCTTGTTGAGTCTTTCTCAGCACTCTGACTTTCTCCATAGTCAGATTTCTCTGATTCTCTTCTGCTTCCCTTTTCTACTTTTTAGGACCCTTGTGGTTACATTGGGTCCACTCAGATAATCCAGGATCATCTCCCTGTCTTAAGGTCAGCTGATTAACAACCTTGATTCCATCTGCCACCTTACTTTTCCTTGCTATGTAAGCTACCATAACATAAGCACAAGTTTTCACAATTAGTGAATGAATATCTTTGTGGGAGGCATGATTCTGCCTCCCACACCTGTTAGTTTACACTGGAAAGTATTCAGTAAGGCTGCTGCACTAGTTGCTACTTGCATTAAAGAAAGACACCTCTGCCAGATATTCAGCTGTTTTTTCCTTAATGTTATTGTTATATATTGTTACAAGCTTCCGCTGAATTGTGAGAAGACTTGTTTCAATCATTTTAAAAGCTGAAGAAAATTGTGTATGAATTAGCACAACTTCCACTTCATACTGACACCAGTCCTTTGTTTATCAACTATAAATGCACTTATTCTCTTTAAAGAAAACAAGTTGTAGCGGAATAGACTGTTTTGGCTTGTTTCCTTTCAATCATGTATATAAAATATGTATTTGTGTATTTATATAAAATAGTCTTGTAGTAGACAGATTTAGAAAATTTCTGTAGAATGAAGAAAGTAAAGTACACTAGAGGATCTATATCTGTATTATAGGTCAACTCACTAAAAGTAATATATGTATATACATAATGCTATATCTTTCTTAAACTACAGATAATAGTTGCTTAATGTATAATACTTGTAAAAGAGAAAAGTTCAAAAAACTTCTAGTGTATACAGTTACCATATTTTTTCTATGAAACACATGTATTTTTATATTTTTCCTAGAAAAATGCAATCATACTATATATTACTATTTGACACATTTTTTCCACTCACAACTGACTTCCTTTTGGCTTATTATTCTAGTTTTTAATTACATGAAAGAGAGAATAATGAACTCTTGGTACCCATCACCTAACTTCAGCAATTATCAGCATTTTGCCAATTTTACAATTCTTTTAGAGCCAAAAGTTGGAGTATTTGTGCTTTTTAAATACATGGTTTAATTTCTTCCCAACAACAGTCCTGTGAGGTAGGGATTATTTTCCTATTAGAGGGGTAGGTAACTTACCTGAGATTCCATTACTTGCAGTGACAGACTCAGGTCCTAGGCTCTTTTCATGGCTCCATGAGTCTATGTAATTTCATAATTGCAAATCAAATGTAAAGTTTGTTGGTGACATGTTATCTCTCAAATATGTTATAGAAACCACATCGTTCTACAGGAAACTGCACAACATGCTACCCGGTTCATAGCTTTGGCAAATGTTGGAAATCCAGAAAAAAAAAAGGTAAAGTTTTGAGTATTTGATGATAGGTTAATATTCATTGTTTGCCTGATAAATGTTCCTTTTGCCCAAATCAGCATTCAGATCACTTCTCTCCAGCTTCAAGGTCCCACCAGCCTCAGTGACTCCTTTATAGAGATTGTGATGAAAGGTCACATTTCCTTGAGTTCTTCCCAGGGGATTGTAGGGAAGAGCTTGGGGAAACAGGCCCAGTATAACAAAGGCAAAATTTCAAATGAACAGTGTTCTTTTTCTCCAACATCTAGGTGGTTGTCTGTGTGGGTGTTCACAAGCTTGAACTCAGTCGATGCTATCCCCTCCTTCTCCCCTCCCCTCCCCTTCTTTCTTTTCTTTCTTTTCTTCTTTCTTTCTTCAGGTCCTCCTACATGGGAAGCAAGTACTCCCCAGTGAGAGTTGGTTTTTTTTTTCATTTTTTTGTTTGTTTGGTTTTGGCGCAGTACTGGGGATTGAACATGGGACCTCATAAATGGGAAGCAGGTGCTCAACCACTTGAACTACATTCACTCTTGCTTGTTTTTTTTGTTTTGTTTTGTTTTTAAGATTTGTTTTATTTATTTCTCCCCACCCCCTTGTTGTTTGTACTTGCTTTCTGTTCATTTTGTTTCTTTAGGAGGCACCAAGAACCAAATTCAGGACCTCTGATATGGAAGGGAGGTGCCTAATCTCTTGAACCACCTCTATTCCCTGCTTTGTTGTATCTCTCATTGTGTTTTTCTTCTTGTATCTCTTGTTGTGTCATCTTGTTGCATAAGCTTGCTGTGCCTGCCTCTTGTGCCAGCTTGCTGTCTTGCTCATCCCCTTTAGGAGGCACTGGGAACCTCCACTCCTTGCTTTGTTGTATGTCTCATTATGTTTTTCTTCTTGTGTCTCCTGTTGCATCAGCTTGCTGCACCTGCCCATCATGCCAGCTCATTGTCTTCTTTAGGAGGCACCGGGAACTGAACCAGGGACCTCCCATGTGGTAGGCGGGAGCTCAGTCACCTGAGCCATATCTGCTTCCCTGCTTGTTTCTTTTAGCAACTTCAGTTAGCAGAAATAATAAAATCTTCCCAAGGATTTACCTAAGTCTTCTTGGCTTTGGGAAATCTTATTGATACCTAGACTCTATGTTTGTATTAGAAAGCAGTGCAAGTGAATGAAAGAGAATACCCAAAAAGTAGATCATTTTTCTTACTTCCCTTTGAGCATCTACAGTTTTTAGGGCTAAAAGCATGGTATTGTGGATTGAGATAGCTAAGATCAGAATAGTCGGTCAAATGGGAAAACAGTGAGATAAATAATCTGAAGATTATTCCACTATAATATGCCATAGACAATGTGCATAGAAAAGATAAGCAAATACATGTTTATTTTTCCTGTAATATTTTAAACTTGTGAGCCCAAATCATTCTTAGCAAGTTTTAGATTTGTAATTTTTTTATTGCTCTCTTAAGTGGGAATAGAAGTCACAATATTTTTAGTTTACTGCTTTCTGTCAAGAACATGTTAGCCTCAGCCATAAACAACTCATCCTTCAGTCAAAGGGCATACACAGTTTTTAATTTGGTAAGCATTAATTAATTAGTCTCAAAATTTTGTTCCATTTTACATTCCAACCAGCAATGTATGGTGGGATGTTTTTCTTCACATTTTCACAGGGTAGTATCAACTTTTTATTAAAGTTTTTGACAATTTAATAGATAGAAAATAGTGTATCATTGTTTCTTAATTGCATTTACCTGATCAGTAATGAGGTTGAACATCTATTCACAGCTCATCCAAGGTTTTCAGTTGCCGTGCCATTAGTCTAAGACTCTAGATATTTATTCAAATATTTACTTCTTTGCTACTAGTCTTTAAGAAAATTGATCAGCTGCACAGCAAAATTTGTACAGTAGCAGAGGGGAAAACTCTAAGTTGTCCAATAGTAGTTTTCATTAAGAAAAAAAGGTATGATTCTGTGGATAAAGTACACAAATATAAAGGATTCGGAGATAGCAGCTCTTTGTCTTCAAGGATTTCGGAGCAATTCCCCTGGACCTTGCAGTGATGGTTGTCATGATTCCCTCATCTGGATGAGGATCCCTGATATGTGTAAGGGCTGGAGCTCTGAAATCTTCCTTGTTACTCTGTTAGCCCTTGTCAACCCCTGCCAGCCCCTGCGAAGGTCACTGGGTTGGCATTTAACTTACTGTCTATTCTCTGAGCCCAGATAGGCTGGTTGGTGCTATTTTAATTTTACTCAATTTTAGAAGTTTTCTATGAAATTTTCACAACAAAATAGGATGATTACACTTGGATAAACAGTATTTCCTGTAAGGTTATATGTTGTTTTTTCTCCAAAGTATCTTTATGCATTCAGTATTGTGCCCATGAAACTAATGGATGCAGCAGAACTGGTAAAACAGCCTCCAGATGTCACTGAAAACCCTTACCGAAAATCTGAGAAGGAAGCATCCATAGGACAGCAAATTCCTGCCCTTGAGGTATGTTCTGACTGAGGGGTGGCATTTCTGGACAAGATTGCCCATTAAAGGTATATTTTTCCTGGTGTAGACTTTCTTTCCTTATAATTAAGTACGTAAGACATGTTTATACCTTAAAATCTAAATCCCTTTTTTTCCCTTAAGAAATTATGATGATGTTGAGAAAGTTTTAGTAGAGTTCAAGTAAGATCAGTATTGTATTGTAGTTTGGTGATAACATTTTCATGTTAAGTCTTTCCTTGTCTAAACTTGATTGTCCAGTCTCAGTTCATCAGATGAGCATCCAACTACTTAGTGACAATTTGTCATTTTATTATTTATTTATTTTAAAATTTCTCTCCCCATCCCCCTCTCCCTCTCCGCCAATTGTCTGCTCTCTCTGTCCATTTGCTGCTGTGTGTTCTTCTGTGTCCGCTTCTATTCTTGTCAGCGGCCCAGGAATCTGTGTCTCTTTTTGTTGCATCATCTTGCTGCATCAGCTCTCCGTTTGTGCGGCACCACTCCTGGGCAGGCTGGACTTTCTTTCACACTGGGAGGCTCTCCTTACAGGGCGCACTCCTTATGCATGGGGCTCCCCTACGCGGGGGACACCCCTGCATGGCATGGCACTCCTTGCACGCATCAGCACTGCATGTAGGCCAGCTCCACATGTGCAAGGAGGTCCTGGGTTTGAACCGTAGACCTCACATGTGGTAGGCAGACGCTCTGTCCATTGAGCCAAGTCCGCTTCCCAATTTGTCATTTTATGATGAGTGCTAGTTGGTAAATAAGATTCATTCTGAAGAAATTTTGTTAATAGCAGGTTTTTCTGAAAAATTTTTCCCTCTAAAATAAGGAATGTCAAGCTTCCTTGCCTAGTATGCATGGTCTGCTCCCAGACATTTTTTTTCCTTTATGAGCAGCCTTCTCATCTTTTTTATTATAGCTGAATTAAACTTGTTTTACCTATGAAATCGTAGGACTGTACAGTGGCCCTATTGAGGGAGAAGGGAATTTGGGTGGGTTCCTCTTGTTCTATTTTGGTCAAGATCTCTCTATAACTTGGCATTTTAACTTGCTTTTTCCATAAAGGTGAATTTGGCAGTAACTTTGATAAGTGTTGAAAAGTATGGTCAAGTTCTGGCATCAGGATTGGGAAGATAAATTTTTCTTCCCTTGAACAGGCAAAAAGAACTGGGAGGAAAGACATGACATGGCGGGAATGTTCTCTTCTACATAAATGACTAGCTACTTGTCTAAAAGTTAGTTGAACAATATATACTCTTCTACCTTTTGACCATTCCAGGAAGAGTCAACCTGTCAGTTTTTCTTTGACTTAAATGAAAAGCAGGGAAGGAAGCGTTCCTCTACAGGCAGAGATAACAAGTCTTCTCCTCACCCCAAACAGCCTCGCAAACCTCGTAAGTACCTTGGTTCTAGAGGTCTCCTATGTGAGCAGTAATGTTATTTCAGGTTTTATCTGGGAATTGGCATTGTTGAGGGAGCCTCTTTTGGCAGAGGAAAAGTATACAATCAGTCATTAGGACCAACAATAAAAATTAAATAAGATAAAGGTGGCCTGACTTTGAGGCTGTTTTGAGGCTATTCCTGTAAGTTGGTAAAACTTTGATGAGGTAAAAGACCTACAAAAACAATGTAGGCTCATAAAATAATAGAATAATCAAATAGAGAGGAAAAGACTAAGGTTATTTCATTGAGATACTCTCTTCCCACCTTCTTGGTTCAAAACAAAGCAGCTAATCATGGAAGGGTAAACTTATTATCCAGGGTCATGTGGCTAGCCTAGAGACATACTTGGGACTTCTGATACCCAGTTCAGTGTTCTTTCACCATAGTATGCTGCCAGTATTGTACTATTTTAGTCAATATGTAGCTATCACGTGTGGATCACCTACCTGTGGATTGGTTCCAAATTCAGAGCTTTTCTAATAGAGGTTTAGTTTCATTGAAAATGGTGATGGAGGGACATAGTGAGGAGCAAAACAGTCCTAGCCCATTGTGGCAGTGCTATATTCTAGTTTTTATAGGTTATAAAGATCAGAGAAAGTTGAGTTCTGTAGGTAATTATATATGCTGCAGTCCTTGTACCACAGTAACATTTGACTTTCTTCTCCTTGAAGCTCAGCCTCCAGGACCCTGCTGGTTTTGCCTTGCCAGTCCTGAAGTGGAAAAGCATTTGGTGGTCAACATTGGTACACATGTGAGTTATTGTCATGAACCTTTTATAAGGCAAACACCTGGATTTTTCTTTTCTTTTTTTTTTTTTTTTTAAGATTTATTTATTTATTCCCCTCCACCCCAGTTGTTTGAGCTTGCTGCCTGCTCTCTGTGTCTGTTCCTTGTGTCTTGTCTTCTTTTTAGGAGGCACTGGGAACTGAACCTGGGACCTCCCATGTGGGAGAGAGGTGCCCAATTTTTTTTTTTAATAAACTTTTTTGAAATTTAATTTTTATATCATTAAATTTACCTATTTTAAATATACAATTCAGTGATTTTTAGTAAGTTGTTGAATTGTGCAACCATCATGAAAATATAGTTCTAAAACATTTCCATCACTCCTGTGAGATTCCTTATGTCCATTTATTATTAATCCCTGTTTCCAGCCCTGGACAACCACTATTCTATTTTCTTTCTCTATAGACTTGCCTTTTCTGGACATTTCATATAAACAGAATCATAACTGTATGTGGCCTTTTATGTCTGGCTCCTTTTTTTTTTTAATTTTTAATTCAAAATTTATTTTTAAAATAGTAATTTTAGAGAACAAAGCTAAGCAGTTTTCTTTAATGTAGGAGGACTTCTAAAACTTTTAAATTATTTATTTATTTTTATTTTTTTATTTGAGAAGTTGTGAGTTTACAAAAAATCATGCATACCATACAGAATTCCCATACATTTCCTCACCACCAACACCTTACATTGTTATGACACATTTGTTGCAACTGATGAAAGAACACTGTCATATTACTGCTATCTATAGTCCATAACTTGTATATATATATTTTTAACAAATCAATTGTATTAATACATATTAATAAAGCATAAATTCCTCCAAAGTGTATAATTAATGGTAGTTGATAAAATCACATAGTTGTGCATTTATCACTTCAATCATTAGAACATTTTCATTACTCCAATAATAAATTAAAAAAAGACAAAAACATAGCTAATATTTTGGTACATTTTCCCCACATTGTCTGGCTTCTTTTCCTTAGGATAATATGTTGTGTTTCATCCATGTTGTGGCATGTATCAGAACTTCATTCCCTTTTACGGCTGAATCACATTCCACTGTATGGATATACTGCGTTTTGTTTATCCATTGGACATTTGGGTTGTTTTCATCTTGGCCATTAGGAATAATGGTGCTGTGAACATTTGCATGCAAGTTTTTTGTTTTTTTTTAAAGATTTATTTGTTTCTCCCTATTCCCTCCATTGTCTGCTCTCTGTGTCCATTCGCTGTGTGTTCTTTTGTGTCTGCTGGTATTCGCATTGGGTGACTCCTGGAACCAATCCTGGGACCTTCTGGAGTGGGAGAGAGGCGATCATTCTCTTGTGCCTCTTCAGCTCCCTGATCTCCTGCGTCTCTTGTTGTATCTCCTCTGTGTCTCTTTTTGTTGCATCATCTTGCTGTGCCAGCTCTCTGCATAGGCCAGCTCTCCTGAGCGGGGCAACACTCCGCGTGGGCTAGCACTCCGCGCGGGCTAGTTTATTCTTACCAGGAGGCCCTGGTTATTGAACCCTGGACTTCCTATATGGTAGACAGGAGTGCTTGAGCTACTTCCACTTCCCTGCAAGTTTTTGTGTGGACATATATTTGCATTTTTCTTGGGTAGATACCTAGGAGTGGAATTGCTGAGTTGTACAGTACATTTATGGTCAACTTTTGTTTAGATTTTTAAAAAGATTTATTTATCCCCACCCCCTCATTGTTTGCACTTGCTGTGTCGGTTAGTCGTCTTTGTTTTCTTCAGGAAAAAGAAACTAGGACTTCTGATGTAGGAGGGAGGCACCTAATCACTTAAGCCACCTCTGTTCCCTGCTTTGTTGTGTCTTCCATTATGTTCTTCCTCCTGTGTCTCTTGTTGCATGAACTTGCTATACCTGCCCATTGTGTCAGCCTGCTGTCTTTCCTGTCTTTTCTAGGAGGCACTGGGAACTTCTGACCCTGCTTTGTTGTATCTCATCATGTTTTCCTTCTTGTATCTCTTGTTGTGCCATCTTGTTGTGTTTTTCTTCGTGTCAGCTTGCTGCGCCTCCCCATCATGCCAGCTCACTCTTCTTTAGGAGGCACCGGAAACTGAACCACAGACCTCCTGTGTGGTAGGCGGGAATTCAATCGCTTGAGCCACATCCACTTCCCTATGGTTAACTTTTTAAGAAATTGCCAAAGTTTTCCAAAGCTGCTGAACCATTTTGTATTTCTACCAGCAACGAACAGGAGTTCCTGTTTTTCTCCATCCTCACCAAACTTGATTATTGTCAGTCTTTATGAGTATAGCCATTTCTCTGTGGTTTCTTTACAAGATCTCTCCCTTTCTTCCTCCCGCTTTTTCAAATAAATAGGGTCTCCTAGAGTGATGCTTGTATATACTTTTTTAATAAAAGATTTATTTATTTATTTCTGCCCCCCAGCTGGTTGTTTACATTTGCTGTCTGCTCTCTGTGTCTGTTGTGTGCTCTCTGTGTCTGCTTGTCTTCTTTTAGGAGGCACCAGGAACCAAACCTGGTGGGAGGTGGACACTTGACTGCTTGAGCCATATCCACTCCTACATTTATTTGTTGTGTCCTGATTTGGGAGATGGGGGAAAGAACGGAGCTTGCTGAGAAATGGTAGAAAAATATGAAAATACACACCAAGATTTGGTGCGGGCTCCTCTAGGCAGAGAGAGTGAGCTCTGCCTCATGTGATTACCTTTTTAACTGTTAATTATCTCTCCTCCTTCTTAACGAAAAGGGGATGAGCCCCAGCTGTTATTGGTTACCCCATCAATGGTGCGACCAATGGGAGGACTGTTTGGAATACCCAGGGCCAAGGGGAGGTCCTGGAAAGAGAAACTGGGACCTCAAGGTTACATTCAAGGTCCCAGCAAGGTCTTGCAGCCATGTTGTCAGCTGGCCATGTGCTCTGACAGCCATGTTGTGGCTCATCTCCTCCATTACCCTGTACTAACTTGCCTCAACTCCCCCCTCTGAGAGTTCATGCCCTTATTCTTGAGGGGGGTTACTGAGGAGTGGTGATCATTCTTCTGTGGTTACTTCCTGCTGGTTAGGGCAGTAGTCCCTGCCTGACAAGCATAAACCTCTCTGGCTATTCTATTGAGGTTGAGGGAAGATGGGTCCAATACTGGTTGGAACTGGTTTAAATTCCCATCTGATTAATATCTTGTTCGAGAAGGCGTTGATTCTAGGAGAAATAAACTTAGTTAGAATTTTGAAGATATATGCCCCCACTAAAAGAATAAAGATGATGGTATATGGGTCCCAAAAGGGGGATCATTTATGACATACTGGACCATGAGAGTGAAAAAGGAGTGGTATACTCTTATCTCTAATCTCTAATAGAGCGCTAATGGGGTCAGGGCCCATGCCAATTAGGCCATGGAGCCTGTGGATACATGCTTCAGTGGGAAAAAGAGCAAACTAGAAAGCTCTTGCTTTTACAGGAATGCTCCTTCTGGATTATCTTTCTTAGATCATTTTTGCCCATCTTTGGATTAGTTTTTGCCATTCTTTTTTCCCACATGACTTGTAGAAGAAGTCAGGCTTTGGGCTGCTTTCCATTTAGGAAACCCCAGCAGATTCAAGGTCCCCTGTAAGAAAAGATAGTTGGAGTGAGTGACTTACCTCAGTGCTGCTGTACCTCAGAGAGCAATGACCTTTCCTTTCCATTCACCTTTCTATTCCAGGGTATTTAGCTCAGGATCTGGGCCTAGGGGAAGAGCAAAGAAACTACTCTCTATTCTTCTCATCATGCCTTGAAGCTAGAGGGGCAGAACGCATCTCAGGTCTTAATTGTGGCCCAGCCCAGCACCCCAAGTAGGGAACTTGAGGATTTTAATCCAGATCCTACCTGTTAACCAATTCTACATTTACGCACACTCTCTTTTGTCTGGTAGAAGCCTCTTGGGACTCTGTGGTGACCTTTGGGTATCTGGCAAAGAATGTAGGATCCCCCTCTGCAACCATTCCTCTTGATCCCCTTTTATAATTTTTTTCTTGGCTCTCTCTGTCTTTGCCATACCTTTCTCAAGGGTTGTACATAGAACTGTGCTCATGGTTCATGACCACAAAATTTGTAAAAATCAGGAAAGACTGCTAAGAGTGCAAAATAACTTTTGAAAAACTCATGTATTTTACTTATGGGGAAAACATTCATTTAGGTCCTATTTATACATTGTTAGAGATAATATAAGCATAGAAAGAATTATATGGTGAAAGTTTGAAAGGAAGGGATGAGATTGGGTCAAGTGTGAAATTATTCATAAGAACTGCAAGTACTGTAGTGTGGGCTATTTAGACTAGAAACCTTCACATCACAATATAAAATTGTAATGTAAAAGCTATATTCATGGTGATGACACTCTGACATAAAGAAAAGGCTAACATACACACACATGCACGAAATGTTTTTTGTAAACATAAAAACATGTTTTAGTGCTTATAGGGCTTAGAGGAAATTTTGTTATCTGGAAAATTAACTTTGTAAGTGGACTCAGTGTCTGGTGCCAAATACATCAAGAATGGTAATGTTTTTAGTTTGATTCCAGTACATATCCTGTCATTTTTTTGGACTTTCTCATTGTAGATGTAATTCAAGAAATAAGTATCTCCTTCCTTAGGTCCTACTGGATGGCGTTGAACCTACCACACTAAAATTATGTTTTTGGATTATGTTTTTCTAAAGCTCTAGTGCCTTACTTGTCTGATTGAGGTTCCTTGTCCCTTTTTCTGTTCAGTCACAGTGCCTTCCCTTCTGAGATTGTCTGACTGGTAGGGCAGTCCTGCATGTTTTGGTTGTGACAAATGTTTTTAGTTGCTATTAAAGGTTGACATCCATTGTTGGGAACTGTAGTTTTTGACCTCCTGGAAGTATCTTGAGTTTGAGGTTTCTCCTTTATCTTTCTGCCCCATTAGGTTATATGTTTGCTTTCCTTTTATAGAGATCAGTGAGCAGCTCAAGGCTGTAGGGACATTGGATGTTAACCATGTCATCTCAGCCTAAAGTCCAAGAATTTCTATTGATGAGATTTCTGAGCACTTTTTTACAACCTCAGGCTCATTCTTTGCATAGGCTTTTCTTCCTGAAAATTATGTATGCTCTATCCATGTCTCAGTTCTGTGCTTTCTCTTCAGTGCTACCTAGCCCTCGCCAAAGGAGGCTTATCCAATGACCATGTCCTCATTCTGCCCATTGGACACTACCAATCAGTGTTGGAACTTTCAGCAGAAGTGGTGGAAGAGGTAGAGAAGTATAAAGCTACACTGAAGCGATTCTTTAGGAGTCGAGGCAAACAGTGTGTTTTATTTGAGAGAAATTATAAAAGCCACCATCTCCAGCTGCAGGTAGGTGGTCTCTGGCCAGGATCTGGGTAGGGCCCCAGGGGGACCCTTAATATTTATTGGTGAATAAATAATTTTTACATATTAAAATATTATATATTTAAATATGTTGGTTTTAATATTCAAATAGTTTGTTTTTATATAATATTTAAATTATTGAACATGAATGTTCACCTTAATATTTAAATAACCATTTAAAAGGTTAAAGAGTGTCTGGTGATAACTTCAAAGATTTCACATGGAAGTACATGGTCATTACAAGTGAACAACAGCACAGACAGTGTCTTATTTAGCAAAGGAATGGGGAGTTGAGAAAAGCTCCAAGGGAGATTTGGGCATTGATCAGTGGAATTTGGAAAGTAGTATATGGAGGCTTAGAGGGAGGAAATAGTCTCAGTGCCAGCATGGGGCTAGCAGTTCAGACATTCAGAGACTGTTTATGAATAATTTACCTGTAGTTGTGGTGGTTTTCTTTCTGGTGCATTTGTTAAGTTTTCAAATGGGCCTGATTCTGCCACATATAAAATAGAGGAGTTGGCAAAGGCTTGATGAAAAAGATGTTTCTTGCTAGCCTTTCCCACACCAGAGTTTGGCTCCCACATGTGGCGGGCTATTTCATAAGTTTAAGTCCTTACAGACAGGCTGGCATAGGCCTCTCTGACTTGAGGAGAATCTGTGCTGAGGGGTATTTCTCTGCCCCTGTGATGGCTTTGCTGCTTTTCAGAAATTGTGCAAGCACATCCTCTATGGGACCTATCCAAAGATTCCCTCACTACCCTCACCCCCCAGGTTATTCCTGTGCCACTCAGCTGCTGCACCACCTATGACATAAAAGATGCCTTCATTACCCAGGCGCAGGAGCAACAAATAGAGCTGTTGGAAATCCCAGAGCACTCTGACATCAAGCAGGTGAAACAGAAGGGAAGGTTTTTGACATGTTGAACCTAAGGTATTTTCACAGCATTCTAAAATGTTAAGTAGGTAGTGACAATTTGGGACGAGAGTATTGAGTATTGATTAGACTGGAGACCAAGATGACAATTTAGCAAAGTCTTAGTTCTTTCCTGGGAAGAGAAAGTAATAAAAATTTTCCTAACGTGGGAACTTAGGAGGATGTATGTCACTGGGAAGATCTTGGTAATAACTGCCCATTTGGCTTTTTAAAAATCTGTTTCCACTAAGTGGCTTGGAAACTGTAGTTAATCATGTCTTTTTTTTTTTCTTTTTCTTTTTTTGGTGGGGGGTGCTTTTAGACTGAATTCTTTGCCAAATTAAAGCTTACAACTCAAACAACTGTTTACTTTAGATTGCACAGCCAGGAGCAGCATATTTTTATGTTGAACTTGACACAGGAGAGAAGCTTTTCCACAGAATTAAAAGGAATTTTCCTTTACAGTTTGGAAGGTATGTATGCTTTTCTTCTTTTACATGTAATTTTACTAGACCTAATATGAACAAAGTATAAGATGCATGAACAATACATAAATGCTAAATAAGAAATAGTCCTTATCCCATGCAACATATAATCTTAAGGCAATTCAGATGTTTACATATATGAGAGTAATGTAATGCAAAATGTGAAAATGTTTTGGAAAACAATGTACTTTAGAAATTCAGAAAAGGGAGAGCTCATTTTTATGTGGTGAAAGGCTTCATGAAGGGATTAAAGTTGAACCTGAGAGATAGATTTAGAGGGCAAATATTGGGGTGAGGATACTCCAGCCAGCCAGAGTAAAGTGTCCCATTAATTGAGCATACACTCTGGTTCAGGCACTGTGCCAAGAACTTTACATGCATTTTCTCATGTAATCTTTACAGCTAGGTAAGATACCATTTACCAACGTGGAGAATGAAGCTCTAGAGCAGGGATTCCTAACCAGGGGTCTGTAAGCTTGAATTGAAATTCAAAAACACATCATTCTTGTGGGGATGTGTTGGTGCGGGTGTGATATATTTATTAAATAACACACAGTATAATGTGGACTTAGTAAGGGGTCTGTGGTTTTTATCTGACTGGCAGAGGGGTCCATGGAACAAAAAAGGTTTAGAACTCCTGCTCTAGAGGAACACCCAATAGAACTTTCCATAATGTTGGAAATGTTCTCTAAATCTATACTGTCCAATACTATTTCAGTGTTGTTGACCATTGAAATGTGATTAATGTGACAAGGACCTGTATTTTAAATGTTACTTAATTTTACTAATTAAAATAAAAATTTAATAGCCACATCTGGCAAGTGGCTACTGTATTAGACATAGCATGGCTCTAGAGGGGTTAGATAACTTGGCCATGTTCACATAGTGGTAGGTTCAAACTCAGGCTTGTTGGACCCCAAACCGTGAGGTCCTAACATTTTATTCTGTATTGTCCTAAAGGTCTCAGTGAGGCTTCATTTCTGCTTCTAATATCTGATATTACATAACTGAAAAATCCTACAGAGGTTGGTACAAGTTAAGCAAAGATTGAAGTCAGGTAGGAATTGGTAAGAGACAGAGAATAGAAGGGAGTAGAAAATGTCCAGAACAGATAATCTAATGCTGGTGTCTAATTTCTAACTTTTTTCCCCCTGTAGTTAGAACTGGACTTTATGTGAGTCTTAAACCATTTTTTGACTAATTTGCAAAGCCTACAGGAGATTGCAACTATTAGATAAGTCCACTAGATATAGTTATTTACATTTTCTAAAAGATAATAAAATGAGAACAAGTTGGTTATGAGATTCAAGCATCAAACATTATCTTTTCATTATTGCCTCAGCAGCAGATGCAAATGTGGACATTGACTACATGACTACATTGCACATGATTGCAGATACACATCAGCATAGAAAGCCCACAAAAGGGTGATTTTCCAAATGGTCTTGTGCTTATTTTAGTCAGTTATATTTTCAACAATTAGTATTTTTCAAAGTACTGATTTATAGTTACATAGCATTTTATAGTTAACAAAATAACTTGAGAAGACATAATTTTTCCAGATGTACAGTATAGTTGGTACTATCTCCATTTTACAGATGAAGCTCAGAGGCCTGGCCAGGGAGCTAAAACTTGCTCACGTTCTCTGACTTTTAGAGGATTTGTGTGATTTGGATTCAACTATTCTATTTCTTGTAGCAAAGTAGAATGTGGACCATAAAATGCACAAATACAATTATGTCTAATATATCAAAATGAGTATAAAGAAATGTGAATAAAAAGAATTGGCAATTAGAAGGCAGCTTGTAGTCGTATTGTGTGTCTATATGTAGTTACTTTTAATCCTGAGGGCCAAGATAAGTTTTGTTGACAGTGAGCTTGTGCTATTTTGCCTATGAAGGCCTGTGTCCTATGGAAGGAGAGGAAAAGGAATTTCAAGACAGAGAGGGTATGACTCTAGGTGCCTGACTTCACCAGGCCCTCAGCAAATTCATGGTCTAGTTGGGATGACAAAATTTAAGTCAAAATGTAATCATAACTATTATGGTGCTTTGACTGTTATTTCTGTACTTCATGAAACCGTGTAAGGTAGGTATTTTCATTTCATAGGTGAGGAAATCAAAACTCAGAGATAAAGTAATTTGGCTAACTAAGAGACTGCAAGTAGCAGAGCTAGGAATGGAATTGAGTCTCGAATCTTTCTGACCCCGGTGCCAGCCCTCTTTCTACTATACCATGTTGTTTCTCAAAATATCAATGATGTAGTTCCAAGTAGCTGAAGAGAGGGAGAAGTTTAATGGGCTTTGAAGGGTTAGGAAAAAGGTAGGACCTGAATTAGTCATTTAAAACTGGTATGATTTTGATAGGATGGCAAAGATGGCACTAAGAACAGGAGACTGGTAAGAACAAAGGCAGAGGAATTTCCATACCTTCTTCTGGCCATCCATTTTTACTTCTTTGTATTCTTCAGGGAGGTCTTGGCCAGTGAAGCTATCCTTAATATTCCTGACAAGTCTGACTGGAGGCAGTGTCAGATCAGCAAGGAAGAGGAAGAGACACTAGCTCGCCGCTTCCGGAAAGATTTTGAGCCCTTTGACTTTACTCTGGATGACTAACCAAAGGAAGAGACACCTCCTGAAATTCACAGTAGCAGAAGCCTGTTTTAAAGAAACTGCCTATTTTAAAGAAACTGCAGATCCCATGGGAACTTTCTCCCAGCCTCTTTTTCAAGCATTCCCATGGAAACTACCTGCAGCAAAAGGCCTAGGATTGAATATATTTTTGAAAAAGTCACATTCATGAAAATCCATTATTAAAAGCATGTTGTTTTTCTAGTTCCAAATATATCTTGTGTTTAACAACATTTTCAAAAACATTTAAACCATCAAATAAAATCCAAAAGCTTTTCCATGGTTGACAAGTGTTTTGTGTTTGTTACCTATGACCGTTGGAATGAGGTGGTGTGTGTAATAGGAGGCTTTAGGTCCAGCTATTATTCCAGATTCACACAGGTTGGCTTCTCCTTGAGCAACCTAGAGTGGAGAAGAGATCCAAGACCTTTACCACTTTTTTCTCTTAAAGCATTCATCTTGTGGATGTATAAGAGCTCATTCACTCCTTAAGTAAGTATCTTGTCCTGTGAGCCTGGCATTTTTTAGGCCCTGGGAGTATACCCATGTCCCAGCATGGTCCTGTAATCGACCATGAAGATTGTGGAGCCCAGGGTAGACTAGCCGGAGAGAAAAAATACTTGAGCTATGCCGCGTCCAGGAAAATGGTGACGTTTAAGGAATGATTTATGAAGGCAGGAAAATCAGTGCCTGTTCGCGCAGGATTCTTTAGGATTCCTCAATATTTGTATCACAGGTGGCCTTTGCCAATGCCGGTTAAGCGGGGTGGGGCTGGAGGATGAATGGCAATGGTCTTAAGAAAGGTGACGTTCGGACAGGGCTGGAGGTAATCTGAAGTTTGGAAAAGAATATGGAAGGAGAATGTAGAGTCTAGAGAGAGTTTATATTTTCAGGACTGGAAAAAACCAAGCGGGTCCTCTACGTCAGAAAAATGATTACGGCATTTGCAGAGAGTAGACTGAAAGCTCTTCCCTAGCTTCCCCAGCTTTTCGCCTGTGCGGCTCTACTCCGGACTTGGAGAACTTGGGTGGGGCTTCTCCTGGGACGGTCACCGGAAGTGACGCATCATCTCGCGAGAAGAAAGACGCGTGAGCCACCGCCGCCCGGAACCGGCCTTGGATCAACGGCGGCGTCTGAGGCGGCTCTCCCTCCCGCTCCATGGAGCGGCCCCCCGGGCTGCGGCCGGGTGCGGGCGGGCCCTGGGAGATGCGGGAGCGGCTGGGTACCGGCGGCTTCGGAAACGTCTGCCTGTACCAGCATCGGGTAAGGCTGGACGCGTGAGGGAGCGGTGGTGGGTGTTTGTCAGTGTCCGTGGAACATAGTTGACTTTCAGTATGTGTGAGATTGTCTGTGGGCTCTTGGACAGTGTTTGGGGGCCAGTGGGCCATAGGTGTGTGTGCGTGTATGAGATACTATGCTTGGGAGTCCGAGTTTGTAGCAACGAGTGAGAGTGGTCCTGTGTCGGAGTTTGTGAGAGAGAGCTATTAGGTAGAATTTTGGGTCTGAGTGTCAAGATGTGACATTAGGTTTACGTGTGACTTTGTAAACGTAGAGTGTCCGAGTTTTGTGTGTGTGAGCACGAATGGATGAGAAAACGGGGGTAAATTATGGGGCTGCCTGCTGGAATATGTTTTTACGTGTGTGTTCCTGGAGGCCTGTGATAACCAATAGGGGCTGGAGTAGGCAAGGAATGATTCATGGTGGGTCCAAGAAGTTAAGCCTTCGGAAGCATGGATAGTCTTTGGAGTTGGGAATACATTCCAGGTAGGGAACAGTATGAGGACAAGCTGGTGAAAATGATTATGGCCTCCAAGGAAAGGAAATAAGATTGGGGAGGGAGGAGGGACTTTAGTTGGTGGAGGGCAGCTAATATCAGACTCAGGAATTTTACTTTGATTTCATTGAAGATGTTTAACCATTGTAGCAGCAATTAATAATCATGTTCCAGTCTTTTGAGAGACCAATAAAAGCTTTGAACCCTTTCCCCCAGAAAAGTACAAAGGCATATCTGCACACCCTTATGCATCTTATGCATTGCCATTTGAGGGAGCTCACTGAAGCACATTCACAGATCTCTTAGGTACATAGACTATGGATTAGTAATCTCTGCAGAATAGCCTTTGTTTTGACATCATGGGTTTGTTTGGAAGTTAAGTAAGATAATAATGTATGTAAAGCTATAAACAGTGCCTGGCCCATGGTAAGCCCTCAAATACTAGCTGTTGCTGCTGTGTTGTTTCTGTTATCATCATCATTGTTAATTGGCCTTAAAAATGGAAATAAAAGGTAAAAGTGGTGTTCTAGGAATATTATTTTGTAAATGATGAATTTGAATGGAAAAACATGGTGCACAGTGAACAGTTAAGATATCACTAAAATTTCTGTACTTGGCCTGTGACTGGAGAAGAGAATTCCAAAGGAAAAAATCATGATTTGCTGTCTCAAGGAACACGGGTGTGGGTAAAGGCCCTAATGTGGAGTAGGTAGAATGGAAGATGGGAGTCTTCCTGGGGGGAATAGTCATATGTTTATGGGGCAGTTAAAATGACACATGTCACAATAGAACCTAGGAAATTTTGTGAAGTAGGTTTCTAGATAGAGCATAGGAGGAAATCTTGGAGAGACGGAGAATGGAAGGTGAAGTCCTCAGGGATTAAGTACTTGAAGCCAAAGAAGTAGTAAATTTAGTAATTCTCACAGGGTGGGTATAGGATGAGGTGGGGGACTTAAAATACTCAAAGTGAAAAAAAAAAAAAAGAGAGAGCGCCAAATGCTTCCAGAAGACTGTTGCTTTGGCCTTGTTAACCAAGCTGCACCATCACCCTGATCTTTAGAGAACAAGCAAGCTTGGTTTCTGTTTGGGGCTGGATGAACTCACCACTTTTTATATGGAAGAGACTTGGGTTCCTCTAGAATCTTAGAAATTGCTCAAGAATGTTCCAGTTGTCCATAGTGGCCCTTTCCCAAAACTGAGACATTTGATAACTGAGCACATATTGAGGAGAGAAGGAATACTCTGTCATAAGACTTGGAAACAGCATCATTATTTTTCTTAGACTAGCTTGGGATTTTCATCTACAGTTTTCAAGATCTTCACATGATTTGCTGGAAGCCATAACTCAGTGTTTCATCTACACCTCTCTCAAAGCACAAAAGGAAGAAAAAGAATGTGAGATGCATAATTTAGGTGAGAACTGTACTGGTTTCTGATGGTGCAACATTCCTTGCTCTCAAGAAGATTTCAAGTCTGGCAGGAGAGATAGACACAGAAACAATTAAAGTACAGTGTGATAATTTATAATGAAGGTATTTGCAAAGGATATGAAAGCATGGTTAAGAGAAGTTGACTTGGCCCAGTGGTTAGGGTGTCCGTCTACCATATGGGAGGTCCTCGGTTAAAACCCCAGGCTTCCTTGACCGGTGTGGAGCTGGCCCACATGCGGTGCTGATGTGCGCAGGGAGTGCTGTGCCACGCAGGGGTATCACTGCGTAGGGGAGCCCCAAGCACAAGGAGTGCGCCCTGTAAGGAGAGCTGCCCAGCGCGAAAGTCAGTTCAGCCTGCCCAGGAATGGTGCTGCACACACGGAGAGCTGACACAACAAGATGACGCAACAAAAAAGAAACACAGATTCCCGTGCCACTGACAACAACAGAAGCAGACAAAGAATACTCAGCAAATAGACACAGAGAGCAGACAACTGGGTGGGGGGGGAGGAGAGAAATAAATAAATAAATCTTAAAAAAAAAGCATGGTTAAAGTAGCTGAAGCATTCTCTCTAGGGATTAGTGTAGTGCTTCTCCAAGTGTGTTTGGGAAAACTAATCCCATGAAATACTTTGAAAAAGGGGTACTATGATTTAATATATTGGGTAAATGCTGCATAAACTATTCTTTCATTTGGAGATTCATAGCCCACATTAACATATTAAAAGCTCTAAGGAATCCTATAGTAAAGAAACTTAATTTTAATATTTTCCAAGTATATTTTAACAAAGAACAGTTTTTGTTTTTATTTTTTGCTGGACATCTATAAACTTCCTATAGGACACTCTTTGTGAAGAGGTGGAGTGGGGTTCCCAGAGCAGGTGAAATATAAACTATAAAGGATCTTCTGGGGTAGGACCTTTTTGAAGAAGATTGATTGTTTCTTGCCTCATTCATATGAGAATTTAGGGTTTAACATTGTTCTTGGTTGTACAGATTGTTTCTGTGGTGGTAAAAACTTACATGGGGGGAAGCGGACTTGGCCCAGTGGTTAGGGTGTCCGTCTACCATATGGGAGGTCCGCGGTTCAAACCCCGGGCTTCCTTGACCCATGTGGAGCTGGCCCATGTGCAGTGCTGATGCGTGCAAGGAGTGCTGTGCTGCGCAGAGGTGTCCCTGCGTAAAGGAGCCCCACGTGCAAGGAGTGCGCCCCATAAGGAGAGCTGCCCAGTGCAAAAGAAAGTGCAGCCTGCCCAAAAATGGCACAGCACACAGGGAGAGCTGACACAACAACAAGATGATGCAACAAAAAGAAACAGATTCCGGGTGCCAGTGCTGCTAATAAGGATAGAAGCAGTCACAGAAGAACAAACACACAGCAAATGGACACAGAGAGCAGACAACTGGTGGGGGCGGGGGAGGGGGGAGAGGAGAGAAATAAATCTTAAAAAAAAAAAAACTTACAGCCAGGCACCTGGTCATAAAAAAAGAAAGGTTGAAGAGAGTGGAGATTGTGGTTAGGCTAGATTGTAGCCTGTCCTAATTCCTTTTTTTTTTTTTTTTTTTTTTGTCTCTTTGCATAGACTGTCTTATCTATAGCCTCTTTGTTCCGGTTCAGACTATCCTTGACACCAAACTAAGTCCTGTTTCCCTGCCTGTCATGGCGTTTTTTTTGTTGTTTTTTTTCCCCCCCCTTACCCCTCCCAGTCCCTGGGCTCTTCCCTCTTTATTCATATAAAGCCTTTACCATACCTTTGGTTTGTCAGAGAATGTACATTTTGGAAGTCCTTTTGGACTCTTCTCACAATGTTTGAAGCGTATTAATAGTATAGCCTTGTTTGGCCCTGACTGCTGTTGCTGGGCTGCATTTTTAGTGTAGGTAATGGGTATTGAATGTGAACATGTCTGACAATTTCCTGTAATGTACATCAAGATGGGTTTAATTTCAGTCATAGGCAAGAGCTGTTAGATTCATTTTATAGATGTGGAAATGGAAGTACCAGCATTAGGATTTTTTTTCCCGTGTAAAATTGAAATGCAAAAAACCTCTTAATTTTGGAGTTTTTTTTGTATTAGGCTGGGTCATATTAAGACTATTTCTTGATTGTTGAGGTCAGGGAGTTCTTGAATTATATCTTCATTCTAGTCATGCTGGAGTCTAGGTCTCTTCTTAGTTGTCTTGACTAAGATCTTTTCTGAAAAGTGTTTGTTGGAGAAAGGATGTTTGTTTTTTTCTAGCAGTGTGTATGAAACTGATCTGAAGAGACCTGTTTCAGGAATAAGCCTTAGTCAGTTTTTGCTTGTGTACTTTGATGTGTTTGAAGGTCAGTTTTAAAGAATTGGTTTAATTGTCTCATGATCTACTTACCAAAAGTGTTGGCTCAAGAAAGCTATATAGATAAATATGTTTATTATATAAGGCTAAAAAGTTTTGTTTCCCCAGGTTGACATTTCTTTGATAGCAAGCTAATCTGCATAAGAACTTAATTTATATTTTTTTCTGTTGTTTTTCTATTTTGGCAGGAACTTGATCACAAAATTGCAATTAAGTCGTGTCGCCTAGAGCTGAGTACCAAAAACAGAGAACGATGGTGCCATGAAATTCAGATTATGAAGAAGTAAGTACATTTCATAACTTTTATTTCCCCAGTCCTGCAGGAGACCAGGAATGCACAGAATCCACTCTTCTCAGGATCTTCTTGGGAGCATATCTTTCTCTCCCTCGTTAAATGTATGTTCTATTCAAAGAATAATATCACATTATGATAAACAAGATTTTGTTTAAAAGCTCAGCTAAGGATTATCAGATTCAGCTCTCTGAGGATAGAATCTTTTTCCTCTGGATCTTGGGCAATTCCCATCTATTATACTTTATTTATTTTTTTTAAAGATTTATTTTTTTATTTATTTAATTCCCCTCCCTTCCCCCGGTTGTCTGTTTTCTGTGTCTTTTTGCTGCGTCTTGTTTCTTTGTCCGCTTCTGTTGTCGTCAGCGGCACGGGAAGTGTGGGTGGTGCCATTCCTCGGCAGGCTGCTCCCTCCTTCACGCTGGGCGGCTCTCCTTATGGGTGCACTCCTTGCGTGTGGGGCTCCCCTACGCGGGGGACACCCCTGTGTAGCACGGCACTCCTTGCGCGCATCCGCACTGCGCATGGGCCAGCTCCACACGGGTCAAGGAGGCCCGGGGCTTGAACCGCGGACCTCCCATGTGGTAGACGGACGCTCTAACCACTGGGCCAAAGTCCGTTTCCCATATTATACTTTATAGTTAAAAAAAGATCACTACTCCCATTTCTTTTGTACATACTTTTTTTTTTTTTGATAGTACATTTATCTATTGCTTCTTAACAAATTACCCCAAAATTTCGTGGCTTAAAATAACAAATATTTAGTATCTCATACTTTCTATGGATTAGGAATTTGGGAGTGGATTACCTAGTAGTTCTAGCTCCAGGTCTCCTGAGACGTCTCAGGATGTTGACTGGAGCTGCAGTTCATCCAAAGGCTTAACTGTGGCTGAAATAGCTGCTTCCAAGGTTAAGTATGTGGCTGTTGGCCAGAGGCATTAGTTCCTCACCATATGGACTCCTCTATAGGAAACTTTGTCTTCATGACATGGTAGCTAGTTTTGCAAGATATAAGCTGCTGTTTCTTTTATGATCTGTCTCTGGAAGTTACACTCCTTCCTTTCTACCACATTCTGTTCATTAAATATGAGTCACTAAGCACAGTCTACACTCAGTGTTGCGTGGTGGTGGTGGGGGGGCAGGTATTAAGCTCTTGAAGGGAAAGATATCAAATAATTTGTGGACATAATTTAAAACCATCATGTATAGTGTCCTAAATGCTTTACAGATAATTCTAATTGTTGCCGAAACCCTGTATTTACATAATATCCTTATTTGTAAGGGGGAGATTAGAGCTCATTGAGTCACACTGCTGGTATTTGCTGGTATTGGTACAGTCAGGAAATGAGTGCTTTCTGACTCCAGTGTCTGTGAATACTCACTTTAATGGTTCTCAGAGTGGCTGTGTGGCAGAATCACCAGGAAAGCTTTAAACAATGATTCTTAGGCTCAACACTTGGAGATTTTATTTCTGGAATCTGGGCATCTTCTAATTTTGGAATCTACTACATGATGATGATAGGCATGATATTTTGTTTAAGTTTAAAAAGGATTTAGAAAAAAATGCAAAGTATTTATTAAAAATGTATTTATCCATAAATTAAAAATTTATAGGAAATATACCAAAATTTTGATGGTATTAACATTGTAAGTAATTACGGCATGGGCAGTATGATATAGTAGTTAATAACATGAGCATTGGAGCCAGCCTACCAGATTTGAATCCTTGTTTGACTACTTACGGACTATGAGATCTTCAGTTACTTAATTTGTGTCTTAGTTTTCTTTTGTGTGGAAATATTACTACATCTACCTGTAATTGGTTTATTGTGACAAGTAAATGAGTTAATACATGTAAAGGGCTTACAGCAGTGCTTGGCACATAGAAATATACTAGTAGAAATAGTGGTAGTGTTTTTATATTTTCTTTTAAAAATTACTAATAATTTTTAATGATACAAGCAAGAAGTTAGAATATTATATATAATGCCAGGCTTTGTACCCCCAATTAACTACCATTGCAAACCCTGATTCCTTTCATTGGGATTAAACTTTTTATTATAATGTTTTCCCCATCTTAAGGTTGAACCATCCCAATGTTGTAAAGGCCTGTGATGTTCCTGAGGAATTGAATATTTTGATTAATGATGTGCCTCTTCTAGCAATGGAATATTGTTCTGGAGGAGATCTTCGGAAGGTAGTATGGATGTTTTGAGATGATGAGACATAAATTATAAACTCTAGCAGTGTTTGAATAACATTCAATATGATAATCTCTAATAGGGATCAAAAAACTATTGACTGCCACCAGTTTTTGTTGATAAAGTGTTATTGGCATATAGTCATGATCATTTCTTTACATACTGTGAATAGTTGCTTTTCTGCTACTGTAACAGAGTTGAGTAGTCACAACAGAGACTGCAATGGCTTGCAAATCGTAAAGGATTTACTTTCTGGCCCTTTATAGAAAGTTTGCTGACCCCTGATTTAGAATGTCCATTTTGTTTGTATAAACGATGGAACTGTATTGTTGGCATTATATCAAACCATCAGTTTTTAAGGTGCTTATAAAAAAGTTTACTCTATTGCAGATCTTTTCTTTCCCTTTTCATTTTGAACTTCCTCCAAGTTCAAATACTTACTCCCTTTGCCTTTACTTTTCTAAGCTTTGTCATGAAATTTGAATGTTCTTATATGGATTTGTGTTTTTTTTCCTCTTTTGTTTTCTTTAATCATGACTTATTTTCTCATTTGAATATTCTCTTGTGTATAGTGATTAATATTTGTAGCTGTTGATGCATAGTAGCGGTAGTACACATTTTTATGCTTCCTTTTTTCCCTTTAGCTACTCAACAAACCAGAAAATTGCTGTGGACTTAAAGAAAGCCAGATACTTTCTTTACTTAGTGAAATAGGTATGTCTATATGAAATTACCATCATAATTTACATCCTCTTTGGTATATGGAATATTCTATATAATATTTGGGAATTAAGGAAAATTGTGGATATACTACATAGAGCATAGATTTTTAACATCTATATAAGAAATTATCAGAAAAATCTAACTTGTTGATCCTAAATTAAAACCAAGATACTTTGTTATTTGTTGTTTGGTTTTGGCTAGGATCCATTTTTGGCTAATAGGTGTTCTAATTGCTGATAAAAATGTTAGGAAATGACCTTATTAAATTTTACTTTTCCCTACCCACCCCTCCCATTAACATTTGTATGTAGTGGAATTGCATCTCTTCTAGACATAGGTTCTTAAGTCAGCTTGTAGTAAAAAAATCTGTTTAATAAAAGGTAGTCCTGAAAAATTCCTAAAATAACCTATACCCTCAGAGAAGCTGAAAAGCCAAGAATTTGTTTCCTTATATATTTTGGTGGTAGTTCTTTGCCAAGATCTAGTTAAAGAGGGTAATTTAGGTGAGAGGGAGAGGCCACAAAGGTAATATACAGATTTTCTCAATTGCTTGCTACATTTATTTTTATTTTTATTTTTTTTAGGAGGTACTAGGGATTGAATCTGGAACCTTGTACAGCGGTGCTCAAACCACTGAATTATACTTGCACCCTTCTATTTATTTATTTGTTTTTTAAAAAGATTGATTTTATTTATTTCTTTCCCCTCCCCCCGTTATGTGCTCTCTTTGTCCATCTGCTGTGTGATCTATGTCTGTTTACATTATCTGGCGGCACTGGGAAACTACGTCTCTTTTGTTGTGTCATCTTGCTGCGTTAGCTTCCTGTGTGTGCAGCACCACTCCTGGGTGGGCTGCACTTTTTTCACGTGGGGTGGCTCTCCTTACGGGGCGTACTCTGCGCGTGGGGATCCCTACGCGGGGCACCCCTGTGTGGCACAGCACTCCTTGCATGCAGCAGCACTATGTGTATGGGTCAGGAGGCCCTGGGTGTCGAAGCCTGGACCCTCCATATGGGAGACAGACACTCTTATCAGTTGAGCCACATCTGCTTCCCTCCATTTATTTTTAATGTTAATTCTCATAAATTAAATGAACATATATCATAATTCTGCAGTATCTGTTTAATGTTAACTGAATTTCTTGTGTAGAAAATCTTAACTGGCGTAACTTTATATATCATTAGTTGTGTGGTTATGATGGTCCACATAAATTTGAATGTCAGTGGATGTGTACAAAATGTGAAATGACTTTTTTTTAACTCAGTGTTATTTATTACTTCAAAATGTATTTTAAACTTTACTTAGGATCGGGGATTCGATATTTGCACGAAAACAAAATTATACACCGCGATCTAAAACCTGAAAACATTGTTCTTCAGGATGTTGGTGGGAAGGTAGGTGAAACCTGAAGAAATGTTCCTTGCCTGTTGAATACAGTCTTACTGATACGATTAGTCTTAGGTTTGGTGCCTTTTCTGTGTATCCATGGCATGCTATACTTTTTCTATCCCAGCCTTCAGTATACTGAACCGTAGTTGTGTGTTTAGTTGTTTGTCTCCTCTGTTCTATTAGACGTAGCTCCATTAGAGAAGGAACTGCACCAATCTTGTTTACTTCTGTATTCTAGCACAGTATCTAGCAGATATAACAGGCAGTGAATAAATAATTTGTTAATCCTTAACTATGTTCTTAAAAAGCATACACACACATTTACACATGCATGCATCCTGTGCCAACTTTAATTTATTCTCCTCCCCAGAAGTTTTGACTTTTATATTCAATTAAAATTCAAAACCTTGATTTTTGAATTTCTCAGATTACTAAGATTGATTTCTCAGATTACTATGTAAATCATCTTGAGAAGAACCAGAAATTGTGAATTACTCCTGAAATGTTCATTTTCATGAGAACAATTTGAGCACTTCTCTTGCTTTTAGCCTCCAGCTTCTAGCATCCAGGTTCTAGTCCAATAAAGAATTAAAGTCAAGTATAAACCTTGTATTGGATTGTGTGCTGCCTTTTCAGTTAGTGAAGATAGAACCTTGGTGAGGATGCTTTTAGAAGACTTTCATTTATGTTTGACACCAGCTAGCTCTTGCTTTTTTTTTTTTTAATCCAAAGATTTTATGACATTCTTGAAATGAAGTTCAATGGAAATTATTAACATTTGATTCACCCAGATGGTATGGTGCTTCTTCATGTTTGTAAGTCATCCTGACCTTTACCTTCCAGTTGACTGGATTAAGCTTACTCAGAATATACTAAAATAAAAATTAATAACCAATCATATTTAATTTTTGGCATGTACCAGGCACTGTTAAAATCTTTATGTGCGCTATTTCATTAAATCCTAGTAACAATTCTGTGAAGTAGGGGCTGTTCAGGTTAAGTAACTGAATCAAGATCACATGGTTAGAAACATATTTGTGTTATTCCAGAACCCTCCTGCTTTACCTATCCTTTGTACAGCCTTATAAGGTTTATTCTGTCTTCTTATTTTGTAGATAATGCATAAAATAATTGATCTGGGATATGCCAAAGATGTTGATCAAGGAAGTCTGTGTACATCTTTCGTAGGAACATTGCAATATCTGGTGAGACATGTATTGTTTCTTTTAAGTATATAAGATTCTCATTCTAATCTATGCAGGTCATGAATGCAGTAGTTCAAATATAAAGTAACCTTTCCCTTTATAGTATTGGTGTTTAAAGCATTTTCTCTTTTCAAGGCTCCAGAGCTCTTTGAGAATAAACCTTACACAGCCACTGTTGATTATTGGAGCTTTGGGACCATGGTATTTGAATGTATTGCTGGATATAGGCCTTTTTTGCATCATCTGCAGCCATTTACCTGGTAAGAAATGGAAGAGTACTTTGATGTGTTTAAGGAGAACAGACATTTTCTTGGTTGTTTCTTTCTCTCTAATGGTATAACTGCCTTTTTAAACACAAAAGAACAAACTTAATTGGCAAGAAACCTTAGAGTATTTGTGAGAATCACATTATCAACTGAGGGTAGATTTTGTTTTCATAGGCATGAGAAGATTAAGAAGAAGGATCCAAAGTGTATATTTGCTTGTGAAGAGATGACAGGAGAAGTTCGGTTTAGTAGCCATTTACCTCAACCAAATAGCCTTTGTAGGTATGTTTTATTTGGGGAGTTTGCTTCAGCTTCTCCAGGGTTACAAGAAAACAGTAGAGTAGTTGCCTCAAGTATCACTGTCCAGTAGAACTTTCTGTGATGATGGAAATGTTCTATATCTGTGATGGAAATATTCTGTATCTATGCTAGCCGTGTGAAACTTTTGAGCACTTGGAAGGTGACTAGTGTGAAGAACTGAAATTTAAATTTTATTTAATTTTAATTAATTTAAATGTAAATAGCCACTTGTGACTAATAGTTACTATATTTGGTAGCACAGGTCTATTAGAAACAAGACCTGCTAATATTCAACTGATTGACTTAGGTGCTAAGAAAACTCTTGGGATAATGAAATAAGAGAGTTCCTTAGAAAATGGAACTGGTCTCATCTGTTAGAATCGCCAGTAACTAACTTATATGTATGTATTTTTGTTATTTTATGGAAAAACGTTTATCCATCCATGAAATGCCAACGTTATATTGTCATTTCATGAACTATTTGCAAGTTACATATAAAATGGTACAGTCAAGTCATGGGAAAGGAAATGGACAATCTATAAAATTACCTTTATAATACTAAAGAAAAAATGGAACATCTAAGTAAAATTTTCACCCTATTTTTGTATATTCTTTAGTTTAATAGTAGAACCCATGGAACACTGGTTACAGTTGATGCTGAATTGGGATCCTCAGCAGAGAGGGGGGCCCATTGATACTGCTTCAAAGCAGCCTAGATGTTTTGTATTAATGGATCACATTCTGAATTTGAAGGTAGGTTTTAATGGTGTTTACTTTTGTGAGACGTGCATTGGAAATTATATCTTTAGCAAGACTTTCTCAATTCTGTTTCTTATTACTGTTCTTTGTTGATTACTGCTTTGAAGCAACTTTTTAATTTCTCCCTTCCCTTTACTGGCACTGTTATCACCCTACTGATCTTGTAAAAGTGTTAGTGGAATGCTGTGGGTTCAGGGCTTCCAGGTTCTTGGCTATGTTGCCAAAGGAATTAAAGGACATGCCATAGGGTAGGCAATGGAGTAAAGAGTTTACTAAGAACAAGAAAAATAGTATACAACTCCAGGCATGGGTGGAGGTGTGCTACAGGGTGAGATGTGCACATGGGGCCCCAGGTTAAGCCTTTTTAAGACCTGTCCTCTTGCCCTTTCCTAATGTTAGGGAGGGGCTTCAGCTGTTTGTTGTTATGATTGGTTGCCTTATGATCCCCACCTATTTCTGCTTGGAACCAATGAGGAGGCCTTTTGTTTGGCGTTATCCAGGACCAATGGGGAGACCTGTCTGGAGTTATCCAAGGTGTCCCCTTGACCCCTGGAAAGAGTTCCAAATGGGACTTCATGGCTAGGGTCTCCGTGGGGGTTTGTTCTTAGAAACAGCCTTCCTGCAGGGTTTCCAGATGGACTTTCATGGCCATGTTCTTTGCCAGGACCCAGCTGTGACTTGATTTCCCTTTTCTCTATACTAAATAATTAAAATGATGATTTTAATCATTTGCATATACTGTTCATTATAAGGCATGGAGAAACTGAGGCATTCATTTTGTATGGCTTATCCAAGGACTGTGGAAGTAAGAAACTTTAAAATCATATTTATAATCCTATTGTGTTCAAAAGATTGCCTCTAACTCTACTGTTCTTGGTTACCTGGAACCAAGTAACCCCACTTTACTTAGCCTCACACTCCCTGCCTGCAAAAGCCTTCTTCCACTGGCACTTTAGGTGAGAACAATAAGACTTTTTCTTATCTAATGTTTGGCCCTTAGGCAGGTCATTTAACTGCTCTGGGATTTGGTTATCTTATCTGAGAAATGAGTATAATAACAGTGCTTTAGCTGTTTAAAGAGAGGCCTAGTTCTCAGATGATTCTTTTTTGAAGCAACAGGAGGCAGACAGATGTGAGTTGCGATCAGAGGTCTACCAGTTACCAGCAGTGTGATCAGGAGCAAGTTACCTTTATAGAGCCCTGGTTTCTCTCTCTCCAAAATGGAGATTGGAATATTTAAATAGTGGGGAGGTTATGTTAACACACTTAACTCTAGGTACTTCATAAATGGGACGTTTCCCTTCAGGTTTATGATGTATTCTTAGAATAAATATGTTGCTTTCTTAAAATGGGGTTTTTATTTCTTGATTTTGTTCCATCCCTAGTATTTTGAAATTTTACTCGTTGGAAGTAATGTCTATTGTAGTAGAAAATTGAACTCTACTCTTTGATTTTCATGCCATTTTATAATTATAGAAGGAATTCTCACTTTGGAGAATGCTTAAACCCTAGGTAATGTAGAAATAATGTCTTTTGCTCTTGTTCCTCTTTTGGTACCTAGCTCTGAGTCTTTCAAGTAGCAAGTGATTGGTAATCATTTCTCTCTTTTCTTATTTATACAGATAGTACACATCCTAAATATGACTTCTGCAAAGATTATTTCTTTTTTGTTGCCACCTGATGAAAGCCTTCATTCACTACAGTCTCGTATTGAACGTGAAACTGGAATAAATACTGGTTCTCAAGAGCTTCTTTCAGAGACTGGAATCTCTCTGGATCCTCGGAAACCAGCCTCTCAATGTGTTCTGGACGGAGTCGTAAGAGAATTCTTACATATCTAGAATATAAAAAATGAGTTTGCATGGAAGGGTTGTATGTACTGCAGTTTTTGAATGCATATTTGAGATCCCTTGGGGAATGGTGCATATCTTAAAATTCTGTAGTTTTGCCCTATTCATTATGCTTATTATTGTTTTGCAAGATGAAAAAGACAGAAATGAGGCATTTGTTTTGAACTTTGTATGACTTTTATTTTTTGATGCCAGTTCTATTGTCCATCTTCTTGTACTTGAAACCTGGAACCTTGAAATGAGAACAGCAGGTCATGTGTGAGGATGTGGATGATAGAATGATTGTAGTGGTCCTTTTTTTTTCCCATTTTTTAAAAATGACTTTATTGAGACATATTTTATATACTCTATAATCTACCCATTTCAAATGTGTAATTCAAAGATTTTTTTAAAGGTTAATTTACCAGGCTGTGTAGCCATCACTATAAAATAAAATTTCTCATGTCCAGTAACTTATTTCCCATTCTGCTGGCCCCATCTATTTTCTGTTGCTATAGATCTTTCATATAAATGGAATTGTACAATATGTAGTTTCTTGTGTCTGGCTGCTTTTATTTATCATGTTTTTGAGGTTCATCCATATTGTAGAATATCAGAACTTCATTCCCTTTCATTGCTGAATAGCATTCCCATATGAGTATAGCTCATATGGCCATAGGTGTTTTCTGACTTTTGTGTTTTTGTCCCTGTGGAAATCTGCTAATTGTTATTTATCCTCCTCCCACTCTTACACCCCAAAAACCCTAAAGCTGTAGGATGTATGCTAATGCACATTGACCATTTTACATTTCAGAGTTGGAAATCTGGTGCTTGAGTTTTTAGAAAGCCTTGCATTTTCTAGGCTCTTTGAGTAGAATTATAATTGTTTGCTTCTTTTTTTCAGAGAGGCTGTGATAGCTATATGGTTTACTTGTTTGATAAAAGTAAGACTGTATATGAAGGACCATTTGCTTCCAGAAGTTTATCTGATTGTGTAAATTATATTGGTAAGTACAGTGCATTTATTACTGAGTTTAAACCTGAAATAATAAAATTTTGACTCTCACCCTAAAGATTAGTAAAAATGGTCTGTATTTTTCATTATTTCAGTTTGGATGGTCAAAAAGTAGATTTAAATCACTACCAGATGAGAAGACTTTTTTTGCTAAAGAAAGGACTCTTCCAGATAGAAAAATGAGACTCCACTATTAGTTAAAGCACTATCTCAGCATGTTCAAATATTTATTTCAATTTATTCTATAATACTGTTTGATGTTCATATGTTTTAATTTAGCCTGTGAGAATAATTGTTACTTTTTTTTATCTTTATAAGAGAAGTTGTGGGTTTACAGAACAATCATACATAAAATGTAGGATTCTCATATACCACCCCACGAACACCTTGCATTGGTGTCGAACATTTGTTGCAAATGATGATAGCACTTTTTAATAATTGTACTTTTAATTAAAGTTCATGGTTTAACTTAGGGTTCACTGTTGTATAGTATGGTTCCATGGATTTTTAAAAAATTTTTCTGTTATTATATATACAATCTAACATTTCCCTTTTTTTAAAAAAAATTTATTTATTATTTATTTAATTCCCCCCTCCCCTGGTTGTCTGTTCTCTGTGTCTATTTGCTGCGTCTTGTTTCTTTGTCTGCTTCTGTTGTCGTCAGCGGCATGGGAAGTGTGGGCGGTGCCATTCCTGGGCAGGCTGTACTTTCTTTCATGCTGGGCGGCTCTCCTTATGGGTGCACTCCTTGCGCGTGGGGCTCCCCTACGCAGGGGACAGCCCTGCGGGGCACGGCACTCCATGCGCGCATTAGCACTGCGCATGGGCCAGCTCCACACGGGCCAGCTCCACACAGGTCAAGGACCGCGGACTTCCCATGTGGTAGACGGACGCCCTAACCACTGGGCCAAGTCCGTTTCCCACATTTCCCTTTTCAGTCATACTCAGGATATATATTTTATTGCTGTTAATTGCATTCACAGTGTCTTGCTACCATCACTAGCATCCATTACCAAAATATTTCCATCATTTCAAATAGGAACTATGCACATTTTAAGCCTTAACTTGTCATTCCCTATCCCCAACCTGTCCCCTGGTGTCCTGTATTCTAGATTCTGACTTGACGTGTGTTTATTTTAGTTGTCTCAAATCGATGAGATCATAAAATATTTGTCCTTTAGTATCTGGCTTATTTTACTCAACATATCTTCAAGGTTCATCCATGTTGTCACATGTATCATTCTTTTTTATAGTGGAATAATATTCCATTGTATGTATTTACCACATTTTATTTATCCGTTCATCTATTTTTTTTTTTGAAAGATTTATTTATTTATTTATTTAATTCCCCTCCCCTCCCCCGGTTTTCTGTGTCTGTTTTCTGTGTCTTTTTGCTGCGTCTTGTTTCTTTGTCCGCTTCTGTTGTTGTCAGCGGCACGGGAAGTGTGGGCGGCGCCATTCCTCGGCAGGCTGCTCCCTCCTTCGCGCTGGGCGGCTCTCCTTACGGGTGCACTCCTTGCGCGTGGGGCTCCCCTACGCGGGGGACACCCCTGTGTAGCAGGGCACTCTTTGCCTGCATCAGCACTGCGCTTGGGCCAGCTCCACACGGGTCAAGGAGGCCGGGGGCTTGAACCGCGGACCTCCCATGTGGTAGATGGATGCCCTAACCACTGGGCCAAAGTCCGTTTCCCTATCCGTTCATCTATTGATGGACACTTGGGTTGCTTCCATCTTTCGGCAATTGGGCATAATGTCACCACGATCATTAGGGTGCAATATCTGTTTGAGCCCCTGCTTTCAATTCTTTTGGGTAAATAAATACCCACTTAATAGGTTTGCTGGGTCATACAATTGTTCTAGTACTTATTTATTTCTCTCCCTACCCCACCCCCCAGTCCCCTGGTTGTCTGCTCTCTGTGTCCATTTGCTGTGTGTTCTTCTATGTCTGCTTGTATTCTCATTAGGTGGCTCTGGCAACCGATCCTGGGACCTTCTGGAGTGGGAGAAAGGTGATCACTCTCTTGCGCCACCTCAGCTCCCCTGTTCTGCCGCGTCTTCTTATTTTCTCTCCTGTGTCTCTTGTTGCGTCATCTTGCTGTGCCGGCTCTCCACATTGGCCAGCACTCCTGCAAGGGGTGGATTTTCCCGCGTGAGGCCGTATTCCCACATAGGCCAGCTTGCCCTCATCAGGAAGCACTCAGTATCGAACTCTGGACCTCCTACATGTAGATGGGAGCCCAATTGTTGAGCCACATCCCTTTCCCTGTTTATTTTTGTGGTTCTTCATTGTGGTTTTGATTTGCATTTCCTTAATGGCTAGTGATAGTGATCATCTTTTCATGTGCTTTTTGGCCATTTGTATATCTTCTTTGGAGGGATATCTGTTCAAATCTTTTGCTCATGTTTTAATTGGGTTGTCTTTTTGTTGTTAAGTTGAAGGATGTCTTTATATATATTGGACAGTAATCCTTTATTGGCTATGTGGTTTCTTCCACTGTGTAGGTTGTGATCAAGTCCTTTGAGGAACAAAAGCTTTTTTTTTAAATTTTCACGAGGGCCCTATTAATTATTTTCTTTTGTTGCTTATGCTTTAGATGTAAAGTTTAAGAAACCATTGCCTAACAATTTACAGTTCTTTATCATAATTTATCAGCCTCTTCCTCCTGCTGTTCCCCAGATGCTGTTTTTCTGGCCTCTGGAGTTTCAGAATAGCTGTTTCAGACAGTCCCTACCTGTTCAGTAATTGTTTTGGGGAAGGACTGAGTCATGGAGTTCCCTACTTTGCCATCTTCCCTGGAACTTCTCCCCTTATAATTTCTTTTGAAGAAGTTAAGTGTTTCACCAATTTATGTCTAACCAAAAACTAAAATACAGCATTTCAAAGTCAAAATTGAATGAAAGAACAAGTGTCTTTCCTCTTAACTTTTTATTAATCTTATTTTTAAAATTTTTCATTTAAGTATAATTTAATACAATGAAAGGTCCAGATCCTATAGTTCAGTGATTTTTGACAAATGTATATATCCGTATAATCCACACAGTAATCAATATATAGAATATTTATTTTATCTTAGAAAGTTCTCTCATGTCACTTTTCAGTCAATTCCCCCTGCCTCAGACTTTTATTTTTTAATAGATATTTTAGAACAGTTTAGATTCACAGAAGAATAAAGCAGATACTACAGAATTCTTATTGTAGCAGCACCCCTACCACAGATAGTTTCCCTGTTGTTAACATCTTACATTAGTGTAGTACATTTGTTATAATTAATGAACCAATATTGATACATTGTTATTAACTAAAGTCTATAATTTACTCTGATCTCCCTAGGGTTTTTTTTGTTTTTGTTTTTGTTTTTGAGGAACAGGGGTTGAAACCTGGGACTTGCACAGGGGAAGCAGGCACTCAACCACTGAGCTACATCCGCCCTCCAGATCTTGTTAGTTTTTAATCTAATGTCCTATTTCTGGCCTAGGATTACATCCAGGATACCATATTACATTTAGATGTCCTGTCTCCCTAGGCTTCTGTTGGCTTTGACAATTTTTCCAACTTTCCTTGTTTTTGATGACCTTAACATTTTTGAGGAGTATTGGATAGATACTTTGTAGGATGTCTATTGGAATTTGATTTTTTTCTCATGATTAGGCTGGGGTTATGAATTTTTAAGAGAAAGGTCACAGAAATACAGTGCTATTTTCATTACATCGTATTAAGGGTTTATGATTTATGACTTTTTGTTGACTTCAATAACCTGGCTGAGGTAGTATTTTTAGAAGTCTCTCTACTATAAAATTTGTCTTCCCACCTGCCTCTTTCCATATTGTACTCTTTGTAAGAAAGCCACTGTGTTCAGCCCACACTTAAGGAGTGGAGAGTTATGCTCCCCCTCCTTTAGGGTTAAGTAGCTATATAATTTATGTGAAATTCTGCTTGGGAGATTGATCTCTTCTCTCCCATTTATTAATTTATTCCATCATTTATATTAATGTGGACTCATGAATGTTTATTTTATACTTTGGCATATAATCCTGTAGTAGTTTATTTGCTCAAATTGTTCTAACTTTGACCATTGCAGTTCTTTCACTTGGCTCCTATTCCTCTTTCACATCCCACATGAATGTGTATTTCTAGGGAATGGGTCGGTGGGGAACAGTTAATACTTCATTACTTTCTGGTACTACAAGATGTACCAGGCTCATCTTGTTTTTTTCTTGCTCCACTCTAGTCAACCATTTCTCCAAGGAACCGTGGTTCCTTTTATTTGCGAAGGTTTAGAAACCAAGATCTGGGGATTAGTTGTGCCTGTTGCTCTTTGATATTGTTTCTTTTAGGGCTTCTCGGGCTTTATTTTTTTCAGCCTTTCTTGTAACAACCTTGAGAAGGAGATTTGTTAAATTTTTTATGGTTGAATAAAAATTTATTTAAAAATTCCTTTTTGACATTTAGATTGTTACTATTTATTTATTTATTCCTCCCCTCTTGCGGCTTACTTGCTGTCTGCTCTTTGTGTGCAGCTCCCTGTGTCTATTTGCTACGCATTCTTCTGTGTTTTTGCTTGTCTCCCTTTTTGTTGCGTCACCTTGCTGAGTTGGCTCTCCACAGCGCTTGCGGGCCAGTGGCATTCTGCTGTGCTTGTGGACCAGTGGCTGTCTGCAGTGTGCGGGCGAGCCTGCCTTCACAAGGAGGCCCCGGGATGCGAACCCAGGGCCTCACGTGTGGTAGAGTGGAGCCCAACTGATTGAGCCATAGCCACTTCCCACCCCATAAGTTTTAATAAGTTGTGTTCTTGTTTCCTTTTGTCTCGATATATTTACTAATTTCACTTACAATTTCTTCTTTGACTCACTGATTATTTAGGAGTATATTATTTAGCTTCCATACATTTGCAAATTTACCTCTTTCCTGTCTATTATTGATTTCCAGTTCTATTCCATTATGATCTGAAAAGGTGCTTTGAGTAGTTTCAGTCTTTAATTTTTATTGAGACTTGCACTGTGACCTAACATATGGTCTGTCCTGAAGAAAGATCCATGAGCACTTGAGAAGAATGTATAACCTGCTGAATTTGCATGCAGTGTTCAGCATATGTTTGTTTTTGATTGGGGAGTTTAGTCCATTCACATTCAATGATATTACTGTCAAAGCATTATTTACTTTCACCATTTTATTCTTTGGTTTTCATATGTCATATCTTACTTTCATCTGTCTTTTTACTCTTTTGGTTATCCTTTTTACTATTCTTTCTTCTATACTACACACCTGGTCTCGACTCCTGTCTTTTTCTTTGAGGCTGTAAGGCTTCTTTTAATATTTCCTGCAAAGGTGGATTCTTTTTTACGAACTCTCTTAGTTTCTGTTTATTTGTGAATATTTTAATCTCACCTTCATATTTGAAGGACAGTTTTGCTGGATAAAGAATTTCTTGGCTGGCAGTTTTTCTTTATCAGTATTCTAATTGTATCATACCAGTGCCTTCTTGCCTCTATGGTTTCTGATGAGAAATCCGCACTAAGCTGAACTGGGAGTCCCTTGTATGTGATGGTTTGGTTCTCCCTTGCTGCTCTGAGAATTTTCTCTTTATCTTTGACATTTGACATTCTGAGAAGTATGTGCCTTGGAGTAGGTTTATTCATATTTGTTGGGATATGCCACACTTTTTGGACATGTAATTTAATTTCTTTCATGAGAGTTGGGGAAATTGTCAGCTATTATTTCCTCAAATACTCTTTCTGCCACTTTTCCCTTTACTTCCCCCTCTGGAACTCCCATGACACGTCTGTTGCCCCCGTATGTTGCTACCTTTCATGTTATCATTCAACTCTCTCGGCTCCTGCTCAAGTTTTTCCATTATTTGTTTTTTTCTTTGCTTCAGTTTCAGCTGTTCTGTCTTTGGTATCACTTATTTTCTCTTCTGTCATTTTGAGTCTACTATTGTATGCCTCTAATGTGGGTTTTTTTTTTTTTTTTTCTGGTTCAGTGACCAGGGATTGAACCCAAAACCTCATATATAGGAATCTAGCGCTCAACCATTGAGCTCCATTGGCCACCCTGAGTTGGTTCTTTTATTTATTTTGCTTCTTGTTAATTTTTTCTATTAGGCACTGGGAACTGAACCTGGCTCCTCCCAAGTGGGAAGCAGGCGCTCAACTGCTTGAGCCACACCTGCTCCCCTCTAATGTATTTTTTTTAAAGATTTATTTTATTTATTTATTCCCCCACCCCCTCATTGCTTGTACTGTCTGCTCTGTGTCCATTCACTGTCTGTTTTCTTGTCCTTCGCTGTGTGCTTTCTCTGTCTGCCTGTCTTCTGTTTAGGAGGAACCAGAAACCAAACCTGGGACCTCCCATGTGGAGAGGGACACTCAGCCACCTCAGCTCCCTGGTTTGTTGTTTCTCTGGTCTTTTCTCTTTGTGTCTTCTTACTGTGTCACCCTGTTGTGTCAGCTTGCTGTGCCCTCCAGTTGCACCAGCTTGCTGTATTGCTCATCTTCTCTAGGAGGCACCAGGAACCAAACCTGGGACCTCTTATATGTAGGCATGACCCCACTTGAGCCACATCCTCTTCCCTTTAATGTATTTTTATCTCACCTATTGTTTCTTTCATTCCCATGAGATCTGTTACTTTTTTCTTCATGTTTTCAAGTTCTTTTTGCTTGCTCAATATTTTTTGTTATTGTTGCCCCCTTGCCATCTGTTTCCTTATTTGTTTTTGCTCATTGTTTTTGTTTGTTGTCTACTTGTTGTTTTTGCATGTTGTCTGCCTGTTTTCTTTAGGAGGCACCAGAAAATGAACCCAGGACCTCTCGTGTGGAAGGCGGGCGCTCAACTGCTTGAGCCTCATCTTCCTCAGTGTCTTCTTGATGTTGGTTATCTCTTTAGCTGTATTGTCCTTTAACTCATTAATTTGACTTTGGAAATTTGTGTGCAACTCGTTGATTATTTCAGATACTGTCTCTTCTGGGCACTTTGATATATTCCTTTTCTTTGGCCATGTCTTACATTTTCTTAGTATGGCTTATAATTTTTTGCTGATGTCTAGGCATCTCATTAGGATGGTGAATTTATTCATATGCTCAGTTTCTTTCTCTTTTGTAGGGATTTACTAGTGGGAGGCTGTGTATTACTACTCTTCTTTGATTCTTGGTTCAACCTGTTCTGGGTCTCTAGTACTTTCCCTGTTAGTTGCTCAGAACTGGGCTCCAGACCTAGTTATGGGTTGCAGACTCCACTTCCTATGTCTTGGAGAGGGAGGGCTTGAAGGCTGGAAAAAGCCTTTGTGAAAATATTTACTTTTACTTTCCTCATGTGCACTTCGTTGGTCTACCAGCAGATGGCGCACTTTGGCAGCCCTCTTCCCTCAGTGCCTGGTTGGAGTATATTTGCTGCAGCATGGACTGGATCAATGTGATAGAGGTTTCCGCCTGGAGACCAAGAGCCTAGTATTTCAAGCTTTCTCAGAGGCAGTTCTCCGATCCTTGGGGCAGCTCCTTCCCTTTTCTTGGGTCGGAAATAATTCCACTCCCCTATGTGTCTTCCACAATCAGTCCCAGCCAGTACAGGGAGAGATTGAGAGAGTCAGATCACTTTAGTCCTGGATCTGTGTAGTTCCAGATCTCTGAAGTTCCTTGCCAGCTCCCAAGGTAAACAATAGCATGGTCCAACCTGGCCTGGAAGGCCTCATGGGACACAGGAGATGAAATATGTGGGTCAAAAGCTGGGTGAGCCTTAGGCGTGTACCTCTCTCTCCCCTTTCTTGGGGAGGTGGATCCTTGGGACCCCCTTCATAGCCAGATACCCCATGGCCTGAGAATTAAGTGTCTATAGTATGGGGAGGTTGGGGGCAGGAGCAGCTGCCGCTTTTAACTCACAGCTTTGCTGTTGGAATTCTTTTCCTTTTCCCTTTCTCTTTTGGGCTGTATCCAGCCTTCCCCTGGTGTCCTAAATGTTAGAAGATATTTTTCCAGATTGTTTCCACCTGTCCTCTAGCTATTTTTCTGGGGGAGAAGAATGTCCCGGGTCTTTGTAGGCCACCATCTTCTCCTAGACTTTAAGTGTTTGGTTTTTCTTGTCTATTGTAGGAAGCTACAGGAGGAAGTGCAGTTATATAAGAAATAGAAGAAAGGTTAATTAAGGCTATTAGTATATTAATAATTTTTAGGGCAGGCAAATATTTTTCTACTTATTTAGTTTATTATTTTTTAAGCCTTCTCAAGATAATGTGTGTTGTTGAGTATGAACACTAATGTGGCTGATTCTACCTAACCTTTCTCTGAAGGTTCTCACTGGAAAAGAATAGCAGAAAATATACCTACCCACCTCAAACAGTGGGTGAACTCTTTCGATCTTAGAGAATTATTTAAGGTTAAAATGAAATTTCATTGAACTACATATACCTAACATGGTTTTATTTTTATTTATTATTTTTATTTGTTTCTCCTGTCCCCATTCTCCCCATTTTCTGCTCTCTGTTTCCATTCGTTGTGTGTTCTTTTATGTTTGCTTGTATTCTCATTAGACGACTCTGGGAACTGATCCTGGGACCCTCCAGAGTGGGAGAGACACGATTACTCTCCTGTACCAGCTCAGCTCTGTGTTCTGCTCCATCTTCTTTTTTTCTCTCCTCTATGTCTCTTGTTTTGTCATTTTGCTTTGCCAGCTCTCTGCATTGGCTGGCATTTCTGTGCAGGACTGCTTTCCCTTGCGAGGCTGCCCTTTCACACAGGATGGCACTCATGCAGAGGACTGCATTTCCTCATGGGCTGGTGCTCCGTATGGGCCAGCTTGCTATATGGGCCCGCTTGCCCTCAGCCAGGAGGCCCTGGGCATCAAACCCTGGACCTCCTGTCAGGTACACAGGAGCCCAATTGGTTGAGCCACATCCGTTTCCCATAATTAGCAGTTATTGTCTTTCACCTTGTATGTTTTTCTGAAAATGGCTTTGTGGCCAAGAAGATGAAGTTTATTTAGAGAAATAAAAGCTGGTGAATTGTGGAGAAGATAAAACTTGATAGAAATTAAGAATTCGGATTGGTGGAGAGAAAACGAGTTTTTCAGGTTGGGGAAAAGCAACAACAGAAAGACAGATAAAGGAAAAATTGCAAATTCTGTGAGGGTAGTGATTATTTCTTTTTCATTTTTCCACTTCATATCTAGAACAGGATTTGTGTGTTGAAGTTGCTTGTAACATGTATAAAATGGTAACAGTGGTTCTTTCTTGCATTTATGGAAATGTGATTTGCATGGCCAGGAAATCACAAAGAACAATAAATGAACTCTTAAAATCTTAAAAAATAACTCCCCTCCCCTTTTTCCCATCTTCTTGTATATAGTACAGGACAGCAAAATACAGCTACCAATCATACAGCTGCGTAAAGTATGGGCTGAAGCAGTGCACTATATATCTGGGCTAAAAGAAGACTACAGCAGGCTCTTTCAGGGACAGAGAGCAGCAATGTAAGCAGATTTTTTGTTTATAACTGCAGTGTGATGAATATGGTATGCTCAGGAATTAAAATTGCTAGTTTTCACCAGTTAGTATTCCATGAATGACTGAAAATTTGGGCCAATTTTGAAATGTAATATTCTGATTTAAAGACTAAAGAATTCTTACTAATAGTCTGAAACCATCCAATTGCAGTTGCTCGAGGGTAGTTCCTGAATGGTTCTAGTATAAGAAGATTGTTTTATTATAGAATATCACAGGCAAGAAGCTTTTTGGAGATCAGATTCTAGAGGTCAGCTATTTCTTATAGATTGATAATAGAAAGTTAGGCTTCCAAATCATGGCAATTTATGTTTTTAAATTTTTCGTCCAGTGTTTCATCTCTGAAATGCTGATATCTTTTTCCCCCCTATGATTTAGGTTAAGTCTTCTTAGATATAATGCTAACTTGACAAAAATGAAGAACACTTTGATCTCAGCATCTCAGCAACTGAAAGCTAAATTGGAGTTTTTTCACAAAAGCATTCAGCTTGACTTGGAAAGATATAGTGAGCAGATGACTTATGGGATATGTAAGTGCTTTTGGGTAATGTGTGTGAAAAGGGTATATAGACTCTTGAAGCCATCTGCTGTCTTGCCTTCTTGACTCACAACCAGTTATTTCACATACAGAGATATTCATGTTGAAACAAGAGGCAGAACAACTCATATCCTAAATCATAAACCATGTTTGTTTTGGATTTAAGCTCTACTTTTTTGGTAAACTCTTAATTGAGCAATTTTACATATTTTTCACAATTGTACTACAATTACTTGGCTCCAGGAAAGTACAGAAGTGACTTAAGAATTGGTGTATTTCTAACTTCATTTAAGAATAAATACAAAGGCTATACTAGGGTATATTATCTTAGCCAGGAGAATCTTTGCTGCAGTTAGTAACTCAAATAATTTTAGGGCTAGTTTCTTTCCATACTACCTTGTATGGAGTCCCACTCTTTTTTATTGCACTAAGCCTCCAAATTCTCAGTATTTGACTCTAGGCTTACCTACCTTCAGATGTACTAGGGAAATATAAAAGGCAGACTTAAAGTTTGAATAAACTGAAGGGGTTATCACCAACATTTGTTTTCTGTCATGAAACAAATCCTTTTCTTGAGAAACAAATACTGTTTGTACACTTGTCCTGAGCAAGATATGTACATCTCAGAATAAACTATCAGCAGTGTCCATTTGGGTGGATAAATTGACCCACTAGATCTAGTCCTATGATTGATATTTTATTTCTGTTTGTGATAGTTTTATAGGCATTCTAGTGAATAACAAAAAATTATAATTCATTAAAATATCTCTGACTATATTTGTGATCTATAAACTTTTTTTCCCCAATCAAATACTGTAAGAGCTATGGCTATTTCTGAGAAAACCAATTCTCACTTCTTTTTTTAAGCCTCAGAAAAAATGTTAAAAGCATGGAAGGAAATGGAAGAAAAAGCCATTCACTATGCAGAGGTAAAAACCTCATTTTGTCTATTAATTCCTGAGGTCTTTCTTAGAAATTTCCTTTGGTTTTGGTATGTAAAGGATATTTTTCTTGTCATTCCTGAATATCTGATAAAGATCTAGTAGGTGCTTTGTGCATATAGTGGGAGGTACTGTAGTGGATAAGAATAAGGGCTTTGGAGTGGGGCATTGAGTAAATCGCTTCGCCTTTCTCAGCATCAGTTTCTTTATTATATAATGAGGACAATACCTTTCTTAGAAAGGTTAGGATCAAATGAGTGTCAAAAATAGATGGAGATTATCACTATTATTTTTATGACTGGTTTAGATAGGGTGACTACACATCCTGGTTTACCCAAGACAGTCCCAATTTACACCTTGTGTTTTGCCATGATTATCAATAGTACTTCCCTTCAATCTGAAAATAATGCCAGTTTGGACAGTAAATTATATGGTCACCCAGGTACAGATCATTCTCTAGGTAGCAGATTCTTTTTTCACCCTGTACATGTGTCCATGGTTCCAATAGATTGTTCTCCTTGATGCCAAAATACTTCCCTACTTTTGTTGGCTAAGTTGAGGACATGAATAGGACAGTTGGTATCCTAGAGTGGAAAAACCAGTGTCTTTATCACTGTGTGTCCTTACTCAAGGCAGTCAGGAATAAGAGGCAGTGAAAATCAGTGCTGAAATGCAATACCAGTGATTTTGGTGGCTTCTTTTTCTCTGTCTTGGTAGTGACACCTAACTTTTTAGAAGGAGAAAGCAAATGGCCAAAGTTTACTGTTAATAGAGAAGAGAGAAGCATAGGCATAAGTATGTTCATATGTGAAAGATTAAGCTTCAGACTCTGAAGAATAAAGAGGCTTTAACAAATCTATGTTTCATAAAATTACGTAGACCTACAGCAACAAGTCATTCTCTGTCGTTAAGGTTTGAGTTCTGTTCTGCGTTGTGGGGTTGTTAGCCTGTCGTTTCCTTTATTTCCCACAATATTTTAGGTTGGTGTCATTGGCTACCTAGAGGATCAGATCATGTCTCTGCATACTGAAATCATGGAGCTACAGAAGAGCCCTTACGGCAGACGTCAGGGCGACTTGATGGAATCTCTGTAAGAATGTACTTACGTTGTGTGCCATAGAGTTGGTAATTTTTTGTAGACAATTTTTTTTTCTGCTTAGATTTTATAAGTTAATCCCCTCTGATTCTTTTCTATAGTTTTCCTTTCCCCAAATATATTGGTACCATATTTAAACAGGAAGTTTTTTTAGTCCAGTGAATTTTGGAAATAACTTTTGGGGTTGACTTTGTCTTTTTTTTTTTTTTTTTTTTTTAAGATTTATTTTATTTATTTCTCTTCTCCCCCTCTCGCCCCCCGGTCTGCTCTCTATGTCCATTCACCATGTTCTTCTGTGTCCGCTTGCATTATCTGGCAGCACTGGGAAGCTGTGTCTCTTTTTTGTTGCGTCATTTTGCTGTATCAGCTCTCCATGTGTGCGGCACCACTCCAGGGCGGGCTGCGCTTTTTTCATGTGGAACATCTGTCCTTGGTGGGGGCGCCCCTGCATGATACGGCACTCCTTGCATGTGGCAGCACTGCATGTGGGCCAGCTTACCACACGGGTCAGGAGGCCCTGGGGATCGAACCCTGGACTCTCCATATGGTAGACAGACGCTCTATCAGTTGAGCCACATCTGCTTCCCTTTTTTTTTTTCCTTTTTAATCAAAGCATCTTTTCATGTGAATGTTAAGAATTTTCCAAGTATGCTAATTTTCAGACAGTTTCTCTATCTAACAACCTTTTGGTCCAAGGTCCATGTTCTCTTAAATGCCTAAAGAAAGTTAACTTCTTAAGTATTTGGATTAGGAACTTTGTATTTTTTTCTCTACTCATAGGCCATGATTTTGTCCATTTGAGTGTTTCTGGTGCAAGGATGTTGTATATGTGGTGATTAGATCAGAGCAGAAATGAAATATGTTAAACTTGTGTTTTAAGATCTTATATAATTCCTGCTAATTACTCAGAGACATGCTCTTGCTTATTACTCAGTGAAAATATTCATTGGCAATATATACTTGTTCTTAAATGAGATCATTATCCAAGTAATCAATGTTGTTTAAGTTGTAGATTATTGTCATCATTAAATTGTCTTCACACACAGAAACGTTTTTTTTTTCACCTTTGTAGGGAGCAGCGTGCCATTGATCTATATAAGCAGTTAAAGCACAGACCTTCAGGTAAGACACTTTTATCATAGCTCATGAAAGCATTTTAGAAAACCATCACTAGCTAACAAATATGGGGGAATGGATTTTAAACAAGTTTCAGTTTTGGCACTGCAGTTGGGGATGTTTATGGTACAACAGCTTTAAGTTTGTGAGAATTTAAGAGATTGGAAAGAGAAGGTAACAAAGAAATTTGAAGTAGAAAAGTTTTTTTTTATTTTAAAAAAATTTATTGAAGTATATCATTCATACATGAACATACATAAACAATAAGCGTATAGGTAAAAGTTGTAAACTTTGCAAAACAAACATGCATAATATCATACAGGGCTCCCATACCTTGCATTGGTTCCCACCACCAAGATCTTTCAGTTGTGAAACATTTTTTACAGATATTACGGAGCATCATCAGAGTATCACTGGTAACTGTAGTCCCTATTTTATGTTTGGTGTATTTTTCCCCTGACCCACTCTATTAATTTTTTTTGTTCATAAACCATACAGTTTATCTACAGTGTATGCTTAATGGCATTTGGTAAAATCACAGAGTTGTGCATTCATCACTTCAATCATTTCCATTACTCAAATGGAAATTTCCATTTGAGCATTTCCATTACTCAATGAAAGAGAAAAAAAACAATCATCATACACATGTTAGTACTACTAATTACAAATTTTATGATGTGCTTCCATTATTTCTGTCCATTTCGAAACATTTACAAATAACTTTTTACCAATTCTGCACAGATTATTTCTCAGCTTTCCATTCTCTAACCACATTCTATTCTCTGGTGACTTATATTCTCATTATTAACTCCATGAGATTGCTCGTTATATTTAGTTCCTAGTAGTGGAATCACATATCTGTCCTTTTGTGTCTGGCCTGTTTCACTCAATGCAATGTCCTCCAGGTTCATCCGTGTTGTCATAGGCCTCATGACTTCATTTCTTAACAACTGAGTAATATTCCATTGTGTATGTATACACAGTTTGTTTATCCACTCATCAATTGATGAACTCATGGGTTGTTTCAATCCTTTGGCAATTGCGAATAATGTTGCTACGAACATCAGTGTGCAGATGTTTTTTTTGTGTGTCACTGCTCTCAGATCTGGTTATTGCCAGGCCCCATAATAGATTCTTATCTAATTTCCTTAGGAACTACCAAACATACTTCCACAGTGGCTGTACCATTTTACATTCCCACCAACAATGAATAAGTGTTCTTATCTTTCCATATCCTCTCCAACACTTGTAGTTTTCTGGGTTTTTTTTTTTTTTTAATAGCGGCCATAATTGTAAGTGTGAAACAGTATGTACCAGTGACTTGCATTTCCCCAGTAGCCAGTAATATTGAACATTTTTTCATGTATTTTTTAACCATTTTTATTTATTTACTTTTGAGGTAACTTGGTCAGGGATTGAACCCAGGACCTTGTATGTGGGAAGCTAGCACTCAACCACTGAGTCACATCAGCTCCCCTTAGTTGGTTGTTTTGTTTGTTTGCTTGTTTTTGTTGTTTTTTTTTAGGAAGCACAAGGGACTGAACTTGGGACCTCCCATGTGGGAAACAGGTGCTCAACCGCTTGAGCCACATCTGCTCCCTGTATTTCTTTTTTGAAAAATGTCTATTCAGGTCTTTTGCCCATTTTTTCCTGGGTCATTTGTCTTTTTATTGTTGAGTTGTAGGATCTCTTTATATATCGTGGATATTAGACCTCATCAGATGTGTGATTTCCAAATATTTTCTCCCATTGGGTAGGCTGCTTTTTCACTCTCTTCACAAAGTCCTTAGAGGTATGGAAGTGCTTAATTTTGAGGAGGTCCCATTTTTCTATTTTTTCTTTTGCTGCATGTGCTTCGGGAGTAAGGTTTAAGAGACCCCACCTATTACAAGCTCTTGTAGACATTTCTGTACATTATCTTCTGGGAGTTTTATGGTTCTGGCTTTTATGTTTAGGCGTTTGATCCATTACGAATTGATTTCTTGTACAGGGAATGAGATAGGGGTCCTCTTTCATTCTTTTGGTTATGGATATCCAGTTCTCCCAGCACCATTTGTTGAAGAGACTGTTCTGTCCCAGGAAAGTAGACTTGGTAAACGTAAAACCACTTGACCATAAAGGTGCAGGATTTTGACTGGGGTCATGTTCAGTCTATAAATCAGTTTAGATAGAAATTATATCTTCACAATATTTAGTCTTTCAATCCATGAACATGGAATGACCTTCCATTTCTTTAAGTCTTCTTTGATTTCCTTTAGCAGTGTTTTGTAGTTTTCTGAATACAGATCCTTTTCATTACTGGTTAAATTAATTCCTAGATAATCGAGTTGTTGGTTTTTGTTTTTAAAGATTTATTTATTATTTACACCCTCCCCCTCCCCCATGTATTCTTCTGTGTCTGCTTGTCTTCTCTTTAGGTGGCACCGGGAACCAATCCTGGGACCTTCTGGAGTGGGAGAGGCACTCGATCTCTTGCGTCACCTCAGCTCCCTGGTCTGCTGTGTTTCTTTTTGTTGCATCACCAGCTTTCCGGGTGGGCCAGCACTCTGCATGGGCCAGTTTGCCTTCACTGGGAGGCCCTAGGAATCAAACCCTGGATGTCCTGTATAGTAGATGGGAGCCCAATCACTTAAGCCACATCTGCTTCCCTATTTGAGTTTTTTGGCTATTATAAATGGAATTTTTTTCTTGATTTCCTCAACTTGCTCATTACTAGCATATATAGAAACTACTGATTTTTCCATGTTGATCTTGTATCTTGCCACTTTGCTGAACTCATTTATTAGCTCTAATAGCTTTGTTGTAGATATTTCAGGATTTTCTAAATATTGGAGCATGCTGTCAGCAAATAGTAAGAGTTTTACTTCCTCTTTTCCAATTTGGATGCCTTTTATTTCTTTGCCTTGCCTAGTTGCTCTAGCTAGAACTTCTTGCACAATGTTGTAATAACAGTGATGACAGTGGGCATCTTTGTCTTATTACTGATTTTAGAGGGAAAGCTTTCAACCTCTCCCCGTTGAACACAGTGTTGGCTGTGGCATTTTCTTATGTGCTCTATATTATGCTGAGGAATTTTGCTTCTATACTTATCTTTCTTTCTTTTTTTTTAAAGATTTATTTATTTATTTCTCTCCCCTTACCCCCTGTTGTCTGTTCTCTGTGTCCGTTTGCTGCGTTGTCGTCTTTGTCTGCTTCTGTTGTTGTCAGTGGCACGGGAATCATCTTGTGTCAGCTCTCCGTGTGTGCGGCGCCATTCCTGGGCAGGCTGCACTTTCTTTCGCGCTGGGCAGCTCTCCTTACGGGGCACACTTCTTGCGCGTGGGGCTCCCCTACGCGGGACACACCCCTGTGTGGCACGGCACTCCTTGCGCACATCAGCACTGCGCATGGGCCAGCTGCACACGGTATACCTGTCTTTCGAAGTGATTTTATCAAGAAGGATGCTGGATTTTGTCAGATGCCTTTTCTGCATCAACCTAGATTGTTGTGGGTTTTTTCCTTTGATTAATGTGGTATATTATGTTAATTGATTTTCTTATGTTGAACCACCCTTGTATACTAGGAAGAAAACCCACTTCATCATGGTATATAATTCTTTTAAAATAATGTTGGGGGGGGGAAATGCTGTTGGATTTTTATTTTGTTTTTTTTTTTTTGAGGTACTGGGGAATGGACCAGGATCTAGTATGTGGGAAGCCAGCACTCAGTCACTGAGCCACATCAGTTCCCTGAGCTGGTTTTTCCTCATTCATTTTGCTTATTGTTTTTTTGGTTTTTCTTTTCAGGAGGCACCGGGAACTGAACCCGGGACCTCCCATGTGGAAGGTGGGCTCTCATTCACTTAAGCTACATCTGCTCCCAGATTAGCAAATATTTTGTTGAGAATTTTTATATCTATGATCATTTTAGAGATTGGTCTGTAATTTAATTGTAGTGTCTTTATCTGACTTTGGTATTAGGGTAATGTTGGCTTCATAAAATGTGTTGGGTAATTTTCCCTCCTTTTAAATTTTTTGGAAAAGTTTAAATAGGATTGTTGGTTTTTTTTTAAGATGTATTTTTATTTCTTCTTTCCCCCTGCCCCTATTGTCTGCTCTCGTCCATTTGCTGTGTGCTCTTCTGTGACCCCTTGTATTCTCAGCAGTACCAGGAATCTGTGTCTCTTTGTTGCGTCATCATGCTGTGTCAGTTCTCTGTGTGTGTGGCGCCACTCCTAGGCAGGCTGCGCTTTTTCGTGCAGGGTGGTTCTCCTTGCAGGGCGCATTCCTTGCACGTGGTGCTCCCCTCTGCGGGGGGTGCTCCTGCACTCCTGCATAGCATGGCACTCCTTGGCATGACAGCACTGTGCATGGGCCAGCTCACTACACAGGCCAGGAGGCCCTGGGTTTGAACCTTGAACCTCCTATATGGTAGGTGCACGCTCTATCAGTTGAGCCACGTCCATTTCCCTATACAGGATTGGTATTAATTTTTCTTGAAATGTTTGGTTAGAATGCATCTGTGAAGCCATTTGATCCTGGACTTTTCTTTGTTGGAAGAGTTTTCATGACTGAGTCAATCTCTTTACTTCTGGTTTGTCAAGTGACTCTATTTCTTGTAAATTCAATATAGGCCGTTTGTGCATTCCTAGGAATTTGTCCATTTCATCTAGGTTATCTGATTTGTTCATGTACAGTTTCTCATAATATCTTACGATCATTTTATTTTTGTGAGGTCAGTCATAATGCCCTTCCTTTCAATTCTGATTTTATTTATTTGAATCTTCTCTCTTTTTTTGTTAGTCTTGCTCTAGGGGGTTGTCAATTTTATTGATCTTCTCAAAGAACCAGCCTTTGATTTTGTTGATTTCCTCTATTGTTTTTTTTGTTCTCAGTTTCATTTAATCTGCTCTAATCTTTATTCTTTCCTTCTGCTTGCTTTGGGAATGGTTTGGTGTTCCTTTTTTACTTTCTCCAGTTGTTCAGGTACCTCTTTCTTCTTTTGTAATATAGGCTTTTAGGGCTATAGATTTCCCTCTCAGGACTGACTTCTCAGTATCACATAAGTTTTAATAAGTTGTGTTCTTGTTTTTATTCATCACAATATATTTGCTAGTTTCACTTAGAATTTCTTCTCTGATCCATTGATTGTTTAGGAGTATGTTTTTTTAGCTGCCACACATTTGTCAATTTATCTCTTTCCCATCTATTATTGATTTCCAGTTTCAGTCCATTATGATCTGAGAAGGTGCTTTGTATAATTTCAGTCTTCTTATACTGAGACCTGTCATATGACCTAATATATTTCTATCCTGGAGAAAAATCCATGAGCACTTGTATAACCCACTGAGTTTGGGTGCTGGTGTTCTGTATATGTCTGTTAGATCTAGCTAGTTTATCATATGGCTCAATTTTTCTATTTCCATGTTGATCTTCTGTCTAGCTGTTCTGTCTGATGATTTTAGTGGTATGCTCAAGTCTCCAACTATTATTGTAGAGTTGTTTAAAGTCTGTTTTTTTCCGATATTAAGATAGCTACCACTGCTTTTTTTTTTTTTTTTTGGTTACTGTTTGCAATGGGGAGTGTCTTTTTCCAGCCTTTCACTTTCAGCTGGTTTGTATCCTTGGGTCTAAGGTAAGTCTCTGGTAGGGAGCATATGGATGGCTCATGTTTTTTAATCTATTCTGTCAGTGTATATCTTTTTTTTCTCATGTATCATTTCTTTTTTTTTAGCCTATATCTTTTGATTAGGAAGTTTAATCCATTCACATTCAATGATATTACTGTAAATGCCTTATTTACTTCCACCATTTTATTATTTGGTTTTCATATGGTTTCATATGTCATATCTTATCCTTTCGGCTATTCTTTCTTTTATACTCTCCTCCAAGTCTCAGTTCCTATCTTTTTCTTTCAGGTTATAGGTACTTCTATTATTTCCTGCAAAGGTGGATTTTTTTTAATGAACTCTATTTTTTCTGTTTGTGAGTACTTTAACTCACTTTCATAGTTGAAGGTAAATTTTGCTGGATAAAGAATTCTCGCCTGGCAGTTTTTCTCTTTCAGTATCCTAATTGTATTATTCCATTGTCTTTTTGCTTCTGTGGTTTCTGATGAGAAATCCACACTAAGTCTTACTGGGAGTCCCTTGTATGTGATGGCTTCCTTCTTCCTTGCAGCTCTGAGAATTTTCTCTTTATCTTTGACATTTGACATTCTGAGTAGTATGTCTTGGAGTAGATTTATTCCCATTTGTTCTGATTGGGGTACGCAGCGATAGTTGTACATGTAAGTTCATTTCTTTTGGGAGAGTTGGGAAATTTTCAGTCAATATTTCCTCAAATACTCTTTATGCCCCTTTTCCCTTCTCTTCTTCTAGAACTCCATGACACGTATGTTGCTGTTTTTGTGTTATTCAGCTCCCTGAGCCCTGCTCAGTATTTTCCTTTTTTTCTCTCTCTTCTACTTCAGCTTAATGTTTTCTCTATCACTTATTTAATCTTTTAACATTTTGAGTCTGCTGTTGTATGCATCTAATGTGTTTTTTTCTCACCTATTAGGTCTTTCAATCCCACGAGCTCTGTTACTTTTCTGTTCATGTTTTCAAATTCTTCTTTGTGCTCACTCAGTGTCATCTTAATGTTGTTTTTCTCTTTAACCATATGTCTTCCAACTCATTGATTTCATTTTGGAAATTTTGTGTGCATCTCATTAATTGTCTCAAAGCCTGTCTCTCTTCTGGGGCTTTAATGTATTCCTTTTCTTGGGCCACTTTTTTCATTTTATTAGAATGGGTTGTAATTTTTTGCTGATGTGTAGGCATCTGGTTAGGATGGTGAATTTACTCAGATACTCAGTTTCTCTCTCTTTTGTAGGAATTTAATGGTAGGAAGCTTTGTGTTACTGCTGCTTTTTGATTCTTGGCTCACCCTGTTTTGGGTCTTTAGGATTATCCCTGTTAGTTGCTCAAATCTAGGCCATGGATCCAGCAATGCATTGCAGACCTGTTCCTTAGGGCCTTGGAAAGGGAGATTGTAAAGGCTGGGCTTACTTTCTTACTTCTTATTTTTTTGTGAGATACTAGGGGCCGGGGATTGAATCTGGGAAGCCAGCACTGAACCACCAAGCCACATCAGTTCTTCTGAGTTGGTTTTTTCTTCCCCCCCCCCCCCTTTTTTTTTTCCTAGGACTCACTAGGAACCAAACCCAGGACCTCCCATATGGGAAGCATGTGCTCAACCACTTGAGCCACATCCGCTGTCTTATTTACTTTTAATTTACTCATGTGCACTTCCTTGATCTGCCAGCAGCTGGTGACCTTTGGCGGCCCTCTCAGTTCAATGCCTCCTTGGAATGTGTTTGCTGCAAGCTGGACTGGATCAGTGTGATAGGGGCTAAGAGCCTCGTAATTCAAACTTTCTCAGAGGCAGTTCTCCAATCCTTGCTGGGAGCCATGTCTCTTTTCCTGGGTAGAAAATAATTCCACTTCTCTCTTGAGTCCTCAACAGCCAGTCCTGGTCAGTAGAGAGAGGGAATGAGAGAGTCAGATTTCTTTAGTTGTTTGCTGTTTCCCAACATAAACAATGGTGTGGCCCCACCCAACCCAGAAGGACTCATGGAACATAGCAGACCAAATATGTAGGTCAAAAGCTGAGTGAACCTTAGGCTGTGCTTTTAACTGTCCTCTTTCATGGGGAGGTAGATCCCTGGTGCCCCCTTGGTAGCCATCTGCCCTGCAGCCTGAGAATTCTAAAGTGTCTATACTAGTGGGGGGGAGGCTGGCAGTTGCAGCTACGGTTTTTAATTCTCAATTTTGCCATCGCGATTCTTTTCCTTTTTCCCTCTCTCTTTTGGGTGGTGTCCAGCCTTCCCCTGGTGTCCTAAACCCTAGAATGTTTTTTCCAGGTACACCCTGCCTGTCCTCCAGCTATTTTTCTGGGAGATCAGAAAGTCCCGTTTCTTTCTAGTCCACCATCTTCCCAGAAGTCTGAAACTAGTAACTTGAATTCTTGTTTGGGCACTTTACTAAACCACATCAGGCAAATCACCTTATTCTCTGAACCTCAGTTATCTCTTCTGCCTAATTTTCCTAACTCAGCAAATGTGTTGTGGCAATGTATTTGGGCTGATGTTTGAAACAGTGCTTTGAAAACTCTAAGTATTATGGACATGTAAGGTATTATCCTTTAGTTAAAAATTGATGTTTTTTTTTTGTTTTTTTTTAAGCTTTATTTATTTATTTTCTGCCCTTCTTCTCCTCCCACCCTGCTGTTTGTTTGTTTTTTGCGTCTGTGTTGTCTTCTCTTCTCATTTTCTCTCCTCTAGGATTCACCGGGATTTGATCCTGGAGACCTCTGATGGGAGAGAGGTTCCCTGTCAGTTGTGCCACCTCAGTTCCTGGTCTCTGCTGCGCTTTACCTTGACTCTCCCCTTGTCTCTCTTTTGATGCATCATCATCTTGCTGCGTGACTCACTTGTGCGGGGAATTGGCTTACCATGTGGGCACTCATGCTGGCACTGGCTCACCACACAGGCACTCGTGCTGGTACTGGCTTGCCGCATGGGCTTGCTTTCTTTTCTTTTTTCACCAGGAGGTCCCAGGGATCAAACCCAGGACCTCCCATATGGTAGGTGGAACTCTATCACTTGAGCCACGCCTGCTTCCCAAAATTGATTTGTTTTGATGGGTTACAAAATAAAGGAGAGGTGAAGTCTGAAACCTCTTTTCTATATACCTAAGTTGTTAAATAAGTTATAAGTTTTACATTTTAAGATTTGCAAGCCATAGCAACTCATGCAAATTAATAAATGTGTGAGATTGTATTTAACAAATAACACAGTCTTCACTACATTGGTTTTTATTGTAGTAGAATTTGTTAGATTTGTAAATACAGACGTTTATGAAGTGCACATAAAACAGGCACTTAATCCTACCTGGGTGTCGGATGGTTAGAGGAGGATTCCTGTAGGATGTGACATCAGAGATGAGCCTTAAAGGAAAGTAGCAGTAGCCAGGTGGAGGAGGGCTGTTTTACATTCACATGTAATTTAAAAAACATGTATGTAACACTGTAGCATGTTTGAGGTAATGCACTGTGACTGGAGTGTAGAGTTTAGGTGGGGAAGAGAGATGTTGCAGGATTGTGAAGGCTCTGATTTGTCATGGTAAAGAGTTTGGATTTCTTCATGATAGCAAAGAGGATCCGTAAAGAGTTCGAAGAATTCTAAGCAGAGGAATGACATGATCATGTTAGCATTTTAGAAACACTGTTCTGCTGGCGTAAATGGAGTAAAGTGTGGCTAGGCTAGAGATAGCAGCATCAATTAAAAGCTGTTGGAATAATCATAGCTCAGTGTAGGGTAGACTTTGGCAGTAGAGTAAAGAGTGGGAACAATACAGACTAGAGATATTTCAGTTGTTATTACACTGATGGTGTTGGGTAATGGGATTGAATGTGAGTGGTTGGGAGTAAGGAGCCAGTGATGCCTCCCAAGTGGCTAGAGCAGCAGGCGTATGTTAGGACCATTCAGCATGATAGAAAATGCAGGAAAATTTACAAATTTGATGTGAAAAGTTGAGTTCATTTTTCTAGATACTGATGTTAAGGTGTTGGGAAACATTCAAATAGATGTCTAGTAATTTATGTATACACACACATGTGTGTATATATAAACACATGCATGCATACTTATATATATGGATTCAGCACAGAGATTTGGGCCATATATATATAGCTATTTTGAGAGTATTCAGGCATAACACTGAAGAAATCTGTAAAGTGGGCTAAGAAAGCCAAGGATGGAATCCTAAGAAATTCCAACATTTTAGAAGTGAGTAGAAGCAGAGGAGCCTGCAAAGAAGACTGAGAAATTGTACCACATGTACAGGGAATGGTATGCTAGAAATGGAAAGCGTTTCAAGAATAAAGTCATCAGTAGGGTGAAATGCTGCAGAGGTGTAGATAATGAAAAACAATGATAATACTCAATGGACTTAGAAGTTTGGACATCATTGGTGAACTTGACAAAATATGGCCTTTCACGTACAGAAACCAGATTGTAGTGGGTTGAGGAAAGAATGGTGACATGAGGTGAAGTAATTCTAAATCAGTATCCAAAGTGTGGCCCATGGACCCTGTATTAGTCAGCCAAAAGGGTGCTAAGGCAAAATACCAGAAATCTGTTGACTTTTATAAAGGGTATTGGGGCAGAAGCTTACAGAGTACCAGGCCATAAAGTGTAAGTTACTTTGCTCATCAAAGTCTGTTGCTATGTGTTGAAGCAAGATGGCTGCCGATGTCTGCAAGGGTTCAGCCTTCCTCTTCCTCTTCAGGCTCTGTGGTCCCAGCCTCTTCCAATATCAGCTATAGACTGGGATAAGTCTAGTCTCTCCCAGGGTTCATTCTTTTCGGGCTCAGCCGCTCTGGTCTCTCCACAGGGTCAACTGTAGATTGTCAATCTCTCTAGGCCTTGTCTCTCTCTCTTCCTGGGGCCTCTGCCATGTCTATGGAGCTGTCTCTATTCCTCTCTCTTCTTTTGTGTGTTTATTTCCCAGGGCTCCAGCTCAAACACTCCAACCTCCATTCTCTATGGTGTAGTTTCTCTGTGAGTCCCCACCCTCTTGGCCCTGATGGGGCCCAATCAAAGCCTTAATGATTATTTAATCAAATAAAAGTGAAACCTCTGAATCCAGTATATTCTAATACACCCAGTGGAGCAGATCAGTTTGCAAACATAATCCAATTATCTATTTTTGGAATTCATAAACAATATCAAACTGCTACAGACACCTAGGGTTCCTGGTTCCTTGGTGCCTTTCAGGGAGTCAATGAGGTCAAAGCTGTTTTCTTTTTCCTTTTTTTTTTTTTTTAAAGATGTATTTATTTATTTAATTCCCCCCTCTCCCAGTTGTCTGTTCTCTGTGTCTATTTGCTGCATCTTGTTTCTTTGTCCGCTTCTGTTGTCGTCAGCGGCACAGGAAGTGTGGGCGGTGCCATTCCTGGGCAGGCTGCACTTTTTTTCACGCTGGGCGGCTCTCCTTACGGGCGCACTCCTTGCACGTGGGGCTCCTCTACGCGGGGGACACCCCTGTGTGGCAGGGCACTCCTTGTGCGCATCAGCACTGCACATGGGCCAGCTCCACACGGGTCAAGGGGGCCCGGGGTTTGAACCGCGGACCTCCCATGTGGTAGACGGACGCCCTAACCACTAGGCCAAGTCCGTTTCCCAAAGCTGTTTTCATAACACAGAGAAGTTATTTGCTTATTTTACTATAATGAGATTTGCACTAATGGGATTAAAGCAATGATGGGTAAAACTGCTTCCACCTTAGCATGAAACAAGGTGATAGCCTCAAATTATGCTAGGAGTCATATTTTTTTCACCACCATGCATTTACAGTGAAAATGTAATTTTAATCTTAATCTTTGAGAGCATGTCTTTTTAATAGTCTTCGTGAAATGGAAAGTACTTATAAAGTGCTCTTGCATACTAAAATATGATGGCTGTCTTAAGGAAAACCATTTATCTGTTATTTATGTTGCTAATTGATCTGGCCCTTTTTAATGGAACACTGTTTGTACATAAAGTAATACAAACTATGATTTCCTTTGAGGTGGTAAAAATTTTGATGAATTTTTTACTGTTTATAAATAAGTGATGTTAATTATCCAAGAAAAGTTGATTGGTTGGCCTGAAGGCTGTATATTGTGTCTGGGGCTTGGGTTAGTATGGGTTAAAGATAGCCAAGACAGTTATTCTAGAGCATGGGCAACTAAGGTCCCTGATGATACACTTATAAATTTATATATACATTATGCATATATACACATACATAATTTAAGTAACATATAAAATCATTTATCTTAATCCAATTTTGAATTTAAATGGAGATGTTATTAGTGAGACTAGTTTCAAATTTTTAGGAATTGTTGAGGAATTCTTTTGGGGGAGGCTGATCTGTTCATGGTAAAGAGATTATTCTCACTGACTGAGGTCTTTTATAGATCACTCTTACAGTGACAGCACAGAGATGGTGAAGATCATTGTACACACTGTGCAGAGTCAGGATCGTGTTCTCAAGGAGCTATTTGGTCATCTGAGGTAAAAAAAATATATATATGCATATATATAAATTTCAGATCCTATTGTAAAGCCATGGTAACTATGTCATGTTCCTTTTTTTTTTCTTTTTTTAATGATAAATAGATCATATAAAATGTTACTTTAAAAAACATAAGAGGTTCCCATATATCCCACTCCCCACCCCCATCCCTGCTCCTTCCACATCAACATGCCCTTCCAACAGTAAGGCACATTGATTGCATTTGGTGAATATACCCTAGAGCACTGCTATATCGCATGGACCATAGTTTATATTGTAGTTCACACTCTTCCCCAGTCCGTCCAGTGGGTTATAGCAAGATATACGATGTCCTGCATATATCCCTGCAAAATCACTTAAGACAATCATGTTCCTTCTTAAAGTATCATATTCTTGGACCCAAGAGGAGTTCTGGCAATGCCTTGGGTAACTTGGCCATGGCTGCATCATTTGTGTCCTATTTGTGTGCCCTGTTTTGAAGATCATTCATTAAATCTAATGCTGATTGTGGTTTATTTCCCCAGCTGGATTTGGGAATATGGTGGATAGTCTTGGGAGATGTGTAAGTATCTGACACTGATTTAATCTCTCCAGCAAGTTGTTGGGCTGTAAGCAGAAGATCATTGATCTACTCCCCAAGGTGGAAGTGGCCCTCAGTAACATCAAAGAAGCAGATAATACTATCATGTTTATGCAGGGAAAGAGGCAGAAAGAAATATGGCATCTCCTTAAAATTGCCTGTGTAAGTAATAATTAATGAATTTTTAAATGTTACATGGATTTGCTCTTCCCTGCAAAAAGAATTTTTATCACCATGTTATAGATAGGTCCTCTTGAAGTCTTGAGTATTTTATGGTGGGTTGCTGCTCATGTTCCTTGCCTGGTATCTGACTTGCAATTCAGATGCAGGATTCATGATTATCCTTCATTATCACTCTCCCTGGACCACTGTGATATCCTAATCTGACTTGGGCGTCCGTGTGCCTAACTTTAAAGAAACCAACCATTTGTTTGCATGGGTTTTTTTAATCTACCCAGAGTGGAATTAGAGGGTTAGTTAATCTGATTTTAATCAGTGAAGGAAGGGTTAATAGTGGTTATATAAAGGTGGAATAGATTTGTACAGAAATACTCTGGTTATCCATATAAGTAGTGATGGAAATGTCAGTCTTACGGGTGTGGTAGGAAAGTTTGTAAACCAGCTTACAGTCAGAGATGGCTTGCCCGTAATCTTTTAATTTTTTCTTCAGACACAGAGTTCTGCCCGGTCCCTTATAGGATCCAGTCTAGAAGGGCCAGTAACCCCTCAGGCATCATCAGCATGGTTGCCGCCAACTTCAGAACGTGAACATCCTCTGTCATGCGTGGTAACTCCTCAAGATGGGTGGGTTCACTTTGTCACAGTAGATAGTTGTGTTTTCAAGAGTAGTGATGGGAATGAAACAGTAGAGAATAATGGTTAAGGTATAGTCTGCAGTGTGTTATAAACTAAGGTTTGAGTCCTGGTTGAGACTGCCCTTTTATAATAACCTTGGGCAAATTATTTGACTTTTTTTTTAATGTTCGCATTTCCTCATCTATAAAATGGAAATATTTAATAGAACTGCGGTGAAAATTCAATGAGACAATGTATGTAAAGTACTTGGAAAATAAATATTGAGCAAATATTTTTTATTATTATTGGCTCAGTCCAAGTTCTAACTTTTTTCTCTTTTATTGGCATATCAATTTCTTTTATGCAAATCATATTCCTTCCTTAATTATCTTTGAGAAATTATGCTGTCTTTTTGCATTGATCATTTTGAAGCCCTTATCACTCTCATATATTGTTCAGTTTAATTTACTCCATTTTATAACTTAGTATTTTTAAAAATCAGACTTTTTCAAGAGCCTTAAATCAGTTTTACAAACAAGAACCCAAGTTTGAAGCCCTGTATTTTCTTTTATTAATTCCTACTCTTCTGCTAAAAGCTGAATGACTATCCATTTCTGTTATTTTCTCAGCATAAGATGTGCCGTATCCAGAGCCAGTGGCTCTTTGCTAGCTTGTGTATTGTCGCTTTTCTCACAACTCATGGAGACCTCTACAACACCAGCACTTCCTGGAAACTGCCCATAATTAGTTTTGCAGAAGTGCAGCCATGTTACATCACTGCTCAGGAGGTCATGCAGTTTCACATTCTGTACTCTACTTTTATGAGAGAAAAGCACATGGCAGGAAGGCAAGTTGATATCAGGTATTTTATTTTTTTAAAGAAAGCAAGTAACAGGGTATTTCTTGGGGTCAATATAGATTTGGCCCAGTATAATATATATATAGCTGTAGCACAGGCAATACTTGATTATATAGACTTTAGGAAATAGTTCATTAACCAGAGTTGAAGGAAATAAAATTTCATACATTACTAATCTGTTTGCTTTCATTAAAGCATTTAACTTTCTTACAAATGTCACCTCTTATAGAGGTAATTTTCAAATTGAGGTTGTGGTTCTTTGTAAAAGTGTAGCTGATGGGAATTTTAAGTATAGTTTCTCATAGGAACACATTGTGAAGGAAAATTATTTCATTTTTAATATACCCATTGTATTGACCCACCAAATATTAGGAACCCTCATCCTTAATTTTCCATCTCTTGACTATGAACTGAATCAGAATTTAGTTCTAAGCTGATAGTTGTTACCATCCTCAGCCTAGAACTGATTCTAAGAGGGTGGAGACTGAGGTAAAGGATGAAGATAGAGGCCATATGGAAGAGTAAAGAGCAGAAAGTAGAAACCAGAATCAGGATCTCCTTCAAATGTGAACTTCCAAGGAAACTTCTTGATTCTGGGCAGCTCTTAAGTCACTGTTTTCTTGTCCTCAGGAATCAGCTTGCTTGTTTTCCTTTTCATTGCTATTATGTACAGTTTCCATCCAGAGTTTTATACCTTTTCTGGTCTCTGCAGAACATGTACTTTTTTATCTTCTTCTCTGTGTGTCTGTGAAATAAGCCCACTGGTATTTTTACTACATGTAAGGAAAGGGAAATATTCCAGAAACAAAAAGAGGTCTTTTATTTGCCTATGCCAAAAGGATCTTTTTTTCTTCTCCAGTTTAGCACTTTCAGGGGGTGGGGGAAGTTGCATGTAAGTGCCTTTTACATTTTAGAAGAAAATCAGATTGAAATTATAATGGACTTCTTATCATTAGAGCTGTGCAGAGGCAGCACCTTGGAAAAACAAGTAGGGTGCTGCATTGGGATCCTGGGTTCAAGGAAGGACAGTGATCATCCTGACCTAGAAAACCAGAAAGTAGAGGAAATTTGCATGCCTTTGCTGAATTTGAAATGGCCTTTTCTTTTTCATCTTACAGGGAGACTTTAGTGCAAATGATAGAAGAAAATTTGAATTATCTTGGCCATTTAAGCACTATTATTCATGAAGCAAATGAGGAACATGCCAGTAGTGTAATGGTAAGTTTTGTGTGCATATGAGTGTGTGTTTTAAGTGTGTTAGGCGCAAAGGGTTTACCTGTCCATGCTAGCCTTAACTGGTATTCAAGATGCATATGGGGAAATAAGAATAGAAGACTATCCCAGACCTCAAATTCCCATCTTTTGTTACACATATACTAGGATTATGCCATCAATAATCTTCAACAGTAGCATTTTTGGTCAAATTAAATGAGGATTGAACTTTCTTTGATATGTGACCACTGAAATTGAGTGGTTTATATCATTTTGCTTCAGCAATCAATTTTCTCCAATACCATGGGGGGAGATTTATACTGTGATTCAAATGTGGTGGTAGCTTTATGAAAAATGATTTTATGTGTTATGTTATAGCTAATGTCATATAGTTAATATGATTGTATAATACAGTTATATAGTTAATTTTGTACAGAAAAATCTTCTGTAACCAAGAAGATTCGGTTACGATGGGAATTTTAAGTTGTTAAAACCTGGAAAAGTTACAGTAAAATGCTTACTGATAACTTCACGTCATTTCATTGCAATGTCAGCTCTTTGTATTTCATCTTTTATTAAGAATACTTTTTGTTTCAAATATTTATGAAAACAATTAAAAGCTTTTTTTAGGTTTACAGAAAACAAGGTGAACTAAACTAATTTTAACTTTTATATTTTTAAATTTTGATTATAAAATATTCAAACATACAGAAAACTTGCAAAAACAAACACTTGTATACCTGCTACTTATTCAGCATCTAATTGTAGCTTTTTCATGCCTTGTTTTAGAATCTTGATTGGAGTTGGTTAACAGAATGATCTGCTACTTGTTTAATGTCTCCAGACTTAGGGAATTTTTCTCTGTACAAGTTGGAAATTTGTTTTTCACCTATGAAGCCATTCTTTAGACACCAACCAATGGATGAAATGGCTGTGATCAGAAGTTACTCCTGATTTTTTACAAGTGCAATGTTTTGATTTTGGTTAATTTTAACCTCAACAGATAGTATGTTATAAAAAGTCAATGGACTTGTTTAAATACTACTTAGGAGCATGATTGTGACCCACTTGTTTTCAAACTTGGTATAAATATTACTTATTTAACTGATGAAAAATGCCTTTTTTAAAGTTTTGACTTTTGTGCATAAGGCCAAAAGTGGTTATTGTATATAGAGAAGAAAACCCCAGCTAACATGCTTGTTAAGTAAGAATGTCTGTTTCTGTGGAAGAAAATACTTCAAATAAAATTGGACTTCTTGGAGAATAAACCCTTTTTCCCTGTGTTGCTCAACAAGTGCTCTTCCTGGCATCATAAGGAGTTGGTTTAGTTCTATTTTCAATTTTACTGCTCATTTGACAGTCGGGATTGTGCATCTTTCTCATAAATCTTGTTAAGTATTCTATGTGGACTGATAACATGTCTGTATTTAAGATGTACATTTAATAATATTAAAGAAAAGACATCCATGTTAATTTATAATGTATTTGAAAGCTTACCTGTTTCTTCACTTGTGTAAAAATGGGTCATTTGTTGAAAGGATTTTTCATGTGTTGTCATAAATTTATAAAAGTTTTCTGTCCCATATCTGTAATTCCGAAAGCTCTGAAACTAAATGTTTTTCATAAGCTTGGTGACAAAATTCATTTGCTTGACACTGAATTTACTTATCCCATTTAGTGTGAATATTCATTTATTTTGCTGCAGAACTAGTGATGTGTTTGATTACGGGGTGCTGCCACAGACCCTACTCTAGGGGTTTATGTAGTTTATTCAGTATATGCACTGAATTATCTTTTTAAAATCTGAAAATTTCAGAATTCAGAAACATCTGGCCCTAAGAGTTTCATATAAGGGATTGTAGATCTCTGCATCTGTTAAGTAATTTAGAAGGTTTTACTTTTTTAAAAAATGTGAAATGCCTTTGTATTCTTAACAGTTTTTCACTTTGTATATTAAATGATTTTTAAATTTATTTTTAAATTTCTATTAATTAAAATCAAGTTATAATAGAACAGTTTAATATGGTTTGGGAAGTGTGAAGGTTGACTCAAGTAGAACTGGAGCACAAAATAACATAGGCTCTCACTGTACTTTCTTTAAAAAGTAAACAGGTCTTACAGTAAAGACAGTGTTGGTACTTTCTCATGTCGTCATTTCCTCTCAGAAATCCTGCCACCACTATTCATGTTTAAAAACCATGCCCAGGGAAGCAGACTTGGCCCAATGGATAGGGCGCCTACCATATGGGAGGTCTGTGGTTCAAACCCTGGGTCTCCTTGACCCTTGTGGAGCTGGCCCATGAGCAGTGCTGATGCATGCAAAGAATGCCATGCAGCGCAGGGGTGTCCCCAGCGTAGGGGAGCCCCACACGCAAGGAGTGTTCCCCGTAAGGAGAGCCGCCCAGCGTGAAAGAAAGTGCATCCTGCCCAAGAATGGCGCCGCACACATGGAGAGCTGACACAACAAGATGACGCAACAAAAAGAAACAGATTCTTGGTGCCGCTGATAAGGATAGAAGCGGTCATAGAGGAACACACAGCGAATGGACACACAGAGCAGATGAGGGTGGGGGTGGAGAAAAATAAATTGAAAAGAAAAAACAACCTGGGAAACGGATTTGGCCCAGTGGTTAGGGCGTCCGTCTACCACATGGGAGGTCCGCGGTTCAAACCCCGGGCCTCCTTGACCTGTGTGGAGCTGGCCCATGCGCAGTGCTGATGCCCGCAAGGAGTGCCCTGCCACACAGGGGTGTCCCCCGCGTAGGGGAGCCCCACGTGCAAGGAGTGCGCCCTGTAAGGAGAGCCGCCCAGCGCGAAAGAAAGTGCAGCCTGCCCAGGAATGGCGCTGCCCACACATCCCGTGCTGCTGACGACAACAGAAGCGGACAAAGAAACAAGACGCAGCAAATAGACACAGAGAACAGACAACTGGGGGAGGGGGGGTATTAAATAAATAAATCTTTAAAAAAAAAAAGAAAAAACAAATCTTTAAAAAACAAAAACCATGCCCATACTTCATAACTTGCCCTTTAAACTGATGTCACTTTCTCACCATCATTTATGCTAGTGTTATTTTCACAGTCATCCAAGTTTGAAACCTTGAGGTTCTCTTCACATATCTTTTTAGTCATTGGGTACCACTGTTTCTCTAAAAATTGAAATTCTCTCCCTCTCTAGTTTTAACAGATTTTAATCAATAAACATTTATTGGGCATCTGTTGCATGGAAGACTGATTTAGATGGCAAGATGAGACACAATGTAGAATACTTATCTGGGAATCTGAACACTGCAAACCATCTCAGCAATGGAGTTATTGTTAAAGAATTTTTTCATGATCATGCATTTTCTAAATAATAATTTAAAAATTTGCTTGCTATAGGTAGGGTCATTCTGATGGTGTGTGGCTGGGTGATGTCAGAACAGCCTGATCCACATGACATAGGGAAGTGGTGGGAGTTCGAACAGACTACAGTAGTGACATCACCCCAGACTTGCTTTTGTTGCATTCATTGACCACTCTGTTTAAGTGGGTAACAGCTTTTCAGAATTGAATGGTAATGTGGATTCTATGCATTTCATTTTCTAATCCAAGCAATATTGTGGAAAACTAAGAAAATATAGGGACTGGAGCAAGTTATTTTTCATTCTTAGTGCAACTATTATTTATCTGAAACAAAACATCCCAGGTATTCCTAGGTAATAAAAGTCAAATGGATGATACATTCAATTATTGAAGGGAGAGAGTAGAATGGTCTGGGAGGGCTTGCTTTCATGAACACTTGAATTGATTGCGTTAACCCCTTCCTATCTCCACTGCTTTTGTAACCTTGGATCTGTAGTTTCTTAACTTATCGCTACCTCCATCCTGTCTCGGTTCTGAGCCATCTTGTTTATCACTAACAAATTCACTGACCTAAAGCATTGCTTTCCCATAGTTCCTGCTCAAAGAAGTTACAGGGCCTTCCAACCCTAATTTACCTTGCCCAGTTCAGGTCCCCCTGTCAGCCTTTCAAGGCTTGCATCATTACTGCCCATTTTTTTCTGTACCCTTATTTCTCTTGTATTCACCCATCTCTACCCTTTTCCTTTGTGCATTTTATTTTAATTACCAGTTAATATATCCACATGGTGAAGAATTTAAAAACAATATGCAGTGAAAAGAAAGGGTTTTTTTTTAGCCATCTAGTACCCCCCCCCGCCCCCCGCCACCTTCCCCCAGCAGGTAAAGGGCATTCCAGCCTTTCAAAACTTGACCCTAGCCTACCATACTACTTCTATCACAGACAGCTTCAAAGAAACTCAAGTGCTCACTATTTATTTTAGTCCCCCTAGAGACCTCCATTCCCAGCCCTAGCCCCACATGCTTACATGCCTTAGTTCATTCTGTTCCTATTACCTGGATGCCATTCATTAAAGTCCCCGGATCAGCTTTGGGCCTGGCATATAGTGTAGTTGCTCAAAAAATAATGTATTTTAAAGCTCGATGGGGGAAAAAAAAACAACTTGGAGTGAATGAGACAGTTGGATCGAATCTCTTGCTCTTCTAAACTTCCTCAGCACTTTATGTGCAACAAGACTGGGGAGCTCCTGAAGATCCGTGCCTGAAGCAACTTCTTGTCAAACAGCAGAACTCGGTGTAGGATTCACTAAACGGAACAGCTACTACACTGAGAACGCGAGTGGGTTCTGTACCAGAACAAACTGACCAGTCCCCTCCCCCATAGTTCCTCTCCTTCTGTATCCCTACTTACTCCAGACTATACACTTCTCTTCATTTCGTAGCAGCTGCCTAGCTGTACACAAAGAAGAACCCACACACCTTAGCAGAAAACTGCGAGCCGGGCGGCTGGGTGAATTTTGTCCCGTCCGCTCCCCGTCTCCCTAGTCCCGGGCCTAGCGGCTACGTTGGTGTGCGTCCCTGCGCAGCCGCAGTTCTAGGCAATGGGCGGGGCCGGCTTTTGGTGGCGGTTGGCGCGGCCCGGGAGGTGGCTGCACGTGCGGGCGGGGGCGATGCGTCACTGATCGGTGAGGCGCGGCCGGGGTGAGGTGGGGGGAGGGGGTCGACCTCCTTTTGGAGCTTGCAGCTGGGCCCCTACTCAGTTAGTGTGCTGGGCAGGCGAGCGGTCGTTGGGAGAGCGAGTGTCATGACGTTCACCAAGCAGGAGGCGGCCCGTGGGCCGCCTCGGTCAGTGGGTTTGGCGAGGGGGAAGCGGGCTCTCAAGGAGGGAAGAATGAGGAAAGGGGCACGGAACTACCCGACTCGACCTGCGGGAGGGCGCTGGGTCTCCGGAGGGAGAGGGTGGCTATTGAAGGATGTGTGTCAGTCACGGGACTGGGGTTCTTTTCCTCCCTCATCCAGGAGTAACAAGGATGAATATGACTCAAGCTCGTGTTCTAGTGGCTACAGTGGTGGGACTGGTGGTTGTCGTCCTCTACGCCTCCATCCACAAGATCGAGGAAGGACATCTGGCTGTGTACTACAGGTGAGCGGCATGTGCAGTCAGCTCAGGTTTTAGAGGCGATAAAAAGGGGACTTTAGCTAGAGTGGGTCTGTAGGAAATTGTTCCCTCAGCAGCGTCCTAGGTAGCGCTTCCCAGTCCTCGGTAGGAAGTGACTTCCGCTCCAGCCCTAGGAAAAGTGTGGGTGCCGAACGAGGCTTATGCGGTACACTCTCCAGGTGTCCCTGCGCAGCCGGGACTTCTAGTGCTAAGCACATTTTGTTGTGGAGGTGAAGACCTCATATTTATTCCTCGTACACAGCAGTTATTTTAGAAGGAAGGAAGGCAGCAGTCACTCCGCTTGTAATTGAAGAGATGGTTAAGTCATCGTTCTGTTCCATACAGCTCTACAGGCGTTTATTTTGCAGCTTTAGATGCTACTTGGAAAATCTGGTCCTGTTTATAGTTGTTAGATTTTTCGTTTTAAAACCCTGGATGGAGTGTCTGGTTATGGCTTATAAGGCTGTGGTGACCATGGCAGTTATATCACTGGTCTTGGAAGGACATAACCTTACACTTTTCTTTTCAAGTTGAGAAGAGGAATGGTATGGGACCTGTTGCTCTCTAGTTGAGCTGACATAGCATTTCCTTCCCCATAATTATCACCAGTTCCATTTTGATACAGACTAGTAAGTGAGAGGAAAATTTGTGGAGAAATTGGGGTAATAGTATATAGAAAAAGAGCTTGAACTTTTCTATCATTCCCCAAACCTGATATTTCCACTTTTAGACCTATCCTGGATTTTAGAAAGTCTTCAGTACAATTTTAGTGATAAGTCTTAGCACATGGAAATCTAGTATAACAGTTGGTAGATTATTACAGATTTCCATCTAGTTCAGCATTTTCTTCCTAATAATAAATCCAAGGAAAGAACATTTCAGGGTGTGAGTCTCCAAGAATTAAAAATGAAACTCAAATAATTCATCTTTCCTTAGTTATTTGTTAAAGGTTCCTTGCAAACCTCTTTATATTTTCAGGATAGGAAACTAAGTTCTATGAAATTACTATTAATTACGTGAAGTAGGACTTCCTTTTTATATTTGCTCCCAAAGTGCCTCTTTTTTTTTTTTTACAATTTTCAAGGTGGCCTTTTGTAGTTTTCACATTCCAGTTTTTGGTGAACAAGTCCTTACTCATATTTTATTTATAGTCTCGCCCCTCACCCTTCATTGTTCCTTGCCACTTTTTTTTTTCTTTTCCCTTTTCTGTTTTTATACAGAAACTTTATGCCCTCAGTATTTTAATTGTCTTGCAGATAGAGTAAAAGGATTTTAGGTCTCAGAAATTTTCTCCTTCCTCAAAAGTTTGTGAGTTTTCTTTTTTCAACCGGGTGAATAAATGTATTATGTTTTGATCTGGCTCTTGTATAAACTGAAAGTGCAGAAATTGTAAGCCATTAGAATTTTTTTCACAAGCATTTCTCAGAAGTTAGACCAAGGAGTCCTTTGATCCTGAGAGTGATGAGGGAGACCCAGAGGTATGGTTGGTTGAGCTTATGAAACAATGTGTAACATCCAACAGTTTAATTTGATCTTTTTACAGTTTTAGGTGTGGAAGGTATTTTAGGGAGCAGCAGTTTTTTGCCATGAATAACTCATGTTAGTGAGTCTCTAGTAAGTCAATAGCATGAGTAAGAGTGAATATTTGTTGTAGCATTTTAGATTTGGAAAGAGAAAATCTCTTTATAATTTTGTCAAATTGAAACATCTTTTTGCAGGGGAGGAGCTTTACTAACTAGCCCCAGTGGACCAGGCTATCATATCATGTTGCCTTTCATTACTACGTTCAGATCTGTGCAGGTGAGTGAATCCTAGGGATGCCCCCACACTGGATAGACAGGTATGACAGGACAACTTACGACACTAGTGGGTGGAGATGAATTTCTTATTGCTTAAGCAGATAGTAGTATTTATTTACATGCAGGAGTTAAAGTTCAGAGTACAATTGTTATAACACGTTATGATTTTACAACCACCTCACTCTTGAAGTATATTAGAAATACAAGCTAAGCAGTTTGGAAGGACTGACTTCTCCCATTTATATAATGGTATGCAACAGGTTTTCTGTACGTTTTTGTTGCTGCTATCAAAATAAAAGCAAGAATTGGGAACAGACCAGTGTTCTGTCTAGAACTACAGACCAGTGATTATTTAGTTTAGAATTGTGTTTGTTTCCATTTCGGCAAGCTCCTGGGCTATTAGCATAGAAGATATAAGTTTTTACATACAGCTTATCTGCCTCAAATTTTTGCCTGGTACATTAAGCACATTTTTATGTGGAACCTTAGTGAATGTTCTATTTTGATAGTATCCCAGAATATTTGAAATGAGCATCTGGTTATCAAGAAAAGTATCTTGGGCATTGGGAAACACTTAATAAATATCTTTTAGTATAACAAGATGGCAAAACAGGATTAAGTTGTACCTACTTTTGCGAGATCAGTATGATCATAAATGTTTGGATTCTGAAGAAGTTTGTCTGCTGTGTGCTGCTAGTTTTTCAGAACTCTACGTTATTTAATCTTAGCCTTGTAATTTAAGTCTAGGTTTCCTGCTAAGTAAGATTTTATTGGTACCAAGGCCGGGGATTGAACTAGGATCTCGTATGTGGGAAGCCAGCACTCAATCACTGAGTCACATTGGCTCCCCTGAGTTGGTTTTTCCGTTTGCTTGCTTTTTTGTTTTAGGAGGTACCGGAAACCAAACCCAGGACTTCCCATTTGGGAAGCAGGTGCTCAGCCACTTGAGCCACATCCAGTCACCATATTTCCTTCCTCTTTTAGGTGGCTTAGGTCAAGAATTATGTCTATTGAAGGTGAAATATGTTTTTCCCTTAGACTGATTTTCATATTGTTTCCCATATTTAGTTTAGTCACTCTTCTTTTCTTACCATCTCTCCCTCATTCCTTCTTCTCTTTTCTAGCTAAATCTTTCCATCTTTCTTAGACTCCTCTTAAATCACTTTTTTAATATATAACTCTTGAAGTCTTTATTGTAAATTTTGACCCTTGGTCTTAACTTCCTTTGAAAAGTGTTGTATTGTTCTCTAAGTTTTTGTATTTTCTTTCCAGAAAGTCTCCAGGCTTCTTGAGAACAGGGATTCTGTCACATTTATATTACTGCCCTTTCTACTTAAGCTGGACGTTGTTAAATTGAGAGCTTATTTCTTAGGAAGCAGTGTGGTATGGTAAATGTCAGGCTAGAAATCTAGAGACTTAGGTTCTGGCCCTGGCTCTGCCTTCAGTTTGTTGCAGGACTTTGAGCAAATCCCTTAACTCCTGTAGATTTCAGTTATTCCTCTGTGAAAGAAGGGGTTTTAATTGTATGACCTCACCCTCCCAACAGCTCAAACAGTCTATAATAATGTTATTAACAGCAACATCAGATCCTTAGAGATCAGGGGCCTGTTTTGATATTGTTCAAGCCAGATAAATCTGTCCTGCCTTCTTAAAGCTTACTATGTGTTAAGTAATATTGATGTAGTGACATATAAAGGAGATATAGACCATAAACATTAAACAGATTTTAGAGTTTAATTGCATATACAGTAAACATAGTAATAAACTATTTTTTAAATTTTTTTCCTTTATTTTTTTAATATTACATTCAAAAAGTATAAGGTCCCCATATACCCCCCACCCTCTTCACCCCACTCCTCCCCGCATAACAACCTCCTCCATCATCATGAGACATTCATTGCACTTGGTGAATACATCTCTAAGCACCACTGTACCTCCTGGTCAATGGTCCACACCATAGCCCACACTCTCCCACAGTCCACCCAGTGGGCCATGGGAGGACATACAATGTCCGGTAACTGTCCCCGCAGCACCACCCAGGACAACTCCAAGTCCCGAAAATGCCCCCACATCAAATCTCTTCCTCCCATTCCCTACCCCCAGCAGCCACCATGGCCACTTTTTCCACACCAATGCCACATTTTATACTTACAAGACATGCAAATGAAATTAGTAAAAAGTTATCAGTGTAAACCAACATACTTTTTTTTTTATTTCCCCCCCCCCCAGTTGTCTGCTCTCTGTGTCCATTTGTTGTGTGTTCTTCTGTGACCCCTTCTATCCTTATCAGTGGCACCGGGAATCTGTGTTTCTTTTTGTTGCGTCATCTTGTTGAGTCAGCTCTCTGTGTGTGTGGCGCCATTTTTGGGCAGGCTGCATTTTCTTTCGCTCCAGGTGGCTCTCTTTATGGGGTGCACTCCTTGTGCGTGGGGCTCCCCTATGCAGGAGATACCCCTTCGTGGCATGGCACTCCTTGCACGCATCAGCACTGCGTGTGGGCCAGCTCCACGCGGGTCAGGGAGGCCCCGGGTTTGAAGCGCAGACCTCCCATGTGGTAGGCGGACACCCTATCCATTGGGCCAAGTCCACTTTCCAACTAATATACTTTTCATCTTAAAAAAAATTAAATGCTGGGCCAGTATGACAAATTGGAATGTTCTTCCTTTATATGTGAAATAGTAACATTCTAGAAAAGAATTATATTAATAAAGCCTTTTAAGAAATTGTTCTTATGAGAATGTGATAAATTCATTTTTAGGAATTTGGGGAGCACATTAGAAGACACAGCCCTATATAAATAAATGGTTTAACAAACTGGACAATTGAAAGGAATATATTTGAGCACCTTTGGAAATGTGAAGTCTCATATATGATGTAAGGGAAAAAAAGGAATACTTAGAGAAATTTTAGGAAAACCTTCAGCCTTTAAAGTACATGTAAAGTAACCAAAGACTTTTAAAGTAAATATTCTGTCATACTGAGAAAATGAATTTTGAGATAATATAGAAGATAAGTATAAAAATAAATGGAGATAGGGGAAGCAGATGTGATTTAAGTGGTTGAGTGCCTGCTTCCCACATGGGAGGTCCCGGTTTCAGTCTGTGGTACCTCCTAAGAACAAAGACAAACAACAAGCAAACAAAATAAAAGACCAATCAGGGGACCTAATGTGGCTCAGTAGTTGAGCACCGTCTTCCTGCATATGAGGTTCTGGGTTCAATCCCTGGCCCCAGTACCCAAAAAAAACCCAAAACAAAACATGGAGAATAGGATGTTAAATTGAAGATTGAACATTTGAAATCTTTTCTATTCTTGGTTAGAAATTAGTTTTAAATAGGAATATGTATTTTTATTTAAAGTTGATGTGGAATATGGAAATTGAATTTGATTAATGTTTTGAAGGAAATAAAATAAGTTGAACTCATTTTATCATCAAAACCCTTCCCTGGAACTGTTACTAATGTTTACCATCACCTAGTCTCTGAACCCTGAAGTTATATTTTATTCTTTACCTTCTTGGAATTTTATATTCAGCCATTTATCAGATCCTTCCTATATTATGTCTCCTCTTTTTTTTTAAAAGATTATTTATTTAATTCCCCCCCTGCCCCAGTTGTCTGTTCTCTGTGTCTGTTTGCTGCGTCTTGTTTCTTTGTCTGCTTCTGTTGTTGTCAGCGGCAAGGGAAGTGTGGTCAGTGCCATTCCTGGGCAGGCTGCACTTTCTTTCGCGCTGGGCGGCTCTCCTTACGGATGCACTCCTTGCGCGTGGGGCTCCCCTACGCGGGGGACACCCCTGTGTGGCAGGGCACTCCTTGCGCGCATCAGCACTGCGCATGGGCCAGCTCCACACGGGTCAAGGAGGCCCGGGGTTTGAACCACGGATCTCCTATGTGGTAGATGGACGCCCTAACCACTGGGCCAAGTCCATTTCCCTGTCTCCTGTATTGACAGCTTCAATTTCCATGGGTTTTACTAAATTAATCTGAATAAATTAATTGTTTAACTTCCCATCTGGTTTCTTGTCTCCAGATATGATAGATAATGAGAACTATATCACATGAGTAAGGGAATGAAGTAAAGTACATTTTTGAAAGGATCTTTTCGTGGCTATGTGTAAGTTGGACAAGGAAAGCCTTGAGTCCCCAGCCAACTTTCAGGATCCTCCTCTACCTAATATTGCCATGATCTCTTCTCAGAATTTCATCTTTCATCTCAATTGCTCCTTCTGCTCCAAGCAGACTGGTCTGCTTCCTATCATCTGTGCATCTAGTTTGTCCTCAACCTCATATGTTTTAATAGGACATTTATTGAACTTAAGGTGTTGCTCATTTATTCTTATTTCTCTCTCTTTATAAATACTTCAACTCAGAGAGCTTCTCAAACTACTGTTTTACTCTGTCACTAAACACGTAGCCGTTCAGTTTTTTCTGTTATTTTGCTACTGTTGATGGGTTGCTTTGTAAGGATTGATCTCCTCTGCTAGTTCTTAAGTTCTTTGGAAACAGGGACCATGCTTCCTTCTACTTTTGTATTCCATCAAGTAATTTGTTGCTGATTGCCTAATAAGGTGCAGTGTGTCCAGAATACACTCATTTTGTGCTGACTTACTCAACGCCTTAGAGTCCAGTAAGAAGTATCCTGGATCTGAACAATAATATAACATGGGAAAAGCAATCAGGTGCCAGTTTCTTGGTTCATGTAGAGGAAGTGTGCTGGTGGTAGCATTTCTACTAGAAAGGAAATTGAATAGTCCATGTGAGAGATCACTAGGGCCTGAACTAAAGTATCGACTATAGCTTTAGGGAAGAAAAGTTCCTGTTGAGTTCAAGGATACCTTTGAATTGTGGTCTACTTAAATATATGCAATAGTTACCTTTTATCTTCAGTGTAAACAGTAATATGAGCAGTGGAATCAAAGTTCAGAATGCAAGTCTTAACATAATATCCTTTTGGGTAAGCCCTGTAGTTTGCAGTCTGAGGCCAGCTCTAGGCAAATATGGTACTTGGGAAGAGCAGTTGTCTATTTATTAGCAGATTGGACATTTGAATCCTTTCTTAGTGTACAGTGATTCATGCATTAGCTATAAAATATTTTCTTTCTCAAACTTTTCATTTCTACTAGGATACAAAAAGAAAGAATTCCTATTACAGCTAATCTTTGGGGACACGAATTGTAATGGCGTTCTCCTATACTTCTCAGGAACCTTCCAGAGGTTTTCCTCTGGGACCAGTAGTTCTTTGAAGATATGTGTACCGAGTATTGATGAGATATTTTTTCCTCCCCAGACAACACTGCAAACTGATGAAGTTAAAAATGTGCCTTGTGGAACAAGGTAAGATTTCATTTGCTTGCCAACCACCCTTTAGTTCAGATAGAGTTCCTTTTCCTTCTAAAGAAGCTGTGATCACTTAGACATCTTTCAGATAGGCATGATAGTAACTGTATTAGTCAGCCAAAGAGGTGCTGATGCAAAATACCAGAAATCGGTTGATTTTTATAAAGGGTATTTATTTGGGATAGAAGCTTACAGTTACCAGGCCATGAAGCATAAGTTACTTTCCTCACCAAAGTCTTTTGCCACATGTTGGCGCAAGATGGCTGCCAACATTTGCCAGGGTTCAGGCTTCCTGGGTTCCACTCTTCCTGGGCCTTGCTTCTCTCTGGGCTCAGGGTTCCTCTCTTCCCTGGCCTGCTTCTCTCTGGGCTCAGGGTTCCTCTCTTCCTGGGGCTTACTTCTCTTTCCTCATAACCAAGCTCCTCTGCATGCTTACTTCCCAGGGCTCCAGCTCAAGACTCCAACCAACTCTTCTGCCATGTCATTTTCTCTGTGAGTCCCCAACCACCAAGGGGACAGGGATACAATGTCCTACTGACATGGCCCAATCAAAGCCTTAATCATTATTTAATCAAGTAATATAATCCAGTATAATCTAATATGCCCAGACGAAAAGACCAGTTTACAAACATAATCCATTATTTCTTTTTGGAATTCATCAGTAATATCAAACTGCTACAGTAACCCAGGAGGATTTCTGTTCTGAGCATTATTTGAGCATAGGCCTATCTAAATAGGAGCCTTCTTTCTTAGGAACCATTATGGTGGTGTCAAAAAAATATGAGTTTTAGAGTCAACAGACCTAACATCACATATTAGCACTGTACTATATCTGCTTTATGTCTTTTCTAAGCTTAGTTTCCTCATTTGTAAAAGTCAGGATTAGAATTATTTTATAGAAAGTGCCTAACTTTGCACTTGACCCAGAGAAGTACACATGTTCCTCAGGGTATGTGTTGGTAGCCAGGAATTAAGAATGCTATTAACAAGATCTGTCTTTCTGTAGTGTCAATTTTATTTCAAGATTTGGGAGGAAATTCCTTTTTTATTTAGATTGAAAACTGATCATTGGTAAAATAAGGCAGGAAACTTGAAAAGAATTTTCAACATGTTGCTGGCCTCCACACCTCTTAGGGAATCTTTTCACTTTGCTTGGTTCCTTGGTGGAAATTTTTAGAAGTATGCTTAGCATGTGACTTTAGTTAGTTTGGGGAAAGTGTTAAGTAGCTGTGAGTTATATGTTTAAATTTTGATGTGAGCCAGTTGATCAAAACTGTTACAGAGGTGAACTTTTGTTGTAGGCAGAATAAAAATATGTCACCTCTGCCCCTGGGCCATTTGAGTATTGATTAATGGGGTCATTTTAATTATTCAATAGCATATGTTTTTAGATTTTCCTTGTAAATTTCTATCATGTGGGATATATTTGGGTCTATAGAATTAATGTGGGATTATAATAGGTTTGCATTTAGTTCATAATTTTTCCTTTTTTTTTTTTTTTAGTGGTGGAGTCATGATATATATTGACCGAATAGAAGTGGTTAATATGTTGGCTCCTTATGCAGGTATGGTCCCATATGTTTTGTTTTTATAGTTATAAGCAGAGTGTTTATTACTGAAAGATTGAGAAATAGGAAGGTACTTTTAATGTTTCGTGATATCAATAGCTTCTGATAAATGTAAAAGAAAGTCCCTGAAATAGTTTCCATTTCTAGGGAATGGATGCAGAAATAGGTCACAGAGGTTCTGGACAGGACTAACTTTCTGCAGCTATCTGGGTTATTCTTCTCTGAGCAGAATGGTTTCTAAGAGCACTAAGGTCATTGGTTTCTAGAATGGAAAAGTAATGTTTTATCCAGTCAGGATGAGAGATTATTTCCATGTGTACTAAAAATCTGTAACTGATCAATTCCTTGAGCCACACTGATTTGTAACCATAGAAAAATATTTTTAAATTGATGTTTGCCATAAATTGCAAAGCAATTTGAAAGTCCTCTGTATGGGTAAAGCATTTTCTTCATAAAAGATGAAAACTGGGAAAATGGATTGGGTACTGTTAAAATCAAAAACATAATTAGATGCTTTCTTTTCTAATGAACACTTTGCCATTTTATCTTTATCCCTTTCATCAAAACTAATACCTAATATGTGCAGGGGTCTGTGTTCATCAAGGATAATTTAAGGAGTTTATTTTACTTGAGAAGACATAATACAGACCTAGAAAAAAATTATATTGGGATATAAAGTCTTGTTAAATTTCACATTACTGGTAAGGCACAAAAATAAAATAATTTCAGAGCAGAGAGCATGCTGTATTACTGTCAAGTGGATTTGGATCAGTTTTTAAGCATTTCCTTAGGCTTTTTTCCATCTACTTTCCTGGTCGCAAATCATTGGAGTGGATTATATTTGGAAAAATAGAAGAAGGGAAGAGATCTAGTTCATTTGGAGAATAGTCAAGTAAATGAGTCAGTCAGCAAGTGTTGATGGTCTTTGCATCAATTATGATTTGGAATCCAATTACATCTAATATCCTACATGGGAAAGTCAGTGGAGAGTAAATCCTTGAATCTGAAGGCACAAAGTAGCATGTTTAGTAGGCAAAGCACAGATTCTGACTCTTAGGCACATTTCTGAAATTCTCTGATTGTTTCTTAGTGTGTAAAATTAGGAGATTTTTGCAAAAATTACATACTAATACATGTAATTGCTTGACATAAAGTTGGACCTAGTAAATAATAGCTTCATCCCCTTCTAGCCTGGTTATCCTTTTTTACAGCCTTTAAAAACTTCCTGTTTAAAGATGGTCTTTAGAAGCTGCTTCCTTCTTTTATTCTCACTGTTCCTCAATTAGTTCAGACCCTCTTTACCTCTTAGCTAAACTTGTGTAGTTATTCCCTCATACTTTCCCTCCCTCTGATTTCTGTGCCTCTCAGTTCATCTTCACAATCCTGCCAAAATACAGATCTGATTATGTAACTGCTAAAATTCAAAGTAGGTTGTCTCATTGGACCAAGAAAACTTGACAGTTCCCTATTAACTCCAAAATAATGTATGGAATTCTCTTCAGTATGGAATTCAAAGTTTGCCCATTAGTATTGTGAATGTTAAAGATTTCTGGAAAATTGAGCACGAGGAACATAGACAAGGTTTTCGAGTTATGTTTTATATTTTCAGTATTTAGTTGACACTCTTCCTTATGTATGTTATCTATTATCTCACTATAACTTTTGGCCTGACTGAGTTAGAAGATACCTGGGTCAGTTTTATGTAAAATACGCATGAATTGTACTTCTCCTGCAGTGTTTGATATCGTAAGGAACTACACTGCAGATTATGACAAGACTTTAATCTTTAATAAAATCCACCATGAACTGAACCAGTTTTGCAGTGCCCACACACTTCAAGAAGTTTACATTGAATTGTTTGGTAAGTGTCTTATTTTAAGTATGTAAGTAGTCCATTGGAAATCTTGCTCAACTCATTTATGGATACTATAATATTAGTAAACCTTATGCATTTTGAGCATTTCTTCTGAATTTATAGTAAATCAGTTGTTTTTAAAATATTTTTTATCTTACATTTAAAGTTTAAGGTTAAACCAATAGTTTACCAACAAGATACTTTAAGAATGGTTATGATTTTCTGACATGTAAAATATATAACTTGATAGAGATAGGAAAAGCTTCATTTACTTAGACTGTATTCTGTTTTTACTGTGATAAATTTACTGAAAATTAGTTTTATGGCTAATTTAATAGATAATTTGAGGAAATTTAGAAGTCTTGAGGAGTTATGTTCCCAACACCTCCAGATTCAGTGATTTGCTAAGAGAATTAACAGAACTCAGCATATAGTCATTTTCACATAATTGTGTAAACATGTGTGAAATATCTACCAGGGAAGCTCATTAGAGACTCAGCACCCAAGGTTTTTATTGGGAGTTGGTCACATAGGCACACTCTACCTAGCATACACTAAAATTCCAGACTCCCAGAAGGGAAGCAGGTGTTTAGCATAAACTGCTTTGTTTGTATAAACAGTTTATATACAGTGAATCACTCTTAGCAGATCTGGGAATGATGGGAACCCTCTCCAAATCCAAATTTCCAAATACCAGCCAAGGGCCAACCTTGCAGACAGGCCATTGTAAGGATTGCAGTCTTAGGTCTGGTGTGTTAACTCTTTTCCTTATAACTTACTTTTCATTAGTGATCCTAAAAGATCCAGGGAATGGATTATTGCTATCAGTTGCTCACCTCCCCCTCCTGGAATTCCTAGTGACTTTTTGAGGGAGAGGCATAGGAATGGTTGATCCATTTAGAAATCTACTGATTGATTCTTCTTTGATGATTGACAACCACTGGGATGGGGTATGAAGAAACCAATCTGTCTTGATATTGTCACATCACTGCTTTCCATCTTAATAATGGTGAAGGTACTGTTGAGATGGGTAGAAAATTCATAAGTAAAATGGCATTTAATTGTCCATTTTTTATGTGCTTCAGAGTCCTTGCTGTGAGCCTTCATTCTTTTCTTTTTAAATCCAAAATAATGGTAAGGCTGAGGTTTATGAAAATGAAATCTAACAATTTTGATTGAAGATAAGAATTTTCTTTTTTATGTGAATCAGGGTAAGAACGCTGAATTGAGATACTAGAGATCCAGGTTCTCCATCTGCTGGGTGAACTTAGACTAGCTGTTTGTCATCTTCCTTAATTTCTTTATTAGGTAATTTCTCACACTTTTTCCCACATAAAAGGAAAACAGAATATTATGTATATGAAGCAGTTTAAGCTCTATAAAAGAATACTACCATGGAAACTTCAGATCTAATAATGATTGGTTTTATTTCACTATTAATATATTGAAAAAAAATTGAGTATCATTAGAGCTGTTGTTCTTGGCTTCCAAAACAGATCAAATAGATGAGAACCTGAAACAAGCTCTGCAAAAAGATTTAAACTTCATGGCCCCAGGTCTCACTATACAGGTAAGTTCTTTTCCTAGGGAAGTTCTCTGAGAATTTGAGAGTTCTGAATTTAGTCTGCTTTTCATCAAACTGTTTATTCAGCAATTATTTAATTGAAGTGCAGTGGTGACTTATAGAATACCTTTCTCATTTTTGACTGTAGGTCTCTGCCAAAATTGCTCTTGTAACTTACCATGGGTGGCATATTCTTGTGAACACTTTGAGAGAGCACAGATAAGCTGAGGCTCTTAAAAGGAAATGCTATACATGGGGCATTATTAAGACCCAGAGTGGTTATAAATCAGTTTTAAAAGTAACTCTCGTCCTTAGAGAGATTATGAAAAAGTTCAAATATAAGATTTGAATATTTAGTGTCATCTATGTATCTTTAAAAAAAAAGATGAAAAATATTTGAATAATAATTCTAGACAAAATAGATGTCACAGAGTCACAAAATACTAACAGTTGAATTGATTTCATGATTATTGCTGTAGGAATTAGGAGTGAGTGAACATTTCAGGAGTGTGATGGGGAAGACAATGAGTTGAGATTTTAGGTAGGTCTGGAAGAATTAATAGTATTTATATGGGGAAAGGAATGAGGAAGGCATTATCAGGTGAACAGGATGGTCTGAGTAAAAGCAAGGTAGGAGATCAGTTTAGTGGTGCTAGTCATGGTAGCAGGGGGAAATAGAATAGTGAGAGCCCATCCGCCTACTTTTCTGGATCAGTGTATTTTCCGATTGTGGGTTGAAATCAATTAGTGAAGTGTAAAGTCAGCTTTAGTGAGTCATGACCAGCCTTTTAAATAAAATGAAATAGAATAGGAAAAGAAATGACCATGTGACACGTAGTATAGTATTATTCAGTGAAACTTTTGTTATATGTAACTGTGTGTGGGGCGGTTGTTTATATTGGATTTTAATGGGAGTTGTCTTTTTTTTTTTAAGATTTATTCCCCCCGCCCCTTGTATTTGCATTTGCTGTCTGCTCTTTGTGTCTGTTGGTTGTGTGCTCGTCTTTTTAGGAGGCACCAGGAACCAAACCCAGGACTTCCCATGTGGGAGGGAGGCGCCTAATCACTTGAGCATCCACATCCACTTCCAGAATTGTCTTTCTTACTATTGTCATGATCCGTAATGTTTGAAAGCCATTGCTCTGGATCTGGATTACCTGAACAGTAGTGTCCTTCTGTAGTGTCCTTTCTCAGAGTATCTAGGAGATCAGTTAATTGTTGTGATTAACATTATCTGATGCTAAGGATAAAGCTTTCTTAGGTGTCACATGTCTCAATTCTTCAAGCTCAGTGGTTCTGCCACTGACAGTGTCCATTCAGTGTACGTGATCATGTGTGTACATGTGTTTGTCATAAATGAGACTGGTAAGTTGAGCAAGTTTTTTCCTGTGGCTTCATTCATGCTATGCCCTTATCTCACAGAGGTACCTAAAGGTGAGCTGGCAAACGTAAGGCATCATTTGAAATATCCAGCACTAACTTTGTAAAATCCTACTGGTTATTCAGTCACTTATGGTTGGAATAGTTTGATTTTCAAGATAATGAATGTGATTGTCACATATTTCTTAGATTCTTCCCAGATTGTTACTTAGAGCTCTTAACTCTGCATTTTAATAGCTGCCTAAAATTCCTTTCCTCATATTACTTATCCATTTTCTTATTGTTTCCAGTGTTTTGCTATAGTGCACATTCTGACACGTCTTTGTATAAATGAGCAAGTGTTTATCTAGAGTAGATCCCTAGATGTGAAATTATTTGCTAGATCAAAGGATCAGTACGTTTTTATTAGTAGTAGATAATAATCCTTTCAAGTGACTGTACAAATCTATATTTTTACTGATAGTATATGCAAATACTTTCTTCCCTGTGACCCAGATTTTAAAGAAATCACACATCTTAGTTTTTGCCATATGAATAGGTGTAAAGTTATTTTTCTTTGATTTATATATCCTTGATTATTAATGAGGTTGAGCATCTTTGGTATTTTTATTGGCCATTTATACTCTCTTCTCAATTGCCTATTCAAATTCTTAGCCCATTTTTCTGTTGGATTGTTTTTCTTTTTCTAACTTACTATTTGTAGTGATTCTTTTTGTGTTCTGGATATTTTTATACACGAAGATGTTATATATGTTGTAAAGAAATTAGGAAAAGGATGAAAAACAAAATGAAATGCACCAGTAATTTTAAAGCATAGAAACAATACTATTAACTTTCCAGACTCTTCTTCTTTTTTTTTTTTTTTTTTAATATTGATTGATTTCTCCCCTGTTGTCTGCTCTCTGTGTCCATTGTGCATTCGCCATGGCTCTTCTGTGTCTGCTTGTCTTCTCTTTAGGCAGTGCTGGGAACTGATCCTGGGACCTTCTGGAGTGGGAGAGAGGTGCTCAGTCTCTTGTACTACTTCAGCTCCCTGGTCTGCTGCATCTCTTATTGTCTTTCCTCTGTGTCTTTTTCTGTTGCATCATCTTGCTGCGCCAGCTCTCTGCTTGGGCCAGCTCACCACGCAGGCCAGCACTCTGTGTGGACCAGCTCTCCACTCGGGCCAGTGTCTATGCGGGCCAGCTTGCCTTCACCAGGATGCCCTGGGAATCGTACCCCAGAATCGAAGCCTGGGAATCGAAGCCCAATCCCTTGAACCACATCTGCCTCCCATCCAGACTCTTCTTAATGTACAGGAGCATATATTTGTAGATATAAGTAAATATTAAACAGAGGTAGAATCATACCATACCTGCTTTTTTCACTAACAGTATATTTGAACAACTTTCAAAATTACAGATTTAGCTTTATGACTTTTTAAAAAAAATTTTATTAAAGTATATAATTCATTTGTAAACATTAAGTGTATCGTAAAAGCTATGAACTTACAAAACCACATGCATAACCTATAGGGCTCCCATACAACATCTTACCACCAACAAATTGTCTTGTGGAACATTTGTTACAAATGATGAAAACATCAAAATATTACCACTAATTGTAGTCCATATCTTACATTTAGTGTATTTTTCCCCCAATTAATCTCTTTGGTTTCCAGTTATTTGCTATTATATACATTTTCAATGACCAAGCTCATCCATACATTTTTAAAGACCTTCCAATAGATACATTTCTAAAAGTGAGACTGATGGGTCAAAGTGTATACCCCTTTTTGGGACTTTTTGATTGATATTGCTGATTGCCTTTCAGACAGATTTTAGCAGTTTATAATCTGATAAGCAGTGTCGGTGACCTGTAGTTCCCACACACTTGATTGTGTGATTGTACTCAGATAATAAGCAGATTAATGGATACATGCTCGCTATCTTTCTCTCTTAAATCTTTTGGAGAAAATTAATCTGGCATTATTTTGTATGCCCTAGGATATTTGTTATCCATTTGTATTTCATTTGTGAATTGTTTCTTGCTTTTGATAAATTTTTATTTGAAATTTTTTTCATTGACTTAAATAAGCTGTTTTTTCATTTTGTTTCAATAAGCTTTATATTTAGAGCAGTTTTATGTTTACAGAAAAGTTGTGAGAAAGTGCAGAGTTTCTGTATACCACCCAATATGCATAGTTTCCCCTATTGTTAACATCTTGCATTAGTGTAGTACACTTGTTATGAAGAGCCAGTATTGGTACATCATTAGTAACTAAAGACCATAGTTTCCATAGTTCACATTAGGATCTGTGTATACAGTTCTGTGGATTTTGATAAATATGTAACATCACGTATCCACCATTATGGTATTATCATAATAATAGTTTCCGTGCTGTAAAAAGACCGTTTTCACCACCACAGCCCATCACAACCACTGATTTTTTTAATGTTTTTTTTTTAACAAATACTCCCCGTCCTCCCTCTCTCCTCCTACCCTCTAACTGATATACACGTTTTGTCCTTACACTCTTGCTTGTTTCACTGAGCATAATGTTTTCAAAGTTTCATGTTGCAGCATGTCTCAAAACTTCATTTTTCTTTTTGTTGGATAAAAATGTCTATTCAAATCCTTTGCCCACTTTAAATTGGGTTGTCTTTTTGTTATTAAATTGTAGAAATTCTTTGTATAGTCTAGATATTAAACCCTTATGTGATACATGGTTTGAAACTATTTTTTCCCATTCTGTAGGTAATCTTTTCTCTTTCTTGATAAATTGCTTTGATGTACAAATTTTTAATTTTGATGACTTCAGAATTGTCTGATGCTTGTGATTTTGTTGTCGTATCTAAGAATCTGTTGCTGAATCCCAGGTTATGAAGATTTGCCCCTATGTTATCTTTTTTTTTTTAAAGATTTATTTTTTTAATTTATTTCTCTTCCCTCCACCCCACCCCCCATTGTCTGCTCTCTGTGTCCATTTGCTGCGTGTTCTTCTGTGACCTTTATCCTGCTTAGCAGCAGCACTGGGAATCTCTGTTTCTTTTTGTTGCACCTTCTTATTGTGTCAGCTTTCTGTGTGCGCGGTGCCATTCTTGGGCAGGCTGCACTTTCTTTCACACTGGTGGCTCTCCTTACTGGGCGCACTCCTTGTGTGTGGGGCTCCCCTATGCGGGGGACACCCCACCTTGCGTGCATCAGCACTGCACATGGGCCAGCTCCACACAGGTCAAGGAGACCTGGAGTTTGAACTGCGGACCTCCCATGTGGTAGGCAGATGCCCTATCCACTGGGCTAAGTACGCTTTCCCCTATGTTATCTTCTAAGAGTCTTATCGTTTTAGCTCTTATATTTAGATCCTTGATCCATTTTGAGTTGAATTAAGTTTATGGTGTGAGGTAGGAGTCTAACTTCATTCTCCTGCATGTGGATATCAGTTTTCCCCTCAGCATTTGTTGAAGAGACTTTTTGTTTCCCCATTGCATGTACTTAGCATCTTTGTCAAAAATCAGTTGGTCATACATAGATGTGTGGGTTTGTTTCTGGACTTTCAGTTCTTTTCCAGTAATCTATTTGTCTGTGTTTGTGCCAGTAGCACACTATTTTGATTATTATCATTTGATAATACAATTTGAAATTGGGTGTTGTGAGTCCTTTATACTTGTTCTTTTTTCTCAAGATTTTAACAACTATTTCAGGCCCCTTGCTGTTCCATATAAATTTGAGGATTAGTTTTTCTGTTTCTGTAAAGAGGCTGCTGGAATTTTAATAAGGATTGCATTGAATTTGTAAATTGCTTTGGGTATTATTGATATTAAAAATAGTAACTCTTCCAATCCTTGGACATGGTATATCTTGCCATTTATTAACTGTCTTCTTTAATTGCTTTCAGCAATGTTTTATAGTTTTCAGTATGCAAATCTTTTGTATCCTTAGTTAAATTTATGCTAGATATTTTATTATTTTAGACAGTATTGTAAATAGAATTTTCTTAGTTCCTCGGTTTGGATTTTCATTGCTAGTATATAGGAACGGTTGTTTTTGTGTATTAATATTGTACTCTGCCACTTTGCTGAATTCATTTATTAGTTCTAATAGTTTCCTTGTGGATTCCTTTGGGTTTTCTGTATGTAAGATCATGTCATCTGCCAATAGAGTTCCTGTTACGTCTTCCTTTCCAGTTTCGTTTCTTTTTTTTTTTTTTTGCCTGATTGTTCTAGTACAATATTGAACAGCAGTGATGAGAGTGGGTATTCTTGTCTCATTCCTGATCTTAGGGGTAAAGCCTTAACTCTTTCAGTATTGAGTGTAATATTAGCTGTGAATTTTTCATAAATGGCCCTTATCATGTTGAGAAAATTCCCTTCTCTTCTTACTTTTCTGAGTATTTTTATTATGAAAGGGTACTGGATTTTTTCAAAGCCTTTTCTGCATCTATTGAGATAATCATGGTTTTTTGTGTTTCTTTTTTTTCTTTCATTTTATGAATGAAGTGTATTACATTGATGTTTGTATGTTGAACTACATTTGGATATCGGTGAGAATCCCACTTGGTCATGGTATATAATCTTTTTAATGCTATTGGAAGCAGTTTGCTAGTTTTGCCAAGGGGATGTTTGCATCTATATTCAAAAGGAAAATTGGCCTGTGATTTTCTTTTCTTGTGATGTCTTTACCAGGCTTTGGAATCAGAGTAATGCTGGCCTCATAGAATGAATTAGGAAGTGTCCGTGTCCCTGTCCCCCACCCCCCACCCCCACCCAATTTCTTTGGAAGAATTTGAGAAGTACTAATTCTTCTTTCTTCGTTCAGTGTTGAATAGACTTCACCAGTGAAGCCATCTGGTCCTGGATTTTCCTTTGGTGGAAGGTTTTTGTTTTTTTTTTTTTTTAACCAACTATAGTCAGCATTGGTGGCCCGTTTTTGATTATTGATTAAATCTCTGTATTTGGTACAGGTTGGTTTTTGGTTTTGGCTTTTGTTTTTTGTATATAGCCACACCTCTCTCTTGATATTCTATATGCAATAAATATTTTTTTCCATCCTTTAATTTTCAACCTTTTGTATCTGAGGGTCTAAGATGGGTCTCTTGTGAAAATCATATAGTAGGAACATGTTTTTTTATCCATTCTGCCCACTTCTTCTTTTGATTGGAGAATTTAATCCATTTATATTTAGGGAAATTACTGATAAGGCAAGATTCACTCCTAAGACTGATACTGTTTATTTTTTTCCTTTTCTCCATTACTGCCTGCCTTTTTGTTTAGATGATCTTTTTTAATAAGTCATTTTGAATCACTTATTCTTTCCTTTTATGTAGATGTTTTAGATATTTTCTTTATGATTACCATGGGGATTACATTTGGCATACTAAATCTATTACAGTTTACTTTGTGTTGATTCCGACTTGACTTTAGTAGCCTCTACGTACCTAGGACCTACATCTCTCCATTCTTCCCTTTTATGTTGTTCATGTCACATATTATATTTTTCTGCATTGTGTGCCCACTAACAAAGATTTACAAAGATGCACTTGCGTTTTATGCATTTGAACTTTAAGCCTTAAATAAGAAGTAAAAGACAGCATTACAAATGAAAAATAAAATAATACTGGCATATATATGTACCCATATTGCTATTTACACTCATTACACCTTTATTTCTTCATCCAGCATCAAGATACTATCCAGTGTTCTTTCCTTTCAACATACAGGACTCCCTTTAGCATTTCCAGTAAGGCAGGACTAGTTGTAATTAATTCCTTCAGTTTTTGTCCCTAAAGGTTTTTATTTATCCTTAATTTTTGAAAGACAACTGTGCTGGGTATATTATTTTTGGGTAACAGTTTTCTTTTCTTTCTTTCTGTCAGTTCTTTAACTATATCCTCCCACTGCCTTCTGACCTCCATGGTTTCTGATGAGAATTCAAATATTAATCTTATTAAGAATATCTTATATGTGACACATTGCTTCTCTCTTGCTGTTTTTAAGATTCTTTGTCCTTGGGATTGGACAGTTTGATCATATTAATACCTCAGTGAAGATCTCTTTGGGTTCATCCTGCTTGGCTTTGCTTGAAAATTTTGAATTTGTATGTTCATATCTTTTCAAAAGCTTTTCTGCCATTATTTCTTCAAAAAATTTTTTCTGGCTCTCTCTCTCTCTTCTGTCTCTGGGACTCCTATAATGCATATATTTGTATTCTTGTTCACTGATCCTTTCTTCTGCCTTTTTCAATCTACTCTTGAATCCCTCTTTTGAATATTCACTTTGGTTATTTTTAAGTTCCAGAATTTCTATCTGGTTCTTTTTAATTTCTGTTTCATTATAGAAATTCTCATTTTGTGCAGGTAATGGCTTCCTTATTTCCTTTATTTCTTTGTCCATGTTTTCCTTTAGTTATTGATCCTATTCATGAGCATTTTTCTAAAATCACTGATTAGTAATTCCAGGGACTGTACTTCCTCTGAAATATTTTCCATTGATTTTTTTTTTCTTGTGATTGGTCATACTTTCCTCTCTCCTTGTATGTTTTGCAATTTTTTTTGTTGAGAACTAGACATTCTGAGTATTGTATTGTAGTACCTCTGGAAATCTAGTTCTCCCACTCTTTAGTCTGCCAGACTAACAACACCAATTAAAAAGTGGGGGAGGCGGGAGAAAAGAAATAATAACAAAAGGACAAAACACTCTTAAAAGAAAAAACAAAAACACACACAAGGAAACAAATAATGAAGTGCATTGCCTCTCTAAGTCTCTTGTTATGTGCCAAAAGCTGCTATTTGAGGCCAAAACCTAGGCCAGTCAGTGACCCTGCTTATCCCTCAGGAATCTATCAGACCGAAAAATATAAAACAGAAAGGAAAAACCAGCCAAACAAAAAAAAGGAGAGAAAGAAGGACACTGGCTCTCTCTGTTCCTGTAGATGCTGGTTTAAGGCCAGAAGATTTTGCTTCTGAGAGAAACCATGATGGTTAGGCTATTGTGTCAACGCGGCCAGGTAATTGTGCCCAGTCGTTTGGTCAAGGAAGCGCTGGACTAACTAATACAAGGGCATTTATGGACTTTAGTCCCCATTGACTTTACTGCAGTGGTAAATCATAGATAGCTGATTATAATTCCATCAGGCAGGGAGCTTGCCATCAGCAGTGAGTGATGCTTAACCCCATCAGTTGAATCCCTTAAAAGGGGAAGTGATTCCAGCATTCAGAGAGAAGTTCCCAGCTCGTCTTTAGACAGCCAGCATCTCCCAGAACTCGTCAAGAATCTTCATTGGACTTTGATTAGAGCTCCTCTTTGCAGCCTGCCTGCAGAACCTGGACTTGTGCATCCCCACGGGTGCATGAGAGACTCTGATAAATCTCTTACTATCAATAGATATCCCTTGTTGATTCTGTTTCCCTAGAGAACCCTGACTAATACAAAAACCAAGGCTGGATTTGTCTGAGCTGGGTCCTCTGGTATCCCACAGACTAAACAACACAAAAAAGAGAAAATCCAACCAATGAAAAAGTGCTCTGAAGTCTTTCAGTCCTGGTAGATGCTGGGATGAGACCAGAAGCTGCTGCTGTAGTGATGATTGAAACCATGGCCAGAGTCTGTGCTGAGGTATCAGAGAAATGCCAGACCAGGAAATGCCCACACTCAGAAGGGAAAAACAACACAACCCTAGCTCTTTGTGTCCAGGTGGGTGCTAGTGGGAACTGGAAAGCACTGCTGCCCAGACGACCAAACTGAGGCCAGCTCTGTACTGGTCCCTCAGGGATCTCCCAGATTGACCTTGACCCTCAACGCCAACTTTTAGAGGAGAAGGTTTCCTTCCCAGCCCTGGCCCCAGCGGCCACTCCCAGAATCCAAGTCTTGTTGCTACAACTGCAGTCATTTCTACAGCACTGCCACTAGGCTGAGCCATGGGGGCTGGTCACTGGTTCATACTTTAACTTACAAAAACTAAACTCTTCAGAGCAAGCAGCCTTTGCTTCTTCTCACATTCCTGTAGTTGTTCTGAATGTCCATTTTGGTTTCAGGATTATCGCCTAGTTAATTTCAATCTCTTTTTCTAGCTCTTTCATTTTTCTAGCGGAGGGAATGATTTGTAAACCTTTCTACTCAGTCATTTTGCACCTGCCTATTTTAATGTGTTTGTTATTACAACTTTTTAAAAAATGCATTGGAAACATTTTCTCCCAGTTTTTCCTTTGGCAGTTAACTTTGCTTTTTTATCCTGATGATTTTGAAGTTTTAAACTTTTATGTAGTAATTTCAGTCTTTTTTCTTTATGCTATTTTGCTATGCTGGCATGCTTTAAGAGCCTTTAACCCTTTCAAGATTATAGAAATTTAAATAAAATAAGAAATTACAAAATTTTTCTGTACTTTTATAGTCATACTTTTAGACTTAAATCTTTAATACATCTGAAATCTATTCTGATGTCAATTGTGAGATAGGTCTTTTACTCCCTCTTCCCACACTAGGCAGTTACGCTAATTACTGAATAACTTATCCTCCCTTCTCCTATTATTTGAGGTAACATTTGCATTATATACTAAATTCTATCAATATTAAAGTCTTTTTCTGGACTTTTTTCTGTTCCATTGATCTGTTACCACTCTTTTATTAGTTATTGAGCCCTTCATCTTTTCCCATCAAATCTGCTTCTTTCTGATTTTTTTTTTTTTCCTTCATGTCAGTAAATGATACTTCCCTTCAGGATACCATTTTAGAAGTATGGGAGGTATCTTTGATATCACCCTACCCTCAGCATTTAGTCAGACCCCTTACCCTGCTGTTTCTACCACCAGAACCCATCTGAAACTGTCCACATCTCCATTTTCTCTGCCACCTCCCTAGACCAAGCCTGGACTTCTCCAATAGTCTCCTATCTAGTTTCTCAACTTTTTTCATGCCCTTGTCCATTTCATTTTTTGTACAGCAGCAGAAGGAATCATTTGAATTTATTTATATTTGTTTTCTTAATGTTTTTATTAAAAAGTATTGAATGGAAAAATTCAGCGTTCTAATATTTTTTTAAACTGGTAGGGCAAGATTTCCACTTTGGTAGCTTTTGTTTTGCTATAAAATAATTTTTTAGCAATAATCAGAATGCATTTTTAAAACTGCAATTCTGATCAGCCTTTCTATTTATGTTTTACACATTACCATATGGTTGCAATAATTTGACTTTTTATTCCATTTTAAAATCTGGTGAGATGCATCATCTTTTAAAAAATAAAGACCTTTGATATTTCTGCCAACTTACTCTTGCATGTGAGTTTTCATTATTGATATTTTCAAGCTATATCAGGTACTAAATAGGCATATGAGTTTTTAAATTAGGGATACAGTTTATGGTTTTACTTAATCATTATCCTTTTTGTTTCTTGTAGAATTCTGATTGGGGGAGAAACTCATCTTGAGTTAAATTAATATTTATGTATTGAAGAGTTTTAATGCTGTTGAATATATAATCTTTTTTTTTTAGGCATCGGGGAATGCAATTGTCTCTTTTATCTGTAGCTTTGCCAAATTTTTCATCCCTAGTAATGTTTTTTATTAATTTCCTTAGATTTTCGAGTCTATATAAATAGAATTATCTTGACTTCCCTCTCCGTTTCCCAGTTCCCAAATTGTCTATTTAAATCTTGACATAACACTCATAGCTAGCTGAAATTCTCTCATTTATTTATTTGCTTTTTGATAGTTTTTTTGTTTTTTTTAGATTTATTGTTATTTATCTCTCCTCACCCCACCCTATACTTGCCATGTCTGTCTGTCTTCTTTGTTTCTTTAGGAGAACCTGGGAACTGAACCTGGGACCACTAATGTGGGAGAGAGGTGCCTAATTGCTTAAGCCACCTCCATTCCTTGCTTTGTTATTTCTCTCATTATGTTTTGCCTCTTGTGTTTCTTGTTGCATCATCTTTTTATATCAGCTTGCTGCACCTGCCCATTGGGCCAGCTCACCATCCTGCTTGTCCTCTTTAGGAGGCACCGGGAACCTCAGCTCCCTACTATGTTGTGTCTCATTTTTTTGTTTTTATTTTTGTTTTTTTTTCTTCTTCTTGTGCCTCTTGTTGCATCATCTTGTTGTGTCAGCTTGCCATGCCTGCCTGTCAGGACAGCTCGCTGTCTTCTTTAGGAGGCACTGGGAACCAAATCGTGGACCTCCCATGTGGTAGGTGGGAGGCCAGTCACTTGAGCCACGTCCACTTCCCTTTTTGATGGTTATTTATTGTCTATTTCTTCCGTTTAGAATTTTAAGTTCTGTGACAGCAATCTTGCCTTGTGGTTCACTGCTGGATTCACAGTGCCTGAAATCAGCAGTGCCTGAAATTGTCAGAGTAGGCAACTGATAAATATTTGTTGTTGAATGAACATTCTCTCTAACAATAAGAATTTTAATTTTTCCCTTCCTTATATTTATACCCTGTTTTCTTTCTTGAATAGCTACTGTAGTAAATTAGGGTGATGAAAGTAGTCATCCTTGATGTTTTTTCCTGTTATTTAAGGGAATGACTATGTTCTATTCTGGCTTTTGGTTTAAAATATGACTGTAACTTAGGGGCAGTTTTAACCGGTCTGTTCATTTCATCAGTGTTGTAGGAAACTGGCTTACCTATTTGTTGCTTCCTGTTATTGTAGATGATGTTGCAATAGCTTCCTGTTATTGTAGTTGTTACCTTATTGTAAATGTTGCAGTTGCTTCCTGTTATTGTAGATGATGTTGCAGTTCTGATAGCAAACTGCTGCTCATTTGTTTCCAAATAAATATGATGTGGAAACTAGGGTTGAGGCTCTCAGTTCCAGAAGCTGTTGAGTCCCCTGGTCCCATCTTTACCTCCTCTCTTGTCTCTCTGTATTTGATTCCATAAAGTTCTGTGTTGCCTTCCCTTCGAGGCAACTGATAGCTGACTTAATGCAGCACATCAGCTGCTTTTTTTTTTCCCCTTTCTACTCTTACCTATATACACATACATATAGGTATATATTTTTGGCTCTTGTTTTTGGATATGTTGCATTTTCTTTCCTATTTAAATCTCTTATGCTGCAACTTATATCAGTTACTGCAGGTATTTGAAAATTTTGAGGTTTCCCAAGATTGGAAAGTGTGTGGGTATGCTCTTTATTCTTTTACAGCAAAGCGAATCTTCAAAAGACGATCTTATTGTATGCTTTTTTTTTTTTTTTTTTAAGGTTAAAAAGCTATATGGGGGGAAGCGGCTGTGGCTTAATCAGTTGGGCTCCTATCTACCATATGGGAGGCCCTAGGTTTGTGTCCTGGGGCCTCCTTGTGAAGGCAGGCTTGCTGGCATGCTGCAGAGAGCCGCCTGGCCTGCAGGTACCACGGAGAGGTGCCCGGCCCATAAGTGCTCGGAGAGCTGACTCAGCTAGGTGACCCAACAAAAAAGGGAGACAAGTAAAAACACAGAAGAGCACACAACATATGGACACAGAGAGCAGACAACAAGGAAGCTGCAAGAGTGGTGGGGGGGATAAATAAAAATAAATAAATATATGGGTAAGCGGATTTGACCCAACAGATAGGGTGTCTGCCTACCACATGGGAGGTCCAAGGTTCAAATCCAGGGCCTCTTGACCTATGTGATGAACTGGCCCACACGCAGTGCTGATACACAGAAGGAGTGCCGTGCCATGCAGGGGTTTCCCCCACATAGGGGAGCCCCACGCACAAGGAGTGTGCCCCGTAAGGAGAGCTGCCCAGTGCGAAAAAAGTGCAGCCTGCCCAGGGATGGTGCCGCACACACACAGAGCTGATGCAGCAAGATGACACAACAAAAAGAGATACAGATTCCAGGTGCCCCTGACAAGAATACAAGCGGACACAGAAAAACACACGGCGAATGAACACAGAAAGCAGACGATGAGATGCGGGGGGAGCAGGGAAGGGGAAAGAAATTAAATAAATACAGACACACTGAAGAACACAAAGCAAATGGACAGAGCAGATAGCAAGCAAGCTGCAAGGGAAGGGGGGTGGATAAAAAAAAACTATATGGGGAAAGTGGATGTGGCTCAGGTGATTAGGTTCCCATCTACCATATGGGAGGTCCAGAGTTTGATTCCTGGGACCTCCTCGTGAAGGCAAGCTGGCTTGTGGGAAGAGCTGGCTCAGCAAGATGACACAACAAAAAGAGACACAGAGGAGAGACTGCAGCAGACCAGGGAGCTGAGGTGGTGCCAGCAATTGAGTGCCTCTCTCCCACTCCAGAAGGTCCTAGGATCTGTTCCCGCTGCCACCTAAAGAGAGGGCAAGCAGACACAGAAGAACACACAGCAAATGGACAGAGAGCAGACAGCGAGCACAAACAATGGGGAGGGGAATAAATTTTTCTTAGAAAGCTATATGGGGGAGCAGATATGGCTCACGCAGTTGAGTGCCCATCTCCCACTTAGGAGGTCCCAGGTTTGGTTTGCGGTGCCTTCTAGAGAAAAACAAAAAAACAGCAGGAAAGCAAATGTGGCTCAAGCAATTTGACTCTTGTCCACCATATAATCAGGTTTGATTCCTGGGGCCTCCTGGTGAAGGTAAGCTGGCCTGCACCACTGAGAGCTGATGGCCCGCACCTTGGAGAGCTTGTGCAGCAAGATGACACAACAAAGGGAGATGGAGAGGGGTCAGAGATGCAGCAGATCAGGGCTGAGGTGGCTTAAATGATTGAGTGCTTCTCTCCCATGTCGGAGGTCCCAGAATTGGTTCCTGGTGCCTTCTAAAGAGACGAGAAGAGAAGACAAGCAGACACAGAAGAAAGTGCAACGAATGGGCACAGAGCAAACAGCGATCGCAGATGGCTAGGGGAGTGGGATAAGTCTTTGAAAAAAAAAACTAGCAAATTAAAAAAAAAAACAACTCAAGGGAGCTGATGTCACTCAGTGGTTGAGCACCAGCCCTCCATATAAAAAAAAAAAAGACTATATGGCCAGTGTCTTAATTAAATGTAATATAACAGTATAATAGTGCTTCCCTCTGAGTCATATTAGACAGTACTGGAATTTGTCAGAATTTCTGGTACTCACATAGTGAAATCTGACAGTTCTCACAAATGCGGATTCTGAATTTTTCATTGTCTGTCTGCTGGATATCTCCGCAAAGCTATTCCTTGTTGTCTCACATGCCTCACCTTCAGTGTTTAGTGGATTCTTTCCCCACTGTCCCTGCTTCTTATTCTGTTCCACTCTAACCCTTATTATTAACTTACATTAGTCCTGAAAATTACAGATTTGACCATTCCCTTTCATACAGTGCTTAAAAGCTTTGTTGCTTAAAAGTTTAGACAATTTTCAGAGAGAAGTTAAAACTTTATTCAAGTTGGCAAAATGTTATATGTCTTCATTTGCAGTGGAGGTGGGGCTCCACTTGATGTAGAAAAATCAGGCAGCAAAAAACCAGCACTTTCCATGTAGATTATAATCTTAATTATAAAAAATTCCACTACAGTTAAGGTAACAGTTAAGGTAAAAAAAAAAATCAATGGTGAACAATAGCTACAAAAACAGACTTTGTTCTAAGTGAGATTAGTAGGAAGAAAGAATATAAGATGCTTTTGTTATTTGTTTTCCTTCAGTCATGGGCTGTTTATTTAGCCAGTACTGAATGACCATAGGTTTAGAAAATGATAAATTGATTTACTCTCCATTGTATTAAATAGCATATACTTAACCTGGCTTCTCTTGTTTGTTTTTCACTGTTTCTAGTTTTGTAATTTCAATCTTAAGAACTTTGCCTTCTTCCTGCTTCTTTGGTTTACAAGTTTGAAAAGGAAAGCAAAAGTATCTTTCTAAAGAGCTTTCTGAAACATATTTTAGGAGAACATTTCCCTCCAGGAGTTTGTTTCTTCAACAGATAGAGTGATTTTTTCCTGTAGTCAGGCATTTTTTAAGGAAACAAACAGCAGCATATCTTTGATTCTTGATATGAAGGCATGAAAAGTAGATTTTTCTAGTGGGATCCCCACACTTATTAGTGGGCAGTTATGTCATAGTTGTTTTAGCAGCATCATTTGAGGAGCTCTTCTGCAGGAGATTTAGTTTGAAATTTTATTTTTTCAAATATACTATGGCTTTTTCACTTTTATTTTTTAGGCTGTGCGTGTTACAAAACCCAAAATCCCAGAAGCCATAAGAAGAAATTTTGAGTTAATGTGAGTAATATGCATGGGATACATACTAATGCACAAGTCTAAAGGAGACTTACATATGTGATACTATGATCTGAAGTGGGATATATGTCTATCTTCTGTACTTTTATTCTAGTAATGTTATGTATTCTAATGTTTTAATTCCCATTTGACTCATTAATTTTCTTTATCTATGGATGTTGCAAGAGCAGTTTAGTGGCTAAGGATGCAATTTACTGTAGAACTGTTGCTGGAAGCCTAAGGAGCTATAATTCGGTGTGAATAGTACTTTGAATTAAATATTAATAAAGTATGGGAAAAAGTCCTAGCTGTTAAGGTTGAACATAGTACCTACATTTTGTTACTGTGTTGTAATGGTAAGAATAGACACCTTGTTGGTATAAAGTTTGGGTTTCCATTGTATGTAATTGTCTATCTAAAATGAGACCAGGATCTTTAAAATGTGTCTCTGGGGAAGCTTTGCCTGAGTTGACTCCTGGTAGTCTTCTCTGTTATGTGTCCAGGCCTGGATGGGAATTAGGAGTTATTTGTTTGACATGAAATTAGATTATAAGTGTTGTAGAGTATCTTTTTTAGTGGAATACTTATTGTGGTTGAAATGGCAATGTTATTCTCTTACGACAAATAGTAAAAGGAGAAAAAAAGTCTTTAGGAAATTTGGCTGATAAAATTAGTAAGAAGAAAAATATGAGTACTGGAAAAACAGCCTTATAAAAGTCAAGAATACAAAAGATGTATAAATCAAAGGACCAAAGAGTAGTAATAATACTGCTTAATTGAGTGATATACTTCTGAGTTCTTTTCCTGGGTCTATTATCTTTCATAATATGGCGGGTTTTTTGTTTATTTCATTTTTTCATTGTAGTAAAGGAACTCTTCTTTTAAAACTGTAAAGCATAAAGAACCAGGCTAAGTGATCAGGGTCTGATCCATTTACTAGAAGAACATAGTTATTGAAGATGCAGGCTTTGAATGTGATGGCTTTGATTGAATACTGTGTATTCTCTGCGCTCAAATAACTCATAGTATCCAGAATGGAATTTCATGACTGTCAGTGTTGGTGAGGGAGAATTGGGGGGAGGGGTTTGGGGAAAGTATTGGAGTTACTTTTCAGATAATTAAATGTCACCTTGGGATCATCCCATGTAACCTATCACCAAATAGTAATCTTTTTTAATGCCCTTACTGCTATGTGGCCACTCAGTCTCTACTCACACATGCTTAGTGATAGGCCAGCCATTTTCATTATTAGAGAGCTCAAATTCTTAAAAGAATTTTTCCTGACATGGAACCCAAGTTTATCACCTAATAACTGCCACCTAGTTAAATCTTCTATATAATAAGCGGGGGCCACTGCACAAGGGTGTCCACCTAAGGAAGGCAGGTCTAGAAGGGGAAAGAAAGAAAGAAAATAAATCTTTAAATAAATAAATAAATAAAATAAAATCCAATTCCATTCTGCACCTGAGGTATTGCATCTGCCCAGAGGCTGATTCCTTTTTCTAATTTGCCCAGTGATTCTGTATGGACTTGGCAGCAAGCCTGGCAACAAAGGAAGCATTTATATACTCCCATCCATATCACAGGCCTTACCTGATACAATTAGAGAGGGAAATTGGATTAACATTCAAATGTACTTTTACTCCTAGCCCTGGGTAACAAATCCTTTAACCTTCACCCTCAAATTTATTATAAGTAAAATAAAGTTAACACCTGTCATACTTTCCTTAATGGGCCCAGAAAGTTCTTGCTGAAGAATAGTTCTTCTGACTCATCATCGGGCCAAATTTTTGCCTGTGATTACACATAAGAGAATTATTCCTAATTTTTATAATGTTTTGCTCCACAGGGAGGCAGAGAAGACAAAACTTCTCATAGCTGCACAGAAACAAAAGGTTGTGGAGAAAGAAGCCGAGACAGAGAGGAAAAAGGCTGTCATAGGTACTTGGATTTCTTTCTGAAATGGCTGTTTCTAGGTACATGTGTTGAATTTGTCCTATACTTTGTCAGTATCAAGCACTGTTCTTCAGTATCCAGCACTATTCTTTATCAGTGTTGGATATTGATGAGACACAAATAAGAGTGTCCTACTTAGGAAATCTTTTGTACATTTAGATGTCCTGAAGCCTTAATACTTAATGAAGTGTTTTGGTGCTCCACCATGTTACTGGCTGGTACTGTGGTCTTTTTCAAAGACAGGTTGAGTGGATCGGGTTTATCAGCAGCTTTAGACTGTAGAGTAGGAATTTAGTTTATATAGATTAAGAAGAGAGAAGTTTTTGGCCAAAGCTTAGCATCCTAGTATTCATCCTTGCTTTGACATGCCCCTAGTTGTATCTGAATAGATTGCTCATTTTGAATTACATCGAGATCCCTAACACTTCAGGATATTATTAAACTGCCATCTTAGGCCCTCATTTTTTTCTCAGGATACTGAAAGTTTAAGGATTTTATTATTAAATATTTCAGGAACATACAGAGAATGAAGACCTAACATTTTGCCATATTTCCTTTAGGTCAAATTTACTTTGAAAGGAAAAAGATTTGTTTGAAGTCTTTGTACCCTTTCCTGGCCTTATTCCTTAATCTTTCTTTTGAGAGTAGCTTCTATTTTGAAGTTTATGTAAATGCTTTCTGTCCAAATTTTTATACTTTTACTCTTAAGTATGTAACCATAAAAACTTACAGGATTGTTTTACCTATTTTAAATGACAAAAATGTTATCCAGCTGTACCTTTTATTTTATAGCTTGTCATTTTTACTATTATTTTGAGGTTTGTTCATGTTAATTCATTTAACTCGTATTAAAATTAATGAACCTCCTTCATTCTGATAAAATACTGAGGAAGAGTTGGTTAGTTTTTCCTTATTCACAAACAGTGCCACAGTAATGTCTTTATCTATGTCTCCTTGAGCACACGTATGAGAGTTTCCTTAGAGTAAGTAAAGCCCTGTGATCAGCTTTTTGTTTCCAATCCACAATGAGATATGTTCAGAAATTGAGAATAAATGTTGAGAAGTTCTTATAGCATTTTAACATAGCAATTTTATGTCTTCTGAATTTAAAAATAAAAAATAGGGCCTTTTGTTTTTTTTATGTTTTTGCTTTTTTATTTCCATTATTAGTAATTCATTATTTATTATAGTTTGTGAAATATTGGTTCCTAATAGATTGAAATGAAAAAAAAAAAAAAAAAAGTTCTTTCCCACTGGCAGTTTGGGAAGCACTGCCCTGCAGTGTATATCTAGAAGTAGAATTGCTGGGTCATAGGTTGTATATTTACTCGCATTTACAATAGATTGCCAAATTGCTTTCCCAAGTGGCTCCCACAATGTTTAAGTTCCAATAACTGGATTGCTGTATTTGAGTTCTCATTTGTGCATATCCTCCTCAACCCTGGGAGTTATCAGACTTTTTCATTAATGCTTAGTTAATAGTGAACATGATATCACATAATTTCTATTTGAATTTACCTGATTACTAGTAAGGTTGAATATTGTTTATTGACTATTCAGGTTTCATTTTTGCGTGTGTGAATTGCCTATTAAAGTTCTCAGCCCATCATTTGATGGCTTTTTTTAAAATTGATTTGTAGGAGATTTTTATATCTTCTGGATTCTAATCCTTTCCCAGATTTATATGTTACAAACATCTTTTCCCAACTTGCTTCTTGTTTTTGAAATTTATGACATGTTTGATGTGCATATATGTTTAATTTTAATGTAGTCAAACTCATCAATCTTTTCTTGTATGGTCTGCTTTTCCTTTCTTATTTAGAATTTCTTCTCAACCTCAAAGTTATTCTATTATGAAAGTATTGCTTTTCATATTTAGATACTTAATCCATCTGGAATTTATTTTTGGTGTTTAGTGAGATACAGGGATTCAGTTTTAGTTTTTTCCAGATGGCAAGCCAGTTTTCCCTAGACTACTTACTGAATAATTTCATTATTTCTTCTACTTATTTCTAATACCACATCTGTCTTATACCAAAATCCTAAATATATAATTTGTTCTGTTGCTAGGGTCTCTGTTTTGTTCCTTTTTTTTTTTTTAATCTATCCTTTCCCAATACTACCTTCTTTTAATTATTATAGCTTTTAATGCTTGTTTTAATTAAGTCTTGCTATCTGAGCAAGTGAACTTCTCTTTATTCATAAGTATTCCTAAAATTATCTTGGTCTATTCTCAGTCTTTTTATTCTTTTTATTTAGAACCAGCTCCTCAAGTTCTATAAAATACTGTGTTGTGATTTTCATTAGAGAGAATTACATTGACTGTGTACATCGATTTGGAGAGATTTATAGTCTTTTTGATATTGTCTTTGGCTTAGCTTCCCAGAGTTGCTTTAATAAATATCACAGACTGGTTATCTTAAACAAGAATTTATCATCTTACTGTTTTGAAGGCCGGAAGTCTAACATCAAGGTATTAGCAAGGCTTGCTTTCTCCCAGAGTCTGTAGTGTTCCAGCAGTCCATGTGGTGCTCACTCTCTCTCTCTCCTGTCTCCTCTTCTGGTTTCTGCTGACTTCTGGCTTCTTCTGGCTGACTGCATCTGAATTTCCTCTCTGTTTAAGGCCTCCAGGCATAGGGATTAAGGCCTACTCTGATTCAGGTGGGCCATAGCTTACCAAATAACATCTTTAGAAGGTCCTGTTTCCTAATGGGTTCACACCTACAGGAACAAGAATTAAAACTTGAACATGTTTTTGTGGGGGGCATGATTCAGTCCCCAACAGTCATATAAATCTGTTATGTTTCTCCATTTATGATAAATGTCTTTCAAAAAATTTAATAATTTCCTCTTTAAGTTCTTGCACATTCTTTGTTAGAGGTTTATTCATATTAATCTTTTAGGTATTTTGCTATTCTGAATATGATTTTTTTTAAAGGCACATTTTCTAATTGGTTGTTGCTTTCGTATAGGTATACAGTTAGTCTTCTGTTTAGCTGTTTCTAATTTGCCTCTTGGATGTGGTCAATCATACTGTGTTCAGATAGGGTCAGGTCTATTTATTTCTTTATAATCCTACATGTTTTATTTCTTTTTCTTATCTTACTGCTTTAGTTTATGACTTCCAGTACAGTGCTGAAAAGAAAGATGGTAATAGGCATCTTGTCATGTTCCAGACTTTAAAGGAAATAGTTTCAGTAGGTTTGCCATAGGTAACTTTTATCAAGTTAATGAAGTTTCTTCATATTCCTTGTTTGCCAAGAACTTTTATTATGAATAGCGCTTACAATTTCTAAAAAAAAGTTTCTGCATCTGTTGAGATTACTGTATGAATCTTTTTTAAGTTGTTAATGTGTGGTGAATTATATTAATAGAGTTTCTATTACTGAATCATCTTCATGTTCCTAGGATAAACCCACTTGGCTGAATACATTTCTTCATATGGTATAAATAGATAATTTTTTTAGGATTTTTACTTTCATGTTCATAAATGAGATTGACTTATAATTTTCTTTCCTCTTGCTGCCAGTTTTGAGGGGGTGGGGTAGATTTATCTCCTTTGTAAGTTTGATAGAATTCAGTTGTAAAGCCATCTTAGTCTAGTATAGTGAGGTTTTTGCTTTTTTTCTTTTTTTTTTTGTGGTAGTATATAACCTACTGATTCAGTTTCTTTAATAGGTCAGTTTGTTGATTATATTTTTCTATAAAATTGTCCATTTCATTTGATATTTCAAATTTGGGGGCATAAATTTGTTTATGTAATTATCTTATGATTTTTAAAACCCTCTACCAGATATTTATGTCCCTTTTCTCCCTAATATTGTTTATTTGTGCCTTCTCTTTTGATGGATCAATTTTGCCAGAGGTCTGTCTTATTTTCTTTATCTTTTCTGAGAACTGGCTTTTGGTTTTGTTGATTCTATTGTCACTTTCTTTTCAATTACATTATTACTCTCATTTTTATTATTTCCTAATTTTTTTGAGTTTACTCATTAGTTCTTTTCTAACTTCTTGAGTTAGACAATTCAGTAATTAATTTTCAGTCTTAATGGAAACATTTAAGATTAAAAATTTTCTTCAAAGTAATGCTTTAGCTACATCCTCACAAATTTTGAAATGTAGTTTGTTTATGTAATTTGATATTCAGCTTTATTTCTATTTAAAATGTTTCCCCATTATGGTTTCTTCTTTGACACATGAATTATTAATAGTATTATTTTAAATTTTTTATTGAATGGGTTTTGAGAGACTCCTTTTTGTCATTGATTTCCAATTTTATTGCATTATGGTCAGAAAATATGATGTTATATGAATTCTTAAGTATTTGTTGAAATTTGTTTTATAGCCTAGTTCTGCATGGACGTTTTTGGTAAATGTTCTATGTGTATTTGCAAACATTGAATGTATATTCTTTACTTGTTGGATGCAGGTTTCTCTATATAGCCATTAGGTCAGGTTTATGAATTGTGTTGTTCATATATTCTGTATTCTTGTAAATTTTGCCTTCTTGAGCTTTCAAGTACTGAGGGAGGTCTGTTAAAACCTCCTGCTATGACCATGGATACGTTGACTTCTTGAATTTTTATCGTTATATGTTTTGGGACTATATCATTAAGAGCATTTAGGTTTAGCATTGTTACATCTCCCTGGAGAATTGCTCCGGTTAAGTAATAGCTCTCTTTATTCCTAAACATGTTTTTTTGGCTTAAGGTCTATTTTGTCTGATGATGATATAGCTATGCCAGATTTCTCTTGGTTGGTTATTTTCTTGCTATATCTTTTCCCATCCTTTTTACTTTCAACCTTTCTGTGTCATTATGTTTTAGGTGTGTCTCTTGTAAACAGCATATAGCTGGATTTTGTTATCTTATCCAATGTGAGAATCTGTCTTTTAACTGGTGAGTTTAGTCTTTTTATATTTATTGTATCTACTGCTTATATTTATTTATTATTTTTTTTGTAACTACATTTATTTTTTTTTAATTGACTTTGTAATAATATTACATTAAAAATATATATGTGAGGTCCCATTCAACCCCACCCCCCCACCCCCTCTCTCCCCCCCCCCAACAACACTCGTTCCCATCATCATGACACATCCATTGGATTTGGTAAGTACATCTTTGGGCACCTCTGCACCTCATAGACAATGGTCCACATCATGGCCCATACTCTCCTCCATTCCATCCAGTGGGCCCTGTGAGGATTTACAATGTCCGGTGATTACCTCTGAGGCACCATCCAGGGCAGCTCCATGTCCCAAAGACGCCTCCACCTCTCATCTCTTCCTGCCTTTCCCCATACCCATCGTCCACCATGTCCACTTTTCCCAATCCAATGCCACCTCTTCTATGTGGACATTGGATTGGTTGTGTCCATTGCACCTCTATGTCAAGAGGAGGCTCAGATTCCACATGGATGCTGGATGCAATCCTCCCATTTTCAGTTGTAATCACTCTAGGCTCCATGGTGTGGTGGTTGTCCTTCTTCAACTCCATCTTAGCTGAGTGTGGTAAGTCCAATAGATCAGATTGTAGGTGCTGGAGTCTGTTGAGGCTCAGGACCTGGCTATCACATTGTCAGTCCAGAGATTCAAATCCCCTAAATATATCTTAAACCCCAACATTAACTGCACCTCCAGCACATTAGCATGCAAGTCTTATGAAGGGAGATCCCATCTGAGTCCAGATTCATCACACATAAACACCATTTCCAAAGAGGGGCCATCTGCCCTGGTAGTTAACCCCATCGGCCATGACCATAACTCCCATGGGTCTCTTTAGCCCTCAAAGGAACCAATATCTGGGGGTTGTATCTGCTTTATCTGTCTCTCTGACTCTGCTTAGTTGTGCATGAGGGCAATCCTTCTGCCAGCCTCCAGACTCTTTTTTAGAAACTCGTAGCCATATAAACTCATTTCTCCTTTCCATTTCCCCCTTACTTTAGGTCAAACAGCATTTTAAAGTCATGTTATTTTATGTAGACATGGATATTCTGCTGATCTGCATTGAACCTTCCGTATAAGGTCATTTTCCAGTTGCATCATCAGTTGGTAGTTGATAGTGGTCCCTCGTTGCCAGGGAGGCTCATCCCCGGGTGTCATGTCCCACACTGGGGGGAAGGCATTGCATTTACATGCTGAGTTTGGCTTCGAGACTGGCCACATTTGAGTAACATGAAGGCTGACAGGAGGAAATTCCCAGGCACAATGTTGCTGTAGGCCTTGTTCTTATTTTAGGTTTATCAGCTCACAACTACTGCTTATATTTAGATTTGTTTGTGTCATTTACTTTTATGCTATTTACCATGCTTTTTTTTTTTTTTTTTTTTGCCCTCTTCCCTCCCCTTTTCTGACTGGTATTGAATTGATTGCATTTTCTTTATTCTTTCTTTCTTTTACTTGATTGTAAGTTTTACATTTGGTTTCTAGAATATGTAACTAGTCAATCTGTAAAATTCTAATAAACATATCTGACTTGACAACATCTAAAAGTAATCCTCTCCATCCTCTTCTTGAACATTACTTTAGAATGCTCTAACTCTTATTGTCCCCCAGTCTTACATAATTTTTTGCCTAGTATTTTAGTTTCATGTTGCTTTTATTCCTCCATTAATTATCATCATTATTATTGATTCTTATAGTAAACATTTATTTTGATTTACATATGTGTTGGGTAATTTTTTTCATCTCCTTTGCTTCTTGCAACCCATTCTCTTTTTTTTCTTTTTTTTGGGGGCGGGGGTAGTTTATTTTTCAGTGAAGACTAAAGAGTGGAAAACTTCTATAGTCTTCCTTGATCTGAAAATTGTTTTATGTTCTCCCCCATCCTTAAATGGAAATTTAGGCAGAATTCTAAACCAAAGTACTTATTTTTCCGTCTTACTTTAACAGTATTATTCATTTTTTACCTCTTACACCTGTTAAGAAATAGCAGACAGTCTTAATTGTTCCTTTTAGGTAATCAGTCTTCTCTTTTTGCTTTTAAGATTTTTCTCTGTCTTTAGATGTTCTTCAGTTTCGCTATGATGTATCTAGTTAGAGAACAGCTTACTTCTCATTGGACTGATGAGCAGAGCATTTTAATCCCTCTTTCACTCAAGTTGCAGCCCTTCAGGGGTCTTGGCTTTATTTTATACAGGAGTCTGTCTCAGTTTCAACATCTCAAGGCTCTTCTGACGCTGCTTGGGCAGAAACCCAAGTCCCTTTCCCTTACTTGTCTAATAACCATCCCCAGGGCTGTCTCTCCCTTTACTTATGTCACTTGAGGATCTCCCCTTCTTTCTTAAGATCTCAGCTGTGCGTTAAAAAACAGATGTATTATATTTTATTTAACATTGTAAGATGTTACATAGTAGCTAAAGGGTTTTCTCACTAACAGAGTCCACCATTTCTCTAGAACTAGAAGTCTGGCCATGCTTTCTTATTGGTTTCTCCCCATATGTCAGAGAGCAGTGTTGAATGGGATTACCAGAGCAGTTCCCCTATGTTAAGACAGTATTCTCAAAAAAGAAAAAAATAACAAAAAACAAAAAGAACAAAAAAGAAAAGGAAAAAAAAAAAAAGACAGTATTCTGTAGGTTCTAGCTGCAGGCTCCAGGTCTCACCTTTTATACAGGTTTTATCTTGAGTTCCTGTTTACTGTTAAATTTCTATCCCAGTTGAAAATAGTAGATTATTTATAGGATGGTATTATATGGATTGATTTTACTGTAGTGGGGAAATCAGGATGTGTGTCCTGGAGTGTTTGATCAAGGATTCTGTCTTCTGGAAAAAAGAAGAAAACGACTTGGAAATTTTCTTCCCATTATGTACTTCCTTCAGGGGTCAGAGATGAGATGTGTTGAAATGCTCACCTTTTTGGCTAAAAAGGGGGAACAGAGATTGTTCTTTAAGAATTGCAATGATTGAATTTAAAGTGTAATTAAAGTCTTTCTTCCTTGGTCCTGGGTCCTTTGGTTAGACCAGAAGTTTCCTTAGGCTGTTTATAGTTTCTCCTGCCTGTGTTGCCTTCTACAGCTAACACGTTCACTCCCAACACTTGCTTTTCACATTCGCAAGTGAATTGTCCTGCTTTCTGTTTTAACTTTTACCACGGTCAGAACAGTTTTTCTCTGACAATATTTTTTTTGTGTCGTTTCCCTGACGGTGATTTAACAGGTTATCTTTATTATATTCAAGTTGAGCTTCCTTAAGACAAGAATCCTCTAACCCTCTTATCCAACCTTATTTTTTATTTTCTTCTCTTATCTGGTGGCTCTTTATTCACCTCTCCATTATAACTTGCTCATTCATACCATCTTGTATTTGTTTATGTTTTCTGGCATTTCCTCCCAGGTCATGTCCATTATTTCCTTTAAGAGGCCTTCCAGAATTCCTTCTTTATTTTAACTTGTCTCCCTTATTCTTTCTCCTGCCACATTATATAACCATCCTATGTTGCTATAAATTTGTGTTGCTCAATTTTTGTACTGTGGTACTTTTATGAAGTATCTTATTTTCCCATTAGCTTGTGAATCATTACTATGTAACTCCATGAAGGACTGGAATTGTTACTTTTTGTATTCCTAACTTCCCACAGAATAAGCACTGTCAAAATAAAAGAGTGAAATAGAGAATAAATTCCCATTTTTTCTTTGGATTATTTGCAGTCTAGATAGTTAAAACTTAATGAAACAATTAGCCCATAAAACCTTATATAATTAAATATTAGACTGTATACTACTGATTCTAAGTGCCTCAGGAACTTGAGAAATGCTTTTGAATGTGTATTCTTTTGTTGTGTAATTATAGAAGCAGAGAAGATTGCACAAGTGGCAAAAATTCGGTTTCAGCAGAAGGTGATGGAGAAAGAAACTGAAAAGCGCATTTCTGAAATTGAAGGTATATTAGGAAGACGAGGCTGTCACTATCCTGAACTGCCTTTTTCCTCGGGGAGGTGGGCTGGGTAGGAAAGCCCAAGCAGAGAATAATCTGTTCTGGAGGAAATGCCTGGTCTGATATTCTAGTCAAATTAAAAAACAAAAACAAAAACGATTGCCATTACATATCTAGCTCTTTGTTTGATTTGCAATGATGGGTAACTTGACCTGTCATTTTCCTTCCTTAAATTGGGGCTTATTAGCTACCATTTTATTCTCTGGCAAAGTAGGACAATTACCAGCAATTATCTGTAAAGAATCCATATTATAATAAACCCCACCACCACCAGTTTCTTTTCATATGTCAACATTTTTTAAAAAATTAGCTGAAGAAAAAAAAAGAAGCCCAAATTTTCACAGACGGTCCTGAACTCTGATTTCATACAGTGGGATGTTGGTGTTCTTTAGCTTGCAGTCTTAAATCCCACACATTCAGCCCCTTTTGCTTGTATCTTACTGCTTCCCTTCTTTCTCCTTTGACTGATTCTCGATCATATTTGAAGGAGATGGGGACAGTGTGATAGATAAGCAGAGCTTCCATGTCTGCATTTAGTTATTTTACTAAGCCTAGAGGTTGGGTGGAGAGTCAGGGTTTGGGCAGTACGGGCTAGGGTAGTGGGATGAAGAAAGAAGGAGCAGTGTTGGGTAGAAAATGAAGTGGCCTCAGATGAGCTAAGAGTTAATCAGGATATCAGCCAGTGCAAAAAGGGAATCCTACTTAAGCAGACTCCCTTACGCTGCTCTTAACTCTACTAAGGGAATGGATTGTCAATTTTCCTTTGTTTTAAATAGCCTGACTGTTTTGTTTGTTAGATGCTGCGTTCCTGGCCCGAGAGAAGGCAAAAGCAGATGCTGAGTATTATGCTGCACATAAATATGCCACCTCAAACAAGGTGACTGCCTCTCTTTGCCACTTTCCTAGTCATATTGTTTGGGATTTTGTGTTCCCTTTTGTGGGGCTCTAAAAATCATAGTGGTGATTTTATCCAGTGTAAAGGAAGGACCATCACATCCTCCCTTAGCAAGACATACTGCACACTCCTATATAATTCCTTATAAAAGTGGGAACCAGGAAAAAAGGCAAACAGGTATAGATTAGATGTTGTAAATCCAATTATTTGCATTGCTGTGGAAGTACTCAGTGATCAGTGAATTTGAGATTTCCTCCTGAAATGACTAGAGTGATGGGAAGAATAAAGATGTTTTAGAATTGCTTCTTAGATAAGGTAGCTTTTTGGTTGGTGCTAAGTTAGTTTAGAGCACTGTTTCTCTTAGAGAAATTCTTGGCATTTAGGGGTGAGATATATTTTCATTGTTGAAGACTGTCTCAATCATTGTAAGATATTTTGCATTCCTGGCCCTTGCCCACTAAATGTCAGTAGTGATCACCAATCATTTTAATACCGAAACTCCCCACATGCCCATACAGTTCCATATGCCCCCAGTTTAGAACTGCTTGTTTATTGGATTTAGAAAACTGTTCTACTAGTGAGGAATGGTAGGTGTGATAACTTTAGGAAGATGGTGGGGAGTTTATGGGTAAAAAATTGTGTCAGGACTGGGTTAGGTTGGCTAGAGAGTATAGGCTTAGGAAGCAGGAATTATTTGATTAAGAGGTCGCTGGAACCCTTATACTATTCTGAGAAGGGAAGCATATGACCAAGATTTATAAGGTCATTATTTGTAGAGTAGATTGGAATAGAGAAATGATTAAGATAAAGGTTGCTGAAGTATGTGATGCAGTTTAAAGGATAAAAGTCAAAATTTAAGGTATATCACAGGGCTTAAATTAAAGTTTTTGGTTTAGAAAGAGCATAATCTCTATTCCAAAGAAATGATAAAATGTGATAGACAAAATGAGAGTTGTCAGTACTTTGGAAACCAGTATAAATTTAGAAATAAATTTAACATATCAGGGACACAGCCCTATTGAAACAGAATGGAATTCAATCAAGATTAAGGCAAGATGGTAACTTCAGTTTACAAAACTAGCAATCCAAATCTGTAATGGAAGAAGCTGGCCAGGCACAAGTATCAAGAATATGCCTGCCATTGAGGTCAACCTGAGGCTGAAAGAGACAGTAGTTGTGGGTTTTTTTGTTTTTTGCCATTTTGAAAAACGCTACTCAGATATCAACCTGTATTAAAAAACATTGAACCCATGACCTCATATATGGGAAGCAGGCACTCAACCACTGAGCTATGCATGCTTCCCATATATGAGGTCATGAGTTCAATCCCCAATACCTTTTAAAAATAATAATAATAAAAGGAAAAAAAAGGCTTTAGGAAGTAATTTGATTATGTACTGTGACTAGGTTTGATGACAGTGTTTTGACAGCTGGAAAGGGTATAAATCTCAGGAGTCAAAGGTGTTGGGAGTACAAAAAAATAAATACTGTGAGATTATGAAGGGCAAGATGGTCTTTTGCCCAAAGTACAGGCTGAGACTCGAGATGAAGGGAAGATCACTAGGGAGAGTTCATGGGGAAAGAGTATATTGTAGGGAACATTGGAAATTATTTTAATCAAACCCAGAGAGATTTTGGTTGGCAATATCTTGGCACTATGATTTAAACAAAACAAAATAAAATTCTGCAACAGGTGACAGAGAGGGAGATCTTTAGGAAGGTGGTTGACAAACATCTGTCCATCACAAACAGTTTAAACATATAAATAGGTAAAGGCCACACTAGGTGGTTTCCAGGTCAAGAATCTGGTTAAGAAAAGCAGAATAACAGATGGCTGATTATAAGGTTATAAGCCCAGGAAGTTAAAAGGCTATTCATTGTGTCACTAACATTAAAAGGAAATTGGAAACTGAGCAGGAAGAGAAGAGAAGTAGGGGTTTAAATTAATGAATTAATTTATTTTCGATTGCTTCAAAATAAGTTATGCCCGTTCTTTTGAAGATGTACCACTGATGTTCCCAAATCTGTCCTCTCCCCAGGTTAGCCTTTAAATCTTTTTATTAAAAAGCTAACAGCTTCTCCTATATTAGGGCAGATGCTTGTTGAAGGCACTTCAAATCTGAAACATGCCAAAGTGTCCTGATTGCCTTTGCTCTTATTTACCCCCACACAGCACAAATTGACCCCGGAATATCTGGAGCTCAAAAAGTACCAGGCCATTGCATCTAACAGTAAGATCTACTTTGGCAGCAGCATCCCTAGCATGTTCGTGGACTCTTCCTGTGCTTTGAAATATTCAGATGTTAGGACTGGAAGAGAAAGCACTCTTCTCCCTAAGGAGGCTCTTGAACCCTCTGGAGAGAGCCCCATCCAAAACAAGGAGAGCACAGGTTGATGCAAGAGGTGGAAATGTTCTCCCATATCAAGATGCAGCCCAAGGGGTTAAGTGGAAACAATGGTTATACTGATTCTTCAGATTTACAGAGAACTTGTGCTCCGTGTGTTCTGCCTCTCCTGTGATAATCCTGGTTTATCAACTGCAGGATAGAGCCAGCTGTCTGGCACTCAAATGGTCTTTTCAGCTGCAGTTTTATCAAGTATGCTATATGTGTTCCTTGCTAAACTGGTACTCATGAAAGAGAGAAAGTCTGATGCTAAGACACTGCCTGCACTGGAATGTTAAACACTAAATATATAACAAGCTGTGTTTTTCTAAGCTGAGAGCTATTGAATAATGTTTACATTGGTCCCTGGGGAAATGGGTGTTCAGCCATTCAAGAGGTGGGAGGCCAGAGGGAAGAGGGCCGGGATATGGTAAGTGTAAAGAAGATGGATTTTGCCCTAATTGTACCCTGGCTCTCTCTTCGGAGTCTATGCCCAGCATTCATACATATGATTAACATCAAGGTTGCTGAGGTTCCCCAGGAAATGATCTTCCACTTGAGCAACTGTGTACTTGATATGATTAGCACCTTTCTGTTTTTCTACAGTCAAGTTGGTGGCCTGCTGAGACATGAACCTTGCCACCCAACCAGAGAGTCCTCATAGAGATTCCTAATCACTAGTTTACTGCATTAGTAGTGATTTGAACTTTGGGGGTGAGATGAAACCTTTTGCTCTGAACCAAAGCTCTGGGACCCTATATTCTCCCTGCCTTCCCCCTACCCCCTAGTGATGACTGACATCGTCACTCCCACCAGGCCTTGTGTAACTGGGTGCCTGGTTTTTAGCCACAGACAATTCTTTATATGTCATTTTTCAAGTCTGATGGGCCAAGAGTGGGACAGGACTTAACCAGAAATAGGAGCAGCATACAATTCCTAGCTGTTCACTGTACAGTATTGTATCATAATTACAGAAAGATTTTTTTCTTAAAACTGGATTTGGGGTACATTTATTTACCTCAGCACCTCTGCCTAAAGGTCAAATCCTTGGGCTACCATGGCTACTAAAACACTGATTCTTTTCCTTAATATTCTTCATCAGGAGCCCACATAGTGTGGAATGAATGGTAACTTAAAAAGCATCCTCAGTCATCTCTGTCTCCTTCCCTCCTGGCCCAGAGTTATTAAAATCAAAGTTATTTCTTCAACTTTCACCTTCCTGGGAGATCAGAGTTTTACTGACTTCCTGGATAACTAGTGAATTTAATTTTCCATGAGAGACTGGCAGAATTAGCCTGTGGCTATGGAAGAACTATTTCATCTGGACCTTTTTTCCTTTTAGCTTTCCTGAACCAAATACCCCATAGTTAGGCCTGGGTTTTTGCAGCTTGTTAGGACACCTCTTGTGTACAGTGTGATGAAGCCAGACAGAAGAGTCATGGGACCACTTCAAGAGATCTTCCAGTTGAATGTCAGTCCTGTCAGTGATTGTGCCAAACACTTTATTCAGGAAAGGAAATCCCAGATTCAAATGGGTCTCCTTCCTGGGCCTTACATTATAGAGGCATTTTTAATATGGAGAGAATCGTGGGGTTTTTTTGTTTTGTTTTGTTTTTCCTTTTAGCTCATTTAGTTATATAAATTCTCTTTCTGAATGAACTTTGTGTTCTTTAACCCTCCTTAAAAGGACTTTTGAATTATAAAAATAAATGCTGTAACCTGTCATATTGTTGCTGCAGATAAAAAATGATTGTTGTGGGAAATCTGGATCATTGACCTTTGTGCTTTCATTCCTAGAGATTTTCCCTAGTCACGTGAGCTAAAAGCTATTGCCCCAAAGTGATGGGAGTGGGTTTTCTTACCAGCCACAAACACTGGACAGGGAAATACCATTGTAAAGTTCTAAGGAAAGTATTTTTCACTTAAACTCCCCATGGAGTGTGCTTCCCTGTGCTCACTCAATGAGCTCTAAGCCTATCCCTCCTTCAGGGATGTTTCTTTTGGCAAATGTATACACTGTAATCTTGAAGTCTAAATTTATATGTAAAATGTTACCTTTTTTAAAAATTAAGAAACTAAATAAAATTATTTTACTATCTATGTATGATTGTTTTCGTTTTTTTCTGTAGGTCTCCATTCTTTTCTATTCTTCTAAGGCTGTCTTACCCATTTCAATAAGGTAGCCAGTTTTTGTTTTTGACTTGCTTGTTTAAATGTACAGTCTTTTACTTTTCCTAGAATGCTGCCTTCCTGGTGAAAAATTCTAAAACACAACAGGGTTTCTACTCCTTCCTGACTCATGGCATTTAACAAGGAATGTTCTGCTAGTCTTTGTGGGATGGGGCCAGCAGCAGGAGAGGAAAGTGGGAGGAAAAAGCATTGTGTCCCTGGGGGCCTTCCCTGAGAGCTAAAATACACTGAGAAATTGTTCAAATTATAATGAGCCATTTTATAGTATAACTTTGCTAATTCAGATGTTATCAGCTCAAGAGCCAAAATTTGACCTGCTCTTCTAAGCTCCATGCATTCCCTCCTAGAAAGATGTTATAGTGATGTTGGAGCAGGAAGTGGTGGCTAGGAGTTTTGAGGAAAGAGCCCCTTTACTCAGCTTCCTCTGGGATCCAACCCTATAGTAGCCTACATCAGCTGTACACACCAAGGAAATTTAATTCAAACCAATTATCCTGTAGGCATTTGGTAGGTATTAAAGTGATTTCTGCCTCTTGCTGTGGGGAAGAAATTTGGTGAGCCATAAGTTGTGGCTTCTAATTGTTTTAAGAATAAGTCCCAATATGTGCACACAAGGCCCTCTGCTATCTGCCCCTACTTACCTCGCCAGGCACTCTCCTCTTCTATTCCCAGGTCCTTAAATGTACCATTCCCTCTGTGTGCCTTTGCGTATATTGTTCCATCTGCCACCTGCAAGACTCCCTTGTAGTTTCCACAGCTTTCTTTGCTGACTTCTGAAGAGAGGTCACTGATCTGTTCACTCAAGTTATCATCCCATACTTTCCCTCTTTGTTACACTCATCACACTTCTACTTAACCTGCTTCATGCCTGTTCTCACAAATGTGATTGTCTTGTTCCTTGGGGGCATGCCTGCCACTAATGCATGGTCCACACGAGTTTGGTCAGTTATGTTGCATCAAAGCTTGGAAGGATGGGTTGAAGTGCAGGTGATTGGTAGAAGTAAACATGTTCCTTAAGAATTCACCTGCTATTAGAGACTGAGTACATCTTTCAAAGCCCAGCTTCAAGTCCAACATGTACATCAAGGCTTTGGAAAACCCACCATCAAATACAATCTCTTTCCCGTATACCCACAGCCACTTGTTTTTCCTCTTTGAGTACTCCATGAAAGGCAGTGGAAAAAAGGATTTAGAAGTTAGGCTACATGCACAGTGCTGATGTGCGCAAAGAGTGCCGTGCCACGCAGGGTGTCCCCCGCGTAGTGGAACCCCACACTTAAGGAGTGCGCCCCGTGAGGAGAGCCACCCAGTGTGAAAGAAAGTGCAGCCTGCCCAAGAATGGCGCCGCACACATGGAGAGCTGACACAAGATGACGCAACGAAAAGAAACACAGATTCCCGTGCTGCTGATAAAAGATAGAAGTGGTCACAGAAGAACACACAGCAAATGGACAGAGAGAGCAGACAGTGGGGGAATTAAAAAAAAAAAAGTCTAGAGTGGCCATGTCAGGACTTAGTAGGTATCCATGGGAAGTTACATAACATTTTTGCAGGACTCTCTGGTGGGTCCAACAAGGTATGTTACTGTACCTAGCACAGTGATTTGCACATGATAATTGCTGGGATAAGTTAACCAGTTTGTATATGTGGCAATGTATGTTTCTGTCTTTTTGAGTAGACTGTTCAAATTCCTGTAGTAGAGAGAATGAGCACATTGCCTGAGATACACATGCATAATAAGATACACATGCATTGGATTATATCTGCAGCAGCTATGAGCTAAAGTAACTGGAACCTAAACCTCCACTGTCCTACTCTTTTCTACAGCTTTCTTCTGTTCTGCTTTAAAAAATATAAGAGGTTCCCATATATCCCACTTCCCGTCCTCCCACTCCTCCCACATCCACAACCTAACACCTTGCTCTTCTTGAAAAGTGATTTTTCTTGAAAAGTGTATTTACATGGAGCTTAGGGGCAGCAATGTGGTTGTTTCAAAGCTGTATTTGCATATCTCGAAAAAAAGTCTGTTGTCCGTATCAAAGAATGGAATGGGAGGACCTCCAAGGACCCATTAGTGTCACCATTGCGTTTCTACCTTGTATTTTTCCCCCCATTCCCAGTGCCTTAACTCTCTTAACCTTTTTACTCTATTTTCATTCTTGGAAAATAAGTCGTATTTCCTCTAGTGTAATGCTCTTTTGTGGCAAAAGCCATAGCTATCTGTTAGTTATAGGACAGAGATTTCAAAACTGAAATTCTTACCACAGAGGGAATATAAATGAATGAAGGGAGACTGGTGGGGAACTGGGGATATTGGAGAGACCACCCTCTGTCTAAACAAGACAGGCAATGCAGCTCCTGCTAGCTGCTGCTAATTAAATATGAGCCCACTGTAGCCTTTTAATCCTGTTTCTCAAAAGAAACTAAAAATGCAGTTATTTATATATAATCCATGTTGGCAACTGATTTAACATGCATACACAAACAAAATCTGGACCAAACAAACCGCGTTTAAAGGCCAGAATGGGTTCTTAAGGCATACGTTTGCAATTTCTAGATTGAAATACATTTTCACTTGGTTTGTGGATGCAATTTGAAATTTGTTAAAAAAAAATGTCTCCCTTAAAAATCTAACATGGGGGCAGCGGACTTGGCCCAGTGGTTAGGGCTTCCGTCTACCACATGGGAGGTCCACGGTTCAAACCCTGGGCCTCCTTGACCCGTGTGGAGCTGGCCCATGCGCAGTGCTGATGCGCGCAAGGAGTGCCGTGCCTCGCAGGGGTGTCCCTCACGTAGGGGAGCCCCACACGCAAGGAGTGCGTCCGGTAAGGAGAGTCGCCCAGCGCAAAACAAAGCTCAGCCTGCCCAGGAATGGCGCTGCACACACGGAGAGCTGACACAACAAGATGACACAACAAAAAGAAACACAGATTTCTGTGCTGCTGACAACAACAGAAGCGGACAAAGAAGACACAGCAAAATAGACACAGAGAACAGACAACCGGTGCGGGGGGGGGGGGGGAGGGGAGAGAAAATCTTTAAAAAAATAATCTAACGAAGAGCAGGAAAAAGAACATTTTTCATAGCTACAATAACAACTGGAATTCAGATAGATACGGAAAGTTCTAGTAAACTGAGTCCACAGACTTCTGGTACCCTACCACACATCTACTCAACCTTGCCTCTAATTTTGATTGTGGTAGGCAGTTTCACATAACCTTCAACTCACTTTGTTCCATTTCTCTAAGATTCTTCCACTGAGGTCTTCACACAATCCCCCAAACTTTTTTTCCTCCTAAGAGCTTTTTTGATATATAATCTACATACCATAAAATTCACCCTCTCAAATTATACAATTCAGTGGTTTTAGTATTTTGCAGAATTGTGCAACCATCACTAAAACCAGATTTTAGAGTCCTTTTATTGTGCCAAAAAAGAATCCCCATGCCGTTAGTAATTCCCTGTTTTGCCCCTTCTCAAAGCTTCTGGCAATAACCTGCTTTTTGTCTCAATGAGTTTGCCTATTCGGAAATTTCATATAAATAAAATCATATAGTAAGTGGCCTTTTGTGACTGGCTTCTTTCACTTAGCATAATGTTTTCAAGGATCATCCGTGTTGTAGAATGTATCAGTATTTCATTTATTTTTATGACTGAATATTCCATTAAATGGATATACCATATTTTGTTTATCCCCTCATTCAGTTGATGGACATTTGGTTTATTTCCACTTTTTGGCTATTATGAATAATGCTGCTATGAACATTTGTGTACAAATTTTTGTGTTGACATGTTTCATTTCTTTTGGGTATATACATAGGAGTAGAATTGCCACACTTGCTATTGTCTGTCTTTTAAAATTAAAACCATCCTAGAGGATGTGAAGTAGTCTATTTCATTGTGGTTTTGATTTGCATTTCTCTAATGACTAGTGATGTTGTACTAACATCCAAAGTCAGTTATTTACCTCTCTATGAATGTCTGCAAATATATACTCGCCCACTCAGCAAAAATACATTGGACATTGGTTACACAGAAGGTGCTGGAAGATAGAAATGTATATAAGGTTCCTAAGCAGATTACCTGAATTATTCTCCATGCACAAGCTCATCCCTGGCTGTGGACCCACCCCATCTTACTGGCCCAGTTCTCAGAACCTCCTGGTCTTACTCATCCCCTCAGCTGTCCTTGCCCTTTATATAGAAATTATCCTAGGCGTCCTTCTAAAGGATATATGAATGTAAGCAAATAAGCACATTTGTTTAATGGAAGTAAATTGCTGTGGGAAACACAGAGGTGACTTTGAAATAAAAAAGTGGAAACCATTTAGTGAATTTCAATGCTATATAGGTTTTTAATGTTTGCTACAATAAGTAACAGGGAATGAAAGTAGGCTTTTAACTGATGAGAGACATGATAAAAATGATGTTTGAGGGTACTACCCAGGCATCAGTGTTTAAGATAAATACATATATTTGAACAGTTTCAGAGTTATGAAAAATAAAATGCAGCTTTATATTTAGTGACTCAGTGCTGAAAGGAAAAAAAATTGTGTGTGATGAAGGTGCTTAGAAAATCAAAGGGAATACAGTTAGAGATTTTATGAATGAGAGGTAGGAAAGCCATGGATCCTTCTTTTTTTTTTTTTTTTTTTTATTTTTTTAATTTTTTTATTTTTTATTGACTTTGTAATAATATTACATTAAAAATATATATGTGAGGTCCCATTCAACCCCACCCCCCCCACCCCTCCTCTCCCCCCCCCCAACAACACTCGTTCCCATCATCCTGACACATCCATTGGACTTGGTAAGTACATCTTTGGGCACCTCTGCACCTCATATACACTGGTTCACATCATGGCCCAAAAATATGGAACGCTTCATGAATTTGCGTGTCATCCTTGCGCAGGGGCCATGCTAATCTTCTCTGTATCGTTCCAATTTTAGTATATGTGCTGCCGAAGCGAGCACGCCATGGATCCTTCTTAATCTCAAACTTAAGCATAGCAAGTAAACCAAAACATTTCCAGTTGGTTGAAACCAAGAGAAGTCCAGGAACTCAGACCAGCCTTTGGCCGGCAGGTCACATTCCATGAACAAGCCTTTGCTTTTGGACAGATAATGCAAGCAGTCCCTAACATTTAGTGGCTGACATGGAGCTCCTGGAAATTACTACTCCTGCTCTTGGGCTTTGTGTCACTTGCCTCATTTTCCTTTTCGTATGGAGGAAAAGTCACAGAAGGGGAAGGCTCCCCCCTGGCCCAACTCCCCTTCAAAGCATTGGGAATATGCTGCAACTAAACCCAAGAACATCCCTGCATCTTTCTCTAAGGTACGGGATTTCGTTGGGAGATGGTCATCTCCAGGTAAGGGGCATCATCATCTCCAAGCTCTGCATCTCAGACTGCTGCAGGCTGGCTTTGTCTCATTCTTTCTTAGTTCTGTTGATCACTGAGGCACTACGGGTATCTATTTCTGTATTACAAGACAGATATCTTCTCTGAACTGTATCACTTTAGAGCAGGTAGTGGGGGGTGTTGACCTGAACTGAAATATTGGTTGAATTCTAATGAATGAGAGCGTTCTGAGAACATATTTTAATTGAAAGGCTTTCAGTCTTCTCAGCATATAATACCAAAAGGCAATGAACAGAAATCATTTGGATAGATGTCCTGATTCTGCCTCTTACTAGTTGTGTGAGTTTAATCAGGTTACTCAATCCCTGCTTCTTCACCTGTGGATGGGAATAATAATATTTCCAAGTTCATGAAGTTATGTAGACTTATTGAGCTAATGCATTCAAATTAGTAGAGCAATGCCCAGAAAATGTAATAAGTGTCCTTTTATAGGGTCATTATTATTTTACACTAAATGATCTGTGGAAGGCTTTATCATTCTCCCTCTAAAAAGTGATCCCCACTCCACCAACATTCTGCTCTGATGCAGCCCAGCCCTGCTACCAAGAATGGCATTCATCTCTTGAAATACTCTTTGGAGAAAAGATAATGCTTCCATGAGTTCATTGTGCAAAAAAACATTCTACAGGAGACACGAAACAGTACTGGAAATTTCTTCTCTGACAACAATAAATAATCAGTTTGGTAAACATTTAATGAGCCTATGCTTTTTGGCAAGCTCTCTCTTAGACTCTAGGAACACTGCAATGAGCAAAGAGGTAAAAACCCCTTCCTTCACCTAACTTATTTTCTAGTGAGGGGGAATCAGGCAATAAATAAAATAAATTGGTAAAATAGTAATATAGAGTACCTTAGAAATTATAAATTCTATGGAGAAAAATAATGTAGAGATGGGGAACAAAGGTTAAAGTTTAAATAGTTTCCATGGAAGACTTCACTGAAAAGGTGAAGCAAAGAGTTGAGGGAGATAACAGAGAAAGCCAGATAGCCACTAGTCTGACCTGAAGGAAAAGCATTCCAGGCAAAGGAAACGAGCTCAAGAACTCCATGGCAGAAAGTACCTGGTGTATCCAAGGAACAGAGCATGTCAGTATGGATGACAGAAGGTGAGAAAAGGAGTATAAGAAGGACATAAAATTAAAGAAGTTCCGAGGGTCAGACCATGTAGTATTTCATGGGCTGTTATAAGAACTTTAGCTTTTACTCCAAAAAAGATAAGAAATCACTGGAGACTTTTGAGTTGGAGTAACATGGTGTGATTTGTATTTTAGCCAGATCAGTCTGGAAACATAGTTGAGAGTAGAATATAACTAAGAGAGTCTTCTCAGTAATAATCTGCGAGAGATGATGGTGACTTGAACCATTGTAAGAACAGAGGTGGGGGGAAATGGTTAGACTAATTATTTTGAGAAGATAGAGTCAAGAGGATTTGCTGATAATACATTGGATATGGGGTTTGAAATAAAGAGAAGATTTTGTTTGCTGGAAGGAAGGTAGGAAAAAGTGGGATATCAAGAGCCTAATGTTGTATATATTAAGCATCTGAGCAGACGTGAGTAAACAGTTGACTATATAGGTTAACAGTTTAGGGGATCAGCCCAGACTACATATGTAAATTGGGGAGTCATAATATACAATATATTTAAAGCCATGAAACTGGATGGATTCATGTAGTGAATGTGTTTAGCTAAAGAAGAGAAGAGGACTGAGGACTAAGCCCTAAGTCCTGGGTTTCCTCAATGATTAGAGGTCAGCAGGATGAGGAGGAACCCACAAAGTGGACTGTGCATGAGAAGCCAGACAAGAATCCCAGGAGAATATGGTGTACTGGATTATAAAGGAAGAATATATTTCAAGGAGGTTTTTTTTTTAAGATTTATTTTTTATTTCTCTCCCCCCCCCCCCCCCCCAGTTGTCTGTTCTCTCTGTCCATTCGCTGTATGTTCCTCTGTGACCACTTCTATCCTTATCAGTGGCACTGGGAATCTGTGTTTCTTTTTGTTGTGTCATCTTGTTGTGTCTGCTTTCTGTGTGTGCAGAACCATTCTTGGGCACGCTGCACTTTCTTTTGCACTGGGCGGCTCTCCTTACAGGGCGCACTCCTTGCGCGTGGAGCTCCCCTATGGGGGGGACACCCCTGCGTGGCACAGCACTCCTTGCGTGCATCAGCACTGCACATGGGCCAGCTCCACACAGGTCAAGGAGGCCTGGGGTTTGAACCGCAGACCTCCCATGTGGTAGGCAGATGCCCTATCCATTGGGCCAAGTCTGCTTCCCTCAAGGAGTATTTTAACCATCCCAAATACCAAAAATTGGTCAAATAAAATGAGATTTAGCAAGGTGGCCATTTTCATTGGTCATAAAAGCAGTTTCAGTGGAGTGATATTAGCAAAATCGTCACTGGTGTGCTTTCACAAGAAAACAATGTTTTGAGGAGTGACACTTGCCAGATTTTCTCTAGGTTCTTGGCTAAGCTACAAGAAATGAATTTTAAGTACAAGCCAGTTTAGTTAGGCCAGTAATTTTTTAAGGAATGGAGGGAAGAGAAATGGGGAAAAAGAACGATGGGTCCCAGGTAGAGAGGAAAGGGACTGAAAAGAGATAAGGCTGATTTACAGACTACAATTCCCCATTACAGATTACAAATCCCCAGGTTTACTTGCATGCTATTCCAGTTAGAGGAAAAAGGCAAGAACAGGGCCCTTTGGATTTCACATGTGCTTTTTAAAAAAATATTTTATTTTTTATTTATCTCCCCTTCACCCCCATTGTCTGCTCTCTGTGTCCATTTGCTGTGTGTTCTGTGTTCATTTGCATTTCTTGTCAGCGGCACTGGGAATCTGTGTCTCTTTTTATTGCATCATCTTGCTGCATCAGCTCTCCATGTGTGCAGCACCACTCCTGGGCAGGCTGTGCTTCAGTGGCATGGGGTGGCTCTCCTTGCAGGGCACACTCCTTGAGTGTGGGGCTCCCCTACATTGGGGACACCCCTGCGTGGCACAGCACTCCTTGTGCACATCAGCATTGCATGTGGGCCAGCTCACCACATGGGTCAGGAAGCCCTGGGTTTGAACCCTGGACCTCCCATATGTAGGTGGATGCTCTATCAGTTGAGCCAGATCAGCTTCCCCACACTTACTTTTCAAACCATTAATTATTCCTCCCCTTTGCAAATGTCAGGGGAGGAGTCCCAGGTGTTTGCTGTCTTGATTGGTTACCCCACCCATCAATCCCCCAGGAAGACCCAATGATAAGGCCCCTGGAGAATATCTGGGGCTTCTCCTGGCTTCCAGAGGAAATTTCATTCTGAATGGGGGTTCTCATAGGTTCTTCCCGCAGTGATCTTGTGGGTATTTGTGGTCACGTGGGTTTCCCACCAGGTTCCCGATCCATCTATTAATTTCCTAATTTACTAGCCTGCCTCAACATCATGCAAAATTGTGGAGTAGGAAGCTTTAGGGATCCATCTCCCCACCAAAGCAACCAATGAGCTGAAAAAAGTAATTGAGATAAGCTATTTTGCAGCCCTGGGACCTAACTGAACACTTAAAACAACCATGGGAGTGCTTGGTGAAGAAAGGTGCTCTGATCTTATACAAGTGAAATGCTTGCATGAACCTAAGACCATTTCCTATTCATCCACCTCATGGTTGTGAGGATAGTGACCCAGCAATCTGGAGTGGCTAGCTGTTGCCAGAGATAGCAGTGAGGACTTTGTCCTCCAAAAATTGAGGGTTGTGTGTTTTGGTTGGTCTAGTGAATCCCCACAGAACTGGCAGCACTTCCCTTGGATTTGGCCTTCTGAGGCTGTAGCATTTTTCTAGTGGCAGCTATTGGAAGACTTAAAGACATAGTACATCACTTTTTCCTCTTTTTGAAGCCAGACCACTGAAGTAATTTTTGTCAGGTCACTGGCTGACCTCAGAGATAATGAAATGAAAACTTCAGTGGCCACACACAAAAAGAACTCACACATTGCAAAAATAGTGCAGAAAAGGCACAAATGAATGTCTTCATCCCTCAACAAGCAAAACCCAGTCATCCCTGAGGAAGAGAAGAATCAGATTTCCAAAGTTACCATCTTTAATACTCAGATTGTTCAGTTCTCAACAACAAGAATACCTAAAACATACAAAGAAATAGAAAAGAATGGCACATTCACGGGGGAAAAAACAATTTGACAGAAATTATCCCTGAGGGAGCCCAAACATAAAAATTACTAGTTAAAAATATTAAACCAATAGTCTTAAATATGATGAGTGAGCTAAAGGAAACTACAGACTAAGAAGTAAAGGAAATTAGAAAAAGAACATAGATCTAAATGAAGGACATAAACGGTAACTTGAAGGTAGAAGAAGAAAAAAGGAACACTGGTAAAGGTAACTACACAGGTAAATATAAAAGTCAATATTATTGTACTTTTGGTTTGTGATGCCTTTTTTTATTCCATGTGATTTAAAAGGCAAATGCATGAAACACTAATTATAAACCTGTGTGTGATAGAGTAGATGTTATTTCAGTTAGGGTGTGTCCCAACTAAATCAAGTTGGGCTTTAATCTGATTACTGAAGTCCCTTACAAACAGAGTGAAAGTCAGGGAGAGAATTCACAGGCTGCAACCAGAAGCTGGAAGTCAAAGGAATCCAGAAGAGAAAGAGGAATATGCTGCCATATGCATTGCCATGTGGGGAAAAGCCAAGGACTTAGGGTCACCTGTAGCCAGTTTCAGAATGCTGAATTTCATAACTTCTTAGGAGAGAAAGCATTGCATTGTTGACACCTCTATTTTGGACTTCTAGCCTCTAAAACTGTAAGCAAATAAATCCCTATTGTCTAAGCCAATCCACAGTGTGGTATTTCTTTCAGCAGCTAGGAAACTAAAACACTATGTTAACAGGCACACAATGTATGAAGATGAAATCTGAGACAATAGCAATATGAAGGATAGAGATGGAGCTATAAAGGCATATAGAAAATAAATAACGAAATAACGGAAGAAAGTCCATCCTTATCAGAAATCACTTCAAATGTAAATGGTTTAACTCTTCACTTTAAAAGCAGAGATTGGGAGATTGGATTTAAAAAATCATGAGCCATTTTTTATACTATCTACAAGAGACTCATTTTAGGTAATGTGGTGTTTTGGAGCTATTTGTACCCCAGAAAAATAAGTTCTTAAACTTAATTCGTTCCTTTGGGTATGAATCCATTGTAAATAGGACCTCTGGATGAGGTCACTTCAGTTAAGGTATGACCTACCTCAGTCAGGATGGGTCTTAATTCTACTACTGGAGTTCTTTATAACCAGAAGAAATTCAGACATATGGCGAGAAAGCCATAGGAAGCAAGAAGCTGAAGATCAAGGGAACCAGGAAGAGAAGGAGGGGCCAGAAAAGGCTACTACGTGTATTGCCATGTGACAGAGGAGCCCAAGACCAAGGATCACTGGAAGCCAGCCCCAGAATGTAAGTCTTCAGGAAGAAAGCATCACTTTGATGACACCTTCATTTGGACTTTATCTTAGCCTCAAAACTGTGAGCTGATAAATTAGAATTGATTAAGCTAACCCATTGCATGATACTTGCTTGAGCAGCCAAGGAAACTAAAACTGGTACAAAAAGGTTGAAAGTAAAAGGATAGAAAAATATATGCCATGCAAATACTAACCAAAGAAAGCTGATGCAGTAATATTTTCAGATAAAATACACTTTAATTTAAAAAGGTTTACAAGAAACAAAAAAAGCTATTATATATTGATAAAAAAAAGGTTCAGCCCAGTGAGGAGATCTAACAATTATATATATATACCTAACAATAGAGCCCCAAAATATATGAAACAAATATTGACAGAATTGAAGGGGAAAATAGACAATATTGCAATAATAATTGGAGACCTCACTATCAATAATTATCTATTAACAATGGATAGAACAACAAGACGGAAGATCAATAAGGAAATAGAGGAATTGAACAGGACTATATAAGACAGCCTACCCAATAACAGCAAAATACACATTCTTCTCAAGTACACATGAAACATTCCCAAAATTGACCGTTTGTTAAGCCACAAAACAAGTCTTGACATATATTTTTAAAAGATTTATTATTTATTTTTTTATTTCTCTCCCACTTCCCCCCACCAGTTGTCTGCTCTCTGTGTCCATTCGCTGCATGTTCTTCTATGACCACTTCTGTCCTTATCAGTGGCACCAGGAATCTGTGTTTCTTTTTGTTGCATCATCTTGTCGTGTCAGCTCTCCGTGTGTGCAGTGCCATTCTTGGGCAGGCTGCACTTTCTTTCGCACTGGGCGGCTCTCCTTATGGGGCGCACTCCTTATGCGTGGGGCTCCCCTACGTGGGGGACACCCCTGCGTGGCAGGGCACTCCTTGCATCATCAGCACTGCGCATGGGCCAGCTCCACATGGGTCAAGGAGGCCCATGGTTTGAACTGTGGACTTCCCGTGTGGTAGGCAGATGCCCTATCCATTGGGCCAAAGCTGCTTCCCATTAATATATTTTAAAATGTTGAAATCATACAAAGTATCTTTTCTAATCACAACAGAATGAAACTAGGACTCAATTATAGAAGAAAAATGGGAAAATTTAGAAATATAGGAAAATTAACAACACACTCTTAAAACAACCAATGGGTCAAAGAAGAAATCACAAGGGAAATTAGAAAACATAGCCAAATATTCCAAAACGTATGGGATGTCATAAAAACAATGCTAAGAGGAAAATTTATGTGAACACCTACATGAAAAAAACTTAGATCTCAAATCAATAACTTACCTAAATACTTTAGGAAACTAGAAAAAGAATAGCAAACTAAACTCAAAACTAGCAGAAAGAAGGAAATAACAAAGATTAGAGTGGAGATAAATGGAATGGAGAAAAGAAAAGAGAAAAAAATTAAAACAAAAGTTGATTCTTTTAAAAGATCAACAAAACTGATAAGCTTTAGCTAGATTGACAAGAAAAAAGAAGATAGAAATTACTAAAATCAGAAATGAAGATGGGGGGAAACGGACTTTGGCCCAGTGGTTAGGGCATCCGTCTACCACATGGGAGGTCCCCGGTTCAAGCCCCGGGCCTCCTTGACCGGTGTGGAGCTGGCCCATGCGCAGTGCTGATGCGCGCAAGGAGTGCTGTGCCACGCAGGGGTGTCCCCCGCGTAGGGGAGCCCCACGCACAAGGAGTGCACCCGTAAGGAGAGCCGCCCAGCGCGAAGGAGGGAGCAGCCTGCCCTGGAACGGCGCCGCCCACACTTCCCGTGCCGCTGACGACAACAGAAGCGGACAAAGAAACAAGATGCAGCAAAAAGACACAGAAAACAGACAACCGGGGGAGGGGAGGGGAATTAAATAAATAAAAATAAATCTTTAAAAAAAAAAAAAGAAATGAAGATGGGGACATTAGTACCTATTTTATGGAAATAAAAAGGATGGTAAAATAGTATGAACAATTGTATGCCAACAATTGGATAAACTAGATGAAATGGACAAATTTCTAGAACACACAACATATCAAAGCTGACTTAAGAAGAAAAAGAAGTATTTGCAACTTATCTAATAAAATTTATATTTAAAAGAAGAAGAAAGAGAAAATATGAGTAGACCTATAACAAGTAAGGAGACTTAACCCCAACAACAAAAATCCTGGGCCCTGATGGCTTCACTAGGGAATTCTACCAAACATTTAAAGAAGAATTAACACCAGTCCTGCTCAAATTTTTCCAAAAATTTAAAGAAGAAACACTTCCAAACTCATTCTATAAGCCCAGCATTATTCTGAAACCAAAGCTAGACAAAGACACTACAAAACACTACAAGAAAAGAAAACTGTCAACCGTTATCCCTTATGAATATAAATGCAAAGATTCTCAGCAAAAATTGGCAAACAAAATTCAGCAATATATTGAAAAGACTTTATGCCATGACCAAGTGTGATTTATCCCTGGAATACTAGGGCAGTTCAACATACAAAATTCAATCAATGTAATACACCACAAAGCAGAATGAAAGGGAAAAAAAAAACATGATCATCTCAAATGGTACAAAAAAGGCATCTGACAAATACAGCACCTTTCATGATTAAAAACAATAACAAAACACAACTCAAATAGACCAGAAATAGAAGGGAGTTTCCTGAATCTGATAGATGACAATTGAAAGCTTTTACCCTATGAGCAGAAACAAGACAAAGATGCCCACTTTCACCACTTCCCTTCATCAGAGTCCTAGAAGTTGCAGCCAGAGCAAGTAGGCAAGAAAAAGAAATTCAAGGCATCCAAGGCATCCAAATTGGAAAGGAAGAAGTAAAATTTTCTCTATTCACAGATGACATAATCTTTTCATGTAGAAAACCCTAAAGAATCCACAAAATAAAAAAGCTGTTAGAGCTGATAAATGCATTCAGCAAAGTTGCAGGGTACAAAATCAACATGCAAAAATCAGTCATATTTCCATATAGTAGTAGTGCACAATCTGAAAATAAAATCAAGAAAACAATTCAATTTAAAATAGCATCAAAAAGAATAAAATACTTAGGAATAAATTTAACAATGAGGTAAATGATTCATACACTAAAGTCTATAAAACATTTCTTAAAGAAATTAAAGAAGACATAAGTAAATGGGAAGACATTCTACGTTCATGGGTTGAAAGACTTAGTATTGTCAAACTGACAATAGTACCCAAAGTGATATATAGATTCAATACAGTCCCTATCAAAATCCTAGAGGTGTTTTTTTTTTTCAGAAATAGAAAAAAATCCATTAAAATTCATATGGAATTTCAATAGACTCTGAATATACCAAACAATCTAAAAAAATAAGTTGAAAGACTTAACACTTCCTAATTTCAAAACTTAGCTACAAAGCTACTATAAGAAAACAGTGTGGTAGTGGCATAAGGACAGACATATAGATGAATGGAATAAAATCAGAATCTAGCACCCTCACATGTATGGTAAATTGATTTTCAACAAGGACTCCAAGAGCAGTCAGTGGAGGGCAGTCTTTTCAACAAATGATGCTGGGCAAATTGGATATCATATACAAAAGAACAAATTTCAACCCTTATTTTACACCATATACAAAAGTCAACTTGAAATGGATCAAAGGCCTTAATTTAAAAGAGGTAAAAACCATAGAAGTCTTAGAAGAATCTTCTGATCCGTAGTCAGACGCATTATCCATTGCACCACTGGCCCAGCACTATACAGACTAATAATGTAAATCATAATAAAACATAAAACATAGGATAACTAAAAATTTAGAAAATTGTATAGCCTAAAGTATAAACCACAATGTAAACACAAATGTTACCTTGTTTGAAAGCTATTGTCTCAATATCTGTACATCAGTTTCAGTAAATACGGTATGAATATGTTAAGAGATTATTGCTGTGGAAGGGAAAAGGTTTTATATTGGATATGTGGGAGTATTGTATATTGTATATATGAATTACTGTGATCTATAGCTCTTCTGAAGAGAAGCTTAATAGGAAAAAAGAAAAGAAAAAGATAGGATGTAGAATTTTTCCAAATCAATATGTATTCTATATCTATCCTTTAAACTCATGGCTATATTCCATTTTACTATTAAGGGAACCTGGCATTATATTGGGCTTCACTTTTCAGGAAGTTTTGGATCACAGAGTGGTTCAACAATGGCAGCGGAGGAATACTGGTATGGGATATTATTGACAGGGGACATATGGTTGACAGGGAGTTACACAGGGCATGTGTCCAGGGTGCATAGAAATGTTTGGATATACTCATAGTGGAAACAATTAAAAACAACAGCTGGGAGGGTGCTGGGTTCCTGGCTGGGGGGGCTCTGTCGTGGTCCCTAGGGGAGCAGCAGCAGTCCCCCAGGTGCAACGGCAAGGACCAGGAAGGAATGAGGGTCCAACAATGAGCCCCTGATACTAATGACTATGCTTGTGAGCCTATACACCTGAAATAAGAACAAGGCTTAGAGCAGCACTGTGCCTAAGAGTTCCCTCCTGACAGCCTCCGTGTTACTCACATGTGGCCAGTCTCAAAGCCAAACTCAGCATGTAAATGCACTGCCTTCCCCCCAGCATGGGACATGACACCTGGGGATGAGCCTCCCTGGTGCCGAGGGATCACTACCAAGTACCAGCTGATGATGTAACTAGAAAATGACCTTGAATTAAAGGTTCAATGTGGACCAGCAGAATATCCCTGTCTACATATAATAACAGGAGTTAAAAATACTTTTAGACCTAAATTAAGGGGGAAATGGAAAGGACAGTTGAGTTTATATGGCTGTGAGTCTCTAAAAAAGAGTCTGGAGGTTGTCAGAAGGATTGCCCTTATGCACATCTGAGCAGAGTCTCAGAGACAGATAAAGTAGATACAACCCCAGGTATTGGTTCTTTTGAGGGCTAAAGAGACCCACAGGTTTTATGGTCATGGCAGTTCAGTGCCATATCAGTTGGCCCTTCTTTGGAGTTGGTGTTTCTGCGTGATGGAGCTGGACTCAGATGTGATCCCTTTTCACAAGCCTTTCCTGCTACTTTACTGGAATTGTAGTTGGTGCTGGGGTTTAAGATATATCTAGGGGATCTGAATCTCTGGACTGACAATATGATAGCCAGGCCCTGAGCCTCAACAGACTTCAGCTCCTACACTCTGGTTTATTGGACTTACCTCACTCAGCTAACATGGAGTTGAAGAATGTCAACTACCACATCATGGAGCCAAGAGAGCCTACAACTTAAAGCAGGAGGATTGCATCCAGTATCCATGTGGAGTCTAAGCCCCTTCTTGACATAGATGTGGAATGGACAAAACCAATCCAAGGTCCACAGGAAGGAGGAATACAGTAAGGATTAGAGTGGACTTACTGATATTCTATCCATGAACTATTGTGGTTAGTAATCGAGAAAATGTGGCATTGGTATGGAAAAAGTGGCCATGGTGGCTGCTGGGTGCGGGGAATGGGAGGAAGAGATGAGATGTGGAGGCATTTTTGGGACTTGGTGTTGTCTTGGGTGGTGCTGCAGGGACAATTACCAGACATTGTAGATCCTCCCATGGCCCACTGGATGGAATGTGGGAGAGTATGGGCTATGATGTGGACCATTGACCATGAGGTGCAGCGATACCCAGAGATGTACTCACCAAATGCAATGGATGTGTCATCATGATAGGGGAGAGTGTTGCTGTGGGGGGAGTGATGGGGTGGGCGCAGTGGGGGTGAATGGGGACCTCATATTTTTTGAATGTAATATTTTTTAAAAATGAATTTAAAAAAAAGAAATAAAGGAAAGATAAACTAGAAAAAAAAAAGTCTTAGAAGAAAACAGGGGAAAATCATGACTTTGGATTTGGCAGTGGATTCTTATACAAGACACCAAAAGCACAGGCAGCAAATGGAAAATTGGATAAATGGGATGTCATCAAAATTTAAAAATTTTGTGCATCAGAGGACACAAGAGAGTGGGAAGATAACACATAGAGTTGGAGAAAATGTTTTTAAATCCTATATATGATAAGGAGTTAATATAAAGAATATGTTAGGGAGCAGATGTGCTCAAATGGTTGAGTGCCTGCTTCTCACATGAGAGGTTCTGGGTTTGCTTTCTGATGCCTCCTAAAAACAAAACAAGGAAAAAAATGATAAAACCAACTCAGGGGAGCTGTGGTTGAGCACTGGCTTCCCACATACGAAGTCCCTGGTTCAATTCCTGGTTCTAGTACCTTAAGAAAATACATATATTAAAGAAAAAACTCCTACAACTCAATGACAAAAAACAACCAATCCAATATAAAAGTGGGCAAAGGACTTGAAAAGCATTTCTCCAAAGAAGATATATAACTAGCCAATAAGCTTATGAAAAGATGCTCAAAATCATTAGTCACTAGGGAAATGCAAATTAAAATTACAATGAGAGGTGCACTCTGCACATTGTCAGACACCAAGGGGTGCAAGGGCAGCTGGGAAGACGGCAGGTCTGGGCATGACTGTGTTGGCAGTTTGAGATTATTTATGAATCCCCAAAAGAGAGATTATGTTTATAAACTGGTCTGTTCCTCTGGGTGTGATCCTGTTTGATTGCTTTAGAGTAACCTGAGATGTCTTTGATTAAATTATCTGTTAAGGTTTTTTTAAAATTTGACCATGTCAGTAAGGGGTGACTCAGGATTGAGTCCCCACCCCCTTGGTGGGTTGATATAAACAGACACTCACAGAAGAAGACACAGGAAGAGAGAGAGCTCTATAGACACAGAAAAGAAGAGAGCTTTGTCATGTTTGGTCCTGGGGTCCCGGAGAGAGCTGAGCCATTTGCCTGATAGTTTGCAGCTGAGCAGCTGAGCAGCTGGAAAGAAACGAGCCCTATGCCAGACTGATATAGGAAGCTCTAAGAGATGAGCCCTATGCTAAGTTCAGAAGGACTTGAGCCTACAGAGCCTTAAGAGGAAGAAGGAAGGAGAGACCAGGCAGAGATCGCCTGCCATCTTGCTTCAACATGTGGCAACTGACTTTGGTGAGAGAGCAGCCTTGTGTTGGACTCTTCAGGACCTTGTAGCTGTAAGCTTTTACCTCAAATAAATATCCTTTATAAAAACCAACAGATTTCTAGTACCTTGCATCAGAATTGCTTTGGCTGACTAATACAGGCACCTTGGCAGAGCTGGGGCTGGGAAGCCATTTCCTTCAGTCCCCACTGTGGCCTTAGTGTGCTACTTGCACACAAGCCTTGGTAGCATCCAGCTCACAGACAAAAAACATCACTCTATTTCCTTAGTCAAGGAGACCTTCCAAACCTGGCTTATAAGAATCTAAAAGGCAAAAGTCTAGGAGTCTTCTTCATCCCTAGCTATCTCTCTAATATGAGTGATATAAAGCCTTGGCAATTTATGAATTTTGCAATTCTCTAGGTCGTGCTTTCATAAGGTTTGATTACTCAGGAGTTCGAAGTTCAAATGTTAACTTAAAAGAATGTGCAGTCAGCAAATGGGGAAAAGATGCTCTTTCTATAATTGATGACTTAGCTGTAATGCCAAGTCAGATATTAGTTGAATCTAGCTTGGGTAGATTATTTATGCTTCATGCTGTAATTGCACAGCCAGAAAAGCTTGTTGCTCTTGTTGGTATAGGTACAACTGCAGATGATCTAGTGACACATTTTAATGAGCTTTCTATTGAGGTAAAAATGGAAATAGAGATGAAATGCAAGTGGGTGGTGCCATAAAAATACATTGAGGAAGGAGCTTAACATATCCAGCACAGTTTCCTTAAAGAAGCTGAACACCACTGCATGTTACATAGCTGTATTCCTGTGAACTGCTCGGTAAGATTGCTCCATGACATGAAGGATGACGTTGTCCCTTGGCATATGTGACAGTTTGATATTATTTATGGATCCAAAAAGAAGATATTTGATTATGTTTGTAAACTGGTCTGTTCTTCTGGGCATGATACCTTTTGATTGTATTAGATTCAGCTGAGATGCCTTTGGTTAAATTATGTGATGATTAGGGCCTTGAAGGACGTGAATGTGGCTCAAGTGGTAGAGCTTCTGCCTACCATATTGGAGGACCTGGGTTCGATCTCTGGCCTCCTGGTGAAAAAGAAGAAGAGAAATTATGCCTGTGCGGCAAGCCAGTGCCTGCGCAGGTACCTGCGTGGTAAGCCAGTGCCCCACACAAGTGAGCCATGCTGCAAGATGATGACACATCAAAAGAGAGACAAGGGGAGAGTCAAGGTGCAGCGCAGCAGAAACCAGGAACTGAGGTGGCGCAGTTTACAGGGAACCTCTCTCCACATCAGAGGTCTCCAGGATCGAATCCAGGTAAATTCTAGAAGAGAGAGAAATGAGATGAGAAGAGAAGACAACACAGAAAGCAAAAACAGCAGGGTGGGAGGAGGGGAAGGGGAGGGGAAAAAAAATATTAGGGCCTTGATTCGACTATATCATTTGGGGGTGTAGGGTTGTGTCCCCGCCCTCTTGGTGGTCTATATAAATGGATGCACAATCAAGGACACAGAAGTAGTAGATAAACAGAGAAGATACACAGAGGAAGAGAGACAGCTCCATAGACACAACAAAGATCCAGGAAGAGGAATGATCCATTTGCCTGCTCTTGTGAAGAGAGCACAGCAACTGAACTCAGAAAGAAATGAGCCCCAGGAAGAGAGACAAGCCCTATGCTGGCCTCCAGCTGAGATCAGAAGAATCAGGGACCATGGAGCCTTCAGAGGAAAGAGTAAGGCTGAACCCTCGCAGATATTAGTAGCCGTCTTGCTTCAACAGGTGGCAACAGACATTTGGTGAGAAAGTACCTCTTATGGTACCTTGAGCTGAACTTTTAGGGCCTTGTGACTGTAAGCCTCTATCCCAAATAAATACCCTTTATAAAATTATAGCCAACATACTTCTGGTACTTTGTATCAGCACCCCTTTTGGCTGACAAATACAGCATACGTCTATACAGATTGCTGACTGAGTAGTCAGCACAGATGTGGAGTCCAAAAACATAATGATCACCAAATGAAGGAAAAAGCAGACATTCAACTTCTTGTTTATACTATTGGTGACTTAACTGATAAGCTTTCAACATTAGTTTGAATTATATCACGACGTAAAGACATTATTGTGTAGTTGACTAGAATCACATTTTTAGTTGCTATGTAAACTGATGTATCCAGAAGATTGGAAGAGTGATAATGAAAATCCCTTACACATTAGAAGTTTTTCCCTCTTACCTTTATTTTGTATATATCACAGGAGTTTTTATTTAATGATGTATTTTCACTAATTGTACAAGTTGTGAAGAAAGTACTGGTTACTGTTTGGAAAATTTTCTCCTTCCTTCAACAATTTTTTTTTTCTTCATTAAAATATTTCCTTATTTTGGGAGAGTGGATATAGCTCAAGTGAGAGTCTGCTTCCCATGTGCGAGGTCCTGAGTTCAATTCTGGGTATTTCCTGAGGACAAAAACAAACAAGAAGGGCCTGCTCTCATTGGGGAGTGGATGTGGCTCAGTGGTTAAGTGCCTGAAAAAGAGAAAAGAAAAAAAGTTGCCTATTTTTTAATTAAAAAATTACAATGAGATACCACTTCATACCCATTAGGATGGCTAGTATATTAAAAAATAGAGGGAAACGGACTTTGGCCCAGTGGTTAGGGCGTCCGTCTACCACATGGGAGGTCCGCGGTTCAAACCCCGGGCCTCCTTGACCCGTGTGGAGCTGGCCCATGCGCAGTGCTGATGCGCGCAAGGAGTGCCGTGCCACGCAGGGGTGTCCCCCGCGTAGGGAGCCCCACGCGCAAGGAGTGCGCCCCGTAAGGAGAGCCGCCCAGCGCGAAGGAAGGAGCAGCCTGTGGAGGAATGGCGCCACCCACACTTCCTGTGCCGCTGATGACAACAGAAGCGGACAAAGAAACAAGACGCAGCAAAAAGACACAGAAAACAGACAACCGGGGGAGGGGAGGGGAATTAAATAAATAAAAATAAATCTAAAAAAAATAAAAAATAAAAAATAAAAAATAGAAAACATCAAGTATTGTCAAGGATATGGAGAAATTGGAGCATTTGTGCATTCCTGGTGGGAGATTAAAATGGGACAGTTGTTAGAGAAAACAGTTTGGCAATTCTTCAAAAAGTTAAATATAGAATTATTATTTGACCCAGCAATGTCACTCCTAGGTATATACCTCAAATAATTGAAAACAGGGACTCAAACAGATACTTGTACAACCAATATTCATAGCAGCATTATCCACAATAGCCAAAAGGAAGCAACCCAAGTTACAACGGATAAATAAAATGTGTTATATACATGCAATGGAATATTATTCAGCCATAAAAAAGAATGAATTCTGATAGATACTACAACATGGATGAACTTTGAAAACATTATGCTGCTCAAAAGGACAAATACTGTATGATAATATTTATATGAGATATCTAGAATAGGCTAATTCTTCAAAACAGAAAATCGACTAGAGGTTACCAGGGGCTGGGGGGAAGAGGGAATGGGGAGTTACTGCTTACTGGGTATGGAGTTTCTCTTGAAAATGCTGTGGAAATAGTGCTGATGGTTACACACTATTGTGAATGTGCTTAATGTCACTGAATTTTACACTAAAAAAATGTTTAAAATGTTAAAGCTATGTGTATTTTACCATTCCCCAGACTTCTGCCTTTAAATTGAAAAAATCATGCAGTTCTTTGAGAGTGCCTTTCACCTCCCATGGGTCAGCCTTTGTACCATCACCTTTTAGGATCTACTGGGATTTGAGTCTAGTTATAGCCCTAGAAACAAAAATAGTGGTGGTGTATGTCCTGAGTAAAAGCAGCAGTGTCTTGCAGAGCAGTCACTCAAAGGAGGCCATTACAGATTCCTCAAGCAAAGCAGAATTAACCCCCTCAGACAGAGGTGGAATGTCTAGTTCTACTGGCAAACACCCAGAAGAATTTAGCAATTCAATATCCCCAGCTTCATAGATTCTTACCAAATGTCCCCATTTCAATTTTCATTTATTTTAATTTCATTCATTTATTTCAGTTTCATTCCCAATCAATGACACTGTCAAACTTCATAAAAAGACATTGTATGAGGCTGGGAATTCAATTAGTGTTGTAAGTCAGCCACTTGCAGGATGAGACTCTGGTTTTGGTTTTCAGAAATCTCAGCTCTGAAACTACTGGGGATAAAGGTTTATTTGAAGGTAGGCATAGGAAGCTTCAGGTCATTTATATGGTGCTTGAACTAAGAATTTGAAGCCCTAAACTCATCCTTTTCTTTCTCTACTTTCTCCAGCTCAATTAGGAACCATCAACGAATCTCATTATACTCATTATTTTTACAAAAATGTTCCCGGGTATCAAATACATGGCCCAGAATCTTGCCTTTTATAAAAAGTATTTGATTAAGAGTATTCAATCAATATATTTGTGTACCTCTATTGCTGCATCACACCATGGACTATAGGTACCCTTTTTATCACTAGCAAAAGAGTCATTAGAGCCTATAAATTTAATCAGATTAGAGAACCAACTCCAGAAAACAGAACCAACTCAGAAAACTCATCCTTAAGTTTTTGTTCCTCTAGAACCACTCTCAGTACCAAAATCTGTATCCATCAGGATCTCCAGAGAAACAGAATCATTAGGATGTGTGTGTGTGTGTATTTTAAGGAATTGGCTCACATGATTATGGGGGCTGGCAAGTCCAAAATCTGTAAGGCAGGCCAGCAGGCTGGAAACTCAGGCAAGAGTTGATATTACAGTCTTGAGGCAGTTTCTTCTTCTCCCAGAAACCTCAGATTTTTTCCTTAAGGTCTTCAACTGATTTCATGAAGCCTATCTACATTATCAAGGATAACATCCTTTGCTTAAAATCAACTGATTGTAGTGGTTAATCACATCCACAAAATACCTTCACACCTAGATTAGTGTTTGACCTGACAGCTAGGCACTATATATAACCTAGCCAAGTTGACACATGAAATTAACCATCACAGGTGCATAGTAAATATTTGTTGAAAGATTGCAAATATAAAGGGAAGAATGAATCCATGATTATATGTCAGATTAAAAATTATGATGGAGGAAAGTCTAAGCTACATGTAAAATTATTATTTAATTTCTACCCAAGTCTCCAAAACTTACAGATTTTATAATAGCATCTATACAGCTGCTTGAATCTCTTCTCAGCTGGCTAAAGAGTATAGCCCTGCATCTTAGACCCAGGCTCACCATGGTCTTACATGGATATGAAGCAGTGAAGGAAGCTCTAATTGATCAGGGTGGTGAATTCCTTGGCAGAGGACATCTACCAATTATTGAGTATACCCAGAAAGGATATAGTATGTTTCAAATCAAAATACAGGTCAGTTTTTTTTTTTGGTGCCCAAATATTTTACAAAACATTTTGATTAATTTAATGAGTATCTGTTCTGCACAAGGCAGCTGGTCAGATACCCCATCAGCTACATTGAGATGACTATCAAAAACAGACTCCAAATTCCTTATAAGATAATTCTGCACACATAATTGAGATAAAGAAACTAAGAACCTTTGAAATGAGAGTTGCTATCCAGAGGCCTAATGGTTTACAGAGCAGGGGAAGACACTTTTGGGTTGTAGTTTCACATGGCACAAAGGTTGCAAGGGGCACAGTGGCAGCAACAAAAATCAAATTACTAGATATAGAAATGACTGTTTTTAGTTAAAGTCTAGTTGGTTGCAGTGTTGGGGTTGTGGGGGGATGATCAGGGGGTAATCCATAGGGGGTACAATGGTACCAGTCATGTTCTAAAAATTCTTCGGTTGGATGGTAGTTTCAGATAGTTCATTTTATTATGTTTCTAAACTTAGATGCATTACAAACATACCTTTATATATAAAACATTACACAATAAAAAAATTTTAGGGCAGCCTAAAATTCTGTCCTTAGACTTTCACTTAGAAACCACTTAGAAACAATAAAATTGCAAATCCCAGAGAAAATGGAACTTAATTCTTCTCAAGCATCTTTATAGTACAGTGTACACCAAGGGCTAAAACGAAAATTATTTTTCCCCTCTGTCCTATAAAGTCAGCCTGCATTTGTTTAACTAAAGAAGCAGCAGGGGAAGCAGATGTGGTTCAAATGATAAGGCCTCTGCCTACCATATGGGAGGACCTGGGTTTGATCCCTGGGGCCTCCTGATGGAAAAGAAGAGAGAGCATGCCTGCATACAAGCTAATTGCCCGTGTGGGAAGCTGAGTGCCTGCGTGGTAAGGCGATAGCTCATGCAGTAAGCTGAGTGCCCACGTGGCGATCCAGTGCCCTTGTGGCAAGGCAAGTGCTTGTATAGCCAGCCAAGTGCCCATGTAAATGAATCACACAGCAGGATGATGACACAACAACAAGAGAGACAAAGGGGAGAGTCAAGATGAAGCACAGGAATTGAGGTGGTGCAATTAATAGGGAATCTCTCCACGTCAAAGGTCCCCAGGATTGAATCCTGGTGAATCCTAGAGGCTAAAGATGAGAAGAGAAGACAGAAAAAGAAATAGATACAGAAGATCACAAAGTGAATGAACACAGCAAAAACAGCAGGGTCGGGGGGGCGGATGGGGCGGAGAAGATGGGAAAAAAAGAAGTAGGGGAAGCAGCTACGGCTCAAGGGATTGGGCTCCCACCTACCATATGGGAGGTCCATGGTTTGGTTCCTGGTGCCTCCTAAAGAAGACAGCGAGCTGGCACAATGGGGAGGTGTGGCAAGCTGACACAACAAGCTGACCCAACAAGAGACACAAGAAGAAAAACATAATGAGAGACACAACAAGGCAGGGAGCAGAAGTTCCCAGTGTCTCTTAAAGAGGACGAGCAGGACAGTGAGCTGGCATGATGGGCACAAGTGCTGACACAACAAGATGATGCAACAAGAGACCCAAGAGGAAAAATATAATGAGAGACAAAACAAAGCAAGGAATGGAGGTGGCTTAAGTGCTTAGGCACCTTCCTCCTGCATTGGAGATCCAGGATATGGTTCCCAGTGTCTCTTAAAGAAACACAGATGAACAGACACAGCAAGTGCAAACAATGAGGGGGTGGGAGAGATAATGAAATAAATCTGAAAAAAAAAAAAAGAAGCAATCAAGCCTTCCCTCTACTATCTCTCTTTTTTCCTAAGCAAGTTAATTATATGCTGTGTGTGACCTTCTAAATTAATTTTTAACTGGAAATAGAGGCTACTGGATTGGATTGAGCTGGAAAAGGAGGGAATTATTGGTCTAAAACATCCAGCTTTTGCAACTCTGAAAAATTGATTTCTAAAATTCTTTACACGTGATGGGAGCAGATTATTCAGTTCCTCCTTCACCAAACTCTCTATTATTCTGGAAAATAAAGAGAGAAGAAACATTCATTGATATTTCAGTTTGCCTTCCTAAATGAAATTATCTGCTGATATACTAAATAGCTTTCTGATATCTTTGAGCAACTGTAATATAGTGCTGCAGACTCCTGCAGTGTATGACTAACTAATCGAGTTGTTGAAACATTTCCTGTTAACTATTAGCTCACTATTTTGTTTCTTCATTTTTAAACACTTATCTTATTGGCAGATTGCAATAGATCAAACCCTTTATTCTATTCATTAAATCCACACACCAGTGTTAGATGCCATTGTTCATTCGATAAAATGCCGGAAAATAATATAACTTACAGTGTTCTTAAAGGTATGAATAAATAGTCACTCCTTCCTTACTCAAGGAGTGCAAATGCTATATAACATTTTTGGAAAGTAACCTAGTAATATCTATTAAATTGTAAATTTTCAGATCTGTTGCAGTATCTAGTTTACATAAATATGAACAACACACTATGCAGTTCAATAGCCCTCCCCCTGCCCCAAACATGGGGTATACTCCAGGACTGACTGCAGGGATGCAGGTGGGGGAGACAGAAGTAAATAAGGTTAATATATATATTTATATTTATTTATATAACAAGTATAAATTCTGAACAAAATAAAAAATGAAACACAGAAGAGTATTCCAGTTATCTATTGTTGCATAACAGACCTTCCCAAACTCAGATGATGTAATACAACCACATATTTATTATACTCATGAATTCCATGAGTCAGGAATTTGAACAGGGTATAGTGGGAGTGGCTTTCCTCTGATCCACAATGTCTGAGGTCTTGGCAGACATAGGATTTCTCCCCCAAAATTGAACAGTTGAGGATGAGTCAATGACTGAGGTCTGGAATCATCTGGAGGCTTCTTCACTCACAAGCCTGGCTTCTGGGCTTGGATGACCCAAAGACTGAGTTCAGCTGGGACTGTCAACTGGGGCATCCACATATAGCCTCTCCATGTGGCTTGGGCTTCTCGTAGCTGAATGCCTGGAATTCAGGAATGAACATCCCAAGTGAGAGCATCTAGAGAGTGAATGTTCTAAGAAAGGTAGGCAGAAGCTTGAGCAAGGAGGGGGAAGTAACCATTTTGAAATATGCCTAGAGATTTTCCATTCAAAGCTCTCTAAGGGAAACTGCTTTGTCAGAGCCTTATCTGACCTGGGAGAAGTTCAGTTAGACAACTCCAGCCTCCTTTACCCTTCCTGACTCACATAAAAGAGAATAGACTAAGAAACACTTCAAAATGTTTAGTGGGCACAGGGACTCAGGCCCACAAAAAAACTTAGGTTTAATCATAAGATAAAATAACACCTCCATCCCCAATACCTTCCCACATCAATAAGAACCCAGTAAAATAACGGTGGATTAAACCAAGAGAGCTTCAACATGCAAACTCCATTTAAGAAGGAGTTCTTAGGAAAACCCAAAGACAACAGAAAGAGAGGGGAAAAAACCACAAACAAGGACTTGGAAACCTCTGGTACCCATAGCTACAGCAAACAGCTGAGCTTCTAGCCAACTTGACATAAAAGTTCACACTAGAAGTTTAATTACCTCAGTTCCTATTACTCAATACATCATGTTCTCTTTCAACAAAAAATTACCAAAACATGGTAAAAGGCAAGAATAAACATTATCTGAAAAGGGGGTCAGATGTAGTTCACGTGGTTGAGTGCCTGCTTCCCATATGTGAGGTCCTGGTTTCGATCTCTGGTACCTCCTAAAAGTAAAACTAACAAACAAATGGAAAAAAACAAAAACAAAAACAAACTCTCATTGGGGAGCAGATGTAGCTCAGTGGTTATGTGCCAGCTTTGCATGTATGAGGTCCTGGCTTCAAGTCCCAGTACCTCCTAAAATATATATATATGTATGTGTGTGTGTGTATATGTATGTATGTATGTATGTATGTATGTATGTATATATATTCAGAAGAGACAAAGCAAGTATCAGAATCAGATATGACATAGATTTTGGAATTACCCAGGAATCTAAAATAATGGAAATTATTTTAAAGGAGAAAAGAATCAATGAGATTGAAGATGTGCCAATAGAAACTTCTCAAAGTGAAATGCAAAGAGAAAAAAAGAGTGAAAAAAAAAGAGCAGAATATCCAAGAACTGAGGGACAATTACAAAAGTGGAGTGACATTAGTTTAATGGGAATACCAGAAGAAAAAGAAAAAGAGAAAAGAGTAAAACAAATATTTGAAGTAATAATGGCTGAGGATTTTCCAAAGTTAATGACAGACACAAAACCCACAGATTCAGGAAGCTCATAAGACCTTAAGCAGGATAAATTCCAAAAAATCTACACCTAGGTGTATCATATTCAGCTGCAGAAAAATAAAGACAGAGAAAATCTTGGAAGACGTGAGAGAAAAAGCACATTACCTCTAGAGGAACAAGGACCTCTATTCAAAAACCACACAAACAAGAAGAGAGTGGAGTGAAATATTTAAAGTGTTGAAAGTAAAAAAGCACCAATCTAGAAATCTGTATCCAGAAAAATTATCCTTCAAAAGTAAAGGAGAGGCGGCGGACTTGGCCCAGTGGTTAGGGCATCCGTGTACCACATGGGAGGTCTGTGGTTCAAACCCCGGGCCTCCTTGACCCGTGTGGAGCTGGCTCATGCACAGCGCTGATGTGCGCAAGGAGTGCCCTGCCACGCAGGGGTGTCTGACTGCGTAGGGGAGCCCCAGTGCAAGGAGTGCATCCCATAAGGAGAGATGCCCAGCACGAAAGAAAGTGCAGCCTGCCCAGGAATGGTGACGCACACACGGAGAGCTGACACAACAAGATGACGCAACAAAAAGAAACACAGATTCCTGTACCGCTGACAACAACAGAAGCAGACAAAAGAAGATGCAGCAAACAGACACAGAGACACATGGGGTGTGGGGTGGGGGCGGAAAGGGGAGAGAAATAAATAAATAAATCTTTTTTAAAAAAAGTAAAGGAAAAATAAAAACTTTCTCAGACAAACAAAAACTGAAAGAATTGTCTTGCAAGAAATGTTAAAAGAAGTTCTTCAGAGAGAAGGATCATGCTATAGGTCAGAAACTCAGATCTACCTAAAGAAAGGAAAACTGTCAGAGAAGAAATAACAAGGGTAAGATTAACTCTTTTTTTTTTTGTAATTGATCTAATAGATAACTGTTCAAACTTACCTGTTCAAAGTGATAATAGCAACAATACATTGGGTGATTATGGCATATGGGTAAGTAAAATAAATGACAACTAAGTTATAAAGGATGAGAGGGAGGAATTGGGGATACTCTGTTATGAGGTACCTGCACTAACTCATATAGTATTAGTTGAAAGTGGTCGTAGATTATTTGTAAATGCATTTTTGCAACCACTAAATTTTTGTTTAAAGAAATAGAATTGATATGCTAAAAGAGAAGAGAAAATGGAATTGTATAAAGTATTCAATTAAAACCAGAGAAGAGAAGCCTGCTTCGCATCTACAAGGTCCCTGGTTTGATCCCTAATACCTCCTGAAAACAAAATAAACAAACAAATGAAAAACCAAATCTCACTGGAGAGTGGATATAGCTCAGTGGTTGAGCTTCTCATGTACGAGGTCCTGGGTTCAATCCCTGGTACCTCCTTAAAAAACAAACAAACAAACAACAACAACAGAGAGACCAAAAAAAAAGTTAGGAATATATAAATTGAAACAAAGAACAAGAACAACAAATAGAAAACTGTTACAAACATGGAAGATATTAATCCAACTATATCAATAAATGTGGGTGGTCTAAATACACCAGTTAAAAGACAGAGATTGTTAGAGTAGATAAAAGCAAACAAAATACAAGACCAACTATGTGTTGTTTGCAAGAAACCCACTTTAAATATAAGGTCACAGATAGACAAAAAGTAAAGGGATCAAGAAATATATATTCTTCTAATGCTAATTTTTTTAAAAGCTGGAGTAGTTATATTACTTTTAGACAGAGTAGACTTCAGAGCAAGGGAAGTTAGAGATAAGAGGAATATAACATGATGAAAAAGGGGTCAGTTCTCCAGTAAGGTGACAATGAGTATGCACTTAGCAACAGGGATCAAATTACATAAGGCAAAAACTGATAGAACTGCAAAGAGAAATAGACAAATGCACTATTATAGTTGGAGACTTTAACACTGTCCTATCCATAATTGACAGATCCAGCAGTCAGAAAATCAGTGAAGTTATAGTTGAACTGAACAGCAACATCAATCACCTGGATCTAATTGACATTTATAGAATGCTCCATCCCAAAACAGCAGAATATATATTCTTCTCAAGCTCACATGGAACATTCACCAAGATAGACTACAACCTGGGCCACAAAACACATCTTAACAAATTTAAAAGAATAGAACTCATACAAAATATGCTATCAGACAATAATGGAATTAAGCTAGAAACAACAGAAAGAAAGCTGGAAAATCTCAAAATATTTGGAGATTTAATAGCACACTTCTAAATAATGCATGGGTCTAGGAGGTAGCCTCAAGAGATATAAAAAATAATTTGAACTAAATGAAAATGAAAATAAAACCTATCAAAATTTGTGGGATGTGGTTAACGTAGTTCTTAGAAAGGACTTACTAGCATTAAATGCTTATAATAGGAGTTACCAAATTAATAACCTTAGTTTCCATCTTAAGAAAGTATAAAAAATAGAGCAGGGAAGTAGACTTGGCCCAGTGGTTAGGGCATCCATCTACCACATGGGAGGTCCATGGTTCAAACCCCGGGCCTTCTTGACCCATGTGGAGCTGGCCCATACACAGCGCTGATGCGCACAAGGAGTTGCCCTGCCATGCAGGGGTGTCCCCGCATAGGGGAGCCCCACGCACAAGGAGTGTGCCCCATAAGGAGAGCCGCCCAGCACTAAAGAAAGTGCATCCTGCCCAGGAATGGCACAACAGACATGGAGAGCTGGCACAAGATGATGCAACAAAAAGAAACACAGATTCCTGGTGCCACTGATAAGGATAGAAGCAGTCACAGAAGAACATACAGCAAATGGACACAGAGAGCGGACAACTGGGGGGGGGTGGAGGGGAGAGAAATAAATAGATAAATATTTTTAAAAAACAAAACTGTTAGAGCCAGATGTATGGTGGTATGGTAGGAAACGACAAGAAAGAACAGCTGAGAAAGACATTTTAGAGATGGAATCAACAGGGCTTAGAAATGAGATGTGGGGAAGCAGATGTGGTTCAAGCAATTGGGCCCCCATCTACCATATAGGAGGTCCAGGGTTCGATACCCAGGGCCTCCTGGTGAAGGCAAGTTGTTCCTCACAGCAAGCTGGCCCATGCAGAGGGTCAGCCCATGTGGGGTGCCAGCCCATGTGGGGTACCGGCCCGCGCAGGAGTTCCATCCTGCACAGGAGTGCCAGCCAACGTGAAGAGTTGATGCAGCAAGATGACGCAACAAAAAGAAACACAGAGGAGAGACAATAAGAGACTTAGCAAAAACCCAGGGAGCTGAGGTGGCACAAGAGAATGATCGCCTCTTTTCCACTCTGGAAGTTCCCAGGATCGGTTCCCAGAGCTGCCTAATGAGAATACAAGCAAACACAGAAGAACACACAGTGAATGGACACAGAAAGCAGACAATGGAGGGAGGGAGGAGAAGTAAATAAATAAATCTTAAAAAAAAAAAAAAAAGGAATGAGAGGTGTAGGGTAAAGTGCAGGGAGATAAATGAAGATGCCCCTGAGATTTGGATTTGGGAGCAGTAGGAAATTCAAAATACACAACTGGATTTTTACAGAGGAAGAAGGAAAAAAGTATGGTGTGGAGCATACTGCATTCCTTTACCCCTTCATTTCTCAGGCAGAGCAGGTTAACAGGTGGAGTACCTTCTGAGGCTAGTAGAAACAAAAAACCCAGATTGAGCTGCTTTGAAGTTGCTGTTCCTCTAGTAGAGAAAATCACATGTAGAGCTAAGAACAAGTTGGAGAGAGATGTGTAAAAAAAAAAAAAAAAAAGAGACCCAGGAAAGGGCTTTATGAGATCACGAGCCATTTTTTGACTGTTTTTAACAAAACCAGATGAAGAGATCTCTGTCCTTGGAAATACTTTCCACCTTCCAATGATTCCACCTGTCCAGTTCTACCATCCCTACCCCCTGCTGACCAAGGATGAGGTTTTAATTCCTTTAGGACAAACTGACAAACATTTCACCAAAACCACAGAACTCTTGTGCCTTTAGATTGCCAGCTGCTTAATCCCTGGTAAGGCCCCTGTAAACAATTCAGGTGAGACACAAGAGATCAGCCTTACAGCAAGTCCAGTCTATGACCCAAAGTACCTTCCTGCTCTCGGCTTCTTTTCCTAGGAATCCTTTTCAGTAATGGAGAGAAGCAAATGTGACGATTCTCCCTTATGCCCCTGAGGATAAGGAAGAGAAGCATTAAGGAAGGAGTCAAGATGGAAGCCCGATGCCTGGTGGAGAGCTCAGAAAAACAGAGGGTGAATTTCACTGACCATCCCTTTGGGGACGAGGGGACTTCCCACACACCACCCACAGTCCAAGCTTCTTTGGGAGTCACTCCATAGCCCAGGACCTGCTCTATTAAACAGAGAGTTAGCTCGGAGGAAAGGGGTGAAAGAAAACCACCTCCAAAGCTATTAGTTAAGAGACCAGAATTGTTTTATCTGGGTTCATTTCCCAACTTCAGCACTTAAATAGGTGTGTACATTTGGACAAGTTACTTAACTTCTTTAACACGTATTTTCCTTGTCTGAAAAAACAGGGCTAAAAATCAAACCCCAGAATAAAGATTAAAAATATAGTACATAAAACATTTACATAGTACCCAGGATGTAGTACATGCTCCATAGTGTTATTTGTTGCTATTATTAGTATTATGGTATTTCTGTAATGCTATAGCATATATTATTAGTATAGTATTATACTATATAGCATATAGTATTAGTATTATTACAAGATGCTCACTTCCTAATTTGGAGACATTTAGAGGGAAATAAACTATGTGTAATAATTTGAGCAGGAGAGAAGCCCAGTTCTTGAAATCCTAAATCAGGATGATTAAAATTCTAGTTGTTCTTTTTCTCCTATCACCTCAGCTCTTTGACCCCACCTTCATCTTTTCCTGTGCTCCCTGCAATGTAATCTGCTCCATCCTTTTCAATGAGCATTTCCATTACAAGAATGAGACATTCCTCTCCCTGATGAGTTTGTTAAATTAAAATTTTAAGCAAATAAGCTCTCCGTGGAACCAGTTAAGTCCAAGGCTGTATCTGCATCCATGTTTGATCTTATTGATCCAATTACTGCTAGTCTTTAGGGTAAAAGACTATGAGCTCCCGTGACCCACTCTATGAGCAAAGTGTCACCTTCCCTCCATGCATGTTGAATGAATGAGTGTAATGTCTCTTAACCCATCATCTATGGAAGGTTAACCTCTGCTTCCCCCCTGCAGGTTTATACACACAGAAAAAGACAGAATATTCCCAGTGGTCTATGTTTGTTTTAAGGTCCCTGAACACATTTTCCTCCTCTATGACTCTGGGCTTGGCTAAAGGTAGGATGAACAACGAGACAGGAAGGGACTGCTGTCCTGGAGGTGATTGGCATGCTCCCTTCTCTTCTGCTTGGAAGCTGGAGGAAAGGATGCTTCCAACACAGAGCATTAGATGCTCCCTTCCAAAACTCTGGTGTCTTCACAAACTGCCTTTTTGCTGTTTTTTGTTATTTTTCAGTTGGTTCTACAATCTCTGGCTGACACTTACAAAGCATCTTCCTAGGAAGCACAAAGCATTCTCTAAAAGCCTGAATGATGTTAAATACTTTATTCTGGAAAAAGTGAAGGACCAGCAAAGTTTGCAGGATCATAATAATCCTTGGGACTACTTTGACTGTTTACTAAGCAAGATGGAGCCTGTTTGAATAACCACACCATGTAGGCATTTCTTGATATTTAATATTTTACAGCAATGTCATTAATAATAGAAATTTTAATTGTCATTAATAATAGAAATTTTAAAGTAGTATAAAGAACTCTTTCCCCTTCATTTTTCTATTACTTCTTATGCTTTAGCATTTAAATGTTTTCAGTATATGTTTAAGATGAAATGCATGATATATAAAGCATGTTTCTGAACACATATTTATCTTGAGGTGGATAAGACACACACAGGTTTTCTCTACTGATCATTTACACAGACATGGCCATTTTTACCATGATGACTTCATAGACAGCATGTCATAGACCAATACATAATAAAAAATTGGTTGTGTTTTCCCATAGGAACAATTTTATTTGAAATTGGTGATGGATCAAGAATTTTAAAGCAAATATATTATACATTTATCAGAGGTGATATTAAAGATACTGAATACCCTATATAGTATAGCCACTAATCCTCAGAATGTCAATGAACATAAAATACCAGCATGATCATCCATGAGCACATCAGTCAAAAAACAGCCAAGCTTGTGACCAGCAATAGATTGTAAAAAATATTTTTAAAGGTATAAACATGCACAATAGCTGAATGTGGGAAACAAAGGCATGTTGTTTCCATGGTAGCAAGTTACTTTCTGACTGCTGGGTCATGCTGTCCCTGGAGATGTTGTGTGAAACACAACATTCCAGCAGTACCCAGACTTGATATCTCAAGTAACCTGGGCAACAAGATTTATGAGTATACTTGTTTCAATAACATAATAGAACATCTTAGGCTTTAGTTACTCTCTTATCCACTGTGCACTGTGTTTTCATTAATGAAGTTATGGGAATAGTTAGCTAGAATAGTTGCTGGTTCTCACGGTTGCTTGGGGTATATAAAGAAGCCCTTGATATTAATAAACTTGTCTGATGAGCTTGAGAAATCAATGCTCTCAGAACCCCTGATCCCAATCTCTCTTTGTCTTTCATTCCCAATAACCTTCGGGTCCGTCACTCCGACATTTGGCGCCCACCGTGGGGCCCGAAGTAGTGACTGCAGCAGAGATTCTTCCACAACAGTATTGGGAACGCGGAACTGAAAACCTTCCAGAAAGGTTGAGGCGTCCATCAAAAGGTGACTCGAGTCTGACCACACAGTGGTAAGAATTTTAATTAATCCTGTTTTCCGCTAGCATCAGGGTATGGGTAATCAACCAGGACGGATGGAAGAATATTCACATGTACTAAAATCTCTTTTAAATACTGTCGGAGTTTCAGTAAAAAAGGCTGATTTACTTGAGCTTTTTGCCTTAGTTCAGAAACATTGTTACTGGTTTCAGCCTCAGGGGCGTAATGTTTTAAATTTGAAACAGTGGAAATGTGTAATGAAAGCTTTAGGAAGAGTATATCAAAGAGGGGAGTCCATTCCTTTATCTGTGTGGGCTTTGTGCCAGCAAATTGCTGCCTCCTTAGATCCTTTACAGTCTGAAGAAGGAGAGAAAGATGAAAATACTATATTTTCTAAGCCCATAAGTAAATTTAAAATGAAAGGAAGTAAATTGGAACAAAAACAGGAGGTTGAGGTGAATGGGGAACCATCATGTTTTTTCCCCTCATCCTGATATTAACCCTTTTATCAATAAAAGCTCAGTGAAGTGTCTTAATGAAATATCTTCTGTGTATCCAGTACAATCCTCTGCACCTACTGAATTGCTTTCTGTTACTAAGACTAAATTAGAAATGTTTTCAGATGTTGCCGATGCTTTGCCTTATGTTAAACAATTATTATCTGCTTTCCCCTTAACATTACATGCGATACCACCAGACACAAATAATTTGCAAGGGGGTGTTGAGTTTCATCCTGAACCAATACCTTTTAAACTATTGAAAGATTTAAAATGGGCAAAAATACTAAACAAAGTCCTTGTTAGTGAAATCAGGCTTGTAAGAAAACTCTCTGTTAAAGTGTTAACTAAGATAAGGAAACTGTTCTGGCAGCAACTCAGCAAACCCCCTGCTGTCTACATGACAATGTAGCTGTGGGCTAGTGGGGGTTAATAGAGTTAAGCCACTGAAAAAAGAGAAAAACATGGCAACATTGGTGCTCTGTTTTATTTCCATGCTAATTCTAATTGGGCTTATTTAACCAAGATAATAAAATTAGTACAAAATTTTTATCAAGGTTTAAAAAGGAATTTTCAGTTTTAGATCAGTAGTTTACTCTTGAACTTCAAGTCTCAGTATAGTCTTACAGAATAATAATCCAAAAATTTGTGTTAATGGTCTAAACTGCTAAATTAGAGTTTAACTACATTTATGCTGCTCAAGTTATCTTAACTGATTGCTGATAACTAATAAAAATGTTTCCGAGTACAAGCTTGCATGTTACAGGCAACATGGATTCCAGAAGAAATCTTAATAAGAACTTAAAAGCAGGTATACCAAGAAAGTAAGAATTATGAGTTAATTGTAAACTGTATGTTTCTGTTACTGTGTTGTGATTGTTCTGTGTTTGTCTGTTCGTTCAATGTCAGTGTATATTTTGATACCTCCAGATGGTAATATAAATTAATAAAAATTTATAGAAGAGCTCTATTCAAATGGCCAAAAATTAAATAAGCGCTTATATTAATACATAAGTCTAAATGTTAATAAGATCTCTACAATGATAAAAATTGTGAGTCTTGATTAACAAAATTACTATAAGTCTTTTTATAAAAAGTTGTTCTTGCCTAGATTGAAATGAATAACTTAATTTTTCTTCACAGGATAATATGAAGGATGTAAAACTTAAATGAATATTAAAAAGGTTAAAAGTTTGTGAGAATGCTAACTGAAATTTAATACATTTTTGCAAAAAGGTATGTTTTGTCCTAAAGTAGGATGGCTAATTTTCATAAACTCTTGGAACTTAAATGCATGTGGCAAGTTGTAGAAAGTATTGTGGTAACTTTAAGTAAAGAAATGTGTTCTGTAAAAGTAAAATTTGTCTTAAAATAATATAATTATAGTCTATATGGTTATAAATAATTATAAAAAGTCTTATGAAGCATTGTTTAAATTAAAGTGTTTAAATGGCTAATTCCAAAAAGTCATTATTAAACAAACCTGAATTAATAATAATAATAATAAAAGGTAATTTATAATGGGAAAATTCATCGGCAGCCAGCCTCCCCCGACAACTTGCTTCTAGGGGACTGTTTCTAATATTGCATGCTGCTGAGTCTTTAAAGTGAAGAAAAGTTTATTATTTTAACAAGCTTCTTTAGTGTTGATGGTATTATATGTTGTAAGAAGTTTGCCTGGTAAGTTAGTATGTAAGATATATAGAATGTGTTTTTATTATTAAAGAAACAGGAAATGATTTTGTCCTAAGATAAAATAATTGGTTATTAAGAAAGAATAAAATATGGAACAAAACCTAGGTGAATACTGAAAGTGTAGAAGGTTCATGGAAAAGAAATTTTTATGATTAAAGTTAAATAAAATTTAATGGATCTATCTATAAAAATTTAAAAGGTTTAGTATCAAATAGTATACTAATGCAAACTTAAAATTTTGTTCTTTCTCAAAACCTCTCAAGTCATTAATCTGTTTTGGTAGAAGCTTTTATCCTGAATAATCTTTTTTTTTTTTTTTTAAAGATTTATTTATTTATTTAATTTCCCCCCCCTCCCCTGGTTGTCTGTTCTTGGTGTCTTTTTGCTGCGTCTTGTTTCTTTGTCCGCTTCTATTGTTGTCAGCGGCACGGGAAGTGTGGGCGGCGCCATTCCTGGGCAGGCTGCACTTTCTTTTCACGCTGGGCAGCTTTCCTCACGGGCGCACTCCTTGCGCGTGGGGCTCCCCCACGCGGGGGACACCCTTGCGTGGCACGGCACTCCTTGCGCGCATCAGCGCTGCACATGGCCAGCTCCACACGGGTGAAGGAGGCCCGGGGTTTGAACCGCGGTAGACGGACGCCCTAACCACTGGGCCAAAGTCCGTTTCCCTGAATAATCTATATATAAAGAAAGTCTGTTTTATCAAAATAAATTCTTGGCCTTTAACCTCATAATTTCCTCGGTGTTCCAAGAAGGAAAAGTTTTATCTCTATTAAAAGAACATAACATTCAAACCTGTTTCCTCAAAATTAAACCCTGAAAAGTAGCCTTTTATTCCAAACTAATTATAAGAGATTTGTTCTTTTACCTTGAAAGAAAAATTAAAGTAATAATTAAGTTCATTTAATATGTTATAAGTTGAATAAAAGGTGTTTTAAAGTGTTATAAAATTAACAAATTTTTCCTTTCCTTTAACCCTCTGTTAATTAAAGTTGTATGAGTAAAAGTTTTATATAAATGATTAAAAATGTATAAAGTTACCAATATTTCAGCATAATATTAAAAAGAAAAGTACAATGTGGTTAATTATGGTTTTAATAATTATAAAAAAGTGTGTGTCACAGAAACAACCTCTTATCATAGATTAAAGTAACAACACTGTAGTATGCAGCTATCCCAGACACTGCTAGTTTATTGCAAGAAGTTAATGTCCAGCTGTGTTGCTATCACTTTGTTTTAAAACTTGCTAAAACTTTCTTTAGTGTCTTCTTAAACAAATCAAGCCAGCTGCATTCCTCTATCTGTAAAAAACCCAACAGTAAACTTTTGCAGTGCTTTTCAGGGCTATGTGCATAGCCCAACCATTGTACAGTATTTACTGATAGTAATAGTAATAAAAAAGTAGCATACGTTACTTCTCAAAAAGAACAGGTTTGACAAACTCCTTATTCGTCTGCTCAACGCACAGAGCTTTCAGCCATCATTAAGGTTTTACAAACATTTCAAGAGCCCTTAAATATTGTCTCTGATTCTGAATATGTGTGTTTAACTGTAGCTCATATTGAAACAGCTCATATTTTTATTACTAATGAATTATCTCAACTTTTTGCCGGCCTTCAAGCTCTCATTTGGCAAAGAAGTCAGCCCATATGTATATTACTCATAGTCGATCTCATTCTTCCCTTCCTGGTCCTTTGGCTACACAAAATGCAAGGGCTGATTTATTAGTAGGATGTTTGCAGGATGCCAATAAATATCATACATTAACTCATATTAATATCAAGGGACTTAAACATAAAGTTCCTCAATTAACAAAACATCAAGCTCAAGAAATTAGTTGTACCTGTCCCACCTGTGGACCCTTAACTACAGTGTCTTTTCAGGCTGGGACTAATCCCAGAGGCCTGGCTCCTAATCAGCTGTGGCAGATGGATGTTACTCACATACCATCATTTGGTAAACTACAATATGTCCATGTTTGCATTAATACTTGCTCTCATTTTTTGTGGGCTACTGCACAAAGTGGTGAACGTTTTCATCATGTTCGCTCACAACTCTAGTCTGCTTTTACTGTAATGGGATGCCCTCTGAAAATTAAAACTGATAACGGACCTTCTTACATTAGTAAATCCTTTGAATCTTTCTGTTTAAAATATGGTATTGAACATGTTACCAGCATTCCTTATAATCCTACAGGTCAAGCCATAGTTGAACACAGCCATCATACTCTAAAAACTATGCTTTTAAAACAAAAAGGGGGAGATGATGGTATTATAACACCAAAAGATCAATTGGCAAAGGCTCTATTTAAATTTTCTTAATGTTTATAATTCATTGACACCTGCGGTATGTCACTTTGGAAAATGTCAGACATCTACAGTGGACGCAGGAAATGAAGATCAACCAATATTCTGGAAAGATATTTTAAGCAATGAATGGAAAAAAGGCAGGACTAAAGTAAGGGGGTGAGGCTATGCTCTTATCATTTCAGAAAATGGAGAACAAATTTGGCTACCTGCAAAGAGGATTAAACCCTGGAATGAAGAGATGGGGTCTCCTGCAACTTCTGATGATGGTGATCATAAGTAATGAAGAAGCTGCTGGTAATTACACTTATTGGGCCTATATACCTAACCCCCCATTACTTAAAGTGTTAACCTGGAAAGATCCATTCTTTCATATATATCTGAATAAAACCCATATATTCCCTGGACCAATTGATGATTGATTGCCAATTAAACCCTATGAGGAAGGACAAAGAATCTATAATCTGGTATTACCATTTGATTATCGACCTTTATGCATTGGTAACCATCCTTCCTGTATGTATGTTAAAAATCGGGCCATAACTATCTTCAAAAATAATAATACTCAGTTTATTGTGACTTTATTTCACTCTTCCAAATTATTCATGACCAAAAATCCTTCTTATGATTGTCCGCAAAAAGAAAGTAGGGATAAAGAAGGATGGCAAGAGTGCTATATGGGAAGAGGATCTGTCGTTTTTAATGATTCCTATGGAATAGTGTGGGAGAGTGCCCCAATGGGGAGTCCCTCTCCATATAATGACAGACTTATTTGGTATGGTCTAAATAGTAAAGGACAGCAAATTAGTAATATGCAATATCCATTTCATGAATCCTTAAACCATGATGAAAAAATTAATCTTTACTAAAAATAATAGTGATTGGAAATATATAGGAAAATGGATACCTACTCCATGGTGTGATGTTACATCTATACATATTCAAAAGAACTTATGGAAAGTTTTTCTAGAAATAGCTCCTACTATAGAATGGATTGGGAATAATAGTAATATCTGCATATCTGCATTTAAATCAAATTCATCATCTTCAGGCATGTGTAAAAGATGCTTATGTGTTTGTGGTTGGAAAATTAACTATAACTGAGAATGCTCTATTTTATAAAAGTGGGGCCTTGCATACTTATTTATCTGAGAACATTTTACAGAATGGAGACTTCATCACAATGGCTCGAAGGCAGCGGGGAGTGTGGATTCCAGTGCGACTGAACCGAATTTGGCAATCGTCACCTGAGAGTCAACTGCTGTTCCATATGGCTCGAGAAATCCTGAAGCGCTTGAAGCGATTTGTGGGACTATAATAGTTGGCATCTTAGGACTGATTGGTGTCATTGCAGCTGCCACTATAGCTATCATGGCCTTGCATGAGATGGTGCAGACTCAACAATACATGCATGAATGGCATAAGAATGCTAGTGACTTATGGCATAGTCAAGAACATATTGATGGAGAATTAAACAGTAGAGTTAATAATTTAGAATCAGCTGTTTTGCATATTGGAGATCAATTGTATAATTTAAACTTAAGGGGATTGAAATGTGATTGGAATGAAAGTAACTTTTGTATTACTCCACTTGCTTATAATAATTCTGTATTTGATTAGGAAAAGATTAAAAATCATTTAATAGGTCATAAAGGTAATATGTCATTAGAAATAGAAGAATTACAGAAAAAGATATTAGAAATGTCTCATAATCAGATTTATGTAGCTGAAGATAAGGATATCTTTAATGATTTAATTTCTCATATTAATAAGTTTAACAGTAGATTGGTGGAAGTCTCAGCATTTTTTATCAGCATTAGGAATAGGACTTTGTGTATTAATCTTGTTGCTTATTGTGGTTGCTTGTCTGGGATGAGAAATATGCCAAAGACTGCACCATGTCGACGCGATGGGACAAGCTAATAATTTGGTACTTGCTAAAACCCTGATATAATTCCCCATGGTCAGAGCGCTTGGCTGGTAGTCAATGACGGGTAAGACTCTCAGAGGAGGGCAACCTAAGGCAGGCACAGTCACCCTGACTAAAACAAAAAGGGGGAAATGTGGGAAACAAAGGCATGTTGTTTCCATGGTAGCAAGTTACTTTCTGACCGCTGGGTCATGCTGTCCCTGGAGATGTACGTGCAGGTGGCTCTCTGTGAAACACGACATTCCAGCAGTACCCAGACTTGATATCTCAAGTAACCTGGGCAACAAGATTTATGAGTATACTTGTTTCAATAACATAATAGAACATCTTAGGCTTTAGTTACTCTCTTATCCACTGTGCACTGTGTTTTCATTAATGAAGTTATGGGAATAGTTAGCTAGAATAGTTGCTGGTTCTCACGGTTGCTTGGGGTATATAAAGAAGCCCTTGATATTAATAAACTTGTCTGATGAGCTTGAGAAATCAATGCTCTCAGAACCCCTGATCCCAATCTCTCTTTGTCTTTCATTCCCGATACCCTTCGGGTCCATCACTCCGACAGCTGAAGCTCTGAAAAATTATGCTTTGAGCCCTAAGATTATTTAGGCCTCAATAATGTTGAGCCCTAACATTATTTACACAAAGGTCCATAAAATATATAAAAATGAAAGAAAATTTCACTCAATTGTATCATAAATATGCAAATTATAGCAAACAATTAATAATGACTTGTTCAGTCTTAAGCTCTAGGAGGTCTCTGGATAGGTGATTTGGATAGCCTGCGTTCCTCAGAAAGCATGTGGAAGGAATGAGTGTTGATGCCTCTTTTATCCCTCATAAATTACCCTGGAATCACTAGAAGCATTTAAACTCATTACATTTACCAAGGAGATGCCTCAAAGTACCCTATTCATTCCAATGGGCAGTTCCTTGTTGGTGCTCAGAGGACTGGATGTTTCTCTGGGTGGGAAGGAGGGGAGAACGTGAGAGAGAGAGAGAGAGAGAATTTGTTGTATTCAACAAATTCTAAAGTGTCAGTTACTGTGTCAGGATCTGGGGCTTCATGAACACAGACTTTTCTTTGTAAAGTCATTTCAAAATGGGGGGGAATGGGGAGGGTAGGTTCTGGTACATGGGAAGCAGATGCTCAGCCACTGAGGTATACCTGTTCCCTGTCACTATTTTTAAGCCCTGTATTGCGGTCACTCCTCGGGCTGAAGTGTGGTTTGCTGGCCTGGCCAGGGAGCGGCCGCGGTAGGCCTAATTCCGCTGCCCCCATAATAGGGTGGTTGGTCGGGCCCACCGCCACCCCTGAAGGAAGCTCGGCATGGGCGCAGAGTGCCCTCGGGTCTCCCCTTCTAGGCAGCCATGCTTCCGCGGCCGCCCCTCCTCCCGGATGGCGCCACACAATGCCTTGTGGGGCGGCACCCTTCTTCTTCTTCCTCCCTGCGCAGGCGCAGGGCGGAAAAATCCAGTCTGCCCTTTTCCCCTCCCCCAACAGCAGCAACAGCCAGGCGTGGGCGGAGAAATCCAGTCTGCCCTTTTCCCCTCCCCCAACAGCAGCAACAGCCAGGCGTGGGCGGAGAAATCCAGTCTACCCTTTTCCCCTCCCCCGACAGCAGCAACAGCCAGGCGTGGGCGGGAAACTCCAATCTGCCCTCCACCCCAGCAACAGCAGCCACCAATCCCTAAACCCTGCCCCTTCCCCCAGCAACAGCGACAGCCAATCCCTAACCACCACCCCTCCCCCGTCCAGTACCGCCCACTGACCTTTCGCCGGCAACCAATCAGAACAGGGCGTGGCTTCGACCAATCAGCCTTCCCCAGCCCCTATAAAACTGTTGCCTCTCCCTCAGTAAAGTGGACTTGCGTGTTTACCTTGTCTCCGCGGTAGTTCTTCTGCCGTGCGCCCTCCAGTCCTGAGAGCCCCCGACAAGGGCCTGGCCTCCCTTGTCCCCAGTTCGTCGCCTGCTTCTCCGGGCGACCCCTTCGTCGCCGGCTTCGCCGGGCGACCCCGTCAGCCAAACCGCGCAACCCCTTGTGAGACCGATCCCTCGTCTGCTGCCGGACCGACCCCTCGTCCCAAGTGGGACCGATCCTTCGTCCCAAGTGGGACCGACCCCTCGTCCAGAGCTGGACCGACCCCTCGTCCGCAGCCAGACCCCACCTCTACCGACCGAGCAAACCGTCGCACTGTATCAATTTATTTTCTATGCGCTTGGTAGATCCCAAGTAAAATGTATAAGTCAAAATGTTCATGTGCACAATGTACAGTTTTTGTTTTAAAAGGTGCCTTTAGTAATGGTGAATGTAATATGTAAGGGATGGGGTGGGAAATGTCTAAGTCTGTGTAAGAGAAGGAAACAGACCAGTCATGAAAAAAGCAATAAATACATTAATTAATATTTAAAAACAGACCAGTCATGGACCAATGAACCTATCTATCCTGTGCTCACATATCATATAGTCTTTTTCATTAAATGTAATAAATGTAGATACTATTCAATGAGTATTTATATATGTGAGGCAGTGTTCTAAGAGCTCCCCATCCATCTTTTAATCTTTGTAATAACATATGGGGTATGTTCTATTTTTTAATCCCAATTTCACAGATGATGGAAATTGAGTCAGGAGGTGAAGTAACTTGCCAAGGACACACATCTCTTCATTGGCTAACCCAGGATTTGAACCCAGAGAGTTCAGCTCATGATTCATTTTTTCATTCATTATACTACAGTGCATAAAATGATTCCTATTAATAGTGAAGGAGTGTGATTGCGGAGCTCAGATAAGCCATTGCCTTTGCTCTAAGTCTTGTAGCCATTAACTCTATCATTTACAGGAGAAACACAACCCAGATTCTGAATTTGATTTGGAGAGCTTGGCAATCTGTGGATCTAATTTGTTTGCAGCCAGAACGGAGACAAGTTACACCCTGATATTTGGGCTCCTACTCCTGATGAAACACCCAGAAGTGGAAGGTACAGCAAATATCCCATCCCCAAAGAAAAGATGAGATCAGGGCACTGGAAGAGTGTGGGGAGATACTGCAGTCAGTGCTTCACTTTCTCAGGATTGCCTTGTAGAGCATCATGTAGAGAGCCACTCATTGTAGTTTTGTTTTTGTAGATCAGAATTACATCAGATGATGCTAATAAGGAAGAGGAACCTTGAAGAACTCAAAGTCTTTCATTTTAGTTTAAAAACAGTGGAATTTCTGAATTACAAATCTTATATATGTGACACAGTGCCAAAGAAAGACACCTGATTGAATGAGGGACACATGGGTCCCCATGCTGGCTTCTGTCCCTGGACCTCTCAATACCTGACTGTGTGGCCTCAATGAAGCTATGTTATCTTGCAGGCCTCTGTTTTCCCATCTTGAATAAGGACCAGACTTCCCAAAGGGGATTTCTAGCTCCTGTATAATTTGAAATTCAAATATGAAATTTTGTTAGCTGGATTTTCTCAAACATATCCTTAGAGCACAGGGCTTAGGAAGCCAGTGTTTATATTGCTCAACAAATGGTACTTGCCATTCCTACAAAATGTGTGGAACTGTGAATGAATCTGGTGAAGGGTGTGCTTCTACTAGAGTGAGGATTAAACATTTTCCCTCTATAGTTGCTTTGCCAGGAAATGTGGGATAAATCATAATCCCTGCCACACAGGTGCTCTCCTCACTTGCATGAGAAAACAAACCTATTAAGGTAGGAGGCTGAGAATATATCTAACTCAGCTTTTGTTCCTTCAGCAAAGTCCTGGATATTGGCGTCAGGCAGTAAAATAGAAACCAGAATTTTCATTAGGAGCAGATCAATAAGCTCCTTGGTAACAACATGTCTTTGGCCTCTGGACCCTTGCTAGGTCACACATTACAAGCATTTCTAGGGCATTTCCAGGTCTCCAGGGAACACATCCCCGAGTAGCATTTATGGTTCACATCTTTGCAGCCAAAGTTCATGAGGAAATTGACTGTGTGATTGGACGCAGCCAAAGCTCCTACTGAAGGACAAGACAAAGTCGCCCTATACAGAGGCTGTGTTGCATGAGATACAAAGAACATCACCTCCTTCCTTTTTTCTTTTTTAAGATTTATTTATTTATTTATTTTTTTTTTGCCGCCCTTCCCCTCCTCCTGCCCTGCTGTTTTTGCTGTCTGTGTTGTCTTCTCTTCTCAATTTCTCTTCTCTAGGATTCACTGGGATTCAATCTTGGAGATCTTTGATGGGGAGAGAGGTTCCCTGTCAATTGTGCCATCTCAGTTACTGGTTTCTTCTGCACTTCACCTTGACTCTCCCCTTGTCTCTCATTTGTTGCATCATCATCTTGCAGTGTGACTCACTTGTGCGGGGCACTGGCTCACCATGTGGGTACTTGCAAGGGCTTCGTGCGGGCACTGGCTCACCGCATGGGCACTTGCGTGGGCACTGGCTCGCCGCGAGAGCAAGCTTTCTCTTCTTTTTCAGCAGGAGGCCCCTGGATTGAACCCAGGTCCTCCCACACGGTAGGGGAAAGCTCTATCACTTGAGCCACATCTGCTTCCTACCTCCTTCCTTTTAATAATTCCCATGCTGTAAAAAAAAAAAAAAAAAAAAAAAAAAAGATCGTTCTGCCAGCCTGGGTCAGAAGTTGAAAGATATAAACAGTCTTTCTGTGCTTGAACTTGAAAGAAAAATCAGTCATCTGTACATGATCTGTGTTAGAGCAAAATGTAATTTTTCCCCCTGACAATGTGTTTATGGTTGTTAAGTTATCTTGATTGCCAAGAGAAATCTGTTTTGTGTGGCAGGCTTTCTGACTTAAAATGTCAGCCGCTGCCCCCCGCTCTGTATCCAGCCATCCTTTCAACTAATTCACAAATTGACTTGACTCTCAGCTAGGTTAAAAAAATAATTTCCTGAAAATTAAAAGTCTGGCACAATAAAAAAAAAAAAATAATTCCCATGCTGTGACCTGGAACAAATTCAGACAATACATCATCCCCAAGGTCAGATGTTTCTGGAAAAGTTTTCTGGGAATAGAAGGGATGCCTCCGTACCTTGGTGGGACATGTGAGAAGGCTATCAGTCCTATTACAGGAAAAGAGGCAGCAGAGGGCCAGAGTCATGTGACCTGGGTTTGCAATCTCCCCCACCCACACCCCCATCTCCCTGCCAGGCAATGCAGCCTTGGGTCAAGTCCGTTACCTCGGTGGACCTGAACCTGCCTTCCTAGAATGGGGGAGGCTGGCCTGGGGCTTCCAAGGCCCCTTCCCACTCCCATAGTGAATGTATTAAGGGAGCAGTGATTTCCACTAATAAGAATTTCATGGAGACTGAAATCTGGTTTTTCATGATGGATGAAAAAAAGGGAGGAAGGAATAGAAAGTGTGCCTGCAGGTCTAGAATAATCCAACCAAGTCTTAACCTCCTTTAACCCTAATTCTCTCCTCTTAGGACTGCTGCAGCAGGACATGTGGGATATTGCTATCCCCGACAGTTAACATTTGGAGAACACTTAGCATTTATCAAAATGTTTGTGTGTACACTGCAGATATAGTCAGTCTTGTGTAGTGATTAAGGGCTCGGGCTTTACATTTAAACAGTCCCAGATCATAAATGGTGTCAAACCTGACCGAAATATGACCAAACTGAAATGGCACACCAATCTCACTCACAAATAGCAATGCAAAAGTCTATTAACACGCCACATTAAAAAATACCACACCATTAGCATGTGAATACTATTTCCGAAATACAAAAATGATCCGACACCAGGAAATCTACCTTAAGAAAACTGACCATACAAATAGAATTTAGGAGAAAAATTACACTCTCACTTGTACAGAAAATGCTTTTGATAATATTGAATATCCATTCTTGATTTTTAAATCCTTAATAAAAGAGGAATAGGAATAACTGGAGAAACTATATCCATCAAGCAAAAATCCAAATAATGCTTATTGATGAATAAAGCATTCCCATTAATATCAGAAATAAGACAAGGCTATTTAACATTACTAATATTATTTAACTTAGAATTAGTAAAACAGATAGTAATAAGAGATATAAAAATTTAAAAGGGGGCAGAATTTATAGATGATATAATTGTATCTGGAATACACAAGAAAATTAACTGGAATGCCATTGTCAAAATATAATTATACTGTAGGTGGATACACTTTTTTTTTTTTTTGAGGTACCTGGCCCCAGATTGAACTCAGTACGTGGGAATCCGGTGTTCAACCACTGAGCCACATTGGCTTTCCTGTGTTGGTTTTATCATTTGTTTTGCTTGTTGTTTTTGTTTGTTTGTTTGTTTTTAGGAGGCACTGGGAACCAAACCTAGGACTTCCCATGTGGGAAGCAGGTGCTCAACTGCTTGAGACATATCGGCTCCCTGTTTTTAAAAAATCAATGGCCACCCTATGTAATATAAAAATTTTAAAAATATAATGAGGAAAAGTTTTTATTAATAAAAACAACAAATAAGATAAAGTGCTTAGAAATAAACAATAAATTTGCAAGACCTATAGAAAGAAACCTATAACATTTTAATGAAAGATATAAAAATTGTGAATTAATTAGAAGATGTATTTGGTGTTTGGATAGGAAGATAACAGTCTTCCCTAAATCAATCTATACTTTAATGATATCTCAATAAAAATATCAACAAGCTATTTTCCTGGACCTAGACTAATAGATCCTAAGTTTGATATGGAAAACTAAAAAATAAAGAATAGTCAGGGACAGGTCTTACCAAATACTAAAACATAATATAATGCAACAGTTATTAAAGCCAGTGCAGTACAGTTGCTTCAGTAGACAGACAAATAGATCAATGGAATAAAGTCTAGAAGTAAAAAAAAATATATAGAAACCTTAGTACATGATAATAATGCCTTTTTTCTTTAACCAAGAACGAAAATATGGACTATTCAAAAGATGTTGGAAAACTTCCAGGAAAGTTGGGAAAATAATAGGTCTCTACTTCGTACCTTACACTTAAATTTATTCTTGATGGTTGAAATAGGTACATATAGAAAATATTAAATAATAAAAGCAATAATTTTTTAAAAAGATTTATTTATTTCTCCCTGTCCCCCCCACCCTTCCCATTGTTTGCACTTGCTGTTGCTCTCTGTTCTGCTTATCTTCTTTTAGGAGGTACTGGGAACCGAAGCCAGGATCTCCCATGTGGGAGGGAGGTGCCCAATCGCTGGAGCCACATCTGTGCCCTGCTTCTTGTTGTCTCTCGTTGTGTCTTCTCGTTGCATCAGCTCATTGAGTCAGCTCACTGCACCAGCCCGTCACATCAGCTCGCTGTCTTGCCCGTCTTCTTTTTTTTTTTAAGATTTATTTTTCTTTATTTCTCTCCCCTTACCCCCTACCCGCCCCAGTTGTCTGTTCTCTGTGTCCATTTGCTGCGTGTTCTTCTGTGACCACTTCTATCCTTATCAGCGGCACCAGGAATCTGTGTTTCTTTTTGTTGTGTCATCTTGTTGTGTCAACTCTCCATGTGTGTGGTGCCATTCCTGGGCAGGCTGTGCTTTCTTTCATGCTGAGTGGCTCTCCTTATGGGGTGCACTCCTTGCCCATGGGCTCCATTACATGGGGGCACCCTGCGTGGCAGGGCACTCCTTGAGTGCATCAGCACTGCACATGGGCCAGCTCCACACGGGTCAAGGAGGCCCGGGGTTTGAACCTTGGACTTCCCATGTGGTTAGGCGGCCCTAACCACTGGGCCAAGTCCTCTTCCCTTGCTCATCTTCTTTAGGAGGCACTGGAAACTGAACCCAGGACTTTCCATGTGGGAGGTGGGCACCCCACTGCTTGAACCACATCCATTCCCACAATATTTTTTTTTGAGAACTCAGAGTGACAAAGACTTTCTAACACTGACCAAAAGAAAAGGGGAACAAGAGGTCACAAACTTTTTGTTTGTTTGTTTGTTTGTTTTTGGAAATTCTTTACAAAAATTTTATTTAAATTCTTATGTTCTTGTAGAAAGTGCATTACAATCAAGACTGCAAAAAGATCCTTTTAAAAATGAAGGACTTCTATCTACTCTCTGTTTTACTGCATAATTCATTTCCTATACTAACAAAATGGTAACACAGTTTTCCTTCTTTTTCTTCTTCCTGCTTTGATAGGGAAACTGACTTGAGAAGTATCTTAATAGAATGTGCCATTTAGTCCTTGCCAGGAAAGCAAAGCTTCCTACTGGCTGGACTTGAGAGCCATTGGCAGTCTTACTATACATCTCCCTGAATTTCTTTTACTCACATGCCCTACTTTATTTAAAACAACCTTAAAAAATTTTAGGCATTCAACAGTTGCTTAAGAAATGATTAAGGGAACTAAAGTTCAATTAAATTGCAACTGTTTTCACTATAAGAGTATCAAAAGTTAATAAAAATAAAATCGATGGAGAAGCACCCAATGCTAAGAAAGGGATGGATACTGCAAGTAAAAACATTGAATAACCCTGGTTTCAAGATCATACAAAAATATTTAGAATGTCTAAGAATTCAATTTACACAGTTAAAATTATTTGATTTGTTTTCAGTATGAAAGTATTTTTAATTTCTTTACCGCAGGTACAATGGCATCCAAGTCATCAATTTCTAAGATTTCAAGTAGATCATTAGAAAATGCCTGAAATGCTGGAAAAAATTCCTCATGTTCTTCTAATTTGTTGATAATGCTTTGGAGATCTTTAGGTCCCAGTACCTGCTTAACCTGTTCACTCACATCCTCATTAATCAGCCTACACAATTTTCCAACTGTGTTTTTTTTTTTAAGATTTATTATTTATTTATTTCTCTCCCCTCTGCCCCCCTACCCACCAGTTGTCTGCTCTCTGTGTCTATTCGCTGTGTGTTCTTCTGTGACCACTTCTATCCTTATCAGCAGCACCGGGAATCTGTGTTTCTTTTTGTTGCCTCATCTTGTTGTGTCAGCTCTCCATGTGGGCGGTGCCCTTCTTGGGCAGGTTGCACTTTCTTTCACACTGGGCGGCTCTCCTTATGGGGCGCAATCTTTGTGCGTGGGGCTCCCCTATGTAGGGGACACCCCTGCGTGGCAGAGCACTCTTTGCGCGCATCAGCACTGCGCATGGGCCAGCTCCACATGGGTCAAGGAAGCCCGGGGTTTGAACCGCGGACCTCCCATGTGGTAGACGGACGCCCTATCCTCTGGGCCAAGTCCGCTTCCCTCCAACTGTGTTTACCAGCACATACCATAAGGCTGAATTATCTTCAGAGATGTCAGTGGATCTGCCCACAATTCTGTTATAGGAACAAGATGCTCAAATTCACAGTAAGATCTTTATTAAAATGTTGGGCTCCTCCTTTGCTCTGTTTGTAAATTATTACTGGAGCTCTTGGATTGTGAATAATTGAATTGACACTACAGAGTACCAAAGTCTATTTCCATATGTTGGAGGAAGATGGCTGCTGATGTCTGTGAGGGTTCAGGCTTCCTGGGTTCCTCTGGGCTCAGCTCCTCGTTTCCTCCACAAGGTCAGCTGTAGACTATGAGACTCTCTAAGCTTTGCCTCTCTCCACAAGGTCAGCTGTAAACTGTCAGGCTAACAGCTCTGTCTCTTTCCCCAGGGCTCCAGCTTAAGACTTCAGCATCAAACTCCAACATCAAAACTCCAACATTAAAAGCCCTCCATAAACTTTTAAATAGATAAATTCAATTATGTGCAAATAAGAAAACTCTGCCCAGAAAAAAAAATGTCAATGGACAAATGGCATATTGAGAAGGAAATCTGGGATGTGGACTTGGCCCAGTGGTTAAGGCATCCGTCTACCACATGGGAGGTCTGCAGTTCCTTGACCCGTGTGGAGCTGGGCCATGCGCAGTGATGATGCGCGCAAGGAGTGCCGTGCCATGCAGGGGTGTGCCAGTGTAGGGGAGCCCCACGCACAAGGAGTGTGCCCCATAAGGAGAGCCACCCAGCGTGAAAGAAAGTTCAGCCTGCCCAGGAATGACGCTGCACTCTCAAAGAACTGACACAGCAAGATGATGCAACAAAAAGAGACACAGATTCCTGTGCCGCTGACAACAACAGAAGCGGACAAAGAACACGCAGCAAATAGACACAGAGAGCAGACAACTGGGGCTGAGGGGGGGAGGGGAGAGAAATAAATAAATAAATAAATCTTTTTTTTTTTAAAAGAAGGAAATTTTTCCCTAGTACATAAGAACAAAGGATTAATTTCTGAAAAAATAAATATAATCCTACAGTCAGTAAGAGCAAAAGCCAAAAAACCAATATATAAAGTAGATAGAACACAAAATTAAAATTTGAGTAAAAGTAACTATAGGGAAACGGACTTTGGCCCAGTGGTTAGGGCGTCCGTCTACCATATGGGAGGTCCGCGGTTCAAACCCCGGGCCTCCTTGACCCGTGTGGAGCTGGCCATGCGCAGTGCTGATGCGCGCAAGGAGTGCCGTGCCACGCAAGGGTGTCCCCCGCGTGAGAGCCCCACGCGCAAGGAGTGCGCCCGTGAGGAAAGCCGCCCAGCGTGAAAAGAAAGAGCAGCCTGCCCAGGAATGGCGCCGCCCACACTTCCTGTGCCGCTGACGACAACAGAAGCGGACAAAGAAACAAGACGCAGCAAATAGACACCAACACCAAAGAACAGACAACCAGGGGAGGGGGGAAATTAAATAAAATTAAAAAATAAATAAATAAAAATAAAATAAAAGTAACTATAAATGACTTTTATTTATTTATTTATTTTAAGATTTATTTTATTTCTCCCCCCCCCCGCCCCAGTTGTCTGCTCTCTTGTATCCATTCTCTGTGTGTCCTTCTGTGTCTGCTTTGCATTCTCAATGGCACCAGGAATCTGAGTCTCTTTTTGTTGCATCATCTTGCTGTGCCAGCTCTCCATGTGTGCAGTGCCACTCCTGGGTAGGCTGTGCTTTTTTTTGCATGGGGCAGCTCTCCTATCTGGGCGCACTCCTTGCACATGGGGACACACCTGCGTGGCATGGCACTCCTTGTACACAGCAGTACTGTGTGTGGGCCAGCTCACCACATGGGCCAGGAGGCCCTGGGTTTGAACCCTGGACTTCCTATATGATAGGCAGATGCTCTATTGGTTGAGTCACATCTGTTTCCCATAAATGGCCTTTATATGTGTGAAAATATACTCAACAAAATAAAATATATAAAAAATAAAAATTACAGAGAAATTTTTTTTACTTGTAATATGTTACAGGATGTAAAACAACATAAATTGATATAACTTCTGTGGCAGGCAATGTGGCAATATCTATCAAAATTTAAAATATATACTGAAGAACAAAGTACAAGGAATTTATCATTCTGCATATTTTCCCCCAAAAAGAATATTTACTGCAGCAATATTTGTGATATTTGAAGACTGAAAAACCTTGAATGTCCATCAGAAAGGGACTGTTAAAAATTCTGATTATTTCAATAAAGTGGGATGTTAAGGTGTAGGTATAGAACAGTATGCATAGCAAGTTACCATTTGTGTGAGAATAGGGAGATATTTATATGTTTTTAAAAAAAACAATAAGATATCTCTCAAAGGATATATTATAAAATATATATAAATTGGTAACAGTAATTAACCAAAAAGGAAATCAGGGGACTTGGGTATAAAAAAGAGGAGACTTATTTTTACTTTGTACCCTTTGATAAAGTTTTTTGGGTGTTTTTTTTTTTGCATTTTAAACCATGTACGTGTATTACTTGTTCCAGTTAATTGTACAAATAATGTTTAAGGAAATAAAAAATAAAGTAAAAATGAATGAAAGAAGCTTTCATGGGAGCACGTTATGATCTGGTAGAACTTTTTTCAATTCCTAACTATGTCACTTGCAAGAAGTATAACCTCAAGCAAGTTATTTCACGTCTCTGAATCTCAATTTCCTCATTTATACAATACAAACAAAAAGTGTGCCTACTGGATATGACTGATGTGATATTTAAGAAGCTAAGCACAGTTGTCAGGCAAATGTGGAACATTCAACTTAAATGATAGTTACCATTATTACTTTGTCATTTAAGTCTCACAAAAATCTTAAGGGGCAAGGAGGAAAGCCTGTTGTTATCCCACCCCCATTTTACTAGTGAGGGAAGTGGATTTTGATAATAGATTCCAATAGATTCAAAAGACTCAAGATTCCAAATATCGTGTCTTCCGTTCATACCTGAAATATTTAAAAATTCTGAAAAAATAAAACCTCTTTCTATTTAAGGCAACAATTCCAGTAATGCTCATGTCTAGACCACATGAGTTGCAAACCCCAGTTTTTCACAATAATTGATTATTGCAGGGAAGCGGACTTGGCCCAGTGGATGGGGCATCTGCCTATCACATGGGAGGCCCACGGTTTAAACCCCAGGCCTCCTTGACCCGTGTGGAGCTGGCCCATGCACAGTGCTGATGCACGCAAGGAGTGCTGTGCCACGCCGGGGTGTCTTCCACATAGGGGAGCCCCAGCGCAAGGAGTGCGCCCCATAAGGAGAGCCGCCTAGCGCGAAAGAAAGTGCAGCCTGCCCAGGAATGACACTGCACACAGGGAGAGCTGACGCAGCAAGATGACACAACAAAAAGAAACAGATTCTGGGTGCCACTGATAAGGATAGAAGTGGTCACAGAAGAACACACAGCGAATGGACACAGAGAGCAGGCAACTGGGGTGGGGAAGGAGAGAGAAATAAATAAAAAATAAGTCTTTAAAAATAATAATTGATTATTGTATGTCGATCATATTATCACTCTTTACATAGAGAACCACCTTATTACTAGATAAAAGATATCATGTGATAATATATATAAAATAGCCATAGCTCAAAACTATCATTCACCAGGCAAGCTTAAGAGGATTCAGTCTTATTAAATTCACTATAATTAAGAGCATTACAGAGAGCGGGCTTAGCCCAGTGGTTAGGGCGTCTGTCTACCACATGGGAGGTCCGTGATTCAAACCCTGGGCCTCCTTGACCCGTGTGTAGCTGGCCCATGCGCAGTGCTGATGAGCGCAAGGAGTGCCCTGCCACGCAGGGGTGTCCCCCGTGTAGGGGAGCCCCAATTGCAAGGAGTGCGCCCCATAAGGAGAGCTGCCCAGCGCAAAAGAAAGTGCAGTCTGCCCAAGAAGGGCGCCACCCACACGGAGAGCTGACACAACAAGATGACGCAACAAAAAGAAACACAGATTCCCATGCCACTGACAACAACAGAAGTGGACAAAAGAAGAAGACACAGCAAATAGAAACAGAGAACAGACAACCAGGGTGGGGGGGAGGGGAAATAAATAAATAAATAAAATCTTTTTTAAAAAAGAGCATTATAGTTGTTTATGAACCAAGGATAAGAATGATAAAATACCCCTCAACTCTCTTATTTCTTGTTTCCAGGGCACAGTTCTATTGCCACTATTGTCTTTGGTCTTGTTTGATTGCAAGGAGCTTCCCAGCCAGAGAAATATGACCCAGAATACTTTCCAGATAAAAATGACAACTTCAAGAAAACAGAATACTTTGTGCCTTTTTTTCTTAGTAAATACAAATAAACCCACCCAGACCACACACATGCACATCCTGGATAATTTTCAGTTTCACTGAATTTATTGCATATCTAAGTAATCCACTGACAATAAAAAAGTTAATCAAATCAAACTGTTATAATCCCCCAAGTTTGGATGGAGTCATTTAAGTCTGTACAGTTGAATCAGGTAAGTCATCCACGGACTACTTTGTTGTCTGGTGATTGCGTGTAATGCCAATTTAATGAGATAAAACAAGTCAATCCAATTCAGCTGTCACATATTACCAAATGAAAAAGGAATCTGCTTTCGAAAAAATTTGGCAGTTGATTTCCCCTTTATAATAGTAGCTTTTCTGGAAGAAAAAAAAAGTACCTTTTCCTTTCTTCTTTTTCCAGTGTTACCTGTTATTGATTTTCTGGCTTTTATAGTCTGAGACCTATCAAGAAACCCTGGCCACATTATCGGCCTTCTTCCTTCTGAAATTCAGAGCCCCACAGATGCACACTTGTACAAAAGCGTGTTGGTACCAGTCACTATTTCCATGTAATCCCTAAGGAAGTGGTTGTAGCTTAGTAGTTGAGAACCTGCTTCCCATGTTCGAGGTCCCGGGTTCAATCCCCGGAAACCCCTAAAAAAAAAAACACTAAAGCAGATTTGATGCCATATCATGGGGCTTTAAAAAAAGCATTGGTTCATTCTGTGCAATCTATTCAGTAACCTAATTTCCCTTAATATATCATGCTAAATGATAGCCATTGGTATTAGATATTCTTCCATATAAACATTTTTAGGTTGCCTTGCATGATGGATGCACAATGATTTATTTAATCAAATTCTAGATGGGTATATAGGCTTCATCTAATTCACCAATATCATAAATAATGATGTAAGTGACATCCTCATAGATAGATCTCTGTTGCCTACAGATAAATCCCCAGAAGGAGGATCATTGAATTAAGGAGTGTAAATTTCTTTGGAGAATTTTGAGATGGTCTTGCTAAATATTCCTCTAGAAAAACCACCTCCAGCAGTTTATAAAAGTTCCCCTTTATGATCAGTGTTTCCAGTGGCTTTCGGGGGCACACTGTATTTCAGCATGAAGCCAGCGAATGGGTATGTTTCCTCCTTCCAGGGAAACGGGCCTGTGCCAGGGAGGGTCTGGCCCATGGAGATATTCCTGTCCCTCCCCGCCCTCCTGCAGAACCTCTCCCTGAAGCCCCTGGTTGAGCCAAAGGCATTAGACAGCAAGCCTCTTGTCCCTGGGCTTATCAGCATCCCACCACCCTACAAACTAAGTCTTATTCTTAGAGAAAAGAACATTTTTCTTTAACCACTCAAATCAAAGTAATTGCTTTTATTCCCTCTAGATATCGTCCATCTCTTCCTTTTAAATACAGCCTAGGACGGAAACACTACTCACTGAAAACATGATGAACATTTGTTTAAATCTACAAATCCCTTGACAAAAAGGAGCTGTTTCCTGAAAAGCCCAAGGTTACAAACAATATTTTACAGTACCGGATAAACCATACTCGAGTGGAACCAAGCCCAGACCCAAGAAGGCCTTTATCAGAGGCAATCAGCAAATAGCATAGTTGTCAATAGCTTTGTGACTTTGAAGATATGCTAATTTTTGGTAATACGTTATTTTAAGATAGACAAATTAATATAAAGTACCTAATATAAGTACCTAAGGGTACTTTTCTATCTCCCATTGAAATCACTTATGTGCTTTCTGCCACATTCATAAAATAAAGCCTTATTTTCACAATGTATTTTCTTTGTATGTTTGACTTTATTTGAAGTCTGAAAAAAATCTATTTACTGAAAAAGAAATCTGTGTGCTGAAGTAGAATATGATAAATAGATTAAAGTAAACGATAACTTCCTATCACAAAACTATCCCTACCCTGCCTATCTATTTGTAACCATTGATTTACACAGGACTCAAGGAGCCTCCTTGGATAAGAAGTCAAACCATGTTCACAACTAAGATTTGGACATGCATTGCTGTGTTCAGATCAGAAAATGGTGAGGGATGGGGTTGGAGGTTAGAGAGCAAGATGTCAAGTTGCAAGGAAAGACTGAGCATTGCTAAGAGAACAGTGACTCAGAGAAGAATAGCGGTGACAGCTGCCCCTACTGTGGCCCAGCAGAAGGAAGAGAACAGCAGCTTCCACAAAAGGATGGCTGGACTCACAGACGCCAGCCCAGACTCCAAAATTGGGAGGGAAACAAACTTTAAAAGTGGAGGTAAAGTACTTGAATTAGATAGGCAGGGAGTTCCAAATGTAGGCTTTGGATCTAAATGTCAAGGTGATTTATTAACGTAGATGTGTTCTCTGCCTTCCTCCCACCCTCATGCCTGTTTCCAGCTAAAAGAAATTATGCCTTTTGTCACGCAGATTCTCCCCCTTCCAGGCATGTGTAGAAGAGTTTTGAAGCTGCTGGCTGGGTTCCCTGATTCGGGATACAGAATTATTAGAATGAGGAGACACTAAACCAAAGAGGAAACTGAAGTTTGCAAGGCCAGTTTAAACTACACAATAAAGAACTCAAAAAGAAGGGAAGAGGGAACAGAAGGAGAAAGGTAAGAGGGTGATAATTGGGGGAAGGGTTTGATTTGATTTGGTCACTTTTGGGGGACAGGGAACAGACAAGTGAGAAATCCTACTTGAGCAAGGGAATCGAGAAATATGGGAAGGGAGTTAGAGAAATGTGGCTGTAGTAATGTTCTCTGCAAGATAGAAATAAAGAACAGAATTCCTTTTAAATTACTTTTAAATTACTCCTGGAAGTATACTTAATTACTCCTGGCAGAAATGCTCTTCACATGCAGCTCCCGTCAGAAACTAAGCCACGTGGTGAAGTCTGGAACCACAGATTGGAGAGGAATCTGGATTACAGATCTCTTTGTACATGTGTACCCTGTTGAGATGAAATTGAATAAATATCACTTTGAGCAAGTCCCTTAATAGTTCCCAACTTTGATTTCCTCATCTGTAAAATGGAGATCACCACACCCACTTTCAGAGTGCTAATGAAGATTAATTGAGCAAAACTGTTATCTAAAGATGTGTAATAGTGCATTGAAATGAACCTCTCCATACCGGTTTCAAATATGAAACATCCCAAAGCAAAATGCTAGATCACCCATCAGGAGTTACAAAAGAGGTAATCAAAAATAGGTTCTACAATCCTTAGCCTCCATCAGAGGATATAAAAGGTTGAAGTAGAAGAAGAGCTTTTCTTAGGAGTGAATTGTCAGAGTGCTGTGTATTTTCTTCCTTTCACCAAAGGCAATTTAAAATGCTGCTTCCCCATCAAAGCAAGCTGAGCAAAAGGGAGTTCAAGAGAACTACTTGGCCCAGTGGTTAAGGCATCCGCCTACCACATGGGAGGTCTGCGGTTCAAACCCTGGGCCTCCTTGACCTGTGTGGAGCTGGCCCATGTGCAGTGCTGATGCGCACAAGGAGTGCCATGCCACACAGGGGTGTCCCCTGCGTAGGGGAGCCCCACGCGCAAAGAGTGCGCCCCATAAGCAGAGCCTCCCAGCGTGAAAGAAAGTTCAGCCTGCCCAGGAATGGTGCCGCACACACAGAGAACTGACAGAACAAGATGACGCAACAAAAAGAAACACAGATTCCCGTGCTGCTGACAACAGAAGTGGACAAAGAAGACGCAGCAAATAGACACAGAACAGACAACAGGGGTGGGGGCGGGGAGGGAGAGAAATAAATAAATAAATAAATCTTTTAAAAAACTTTGTTATTTTAAAAAAAAAGAGAACTACTTGGAAAGCTTTACAGATATTTCAAGGAGTCGGAGTAGCAGAACATGTTGGGGTCTGAGATATACCTAGGAACGTCTAATGGTGAAAGACAATGGCAGGGACTGTTCTGGGAATGGCCTACACAGTGTCAAAGGATGTGTGAGTGCTTCTCAAAAATGAGATAGTAGCCATATGAGAAAGATAATACACATACACACATGTATTATGTATATATAAACATATGTTTTTATATATGTATGCATATATGACAGATACTAATCTGAGTATCTGAGGGTCTCAGTTCCAGAGAATGTCCCATGGTACACAATATTAAATCTTCAATCTATTTTGAAAGCTTATTACATTGGGGAAGTTCAGGAGTCTGTTAAAAATAATATTTTCTGCTTATTAAGAGAGGTGCTATGCCAAGAGCAGGAGTCCAGGATCACCAAGCAGCCTTGATTTGGGTGTTTTTCTCAGCCTCAGAACTGTAAGCTTTAACCCAATAAATCCCATTGTAAAAGACCACTCATTTCTGGTATATGCAATGGCAGTCTTTAGCAAAATAAAACAACCTCCAATAATCGCTCAGACCTTGGTCTATCTGAAGTTGTCAGCAAACCTGGCTCTCCTGGCCTTGCTGATCCTGCTCCTGAACCCATGTTTTTCTCAGAACCCCAATAACCTGAATCCAGTCTTTTGACTGGACCACTTAGAAATTAAGGCTTACATGCCAGTAGAGAGTACTCTCCCTTTGGGGTAACATCTCTATAAGAAATGTTCAAAATGCATTCAGTACCAATAAATTACCTGCTGGGAGTCTTCTACAGCATTTATTCCATGTTAAGAATACATACAAGGGAGCTGAGGTGACACAAGAGGTTGAGTGCCTCTCTCCCAGTCTGGAAGTTCCCAGGATCAGTTCCTGGTGCTACTTAAAGAGAAGACAAGCAAACACAGAAGAGTACACAGCGAATGGACACAGAAAGCAGACAGCAAGTGCAAAACAACAAGGGAGGGAATAAATAAATAGAAGAATACAAACAAGGGGAAGCTGATGTGGCTAAAGAGATTGGGCTCCTGTCTACTATATGGGAGGTTCAGGGTTCGATTCCCAGGGCTCCTGATGAAGGCAGTCTGGCCCATGTGGCGAGTTGGCCTGTGCAGCAAAATGACACAATAAAAAGAGACATAGAGGAGAGACAATAAGAGATGCTGCAGATCAGGGAGCTGAGATGGTACAAAAGACTGAGCACTTCTCTCCCACTCTGGAAGGTACCAGGATCAGTTCCCAGTGCCACCTAAAGAGAAGATAAGCAGACAATGGATACAGAGAGCAGACAGCATTGGGGGAGGGGGAGAGCAGAGGGAGAATAAATAAATAAATCTTTTTAAAATAACACAGGGAGTGGCTGACTTGGCCCAGTGGTTAGGGCGTCCATCTACCACATGGGAGGCCCATGGTTCAAACCCCGGGCCTCCTTGACCCATGTGGAGCTGGCCCATGCACAGTGCTGATGTGCACAAGGAGTGCCCTGCCATGAAGGGGTGTCCCCCGCGTAGGGAAGCCCCACGTGCAAGGAGTGCGCCCCGTAAGGAGAGCCGCCCAGCACGAAAGAAAGTGCAGCCTGCCTGCCCAGGAATGGTGCCGCACAAATGGAGAGCTGACTCAACAAGATGATGCAACAAAAAGAAACACAGATTCCCGTGCTGCAGACAACAACAGAAGCGAACAAAGAAGACTCAGTGGATGGACACAGAACAGACAACCATGGCGGGGGGAGGGGAGAGAAAAAAAACAACACAAGGAAGTGGATGTGGCTCAAGTGGTTGAACACCTGCTTCCCCCATAGAAGGTCCTGCGTTCAGTCCCTGGTGACTCCTAAAAACAAACAAAAAATGAACTCAGGGAAACCAATGTGGCTCATTGGTTGAGCACTGGCTTCCCACATATGAGATCCCAGGTTCAATCCCTGGCCCCAGTACCCCGCCCCATCAAAAAAAAGAGATAATATGTATTGATACTGTAATTCATCTGGAAATGCTGCAAGGGACCTAGAAGAGCCAAAAAATCTTGAAGACTAAAATTTGAAGACTCATCCTTCCTGATTCCAAAAAGCTTGCTACAAAGCTTTAGTAATCAAGACAGTGTGGTATTGGCATAAGGATAGCTATATAGATCAATGAACTAGAACTGAGAGCCAGAAATAAACCCTCATATTTACAGCCAATTGATTTAAAAACAAAAAAAAATTTTTAGTCAGCTGATTTTTGACAAGAATGCCACAACAACTCAGAGAGGGCAAGATTTCAACAAATGATACTGGGACAACTGGGTATTACATTCAGAAATGTGAAGTTGGACCTCTTCCATAAGCCACAGAAAAATATTAATTCCAAATCGATCAGAGACCTAAACATAAGAGCTAAAACTATTAAAACTCTTAGAAGAAAACATAAGAATAAATCTGTATGACCTTGGACTAGGCAATGGTTTCTTAGAAAAGACACCAAAAGCACAAATGACAAACTAAAAATAGATAAAATGAACTTCATGGAAATTAAAAACTTTTGTGCTTCAAAGGACACCATCAAGAAAGTGAAAAGACAACACAGAATAGAAGAAAATATTTGCAAATTATATATCTGAAAAGGGACTTATGTACAGAATATACAAAGAGTTCTTTCAAGTCAATAATGAAAAGACAAATCACACAATTTAAAAATGGGCAAAGGAAGCTAAAACTAAGAGAAGAAAGATCAATGGTTTCCAGGGTTTGGACAGAAGGAGGAAAGGATTGAAAAGGTGAAGTATAGGGAATTTTTGGGCAATGAAACTATTCTGTACGATACTATAACGATGAATACATAAGGCATTTGTCAAAACCTGTAAAACTTTACAGCACAAAGAGTGTATCTTAATGTATGCAATTAAATACAAAAAAAGTCATTTAAGAGGATGGGGGATCCAGGAAGAAATGTAGACTGTGATGAATGTACGAAACAACCTCACTGAGGAAGGTGGTGGAAAAGGTGCTAACCTAAGTAACTTTGGAAATGAGTGGAATCTCTAAGACTAAAGACAAAAGGAATTGCACATAGGCATTGTATCTAGCTGATAAAGTTGTTCCCATGAGGGTACAAGCTAACAATTCTGATACTCATATATATGTATCCTGGAATCAAACAATTATGAAAATGGATGGTGAATAGTGGGAACCAGATTTCTCCCTGTTGGAGTAGGAATTTACAGATAAGCAGGGGGAGGAGGCTAGATTGATTCGTACGGTTATAGATTAGAGTTAGAGTGATCCGTAGGAAGTCATATTTTGCTTACTAAAGATACAGATGTTACATATAGAAATATTTATAGATATGTGATATATGCACGAGTTGTATGGGCCTAAAAGCAAGCAATACCCCTGAGGCAATAAGCACATCCAGCACTCAGATCTTGATATCTAATACCATACTCCAAAAAAAGCAACCAGGGCTCTTTGGAGAATGGCCGATTATAGTTCTTGGGCAGAAAAATATACAAGATAATCCTGGACCATTCTGTAGTGCTAGAAAATAAGGAGCTGCTAAAAATGAAAAAAAATTAAAAAAAAGGAATGCAAAAATTGTCTACATAAATGGGGATATGTCAAAGGGACACAGGAGCCAACTGAAAGAGCTCCCAATGGCCAAAGCTGGAATTTAGGAAACACAAAATAAAGTTATATTGGCTTCTATCCAAGGGTATAAAATAAATATCCCCAAGTCTATACTGATATAAATAAATGACCAACTAAGTAAGTAAATGGGGGAGAAAAGATAAATCTTCCATGCCAAAGAATTCCAAATGATTTATGTAGATACTTTACCTTCCAGGAGGTGGAGCCTAACTCAGCAGTACTTAAGTGTGGGCTGTGCATAGACTCCCTTTCAAAGAGTACTGTATGGAAAGTGGGGAAAGAGTAACTTTACCATGTTGACAAACACTCAGCCAGGTGATATGAAGTCAAAATCAACAATGATAAGTTGGTAGTAGGTACCTCAGCCTACTCATGAGAAAAACGGACAAATTCCATTAGAGGGTCATCCTACAAAACACTTGACCAGTATGCTTCAAAATTGTCAAGGTCATCAAAACTGAGGAAAGTCTAAGAGACTGTTACAGCCAAAAGGAGCCTAAGGAGTCTAAGGACAACATTATTATAGGTAATGTGATATCCTGATATATTAGTCAGGGTTCTCTAGGGAAACAGAATCAACAAGAGATATCTGTCAATAGTATGCGATTTTATCAGAGTCTCTCATGATACTGAGGGGATGCACAAGTCCAGGTTCTGCAGGCAGACTGCAAACGGGCTCCAACGAAAGTCCAATGAAGGTTCTTGATGAGTTCTGGGAGATGTTGGCTGTCCAAAGAGGAGCTGGGAAATTCTCTCTGAATGCTGGAATCACTTCTCCTTTTAAGGCATTCAACTGATTAGATAAAAAGTGTCACTTATTGCTGATGGCAATCTCCTTGATTGATGTTATTGTAATCAGCTATCTATGATTTACCACTGCAGTAAAGTCAATGGTGACTGAAGTTCATAAATGCCTTTGTATTACAGTTAGCCCAATGCTTGCTTGACCAAACGACTGGGCACAATTACCTGGCCGAGTTGATATATTGGCCTAACCATCATACCTAGATAGGCTCCTGAACAAAACAAAAAACTTTAGGTAAAAACTAAAGTAATCCTAAGTAAATATGAGCTTAATTAATAACAATTTATCAATATTGGTTCATTAATTGTAACAAATGTACCATACTAATATAAGATGTTAATAATAGAGGAAATTAGGTGCAGGGTATATTGGAACTCTTTGTACTATCTTCTTAATTTTTCTAAACTTCTAAAACTGTCCTAAAAAAATAAAGTCTCTTTTAAAAATGTGGACAAAGGAGTTAAGTGTATAATTCTTCAAAGAAGATGTAAGAATGGCTAATAAGAATATGAAAAGATGCTCAATATCCTTAGTCATTAAGGAAATGCAAATCAAAATCACAGTGAGATACCGCTTCACACCCATTAGGATAGTTATAATAAAAAAGACAAGTGTTAGCAAGGATGTGGAGAAATTGCTGGTGGGATTTTAAAGTGTGCAGTCATTTGTCAAATAGTTCCTCAAAATGATAAACATAGACTTACCATATGACCTAGCATTGTAACACTTGCTATCTACCCAAAAGGACTGCAATACATCCACATTAAAAAAAAAATAACTTGTATATGACTACTCTTAACAATATTAGTCATAATAGCCAAAAAGTGGAAACAACCTAAATGTCCATCAGCAGATGAATAGATAAACAAAATGGAACATTATTTGACAAGTAAAAAGAATGAAGTACTAATATAGGTTACAACATTAATGAACCTTGAAAATATTATTCTAAGTGAAAAGAGCCAGTCACAAAAGACCCCATATTTATTCTTCACTTTATATGAAATATCCAGAATAGGCAAATCCTTACAGACAGAAACTAGGTGAGTGGTTGCCTAGAGAGGGGAACTTGGGGTGAAATAAGAAGTGACTGCTAATAGGTATAGGGTTTCATTTTGAGATGATGAAAATATTCTGAAATCATATATTTATGATGGTTATAGAACTTAGAATATTCTTAAAAACACTGAACTGTAACCTTTAAATGGGTGAATTTAATTTTATGGTATATGAATTACATCTCAATGAAACTATTAACTATGGTCTATAAGTTACTTTAATTGTATTTCTTCCATGCAATCACATATTCTTACCACCTTCTAGTTCATAGAAGAACATTTTTTATTTGTATTATTAACAATTCACCTCTGGGTTCACTATGTTTTCAGTCTCTAGATTATTCTCTAGCTTTCTTTCTTTTGACATTTACATCCCTTGACTACCCCTTATAGTCAAATCCCATTTATAAAGCAACTATGCTAATTATACTCACTATAATGTGTTATCATCAACTCTACCCATTTCCACACTTTTACAATAAAATAATTGAAAAGTCTACATATATTAAGCATCTGTACCCTTTCTCAGTCCTTATACTATCTCTTAGTAATTTATAGTCTAGGGTTTTTTTGTTTTGTTTTGTTTTGTTTTGCTTTAAAGATTATTTTACTTTATTTTATTTATTTCTCTCCCCTTCCCCCCCATGGTCTGCTCTCTGTGTCCATTTGCTGTGTGTTCTTCTGCATCTGCTTGCATTATTAGGTGGCACCGGGAAACTGCATCTCTTTTTTGTTGCTTCATTTTGCTGCATCAGCTCTCTGTGTGTGTGGCACCACTCCTGGGCAGACTGTACTTTTTTCATGTCGGGATGCTCTCTTTGGGGGCACACTCCTTGCGTGTGGGGCACCTCTATGCAGGGGCACCCCTGCATGGCACAGCATTCCTTGTGTGCAAGCCAGCTTACACACAGGTCAGGAGGCCCTGGGGATTGAACCCTGGACCCTCCATATGGTAGAGAGATGCTCTATCAGTTGAGCCAAGTTCACTTCCCTGTAGTATAGGTTTTAACTCCATGTGTTTGTTGTTTGTATTTAGTTCATATTAGTGAGACCATATAATATTTGTCCTTTTGTGTCTGGCATATTTCACTTAGCATAATGTTCTCAATATAGCCAACTTATTTTTTACAAGATGACAAAGACTGCTCAATTGGTGAAGAATAGTCTCTTCAACAACAACAAAAAAATGGTGTTCGGAAAAGTGCATCTCCATCTGCAAAAAAAGGAGGATCCCTACCTCACACCATATACAAAAATCAACTCAAAATGGACCAAGACTTACATGGAAGAACTAGAATTATCAAACTCTTAGAAGAAAATGTAGGAAAACACCTTTAGGATCTTGGGTTAGGCAATGTTTTTTTAGGTAATATACCCAAAGTACAAGCTGCAAAAGAAAAAATAGATAAATGATAGCTCACCAAAATAAAAAACTTTTGTTCCTCAAAGGACTTTATCATGAAAATAAAAAGACAACCTATATGGGAGAAAATATTTGGAAACCACATATCTGATAAAAGATTAATATCCAGTATATATAAAGACATCCTTCAACCTAACAACAAAAAGACAGACAATCCAATTTTAAAATGGGCAAAAGACTTGAACAGATATCTTTCCAAAGAAGATATACAAATGACATGAAAGCACATAAAAAGATGCACAACACTATTAACCATTGGAGAAATGCAAATCAAAACCATGAGATACCATTTCACATCCATTAGAATGGCTGCTATTAAAAAATCAGAAAATAACAAGTGTTGGAGAGGATGCAGAGAAACAGGAACACTCATTCTTTGCTGGTGGCATTGTAAAATGGTGCAGCCACTGTGGAAGACAGTTTGGCAGTTCCTCAGAAAGCTAAGTATAGATTTACCATATAACCTGGCAATCCCACCACTAGGTATATACCAAAAGAATAAAAAACAGGAGCTCAAACAGATATTTGCACACCAATTGTTCACAGCAGCATTATTCACAATTACCAAAAGATGAAAGCAACACAAGAATCCATCAACTGATAAATGGACAAATAAAATGTGGTTAACTCCTGAGAACCTCCATGTTGCTCAAGTGTGGCCACTGCCTAAGCCAAACTCAGCTTGTCAGTGCATTACCTTCCCCCCAGCATGGGACATGACTCCTGGGGATGAGCCTCCCTGGCGCCGAGGGATTACCACCAATCACTAACTGGTGATGCAACTAGAAAAAGACTTTGAATAAAAGGGGGAAATGGTAAAGACAAATGAGTTTATATGGCTAAGAGTCTTCAAAAAAGAGACAGAAGGTCATCAGAGGGGTCACGCTTATGAACACCTCAATAAGATCCCAGAGACAGCCAAAGTAGATACAACACCAGGTTCTACAGTCATGGCAGTTGGCTCTGGAGTCCAGTGCCTTGCCAGTGGGCCCTTCTTTGGAATTTGTGTTCCTGAGTGAGGTGGAGTTGGACTCAGATGTGACCTTTCTACATATGCCTCTTCTGTCATCTTTACTGAATCTGTTGTTGGTGCTGGGGTTGGTGTATACCCAGGAGACTTGAATCTCTGGAGTGGCCATGTGCCAGCTGGGCCCTGAGCCTCAGCAGAGTTGCAACTTCTACTCTCCGGTTCATTGGACTTACCCAGGTAAGCTAACAGGGAGGTGAAGATGGTCAACCACCACACCAGGGAACTGAGAGTGTCTACAACTCCAAGCAGGAGAATTGCAACCATCAACCATGTGGTTCTAAGCCACCTCTCAATATAGAGGTGGAGTGGAAATCACCATTCCAGGGTCCACAGGATAGAGGAATAAAATATGGAGTAAAGTGGACTTACTTTTATTCTACTATAGAACTATCGTGACTAGGAATGGAAGAAACTGTAGCACTGATCTGGCAAAAGTGGCCAGAGTTGCTGAGGACAGGGAGAGGGAAGAAGAGGTATGATGTGGGGGCATTTTTGGGACTTGGAGTTGTCCTCAATGAGATTGCAGGGACAGATGCTGGATATTATATATCCTGCCATAACTCACTGAATGGACTGGGTGAGAGTGTAAACTACAATGTAAACTATAATCCATGCAGTGCAGTGTTTTCCCAAAATGTATTCACCAAATGCAATGAATGTGCCACAAGGATGTAAGAGGTTGTTGATGTGGGAGGAGTGGGGTGGAGTGTGGTGTGTGGTATGTGGGAACCTTATATATATATATATATATATATATATATTTTAAAGATTTATTTTTTATTCATTTCTCTCCCCTTCCTCCCCCCACCCGAGTTGTCTGCTCCCTGTGTCCATTTGCTGTGTGTTCTTCTGTGACCACCTCTATCCTTATCAGTAGTACCGGGAATCTGTGTTTCTTTTTGTTGCATAATCTTGTTGTGTCAGCTCTCCGTGTATGTGGTGCCATTCTTGGGCAGGCTACACTTCCTTTTGCGCTGGGCAGCTCTCCTTACGGGGCGCATTCCTTGCGCATGGGGCTCCCCTACACGGGGGACACCCCTGCGTGGCAGGGCACTCCTTGCGTGCATCAGCGCTGCGCATGGGCCAGCTCCACACTGGTCAAGGAGGCCCGGGGTTTGAACCTTGGACCTCCCATGTGGTATGCGGACACCCTATCCATTGGGCCAAGTTCGCTTCCCTATATTTTTTAATGTAACATTTTTTGTGATCTATGTATCTTCCAAAAAATACAATTAAAAAATAAAATAAAAGCTGTGGTATATACATACATGTAATGGAATATTATTCAGCCATAAAAGAATGAAGTCCTGATACATGTGACCATATGGATGAACCTTGAAAACATCAAGTTGAGTGAATAAGCCACACAAAAGGACAAATTTTGTATAATCTCACTGATTTGAAGCAATTAAAATAAGCAAACTCATAGAGTCAGAGTCTAGAATATTGGTTACCAGGGGACAGGGTGGGGATAGGAAATGGGAAGTTAAGGCTTAAAATATACAGGGTTCCTATTTGGAATGATAGACATTTTAATAATGGATGGTGATGATGGTAGCACAGCATTGTAAATGCAATTAATAGCACTAAAATATATATCTGAATGTGATTAAAAGGGGAAATGTTAGATTGTATATATGGTAACAGAAAAATAATTTTTTTTTAATCCATGGAACTACGCTACACAAACAATGAACACTGTGTTAAATTGTGGACTTTAATTAGTAGTACAATTATAAAAATGTGCTATCAGCAATTGTAAAAAATGTTCCACACTAATGCAAGTTGTTGCTGGTAGGGTGGTATATGGGAATCCTGTATTTTATGCAAGCTTGTTCTATAATCCCACAATACCTCTAATAAAGAAAAAAACATTTGGCCTTAGTGATGTCAAATATTAAGTCTCAAAGACATTTGCATACTCCTGCAGAATTAATTTAGAGTGATCAGCCCTAGCTCTGAATTTGGTAATGCTGGACTCAGCTTCATATTTGAGGTCATTTGAGTGAACGCCCATAGATTTCTGTTTGCAGGGCTCTGACAAACCAAATCCAAGTTTGCTCAGGACTTTCTTTCCCACTTATCTTCTCTACCACTTTCTAGCAGGTAAGGAATATTCTTGGTCTTCTGTGATGGTGCAGTTAAACTGGGGAAAAAATCAGGGGCTTAGACAATTATTTTTGTCTTCGAGATCAGGATTTGCTTCAGGTGGCAGCATAAAGTAGGAGACAGCTACTAAGTTTTGGAATCTGATCAAATCTGACACTTTCTAGCTGTGTGACATTGGACAGGTCTAGATCATCCCTAATTTCATTTGAAAAATAGAATTAATATAATGTTCCATTATATAATAGTGACATATCAGATTTCTCTTTTACTTTCTTATAATCATACTGTATTTCTCTGAACCTAAGATGCCATCTGTTTTAAGACATATTCCAGTTTCAGAAATATTCTCATATGAAATAAAGAGCACTTGAGAATCAATGAAATGTAATTGCCCTTACTATATTTTGATCCATAGTCTCTTATTGGTTCAGTTACCAGGTTAATCGAAGCCTGTTATGTGGTAGTCTCTTCATCCCTGATTACCAGATCATTTAGAGTCAAGTTTCTATTTTCCAGTTAACCTTCTGCCTGGTGCCCTGATACCCTCTTTGATGTTACATCAGTAAACACACCTCACATTAGTTTCTCAAACTCAGAAAAAGCCACTTTACTCCTGACAAGGATTACACAGGTACAGGCTATTTACAAATTAGGCAACACTGGTATACAAAATGGTTTCAGAGTCCACGCCACGTGTGCTTTCCATTGGCTAGAGGGCAATCTGAGTCAATATTTTGCTGAACCAATGAAAGCCCTGTTGAGTGCAGGGCTAGTGGGGGGGGGGGCATATGAACCTAGATTTCTGGAATTCTACTTAGTATCCTGCCTGTTCTAAAGTCACTAAAGTGTAAGTGCAGTTCTTTATTTTTGTCACATTTGTTGAATATCTGTTTTATGCCAGGTATAGGCTAGGGACTGAGAAGCCAGAAACATATTTGGTCCTTGGTTTTAAGGACCTTATATTTTATTCAGGGAAGACAAACAAACCAACAATTATAGCACAGTGTGATATTTATAGAGAAGTGTGTGCAGTGTGTAGTAAAGAATGCTTCCTCAATTCTATGGAAGCACAGACAAGGGTAGGGGATAGAAAAGGGTTAGAGAAAATGATGCTTAAACTTAGTTTTGAGCATCTCACTCTGTAGCACACCCGCACCCATGTCTGGGGTTATGTGTTATTTTTCTTAATAAACTCTTTACTCCCTTGCCTACCCTAAAAAAGAAAAGAAAGAAAGAAAGAAAGAAAGAAAGAAAGAAAGAAAAACAACAACAACTGAGTTTTGAAACACGAGTAGGAGTCAGTTAGTTTCTGAATGCAGAGAGAAACAGGGGATCTGATGCAGGAAAGGCAGTAAGCATCAGATGATGGAGGGCCTTGTTGCCAGGTAAAGAGGTTTGGACTTAACTGAGGAGAATGGGGAACCAATAAAGGGTGTAAGCAGTGGAAGGAAGGGGCAAGCAGGAGATGAGATGTGGTCTGCACGGAAGAGAGACCTGTGGGCTGCTGTGTGGAGTGTAGAGTGGGAGCCCAGGCAACAAGACAAATGGGGGGCTGTTGCAATACACTAAGCAAGGATGAATGAGAGCAGAACTGAGGCGGTGGCAGTGGAGGTGAAGAGCAAGGGGCAGCTGTGAGGATCATCCAGACAGAAAAAACTAAGAGGGCGGAGTGTGCGAGTAAATGTGGGAAATGAGTGAGAAAAGAATTTAGGACGGCTCCCAGATTTTTTATTTGGGCAACAGGTGGTGCCATTTCCTAAGATACAGAAGGATAGAGGAGGAGGAATGGCTGTGGAGGAAGAGATGCTCCATTTAGATTCAAACAGATTGTATTTAGGTCCTTAAGGAACAGGCAAAAGGCAAAAGCATCCCAGCCCAGGCAATTAAAAAATAACAAATACAATTAATATATACAGTTTTACAGAACTTTTATTGAAAACTGAGAATTAATTGGAGCAGATAATATGTGTGGGTGTCTGAGGGGCATTAATTTGGAAAGGAGAAGCCAACTATTTATAGAGAGCGCTGACAATCCAACACTGGAAGTTGAGCTTGAATTAAAAAATAGAGGAAGGGAGTGAGTATAGCTCAGTGGTTAAGCATCTGCTTTGCATACATGAAGTCCTGGGTTCAATCCCCAGTATCTCCTAAAAAAAAAAAGTAGAAAACCCAGGATTTGTTGGGACTGTGTTTTGAAGAAAGCAGTATTCAAGAATCCTTACTGTGGTAGATTTGAGTTAAAGAGAATAGAGGAAGGGTATTTTTAAATTCACTTCCAACTTTTCAAACTGAAATTGAAAGAGCAAAAAATGAAAGTTACCTACACCATTCATGAAACAAGAAAAAAAAAAGTTATAAAACAAATCTGTGAATAATGGCTGCCAAATAAAGTGAATTTTTAAAAGATATTTATTTATTTGTTCTATCCCCCCGCCCTGAGTGGCTCCCTTGTCTGTCTGCTGGTCTTCTCCAGGAGATACCGGGAACCAAACCCAGGATCTCCCATGTGGGAGGTGGGGACCCAACTGCTTGAGCCACACCTGCTCCCCATAAATGAAGTGAATTTTAATCTAAAATATCTGAGGACAGGGAGCCAACACATTCCTGCACAGCCAGTAGAAAAGAGATGGATTTCCCTAAAATTAAGTGCCATGCCCCTGAAAGGTGCAGCCAATGGTGCACTCTGGGTAGACTTGCAATGTCCACTGTATTAGTCAGCTAAAGGGGTGCTGACACAAAATACCAGAAATTGGTTGGTTTTTATAAAGGGTATTTATTTGGGGTAAGAGCTTGCAGATACCAGGCCATAAAGCATAAGTTACTTCCCTGACCAAAGTCTATTTTCACCTGTTGGAGCAAGATGGCTGCTGATGTCTGTGAGGGTTCAGGCTTCCTGGGTTTCTGCCTTCCAGGATCTTGCTTCTTCCTGGGCTCAGGGTTCCTCTCTTCCTGGGGCTGGCTTCTCTTTCCTCTTTGTGCTTACTTCCTGGAGCTCCAGCTTAAGGCTTCAGCATCAAACTCCAACATCAAAACTCCAACATCAAAAATCCTCAACTGTGTCCTTTGCCATGCCTTTTATCTGTGAGTCCCCACTCACCAAGGGGTGGGGACTCAATGCCCTAATGACGTGGTCCAATCAAAGCCCTAATCATAATTTAATCACACCCAGGTACAGACCAGATTACAAACATAATCCAGTATCTATTTTTGGAATTTATAACCATATAAAACTGCTATATCCATCTAAAGATGAGTCAGAGAAGGGCAGTATTCTGCAAGATCTCTTCTCCTCTCTTTGAATTATAATCAAACCTCTGATTTTGAGCAGGGCACATGGCTATCTGAGATAAAGACTACCTCTATCAGCTTCCCTTGCACCTAGGCACGTGCAGGAGTTCTAGCCTATGGGATATAAGTGGAAGTGGTACGTGAAGCATAAGGGAAGTTTGCTTTTTTTTTTAACAGCTTAATTGAGATATTTGCACATCACACAGTTTACTCATTTAATATATACAATTTGATGGTGTTTAATGCATTCACAGAGTTGTGCAACCATCTCCACAATCGATCTTAGATCATTTTAATCACAGCTAAAAGAAACCCTGCAACAGCTTAGCCATCACCCTCCAATTCCCACATCCCCACAACCCTAGACAACTAATAATGTATACTTTCTGTCTCTAAGGATTTGTCTGTTCTGAACATTTCACAAAAATGGAATAACACAGTATGGGGTCTTTTATAACTGGCTTCTTTCACTTAATGCAATATTTTCAAGGTTCACCCATGTTGTAACCTATATCAGAACTTCAATTCTTTTCTGAATAATACTCCATTGTGTGGATATATCACATTTTGTTTATCCATTCTTCAGTTGACGGGCATTTGGGTTGTTTCCACTTTTTGGCCATTATGAATAATACTGCTATAAATATTCAAGTATATGCTCTGTGTTGACATAAGTTTTCATTTATTTTGAGTATAAACCAAGGAGTAGAACTGCTAGATCGTATGGTAACTCTATGTTTAACATATGGAAAAACTGCCAGACTGCTTTCCAAAGCAACTGCACCACTTACATCCCCACCAGCAGGGTGTAAGTATGGGAAGTTTGCTTTTAAAGGGAGGAGGTACGCTCCTTCCTGCCATTGCTGGTGGCTGCAATGTGACTGTCACCTTTGAAGAGTGAGCTGGAAGAGTGTTAAGATTAGCAGAGCAACGAGCTAGAAGGAGCCTGAGCACTGTGATGACCAACACACTGGTCTTGAAATGCTTACTTCTGAATTCCATTTATGTAAGAAAGAAATGAAGCTACAGTTATTTCTGATTTTCCATCTCTGCAGCTGCATCTCATATAGAATAGATCTAGAGGTTTGAGGAGCAGGGAACACCCTCGGGGGATCAGAGGACATAGAGAAAGCCATTCAGGAAGGCAGAGGCAGCAGGGGTGTGGCTTGATGGGCTGACACGCCACTTTATATCTGTGCAAAACGTCTGTCTTGATGAGTCAGGTGGGATGAAGGAGAAAGGGGATGCAGGATCAATGTAGGCCCTCAATAAAGTGCATTATTTTGAGCCGTGCCACTGTCCTGAACCCTATCTGAAAAGATGTAACAGCAGAGAGTGTGAGATTTTTGGTGAGAGGTCTTTGAAATAGCAACCCTGAGATGACAGCGGGGATGACCTCTGCTCACATTCTTCATCCCTCTCCACCCTTTTTCTCCCCTTACTTTTTATGGTTGTATTTCACACAAATAAAATTTGAAAATAAGCTGTCTGTTCATTTTCCTTGCTGTCAGCTGGGCGTTGGGATTGGTGACTCTAATGGCCAGCTGGGCTGCTCTTTCCACGATGGCTTTGTGGTTCTTAGAAAAAACGTTGTGAGCAATCTCAGCACAGTAAGATTTGTTGCACAGCAGCAGCACTTCCAGCTCCTTGACATTGTGGCCCAGGAACTTTCAGAAGCCGCTGGGCAGCATGTGCTTCGTTTTCTTGTTGCTCCCATAACCAGTGTTGGACATCAAGATCTGGCCTTTGAATCTTCTCTTACCCTGTTATCAGTGCCTCTGGGTTTCCACCAGTTAGGCTTAATTTTTACCTATCTGTCTGACTGGTGATGGATGAACTTCTTGGTCCTCCTTTTGATGATCTTGGGCTTCACGAGGGGTCTGAGGGCAGCCATGATGCCAGGTAGGAGATGGCGACCACCGCTGTAGGAAGCGCCTAGGAAGAGAGCTCCACCCTATTTTTAACAAATAATAACCTGGACAGAAACTCCTCCATTCAAAGAAAGATAATAGCATTAATATGGAGAATGTTAGGTGTGAGGGCTTGGAGCTAAGGACCCAAGAAAAGTATGTTCTTAAACTTAATCCATTCCTGTGTGTGTGAACCCATTGTAAGTAGGATCTTTGATGAGGTTACTTCAATTAAGGTGGGACCCAATTAGTCAGAATGGGTTGTAATCCTATGACTGGAGGACTTATTGGGAAGGCCACAAAGGGAGAGAGCCAGAGAGAGCAGGCAAAGGTGGAAATCAATGGAACTCAGAAGAGAAAAAAGAAAATGTCACCATGTGCACTGCCATGTGATGGAGAAGCCAAGAAGGACCAAGGTTCTAAGGCAGCCAGCCCCAAAATGCAAAGTCTTCTGGGAAAATGCATCATCTTAGTAATACCTTGATTTTGGACTTCTAACCAAAAAACTATGAGCCTTTGAGCCTTAAGTACCTTTAAAAAATTAAAATTAAAATTAAAAAACCTATCAGGCAATACATCTTCATTGTTTATGTCAACCCACTGCATGGTATTTGTTTTCACAGCCAGGAAACTAAAACACTTGGGGGCGGGGTGGGGGGAGTGGGGAGAGAAGCATATATCAGAAGAGAAATTATTTCAGACAACTGAAAAAAAAAGAGTTCAGATAAACAATCTTCCAACGTCTCAAGTCACAGGTATTATGATTGATTTGGGAAAACATTTTAGAGAGGAGGATTAAGAGACTGGAGAGGAAATGGTGAGGCCTTTTCGTAGAGATAAGATTGAGCTGAAAGAGCTCAGGAAGCAAAAAAAGAAAACCATTACAAAAAGCTCCGTGCAGCCTTAAAACACCAAGAGAACATCATTTTTCTTAAAGACCTTAAAAGTTCATCAAGACCAGTCAACAGACAAAGTCACTGAAAATGTTGATTTTATGGCAGCATTGGCAAGTAAAATAACCTTATTCTGAAGGTCAGACAAATGCATTTTGAAATGCCATCAACCTAATATTATGGAAAAAGGAATTTTTTTTCAGTTTTAAATTATATTTCTATTGAGCTCTTTTTCCTTCTGTACAAAATTTTTTAACATATAATGATGAGAAATAACAAAATTAATTTCTCTTCTGAAAGAAAACAGAGAGGGGAAGGGAGGGGGGAGGAAAGAATGAAGGAAAGAAGAAGGGAAGGGAGGATAAGGGAAAGGAAGGGAAGGGAAGGAAGGGAGGAAGGGAGACAGAAAAAGAGAAAGAAAGGGAGGGAGGAAAGAAAGATGCTGCAATTTTTTAAAATGATGATAAACATGTATCATTAAGACAGCTAAATAACTGCGAAAACTATAAACACAGAACTGAATGTAAATATTTTAATAGTGCAATGCAAAAATGATACAATGGGGAAGCAGATATGGCTCAGGCAAATGGGCTCCTGTCTACCATATGGGAGGTGCAGGATTCGATTCCCAGGGCCTCCTGCTAAAGGCAAGCTGGCCCGTGTGGCAAGCTGGCCTGAGTGGAGTGCTGGCCCGCCAGGAGTGCTGGCCCGAGTGGAAAGTTGGTGCAGCAAGATGATGCAACAAAAGGAGACATGGAGGAGAGATAATAAGAGATGCAGCAGACCAGGGAACTGAGGTGGCGCAAGAGATTGAGTGTCTCTCTCCCACTTCGTTATGTCCCAGGATTGGTTCCCGCGTGCGCAGGCAGACACAGAAGAATGCACAGCGAATGGACACAGGAAGCAGACAACAAAGGCAGGGAGGGTGGAAAAATAAATAAGTAAATCTTTTTTGAAAAGAGAGACAGAGAAGAAAGCTTAAAAAAAAATGCAATCTACAAATCCCCAAGCATAGAGCACATAGGAAGTTTTAGGAGAAGGAAGTGCTAATTTCATGTCATTCCCCGTTAAAAACTCTCCAATGGCATCCCATTTACTTTTAGAATTAAATCTGGACTTGCCAGGTGAATGGTGTGTAATCCCTCCTCTCCACCCTCCTGGAGCGCATGTGCTCTTGGTCTCCAAGCCCCGCAGCTTTCTAGTCCTGAGACAGGAGAGCCTGCCCTGCTCAGACTCTTCCTTCTGCTGGTCTCCTCTGTCCCTGGAGATGCACCTGACTGACTCCTTTGATCATTCAAATCTCAAGTCAAATCTCACTTGCCAAGATAAGCCTTCTCTGATGACCCCTAACCTGAACCAGCCTCCCCACTCTTGCTGCAGCCCACCTCAGGCCAATCTCTATCACTGGACTGCCTTTTATTTTCTTCATAAATAAAATAGGAAAATATCTCATTCATTAAGGTTTACTGTTTGTTTTCTGCCCCCTACACCCACACACCTACACTCACACCTCATGAGAGCAGGGGCCTTGCTACTCTTATCTAGCACCCATGCCAGAGCATGACACCAAGCGTTCAATATCTATTTGTTGAATGAATGAACAAAAGCACCTTTTTCAGCAAGAATGAGTAGAAACTATCGACTGGGGGTTGAATCATGCCTCCCACAAAAAACATGTTCAGGTCCTACTCCCTGGTCCCACGGGTGTGAAGCCATTTGTAAATAGACCCTTTGAAGATGTTATTAGCTAAGGTGTCCAAACTGAATGTGAGTAGGCCCTAATCCAATATGACTGCAGGCCTTATAGAAAGAGAAACCACAGGGAGTAGCCAGAAGCTAGAAGTCGATTGCACCTGGGAAAAGAAGACATTGCCATGTACATTGCCATGAGAGCCAAAGAACCCCTGAGATTGGGGCTGACCAGAAGATCCCAACCCTGGGGGGAAGCAAACCTTCTAGCCTCCGAAACCATGCAGCAATAAATTCCTGCTCTTAAACCAGTCCATTGTGGGGTATTTGTTTTAGCAGCTAGAAAACCAAAAACACCATCTAAAGATGAAACATGTGGTTTAAAAAACGTAGCAGCCACCAACCCTTGATGATTTCTATGCTTTTTTCTTTAGAACCATTAGTTGGCAATTCATTTTGTCTTTTGAAGACATTTGTCTAAAGGTAAGTAATTCCTTCAACTTTACTTCAACTTCCTTTTCTTCTGTTAAATAGAAGAAATATTCAATACAATAATTTTTATTTTTAAAAGCATGAAGAAAAAAAGGACAAAAATAAATAAATGAAAAAAAAATAAAAGCATCAAGACTGTAATCCCATTTTTGTAAAAAAAAATTATCTGTCAGTCTAACTTCAAATTCATTCATTCAACAAACTTTTATTGAACAACAGTATGTGCCAGGCATTGCTCTAGGCATTGGGGTCAGAGCGGTGAACAAAACAGACAGAAATCTTTGCCTCCACAAAGGTTACATTTTAGTGGGGGATAAAGACCAAAAAAAAAAGGGAAGCAAATAATTATATAGAAACCTTTCAGGTAATGATAAGTATTACAAAAAATAATCAAGTGAAAAGGTAGAGATACAATTGTTATAAGACAAGGGATAGCAACAGGAGACTGGTTTAAGTAGGGAGGTCAGGTCCAGCTACTCTAAGGTAGTAGTATTTGAACATGGGCTTAAAAGGCCATGTAAAGGGAACAGATGTGGCTCAAGCAGTTGAGTGCCCGCCTCCCACATGGGAAGTCCTGGGTTCGGTTCCTGGTGCCTTCTGAAAAAACAGAAACAAGCAGCAAACAAGAGAGATGAAAAACGAACTCAGGGAAGCTGATGTGGCTCAGTGGTTGAGCTCCAGTTTCCCACATACAAGTTCCCAGGTTTGATACTCGACCCCTGGTATCTACAAAAATTTTAAAAACCACGGAAAGATTTAGGAGAAGGGCCTTCCAGGCGGGAAAGTAGCAATCGTTAAGGCCCTAGGGCAGAAATCAGCATCGTACGTTCAAGGAATAGAAAAAAGGACACTAACTGGAGCTTACTGGATCCCTGTGCCACAGCAAGATTTTTGGATTTTATTTAGGTTTTATTCTAAGTCACTGAAATGCTGAATAGGATGACAATGGTCAAGGTGGGAGTAGTAATCAGAATCTGGATATATTTCAAAGTAAAGTCAGCATAATTTGCTGATATGCAGAGTGAGATAAAAAGATGGACTGTCACTGAGTCCCGAGTTTTGGCTTGAGCACTTGATCAAATAGCTGTGCTATTTGTTGATTTGAGAAAGACAAGGGACAGAGCAAATTTTAAGATCATCCCAGGAGGATTAATGTTTGTCAACTGATAACAATGATTATTCCTGGTTGATGGGATATGGGAGTATTATTTTATTTATATCATTGTGCTTTTCTATGTTTTCTATGTTTCTAAGCCTATGAAGTCATTTTTAAAAGAATTCTTATTCAGATAACCTGAAGTCAGATGGAGTCAGTTTTCATGAAGTAGCCAGGCTGAGGTGAGGGAGCACTCAGGCTTTGGAGTTGGAAAGCCAATTTTATCTCCAGATTTGCCAAATAAAATACATTTTAGGGGGTTCTTACAGGTGTAAATGAGATGTAATGATCTCTCAAGAACAGCTGAGGGAAGCGGACTTGGCCCAGTGGTTAGGGCGTCCGCCTACCACATGGGAGGTCCGCCGTTCAAGCCCCGGGCCTCCTTGACCCGTGTGCAGCTGGCCCATGCGCAGTGCTGATGCGCGCAAGGAGTGTCATGCCACACAGGGGTGTCCCCCACGTAGGGGAGCCCCACGCGCAAGGAGTGCGCCTCATAAGGAAAGCCGCCCAGCATGAAAAAGTGCAGCCTGCCCAGGGATGGCGCCGCACACACAGAGAGCTGACAAAACAAGATGAGGTAACAAAAAGAAACACAGATTCCTGGTGCTGCTGATAAAGATAGAAGCGGTCACAGAAGAACACAGTGAATGGACACAGAGAGACAGAGAGCAGACAACTGCGGGGGGGGGGGGGGGGGGAGGGGGGAGAAATAAATAAATCTTTTTAAAAATCAAACAGAAACAGTTGAGGTAAAGATCCAAGGACTTGTGTGGGTAAAAGCATTTAATTACTCATTCATTCACTCCACAAGCATTTTATTGAGAATTTACTACATGCTAGGGAGACATCAGAGAATAAAATGGATAAATTCTTTTTAAGCCCACAAGGTGCTTCCATCCTCACAGGGAGAGACAGACAATAAGCAGATAAAGATAAAATGTGCCAGATGGTAATAAATGCTTTGGAGAAGTGCTGGGGACAGGATGGCTGACCCTCCTCAGGCGGGCCGTCTGCGAGGCTGTGGCCCAACCGAGGACTGGACTGGAGGGGACGGGTGAGGTTAGGCGTGGGTGCCTGTTAGAAATCCTGGTGCAGCCATGAGGCGGGCAGGTGGAGGTACAGTGCTGAAGTTCAGGGAAGTGGAGTCTAGAGACAGGCATTTGAGAGCCATCAGCACAGAGTGGGATTCGTTGCGGCTTATGTGGCTGAGACTGGCTGAGATCACCTGGAAGTCAACGCAGAGGCGGAAGGAAATGCAAAGACAGAGCCCCACAAACTCCAACGGGGTCGGGGTGATAAGAAGACCCCAACAAGCCCTTCCCCTGCACACCCCTCCACCCTTCCGTCTGGCTAACGGAACTCATTCAGAGCTCAGAGCTCACTTCAAACACATTTTCTTTCATTCATTTTTAAAATGTATTCAGCACGTGGTCCTGGGGTTAAGTGGTGAAGAAGAAGATAAATTAGTCTTGGCCTTCATTGAGTTTATCTTCTACTGGGAAGACAGCCAATAAACAAATAACAAGATAAATACAGACTGATAAACCAAACACTTTGATTGCAATCAACAGGATAAGACCAACCGTAACACGTGAAGACCCTTTTAGCTGAGGTGGGCAGGGAGACACGTCTCTGAGCAGTTAAATTCAGAGGTATCAGATGAGCTGGGAGCAAGAACCTTGTGGCACAGGATATTGGAAAAAGCTTGGCCTCTCTTTAGGATTATCTTTCTTACTCTCCACGCTTGGCCTGGTTCCCTCTGCTCGACTCTCAGGACACTTAAAACCCAAGTAGCTCTCAAAGCATGACTGGTGACTGGAATTGAGCTGGACTTTTCATTCAGTTATCAGTCCAGCCAAATAACATTTATGGAGCAGGGTTAAATCACATCAAGGCTGCCCTCCAGAAGCTCAGTGTTACTGCTGAAAGAAATTTAAAAACTAAGATAACTAGAGATGTGGGTTGGGGAGTTTGGTTCTTTTGCCTCAACAAATCTCTTTCTCTGTCTCCTCCCCACCTCCCCACTCCTCCCTACTTGAGGGTAAGTATCTGCCTTCCTCCTCCCCACCCTTTCCAGGGTTTACTGTACTCTTCTCTTTGCTCATACTTCTCTCGAGGGTTCTTTCCTCTGCTCTATATTCACTGACTATTGGGCTAACTGCACCAGAGGATGTGGAGGCCAGACCATCCTCCACTGTTTACTCATTGTAGGCTGGGCAATCCTCCTCTAAATGAGAACTACAGTACCCTCCTCCTGGGCTGGAAAATTATGAAGCATTATTAAATGTGGCCTAAGGCACAGTGGAGACTTGTTGGTCCAGTCAGGGGCAGCTTTGAGGACACTCTGAACCCAGAAAGAAGTGCCTAAAATTAGGATGAAAAGGAGAGAGAGAGCCCTGGAGATCCCATTTGGTCCAGGCAGACACAGTCAGCCGCAGGGCTGGCTTCCCAAGATTTGAGTCACGACCCTGGGAAGCTGTCAGACAAGTCAAACTTCTGTTCCAGGCTCCTGCACCTGAAGCTCGACCCCATACTGGAGATATTGAGGGGTATGTGTGTATGTGTGTGTGTGTGTGTACTCATTTCCTATTGCTGCCACAACAGATTGCCACGAAAGCAGTGGCTGAAGACAACACAAATTTATTTTATAGTTCTGGAGGTCCAAAGTCAGAAATGGGTCTGACTGGGCTGAAATCAAGGTGTCAGCAGGGCTGGCGTTCCGTTCTGGAGGCTCTAAGGAAGAATTTCCATTTCCTTGCCTTTTCCAGCTTTCAGAGACTGCCCATCTTCCTTGGCTCATGGCCCCATCCATCTTCAAAGCCAGCAAAGGCCAGCAAAGTCTTTCTCACATCGCGTCACTCTGCGACTCGCCTGCCTTCCTGTTTCACTTATAAAGACCCTTGTAGTTACATTGGGCTCAACTGGTGAATCCAGGATCCTCTCCCCTGAGATGAGACGATTAGCACTGAATTCCCTCTGCAGCCTTAACTACCCCTGTCCATGTAACATGATGTGTTCAGAGGTTCCAGGAATTGGGATGAGGAAATCTTTGGGAGATCATTCATCTGCCTACCACAGGGGGAGACAGGACTCTAGAAGTAATCTAGTTCAACTCCCCGTACCCCCCAGCAAGCCCTCCCAAACTAGATTAACTGCCCTTGCCTGGTGGCCCCTTGTGGTTGCGTCTATTACTCTTCCCCCAGAGAGACTGTCTTTTTCAATCTTTTTTTTTTTTTTGAGGTACCAGGGTCAGAACTAGGACCTTGTATGGGTTCAACCACTGAGCCACATCAGCCCCCTGAGTTGGTTTTTTTCATTTGTTTGCTTGTTTTTTATTGTTTTTAGGAGGCACTGGGAACCAAACCTGGGACCTCCCCTGTGGGAAGCAGGTGCTCAACTGCTTGAGTCACATCCACTCTCCTTTTTTCACTCTTTATTGTCAGTTTCTTCACTAGAATGTAAGTGCCACATAGGCAGGGAATCTTTGTTGGTTTTGTTTTAAATTTTTATCTATTTATTCCCCCTCTTCATTGTTTGGACTTGCTGTCTGTTCTCTGTGTCTGTTTGTTGTGTGCTCTGTGTCTGCTCATCTTCTTTTTGCTTTAGGAGGCACCAGGAACCAAACCCAGAATCTCCCATGAGGGAGGGAGGCACCCAATCACTTGTGCCACCTCCATTCCCTGGTTATTGTGATTCTCGTTGTGTTTCCTTGTTGTGTCTCCACGTTGCATAATCTCATTATGTCATCTTTTTGTGTCAGTCCATTGTATCAGCTTTCTGTCTTGCTAGTCTTCTTTAGGAAGCACCAGGAACTGAACCCAGGACCTCCCATGTGGTAGGTGGGTGCCCAACTTTAGACACTTTCGCTTCCCTGCTGGTTTTGTTTTAAATTAAAAACAAAAATCTGTAAAACCTTTACTTGTAAAGCTTTATAAATCCATGTGAGTGAATGAATAAATTGTATCCCCATTGTCTAGTATATTTCCTAGCACAGAGTAGATGCTCATGCTGCAGCTGTTGCTACAATCACTGATAGTAATTATGTTTATCAAGCCCTCATTATGTGTGAGGTACTGTGCGAAAGGCTTTATATACATTATCTTATTTGATTCACACAGCAACTCATGAGGAAGATGTTTTGTACCCCATTTTATACAGAAGGAAACTGAGGCTTATAAAAGCTAAATAATTTGCTCAAGGTCAAATGACCTCAGAGGGGTTGAACTTGGATTTTAAATCATACATGCTTAACACTCAAGTACACGTTCCCTCGACTTCTCTTAGCTGCTTTGAGAGGTGTCCTGTGCTCTCTGGCTTTAGGAGCTCTACTTGGTGCTCTATTTGGAATTCCAGAGGAGTCCCAGCCTCAACCCTAATACACAGAGGGTCCTCGTTTACAGCCCACAGCTCAGACAGGCAGGGAAGGTGCATCCCATCCCCGCGGTAGAGAACGGGAGTCATCTGTTTAGCACAAATGAGGTTCCCATTAAAGAACTAAGGCACATTTGCCAGGGAAATGGGAATTCTTCTGCAGAAGAACAATTTAGGATGACCCGGGGACCACTAAGCCAAGCCTTGGGTAGTGACAGTAGATATTGGCCAGTGAAAAGGGCCTGACATGGCAGCATTAGTGATGACTTCTCAGCCTTCTCTCGATCCCTGCCTACACTGTCTAGAGTGATAGAATCTTGTCAGAAAAATTTGGGATTTTAGCAGTGTGGGTAAAGCAGCAGCCCCTAGTATGGCCAATTTGGTATTTAACTTGGGCCAACCCCTTAGACCACCTGTGGGCCAGACTGGCCTGGCTATCTGGTGTTTACCAAGTATAACCAAGAGAGAATAGCTGCCAAATGACAGGTTATAAAAGCATAGAGTTTCCCTGGGACAGTTTGCTAAAAGCAGAGTAGCAGGATGCAAGGGGAAAAGTCAACAATGGGTTAGTTTGTCCACTCACTCACTCATTAATTCCTTTGGCAAATAGTGAGCATCTGTGCCAAGCTCTGTGCTAGAAGAGAAGATTGCCGGTGTGGGGTGGGGTGCAGTGTATCATTCACTGCTGTGTCCTAACACCCAGAACAGTGGATAAATGCATAACCAGCCAAGTGATAAGAATTGATCGTAGCAGCATTGCAAGAGGAAGGGAGGGAGACCCAGGTTTTGGAAACAGCAGAGCAAGAGCAGGAAGGAGGGAATGGGGACATGGTGAGAGACAGGCAGTACAGTGCACTGAAGTGTGAGACCGATGACAAGTCACGACTGGACCTGGTAGAAAGGACTTGAAGGCAAAGCTGAGGCAGCTGGATTTTACACTTTAGTGCATGAAGATCATTGAAGGTTTATTTTATTAAGGCAACTTCATTGAGATATAATTTCATATCATGGGAAGCCGATGTGGCTCAAGGGATAGAGCTTCCACCTACCATATGAGGACCTGGGTTCAATCCCTGGGCCCTCCTAGTGAAAAAGAAGAGGAGAAAGTGTGCCCGCGTGGCAAACCAGTGACTGTGAGGTGAGCCAGTGTCCATGTGAGTGCCCGCACGAGTGTCCACATGGTTAGCTGGTGCCCTGCACAAGTGAGTCACACTCCAAGATGATGATGCAACAAAAGAGAGACAAGGGGAGGGTCAAGGTGAAGCGCAGCAGAAACCAGGAACTGAGATGGTGCAATTGACAGGGAACCTCTCTCCACATCAGAGGTCTCCAGGATCGAATCCCGGTGAATCCTAGAGGAGAAAAAATGAGAAGAAAAGGCAACATAGACAGCAAAACCAGCAGGGTGGGAGGAGGGAAAGGGAGGAAACTAACTAAGTAAATACATCTTTAAAATAATAATTTACATAACATAAATTCACCCATTTTAAGTGTACAGTTCAATGATTTTTAGTAGATTTACCAAGTTGGCAAACCATCCCCATAATTCAGATTTAGAATATTTCCATCCTCCAATAAGATCCCTCTTGCCCATTTACAGTTATCCTCATTCCCATTCACAGCCCCAGCCACCACTAAATAGTGGTCTTTCTATATTTGCCTTTTCAGGACATTTCATAGAAATGGAATCATACAGTAGGTTTTCTGTGTGCCTGATTTCTTTCACTTAGCATAGTGCTTTTGGGGTCCAGCCATATTGCGGCATGTATTAGTACTTCATTCCCTTTTATTGCTGAATAGTGTTCAATTTTATATATAATCATACTTTATTTATTTCTTCACTAGTTGATGGATTTTGGGTTATTTCTACTTTGGGGCTGTGATGAATAATGCTGCTATGAACATTATTATATGCAAGTCTTTGTTCTCTTGGATGGATACTTAGAAGTGGAATTGTTGGGTTGCATGATAAATTTATGTTTAACTTGTTTTTTGCCATACTTAATTGTTTTTACTTCCTTTAGTTAGACTGGTTTATTGAGGTATAATTTGCATACCATAAAATTCACATATTTTAAGTGCACAATTCAGAGAATTTTATAAAAGAATTTTAAAAATTTATTTCTCTCCCCTTCTCCCCCCCACCCCATTGTCTGCTCTCTGTGTTTTTCTGTGTCCATTTGCATTCTTGTCAGCAGCACCTGGAATGTGTGTCTCATTTTGTTGTGTCATCTTGCTGTGTCATCTCTCCATGTGTGTGGTGCCACTCCTGGGTAGGCTGCACTTTTTTCACACGCAGTGGCTCTCCTTGTGGGGCACACTCCTTGCATGTGGGGCTCCCCTACACGGGGGACACCCCTGTGTGGCAAAGCACTCCTTGCACGTGGCAGCACTGCACATGGGCCAGCTTACCACACGGGTCAGGAGGTCCTGGGTACCAAACTCTGGACCTCCTATATGGTAGGCAGATACTCTTTCAGTTGAGCCACATCTGTTTCCCTCATGAATTTTTAAAGTGTATTTACACAGGTGTACAACCATTTCCACAGTCTAATTTTAGAACATTTCTATTATCCAAAAAAGAAACATAGTGTCCATTTATGCTCACTTCTCATTCCCACCCCAGGTCCTAGGCAATCCTATTCTACTTTCTGTCCCTATAAATTTGATTTTTCTGTACATTTCATAGGGGCATACAATATGTGGTCTTTGTGTCTGGCTTCTGTCACTGAGCATAATGTTTTTAAGGCTCATCCATGTTGTAGCATGTATCAGTATTTTGTTCCTTTTTATTGTCAAATAGCATTCCATGGTATGGCTTTTCCATATTTGATTTATCCATTTACCAGGTGATGGATGTTTGGGTTGTTTCCACTTTTTGTCTATTGTAAATAATGCTGCTATGTATATTCATGTACAAGTCTTTGTGCAGATGCATGCTTTCATTTCTCTTGGGTAGATACCTAGGAGTGGAATTGCTGGATCATAGAGTAACTATGTGTTTAACCTTTCAAGAAACTGACTGTTTTCTAAAGTGGCTGCACCCATTTGCATCAACAATGTATGAGGGTTCTTTCTCCCCATCCTCACCAACACTTGCTATTGCCTTTTTTATTACAGCCTTCCTAGTGGATATGAAGTGGTATCTCATTGTGCTTTTTTTTTTAAGATTTATTTTTTATTTATTTCTCTCCCCTTCTCCACACTCCCATTGTCTGCTCTCTGTGTCCATTTGCTATGTGTTCTTCTGTGTTTGCTTGCATTCTTATGAGTGGCACTGGGAATCTGTGTCTCTTTTTGCTGTATCATCTTGCTGTGTAGCTCTGTGTGTGTGTGGGGGGCCGCTCCTGGGCAGGCTGGGCTTTTTTTGCACGGGGCGGCTCTCCTTCAGGGCGCACTCCTTGCGCATGGGGCACCCCTACATGGAGACAACCCTGCGTGGCACGTCACTCCTTGTGAGCATCAGCATTGCACGTGGGCCAGCTCACCACATGGGTCAGGAGGCCCTGGGTTTGAACCCTGGACCTCCCACATGGTAGGCGGATGCTCTATCAGTTGAGCCAAATCTGCTTCCCTCATTGTGCTTTGATTTGTATCTCCCTAGTGACTAATAATGTTGACCATGGATTATTAGCCATTCATATGTCTTCTTTGGTAAAATGTCCATGCATCTCTTTTGACCATTTTTCAAATTGAGTTATTTGTCTTCTTTTTATTGCATTGTAAGAGTTCTTTATATAGTATGGATGTATTATCAGTTATATGATTTATAAAGAGGAACTTTCTTCCCAGTCTGTGGCTTATCTTTGTGTTTTCTTAATGATATCCATTAAAAGATATTTGCAGATAAAAAGACAAGACAAAGCTGTGCTTCAGAAAGATAGTTTTGGCAGCAGTGGGATAGATCAAAGGGGACAGAGAGAACTATTTTAAAATCTCCTTAATATAAAGGATAGATGCCACATTTCCTAAAATTCTCCAGGAATCAAAGGGTTTAAGCAGCTATTTATTAAGGCCTGTTTACAGTCCAGTTAATCAGTGAGCCAGAATCAGGGAAACTAGCCAATCTGGGAAAATGCATTTGAAAGGTTTTCCTGGATTAGGAGAGAAAGAGAAATGGAGGAGAAGTGAGAGGCTATTCCAAGAACTACATAATTTCCAACTTTGAACTGAGTAGTTCTGAACTTCCTTCCCAGGTGCTGTCACACTGGTGTTTACCGCCAGGAAACTAGAAAAAACTGGTTCTTGGGCCCTTGGATTTTGGCTGAAGAGGCCAGGTTGTTTGGAGAGGGAGGAGGGAAGGATCACTTCAGTGGATCTCCTTGGAAAAGGCCAGCAAGATGCCAGGTCTGCTCTCAGTCTTCCTCCGTCTCCTTCTTCTCTTCAAGTTGGCTGCCCCGGTGACCTTTCGCCACCACCGCTATGATGACCTCGTGCGGACACTGTACAGGGTGCGCAATGAATGTCCCTCCATCACGCATGTTTACAGCATCGGGCGCAGCGTGGAGGGGAGACACCTCTATGTGCTGGAAATCAGCGACCACCCTGGAATCCACGAACCCTGTAAGTCCGGAGCAGTGCTTGGGGCAGGACCCTTTCCTTAGAAATCCAGGAACTGAGGTGGTTTCCACGGAAGTCTGTGGAGCCCTCCACCTATGGAATATTGCCCGCTCCTCAGGCTGTGCTAAGTATTTCCCTAACCAGCCCTCAAACTACTTCTGCGCCTAAACAGCTCCAACCCCAATTTAACCTCCAGCCCATCTCACATTTTTGGGGTTTTTATGCCCAAGATCTTAAGGGTAAAAGGCGAGTTTTCTTCCTTGCTCCCCTCACATTCTCTTAACTTCCCTCCCAATCTTCTATCTTTCCCTTTGCTAAACTTCCATCTCTCACAAACCAATGCCTTGGGGGACACGGCAGAAACAATTATTCTTCTATTCTGCCAGGAAGCCCTTAAGGGTTTAGGAATATCTTTTCAGAGAATAACAGTGTGAAGAGTATGGTATCCTGGGGAGACTTTGAGGTCTGGGGTATTTATGTTATTTAAAAAATTTTTGTTTTGTTTTGGAGGTATGACTTTTATTTATTGGATTCTTTTTTGTTAGTTTATTTCTTTTATAAAAGTGATCATGTTTGGATTAAAAATCAGAAATTCAAGAAAAAATAAAAAATAAAACTCAACTATAATCTCACCACTCACAGATAGCCACTGTTAACATATTGATATGTGTTGTCCAGATTTGTTTCCATATGTATTTAACCCCGGCACACACATCTATATAAGTTTTTGCAAAAATTGATTCACACTATAATACCTGTTTTTCTCATTTCATAGTCTATTATGAACAGGATCCATGTCTGCACATGTAGATCCACATCATAATTTGTTTTGACTGCCTAATATTCCACTGCATGGATGTAGTTAACCATTTTTTATTAGTGGACATGTATGCTGTTTCTAATTTCTTACTGCTTTACTTGCAGCAATTGTGACATCCAAATTATGTCAGCTGCTCTTTCAAACTGTCAGTCTCAAATCTCCCTCTTTCTCTCTACTTCCATACCTCCTACCCTAACTGGACTTTATCACTACCTGCCTAAACTATTGCACTAGACTCCTGACTAATGTCCCTGCCTGTCTTGGTTTGTCAGGGCTGCTGCAACAAGATACCACAGGCTGGTTGATTTAAACAACAGAAATTTATTTTTTCATGGTTCTGGAGGCTGGAAGTCTGAAATCAAAGTGTTGGCCGGGCCATGCTTGCTCTTAGCCTGGAAAGCATCCTGCCCCGGTTCTGGTAGCTGGCTGGCAATCCAGGGTGTTCCAGGCATGTGGCAGCATCACTCAAGCTCTGCCTCCATCTCATGCCCATTTCTCTCTCTGTCTGCCTCCTTCTCTGTATCCAAATTCTTCTCCTTATAAGGATACCAGTCATGTTAGATTAACACCCACTCTAATCCAGTTTGACATCATCTTAACCAATAGCATCTTCAAAGATCCTATTTACAGATAAGTTTACATTCACAGGACCAGGGATTAAGATGTCAACATGTCTTTTGGGGGCACACAATTCAGTCTATAACACTATTCTCTGAACATTACAGTTTATTTGGCACATAGACCCCAGAACAATTTTCCTAAGTATGTATGTAATCCCTTACTCTTCTGATTAAAAACATGCAATGAAAACCTCATACCCAATGGATCCTGGTCATGACAGCTTCAGAATATTACATTGGAGGGGTACAGGGAGGGCCATGTGGTTAGAAGTGGGGCTAAGGGCCTTTGAAGCTACACTTGCATAGCAAGTACCCTGTTTTTACTCAGGTCGTATGTTCAATGTGGAAGTTTGCGGGTGCTAATGGACCTTATGTAGTTAACCTTTATCCCATGCCCTCTTTCTTAGTGCTTCCTCTAGCATTCATGGTTCCTCTGAAGCTTTTTCACACTATTCTCGTCTACATCTTTTCTCTAAAGTTCTGTAACTTTAGCTGTTCTTCTATTCATTCATTATACAAATATTTACTGAACATCTACTACATGTGAACACTTTTATACCTCTAGATATACCACAGAGATTAAAACAAAGACTCTGCCCTATGGGGCTTAATTCTAGTGGGGCAAGACAGTCTGAAGATAGATACTGTAAAGGGCACTGTAAGTATATTATAGGACATGGAAATCAGTGCCATAAAGAAAAATAAATCAGGAAAGGGAGGGGGAATGACATGGGGGCATGGGGGAAGGTGGAGGGGGTTGGTTGTTGCTCACGAAGGGCTTCTCCAGTGGTGTGAAATTTTTTTTTTTTTGAGGTACCGGGGCCAGGGATTGAACCTGGGACCTCATATGTGGGAAGCCAGCGCACAACCACTGAGCTACACTGGCTGCCCTGAGTTGGTTTTTTCATTTGTGTGCTTTTGTTTTTAGGAGGCATGGGGAACTGAACCCGGGACCTCCTATGTGGGAGGCATGTGCTCAACGGCTCGAGTCACATCTGCTCCCTCAGTGGGGTGAATTTTGAGCCTAGATCTGGGAGCTGTGATGCAGCCAGCTGTGCTGACTGCGGGGAGGAAAACCTTGGTGGCTGGGCAAGAGCAAATGCAGCGCCCCCGGAGCAGGAGCATGCGTGGCCTGTGGGAGGAACAGCCGGGAGGTCACTGCAACTGCAGCAGGAACAAGGGGAGAGGAGAGGCAAGTTCCGAGCACTGTGGGCTGTAAGGGCCTGGGTAAACATTTTGGCTTTTACTCTGAGGGAAGTGAGAAGCCATTGGAGGATTTTGAGCAGAAGAGTGAGGTGATCTGACTTAAGTGTTGAAAAGATCATTCAGAACAAGGGTCAGCAAACTACACCTTGAGGACTGGCCACCTGTGTTGGTCGATAAAGCCTTATTGGCATACAGCCACCCCCATTGGGTTTTGGGTTGTCTATGACTGCTTTTGATGGCAGAGCTGAGTAGCTGCGACAGAGCCAATATGGCCTGCAACCGAAAATACATCCTATCTGGCCCTTTACAAAAATGTTTGCCAACCCCTGACTCAGAAGAAGACACTTTAATAGGGCTGGAGAGATGTCAAGAGACCAAAGGAGATTTGTTACAATAATCCAAAGGGTGAGAGTGTGGGGGCTCGAGTCAAAATGATAGCTCTGATTATTAGGAGAAGTGGTTATATTCTGGGTATATTGAAAGTAGAGCCAAAGTAATATGATATTGAGCACCGACAAAATATAATTGCTAGGTTATATACAGCAGTGGTTCTCAGACTTTCAGATTGCACAGAGAAGTAAGAATGTTTTTTTAATAAATAAAAGAGGTTGGGAGCAGTTGTAGCTCAGTGGTTGAGCACCTGCTTCCCATGTACTTGTCCTGGGTTGATTCCCCAGTACGTTCTAAAAAAAACAAAGAGGTTGGAGGAGACAGGTCCATCAGATAATTCTTGGTACCAGAAAGTGCGGTGTTGCTATTGCAAATACCTGAAAATGTGGAAACAGCTTTGGAATTGAGTAATGGGTAGAGGCTGGAGGAACTGGAGGAATTGTGAGGGGCTTGATAGAAAAAGCCCAGATTGCTTTGAAGAGAGACAATTGGTAGAAATATGGATGCTAAAAATACTTCTGATGAGCCCTTTGAAGGAAATGATGAATGTGTTATTGGAAAGTGGAGGAAAGGAAATCCTGGTTATAAAGTGGCAGAATTTGGCAAAATTGCATCCTGATGTCAGATTGAAGGCAGAACTTGAAAGCAACAGACTTGGATATTTAGCTGAGGAAATTTCCAAACAACATGTGCAAGGTGCAACCTGGTTTCTCCTTGCAGCTTATAGTGAAAAGAGAGAAGAAAGCAATGATTTACTAAGGATTGAACTGTTAAGCACAAGGAAAACATCAAATAATAATTTTGAAAATTCTGAGCCTATCCAGATAATGTGCTCTGAGATGAAGACCAGATGCTTCTCTATCAGAGACCTCCCTGAGCTTTCAGAAGTGAGTCCCCAGAGGTCAGGGCTCCAGGTGAGGGTTTAACTGAACGACCCTTTGCTGAAGAAAGTGTGACTGAACAGTGTCCCAGTCAGCCATTTCAGTGGAAGTCAGGATTTGGAAATGCAGTTATCCAGGAAGGATCTGTGGAAAGTTCATTTGTCTGATGGTTTGGGCTCACTGGAACTGCGCACAAAACTAGCAAGGGTTTTGAGAAATTTGAACAGAAGTGGTGTCTGAAAGGGACAAACTGAAGGAAGAATAACTTCAAGGGCAGAATCATAGAAGCAAAAGTCTGGACCGAAAAGATCTCTGACCAACAGAGTGGGCCCATCCACATGCGTGGAAAGGGCAGGTCTGCCCCTGTGCTAGGAGCCACCATCCAAATGCTTGGGGATAATGGGGCCTGTGCCCCGGCCTTCTGGGAGACCTGGCCGCTGGGCAAGAGCTTGGAAGGGGTGGGGCCGTGGCTCCATCAGGCTCAGAGGACAGCACAGCGATCCATAGATGACTCTCACACCTTGAAGTCTAATGGCATTTGTCCTGTTGGGTGTCAGACATGTCTGGGACCTGTGATTCCTGGTTTTCTTCCAATTTCTCCCTATCTGGAATGGGAATAATTATCCTAAGCCTGTCCTTCTTTTGTGTATTAGAAACAGAGAACTTGTTTCTATGTTTCACAGGACTAAGACAGAGAAATTTTGCCCCCGGACCACACCCAAAACTGATTTTGATGACACTTTGTTCTTAGCATGTTCTAAAATGGCTTGAAGCTTTTGGGATGTGATGGAATGAAATGTATTTTGCATGTGGGAAGAATATATCTTTTTGGGGCCCAAAAGTCAGACTATGGTGGACTGAATTGTGTACCCATTTTGAACATGTTCTTGGTTTTGGACTGCATTCTGATGGGTTTGGACCCATTGTAAACAAAGATCTCTTCAAGATGTTACTTCAGTGAAGGCGTGGCCCAGATGAATCAGGTTGGGCTTTAATCTGAATTACGGGAGTCCTTTATAAGCAGAGTGAAGGTCGGATGGAGAGAGAAAGCCATGGGGAGCAGCCAGAAGGTGGAAATCAATGGAACCTGGAAGAAAAAGGAGAAGACGCCACCATATGCATTGCCATTTGATGGGAAAGGTAAGGACCAAGAGTGACTGGCAACCAGCCCCAGAAGGCCGCAGTCTTCTGGGAGAAAGCATTGCCTTGCTTACAACTGGATTTTGGACTTCTCCTAGCCTCAAAACTGTGAGCCAATAAATTCCCATTGTTTAAGCCAACCCTTTGTTTAATATTTGTTTTAGCAGCTAGGAAAGTAAAACAAGGACTAACATAGTTTTCCAAATTTTATTTTACCGAATAAGACTATGAAGAAAACTGCTTGCCATCTACTTTCACCATCCTTTCTTAAATGGAAGGATATTTTAACACCAAAAGAAATTAGGAAAGACCATATAAGAGTAAAGAATATACATTATGGAAAATTCATTACATGATCCCTGTGAGTTACAGTCATTCCTTTGGGAAAGATTGATGTTGGTATACTAAAATAAACAATAATGGATCAAGCCCTAAAGGAAATTTAAAAACTCTATACGGGAAGTGGATGTGGCTCAACTGATGGGGCTTCTGCCTGCTGTGTGAAGGGTCCGGGGTTCAATACCCAGGGCCTCCTGGCCCATGTGAGCTGGCCCACGAGCAGTGCTGCCACACAAGGAGTGCTGTGCCACGCAAGAGTGCCCCCCTGTCCCGCGTAGGGGAGCCCCACGCGCAAGGAGTGCGCCCTGCAAGGAGACCCGCCCCCACGCAAAAAAAAGCGCAGCCCGCCCAGGAGTGGCATGGCACACGCGAAGAGCTGATGCAGCAAGATGACGCAACAAAAAAAAGAGACACAGATTCCTGGTGCCACCTGACGGGAGTGGGGGTGGATACCGGGGAGTGCACGGTGGGTGGGCACAGAGAGCAGACAGCGGAGGGGGAAGGGGAGAAAAACAAATAAAATAAATCTCTAAAAACACACACAAAACTCTACATTCCTAAAGCCAGGTCTAATGAAGGAAATAGGACTTGTGCAAATGAAGGTAAACCCCCAGGTACCATACAAGGGCATTCAGCAAAGAACTCATTTCCAGCAGGGAAGGACGTCCAAAATGGCTCCACAGAAGAAGTAACATTTGAATAGCACCTAGAAGGCTGGCGAGGAGGATTTGGAAATGAGGCAATGAAGAGGTCCAGAGTCAGAAAAGTCATGGAGACAAGAAAGTTTTTTGGGGGGAGGGGAAGGGAAATCATTTACCAAGAGCTTTTCTCCTTTCTCCTTTCTTTTAAAAGGGGGACAAGAACAATATTTTTCTAGAACTGGTTCTAGAAGCTCTTTTCAAGCCTCACTTCTTACTTTGGACAGTTAATATGGGAAAGAGAAAAATAAGGGACGAGACATAAGTAAACTCCTTCCTACTCTATGTCTCAAGACATAACATTATCAGACAGGAAGGATAGATTTTAGTTTCCTAAGGTCCAGGAAAATGAAGTTTTCAACAGGGATGGTTAAGAACTGTTAGGCTGTAATCTAGAGGACTTTATGAGAGCAGGTCTTGGGAAAACACCATCTTTATGTCTCTGAGAAGTAGTGTGGTACTATAAATGGTACCTGGCTTTGGGCTTGGTCATATAGCTAGCTGAGGTAGACAAGGTACTTAATCTCTGACTCCTGGTGCCCTCATCCTGGGGTTAACAACACAAGACTATAATCATGAACGTAAAGTGCCTGGTACAGGCTAGGGGTCAAGAAATTGGTGTCCCTATTCTCTGTGGCATGAATTTTTATAGCACTTGTAATTGCAATTGGTTAGGAAGGGACTCGGGGATTACTGGAAAAGACCCAAGGGGGCATAAAGTTTTCTTTTATTCCTTACTGAAAAGGCGGGGGGGTAGAAAGACCCCTTTCGAGAGTTAGGAAAGAGCACCGTTTCCAAGCTTTCCCCACCGTTTCGCCTCCTGCATGTGTGTTTCTCCTGCCTGCAGTGGAACCTGAGGTCAAGTACGTTGGGAACATGCACGGCAACGAGGCGCTGGGACGCGAGCTGCTGCTGCAGCTGTCCGAGTTCCTGTGCGAGGAGTTCCGGAACGGGAACCAGCGCGTGGCGCAGCTGGTGCGGGACACGCGCATCCACATCCTGCCGTCCATGAACCCGGACGGCTACGAGGTCGCGGCGGCCCAGGTACTGCGCGCGCGGGCGACGCCTGGGAGAGGGCAGAGCCCTCTGCGGAAGTAAAGTAAGAGCCGGTGGCCAATGTGTCCTATCTGTTCAGCTGTAAATGCCCCTCAAAAGATCAAACAGCTGAGAACTTTTAAATAGAGAAGAACAAACAAATATAATAAGTATGGAAACGTGGTTTCAGCCCTGTAGCGCCCTCAGCCATGACCGCGGCCTCTCTCCGGGCTTCCCTTCCCTCCTCACCTTTCCGGCTGACCTCGGGTTTACTGTGAGGATCTGTGAGGCAATATCTGTGGTAATGCCGTGGAAACCGGGAAATGCTGAAGATGTGGGAAGATTATTGCAAAATATACCTCATTCACTGAACTTTTAGCTTTAAATCCTAAATACCCTTTTCCCTCCCACACTACACTTGCATTTGCAGTTTGGGAGAAAATATCACCTTTTCCCAGAATGGGGTGTGTGTGTGGAAGGGTTGAGGGTTAATTCTAAATACTTCATACTTTATTATATTTCGTTAAGGTTTTTCCTTTACTAGTATTGCATTCAGCCATTTAAATTTATTTTTGAGTTACAGTGGAGCAGATGAGGGAAAATGTCTATGGGCTTTTATTCTCCTAAAATAAAATTCTAAATGACAGTGGGCCTAACTTTAAATCAGTGGTTCTGTTTTGTGATTGTGTATCAAAATCACAGGCAAAAGTTTGTGAAATACAGATTCCCAGGTCCTGCCCTAGGCCTACAGAATTAGAATTTTCAAGGGTGAGGCCAGGTGTCTTTCTTACACAATGGACACATTCCTTTAAAAGCTGTATTCAAACATTTTTGTTTGTGAGAGGGAGTAGGGAGTGAATTAAAGCATTTTTTAAATTAAAAAAATTTTTTTTTAATTTTTAATTTTTAATTTTTTTACAATCTTTTTTTTTAATGTTACATTCAAAAAATATAAGAGGTCCCCATATAACCCCCGGCCCCTCACCCCACTCCTCCCACATCAACAACCTCTTTCCTCATCGTGGCACATTCATTGCATTTGATGAATACATTTTGGAGCACTGCTGTACCACATGGATAGTGGTTTACATTGTAGTTTACACTCTCACCCAGTCCACCCAGTGGGCTGTGGCAGGACTCACAATGTCCAGCAACTGTCCCTGCAGTACCACCCAGGACAACTCCAACTCCAAGTCCTGAAAATGCCCCCACATCATATCTCTTCTTCCCTCTCTCTACCCTCAGCAGCTACCATGGCCACTTTCTCCAAATTAATGCTACATTTTCTTCCATTACTAATCACAATAGTTCCAGAATAGAATATCAGTAAATCCACTCTAATCCATACTCTATTCCTCCATCCTGTGGACTCTGGGATGGTTATGTCCACTCCACCTCTACATCGAGAAGGGGCTTAGATTTCACATAGATGATGGATGCAATTCTCCTGCTTGCAGTTGTAGGCACTCTTGGCTCCCTGGTGTGGTGGTTGACTTTCTTTACCTCCCTGTTAGCTGGCTGGAGTAAGTTCATTAAACCAGAGGGTAGGAGTTGCAGGTCTGTTGAGGCTCAGGGCCTGACTATCACATGGACAGCCCAGAGATTCAGGTCTCCTGAGCATACACCAAACCCCAGTGCCAACCACAGGTCTCATAAAAGTAACAGGAGAGGCTTGTGAACAAAGATCACATCTGAGTTCAACTCCATCACACTCAGGTACACAAACTCCAAAGTAGGGCCAACTGACATGGCACTGAACTCCATCTGTCATGACCATAGAACGTGTGGGTCTCTGTAGCCCTCAGAAGAACCAATACCTGGGCTTGTACCTACTTTGGCTGTCTCTGGGATTCTGCTGAGGTGTACGTGAGAGCGACCCCTCTGATGACCTCCCAACACTTTTGGAGACTCATAGCCATCCAAACTCATTTATTCTTTCCATTTCCCCCTTTTATTCAAGGTCAAAAAGCATTTTTGACACCTGATATTAGGCTGATATGTAGGCTGAGATAGTCTGCTGGTCTGAGTTGACCCTTTTATTAAGGTCACTTTCTAGTTACATCATCAACTGGTACTTGGTAGTAATCCCTCAGCGCCAGAGAGGCTCCCTGGGAGTCAATGTCCCAAGTTGGGGGGAACATAATTCATTTACATGCTGAGTTTGGCTTTGAGACTGGCCACATTTGAGCAACACAGAGGCTCTCAGGAGGTAATTCTTAGGCACCCTGCAGTTGTAGTCCTAATTCTTATTTCAGGCGCACAGGCTCACAAGCATAGTCATCAGTATCAAGGGCTCATTGTTGGATCATCCTTCTTTATTGGTCTTAACCATTGCACTTGGGGGATAGTTGCTGTTCCATTGGGGAATGTGATAGAACCCCCCATCTCCCCCATTAAAGCATATTTTAAACCTACTTGATGATAGGTCTGGAGGTAGATAGAGGCAGGGAGGGAAATGGAGCCAAGATACTGAACCAAATACAAGCACTTGACCTCCTCGGTCTTACAACTTGCTGCTGGAATGACTCAACAGATGAAAAAAAAGAAATCTTTGTCCCACCACTGGAAATTCAAGACATGAATTTCCAAATTGCAGGCAAATTTGAAAGAGCTAGTGCTGTCTGTCTGTCTTTCCTGTGTTACCATGCGGGAACTAGAGAACTATCTTGTTCCTGCCCACATTCCTTGTCCTAAGTGGGAGAGGGAAGAAGGGGGGAAAACCTCTGCCAGCCCACCAAATCCTAGAGCCAACTCTGGAGAGCCAGCCACCTCTGCTCAATGTCTGTGTTCTTGTTCAGAAGGAGCAGGTCTTGACCCCATTCCCAAGAGAAGGCTAATCAGGTTCCCAAATTCCCAGAAGCTACCTGCGATACCCAGAGGAAACCAATCTGCATAGCGAGACAGGGAGTGAACAGTTCAGTCTCTGAACCTTAAAGCCACCTGTGGTTGGCAGAATAATGGCACCCTAAAGATGCCCACACCCTAATCCCTGGAATCTGCAAATATGTTACCTTACATGGCAAGGGGAATTATCATTGCCGATGGAATTAAGGCTGCTGATTGGCTGACCTTAAAATAAAGAGATTATTTTGGATTATCAGAGTGAGCCCATAATAATCAATCACAAAGGTCCTTTAAATGTGGATAAGGGAGACAGCAAGTCAGAGTCAGAAAGATTTGAGGTTGCTCTTCTGCTGGCTTTGAAGATGAGGATAGGGCTATAAGCCAAGGAATGCTGGCAGCCTCTAAAAGCTGGAAAATGAGGGAAACAGGTTCTCCCTGCATGTCTTCCTAAGGAACCTCACCCTGCTGACATGCAGCACCTTGATTTTAGCCCAGTAAGACCCATTTTGGACTTCTTACCCCCACCACTCTAAGATAATAAGTGTGTGCTGTTTTAAGTCACTAAGTATGTGGTAATTTGTTACAGCAGCAATAGGGAACTAATACACCATCTACCTGTTTATGGAAGCCCTAACCTGCCAGACTAATTAATGATCAGAAACCTGTTATAAGTGGTAAATCAATGGAAGAAGCTCATAGCTGTTAATACTGATCATTAAGAGCTATGTTGATTCCAACTAGCAAACAGTGAAACCTCTAGAAGCATATGGAAAATCAATATTTCATCGAAGTGTATGCAAGACTTAAAAATCAGCTCTTTAAGTGATGTAGGAAACTTGAGAACTTCAAAGTTATATTACAATCTCCATGAGATCTAAAAGTAAAATAGAAGTAGGATGCCATGACAAAGGAGAAATCTGAGAACAATAAAAGTTTCTTAGAAAAATATGAAAGGGAAGTGGATGTGGCTCAACTGATAGAGCATCCACCTACCCGTGTAGTGAGCTGACCCATGTGCAGTGCTGCTGCATGCAAGGAGTGCCGTACCATGCAAGGGTGCCCCCACATAGGGGTGTCCCACATGCAAGGAGAGCCACCCTATGTGATAAAAGCACAACCCACCCAGGAGTGGCACCACACACACGGAGGGCTGATGCAGCAAGATGACGCAAGAAAAAAGAGACACAGTTTCCCAGTGCTGCCTGACAATGCAAGCGGACGCAGAAGAACATACAGTGAATGGACACAGAGAGCAGACAACGGGGGGGCGGGGGGGGGGGAATAAATAAATAAAATAATAAATCTTTCAAAAAGAAGAGAGAAATATGAAAGTGGCAGTACTGTTGTAGAATTTGAGAGAGGTTCAATTATTTGCGTATAGAAAGACCAGGACTCAGGAATGATTTTGAGAAGGAAAAATGGTTTATCAACGGCCGGCCGGACTTGGGAGCTTTCTGTTTCAAACCCGAGCCCCGAACAAGACTTTCAAGTTCCTTTTATATAGAGAGGAAAGGCCAAATGGCCCTTTTGTTTCAGTTCTCAATAGGCTTGAATTAGCATATATCTTCCACATCCTAGGTAAGCTTTTATCATGGACTTCAAATGTTCTAGATAAGCTTTTAGCACATTTGGTTTGCATTTTCCCTGAATATTTAAAGTTTGTAGAGTTTGCATTGATAAACTGTTTCCTGGGACTGGAGTCGTTGCCATGGTTCCAAGGGCAGGGCTGCAACCTCTCACCATCCCACACCCACAAGTCAGGACAGACAGCTTAGGTTAAGGTTATCTCCGAAGAGACAAAGAGCCTCCCACCCATAGCCCACATCAGTACATCTGTGAGTTTTTAGCTGCCCAACATTGATCCATCCTACTTCTAGCAACAACCACTAATTTGTGCCCCATCCTCTCAGCCCTGGGGGTTCCATGGACCCTATTCCCCTTCTCCCACGCCACAACAAAACGTCAAATGGAATTGCAATTATGAAAGGGTGTTTGAATTTATCACTACTCTATCACTACATATATTTTAATTCTTTATGGATTAGAAATCTCCCTATATATACGATGAATTCCTGGAGGGCTAAAAATATTGTCTCATTTGTCTCATTCCCAGATGTAAATTAGGGGGCTTTGACTAGAGAAGTATTTAAATAAATGTTAGTTGACTAGATGGATGCATAAATCAGTGAATAGATGCATGAGCAAATTATAAAATTTGAAGTACGGGAGAAATTAAGGAATCTAGGAAATAGATACTACTCCAAAGAGAGGTAAGTAAAGAGCTAAAATGAAAAATGAGGGATGGTACAGCCACTTTGGAAAACAGTTTGGAAGTTACTTAAAAAGTTAAACATACAGTTACCATATGGCCCAGGAGTTTCACTCTAGATATAAACCCAAAGAAATGAAAACATGTCCATACAAGGACTTGTGCATGTATGTCCACAGAAGCATTATCCTTAATAGCCCGAAGTGAAAACAATCCTAATGTCCATCAACTGGTGCATGTGGTAAATCTGTACAATGGAACTATTCAGCCCTAAAAGGAAATGAAGAACAAGTACATGCTACTACATGGACGAACCTCAAAAATTTATGCTCAATGAAAGAAGCCAGGCACAAAAGACCACATATTGTATGATTCCATTTATAGAATATGTCCAGAAAATAGATTAGTGGTTTCCTAGGGCTGGGGTGAGAATAAGGAGTGATTATAAACTGTAAACAAGGTTTCTTTTTAAGGTGATGGAAATGTTCTAAAATTAGATTGTGGCAATGGTTGCATAACTCTGTAATTATACTAAACTCCATTAAACTGTACACTTAAAATGGGTGAATTTATGGTATGTAAATCATATCTCAATAAAGCTGTTTAAAAATAATAATAATTAGGGCTCCCATTGTCCTGAAAAGCCCTGCTTTTATTAGAGCTTCCCCTGGGAGCTTTACCTTTACTATGCCACTGGGACTTGGGATTAATTGAAGAATAAAATGCTATATTTTAAAAATTAAGCTGATGTATACAGAAAAAATAATCCCATATTCTTCAAATATGTAATTCACTCTGAAACCTTCATTTTAATCTTTTTAATTTCCTCTAGGGCCAGGAGAATTCTGGGTACCTGGTTGGCAGGAACAATGCAAATGGAGTAGACCTGAACCGCAACTTTCCTGATCTTAACACCTACGTCTACTACAATGAGAAGTTTGGAGGCCCCAATCACCACTTGCCCCTTCCAGACAACTGGAAAAGTCAGGTATGATACAAGATTTACTTCTGGAAACATGGAAAAACAGCGTCTAGAATTCCTTCTAGTCATCTTTTCCATCAACTAAATAGGCAAGAATTAAACACCAATTCAACTCCATGTTAATCTGTTCAAGACCATAATAACTGCATCTTTTGCCTCCCTGTTTTTATTCCCTCCCCCAGTCTAGAGTCCTCCATGAGGCAAATACTCACTAAATCTTTGATGTTAGTGATTGTGGGAGCAAAGAAGGTAAAAGTGGTATCAAATAGCTGCACAGTACTTTTTTTTTTTGGGGGGGAAGTACTCGGGATTGAACCCAGGACCTCATACATGGAAAGCAGGCACTCAGCCACTGCATACACTTGCTCTCCATGCACACATTTTTTTTAAAATTATTTATTTATTTTTTAAAATTACATTATGAAAAATATGAGGTCCCATTCAACCCCACCGCCCCCGCCCCCCACTCCCCCCACAGCAACACTCTCTCCCATCATCATGACACATCCATTGCACGTTCTCTCATAGCCAGTGTTTCAGTTGGTCATCATAACCCTGTGTGGTGAATGCCACAAGCAGTGTTAGCCATCCCTGTTTTGTAGCTATTACAACTATGAAGAAAATAATCTAAATTTACACAGCTAGTTATCGATGGAATCAGGACGAAAACCCAGGTGTTCCCACTCCTAATCTAACACTCTTTCCACTACACTGTACTGTCAAAAGAGAATTCTAGCTGTCTAAAGAGAAGTCCCTCTTACATGTCATGAACTGAATGCTCATCGACAATTAGTTATAAAAAGAGGTTCTGGATGTCTAACCCCTAAAGATTTTCCTCTTCTCTTTCTAGATGATCCTTGGCTACCAAACCTTCCCTCATGTCCCTTACTCTCTCACTCAAATGATCTCCAATATGCCAGAAGGGTAGGGAATTGAGCGCATACCCTGCCCAAAGCCCAGAGCGAAGGCGCTTGATGCTCCCTGGCCTCACTCGTCAGGGGCCGTAGTGCTACCCCCAAGCAAGTGAATGGCTTCACCCTGCCCCTGGGCCCCCTTCTGCTCCTGGGGTTAACTATTTCATCCTCAAAGCATCACAACCACACTGTTCTCTGCTGTATGGGATAAGTCTAAACATTCTATTTGTGACTATCTAAACTCAAAGTCTGGGGAGAGAAAAGTAAAGCAGGAGTTTTCCAGATGGAATATTCTCAGATTTTCTTCCCCTTGAAATGAAAAATCATACTGACATGTTTAGATTTCAGATAGGAAAAACGCTCTTGGTTCAAAGTTAATGATAAATCAAAAATAACTTGGTATTAGTCAGCATAATCCAGCCAGAAGAATTCTTATTTATTATACTTAGTAAAATAAGATAATTGAGCCAGTTATAATTAGACTCCCATTCACGCCTCTATTTGGATCTCCGAAGGAAAAATAACAATGAGAAGGAAGTCTCTCTTGTTCCTGATGAAGCAGTCTTGAGGGAGAGAAATCTGTAAGAAGATAGCCTTGTTCTGATGTAGAGAGGTTTAGGGAATAAAGAAAGGACTGCTTCACAGACCAGGATTGCTGTCCTTGGTATTCTGATTGGATGAGACTTAACCACTCTCCCTTGGAATATGCTTTAGTTTCAAGCAAATACCATGAGATAGGTTGGCTTAAACAATGTGATTTTATTAGCATATCGTCTTGAAACTAAAAGAAAGTCCAAATCAAGGCATCATCAAGGTAATGCTTTCTCCCCAAGGACTGTGGCGTTCTGGAACTGGCTGCCAGCAATCCTTGGCTCCTCTGTCACATGGCAAAGCACACGGCATCATCTCCTGTTCTCTCCCTTCTCTTCCCAGTTCCCTCAATGTTCAGCCTTTGCTTTCTGTGGCTTCTCTTTGTCTAAATTCACTCAGCTTATAAAGGACTCCAGTAATAGGATTAAGACCTGTACTGACTGAGGTGAGCCACACCTTCTAAACTGAAGCAAGCTCATCAAACTGTCCTACTTTCAATGGGTTCATACCCAGAGGAATGGATAAAATTTAAGAACATGTTTTCCTAGGGTACCACAGGATGGAAAAGATGGAGACCTTCACAGCTGACCCCTGGTGGACGAGGAGCCATTAACGTTAGCGCCATATTGTGTCTAAGTACATCCATTCTGAGAGGAGCAAAAATCCTGAAGACTGTAAACTATTTACTTATACTGAAAGTCCAAGTAGATTCAAAACTTTCTTTGGAGTACTGTCACTCACTGGAATTACAACATTCAATAGGAGGGGTGGAATTTTATTACATAGCTGAGACTGGACTATATTATAGTATATCTAACCCGTGAAATTTGGATATGAGCAAAGGAGTATTTTCCATATGTCAGCATTATAGCAGATGTATTGGGGAGGGTGGAGGTTGAATGCCACTATTGAAAAACAGCATTTTCCAAATTTATTTGAGTCCTAAATTTCTATATGGGTGCCTCAGACAACACTTGGAGCAGTGGATAAATCAGAGAACCTTTTCTTAGGGGTCAGAAGGAGTTCAATCTGGGGCTCTAAGTTTTCTGATCACCCCACCCCTCTTCAAACAGAACTACTTTCTTTTTAAGTATTTTGTATATTGGAATTCCACAAAAGATTTCACTTTGCAAAAAAGAGTTCCAGCTACTTAATTTTAAAACCATCATTTTAAAGGTCAAAATTCCTCCATCTCTACTTCCTATATATAGTAGGACTCTGTCTTACCCAGATAGGCCACTCCCTTGGGCTACTTTCTAACAAGCTTATTCAAATGGCCATCTGGCACCTCCAGTTGTGCCTTGGCTGCCAAGCTCTCATCTCCTCACAGGTGGAACCGGAGACCAAGGCTGTGATCCAGTGGCTGCGCTCCTTCAACTTTGTCCTTTCTGCCAATCTCCATGGAGGGGCAGTTGTGGCCAATTACCCTTACGACAAATCAATTGAACATTGGGTCCGAGGTTTCCGCCGCACTGCCAATTCTCCCACACCTGATGATGAGCTTTTCCGGAAGGTATGCAGAATAGCAGCTTGTCCAGCCAGGACAACTTGGGGTTCAGATGAACTTTTAAATAACACAGGACACTCTTAAGTAGGAGTCCCTAAAAAAAAGAATTGAAAACACTCCCTATTCATTAGGAGCTTACATTTTAGTAAATTACATTTTGCTTAGAGGGATAAACCATAAATTCATGAAAAAGTAAATAAAAAGGAAAACTGTACAGTGCAATTATTATGAAGTAAATATACTTAAGGTAAAGAAAGACAAGCAAGTAATATACCAAAAGACTAACAATGCTGGTGATAGGCCAGTTGCTTGAAATATGAATTTTTCTTTGTTCTAATTTACAATTTTATGGTAATATGGCTATATTACTTTCATAATTTGCAAAACAGTCCATGCACATAAAAAATGCATAAATAGTTCCAAATAACATTAAAATAAAATTCACAGGATTAATTATTATTGTAGACAATCATACAAATTGTTCCTTTGCAATATAAAATATGTATTATCTTTTCCAGTAATCTCATTTTGTCCACTGTTATAAAATAATAATGAAATGGCATCAAAGAGAGTTATTGTGAGTTTGAATATATTCCTCTCTTTCCAACAAATACCTCCCACCCCCCAATACATACTCTTCCTGGAGAAGGCTGCCTTCCTCCCTCCTTGAATTCTTTCACAAAACTCAGATAGAAAATGTTATACCTCAAAGTGACTTTATATATCATCTAGTCTTACCTCTTACTTTGCATATGAAGAAACTTAGACCCAAGATAGTGGAAAAATCAGAATCCAGGTCTCACAACTCTAGTCCACTATCCTTACAACACACACACACACACACACCCCCAACACCTCTCTATTCCTGCTAGTATTTTCTTTCACTAAACCACATAAGCAGTTGCTTGTATTTGGTGGACCTTCTTGGTGTCACCCTAGCTCGATGAGCGTTGCCATATGAGATGGGAATACCCAAGGTCATTTATTGCCTTTTTCCCCTGTAGCTGGCCAAGGTCTATTCCTATGCACATGGATGGATGCACCAAGGTTGGAACTGTGGGGATTACTTCCCAGATGGCATCACCAATGGGGCTTCCTGGTATTCTCTCAGCAAGGGTAAGGCACATCCAGGGAACTGCTGCAAGCTGAAGTTGAATAGTGCTCCTTTCTCCTTCTGAATCCCCAGTTTTCCCATGGAAAGGACAGGAATACTATAGAATTTTCCTTTGAAATCGAGATTTGGAAAATGGAGAACTCTTAGGTTGGTATTTAGTATCACTTGGGATCCCTTAAGCTTGCAGTTTCCATGTAGATTAAGGCACAAGAGAGGAAACGATGTAGTAAAGTTAAGAGTATGGGTTCTGAGGATATATCATCTGGGTTGAAACCTGGCTTGCCCTTTACCAGTTATGTGGCTTCAGGCCAATTACTTAAACTCTGTGCTTTGGTTTCCTCATCTGTGCATTAAGAGTAGTAGTGCTTGCCTCTTAAGTTGATATAAGGGTTAAATAAGACACATAAAGCATTTAGAAATGCCTGGCTTATGAATGTTAGTTTTGAATTTTTTTTTCAGTGATGTAGAGTTGTGTCTCATGTAGCAACATATGAGCACAGGAGCTGGCTGTGCCAGAGCCAGCTCCTCTGATGTATGTTCTTCTTACCCTGCCTGCCCATCTGCCAAAGCAGGGGTTTACCATAGACATTAGCCACTGGGAGTATAACCTCAAAGAGCAGAAACTCCTGTTCTCTGGGCCTTTCCCATCCTCATGAGTCTAGTAGAACCTCTGCTTATGAACCTTAAGTAGACAGAGAACTGAAGGTTAGGGAAGAGGCTGAAGCTTTAGGAATTGTCTTCCAGCCTTTGTCTTTCCCCAGCCTCTCAAGTCTAACCTGGCCACACTCCAGGTAGCGGAAAAGCTCACTGGTGAGGACTGGGTTGATGACCATGTTGGTCCTATGGACAGTAGGAAGGACAAAGCTTAGGGAGTCACATATCCTGGGAAGGTGGCCGACCTCTTGTGGCCCAAAACTCACTTTAACACCAGGCAAGATTTTGCTGAACTTTGCTTTCTTTAGTTTGTATTAGGAAAGCAATAGTTTCCTTCCTCCCAAATTTAAAATATAATGTAATATCAAATATACTTCTTCAAACTATCCTTTTTTTTCCTTTCCTTTTTTTTTTTTTTTTTTAAAGATTTATTTATTTAATTCTCCCCCTCCCCCGGCTGTCCTCTGTGTCTGTTTGCTGCGTCTTGTTTCTTTGTCCGCTTCTGTTGTCGTCAGTGGCACGGGAAATGTGGGCGGCGCCATTCCTGGGCAGGCTGCACTTTCTTTCGCGCTGGGTGGCTCTCCTTACGGGGCGCACTCCTTGCGCGTGGGGCTCCCCTACGCGGGGGACACCCCTGCGTGGCGCAGCACTCCTTGCGTGCATCAGCACTGCGCATGGGCCAGCTCCACACGGGTCAAGGAGGCCCGGGGCTTGAACCACGGACCTCCCATGTGGTAGACGGACACCCTAACCACTGGGCCAAGTCCGTTTCCCTCCTTTCCTTTTTGATATCTATTTATTTATTTTGTCATCTTGGGTGTTTTTTTTTTTTTAATTTGGTCCCTTTAATTTTCTACCTCTTCCCCCTCTCCCCCATCCTGACCCTAGATTCATATAAAACCCTTTAGGATAGCATAGCCCATGCCTCCACTGAGAATCATTGCCCTAAAATAAGCCAATCAAAATGATTTTCCCAACAGTGTGGTGTCTGAACCAGCCTTATCAGCATCACCTGAGAACCTTGCTAGAAATGCAAATTTTTTTTTTTTTTCAGGCCCCATCCCAGACTTACTGAATCAGAAACTCTGGGGGTAAGACCCAGCAATCTGCATGTTTTTAAAACAAATCAATTTTATTGATACATATTAATAAAGCATACAATTCATCCATAGTGAACAATCAATAGCATTTGGTAAAATCACATAGTTGTGCATTCATAACTTCACTTATTATTAGAGCATCTTCATTATTTCAATAATAATAACAATAAACAAAAAACAGACAAAAAACAAACAAGAAAATTCTTCACCTCTCAATCTCTCTATGCTAACAAGCCTTCCATGTGATTACTATGCATGCTGAAGTTTGAGAACCAGTATAACGAGCTATATTTGTTGTTCTCCAACTTTTTCCATCCTTTCTGTAAGAGCTGCTCTCACTCTTCAGCTTAAAGAGGTGGTAAAAGGTGATTAAATGGGTAACACAAATGCATTTGTGGTATAAAATCCTTTGAAATAATGAAAAAATGTACTCAATAGTAAGCACTACAGATTATGCAGGTAGGCATTTAGTAGAGGAAAATAGAGCTGCCCTCTGCTTTTTAGGATTCTATTTTTATGGGATAATTATTCTCAGATTGTAATGTGTTCTCAGGTAGGAAGAGGGATGTAAAAGCAAAATATTCATCTCACCTCTAATCTCCGAGGACTGAAGGACGTCACAGTCCAAGGAGAAAATCTGCCCCTCTGAAATTAGTACATTTGTTTGGTCTGATAGGCAGGCTTCAGGAGTGGTAAAAAGGACAAGAAGTGAATTTAAGTCACAAAATTTTTAAAAAGGCAGAGGTTGGCGATGATAAAGTGTGCATTTATAGCTAGAAAAAAAATGGAAAGAGAAACACACATGGACTGGGAAGATGGGGAAAGCTTTTGTAGGGGAGAAAAATAAATGGAGGTTAAAAGGTAAAATAGGAAGTGATGAGGTGGTAGAGAAATTGTGTTTAAAGAGGGCTGAGGTGGGGCTTTGGGTGGGAACTGGGTTACACAAATCTACCACTGCCCTCTTTCCACTAGGAATGCAAGACTTTAATTACCTCCATACCAACTGCTTTGAGATCACACTAGAACTGAGTTGCAACAAGTTTCCCCAACAAAATGAATTGCACCGTGAGTGGCTGGGTAATCGGGAAGCCCTGGTCCAGTTCTTGGAACAGGTAAAAATTCCATTTTTAAATGTTCGTCTTTACCAAAAAAACAAAGTATTTTCCCAGTGGCAGACAGGTTTTTTTGGTGTGGCTCAGACCTGACTTTTGCTCTGACTCGATACAATAGGCTTTGGGTTCTTCTACCAATGAGATTCATTCATTCAACAAGTATGTATTGCGAACCAACAATATATCAGGCACTGCAGTATATGGTGGTGATTACGAGTACACAAAATTCCCTGACCAAATGGAGCCGATATTCTAGTTAGGAGAGATAGACAACAAACAAAATAATAAGGTAAATTTTATAGCAGATGAGAAATGCTATGAAAAAAGCCTTGGAGAGAGACTTAAAGGAGATGAAAAAGAGAACCATGCAGATATCTAAGGAAAAAGGGGTTCTAGTCAGAGGCCACGCTGGCAAGTACGAGAACAGGAGCCTGGGGTGGCTGGAACGATTGCCTGAGTCAGGCAGCACATAGTAGGAGATGATCAAAGGGCTAGCCAGGGTGGGGGCTTTATAACCAGTCAGAACTGAAGCTTTTGCTTCTGAGTTGAGTTTTGAGCAGAAAGTGACATGATCTGACTTAGCTTTTTACAGAATCCCTCTGGCTACTCTGTTGAGTAGAGGAGGGATGGGGCAGAGAGACCAGTTAAGGGGCTATTACCATAATCTTTGTGAGGATTGCAGACGAAAACACAGAGGAAAGTGTGTCGAAGACTCTAGAACGCTATACCAACATGTTATGATCATTACACTACACTGTAAACTTGTTCCCACAGGTTCACCATGGTATCAAGGGAATTGTGCGTGATGAGAACCATAATAATCTAGCAGGGGCTGTCATTTCCATCAGTGGGATTAACCATGATGTCACTTCAGGTAGGCGGCCACTGCTGAGAGGAGTGGGAAGGAAGGTCTCATTCCCTCCGCTTCCTCCGTACAACTGGGACCAATCTGTGAGCCAGCGAGACTAGCAGGGACGTTAAGGTCATTGGGGTGGGGGTGGGGCTGGGGGAAGGAAGGTTACTAACAATAGAAGAGGCTGCATCAAGCAACTAAGATGTTTAAGTGGAAAATCTCTTGCTTCCCAAGCCAGCAATCCCTGAGAGGCCAGCACCGGGAAAGACTGCTGTAAATGCAACTTCTCTATCAGCTTTCAGGAGTCACTACCACGCGTGACTGGTTAGGGGTGTTTTCTGGGCTTGCGGCTATTAATAGCTCATGTGCTGGTATGAAATGGGTAGAAAAGAGAAGGTGTTTAGTCTTGTGCCTGACTTCAGGCTACACCTCCATTCTGGGAAGTTAGCAAGATTCATTCTATTGGCTTGCTGCAGGGCAAGACTGATGGTGGAGGCAGATCTTGGAGCCAACCTGGAACCTGATCCCTAGAAGGTTACAGAATCTCTCACTGCAGAATGGTGTTGCAAACAGACCCAGCCCAGTTTGATCCTGCACAACTCTTAGGTTTTTGAGAGTTTTCTGTGCGTGCTGCCTTGTTTGTGTGTGTGTGGCTTTTTGTTTATTTTGTTTTGGAGGTACCAGGGTCAGGGATTGAACCTGGGACCTCTTATGTGGGAAACCGGTGCTCAACCACTGAGCTACACCCGCTCCCCTTTGTGTGTTTGTTTTAATGCATAGCAGTATCTCCTAGTGGTTAGGGATAAGTGAGATTTGCTTACCTCCCATGACCTCAACACCAGCAAGGCTCAATCAAATGTTACCATGCAAATATTTATAACCATACAGACATCTAAAAGTTCATACAAGCTGTTTAGTCTTGATGAACTCTTTAAGGTGACCTCAACACATCCCAAATGAAAGGTTCTTTCAAAGCAAAGGCAACGTTATTCTAAAGTCAGAATTCTGTAGCCTCATAGACAGGAATCAGCCAACCAGAATCCTCCAGCCTTATGGCTGGGTCCAAGGACTATTCAGGGATCAAATTTCCAGCACCATCTCTAAGACCACAGGCTTCCTGGCTTGCTAGATTCTTACCCCTATTCACATTAATGCAATGGTGGGAAATGTCTCTAAAACATTCCAGCCAATCAACATATATTGAAAATCATTAATTTACCAGTAAGAGCTCACTTCCAGCATGCATTATGCTAAATCCACAAACCATTGCTAACATTAATTATACTACTTGCCATAGCATCTAGTGTTATTTAGAGATAGATATTGCTAAAGCCCTCATAGTGACTGCCTCCAGAGTGGGGCCTTTCTGATCCAATGCTTAGCTAACCTGGGTGTGAACCTCCAGTTAAGAAAATGACAGGCCTTGGGGAATAATTTAAACTATCCAACATATGTATAATAACACACTGCCTATGCCAAAGTTGTTTTTTTTTTCTCTTTCATTTTTTCATTTTTTTTTTTTTAATGATATGGGGCTTGGGAATGAGCTCAGGACCTCAAATGTGGGAAGCACTCAACCACTGAGCCACATTGACTCCCCAGAAGTATTTTAAAGTAAATTACATGGGAAGTGGACATGGCTCAACTGATAGAGCATCGGCCTACCATATGGAAGGTCCAGGGTTTGACACCCAGGACCTCCTGACCCTTGTGGTGAGCTGGCCCACATGCAATGCTGATGCGTGCAAGGAGTGCCGTGCCATGCAGGGGTGTGCCCCGTATAGGAGAGCCCCACATGCAAGGAGTGCACCCCACAAGGAGAGCCACCCCGCATGAAAAAAGTACAGCCTGCCCAGGAATGGCGCCGCACACACGGAGAGCTGATGCAGCAAGATGATGCAACAAAAAGAGTCGCAGGTTCCCAGTGCCGCCTGATAATGCAAACGTATGCAGAAGAATACCCAAGCAAATGGACACAGAGAGCAGACGATGGGGCAGGGGAGGGAAGGGAAGAGAAATAAAATAAATCTTTACAAAATAAATAAATAAATAAAGGAAATTACAGATGTTTGTTTGGGGGGGGTAGGAAGACTTCCTCATTATTGTCTCTCTCATACTATACTGTATTTATTATTTCAATTATTCATTGATGTACACTTCAATTTAAAGGCAACATCACAATTGGTTCTAAAAGGGTGGAAAATTATTAGCCAAAATGCTATATCCCTGTCATCAAGGAAACCACGGAGAAAGTCTTTCTTTTGAATTTTATTTTCTCTTCGGCATACTTTTGAAGATGATGGAAGATACATCAAAATCAGACCTTTAATGGTCATTTAATCAAACTTTCCCAATGAATATGAGAGTAAATACATGTAACACCTCTGACAGTTGGTCATCCATCCCAAGGCTGCCACATTCATCAGTGCAGATTATGTACTTACGACTGTGTCTTTTGAAAGGACCCTGAATTAGTCTCTGCTGAGTGCTCACAATCTCTTAAGGCAATCCATTCATTTTTTGGTAGTTCTCTTCATTGCCATAATTTGCTTTACTCAAGCAAAATCTGCCTCCCTGCAACTTTCACCCATGGTTTTCATTCTTATTTTTTAGGTGGAGATCGTTTCTTCACAGTACATTTTAAAACATCAAAACAGAGATTTCATGTAGTTTCCTTACCAGACAAAACATACTGCAGGTCTCCAGCCTTTCCTCTCCTTGGTCACCCATTACTTGGCATGAGTTTGTATTAAAATGCCTGTTCTAGATTTAAATACGGTACTCCTGCTTCCCAGGAGTTGATGCTTATACTCCTATTAATGTAGCCTATGACTGTTGTAGATCTAACCAGTTTCCCTATTCTACTAAGTAAACCAAGCTTGTGGTCAGCTAAAGCCCCCAGATCCCTTTTCACTTCAAGGTGCCATTGGGGGCAGGTTTCCCATCAACATACTCACTTGTGTCCTTCTAACCTTTAGGAGATGATGGTGATTTCTTCCGGCTACTGCTTCCAGGTGTCTACACTGTCACTGCTACAGCACCAGGGTTCAAACCAGAGACAGTGAGTGTGACCGTGGGTCCTGCAGAGCCAAAACTGGTGAGTTCAACTCTTTCAGAAGACCATGAAGACAGCTTATACAAAGTCTTAAACAAGATGCACAGTTCTAATCTTTGCCACGCTTCCCTTTTACACCAAAAAAAGAAAAAAAATCATTGCTCTCGTATCCTAATTTTCTTGTTACTCTGCTATAGCCTTTCCCTCTTCCTCTTGGGGTTTCTATTTTATTCATATTAGCAAAGCATAGTGATTAAAAGCACACTTTCTGGTTCTGAATCCGGCTAATTTTTCTACAGACCTTGGACAAAGGACCTACTTGCTTGCATTCTCAGTGTCATCCTCTAAAAATTAATGATAACAATACGCCCTTCAGGAGAAGTTTAAATGCGGAAGTGCATGTAAAGCACTTAGCGCAGTTACTGACATGTAGAAAGTGCTCAACAAATGTTGATTAAGCAGGATCATTATCAGCATGTAAATCCTGAAGACTTTTGTCCAGAGAGAAGGGCTCCCGAAGGTTGCATTCTTTTGTGCCATCAACAATAAGTACCACCAGAGGGCAGTCTTGCCCCTTCTGGTGCCCCATGTGCCCGGACAGCCTTGCTTTCCACTTGTTTCATCAGTCTCCTGCGTTCCAAACTTCAGCTCTCCCCGGCTTTCTTTTTTGGAAAGGATGAGGAGCAAAAATTATCTTTTATATAGAGCCTGGACTCTTTGAGTTTTGGCCAAATTAGATTAGGATCTCAGAGTTAAAGGGGCTGAAAGATCATGGACACTGATATGCACATTTTTTCAAATGAGAAAAGAGTAATAAGGCAGTCCTATTTAATGAGCATCCATAGACTTTGTTTCCCATGTTAGCTCTTTCCTAGAGCCTCCTCGCTTGGTCCTGGTTCTCAGTCGTACAACCCTAGAGCTCAGTAGCTCCCTCTTCCCCTCTTAACTCAATGCAGTCAGGTCCAGTAGTTTGTTGTTATTGTTTTTAAATAGTAATGGATACTATTTATTGAATAGTTGCTGTGTGACAGCTTAGTACTGGGTACTTTATGAGAGCTTCACAGAATTATCTCATTTAATCTTCAACAATCATGTGAGGCAGATATACATAGCCCTATCTGTGGCTGAGGAAACAGAATCTTAGAGAAGGTTAGGAATTGTTAAGTGGTGAAACTTACAATTTCAACCTATGTCCTGTTCTCAGGGCTGCCTCTGGCCAGTGTGCTACAGTGGCGCAAACTGAGCCCACAGCCCGTGTCTATAACCTCTTGTTTTAACACAGAAGCAGTCTAATGAGTTATTAAGTTCTTTGAAAATTCTTCTGAAGTTTCTAGGTAGTTTTCCCTTTTCTCCTCTTCCATTTCCTCCACTTCCATTTCCTCTATATTGTAAATTACTCCTACTTGCAGATGCAGGAAGCAAAGAGTAACTCTTGTATTGCAGACTGATGCCTGACCCCAATTCCCCAAATGACTCATTCTTTTGCTCTTTTTTCTAGTTATAGTCCTGCTGCTCACCCACCCAAAAATCAAATGACACGTGGGCAGCTGCAAATCTGTCTCGCATTGTAACTACATCTATTCTGTGTCAAATAACTACAAATCCTCTAGAGTAACAGTTCCTTATTCCAAAGGATTTCAACTCTTTTGTCACATTTCCTTGAAGTAAATCAGCATAATCCATCATTATGCCAAATAATGACTCAAAGGGGAAAATCTATTATTTGGATAGAATTCCCAGATACATTAATATCTAAGAATCTGTTCATTGATCACTGTAAAGTCTCTCTCTCTTCCCATTCGGAAGCAGATATCCCTCCATCTGGCTGAGGGAAGAAAACAGGGGGGAAAAAATCTCCTAAAGATATCTCCCAGTGTCCAGTCTTCTCTTGGCTTTTCCTCACAGCCTTCCAGATGTTTCTGCTCCAGTCATTTTCTTCTGTCCTTTCCTCAAGTTGTCTCTCTTTTCTTTTCTCTTCAAGATCCCATATTCTAAGGAAATAGTAAACAATGCAGTGCAATTGGCTCTGGTTTTCCCCCTTTTTGTGAACTAGCAGAAAAACTGGTTGTGGATTTTTGTGGAAGGGACAGGAAGCAATCCCTGCAGAGAGGCCTCTCTGTCTGTTTTTCAATTCCCAGCAGGCCTCAGCGGCTCACGCTGTTCTAAGAGCTGGAAAGCCAGGGTTGCCTCAGGGAATGTGGTCAGGACACTGGGCCACTCCCTTTCCATTCACAAGTGGGATGGATGTTCAACTTCTCCCAGCCCAGAGCAGACTGCACTTAGATCCAAAGCTTCTTCCCAGCTGCATGCCCGGCCCAGACGGGAGTTTCAAGGTGTCACTTGAAAAGGTGCATTAATGTACACGGAAATTTAGATTTTAAGAATCTGTGTGCAATCGGTATCATCTCTACTATCTATATTTCCAGACTGTCACAGCAGCAGGTTTAGTTCTGAAGGTCTGACACACTCATTGGCCTGCCTGGGCATGACCCTAGTGCTTGCACAGTCAGCAGCAGGGGCCGCCTTACAGTGCCATCAATCATAGCTCTGTCCTAAGCAAACATATTGATGAAATCATGGTTGGATGTGCCAGGTATAACTGCTTTCTAACACATATAAAATAAATTTATTTTAAGTTCATCCACACACATCCCATGTGTCACCAGCAATTGGGTACTACTTGTTGTTTTGTTTTTTAACTTTTAATTTTGAAATACTCTCAGACGTATAGGACATCTAGAAAAATAATACAATCCCCATACAGAGAACTCCAGCACACCCCCATCACCCCAGGTACCCAGATTCTCCAATTTTAACATTTTGCCACATTTGCTGTATCATTCTACAAACTATGTGTTTGTTCTTCTCTCTGTATCTATCAATCTGTCTGTAAGTCCATTTTCTGAACACTTGAGGTAGGTTGTACGCATCATCCTCCTTGAACTCTTAATACTGTCATGTCCATTTCCAAGGAACAAGGATATTCCCTTATGTATCCACCTTAAGTGGAGTTACCAAGTTCAAGAAATTTGACGTTGACAACAAGCTTACAGTCTATGTCCTGGTTGTTGTTGGTTTTTTTCTTCATATGTCACTACAATGTCCTTTTGGGCCTTTTCTCCTCCCTTGTTAGATCCTTTCCAGGATCATGTATTGCCTTTAATTGTCATGTCATTTTTCTTTAGTTGCTTGCTCACCCCTTCTTTCCCTCCTTCCCTCCTTTCTCCCTCCCTCCCTCCCTCCCTTTCTTTCCCTGCCCTTTTGCCAAGGCCATCAACTCCTGTTTCTTATATGTTTTGTAATCTCATTGAAACCTGGACATTTTGGTATTTTAATGTGTTATCTCAGGAATATAGACTCTGAGGCATCTGTCCCTTAAGCTTGTATCCAGCTAGTGTTATGACAGAGCTTTCCTTGGATGCCAGAGTTACAAAACAAAACAAAGGAAAAAGAAAAAAAGGAAACACCTTTCCCAGAATTTGCAGATTGACCTGTGTGAGTGCTCTCCTTCAGGGCTTATTTATTTATTTATTTATTTATTTTTTATTTTTAAGGCAGAGGAGTGATAGAGGTGTTTATTTTTTTTTTTGTCTTTATTTTTTTAATGTTACATTAAAAAAATATAAGGTTCCCATATACCCCCCACCCCCCTCACCCTACTCCTCCCCCCATAACAACAACCTCCTCCATCATCATGAGACATTCATTGCATTTGGTGAATACGTCTCTGAGCACCGCTGCACCTCATGGTCAATGGTCCACATAATAGTTCAGGGCTTATTTATACCAAGAGTTTAGGGACTAGCTCCAGGCCACAGCATTGGGACCTCCCCAGCCTATCAGCACAAGTGCGTGGCCCTAGGAATTCCCGTTTACACAGATACAAATGTCCCTCACAGTGCCGGGCACTGCCCTGATGACCCCCAGCCAGCCGTCACTTGTCCCGGAAGCATGACTCGGCTGCTCTCCCCCGGTGTTCTGTAGAAGAGCTCAGTGAGCCTCTTTCTACACCACAGCAGGTCCTGCACTGACAGGTCTCTCAGGCCACTGCCAGACAGATTGGGCCAAACATACAAGCTCCCAGTATGTGCACATGGGGCACTCTGCTCCCTGTGAAACCAAGGCCGGGATTGATGCACCAGGGCACAGGTTGGCTCTGCACTGAGCTGGCGAGGGGTGGGGACGGGGCCAGCCAGGGCGCCACAAGATCCTACTGGTTTTGCTTTTTTTAACCACACAAGTCTGCATAAAGTTTATTGAATAATATGAATATGTAGTAATTTAATACATCTATTTATCCAATCAATCTGCAATAAATAAAAATAAATGAACAGAAAAATCTGTGTCGGAATAGAAAATACTGTTGGTGTGTATTTAAATGGCAGTACTTTAGATTAATTGGTTATATGTAATGTCAGTGATTTTTCCTTTAGAATAGAATTTTTTTGGTAGTAACCTATTCTAGCAATAGGACTTAATACTACTGTAGATAAATAAAGGCCTACAAAACAACAACAACAACAACAACAAAACCCACACCACTTTTATTTTTTTATTTTTTTTCTGAGTTCTTTTTTTTTTATTGATTTTGTAAAAATATTACATTAAAAAAATATGAGGTCCCATTCGACCCCACCACCCCCACCGCACCCCTGCCCCCCCCCCCCAGCAACACTCACTCCCATCATCATGACATATCCATTGCATTTGGTAAGTACATCTCTGGGCATCTCTGCACCTCATGATCAATGGTCCACATCATGGCCCACACTCTCCCCCATTCCATCCAGTGGGCCCTGTGAGGATTTACAATGTCCGGTGATTGCCCCTGAAGCACCATCCAGGGCAACTCCAAGTCCCAAAGGCGCCTCCACATCTCATCTCTTCCTGCCATTCCCCATACCCATCAGCCACCATGTCCACTTTTCCCACTCCAATGCCACCTTTTCTCTGAGGTCCTTGGATTGGTTGTGTCCGTTGCACCTCTATGTCAAGAGGAGGCTCAGATTCCACATGGTTACTGGTTGCACTCCTCCTGCTTTCAGTTGTAGGCACTCTAGGCTCCATGGTGTGGTGGTTGTCCTTCTTCAACTCCATCTTAGCTGAGTGAGCACACCACTTTTAGATGGCCTTTTTCTTGATTCAGCACTCATCCTGGATGTTTTCGCTGATTCTTGCTTATTGTTCAAAGCATCTGTGTGGGGACGGAGCTCTGCTGTGCCGCATTCCGCCCCGTCTTGATCAGGATGGGTCTTCTGTAGCACTTCTTGGGGAACGTTTAAATGACAAGCTTAGACAGCGACACCACTGCTGCTCTGATTCGGAGCTGTAATAATTCTCCCAGGCTCCTGGCCTCAGAACCCAAGAGCTGTGGCAAAAGAGGGTCCAACCCTGGCTTCCCCCAATTTCAGTTCCAGGCAGTAGGAAAAGGACTGGTTTGCTCTCCTAGCTTCTTTTTTTTTCTCTCTCTTCTAGGTTGACTTCCAGCTCAAGAGGAGCATTCCTCAAACATCCCCTATAAAGAAAGTTCCCAACAAGAGATATGGAGGCAGAGCCCTCTCAAAGAAAGTGCAGCCCCGTGCAGCTAGAAAAAATGGTACAGAGATGAAGCGGCCCCAGAGAACCTCTGCCTGAAATCCACGGTGTCCAGGAATTGCTTCAGAAAGGCTTTTTAGTTCCTGCTCTCAGATCAGAGGAAGCTTTCTATTTTATTGTCTGGGACATATTTAAATATAAACATATTCAGAGCAATCCAGAATGGTCTCTGTCTGCTCCCGGTGACCCACCTCTAGGCCATGAGAACCATAATAAATACAGTCAGTAGCATACTGGGTGTTGTTCAGATTCTGGAGGTCTGGTTTAGGTCTAGAAAGCTCCATGCCAGTCCACACTGCATCCAGAGCCTGGTCCTGGCTGGGTGACCACTCTATCTCCAGAGTCTATCATAGAGCCTTCAGCATAGTAGGTGCTCAATGAAGATTTCTGACTGAATGACGGAAGTGCTGAAGTGATCCGTTGTTGATGTCCCCACAGCAGGATCAGGTGATCGTTCTGAAATCCCAGACAACCATTTCAACAATAGCCAATAGTTTCTTCGTAAGAAAAGGATTTCACAAAAGCAAATAGTTAGCCCCCTTGCTACCCATCTTTGTACATGGGCACTTTAAACTACGTGCCTCTTTCAAAATATTTTCTAGATATATAAGTATAATCCACAGGAGTCCCCGTAGAATGACTGTTTTTGGCCTGTGCCCAGCAGGATACAGCACTCCCCACCTCACTGAGCGCCTCACAAAGAACACATTTGTACTAAAAAGCATTACTGAGTGAGGTAGACGTTACTAAAGATTGTGAAGGAGCTAGTGATCTTCCATCACAGAGCTCAATGCTTGCAAATTCCTGAAGTCCCCTTGGGCATGGCGGGGGTCCTGAGTCCCCTGTCCCCATGGCTTGGTGGGGGCTCTTCACAGCATACTCCTTTTCAGAGCTCGGCCTGGCAGGGTGGGCTCCAGGGCTCCTTTCTTTGTATTTTTTCTTTCTTCCCACTTTTTGTCTCATATTCCTTTGTTCCTTTCTTCTTGTAAAGAAGCAAGTCCTTGAGAGGGCTCTTTTCAGTCAGTGAAGCTTTATGCCTGAGGTTACCATACCCACTAGATTTTTCCAGATTGTCTAAATATTCCTTATTTGTCAGTTCCCTGGTACATCGTCACTTACAGGGCTGGTATTTGCAAAATATGGTCACAGTCTTCACCTGGCATAGCCACAGACTTTTGTTCATTCACTCATTCATGCTGGGGGCATTTATTGAGTCCTTGCTCTCAATAAAGCTGAGATTGACAAGAAGAACATGATACAGTCCATGATCTCAAGGTGGCCACACTCCAGTTGAGAGGACCAAACGGTCATGACCACGCATCATGATCATTGCTAGGATGCAGTAAACACTGGGGCAGGGGTTGGGGAGTGGGAAGAGGGGTGGTAGAGGAGCCAGTGGCAGGGGTGGGGGGGTGGGGGACGTTACAGTCTTAGGAAGAAGGAAAGGCACCCTGAGCTGCTGAAGTCTAAGGTGAGAAGTAATGAGGTAGGATAAAGAGGCATTGGCCAGGTGGAAAGAAACGGGGAATAATAGTTACTCCAAGGGGACTGCAGCTGCTGGAGGCTCGGAAGAGCCATGGTTTGTTCAGGGGAACTGCAAGCAACTTGGTGTGGTTGGAGCAGAGGTCAAGGGAGCGCTGAAAGGTGAGGCCAGGCAGGCGGGAGAGACCGAATCATGAACGACCTTTGAATCCCGTTGAAGAGTTTGGACTTTGTGCGGAGAAAAGCCAGGAGGGGTGTGGCAGGATAAGATTTGGAATGGTGGCCCCGGTTGCAGCCTAAAGAGCTGACCGAGGCAGGGGCCAGACGGAGGCCGGAAGACGGTGAGGACGCTGTTGAACCCAGGTGAGATGGTGGCCTGAACCCGGGCAGTGTAATAGGGACAGGGGAACAGCAGACCACTCACGGTTTTCAAGGCCATCCCTGGTTATCCAGGGTGTTGCCTTCACCTCCCTAGGGCTTACTGCCCCTTCTAGCCTTCCAATCTTCCTGAGCAGAAGTGGGCTTTCAACCAAACCCTAACTTGCTAAAATTCACTCAAGCCGTAGGTGATTATGCAGAGAGAATATCACATGGAAAATGCAGGGTCTGACCATGGCCACGTGGAAATTTCTCCCTGCACACCCAGGACGGATGTGAAGCCAGAACTATGGGGAGGGGTGTGTGCAGGGTTGACAGGGCAAGAAGAACCTCCGACTTTGGTTCAGCATTTTCCTGGCTGGTCCCCTTCCTATTTGCAGTGTATTTTTTAGGTCCAGGATTTGTTCAGAGAGGCCATCTTCACACAGCTTGCCAACCTGGATGGGTGGGATTACCTAAGGGCGCAAAGCACCGTGGCTAAGGACACAGGTTTTGGATTCCGACAGGCCTGGGTTTTAAGCCCAGCTTTGCTCCTTGTGTGTTGCATGACCTCAAGCAGGTAACCTACCTTCTCTGAGTCATAGTTACTCATCTGGAAAAAAGGGCGGCAATCTCTCCCTTCCTTAGAGTTTGTGGGGATTCCAGGGGATCCTCTCATAAATCAGCAAGGAGGGAACGGCGGCGCTGCCGCAGACCCTCCTCAGAGGATAGCTGCTCAGCAGCCTGGCCAACCGGGAGCCGATGCGTCTGACAGCACGAGGGGAGTTTATTTTTATTTTTTTTTACTTTTGAAAGTCAGTTTATTACCTAATAATGTAACATAAATGGATAGTACTTACATTTTAATGATTTTAGAAAACAAATAGGTTTGAGGGTCAGATAGTCCCCTGCCACTTGTTAGCTTAACGGGGAATAGAGAGTGTCTCAGGTAATAATGTTAATAAAGGTATAGCATGAGAAAGTGAAGAGCTCTTTCTGATCAGAGGAACTGATGTGTTGCATGGCTGGAAACAAGAGTTAGATAAAGCAGGCCTGGATTATGCAGAAACTTAAAAGGTAGAAAAGTGTAGATTTGCTGATTGGCAGTAGAGTATTTTTTTTTTTGTCTTTTTTAAAAAATGTTACATTAAAAAATATGAGGTCCCCACATAACCCCCCACCCCCCTCGCTCCACTCCTCCCATAACAACAAAAGAGGGGAGTTTAGAAGTGAGACGCAGTTTCCCAAGAGGCTGAACTATGCCATGCCATCCTGTCTTTTCAACTTTGTATGCCCAGCATGTGGAACTGTGCCTGGCACATGTACACATAGTATACATATTTGCTAAATGAATGATCTCTAGGATTCTTTTCACATTACTTTTCTCCTCTCTTATTATCTTTTCCTCTCTTAATCGGTATTAATAGTTCTTGAACATTTTTTAAAAAGATTAATTTATTTCTCCCTCCCCCGCCCTGATGTTTTTGCTGTCTGTGTTGTCTTCTCTTTTCATTTTCTCTCCTCTGGGATTATGGGGATTTGATCCTAGAGATCCCTGATGTGGAGAGAGGTTCCCTGTCAATTACGCCACCTCAGTGTCTGGTTTCTGCTGTGCTTCACCTTAACTCTCCCCTTGTCTCTCTTTTGATGAGTCATCATCTTGCACGTGACTCACTTGCATGGTCACTGGCTCACCCCATGGGCACTTGCACAGGCACTGGCTTGCCATGCAGGCACACTTTCTTTCTTCTTTTTCACCAGGAGGCCCCAGGGATCAAACCTGGGTCCTCCCATATGGTAGGTGGAAGCTCTATCACTTGAGCCACATCTGCTTCCCTGAACATTTTTTTAAAAATTGTAAACGTGTAGGCAGAATTCTAAAAGACTCCCAGTTCCCCTTGCCCTTGTGCAATCCTCCCCTTGCATGTGGACAGAGCCTGTGAAAATGATCCGGCAGCACTCTCATGATTACCATACATTAATTGGCGAAGGGGTTTTTGCAGATGTAATCAGGTCCCTAGATCAGTTGACTTTGAGTTAATTAAAAATGAGATTATCTTGGTCAGGGAAGTCCCTCTGGAGAGGTGATATGGGCTGAGATCTAAAGGATAAGAAGAAGGAAGGCTTCAAAGAGCAAGAATAGAAGTTCCAGGCAGGAGGAATGCAAGTCCTGTGACCCTGTGGCAGGAAAGGGCCTGGCTGGTTCTAGCAGCTGTACCTCTTGGGCCCAAGGGTGGGATGTGTGTATGTGTGTGTGTGTGTGTTTAGCTTTCCCTGCTATGATTTCAACACTAGAAGCCTAAGCCAGGCTAGGTCCAAACCACACTGAGTCTAGTCATAAATGAGCCAATAAGATTCACTTTTTCCATGGCCACAGAAAACAGCCCTAAAACAAGAATCGAGGAAGTGGGACAGCATGGCTTGGGACACATCTGCCACCAGAGCTGGAGAAGTCAAAGTTCATGGGTCTGGAGCATCATCTTCACATATGTGATGTTGTGATTTATCTGGCATACACCCTGCCAGCACGCACTGTGCACCGACGAGCCATCATGCCCACCTCTTGCCTGGAATATTACTTCACTTCTGCTTTAACATTAGCTTCATTCTGGCTTTTAAACCATGAGTAAACATTCCCCCTGGGCTAATGCCTAAACCAACATTAATCCTCTCCCTCCTCCTGAGAGTCAAGTTCCACTATTTATAAAACTTTTTCTAACTCCTCCCCTCACCACTTCATGTTGCTCTCTGCCCCTCTTCCTTTCATGGATCCTTCTTTCTTCTACCTTCATTCTTTTCACTTGTTATATGCTCCCTTCCACCCTTCACCCTCATCCAAAGAAGGCCCTGCAGTAAGTATTTGGGGTGTAATGTCCCCTGAGAAGCAGGGCTCTTGGAGCCCTGGTGGGCTAGGTGAGCAGCCTCCAAGGAACAGCCCTCAGGGCCACGCTTGTTTCCACTGACTCACTGCCTGCTCCTGCACAGTCCCAGGGAGGAGGCAAATGAAATCATCGGTGGATCCATGTCCACCCCACAGGAGGATGGGGGAAAAGGCTGTTTTCCTCTTATTTATTTATTTATTTATTTTTAAGATTAAAAAATTTAAAAAAAAATTTTTCTCCCCTTCCCCCTGTTGTCTGCTCTTTGTGTCCATTCACTGTGTGTTCTTCTGTGTCCTCTTGCATTCTTGTTGTGCAGGACTGCTTTTTTGTTGCATCATCTTGCTGCATAAGATCTCCGTGTGTGTGGTGCCACTCCTGGGCAGGCTGCGCTTTTTTCACGTGGGGCGGCTCTCCTTGTGGGGTGCACTTCTTGCGCGTGGGGCTCCCCTATGCGGGGGACACCCCTGCGTGGCATGGCACTCCTTATGCCCATCAGCACTGCGCGTGGGCCAGCTTATCACATGGGTCAGGAGGCCCTGGGTATCCATCCCTGGTCCCTCCATATGATAGGCTGACGCTCCATCAGTTGAACCACAACCACTTCCTGCCTTTCTTTTAGATTGTCCCATATGAGGGCTTTGGAACGAAGAGTTTTTCCTGGGCACTAGATCAAAGTATTTGAGTGATTCTCTTTAAATCCTTCCAGGAATCTGATGAAGTATAAATAAACTAATGAATAAAATCACTACAGTTTTGTTTTTTGTATATACACAAATATAGCATTTTCTGTATACCCAAATATAATATTTTATACACACTGTCATTTATAGCAGACTTTCATTTAACAAACTGATAAAAAAGTTTTAATTGAAGAATAAATTGTCCACTAACTTTTTTTTTCTTTAAAGATTTATTTTACTTATTTATTTCTTCTCTCCTCCCTCATTGTTTGCTCTCACTGTCACCTCTCTGTGTCTGTTCATTGTGTGCTCTCTCTGTCTGCTCGGCTTCTTTTTTTTAAGGAGGTACCAGGAACTGAACCAGGGACATCCCATGTGGGAGGGAGGTGCCCAATCACTTGAGCCACTTCTGCTCCCTGCTTTTTGTGTCTCTCCTTGTGTTTCCTCATTGTGCCTCCTTGTTGCCTCATCTTGTTTTGTTAGCTTGCTGCATCAGCCCATTGAATCAGCTTGCTGTCCTTGCTTGTCTTCCTAAGGAGGCACTGGGACAAACCCAGGACCTTCCATGTGGTAGGCAGGTGCCCAAATGCTTGAGCCACATCTGTTTCTCCATTAACTTTCTATTTTGCCAATTAAGGACAATTTTAAAAAATACAATTGCTATCTACTACCACCATCAATTCACAAGTATTTTAGGACCAAAAATTAGGGGAGACCAAGTCTGAAAATGAAAAAGTCTTATAAATTAAATTATTTTTCTCACTTTGCTAGGAAACAGTAAATGCTTCATCTCAGACTGAGGTTTGTGAACCAGTGGTTTGAGATGGAACTTTTAGTGGCTCATATAACTAAAAATTTCTAGGAGGGAATTTCAGGAACAACTGGATCCAAGGTTCTGGTTATGTGGTCTGGAATTTCTCTCCATTTCTTTTTTTTTTTTTTTTTTTAAAGATTTATTTATTTATTTAATTTCCCCCCTCCCCTGGTTGTCTGTTCTTGGTGTCTGTTTGCTGCGTCTTGTTTCTTTGTCCGCTTCTGTTGTCGTCAGCGGCACGGGAAGTGTGGGCGGCGCCATTCCTGGGCAGGCTGCTCTTTCTTTTCATGCTGGGCGGCTTTTCCTCATGGGCGCACTCCTTGCACGTGGGGCTCCCCCACGCGGGGGACACCCTTGCGTGGCACGGCACTCCTTGCGCGCATCAGCGCTGCGCATGGCCAGCTCCACACGGGTCAAGGAGGCCCGGGGTTTGAACCGCGGACCTCCTATATGGTAGACGGACGCCCTAACCACTGGGCCAAAGTCCGTTTCCCTCCATTTCTTGATTTCATTGACTTTGGTGTTGACTTCATTCTCTTGCAGGCTCTCCCCAAGTGGGGACTTGAAGAGCAGCTTCAAGTTTGTATTTTGCCAGCCTAGCAACACCCTGTTGATTCTTGGTCCTGACTCTCAATAGCACAAATTGGGTTATGTGCCTGGCCATAAAACTATCCCAGTGACTCTCAGTGGTCGGTCTGGGGTAATATAACCAATCCTGGAGGTGGAGAGGAGGGACAAGAACTGATAGTACAGGAGAGTTGGTTCCCATTAAAAAAAAATCAAAACAAATAAAGGAGAATGGATGGTAGTAGACAAACACAACAAAAGAGCATTTATGTTTTATTGAATTCAAGCGTGATTTTTTTCCTGTGACTTTTAAATAATTTTATTAGGCACACCTGTGCACCAGGTGCTTTGCTAGGTAATTGGCATGCAAAGATAAATTCAGTAGTCTCTGCCTTCTTCTTCATCATCCTTGAGGAGAGTGAGAAGTGAACAATTCTACAGTACTGTGTGAAGCGACTGAAATCAGCCCTGTCAGAATCCACAGAATCACTTCCCTACTTTGTTTGGCTAATGGAGACCTGACTTAGTACAGTATGAAGTCAGATGACTCAATTTTTTTTTTTTTTTAAAGATTTATTTATTTATTTAATCCCCCCCCGGTTGTCTGTTCTCAGTGTCTATTTTGCTGCGTCTTGTTTCTTTGTCTGCCTCTGTTGTCGTCAGCGGCACGGGAAGTGTGGGCGGCGCCAATTCCTGGGCAGGCTGCTCTTTCTTTCACGCTGAGCAGCTCTCCTCACGGGCGCACTCCTTGCGCGTGGGGCTCCCCCACGCGGGGGACACCCTTGTGTGGCACGGCACTCCTTGCGCGCATCAGCACTGCGCATGGCCAGCTCCACACGGGTCAAGGAGGCCCGGGGTTTGAACTGCGGACCTCCCATATGGTAGACGGACGCCCTAACCACTGGGCCAAAGGCCGTTTCCCGAGATGACTCAATTTTATAAAACCCTGTACACTGATTTCAAACATCATTTTAGAGAGGGTGGGGGAACATGAACTTGGCTTCGGTTTCACAGAGAGACAGCAGTGTGGCCCAGCTGTAATGGATTCCAAAGCTGTGCTAGAGAATCACAGCATCACTGCAAACCAGTGCAGTCCCACCAGGCCCCACAGGAGCCAGGAGCCAGGCTTCCTTGGGAGTGTGGCCTATGCTCTTGGTGCAATTTCAGGAAGGACACTGAATGTCACAACATCACTTAGTTTCTTGGATGCACCAAGAGAAAATATTGCCAGGGGAAGGCAAGCATAGCCAATTCTGAGCAAAGTTGTGAAATTAGCTGAGAGGGGGGCCTACATTGCACAATGGAAAGAGCCCATGCTCTTTCCATTTGACAGATGGGGCTCTGAATCCTGGCTTTGCCTTCGATGGAATCTGTTATCTTGGTCAAATCAGGTATTTCTCAAAATTTGGGCACAGAACTGCAAGTAGTAGTCAAGGTGTTCCTTAAGACAGCTCAGGTGGTGCAGGAACCCATTTGTGTGATGCAGAGACCAGGCAGCAGATCACTTTGTGAAACAGTTTTTCTCTTATCTGTTTCTTTAGATCCTTCAAAATGTTTCTATTTGGTCCCAACTTTCTAACATTGGCTAATTTCATTTTTTAATAAATAGAGAGTAGGTCTTAGTTTTAGAACTCTATGAATTGCAGTCTGTTTTGGTTTTGCATTTATGGGTGTGATGCAAACTTTTCCTTAAACAAAGTGAGTAAATTTTTAAAATATTAAACAAAAAAACCCAGAAATGGATCATACTGTTTAGTCAAGAATCATTATGATGGTTTTCGGAGAGTATAAGATTATGGCAAAAATCATTACAGTGGTACAGAGGTGACTAAAGTGTGGGAAACACTAGGCAAGTTCTATAAGATAGGGTGACAATTACTACCTTGCTGGTAGTTATTGCTAAGAAATACCAGTTAAGAAAAAATAACCAGTGTTCTTTGGAGAAGGAAAATGTGAGCTTGATTATCTTGCTTCATTAGTATGGACAATAAGGAAAAGAAAATAAAGATGATTAAAATATTTTAAAAATTATTGATATTATTCAAATGAGGAACTGTTCTATTTATTGGGGTAATAAATATTTTTCCTTTTTAAAAAAGAAAAAAAAACACATTATAGGCTAAGCTTTTAATAGAAGGCTTGGGTACCAATCAGCATTTACTATAAAATTGGCTTTCAGTATTTCAGTTTCCCCTTTTTTTCCTTCATGCATTTCCTCCCAGATTCCCAAAAACCTTCTTATTTTCTTATATCTCCACTGAAATAGGAAGAGATCTGATAGTATCACTGAGATATAAGATATCTTAATTGATACATGATGAATAAGTTTTTTCCCTAAGTATTATCTCAAGCAGGCATTTGCATTTTATTTTTATTATTATTATTTTTTAAGTTTTATTATCATTGTCTTTGGCATTTGCATTTTAAGGTCAATTTGTTTGCTTGTTTGATTTTTACTTCTAATTTTGAAATAATTCTTTATTCCCCATTAAAGCAATTCCAAGCTTCTGCAAGCAGAGGTGGAGTCCCTAGGAAACACTAAATAACCCTGCAGGAAAACAGGATACAGTCTTCTTTTTTTTTCCCTCCTCTCCTAGCAATAACAAAACAGTACTTGACCTTACTCCTGCCAGGAGTTTATTCCTACTTGGAACTAAATGGTCTCTGTTGTCTTCTTCTAGGAGCTGGCCTTGTTCTGATACCTTAGATGCAAACCTTCTATGAAACCCACTGAATTGTTGGGTCACATTTTCTTTAATAATAGAAATATGTATATATTATTTTAGCTGTGCTTCTCCCACATCTAGAACCAGGCTATTCCAAGATTAACGTCTGCCTGATTAGCACCATGAGCAAGCCCAGGTTTGATTAGTTTCAGCTGCTTGCTACTCATTAGCTTGCCATTGCAAACAGCTTGTGGCTGTGACTGGTACATTCTAGGGAGAAGCCAGAGGAAGTTGGCTTTGATTGGGGCCAAGCCATGCCAAACTGTTAGTGATGCAGTCCACTGGGACAATGATGGAAACCTTAGATGTAGGATATCCTGACTGTTTGGATTTAGATTCACACGAGAACAAAGTATGTCACACCCTAAAGGTTGGTTGTTGTTTTTTTTAGGTACCTGGGGTGGGGGATTGAACCAGGGACCTCATTGTGGGAAACTGGTGCTCAACCAGTGAGCCACATCCGCTTCCCAGAGTTGGTTTTCTCATTTGTTCTGCTTGTTGTTTTTGTTTCTTCAGGAGGCACCAGGATCCAAACCCAGGACCTCCTGTGTGGGAGGAAGCACTCAACTGCTTGAGCCACATCTGCTCCCCACCCCACCGCCCTTTTTTTTTAAGGAGGCAGTGGGGATTGAATCTGGGACCTAATACATGGGAAGACAGGCCCTCGACCACTGAGCTACATCACCTAAAGATTCTAATCAATGAGATTAATCAGAACTGTTCATAAGAACTGAGCTGTTCTTTTGCTTTGATTTATTGAGGATTAAATGGGGAAAAATTGAAAAACATATTTTTAAACTTTATTATTATATATGTGGATATTATCCGTATTGCTAACAAAGCAATTCACATACATATATCTCTTTTGATCCTTTTCAGTCCTTTCAATTGGGGATATTGTATAATGTATCAGTACATTGATTTATCAATGAAATCTAAACTTCTCACCATGGCCGGCAGGGGCAGGAATGATCTTGGCCCCTGTCTGTTTTCCAATCTCATCTCCTAACACTCCCTGTCTTGCTCACACTAACTTCTTCTCTATTTCTGAAATTTACCAAGTCTCCTTCCACATAAGGGCTTTGTGCAGTTTCTTCTACCTGGAAGGAAATTTCCCAGCTCTTTACATAGCTGCCTCTTTTCTGACCACCACTACAATCAAAGAAAGTTTTCATTCCTTACCAACCCAGATTCCTGATCTAAACCACAGAACAGCAGAAAACGTTTTGAGCAACTATTATCTCAATTCTCCCGAGGACTGCATATAACCCTTACCAGTCTTGCTGCATAAGAAAGAAGTTAATTCATTACATGCAATGGGCTGCCTAAGGCATTAGGGTTTAATTCTCTCCAGATCTAATCTATCATATCATCTGATTTATTTCAGGCATAGCCCTCATCATACCCTGAAATTATCTGATTTTTAATTCGTTTATTTATTGTCTCTCCACTCTAGAATGTGAGCTCCATGAGGGCAGGGCACTTCTCCAAAGAAATGATGTCTCGATGAAATTTTTGAGGTAAATCTCTGTGACTGATTTGCTTCATTCTCCAGAATCTCATGGATCCTCAAACCGAAGGCACATTAAGTCAACTTGTGTGACTTTCTGACCTATAATATGGAAAGGGAATCCTGTGCGGATTCATGAAGTGTTCTCAGCTCCACCCAGTTTTTGCATTGTCTTTACTTGTCTTTAAATTCTCAAACCATGACTTAGCTCAGGAAAACTGAGAGACAAACACAAACTTGCCACTGAGTATTGTGTGACATGATAAAGGGAATAACCTCAGGGTAGCAAAGAGGACAATGCACACAGACAGGAATTTAATTGCATTTCTCAAGATGGAATTTTTTTAAACAAATCACTTTTATTGATTCATGTTAATAAAGCATACAATTCATCCAAACTATACAATCAATGGTATCTGGTATAATCACGTAGTTGTGCATTCATCATTTCAATCATTATTAGAGCATTTTCATTATTTCAATAATAATAATAAGCAAAAGACAAACAAGAAAATTCTTCACCTCTCAATCTAGATGGAATTTTGACGACTGCCTCAGGGTAGTTAAAGAACAACACAAACAGACGGGAATTGAATTTAACTTCTCTAAATGGACTTTTGACTTTTTCTAGACTGAAGGGTGATGTGGGGGGCTGAGGGACCAGCTAGGGAGTGGAGGAACGAGTTAGGCAAAGCAGCAGGTAGGACCGCACGTCCCGCACGCAGCTGAACTAGTGGGCCGCCGCTCCGGGTTCGCCCTGGAGATGCAGCGGGTTCTGCCTCAGTTTCCCCGGGTAAAGGTCCTCGGGCACCGCTTCCTCTGACGTCGCGAGGAGGGCGGGGCGGGGTGCCGGCCGCCAGGGGGCGTCAGCGCCGCGTCGGCGCGGGGGAGGTCGGCGCAGAGAACTGAGCGTGGCGCCCCGGGGACCGCGCGGGCCGAGCTGTCCGAGGCGGAAGCCTGGGCTGGAGGCGGGAGGCGGGGCGGCCGCGCAGAGTCACACCAGCTTGACCCGCCCGCAGCTCCCAGGGGCGGAGGTGACGGCGAGCCCGGGACGGGTGGCCGCAATTGCCCGCCGCGCCGAGGGACCGCCAGGCGGCGGAGAGCAGGTAGGGCAGGCCCGGGGCCGGGGCTGGGCGGAGAGCTCGGGTCGCTATCTGGGGACCGCGGGCCAAAGGGACCCGCGCCCTAGGGAACCCGCGCCGCGAGGGCGGCTGGGCCGCGCCTGCCCCTTCCCCGCGGCGGCCGCTGCGCTCGGCCGGGAGTCCCGGTCCCTTTTCGGACTCCTGTCGTCCACGGTCAGGTCAGGCCCCTTGGACGGCCTCGGGAGGGGGAGAAGAGGAGAGGCTGGGTCGCCCCCAGTCCGCGATGCGAACGTGGGCTTTTTTGATGTCCAGCCCGGGCGCTTTTCACTGCACCACCCTGCCACTCCTGCAATGAGGCGGAATTTGAGAGCTGGGAAAGAATTCAGCAGGAGTCCAGGCCCCTTACTTTACAGATGAGGAAATTCTTGCTTGTTCAGAGTCCTGCATCCGGTCGGTATAGGAGCCCATAGTTCTGTGTCAGGGAGACAGGGATGGATGGCTTCCGAAGCTAGAGGTAAGACCTGCTGGGCTGGAGATGCAGGTTTGGTTATGGTGGAGTCTTAGTTACACACGGACGCCTGCATTCATGTAGCAGGTACTGATGTCCACCAGGCATCCAATTCTCAGAGCGCTTACCTTGAAAAAGGTTAGGTTGCTGGCAATTGAATAAAATAACAAATATTGAGGTTACAAATAGGCCCAGGAACTGTAGAGAATGCTAAATGTATAGAGTTCAACTTTAAATGCAATTTCAGTATCTTGTATTGTCTGTCTCATACAGTAATGAAGAGTAAATATTTTTGGCCTTCCCATTATTATGTAATATTGGTAACTTGCCTTTAGTTAGTTTTGTTCTTCTACAGTAATATGAGCATCTTGTGTTGAAATACTTTCATTTTGTAATTAGTAATGGCAGTGGTATCTGACAAGCTAGTGGTAACACTAATATTTAGGGTTTGAGCATTGTTTCGATCTTCTTGTTTACACAGCTGAGTTGGGGGGGTGGGTAGGGTGGATTAATCCATAGTAGTATTTTGCAAGACTGGAAGTACCCAACACCAAACAGGCGTGATTTCTTAGTGCTGCATTTATTACTTTCACGACATGAATAGATTAACGGTGGTGAATTCAAGGATCTCTAAAATTCCCTGATTTTATATGATAACTTGAAACATACGTCACTAATTGTGAAAACAACAATGAGCTTTTTTTTTTTTTATGAGACTGGAATGGAGTGTTGCACATATAATGAAGCATAGCTGACGTTGGCCCTAGGAATGGGGTCTGTGCAGAGCCACAGATAACGTGCAATTAGCTGAGAACATTCTGACTCAGAAAATATGATAAGATATCTTTTATTCAGTGTTCATATTGTGTTTGTTTTTGGCTGAGATATAATAGTAATCTCTCTGGACACTCTGTCCAAATACTTATAAGTTATTTGTTTTGTCTTGCAGCCCCAAAGCGGAGCCTTTCCCCTCCTCTTGTTTCCATCGATTTCTGTGTTTTTTTTTTGCTTCTTTCTTCTCTGAGTGCCTTTCTTCACTGAGGAGACCCTTGCATTCCTCTTCTCACCATCATCACAATTCAGAGCCTCCTTCCAGCACTGATTGAACTTACACTACTGTTTTCACCTCTCAAAGCATGTCTTAAATCATGAATCTTGAATCACCATTTAAGATTCCTAAAAGTTAAGATCTCTTGAAATTTTCACTTTTTGATCATACTGCATGACTCTGATGCTTTGAAAAAGGGTTCAGTAGGCCAGGCTTAGGTTTTTATCTTCTGTGTGTTTGGAGGCTGTCACATAGGAAGCCTCTAGAGCTGGTAAAGTCATTTACCTCTGCCTTAGAAGGAAACCCTGTCTGCACAATCTATAGAGACTTTTCAAATTATTGTTCTCGTCCTTTGCAGTTCATCAGTGTCGGGCTAAACTAAGCAAAACGGGATTTTTCAAATTACAGATAATTTAGTGTTAAATTTGGAAGATTTTTTCCTAATGATAAAATCACTAAAAATAGAATGTGAATGGAGGCTTGCATACCTATTACCTATTAAAGCTTGAAAATTATTCTGTCATTTCTGAAGTCAGTTGATATACTACCTATAACACAGCATTATTATAAGAGTATTTGCTGGTAAATCCTCAGGTTTGCTGTCTTCTGCTAAAGCAGGTTTAAAATGCATTCAGAGTACTTTTAAAAAGTTTCACATCAGTTCAACTTAATATTAAATAGCTTATATTTTACACCCAGGTCAGGAAAACATCTGAATAAACTATTTTCAAGATTGAATAACTTAGTCATGTTGGTCAGGAGTCAGTCTCTTGCTTGGAAAAGCAGAGAGATCTATAGTAGCAGCCATAAAATCAGATCACAGGACAGCTCTGTAAGGAGGGAGCCCTTAAATGGACCAAAATGTTACCTTTAGGTTGGGTATTTTATCCTTGATGCTATAAAAGATAGCCATAGGAAATAAAATGGGTGTAGAGTAGCTAAAGTGTGTTCTTCTTATTTTTATTTTTTAGATTTTTTTTCCTTCTAACTTGAGAGACCAAGAACTGCGGCAGCACAGGTAGAGCAAAGAGGACCTTGCACTAGGAGTCTGAAGGCCTGGGTTTTATTAATTCAAGACTTATTCCTTCATTCAGCAACTAATTCATTAAACACCTGCCCGTGCCAGACACTGTTCTGGGTGCTGGGGATACAACTGGGAACAAAACAGGCAAAGCCCTGACCTAATGGAGTAGACATTCTGGTGGGGGTGGAGGCAGGCAATAGATAACTATGTGAAGGGCTAGCAGGTCAGATGACTGAGTACTATGGAGAACTTTAAAGCAGGGTGAGTGGGAAAGGAGTGTGCTGTGAGGGTGTATCTTTTATACAGAGTGATCAGAGAAGGCCGCTACTGATAGCTTTTGCTCTGAGACTTGAAGGAATTAAGGGAGTGAGCCAGCAGCAGAGGAATGAGCGTTCCCAGCCCTGATGCAGGGGCGTGCTGGTCATCAGTGGGGACCAGCCAGGTCATGGTGGCAGGGCAGTGCGGATGTGGGCGAGGGCAAAATGGCAGCAGATGAGAGGCGGCGGGAGTGGGGAGAGGCAGATCAGTATAGACCATTGTAAGGATTTGGGCCTTTACTGAGTGAGGGGGAAGCCAGCAGAGCGTTTTGAGCAGAGAAGCTCATGATGGTTTAAAAGGATCGCTCTGGCTGCTGGCTTGAGAGTAGACTGTAGGAGGACAAAGGCAGAATCAGGGAGAGCTTCCCTTTTTATACCAGCTGTGTGACCCTAAAGCATAATTCTTTTCTGGGTCTTTTCATCTGTTGAATAACTGGGGATTCCTTCTACCTCTAGAAATTTAAGATTCTAAGTAGTGTGGGCTATTTCCATGGAGAGGCGAGAGGACTGCATTTGAAAAGGTTCTAAAAGTAAATAGCTTCCAAATGACCTAAAACTTGACACCGACCCACCTTTAGCTGACTCATCCCAAATCAGAACATAGGTCTTTTCTGTCTGATTGTTAAGTCACGAGAACAAAAACACTTTTTGGTGAATATTCTCTGCTGATCCCTTTAGTACTCTGCTGATCCCTAAAATTTCTCTTCCTGCTTGAAAAAGGATGAAAAGCTGTTACTCATCAACAGAGTTGGCACCCAGAGGAGCTTTTGTTGTTAGGAAAACTGGAAACTTTGGGGGAAGGAAACAATTTTAATTTTATATTTATCATAGTGCATTTGAATTCTTTTGTAACACGCAGGAATTCTAAAAGCTTTCTTTTGTTTTTAAGTCCTTTTTCCCATTCCCGTTCAATGCATGCCTCACAGGTGCTGATTCTAATGTATTTGATAATGTTTCTTTTTGTCTGTATAGGATCTTGCAAAATGGGAATGCTTATTTTATATGTATGTATATTAATTTATAATGCTATCTCTCATTAGATTTCCTTTTCTTTGAATACTGTTTCTAAGATCCATCCATGTTGCTATGTGTACACCTAATTGTTTTTCAATGATGCGTTATACTCCATGGTGTGCATCCACCACGGTTTTGCTTACCTGTTCCCTTCATGATGAAAACTCAGGTTGTCCGCACTCACTAACACCACCCACATTGCTGCAGTGAATATCCATTTGTAGACCTGTATAAGATTGCTGTGGCATATCTACTTAGAAGAAGGAAATTGCTGAGTGATAGGTTCACTTATACTGAATTTGATTGAATAGTGCTAGATTGCTTTCCACAATGACTACTCCAGCACTGTGCTCTCCTGCCAGCAGTACAGGAAGCTTCTCATATTCTCATGTCCTTGCTAACACTCAACTTTTTTCCAGCTCTCTGCCTTTTCTCATCTCACAGGTGCAAAATGATACTTTGTCACTTTAATTTGTATTTCTCTGAGTATTAATTTTTTTGAGCATCTTTTATAAGCTTCTTCTGTAAATCACTTGGTCATATCTTTCGCTCACCTTCTATTGGAGTTGCTCCCCATTTTGTTGACATTGGTGTAGATTGCATCAGTTATCTTATATTACAGACATTAACTCATTGTCATATTTAGACTTTGAAAATAAATTCTCCTTTTGTCTTCTATGAATTTTTTTCTTGCCCTCTGATGTGGAATAAATTGTGTACCCAGTTTGGACGTGTTCTTTTTTTTAGTTCGCTTTCTGGTTGATGAAGACCCTTTGTAAATAAATACGGTCTCATTAAGATGTTTCTGCAGTGAAAGTGTGGCCCACGTGGATCAGGTTGGGCTTTAATCTGAATTACTGGAGCCCTTTATAAACAGCGTGAAAGTCAGATGGAGAGAGAAGCCACAGGAAGCAGCCAGAAGCTGGAGGTCAAAGGAACCCAGGAGAGAAAGGAGAAGACACTGTCATATGCACTGCCATGTGACAGAAAAGCCAAGGACCAAGAATGGTTGGCAGCCAGCCCCAGAGGCCACAGTCTTCTGGGAGAAAAGCATCACCTTGCTGATGCCAATACATTCCCATTGTTTAAGTCAGCCTATTGTGTGGTATTTGTTTTCGCACCCAGGAAACTAAAACTGTTTTTGGTCCCGGAAAGTGTGGTGCTGCTATGACAAATATCTAAAAACGTGGAAACAGCTTTGGAATTAGGTAGTGGAGAGAGGCTGAAAGAATTGTGAGGTGCTTGATAGAAAAAGCCCAGATTGCTTTGGAGAGACTGTTGGTAGAAATATGGACGCTGAAGGTACCGCCGATGAGGCTTTAGAAGGAAACGATGAGTGTGTTACTGGAAATTGAAAGAAAGGCAGTCCTTCTTACAAAGTGGCAGAGAATGTGGCAAAATTGAGATTTGATGTCAGATGGAAGGCAAAACTTGAAAGTTGGATATTTAGCAAAGATTTCTAAGCTAAGTGTGCAGATTGCAGCCGGATTTCTCTTTGTAGCTTATAGTGAAATGAGAGAGGAAAGAGGTAACCTGAGGATTGAACTAACTGTGAAGCACAAGGAAACCAGCAGTTAATAATTTGGAAAATTCCGAACCTATCCAGATAATGTGCTCTGAGAGCAGGACCAGAGGTTGCTTTAGCAGGGACCTGCCTGAGCCTTTGGGAATAGAGTCTCCAGGGGGCAGGGCTCCAAATGAGAATTTAAGTGAATCACACTTTGCTAAAGAGGGCATGGCTGAACATGGATCAGTCAGCCATTTCATTTGAAGTCTGGATTGGAAATGTAGTTATCCAGGGAGCATCTGTGGAAAGTTATGTTGTCTGATGGTTTGGATCTGCTTGAACTGCACATGAAGGTGGCAAAGTGTTTGCAGAATTTGTGTGAGCAGAATCGTTGCCAACCTGAACCAAAAGGGGCAGTGAAAAAATGAATTGAAGGAAGGATGACTTCAAGGAAAGAACCATGGAAGCAAAGGTCTGGACTGAAAAAATCTTCTCAGGTCAAGAGAATGGCCCACCCATGTGCATGGAAAGGGCAAGTCTGGTCTATGCGCAGAGGGATGGGTCTTTTGCCCTGTTCTGGGGGAGAGGCGCCACCCCAGTATGGAGATGATGGGGCCTGTGTCTTGTCATTTGTGGAGAGGCTGGTTGTCATCTCGATGTTTGGAGAGGGTAGGCCCTATGCCCAGTGTTCTGGGAACGTGGCTGCTGCACAAGTGCTTGGAGGGAGTAGGGCTGTTGCTTCATCCATCCCAGAGGACAAAACTTTGATCCATAAATGGCTCTCAGACCTTACAATCTAATGGAGTTTGCCCTACTGGGTTTCAGACATATTTGGGACCCGTGACCCCTGATTTCCTTTTAATTTCTCCTTTCTGGAAAGCAAATATTTATCCTATGTCTGTTCTTCCATTGTATATTGGAAACATAACTTTCTAGCTGTCAGAAGACCACAGACAGGGGAATTTTGCCCTAGGACAGACCATCTCCATAACAAGTAAAACTGTTATGGTTTAAGACTTTGTACTTAGCATTGTTTGTACTTAGCATTGTTCTAAAATGCTTTAAAGCCTCTGGGATGCTATGTTGGCATGAGCGTATTTTGCATGTGGGAAGAACATATCTTTTGGGTTCCAGAGGGCACCCTGGTAGATTGAATTGTGCACCTCATTTTGAACATGTTCTTGGTCTCAGCCCACATTCTGGTGGGTGTAGAGCATTATAATTAAGATCTCTTTGAGATGTTACTTCAGGTAAGGTGTGGCCCAATTGAATCAGTTGGGATTTAATCTGGATTACTGGGTTTATAAACAGAATGAAATTCTGAGAGAGAGAGGAGAGGGCCAAGGGGAGCAGCCAGGAGCTACAAGTCAAAGGAACCCAGAATAGACAGAAGAAGACAATTCCACATGCATCGCCATGTGACAGAAAAGCCATGGACCAAGGATTGCTGGCAGCCAGCCCCAGAGGCCACAGTCTTCTGGGAAAAAAGCATCACCTTGCTAAGGCCTCTATTTTGGACTTCTCCTAGTCTCAAAACCATGATCCAATAAGTTCCCTTTGTGTAAGACAACTCATTGTGTGGTATTTGTTTTAGCAGCTGGGAAACTAAAACACTGTCCTCTGATCAAGACAAAATCTCAGTTTTTTCCCCGCAAGAAACACAGTTATTTTTTTTTTTTTAAAGATTTATTTAATTTTATTTCACCCCCCCCCCCATTGTCAAAGCTGTGTGTTCTGTGTCCATTTGTATTCTTGTCAGCGGCACCGGGAATCTGTGTCTCTCTTTTTTCTTCTAAAGATTTATTTATTTCTCCCCCCACTCCGGCCCCCCAGTTGTCTCCTCTCTGTGTGTTCTTCTGTGACTGCCTCCATCCCTATCTGTCGCACCAGGAATCTGTGTTTCCTTTAGTTGTGCCATCCTGCTGCGTCAGCTCTCTGTGTGTGCGGTGCCATTCCTGGGCAGGTTGCACCTCCCTTTGTGCTGGGCAGCTCTCCTTACAGGGTGCACTCTCTGCGCGTGGGGCTCCTCTACGCGGGGGACACCCCTGCGTGGCACGGCACTCCCTGAGCCCATCAGCACTGCACATGGGCCAGCTCCACATGGGTCAAGGAGGCCTGGGATTTGAACCGTGGACCTCCCATGTTGTAGGTGGATGCTCCATCCATTGGGCCAAGTCTGCTTCCTCTGTGTCGCTTTTTGTTGCATCATCTTGCTGCATTAGCTTTCCATGTGCAGTGCCACTCCTGGGCAGGCTGTGCTTTTTTCATGCAGGGTGGCTCTCCTTGAGGGGCGCACTCCTTGCATGTGGGGCTCCCCTATGGGGGGTACACCCCTGCATGGCACAGCACTCCTTGCATGCATCAGCACTGCATATGGATCAGCTCACCACACGGGTCAGGAGGCCTGGGGTTTGAACCCTGGATCTCCCATGTGGTAGGCAAACGCTCTATCAGTTCAGCCAAATCTGCGTCCCAATTCTTAGTGTTGATGTAATCAAATAAATGCTTTGACTTATTATTTATGATTTAGAAGTTTTGATTAGGCAGCCCTTCCTGATCCTAATCACACCTGTATCTTTAATCCATCTGGAGCCCACATTTGCATGTGATGTTAGATAGGGATCTAGTCCAATTATTCTTCAGTTTACCCAGTTTACCCAAAAATATCTCCCCCAAATTCCATGCTTTCCTCCATTGATTTGTGATAGCCCTGTTCTCATATATTGTTTCCATAGGTATACTAGTTTGTCTCTGAGCCTTTGCTCTGTTCCATTAGTCTGTCAGTTCTTGCTCCCTTGTTTCATTTCTGTTTTTATTATAGTGGCTTTGTAATATGCCCTAATGATGGCTTGGAATTTCCCCATCTCTGTTCTTTATGTTTAAAGTCTATTTAGACATTTCTGGATCATACTTTTTCCATAATTTTTAAATTTGGGGGTAAACTTATAAAATTCCTTGAAAATAATTTTTAAGGAATTTTTTTTATTACATTGAATTTATAGATTATTTTGGGGATAGTAGACATCTTTTTAATATTAACTGATTCTACCCAAGAAGAACATGCAGTGTGCCTCAGTTTATTCAGCTCTTTTTGTTTTGTTTTGTTTTGAGGTATCAGGGGCTGGGGATTGAACCCAGGTTCTTGTATGTGAGAAGCCAGTGTGCAGCCCAGCTCATTTTTAAAAATAATTTTGAGCTAACAGAATTCTAAGAATAGTACAAAGAACTCCCATGTACTTCTCACCCAGATTCACCAAATATTAGTATTTTGCCTTATTTGCTCTATTTCTCCCTCTCCACAATTCAATATAGGTTTTCCTTCCTGACCTATATGGGTTAGTTGCAGAGTCTTGGCTCTGTGCTCCCTAAATACTTTATCAGCTCATTTTTAAAGTCCTTTATTAGGACTTTAAAGTTTTTTTCCATAAAGGTCTTAGAGGATAGTCTTGGTTAAATTAATTTTCTAAATCCTTTATAGTTTTGTTGCTATTGTAAATCATATCTCTTTCGTTATTATTATTATTTTCTAGTTGGTTAATGTTACTTTAAGAGAAGTGGTATTGATTCTTGTAAGCTGATCTTTTATCCAACAGCCTTGCTTCGCTGTCTTTTTACAGTCTGTTGATTTCTGTTGGTTTTTCTCACCCCACACATTTAATCATATCCTTTGAAAGTTGTGATGGTTTTGTTCCGTCTTTCCCGTCTTTATATCTCTTATTTCTTTTTCTTTCCTAGTAGCATTGGCAAGGACTTTCAAGACAATGTTAAGACAGTTGCTATGCTAGTGGATATCGATCTTTTCTCAGTCTTGGAGAGTGAGTCTCAAGTTTCCCCATTTTATATAGTGTTTGTTGTAGGTTTGGGGTATGTAACCTTTATTAAGGCATTTTCCTCTATTCCTAGTTTACTGAGAGTTTTCATTATAAATAGGTGTTAAACCTCATCAAGTACTTTTTCAGAAATTGTCTCCACAGAAATAAAATTACATCAAACAGTCTCTATACTAAAATCCTACACCTATGTTAAGGTTAAGTTTCAAGCAAAAGAGAGTAAGAGTTCTCAATACTTCTGAACCTTCCATGTATAAATTTATGGCAAACTTTCTAAAATTCCAACATAAGCTTTTTTCTTTTTCTATTTTTTTCTTTTCTTTTTTTAAAGATTTATTTTTTATTTATTTTTCACCCCTCCCTGTTGTCTGCTCTCTGTGTCCATTCACTGTGTGTTCTTCTGTGCCCGCTTGTATTCTTGTCAGTGGCACTGGGAATCTGTGTCTCTTTTTGTTACGTCACCTTGCTGTGTCAGCTCTCTGTGTGTGCAGCACCACTTCTGGGCAGGCTGTACTTTTTTTGCACTGGGCGGCTCTCCTTACGGGGTGCACTCCTTGCACACAGGGCTCCCCTACGGAGGGGACACCCCTGCATGGTACGGCACTCCTTGCGCACATCAGCACTGTGCGTGGGCCAGCTCATCACAAAGGTCAGGAGGCCCCGGGTTTGAACCCTGGACCTCCCATGTGGTAGGTGGACACACTATCCATTGAGCCAAATCTGCTTCCCCATAAGCTTATTTCATGATTAGGTCAGCTTTTCTTCTTATTGCTGAGTCAGAATTTAAATAGCTGGTTTGAAGAATGAGAAAGAGCCACATTCAGTATCATAACTGCAGTTGGCATCATGATTGTAAATATATGATATGTAAAATTATAGTTTCCTTACTCTGTGGATCAGTGTCTCCTCCAGGTATAAACCTTACCTAAGTATATCTCACGGAATATTTAGGCACTTGGGCGGGAAGTAGAGCCATGCGTAGTTCTTCAGCAACAGAAACTACTAAGGTGTTGGGCAATTGATTCCTCATAGCCCTCTTCTTTTGGTTGTCTGGTAGTTTTTTCAAACTAGCTATCTGTTTTTACCAATTTAAAAAATTATACCTTTTCATTGTAGAAAATTTGCAAAACCTAGAAAAATAAAATCTATAATCCTGCCCTCTAACAACCCCTATTAAAATGTTGGCTGTTTCTCACTATTTGTTGTGGGGAGGGAGGGGAGTGGTGGGAGGCAGGGAGGAGAGGGAATGGGATCACCCACATCTGCATCTTTGTGAGACACACTTAAAATTGTAACTGCAATATTGTATCACCTTTCCTTTTTCAATGATGAGCCATCAGCTCTTGCTGGTCTTGCTCTGATTGGGTTCTCTGGAAAAAAAACCAGAAAGATGGAGGCTACGCCTGGGGGACCCACTGTGCACAGAGCAACCCAGCGTCATTGTCAGAATATGGAGTAGTCACAGCCCAGATGCCAGCAAAGAACGACCAGCTTGGGGAGGAAGGAGAGGATAAGCGCATTTAATGTCACTTGCTTTAGTTTGGTTCTTTAGCTCTCCCCTTCCTACGTTATGCTACTACACTGGCTTTCATCCTTTGGAAAATAAAAAGAATCCAGGAGATAGTTGTAATTTATTTTCTTTTGACTCTGAAATAAACCCAACACAATTTAGTTTCCCTAAACACCTTTTGCCAGTGTGGTATGTGGTGAGGGAGTGTGGTGAATGGCCAGAAGTGACAGAATCTATGTCAGTATTTCTATCAGCTGGTAGATTCCAGAGCTGGTGCCCTTCCCCTACTCACTCCCCATCCCCTTTACCCTGCTCTACTTTTTCATTTTGCTTTAGCACTTGTTACTTTTTAACATGCTATTGTCTGCCCTCCCCATCCCTTAAGGAGGAAGCTCTTCAAGGACAGCGATCTTTGTTTTATTCCTTGATATACCACAGGCACCTCAAATAGTACCTCCTTATAGTGTGCCCTCAGTAAATGAATGTGTAGAATGAATGAATCCTTGCAGAGTCAGCACTGTAATAATAGAGAGGGGGAAATCTAAGAGAAGAATGAGGAAAGAAAGTTCTTAGACCCTTTATTTTTTTAGGAGGTTCTAGGGATTGAACCTGGGACCTCATATATAGGACGCTTTCCTTCTTGGCATATGAGCATAACCATCAACCCAACCACAGAGCTAATCTTTCTGTGTCTCTTGTAGCCTGTCCTGTGATGTTTCTGTTTTCCTGCAAATAGAGTGTGTGTGTTTGCTGACAAGCACGTGATGGGAGTAGGTAGCTGGGGGAGAATAATCAGTGCTGGCCCACTCATTCTGGGCGGGCACACAGGGCCTTGCTTTCATGAGGCGATTCTCCTAGAATAAATGATCTTGCCCCATCAGCAAGAAAAGTTGCAATGGATGTGTTGAGTTGTGCCTAACTCCCCAGACTCACACCTCGTGTTCTCCCGCTTTCTAGTTCATTCTTCCCTCCCAGTCCCAGCAATGCAGAAACCTTTTAGCTTTTCTTTCATTTCTGAACAGTAAGTGTTCAGGATTGTCACGATGAATGGCCATGCCTGTCTGGTATGCCTGGCTACTTTATTATAAAGCAAGGCGGCAGATCGTATTATTAGCACTCTATGGGATGCTAAAAAACTTAACACAAATACACCAAAATTCTGTCTTTGAGGCTCATGCCCCACACCCAGCTGGTCCTGTGTTGACCATTGTTTGACTCATCTTCCTAAAATACTGTTTTTCTTTATTACTTTTCTGTTCCCAACCCTTTGTTTTTACCTTCCACCTCCCACACCATACCTTTTTTTAAAAAAAGATTTCTTTCTTTCTTTATTTTTCTCCCCTTCCCCGCACCCCGGTTGTCTGTTTTCTGTATTTATTTGCTGCATCTTCTTCTTTGTCTGCTTTCGTTGTTGTCAGCAGCATGGGAATCTGTGTTTCTTTTTGCTGCGTCAGCTCTCTGTGTGGGCAGCACCATTCCTAGGCAGGCTACTTTCTTTCATGCTGGGCGGCTCTTCTTACGGGGTGCACTCCTTGCACGTGGGGCTCCCCTATGGGGGGGGCACCCCTGCATGGCAGGTCACTCCTTGCACGCATCAGCACTGCGCATGGGCCAGCTCCACACGGGTCAAGGAGGCCCAGGGTTTGAACCGCGGACCTCCCATGTAGTAGACGGACGCCCTAATCACTGGGCCAAGTCCGCTTCCCCCACACCGTACCTTAAACCCTGTACTGCCTGGCCCAGTCTGGTTCAACTCTGCCTGGGGATACTGATTTACTTCTGTGTCCCCAATTTCTACTCGAGATAGTGTTCTCTTTTTCTTTCTTACGGTAGTTATAATAGCAATAAGTTTATTATTACTTATAATTGTAAGTACATTGAGTATTTCTTCTTTCCATTTCACTAGCAAAATGAATTTAAGTGAAATAAAGGGAATATATAACACAGCAACAATAATAATTTAATAACAACAGCAAATATTTTAGGCCATCACTGTACTAAAGGCATTGTCTCATTTAATCTTCAGAACTATATCATGAAAAAGCAATATCCTCATTTTACATGTGGAGAAACTAAGGCACAAATTAAGAAACTTGCTCTAAGGTTAAGCAGTTAAATGACAGAACTGGAATTCAAACTCATGTATGTTTCTGTCCAAAGCCTGTGCTTTTAACCACTAAGCCATGTTAAGCCTCAGGCAAGCAAGAGACTGAAGACAAGGAGTGACTTATAAAGGCAAAGTAATTGAGGTTTGTCCTTTTTTCAAGTCTACCAAATGAATTCACCAGCACTCTTTTAGTTGTGGGGCCGATGGGAGGATTTTCTCTGGAGCCAGAACTGCTAGGGGCTCTCTCTGGCTCCTCCACTGACTGCTGCAGATGGTCAGAAACGGGGATGGTACCTCAAAAAGGGAAAGGCTCTGGAACTATCCAGGTAGCATTCTTTGGGTTTTCAGCCTTTTTCATTATGTAGTACTTAAGATTTATGAAAGTGAATAAAGAATAACACAACAGATGTTCATGTGTCTAATACCCAATTGAAGATCTATAAAACTGAGGTGGTTTCTAAATTCAACCTCCCTTGGTCCTTTTTCAGATCCTTTGGTTCCAATGACTTTTTGGGAAAAAACAAAAGATTCCGTTTTATGTAATAAGATAACAATACCATTATTGTCACCTAAAAAACTAGCAATAATTTCTTAATAAATTCAAGAATCCAGTCAATGTTCAAATTTTCCCATTTGTCTCCAGTTTTTTTTAACAACTGATTTGTTCAAATCAGAAGCCAGGAACAGTGTACATATTGCATTTAATGTATTTCTTAAGTGGCTTTTAATTTTTAAGTTCCCCTTCCTTTTTAATTTTAATTTTTTTGCTTGCAGTTTATTTGTTGAAGAAATAGTCACTTGTCGTATAGAGTTTCCCACATACCGGATTTTTTAAATGGCTTTTGCTGTAACTTCATTAAACTATTCTTTCTGTAGTGGTTAATTTATCCTTTCATCTACCAGTCACTGCAGGAGATTTCAAATTATTCAGGCTTCCATAAATAGAAAGGATTCATTGACCCACATAGCTCTTGGTCTGCTCCCAAGGTCATTTCTGAGTCTTCCAAAATGCCTTCAGTGGCAGGGAACAACATTATCAACAGCAGAACATCTCTATTAAAAAGCCTTTTGCTTCAGAAGGAATTTTATAACTTCTCTTTGACAAGGTGTTTTCATGTTCTGTAGAGTTAGGGGAAAGAATTGGGAAAAAAAATAAGTGTACTTGTTGCTTGTTGCTTTAAAGATTCCTGAGACTCAGTGCCAGAACTTTCTTGGGAAATTATTGTCTTACAGTTCATATCTGCTTAGGGGGAAACATCTGAGAATGGCTGGGGGAGTCAGGTAAGAGGAGAATGAGTTTACATTAAAACCAGACTTTTGTTGGTACCTGTTGGAGTTCTGTATTCTTGAGCAACTATCTAGGCCAAGAATCATAATGATTTTTCATTACTAAATTTCAAAATTTCATTTTTCAAATCCATAGTTTTTATTACCTGTTCTTTTTGCTGCCACTGTCTAGATATTTTATAATTATAATATCTGGACCATTTTAGATATGAAGCAATCCAAATTTGTTTTATTTTTCTTTTTGCCTTGCTGCTTTGAACTGCTAGTCAACTGTGATAGCTCTGTAGGGTAGTGAGTCAATTTGAAAGCAAAAACAAAAAGAAAATTGTTCAAGGATGGAGCTGTGTTTGGATTTACTTAATGACTTGAAGATTGTAAGAATAAAGTATTTCAATGTCAGTATTTTCATCTAGTTTTCAAGTCAGTTGATTAATAAACCAAGGCTAAAAAGCTAATGTAGAAAGATATTTAATACATTTATTACAACCCTATGTATACTTTTTTTTTTTTTTTTTTTTTGGGTACCAGGGCTGGGGATTGAACCCAGGACCTTGTATGTGGGAAGCTGGTACTCAACCGCTAAGCCACATTGGCTCTGCTGAGTTGGTTTGGTTGTTTGTTTTTGTTTTTGGGAGGCTCTGGGAACTGAACCTGGGACCTCCCATGTGGGAGGCAGGAGCTCCACTACTTGAGCCACATCTGCTCCCTTACATATACTTTTTTTTTTTTAAAGATTTATTTTTATTTATTTCTCCCCCCCCTCATGCCCCCGTTCCCTCTGTTGTCTGCTCTCTGTGTCCATTTGCTGTGTGTTCTTCTGTGTCTGCTTGTATTCTCATTAGGCAGCTCCAGGAATCGATCCTGGGACCTTCTGGAGTGGGAGAGAGGTGATTTACTCTCTTGTGCCACCTCACTTCCTATTCTGCTATGTCTTCTCCTTTTCTCTCTTCTGTGTCTCTTGTTGCATTTAAAAATATATATTTTTCCATTTTATTCATTAACAAATTTTAATTCCAGATACACTGTGAAAGAAAGCTTCTGCAGCAGCCCTTTTGTTTGAACACTGAGCAACTATTCTTGTCATGTACCAGATGACTAGGATGATTGCTAAAATCTCCCAGGTTTGGCCAACTGAGTAACAATTGGTTTCTTTTTTTTTTAATTGTATTTTTTTTAAAGATACATAGATCAAAAAAAATATTACAGTAAAAAATATAAGATGTTCCCATATACCGTACACCCCAGTGCCCCCATTGTTGTGTCATCTTTCTGCACCAGCTATCCATGTTGGCTGGCTCTCCAGCGCGGGGCGGCTTTCCTGCACTGGGTGGTATCCCCACGCAGGGCGGCATTCCTGTGCTGGGCAACATTCCCGCCTGGGCTGGCACTCTGCATGGGCCAACTCGCCCTCACCAGGAGGCCCTGGGCATCGAACCCTGGACCTCCTGTATGGTAGACGGAGCCCAATTGGTTGAGCCATATCCGCTTCCCCATATACTTTTATTATGAAGGCTAATTGGTTATTTTAGTAAGAAGCTTGCCTTGATTAAAGACATTGGTAACCATAAATTCTTGAAAATTTTTGAATTGGAATTTACCAGTGTGTTCAAACTTCATTATTATATTTTGAGGTAGGAGTCAGCCTTGGTTAATATTCTCTAGTGGTGACTCCAAATGCCTAATTAAAATATAATTATCATTCACAATAAAACTGTTTATCAGAAGGTGTTTTTTTTAGTTTACTGATTGTTTTTCCTGGCAGTGATCAGTTCACAGTAAAAATAAGCACTTCATATTCACACCTAATCACGGGTAGCAACGTAAATAAATGAGATTACTTGAAAAGCAGTCTGTAGATGTAATTGTAAAGCCATATTATACTTTATATTTAATGAGAACAGTTACTCTAGTATGTCTAGTATGTCTAGGCTGCATGTGGTCTTTTCCCCTTGGCAGTATAATAGGTGCACGGGTCCATATGACTTCAGAGAACTGTCTGTTGTTTGGTGAGGCTAGAGTTTAGGGTTTGTGGAGAGTGTCAGGAAATGATGCTGGACTTGTGGGCAGGGACCGGATCATGAGGAGCTTTGTACAGTCTGTAAAGGAGTTTAGATAATTCCTACAAGTGATGGAGAGCTCACGAGGAACTTCAAGCAGAAGAGAATTATGAGATTTTGTTTTAAAAAAGACAGTTCTGGGAAGTGGACATGGCTCAGCTGATAGAGTTGTCTACCATATGGAGGGACCAGGGTTCCATCCCCAGGGCCTCCTGACCCATGTGATAAGCTGGCCCACGCACAGTGCTGCTGCGTGAAAGGAGTGCCGTGCCACCCAGGGGTGCCCCAGTATAGGGTGCCCACGTACGAGGAGTGCACTCCGCAAGGAGAGCTGCCCAAGTGAAAAAAGCGCAGCCCGCCCAGGAGTGGTGCCGCACACATGGAGAGCTGACCCAGCGAGATGACGCAACAAAAAAGAGATGCAGTTTCCCAGGGCCACCGGATAATGCAAGTGCACACAGAAGAACACACAGTGAATGAAAACAGAGAGCAGACAATGGGGGGGGGGGGGGGGGGGAAGGGGAGAGAAATAAATAAAATGAATCTTAAAAAACAAAAAGACAATCCTAGCTGCAGTGTAGAAGATAGCACTGTGAGGTGAGACTGGTAGGTAGCCATTTAGGAAGCTGTTGCAGTGCCAAAGAAAAGATGGTGAGAACCTAAGTTAGGACAACAATCTCAAATTAGTAAATTTCCAGCCCCAATGAACACTTTTTAAAAGGTTAATACACTTAAAGGATTTAATAGTAGTACCAGGGTTTTTCTTAGAAGAACAATATATTTTTGAGAAGAGTAAATAAATTAATTTCATAGTTCCCTGAAAGGCATTTGGCAAAGGTTTTCTTGGCCCTTAGGTAGGGATCTTGTTTGTACACTGCTGCCCAATCATTGTGGGTCTGTTGTGAATACACAGCTTAGAGTAGACAGGGATGTCAATTGCTTTGTCCTTGTGACTAGTAACCACAAAGAGATACAGTACTCCCTCTTCCTCTCAAGAAGACAGTGGCAGTTTTAAGAAGTTAGCCCCTCCCAGAATTTGCAGCCTCATCCTTGTTATTTATGTTACAATCAGCCTGGGTGATGATGACAGTCCTCTTCCTCATTCTTCCCTATTGTCATCACCTGGCTTCATAGCTAACATTACTGAGTACTTTAATTTGCCAGGCAGTATATTAAATGTTTTGCCTCCTCCCTCCTCCCTCCTCCCTCCTCCCTTCTCCCTCCTGAGACATTCATTTTTAAACCTATTAAATACCGAAGCACATCTTGAGGCTATGAAAAGGTTTCAAGAATATCTACCCACAATTTCCCTCTCTTTATTGCAGATAATATAATAATATTAATAATAACATTTTTAAATAGTTAAAAAAATTTTAAAGATACATAGGTCATACAAAATGTTACATTAAAAATGTAAGAGGATCCCATATACTCCCACTCCCCCCCCCGACTCCTCCCACATCATCAAACTCTCTCATCAGTGTGGCACATTCATTACATATAATGAATACATTTTGGAGCACTGCTACTATAATAACATTTAACACCAAAATAGTGCTTAGTAATTGTAAGGTACTATTCTAAGTGCTTTACCTATATAGATCCATGTAAATTTCACTGCAACCTATGAAGTAGGTTCCACTATTGAACAATTTTACGGGTAAGGAAATTAAGGCACAGAGGAGTAAGGTAACTTGCCCCAAATCATATAACTCTAATAAGGGATAGAGCCAAGATGTAAATCTGGGCAGTCTGGCTCTGAAGTCTGTGGTTTTAACCACATTTTAAGCTGATCATATTTGTATTTGGAAATGATATGAAGACCTTGAAAACATGCCAAGTAAAAGAAGCCGCATATAAATATATGTATATATATATATTTTTTTATTTTATTTTTTCCCTTATTAAAGCCACTTTTATTTGGGGGTGTTCATTCACTCACAACCAGTCCTAACTTTAGCCATTATGCTTGCCTATTCAAAAATTTTCACATGCTTCCAGTTGTTTAAATAATAAAGCCTAATTCTCCTAGCCTGGAAGTAAGGCCAGTGAGATGTTATACAGCTCTGTGGAAAAGAGTTGTATGACTGGATTGTGAATATATATTTTGAAATCTAATTTAAAGTAACTCAGTGTGTGAAATCATCCATTCTGCAAATATTTATGGAGGACCTACTATGTACCAGGCACTGCTCTAGGTGCTTGAAAAACATCAGTGTATAAAATAGACCAGATTAGATAGGAACTAATCCTGTAGGTTTCTTAGAGGTGGTGTTATTTAGTTGAATCTTAAAAGATGAGTAGTTTAGTCAGCTGATGTGAGTCAGAAATGTTTGGAAAGGCTAGAGAGAGTGTGATGCACAGCTGGTTCAGTCAAAACACTTAACTATTGTGTTGTTTTGTTTTGTTTGCTGTGTAACACATAACCTTAAAATCTCAATGGCTTATCACAACAGACATTTACTTTCTTTCTCATAGGCCTGAACTCTGGCTGCAGTTTGGCTGATCTAGGGTTGAACTCTGTAGGCGTCCATGTGGGTTTTGTCTTTTCCCCTTTGGTTTCATTCTGAGGCCCAGGCTGAAGGAGCAGTTGCTGCTCAGGGCATGTTTTTGTCGTAGCAGATTATAGGAGCTATAGCCTGAAACGTGGTTTAAAGCCTTTGCTCATGCCATCTCCACTGACCCTCCATTGGTCAAAGCAAGTCACATGGCCAAGGCCAACAAAAATGTAATAAGGAACTATACCCTTGGTGGGAGACCCTGCACAATTACCCAGCAAAGGGCGTGGTAGTTAATTCTACTACAAGAGAGTGGAGAATTTTGAATAGCACGCCAGTCTACTACAGTATCTATTATAAGCAAAAGAAATAGCTGAACAAGGAGTGATTACAGATATGGATGGACCTGGGTGGAGGAATAGCTAAAAATGTCAAGGTATGTCAAAGTTATTGTTAGAGGATCAGAACATGTATGAATTGTGAATCATGGTGCTCTAATGATTCTAATCTTGGTTCGTTTTAGTTCAGTCTTGCTGGTATGAATTTAAATTCATTTTATGGAATAAAGGTATTATATTTCTTTATATAAATCATATTTTACCTATCTAAGCTCCCCTCCACCTGGCTATTGGAAAATTTAAATTCATGCATTACTGCAGTCCTTCATCTTCCTTCCCAGCACCCAGTAGTATGAGAGAGTTTCCTGGGTCAACATGGTACTAGAAAACTGGAGGAGGCACTATGTCTTTAGGCTTTGGTAGCTGTCTCCTCGTTTTCACTTTCCTGGAAAAATACAATTTATCAAAGCTGAGACAAGAAGAAATAGAAAATCTGGATAGTCCTATATCTGGTGAAGGAGTTGAATTCTCTTCCTTGAACTTCTCTAGGTCTAGTTTATTTCACTGGTGAGTTCTATCAGCTATTTAAGGAAGAAATAATACCAATCTTATACAGACTTTTTTGGAAAATAGAAAAATTTTACAGAAAATTTTATGAGGCTAGTATAACTTTTATAACAAAACTTGGCAAGGACATTTGAAGAAAAGAAGATTACAGATTAATATCCCTTGAGAATATAGGCATAAAAGTGTTCAACAAAATAGTAATAGATCAAAGTTTGCAATATCCAAAAGGGATAATACATCATAACCAAGTAGGGTTTTATCTCAGGAATATAAGGTTGTTATACTTGTAATTCACCCATTAAAAGAATAAAGGAGGAAAAAAAATATCATCTCAACAGATATAGCAAAAGCATTCAGTAAAACTCAATACCAATTCATGATTAAAAAAACCAAAGAAACAAGTGAACAGTATGCAGAACTGGAGCAAAGTCATGAGTCAGTTCCATTCCACCTCTCCAAGCAGGAATCACAAGGATCAGACATGCTAAACTGCCAAGATGGCCCACAAAGGCCCTATGAGTCTCTAGATAACAATTAATTTTTTTTTCTATTTGGAACATCTTTATGAGGATTATATATATTTTAGTGGTCACTTTCAGGAATGCTTTCTTTTTTTTTTTAGCTTGAAGACTAGAAATTTTATTTTATTTTTTCCTATTTTTTTTTTTAAAAAAATGTTACATTTAAAAAATATAAGAGGTCCCATTAGCCCCCACCCCCCTCATCCTATTCCTCCCACATCAACAACCTTTTTCATCATCATGGCACATTCATTGCATTTGGTGAATATATTTTGGAGCACTGCTGCACCACATGGATAATGGTTTACATTGTAGTTTACACTCTCACCCAGTCCACCCAGTGGGCCATAGCAGGACATACAGTGTCCGCCATCTCTCCCTGCAGTACAACTCCAAGTCCTGAAAATGCCCCCACATCATATCTCTTCTTCCCTCTCTCTACCCTCAGCAGCTACCATGGCCACTTTCTCCAAATTAATGCTACATTTTCTTCCATTACTAATCACAATAGTTCTAGAATAGAATATCAGTAAGTCCACTCTAATCCATACTGTATTCCTCCATCCTGTGGGACCCTGGGATGGTTATGTCCACTCCACCTCTATATCGAGAGGGGGCTTAGATTCCACATGGATGATGTATGCAATTCTCCTGCTTGCAGCTATAGGCACTCTTGGCTCTCTGTTGTGGTGGTTGACCTTCTTCACCTCCCTGTTAGCTGGCTGGGGTAAGTCCAGGTAACCAGAGGGTAGGCATTGCAAGTCTGCTGAGGCTCAGGGTCTGGCTGTCACATGGCCAGTCCAGAGATTCAGGTCTCCTGAGTATACACCAACCCCAGTATTAACCACAGGTCCAGTAGAGGTGACAGAAGAGGCATGTGTAGAAAGGTCACATCTGAGTCCAACTCCATTGCACTCAGGAACACAAACTCCAAAGTAGGACCAACTGACATGGCACTGAACTCCAGAGCCATCTGCCACGACCATAGAACCTGGGAGTCTCTGTGGCCCTCAGGAGAACCAGTACCTGGGGTTGTGTCTACTTTGGCTGTCTCTGGGTCGTGCTGAGGTGTGCGTAAGCGTGACCCCTCTGATGACCACCCGACTCTTTTTTGGAGACTCATAGCCATATAAACTCATTTGTCCTTTCCATTTCTCCCTTTTATTCAAGGTCAAAAAGAAGTTTTTAACACCTGATATTACATGTAGGCTGAGATATTCTGCTGGTCTGAGTTGACCCTTTTATTCAAGGTTTTTTCTAGTTACATCATCAGCTGGTGTGTGGTAGTAATCCCTTGGTGCCAGGGAGGCTCATCTCCAGGAGTCATGTCCCATGCTGGGGGGAAGGTAATGCATTAACATGCTGAGTTTGGCTTAGAGAGTGGCCACATTTCAGCAGCATGGAGGCTCTCAGGAGGTAACTCTTAGGCACCCTGCAGCTCTAGATCTAGTTCATATTTCAGGTGCACAGCTCATAAGCATAGTCATCAGTATCAAGGGCTCATTGTTGGACCATCCTTCTTTATTGGTCTTTGCCATTGCACTTGGGGGATTGTTGATACTCTGTTGGGGAATGTGATAGAGCTCCCCTGGCTAGGAACTCAGCACTCCCTCTGTTGTTGTTTTTACGTGTAACCACTATGAAAATATCCAAACATTTTTATGTACCCTGTATACATGCCCTGGAGAACTCCCTCCCAACCATGTGCTTCCCCTCAGTAGTATCCACACCCGTGTGCCGTGTTCCTCCCCTGCCATAGTTGAACCTCTCTGTGGTCCAAAACTTCTTCAAAAATGAAGCCTAATATATTGCCAGGTTCCATTAATAGTAAAATGGAATATAGTGATGGGTTTAAAGGTTAGATATAGAATACATACTAATTTAGAAAAATTAAATAAAGTAAAAATAAATAGGGATATCAAAAAATGGAAAAATGAAAAAGCTTTGTTTTTGACGTTTGCCTTTCCTCACTACTGTAGGTGTTGCCCTGTATATACAGTGGCAAGGCAATTTCTTATATTTCTTCCTCAGTGTCTACATCCTTTCTTTTTTTTTTTCCTAGTTATTGTTTGTCTTCACAAAAGTTTTAGATCACAGTATTTCACATATACAGTATATGGTACTCCCACATATCCAACATTAAACACTTTGTGCCTTCCCCAGCAATGATCTTTTTACATGTTCATATTATATTTGCTGCAGCTGATGTACAGATATTGAAACATAGCTTTCAAACATGGTTCCATTTGGGTTTACATTATGGTTTACATTTTAGACTATACAATTTTCTAAATTTTTACTTATGTTTTACATTATGGTATACATTTTAGTCTATAGACTTTTATACATTTTTGGTGTAATTTAACATGTCCTATATCCATCATTGCGTGATCTTGTGGCACACTTCCATTGCCCCACAGTTACACTGATTCCATCTATTCAATACCTCTTTTCCCCTCCCCTCAGGGCCTACAGTGACAATCAATCTTCATTCCTTGAAGGACCATATTCAGAGATACTGGCAACAATGTTGAGGGCTTGACCTGTGACTGTATGCATTTGCTGGTTCTTAGGGGATTAGTGTTCCAACTTACATCAACTGCTACCCACTATGGTAGTCAGTTCATCAATTTATAATGATCTTATAATGAAAACACCATCCCTCTTTTGTCCACCAGGGCAATCAGTAATGTAAATCTCCACCTGTTTCTTCCTTTATCTTATTCCAGCTACTATTTGTAATATTTTCACTCTCAGATTCATGGGTTTCCATATAGTTATATTATTTTCATAGTCCCTTCTCTCCTGTTAGAGATTTTTTGTTGTATGAAGTATGCCTTTCTACTCTTGAATTTTGGGGATGACTTCCAACATACCCAGAGAGTGATCTAAAAGAGACTATTTTTACTTTCTTGTAAATTTTAGATGCCCCTTGTATCTTGATATGTTGTATAGATATCTTAACCTCACAGTATTGTTCCAAACTAACAATCAGATTGTTTTTTTCTTCACATGTATCCTATTTTCAGTTTCATATTTGGGATTTCTTCTCCACCCCCCTTCTTCCCTAAATTCAGTTTAGAATAATTATAATCATTTTGGGACATTTCCTGACAAGTACACGCTTCCTGGTTTTTGTGAGGAGCAGCCATCCTTTATCAGAAGCTTATTGTTCTGATATTGTTAGTAACTGGTATGTTGTGTTCAGTTATTACTAATAATCGCTAAAGAACTGATAATTTTATATCACTGTAATACATTAATGTGGGATCAAGGTTTTTCCCGAGATAATATCAGTTTTACTCATTGACTTTCCCAAATGCTTCCTAGAATGAATAAGAAAAGTGTATATCCTTTACGTCTTGGGGAAAAAAAGGTTGCAACATTCTGATTTAAGATATTAAATCCTTCTCTTAACACCATTGAAAGCCTCAGCCATTCCTTGGATTTGCTGTGTCTTGGCATACTTTCTGGTTCATCTTGAATAGAAACTACCAGACAATTGCATGTATACATTTTCCCTTCAAGAAGAGTGGCTCTTACTTCTGCGAAAGGCAAATGATGTTTATGTAAAGCTGCTAGTCCCTGTTACTTAGACTATGGTGCTTGAATGTTGGTGCTCCTTAAAATAATCTAAAACCATCCATCATGAGAATGGTCTCAGATACTTTTTAACTCCCATGGGGCAGCTTCCTTCCTCCATCTTTCTTCCTCAGGATCTTCAGTTTTCTCACATTCCTTTCCTGATTCTTAAAGGCTAAGAATATTTGATACTTTGAAATAAGTTGAAGGGTAGAGAGATTCCTCAAGCTTTTTTTAATCTTCTTCAGCAGAAAAATTAACTTGTACTTGAAACTGATAAGGGAAAGAAACAAAATGCCTACTTTGCAGATTTCTGTTAACATTTATCATCATAATTTAGAACACTAAGTTAATAAATTTTCTTAGCATCTCCTAGAAACTGTCTTTAAAAAACTGCCTGTTTTTACATGTTGATTGTGTTCCCTCTTATCTGTGGCCACACCCTAAAGTTTCACTTTATAATTTCACCTTTAGTCTATACTTTTTGCAAGCGCTATCATGTGTATTATCTGGGCATTTATTTTATATAAAACTAATGGAGTAGTTAATTTTAATGTGTGGCAAACCTACTTAGACATGTCCAATTTATTTATGAGTCAGTGATTCTTAAATTTTCACCCATAATTGAGATCATGTATGATTTAAGAAATATAAATCTGAATACTTAAAGAACTTTTAGGTTGATCCATTTGAAAAATATTTCTTTAAATTTCCTCAAACTTTGTAGGTTTGAGGAAATTTATTAATCATGAGCCCTTCTTCCACCAGTGCAATTTTGAAGAGCTCTGTAAGTGATTTTTAAAAATAGCTATGAAAAGAGACAAACATCAGTTTAATGCGGGGGCGGGGGGCGACGGTGCGGAGCAGGGGAGGATGGAATCCTTAGGTAAGTTAAAACTGCTATATCAGAAGAGTCAATCTTAAGACTTTCTTGTATATAAGTTGTCTTTTATTAATTTTTTTAAAAAATAGAAGCATTTGGGCATTTTAGGTGAGGATTGTTCAGTTTAAATCCTGAAAAGGGCAGAAAGGCTTTTCCATGATTGGCAGAACCTCTGACAACTCTTCCTTCTACTGAGATTTTTGCCTTCCAACATGGAACAAGTTTGAAATAAGCAAAATGTATAATATAGATTGTAAGACAGTTTCTGATAGCAAATTCCTTTCCTTTTTTTTAACCACCCCCGCACCCCGTGGCTTCTTGCACGCTGTCTGCTCTCTGTGTCCATTTGCTGTATGTTCTTCTGTGTCTGTATTTATTTATTTTATTTTCCCTCCCCCTTTGTGGCTTACTTGCTGTCTGCTCTCTGTGTCTATTTGTTGCACACTCCTCTGTGTTCTTTCTTGTCTCCCTCTTTTTTTGTTGCATCACCTTGCTGAGTTGGCGCTCCGTGGAGCTTGTGGGCCGGGTGGCTCTCTGCAGCATGCGGGTGAGCCTGCCTTCACAAGGATGCCCTGGGATGCAAACCCAGGGCCTCCCATATGGTAGACGGGAGCCTAACTGATTGAGCCACAGCTGCTTCCTGCAAATTCCTTTACTTTTTACCCTGAGTTTCTCTTATCTTCTCACCTAAACCAGAGCAGGATTTTCATTTTTTTCTTGTAGTCCAGCATCTATAACCTGTTTAACCAGAGCACATGTTATTAGTCAGTACTTCCCTAATCAGGATAACACAGTGGGTTAGGAGGAGATGCTGTTGAGCAAGGGGAGTTAGAGTCACAGGCATCCAGAAGATGGGCCCAAGCTGGGCTCTCGGCCTTAGGGGGAACACTGTGACCAGCTCCATGGCTTCTACTTTTCCTGTTCATCCATTGCTAGTTCTCCTGGCAGTAAACACTGATGTGTCCAAAATGAATGCCATTGACATTAAGCAGAGGAGGAAACATTGTTTTCCTAGCTTCTCTCATTTCCTTCCTGAAATAGATTTGGGCTTCGTTTTATGATATCCCTCATCCTTTCAGGAAAGGGAAGAGACTATTCCCTCCTTATTGTCAGGAACAAGAGAGATATGCAGTTGCTTTTGAGGTTAAATATTGCTTCTCATTACTGGGACTTGAAATTTTTTAATGGAATCTCATTCCCAAAAGGTAATGTTTTCTGGAGATTTTAGCTCCCAAGACAGAAGGAACTCTCTGGATGCTCATGAAAGCATATTCCTTTGAAGGAACCTGTACTGGAGAGTTCCTACAAAGAGGACCCTCTTTTGTAGCTCTTCTCAGGGAGAGGTATGCCTGCACTGCTCCTACACTCTCACTTTGGAGGAGAAAACAGGAAAGGAGAAACAGCAGTCTTTCGGTCTTTTATCTTTTATTTATATATTTACCACCCCACCTCCCATCTGCTTTCTGTGTCCATTCGCTGTGTGTTCTTCTGTGTCTGCCTGTCTTCTCCTTAGGAGGCACTGGGAACCAATCCTGGGGCCTTCTGGAGTGGGAGAGAGCTGCTCAATCTCTTGTGCTGCCTCAGCTCCCTGGTCTGCTGCTTCTCTTATTGTCTCTCCTCTGTGTCTCTTTTTGTTGTGTCATCTTGCTGTGCCAGCTCTCCACTCGGGCCAGCTTGCCCTCACCAGGAGGCCCTGGGAATCGAGCCCTGGATCTCCCATATAGTAGATAGGAGCCCGATTGCTTGAGCCATATCTGCTTCCCTCTTTTATCTTTTAATTAAGAACATCCTTTGAGAAATTTTGTTTTGGGAACATAGAATTTAAATTTATACTGTGGCCAGGCTCTACTGGGAACAGTATGGAAAGTGGCACCAGTGCTTTTTCAAAGAATAGGGTAAATTTTCTAAATTCTCATATATGTATCCTGTTTTCCTAATAGTAAAATAGATTGGTCAGAATTTTGAAACAATAATTTAGAGTCTAGGGCTTATCCACAAAATTCATTTAAAAATGGAATGAAATCTGCTTTGTTTTTGAGTGGGGGGACTAAACATCAAAACTTTTCTAGTCTTTTTCAAAGCCTTCAGAATTTACATCTCAGAATTATATGTTGCCTGGTAGATTTAGGAAACTAATTTTATAGCTCTCTGTCCTCATGCTTTCCATGCACAGTTCTCAATAAATCCTGAAAGTCCTTTTGAGCATGTATCAGTCAAGAAAAGGTATACTCGAATTGGGTTATTTGTGGAGGTCTTATTTACAGCAGGATGGGCGGGTTTAGGAAAAATAACAAGGGATTATGCAATACCCTGGGACTAGTGGGAGAGTCACCCCAAACCTAAAGTGGCAGGGGATGGAGTGGTGGCCTGAGTCAGAAGTAGTTGGATGGAGAGAGCCGTGGCCTTCAGAAAAGCAAAATAGCCAACTCATAGCCCAGCAGAGACAGCCAGGGGAATAAATGCCCACTCTCACTGTTCTATCCTCAGATCTCCCATTGGCTTGAACCCAACTGGAAGCCAGAGGCAAGGGAACTCCTTGATGCAACCCTTGTGGGTCAGCTTCCCAGGGCACAAAGCAGGGCGGAGAAGGGTGGAGAACAGGCATAGAAGGGCAAAGGGAAGACGTCCAGCACATGCTTATAGTTCACTGTCCTCAATCTGTAGAACTTCAGACCTTTACTCAGAAGGCAGTATTAGAAATTACTTACTAAACTGTTTGATATCAGTCTCTACAGGGTGAAAGTAGCAATTAGTGATCTCAGCACATTTTTAGGAGATTATATTCAGACTTATAGATGTATGTTGGATATTAAAGATCACTGATGTCTCCCAAGCCGTCTTTCACATGCTCTCACGTTTTGTAATATATGTTCTTTTTTAAAAAATATATACTTTTTTATTTTATTATTTTTTAAGAAATTTAGATTATATGAATGTTACACAAAAAAATATAGGGGATTCCCATATGCCCCGCTCCCTAGCCCTCCTACATTTTCCCACATCAGTAACATCCTTCATTAGTATGGTCCATTTGTCGATATACATTCTTAAATTTTGTTTTATTAATACATTGACTCTCATCGCTTTAAGTTTTGCATATCCAGTCTAATGGCTCACACACCTACAAGATGATATAAGACCAAGGACTACAGGAATTCAGAGATAGGAAAGATTAAGGTGGGCTTGAGCAGCAGAGATAGGCTTCATTTGGAGGAAGAAGGAATTGAGCAGTGCCTTGAAGGGGTGGTGGTATTTAAGTATGTGGGAAGCCTGGGGAACCCACCACGGATAAAAGAGCATGTAAACAAAGGAACAGGTTCTGGGCTGAAAGTGCTTTATGAGATCAGAGACTCTTTTAATTGAATAGGAATGCCCTGAGGAGTACTATTTTTGATTGGCACTTATGGTGAGTTGAAGTTATAAAAAATCTAAACCATGACCTGAGAAAAGAGTGCCAGGGCGAGACAAGTTTAGAAATGCTGCATTAAAATGGGCTCTTGGCTGGATTGTCTCCTACTACAGTATATTAGCATTCTTTATGCTCCTCCAAAAGGGAACTATGGTTTATAGTCTTCCCTAAATTTTTTTTTTAAAGATTTATTTATTTATTTAATCTCCCCCCCCCTCCCCCCCCCCCCCCCCCCCCCCCCCGTTGTCTGTTCTCTGTGTCTATTTGCTGTGTCTTGTTTCTTTGTCCACTTCTGTTGTCGTCAGCAGCACGGGAAGTGTGGGCGGCGCCATTCCTGGGCAGGCTGCACTTTCTTTCGCGCTGGGCGGCTCTCCTTACGGGCGCACTCCTTGCGCGTGGGGCTCCCCTATGCGGGGGACACCCCTGCGTGGCAGGGCACTCCTTGCAGGCATCAGCACTGCACGTGGGCCAGCTCCACACGGGTCAAGGAGGCCCGGGGTTTGAACCGCGGACCTCCCATGTGGTAGACGGACGCCCTAACCACTGGGCCAAGTCCGTTTCCCTCCCTAAATTTATAATGACCATAGAGCTCTTCTGTTTTGAAGCACAAACATTAGTGTTCCTCACAGTATATTCTGGGAAATGCTGAGCCCTAAACTAAAGCTTCTTGGAGACAGGAATTCTATTTTGCTGTCCCCCACACAACATCTTGAAGGCTCCTGGACACATCGTGGGAGCAAAGCTGGATTAAGAGGTGGCTGCCAAGGGCATTAACCCACAGAGTGTGTTAAAATACCCACGGCACACTAAAAACCACTGCAGATTAGTAGTTAGGTTATCTGCAGAGTTTTTTTTTTTTCCTGAGTGGGGTGGATACTTTGGGATAGGAATTGAATTGCTTAGAATAAGAGGCAAGTAAATGCTCCATTGGACTCCAACAGAATCAAGAGTAAATATTTAAATAATATTGTATTAAAAGATACCCAGTAGAGCCACATTTTTAACCTGCATGGTAATTTGTTTGACTCCATTTGGTTCAATAAATATTTGTTGACTACGTGAATGAATGAATTACAGAAAAATAGGAAGACCTTGTAAATTATTAGGCAAGTGATATGTAAAAATTGGCATTTTCGAAAGATTAATCAGGTTCATCGACCAATTAGTGGAGATAAAAGAAATGAGGTGTGTGTAACTTTGGCCAATGAGAGAGACAAATGGTACTTAAAAAACAAAAACTGTAAATAAATATTGAACTCTTGTTAAGATACATATGCCAAAGTCTTGAGGGGGAAGTGTGTGTAGTTTATTTCAAAATGCATCAAAAAACAACATGGATTTATAAATGGATAAAGGGATGGACGATATACTATACTAAAGTGTTCATGGTAGACTGTAGGTGGCAGGTGTAAAACTCTTTCAATTTCACTGTTTGAAAATTTTCATAATAAAATGTTGGGGAAACAGAGGAAATGGAAGTCTGTTGAAAGAAGAACCATTGGCATTTAAGAGAAGCAACATTTATAATAAAAAGAATATGCGTGTTGGGGTCAAATTGATCTGAGTTTCTAGTCCTCTTGGCTATTTATTAGCTAGAGAGGTTGAGTGCATTGCTCAGGGGCAGCTCTGGGATTTGAACCTAGGCACCCTTGCTCTAGAGCCTGTGGGTCTACCTTGCAGTGCAGTGAGGATTCATGCTACTTGCTCAGTGCTTGGCCCATGGCAGATACTAAAATGGTAGCTGTTGTTATTTGTGTATTATTGGCTGTAGAGTTTGAAGGAGAAGGCCAGGATTTTAATGTTTGATCTGGAACACTGATGTTACCAATGTTTTACAGAGGCAGGTTAGAAGAGATGGTTGATTTTAGGTAAGTGGAACTGGAAATTTTGATATGTGTAATTTCATATATTTTCCTAAGTACAATAAATCATTTGGTCCCCCCAAGATTAAGAACATTTTATGTGTCAGACACATCTATAGACCCATGAAAACAGGCAAAAATTTCTTCCCTCACACAGTTTACGTTCTAATAAGGGTTTGAAGAATTATCTTTCCAAGGATATTTATATTTCAAATACGGAATGATTCTCCAAAGGTGGAGATGCAGACACTCACCAGCAAGGGAGGAAGGTAGTGTCGTTTTAGCAGCACACTTTTCTGATGTCCCTGAAATGATATCATCTAGGCAGACATTTCCTCTGCTTACTCCGAAGCCCATCTGTGTTCTGCTTTCCTCCGCAGTTCTTTTTACTTCCATCTGGAGTTGGTGGAACAGCTTGTATAAGCCTTTTATGGTTGTTTCAAAACATATGTCCAGGCCTTTAAAGTGGCCCAGGCGTGAGTAATAGTTGCTTTTCATATTGTATAAAGACAGGGAAGGCTGAGATGAAATTCATGATAATGTACGTAAAATGGGGACATTGAGACCTACTTTCTGCTCTCACATATGAATCATTTACTTCAGCTGAGCTCTGAGTTCAGTGCCCTTCTAGGGTGTGTATTCCTCAGCAATTACGCACTCATTCCAGCAGGGTAGGAGGTCAGTCAGTAAAAGTATTTATTGAGCCAGATCCTCCTCTGCTTCTGAGTCATTTTCTGGTACAATAAAAAGGTTTTTAGGAAGAAGCTTTAACTCTTTACAAGCACAAGGGTTATCCCTTATTGTAATAGGATATCTCCGCAAGTATCATATGAGCCTTATGCTAACTCTTGATTTTTGGATAAGGAGATATATATTTAGTCTGGAAGTGAGGTAGAATTTGGGAAAATGTAGTATAAACAGGAAAATAATATCTATCTTTGCCCAGCCTCAAGCAGTTGTTTTAAATAATGTATGGATGGCTCAGAGGTTTGCAAACTATTATGCGTGGTTTAAAAACAAGTACTTATGACACCACCCTTATGTAGAAATCTGACATCTGGCAACTTCAGTCCTCTGGAACACAGCCAGTTAATAAGAAAAGGCCTGGCGTAAAAATAACCATTGAAAAACCTACCACTAAAGCATGAACTTCACCACCACAGAAGAGTTTGTTAGTCTCTCATTTTGAGCTTGTTTACTTTTATTTATCTGGGCACTTTCTGTTATTTTGGTGGTATATATGTGACCCCTCTCCTCCCTGCCTCGCCTTGGACAGATTATAAACAACAATCTAGAAAGAGCTTTGGAATGTTGCTGGAGGAGATAAACTGATTAGCAGAGGCCCACCTAGCATTAAAAGTTATACAGTACCACTATTGTGTAACACAACACAGTAATACATGGTGTAAATAATGAACTTGCATGCATCAGTCAAAGAGTAAATAAATCATGTTCAGTGCCCTCTACTGAAGAAGGCAGGGAGCTGTGTAATGTGTCTGTTTTTTAAACATGGTCAAAATTAACCAAGTTTTGACTGTTAAGATGGTAAGTTCTGTAGTGTTTATTTAATCAGTGACACATTTTGAACTTGTAATTGATTATGGAAATGACGTTTTGTAGTAACTGCTAACATTCTGCACCAGCCCTGTCCTCGGAGCTTTCACAATATTAGCACACTGGTTAAGGCTTTGGAAACACAGATCTGGGTTCCCATCCCATCTCTGGTGACTTTAGACAGGTTACATCTCCTCTCTAAGCCTGTGTCCTCATCTGCAAAATGGGAACCACAATCATATACAATAGGGATATACAGTGGGGTAGGTACATGGTATAATGCATGACACATAGTAAGTGCTCAATAAATAGTAGGTATTTTTAGGAGTATTTTCATCATCATTATAATCATCCCCTTGATGATAATGGAGTATTATTATCTCCATTTTTCTGGGCCAGGAAACTGAAACCTAGAGAGTTTAAGTAACATGTCCAAAGTGAAGCAGCTAATAAATAATGAAGTTGGTAAAAAGATTTATTTTTTACTCTTTCCCCTCCCCACCCCGGTCTGCTCTCTGTGTCCATTTGCTGTGCGTTCTGTGTCCACAGCACCAGGAATCTGTGTCTCTTTTTGTTGTGTCAGCTTGCTGCATCAGCTCTCTGTGTGTGCGGTGCCACTTCTGGGCAGGCTGCAGTTTTTTCGTGCTGGGCGACTCTCCTTACGGGGCTCACTCCTTGCGCTTGGGGCTCACCTACGCAGGGGACACCCCTGCGTGGCCCGGCACTCCTTGCACACATTAGCACTGTGTGTGGAGCAGCTCACCACACGGGCCAGGAGGCCCTGGGTTTGAACCCTGGACCTCCCATGTGGTAGGTGGACACTCTATCAGTTGAGCCAAATCTGCTTCCCTCAGTCCATTTTAAATCTTGGCCATTGAGGTGTAGTGTTGCTGTAGTTCTTCAGGCTGTGTCACATTTTTTTGGAGATAGAATTTTAATAAGTAGAAGTCAGAATACTCCCAGTTTGGATCCTGGCCCTGCTGCTTATGAGCTCTGTGATCTTGGGCAAATTAAGTTTTCTAACCTTATGTTTTCTATCATAAGGTTTCACCATGTTATACAGTCCCATTTTTTAGCTTTCCTCCTAGTAATATACATATCCTTAGAGTTTCCCTTTCAACCACTGTCATGCTCCTATAATACCTCTGCTAGTTACAAACACTGTTATTTGTTTTCACCATTTCTATTCATTTCTAAAGATTTACAACCTTTTTACCAGTTTTGCACAGATTAATCCTCAGCTGTTCATTCTCTACCCTCTTTCTATTTTCTGATGACCTATGCTCTAATTATTAACTCCGTGAGTTTATGTAATGTACTTAGTTCATAATAGCGCTATCATACAGTATTTGTCCTTTTGTGTCTGGCTTGCTTCATTCAACCTAATGTCCTCCAGGTTCATCCATATTATTATTATTTTTCAAAGATTTTGTTTTATTTATTTCTCTCCCCTTCCCCCCTGTTGTCTGCTCTCTGTGTCCATTCGCTGTGTCCACTTCCATTATCCGGCGGCACGGGGAAACTGCATCTCTTTTTTGTTGTGTCATCTTGCTGTGTCAGCTCTCCATGTGTGCGGCACCACTTGGCTGTGCTTTTTCACACGGGGTGGCTCTCCTTGTGGTGCGCACTCCTTGCGCATGGGGCACCCCCGCGTGGCATGGCACTCCTTGCGCACCGCAGAACTGTGCATGGGCCAGCTTACCACACAGGTCAGGAGGCCCTGGGGATCAGACCCTGGACCCTCCATGTGGTAGACGGACGCTCTATCAGTTAAGCCATGTCTGCTTCCTCATCCATATTATTATATGCCTCTCGACTTCATTTCTTCTTACAGCTGTATAATATTCTATTGTGCATATATACCACAGTTTATCCATTCATTGGTTGATGGACACCTGGCTTATTTCTATCTTTTGGCAATTGTGAGTAACACCATAATGAACATCAGTGTGCAGATGTCTGTTTATGTCACTGCTCTCAGTTCTTCTGGTTATATACCTAGTAGTGGTATTGCTGGGTCATATGGCAAGTTTATATTCAACTTCTTTGGGAACTTCACAGTGCCAATACCATTCTACATTCCCACTAACAGTGAATAAGTATTCTTATCTCTCCACATCCTCTCCAACACTTGTAGTTTTCCAAGTTTTTAATAGTGTCCATTCTAATAGGTGTGAAATGATATCTCATCGTAGTTTTGATTTGCATTTCCCTCAGCACTAGTGATGTTGAATATTTTTCACATTTTTTTTGACATTCGTTTTCCTTCTTTGGACAAATGTCTATTCAAGTCTTTTGTCCACCTTTTTTTCTTTTCTTTCTTTTTTTTTTTTTTTGAGGTACCTGGGGCCAGGGATTGAACCTGGGACCTCATATGTGGGAAGCTGTCACTCAACCACTGAGCCACATTGGCTTCTCTGAGTTGGTTTTTTTGTTTGTTATTCACTTTTTGTTTTTTTCTGGAGGAATCCAGGACCTCCCATGTGGGAGGCAAGATCTCAACTGATTGAGCCACATCCACTCCCTTACCCATTTTTTAATCAGTTAGTTTGTCTTTTTATTATTGAGTTGTATCTCTTTATATGTCATGGTTATTAAACCCTTATCACATATATGTTTTCCAAATATTTTCTCCCATTGAATCGGCTGCCTTTTCACCTTTTTGACAAGAGTCCTTTGTGGTGCAAAAGTGTTTAATTTTGTGGAGGTCCCTTTTATCTATTTTTCCTTTTGTTGCTGAGCTTTGGGTGAAGGTTTAAGAAACTACTTCCTACCATAAAATCTTTTTTTTTTTCCTACCATAAGATCTTGAAGACACTTTCCTACGTTTTCTTTTAGGAGCTTTATGGTTGTTGGTTTTATATATTTAGGTCCTTGATCCATCTTGAATTAATTTTTATGTAAGGTATGAGATAGGGGTTCTCTTTCTTTCTTTTGGATATGGCTATCCAGTTCTCCCAGCACCATTTGTTGAATAGACTGTTCTAGCCCAGCACAGAGGGCTTGACAACCTTGTGAAAAATCTCTCGATCATAGATATTGAGGGTCTGTTTTTGAGTTCTTGATTAGGTTTCGTCAATCTGTATGTCTTTATGCCAGTACCATGCTGTTTTTACCACTGTAGCTAACTAATTTTATCTATCTATCTATCTATCTATCTATCTGTCTGTCTGTCTGTCTGTCTGTCTGTCTGTCTGTCTATCTATCTATCTATCTATCTATCTATCTATCTATCTATCTATCTATCTATCTATTTTAGGGGGCTGGGGATTGAACGTGGAAACTTGTATGTGAGAAGCTGGTGCTGAACCACTGAGTTATATCGACTCCCGAGTTCGTTTTTTTTTTTTAAGATTTATTTTTTATTTATTTTTCTCCCCTTCCCCCCCCACCAATTATCTGCTGTCTGTGTCCATTCGCTGTGTGTTCTTCTGTGACCGCTTCTATCCTTATCAGCGGCACCAGGAATCTGTGTTTCTTTTTTTGCTGCGTCATCTTGCTGTGTCAGCTCTCCATGTGTGCGGCGCCATTCTTGGGCAGGCTGCACTTTCTTTCATGCTGGGTGGCTCTCCTTACGGGCTGCATTCCTTGCACGTGGGGCTCCTCTACATAGGGGACACCCCTGTGTGGCATGGCACTCCTTGCGCACATCAGCACTGCGCATGGGCCAGCTCCACACGGGTCATGGAGGCCCGGGGTTTCAACCATGGACCTCCCATCTGGTAGGTGGGTGCTGTATCCATTGGGCCAAGTTCGCTTCCCCCGAGTTCGTTTTTTTTTAGGGGGCACTGAGAACCGAACCTGGACCCTCCCATATGGGAAGCAGGTACTCAACTGCTTGAGTCATATCTCCTCCCGTAAGTAATATGCTTTAAAATCAGGAAGTGAGAGTCCTCCAACGTTCTTCTTTTTAAAGGTACTTTTGGCTATTTGGGACCACTTACGCTTTCCATTTCTGCAAAAAAGTCCGTTGGGATTTTTTATTGGTTTTGTGTTGAATCTGTAAATCAGTCTGGGTAGAATTGACATCTTAATGATATTTAGTCTTCTAAACCATGAACATGGAATGTCCTCCCATTTATTTAAGTTTTCTTTAGTTTCTTTTAGCAATGTTTTCTAGTTTTCTGAATATGGGTCCTTTACGTCCTTGGCTAAGTTTATTCCTAAATATTTTATTCTTTTAGTCACTGTTATGAATGGAATTTTTTTCTGCTTTCCTCCTCAGATTGCTCCTCAGTAGTGTATAGAAATCCTATTGATTTTTGCTCATTAATCTTGTATCCAACCACTTTGCTGAACTTGTCTATTAGTTCTAGTCATTTTGTTGTGATATTTTAGGATTTTCTAGATATAGGATCATATCAGTGAATAGTGAAAGTTTTACTTCCTCCTTTCCTATTTGGGTGTAAGGAGATACTTTGATTTTTTAGTATATAAAGCACAAATTTTTTTTTGCTTAGCTTTGACTTCGTTATAGGTACATTTATACCTTCTTATTTTATTTTATTTTTTTTTGAGGTACCGGGGGCTGGGGATTGAACCTGGGCCCTTATATATGGGAAGCTGACACTCAACCACTGAGCCACAACAGCTTCCCTGAGTTGGTTTTTTTGTTTTTTAAAAAATATTTATTTCCCTCTCCCCACCCCCACAATGTTTTGTGTTCGCTGTCTACTTTCTGTGTGTTCTTCTTTTTCTGCTTGTCTTCTCTATAGGGGACCCCGGGAACAGATCCTGGGACCTCCTGAGTGGGAGAGAGGTGCTCAATCTCTTGTGCCACCTCAGTTCCCTCTGCTTTGTTTCTTATTGTCTCTCTGCTGTGTCTCTTTTTGTTGTATCGTCTTGCTGCGCCACCTCTCCACATGGGCCAGCACTCCTATGCAGGCCAGCATTCTGTGTGGGCCAGTACTCTGCAGAGACCGGCAATCCGCACGGACCAGCTCTCCACTCAAGCCAGCTTGCTACACAGGCCAGCTTGCCTTCACCAGGAGGCTCCAGGAGTTGCACCCTCGACCTCCCGTATGGTAGATGAGAGCCCAGTCGCTTGAGCCACATCTACTTCCCCAAGTTGGTTTTCTCATTTGTTTCGCTTGTTTGTTTTTGTTTTTTCAGGAGGAAATGGGAACCAAACCCAGGACCTCCCATGTGGGAGGGGGTGCTCAACTACTTGAGCCACATCTGCTCCCTATATCTTTTTTCTTTTAACTTTATTTTGTACATTTAATAATTGGAAGTAGAAATAATAATTTAAAAAGAAAAAGAAAATACAGTTGAATAAAAATATACATTTCTTAAGTAAATGTACTGGATACATATAAAAATTTTTAAAATAATCATACAGTGTTACACAATATATTAGTTCATAGTAATGCAATCATAACAGTATTTGTCCTTTTTTGTCTGGCTTGCTTCGCTTAACATAATGTCCTCCAGGTTCCTCCATGTTGTCATATGCTTTATGACGTCATTTCTTCCTACAGCTGCATAATGTTCCATCGTGTGAATAGACCACAGTTTGTGTATCCATTCATCGGTTGAGGGACACCTGGGTTGTTTTCAACTTTTGGCAATCATGAATAATGTCGTTATGAACATAGGTGTGCAGTTGTCTCTTCATGTCATTTTTTCTTATATAGAGATCTGTATTAGATATACAAAATCTTAAATATTTAAACTTTCCTGTTTCTTTTGGCCTTTCTTTCCAGGTTATAAAACATGGAGGCTGGTTCAGTGGTCCGAGCCATCTTTGACTTCTGCCCAAGTGTGTCAGAAGAATTGCCCCTCTTTGTGGGAGATATTATTGAGGTGCTGGCTGTGGTGGATGAATTTTGGCTTCTAGGAAAGAAAGAGGATGTTACAGGTAAGGAGTTCATAACTCCCCATGTACAAAATGGATGTGAGGACCTCCCTTCTTTCCGTATTAAAAATAAAGAGTAAGTGGAAAGCCCACATCTATAAGCTTCAGAATCCTTTTGGGTTTTCCTGCTTTGTTCCTACCTGCAAATACAGCCCACAATGCCATGTGCCACAGTAAAGGAAGCGTAAGATGTATAGAAGCATTTAAGGGGGGCACTTAACCCCCATTTGGGAGATTATAGATTATTTTCTAGTAAAAATGGTATCTCTGCCAAGACAAAAAACGTTGAGTAAGAGTTTTCAAGGTAAAGAGGATATTGGGAGTGTTCTAGGTGAGATAATTGCTTGTTCAAAGGCCCAAGAGTGAGAGAAAGCATGGAAAACTTGAGGAACTGAGAAAAGTTGGGTATGGCATGGAATATGAGTGGTTGAGGAGGGAAAGATGGGCTAGAGAGAGGAGCAGAAGCAAGATCGTGGAGGGCATAGCACACTATCATAAGGTGTTAAGGAAATGGGAAATCATGAAAGTGTTTCCAGCATGATCAGGTCTGTGTTTTCGGAAGCTTGCTGATGGAGATTGAAGAATGACAGAAAGGGGCAAAACTGAAGGCGAGAGGCCACTTGGGAGGTTGCTGCAGTAATCTAGGTGAGAGATGATGAGGACTTGGGCCAAGACAGTGAGGCTAGAGATAAGTGGACAGATACAGGGGATATTTAGAAGGTAGAATAACTAGCAGGCCCTGTATTTCTACCACCACTCATTAAAATCCTACCCTTCTTCAGAGATCGGCCTCATATGCCACCTTTTTCATAAACTACATCCTGTTCTTCCTGACCTATTCTCTACCTTCTCCAAACTCCCATAACAATTTGTGTACCTATGTTGTGACTCTTGGTTTCAGAATTAAATTAGTGTTTATCTCTGAATTAGATTTTATGTCTGATCTAGATCGTGAAATCTTTCAGGTCCAAGACAGTCTTGCTGATTTTCCCCTCTGTAGGGCAGCTGGCCTATAGTAGCCTCTAATAAATGCTTATTGAATTGAATTGCAAGATCTCTGTTCTGCATGCATGTAATTTTGTGCACTAAACTTTTTCCTACAGTAAAATCTCTAATTATGAGTGAATTCCCAAGGCAGGGTCTATAAATGGACTTAGAAAAAAGTTTTTTTTTTCCTCAGTCCAGATGGAAAAAAGAAATTTCAACATTGGAAATGTTTGCTTTTATTTTCAGGACAGTTCCCCAGCAGTTTTGTGGAAATTGTGACTATTCCCAGTCTAAAAGAGGGAGAAAAGTTGTTTGTTTGCATCTGTGAATTTGTGTCCCAAGAATTGAACAGTCTGCCCCTCCATCGAGGTAAGCTGGAACAGAAAGACTCTTTAAAAATTAGAACGTGCAGTTTGCTAGTTTTGACTAGATCTCTTTTTTAATTTTATAACTGACTAACCTCTTTTTTTTTTTAATTAGAGAAGTTGTAGGTTTACAGAAAAAACACGCATAAAATACAGAATTCCCATATACCACCTGTCTTAGTCACCCAAAGGGGTGCTGATGCAAAATACCAGAAATTGGTTGGTTTTTATAAAGGGTATTTATTTGGGGTAAGAGCTTACAGATACCAGGCCATAAAGCATAAGTTACTTCCCTCTCCAAAGTCTATTTGGAGCAAGATGGCTGCCGACGTCTGCGAGGGCTCAGGCTTCCTGGGTTCCTATGTTCCTGGGGCTTGCTTTACTCTGGCATAAGGTTCCTTCCTTCCTGGGGCTGGCTTCTCTTTCCTCTGGGTGCTGACTTCCTGCATCTTCAGCATCAAGCTCTACTATCAGAAATCCCCAACTCTGTTCTTCACCACGCCTTTTATCTGTGAGTCCCCACCCACCAAGGAGTGGGGACGCAATGCCCTAATCATAACTCAGTCATGTCCAGGTACAGATCAGATTGCAAGCATAATCCAATATTTCTACCAATATTTTGGAATTCATCAATTATATCAAACTGCTATACCACCCTATTATTAACACATTGAGTTAGTGTAATACGCATGTTAAAACTGATGAAAGAACATTTTTATAATTGTGCTATTAATCTATAGTTCATGGTTTACATTAGAGTTTACTATTTGTGTTGTACAGCCCTATGTTGTTTTTTCGTCTCCCTCCCCTTAGAACCTCTGATGACCACTGTCTTTATATCAATGTTAAAAGCTCTTCAATTACTAGAATAATAATAAGTCTACTTTAGTCCATAGTTGCATTCCCACCTTATATTTTTTCCTCAATCTTGAGGATTTTGGTATGGTGATGCCCACTCTGCTTCCAGTTGAGAGCGGTCTTAGATTCCATGGAGCAGATGGATAGAACTGTCTCACTTGCATTGTAGGAACTCTGTTTTTTGGGATGGGTGTTGTCTATCATCGTCCTTTTGTTAGTTGTCCTGGGATAGTCTGATGAACTGGAGAGTAGGTGTTGGCTGCAATTCTACTGAGATTCAGGGCTCAACTGACATGAAAAGCCAGAAGATTTAAGTCTCTGGGACATGTATTTAACAGATATAGTGCTAATTATAGTTTCAAATAAGAGGGACAGAAAAGCCATGTGTAGGAAAATTATAAATGAGTCTAACTCTGATACATTGGGAGAGAGATTATCATATATTATAAGGTAAGGCTCATTGACGGGGTGCCAATTTCTGGGCTTGTCTGCCCAGTTATAGTGTCTAGATGTCTCTAGATCCTTTAGAAGCACTCCTGCTTGAAGCATTGTTTACTGTGGAAGTCAGTGAGATCCTCCTGAGACATGCAAAGCATAACCTCTGGAATGACCTCCCAACTTACTCTGAAATCTCTTAGACATAAAAACTCATTTGCATTTAATATCTTCTCTTTTAGTCTAGGTCTTTTCCCAAATGTATCTCTAGTTGGCCCTTGGTAATAATCCCTCAGTGCCAGAGAACTCATCCCCAGAAGTCCTATGCCAGGGGGAAGGTAGTGAGTTTATGTGCTGTTTGGCTTAGAGCGTGACCACATTTGAGCAACAAGGAGATTTCCAGGAGGTAACTCTTAGGCAGTATATATGACTAGGCTAAGTTTCAATTTCATAAGACAAAGTTCCTAAGTACAAGCATCAGTATCAAGGGCCTGGTGTATTGGTCTGTCCTCCTTCACTAGGCACTATCCACATACTCTAGATATTCTCACTACTCTATTAGAGAATGTAGCAGGACTCCTAGGATAGAAATTCAATATCCCATTGGTTAATGTGTGGGTTTCCACCCACCGAGACAACATCCCCTGACTGTGTTAACACATTCATATTCCATAGAAGCATGCCTCAGGTGTACCTCTCCCCACACATACCTGCCCCCACCAACATCTCACACCAGTAATCCTCCTCTGCCACAGTTGCAACCCTTCTGCAATCCAAAACCTCCCCCCAAAAAAGCCAAAAATAAAAATAAAATAATTTTTTTTTGCATTATGCCTTTCATCACCATAAGATCTTTTATGTATACTGACAGTTTCTTCTGTGTGTTTTCCTAGTGTCTTACTTTTTTTTCACTTTTTTTTTTTCCAAGAAGTTTTATGTTACAGAAAAGTCACATAGAAAATGTAGGGGATTCCCATATACTCCACCCATTTCTTCCCTCCACATACTCCCCTACAATAATATCCTACGTGAGTATGGTACTTATATTACAATTGATAAACAAATTTCAAAGCATTGCTACCAACCATGGTCAGTGGTTTATACTATGGTTTACATTTTGTACCATACACTTTTATAGTTTCTGACAAAACGTATTATGGCCCACATCTGTCAATGCAAGATCATGCAGAATGATTCCAGTGATCCCCAAAACGCTGTGTGTTCCACCATTCTTCCCTCTTCCCTCTCCTTGGAACCTATGGCAACCATTAAGTTCCAATTTTTGAAGAATAAGGTTCATAGTTACATGCCTTACTGTTGAGGGCTTGACATACTGGTCTGCTTTCTTTTATTAGACACTGCCTTTCTACTTGAGAGAGTCTTGCCCTCTTTTTGAGAACGTAACAGGACACCTTAGGATGAGAGTTTAATATTTTCCTGTTTATTATGTAGGTCTCCACCCACTGAGATAACACCCTACGACAAGATGAACACATTCATATTCCATAGAAGCATACCCAAGTGCACCCTTTCCCGCGTACTCCACCTCCACTGACACCCCGCACCAGTGACCCTTCCCTGCCATATTTGCCAAAAGAATATTCCTACCATTGTAGTTTCAACCACAGACCTTCAAATCCCCAGAGTTCTCCTCTCCCTTCTCCTGGCCCTCCCTCCAGTTCCATAAATATTCCAACAACCCAGCCTCCCCACCCTGCTTACCCTCACGTTCCAGAATCGATGACCCCACTTACATCCCTGCACCACCATCACCCCCATCCACTACCAAACTACCCTCTTCCCCTTATCATGGGTTTTGCCCATATTGACCACTGGCTCACCACACTCTACTCCTTTTCTGTCTCCTGACAACCTCTCTTTCAGACTCTAGTTCTGTCTGTCTGCTCAATATGCTTTGGCCATGTCTTCGAGGTCCTTTAGTGCCTGGCTTACTTCACTCAAAGTAAGGTCTTCAGGATTCATCCATGTTGTCCTATGTGTCAATACTTCATTCCTTGTTACAGCTGAGTAAAAATCCATTGTATGTAGATACATTTTGCTTATCCATTCATCTGTTAATGGACACTTGGGTTGCTTCCAACTTTTGGCAATAGTGAATAATGCCACTATGAACATTGGTGTGCACATTATCTGTTCATCTCCCTGCTTTCAGTTCTTCTGGGTTATACCCAGCAGTGGGATTGCTGGATCATATGGCAATTCTATAGTTAGCTTCCTGAGGAACCACCAAACCATCCTCCTCAATGTTAGCACCATTCTCCATTCCCACTAGCATCCTCTCCACTATTCTCCAACACTTGTAGTTCTATTTTTTTAATAGCCGCCAGTCTAATAGGTATAAGGTGATATTTTATTGTAGTTTTGATTTGCATTTCCCTAATAGCTAGTGAGGTTGAACATCTTTTCATGTGCTTTTTAGGCATTTGTATTTCCTGTTTGGAAATGTGTCTATTCAGATCTCTTGCCCATTTAAAAAAAATGGTTGTTTGTCTTTTTATTTTCGAGATGTAGGATTTTGTTATGTATTCTGGATATTAGGCTCTTCCTGGATATGGGTTCCCAAATATTTTTTCTTGTTGAGTAGGCTGCTTTTTCACTTTCTTGATAAACTCCTTTGAAGTGCAAAAGTTCTTAATTTTAAGAAGGTCCCATTTATCTAATTTAAAAAAAAAAATTTATTTATTCCCCATCCCCCACTTTTTTTGGGCGCTTACTGTCTTCTGTCCATTCGCTGTGTGTTCTTCTGTGTCTGCTTGTCTTCCCTATTGGGGGCACCAGGAACCAATCCTGGGACCTTTCAGAGTGGAAGAGAGGCACTCAATCTCTTGTGCCACCTCAGCTCCCTGGTCTGCTGTGTCTCTTTTTGTTTTGTCATCTTGCTACACCAGCACTCCACATGAGCCAGCACTCTGTGTGGGTCAGCACTCCTGCACAGGCCAATATTCTACATGGGTTAGCACTTCTGCATCAGCCAGCACTCCACATGGGCCAGCTCTCCACTCAGGCCAGCTTGCCATGTGGGCCAGCTTGCCTTCATCAGGAGGCCCCGGGAATATGGTATACTGGAGCCCAATTGCTTGAGCCACATCTGCTTCCCCCATTTATCTATTTTTCCTTTTGTTGCTCATACTTTTGGTGTTTATTTGGCCTCATGTGGGAAGCTGGCATTCAACCATTGAGCCAAATCAGCCCCCATGAGTTGTTTTTTTCATTTGTTTTTGTTTGTTGTTCACTTTTGTTTTTTCAGGAGGCACCGGGAACCAAACCTGGGACCTCCCATGTGGGAAGCAGGATCTCAACTGCTTGAGCCACATCCACTCCCCAGGTGTAAAGTTTATGAAACCATTTTCTACTACAAGATCTCGTAGATACTTCCCTACATTATCTTCAAGGTGTTTTATGGTCTTGTTTCTTATTTAGGTCTTTGATCCATCTTAAGTTAATTTTTGCAAGGTTATAAGATGGTGATCTTCTCTCATTCTTTTAGATTTGGATATCTAGTTCTCCCAGCACCATTTGTTGAAGAGGCCATTCTGTCCCAGTTGAATAGGTTTGGTGGCCTTGTCAAGTATCAGTTGACCATATATGTGAGGATCTGTATCAGAACTCTCAATTTGGTTCCATTGTTCAGTATGTCTATCTTTTTGCCAGTCAATACAATGCAGTCTTTTTTTTTAAGATTATTTATTTATTTATTTCTCTCCCCTTCCCCCCCCACCCTGGTTGTCTCTTCTCTCTGTGTCTATTTGCTGTGTCTTCTTTGCCCGCTTCTGTTGTTGTCAGCGGCACGGAAATCTGTGTTTCTTTTTGTTGTGTCATCTTGTGTCAGCTCTGTGTGTGTGTGGCGCCATTCCTGGGCAGGCTGCACTTTCTTTTGCGCTGGGTGGCTCTCCTTATGGGGCGTACTCCTTGTGCGTGGGGCTCCCCTACGCAGGGAACACCCCTGCGTGGCACGGCACTCCTTGAGCGCATCAGCACTGTGCGTGGGCCAGCTCCACATGGGTCAGGGAGGCCGGGGGTTTGAACCATGGACCTCCCATGTGGTAGATGGAGGCCCTAACCACTGGGCCAAGTCAGCCGCCCCCTGTTCTTTTTTAATATAGGCATTTATGGCTATAATTTTCCCTCTCAGCACTGCTTTAGCTGCATCCCCTAGGTTTTGATATGTTTTGTCCTCATTTTCATTCGTTTCAAGGTAGTTACTTATTTCTTTTGCAATTTCCTCCTTGACAAACTGATTGTTTAAGAGTGTATTGTCTAACTTTCATATCTTTGTGCCTGTTCTGGGGATCTCTGGCCCTTATTAATTTCCAGCTTCATTCCATTATGGTCAGAGAAATTATTTTGTATAATTTCGAATTCAATGGGACTTGTTCTGTGACCTAGCATGTGATCTGTCCTGGAGAATGATCCATGTGTGTGTGAGAAGAATGTCTGTGCTGCTCTATTTGTGTGTAATGTTCTGTATATGTCTATTAGGTCGAGATTCTCTAACATATTATTCAAGGTCTCTTCATTCACCCTCTGTTGAGATGTTCTAATGGTGATAATGGTGTATTAAATTCCCCCACTATAATTGTAGAGACATCTTTTTCTCCCCTTGGTTTTTCCATTTTTTGCCTCATGTATTTTGGGGTATCCTGGTTAGGTGCATACATATTTATGATTGTTCTTTCTTCTTGATAGATTATCCCTTTTATTAATATGTAATGTCCTTCTATTAGTCAGCCAAAGGTGTTTTGATGCAAAATACCAGAAATTAGTTGGTTTTTATAAAGGGTATTTATTTGGCATAGGAGTTTACAGAAACCAGACCATAAAGCATAAGTTACTTCCCTTACCAACGTCTATTTTCACATTTTGGAGCAAGATGGATGCCAATATCTGCAAGGATTCAGGTTCCTGGGTTCCTCCCTTCCTAGGGCTGGCTTCTCTTTCCTCTGTGTGCTCACTTCCTGGGGCTCCAGCTTAAGGCTTCAGCATCAAACTCCAACATCAAAAACCTTCAATTCTGTCTTTGCCATGCCTTTTATCTGTGAGTCCCCACCCACCAAGAGGTGGGGACTCCATGCCCTACTGATGCAAGAGGTTTACTTGATTATGTAATCAAATGTAATCAGTATAATCTCATATGCCCAGAGGAAAAGACCAGTTAACAAACATAATCCAATAATTCTTTTTGGAATTCATCAATAATACCAAACTGCTCCATCTCTTAAAATAGTTTTGCATTTAAAGTCTACTTTGTCTTCTATTAGTATAGCTACTCCCACCCTTTATTGGTTATTGTTTGCATATAAAAATTATATTTTAACCTTTCACTTGCAGTCTCCTTGTTTCCCTGGGTCTAAGGTGAGTTTTTTATAGACAGCATATAGATGGGTCATATTTCCTTATCTATTCTGCCAATCTGTGTATTTTGATTGGAGAGTTTAATCCCTTAACAGTCAATGTTGGGGAAACAGATGTAGCTGAGTGATTGAGTGTCTGCTTCCTATGTACAAGGACCCAGGTTCAATTTCCGGGACCTCCACGAAAAAAAAAAAAAATAGAATATTCATTGTTATTACTGTCAAGGCAGTACTTACATTAGCCATTTTTTCTTTAGGTTTATATGTCATATTTTATTTTCATTTCTCTTTTTATCCTTTTAGTTATTCTTACTAATAATTTTCCTTTCTATACTCTCCTCCAATCCTTACCTGTTTTTTTCCTTTCAACCTGCAGCACTCCCTTTAGTATTTCCTGAAGAGCCGGTCTCTTATTGACAGACTCTCCTATTTACTGCTTATCTGTGAATATTTTGAGTGCTCCCTCATTTCTGAATGCCAGCTTTGCTGGATACAGAATTCTTGGCTGGAATTTTTTTTTCTTTTAGCACCTTAGCTATGTCAACTCTCATCTCTGTGGTTTCAGATGAGAAATCAGCACTTAATCTTTCTTTTTTCAGTTTGATATTACTTCCAGTAAGTATACTTATTAAACATATCTTCAGTTGTTTTGTCACATAGTGTGCAAGAAATTATAACATTCTGCAGCCACAAATTATATGCTGAGTATGAAGAAACTATTAATCAGGTTGTGTACTCTTTCCATTTATAACTCTACAAGGAAGAATTAGCAAATCAGATCTTACATATAACATCTCACTAAACTTTATGCATGGAAAGTGACAGACACTGGTTGTGCTGTTTGATACAAAATGGCTGAACCTCAGAACACTAAACCTGACATCTAAACATGCCAATATAAACATCTAAACAAAATATTTTCTAACCAACCATAGGAAACAGTCTGGTATCAGGAAAGCAATAAGGATTACACACATTATTTTTTAAACCAGGAAACAAAGGTTTAAAACAATTCTGAGGGAAGCAGCCGTGGCTTAACTGATAGAGCATCCGTCTACCATATGGAGGGTCCAGGGTTCAATCTCCAGGGCCTCCTGAACCACGTGGTGAGCTGGCCCATGCGTAGTGCTGCAGCACACAAGGAGTGCTGTGCCACACAGGGGCGTCCCTGTGTAGAGAAGCCCCATGTACAAGGAATGCACCCAGCGAAGGAGAGTCGCCCAGCGTGAAATAAGCACAGCCCCCACAGGAGTGGTGCCGCACACATGGAGAGCTGATGCAGCAAGATGACTCAACAAAAAAGAGACACAGTTTCCCAGTGCCGCTGGATAATGCAAGTGGATGCAGAAGAAAGAACACACAGTGAATGGACAGAGAGAGCAGACAACAGGAGGGAAGGGGGGAGGAATAAATAAAATAAATCTTTAAAAACAAAACAAAACAGTTCTGAAAATGAAGTTAGCTGTCTTGAATCAAGGGAATGAAAAAAGTCAATATTGACCGTTTACAATCTCTGACCTTTGTGGAGATGGTAGAATCTGTTGTACTTTATATACAGTACAATTCAGGCAATTTTGTTTTTTCACTTGGGTTCAGATTGCAAATTCATTGCTGTGAGAAAAGGATGGAAGCAAATTTTAGCAACAACCTCCACCTAACTGCTTGACTGGAGTGCTCTGAATTTTAACATTGGACTTCTCTGTACCACCAGCTGTTGCTCCAGAGCCCTGCTTTTTAATCTCAGCTGCCATCATTAGAAAAGACTATTCTACATTCATTGCATTTTTAGCACTGGTTTCCAAAAACACTTCCAAGGGAATCAGTAGATTCCTTTGCTGTTATGTAGTCTACTACTTTCTTTGTGATCAAATCACATTTGTTCCCTACCAACAACTTGGTGACATTTTCACTGGCATAATGATCTATTTCTTGCAGCCAGTGTTTAACATTATCGAAGACTCCTAATCTGTCACATCATACACAACTGTGATGCTGTGGGTTCCTGTGTAATAAGTGGAGGTGGTGGTTCAAAATCTTTCTTGGCTGGCTTTGTCCTATATTTGAAGCTTGATTGTTTTCCTGTCTAAGTCTATAGCTTTTATTTTGAAATCTACACCAATTGTGCTGATGTAGCTTTCTGTGTAGGTATCATCTGCATACCTAAGGAGGAGGCAAGACTTTCCAACCCCAGAGTTACCAGTCAGAAATAACTTGAATAAATAATCATATTCAAGCACTTAATCTTATCAAGCTTCCCTTGTATGTGATGGATCTCTTTTCTCTTGCTGCTTTCAGAATTCTCTCTTTGTCTTGAACATTGACAATTTGATAAGTATGTGTCTTACGGTAGACCAGTTAGGATTTATATTGTTTCGAGTGTGCTGTACTGCCTGGACATGTACATCCATGTTCCTTGAGAGAATTGAGAAATTTTCAGCCATTATTTCCTCCAACACTCTTTCTGCCCCTTTCCCTCCTCTTCTCCCTCTGGAATGCCTATAATATGTATGTTTATGTGTTTTGTTTTGTTTTGTCATTCAGCTCTCTGGGTCTGTAATCAATTTTTTCTATTTTTTTATCTATCTTTTCTACTATCTGTGCAATTTTTAGATGTTCTATCTTCACTGTCACTAATTCTTTCCTCTGCCTATTCAAATCTGTTATGTTGCTTCCAGCATATTTTAAATTTTTTGCCTTGTGTCTTTTATCACCATCAGCTATATTATCTTTTTATTTATGTTTATGATTTCTTCTGTATGTTCCCCTAGTGTCTTCTTAATATCCTTTATCTTTTCCTTCACTTTATTAAGTTGATTCATGATATTTGTTTGGATATCCTTGATTAGTTTTTCCACATTCTGTTTCTCTTCCTGTTTTTCAGTTTTTTCACTTGACTGGGCCATGTCTTCCTGTTTCTTAGTATGGCTTGTAATTTTTTGCCAGTGTCTATGCATCTTTTTATCTTGATGGGCTTATTCAGTTGGTTAGCTTCCTTTCTACTCCAGGGTTTTTAAATTTCATTTTGTTTTGTGTTGAGGTTCCTCTTTGGCACTTGGTTCCACTTATTCTGTGTTCTTGTAGTTGTCTATGTTCCCCTGAAAAAAATATTAAGACTATAGAAAAGGAAAGAAAGAAGAAAAAAATAATAAAAGATAGAAAAGGAGCCATAAAAGAACCAGGAAAAAAAATAAGTAATAAGAGTGAAAAATCATAAAAGTAAAAAGGAATAATAGTAAAAAAAAAAAGGTGGAATTAAAAAAATGAAACAAAAAAAAAAGTAGAATAAAATAAAAGACTGGAAAGATGAGAAGAGAAGAAAGAAAATGAAGACCAAACAAGAGAAAGTGGAATGAAAGAAAAGCAACAGAAGAGGGGGGAAAGAAAGAAAGAAAATAAACTAAGGAGAAAAAAAGGGGAAAAAAGAAGGGAAGGAAAAAAAGGAGCAAAGGAAAAACAGGCTTCCCTTTTAGGCCACTAGCAACCATCTCATGATGCTGGTACTCAGCAATGAATTACCCTGCAGTCTGCCCCCCCTACAGATAAAGCACCTGCTTTTAGAGAATAAAATAAAGAATAAAAAATAAAAATAAAAAATATAAAAAAACAACCTTTAATAGCATTTTACAGTGGCCACAGTATTTTCACACAAATAAAGCTCATTTGATCCTTACCATGGACCTGGGATGGAGCAAAATAGGCATTAACTGAATTTCATAGATAATAAAACTGAGATTAGGAAATTATTAACTGCAGATAAGAAGTCTTGGCCCCAGAAGGTGAACTCATATGTTACCTGAATCTGAGCGCATTATTGACTGTCACTATTCCATGCTGGAGCCATACTTCAGACTATATTTTTCTCTTTTTTCCCCATCAAAACTGACAGAGCTTTACTAACAACATTACCACATAGTAAAGCCTGACAGTAGAGTGGGAATTGTGGTATATAAATTATGAGATACAAAACAGCCCATATAACGACTTTACCTTTAGATACTATTAAAAATGTTCTTGCCATATCTAGTTTTAAAAAATTGCTTAAAATGAATAGTTGTAGCCCTATCTCAGTAATATTCCAGGTATTTCTCATTTCTTACATTCTGATAGATATATGAACTTCTAAAGATGAAATATATACCATTTCAATGAGTATATCTGATTAGTTCCATGTATTTCTGCATAAACATAGAAACCAAGAGAGTTCCACACACTGAGCATTATAACCAATCCAATTCTGCAATGACTCAGAAGAGTCATTACATTACATTTTAATGTAATATTGCTACTTGCTATTTTAGGTATTGTACTAAAGGGATAGGCCTAATTTCTTAAGCCATTGCATTTGAGAGAGAGAAAGAGAAAGGCCTAGCAAACTTTCTAACCCTAAGCTGGTGAGAAGAAAGGAATGTTGGATTTTGACCTTATTCCTCAAAATCTATTTGTACTTCCCTTTACACACAACCTCTTCCTCTGTTCTGTATGCTTCCTTGCTAATCAGTGTTGGGAAAGCAGACAGTAATAGATGAGGATGTTATGTAACTGGGAACCTTGTCTGCCCTTACTCATAATTTCCCTGTAGTTTACTTTAAAACAGATCTCTAGTTTACTTTAGAATAGTTAGAGATAGAATGGAGCCAGGGAAAGAGCACAGAGCTATCAGAGGATGCAGTTAGCATGGACTTTTCTTTCCTTTCCCTGGTTCCTGGAGTAAATAGTAGGTGCAAGAACACTTTATGTGACATTATGTGTTGTGAGTAGAACATGATGAGGAATTTGAAGCTGTGTCTTCTGGAATTAACTTTTTTGCTTCATAATTACATGTTGTATAGCCAAGTAAAAAAGCAAAAGAGATTTTCCACCTTTGGAAGTGTGGTTTAATAAGTTCTGAACTTGCTTGGAAGTTAAAATCTGCCTCAGAAGTCCCAGGGCAAGCTGGGAGATGTTCAAGAGGAATCTGGTGTGTATGTTTACTGAGACTGACTCAAGGTCAGGCTGGGTTCTAGAAATCTGTAGGTCTTATCTTGACTAACTTTTAGTCCAAAGCATGAGGGGACGGGGCAATACTTAGGGGATACTTAGGGAAAGGGAGAAGAGAACAGGAAGAGATGTGCTGATTTTCAGTGGCTTTGTCTCATTCTCTTTTTTTGAAACTGCTTAAAGAATTTTGAGTAAAACAATGTTACATTGTAGTGAATAAAGAATGTATTTTACTTAGTATTCAGAACTAATCAGGATAGTGTTTTCGCCACTCTGTGAATCCTGTTTTAACATTGATTGTAAGTCAATATAAGTACATAGCACTGAATAAAGCATGTATTTATCTTAGTTTTGAAAACTAATCAAAATAGTGTTTTCACAGTGCACTATGTGAACTATATTGATTGTAAGTGAATATATCCATCAACCTTGTGGGATCTAAGCCCCCTCTTGATTTAGAGGTAGAGAGGACATCACCATCCCAGGGTCCACAGAATGGAGGAATAAAATATGGATTAGAATAGACTTACTGGTATTCTACTGTAGAACTATTGTGACTCTAGCAATAGAAGAAATTGTACCATTGATGTAGAGACAGTGGCTATGGTAGTTGCAGGGAGAGGAAGAAGAGTTGTGATGTGGGGCATTTTCGGAACTTGTAGTTGTCCTAAATGATATTGCAGGGACAGATGCTGGACATTATATATCCTGCCATAATCCACTGAATGGACTGGGGGGGAGTGTAAACTACAATGTAAACTATAATCCATGCGGTGTAGCAGTGCTCCAAAATGTGTTCACCAAATGCAATGAATGTGCCACATTCATTGATGATGAAAGAGGTTGTTCATTCATTCATGATGAAAGAGGTTGTTGATGTGGGAGGAGTGGGGTAGAGTGTGGTGTATATTGGAACCTCTTATATTTTTTAATGTAATATTATTTGTGATCTATGTATCTTTAAAAAAAAAGAATTAAAAATAATTAAAAAAAAATAAGTCAATATAAGTAAATAGCACTGAATAAAGCATGTATTTTAGAAAAAACCAACAAGCACTGTTACAGTACAGGACATGTCCTCCAAAGTATGTGTCCATGTATGCAACTATATTTTATATTGTGATACATACAAAGAATTAAAATAAACTACCAGAGTGAAAAGTCTCTGCATACGGGGGCTGAGGGATGGCTCCGCTGCTGACTGAAATCCAAATTGACCCGTCAGCTCTCTTTCCTTCTATGCCTTTAATGTCTCTTCTAGCTCTGTATGTCTTCTGCTTTGAAAAGCCCAAGCCTTTGAGGATGGGGAAATTAGGTGTGCCTACCAATTGTGTCTTTTTCTGGGAAGCTTAGCATGAGACACAGAAGTGATTTTAATTCCTCTTGTAGTTTTTCACACATGACAGTTCTTATCAACAGGTATTAATTTTGCTAGTTGGAAACAAAATCGCTAAAAAATTAAAGTATTGTTTTATTCCACGCATAGTTTATAAAACTTGAATCTAGGTTTCCTGATATCCAAGTCTAGTGCTTGAGAAGGCCCTTTCTCCTTCTCTGGTTGAAAATTTTTTCCTCATTAGATCGGTATTTCTGCTTATACAATAGATATTCCTCTATCCTTACCCTATACTACTACTAAGCCTGTTTCCTATTGTTTCTTTATCTTTTTTAGTAAGCCTCAGTGTGGCAATGTAGCTTCTCTTCTGTAAAAACAAAACAAAACTTTGGTGATAGGGGGATTTGGGAACTTTAACAGTGTGTGAGATAATATTTAAGATCTGTTGTGTTTTATCATGCCACCTTTTTAGTTAATTATCATTTACCAACCTTTTAGAAATGTCATTAGGATTAATAAGAGAATAGAATATATATATATATTCTAATATTCCTAATATATTAGGATTAATCAAGGAATATATATATATGTGTGTGTGTGTATATATCTGTATGTAGTATATGTCTTAGTTTGCCTCAGGGCAGCTGATACAAAGTACCTGAAATAGATTGGCTTTTTTTTTTTTAAAGATTTATTTATTTCTCTCCCCTTCCCCCCCACCCCGGTTGTCTGTTCTCTGTGTCTGTTTGCTGCATCTTCTTTGTCCGCTTTTGTTGTTGTCAGCGGCACGGGAATCTGTGTCTCTTTTTGTTGCGTCATCTTGCTGTGTCAGCTCTCCATGTGTGTGGCGCCATTCCTGGGCAGGCTGCACTTTCTTTCGCGCTGGGCGGCTCTTTTACGGGGCACACTCTGTGTGTGGGGCTCCCCTATGTGGGGGACACCCCTGCATGGCAGGGCACTCCTTGCATGCATCAGCACTGCGCATGGGCCAGCTCCACATGGGTCAGGGAGACCCAGGGTTTAGGTTGGCATTTATAATGGGAATCTTATTGCGGGTAAAAGCTTAGAGTTCCGAGGCTATGAAGTGTCTAAATCAGGCACCATCAGAAATGCTTTCTCACCAGAATGAGCCACTGGTGATCCTGGCGTCCTTCCATGTGATGATCAGGCATATGGCAGGTCTCACCTTCTCAGCCTTGAACTGCTTCTTGGGCCCAGCTCCTTTTCCATGGCTCTGTATTCTGCTGATTCCAGCAGACCTGGAACCTCTCTGAGCTTGTCAGGGCTTCTCTGCCTTTCTGCAGCTGTAGGTGAACCTGTAGTTCTCACTCTTACATAGTTAGGTCAAAATGGCAGAGCTCCCTTTTCCCATATCTCTCTGTGTCTCGTTTATATAAAGTTCCAGTAAGAGGACAGAGACCCAACCTGAGTCATGCCTCACTGACATAGTCCAATCAAAAGCAATGTAATCAAGGGAACTAAAGTGAGTCTAATGCACTCAAAATCTAACGCCACGTATATATATATATATACACACACTTAATGGGTAAGAATCCTAATGGCCCTGGGTTTAAATCTAACTCCACCACTTAATAACTGACTTTGGGCAAGTTACTTAAGTTCTCTCGGCCTCGGTTTCTCTACCTACAAACTGGGGATAATAACACCTCCATCAGGGAAGTTGTGAGATAAAATGAGGTTATACATGTAAAGCATCTGGCACAAGGTAAATACTCAATAAATGTTAACTATTTTTATTATTCTTAACCTCAGGTTTGCAGGTGAGTTTCTGGGGACATTGTTTCCTGATAATTAAATGTGAAGTTTTGTGCAAATGGACACTTTTTTGGGGAGAATGTATCTGGAATTGGAACTACAGTGGTTCTTCCAGCAGGTGTCACTCTTTCTTCTTCTCCTGAAGCTGTCATTGTTTTGGACTGTTCTTGTATTTTGAGTTATGTTTAAACTCAGAAACAACACTATCTTCCAAAAGAAGAGTCAATGCAGGTGGTCAGTTCCACTGGCTGTCCTAACAAAGAGGAAAAAAGAGAGAAGACACACATGCTCACATGTGCATGTGCACCCAAGAATGTGATAGGAGACTGAGAAATAGGAGAGGAAGAAAATAGTGCATTTTACAGGGAGTGATGGACTATTACTAAACCTTTCCTCACATAACACAGAAGTCCAGTAAAAAATGAAGGTGAAAATCACAAATGGTACTTCTCAATCAAAGCACACGAGTTGTAAATTTGCAGTATTAAAGTTCTTGTATTATGCTTTTGTTTGGAAGCTTGAATAAAACTTGTGGTCAGTGTGCATAAAAGCAGAGTTCCCTGAGCATTTAGAGAAACACATGAGAGGATTCAGTGAGGAACCGAATACTGCAAAGTCAGATGACTTATATTCAGCTTCTAAGAATACCCACATTTTGTTCTTGTCACCTTATTCCTAGTGCATTTCTAGTTCAAATATAAAAATGCAACCAGAGGGAACAAGCAGTTTGGATAAGATTAACTGTGTATGAGCCAAAGGCTTAGGCTGACCTTAAGGGTCACCATACTTGCTATTTTTCTGTTTTCAAGATCTGCTCATGTTATTCCAGGAGTTCCTCATGTTGATGCCTCAGAAGTCTGAAAATGATCACTAGGTAGCCCCCATAACTAAGGAGTCACCTTGGATCCCAAGGGACTAGCTTGTGTGAATCCTTCTTCTGAAAATTAGAGACTCATGCGAGAACTCAGAAACAGGGCTTATAAAATGAGGGTTTGAACTGCATTGTCTCTAAGGTACTTCTTGGAGTCTAAATTGTTATTTTATGTATTTATTTAGAGGTATCAGGTGCTGGGGATTGAACCTGGGATTCATATGTGGAAAGCCAGTGCTCAACCACTAAGCCACATCAGCTTCCCTGGGTTGGTTTTTTGCTTGTTGTTTGTTTTTTTTCAGGAGGCACTGGGAACTGAACCTGGAACCTCCTGTGTGGGAGGTGGGTGCTCAACTGCTTGAGCCACATCCACTTCCTAAATTTTGATTTTTCAAAGTCACTTATATTAAGTAGAAATAACACAGAATGACAGTCTGCTAAGTAATAAAGATTCTTAAATCAGTTAGCCAGCAGAAAATAGAAAGGAAAACAAGTTCTGTTATACTGGATTCATAGATATCTGGCAAAACAAAGGAAATATTGTAATTTTCCAGCTTTCAGAAAGCCCGCCATTTCAAAACCAGCAGAGTGGGAGTTGTAACACGCTTTTTTCCTTCCTGCTCACCAAGCAGTCTTTTTTTTTTAATAAGATAGATTTATTTATTTATTTCTCTCCCCTTCCCCCCCGCCCCACCCTGGTTGTCTGTTCTCTCTGTGTCTATTTGCTGTGCCTTCTTTGTCCACTTCTGTTGTCAGCAGCACGGGAATCTGTGTCTCCCTTTTTTGGGTCATCTTGTTGTGTCAGCTCTCTGTGTGTACTGCGCCATTCCTGGGCAGGCTGCACTTTCTTTCACACTGGGCGCCTCTCCTTACGGGGCGCACTCCCAGCGCGTGGGGTTCGCCTATGTGGGGGACACCCCTGCGTGGCAGGGCACTCCTTGCGTGCATCAGCACTGCGCATGGGCCAGCTCCACACGGGTCAAGGAGGCCCGGGGTTTGAACCGCGGACCTCCCATGTGGTAGACGGACGCCCCATCCACTGGGCCAAGTCCGCCGCCACCAAGCAGTCTTGGCACCTGTGAGTTACCTCCTGGCCATGATGGGATGGCCTTAGGACCAGTAGGGAAAAATCACTTGTTTATAATTCTCAGTGCCCCAAGCTCTAACCAATGGCTATGGAACAACAAATTATGGGAATATAGAAATATAGAACCAAAACACTATTTTGGGGGAACATACTAATCTACTCAAAATGATATCAAATCAGTGAAAAATTTATTGGGTGCCTATCACTAAGTGTAAAACCTTATGTTCAGTTGCTGCATAGTAAACTGAAATACAAGTGTCAGCATTAGTAACATAAGCAGTCATTTCTTTTGTAGCCAAGAAGAATGGTTTTTTAGAAAAGCATACTAAAGTTTTACAATGCCAAGTTGCATTAGGGTGAAAACATAAGGATATCCTTTGGCTAGGTTGGTAATTAAACTTTTTTGGACAGCTCCAGAATGAACTTATTTTTTTAAATATATTTTGGGTAAAAATAGGGTTATTATGGGAAGAAGTCCTTGGCAATAGGCTCTTCATGTTTGAGCAGGGAAGGAATATGATAAAATCTTAATTTGACATCAGTCATTTGATAGAGTGGAAGAGAATGTCTGAAGGCAAGATTTTAAAGGTGAGAGTTGGACTAGGGTGGTAGTAAAAAAGTAATGGATGGAAGAAATATGAAAGAAGAAATTACAGGAAATAAGGAAGTTGGCAGCATGGAGCCAATTTTGGATGGAAGATATAATTTATTTATCTGGGAGCTGAGGTTGAAAAACAATCATTAGCAAATGGACTTTTTTTTTTTTTCTTTTTGAGGTATGGAGGGCAGGGATTGAACCTGGGACATTGTATATGGGGAACCAGTGCTTAACCACTGAGCCACATTGGCTTCCCTGAGTTGGTTTTATCGTTTGTTTTGCTTGTTGTTTTTGTTTTTTCAGGAGACACCGGGAACTGAACCCAGGACCTCCCATGTGGGAGGCGGGCACTCAGCTGCTTGAGCCACATCCACTCTCAGCAAGTGAACATTGAGTCCTTGCTGTGATAAGGCTTGTGCCAGACCCTTGAAATACAAAAGAGAAGTGATATATGCCATTCAGGATCCCATAGTCTACTTGAGAAGCTAGGACAGGACTAATTTTTTAAAAATCAAGGGCATATAAGTTGACATCTTAAAAGCCCAGTTTTTAATATGCTTGGTTATAATGTGAATCATATGATTTTGCTAGATAATTTGCCACCTAGTTTTATTTTACTTGGGCCAGTTGCATTTCATGAGCACCCCAGCTCATGACGGGGAAAGTTGATTTAAGTTCTGAGTGAGAGGAAAGTTGAAATAAAATTAAAATTAATAACTCACAAAACAAATATAGTTCATAGCCAGATAATTAAGAATTTATTTTAAAACAACTGAGTATAAAGCTATAGAGTAATTTTTTAAAAACTGGGATGAATCATATAAGACTCAATTTTAATTTCAGTTTTTTCTTTTTCTTTTCTTTTTTTTTTAGGCCAGTAGGACTTTATTGGGAAATGGGGCAAGGAACAGAGCTTGCTGAGAAATGGGAGAGAAAGTCAGAAATACACACCAAAATTTGGTGCGACCCCTCTAGGCAGAGAGAGCCTTTATTTTTTTCTAGAAACAAACTGTGCCCTCATTTTACTCATTTTTTTTCAACAGTAAGACAAACATATGATAACTATTTAGCTCATATTTTGGACAATAACCTGAAACCTCAATATAGCAAATATTAGTTACTTTCAAAAATGAAAGTGCTGATTACTGGAACCCTCTTTTAAGATTTCATTATGGTGTATTTTCAAGATCGCTTAAGAAGGCCCCTGGAGAAAATGAAGATCTTATTGTCCATACCCTAATCCTCCAGAAATGAACCCATTTCTGAAGACTTATGTATTAGACAGCCAAAAGGGTGCTGATGCAAAGTACCAGAAATCTGTTGGCTTTTATAAAGGGTATTTATTTGGGGTAGAAGCTTACAGTCCCAAGGCCCTAAAGAGTCCAAATCAAGGTTGGTTTCTCACCAAAGTTAGTTGCCTCATGTTGAAGCAAGATCTCTGTGAGGGTTCAGCCTTCCTCTCTCTCAGCTATAGGCTGCCATAGGGATTGTTTCTTTCCAGACCTTCTCAGCTGTAGGCTGCAGACTATGAGGCGAATGGCTCATCTCTCTTCCAGGGGCCTCAGGATCAGAGTTCTCTCCTCTTCCGTGTCTATGGAGCTCTCTCTCTTACTGTTCTTCTTCAGGGAGTGTCTGTTTTTATAGCCCACTGCGGGGGGTGGAGACTCAACCCTGAGTTACACCCTACTGAGGTCTAATCAAAGCCCTAATCTTAACATAATTTAATCAAAGGCATCTGAGCTGAATCTAATATAATCAAAGGGGATCACACCCAGACGAAGAGACCAGTTTACAAACATCATCCTTCTTTTTGGAATTCATAAATAATATTAAACTGCTACAACTTATTTCTTGACTGTCTCCTATTTGAGACTGAATACAATTTAGTATGAGAAATCCATGATGACTACCATTGAAAGGGATATATTGGGCCTGAATATACTATTTTATCATTTGTAAATTGATCCAATAACACAGACTGTAAGAAAAATCTTCATAGCAGCATTTCTCAAACTTTTTGTTCTCTGAATATATTTTGTCCCTTTATATTCTTAAAAGTTATTGAAGGAAGTAGGTGTGGCTCAAGCGATTGGGCTCCTGTCTACCATATAGAGGTCCAGGGTTTGATTCCTGGGGCTTCCTGGTGAAGGCAAGCTGACCCGTATGGCAAGCTGGCCTGACAGAAAGCCGGCCCATGCAGAGTGCTGGCCCACTCAGGAGTGCTGCCCTGCGTGGAGAGCTGGCACAGCAAGATGATGTAACAAAAAGAGACACAGAGGAGGGACAATAAGAGATGCAGCAGACCAAGGAGCTGAGGTGGCACAAGAGATTGAACACCTCTTTCCCACTCCAGGAGGTCCCAGGATTGGTTCCAGGTGCTCCTAAGGAGAAGACAAGCAGACAAAGAAGAACACACAGCAAATGGATACAGAGGAGCCAATGTAGCTCAGTGGTTGAGTGCCAGCTTCCTGCATACAAGGTCCTGGGTTCAATCCCCAACCCCGGTGGTTCAAAAAAAATATATTAATGAGACTCCAAAGAGCTGTTGTTTATATGGCTTATATCTTTTGATATTTACTATATTAGCCATTAAAACTGAGATATTTTTAGAAAATATTTATCAATTCATTAAAAAAACATATATAATACATACATAATTAGCATGTATAACATTTTTATGGATAACTATGGTTTTCCAAACAAAAAAACGTAGTTAGAAGAGTGACATTGTTTTACATTTTTGCAAAGCTCTTTAATATCTGGCCTAATAGCAGAAAGTTGGATTCTCTTATTTGCTTCTGTATTCAATCTGTTGCAGTATGTCATTTTGGTTAAAGTATATGAGAAAATCCAGCCTCATACAGATAGGTAGTGGGAGATGGGAGTATTAGTCTTTTCAGACAATTATGAATAGTCTTGTTTCAAACTCCACCAAAATGTGACAAGTGGAATTTCTTAAAGATTAGTTGCAGCATGAAATCTGAATTTTCTTTGAATCTTTTTTTATTAAAGTTAATAAATCACAAGGAATGTTACATTAAAAAATGTGAAAAAACAAGAAACATAAGAGGTTCCCATATAACCCACTTCCCACCCCCACCACATCATTTTTGTTAATTGTATTTTTTTGAAGATATATACATCACCCAAAAAAGTTACACTAAAAAATATAAGAGGTTCCTGTATACCCCCACTCCCCACCCCACTCCTCCCACACCAACAACCTCCCTTATCATTGTGGCTCACTTATCGTACTCGGTGAACACATTTTGGGGCACTGCTGCACTACACAGATAATAGTTTACCCTGTAGTTTTCACTCTCCCCCAGTACATTCAGTAGGTTATGGCAGGATATATAAGGTCTAGCATCTGACCCTGAAATATCATTAAAGACAACTCAAAATCCCACAAGTGCACCCACATCACATCTCTTCTTCCCTCTCCCTGCCCTCAGCAACTACTGTGGCCACTTCTCCACCTCATTGCTAAAATTTCTTCTATTACTCGCCACAATAGCTTTATTTATTTATTTATTAGATTTATTTATTTATTAGATTTATTTATTTATTTCTCTCCCCTTCCCCCCCCTCACCCCAGTTGTCTGTTCTCTGTGTCTATTTGCTGCATGTTCTTCTCTGTCTGCTTCTGCTGTCAGTGGCATGGGAATCTGTATTTCTTTTTGTTGCGTGATCTTGTTGTGTCAGCTTTCCATTTGTGCGGCGCCATTCTTGGGCAAGCTGCACTTTCTTTCGCATTGGGTGGCTCTCCTTATGGGGCACACTCCTTGTGAGTGGGGCTCCCCTACGCGTGGGGCTCCCCTACACGGGGGACACCCCTGCATGGCACGGTACTCCTTGTGTGCACCAGCACTGTGCGTGGGCCAGCTCCACATGGGTCAAGGAGGCCCGGGGTTTGAACCGCGGACCTCCCATGTGGTAGACAGATGCCCTAACCACTGGGCCAAGTCCGCTTCCCCGTCACAATAGTTTTATAGTAGCATATCAGTAAGTCCACTCTAGTCCATATTTTATTCCTCCATTTCGTGGACCCTGGGATGGAGATTTCCCCTCCATCCCACCTCTAGATCAAGAGGGGGCTTAGATTCCACATGAATGATGGATTCATTTCCTTTGCTTACAGTTGTAGGCACTCTTCATCAAGAGGGGGCTTCGATTCCACATGGATGATGGATTCAATTCCTTTGCTTACAGTTGTAGGCACTCTTGATTTCTCTGGTGTGGTTGACCATCTTCACCTCCCTGGTAGCTGGCCTGGGTAAGACCAACGAACCAGAGAGTAGGAGTCACCACTCTGCTGAGGCTCAAGGCCCACATGGCATTTGGGCAGTCCAGAGATTCAAGTCTTCTGAGTATGGACCATCCCTAGCGCCAACCACAGGTTTAGTAAAAGTGACAGAAGAGGCATGTGTAGAAAAGTCACTTCTGAGTCCAGCTCTGTCTCACTTAGGAGCACAAACTCCAAAGTAGGGTCCTCTGACATGGCACAGAGCTCCAAGTCCATCTGCCATGCCTATATACCCTGTGGATCTCCATAACCTTCAGGAGAACCAGTACCTAGGATTATATCTACTTTGGCTTTCTCTGGGGTCCTGCTGAGGTATGCATAAGCGCAACTCCTCTGATGACCTCCCAACTCTTTTTGGAAGACCCTTAGCCATATCAACTCATTTGTCTTTGCTATTTCCCCCTTTTATTCAAGGTTAAAGAGCAGTTTTTTTAACATTTGATCAAACATGTAGACTGAGATATTCTGCTGGTCTGAGTTGACCCTTTTATTCGAGGTCTCTTTCTAGTTGCTTCTCCAGTTAGTGATTGGTAGTAATCCCTCGGTGCTAGGGAGGCTCATCCCCAGGAGTCATGTCCCACATTGGGGAGAAGGTAATGCATTTACATACTGAGTTTTGCTTAGAGAGTGGCCACATTTGAGCAACATGGAGGCTCTCAAGAGGTAACTCTTAGGCACCCTACAGCTCTAGACCTAGTTCATATTTCAGGCACACAGGCTTCTAAGCATAGTCATCAGTATCAAGGGCTCATTGTTGAACCGTTCTTCCTTGTTGATCTTTGCTGTTGTACTTGGGGGATTATTGTTGTTCTTTTGGGGAATATGAATTTATTAGTGAAATTTTCATACTCTGGTACACCAAAATCCATTGGTCACTTTGCCTTTGGAATGAATCTTTTTTTTTAGCCATGAATAATCATTTTATAACATCATTTGTTGATCATTTGGAAAATGCTGGTTCATTGAGTTATACAGATTTTCCAGAAGTTGACTACTTCATTATACAATACCAAAAATATATATACTTGTTAATATCTCTAGTAATCTCATCAGAAAAATTTCAAGTATGGGAAAGCTGTCAAGCACATAGTGGTCAGTACAAATTTTCCAAAATTCTAATTTCCCTTGAAAGTTGAAATTTTATTATTGACAACAAATATTGCCACCTGTTTTCACTGATGTTACAGACTCACTTTCATTTTGGAAAAAATGTCTGTCAAATACCCAAGCCTAAATAATCATAGTTGTCTGTCAGTCATTCTTTCAAGTAAAGATTTTGTACTGTGGGGAAAAGTAGCTAGTTCAGCTTGCAACTTGGTCACACAAGTGCTTTTCCTCGAGACAACCCTTGTTCTTCAGTTGCAGCAGAAATCCTTTAGGCATACTTCCCATTTCATCACACAGAGACAAAAGATGTGTGGATTTAACAAGACTAATGATTTTTAAAATTTTTAAAACTTTTTTAAGATTTATTTTTTATTTATTTCTCTCCCCTTCCCCGTACTCCCCCCTGTGTGTTCTTCTGTGTCCACTTGTATTCTTGTCGGTGGCACTGGGAATCTGTGTGTCTTTGTTGTGTCATCTTGCTGTGCCAGCTCTCTGTGTGTGCAGCACCGCTCCTGGGCAGGCTGCAGTTTTTTCGTGCTGTGCGGCTCTCCTTACAGGGCTCACCCCTTGCGCGTGGGGCTCACCTATGCAGGCAGGGGACACCCCTGTGTGGCATGGCACTCCTTGCGCGCATCAGCACTGCGTGGGCCAGCTCACCACATGGGTCAGGAGGCCCTGGGTTTGAACCCCGGACCTCCCATGTGGTAGGCAGATGCTCTATCAGTTGAGCCAAATCCACTTCCCAAGACTAATGATTTATATTGTGTTATCAAGGACCTTCTTAACTGAAACTGGCATGGCAGTGAAGAATACAATGACTACTCGTACAGTTTGTTGCCATTGCCTTGGTTCGTGCTAAGGTGCCAGCTAGTTTATCCAGCATTGCTTTTGCACAATCACTGTACATGTCAAAGCAGTGGAAAATGTAGATAAAGTCCTAGTATTATTATGAAAATAGTTTGACCTCACAGACCCTCCTCCCCCCAGTTCCATGGACCACACTTTGTAAACCACTGATTTAGAGGCCTATTCTAAGTCACTAAATTGTTAAGAGTTCATTTTCTTAGAACTCTGAGTGTATATGTCCTTGAATTTGATAGACGTTAAAGATGATCAACTGTACTATTATAGTACTATTCTGCTGGCCCCATCATGGACATCATTATGTTTGCTTCTTCTCATTCTTTAGGTGACCTTGTGATCCTCGATGGTGCTCCCACTGATGGCTGGCTGCAGGGTCGAAGCTGCTGGGGTGCCCGGGGCTTCTTCCCATCTTCTTGTGTTCGGGAGCTCTGCCTCTCCTCCCAGAGCCGTCAGTGGCACTCACAGAGCGCCCTGCTTCAGATTCCTGAGTATTCAATGGGACAAGCCCGGGCCCTGATGGGACTTTCTGCGCAACTGGAGGAGGAGTTGGACTTTAGAGAGGGAGATGTGATTACCATTATTGGAGTTCCTGAACCGGGCTGGTTTGAAGGGGAGCTAGACGGTCGAAGAGGCATTTTTCCAGAAGGTTTTGTAGAGCTTTTGGGGCCCCTGAGGTCTGTGGAAAAGTCAGTAAGTTCTGGAAGTCAAGATGGGTGCATTATTAATGGAGTAGGAGCTACTCCTCTAGGAGAAGAAGAGAGAACGCCAGAAGAAGATGCAGGGCAACCAGGGACCTATGGAATTGCCCTCTACAGATTTCAAGCCCTGGAGCCCAATGAGTTGGATTTTGAGGAAGGGGATAAAATCCAAATTCTGGGGACCCTGGAAGATGGCTGGCTGGAAGGATCACTGAAGGGCAGGACAGGCATCTTCCCTTACCGGTTTGTAAAGTTATGTCCAAATACAAGGGTGGAGGACACCACGGATCTGCCACAGGAAAGCTGCCAAACCAAGGTCCCTGAAAGTTCTTTGGATTGTTTGGAGAATTCCTTAGTAGTGGAGGAAAAGAGACATGAATCTCATGAGTCTAGAGCTGAAATGTCCAACTGTGTTACTTCTGAAACATCTCCTTCTCCTCTGGATCATCTGACTTCTGAGTATGAAGTAAACAAAAACGCTTGTGAGGATGGAGGCCTGTTAGGAGGGCCCCCAAGAAGCCCAGGCATGGAGCAGGAGAAGTCTCTTGCCAAAGACTCTTCCATGAATGATACTTTAGAGGTAGCCAATGGCATTTCCTCCCAACCTAAGGGACCTTTTCATCCCAAATGGAAAGAAAACCAGTATTGTTCTACAGCAGGAGCAGGCCACCAAAGCTCAGAAAAGTACTCTCACCTTCTTCCTTTCGAAGCAAGGACTAGAGACTACTCCATCCCACCTTCCAAAGGAGCATATTCTCAGCTAAAAACTGTTCAGAAGCCAGTACCCCCTCCTCACAGATTTTTGATTTCAGACTCTAGGGGCGCCAAACTCAGTCAGTTGAATTCTCAGCTGCAGGGCATGTCGAGAAATGCCAAAAAGCACCACAGATCCAAAGAACAGGTGTCCCACTTTAGCACTGTTTCAGAGCGATCAGAGACGCAGCCTGGTTCGCACGGCAAGGGGCTCGCTATGGAAGCAGCAGCACTTTCACAGGGAGATGACAGCACCGACCTGGACACCAAGTTGACACAACAGCTGATGGAGTTTGAGAAGAGCTTGTCAGGGCCCGACACAGAATCAGATAAGATTTCACGCCATTTTTCCATCATGGACTTCAGCTCTGAAAAGGATATTGTCCAAGGTTCCTTGAAATTAATCACCCAGCAGGAGCTACCTGAAAGGAGAAAAGCCCTGCGGCCACCACCACCCCGTCCCTGTACTCCAACATCCACTTCTCCCCATTTGCTGATTGACCCGAACCTGAAACCTGCACCACCCTTGGCAATGCGACCCTCTCGCCCAGCTCCTCTGCCTCCCTCAGCACAGCAGAGAATGGATGCAGTATCCTCCAGGCTGCTAACAGGGAACCGTCCCAGCTGTGAGACCCTAGAAAAGGAAGGCTCTGAGAATACCGAAAAGACTCTGAACCGAACATCCCCATGTCCCTTAGTGTTGGTGAGGATTCAAGAAATGGAGCAGGACTTGGATATGTATAGAAGGACTCAAGAAGAACTAAACTTAATTTTGGAGGAGAAGCAAGATGAATCTGTAAGGGCAGAGGTCCTGGAGAATCTTGAGTTGTATGAGAGCAACATTGAAAGTTTAAATATGGAACTCCAGCAACTTAGAGGTAAGTGATGAATAATAGCTATTCCTTTCTTAACACCCATTGAGGGACCTGTTGCAGTCTTTGATCGACAGTTAATGCCTTGCTTTTTCATGACCTAATTTCTTATTCTGTCACCACAGTTAGTCTGGAGATGGCCTGTGATCATGGTAGCCTCCTGATTTCATTTACTGCTCAGATAAGAAAGCTCAAATCTCAGAGCCATTTATACCCCATAGACATTTATACCTCCTTTACCTTTAGGGCGTCCATGACAATAATAAAAATGGGAAGTTCCCTAAATATAACTTTCCTTAACCCAGTTCTACTAAGGACTTCCAGGGTATGCCTTATGAGAAAACTGCATCTTGCATCTTTGTGATCCAGGGACTAGATTTCAGTAATAATAAAAACAACTATAAAATAACATCAACTAGCATTTATTAATTTACTAATAAGCATTTGTTACCACTTACTTGCACATAGAATCTTCAGAGCCACCCTAAAGGCAATGGGATAATTAGTGTCCCTATTTTATAGATGAGGAAATTAGGAAACAAAGAGATTTAGTAACTAGCCGAGGGAGCTGGGATTTAAAACTCATGCTTTTAACTACTACAATTTACTTCTCACCTTGCATATTCAAAAATTCAATTATAGTCCTTAATTTGGAGATGAGCAGCCTCTTCATTCATCTTTACCAGACTTAACAGGAGAAATAATTTAAAAGGAGAAAGGGTAGAAGAGTGAGGCAATAGCACTTGGCCGAGGGCCCAAAGGGAACATGAGTGCATGTCACTTTTGGCATGTGTGCCAGAGACCTCAACCATCTATGCGCCTCCTGGAAATAAATAATAACAGTAATCTAGGGAATCTAGCAACTGGAGTTTATAAATAAGAACAACAAAAAAGCAGAATGGTTGTTTGGGGAGAGACTGGACCAGGATGGCAGAGTGAGCACACATACTTCCTCTCCTTCCACTTTCAAGCTCTAAAAATTAATTTAAAAAGTTAAAATTCCAGTGAGAGTATTATGAGGAAGCCAGAAATTGAGTAATATTCTGAAAGTTGGAAAGTTGATGGTGTTGCAGAAAGGGGAGAATCCCCTATCTAAAACATGCTCAGGAGAGGACTGTTTGCAAGTGGGCACAGTTCCGAGGGAACCCCAAACCCAGAGACTTGGCAGTAGGAGGGGTCCCGGAGCCCATGCAGTGTGATGAATTAGGGAAGCCCCAGGCAGCCCAGCCCCCGGCTCACTTGTGCCGACCAGTCAGCGGCAGCATTACCCTCGAACTAAAGCACGAGCACAGGCGTTTGGACGTTCTCAAAAGGGTGTTTCTTTGGTCTGACTACCTGAGACCTTGGATACCTTGAGGATTTCCGAGTGTCTGAAAAGGAATTCTATCTATCTGTCTGTAATCTCAACATCTGAGAGTATATTGCATACATCCTGCTCCTCTCTAACCCTTAACACTTTCAAAAACATTTCCTGAGAACAAGAACACTCACTGTATAACAACCTTATGAACAGCTGTCACGTTCAGGAAGTTTAACATTGATATGAAGCATAAAGTCCATATTCCAATTTTTGTCAGATGTCCCAATAATGTCCTTTTTTATCTCTGGGTTGGAAGATTTTTTAAAAATTTTAATTTTAGTAATATATACACAACCTAAAATGTCCCCATTTAGCCACATTCAGATATGTAATTCAGTGGTGTTAACTACTTTCACAACGTTGTACTGCCATCACTATTGTCTATTACCAAAACTTTTCCATCACCCCTGTATTAGCCAAAGGGGTGCTCATGCAAAGTACCAGACATCTGTTGGCTTTTATAGAGAGTATTTATTTGGGGTAGAAGCTTACAGTCACAAGGCCATAAAGAGTAAGTTATGTCCCTCACCAAAGTCTGTTGCCACATGTTAGAGCAAAATGGCTGCTGGTCTCTGTGAGGTTTCAGCCTTCCTCTTTCTCTTAGGCTCCGTGGACCCAGCTTCTGATCCAGCTGTAGGCTGGCATAGGCTTGTCTTTCTTCCCAAGGCTTGTTTCTTTCTGGGCTCAGCTGCTCTCTCTTTTTTTTTTAAGGTTTATTTATTTATTTCTCCCCATCCCCCATCTGCTCTCTGTGTCTATTTGCTACATGTTCTTCTGTGTCTACTTGTATTCTCATTGGGCGACTCTGGGAACCGATCCTGGGACCTTCCAGAGTGGGAGAGAAGCGATCATTTTCTTGCACCACCTCAGCTCCCTATTCTGCTACATCTCTTATTATCTCTCCTCTGTATCTCTTTTTGTTGCGTAATCTTGACTGTGCCAGCTCTCCACGTCAGCCGGCACTCCTGTGTGGGGCGGCATCCCTGCACGGGGAGGCAGTCCGCGTGGACCAGCACTCCACATGGGCCAGCTTGCCATGTAGGCCAGCCTGCCACACGGGCCAGCTTGCCTTCACCAGAAAGTCTTGGGTATCGAACCCTGGACTTCCTACATGGTAGATGGGAGCCCAACTGCTTGAACCACATCTGTTTCCCCTCAGCAGCTCTTTTCTCTTCAGCTGCAAACTATCAGGCTCTCTTTCTTCCCAGGGCCTCAGCTGTGTCTGTGGAGGCCCCTCTATCCCTCTGTGTTCTTCCCTGTGTGTCTACTTCTGTGTGAGAGTCTTCCCCTAACAGAAATTCTGTACCAATTAGGCTTTAACCCCCCATTCCCTACCCCCACCCCAGTCCATGGTAAATTGTTTTCTAGTTTCCGACTCTGGATTTTCTTATTCAAATTATTTCATATCAGTGAGATCATATAATATTTGTCCTTTTGTGCCTGGCTTATTTCACTCAACACAGTGTCTTCAAGGTTGTCACATGTATCAGAACTCCCGTTTCTTTTCATGGCTGCATAATATTCCACTGCAGGCATCTACCACTTTTTGCTTATTCTGTCTGTTTGTTAGACCATTGGGTTGCTTCCATCTTTTGGCAATTGTGAATAATGCCATTATGAACATTCACGTGCAAATATCTGATGGCGTCCCTGCTTTCATTTCTATTGAGTATATACCTAGATGTGGGATTGCCAGGCTATGTGGTAACTCTAGCTTTCTGAGGAAACACAATACTTTTCCACAGCCTCTTTGCTCTGATTTTGGTTTTGCCATTGAAATCAATATTGCTTTTGCTAATTCATATTTTAGGTGAGTTTCTGATTTTGTGTAGGAGTATTTTATGACAATATTTATGTATTTTTCTCTTTGCATTTCTTCTTAAAATACTTACAAAAGAACAATAGCCTTTAGTGACTATTAACTATGGAAAACTCTGGGAACACATTATTGGGTCATATTCAAGTAACAGAACATTTGCCTTTCTGAGCATGGTTAGTAACCCTACCCAGAATCACATGTTAGAATTCCCCATTTAAGATCTTATTTTGCTTCTAAAACCTGGTATTTTTTGGATCACCACTTATAAGACTTGTGTAAAATACACCATGCAAATAAGCTTATTAATATTTGTTTTATTTGCAAGAATGACCCACTGTTGGAAACGCACAGGGCTATGAATATGCACTTATAAACACACTTATAACATGGCAACAAGTACAAGCTAAACTAACTGATTATTAACCATTATCCACATCTACTGCCAAAAGCATTATACAATGGTTAATAATATGAATACAGGAATGTTCTTCTACAAGGTGTTAAGAATGTGGTGATACATGGGGAAAATATATTAATAATTAATGTAATTTATAGACTATATTTAACAACATTGTGATGTTTTGTAGCAAAAGCAAAGTTGGTATTATATTAATGCTTAAAGGTAAAAAATGACTATGGGGTTTGGTTTTGTGAGATATGAATATGATTAAGCACTTTTTTCTCTTCATTTTTTTTCATTAATAAGGAAACCTTGACTATGGCATTTAACTGATTTGTGTTCATCTGTCTGTCTCTGTAAACACTAGGGAAATAATTGAGATAGTAGTTGGAATTGATGAGTTAAAAGTGCCTGGAGACAACTTTTTAAGAGTAATGCTTCCATAACTTGTTGAGCTGTCTTTTTCTGTTCTTTTGCCTTTTTGAATTTGAAATAAGGTTAAAAAAAAGAAAGAGTGAGCAAACAACTACTGGTGTCTGGGAAGATGGCAGACTAGAAAGTCATGGGCTAGCTCCTCTCCCAGAAAAATAGCTAGAGGAGAGGAGATGTAGCTCAAGTGGTTGAATGCCTGCTTCCCACAAACGAGGTCCTGGGTTCAATCCCTGGTACCTCCGAAAAACAAACAAACGAAAAAGCCAACTCTCATTGGGGAGCGGATGTAGCTCAGTGGTTGAGCACTTACTTCTCATGTACAAGGTCCTGGGTTCAATCCCCAAATACCTCCTAAAAAAGTTAGCTAGAGGACAGGCAAAAATGGCCTGGGGAAAAAATGTTCTAGGGTTTAGGACTCCAGGGGAAGGCTGGGCACCACCCAGAAGAAAGAGAAGCAAAGGAAAAGAATCTTGATGGCAAAACTGTGAGTTAAAGCAGCAGCCGGTGCCTTCCCCATCCTGTAGACAATTTTTAATTCTTGGACCTTGAGTCGGTGATCTCAGACAAAGGGCACTACAGGGATCCTCCTCCCCAGGAAACGGAAGGGAGAGGGACACAGCCTAAGGCTTACTCAGCTTTTGATCCACAAAATTTGGTTTGCAGTATCCTGGGAGCACTTCCAGGCTGGGATGGGCTGCATCATTATTGCCTTGGGAGCCAGCATGGGATTAAAGAGATCTGACCCTCTCAGTCACCCTCCCTACTGACCAGGACTGGTTGTTGAGGATGAAAAGGGGAGAGGAATTGTTTCCTACCCAGGAAAAGAAAGGGGGCTGCCAGCAAAGGTTGGAGAACAACTTCTGAGAAAGTTTGAATTATGAGGCTTTTAACCTCCAGGCAGGATCCTCTGTCACATTGATCTGGTCTGTGTTGCAGCAAATGCACTCCCACTGAGAGTGCTGCCAAAGAGTGCCATCTGCTAGCTGACCAAGGAAGTCCATGTGAGGAAATTAAAAGTAAATAAGAGAGGCAGCAAGATGGTGGTGGAGTAAGGAGCCCCTAGAGTCAGCTCCTGCTACAGGGCAGTTAGCAAACACCCAGAGCTCTCTGGAGCTAGCTGAAGCACCTGTTTGGGGGCTCCAGGCGGCCAGAAGAGCATCCTGCAACGTCCTTGGAGTGGAAGGAGGAGACTGCCCGTCTGCAGAGAAGACTCATAAGCAGAGCGCTCCACGCCACAAAGGCTGGTGCCCATCCTCCACTGGAGGCACAAGCCGCCTCAGGAGCTGTTCTGCAGCTGGAATTGAAAGCTCCACTTCCCCAAAATGGGGGAGGAAGAGATGGTTGGACACCAATTTCAGCAAATGATGAGGAAATTCAGCGGGCTACAGTATCATCCTGAGAACAGCTAAGGTTTGAGCCTGTCCAGGTCAGAAAGAGACTGGGAGCCGCCATCTTAACTCCACGTCTGGCACGAGGGGAAGCGGGATGGACTGAGAATCCCAGTGGTGGTGGGGAACGGCTTCTTCCCATCCAGATCATATTGCAGGTCTAGCCTAGGCCCCAGTGCCACCTCTAGCAGGGAGAAAGCTGCGGAGACTTGCACCAGCCTCTCCGGGAAATTACCGGCCAAGCCGGGGAGGCTGGTGATTATCCTACTCTGGGGGGCATGAGCTGCCTTAGGAGCTGCTCTGTGATGGGAATTGGAAGCTCCATTTCCCAGAAACAGGGGAGGAGGAGATTGTTGGCTGCTGATTTCAGCTACTGATTGGGAGACTTTGCTGGCTAAGAGATAACACTGGGAACAGCTGGGGTGAGAACCAACCCAAGTCAGAAAGAGGTCAGTAGCCACCATTCTGACTCTGCCCCCAGCCTGAGGGGAGGCCGGGGCTGACAGTTTCTTTCCCACAGATCAGCCTGCAGCCCTAACCCAGGGAGGAGGCTGAGGAGCCCTGCACCAGCCTAAACAGGTAACTGCAGGGAACTTTGGCTGGCATAAACTGAAAATCAGAAGTAACTAGGGCAATTGCAGTCATCTTAGGACCTGCACTGCATAGATTGCTGCCCACACCTGCAGGTCCATCCCTGCCCCAGGTAGAGGAGAAAGGGATGTGAAGCTCCATCAGTCTCTCTGGGCAACTACAGTCTAGTACTGCACGTGGATTATTCCACATAGCTGTGACTCTGTCCCTACCCCTGGCAAAGGAGAAAGTTGGAAGAAGGTTCATTGGTCCCTGGTGCAATGAGGGCAGCTTGAGCCTCCACAATTTACAGCACTACATGCTTGGCTCCTACTGCCTAACCAGCAAGAGAGAAACAATAGGAAGCTCTAAACTAGAGAGAAAAACTGCACCCAGAAAAAGTACTCTAGTAAGCCCAATGTGAAGCCACCAACAAAAAATTACAATCCACACCAAGAAACAGGAAGCTATGGCCCAGTTAAAGGAACAAAATAAGCCTCCAGATGACATAAAGGAGTTGAGACAACTAATTACAGATGTTCAAACAAATCTCCTTAATAAGTTCTGTGAGATGGCTAAAGAGATTAAGGATATTAAGAAGACATTGGATGAGCACAAAGAAGAATTTGAAAGCATACATAGAGAAATAGCAGATCTTAAGGGAATGAAAGGTGCAATCAATGAAATTAAAAAACATTGGGGGAAGTGGACTTGGCCCAATGGATAGGGCATCTGTCTACCATATGGGAGGTCCACGGTTCAAACCTGGGGCCTCCTTGACCCTTGTGGAGTTGGCCTGTGTGCAGTGCTGATGTGTGCAAGGAGTGCCCTGCCACGCAGGGGTGTCCCCTGCGTAGGGGAGCCCCACGCGCAAGGAGTGCGCCCCGTTAGGAGAGCCGCCCAGCATGAAAGAAAGTGCAACCTGCCCAAGAATGGTGCCACATGCATGGAGAGCTGACACAACAAGATGACGCACCAAAAAGAAACACAGGCTCCTGGTGCCACTGATAATGATAGAAGCGGTCACAGAAGAACACACAGCGAATGGATACAGAGAGCAGACAACTGAGGGGAGGGAGGGTAAAGGGAGAGAAATAAATAAAAAATACATCTTTATGGGCGGCAGACTTGGTGCAGTGGTTAGGGTGTCTGTCTGCCACATAGGAGGTCCGCGGTTCACACCCTGGGCATCCTTGACCCGTGTGGAACTGGCCCATGCGCAGTGCTGATGTGCGCAAGGAGTGCCGTGCCACGCAGGGGTGTCCTCTGCGTAGGGGAGCCTCATGCGCAAGGAGCGCACCCCATAAGGAGAGCCACCCTGTGCGAAAGAAAGTGCAGCCTGCCCAGGAATGGTGCCGCACACACGGAGAGCTGACACAAGATGGAGCAATGAAAAGAAACAGATTCCTGTGCTGCTGACAACAACAGAAGCGGACAAAGAAGATGCAGCAAATAGGCAGAGAACATACAGCCGGGGCAGGGTGGGGGAAGGGGAGAGAAATAAATAAATCTTTAAAAAAAAATACATCTTTAAAAAAAGCAAAAAAACATTGGAATCATGTAATAGCAGATTTGGGGAGGCAGAATAAAGGATTGGTGAGCTTGAAGAAATGACCTCTGAAAGTGAACATGCAAAAGAAGAGATGAAGAAAAGAATGGAAAAAATTGAACAAGGTCTCAGGGAACTAAATACAGCAAAAGGCATGCAAACATACATGTCATAGGTTTCCCAGAAGAAGAGAAGGGAAAAGGGGCAGAAGGAATACTGAAAGAAATAATGGTAGAAAATTTCCCAACCCTATTGAAGGACATAGATATCCCTGTTTAAGAAGCACAATGTACTCCCATCCAAAAAAAATCCAAATAGACCAACTCCAAGACACGTACTCATCAGAATGTCAAAGGCCACACACAAAGAGAGAATTCTGAGAGCAGCAAGCGAAAAGCAATGCATAACATATAAGGGATATCCAATAAGATTAAGAGCTGATTTCTCACCAAAAACCATGGAGGCAAGAAGACAGTGGTCTGATACATTTAAGATACTTCAAAAGAAAAACTTCCAGCCAAGAATCTTATATCCAGCAAGACTGTCTTTCAAAAATGTGGGTGAGATTAGAGTATTCACAGATAAACAGAAACTGAGAGAATTTCTAAGCAAGAGACCAGATTTTCAGGAAATACTAAAGGGTGTGCTAGAGCCTGAAAAAAAAGGACAGGAGAGAGGGACCTGGAAGAGAGTCTAGAAATGAAGACTATATCAATAAAAGTAACTGAAAATGTCAAAAGAGTGGTGAAAATAAAATATGACAGGTAAAACTCAAATAGGAATAAACTTAGCCAATGCTGTAAAGCACTTGTATTCAGAAAACTGCAACTCAATGTTAAAACAAATTTTAAAAAGCCCTAAATAACTGGAAGAACATTCCATGCTCATGGATTAGAAGACTAAATATCATTAAGATGTCAATTCTACTCAAATTGATATACAGATTTAATGCAATCCTGATAAAAATTCTACCAGCATTAAAGAAAAAATTGAACACACGGTCATTAAATTTATTTGGAAGGATAAGGAGTCCTTAATAGCCAGAAACATCATAAAAAGGAAAAGTGAATCCTCATCTCCAGACTTTAAATCATAATACCTACCTATAGTGGTAAAAACAGCATGGTACTGGCCTAAAGACAGACACAATAGACCAATGGAATCAAATTTATGGTTCAGAAACAGACCGTCACAGGTATAGTCAAGTGATTTTTGACTAGCCTGTAAAACTCACACAACTCAGGCAGAACAATCCATTCAACAAAAGGTGCTGAAAGAATTGGACGTCCATAGCTGAAAGAAGGAAAGAGGGCCCTTATCTCACACCTTATCCAAAAATTAACTCAAAATGGATCAAAAAACTAATAATACAAGCAAGAACCATAAAACTTCTAGACGAAATTATTGGAAAATATCTTCAAGACCTGGTGGTAGGTGGTGGATTCTTAAAGGAGATAAGAGAAGGACTGAGTGGACTACTGATGTTTAATGTATGTAGAAGTTTTAATTAGCTTTACTGTAAAATTGTGGAAATGTATAGAGTGGATGGTAACACACAGTAACAGCTAGTTTATAAATGGGGATGTGACTGAAAATGATAGTCTAGTTATGTAAATGCCAATTGACAGAATGCTTGAGAATAATCTAGGAACTGGATAGCACAGTAAACCAAGAGGTGGGTGAGAATTGTGGTTGATGGTACAGATGCAAGAGTGTCCTTTGTTAGCTAGAGCAGATGTATATCACTACTGCAGGGTGTTGGGAATGTGGAGAAGCATGGGAAAAATACAGCTGGAGTGACCTATGGACTGTGGTTGGTAGTGATAATATAATATTCTTGCATTTGGAAAAGATGTACTGTGTTGATTCTGAGGCAGTATGGAAAATGTGAGGCAAATGTACACTATGGACATGGCAATAATCAGATACTATTCTATCTGTAGCAATTGATACATCACATTGCGGTGTTTTGATGGAGGGGTGTTTGGGAATTCTGCACAAGTGCATGATTGTCTTATAAGTTTACAACTTCTGTCATAAAAAATATATTTAAAACATATTAATAGGGTGGGTTGGGGGAAAAACACACCAAATGTAAGATAAGGACTATCACTAGTAGTAATATTTTGACAGTATGGTTTCATAGTTTGTAACAAATGTCTCATGACAATGCAAGGTGTTGGTGGAGGGTTGATGTATGGGACCCCTGTATATGTTATGCATGTTTGCTTTGTAAGCTCACAACTTTTACTATACACTTAATTGTTTATATATGTTCATATATAAATGATATAAAGATACTAATCAGATTGGTTAGGGGAAAACTACTTTGTTTAGTAGTAATATTTTGACAATGCTCTTTAATCATTAGCTAAAAAGGTTTAAAAACAATGCAAGTTATTGGTGGTAGGATGAGATGTTATATATGTTTGTCTGATGTTATATATGTTTTGTAAGTTCACAACTATTATACATTTATTGTGTATGTATGTTTATGCATGAGTGATATATTTCAATAAATTTTTTAAAAACTCAAAAAAAAAAAAAAGGTAAATAAGAGACGCTTTATCTGGCCTTCACAACCTCCCTCCCCAAGGCCCTTGGAAGCAGGTCTGCAACCCATTACTGGGTCAAGGACCCAAATCTAAGCAACTAACAGAGACAATCCTAAAGATGCAGAACAGGTTAAACCAAGAATCAAGGACCTGCAGTAACAAACAGCCTCTTTCCACTAAATCCCTATGAGAGAGAAATTGAGCATCAGTGTAAACTCACTGATCATAGGCATCATAATCAGATGCCTAGACATCAGCAAAAAATTACAAGCCATGCTAAGAAAATGGGAGAAATGGCCCAAGCAAAGGAATATATATTAAAGCCCCAAGTGAGACACAGGATTTGAGACAATTAATCAGGGAGATTCATACAAATATCCAAAATCAAATTAATGAAAGACAATATGGCTAAAGAGATAAAGGACATCAAGAAGACACAGAGTGAGCACAAAGAAGAATTTGAAAATCTGAACAGAGCTCATGGAAATGAAGGACATAGTAGGTGAGATCAAAAACACATTAGTGGGGGAAGCGGATGTGGCTCAAGCAATTAGGCTCCTGTCTACCATATAGGAGGTCCAGGGTTCGATGCCCAGGTCCTCCTGGTGAAGGTGAGCTGGCCCATGTGGTGTGCTGTCTTGTGCAGGAGTGCTGGCCCACATGGAGAGCTGGCACAGCAAGATGACACAACCAAAAGAGACACAGAGGAGAGATAATAAGAGACTTAGAGTGGGAAGTGGACATGGCTCAACTGATAGAGCATCCACCTACCATATGGAAAGGTCCAGGGTTCGATACCCAGTGCCTCCTGACCCTTGTGGTGAGCTGGCCCACACACAGAGCTGCCACGCACAAGGGGTGCTGTGCCACGGGGTTTCCCCATGTGCAAGGAGTGCACCCTGCAAGGAGAGCCACCCTGTGTGAGAAAAGCACAGTCCACCCAGGAGTGGCGCCACATACATGGAGAGCTGACGCAGCAAGATGACGTAACAAAAAAGAGACACAGTTTCCCAGTGCCACCAAGGGTGCAAGCAGACGCAGAAGAACACACAGTGAGTGGACACAGAGAGCAGACAATGGGGTGGGGGTCAGGTGAAGGGGAGAGAAATAAATAAAATAAAATCTTAAAAAAAAAAAAGAGGAGCAGCAGACCAGGAAGCTGAGGTGGTACAAGAGAATGCTCACCTCTCACCCACTCCAGAAGGTCACAGGATTGGTTACCAGAGCCGCCTAATGAGAATACAAGCAGACACAGAAGAACACACAGTGAATGGACCCAGAGAGCAGACAACACGGGGAGTGGGGGTGGGAGAAATAAATAAATAAGTCTTTAAAAAAAAAACCACACACACACATTAGTGGCATACAACAGCAGACTCGAAATGATAGAAGAAAAAATAAGTGATACCGAAAACAGAACAGCTAAAATTGAAGAGAGAGAACAAATAGTGAAAAGAATGGAAAAAATTGAGCAGGGGCTAGGGTTTTGAATGATAACATGAAATGCAACAACATAGGTGTCACAGGAGTTCCAGAAGGAGGAGAGAAGGGAAAAGGGGCAGAAAGAGTATTTGAGGAAATGATGGCTGAAAATTTCCCAACTCTCAGGAAATAAATGAATTTACATGTCCAAGAAGCACAGTATACCCCAATCAGAATAAATCCGAGTAGACCTGTAAAACATATGCAACTCAGAATTTCCAACATCAAAAAAAGAAAAAATTCTTAGAGCAGCAAGGGAGAAGCAAATCATCTCATACAAGGGACATGCAATTAAGATTTAGTGTGAGTTTCTCATTAGAAACCATGGAGATGATACAATTAGGATATTGAAAGAGAAAAACTGCCAGCTGAGAATTCTTTATCCAGCAAAATTGTCCTTCAAATATGAAGGTGAGTTTAAAACATTCAGAAACAAATGGAAATTAAAAGAGTTTGTAAAAAACAAACTGCCTTTGCAGTAAATATTAAAGGGAACCTTATAGCCTGAAAGAAAAAGACAGGAGAGAGGCTTGGAGAAGAATATAGAAGGCAAGACTAAGCAGGAAGGATAACCAAGAGTAAAAAAGACAGATGAAAACAAGACATGACACACGAAAACTAAAGAATAAAACAGTGGAAGTAAATAATGCATTAACAGTAATATCATTGAATGTGAATGAATTAAACTCCCCAATCAGACAGAATGGATAAAAAGCTGACAGAATGGGTAAAAAAGCATGAGTCATCCATGTGCTGCCTACAAGAGACTCACCTTAGACCTCTAAACATACAAATGAGCTGAAAATGAAAGGTTGGAAAAAGATATTCCATGCACACAATAACCAAAAAATCAGATCTTAGTGCTCAAAGAGGAGAGATCCCAGCTGACTCTTGTTAGCTTACTTCCAAAATGGATTATGCCAGCACAACATTTTTACTAGTCTATTTTTAAAAAAACAATTAGCTAGGTTGCATGTATCGATGGCTGTAAGACCATATGTTTTATGTATCTATATTTTTAAAAAAAGCTTACCATTCCTTACAGATGTACCTTTGACTGCTAGCCTATCAGGAAATTACTCAGGTGTCTAAAATATTTACTAATTTATCCATTATGCTAATAACCTCAAGCTACTGTCAGTTCCAGTTTCTCTATTTGAATCCTCACCTGACCCCATTATAACTCCTTAAGTTTGCCAGGCCCCATTAAACTTCTTACGACCTTGCCCTATTTACAACATTTACACCCCTTCAGAGTACATCAGGTTTCTCCAAAACATCTATTATTTTCCTATATTCCAGTCATTTTATTTTCTTTTACAATGCTCACAGACTCTTTTCTCTTTTTTCTTTGTTTTTGCCTTCTCTCCCCTGGTAGAGCTATATCATTCAATCGGGTCAATCTCAGTTCCTCAGTCTCCCTCTGTTGAGGCACTTGACTTTCTATCATAGATATCTGTTCTTCCTTATTTCCAGACCCTCTCTCAATACAGCCAGCGGCTATACAGTGTTGGCATGCTAGGCAGTAACTTTAGCCAAATGGGGGGTCTTTTTTTTTTTTTTAACTGGGGTCTTCTTTACAGCTGCTCCTAAGTAACCCTTAGGCTGAGAGGCAGATGCAGAATGAGGGTGGAAACCACCTTCTTAATCATGTCACTGTCTCTATTCTGTGCTAGGTTTTGGGTAGATAGGAGAATATGACTCAGAATTTAGCCCTGGGGCGTTCAGTATTTAAAAGTGTGGAAGATGAGGGAGGTGGACCAACAAAAGAGAGTGAGAAGGAGTAGCCAGTCAAGTAGAAGGAGCGCCAGGTGAGGGGGAAGCCACGTGAAGAAAGTTTTAAGAAAGTAACTATGTCAAAAGCAGCTGAGAGAAACTGCCAGAAATCTCGTGAGGAGGTAGGTGGCTGTTCACCTCTGGAAGCACTTGAAGAGGAAAAACAATCAGGATATGCTCTCCCTATAAGTTTTGAAGCCAACAGTCTGAAGAAAAGAAATTGAGGGTTCTTGTTTACTGGGATTGTTGGTGGGTCATTCATGGCCTCATATGCTGTAGCCACACCCTTCATAATATCAGCCCTTCGAAAAGTTTGTTTGCCTTTTGTCCCTGCAACTCCCAAGTAGATTGAACCTGTGGTGACAGTGTTGTGCTGCAGAAGAGGCTCCGTGGTGGACACTTGGAGTGGCGACAGATGTGTCATGATAGCAGCTACAAAGGAAGAATTCACAGCCCTTTGCTGTGAATTAAATCCATGGCTGATTTGGTACTGCAGGTACCACGTGGATGAGAAGGTATACACAAATCTGCCAAATTTTGTATTTCAGATTTGCGGACAGTTACTTTTTCACACTACACAAACATTGTTATTTTGGGGGTGCCTCAGATGATGCCGCTGCTGGAGAGGAAACTTGAACTTGAGCTTGGCGAGGATGCCAGAGTCATTGCTTGTGGGTTCTCTTTCCTGTGCTGCACTGAGACCACGTCGCTGGGGAGGGGATAGATGCCATGTAGGCCTGTGATGCGGGCATGTTTAAAGAAAGTGGAAGGAAACCTGCCGTAGTGGGGCGTTCATAGTTGGTCACTCAGGTATCAACTTACCAAGAGTGTTTCTCTAAAGTGTTGGTGGGTTTTGATTTTGTAGAGACTTCCATCTATGTCATCACCGAGAGAGTGTAGTTCTTTTTGGAATGAAATGAGATGGTGCTTTCCTTAATTTTGGGGGAAAGCAAATAACAAGAAAAATATAGGTAGATTTAAAATCTTTTATGGTATAGTCTGAAAAAATGTGCTTACTCCCTTTGAGCTTGAATGAATGAAAATATGAGTAAATGATGGCTGGTTGATGGGTAGGAAACATGTCAACAGCTCTTCATATTTGTAAATAATACAGTTTAATGCCACAGATGAAAAGAAACAATTTTTAAAACAAACCTTTTTTTTTTTACATATAATAAAGCATAAATCCATCCAGAAAAAAAAAAAGTTGAGAGCCAAGTAAGAAGTCTCAGAAATGACCATTGGATTTGGTGCATTGTCAAGAGCAGTTTCAGTGAAGGGATGATTGGACAAAAAGAAAGAATGAGAGCTAAGGAAAGAGAGGCATCGAGTATTTGACTTGCTGAGAAGTCTTTCAAAGAGGTTTGCTATAAAGTTAAAAACAATGGAGTGGTAACTGGAGGGGGCATTGGCTTGGGGGGTGGGCAACAAAAGCAGTTTATAAGGTGGGAAACATCATCAAATATTCATAAGGGTATGGATCAGTCCACTAGATGGTCACTGTGAAAAAGCAGGAGAGGGAGGGCTGAATTGCTGGGCATACTCTGTGGGTTCAGGAGGGAGTAGATTCCAGTGACCCAACAGAGAGTGGCCTTGGATCTGAGCAGAGAGAGTTTCTCTGTTGTAACATGAGGAAAGGCCGAGCACATGGGTGCAGGTGCGGGTAGGTTGGCAGATTTGATAGTGAAAAGATGAAGACACAGCTTCTGGAGAGGAAGTAACTTCCCCACGGTTGCTAACTAGTAAGCGACAAAGTCAAGACTTAAAACCTATGGCTGGGTGAAGCAGATCTGGCTCAAGTGGTTGGGCTCCCGTCTACCATATAGGAGGGTCCAGGGTTTGACTCCCAGGCCTCCTGTTGAAGGCAAGCTGGCCTGTGAGGAGAGCTGATCCATGTGGCCACCTGGCGTGAGCAGAGTGCTGGCCTGTGCAGGAGTGCTGGCCTGCACAGTACTGGCCCATGCAGGAGTGTTGGTCCATATGGCAAGTTGGCCCAAGCGGACAGCTGGCGCAGCAAGATGACACAACAAAAAAAGACACAGAGGAGAGACAATAAGAAATGCAGCAGAGCAGGAAGCTGAGGTGGCACAAGAGATTGAGCACATCTCTCCCACCCTGGAAGGTCCCAGGATCGGTTCACAGTGCTGCCTAAAGAGAAGACAAGCAGACACAGAAGAAAGCACAGCGAATGGACACAGCAGACAATGAGGAGGGTGGGGTGGGATAGATAAATAAATAAATCTTAAGAAGAAGAAGTCCAATAGACTATATGTCTTTTAAAAATAATAACGAAAAGTAAAGCCCATGGCTGGGAAGCAGATGTGGCTCAAGCGATTGGGCTTCTGTCTACCATATGGAACGTCCCAGGTTTGATTCCCAGAGCCTCCTGGTGAAAGCAAGCTGGCCTGCCCTGAGACCTGGCCCAGGCAGAGACCTGGTGCAACAAGATAATGCAACAAAGGAGATGTAGAGGAGGGACAGTGGGAGATACAGCCAACCATGGAGCTGAGGTTCCCTGCCTCTCTCCCACATCGAAGATCCAGCCATTGGTTCCTGGTGCCTCCTAAAGAAAAGACAAGAAGAGAAGATAAGCAGACACAGAGAGCACACAGAGAGTGGACACAGAGCAGACAGCGTGAGTGGTGGTGGTGGAGATAATAAGTAAATAATATGTCTTTAAAAAAATGAAAAGTACCCCATGCACAGAGCTACCCTGGAGGTAAGAAATTAGACAGGGTCCTTGCCTTCGAGCTGCTTTCAATATAATAAGAGTAGATAAACAAGTGCAGTAAAGTAACACTAATATGATGAGAGAGGTATTTGCAAGGTGCTCTGGAAAATAGCAATATGTATTGGAATCAGAAAATGACATTGGGGCAGAGTATTTGAAAGTGAGGAGGTATAACCAGACTGGGGTAATGGTCTACGCAGTCACAGAGGCATTATAGAAAATGCAGGGAATTCCAAGTTCCTCTAGTGTTTTCACTCTCTCTTCCCTTTTCTTCCTTTACCACCTTGCTCTGCCTTCTCTCATCTATGGCCTTCCTACCTTCACCTCCAGCATTACTGCAGCAATGTTCTGTCCATTCTGGGAGTGGCTGGGAGTGGCTGGATAGTCATTATAGCTGATAACCCACCCTCTAGTAATAAAGAGCAAATATCCTGGGTGGAGTGCTGCTTTAGGGCTGTGGAAAAGAACCAGTGGAATGTTACTGTTGTGTAAAGTGGAAGGGGAAAGCAGAAGAGCAGGATTAATTACCTGTGGGGATTGTACTTCACCAGCAATACTAGGATTGAGAAAAGACTCGAAGTTACTCTTTCCCCTTTCCCTCCGTCACATTTCTTTGTACACAGATTTATTGCACAAAAATAACAACCTATTCACAGCTTTTGGTTACTTCTGGGTCATGGTAATATGGAGGCAAAACTGAGGAAATTTACTTTTTTACTTTTAATGCCCTAAAGTCAGTAAGACTTAGAAAAGGAGAAGGGGTCGGGGAGGCCCACATCATAATCAGCCGTTCGCTTTCTGCTGATCCAATGATAGCTTCTTTTAGCTGTACACATCTTCTTCTACTGGGTCATTTTATAACTAGTTTGCTTCTTATAATTTTGTCTTCTTTTATCTCTTCTCTTGGTTGTTTCATTAGACCTGCGTTTCTTATCATGCTTTATCAAAGATATTAAGTTGCTAAAGAGAACTTTGTTTTCCATATCAGTGAGGGAAAGATTCATCTTTACTTTTAATTGTGTCAGAAATAAGATCATAGAATTTTAGATCTCCAGTGGCGGAGAAACCATTAACTTCCTCATTATACTCATAAGAAAATTGACAGCCAGAGAGAGGTTAAGCATACCTACAAGCTAGTTATTAGTAGAAACTGAATTTCTGGAAGCTGGGCCTCCTAATTCCTGGTCTTGTGTGTTTTGTTTATTACTCTGTCGTTCTGTGTAACTCATGATGAAAACTGTCCTTCCAAAGAATGTTGCCACCCTATTGGTTTGGTGAACCAAATCACGAGCTTTGAACCGGTCATCCTGGTCAGGCTTGTGTCTTACTGTGCCGGGTCCGTGTACTCTTGGCGGCTGAGTGGTGAAGAGCAACGCTGTGGCAGGGTAGAGGCAGGCCAGGACCAGAGACAAGGAGGGCATGGTAATGGGTGGACTGGGGGTGGGGTGGGTCCTGCCTCGGAAGTGGTCCCGCTGCTAGTTAGACCATGGTAGAGTTTACTTGTGGTTGGAGGGAAAGTAAAGTTGTATTGCTTTTTGAGATACTCCTCTTAGTCTGGTGCCTGTAGTCAAACAGATCAGGATTCCACTTAACGGCCCAGCCGTGGACTAGCTTGTGTGATCTAGGATGGGTTATTCAAGCTCTCAGAGATTGTTTCTTCCATCTGTGGTCAAATGAGGATAATACATACCTCCCTGGCAAGGTAGTGAAGATGGCAGGAAATTTACAGCAACTTCCCAGCCCCAACCATAGCACTTAGTACACACTGCAGATGTGGAGGCTGCCAGGGCTGTTGCCGCTACTGCCGTTGGGTATGGAAGTTGTAAAGAAATGGAACAAACAAAACACTCTCCACGTGATAATGGGAAGGTTTGGCTATCTGGAGATTCATTCAGTAGCAATTAGTAGAGAATCCAAAAGATACATAATAGTGGTATTAGGCATTCCAGGAAGGATGAAAAGCTGGAAGGATTAAAGAGAAGTTATTGAGGCCAACTGCCTCATTTTATAGATGGGTAGGTTGAGTCCCAGAGAGAATAAGTGGTTTACTGGAGAGTACCCACCTAATTATTGACAAAACATATAAACCTTGTCTCCTCTGGATTCTTTATATTGTTTCACAAAAGTTCAAGGAGTTATTCCTGTACATCCAATAGAAGACCAAACATCCAAATGAGTAATCTTACTAGTGCTCATCTCTTAGCTCATACCTGTGATTACTCTTCATTATCTACTGAATAAAATAAATTGCATTCAGGACCCTTGTGATCTGCCCCAACCTACCCTTCCAACCTGATCTCCTCCTAGATTTCCCATATATTATATCCTCCAGACTATTCCCTGTTTCTTAGTTCTCTATACCTAGAAAGTGCATGTAAATCCTGCTTATCCTTGAAGGCCATGTTCAGATGCCACCACTTCCATAAAACCTCCAGTTGCCCCACCAGGGACTTTGCTTTGTTATCATTGCCATTCTGTTTCTTTTATAGCACGCATCACATTTGATCTACTTTATAGTGCATTTCTCCTACATTGTAAGAAGCCGGTACTAACTAGTTCATCTTTTTCTCTCCCACAGTGCCCCGCATGTAATAGGTATCTATCTAACATTTGTTGAATTCAAATAGGCATTTTTATATCCAACTCTTCAGATTTCTAGCCTTATTTTCCAGTTCTAAAGGTGCAGTGTGAATTGGATGGAAAAGAGGTTCAGGAAATTATAGGTTTTGATGCTCTTCTGACATGACAAATATCTAGGAGGGCGTGAAAGCATACATAACCGTATTCTGGGAAGAGTTTTTATGCTAAAACATTACTCATACAGTAGATCAGAGTAAAAGGAAGTGCTTTTTTTCCTTCACTGGGATAGTATCTGCGGACAAAGGCTTGAAGGGCTTGTCATTTGAATATACACTAACTAGTAGCAAATCCCATAAAAGCAAAGCTCTCAAAGTTACCTCTTCAGGAAAAGAAAGAGAGCCTCAAATGGAGAGTTTCAAATGTCCAAGGATTGGAAAGCCATACTTGGAGGACGGGGAATAGAGTTTGAATTGCACTGAGAGCACATATTTATACTTTTGGTAGATTACTAAAGAATGAAAGAGGCAGATGAGACTAATATATGATGTTTCCTAGGGCTTTTAAAGGGAGCTGTTTCTCTTTCTGCCTGCTTTTTCTGCAAAACCTTTAGAGGAGAGAGCGTCTACTTTTAGCATATAAAGCAGCCAAGCCAGTTTGACCAGCTTAAGGGAAACCCCACACAAAGCTGCCTACTCCAATCACATGAACCCTAGTTACTAATTACCTTCCGGCCTCTGCTGGGGGGGGGGGGGGTGCGGGTGGAGGTATAGGGACTCACTGATTGGGTCCTGAAGTTGAAATTACATCTCTCCATGCTCCAACTGGAGTAGCAAGAAGAGTGTCTCCAGTGCTGTGGGAGACATTTTAAGGACAGATACGGCCTTAGGCTAACTTGCACCTGTCCACATTTCAGCCAAACCCAGGCTCATGGAAAAGAGAAGTCAAACTTGTGCCTTTACGCACACTGAATATGTGCGAGATTAGAAAAGAAAGAGAAGCAGAAAAAAAAGGGCACTTGAGCTCCAGCTGGGAGTATGAAGATCGCAGGAATCTACAGAAAAGGAACCTTACAGTGCTGGCCCCACCTTACAAAGAAAATGACTTGGATCCCAGATACTGGTTGGAGGAACAGAATCGGCCATACAGAAAACGGGATTGTGGATACTGGGATTTTGAACAGAGCAAATCAGGCTATGTGGACTATGAGGAAGCCGACAAAAGAAGAAAGGACTGTATGTACAATGGAAGTACAAATCAAGGCTGTGGAGGTTATAAGGATTCAGAAAATGTAGATTATGGGAACCTGAGCCCTGAGACCAAGGACACTTGGCTTACAGGAAACCCAGATGTAACCTACAAAGCCAGAGGATATGGGAAGACGAATGGCTACGTGAATTGTAAGAATCTGAACGGTAATCCTGAGGCCTCTAAACAAACTCAACAGTGGACTGGCTACAGGAGTTTGGGTGATTCTTTGGGGAATTTTGGTCAACCTCAAAACTGCTATCTGGACCACAGGAATTTTAATTATAATCTTGAGGTTTGTGGAGAAACTAATTTTTATTACAGAGACCTCAGGGGTTTATATCATGTTCCTGGGAGTTATAGTAATACTAATGATCCACCTGTGGATATCCCAGACTTGAATGGAGACAGTGACGGTAAGGAATTTGTCAAACGCTGTGAAGGGGATCAGAATGTTTATCAAAATGATAAAATCTACGCCAAAACAAAGACCCATACCATGGGTCAGGATGATTTTAATACAGAAGGTAAACGCTATGATACTTTGTTTATAAACTGTGAGTATAAATTTCAGAATTACAGAGGAACAGATTCTCTCCCTCAAATGGAGCGTTTGGAATATAGTGGCCTTGGCAAGCCAGGAATGCTGGCATTTGGGAGCAGAGGGATCTTCCCAGAGCGCCTGCAGGATGAAGGTACGAGGGAAGACCAAGGAGAATGTGACTTTGGGGTTCCTCAGGGCCTTTCAGTTGGGAAGAGTACCTCGCCTTTGGAAGAAGAGAGAAAACCAAATGGCCCAGAGACTTGGAGAAGGAATAGTTGCTTACGTCGTACAGCACCCAACACCCTGAGGCGCTCAGAGTTTGTGCAAAACAGGAAGAGAACCCAAGGTATGAACTCAGCCAGCCTTCCTGGAAGGATAAAGCATGACAGTTGATTAGGGGTGCTTACACCAGGGACCTGGAGCACTCGTGTGCCTAAGGAACCTGGCCTCTGAAGTTCTTCCTAAGAGTGTCTTGAGTGAGAATAACTTGAGAGATTTAATGCCTCACAGGGGCATTTTACAGAGCAAGATATATATAGCTCTGTACATATGTAGCATATTTTAAATATTTAAGATCAGACAGCATTCTCCATAGGGACTTTGTTACCTTTTTTTTTGTTTGTTTCAGACATCTCTAATCTTAGATATATTTTCATTCTTACTTTAAAATTTTTGTTTATCTTGTGGGTGCAGCAGCTTCATTTTCAGAGCACCAAGCTAAATTTATTTTGGGGGCATGCTTCTCTCAATTCCTAAACTTCCTTAGACATTTGTGGAAAAGAAGACTTGTTTTCTTGTTTTCTTATTTTCCTTTAACTTCTTTTATAGATTATTTATTCCATGACATTCAGAAATCTGACTTATGGGCTCTAAAACGCCTGTGGGATCCAAAATATATTTGTCATAGTGATTTATACGTATTAGGTATTTAGTCTCTTCTCACTGAGCCTTAATTATCTGTAAAATGGGAATATTGAGTCTTTTATCATGTAGAGATTGTTTCTTGTCATTGTATCTTCTGTCCTCCAGTTCTCTTGCAATTAACTTTATTCTTTTCTGTTTTTATAATTACCAAACTCCCTATTAAACTTTTTACATTTTTATATTTTTATATTGTATCTTGTCCTCCTGTCAGGCAGCCTTTCTGGTTCTAGCCAAGTTGATTGAAGTCTAGGCCATGGGTAGAAAATAAGGACTTAACTTAAATTTCTAGGGCAATATTTTGGACAAAGCAGCCTCTCTACCTGCATTTATAAAGATAAAGTGAAATCAAACCACGCTTTTGTTAGGAGGCTGAGATATTAGCACTATTTTTTCTTAAGGCACATTTTTGTCTGTGAAATGATAGGGATTGGATGACTTTTAAATTCCAGCTCCAAAAAAAAAAAAAGGTTCTTATGTTGGTTTGTATTATTCCTATTCCCTTCCCCCACATCTGTTTTTTAGGTGAACTTTGTTTCCTATCTTTAGTTCCTTATTATATCAATCCTCCTAACTGTAATCAAAGTTTGTTTATTCTGTTTGACTTACCAGGAGTCAAACCCTCCTCTCTGGAGTGTTGTAATGTGCCCTATGATCTCTTGGAAACCAGCCCAGTTCCACCTTATTATCATTTCCATTTCTACAACTTTCTGTCTTTCTATTTGAAGACTTAAGTTTTTAACAGTATATTCACATTCAGGTCAGCTGGCATCCCTTTTTGTACTGCTAATATTCTTCCTGACCTGTAATAAACCTCTTAGTCCTTACTAGAAATCTTTGCTCCCTCACATTCTTTGCGAGCTACCTTAACTGAAAGTTACAACATAGCAGCATGTAATTACAGAAAGGAACCAAGCTCTGTCTTGAGTTCAAATCTCAGCACAACTATTCACTAATAGTGTGACTTTACACAAATTACTTAACCTCTCTGAGATTTGGGTTCCTTATTTATAAAATGAAGAAAAGAACTGTCTCATAGTGAGACAGTATAAATAAAATGCTTAATAACATGTCTTAAACTTAGGTGCCTATAAATTACAATTTCTTTGTCTTCTGCCTACCCATCTACCATCTTGTTTGCAAATTGCCCCGTCAGACTGTCATTTCATGGTCCCTTCTCCAACCTCAAACCCCCTATCTGTATAATCTCATGTAAGTAATTTGATCACTCCATTCTGCAGTTTCATCCCAGGGTCCACAGGATGGAGAAAATAAAATATGGATTAGAGTGGGTTTATTAGTATTCTACCATAGAACTATTGTGACTCTAGCAGTGGAAGAAATTGTATCATTGATGTGGAGACAGTGGCCGTGGTAGTTGCTGAGGACAGGGAGAGGGAAGAAGAGATGTGAATTGGCAGCATTTCGGGACTTGGAGTTGTCCTAAATGATATTGCAGGGACAGATGCTGGACATTATATATCCTGCCATAACCCACTGAATGTACTGGGGTAGAGTATAAACTACAATGTAAACTATCATCCATGCAGTGCAGCAGTGCTCCAAAATGTATTCACCAAATGCAATGAATGTGCCACAATGATGAAAGAGGTTGTTGATGTGGGAGGAATGGGTTGGGGTGGGGTGTGGGATATATGGGAGCCTCTTATATTTTTTAATGTAACATTTTTTGTGATAGATGTATCTTAAAAAAAAAAAAACAACAAAAAAAAAGATGATGATAACGGTACCAACATGATAGCATTATGAAGATTGAGTTCATGGCTGTCAAAGTACTTAGACAGTGTGGTAGTGCTTGACACATAATAAATGCTAAAAACATGAGTTGCTATACCATTATCATCATCATCATCATTACTATTATATCAGCACAGAGATCTCACTTCCCCTTTGAATGCAGTTCAATAGATGTTTATTAACATCTTAACACCGTATGAAGCACTGGAGGGATCCAGAGAAAGATTCTGCCCTACTCCACCCACCCCCATATACACAAGAGTTTGCAGATCAATTGAGGAGAAGAAAACACAAAAATATGAACAGTTAGATAAAGTACAGGAACATATAGCAGAGACAGTAAATGCCATGGACAGTTAGAGGGGGAAAGATCAGTTTTTACTTTAATTATTGGAAAAAATGTTGAGATATTTGAACTAGAGTTAAAACTGAAAGGAGTAATGGGTGTAGATAGGAAGGGAGAAATGGGAAGAACATTCCTGGTTGGGGAAACTGAGCAAAGATACAGAGTTGTAGTGTCAAGGATGTGGATGGAAGGCAGTGAGCAACTCAGTGGGGGAAAGGAACCATAGTGTACTGATACCTTAGAAACTAGATGAGAGTTTGGACTGGAACCTGAGGGAGAAGTCAGAGCTGGATCTGTGTGTCATCCCATTAGGTATAATTACTGAAACTATGAGATGACTTCTCTGAGGAAAGGAATGACTGGGGAAAAGAGGTGTCTGAGAACTGAGTGGAGCCTGAGAGATGTTCCCAGCTGTGGGACAGGAGGAGGAGGCAATAAGAGGGATGAGATGAGAGCCATTGGGGAGGTTAGGAGAAAAACAAAATTTAAAGTAAGAGAGATGGGTTAACACTTTAAAATATCACAGGGAAATCTAGGATAATGCTTGTGGATTTATTGGCTGGCTGAGAAAATGATTTTACTACAGAACACAGAATTAGTTGCGAAGGATTTGAAGAAAACATGGAGAAAGAGGTCATATTAAAAGGAGAAGGGGGAGCTGATGTAGCTCAGTGTTTGAGTGCCTGCTTCGCATGTACAAGGTCCTGGGTTCAATCCCTGGTACCTCATTAAAGAAAAGAAAGAAAAGAAAAAAAAGAAAAGGGAAGGGTATGTAGACCACTCTTTTAAGACGTTTTGAATGAATGAAAGAGATGTGACAGTAGCTGAGGGGACACAGAGTTGCACAACTTTTCTGTGTGTTTACCTTTTTTTTTCTTTTAAAAGATTTATTTATTTTTAAAATGTATTTATCTCCCCTTCCTTCCACCCTCCCAGTTGTCTGCTCTCTGTGTCCATTTGCTGTGTGTTCTTCTGTGTCTGCTTCTATTCTTGTCAGCAGCACCAGGAATCTGTCTTTTTGTTGTGTCATCTTGCTGCATCAGCTCTCCGTGTATGTGGCGCCACTGCTGGGCAGGCTGGACTTTCTTAAGCGCTGGGCGGCTCTCCTTACGGGGCACACTTCTTGCGTGTGGGGCTCCCTTATGCAGGGGACACCCCTGCGTAGCACAGCACTCCTTGCATGCAACAGCACTATGCTTGGGCCAGCTCCACATGAGTCAAGGAGGTCCTGGGTTTGAACTGTGGACCTCCCATGAGGTAGGCGGATGCCCTATCTGTTGAACCAAGTCTGCTTCCCTGTGTGTGCTTCCCTGTGTGTTTACTTTTTAAAATCAGGGTGTCAATGCTTGTTTGAAGATTAATGTCTGAGTAAGAGGCAAAGGAGAAGGAAAGGTTAAATACATGAAGACAAGAGGAAATAGATGAGAATGCTCCAATGTGGAAGATTCCCACCCAAATCAAAGACCTTGCCTCTGGGGAAAGTAAATTATATTTTCAAGAAGGGAGGCTATATGTTGTCTCCTCAAGTAATTAATTGAATTATTTTTACATAATGCTCCATCAACAATGAAGGAATATTGGTCTGGGGAGATCCCAGGTATCTGTAAAAGCAAGAGATTATCAAGGACAGGCAAGAAAATTGTGATGGAATAGGAAAAAGTAATACAGAATTGAGGATGTGAAAGGGTGCAATGGGAGGAGTGACTCAAAGCAGCTAATTTGCATTATCATCCTGGGACTAGTCTTAATTGTAATTGTTGAAGTGGGAGCTCAGAAACATTGACACACCTTCCCTGATACCAGTTGGGTATTTCTTGGGTAACCCAGAAAAGCCTGTGGGTGTATCAGTATCAGGCTGTCATGTTACAGGGGTGTTACAGTGCTCATGCCCAACCATTTCTGATAGGAAGGTACATGTTTGGATATCTGACTCTGCAGGAGACCTGGTTCCAAGGCACCATGAATCTCCTTTCCTCTCATCATAAGCTGAAAGGAGACAAATAGAATATACCACATTTCACTGGATCTGAAACCTCGGCAGTTATAAAACCCTGCATAATTTTATGTACAATTACAAAGATAGAAGACTGCTAATTGAACTGTGACATGTTGTATTAGTTAGCTGAAGGGTGCTGATGCAAAATACCAGAAGTCTAATGGCTTTATAAAGGGTATTTATTTGGGGTAGGAGCTTACAGATACCAGGCCATAAAGCATAAGTTACTTCCCTCATCAAAGTCTGTTTCCATGTGTTGGAGCAAGATGGCTGCCGACGTCTGCCAGGGTTTAGGCTTCCTGGGTTCCTCTCTTCCCAGGGCTTGCTTCTCTTTCCTCTGTGAGCTTACTTCCTGGGGCTCCAGCTTAAGACTTCAGTATCAAACTCCAACATCAAAACTCCAACATTAAAAACCTCCAACTCAACACCCTACTGATATGGTCCAATCAAAGCCCTAATCATAATTTAATCACGGCCAGGTGCTGGCCAGTTTACAAACATGATCCAAGATCTACTTTTGGAATTCATAACTATATAAAACTGCTACACATGCTATTAATTGTAAAACACATTTTAATTTGAGAACTGTTAAAATGTGAAAAATTGTGCCTCTTGGCATCTTTTGAAATATGGAGATGCTCCCTCTTACTTCTGACCTAATGGCAATGCTTAGATGAAAAATATTGCAGAATCCCTCTGGTTTCTTCCTCAATGATTTGGAGATAGAGAATCTCATCATCAGAGACAAAATTCAGTTTCCTTTGCTCTTCAGCCCTTTCCCAGTTTCCCTTAGAGGAATGTTGAAACCTGTCTTCAGTGTTGTAAGGCCAAAATTCTAACTAGGTTTGGCAGCAAAGAAGTTAAGGCAAACAAAAATTAGGATATTTAATAATTTAAAAAAATCTTTGTGTAGTGTTTTTCATCACAATGATAGCAAAGCAATGCTTAGGACACTCTTCTAAGTAATGGTAATTGCTACCGTGTATTAAGTACCCATTGCTGTGCTAAGTACTGTAGACAGGTACATGTTAGGTATGCAAAAAAGCCCATTAGAGTCTGTGCTGCCTGATGGTGGTAAAGATGATGTTTCCAGAATCTGATATAGTCCTTGGCATATAAAAGGTGTTCAATAAATATTTGTTATCATATGAAATATTCTTTTTGGGGCACAGCACATGTACATAAAAAGATAAGTAGCAGGTGTTATCTTTGTATTGCTTTTTTTTTTTTTTTAAAGGAGGTACCAGAGGTTGAACCCAGGACCTTGTATATGGGAAGCAGGTGCTCAAACCACTGAGCTACACCTGCTCCCTGTATTGCTTGTTTTTTTTAGATTTAAAAAATAATTGTTCTACCCTCCTCTACCGCCACCTGTGCTCACTGTCTGCTCTCTGTTTCCATTCACTGAGCATTCTTCTATGTCTGCTTTTCTTCTCTTCTTTAGAAGGCACCCGAACTGATCCTGGGACCTCTGGCATGAGAGAGAGGCACTCAGTCTCTTAAGCCATCTCAACCCCATGGTCTGCTGCGCCTCTCATTGTCTCTCCTCTGTCTTGCTTTGTTGCATCATCTTGCTGTGCCAGCTGTCTGTGGCACAGGCCGTCAGCTCTCTGCATGGCGGGCCAGCTCGCTTTCACCAGGAGGCCCTGGGAATCGAACCCAGGGCCTCCTATATGGTAGACGGGAGCCCAGTCACTTGAGCCACATCTGTTTCCCTCTATTGCTTTTGGAAAAATGAAGTTTAGAGGAAAAAGTAACCCAAGGACTGGGTCTTACAAAAGGCCGTCATGGAGAAGCTGGAACTTGAACCCTGGAGAGTGGGCAAGCAGAAAGATGGAAAAAGTACAGAGGCAAGCTGGGCTTGACATGTTGACATGTTCAGGAATAATAATAAAAAGTAATAATAAACAGAAACAGATAACTAAAGTATGTTGTGCTAAGTTACTTAATCGTGGCAAGTGTCCAGTACTCTGGGCTCACGAAGAGCCAACTGATGAGTCCAAAGAGGCCTCACACAATGTGATATTCCTTGTAGAATTAGTTAAAGCTATTATGGTTATACCAAATTGGGAGGAGTAAGTGATGAAGTAAAAGAGTGGGAAGTAAGATTTTAGAGCCAAAAATAACCAAAGCGTCCCATCTCCTTTGTTTTGTACTCATAGAAACAGAGGCCCACAGAGGTTATGTAGCAAGTCCAAGGTCATGCAGGTAGTAGGGGAGGCAGGGATATATCCCAGGTCTCTTGACCTGTGGTTCTAGTACTTTATTCATTACACCTGCTGCCTTCTCATGATCTAGAAGCAGCCTCCCTGATATCCCCATAAACTAAAGACTGAAGAAAAAAGCCAAAGGGAGAGTTTGTGGGTTGAGGAAACTGACCACTGGGGTGCCCAGAGCTCACTGAAGTCTACTTATCCTGTATGACTGGGCTTCAGGGAAAACCCAGCCCATGTTCTCTTGTATTGAGGTTCCATTTTTTCTCCATGCTTTGCCTAGAAGATAGGATAGTACTGACCCATATCCTAGGTTTAATCAGATCTTACCATGAAAATATTGGATCATACTTGGAAATAATTCTTATTTTGAGAGATTGTGTTCACCATTATAAATAAAATTACAAAAATACTTAATATTTAAGGTCATTCTATTTTATAGTTTTGTTTCATGAATTCTTTTGTTTCATGTCTTGCCTGTTGGACTAGATTCATTCATGTAAATGGAAACAACTGTTATTACCATCTAATTTAACCCTTCTGCTTTACTGTTCTTGAAGAGTCTTGGTAGATGGAATGACTTGCTAGACTGAAAGCTTTGGAGGGCATTTCACCTTCTCTGTAACCTTGCCCCATCCCCCAGCAGTTTGCTTGGTCACACTCCATAAGTATTCATATATCTTTATAATTAATACTTTGAATAGGATTTTAATTCAGATCAACTGATATTTATTTGAGTGGACAGTTATAAAAGGTACATAAAATGTTATGAGAACAAATTGAAGGGAAAAAAATAAACTACCTAATGTAAACTGAGAAAAGTCTGGTTTAAAGGGTAGGATAGAAAAATAGAGGGTCACATAGATGAACAAAATTTGAAATGTCACTGGAGTGTTACTGTTAAAAATGGAAATGCAGAAAATGGTTGTGCCCATATTGAGCAGACATACGATCCAAACAGACTTTGGGTTTAGTGCAGGGAATACCAGCTTGAGATGCTAGTTTTCAATATGCTACTTTATCAACTGTTTGGCCTTGGGTACGTCATTTAATTCCTTTGTGCCTTTGTTTCCTCATTTGTAAAATGACAGCAAATATACCTTCTCTCAAGAGGATAGAGCTTTTTATATACAGTTTTGTTGGTTGACATATAATAATAAAAATTTGCTCATTAAATTATGATAGTTTATTTATATTAATTCTTTTGCAAAACCTACTTGTACTCTTGATTATTTCACTCCTGCTTCTGCCTAGAGAAAAAAATAATCATAATCTCACAGTTTTAAGCACACCAACACACTTCCTCTTTAGGATTTGTATGTATTTGGGTGAGTCTTCAAATGGTGCTTGAGCTGAACCTGCTAGTAAACGTACTTTCCCCTAGCACAATAGGAAGTTGTGGAATCTTGTAATCTGGGCACTTTACTCTTCCTTGTTCTTCAGATGGCCTGGATCAGGCCTGGAAGAGGCCGGGAAAAAGGGAAGTTTTGAGCTATGTTTTCCTGCAGTGGAAAAGCTCCCATCAGGGATTTTACTTGAGGCTCCTTGCCAAAAAAGGCGGGGCCATTCCTAGCAAAAACCACAAAGAAAGTTTTTTTGTGTGTTGTTGAGATTTAGGGCCTAAAGGTAATAGATTCATCTCTGACATTTGGTGATCTAGGAAGAGTAAGCCCTGCAGAAAAAGAAATTTTACGTTAAGCAGGGTAAACTTTTCCAACTAGAAGTAAATTAGGTACAAAAGGAAAAGGAGTGGGGGTTGGGGTTGGCTGTCTGGAATGATGCGGTAATACAGAAAACCAGGATTTATGATTCCTCTAATGGGGTCTGCTGAGAAGATGGACAAATATACAAAAAAAAAAAAAAAAATTGCTTCCTTTCCAGATTTTCTGTACAAGATTGCTAAGCAGGCAATTGCCTCTTTGGTGTTTTATTAACTATTTTCTTCAGAAATCCAAAGGAATTAAGTCAGGAAGGAAGCCTCAGATTATTAAAAGGTGAAGAGAGAGTTTGAAGTGAATTATAAGGGTAATCAAGAGTTGACTGTTAGAATATTTTTGTCTTATAGCAGGTACTCTTTTTTCCCCTTTCTTATTCTTTGTCTTATCATTATTACATGTCCACTATAGAAATATTAGAAAATACAATAAGTAAAAAGAAAGGGGAAAAAATGACCAGAATTCCTATAATCTCCAACACTTTTTCCTTTTCAAATAGATACATTGAAAATACCTTCCCCTTTTTAACAAAATTGGGCTCCTTTCATAAACCGTTCTTTTCATTCAATGGCACACAGACATCTTTCCATGTTAATAACTATAAATCTACATCTTAATGACTATAATAGTATTCTATTATACAGATATGACATAATTTATTTAACCAGGACACTTTTGGAAGAAATTTTAGTTGTTTACATTTAAATAATTTCTAAACTTTTTAAAACCTTGGTGAACGTTCCTCTCTGAGTATCTTTGTGTGCTTGTCCAATATTAGGATGCATTCCTAAAAGTGGTGCTCCTGGGCTAAAAGGTGTGGACTTGTTTGTTTTTTTTTTAAAGAAGTAGAAGTATGAAAGTTTTTTACCTCCTGCCCTACTGCCTTGTGTGCCAAGTCTCTGGGTAAGCAAGAAAGACCTGTGACTTCCTTAACGGGCTCTTCCCTTCCCTGAATGTGATGATCCAATGATAATGATGAAACAGGTCTTCCTCTTCAATTCATATGATTTCTGCCAAAAATGAATCCAAATACTGTTGAATATTTAGTGTGTATGACACTGCTACATTCAATTCTGTCTGAAGGATTTATAGTTTATATGTGTACAGTCTTATAACAATGATATGAATACATACATTTAAAAAAATGAATACGTACAGATAAGTTGTTTTTTTTTTAAAGATTTATTTTTTATTTATTTCACTCCCTCCCCCCCCTCCCCCCATTTGTCTGCTCTCTGTGTTCATCTGCTGTGTGTTCTTCTGTGACCACTTCTATCCTTATCAGCGGCACCGGGAATCTGTGTTTCTTTTTGTTTCGTCACCTTGTTGTGTCAGCTCTCTGTGTGTGCAGTGCCATTCCTGGGCAGGCTGCACTTTCTTTCGCGCTGGGCGGCTCTCCTTACAGGGCGCACTCCTTGCGCGTGGGGCTCCCCTACGCAGGGGACACCCCTGCGTGGCCCGGCACTCCTTGTGCGCATCAGCACTGTGCATGGGCCAGCTCCACACGGGTCAAAGAGGCCCTTAGTCTGAACCTTGGACCTCCCATGTGGTAAGCAGACGCCCTATCCATTGGGCCAAGTCCGCTTCCCGTACACATAGTTTAAATACATAACTGTTCCATCTTATTGGTGGGGGAACTGTGTTTCAAAATGTTACTGGATTTTTTCTAGCTTCTTGGCTATGCTACGTAAAACAATTTAAGAACATGCCAGTTTAGTTAGGCATGTAGTTTATTAAGGAAATGAGAGAAAAGAAGAGAAATGGGAGAAAATAACAGATTACAGGTTCCCAGGTGTACTTGTACTCTGGTCTAGGCAGAGAAGGAAGAGAGAACTTTCTGCTTGTATGGTTACCTTTTAAACCATTAATTTATTCCTTCACCTTGCTAATGTTGAGGGGTGGGGCAGTTGTCTCGTTTTGGTTTATTACCCCACCTGTCCTCCCCTGGGGTGGGGGTGGGGGGACATGATAAGGCCCCTTGAGAATATCCAGGGCTTTTCTTTGATCCCAGATGAAATCTTGTTCCAAATGGAGGATTCTCACAGGGTTCTCTTTTTTTTTTTTAAGATTTATTTCTCTCTCCCCTGCCCCGGTTGTCTGCTCTCTTGTGTACATTCGCTGTGTGTTCTGTGTCCGCTTGCATTCTCAGTGGCACCGGGAATCTGTGTCTCTTTTTGTTGCATCATCTTGCTGTGCCAGCTCTCCGTGTCTGCGGGGTCATTCCTGGGCAGGCTGTGCTTTTCTCATGTGGGGAGACTCTCATTGCAGGGCGCAGCCTTGCATGTGGGGCTCCTGTACGCGGGGGACACCCCTGCATGGCATGATACTCCTTGCACTGTGCATGGGCTGGCTTACCACAAGGGCCAGGAGGCCCTGGATTTGAACCCTGGACCTCCTGTATGGTAGGTGGACGCTCTATCAGTTGAGCCACATCCATTTCCCCTCATGGGGTTCTTCCAGCAGCCTTCTGGGGGTCTTTCCCTCAAGGGGGTTCCAGGTGGAATTCCATGGCCACATGTTTCACGGTCATGTTTTTTTTTCTGCCAGGCTTTAGATTCGTCTTCTCATTCCCTAAACTACCCCGCTGCAAAAAGACTCTGAAGTTAGGCTTTAGAATCAACCACTGTTCATTAGCTGCCAGGTGGCTACTGAAACTCAGAAATGAAACTCCAGGTTGTCACAACCCACACGATTAGCCTGACTAGGAAAAGAACCGGAGACAGAATACCTATTGGTCAAGAGCATAGACTCTGGAGCCAGGTTGGATTCAGATCCCAGCTCTTCCACCTACTGGGCAAGTGACTTAATTTCTCTGAATTCCTCATTGGCACAGTGAGGACTATAACAGGGTCATTATAGCAAGTAAATGAGCTACTATTTGAAAAGTGCCTAGAACAGTGCTTGACACACATAAGTACCATGTAATTATTTATTTTTTAAAATAAATTTCAAAACTAAAGTGGTACTGTTTTAGAAGCAGTGGGAAGGGCCCTTTAGCAAAAGTTTTCTTCTCTCAGATTGCTTACATTTTTGCTACAATAAAGATATTGTAGCACAAGTTTTTTTCCTTTTTTTTTTTTTTATTACTGGTGATGGTTTAATGTATTTTTTTTAAAAGATTTATTTATTTATTTAATTCTTCCCCTCCCCCGGTTGTCTGTTCTCTGTGTCTATTTGCTGCGTCTTGTTTCTTTGTCCGCTTCTCTTGTCCTCAGCGGCACGGGAAGTGTGGGCAGCGCCATTCCTGGGCAGGCTGCACTTTCTTTCGCGCTGGGCGGCTCTCCTTATGGGGCGCACTCCTTGCGCGTGGGGCTCCCCTACGCAGGGGACACCCCTGCGTGGCAGGGCACTCCTTGCGTGCATCAGCACTGCGCATGGGCCAGCTCCACACGGGTCAAGGAGGCCCGGGGTTTGAACCGCGGACCTCCCATGTGGTAGACGGACGCCCTAACCACTGGGCCACGTCCGTTTCCCAACTTTAATGTATTCTTGTAAGATTAAAAACAACAAAACCTAGTAGGCTCATTTACTTACATTGATCCCTCAATCTCAAATCCCAGTCTGGTCCCTGAGGCAAACTCTGTGATGAGTTTGGTGTATTCTCCTTCCAAACCTTCTTCTATGCATTCATGTATTGTATGTGTATCAAGAAATATGTAGAGGTTTTGCAGACTTTCCTTTCTTCTTTCTTTTTCTCTCATTTTCCCCTTTTCTTTCTTTATCTCCTTTCACTCTTTACAAAAATGGCATATTGTCTTGCAACTTTCTTTTCTTCTGGTTCTTTTAAAGTGTTTAAAAGTGTTTATGAGTGAGGCTCTCTGTGAATTCCTCTGAGCTGTTGTTGACCTGGGGCCATCCAGCTGAGATCTGCCACTTTGTGGTGACTATAGATAAGGCCTGGGTTCGGGTTCACTTAGAACCTCCAGGCAAACAGAGGGCTTTGTGAGGGCTGTGCCAGCCGGGAAGGAGGTGCTGCAGAGGGGTTCTAAGGCAGGCAAGAGCGAACCCCTGCTTTACAGTTTTGCCTCCAAGCCCTCCTCCCCCTCCAGCTTCCTCATAGGAGATGGACTGGCCTTCAGAATTCTTCCCTGAAAGAGACATATCAAAAGCCGTGCTTTTCATCACCATCAGGTCTGTTATCTTTTATGTATCTTTTTGGGGACATTGGAATTGTTCTGCATGATATTGCAGTGACAGATACAGGCCATTATATATTTTGTCAAGACCTATAAAATTGTACAGTGCACAGTGTAAACCATAATGTAAACTAGAGACCATGGTTAATAGCACTGTTTCAATATTTGTTCATCAATTATAACAAGTGTACCACACTAATTAAAGATGTTATTAATAGGGGAAAAGGTGATTGGGGAAACGGTGGGGTATATGGAATCCCTTACATTTTTGATGTAACTTTTCTGTAATAATAATCTAAAACGCCTTTAAAAATAAAGAAAAAAAAAAAAAGCAGTGCTTAGCAGAGGACAGGAAAAGTAAGTAAGAGAGAATCATCTTGGATTACAAACTCCTCTAGTGAAATAGTTAGGGTCTTCGAACTAGGAAGGGAAAACAGAAGAGAAAGCCGCTGAGCCTGTGTACAGCCAGGCTGGCTCCAACAAAGTATTCCAGCTCCGTTGTTTGGAACCAGCCCTGCTGTGGGGGCCAGGGTGGCTCGGGGCTATTCAAATGTAAATAGCGAAAGCCTCGGGGGATAGGCCGCCCGGGCTCTAAAGCCTTTGGGAGGTTGGGGAACATCCTAAACTCGGGGAAGCTACCACACCGCCTGCTAACACACCCACCGGAATTTGGGGGCTGCTGGGTCCTCCTGGGGTCGTTGGAGCCGGCACTGCAGTGGGGAGTCATCTCCCTCTCCCCACTCAAGTGCAGCTCAGGACCTGGTCGATTTGGGGGCTGCTGGGTCCTCCTGGGGTCGTTGGAGCCGGCACTGCAGTGGGGAGTCATCTCCCTCTCCCCACTCAAGTGCAGCTCAGGACCTGGTCGGGAATTCAAAGGTTTTCCCACCAGAGACAGGCAAGAGGAGTGACTTTTCTTTTTGACTCTGCATGAAAGCTTGTTTGTCGCTGTTAGAGTCGTGGGAAGCTGTGGATTAATCTCTAGAACATTGAAAAATGAGCCTGGTGAGCGCTGACCTGAAACGGGTGGGGGTGTCTTGGGAAGGAGTAGAATCTGGACTTTAGAGGGATGAGAGGGAGACCCACTCCAACCCCTTCCCCCCAAAAACCCAACAACTATTTGTTTTATCACAGAAAGGAAATCTATGGTGTCTGCTCTTCCTTACTTGATACCTGCAGCCATCCTAGGAAGAAAGTGAGCTCGTCTGCCCTTAATGTTGTTGAGAAGCTGGTACTGGGCCTCAGTTTCCTCCACATGCTTCCTTATCCCCAGATTCTACTGTTCTTATGGAAAAATAGAATTTTATAGTATGTGAACTTGATGCATTTTACCTTTATCTGCAGATGGTATTTTCTGGTCCATCTTGAGAAAGGACTAGCTTTGTAGAGTTAATATCTTGTTTAATTCCCTCAACAACTTTGCAAAGTAGATATTATTATCCCCATTTTACAGATGAGGAAATTGAGGCCCCGGAGGTAAAAATTCTTTCCCGCAGCTCCTCCAGCTAAAAAGTGGGGAAGTGCAAGATTCAAAGCCTGTTTTCACTGCATTTGGCTGAGAGTGAGCATAACCTTCTCTAACTTGGTTATCTCAGATTATCAAATTTTAGATCAAATTTTTAAATACAATAGATTTTGGAATAATGGAGAAACAATTTTACATTTGAAGTCATTTTTTTGGGATAGTTATAGATTGCAACTTTGAGTAATTAATTCAAGCCAGGTATTGTTAGCATGACTTAATCTTTGAAAACTGTCTTTGAGTATTAATATGTTTGTGGAACTGTGTTTCATAAAATATGGCCTGACAATAACTTGTATCTTCTGAAACACCTTGGGGTGTTACTAAGTTACAGATTCCTGAGTCCCATCCAAATTTCCTGAATCAGAATCTCAGAGGTACGCAGAAAACTGCTGTTTAGCCAGCACATCCAAAAGGGAGTTTTACAGTGTTTTCGGTTTTGTTTTTTAATAGGCGGTGAAAGAGTTTATAAATCCATCTTGAGGGAAGAAAAAGCATGCTAGTGATTTAAGAGAACTTTTACCATTTCATTTTATTCTTTTAAAATATAAACAGAAATCTAATTTAGTCTCTTGATCAGAGCCTTCTGATTGATGAGTAGGTGCTTGCTGGTACTTTATGCTTTCAATTATTGTAATTGATCAGACTCTGAGTCCTGGGAAAGAATAGTTTCCAGGGAATTTTTAGAATTGAAGCAAATAAGCCTTTGCCTTTTTCTAGTTGAGATTTCCAGGCAAGGAGCGCAAAATCATGCAGGATTAAGTGTATAGATTTTGGATTTACATGTAGTTAGGTTCTCATTACACAACTGCCATTTACTTACAACATAACTTCAGACAACTTGGTCAGCCTCTCAAAACTGAGGTTTTCTTGTCTATTATAATTGGGAGTTAATAATATCTACTTCAAAGTTTTGGTGTATTAAATGAGTTCAGGGACACAGTAAGTGGCATGTGGTAGGAATTCAATAAATGTTCTCCCTTCTCAGAGCTTTTTAGTACTGCATTAGCAATGAGTTTCTCTTCTTAATTTGCCATTTAGGAAACTGTTTTGGGACTGAGATTCTTTTGCTTTGAAATCCCAAAGAAAAATTAAAACAAGGCCATAAAATAAAATTTTAGTAAGCTACAATTAACTTAGAATCATAATTTTAGCACTGTGGTGAAATAGGAGTTATACTTGAAATTTTGCCATTTATTCTATCAAAAAAAGCTCAAGAAAGATTTTTTTCCTGTTGTATCTTTAACTTTATTTTGAATAGTGTCAAATTTATAGAAAATTGCAAAAATAGTACAAAGGATTCCTCTATACCCTTTACTCAGATTCACCAGTATTTGATGTTTTGTCACATTTTCATTTTCATTCTCTGTCTCTTCATGTGTAGGTTTCTGGTTTGCTTTTTGTTTTTTCTGAACTGTTTTCAGAATAGGTTGCTTATATAGTGCTCCTTAATGCTTCTCGTGTGTTTTATAAGAACATGGATATTCTCTTACATGACCACAGTAGATTTGCCATTAGCAAAATTCATCTTTAATATATAGTCTATATTCCAGTTTTATCACTTGTCCTAACAGTGCCCTTTATAGCACTTAATTTTTCCTGGAACAGAATCCAGCCAGAATCACATGTTGCATTTAGTTTCATTTCTCCTTAGTTTTCTTTAATCAGCAACTATTCTTCATGCTTTCTTTGACTTTTCTGATAGTGACGTTTTTGAAGAATACAAATCCGCAGTTTGAATTTGTCTGCTGTTTCCTGAAAGTTCATTTCAGATTATGGATTTTTTGACTGGAGTACTACAGAAGGGAATGTTGTATCATTTTCAGATAGAACATTTGGGAGCACATGATGTTTATTTTATTTGCCCTATATTGGTGATATTAATTGTGATTACATGGTTCAGGTGTTAATTCTTTTCTTCATTTTTTAGTTGTGTTTTCTATTTCTTCATTAATAAATAATTTGTAATAAGTAATTCAAAATTTTGCACATATCCTGATCATCATTATACCCTGTCACCACCACCAGAATTATCCATTTGTGCCTGAATCAAATTTTATTCTGATGGTTGTAAAGTGGTGATTTTTCTGACTCCATTATTTCTTCTGTATAAGTTGACACGATACCATCAGAAAGAGCTTTCTTTTCTCCCTCATTCATGTATTTTATGTATTATTGAAACTCATGCATTCTTATTCACTAGATTATAATCCATTGCTGTGCTTATTTAAGTTTTAAAAAATCACATTTATTCAACATCATGATCTGGCAATTACATGTAGCAGTCAACAGCATGTTGTAACCGATAGCGTCCCTGTCACTTCTCTGGCTCTCCTCTCCTGCTAATCTTTGTTTCCCGGCAATAATTAAAATCTTTTGCCACTGCAGTTGCTCCTGCTGCTGCTGGAACTGCCATGGCCATCTTGGTTTCATGGTTTGGCAAAGTATTGGCCTCTACCTCTATAAGGACCAGAGCTTTTGCCTCAAAGTTTCCTCCCTTCATGTGTCCCAAATTTGAAGGTTGGTGGTTGTAATTGCCAAAATCATTGTAGCTTCCACCACCCCTCAAATTACTTCCATCATTACCAAATTCATTATGGCCACCCCACTGCCACCATATCCACCACCATCTTGACTGCCACCAAAGCCACCACTGCCACTGAAGTTTTTTCCATGGCCAGAATTGCCATTCCTACCAAAACCATCTCCTCAGCCACCATCGAAGTTTCCAGAACCACTTCCTCTTTGGGTAGATAAAGCTCTGGCCTTCTCTGTACGGGGCTTTCCTTATTTCACAGTCTTGTCCATTTACAGTATGGCATTTCTGAATGTGAGATTTACCACAGATTCGTGGTCATCAAAGATTACAAAAGCAAAGCCACTTTGGTTTTCCCATTCTGCCCAATCAGTGTTCATCAGTGTCTACTTTAGTGCCACCAGCAAAGATCTTTTGCACAGTTAGGTGGGCACCTGGTCTTTGAGAATCTTCTCCTGAGACAGACCTCTTCGGTTCCACACGTCTTCCTTCCACGTGGTGTGGCCTTGCATTCACGTCTACATCCACCTCTTCGACAGTGGCAAGTGTGACAAACCCAAAGCCTCTGGAGCTCTTGGTGTTTGGATCTCTCATGACCACACAGTCCGTGAGTGTGCCCCTTGCGCAAAGTGGCTCCTCAGACTCTGAACAGTTATTTCAAAGCTCATCTTTCCACTGAAGAGCTTCTGCAGTTGTTCAGGTTCTTTAGGAGACTCGACTTAGACATGAGAGCAATGGCAGGAAAGGCTTGAATGATGCTTCCTCGGTGGCATTCACGGGCAAAAAAACTGTGCTTATTTGTTTATTTTTAAAGGTTTATTTATTTATCCAGTGGGAGCCCCTTCAAGCTGGCTCCTGTGTCCTTTTGACATGTCTCATTGTTCATTATGTTCTTTTCTTTCTTTCACATGATGTTTCAGGCTCATTACCTTCCTTCCCTGCCGCAGCTCTGGAATTAGCGCTTTTTTCTAAGAACCCAGGTTCCTTTTAGTGGAGAATGGTTTTTAGAAACCAGGGCCTGGATTGTACTCTTTTTTTAAACATTGATTGTTGTTGTTGTTTTTTTTGCTGTTAGGGAGCACCAGGGACCAAACCTAGGCCTCCCATGTGGGAAGCAGGCACTCAACTGCTTGAGCCACATCTGCCCCCATTTTTTACTTAAACGTTGGAATTCTGAAATAGTCTTAGGGAAGAGGTAGTGAAGCAGAATTTTCAGAATAAAGTCTTCTGTGAAAGGTTAGCTTTCTAAAATAATTTGAACACTTGTGTTTTTGCTTTTTACATCTGGGTAGAAATAATCCTGTAATCATATTCAGATTTACCAGTATATAAATTTACCAAATTTGCATTTTTAGTGGGTGTTAAGGAACTTGAAATAAACTAAGCAGAGATTGTGTCACTGTCAAATCTTTTCCAATTGTTTATTTATAATATTTAATGTTTATTTTAAATAAACATGCTGCCCCATCTTTATTATGAAGAGCAGCAAGGTAGAATCTTGAAGCCACTCTTCAGAACTCAGCTCTTTAGATCTAGGGCAAAAAAAGAACTCTCATCCTACATGTTTAAGTTACAGTCAGGTAAGTGTAAAAGCTAATGACAAGAGATGCATGCTTTTTACTTTTAGAATCATGTACACTGTTTCTGTAGTTCTTTTCATTGAAAATTGCCTTAAAGAACTTCCTGTTTATAATATGTTTGTAGCTATCTTTTAGGGCATTTGAAGTAACAAATTGAAACCTGCTTGTGGGCTTTTTTTTTTTATACACTGGGGATTGAACCTGTGACCTTGTGCATGGGAAGCAGGCGCTCAACCACTGAGCTACACCTGCTCCCCTTCATTGATGTTTTGATAAGGGGACTATAAACAATTTTTGCATATTTTTCTATGTGTTAATCCACCATTACAGAATCTAGAGCTTGATGGGCCCTGTAGTCACCTTATTATTCCCATAGTGTTCTCTCTTTTGTGCTGTATCAATGTTTTATTTTTAATTTCCACCTTGGTATTTTTGCTGCCAAGACCATGGAACAGGTTTTTTACCTGATTAGAGGAAAGGAATTCTTAATAAGGGCAGCATCTCCTTCAGTTTACAAGGATTCTGTAAATTCTGTAGATGCTATATTCTGTAGATGCTGATTTGTCCTCTTAATATGAGCTACTCTTTTCTTAGGTCAAATCCTAGAAAGGATATTGCACAGGACTGGAGAAGTTCTCTCTGCAGGATGGCTTTCTAAGCTCTTCTTTGCTCATGTTGAGACTGATGCATGGGATCATGTTTCCTGGTGGTTGACAGAATGAGGCCTTTGTTTCCTCAAGGAATGTGCTCTTTTCAACTCACTGTTGAAGAATCCTATTTCCAGGCCCAGAACTGCTGACCAGTTTTCTTTCCCTTCTAGAAATGACCATCCTCTCCTCCCAGTCTTCATCACTGGCAGCCCCTTCTTTATCAGTGTCCACTGAAAACCCAGAGCAGAGAATGCTGGAGAAAAGAGCCAAAGTGGTAGAAGAACTTCTTCAGACTGAAAGAGACTACGTTCGAGATCTGGAGATGTGTATTGAGTGGATCATGGTACCCCTGCAGCAGGCACAGGTGGGGACTCTGTGAGGAAGTTAGCCTTACCTTAGAATGTGGGCCTCTGAGCCCAAAGCATTAGCCCATGGGAGCTTTCACCAGAGATTTATTGGGGTTGAAATAAAGTCATGATTGCTGCTGCTGCTCTTAATTCAAGGGCACCAATGTATATGTGTCATCAACTTAAGCTTTTAGCACCCTGTCACTTATCAAATCAACTGTTAATTTACCAGTCTTATATCTCCCCAGGACATTTCCTATTTCTGTTGCTCCTGAAAGCTCTTTAAAATTCCAGGGATTCTTTTTTTTACCCCAAGGGATTCTAAATTGTTGTTTTACTGGGAAGACTGTATGATAATATAATGAAGGTTGGGGATAATGGATTATCAGTGGCTCTAGCAGCTGATTGTGTTAGTTTATTTTTTCAGGAAACCTTTATTAAAGGTCTACCATACACATGTGCTAGGCACTTTTCTAGATGCTGGAGACAGTAAGAGAAGTTTCACAGTATTCTGTGGAGTTGCATTCCTTATGCTTGGGTTTGTACTTTGGAGCAGTCACCCCCAAGTCCTTCTGTGGGAAGTAGGTGGTGCCTTCACAGTTTGGATGCTGGTGGGAATTCGTGATTATAGATCAAATTGGTTCCATGTTAGTTTACTAAGGTAGGGGATAGGGAGTGGAGAGTATTTGGATCAAGGACAAAGGGTGGTACTAAAGATGATGCTGGATATTTTTATTCTGGAAACTGCATGAGAGAGTAAGTAATGAGGATGACTGAGCAATTTTGGTCCAGTCTTTGAAGAGATGTTCTTAGTAAGAGTTATAAGCCATTCTTTTATTTGCATGCATCTTTATGTTTTGTTTCCCTTTCTCAGGTACCAAATATTGATTTTGAGGGACTTTTTGGAAATATGCAGATGGTGATTAAGGTCTCAAAGCAATTACTGGCTGCCCTGGAAATCAGCGATGCTGTAGGTATGAGCTCCTGCCATTGTTTCAGAAGCAGCTTTTAAAAACAAACAAACAAACAAACAAACAAAAAAATTAGTGGGGGTTAGAGGAAGAATGTACTTTCTTGATATTGAAATTTTACTAGGAAAATGAGGTTTAATTGTCAGGTCAGAGGTCATTTGGTCCTCTGTTTCTCCTTTTAATCTACAACCTGCTTTAGGCAAAATAGGGTATCAACGGTAGAAGTTTTAGATGTCATATATAGTCCAGTATTTTTCAAATGAATAGTTGCAGGCCATTACAAGGGTCATAGATCAGTTTTGTGAATCGTACCCAGTATATATTTTTTTCAATCAAATAAAATGGAAAATATCAGGATATACTATAAGTAATAAGTATAAATACTGTTTTTTGAAAAATTTTTTTTCTATTCCATGTATATTTGTACTGTCATGATTTAAAATACATTTGTGTAGGTCATTGTCAAAAACGCTTGAAAAACAATCATCTGGTTCCTTATAAATAAAAGAATTGTGTTATTGTTGTATAAATTATCCCAAAATATAGCATTGTAAAACAATTAACATTATTATCTCTTAGTTTCTGTGGACCAGGGATCTAGGAGTGACTTAGCTGAGTGGTTCTGGTCAGGGTCTGTCATGAAGTTGCAGTTGAATGGTTGACCTGGGCCGTGTCACCTGGGGCTTGAGGATTCGCTTCCAAGGACACTCACTCGTGATTGCTGCCAGGCCTCAGTTCCTTACCACGTGAGCGTCTCCAAAGGCTGTCCTCATGGCATGACAACTGGCTCTCTGCCAGTAATCCAAGAGAAAGAGAAAGCCCAAGACTTTCTTTCATAACCTAATCTCAGAAATGACATACCATAACTTCTGCCAGTTCTCTTGAGCATTCAGCCAACCCTGGTACAATGTAGGAAGAAGCTAGAGCCTGTCGTTTTGCTATTTTATTGGAATCATAATTGGCAAGATGGCTATCAGTTCCAGGCATCCCACTACACACATGACCATGTCCAGCAGAAGGAGAAGCTCACCCTTGGGTCTCTTTAAGTGTGAATATATCTCAATAAACTGCTTAATAAATAAATAAATAATTATGCAAGAATAGCCAGAAATAGCAGCTGTATGCAGCAGGGGAAACAGAGATTGAGGGGTAAAGAAGTTTCTTGTTTGTTCATGTTTTTTTTTTAAGTATATAATCAATGGTTTATATTTTTTGTTTATTATTATTATTAGTAGTAGTATTATATGAGATAATGAAAATGCACTACTAATGATTGAAGTGATGAATGTACAACTATGTGACTATACCAGATACCATTGATTGTATACTTTGGATGAATTGTATGATTTATTAATATATATCAATAAAATCTATTTGAATTGAAAAACCAAACCAAACCAAACAAAAACGAGTGAGCAAACCTTTTCCAGAGCTCCCCAAGAGATTTCTCTTGATTTCTTAGTGCCCAGAACTAACTGGGTCACATGCATGCACCTAAATAATCGTTATAAAGGGGAATAGGTTCATGCTGTTGGTTTAGACTGGCCAACATTACCTGAATCACCTGGAGAGTAGTGGACATAGGAATACAATCGGGCTCTGTCTTCCTGGAGGAAGAGGGAAATGACTTTGGGGTGGTACCAGATAGTGTGACATCGATAATGTTTATTGAGTGTTTATTATACACCAAGGACTCTCCAAGATATGTCACACGTGGTCTTATGTGTTCCCTACCATGCCCTGTGAAGTTTCGATACTATTCACTTTATTCTACAGGAGAGGAAACTGAGACACAGAGGGAAAGTAATTTGCCTAGAGTCATAAGCTTAGTAATTGGGACTGGCATTCAATCTCAGGTCTTTCTGCCACCCAAGCTCTGCTGTTAGCCTCTTTATAGAATGCACCTAGATGTCTAGCACTCTGGTAGCCACTTTTTGGAATGGCAAGAGAAACCAAAGCTGGGGGTCCTTGCTCTCTAAGTCTACCTGGAAAGGACAGAGGAGTTGAGGAAGGAGAAGCACACATTGATTTGACTAGAAGGAACTCACAGTGACCCTGTTTTAATATAATGATGAGACATTAAAACTAAATATAATATTTTATAGCATAAAAAGTTAAGTGTCAGTAGGTCTTTTATTTGAATTACAGACGGAAGGGGAAGAAATTAGTTGCTGTCTAAAAGACATTAATCAAGCAAATAATCTTTTTTTCTTATAATTTATCTGTGCATGTACTGAAGAGTAGTAGGATTTTAGGGAAATGGGATGTGAAAAAAACATTAATAATAAAAGCACAGCCGTTGGATATTGAAATTTAGACATCTGTGATAAGGTTTGTAGAAATGAGTCTTTCCTTAGAATCCTTAGTGTCAAGACCAAGAAAGAAAGCTACTGAAAGCATGGTTTGCTTGTGTGTATTCCAAAGGACCTGTGTTCCTGGATCACCGGGATGAGCTTGAAGGAACATACAAAGTTTACTGCCAGAATCATGATGAGGCCATTTCACTACTGGAAATCTATGAGAAGGATGAGAAGATCCAGAAGCATCTTCAAGAGTCCTTGGCCAACCTCAAGTAGGAGTTTTGACCTTTTATTTCCACTATAGCTCTCTAGATCTGCCTTTTAGAAGTCATCCCATGGATATGTCCAGACTTCTTATGGCATTGGTATCTGTGTGTGTATTATATATATATATATATATAGTTATGTAATGTGCCATTTTCCCGTTTTATATCATGGAACTCTTAAGTGGCTTTCTGCTTATACTTTTATCCATTTAAATTACTTTTATCTATACATAGAAAGTGTCAGGTTAGCATTTTGAGATAAGAAACAGCCAGGAATCTAGTTTGGTCCAAATAGATCAAGAGTATTGGTAAAAAGACCAAATAAAATTATCCTTGACTAACCATCAGTTGAGATTCCCTGATCTTAGTGAAACAGGATATAAGGAAATAATATATGTATAAGTAGATCATAGTACGGTTAGGAGTTTACTAATGTTTTTTAGTAGACGAGATATGCCACCATAGACATTCATAATTTCCCTTTTATCCTACATGAGTTTTGTCTGCCCAACTGATATACTTTGAGAACAATGTGAAAATCAGCATCATCATCTTTAATGAGCTGTCTCTTTTCTTTTCATGCCCACTGCCCTGTAGGAGCCTGTACAAAGAATGGTAAGTTCTTTTGCTACTCAATGTACAAACTCATTTCTTGAGTGGATTTTTCTTAAGCCTTAAAAGACTGACTTTATTTTTTTCCTTTATAGGCAGAAATCTAGAAGTAGACCAGCCCTATATTTTTCTCCATAGCACTTACCACCATATGATACTTTATATGTTTGTTTGTTTGTTTGTTGCCTATCTCTTCCCACCAGGGCAATGAATTTTTTAGGTCCCTACTAAATCTTTCTGGAATAGTTCCTGGTATTTATTGGGTGCTCAATAAATATTTGCTGAATGAATGAAAGTAGAAAGTAGGATAAAGGGACAGAGCCATATTTAGGACTGACAAATCCTCCCCATAAGCACAGGATTGTTGACAGTTGGCCAAAGTCTCTTTTCCTTCTCTTCTAGGGGATGCACAAATTATATTAACCTGGGCTCCTTCCTCATCAAGCCAGTGCAGAGAGTAATGCGTTACCCACTGCTGCTAATGGAGTTGCTGAATTCCACCCCAGAATCCCACCCAGACAAGATGCCTTTAACCAACGCGGTCCTTGCAGTCAAGGAAATCAATGTTAACATTAATGAATATAAACGTCGAAAGGACCTGGGTAAGGAAACATAATTACTGAAGAGGTGTGCCCTTGAGAATGCTTCCCTTCTCAAAGGAAATAATTACTTCAGAATTGGATAAGGCAGGTGATAGGTAATAGGACCGTGATGAAGAGAGTAGGAGAATTTGACAGGAACGTAATATGGAAAAAAATAATAATAAAATACAACCGTGGAATATGGAGTTGAGACATCTGTGATAAAATTTATAGAAGTGAGTCTTTCCCAAAACATGAAGACAAGTTTGAGAATGGTTGATCAGATGAGTTCCAGCAGGCATGGGTAATTGCCTTCTCAACTCATTTGAGGCAATCCTTTTCAATCCATGCTGAGATTTGATTTCTCTACATTTCTGAGGGATGTCTTTACTGTCTCTGCTAAAGTTAGGACTTTCTGTCTCCTTTCAGAAGAATCCAGTTTTCCCTGCTCTCTGGGTCCCTCATTCCTGCCTGTGACCAACAACCTGCCTCTCTGGTTTGAGCCCCCTTCCCCTTCCGACACTGCTGTCAATTGCCAAATCAAACCACTATTTGTTTTCACTATACAATGAAATGATATATTCATTTCTCTTCTGTCAGATCTCTTGTTGAGGCCCTAATTTAAACATTCCATTGAGTATAGCAATGTGACTTACATTATTCATATACTTAAAGGATCTGTAATGTACTATAACCTCTTTGCCTATTTTTCTATTTCTCCCTACTTTATCTGAAATTGTCTTCTCTGCCTTGTACTTCATCCATGTCACCCACTTTAGGTATATGATGTTGGCTGTAGCTGTTAAAGCTCTTTGCCTGGGTAGCCCTTTCTCTTGGGTTCTATCTCCAAATATAAAGTAGCCTTCATCTTCTACCATGAAGTGTGCCTTTTTGCTGCCACCCAACCCCTTGCCACCATTCTATGTTAACTCTAGACTTTTCTGCAGATTGTGCCTAATGTATATGACATAGTAATTAATGAGCTGATTATGGTATAGCTATTACAATTTCATATGCAGTATCTCATTTGCTTTTTTAAATATTTTAATTAGTTTAAATTAATTAGTTTTATTGATACACATTAATAAGGTATACAATACATCCAGAGTACACAATCAATGGTATTCGGTATAATCACATAGTTGTACATTCATCACTTTAATCATTATTAGAGCATTTTCATTTTTTGATCATATTGAAATAATGAAAATGCTCTCATTTGATCTTTAAGATGGTCTTGTCTTACATTTTACAGAAGGGGCAATTGAAGCTAAAAAGCAAAGTGATTATCTAAGGCCACGCCTTGTGGCTGTGACGGCCCAGGCATTGAACTCAGAGGTGTCCTTGACGGCAGACCTTAGGTTCTTTCCCTTACACCTCCACTCCCTCCTCATCTTTAACCCTTTTCCAGTGTGCCTAGTCTCTTTTTGCTCTTTTTTAGAATTTTATCTGCCCATAAATTGTTGTTTGTAAATATTTTGTCTCTTCTCCTCAGTTAGAAGAAGCTCACTGAACACAAGGACTAGCTCTAGTTGGATTTTCTGGTCTCATTTTAGAGCTCAGTAGAATGTCCATGCTTAGAAAAATGCTTCCTTGACTCACCAAGTTGACTCCCTTCCTAGTCCTCAAGTACCGTAAGGGCGATGAAGATAGCCTTATGGAGAAAATTTCCAAACTGAACATCCACTCCATCATTAAGAAATCCAGCCGAGTGAGCAGTCACCTGAAGCACCTTACTGGCTTTGCTCCTCAGGTGAGTTCCTTGCACTTGAAGGCCCAGCACATCTTTGACAGTTTTCCAGGGCTCTGCAGGGCAGCCTGCATGGTGTGGATTGGCACAGTTCCCTCCTCGTGCTTCCTCTGGTGTTTGTTAGTGGGTATACAGGGCCACCACCTGGCCCTCCGTTGATCCCTTGGTGAGCTGCTCTCTGTGTGTGAAGGCAGACTAGGGAGCCAGCTCACCAGCACAGAGTAATTACTGTGGTACTAGATGCCCTAGGGAGCTTAGAATCTATTTGGAGGGACAATTAGAGAACTAATTCAATACCAGATTGTTACAAACAAGGAAACTTAAAGTCTAAGGGAATCAGTGATTTGGAAAGCAGCTAGCTTAGTGACAGTGCTGAGAGTAGTCCTGAAGTCTCCAGACTTCATTCAGCTCTACAGTGTGTACATTGGGCAATTCATGGACAATACATGGTGGAAGATAAACAGTTGCTGGGTTTTGTGGTTTGTTCTCTAAGTGCTATAGTACTTAAGAAAAACATGAGCTTGTTGAGAGGAAGCTTCATGTTGGTGTGAGATTTAAGCTGAGCCTTAAACAGAGGGGAAAGGGGGAGGGCACTGGGGCCAGCAAATATGTCAAGAGCCAGGAATGGAGAAGACAGCAGCCTGACCAGAGCCAAGGATTTACAGCAGCAGCAGTAGGGAATTAGGTCTGAAGGTAAGGAGGACCTGCAGGTATTTTGGAGGTCTTTCAAAGCCACACAGAAGTGTTTAAATTCAATTCAATATGAGTCAGAGAACCCCTGAAGATTTAAAATTTGAACAAAAGATGTTTTTAAGGAAGATAATTTTGCCAATAAGATATATTGAGGGAGAGTCCACAAATTTGCTAACAATGGTTGTTTACTTTGAACAGATAAAAGATGAAGCATTTGAAGAAACAGAAAAGAACTTCCGAATGCAAGAAAGATTGATCAAATCTTTTATCCGAGACCTGTCTCTCTACCTCCAGCATATCCGGGTGAGTGAAGGTATCATGTTAGTTAAAATTGCATATGGTATAATTCTGCCTCGTCCTGTTTGTTCATTTGGCCTCTTGTTTACTAAACGTTGAATAATCTGGGCTCATAAGACCATTCTGCAATGACACTTTTTATTGGACTTTATACAATTTATTTAAACATTTTAAAAGATCAGCTCTGTTATATTAATTATAAAGTAGCCAGATTCTGTGCTCCTTTTTCAGTCTTCATCCCTCTTTTTTCCCACTACCTTTTTTTTTTTACTGTCTCCTATGTCCGATTATATAAGAAGCTCTTTTCACTGTTCATTTTATCAAAACAATTTTGAAGATTAAATACTGAATACGGTAAGTAGGAAGCCGTACAATAGGAACTTCCTTTTGCTTTAAAAGAGATCCTATGCTTTTTTGGGTTTTTTTTTTAGATAAATTCAAAAGGTACCAAAAGGGATAAGTAAAATTTTATAAAGTTGCTCTATTTAAGGCCTCTTACCCCTGGCTCCCAGTCAATTCTGTAGAGCAGTCACTGTGCCCAGATTTCTTCTCTCCCCTCAAAGATAGCTATATATATATATATATATATATATATATATATATATATATTTGTGTGTGTGGAGAGGGGTGGTGGGGGAAGGAGCAAAGGACACAGGTCAGCATCTTGTATTTTGCACTTATTAGTGTTCTTGGAAGTCATTCCACACCTGTACACACAGAGCTACCTCATTCTTTTTTACAACTGCATAGTATTTAATTGTATGGACGTGCCATACTTTAACTATTGGTGAACATATAAATTGTAATTACAAATAATTAAAAACAGTGACCCAAGGAATATCCTTGTCGATGCATCATTTCGTGATCTATGCATGTATATCTGAAGCCAAGAGTACTAGATGTGCTGGTCCAAAGCATATGGTAGCCTAAATTTTGATAGCTATTAAATTTCTTAAATGTTGTCCCAGTGAAAACTCCCCACCAGCAGTGTGTGAAATGGTGTCTCCATGCCTTGGCAACACACAACACTATCAAAATGTTTTATCTTTGTCTGAAAATTAGGTAGAAAAATATGTTAATATAGTTTCAGTTTGCGTTTTTATATTATGAATATGTATATGAGTAATTGGATACCTACCTCGAATCTTATATATCAACGCAATGTCATCATTCTTGTCATCTCTTTTTGTTGCATCATCTTGCTGCGTCAGCTCTCTGTGTGTGCACAGCCACTCCTGGACAGGCTGTGCTTTATTCACATGGGGTGGCTCTCCATGTGGGGAGCGCTCCTTGTGCGTGGGGCTCTCCTACGCAGGGGACACCCCTACATGGCACGGTACTCCTTGCATCAGCTCTGTGTGTGGGCCAGCTCACCGCACAGGTCAGGAGGCCCTGGATTTGAACCCTGGACTTCTCATGTGGTAGGCAGATGCTCTGTCAGTTGAGCCAAATCCTCTTCCCCATGTCTTCAAAGTTCACCCATATTGTTACATGGATCAGAACTTTGTTCCATTTCACAGCTGAATAATATTCCATGATAGGAATATACCACATTTTGCTTAGCCATTCTGTTGATGCTTCCATCTTTTGGCAGTTGTGAATGATGCTTCTGTGAACATTGGTGTGCAACTATCTATTCAAGTCCCTGCTTTTGGTTCTTTTGAGCATATACCCAGAGCTGGGATTTTCAGGTCATGGGGTAATTCTGTACTTAACTTTCTGAAGAGCTGCCAAGGTGGTTTCCACAGCAATTGCACCATTTTACATTCCTGCCAACAATGAACGAGTGTTCCTGTTTCTCCACATTCTAACACTTGTCTTTTTTTTTTCTTTCATTTTTTCAGTGGTAGCCATTCTAATGGGTATAGAGTGGTTATCTCATTGTGGATACAGAGCTAAAGGATATTGAAAAGACAGTGTGTGAACAAAAAGAATTAGAAGATGTGAAAGGAAGCATCACAGAACCTATGGGGTTGAAAACCACCAAAATGGAGAGAAGGGAAAAGGGCATTTGACGTTTTGATTAGTCAGTGTCTTGCATGGTTTTTATTAGGGTTTACCCTGTTTGGAGTACACTATACTTCTTGAACATGTAGATTTATGTCTTTGGTAAGAGTTGGGGAATTTGGGGCTATTTCCTCAAATGTTCTTTCTGACCCTTTTTCCTTCTTTTCTCCTTCTGGGATACCCTAGATGTGTATGTTGGTACGTTTTATGCTCTTGTACAAGCCCCTTAGGCTCTGCTTAGTTTTTTCCATTCTTTCCTCTATCTGTTCTTCTGATTGTTTGATTTCAGTTGTTCTATCTTCTAGTTCATTGATTTTTTTTTCTTCTGCCTATTCAAATCTGCTGTTGTATGCCTCTTGTGTATTTTTCCCCTTTCATATTTTTATTTTATTATTTTTTTAATTAGAGGAGATACAGGTTTACTGAAAAGTCATGCATAAAATACAGAGTTCCCATATACTAACCTATTATTAACACCTTGCATTAGAGTGGTACTTTTGTTACAATTCATGAAACAGTATTTTTATAATTGTACATTTAACTATACATCATTTACAATAGGGTTCACTGTTTGCGTTGTACAGTCCTATGTTTTTTGAAAAATTTTTTTCTAGTAACAAACATACAACCTAAAGTTCCCTTTAACCACATTCATGCATATTGTTCAGTGCTGTTAATTGTGTTCACAATATTGTGCTGCCGTAACCACCACCCATTACCAAAATCTTGTGATCAGCCCAGTAAGAAACTCTGTACAACTTGAGCATTAACTTTCCATTCCCTACCCCTACCCTGCCTCTAGTGTATTTCCCCCCCCTTCCCCTCTCCCGCCCTGCTGTTTTTGCTGTCTGTGTTGTCTTCTCTTCTCATTTTCTCTCTTCTGGGATTCACCGTGATTTGATCCTGGGGACCTCTGATGTGGAGAGAGGTTCCCTGTCAATTGCGCCACCTCAGTTCCTGGTTTCTGTTGTGCTTCACCTTGACTCTTCCCCTTGACTCTTCCCCTTGTCTCTCTTTTGTTGCATCATCATCTTGCTGCATGCCTCACTTGCATGGGCACTGGCTTACTTGCGCTCACTGGCTCATGATGTGGCCACTGGCTTGCCATCCAGGCACGCTTTCTCTTCTTTTTTTTACCAGGAGGCCCCAGGGATCAAACCCAGGTCCTCCCATATGGTAGGCGGAAGCTCTGTCACTTGAGCCACATCCACTTACCCGCTAGTGTTATTTTTAATCTGTTATTGTATTTTTCATCCTCATAAGTTCTGTTATGTTTCCTTTTAAACTTTCTAAATCTTTTTGTTCACACATTGTCTTTTTAATATCCTTTAGCTCTGTATCAATATTTGGTTTATTTTATCCGTCTTTTCCTTCAACTCCTTGAATTGATTTAAGGGGATTTGCTTGAAATTCTCTGATTAGTTGTTCCAAAGTCAGTCAGTGTCTCCTCTGAAGTTTTATTTATTTTTAAAGATTTATTTATTTGTTTATTCCCTCCCCAGTTGTCTGCTCCCTGTGTCCATTCGCTGTGTGTTCTTCTGTGACCACTTCTATCCTTATCAGCGGCACGGGGAATCTGTGTTTCTTTTTGGTGTGTCATCTTGTTATGTCAGCTCTCCATGTGTGTGGGACCTGCTGCACTTTATTTCATGCTGGGTGGGTCTCCTTACAGGGCACACTCCTTGCACGTGGTGGCTCCCCTATGCGGGGGACACCCCTGCGCGGTGCGGCACTCCTTGTGCGCATCAGCACTGCGCATGGACCAGCTCCACACAGGTCAGGGAGGCCTGGGGTTTGAACCACGGACCTCCCATGTGGTAGGTGGACGCCCTAACCACTGGGCCAAGTCTGCTTCCCTGAAGTTTTAATTCGTTCCTGTGAATGAGCCATAGCTTCCTGTTTCTTAGCACGCTTTTTTTTGGCTGTTGTCGGGACGTGTGATTATTTTGATGTGTTAACTCCAAAGGTCAGCTTCTCCCTCTTGCCTCGGGTTTTACTGTAGATTGGCTGTGTGTTATGACTCTTCAATGTTTGATCCAGCTTATATTGAACCTTTAGAGCAGCTTTAGAGCAGCGTTTAACTGTTGACCTCTTCTCAGATCTCTCATACCTGTTTCTTGCCCTGGTTGTGCAGTGCGACTCTTTTTTTTTTTTAAGATTTATTTTTTTATTTATTTTTAAAGATTTATTTATTTTTTTATTTCTCTTCTCTTCCCCCTCCCACTCCCACCAGTTGTCTGCTCTCTCTGACCAATCCTGCATTGTTCTGTGACTGCTTCTATCCTTATCAGAGGCACCTTGTCAGCGGCACTGGGAATCTGAGTTTCTTTTTGTTGCGTCATCTTGTGTCAGCTCTCCGAGTGGGCGGCACCATTCCTGTTCAGGCTGCACTTTCTTTAGTACTGGCGGCTCTCCTTACGGGGCGCACTCCTTGTGCATGGGGCTCCACTACACGGGGGACACCCCTGCATGGCACGGCACTCCTTGTGCACATCAGCACTGCATGGGCCAGCTCCACACGGGTCAAGGAGGCCCAGGACATTGGGGCAGTTGAGCAAGTTAGGCCCTGAACACTATTCCATCTATCTCTGGAAGTGGCTCCTCAGGAAATGGAGGTTGGCTGTCACTGTGGGCACCAAGGTGGAAGGGAAAATGGACGTTAAATATGTGGAACCAAAGTAAATGGGGGGCAAGAGAGGAGTTTCTTGAGAGTACACAAGGATGGATATAAAACATGTAATATTACACCATAACATATAGGAGATGACAGACTGATAATGTAAATCATAATGTAAAACATAGGATAACTAAAAATGTAAAGAACTGTGTATCCTAAAGTACGCACCATAATGTAAGCACAGATGTTACCTTGTTAGAAAGCTAATATCTCAGACTCTGTACATCACCTTAAGTAAATATGATATGAATAGGGCGTAAGAGTATCACTGTGGAAGGGAAAAGGTTTTCTGGTGGATGTGTGGGAGTGCTGTATATTATATATATGCATTGCTGTGGTCTAGGACTCCTGTGAAGAAATGCTGAATAATTAGGGGGGGGGGGGGAAAGGATAGGATGTGGAATTTTTTCAAATCAACATTCTTTATCTAAGTTCTTTATCTAACTTTATCCAAGTTCTTTATCTATCCTTTAAACCCATCACTATATGCCATTCCCTAGTAAGGGACCATGACATTATATTGGGCTTCAAATTACGGGGAGTTCTGGATCACAGAGTGTTTCAACAATGGCAATGGAGGGATACTGGTATGGGATACCAATGACAGGTGATATATGGCTGACAGGGAGCTGTACAGAACATATGTCCAGGGTGCATGGTAATGATTGGATATACTCATAGTGGCAACAATTAAAAACCACAGCAGGGGGGGTACTGGGTTCCTGGCCAGTGGTGCTCTGTCGTGGTCCCTAGGGGAGCAGCGACAGTCTCCCAGGTACAGCGGCGGGGACCGGGAGGGAGTGAGGGTTCAACAGTGAGCCCCTGATGCTAATGACTATGCTTGTGAGCTGATAAACCTAAAATAAGAACAAGGCCTAGAGCAACATTGTGCCTGGGAATTTCCTCCTGTCAGCCTTCATGTTACTCAAATGTGGCCAGTCTCGAAGCCAAACTCAGCATGTAAATGCAATGCCTTCCCTCCAGCGTGGGACATGACACCCGGGGATGAGCCTCCCTGGCAACGAGGGACCACTATCAACTACCAACTGATGATGCAACTGGAAAAGGACCTTATACGGAAGGTTCAATGCGGATCAGCAGAATATCCATGTCTACATAAAATAACATGACTTTAAAATGCTGTTTGACCTAAAGTAAGGGGGAAATGGAAAGGAGAAATGAGTTTATATGGCTACGAGTTTCTAAAAAAGAGTCTGGAGGCTGGCAGAAGGATTGCCCTCATGCACAACTGAACAGAGTCAGAGAGACAGATAAAGCAGATACAACCCCCAGATATTGGTTCCTTTGAAGGCTAAAGAGACCCATGAGAGTTATGGTCATGGCCGATGGGGTTAACTACCAGGGCAGATGGCCCCTCTTTGGAAATGGTGTTTATGTGTGATGAATCTGGACTCAGATGGGATCTCCCTTCATAAGACTTTCATGCTAATGTGCTGGAGGTGCAGTTAATGTTGGGGTTTAAGATATATTTAGGGGATTTGAATCTCTGGACTGACAATGTGATAGCCAGGTCCTGAGCCTCAGCAGACTCCAGCACCTACAATCTGATTTATTGGACTTACCACACTCAGCTAAGATGGAGTTGAAGAAGGACAATCACCACACCATTGAGCCTAGAGTGATTACAACTGAAAATGGGAGGATTGCATCCAGCATCCATGTGGAATCTGAGCCTCCTCTTGACATAGAGGTGCAATGGACACAACCAATCCAATGTCCACATAGAAGAGGTGGCATTGGATTGGGAAAAGTGGACATGGTGGACGATGGGTATGGGGAAAGGCAGGAAGAGATGAGAGGTGAAGGCGTCTTTGGGACATGGAGCTGCCCTGGATGGTGCCTCAGAGGTAATCACCGGACATTGTAAATCCTCACAGGGCCCACTGGATGGAATGGAGGAGAGTATGGGCCATGATGTGGACCATTGTCTATGAGGTGCAGAGGTGCCCAAAGATGTACTTACCAAATCCAATGGATGTGTCATGATGATGGGAACGAGTGTTGTTGGGGGGGGAGAGGGGGGGGTGGGGGGGTGGGGTTGAATGGGACCTCACATATATATATATTTTTAATGTAATATTATTACAAAGTCAATAAAAAAAAAATTTAAAAAAAGGAGGCCCAGGATTTGAACCACGGACTTTCCATGTGGTAGGTGAACACCGTATTCATTGGGCCAAGTCCGCTTCCCTGCAGTGCAGCTCTTAAGATTGCCTTTTTATGTGCAGTTGTTTCCCCTTCAGGAGAAGGTGTCCTTTCGTCCATTCTCTGAGAATCCTGGGCTGTTCTGTTTATTTTTAGGCAGATTTTCCTCCCCAGTGGCTCTGATTTGCCCTGCTGCTCCCCCATGCTCAGTGTCCCCTTTTTGTTACAATTTTCATTGCTTGGGCCTTCCCCGTCTTAGAGCAGTTTTTCAGCTTTTCTGCCTCCAGTTACTTCCACGTAGGTGTATCCTGCCCCAGGGAGCCAGGTGGGGTCAGTGTTCAAAAATTTGTGTTTTTTTTTTTCGTTGAGACACTCCTGTAATCAGAGGCTAGGATAGATGGCACTGCTTGCCAACAGTATCTCCACAGATCTCCTTTGTTTCCTGAGGGCCCTTTTGTATGCTCGCACTCGCTGACCACTTGGGCCCCCCCCAGAGTCTCTGTGGCCTTGGGTCTCCTGTTTGAATGTGCCTGGAGTTCTAAGTTGTTGCTGTGAGTGGCTGCATGACTCTTAAGCCATGCAGTTCCAAGGGAGGGGGAGGATCTGAACTGGCAGGTCTAAGTCACAGACTTCTTACCTTCTTTTTAAAATTTAATTTAATTTTGTTTTTGTTTAATGGTAATTTTAATTTAGTTAATAATTAATTTTTGGAGGTTCTGGGGCCAGGGATTGAACCTGAGCCTCATATATGGGAAGCCAACACTCAACTGCTGAGCTATACCAGCTCCCCTTACTGTCTTTTTTTGTGGGTTTTCTCTTATTCTTCTTTGATTCAGCATTTGTGGAGTCTTTCTCTAGTCTATCATCCTCCAGAGTTCCAAGCAAGTGGGATTTGCCCTGTTAGTGGTTTCTGAGAGGACACATTTCCATTGATGTCTTACATAGCCATCCTGATGTGGAGGCATTAGTATTTTTTGCTTTGGGACTTCATTTAACCATTCACATCCTACTGCAATTTTTAATACATTTAGGTTTTATTTGGGCTAATGTCAACATATTTCCTAAGTTTAAGCTAAGGGAGGCAAAAGCCCATCCTTGTACCAAGTAGCTAAAGAAAACCAGCCTGGGGTTCAGAAGCAGTTCTGATTAATCAGGAGGAGTGACTGTGTACTCACTCATTTATTCTTTTTTTTCTTTTTTCCAAGGAGGTTCCAGGGATTGAACCCAGGACCTTGTACATGGGAGGCAGGTGCTCAACCACTGAGCTACATCTGCTCCCCCATTCCCCATTTATTCTTTCATTCAGTAAGTGATAATGATACCAGCAAACAGCAGACAGAACTCCCTGCCTACATGGAACTTGCATTTTACCAGAGCTTTGGGGGAAATAGTGGCAACAAACACATAGTAAATTGTATTGTATATCAGACAGGAAAAAATAGGAGCAAGGCAAGAGAAGCTGGGGTGTCATCCTGGGGAAGCAGGATCATGACCGTCAATAGGGTAGTCGGGCAGGTGTCACTAAGGAGGTGACAGCATGAATTCAGACTCAAAGGAGGACAGCTGATTATTCATTGCCATAATCTTTGCTCGTTTCTAATTTGATCATTCCCTTTTTGGTGAATTAAGAAACCCTCACATTTAGGAACATGGGTTTTCTCTGTGCTCTGTAAGTGATAGTTTGTGAGTACGCTCATGTGAAAGCTAAAATATTTAGATGAGAGAAAAAAGTGTAAATTGTTCAACTCTTTTGTCCCAGACAGCTATATAAGATGAATGATGGAGCTAAAAGCTTGATTTGCTCTTAACTGGGTTTGTTTCTAGGAATCGGCATGCGTGAAGGTGGTGGCTGCTGTGAGCATGTGGGACGTGTGCGTGGAGAAGGGAAATAGAGAGCTGGAGCAGTTCGAGAAGGTGCATCGCTACATCACTGATCAGCTCTTCACAAATTTTGTAAGTGACTTTGCTTTTCACAGGTTGGTCCTCCCTATTCCTGGGGTTGCTTTAACATCCAGCTCCTGAAAAAGTGAATTCCACACAGAATGCTCCATGTGTCAGGAGTACTAGTATCCTTTAGATAATCCTTTTGAAATCAGTGTTTTACATTCAGAACATGAGTTTCAACTAGTTGAAGGTGTAAGTAGGATCTGTATGTATTCAAAAGAATCAAGGAGGTCTTAAATGGTACAAACTACTTTATAAAGGCCAAATCGCTTGGGAAATTCTAAGTGGATTTATATGGGATAGGAACATTGTTTCATCCTGAGTAGAAAGAATGGGTAGGATTTGGTAGCTTCTTAGTGACCTGGATGGCATGAGGCTGAAGGAGATCTGACTACTTAAGGAGACTATATGTATCGTCACAGCATTTTATCAAAAAGAATTTTCCAAGTACCTATTTATGTTTTTTCTGTGTTCAACAGCCCCACCCTCATTATTTCTCTCTGTAGGAAGAATCAAAAGAGAAAAACCCTTTGTAAAGTGAAAACAGATATTACTAAGTAGTTATAATTAGAAAGGCGTTTTGTTTATATAAAAGTTATTCTACCCCTTATTTATATAGCAAACCCAAACATTAAATTCAAGCTCTATTGACACATACACCTAAGTGACGTGGACAGACTGTCATATCTGGTTTTTCATGCAAAAAGCATTTTTAATGTGAGTACTTTAGTATTTGTTATCAACTAAGGAGATAAGATGGGATGGAATTAGCATATTTTGTAAACTCTGGTGTGTGAGGATTGTTGGAAGAAATCAAAGAGAGTTATAAGCAAAGCAGGACATAACAAAATCAGCCTTAGGAATATTCTGGAAAATATTAAAGGTGGGATACTGAGCAACTGAACAACTTGCCTTTCTCTTCCCTACAGAAAGAGAGGACTGAGCGGCTTGTCATCTCTCCCTTAACTCAGCTACTGAGCATGTTCACAGGACCCCACAAGCTGGTGCAGAAACGCTTCGACAAGCTTCTGGACTTCTACAACTGTACAGAACGGGCAGAGAAGTTGAAGGACAAGAAGACTCTGGAGGAGCTGCAGTCTGCCCGGAACAACTATGAGGCCCTGAATGCTCAGCTGCTGGACGAGCTGCCCAAGTTCCAGCAGTACGCCCAGGGCCTCTTCAGCAACTGCATCCACGGCTACGCCGAAGCCCACTGCGACTTTGTGCAGCAGGCCCTGGAGCAGTTAAAGCCACTGCTTTCAGTGAGTCCCTTGCTTCTTCTAAGAAAAAGTAGTGTCTGAAGTTCTCCTGGCATTTTTATGGGGCTACGCCATTGGGTTGTTTGAGGAATGAGTGAAACTAGATGAGTCAAATCTGGCACTAGGTCAGAACCATCAAGAATTAGAATTCTTGGGAAACAGATACGGCTCAACCAATTGGGCTCCCATCTACCATATAGGAGGCCCAAGGTTCGATACCCAGGGCCTCCTGGTGAGGGCAAGCTGGCCCACGTGGAGTGCCAGCCCTTGTGGGTCTGCTGCCCCATGCAGGAGTGCTGCTCTGTGTGGGAATGTTGCCCACCGTGGGAAAGCTGCCCTGCGCAAAAGTGCCAGCCGACACGGAGAGCTGGCACAGCAAGATGACACAACAAGAGACACAGAGGAGAGAAAATAAGAAGTAGCAGAACAGGGAGTTGAGGTGGCGCAAGAGAATAATCACCTCTCCCACTCCAGAAGGTCCTGGGATCTGTTCACGGAGCCACCTAATGAGAATATGGGCAGACACAGAAGAACACACAGCAAATGGACACAAAGAGCAGACCATGGGGGAATGGGGGAGGAAAGAGAGAGAAATAAATAAAATAAAATAATAAAAAGAGAATTAGAATTCTTGATTCCTTGATGGTGCCATGAAACCTGTGGCTTTTAAGCATCTCTCATTCCATCTGAAACAGTGCTCAGAAGAGCCGGCCAGGTTGGCCCGTTCACAGAGCAGCAGTGCTCATGCCTTCATGTCAGGAGCTTGCTCAGAGTGAACTGCAGCCAAACTTGGCTTCCAGTTGGTTTTAGTGAGAGTTTGTCAGTCCCAGGGAGCTTTAATCCATTTTCTCTTCTTTCCTTTATCTCTGCTCTTCCAATGCACTCCAGTTACTTAAAGTGGCCGGCAGAGAGGGAAACCTTATTGCCATCTTCCATGAAGAGCACAGCAGAGTTCTGCAGCAACTCCAGGTTTTCACCTTCTTCCCAGAGTCTCTTCCAGCTGCCAAGAAGCCGTTTGAGAGGAAGACTATGGAGCGCCAGTCCACTCGAAAGCCTCTCCTGGGCCTGGTGAGTCTGAGCTCCTGGAGAAAGATGGTGCGGCTTAGGGGCTAGTGGTGTGAACTCGAGCCAGATCACCTGGGTTCAGATCCCGGTACTGACACGCACAACTTCTGTGCCTTCATTTCTTCATCTGTGAAACACAGACAATAATTGTACCTACATCATAGGGTAATTATGAGGATTCAGTGATCATGCATTGAAAAAGGTTTGATACCTTATAAAAGTAGAGTAAGGTATACTAGTTATATGGGGTCATACTCTGAAAAAACTGCTGATTTGAATTTGCTTATAATATTTTTGCCCCATAAAAAGGAGATTCAAATTTATTATCACCTTTATATTTCATGTTTTCATCAATATTATTTGTTTTTATAGATGGGGAGGTCAGGTGGGAAAAGTCTCAGTATTTAGGGTCTATAGCAAAATGGACGTAGACCTAGTATTAGGTATTTTGATTCTTCTGGTGTCACTTTAATCACCACCTCTTTGTCACAAGATAACATAAAGCTCAAAGTCCATTTTCTTGATAGCCACGAAGGCACCAAAACAATGCTTGAGGTTATGATTTCTGCCTTGCCACACCCACCTGTGTAACCAGAAAGGCACCTGGCAGCTGTGGCCAGGAGAGGATTGCCCGTGCCCTGGTTTCCGCGGCTCTGCCTTGTGCTGGGGTGGACAGGGCTGCTGGGATAATGGCCAGGCTGGGTTTTGGTTAATGGCATCTCTTGGATTGCTTCTCAGCCGAGTTACATGCTGCAGTCAGAAGAACTGCGGGCCTCCCTCCTGGCAAGGTACCCCCCGGAAAAACTCTTCCAGGCGGAACGGAACGTCAATGCTGCTCAAGACCTGGATGTCTCACTTTTGGAGGGTGACCTCGTGGGTGTGATTAAAAAAAAAGACCCCATGGGCAGTCAGAACCGCTGGCTGATTGACAATGGAGGTAAGAATGAGAGACATCAAGTGACTGTAAAAGTGATTCGAGTTGTACCTGGATCCTGTCTAGGCCAGAAGAAAACATGAGAGTCTTTGATTAAGGGGAAAAATAAACTTAACAGTTCTAGCCATCGCTAGGGAGTGTTATGCCAAAGCCATTACCGAAACAAAAGTTGTTTTTAATTTTGTTTTTGTTTTTACAGACTCCAGCAGCGTCTCCCCTTCTGAGTAAACCAAAAAATAAGCTTCCCTCTTCCAATTTATATAATACTCCTTCTTGTCTTGTGTGTGAATTTAAAATCTGTACGAAAGGGTTCTACGGTGGGTTTTTGTTTGTTTAGTTTTTGAGATTATTCCCCATAACAATTTTATTGTACCTCTTGGTTATTTAGGGATTGGCCTGAAAAACAGCTCACAGCTTTCATACTGAAACATAATCCTTTTCCCTCAATTCCAAAATCCAAAAGCTCTGAAAAACAAAGTTGTTTTTTTTTTGAGAACTCATTAGCCAAAACCTGACCTAATCTGAACTCATTTATTGGCAAAACCCAAACAAAGAAAAGTGAGGCTGTATATAGTCTTTATTTACCCTTTTAGCTGAATAGTAATATTTTTTGCTAAAGAAATATTCACGTATTTGATTATGGGGAGCTGACTCAACCCTACTAGGGGTTTATGAAATGCATAGTGTTTGTGCTTGATCGCCTTTCCAAAATCCAAAGTGTCTGAATTCCAAAACACATTGGGCTCTAAGGGTTTTTGTTTGTTTGTTTGTTTTTAGGAGGTGTCAGGGATCCAACCAAGGATCTCGTACCTGGGAAGCAGGTGTTCAGCCACTCGAGCTACATCCGCTCCCTGGCTATAAGGGTTTTAGGGAGGATTTGTGGCCCTATGTAATAAACATCTATGTACAATCACCCAGAAGTGAAAATTTCAATTTCTGGGCTTCTTTAAAAGCATTTCTTGGTTTCTTTAAAAGTATTTTGTGAATTTTTCCTCTTCCTCCCACTTTTTCTCATGCAGTATCATAGAGATTAGAAGTGGGAAAGACAGGTGAGAGGCATGATGTGTCCAGACACACGAACTCCCCGTAAAGTTCCAAGCTGCTCAGGAAGCTGCTCCGTCCTCAGGGGTTTTTCTCCACTCGGTTCTCATAACTGAAGTGATAACAAGAAGCCTGCACTATTAGCATCTGCTGTTGGACCCTCTCCCTTCCCCACCTGCCCTCGAGGCTCCTTCATTCATTCATTAGATTTTTATTGAGGGCCTACTGTGTGTCAGCATTTTTTGGGGGGTACTAGAAATAACATCTCTTAGAGGTTATACACTCTGGGCCCCCTACCTTGGCAGATAAGTTCTTTCTTAGTGGATCTCAATACCTAATTTACGCTTAAAAGTTTTAGCTGAGGGTCCCCGCTGTCATCCTCATGGGCAATTTAGGAAGGTGAATTGTGCCGCTCCTGTGTGTGCTATGTGTGTATTCTGACCAACGTAAACAACTTATATTCTCACAGTATTTCCCCAGTGCTTCCTAACCAGAGGTAGAGACCCAGGGGTCATGGATTGGAAAGAGGGTGTGAAGGGCTGACTGAGGGTCTGTCCAGATGAGGATGGTCCTTAAGGTCTTCTCTTTACACTTGAAGTATTTGAACCCATAGTTCAGGCGTCCCCTTGCCTCTGTTTCTATGGTCTAGACAGCCTCATACGTTTTCTTTAAATGCCCATTCTCAAACATGCAGTCATTTTTTATTGCTGCCTGGATTTTCCATAAGGCCTCCTTTATCACTCATCTGCTGTGAGGTTGCACCAAGAATGAACTGGCAGGTAGCCACGGGTTTTAGTCTCTGCCCACCTGTGTTGTATCCTGGGATTGAATTGTTTAAATCTGCTGTCACTAGGCATCTTATTTTGGGACTCTCAATTATTGACCTAGCTCTTAAACTACGGTTTTTTTTTGTTTCCCCACACCCTCCACCCCTCCTTTCACTAAAAGCGCTTACTGTTTCTGTTTCCTTCCCATAGTCACCAAAGGCTTCGTGTATAGCTCCTTCCTGAAGCCCTATAACCCTCGCCGCAGCCACTCTGATGTCTCTGTTGGCAGCCACTCTTCCACTGAGTCAGAGCACAGCAGCTCCTCTCCCAGAGTCCTACGACAGAATAGCAACAGCACCTTGACCTTCAACCCTAGTGGCATGGCTGTGTCCTTTACCCCAGGGCCTTGCCAGAAACATCCTCAAGATGCCTCTCCATTGAAGGAATTTGACCAAGGAAATCTCAGTGCATCTTTAACCTTGGGTCATTCAGAGAGTAGCCCTACCAGGTGCCTTTCAGACACAGACTCCACCTTCCAGCCCAGGCCGCGGGACCCTGTGGATGCAGCCAGGGATATTACCCAACCCGCTACCACCCCAAGAAGCCACCGCTGCTCCAGGCATCCTGAAATGGTTGGCTACTCCCTACCCGGGCAAAATGGACAAGATAAAGACCCCATAAAGGGATGTGCAAGAACAACCCAGTCTTTGGAAGGCAAAAATGAAGAGCCTGAGAGCAGAGAGGCAGAAGGCAACCAGGTATGTGCCCGCCTGGTTTGCCATGGTGGAGCAGGTGGCAGTGGCGCAGGGCATGCTGTTCCAGCAGTGGGCGTGTCACAGGCCTGCCCAGGGCCCAGGAGGTGATTGGCAGATGAGCTCACAGACAACTCTTAGAAAACCCACTAGGAAACTCCCTGCTCTGAGAGCAAATGTAGGACTAGGACCATCTGAGCCTCCTTCTGTGGCTGACACTTCACAGGCTATTTCTGGAACCCTTTTGTCACTGGACATTTGAAAGGTGTTACAATGAAAACGTTTTCCACTCTCCCAGTTCATTAATTCTTCAGTTGTGTAGTCTATTGTTTAATCCATCTATTTAGGTTTTTATTCAAATAACTATTTTCATTTCTAGAATTTGCATTTGGTTCTGTTTCTGTTTTTCCTTTTCTTTTTATAATTATTCTCATCTTAGGGATTTGAATATGGCCTTTATTATCTTGAACATTATAAACCTACATATTTTAAAGCCACGTTGAGATAGCCCTACTATCGATAGTTCCTCAGCTGTGAACTCACCTGTTTGCTGGATTTGCTCCCCCTTACAGCAGTGTTTCCTAGTGTGCTTTATAAGATTTGTCTCTGAGCTCATCTTCAGCAGGAGTTGACTTCACTGGGAGACTTGGTTATTCATGACTTGTAGAGGTGTTTGCCTCTGCCAAGGTCTGGGTTTTGTAAGACCAGTGTTTACACTCGTTTCTCCTCTCAGACTTTCCACACCACATTTCTCAGTCCCAAAGATATGCCTAATCATGCCGGTTTCTCTCTGGTGATTCTGGTACTATCCACAGCCCAGACACCTTTCAGGTGCTCAATTGCCACATATGATTAGGGGCTGCCATGTGGAATCATGCACACAGAGGATCTCCCCATCATCACCGAAAGTTCTGTTGGACCACGTTGCTCCAAGCAGTTTCCCATTTCCTAATTCGCTTTCTCTCCCTCACACAGGTCTATTTTGCCGTCTATACGTTTAAGGCACGAAACCCAAATGAGCTGAGTGTGTCTGCCAATCAGAGACTCAGGATCCTTGAGTTTAAAGATGTTACAGGAAATACAGAATGGTGGTTAGCTGAAGTTAACGGAAAGAAGGGCTATGTGCCATCCAATTATATCTGCAAAACTGAGTACACCTGAGCCTGTCTTGCTGCCCACTCAACCTTGCTGCCTTCACTTTCAGTCCGCTGAAGGGTTCTGGTGGCCCACTGAGGAGAGGGCACCCGCTCCTGCGACGCAGGCCCTGGCTGCATTGCTTAACCATGGCATGGTGGAGCACAGATAAGTCTTGTTCGTCCCAATTGGGTTGTAAACCTTGATGTGCTCTAGAACTTCTAGAATTTTAAATGGGCCGTAGGTCTTACAGATGATTCAGTGGCCGTGAGAAGAGAGGCAAGTCCTGGGGTCGGCCTATGGAAATGAGAAATTTCCCATCAGAAGACCAGTGTCCTGTGTATGCTGGCAGCTGTGCTATATATAGCAGTAGGCAAGGTTGGCTTTGGTTGCTGCACCATCCTGTGCTTGGGGTAGCCACATGCTCCACGATCAACTGGCCAAAACCTGGCTTGGATTAAGAGAAGAGTTTTGGTTGTAGGAGCTTTGCCTTAGCCTGAGAGCCCTTTCAGGCTATGCCTCTGCATATGACAAGGAGTTTGTACCAAAGGATTGTATTATACCAACCTTGTGCTTCAAAGGTTTGGGGACACCTCTGGTATCCCAGCACACATTTACACACACACACACACACCTGCCTCTAATTTCTAAAAGTTCCTAAAATACTAACATCTGTAGTCTTTTCCTTATTTATTTCACTGCATTCCCAAATTGACTAGGCACAATTCAGCTGCCCTCTTTCTTTTAAGAAGTATTTTGGTCTCTTTTTCCTACGACCCTTTCTATAGAAGCATCTCTTCCCTTGTTAGGTACACGTTTATCTTTTTGACATTCTTCTCTACTTTACACAGTCTGAGTATGATAATGTCTCATGACCCTCTCTCCCCCTGTGACTCAATAACTGATACATTTTCTTAGAAGAACATGAGCAAAGTTTTAGTTCTGCAATGAACTAAAACCATTCCAGCAAGGTGGAATATCGGGTGCCTTTCTTCTTCAAGCACACTTACACCCAAGATGGAGAAGACAAAAAACATGTGTCGTATTCAAATTAGGATAAGCAGCCCCAGAAGTAGCTTATCTTAGACTTAGAAATAAGCATTTTATGTTTCACCACTAACCTCCTTTCTTCAGATACGATAGTCTAAGCCAAACAGATTGTTAAGTGCCTGAGTACCTCCCACCGGTCTCAGGAAGATATTTGCGAACCCTTTCACTAAGAACTTCTCCCTAAATTTCTGTAGGAGGGTGTTTATTCTTAAGGTCTTACCCAGACCTGAAGCCTACCTTGGAACAGGATGCTAAAAAATTTTGCCTTTTAAGAAAGGGAATTAAGAGCAGAGCAGCCTTGCAGCTCCTGCTCCTCCAGGCGTACATTTGGCCTTAAAGTCCTGATGAATCAGGAGACACCCGTGGACTCCTCATCCTCAGGGTCTCTGTTTCATGGTCAGAAGGTGTTAATGCAAGAGAATCTTACGAATAGTGTTTATATTTAGAGATGTTTATATTTAAGTAGTTGTTTTATAAATAAAAGCATTTCTATTGGGCATGAGTATTTTTTCTTGATTTCCCTCTGTGTTTCCCCTGAACATTTCCCCCAGGTTTCCAAGGGCACCTGCTTGACAAGTCAGTGATACCCACATTCCAGGGGAATAGGAGAGGCTGACTGAAGAAATGCGGGTTGAAAAGTCATTTTGTGTGGGCGAGCAGATGTAGCTCGGTGGTTGAGCACCTGCTTCCCAGGTACGAGGTCCCAGGTTCAATCCCTGGTCCCTCAAAAAAGAAAAGTCATTTCATTTTGTCAAATAGAATTTCAACAAAATCACTGTACACTTAAAAGATAACCACACTGCAGGCAATTGTCTCTTTAAGCCATTTTGTATTATAAAATCCTCACAGAACAGAAGATTTGGAAACTAAGCTGGTGTTCCTAAGAGGTAAGTATTTTCGTCATATTACTAACGTGTAGACGGATGCACTAGAAATTAAATAACACACAGGTAGCAGCTCGGGCGAGGTTGGCGTGGGAGGGGGAGAAGTAGCAGGAGCAGTGGCAGAGGGGACATTGAAAAAAGTGGGTGACAGTAGAGCGATTGGTCTGAAATTGTTAAGAAATAGAGAACATGTGATTAAATAGGTAAACCCTAGGGGAAAGAAACTTCGACACCATCCAGTTCACCTCTTTCATTTTATGGAGTAGGAAAATAGGGCCCAAAGAGACTGTGGCTTGTCCAGATCCTGCCTTAAGTTTTCGACATCCTGGATTTAAACCTGGGCCTGCAGGCTCTCTAGCTCATAGTCTTTCTTTCTACCTTGTTCTGGAGCCAGACTGTCTTCAGACACTTAAGGGCCTTTGTGATTTTTTCTACTTACCTAACTGATGCTTTAGCTTCCTCTTCTAAAGTAGGGATAGTACTGTCCAACTCACAGGGTTGTTGTAAGGAAGAAATAATTAATAGATGGAGAGCTCTTTAATATATACCTGACACATATTAAATGATAAATTGGAGAGCTTTAGGCCCCAATTAAGGAATTTAGATTTGAAGAGTCAGGTAATAAGAAACTGGAGGTTCTTATGGGGATTGCTTATTGTAGGATAGCTATCCTGAAGGATGGTTTGGAGGGAGAACAGACAAATGGCAATAAATAAATAAATCTAATTATTCAGGGAAAAAGTCAGTTATCTGATTTGGTGCATAAGATTGCTAAGGAAAGAAAGAGAAATATGCCTAGAGAGTAGAACTGAAGAAATGATGGACTCACTGGCAAGAATGAGGTGAACACTGTTTCAAGGTCGTCTAGGCCCTTGGTCCTTAAGAGGTGGTCTTCAGGCCAGCAGCATCACCTTGACCTGGGAGCTGGGAAATGCAGAATCTGAGGCCCCACCCTGAACTTTGAATCAAAATCTGCATTTTTAACAAGATTTCCAGGGGATTTGTGTATACATTAAACTTTGAGAAGCACCTATTGGCAACTTTTTAAAAATGGGACTTTCTCCTGAAGGAAAAGTAGGAGCTACAGAAACCAAGAAAGGAGAGGGTATCAGATGTTTCAGATGCAACAGAAGAAATGTTATGGAAGGAAACTTCCAAATCCAGTTTGCTTGCTGTTTTTTTCCTCCTATTTTCCTCCCTGTTAATGGGCCTGCCTGGAAGTACCTTTTCTGTTTGTTTTTATCCAGGAATCCTAGGAGAACTGAGCAATGGTCAGAATCTGTACCATCATCTGTAAAATGCAGGTTTCTGGTCTCCCTTTCTCTCAAGATTATTGTGAGAATCAAATGAGATGATGTCGGCAGACTTTGTGAACTGTGAGCTCTAGAAGTGCTTGGTTTGAATAAGGCTTGAATTTTGGGTCAGCCTGTTCTAATTAACTGAAGCTGGGGCTCTGTGTTTACAAGGGTTTGTTTCAGGGTCTGGAGTACAAACAGGCCTTAGAAGAACACAGTTGTGCTCCAAATTGTTTCACTAGCAGAACCTTGGGCCGGTTTTTAAGATTGATTTATTCCTCCTCCACCCCCGTCCCTTGCCACCTGCACTCGCTGTCTGCTCTCTGTGTCCATTTGCTGCGCATTCTTCTGTGTCTCCTTGTCTTTTCTTCTTATCTTCTCTTTGGGAGGCACAGGGAACTGATCCTGCGACCTCTGATGTGGGAGAGAGGCGCTCAGTTGTTTGAGCCACCTCAGCTCCCTGGTTTGTTGTGTCTCTCATTGTCTTTCCTCTATCTCTTTTTTGTTGTGTCATCATGTTGTGTCAGCTCTCTGCATGGGCCAGCTTGCCTTCACCAGGAGGTCCCAGGAACCAGACCCAGGACCTCCCATATGGTAGACAGAGCCCAGTCGCTTGAGCCACATCTGCTTCCTGAGATTGTTTATTCTTTATCCTAAAACCTCTGTCTAGACACTATGCACAACCCACCTACAGGGTTTTACCCTCTCCCACCTGTTTTTCTACCTTTGCTAGGTATTGCAGAATACTCTGCCACAGAGTAGGGAGTCATCTCCAATCTGTCCAAGCCTCTGGTTATTTCACCCAGCCCACTGGAAGTTTTCTTCAGTCGTTAGTGAGGATCAGTATTGATATTTATCTATGCCTTAATGCCATTCAGAAGATGATGCTCAAGGAGAAAGAAGCAGACTTAATGATTTTGGGTGGTGGCGGGGGTGGGTGGGGTGGCTCTAGTGGTGGGGCAGGAGGGGTCAGTGCTCTGGTTAGGGTAGCAGCCATGTGTTCATTCAAGAAACTCTGGGTGTAGGCGGGTAAGTGACTGCAACCAGCCAGAAGGGTCTGCAGACTAGCCCGACCACGTCACAAGGCACTGCCATGCCCAGGTGTCTCCTGGGACCACAAGGGAGTCAAACTCCAAGCATTTCTCCCTGCTGCCATTCCTCAGGTCCAGACTCAGGAAGCTGAGAGCGAAAGACTCCTGATCTGTCCCAGCCTCCTCCCAGTCCCGGAAACCCACGACTCTCTTTAGTAAGAGCCCTTCCTGCAGCCTTTCAGCTGAGATGGAGAAAAGGTTACCTCCAAATATGATCAAGCTGGATAAGATTTTACAATCTGATAGAAGAGATGACAAGTATAACTATTGGAACCAACTTTGAGGTGGGCTTAAAAGAAGGTGTAGGTTTTGACAAAATGTATGATGGCCTTTACTGTGTAAAATGTAAACCCTAATGTAAACTATAGTCCCAGTTAGTAGCAGTGCTTCAATATGTGTCCATCAGTTGTAACAAGTATACCACACAAATGAAAGATGTTGTTAATGGGCAAATATATGGTAATCGCCTATATTTTTTTCTGTAACTTTTCTGTAATCTAAAACTTGTTTACAAATAAATGTGTTTTTAAAATAAAGTGTAATTCTCTGCAAATTCAAGATACAGTGGAATTAAGTGAAGGTCAATGAGTTGTTATCCTGGCTTCGGTTGGAGAACATTAGTAACATTATCAGAGCTACTTGGGCTCACAGCATTGTATTAGTTTCCTATTGCTGTTGTAACAAATTACCACAAACTTAGTTGTTTAAAAAATACCAGTTTGGGGAAGGGGACTTGGCCCAATGGATAGGGCGTCCGCCTACCATAGGGGAGGTCCGCGGTTCAAACCCTAGGCCTCTTTGACCCGTGTGGAGCTGGCCCATGCGTAGTGCTGATGCGCGCAAGGAGTGCCCTGCCACACAGGGGTGTCCCCCGATGTAGGGGAGCCCCACACACAAGGAGTGCACCCCATAAGGATAGCTGCCCAGTGCAAAAGAAAGTGCAGCCTGCCCAAGAATGGCGCCGCACACATGGAGAGCTGACACAGCAAGATGATGCAACAAAAAAAAAACACAGATTCCCGGTGCCGCTGATAAGGATGGAAGCGGTCACAGAAGAACACACAGCAAATGGCCACAGCAGACAACTTGTGGGAAGGGGAGAGAAAGAAATAAAAAATAAATCTTTAAAAAACACAAAAAAAACCCACCAGTTTATTTTCCTACAGTTGTTCAAAATCAGTCTTACTGAGCTGATGTCAGGGTGCTGGCAGGGCTGATTCCTTCTAGATACTCCAGAGGAGAACACATTTCTTTTCCCTTTCCAGTTTCTGGAAGCTGCTTGCTTTCTTGGTTTTGCAGCCCCTTCTGCCATCTTCAGAGCCATCTTTAAATCTCTCTGCTTTTGTCCCCACATCACCTCATCCTCTCTGTAACTCTGACCCACCTGCCTCCCTCTTGTGTTTACTTTGGGCCCACCTAGATAATCCAGCATAATCTCCCCATCTCAAGATTCTTAATCACATCTGTGAATTCCTTTTTTCATGGAAAGTAATAATCATGGGTTCAGGGGAGTAGGGCCATTCCATCTACTACAGGTATGAAGCCTTGTGACATTTTGGAGCAAAAAAATGAGGGGAATGCAAATGTAGCCCAGTGTTTGAGCACCTGCTTCCCATGTATGAGGGGCCTGGGTTCAATCCCAGGTACCTCCTTAAAAAAACATTGTTTTGAGGAATGGAAACATGACCCAAGTCCAGACTATACTGACTCTGTAGCAGGGGTCAGCAAACCTCTGTTAAGGACCAGATAGAAAATATTTTCGGCTTTGTGGGCCATACAGTCTGTTGCAAGTGCTCATCTCTGCCATAGTAGCACAAAAATAGCCACAGATAATATAGAAGCAAGTAAACAGCTGTAACTATTTACAAAAAACAAATAGCTCAACAACAAAAAGATAATCCAATTTTTTTTAAAAAAGGAAAATAAATTTTGGAGATGTGAAGAAATAGGAATCACTGAACATTGTTGGTAAGAATGTAAAATGGTGCAGCTGCTATGAAAACAGTGGTGTCTCAGAAAGTGAAACAATTACCATAGGACCCAGCAATTTCACTTCTAGGTGTATACCCAAAAGAATTGAAAACAGGAAGTTGAACAGTTATTTGAATACCAATGTTCATAGCAAAAGTATTCATAATAACTGAAAGGTGGAAGGAACCTGAGTGTCCCTCAATAAATGAATAGATAAGCAAAATGTGGTATGTACATAAATATTCAGCTGTAAAGAGAAATGAAGAGCTGATAAGTGTTACAACATGGATGAACCTTGAAATCATTATGTTGAGTGAAAGAAGCCAAGCCCAAAGTACAAGTAATGTATGGTTCATGTTAATTATATATGAAATATCTAGAGTAAGCAAATTAAGAGACAAAAGTAGATTAGAAGTTAGTTACCTAGGGCTGGGGTGGGGAAATGAGTTTTTGCTTAATGAGTACAGAATTTCTGTTTGAGGTGATGGAAGAAGTCTTGATGATGGTGGCACAACATTGTGAATTTAATTAACACCACTGAAAATGTTTAAAATGGGGAACTTTGTGCTAGATATGTTAACACACATACGCAAAGCAGGCAGCAGGCCAGATTTGACTCTTGAGCTACAGTTTGCTACTCTAGGTCTGGCTAAAACAAAAGGATTCCATACAACCATTAACATTGGAGTCAAGTATGCAGAAAAATGAGACATTTTGATGAAGGAAAATGAAAAGCTAGCGAAGAGTGTAATTGGCTTACATACTGGAACCATTACATGTGGCCAGCCAGGTGGGTGTTTAGGGGACTAGGAGGCATCTTTATGATGCCAGAATGTGAACCTTGATAAACTAGACCACAGTTTACCTGCAGATGGGCACGAAAAGGAGTCACCAGGTATTAGAAGAGACATTTGTGATCAGAATTAATAGCACAACGAGGGGACAATGCAACATTTTCTCTACACCTAGATACCAACAAAGTTGCTTCCCAGAGAAGAATATGTGTCTATAGGCTTGAGCAATGATTAAATCTCCCAAAGACTGTGCTACTGACCCATCATTCACAACAGAAGCCAAGAACAGTACGAGTGTTCTGAAATTAGTGATCAAAATGTCCAGATGGATATCATGGTGAGGACCCAAGATGACTATCCAAGAAATTACCAAAATGGCAACCAAAGCCTTGATTGTTAGATTTGAAAAAAAGGAGGTCAATATTAGTTCATTGTTAAATTAATAATTTTTTATTTCAGTGAGAACCATACTAACCCTAAGTATCTTTTATCTTCCTAAAACTGTTTTTACTTACTTAAAAGTAAAATTTCCTTACATTTCTTTTTTTCTTTTTTCTAGTTCTTCCCTGAATAGCTCTTTTAAGTACTGTAACTGTTAAATTCTACACAATAATTCACATGTGAAATAAAAAGGAATACTATGAAAATGGAATGCTTTTACAGCCAACCTTTCATGCATTTTTAGTCTTCAACTCATGTTATTTTCAAACTCTGTTGAATTCTTTGCTGCATTCTTGGCATATATTTACCCCCATTGTATTTTTTAATAAAGATTTTAACATTAAAAAAAAACAGACTTGAGTGCCAGCTGTACACAAAATGATTTAGAAATTGTTCCTGCTCTCAAGAGGCTCACAGTTTTAGTGATAAAGATGCAATAGGAATTTATCCAACAAGGTGGTGAATACAGTGTTTTAGTGTGCTAAGGCTGCCAAAGCAGAATACCAGAAATGGGATGCCTTTTATAAAGGAAACTTTTTAGGGTAATAGTTTACAGTTCCAAGTCTGTGAAAATGTCCAAATCAAGGCAAATCTGGCATTGTGTCCAGGTAATGAACACATCACCTGGCCTCCCTACGAGAATTTTACGTTGGGAATTCCTCATACGTAGAATTGGGGTTCAGATGCTGAGCTGCCCAAAAGATTTAAAAGTCATTACAGCACTGAAACTAGCTTGGGAGTCTGCAAGGAGATGGAGTCAGGGAAGACTTTCAGGAGTAGAAGGCCACTTAACTGAGTCTAAAACAGTGAATTAGAGCTAAGGAAACAGAGGAGATAAAAGGCTAACATCTAAGGTGATGTGTGTGTGAATCAAAAAGCATTTTAAGGGAAATGGCTATGGCTCAACCAATTGGGCTCCTGTCTACCATATAGGAGGTCCTGGGCATCAAACCCTGGTGAGGGTAAGCTGGCCTACATGGAGTGCTGGCCCATGCTGGAATGCCTCCCCCTCATAGGAGTGCCCCCCTGCATGGCAATGCCGCCCAGTGCAGGAAAGCTGCCCCACACAGAAGTGTGAGCCAATGCTGAGAGCTGGCACAGCAAGGTGATGCAACAAGAGACACAGCACGAGAAAATAAAAAGATGCTGCACAACAGGGAGTTGAGGTGGCACAGGAGAGTGATCGCCTCTCTCCCACTCTGGAAGGTCCCAGGATCAGTTCCTGGAGCCACCCAATGAGAATACAAGCAGACACAGAAGAACACACAGCAAATGGACACAGAGAGCAGACAATGGGGGAGGGGGATAGTAAATAAAATAAATCTTAAAAAGAGGCTTTTTAATGTTGCTGGAGCTTAAAGCGAGATCAGAGTTGAAAGAAAAGAAATTGGACCAGGTGTTGGGGAGTTTCATTATAACATATAAAGGAATTTTAACTTTATTCTGGATTGCCATTGAATGAAAGGTTTAAGCAGAGAATAACCTGGTTGTTTATTAGATCACTTTAGTAGGCATGGGGTAGATAGAGTTGAAAAAGCAATACTGGAAACAGAAACCTATGCCATTAACTCAGGTTAGACATGTTGAGAACCTGAGCTACAGCAAAAGTAATGGAGACAAAGAAATAAAACTGGCAGAGCTGGTGGCTTATTTGATCTGGAAAGAAAAGGAGTTAGGAGATGTCCAGGTTTTCATTTTGCAGGACTGAGCGGGCAATGATGCCACCACTTGAGATAGAAAGTACAGGAAAGAATATCTCATTTATTTTGGGGTAGAGGGAGTAGAAGTGTCTGTCAAAGTAGTTGAGTTCCAGATATCTGTGGGACAGCTGGATGATGGTATCAGCAAGCAGTTGAATATATGAATATGAAAATTGGAGGAGAGGATGGGCCTGGAAATGAGAATCAGATGGTAGAAGTTGAAATCACAAGAGTGTGTGAGATCAGTAAGGGAGATACTATAGAGTAGAAATCGGGGAGTCAAGGATGAAAATACGTGGAAAAAATGTTTCAGTGATAGGCAAAAGAGAAGAGAACCTGATGAACAAAAGTGGGAAGGAGCGATCACGTTATCAGTACTCATTAATGGGGTTTGGGTTACCCAGGGCCTAGACCAGCAATACATTTGGAGTGAGGCATAACCAAAGTTTTAGATTCAGGCTGATTCTGATGCCTACAAGACTACTTTCCTACCACCTTTCTTAGATGATTCAGTCATCACTCTTGAGAAAAGAATAATGCATCCTCTTTCTTCATCTGTATTAATTTAGGAGCAGGTAGATCAAAACCCCTTTCCCATTACAGGAAAAGGAAGAAATCATCAGACTGAAAATCAGACAATGATTTCTTGTAATGACTTTACTAGAAAACTCATGTTTTGACCTTGGGTATCACATAACTTTGTAACTTTTCTTGAGCTAGTGCCTTATCTGAAAAGTAAGGGACTTGAACTGGATTATCTCCAAAAACGATTAGTCAGGCAGGTCAGGAGACAGAAACCACAGGCTATTTTAACAGAGGATAATGTAAAGAATTGTTAACCAGGCATTGAACTGCAAAGGCAAAAAGAAAACAAGGATCACAAAATGGCAACTGCAAGAAGCAACTATCATCCTTAGAGATGGGGGAACAAAGGAGAGGCTGGAATTACTAAAATTCAAGAGGGACCCGACAGAGCCGAAAGCTGGACTTCAGAGAAGAGGGCACAGCCCAGCTGCTGGCGTCTGGGAGCTCAGAGGAGTCCTGCAGAGCTGGGCTGCAGAGCTCTGAGGAGGAAGTGCCAGTGGGCTGGTGCTTTTGTCTCTGGGCACACGATGAGACTGTGGTTCTGACAACTGCAAACGGAGTCAATGCAGCTACTTGTCTGAACTGCCGCTCAGAGGTGAGAAACGTTGCTAGAGTCATCCTGACAGAATCAGAAGCAAGTAGGAAGAAACACGTCCCTGCCTCATCCCACCTGGTGGGCTCCCTCTAGCACCCCCTATTGGCAGAGAGCAGTTGCCAAAGCAGAAATGTGGCTTTTAAGTCCCAGCCCCAGACACCGCAAAGCAGAGTGTAGAAGGGTGAATTTGAAACTGAGAGACAACCACTTAATAACGGCCAGTCTCCTTCCCTTCTGAAACACTATGATTTCAGAATATGAAATCATTATCTGAATATGATTTCAGAATATGAGCCTAGAAGAATCATGAAGGTTACAGAAAATAGTGATGGGAGAGTGGAAATTTTCTTGGGATGTGTAATTCTAAATAGTTATCTAAAATTGATCCTGAAGTTGATTAAGTGAAGTAAGCTAAGGAATTTTAACTTAGACCAGAATAAAATGTGATATTTGTGTAGTTGATATTAAATTGACTTTTAAAGAATTCAGCACAGTATCAGGCAAAAATGCTAAATAAATGGTGATGGTTGTTAATCTTCAAAGACCTTGGCTGACAAAGGTACAGAGATCAGCATGGAGTACTGTGTTTGGGAAGCAAATTGAAAAATAAATGATCATTTGTCTCCTCCACCAGTTCCGCTTTTATCCCTGGGGCTTTACCTATGTGTATTTATCTGTTCTTTTGTTTTTTTGTGTGTGTGTGTTTGTTACAGTTAGCTCTCAGTAGGTATAAACTGTTCCTGTGTTTTTCAAAGGTCCCCCTGGACTCCCCAAATGCTACATGTCTGGAAACATGTTTTAAGGAGCAAATTGGAAAGTTTATGTATATGGAATGTGCTTGGGAAGGAAGCACTGTTATTTGAAATTTAATGAATAGAATAGATTGTGAGAACAGTGGTTACTTAGCAGGGCAAATGAAAATAGAGTTGAGAAAAGGAAAAATGATGATGATGATTAGTTGGATTAAAAGAGCAATTGATTTGGGGTGATGGAAAAGTTTGGGTAATGGATGGTGGTGATGGTAATATGGCATTGTGAATGTATACTTGACAGTGGTTACAATGGGAAATTGTATGTTCTTTCTATGTTACCACAGCAAAATATTTTTTTTACAAAAGAACAATAATGATAGAGACTGGAATAACCTGGAAAAAAGGAGCAAAGATCAATAGCCCAGAGATAAAGGGTATAACTTAGTACCAACAGAGCTTTAGAGTTTCCACATCCTACTAATTTTAACATGCCCATTTGTTGTTGTTGTTGTTTTCCTACCAATGGGATGCATCTTACAAATTATGGTATGTCAGAATTTGACAGTATTTTTTCTTAGGAATATATAAAATAATGAGCATTTTACAATCGATCAAATATGGGCTGCACTAATCTGCATGTTATAGGAGCTAAATTTTATATAGGTAAGTAGGCATGGATTTCAAAAGCTGGAATTTTAAAATTAGCAAAATATCTAACAATTACAGAATACTCACAGTGTTCCAGATCCAATTTACATGAATTAGGGAAGAGATTCTCCATGAATAGCCCCTAGTCAACACTTTAATATTTACACAACTGGTCTAAAAGGGCCAGGTATAGGAAGACCACAAAACTGTATTATCCAAACTAGACATTTTTTTTTAGAATAAAAAGGAGAACTATTAATTATATAACTAGAACTGTCCAGGGCAAACAGGATATATGGTCACTCTAGCCACATATTCTTTCTTTAGGAAAATGTATTCTGAACATCTCTCTCAACAAACAGATAAAATGCTGGGTAAATCAAAATCTTTTATAACTCCATCACTAAAATGAAGTAAGGAATATGCTGAACTAAAAATAAAGTGACACAAAAACTCTGGATGGTAAGGAAGGACCAAGACTTAGGCTGACTTCCAAAACCTGGAGACTTGAACTCCTATTTTGTTGCCTATGCAGGATGCCCAGGGCAAGAGAGAAAGCCAAGGTCTGCCAAGATGGAGACTATAACCTGAGACCTTCTGATAAACCTGGGGTCCCAAAGGACTATGCCTGCAAAGTACATGTGACTGAGGAATAAACCCCACCATGCAGGAGTCAACCAGGAAACATGCTTAGCTCCAACATGATGCTACATCAAGAGGAGGGATCACCCTTTAGAAATTGTTCACCACAGTCTGGTTCCTGTGCAGAATTGTGGTCTAAACAGTTCGAAACCCTTAGTTGAAAATTTAATTTAAAGAAGTTCTGGGTCATGCCACCAGGCAACAGGCTGAAGTTTTCACAATTTCTCCTAGGAAGCATTCAGGTTCAAACTAGATCTCAAAGACTGCCCACAAATAAGGTTTAAGGAGAGTAACCAACTTACAGTAAAAATTCATAAGGCGTATGTGTTGATTTGGAGCTATGTAATCCAGAAAAACATGTTCTTAATCTTAATCCATTACCATTGTAAATAAGATCTCTTCAAGATGTAATCTCAATCAGGATAGGTCTTAATCCTATTCCTGGAGTCCTTTATAAGCAGAGTGAAAATCAGACAGAGAAAAATGCCACAGAAAGGTTCAATGGAACCTGGAAAATAAGAGAGAGGCCAAGAGAGACCGCCAGGTGCATTGCCATGTGGCAGGGTACCCAGGGCCCAGGATCCCTGGCAGCCAGCCCAGAATGCCAGTCTTCTGGAAGAAAGCATCACCTTGATGATGCCTTGATTTGGACGTTTCCCTAGTCTCAAAACCATGAGCTAATAAATTCCCATTGTTTAAGCCAACCCATTGCATGATATTTGTTTGAGCTGCCAAGAAAACTAAAATAGCATACAGGGAAATAAAGTACTAAGATAAGAACCAGCACAAACAACTATTGGTAAAGAATCTAGATATTGGAATTATCAAAGAATATTTTTAGATTTTAATTAATTTATTTATCTATCCCCTCCCACCCTTGCAGCTTGCTTGCTATCTGCTTTCTGTGTCCATTCGCTGCAAGTTCTTTTGTGTCTGCTTGTCTCCCTTTGTTGTATCATCTTGCATGATGCTCTCCGCAGGCGTGGGCTGTCAGCTCTCCATGGGCGCGGGCCAACTTGCCTTCACAAGGAGGCCCTAGGACGCGAACCCAGCACCTCCCACATGGTAGATGGGAGCCCAATTGATTGAGCCATAGCTGCTACCCCAAAGAATATTTTTAAAAGCCACACAGTAGGAAATTCAAATGGGCCACAAATATATGAAAAGATACTCAACCTCAAAGTAATCAGGGAAATGCAAATTGAACCTTAATGAGGTATCAGTTCACACTCATCAAATTGGCAAAAATGTTTTAAATTGGCATCACCAGGAAAGCAGATGTGGCTCAAGTGATTGGGTTCCTGTCTACTATATTGGAGATCCCGGGTTTGATTTCCAGTGCCTCCTGGTAAAGCTGAACTGGCCTGTGTGGTGAAGCTGGCCTGTGCAGAGAGCTGGCCCACACAGAGAGCTGACACAACAAAAAAGAGATACAGAGGAAAAGACAATGAGAGACACAACAAACCAGGGTGCTGAGGTGGTTCAAGCAATTGAGTGCCTCTCTCCCACATCGGAAGTTCCCAGAATCAGATCCTGGTGCCTCCTAAAGAGAAGAGAAGACAAGCAGACGCAGAAGAACATGCAGTGAACGAACACAGAGAGCAGACAGCAAGCACAAGTGGCAAGGGGGCAGAATAAATAAATCTTTTTAAAAAAATTGGCATCACCAGCTTTGCATGTGAACATGTGCAGAGACTCCATTCCTAAAGCATACCTTATAAACTCTTGCCCATATATCCAGGAGATGTATACTAGAAGGTTCACAGTGGTACTGATCACAATAGGAAACAAAGTAGAAATCACCCTAATGCTCACCAATATTAAAATGGGTAAATTGTGGTGTATTTGTACAATGCCACACTATACAGCAATGGAAATAAAAACCTCAGTTATGTTCATCAATGTAAATGAATCTCAAATATATATATTGAACAAAAGAATCAAGTCATAAAAGAATACATGCAGTATGAGTCCATTTATATAAGTTAAAAAAAGGTACAAATTGTTTAAATTTACATGCAGACAGTAAAGCTATAATGAGAGCAAGGGAATTTATCACAAAATTCAAGACAGTAGTTATCTCTGGGATAGTTGGAGAGTAATGGAGTATGATTAAAGTGGGGCAATTGGGGGTTTCTAATATTCATTTTCTTAACCTGGGTAATGGGTATGTGGATGTTCATTTATTATCCTTCTTTAAAATGTACATTTTACGCACACTTTTGTACATATGATAGATTTTACAACAAATAAAAATAAGGATTTTTCCTTGTAGTCTTTCTCCAACCCTTGAGGCAGGCTGCTAGAGTGTTGTGCTATTCACATTTTCAATGCCAGCTTCCTTGGCCATATAATAAAAAGGGCCGGGGTTTTTCAGCAGTTCTTCAGGGCTGCCATACTCTACAATTTGCCCATTGTCTAGGACCATTACCCTGAAACAAGGAAGAAAGAAAAGTATTAGAAAGTTGAATCACAAATCTTGGTATTTACAAGAATAACCAGGAAGGTCCTGTAGCCCCTGGTCAAAAACTGGAGACTAGCCTCTCTAAAAAGTTTTCTGAAATTACTGATGCCCCCATTTTAAATTGTAATATGTTGGAGTTGGAAGGAACAGAAAGCTTCTAGTCAATTTCAGGGGTCAACGGCAGGGCCCAGGATACTGGGGAAGGTCTATGGTCAACATCTGCCACTCATGGATTAGGCCTTCACCTCCCCATACTCAGTTAATAGTTACATGTAATTTCCTATTTCACCCTCAAGGTAGTCCCCTTAACCCTGTTAGCGTTTGTTAACTTGTATAACTTCGGGCAAATTACTTGAAATCGCTAGGCTTCAATTTCTTCATTAGTAAAATCATGGTGGTTCAACCTTCTGCCTTAAGGTATCTGAGAGCTGTAACTGCTGACAAAGGGTTAAGACATGTCCATCAAGCTCTGCCCACCCTCTACTCACTTGTCACTGTCCATGATGGTGTGCAGCCTGTGGGCAATGGTGATCACTGTGCAGTGGGAGAACTCGTTTTGGATGGTCGTCTGAATGAGGTGATCTGTCTCTAGATCCACCGCAGCAGTGGCCTCATCCATGATCAGAATCTTGGATTTCCGAAGCAGAGCCCTGCCCAGGCACAGTAGTTGCCTCTGTCCAATGCTGCAGCCAATGGGAGAAACCAAGGATTAGCCCTTAAAGACCAAGGAATAACCTGGGCTTGATGACTGGGGCAAGTTTGCCTGTTCCAGATCAGATTTTCAAAACTCTCATTCTTAACTTCCCCCCAGAATGCCTCAGCCTCTTTGACTAGCTGTTTATTGTTGACATGGGTGATATTTTCCAAACTTGCCTGATTAGAAGACTTGCCACAGGCATTTAATTAAAAATTCATATTTCTGGATACCACTCTACTCAATCAGAATGGAGAGGAGTCTAAGAATGTATATTTTTAATGCACACTCCAAGCAATTTTCATGTTCAAGCAAGTTTGGAAAACACTGGCCCAGGAATCGTGCTTTGCATCCCATCAACAACTTCAGAACAACATAAATGCCACCAAGTTCACTTTAGCAGTATTAGACCTGAGACCATCAACAGAGAGAGGGTGATACCACACCAGAATGCCCCAGTGGCATTTCTTAGTGGCCTTAGCAAATCCATTCATTATTTTAATGTGTAATTCTAGTCTCAGGGCTAATTATTTGTTTAAGGTCTTCTGCCTTGATTAGAGATGAAGCGATGTAATGAACATAATGTCTTGGTGTGAGATGCAATGTATGTGAAATTCAAATATGCTTGTAAAATGCAAATAGCTTTAATTTGCTAAAAGCCTGTAATGAAAGCTGGACCTCTTACTTACATAAAGAAGCTTTGGGAAATGATGTGAAGGAAATATTCAGGAATTTACTAATTGCTCTTTCCTGCCGTGGCCATTAAAGAACATATTAAACAGGGGGCAGCTAGACTAAAGTTCTGTAATTCTCTGTAAGAAAAATTCTGCAGGAGATGAGAATTCAGTCAACAAGCTCTAGTTCTCTTTAATGTAAGAATAAAGATGCTGCCAACTACTCACTTAACTTGTACCAAACTCCTACCTTGATCAATTGGACTTTATACTAAAAGGCTATTGCTGAGGCCTATTTCAGTTTCTGTCTCTTTCTCCAAGCTGATTCATCCATCACTCAAGAGAGTAATTTGTTTCACCCCGCAAATCAGATCTGAAACCCTGGTCTGAAATCATGACCCTGGTAATAAAGGGCCTTCCAGCACAAGAAAAGTCTGATGTGATTTTTGTTCTTACGAGCCAGAAGTGTCATGGAACCCCTATCACACATGGCCACAGAGCACACATATGTCCACCCCCACCTCCTCTGCAGCACTTACTGTACTTGCACCCACTTGTGCAAGGTCTGTCTTTTCCATTATATAGCAAATGCTATGAGTCAGGTTTTGTGTCTGCTAATTGGTTCTGTACTGCCAGTGCCTGGCACACAGTAGGTGCTTAATACATATTGGTTCACTGAATGTTTGAATGGTCTCTTTTTCATAGTCCTAAAGAATTCCTTAAGCCCTGTTAGTTCCTACCTATGTTGCTGAGGGAAAACAAAAATGATGGCATTTTATACCATGGCTTCTAAGTGCTCCTCAGGGTTGCCCATGGAAACCACCTCGACTCTTTTTTTTTTTTTTAGATTTATTTTATTTATTCCACCCCACCCCCCCACCCCCCACACCACCGTGTGTGTGGCACCATTCCTGGGCAGGCTGCACTTTCTTTTGCACTGGGCAGCTCTCCTTACCGGGCACACTCCTTGTGCGTGGGGCTCCCCTATGTGGGGGACACCCCTATTGTGGCAGGGCACTCCTTGCGCGCATCAGCACTGCACATGGGCCAGCTCCACCCGGGTCAAGGAGGCCCGGGGTTTGAACCACGGACCTCCCATGTGGTAGACGGACGCCTTAACCACTGGGCCAAGTCCACTTCCCACCTGGACTCTTGAGTCAGTTGATCTGGGGTGCAGCCTGGGCATTGGGGTTGTTTTTTTTTAAAGCTTCCCAGGTGTGGAGCAGTGTAGCTCAGCAGTTGGGCTCATGTTTCTTGTGTATAAGATCCTGGGTTCAAATCGCCAGTACATCCTTTAAAAAAAACGAAGTAAAGCTTCTCAGGAGAGTCTAGTGTTAAGCCTGGCTAAGCATCAACGCTTTGGGCAGCGCTTCTCATGCTGTGCACACAAATCACCTGGGGAACGTGCTAAAACGCAAATTTTAATTAAGCTCTCAGGTGAAGCCAAAGCTGCTGTCCATTAGTTGAACCACTGTGCCCTCTGCTCTTCCCGAGCTTCAACTGCTGAAGGCCATGGTTTAGAGGCACCCAGGGCTGGAGGAAGAACTGCCCCTGAGCAGTGGGCTTTGGAGGAAGGCTGATGATATCCCCAAAGTATTACAGAGAAAAATGCCAGGTCAACTTAATTAGCCAATAGGTAAACACATAGTAAAGGCAAGGAACAAAGTGCCGCACACATATAAAATGCCTTGAATATGTGATGTAAACATCTCTGGGAAATAGCTCTCTCACCTCCAGGAGTGTTGAAAGAAATCAATGAAAAATGTACGTGAACACAATTTGAAAAAATAAAAAGCCTTTGTAAAGACATTAGAACAATGAAGCTGAGAGCCCATTTAACTTGTTTCAATACTGTCCAAGCACTTTGCAGACACACCACATTGCCCCATCGCTGCATGTCCTTTAGGTTAGTGGTTCTCAAACCAAAATACCCATAACAGTCTTGGGGATCTTTTGAAACTCACCATACCCAGGTCGCACCTCATACCTAAGCATATCTGCTGGGTGTTGGACCAGGTATCAGGATTGTTTTAATCCTGATTCCAGTTTGCAGCCAAGTTGAGAACCATTGCTTCATAGGATTCTCCACGGCAGCATGGTCTGCAAACTCCTATTGTATCATGTCACACGTGAGGTACAATCGGTAAAAAATGATTCAAGATTTTTGAAATGCTTTCACATCTATTTTATCATTTGGTCTTCACAACTCTTTTCATTTTATACCTTTGGGAAATAGGCCTGGATAGCCAAATTTCTGTGATGCTAGGAACTGCCTGCCACAAGGGATTTGAGGATTCTTGCCTCTGTGAGGGAAGTGGGTTATTTTGCCTTACCTGAGGTTGTCACCACCCTCTGTCACTTCATGGGACAACCCATGTTGCAGGCCTGCCACGAAGGATTTTAGGTGAGACAGTTCCAGGGCCTTCCAAATCTCCTCATCTGAGTAGTTGTTGAAAGGGTCTAGATTCATCCTCAGGCTTCCAGAGAACAGGATGGGGTCCTGCAAGTTAAGGGACAAGAAGGCCGTTGGGGCTAGTGTTAGAAAAGGGGCTAGTAGTTCCTGTGGCTAGGAATAGCCTGGATAGGGCGGGCTTGCTATAGAAAGCTGGATCATGGTCAGACTTCTACAGTTTTCCTACTGAAAGCTTGGAGTTGCTGCCATGCCAGGGAGCAAAGCACAGGATTAAAGGGAGTCCTACTGGGCTTTTTCTTTTTTCTTTTTTTTTTAATTCATTCTGAGAGCTATTTATGGACTTCCAAATTTGCCACAACATCTCTTTAGGCAATGAGCAGAATGTCTCACACCCCTAATGAAAACTCATGTTTTGAAGGTGGAGGGATCAGGGGAGGATGGCAGGGATGCTGCAGTCACATGAGAAGAATTTCTTATGGTTTTGAAGAGGCTGTAGAAAAGAGTGTCAAACTGAGCCAACACCAGGCAACCAAAACCACTTCCAGAGAGGCTTGGCTCCAGTGGGTGAAGGAGGCTGGGTTCTAATGAGGAGTCAGTACGGTCCAAGAATGGAGGAAAAGGGCCAGGAGTGGTGAGAATGAGAGCATGGAAGCCTCCATCACAGTCACTTGGTAGGGTTCAGAGCTGAAGTTGAAAGGGAGTCTTTCTTGCTGATGCATTAAGTGTTCCGCTTGCTGGAAGAAACCTGCAGCCAATTCCCTCCCCTATCTTTTAACCAAATCAAATGAGGAGTATAAAGCTTAATGGCTTCAAGCTTCAGTGGCAAAACTGCTAATGCTGGTGGTACTGGTCTTGCAGAGATGGGCTATAGAAATGCTAAATAATCATCTGTTCTAGTTGACTTCTGTTGTGTTGCTGCCACCTAGTGGCTAGATCCTGGCAGTCACAAAGTACATTATAAAAATAAAACAACTTACTTATTTTAGGCACTGAGGAAACAAAGCCCTTTATGGCATTCTAGCTTAAGTATCCTGGGTAGACTGCAGAAATGACAGTGCTGACTAAATATGCATCAAGAAGAAGATGCCAAAAAAAAAAAAAGAAGATGCATTTGTTTCCTCCAGAACAAGTCCCCCCATGGTGTGTACCAGAATGAGGTCTAGATAGCACCTGGGGGATGATGGTCAGTTTCTCTCGAAGGTCATGGAGCCCAATGGAAGCAATGTCTATTCCATCAATGGTGATCTGGCCTCCTGCAGCCTCTAGGATCCTGAAGAGGCAGTTGGTGAGGGATGACTTCCCAGCTCCTGTCCTGCCCACCACACCAACCTGTAAACATAATTACTTTGCATGTCAGTTCAACATGAATGTCTTGGAAAAAATTACTCAGCCTGGGGCATTCATAATTGCAAGCAATAGGAGGCAGTGGTTCATCTCTAAGATGTTAAGCTGATTTGGGGATTGGTGAAAATAAGTGCCCAGATATAAGAAAACGATGGCCCTTCCATTTTACCTCCTCTACTGTTGCTTGCTGAGAACTCCAGCGACTCTTGGAAATGAGCACAACCCTCTCAGCAGCTGTGGTCATAATTATTATTGGAAATTATGGATTTTTAAAAATTCCTTATTTACAAGTGGGGAGAAGGAAAGGATTGGGTTTGCCATAGCAAGGGCCTGACCAGGGCCTCGGCATCCCTGCCTATACTTTCTTTGGTCCTACATCAGACTCCCAGGCCTCAGAGTGTGCGGGACTTTACAAACCAGGAGGATGGGCCCTGCTCCCTCCGGAGGATGACGTGCCACCTGCTATTCTCAAGACCCCCTCCCCCCCTGGGCCTCCTGGGTTTTCTTCCAGGGTGCTTCTAGGAAAGAGCACCGGCCAGCCACAGGGAAAGAGGAGGCCAATGCAGGGGGGCAGGTCGGGCGGTACGGAAAGCTCGCTAGAGCTGCAGTAGGTCTCTCGGTTGGGTCCCTCATTGTATCCTGCTCCCTGATGGTGCCATATCCCGACTCCCTCCCTCCAGCTAAACAGTGGACATTCTGTGCTGGGCCACACGTCACCTCTGGGTCCAGCCATGTCCTCTGGCCACCTTCACAAGGACTCACACCCAGGCCTTCGGCTCCACTTACCTTCTCCGAGCTCCTGATGTCACAAGTGATCCCTTTCAGTACCAGATCCAGCTCAGGCCGGTACCGCACTTGGTAGTTGCTAAACTGGATCTCCCCTTTGTTGGGCCAGTCTGCCGGAGGCCTCTTATCAGTCACCCAGGGTGCCTGCAAGGAGATGGGAGAGGTGCAGCAGCTCACGCTTTGCATGGTGGCGACGCCACAGAGCAGCAGTCCCCACAGGACTCCTGTCACAGCACAGGAAAAGGTAGCAGGATCCCAGGAACTCTGGGCCTTTGCCCCTCGAAGGGTCCTGCCTCTTCTGTTGAAGAAACCCTACCCCACCGGGTTGCTCCTAGATCTACTGAATAAAGCCACCAATTCCCCTGGCATACTCGAAAACCTGACTTTCCCTAAACCATTTCCTATTCTAAGTTTGAAGAAATGAGGGTCTTTGTTTTAGAGCAAGGGAAACTTTAGGAGAGCCTTGTGTCACCCCACGTGAAGAAGGGAGATGAGGTGAAGATGCTCTGTCTGAGGAGTCACTCCTTTTGTGACTGTCGTTGGGTTCTCTAATTCCTCTCACCTCATTCTCCACGTTTATGTACTCAGTTATTCGTTCAACAGCCACAATGTTGGTTTCTATTTCTGAGGTCATCCTCACTAGCCAACTCAGAGTTTGTGTGATCTGCAAAAAAACCAGAAGACTGAAGTTCACCTCGGCTCAGAAACCAACTCAACTAGCCCTCTGTGCTGAGCTCCGCGAGAGAGTAAGGTAAAGCATAAGTAAGACAATCTTCGCCCCTTTGTGGGGAGAAAATAAAACAGTGCTGTAAAGTATTCACAAGAGGGGCAATTGGAGCTAATGCTGGGGTTAGAAGAGCCTGGAGGGAAGCAGACTTGGCCCAATGGATAGGGTGTCCACCTACTACATGGGAGGTCCAAGGTTCAAACCCCAGGCCTCCTTGACTCATGTGGAGCTGGCCCATGTGCAGTGCTGATGCGCGCAAGGAGTGCTGTGCCATGCAGGGATGTCCCCCGTGTAAGGGAGCCCCGTGTGCACAGAGTGCACCCCGTAAGGAGAGCTGGCCAGTGTGAAAGAAAGTGCAGCCTGCCTAAGAATGGTGCCGCCCACAAGGAGAGCTGACACAACAAGATGATGCAACAAAAAGAAACACAGATTCCCCGTGCTGCTGATAAGGATAGAAGCAGTCACAGAAGAGCACACAGCAAATGGACACAGAGAGCAGACAACTGGGAGGGGGGGGGGGGGGAGGGAGGGAAGGGGAGAGAAATAAATAAAATATAATCTTAAAAAAAAAAAGAAGAGCCTGGAATTGGTGGAGTGGGACCAGAGCTCAGACCTCCTGCCTTTAAGCCTAGTGTTCTCTGTGGGGGGAAAGGGGAATAGTGAACGGCATTCAAAAGTGGGAATGAGCACGAGAAAAGACACAGGGTAGGAAAAAGCCTTCCAAAAAGCTGCTTGCCCTCTCTGCTCTTACTCAACAGCAGCTCAATAGAGAGCCCAGCCATCAAGGTGGGGGCAGCCACATGGACCCTTGTCCTCCTTTGCACCAGTAAACTCCAGGTGCTTCCCTGCCATTATGATGATGCATCTAAGCACCAGTAAAATGGGCCAGTGGAGACCTTGTGGATTACTAAGAGAGCTCACATGCTAGGAAAAAGCTACTGAGCAAATGGGTATCTGTAGAGAGGGAGGGCTCAGACTGCAGAGGACAAGATCGTGGGGACTAAGAGAAATCACGTTTTATAAGTTGAACCATATGTAAGTGCTGATACTTGAATGTGTTTGTTTTGGATCAATCTAATTGTTCCCTGGCTCCTTGCTTCATCTGCCCTAGGCCAATAAACTTAGAAATGGGGGTGGTGGGGTGGTGGGGGGGGGGGTGGGAGGGTTGAAGGGAAGGGGCAGTGGCATAATGAATTGAGTGTCTCTAGTAAATAATAGAGTTCTTCTGGGTGCTCTGGCATGACCACATGGGCATTATTAATTCCTATTGAAGACAGGACCAAATAAAGCCCATGCGTAGCTATGCAACCCTCCGGCACATCAGTTCAAAAAGATACCATGAAAGGTGGCCAAATGACCCATTACTCTTCATTGAACAGCTATTTATTGAATAGTTACAGTAGAGCCAGTCACTCACTGTCTTGGGTGCTAGGAAATAATAATGTCTAACATTAATCCCCTAGTCCTGCTGGGGAAGCTTCAGTGAGGCACATTATATAGTGTTGTCAGGATGCTATTGGAATTAGCTCCAAATATTCTGTGATCTAAAAAAAACAGACACAGAAGTTATTTGTTCAAGAGGCTTTCTGGTTACTGCTACATTCTGGAGAAGAAAAGTATTTATTCTATCTTTTGACTAGAACCAGGCAAAGAAGCAAAGAGACAGGAAGCTATTAGACTGACTCATATGAATTTGCCTTCTTAAGCCCCAAGAGTAACAAAATTCATGTCCATCTTCTAAATGATGCTCACGCTTATTTATAAAGGTTAAACAGCGTTTTGACAAGTGGCACAATTTGTAAGAGTTGGAGCCAGGGTTTGTGCCTCAGTCTCCCCAAGTCCCTCTGGATCTAGAAGGGAATCAAGAACATGGACTCCACTGCATCCTTGAGACTCAATTTAAGAATAAATACATTAATTGCAACCAAACTTTCAGTCTTCAGACTCACATTTAGTGCATTGGACAGAACAAAGCCCACAGTGTCCCCAGTTTGGGCATTTCTATAAATAACCATCAGCAACGATGAAGAGAAGACGATCAAGTTCCCAATCAGCTCCAGGCGAATTGAAAGCCACCTGTGGGGAACAGAGCAAAAGAGAGAGAGACAGAGGTGTCGTTGATCTCCACGTCCTCACCTTAACCAGCAACCTAGGCATTCAGGCAACTTTCTCCGAGGGCTTGGGTTGATAGGGCTGCACACAAGGAGGTGCCTCAAGTTGCCTGTCCCATGTGTTCTGAAAGTCTTTTAAATTGGACTTTCAGAAAATAGATTACATTTTTTAGATTTATTTAATCGACCTGGGCCGGGGATTGAATCTGGGATCTTGTATGTGGGAAGCTGGCACTCAACCAATGAGCACCATATCTGCTCCCCAAATTATATATTTTTTAAAATTTATTTATCCCCACCCTCCCTGTTTTTTGTCCTCACTGTCTGCCTTCTGTGTCCATTCACTGTGTGCTTTCTGTGTCTGCTCGTCTTCTCTTTAGGCAGCACTGGGAACCAAACCTGGGACCTCCCATGTCGGAGAGAAGCCCTCAATCACTTGAGCCGCCTCCACTCCCTGCTTTGTTGCCTCTCTCATTGTGTTTCCTCTTTGTGTTTCCTTGTTGTGCCATCTTATTGCATCAGCTTGCTATGCCTGTCCATCTTGCCAGCTCACTGTTTTGCTTGTCTTCTCCAGGAGGCACCAGGAACCAAACCCAGGACCTCCCATGTGGCAGGAGCTCAATCACTTGAGCCACATCCACTTCTCCCAAATTACATTTCTCTTTTAAGATTTATTTCTCTCTCCTCCCCTGCCCTGCTCCCCCCCTTGTCTGCTCTCTGTGTCCTCTTCCTGTGTGTTCTTCTGTGTCTGCTTGTATTCTCATTAGGCAGCTCTGGGAACTGATCCTGGAACCTTCCGGAGTGGGAAAGAGGCAATTACTCTCTTACGTCACCTCAACTCCCTGTTCTGCTACGTCTTCTTATTTTCTCTCCTCTGTGTCTCTTGTGTCATCTTGCTGTGCCAGCTCTCAGCATTGGCTGTCACTCCTGGGCAGGGTAGCTTTCCTGTTCTGGGTGGCATTTCCCCACAGGGGGCAGTCCTGCACGGGGCGGCATTCCAGAGTGGGCCGGCACTCTGCGTGAGCCAGCTCACCACGTGGGCCAGCTTGCCCTCACCAGGAGGCCCTGGGCATTGAACCCTGGACCTCCTATATGGTAGATGGGAGCCCAGTTGGTCAAGCCACATCTGTTTCCTCCCAAATTACATTTTAAAGGTAAAGGTTTTTTTTAAAGATTTATTTTATTTATTTTTGTCCCCTTCCCTTCCCCTGTTGTCTGCTCTCTGTGCCCATTTGCTGTGTGCTCTTCTGTGTCCGCTTCATTATCAGGTGGCACTGGGAAACTGCATCTCTTTTTTGTTGTGTAATCTTGCTGTGTCAGCTCTCCATGTGTGTGGCGCCACTCCTGGGTGGGCTGCACTTCTTTCACACAGGGCTGCTCTCCTTGCAGTGTGCACTCCTTGTGCATGGGGCACCCCTACGCGGGGGTGCCCCTGGGTGGCACAGCACTCCTTGCACGTGGTAGCACTACGCGTGGGCCAGCTTACTGCACAGGTCAGGAGGCCCTGGGGATTGAACCCTGGACCCTCCATATGGTAGACGGATGCTCTGTCAGTTGAGCCACATCCACTTCCCTAAAGGTAAAGCTTTAAAGAAGAGTTTAAAGAAGTTGTAGAGGCATTTTATTTTATTTTTTTGGTTTTTTAAAAAGATTTATTTTTAATTTATTTCTCTCCCCTTCCTCACCCCCCCCAGTTGTCTGCTCTCTGTGCCCATTTGCTTTGTGTTCTTCTGTGTCTGTTTGTATTCTTGTCAGCAGAACCCGGAATCTGTGTCTTTTTTCATTGCATCATCTTACTCTGTCAGCTCTCTGTGTGTGTGGTGCCATTCCTGGGCAGGCTGCACTTTTTTTGCGCTGGGCGGCTCTCCTTATGGGGCACACTCCTTGTGTGTGGGTCTCCCCTATGCTGGGGACACCCCTGCATGGCACAGCACTCCTTGCACACATCAGCACTGTGCATGGGCCAGCTCATCACATGGGTCAGGAGGCCCTGGGTTTGAACCTTGGACCTCCCAGGTGGTAGGCGGACGCCCTATCCATTGGGCCAAATCTGCTTCTTGTAAAGGCATTTTAAAGAAGAGTTTGCTAAACTAAAGGAATCCGATAGTGCGATGTTGCCCAAATTGGCCAAATCATAAGAATTATCTGATTTATTTGGTTTTGCCTAAAAAACTGTCACAAGTGTCCTCTATCAAATCTGTTTCTCTCACTACCCTAAAAAGAATATTGTCCCTATGGAGACTCTCATATCCATTTGCAGGGAAGCAAATAGAGATTATCTAGTCTACCCTACATTTGTATGGTACCTGGGCTATGAAATGCTCACAAATCTTAATTGACTTCCACAATAACCCTGTAAGATAGATTGTGTTCTAGCCATTGTATAAGGGAAAAAACGAGATTTTCCTTCGAGACATCAATTGGCACAGTTAATAAATGGCAGAGATGGCACAGAAACCCAGGTCTCTGACTCCCAGGTTATGCTTTCTTCTCCCAACTTACATGACATGACAGGTAGCTAGCCAGACTCAATTTCACAGCCAGTGGCCATGCCTGCCCTGCTGGGGCTAATGTCAAGGACACAGAACCCCAACACACTCATTTGAGTGAAAACCCAGGGGCAGCCTCACCTGTTGGAGACAACTGAGGAAAAGACACATTTTTGGTTGGTGTCAATCTCCATCTCATTGTGTTTTAGAAATCGCTGCTGGTGCTGAAAGGCACGAATAACAGGCAAACCTGACACAGTCTCACTGAAGTGAGAGTAGATTGGGGACCTGGTGACAGAGTCCAGACGTTTCAGCTGGCGGGAAGTAGCCACATAAAATATCTGGACACACACACAAAAAAACAGAGTCAATTAGCCACACGATCAGGTTGCATGTAACAAGTTGTAAAGGGGTGGCAATCACGGTTCTACCTCTTCCTGGCCATGACCCAGGGTTCTTTGCCTTAATGACCACCATCCTCACATGAACCCGTCAGAAGCCTCCAGCCTCATCTCTGAGGAATAATGAGAGAGGCCCAGCGGAAGAGTATAATTGGAAGACCTGGGCTTGGCTGGAGCAGAAGAGGATGAAAATGAGACTATGCCATAGCCATAGAGGCTTGAATTTCCAAGCCCGGTGAGGGACTTTGTCAGCCCAAGAATCTATATCTTTGTACAAATGAGAGTTGCTGTCCTGGTTAGGGAAGTGTTCTCCAAAAGAATTCTGCACAAGCAGCTGAGAGCAGAGGAGCGTGGGTGGGAAATGTCCAGAGAAAGGTATGCTGAGGTTTAAGTAAAAATTGAAAAAAAGAATCACATTTCAGTGACCAAAGTATGCCTTGAGGGTGTGTGAAGATAAAGATATGCCGTAATCCTGCAGGCGCCGCAGACAGCCGACTCAGCAAGGTAACACAACAAAAAGGGAGACAAGCAAAAAAACACAGAAGAGCGCGCAGTGAATGGACTCAGAGAGCAGAGAGCAAGCAGAAAGCCGCAAGGCAGGCGGGAGGGGATTTAAAAAATGGTATGCTGTAGTGGCATGTGAAGCTAAATGGTGTGTGGAATGTTGGGGGTCTAAAAACTGGTATGCTAGAGAGTACAGGCAGAATCTTTGAGGTGTAAGGCATGAAAGGTGAGGTTCAGTGGAGTGGGCTGGTGATGCTATTAGGGTTTGTGAGGATTTTTTGAAACCAGGGAAGAGCTGGACATATGTGTTATACCTGAAAATTTCCTCAAATACCTTGCTTCTTGTTTGTTGGTTTGTTATTAACGGTCAGAATGTTGTTACCAAGATGACAATGTACCTGATGGACTTGACAGCAGGGGGTGCCATTTTACCACAGGTTACAAGGCTGCCCCTACAACCACAGGGTCTGAATTGTTTCCCTCTGGCCCAGCACATCACAAAGGCAACAGGTGACACAAGAGTCCTCTCTACAGTTTCCTCATCAATTTTAATTATGGGCATGAAGCCCCTTCCACTCGCTCCAGCTTTTCTCTGAGGCTTGGCTCTCAGGCTAACTGCGCCCTCAAAAACACATTGGATTTGTACCTAAAGCAATCCAGAGGTACCCCAGTGAGGCTAGAACTGCGCTGAATCGAACAGAGCGACACTTCCGAGCAGATAAGCCTATTTCAGTGCCATCTGAGGAAGCAGCCATATTGCACCTCTTCTAGAGGTGGCCAGTGATCTAACCATTGTGGTGGGGATCTTAGGGAGTTTCAAGATTGTCCAGAGTCAACCTCAAAGCAGTCTCAGACCCAGGCTTAAATCTGCCCCACTTGTGAGGTCTTGAGCTTCTGGGGGTCAGCAGTGAAATGAGATTTGCTGTGAAGCACACACAATCAGTGCTGATACACCAGCTTCAGAGAATGGCCTGTAGGCTCCTTGATATATCCATATATGGCTGAATGGCAGAATGTTGGTGAGGTGCCAGGGACTTGTGACATGCCAGTGATTCTCAGGGAGAAGCCTGGGCTTTTACAAGAAGAGAGGAAGGAAACCCTGGCCACTTCCAAACCTACCTGAACAAGCACATAAATGATCGCAAGAGGAATGACAACGAGGATGAAGACTGGGGTGGCCATGCAGATCATGATAAGGGTGCTGATTATCCCCAGAAAGCACAGAAGCCAGCTGCGCAAGGACCCGGGGAGGATGTCATCCACTGTGGAGATGTCCTAGGAATGCAGAGTTAGGAGAGATGGTATACCAATGAATCCCCAAGACATTTTACATCGTCCCAATTCCTGCAGGCCAGTGACCCCCTTATTCAATCACTTCATAATATTCATTTGCGCTAGACTGGACTGTTCACCCCAGTAACCAGTAGATTTTCTGCTATTGCATCATCTTTCTAAATATGTCTGAACATATCAGGCAGTGATCTTTCACCTTTATCAATAGAGTTGGCAAAAGTTTTTACTTTTCTTGAGAAATGTCATTTGTCAAACTTATTAAACCATTCACAATCACCATAAGCTAATAGAGCCTTACAAGTTAATCCTTTCCCATTTCCAAGCCACTTTAGTTATTTTAATTTTACACAAGTCCTAATTTTATTGAGTACTTGGCACAGATCCTAGAACCTAACAGGTATTCAAGAAATATTTGTTTGGAGGCTATTGTGAACCAGCCCGGTCACCTACCCTTGACGGAAGAGCCATCCTGCACCTGATAAGTTTTACCCTCTGCCAAGCATAGAGCTTCGAGGAATGTGGGGTTGACTGTGTCCCTGACTGGCCAGCATTCTAACCAAGGAACTCAGAGGTGACAGACAGATCTTACTGCCATATTGCCTTCATGTCACGTTGAATAAATGAACAAAATGATCAGAGGGATAAATGGATAGATGGATGAATGAATGAGAACATGCTTAGGAATCCTGGTTTACATTTTGCATTGCCTTTGCCTAGATTACATAGGGTTTTAGGATTATATTGACCCTAGGACTAATAATATGTGGGTACTGAAGTGATTCCAAATTATTGCCAGAGTGTCCCAAACTGGCTCAAGGATAGCACAGTCTCCCAAGAAAGTCCTGAATCATCTATATTGCCTATGTCTAACTTACCATTCCCAAAGTCAGAAGGAGGGGGGAAGATGGTGGAGTAGGAAGCTGCAGAAATCAGTCCCTCCACCAAAACAACTACTAAACAGGCAGGACATGTTTGAAACAACTATTTTGAAATCCCAGAGTTCAGGAGAAGACTGTACGGCATCCAAGAAAAGGGGGAGGAAGAGGCTGGTAAATTATAGTAAATACAGTAAATTGCTCTCTCTGTGCAGTTGACAGTGGCTATTGCCCATCCCACTCACAGCAGGCAGCAGTGGGGCCTGGCCCCTGGCACAGCTTGCTGGTGCCAGAGAGGGACATAAAAATCTATTGCCACAATACTGTGGCAGGGGAGGTGGGGGGTGGGGGGTGGGGGGGGGGAGGGCAGTGCGTAGGCTGACCAGTAATTTCTGCTTTCGATTTGCCACTTTGCACCGTGGGCAGCTCGCCTCTGAGGGCAGTCATTGCTCCAGCCTGACCTGGACAAAGGTGACAGAGGAGACTTAAAGATGCTACACTTCCTCGGAACTGCAGAGGACAGTTGAAGGGCTGCATCTGTTGGCTGGGGCCGAGCCAAGAAGGCCCAGCTTTGGGAATCTGTGGAAGAACCTCCTGGTTCCCCTCCTGGTCCCTCCTTAAGCCCCAACCCAGGGCCGTTTGGAAGCAGCTCCCTTTTGTGGGTCCCTCTGGGAGAGACTGACTTGGGTAACCCCTCTCCAGCGTGCTGCACCTCCTAGAACTTACCCTCTAGGCAAAAACCTCTTGAGACAAGGAAAGTATGTAGTGTAAGAAACAATCAAGGGACTTCCAGGAAGATGGTGGACTAGAAAGACACGGGACCCTCTTCTCCTCCAGAAAAATAGCTAGAGGATAGGCTGACACAGCCTGAGAAAAGATCTTCTAGGGTTTAGGGCACCAGGTGAAGGCTGGACACCACCCAGAGGAGAGAGGGACAAAGGAGGGGAATCGTGCCGACAGAACTCTGAGTTAAACCAGCGGCTGCTGCAGGTGGCATTCTCCCTTACACCACAGGCACTTTAGAACACTCAGGCCTCTGGTCCTGTGGCTATAGACAAAGGGGGCCCCAGGGATCCACCACCCCAGGAAAGGGGAGACAGAGGGACACGGTCGAAGGCTAACTCAGCTTCTGACCCACAAATTTGGTCTGCTGTGTGCCACCAGCCTATGCAGGCTGGGTGGGACCACACCATGGTTTGTCTTGGGAGCTGGCAAGGGGCTAAAGGTGTATGACCATCCCAATCTCCTTCTCTACTAGCCGGAACTGATTGTTGAGGACTCTGAGGTGAGTGGAAATATTTCCTACCCAGGAAAAGGGAGGGGGCTACCAGAGAAGGCTGGAGAAGTGTCTCTGAGAACGTTTGAATTATAAGGCTCTTGGGCTCCAGGCAAGAAGCTTTATCACATTGATCCAGTCTGTGTTGTAAAAAACATACTCCTACCAGGCATTGAACTGAGAGGGCTGTCAAAGACCGCCATCTGGCAAATCAAGGAAGTGCATGTGAGAAAATTAAAAATAAGTAAGAGAGGCTTTTTCCAATCTTTATAGCCTCCCTCCCCAAGGCCCTAGGAAGCAGGTCTGTAACCAATTACTGGGTCCAGGGCCCAGTTTTGAGCAATTAACAGGGACGGTCCTAACAATCCAGGTCAAGCCAAGAATCAAAGAATAGCAGTAACACACAGCGTCCTGCCACTAAACCCCTACAAAAGAGAAAGAAATTGAGTATCTGAATAAACTACATCCTAATCAGATGGCTAGACATCAGGAAAAAAATTACAAGCCATACTAAGAAAATAGAAGACATGGCCCAAGAAAAGGAATAGATCAAAGCCCCAGAAGCAATGCAGGATTTGAGAGAACTAATTAGCAAGATGCACACAAATTTCCAAAATCAAATTAATGAGATGAAAGACAATATGGCTAAAGAGATAAATGACATCAAGAAGACACTAAGGGAGTGCAAAGAAGAATTTGAAATCCTGAACCAAAAAGTAACAGAGCTCATGGGGAATAAAAAACACAATAGATGAGATTAAAAAAAAACCCAAAACATTAGAATAATTAGAGTTCACTCTATTATGTTTAATGTTAAATGTTTGTAAGCTTAATGGATTTTAGTAAAATTATTTTTTTGTTGTAAGAATTAAATGAGGTATTAGAATCTCATTTTAAACCCTGAATTAGGTTCTAAAATCAGGTTCTATATAAACTGCTCCTATGTTGTCATTCCAATGAGCCTGATTGAGTATATGAGACCATATACATAAACAATGAAATTCTAAAGGTTTAGATCTGGGACACTTAATACATGTGAAGTGGGAATTCAGAGAATAAGAAGTTAATGTTGACTGAAATAAACATAGATTTTGTTGGTCAGGTAATTCTCTTTTGGTCTTTTGCATTTGTGAGCTTTGCACCCTCTACCCTTTGTTCCAGACAATCATTTCAAGGATGTTTGTAAAGTGAAAAGCCTTGGAAGATAGAGATAGTGATTCACTGTGGAGCAAAGAGCAGGTATGATTACTGCATAATTTAATAAAAATAATGTTTTCCTTTGAAGCATATGGCAGACATGCTCATTACCCATTATAAAAGATTTGGTTTCCCTAAACTCAAGGTTCTTCTCCTGTGATGCAAACCACTATATACACACTCTTTGAATCACCCTATGGAAATTGGGACTAAGAGAACTGGTGCAAAAATGATGATATTCTGGTACTTCTAGTGCTGTGAGTAATAAATCATTCATTGTTTCTGGAAAAAAAAAAAGAAACCAGTAGAGGTATACAACAGCAGACTTGAAATGGTAGAAGAAAGAATAAGTGATACTGAAGACAGAACAGCTGAAATTGAAGAGAGAAAAAAACAGAAAGAGCAAAGAATGGACAAAAATTGAGCAGGGGCTCAGAGAGTTGAATGACAACACAAAATATAACAATATACCTGTCGTGGGAGTTCCAGAAGGAGAAAAGAGGGAATGGGAGCAAAAAGAGTATTTGAAGAAATAATAGATTTCCCAACTCTCATGAAGGAAATGAACTTAAATGTTCAAGAAGCATACCATATCCCAATCAGAATAAATCCAAATAGACCTACTCCAAGACACATACTACTCAGAATATCAAATGTCACAGATAAAGAGAAAATTCTCAGAGTAGCAAGAGAGAAGCAAACCATTACATACAAGGGAGGCCCAGTAAGATTTAGCCTGGATTTCTTAGCAGAAACCATGGCGGTGAGAAGACAGTGGTATGATACAACTAGGATACTGAAAGTGAAGAACTTCCAGTTGAGAATTCTTTATCCAGCAAAATTACCCTTCAAATATGAAGGTGAGTATAAAATATTCGCAAACAGAAACTAAGAGAGTTCATAAAAATGAATCCACCTTTGCAGGAAATATTAAATGAAGCCTTAGAACCTGAAATAAAAAGACAAGAGAGATCAGCCTGGAGGAGAGTATAGAAGAAAGAATATCAGAAGGGAAAACTAAGAGAATAAAAAGGCAGACAAAACTATGATATGACATATGAAAACCAAAGAAAAAAATGGTGGAAGTAAATAACACATTTAAGGTAATATCATTGAATGTGATTGGGTTAAACTCCCCAATCAAAAGATACAGACTGACAGAATGGATTAAAAAAACACACAACAACCCAACCATGAGCCTTCCATATGCTGCTTACAAGAAACTCACCTTAGACCCAGGGATGCAAAATGGCTCAAAGTGAAAGGTTGGAAAACAATAACTCCATGCAAACAGTAAAGAGCAGGGCTAGCTATACTAATGTCAGACAAAACAGACTTTAAATGCAAAAATGTTATAAGATATATAGAAGGACATGATATATTAATAAAAGGAGCAATCCACCAGGAAGATATCAGTCATAAATATCTATTTTATGGGCCTCAGGGGGCCCCAAAATACATGAAAGAAACTCTGGCAAAACTGGAGGGAGAAACAGACATCTCTATAATAACTGCTGGGAACTTCAACATTCCACTCATATCATTAGATAGGACAACTAGACAGAAGATCAACAAGGAAACAGAACTTGACTAATATGATGAACTAGTTAGAATGCTGCATCCAATCTCAGTGGATTATACATTTTTCTCAAATGCCATGGATCTTTCTCCAAGATAGACCACATGTTAGGGAGCAAGGCAGCTCTCAAAATACATAAAAAGATTAAAATTATACAAAGCACCTTCTCTGATCATAATGGAATGAAGATGGAATCAATAATAGGCAAGAAACCCTCTTGTTAGAGATGTGGAATGGACACAACCATTCCAAGGTTCACAGGATGGAGGAATAAAGTATGGATTAGAGTGGACTTACTGATAATCTATTCATGAACTATTGTGATTAGTAATGGAAGAAAATGTGGCATTGGTATGGAGAAAGTGGCCATGGTAGCTGCTGGGGGTAGGGAATGAGAGGAAGAGATGAGATGTGGAGGCATTTTCGGGACTTGGAGTTGTCCTGGGTGATGCTGTGGGGACAGTTACCGGACACTGTATGTCCTCCCATGGCCCACTGGGTGGAACGTGGTAGAGTGTGGACTATGATGTGGACATTTACCATGAGGTGCAGCGGTGCTCTGAGATGTATTCACCAAATGCAATGAATGTCTCATGATGATGGAGGAGATTGTTGTTATGGGGGGAGGAGTAGCATGGGGGGGGGTATATGGGGACCTCATATTTTTTTAACGTAATATTTAAAAAATAAAGACAAAAAAAAATAGGCAGGAAAAAATTAAATTCACAAATATGTGGAGGCTAAACAACACACTTCTAAATAATCAGTGGGTCAAAGAAGAAATTGCAAGTGAAATCAGTAAATATATATATATATATTTTTTTTTAAAGATTTATTTATTTATTTACTCCCCCCCTCCCCCTGTTGTCTGTTCTCTGTGTCTTTTTGCTGTGTCTTGTTTCTTTGTCCGCTTCTGTTGTCGTCAGCGGCACGGGAAGTGTGTGCGGCGCCATTCCTGGGCAGGCTGCACTTCCTTTCGCGCTGGGCGGCTCTCCTTACGGGTGCACTCTTTGTGCGTGGGGCTCCCCTACACGGGGGACACCCCTGCATGGCGTGGCTCTCCTTGCGTGCATCAGCACTGCGCATGGGCCAGCTCCACACGGGTCAAGGAGGCCTGGGGTTTGAACCGCGGACCTCGCATGTGGTAGACGGACACCCTAACCACTGGGCCAAGTCCGTTTCCCTAGTAAATATATTGAGACAAATGAAAACAAGAACACAACTTATCAAAACTTATGGAATAGAGTGAAGGCAGACTTGAGAGGGAAATTTTTAGCCTTAAACACCTATATTAAAAGAGAAGAAAGAGCTAAACTCAAAGATTTAACTGAACAACTAGAGAAACTAGAAAAGGATCAACAAATCAATCCCAAAACAAGCAGAAGGAAAGAAATAATAAAGGTTACCACAGAAATAAATAAAATTAAGAACAAAAAACAATAGAGAAAATCAACAAAATAAAAAACTGGTTCTTTGGGAAGATCAATAAAATTGACAAACCCCTAGCTAGACTAACCAAAAAAAAAAAAAAAGAGAGAGAGAGAGAGAGAAGATGCAAATAAATACAATCAGAAGTAAAAGGGGAGGGGGGAGTTACAAATGACCCCACAAAAATAAAAAGGATCATAAGAGGATATTATGAGAAACTATATGCCAACAAACTAGACAACCTAGATGAAATGGACAAATTCCTAGAAATGCACAAACAACTTACACTGCTGCTACAAGAAATACAAGAACTTAACAAACCAATCATATGTAAAGAGATTGAATCCATCATAAAAAGTCTCCTAAGAAAGAAAACTCCAGGACGAGATGGCTTCACAGGTGAATTCTGCTGATCATTTTGAAAAAAATTAATACCAATCCTGTTTTAACTCTTCCAAAAATTTGAAGAGGAAAAATTACCCAACATATTTATGAAGCCAACATCACCTTAATACCAAAGCCAGATAAACATACTACAAGAAAAGAAAATTTCAGACCAATCTCTCTAATGAAGATAGATGCAAAAATTCTCAACAAAATATTTGCAAATCGAATCCAACAGCATATCAAAAGACTTATACATCATGATCAAGTGGAATTTATTCCTGGTATGCAGGGCTGGTTCAACATAAGAAAATCAATCAACATAATACACCACATTAACGAAAAAGGAAAAAACCTACATGATAATCTCAATCAATGCAGAAAAGACATTTGACAAAACTCAGAATTTTTTAAATAAAAACACTTCAAAAGATAGGAATAGAAGGAAAATTCCTCAATATGATAAAAGGCACATATGAAAAACCCACAGCCAACATCATATTCAATGGTGAAAGTTTGAGAGCTTTCCCTCTAAGATCGGGAGCAAGACAAGGATGCCCGCTGTCACCATTGTTATTCAATATTGTACTAGAAGTTCTAGCTAGGGTAATTAGACAAGAAAAATATATTAAAGGCATCCAAATAGGAAAAGAGGAAGTAAAACTCTGTTTATAGATGAGATGATCCTGTATTTAGAAAATTCTGAAGTATCCATGACAAAGTCACTTGAGCTAATAAATGAGTTCAGCAAAGTGACAGGAAAAAAGATCAACACACAAAAATCAGCAATGTTTTTGTACACTAGTACTGAACTATCTGAGGAAGAAATCAGGGGGAAATGCCATTGACAATACAAAAAGACTCAAATACCTAGGAATTAATTTAACCAAAGAAATACAGGATCTATACACAGAAAACTACAAAACAGTGCTAAAAGAAATCAATGTGTTTATGGATTGGAAGAGGAAATATTGTGAAGCTGTCAATCCTACCCAAACTGATTTAGAGATTCAATGCAATACCAATCAAAATTCCAAAAGCCTACTGTACAGAATTAGTAATGGCAATTACCAGATTCATTTGGGAGGGAAAGTTCAACCGAATAGCCAAAAGCATTCTAAAAAAGAAGAGCAATGTGGGAGGAATTTCACTGCCTGACCTTGAAATATATTACAAAGCTACAGCAGTCAAAACAGCATGGTACTTGCATAAAGAAAAATGCATCGATCAGTGGAATAGAATTGAGAGTCCAGAAGTAAACCCTAACCTATACAGTCAACTGACTTTTGACAAACCTACCAAGTCCATGTTAACGGGACAAAACAGTCTGTTCAACAAATGGTGCTGGGGGAACTGGATAGTCAAAAGAATGAAAGAGGATCCTTATCTCACTCCCTAAACAAGAACCAACTCTAAATGGATCAAAGACCTAAATATAAAAGCCAGTTCCATAAAAATACTGGGAAAAAAAATGTAGGGAAACATCATCAAGACCTTGTAGGAGGTGGTTTCTTGGGCCTTATATGTGCAACAAAAGAAAAAATGACCCTCCTCAAATTTAAACACTTTTGCACCTCACAGAGCTTTTCAAAAGAGTGAAAAGGCAGCCAACTCAATGGGAGAAAACATTTGAAAATCACATGTCCAATAAGGGTTTAATATGCAGGATATATAATAAAATGTTACAACTCAACAATTAAAAGACAAACGATTCAAAAAGAGTCCCTTCTCTTTCAAGACAAAAGACTTGAATAACTTTTGTCCAAAGAAGAAATACAAATGGCAACATGAAAACTTGCTCAACATCACTAATGATTAAGGAAATGCAAATCAAAACAATGAGATAACATTTCACACCCATCAGAATGGCCACTATTAAAAAGACAGAGAACTACAAGTGTTGGAGAGGATGTAAAGAGATAGGAGCACTGATTCACTGTTCTTGGGAGTGCAGAATGGTACAGCCACTGTGGAGGTGTTTGGCAATTCCTAAAGAAGTTGAATACAGACTTGCCATGTGACCCTGCAATACCACTGTTGAGTATATACCCAGAAGAACTGAGAGCAGTGACACAAATAGACATCTGCACAGCTGTGTTCATTGAAGTGTTATTCACAATTGCCAAAAATTGGAAACAACTCAGGTGTCCATCAACAGATGAATGGATATACAAACTGTGGTCTATTCACACAATGGAATATTATGCAGCTGTAAGAAGAAATGAAGTCATAAAGCATATGACAACATGGAAGAACCTGGAGGATATTGTGTTGAGTGAAGCAAGCCAGACAGAAAAGGACGAATACTGTATGACTGTGTTACTATGAACCAAATATATTGTGTAACATATTGTATGATTTTTAAAAATTGTATAAATATCCAGTACATTTAATAGAAAAAAAATTTACTTTGTCAGATATTAATATAGCCACTCCAAGTTTTAATACAAGATAAAAAGAAAAAAAGAAACAATTGAGGCAGATGACCTCAGGCAAAGGCTTACCTGTTTTAAATCCTACCCAGGAGAGGTAGAGGATCTGTTTCCTGGGTAGCAGAAGGGCCATTCAAATTGCTTTAAACAGAGGAACTCCTCAGTCCACTAGCAAGTACAAATCCAGGACAAGACACAGGTCCAGAAAAGAAAAGGAGGACGCTGCACTCTGCACTTGCCTTGAGTTGACTATCTTTTTTTTTTTTTTTTAAGCCAACCTTTTTTTTTCTTTATTCATTTTTTAAATATTACATTCAAAAAATATGAGGTCTCCATATAACCCCCACCCCCCCTCACCCCACTACTTCCCCCACAGCAACATTCTCCTCTATCATCATGACACATCCATTGCATTTGGTGAATACATCTCTGAGCATCACTGCACTCATGGTCAATGGTCCACATCATAGCCCACACTCTCCCACGTTCCATCTAGTAGGCCATGGGAGGACCTACAATGTCCGGTAATTGTCCCTGCAGTGCCACCCAGGACAACTCCAAGTCCCCAAAACGCCTCCACATCTCATCTCTTCCTCCCATTCCCTACCCCCAGCAGCCACCATGGCCACTTTCTCCACTCCATTTGAGCTGACCATCTTGATAGGAGAGCTGAACTCTGATGGAGAGCACCAGCCAATGCAAAGCCAATTTGCAAATACAGTAAAAGGTCTTTTTTGTTTAAGTTTGCTTGGTTTTGTTAGCTCCTGACACTCAAGAAAATCTCAGTCATATCACCAGCTAGTACAAACTCAAGGAACAGATATCTCAGGAAATAAAACCCAGAGTTAACACTTAAAAATATTAAAATGTACAGTGTGCAACCAAAAATTACAAGGCAAACAAAGAAACAAGAAATGAAAGCCCATCTAAAGGAAGAGGATAAAAATCTAGAGAATATCAGTGCAGAGGACCAGACTGTGGGGAAGCAGACATGGCTCAACTGATGGAGTGCCTGCCTGCCATATGGGAGATCCAGCGTTCAAACCCAGGGCCTCCTGGCCCATGTGGTGAGCTGGTTTATTCACAACGCTGCTGCACACAAGAAGTGCCATGCCACACAGGGGTGTCCCCCATGTAGGGGAGCCCCACACACAAGGAGTGCACCCTGCATTGAGCTACCCAACATGAAAAAAAGCACATCCCTCCCAGGAGTGGTGCTGCACACATGGAGAGCTGATGAAGCAAGATGATGCAACAAAAAGAAACACAGATTCCTGGTGCTGCTCAGAATGCAAGCAAACCCAGAAGAACACACAGCAAATGGACACAGAGAGCAGACAACGGGGGGGGGGGGGGGGGGGGGAGAAGGGAGAGAAATAAAATAGAAATAAAATAAATCTTAAAAAAAACAAACACCAGACTGTGTACATACTAGACAAAGACTTAAAAAACAATGATCTTCAATATGCTTAAGGAGATGAAAGAAAATACAGAGAAAAACTAAAGGATATCAGGAAAAGAATGAATGAACAACATGAGAATATCAGTAAAGAGATATCAAATTTTAAAAATTAACCAACAGACCTACTGGAGTTGAAGACCACAATAACTGAAATGAAAAATTCTCAGAAAGGTTTCAACAGCAAATTGGAGCTGGAAGAAGAAAGAATTAGTGAACTCAAAGACCAGACAATTGAAATGAGTCAGGCTGAGGAGGAGAAAGAAAAAAGAACTATAAAAAGAGAATAATCTAAGAAACCTTTGGGATACCATCAAGCATACTAATATATGCATTTATGGAAGTCCCAGAAGGAGAAGAAAGTGACAGAAGGAATATTGAAAGTAATAATGACTGAAAACTTCCCAAACTTAGCAGAATACATGAAGATGTAGCTCCAAAGAGCCCAGAGAACACTAAACAGGATAAACCTGAAGGAAAAAAAAAATCCCTTTTTCACTTAATAATCAAACTATCAATAGCAAAGGATAAGGAGAAAGACTTCTGGAAACTACAAGAGAAAAGAAATGTGCAATGTACAAGAGAGTCCCAATTAGATTAAGTGTCCATTTCTCATGAGAAACCATGGAGGCCAAAGGGCAGTTGAAATATTTAAAGTGCTGAAAGAAAACATTTTCTAACCAAGAATTTTATAGCCAGGAAGACTTTCTTTTAAAAATGAGGGAGATTAAGACATTCCCAGATAAACAAAAGCTAAGGGAGTTTATCACCACTAGAGCTTCCCTACAAGCAATCTTAAAGGGATTTCTTCAGATTGAAAGGATAGGACACTAGAAAGTAGTTCAAAGTGTCATAAAGAATGAAGATCTCTGGTAAAAGTACCCATTTGGGTAGTAGAAAATACGAGTATAATTGTGTTGTGTTTTTTTGTATGTAATTCTATTTCTCACTTCCTATAGGTGCAATATGTGAATGCATAAAGGTAATGATAAATCTATGGCTGGTACATTTAAAGTACAAAGACATAATTTGTAACAAGTGAAAAAAAGGTGGGGATGGGTATAGGAACGGTGTATGTGTATGCTATTGAAGTCAAGTTAGTATCAAATCAAATATGATTGTTGTGATGGTTTGAAGCTGTATGGACTTCAGAAAAATTTGCTCTTAAAGTTAATCCACTCCTGTGGGTGTGGACCCATTGTAAGTAGGATTTTTGGTAAGGAGGATATTTCTTTTTATGATTTATTTTATTTACTTAATAAATAAATAAAATAAATGTAAATAAATTTATTTTATTTATTTAATAAATAAATAAAATAAATGCAAATATTGTTTGCATTTGGTATGTCCATTGTGTGCTCACCTTCCTTTTTTAGGAGGCATCAGGAACTGAACCTGGGACCTCACATGTTGGAGGGAGGTGTCTAATCACTTGAGTCACCCCCACTCCCTGCTTTGTTGTGTCTCTCGTTATGTTTTTCCTCCTTGTGTCTCTTGTTGTGTCATCTTGTCACATCAGCTTGCTGTGCCATCCCAACGCATCAGCTTGTCTTCTTTAGGAGGCACTGGGAACCAAACTTGGGACCTCCCATATGGTAGGCAGCAGCTCAATCACTTGAGCCACATCTTCTTCCCTGGTGAGTAGGATATTAACTTAAGATGTGACCCACCTCATTCAGGGTCCTCTTACTGGAGTCCTCTCTAAGAGGTTGAAATTCAGATGAAGAGAGAGCATGCCATGGAAATAAGAAGCTGAAAGCAACAAAATCCAGAAGAAAAGGGAGAGAGCAGCAGATGCCACCATATGCCTTGCCATATGACAGAGGAGTCCAGAATCACTGGCAGCCAGTCTTTGGGGAGAAAGCATTGCCTGATGATGCCTTGATTTGGACATTTTTCTCAGCTTCAAAATTGTAAGCTTGTAAGTTAATAAATTCCCACTTATAAAGCTGACCTAGTTCACAGAATCTGCATTTTGGCAGCCTAGCAAGCTAAAACAATTGTTATATATTTAGGATGTTAAATTTCAACCCCATATTCAGGGGAGGAACACTGGTGTGGGGTGTTATTGGTGGGGGATATATGGTTTGGAGGGAGTTCTCCAGGGCAGGTATATAGGGTATATAAAAATGTTTGGATATTCGTTGGATATTGTCATAGTAGTTAGAGTTACAAATGACAACTGAGGAAGTGCTGAGTTCCTAGCCAGGGGAGCTGTCACATTCCCAATGGAACAGCAACAATCCCCCAAGTGCAAGGGCAAAGACCAGTGAAGAAGGGTGGTCCAAAGATGAGCCCTTGATACTGATGACTATACTTATGAGCCTGTGTGCCTGAAATTTCAACTAGGCCTAGAGCTGCAGGGTGCCAACGGTTACCTCTTGAGAGCCTCCATATTGCTCAAATGTGGCCACTCTCTAAGCCAAACTCAGCATGTAAATGCATTACCTTTCCCCCAGCATGGGACATGACTCTCAGGGATGAGCTTCCCTGGTGCCAAGGGATTACTACCAATCACCAGTTCGCGATGCAACTAGAAAAAGACCTTTAATAAAAGGGGGAAATAGTAAAGACAAATGAGTTTATATGGCTAAGAGACTTCAAAATGAGTTGGGAGGTCATCAGAGGGGTTGTGCTTATACATGTCTCAGCAGAATCCTAGAGACAGCCAAAGTAGATACAACCGCAGGTACTGGTGCTCCTGAGGGCTACAGAGACACACAGGTTCTGTGGTCATGGAAGATGGCTCTGGAGTTCAGTGCCTTGACAGTGGGCTCTACTTTGGAATTTGTGCTCCTGAGTGTGATGGAGGTGGACTCAGATGTGACCTTTCTACACATGCCTCTACTGTCACTTTTACTGAACCTGTGGTTGACTCTGGGGTTCGTGTATACTCAGAATACTTGAATCTTTGGACTGGCCATGTGCCAGCTGGGCCCTGAGCCTCAGAAGAGTTGCAATTCCTACTCTCCAGTTTGTTGGTCTTACCCAGGTCAGCTAACAGGGAGATGAAGATGGTTAACCACCACACCAGGGAACTGGGAGTGCCTACAACTGTAGGCAGGAAAATTGCATCCATCACCATGTGGGACCTAAACTCCCTCTTGATTTAGAGGTGTAGTGGACATCACCATCCCAGGGTCTACAGGATGGAGGAATAAAATATGGATTAGAGTGGACTTAATGGTATTCTACTATAGAACTATTGTGACTCTAGCAATGGAAGAAATTGTATCATTGATGTGGAGACAGGGCAGGGAGAGGGAAGATGAGGTGTGATGTGGGGGCATTTTCAGGACTTGGATGTGTCCTAAATGATATTGCAGGGACAGGTGCTGGACATTATATATCCTGCCATAAACCACTGAGTGTACTGAGGAAGAGTGTAAACTACAATGTAAACTATAATCAATGTGGTGCAGCAGTGCTTCAAAATGTATTCACCAAATGCAATGAATGTGCCACACTGATGAAAGAGGTTGTTGATGTGGGAGGAGTGGAGTGGGGTGTGGGGTATATGGGAACCTCTATTTTTTTTAATGTAACATTTTTTGTGATTTATGTATCTTTTAAAAAAGACAATTAAAAATAATTTAAAAACTACTTAAAATTTTTTAACCCCATGTTAACACAACGAAAATATATGAAAAATATATTCAGATATAAATGAGAAGGGACTCATATTTATTTGATTTTTTGATACAACATGAAAAAATCAAATAAATATGAAAGTAGATATTAATATAAGAACTGAGGGACAAAAAAATGTGTAAGACTTACGGAGACCAAATAGCAGAATGGCAGAAGAAAGTCCTGCATTATCAGTAGTGACTTTAAATGTAAATGCATTCAACTCTCCAGTCAAAAGGCAGAGATTGGTAGAATGGATAAAAAAGCATGACTCATCTATATGCTGTTTACAAGAGACTCACCTTAAATTCAAACCTTAAATTCAAAGACATAAGTTGGTTGAAAGTGAAAGGATGGAAAAAAAATACCATATAAGTAGTAACCAAAAAAGCTATACTATATGGTAATTCTATATTGACAAAGGGTTCAATTCAACAAGAAGATGTAACAATTATTACAATTATATATACATATATGTACCTAATAGTAGAGCCCCAAAATGTATTAAGATGGAAGAAATAAACATTTCTGTATTAACAGTAGGAGATTTTAATGCACTTTCAGTACATTTTCAATAACGGATAGTACATGTAGATCAATAGGGAAATAGAAGACTTGGATGATACTCTAAACCAACTAGATCTAACAGACATATATGAAACACTTCACACAACAACAATAGAATACAAGTTCTTCTTGAGTGCACATAGATCATTCTCCAAGAGAGACCGTATTTTAGGTCACAAAACAAGTCTCAATAATTTAAAAATACTGAAATTAGACAATGTTTCTTCTCCCCCCACAATGGTACAAAGCTACAAATCAATCACAGAAGAACAAATGGAAAATTCATAAATATGTGGAAATTAAACAATGTACTCTTAAACAACTAATGGGTTAAAGGGGGATCATAAGGGAAATTAAGAAATATCTTGAGGCAAATGAAAATGAAAATAAATGAACCAAAATGTATGGAATGCATCTAAGGCAGTGCTGAGAGGGAAATATATAGCTCTCAATGCTTTCATTGAAAAAGAAGAAAGCTTTCAAATCAGAGACCTAATCTCAAAACTAGAAGAACTAGACAAAGCAGAACAAACTAAACCCAAAGCAAGCAGAAGGAAGGAAATAATGAAGATTAGAGCAGAGATAAATGAAATAGAATTTTTAAAAAATTGATAATCAACAAAATCATAAGTTGGTTCTTTAAAAAAACTAATGAAATTGACAAATCTTAGGCTAGCTAATGAAGAAAAGGAGAGAAGACAAAAATTAACTAAAATCAAAAATGAAAAAGAGAACTTTATTATTGGGCTCACTGAAATAAAAAGGCATATAAGAGGATACTATAAACAATTGTATACCAACAAATTAGATAACCTAGATGAAATGGACAAATTCCTAGAAACACACAAACTACCTCCACTGACACAAGAAGAAACAGAAGATCTCAACAAACCAATAATTAGTAAGAGATTCAATCAGTCATCAAACACCTCCCAATAAATAAAAACCCAGGACTAGATGGCTTCACAGGGGGATTTTACCAAACATTCCAAGAAGAACTGACACAAATTCTGTTCAAATTCTTCCCAAAAAAATTGAAGAGAGGGGGGAAACAGATGTGGCTTAAGTAGTTGGCACCTGCCTACCACATGGGAGGTCCCGGATTTGGTTCCTGCTGCCTCCTAAAGAAGATGAGCAAGACAGTGAGCTGATGCAATGAGGAGACACAAGAAGAGACACAACAAGCAGGGAGCAGAGGTGGCTAAAGTGATTGGGTGCCTCCCATCCACATTGGAGGTCCCAGGTTCAGTTCCCAGTGCTTCCAAAAAAAAAAAAAAAAAAGAAGATGAACACAGACAGCACACAATGAACAGACTCAGAGAGCAAACAGCAAGTGCAAACAGTGAGGGGGAGGAGAAATAAATAAAATCTTTAAAAATTTTTTTTGAGGGGGAAATACTTCATAATTTATTCTACAAGGTCACCCTCACCCTCATACCAAAGCCAGAAAAAAATTACAGAAGGAAAGAAAATTACAGACCAATATCACTTATGTAAATAGATGCAAAAATCCTTAGCACAATCTAGCAGACTGAATCCAACAGCACACTAAAAGATTTATTTAGCTGTTTGATCTAATGTAAGGGGGAAATAGAAAGGAGAAATGAGTTTATATGCCTATGAGTCTCTAAAAAAAAAAAAAAGAGTCTGGAGGCTGTCAGAAGGATTTCCCTTATGCACAACTGAGCAGAGTCTAAGAGACAGATAAAGTAGATACAATCCCCAGGTATTGGTTCCTTTGAGGGCTAAAGGGACCCACGGGTTCTACGGTCTTGGCAGATAGGGTTCACTGCCATGTCAGATGGCCCTTCTATGGAGCTGGTGTTTCTGCGTGATGAAACTGGACCCAGAGGGGATCTCTTTTCATAAGACTATCATGCTACTTTACTGGAATTGTAGTTGGTATTGGGGTTTAAGATATATTTAGGGGATTGAATCTTTTTACTGACAATATGGTAGCCAGGCCCTGAGCCTCAACAGACTCCAGCTCCTACAATCTGAATTATTGGACTCACCTCACTCAGCTAAGATGGAGTTGAAGAAGGGCAACCACCACACCATGGAGCCTAGAGTGCCTACAACTGAAAGCAGGAGGATTGCATCCAGTAACCATGTGGAATCTGAGCCTCCTCTTGACATAGAGGTGCAACGGACACAACCAATCCAAGGACCTCAGAGAAAAGGTGGCAATGGAGTGGGAAAAGTGGACATGGTGGCTGATGGGTATGGGGAATGGCAGGAAGAGATGAGATGTGGAGGCGCCTTTGGGACTTGGAGTTGCCCTGGATGGTGCTTCAGGGGCAATCACCGGACATTGTAAATCCTCCCAGGGCTCACTGGATGGAATGGGGGAGAGTGTGGGCCATGATGTGGACCAATGACCATGAGGTGCAGAGATACCCAGAGATGTACTTACCAAATGCAATGGATGTGTCATGATGATGGGAGTGAGTATTGCTGGGGGGGGGGGGAGGGGTGCGGTGGGGGTGGTGGGCTCGAATGGGACCTCATATATTTTTAATGTAATATTTTTACAAAATCAATAAAAAATAAAAAATAAAAATAAAAATAAAAAAATAAAAGATTTATTTAGCATGACCAAGTGGGATTTATCCCAGGTATGCAAGGGTAGTTCAACATAAGAAAATCAATTAATGCAATATACTGCACTAACAGAATGAAGGGGGAAAAACCCACATGATCATTTCAATTGGTGCAGAAAAGGCATTTGACAAAATACAGCACTTTTTCTTGATAAAAAACATTAGAACACTAGGAATAGAAGAAAACTTCCTCAGCATGATAAAGGGCACAAGTCAGAAGCCCATAACTAATATTCTACTTAATGGTGAAAGACTGAAAGCCTTCCCTCTTAAGATCAGGAACAAGACAAGGATGCCCACTGTCACCACTGTTATGCAACATTGTACTAGAAGTTCTCACCAAGGCAATTAGGCAAGAAAAAGAAATAAAAGGCTTCCAAATTGGAAAGGAGGAAGTAAAATTTTCTCTATTTGTAGATGACATGATCCTATGTAAAGAAAATCCTGAACAATTCTCAACAAAACTCCTAGAGCTGCTAGAACTAATAGATGAAGTCAGCAAAGTGGTAGTACAAGATCAATACTCGAAAATCAGCAGTGTTTTTATACACAAGCAATGAACAACCTGAAGAAGAAATCAAGAAAAAAATTCCATTTACAACAGCAACTAAAGGAGTCAATTATCTAACCAAGGATGTAAAGGAATTGTACATGGAAAACTATAAAGCATTGCTAAAAGAAATCAAAGACTAAATAAATGGAAGGACTTTCTGTGTTCATGAATTGGAAGACTAAATATTATTAAGACATCAATTCTACCCAAAGCAATTTACAAATTCCAACAGCCTTTACTGCAGAAATGGAAAAGCCAAATCAAATTTATATGGAAGGGTAAGGGGCCCTGAATTGCCAAGACCATCATGGAAAAGAAGGAATTGGAGGACTCACACTTCCCTATCTTAAAACTTATTACAAAGCCACAGTAATCAAAACGGCATGATACTATTTTGATTACTGTGCTACTAGCATAAGTGTAGGCATATAGACCAATGTAATCAAATTGAGAGTTCAAAAATCAACCCTAACATTTATTGCCTACTGATTTTTGATAAGCGGCCACAGACCACTCAGTTGGGAAAGAATAGTCTCTTCAACAAATCATGCTGGGAAAACTGGATCTCCATTTACAAAAGAATGAAGGTGGACCCTACCTCACACCAAATTAAAAATTAACTCAAAATAGATCAAAGATATAAATATGAAAACCAGAACTATTAAACTCCTAGAAGAAAACATAGGGAAGCACCTTCAGTACCTTGAGTTAGACAATTATTTCTTCGATTTTATACCCAAAGAACCAGGAACAAAAGAAAAAAAACCCAAACAAATGGGACCTCATCAAAACTGAAATCTTTTGTATTTCAAAGGACTTTATCATGAAAGTAAAATGACTGCCTACATAATGGGAGAAAATATTTGGAAACCACATCTGATAATGGTTTAATATCTAGAATATATAAAGAAATCCTTCACTCAACAACAAAAAGACAAACAACCCAATTATAACATGGGCAAACAACTTGAGTAGCCATTTCTCCAAAGAAGATATACAAATGGTCAAAAAAACACATGAGAAGACGCTCAAACCATCATTAATTGCAGCAGTTTGATATGGTTATGAATTCCAAAAATAGATATTAGATTATGTTTGTAATCTGGTCTGTACCTGGGTGGGATTAAGTTATGATTAGGGCTTTGATTGGGCCACGTCATTAGGGCACTGAGTCCCCACCTCTTGGTGGCATGGCAAGGGACAGAGTTGAGGAGTTTTTGATGTTGGAGTTTTTGATGTTGGAGTTTGACGCTGAAGACTTATGCTAGAGCCTCAGGAAGTAAGCTCACAGAGGAAAGAGAAGCAAGCCCCAGAAAGAGAGGAACTCTGAACCCAGGAAGAAGCAAGTCCTAGGAAGAGAGGAACCCTGAACCCAGAGAGAAGCAAGACCCTGGGAGGGAGGAACCCAGGAAGCCAGAACCCTCACAGAAGTCAGCAGCCATCTTGCTCCAACAGGTGAAAATAGACTTTGGTGAGGGAAGTAACTTATGCTTTACAGCCTGGTATCTGTAAGCTCCTATCCCAAATAAATACCCTTTATAAAAACCAACCAATTTCTGGTATTTTGCATCAGCACCATTTTGGTTGACTAATACATTAACCATTAAGGAAATGCAAATCAAAAGCACATGGCATTTCACACTCATTAGAATGGCTACTATTAGAAAAGCATAGAATTACAATTGTTGGAAAGGATGTGGGGAAATAAGAACACTCATTCATTGCTGGTGGGACTATAAAACAGTGAAGCTGCTGTGGAAGATAGTTTGGAGTTTCCTCAGAAAGTTAAGTATAGAGTTATCATATAACATGGCAATCCTACTTCTAAGTGTGTACCCAAAAGAATTGAAAGGGAATAGAAGTGTATTTGTACACCAGTGTTCATAGTGGAATTATTCACAATTGCCAAAAGATGGAAGCAACCCAAGTGTCCATCGACTGATGAATGCATAAACAAAATGTACTATATACACACGATGAAATATTATTTAACTGTAAAAAGGAAAGAAGTTCTGATACATGTGACCATACAGATGAAACTTGAAGTCATTATGTTGAGTGAAATAAGCCCAACATGAAAGGACAAAAATTTTATGATCTCACTGATATGAAATAATTAGAATAAGAAAACTCATTTTGAGTCAGAATATAGGATATAAGTTGCCACGGGATGGAGTGGTGGTAGGGAATAGTGAGTTAAGGGTTAAAACGTACAGAATTTCCATGTCGTATGATGGAAAGGTTTGGAGTATGGATGGTGGTGATGGTAGCCCAACATCATGAATGTAACTAACAGCACTGAATTATATATTTGAATGTGGTTAAAGGGGAAAATTTTAGGTTGTATATATGTTACTAAAATAAAATAAAATAAAATAAAAAATCCATGGAACAGCACAACACAAACATTGAACCCTAAGTTAAACCATGGACTATAGTAGATTGCAAATAACTGTAAGTCCAGTGTTGTAGAAAAAAGAATTCCTTATCAGCTACCAGTTCTATGCAGATAATTTGCAATCTTTACCAGGCACAGATTCTCCATCTTTCTTTCCTCCACCTCTTCCTCAATCTCCTCTTAAGGGCCCAACCACTGGTTCTAGATGACCCTAGTTCAAACTCTTCTTTATAGGCTTGGGCTACCTCCCATACCAAAAGTCATGATATAATTAATGACAATTTCCTTTTTTCATGGGATACAAAGGCAATTAGCAAGGCATGACTATTGTCTATTTTCCTAAGGAATTCAGAGAAAGAACTCTGTTCTTTTTTCCAGAAGATTAATTATATGTATTGCAACATGGGAAAGGACTAAGAAATTTGTAAAATTCCTGTGAGAAATTGCCCCGTCCAAAATTGTGTGCTATTAAATTCCAGAAAGCACATTTGAATCTGCTCTCAGTGACATCATGGGGCATCACTTCTGCCTCAGGGGAAGGTAATAAGTGGGCACTGGTCACCTGCCCACTTTTGAAGCAGTTACTATGCCTCCTGACCCTGACTAGCAATTCTATCTTCCACAAGCCCAATGAAATAAGGGCTGAGAGCTACTCAGACAAATGTGCCCCCTCCCTCCCAGCGAGGGCTGAAAGCTATTGATGATAGTTAAGTATTACTCAGAATTGCTTGCTCTCTGCTTCTGTTCCTGAAACTTCCATTTCAAATGCTTTAAGAATTGCTGAGGGGAAGCATATTTGGCTCAATGGATGGAGCATCTGCCTACCACATGGGAGGTCCAGTGTTCAAACCCAGGGCCTCCTTATCCAGGTGGTGAGCTGGCCCTTGCACAGTGCTGATGCACACAAGGAGTGCTGTGCCACACAGGGGTGTCCCCCACGTAGGGGAGCCCCACACACAAGGAGTGCACCCCATAAGGAGAGCCGTCCCACGCGAAAAAAGCGCAGCCTTCCTAGGAGTGGAGCTACACACATGAAGAGCTGACACAGCAAGATGACAGAACAAAAAAAGACACAGATTCCCGGTGCTGCTGACAAGAATACAAGCGGACACAGAAGAACACACAGTGAATGGACACAGAGAGCAGACAACTGGGGGGGGGGGGGGGGCAGGGAGAATCTTAAAAAAAACTATTAAAAAAAAAGAATTGCTGAGTTAGGTGCAGCCCATGGAAGACAGTTATCTACGATTTTAACATTTATTGTGTATTTCTGTGTCTAGTATGGTACTTGGCTCATAGAAGGTGCACAATAAATGTTGAATGAATGAATGAATGAATGAATGCCAGTGGTTCCAGAATCTGCAGTGGATGGAGACAATGTTTTAGAACCTCATTAAAATCATATATAGCTCTCTCCCATGAGCCAGACTTAACTCACTGATTCTTAAAGCATCTAAGAAGGAAGTTTAAGGAATGGAGGCAGAGATCAAGTAAAAGATTACCCTTCCTACCCCTTTTATTACTGTAACAGATATAAATGAAAGTGCTTTTACTTACGTTTTTCCCTCAGCAGAAAAATCCTTTTCATCCTGCTTCTTTTCATCTTACCCACCCCCTTGGCCGACATCTCCCTCGCTAACTTCCAAGAGTTAACTCAGACTTCACCTTTTCTGGCATTTCCCACCCTCAGTCACACCGTCTGAGCTAGTACCTCTTTTTCTCTGTCCCTCCTTTGTAATCCCACAACACCCTTGTACATACCATTGTAACTGGTTTGCCATATCCTATCCTAATCCTTTGATTCCTTGGCTGTCTCCCTCAGAAGACTGTGAACTCTTTGAAAGGCCAGAACTGTTCATTCCTGTATCCCCAGATCCCCCGGACCTCACAGGAAGTACTTCAAAAACATTTTCTTGATGAGTGGACAAGGAACTGGAACTGCACAGAGTCATCAAAGGTGATATGAGAATTCCTTCACTGTTAGAAATAGAAAGATTCTTAGTACATAAACACATCACCTTATAGCCCTTGAGATACTTACACCAGAAAACCTGTTCACAATCCGGCCTGAGGGTGTTGTGTCAAAAAAACTCATGGGTGCGCGAAGGACATTGTTCAGCAGTTTTCTGTGCAGGATATTTGCTGCATGGATGGTACCATGGGCACAACAGAGATTTGCTAGGAGCACAAATACACCTAGAAAGGGAATCAATTCCGTCAGTACCATGCACAGGGATCCCTGAAGACTTGTGTCAAGGACATAATGGCAAATGTTTGCCTAAGTCCAGACAAAGCACAGGGCCCAGACAGATTCCACAAGGGATGGCTGTTGTAGCCATCAGACATACCTTGTGCCAATCCCAGGGCTCCATAGACCCCGACTCTCAAGTCCCTCTGAGAGGCTGGATAGTTGGTGCTATTGAAGGTCTTAGAGTCATTGGTCCAAGCACTGAGCCAGAGGTTGGCTCCAATAAAAGACGCAGAATTCATCATGTAGGCCAAGATGATGGAGAATATTGGACACCATCCTATTGCTTGTAGGTACTTCAGATAGATGGAGAACTTCACCTGTAAAGCCCCACCTCAAAATTAATGGAATTCCTGCAAGCTTTTGGTGAGGAATTACTCAAAACATCAATTAGAACAGGGAGTGCAGTCCCTTGGAAAATTGGGCAGCAGTAGCAAAATTTGGTAGTTTGTGGTCACCAGTTCTGCACTGGGCCACAATAATAGATCAATGTTGGAATGCAATGCAGGCAAATAGCCATCAGGGTATTAGTGGGCTTCTAGAGTCAATTAAGAGGTGGAAGATATAAAGAGTAGGGTTGAAGGGATATGCTGCAGAACTTGGAATCTGTGGGTTTTAAATCTTATTAATTTGAATGATGTGTTCTGAGACTGGTGTTATTCAGGTAGCATGGCTTCCAGAAACGTATATCAAAGCAGTTTTGTTCTCTACCTATCAGAATGGATTCAAACACTTGTGAAGTGTTGGGGTGAGAATATTCTTGGGAAACATGCCATTCTTCATGGAAATATGATTTGGTAAAAGCCCAGAGCCTTTGCTAACATTTCAATAATGAATTTGAAGATGTGTAAAGGATGTAGGACATATCCTGTACATATGTATTCAGATTTCATCTAACTTTACATTTTCAGATCCCAAGACTTTTATCACCTTTCCAGTTTCCATGAGTTCCTTCTTAATTAGTTTTTGTCCTTTCACTAATATTTCCTCTTCTTTTGGCTTTCGCCTCACATTTTGAGTTTTCAAGGAGTTTTTCAGGGACTTCAGATGCCTGCCTTTGGACCTAGAACTGAGAGATGGAGAGGGGAAAAGTTTTCCTGAGTATGTAGATGTTATCTTAAGGATGTTCTTGCAGGCACATGTCACCATCATTCTATTTACATCAAAGTGAATCTCAAAGCAGATGGGGAAAAGCGGCACCCGCACAAAGAAACAAAGGAAGAGTTGGCAATATCGATGACATCCACCCCCTCTGGAAAAACCTAGGGAGAAAAAGAGAAAGGACAGGTGGAAATATGGAAGTGATGAAAGCTGCCACTTGAATAGATAACCAACCTGCAACTGATTGTTCTACGAAGACTGTTTTCTCTTTTCGTGTTCAAGGAGGCCACATCTTCAGGGATTTCCTCTATATTGGGTATCAACCCAGAGTCGTCGTCTTCTTCTTCACTGCTATCATTGACTAGGGAGACACATTAGAGATTAGGAAAACAGCTGTATAGAGTTTTTGCAGACCTGTAAACAGAGAGGAACCTTCTCTGATCTTTCTGGCTTCAGCAAGGAATCCCAGACATAGGCTGGACTCTTTAACTTCAGAAATGTTAGTTATTAGCACATCTTCTTATTGAGATATACAAGGATAAAGGAGAGGTGAGTTAATATTCCACTGGAAGAGAAAATAGTCAAAATGAGGAAAAATACTCCCAGAGACTCCACTCAAACCTTAAGTTCCTTTGGGGTAGGAAAGAACTTTTAAGGGTTATGGTAGACAAACGTAATTGTCAGCATTTCCAGAATTGACCAAAAAGGTGAGCATAAATTGAAAATGCTCTTCTTGAAATTCAAATAATTTTGACAAACTTTTATGAATTTAAAGCATTTAAAAGCATACCCTGAACATAAAATAAATAAAATAGAATAAAATGTAAAGCATAGTTTGGGTATCAGTGGGAATGCTGGAAAAAAGACCTCCAAAAATCTGCTCTTCCACTGTAGAAGTGAGAACATTGGCATGTTGATGGATTGAAAGACTTAATATTGTTAAGATGGAACTACTCCTCAAATTGCTTTATAGATTCAAAACAATCCCTATCAAAATTCCTCTTCATTGCAGAAGTAGACAAGCTGATCTTAAAATTCATCTGGAAGTACAAGGAACCCCAAATAGTCAAAACAGTCTTGAAAAAGAAGAAATAAGTTGGAGGAGTCACACTTTCTGATTTCAAAAAGTACCACGAAGCTGCATAATCAATACTGGCAAAGGGTAAACATATAGCTCAATGGAATAGAGTTAGAGTTCAGAAATAAACCCTTATATTGATGGTCAATTGATTTTCAACAAGGGTGCCATAGCAATTAAATGGAGAGCAAATAATCCTTTCAACAAATGGTGCTAGGACAATTGGATATCCCTTGTAAAAGAATGAAATCGGACCCCTACCTCAAACCATGTACAAAAAATAACTCAAAATGGATCAAAGGCCTAAATGTAGGAGCTAAAATTGAAAAACTCTTAGAAGAAAACTTAGACATAAATCTTCATGACCTTGGATTAGGCAGTGGTTTCTTCAATCTGTCACCAAATGTACAAATGACAAAAGATAAAACATAAATTGGACTTCATCAAAATTTTTAAAATTGTGCTTTCACAACAATGCAAGGTGTTGGTGGTGGGGAGACATATGGGACCCTTGCATGATGATATGCATGTTTGCTTTGTAAATTCACGTATTTTACTATACACTTATTGTTTATATATGCTCATGCATGGATGATATACTTCAAAAATATTTTATTTAAAAAAAACCATTGCGCTTAAAAGGACACCATCAAGAGGGAAGGGGATTTGGCTCAACTGATAGAGCATCCGCCAACCATATAGGAGGTCCAGGGTTCAAACCCAGGGCCTCCTGACCCATGTGGTGAGCTGGCCCACATGCAGTGCTGATGTGTGCAAGGAGTGCCCTGCTACGTAGGGGTGTCCCACGCATAGGGGAGCCTCACATACAAGGAGTGCGCCCTGTAAGGAGAGCTGCCCCGTGCAAAAAGAGCGCAGCCTGCCCAGGAATGGCGCTGCACACACAGAGAGCCGACACAGCAAGATGATGCCAACAAAAAGAAAGAGATTGCTGGTGCTGTTGACAAGAATGCAAGCAGACACAGAAAAAACACACAGCAAATGGACACAGAGAACAGACAACGGGGGCGGGGGAGAAGAAGGGAGAAATAAATAAAAAATAAATCTTAAAAAAAAAAAAAGGACACCATCAAGAAAGTGAAATGACAACCCAGAGAATGGGAGAAAATATTTGCCAATCATTTATCTAGTAATCGTGTAAAATAAAGTATATTTGATGTCTTGTCATCTTGCCCAGCTTAGTCGTAAATTTCCCCTTTTGAGTGACCACCCTGGTTAGCCCTGCCCTGGGCATAGCTGCAACTAGCAAGGCCCATACTCCCACATGGTTTGGATGATAAAAGCTGCCCTCCACTTCCCCAAACGGCCCTTGCTCTTCTGCCCTTCATGTTGTAATTTACGAGCCAGACATGTACTTCCAAATGGCTTGGATGACAAGAGCTGTCCTCGCTGACACTTCTGCCTTTGATGCCACACAGTTTAAAGCTGACAATCACCAGCATCTGCATGAAAGTCCTATTCCTCCCCTCTGGGTCACAACAAAGGCAAGAACCCAGGACCCATATTCTTCTTCTCCCTCCCGCCTGCCTCCACTGAACCTTGCAGGAGCCTAGGTTAGGTAAGCCCTGGGCCCCTTTGCCACCCTCACTCCCCCTCTTGCACCCTAGGCCCTTTGATCTATTAACAATAAAGCTGTTCTTCTGCGCATTCTTGGTTGTCTGGCTATCTGTGTTTACATCTTATCACCTGAAGAACTTCCATATAACATCCAAAGCATATCTGTTAAGGGACTTATATACAGGGTCTGGGAGCATGGGAATAAGTAGTGATATTAATGTGTATGGGGTTTATTTTGGAGATGAAGAAAATGCTCTGTGATTATATAGTGGTGAAGGTTGTACAACTTTGTGAATATACTGAAAGCCACTAAATTGAACTATTTAAAAGGTAAATTTTCTTTCTTAAGATTTATTTTTCATATATTTCCCCTCCTCCACCCCTCCCCCCCCATTGTCTACTCTCTGTGTCCATTTGCTGTGTGTTCTTCTGTGACCACTTCTATCCTTATCAGCAGCACTGGGAATCTGTGTTTCTTTTTGTTGCATCATCTTGTTGCATCAGCTCTCCGTGTGTGTGGTGCCATTCTTGGGCAGGCTGCACTTTTTTTTGCACTGGGCAGCTCTCCTTAAGGGGCACACTCCTTGTGCATGGGGTTCCCCTATGCGGGGACACCCCTGCATGGCAGGGCACTCCTTGCGCACACCAGCACTGCACATGGGCCAGCTCCACACGGGTCAAGGGGGCCCGGCGTTTGAACCACGACTTCCCATGTGGTAGGCGGACACCCTATCCATTGGGCCAAGTCCGCTTCCCTAAAAGGGTAAATTTTCATCTCAAGAAACAAGCAAAGAAACCCATTGCCTGATGCATTAAATGATGACCTGATCTTACACACAATAGACAATGAATTATTTGTGGATGGATTAATAAGCAAATGAATTCAAGCATTTGCATGACTATGTATATGTGATAGAAAAAGATACATTGGGAGGAGCAGATGTGGCTCAAGCAGTTAAGTGCCTGCCTCCCATATGGGAGGTCCCATGTTCAGTTTCTGGTACCTCCTGAAAAAAACAAAAACAAACAACAAGCAAAACAAACAAAAAACCAACTGAGGGAAGCTGATGTGGCTCAGTGGTTGAGTGCTGGCTTCCCACATATGAGGTCCTGGGTTCAATCCCCGCCCCCAATACCTCAAAAAAAAAAAAAAAAAAGAATCATTGGATGTTCACTAGCATGATGCTAGTGTGATAGTTTGAAGCTGCGTGGATCCCAGAAAATCCTGTTCTTAAAGCTAATCCAGGGAAGCAGATGGGACTCAAGTGATAGGGCCTCTGCCTACCATATGGGAGGACCTGGGTTCGATCCCTGGGGCCTCCTGGTGAAAAAGAAGAGAAAGCGTGCCTGCATGGCAAGCCAGTGCCCGTGTAGAGAGCCAAGTGTCCATGTGGTGAGCCAGTGCCTGTGCAAGTGAGTCACGCAGCAAGATGATGTTGAAACAAAAGAGAGACGAAGGGGAGAGTCAAGGTGAAGTGCAGCAGAGACCAGGAACTGAGGTGGCACAATTGACAGGGAACCTCTCACCACATCAGAGGTTCCCAGGATAGAATCCTGGTGAATCCTAGAAGAGAAAGACGAGAAGAGAAGACAAAAAGAGAAAGAGATATAGAAGATCACACAGTAAATGGACATAGACAGCAAAAAACAGCACGATGGGGGAGGGGGAGAGAAAAAAAGCTAATCCATTACTATGCAAGTAAACCTATTGTAGATGGGACCTTTTGACTAGATCCAGTTTAGGGACCTGCCTTTTAATTAGATCACTTCAGTATGTCGTGACACAGGGTGGATCTTAATCCTCTTACGTCTTTAATAAATGGAGGAATAAAAGCTGCAGACACAGAAAGAAGTCTGCAGAGACAGAGGAAGGCCTCCAAAAGTTGACAAATTCAGGAAGAAGAAAAGCCACAGATGGAGAAAGCCTGAGGTTAAAGGCAGCGAGGCTGGGAGGAGACAGGAGAGACAAGCAGACGGCACTGCGCCCTGCCACATGCCTCATCACCCACAGCTGCAGCTCAGTGGAGACAGCCTCTCTGATGATGTCTTGATTTGGACACTTTCACAGCCTCAGAACTGTAAGCTTTTAACCTAATAAATTCCCATTGTAAAAGTCAATCCATTCCTGGTATATTGCTTTGGCAGTGTTTAGCAAACTAAAACAGCGAGGTTTCAAGGCAAACTATCTGGAAAATAACCTAACAGAGCCAATACTGATACAACTCCCTTTGCCCTCCTGTCTTCTCTTTATTCCACCATCATGTGGTCTATATACTGAGTCCTGGAACCAACGCAACAGCATGCAAAAACTGGGGTTTATGCAACTGCTTAGCAATACTGATGTTCACGAGAACAAGGATTTACTGGACTGTTTTTGCAAACTGTACTTTGTACATAAAAGACAGGATTCTTTATAGAGGGCGGTCCACACATGGGGGTTTATAACAGAATCCAGAAACTCAGATCCAGGCAAGTCAGAAAAATGTGTTTACAATTAACATAAAAAACCCACCTATGGAGATAAGATTGATAGAGTAGTAACTTATAAGGATCTAGCATCAGACACTGCCCTTTACTTGGGTACTTCACTTCCTGCTCCTGACATACGCTTTTTGTTTTCTCCAGGCCAACACCAGAACATATAAAAGCTGATTAAAATCTCTCACTTTATTTTTTCTTCCTCTCTCCTTCCCTCCCTCCCTTCCTTTTTTTCCTTCTTCTCCCTCTCTCTCTCTAATTGTGGTAGCATATATGTGTGACTTAAAATCTGCCTTTAACCATTTTAAGCATACAATTCAGTGGCACTGATTACATTTACAATATTGTGCTACATCAGTATTGCCATTACCAAAATTTTTTCATCACTCCAAACAGAAACTCTGTACTCATTAAACAGTAACTTCCCATTCGTCCATCCCCAGCTCCTGGTAACCTCTAATCTATGTTTCGTCTCTATGAATTTGCTTATTCTAGATATTTCGTACAAGTGGAATCATACAATATACGTCCTTTTGTGTCTGGCTTATTTCATTTAGCATAATGTTTTCAAGGTTCATTAATGTTGTATATATATCAGAACTTCATTCCTGTTTGTGGCTGGATAGGATTCCATTGGATGGATATTTTATTTACCCATTCATTTACTGGTGGACACAGGCTGTTTCCATCTTTTGACTATTATGAATAATGCTGTTATGAACATTGGTGTGCAAATACCTGATCGAATCCCTGCTTCCAGTTCTTTGGGGTATATACCTAAGAGTGGAATTGCTGGATCATATGGTAATACCAAGTTTAACTTTTGGGGGAACTAGCAAATTATTTGCCACAGCTGTTGAACTATTTTATATTCCTACCAGCAATGCCTGAGATTTCTAATTTCTCTGAATCCTTGCTAACACTTGTTATTTTCCTTTTTTTTTTCTCAATAATAGCCATCCCAACAGGTATGAATGATATCTCATTGTGATTTCGATTCGTATTTCCCTAATTGCTAGCCAACTTCTTTTTTGCTGGTGTCTGATACCCTCTGGCCTGGCTTCCAATCTTTGCCACCCACACTTTCCTGTTTTTGTTTCTTCTCCATCCCTTCCGTGCTTATGGACTTCCTGGTTTAGGATTTTCTTTCAGACTCTTGTGTTCCACAGGATGGTTTTAGGCCATCAAATGGCCAGAAATCACAGCCTGAATTTGTTCCTTTTTGTAGGTGCTGCACTACTCCCTGTTCTGATTGACTTCTGCAATTCCCCTGCACCCTCCAAATCTTGCCTTCTCAGTCCTGACCTTCTGCTGGTGACAACAGCCTGAAGCTGGCACCCAGAACAGCTCATGGGACTACTGCTAGCAGGTCTCCGGAAGGGTCACAGTACACAGGCTCCATCGCTGCCTGGAGCTGGTCGGTGACTACAATGGTAGTGATATTAGGGGTATTCTTTGATATACTGTGAGACTAGATAGCTACCAGGATTTCCCTGGTGTTTGGAACACCCAGCAGTTTTTGGAGTACTAATCATGATCCCAAATTAGAGTACATCAAGAATTCAGCAGTACAGTATTAATACTGGCCTACGAAGCTGTGAGGAAGTGTTTTTAATGGATTTGGGGAGGTGAAATGAGGTGGTGGTTTGAGTCAAGAGAAGCAGGGCATCCTTAAAAGAGCTCCTTTTATGCTGCTGGTGTTCCTTCCACAAGGGCTACTTACCCCTTAAACCTCCTTCTAAAGAGGGTCCCTTGATTGCATGTCAAAGACCAGATGAACTGGATGAGCTACCAGTTTAACCCAGTCACAGAGTTTCTATTTCTGTGTCTCCTTTCAGTGATACAAACCATAGAAAGAGCTGAGCTTGGATCTCTGGGTAATTTACATCCAAATCCAGTTCACCGGATACTAAACAGTTCAGGAGGTAGATTCCAGTTCACTCTTCCTACCCCTTCTCATGCCCCAAGCTCTGGCCTGTTCCAGTCCTTACATACCTGTGGCCTCCCCTTCAGGTTCTGTCTGTTTTATGAATGTCTTCAGATTCTTAGCAAACACTCCTTTCTTGGCCATCAGAGCACTGTAGGATCCCTTCTCCAAGATGGTGCCATTCCCCAGAACCACAATCTCATCCACTTGGGGAAGAAAGTGAATGCTATGTGTAACTAAGAGTCGAGTCTGTAAAAATAACATTAAGTTGAGTTGAATACCCTATGTCCACCATCTTTCTTGGATTACTTCCAAAAGGGAAAAAGAGATATCTCAATTCAGTCTGGGTCTTTGCTTCAAAATGTGGCTCTGACCACTTGGTTTCTTTTTTCTTTTTTTTAAAACTCTTTCCTTCCCAGTGCCTCATCCTAAGAACTCAACCCCGTGTGTGTAAGATGAGACTCCTGTCATTGTGGACATACTCGCAGCTATGTTTCTCTAGCGACAATGAGGTGTGCACTACATACATGCTCCTCCAGGTTCCTGCGTAGATAAAAGTTGGCCTTAGGAATGCCACTTGAGATCAAGACTTATCAATGTAACTGCTGCGTACAAACTAACCAGCTAACTAACTTCCCCTTTCACTAACCAACTGAAGTAACTAGAACTGCACAAATTCTTTCAGCACTTTAGAAGCATTGTGGGGCAAGAAACTTTCTCTTTAGTCCAGGCCCTCTCTAGTGTGGTAGACTTGGTATCCCCTGTAATTCTGTGTATTTTTGAACCACATTGACCACTAAGCCTTCTTTGTCCATTCAAAGAAAGACAAACCACACCTGGGTCAGTAATGAGGCTCAGATAGTAGGTGTAAAATTGAGATGGGCCACTGGAGAGATAACCTAAGTCTATTGCCTCTGCTCTCTAATTCACAGTCCCACAAAGATTAGGAATCATTTATATGGAATACCCAGGAGATGCTTATTCTTCAAGTCTCAGCTCAAAGCCAACTTTCCTGGGAGCCTTTCCTAATGCCCCAGGCAAGACTTGGGTATTCCTTCAATGTCTCCATAGTAGTTTGTATTGACTTCCATTAAACCAATTACTTAATATCACCATTTGCTTTTTGGCATGTCTTTCCATTAGGTTGAATTTACTTGAGAGCAGGGACCAGATCTTTTTATCCGTGTATTCCCAGTCTCCACAACTAACAGAGCACAGGGTAGGAATTCAGCTCATGAATGAATGGAGTCAAGAAAGCTTTAAGGCAGTGTTTTTTAACAAGGGATCTGTGAGCTTGAAGTGAAATTTTTAAAAAACATTATTCTTGTGGGAATGTGTTGGTGCGAGTGTGATATATTTACTAAATAATACACAGTATAGTGTAGATTTAGTAAGGGGTCTGTGGTTTTCACCTGACTGCAAAGGGGTCCGTGGAACAAAAAAGGTTAAGAACCCCTGCTTTAAGGAGAAAAGCCAGGACCAGGAAGAGATGGGTGAGTGAGTTCCTGTTGACCTACTGATCCAAGAGAAAGGCAAAGGGTCTCAGCGGGACAGCAGTCCAGGCCTCATCAGCCCTGCCATCCTCTGACTGATGCCATTCAATACATCTTGAAAGGAACATGCTAAATACAATTAGAATCTCACTGACCAATGTGGAGGGAGGTGCTGCTATCAATGCTGCTATCAACAGCCCCACTCCTGCTTCTGGCGAAGAGCACATTCAAACCCTAGAGAGGCTCTGTCAGCCCCTTCTCTGATCTAACCCATCGTGTTGGGACAAATGAGCTAACTTGCCCAAGGTAAGGAAAGCTTAGTCTCCACCCATGACTAGCCCTAGTGTCTTGCTCTGGCACTTTATTGGTACTATCTCACAGGAGCATTTTGGGAATCAAATGAGACAATGTATGCCAAATGCTTAGCACAGGCCAGGGACATAGTGCCCACTCAATAAGTGTCAGGTATTATTTCTAAGTTTAGACTGAGCAGTCCTGTCCAGGTGCTGTGTTCTCATTCCTGGGGAAATTGCTTTCTTAGAGCATAGCTCTACCTGCAGATGATCTATGTCCATCATAGTTGGTGTAAAATCGAAATGGGCCAATGGAGAGATAACCTAAGTCTATTGAGAGATAACCTAAGTCTAAGTGAGTTGTTGGATCCCAAAGTACTTAAAAAAATTTTTTTTATCATAATCAATTATCCTAAGAGGCTTAATGTAGGCACTTTAGAAGAAGGCTTGTAAGTTTTGGCATATGCTGTGCCTCAAGATGGGCACCTTTATGATCCAGATAGTCGCCTGGGAGGTCAGCCTGACACCATCTCCTCAGGAGCCTAGGGGGTAGGTAAGTAAAGAAATCCGCTTAGGGCAACAGCTGTCCTAGAAGATGTGTCTCTCCACCCATGTCTTCTTCACTTTAAATGATTTCATACCTTGCCTTTCAATAGGCCACTGGGGCCCAGGACCTTATTGAAAATATGTCTTCCTACATGCGCATCCACAGCTGATAGGGGGTCATCCAGAATATAGATGTCTGAATTTTGATAGGTAGCTCTGGCCAAGCTGATCCGCTGCTTCTGACCCCCACTGAGATTTATACCCTGAAGAAGACAATAATTTCCATTAAGCACAACTCCATAGTCCCACCTCTACAGAGGTCAGTAAAAGGGGTATATTAGTCAGGGTTCTCTAAGGAAATAGAACAGACAAGAGATATCTGTAAATAGTATGAGATTTTATAAAATTCTCTCATGTGATCATGGAATGCACAAGTCCAAATTCCGCAGATTACTAGAACCCACTGTTGCCCCTCTCTCTACCTGTGAGGTCAAGCTGGCCAGTCACAGGTAACTTACCCTCTCTGGTCCCTTGCCTCATCACTTTTAATTTAGAGTGCATCTTTTCTATATTCATTTCCAGGTACAAAGTGTAAAATTTCTAAGTGATGTGTACAAAGTATTGTAGCCAGTTAGTGCAAACACATGTTTTCTGGTATTGGTTTCAAATATGTCTACCACAATTGGTCAACTATTTTACTCCCATGTGCTTCTTCACTATCCTCACTTTTTCTTCAATATTTCTTCACCCTTCAAGGTCCCTTGGTATCCCAAATACCTTCTCTCCAATCTCAGCCAGATCTCCTCCAGGCAGTATTTCCAAGTCTGGGAGAAGGGCACAGGCCTCCAGAACTTGCTGGTACTTCTTTTCGTCCAACTCTGATCCAAAAAGGATGTTGTCCTTGATGGTGCCATTCTGGATCCAGGACTGCTGTGGAACGTAGGCAATAGTGCCCTAGATGGGAAAGGATCAGACCACAGGACAGTTGCACCTCCAGAAATGCAGGGTTGAAGCATGAGGTAGCAGAGGGGAGGAGGAACAAATGGAGCTTAGATTTGGAGAAATGTGTATCCAGCTGGCTGAGCACCTGATATTTATAAATGTACTTGTATTTATTGAACTGACCAGGGAGAAAGATTTGATATCCTATTCACCATTAGGGGTCACCTCCCCCTCCTTTTCTTTTCTCGGTCTATCACATTCTAGCCATGATCCTGAAGATTGGGTGATAAATCCAAGTGCTGCTTCTAGACGTGGGTCGAATCCCAAGGAGTTTAGCAGGATCAAGAGAGTGCTAAAACTGACAGGGGAAATGGCATAGATGACATCCTAGGAAACAGCTGAGAGGTTGGAATTAGAATGCCACAAAGATGGACAACGCAGATCATATCCAATGACAGATGGAGCCTGACAAATAACTGTGTTTGAGGAAGAACTCAGTTTTGAGTTAGCAAGAAAAAGCTTCCTAATGGGGATTAGGAGACTGACTTAGATCTGTAGAGTCTGCTCTACTATATTGCATGTTTATTTAAAGCAAACTAGCTCTTCATTGATTCATCAAGGAATGATTCAAGGAATGATGTCAGAATAATGTGGAAGAAGTGTTGGTTCATAAACATTTTTCAAGCATGCCAATGCTCTAAAACAGAGAAGGCTTTAGTAAAATATGAAGACCTTAAGAAAAAACTTAATATCTACAGAAATGTCTGTATTTGATACAAGTAGTGGCTGGTTTAGTGACTCAAAATATCAGTAATTTCTCCTAAGTTTCACAGTCTGAGAGTGCCAATAAGATGCAATGCAAACAACTTTTCTCTGTGTTAAAAATTTTTTGATGACGTCCACACTCTGCATCATACTTTTTGTATTGGAAGCAAATGCCTCCAATGACCTAGCTTTCCAAGCAGGAGGAGAGGGTTCTAGGCTAACCGAGGCTGGGTGCGAATACCATGGGAGATTTTACAGTGCTCCTGTTTTTATTGTTACTGTTGTTACTGTTTTTGTAACTCTAGTTATAAAGTTACTTAAGTTTTGAGTGATCTGTTCCAACCTTTACCCCGGGTCCTCTTATTCACATTGCACAATTTTGCAGAATTCAAGGTTTTCAGAAACACATATATACAGTTACAGCAGAAATGCTTAGATTTTGAAGGAAGACAAATCTAGTCAAGAGTTTGCAAACAATAGTAGCATATGAGAATCACCTGGAGGAACTCATAAAATATGCAAATTCTCAGATTTTACCACCAGAGTCTGAATATATAAACCTGGGATTGGGCAGGGAATCTAGAGTTCACAAGTTCACCAGATTTGTTTACGACCTAATTTAGAGAAATTCTGTGGCAGTGATTATCAAGTTATAGTACTTGGGACACTCAGCCAAATGAGAAGCTGCACTGGGGCCCACTTTGAATATTAAACATCTTTTTCTGCATTCCTACTCACCTTGATGGTGATGTGCCCATGGATATTTTCCATTTCTCCCAGCATGGCTGACATCAAGGAGGATTTCCCAGAGCCCACAGTACCCACCACAGCCACCAGTTGGCCTGGCATTATGTCCAGGGTCACACTGAAAGAGAGGAGTATATTTGAAAGAGATGGGGCATTATTCAAAAGTAGTTCAAGCCACTTCTCAAGACTCTATGGGAAGTCTAATATTGGAAGATTTTCCTTGATATAAATGGCCCTAAGGGGCTTCTTTGATGAATTTTTAGCTTCAAGAGGCTAGAGAGTAAGCCTTAAGTTATCCAACTCATCCATAAACTATTTGTGTCCAATGTGGGCTTCATCCAGAAACATTTTCCTGGAACCAGCATGGTCCCATTGAGTAAGCACCTGAATGGGAGCCTGAAGATGTGTGTTCAAGTTCCACCTCTGCCACTGCCCAGCTACATGACCTTGGACTGCTTCCCAACAATGCTTCCCAAACTTGACCCAATCAATGAGTCATCTGGAGCACTTGCTAAAAGCAGATTCTCTGGCCCCTCTTCTGGAGATTTGATTGTGTCTGGCTGGGGAAGGGCTCATGTTGGGCCAGCCTCCTGGGAATTCTGTGTAAGGCCTTTTATTTGAGTCCTTAGAGCATTAGAAACATTGGGAATTTGCTTGTCATCTTTCTGACCCTTCCCACTGAGCTTCAGACTTGGACCAGGAGAGCGGGACCTCTGTGAAGTCTCCTCTCTGCAGAGGGATGCTTTCAGATTGGGAGGTTCAGTGTAAGGGCTGTTGTCCGGATTCATCTTAGAGATGGTTCCAGAGTCCATATTTAAAGCTGTAGGAATAGGAGAGAAGGGCGGGGAATTGTGGGGGTAGCAGGGAGATGATAAGGTGTGCTCAGCAGTGGGGGGGGGAAATGACATGGAACTGCTCAGACTCCTGGTATACTCTGAACATGCCACGCTCAGTGAGGAATTTGCATGTGTTGTTACATGTGGTCCTTAAAAGACATACTACATGCAACAGCAAGGCAAGAGGGCCTTGGCTCAGGGAAGCTGTACCTGTGTGGCAGAAGAGGTGGCCTACAAAGTGGGATGGGGGGGTAGCTTATTTAGATGCAAAACTCTAGGTCTGAGGTTGAGTCTTACGGAGGTACATCCCACTTGTCCACCCTGAATGAATGAGTGACTTTAAATTGGGTTCAGGTTCTCGTGTGTATACGCTAGCATACTCAGTACTGCCAGCCCAGTACTACCTCCATTCACAACCTGGAGAACAAGTGTCTTCCTGGCTACTCTGGTGGATAGGTGGAGACCCACAGTGGGAAATCATGGTCGCAGATGCAGTTATGGGGAAAGAGGCACAGGTTTTTGTTGTCAGTACATCCCTGCAAGGCATTAGCCTCTGCCATTATCCAATTAAACACATTCACATAGCTCTTTCTCCCATGAGCTCTAGTACATGGACTTTTCCATGAGTAGGACTGGCAAGGAGAAATCTAAAGAACAGCAGAATGAAAGAGGGTGACTCACTCTCGGATTGTGGCTTCCAAATCCAGGTTCCAGGTAAAGGACGCCTTGGAAAACTGCACGGCTTTGTCTGTTAAGAAAAAGGCCCCCTTTTTCCATAAGATTTAAGTCCCCACATGTCAGTCTGCTCCTCTAGACCCTCATTTGTCCCACCCTGCTTTCTCCAGCAGACCCTGAGATGACCTCTGTCATATGCTGGCTTCTACACTAATAGAAGGCAATGGAAAGCTTCTGGAACGAGACCAAAAGTGACTTCTATGCCAAATCAGTTCATTTTTGAAGGTACCAGGACCTCGTATGTGAGAAGCTGGTGTTCAGCCACTGAGCTACACCAGCTCCGCACCGAGTTGTTTTTGGTTCAGGAACTCCAAGCCTGTTGCTAGCCCAGATTCCTGACCTCCAGACACTCTGAGTACATTCCCCATCCCTCTGTCACCTGGCCTCCTTTTATGAATTCCATAACCTTCTATAAATTCAGCCACTTTCCATCCTAGACTCCAGACTCACTGTTGGCTCTGGCCATGGATGCTCCCCAATCCTTGAAACCTTCAGAACCTGTGTGCTCTTTTACTCCAGGCTACTCTCCCAGTTCTATACACTTGGCTCCATCTTAATTACTGCTTTCTGGACTCTTTGCATAACTACCTGCTTATCCTCAGGGCAGTTGGCCCAGCTCTGCTTAGCATTCTGGCTAAGCAATCTGCTCTAAGTGAAACATAATTTAAGTAAAGGTAGTGTTCTTACTATGCAAACCTAGGTTCAAGCTGAGTCCTTTAGCTCTCTCTTCCAATTGTTTTGCTGCTAATAAGCCCTTATATGTCAAAATTCTGGTGCCACCCCTGTAAGTTTGGGAAGCAACTTCCAAATTCATTTACCAAAATTGGAGTCATGTCGAATAGCCGATGTGTCCAAGTCATCCCCTCCCAAGTACTTCTCTAGCCGTTCCGTGGAAACACTGGCCTAGAGAAGGACACAAAGGATCTCAAGAACAAAACATCCAATAACAAGTACAAGCAGGGAGAAGAGTTCTGGGTTTGTGTCATCTGCGTTGGATGTGGAAGCAGGTAGATTCACAGTTGAAATCCCCACTGCAGCTTCAGCCATGCCTCAGCCCGAGGAGCCACCTAAACCTGGACTGAAGGGAATTAAGATGCTCTACTTCAGTCTCTCAGAAAATAGCAGGTTCAACTCTATTACTATTTCTCTCTGACCTTTGGCCCCAGTTCCAGAAACTCTCCTGCCTTTTAAGAAAAAACCTTAAATTCTTGTCTAGTTCTGGTATCTGGGCTCTGGGTTTGCTCTTCTTTAACTAAGTCTGTGCCTTGAGGACCCATCAGGCATCCTAATTGATCCACTACTGGGACCCTCCTAGGGTACTGGCACTACCATGGTGCCATGGCAACCTTGCACATCGCTACATGGGCCACGTCTGCAAAGCTTAAACCACAGCTGACTTAAGCATTGACGCAGCATCCCGTGGCCCTCCTGGCACATGAAAACTTGGGAGGATTTTGAGGAGCTTCTACAAGGATGTTTCTCACCTGCCTCCTTACCTTCCAGGGAGGCTGTCATGAGACAGTTCCTCATCGCCACCTGTGATCTGATGAAATACTAGCCTTTCTGTTTTATTCCCTCCTAAGAGTAAAGCTACAGGCTAAGAAACTGCTTCGATGCAGCATAGATTCAGCTCCTGAGCAACAGAGTACCCTGCTGGTCATGTTGCATTGTCATCTGGCCCCTTTTGTTTTGGTGTCATCCTGTGGGACAAGGACCGTGGGGCACTGTCACCATTGGTGATATTGCTTTTGCTACTACATAAGTAATAAAATGTCTGAATCTAAGAGGGCATGTTGTTTCCTTACTGGCCAAATCTGTCAGCTTTGCTTGACTTTCCATCTGAGTGAGGCCTTCTAAGCCCCAGTCCTTCCGATGACCTGAGCTAACTGAAGCCTGTCACCTCTGGGATCCATGCATACCATCTGCTCTTGGGCCATCTTAATGATTGTACACATGTTCAGGACTCAGACATTCCCTCTGGCCTATGCAAGGCCTCCTGAACTCCATACTCCTTTTCTGACCTATTGAGGCTCCCAAATTGCATTTGGTTTTACCATCACATGGTATTATGCAAAGAGAGGCTCTTTTTACTCCCTAAGTGCCATATTCACCTATAAACATTCTCAAGAACCTTGGGGAAAATGTGGGAGAAACAGGGTTGGGCAAAGGGTTTTAGAATTAGAAATGTTCCAGGTACCAGGGCTAATCATAATAATCTCATTAAATGCTTTCACACGCATTGTCTCCCTGTGAGGTTGGTGAGATTTCTATAATTACCTTCATTTTATAGTCAGAAAAATCGGAGGCTCAGAGAGCTCATAATTTTACTAAGATCAAACCAATAGTTTCCAGAGACTAAACAGTTCTCTGTAATTGAAAGTTCACCGGTAGAAGCTAGAAATGGGATATGCTAGGTCCGTCACTCTGGAATCTAAGACTTTTAAGCAGCGATAAGCATTTAGCAGTGAGCGTTACTACCTACCTGGAGCACAGAGGAGATTACCATGGGAAGCATGCCCAGCGGAAAGCGCAGGATATTGAAGAGGGTGATGGAAGTGAAGGCCTTTTCTGCATCCAAAATATTGTTGCTATCCACCAGGACGTAAACTGAAAACGTGATCACAGACACCTGGAAGGAGCAAGGTCACAGGCAATGTATTCCTAAAAGGGCCCAAGCAGCCTTGTGCTAAATTTCAGGAGCATAGGATATCAGAGCTGAAGGGGCTTTAGGATTATCCCAGCCTCCTCATGTCACAGAGGAGAAAACTGAGCCCAAGAGAGAGGGAAAAGATCTTGCCCAAGCTCACAAGGTCAATTAATGGCATCGGGAGGCCCGGGCCTCAGGTCTCCTGGCTCCTGAGCCAGGGTTCCTTCCACTACAGACTCGCACTTTCTCCCCAAGAAAACAGGAAGCCCCATTTTGCAGATCATTCCTGGATGCCATAGCCATGCTGAGCATGCTGAAAACTTGTTCTGGGTTGCCAGCCAGCCAGTCGGTATACGAGGCTGAAACTTGAGTAGGTGGGGCACAGGTAGGAATAGCAGCCCGGGCAGTTCAGGAGGGGGCTGAATTCCCTGGATTTTGAGGGCAGGACTAGGGGTGATGGGCAGTCTTTCAAGAACTTTCCAGGAAGTTGACCCACGTCCGAAAGCATCCACAGCCCACTGACTCCTCTGCCACTCACCAGGACGGGGGTTATGTATAAGAGGAATATAGTTAAAGACTGCAGCTGAGAGTAGGTCAGCAGGTTCTTCAGCTCTTTCTTCCGAAGTTCATGGACTTGTCCTCTGAATGAAGGTTCCCAGGCGAAATATTTTAGGATCTAATAGTCAGAAAATAGCACTGCTCACACTGTGCCCTGAAAGGCCACCAGGTGTTTCTCATCTACCATGCTTTTGAATACATGCATCAAAATTGGAGGGGTAGAAATCCAGATTATAAATACAGAAAGGTAGCTTGTATTTCTTGGTAGCCAAGCATTTTATATATATTGTCTTAATCTTGATAACAACTTTAGTGTGACCACCTGTCCCACCAGTTAGTTCCACTTAGTCCCACTGATCATAGGGTATTCCAGGACATGGGGCTTTCGGTGCTAAAACCTGGAAAGTTCTGGGGCATACGAGCGTGAATTGGTCACCCTGCTGGTGTAGAATTGTCTACATTTTACCAATAAAGAAACAGGGTGAGAGGAGTTAACTTGCCCAAGGCTACTGAGCTGGCAAGTGTTAGAACTTAGACTCAAAACCAGGCTTATCTTTTAATTTTGCTGCATTAACAGAAAAACATAGATATCAGAGCTCTGTGTGGAGAAATATCAGGAAGTTAAAAGGGGCCTCTGTTTCATTCATTTTCAAGAAGTTTAGGTTAATGTTATAATCCATAATTCAAAATGATTTTTAAGGAAAGAATTTACTGGTCACCTTTGGAGAATGAAATGCAGTATTTTCTAAGTTGATCAAAGGAGAGAAAGAAGCTGCCTGTCTTGGTCCTGCATAAACTTTATTTTAGGGTAACCAACTAGTTAATGAAAGATCATTCTTTATGGAATTCCAGCAAATCCATAGCAAAGGCATGACAGAATGAGCATAGCATCATTTGGGAACCCCGAATGAAATAATGGCTCTAGGCGAAGACTGTCAGTGGCTGATAAAACTTTCACAGTAGTGGATTTTAACCTTGGCTGTTTGTTAGAATCAGCTAGGGAGTTTTAAAAAAATTTAGATGCCTCGCCTCACCCCCAGAGTCTAATTAAATTGGTTTGGATAGGGTTCAAGTTTCAGTGGTTTCCAAAAACTTCCCAGGTGATTCTAGTGTGCTTCAAAGGGCAACAAGCCAGTGCATTAGGTGAAAGAATGACAGGAAACTCTATAATGGACGAATAGGGCTGATGACGCCAGGGCCCACCCATCAATCTTATCATCAGTGACTTTGGAAGTGCACTGCACCACCTAAAAATATCCTTGCCAAAAAAATAAAAAAATACGAAAAACAAAACAAACCCTAAATCTAATTAAGCCTCTAGGTCTAACTACCAATTTATAGGAAATACAGGCAACAAAACAAATAGGTTGGTTTCTCCAATAAACAAATGACAAACAGAAAAAGAGGGGGACGAGATGGTGGACTGCTATAGATTAAAGCAATTATCAACCAAATGCCATATATGGACACATTGTGGATCCTTATTTTTTTAAAAATTGAGATATTGACATCTCAAAGAACGATTGTTAATTGTTCAGGTGTGTTAATGGTACTGTGACTATGTTGAAAAAGGAAATCTTAAATAAAAATTTTAAAAATTAAGAAAAATAAAGGAAGTTCTTCTTTAGAGATATATGAAATATTTACGAATGAAAGGACAGAATATCTGAGTTTGGCTTTAAGGTGAGTGGCTGTAGCTGAAGTGGTTGAACTCCAGCTTGCCTTGTATGAGGTCCTGGGTTCAATCCCCAGTACCTCCTAAAAACAAAACAAACAAACAAAAAAACTAACTCTCATTGGGGAGTGGATGTAGGTCAGTGGTTGAGCATCCACTTCTCATGTATGAGGTCCTGGGTTAAATCTCTGGGACCTCTTTAAAAAAAAGTCTAGCATGGTGTGAGGTGGGGATTGGGGAGATACATGAAGCTAGGTAGGTCTTGTTGATAATTGCTGAAGCTGGGTGATGAGTCCATGGGGTTCATTTTATTATTTACCCTTCATTCGTGTACATTTGAAAATTTCTACAATAAAATGTAAAAACAAAACCCACTTAGGGAAAATAAATTGAAATTAAGTTTCAAAAGAGGGCCTGACTTTTGGTTGTTGAGTGGAAGGAGTTCCTTATCATATTCTGAATATTCAAACCTTATCAGATATATGATTTCCAAATATTTTCTCCCATTCTGTAGGTTCATCATTTTCTTGATAAAATCCTTTGATGCATAAATACTATTCAGTCATAAAAAGGAATGAAGTTTCTACAAACCTATAATAGCTCTAATAAAAAAAATAAAGCAGGCAAAAAAAAAAAAAAAAAAGGAATAAAGTTCTGGTACATGCTGTAATATAGATGAATTTTGAAAACATTATGCTAACTGAACTAAGTCAGACACAAAAGGACAAATATTGTATGCTTCCACTTATAAGAAATAGCTAGAGTGTGCAAATTCATAGAAGCAGAAAGTGGATTAGAAGTTACCAGGGGCTGGAGGAGAGAGGAATAAGGTATTGTTTAATGGGTAAGGAATTTCTGTATGGGATGATGGAAATATTTTAGTAATGGAAGGTGATGATGATAGCACAAAATTGTAAAAGTAAAAGTGATAAATGCTACTGAATTGTACACTTAAAAATGGCTAAAGTGGGAAATTATATATGTTACCACAATTAAAAAAAGAGAGAACCTGAGATGGGTTTTAGGATATGAAACAGGAAACTTGTGGGTAGATGAATAAGGTATTTGATACTCAACAGGACTAGAGTAGAAATCTACAACCTCTAACAGAGTTTGCGAAGTACACGAATCCACTGCCTATCACTGCCACAGGGAGCTGCCTACGCTTGGCTTCTCACCTTGATCCCACTGAGAATCTCAGTCATGATCTTTAAACGCTTGTCTTTATTCTTCATATTTTTCATCTGCCAGGAAAAATCAAAAGAAAACCAATGAGATGCTCTCCATGAGCGAGGGTCCAGGTTTGTGGCTGACGCCAGGCCTGAGGGGGTGGTCGTGTGGCTCTCTTAGTTGTCCAGTGATGGGGTTCCTCTTTCTGCCCATTTCCCCTTGCCCACTCTGCTCCTGCCACAGTGGCCTTTCTGATCCTTGATCAGATCCAAGTTCATCTTTGCCCTGCTTTGCCTGACTGCATCCTCTGCCCAGCTTGTTCTTGCCCTGCTCCTCCCAAGGCTTACTCAGTTACTGTCAAGGTTGTGGTCAGATCTCAGCTTAAATGTTCCCTCCTTATGAAACCTTCCCTATGCCTGTGCCTCCCCCCCCCAAACTAAAATAATCATCCACTTATTGCTATCACATAACCCTATTTAGTTATCTGCATAGTACTTATTATGACCTGACATTTTCCTTGTTTAATTGTTTTTGCTTATTTATTACCTCCACCCCCAAGTAGAATGTAAACTCCACCAAATGCTGGAAGCTTGTATTTGCTGCTATATTCCCAGAATGGTAAGATGAGAAATAAATATTTAAAAAATAAATATCTGTAACTAAATGAATGCAAAGTGAATGAATAAATAGATCACATGCTGAGACCATCAAGTTCAATTACCCAATCTTTAGTTTCTGGCAGAGCCAAGGGCCATCCGCATGGAGCCCTTCCAGCTTGTGGTAGCAGGGGTGATTGCCAGGATTTAAGCTTAAAATTCAAATCACTCCTGTGACTGCTTTGCATGGTTGGTTTCTATTACTATGATGGAATGGACAAACAGGGGCAAAAATCACTCTTCTGAGGACAGCCCAGCAGGGCAGTGTGGAAGAGATATAGGGAAGATCTCTGGGAGAGCCCTTCCCTCTAACATGAATGAGGATAGAATACATAACCGATAAGAGTGGCCAGAGGATTAAAAGGGAAGAAAGATGAAACCAAGGTCATTTGGGATGATGGAAGTCTTCAACTAAATTTGCCTTGCCCAAACTCCCATCAAGGGTTGGAACAGAGTGAACAAGAGTTTAGACTTTGAAGACGTGACTCTGTTTCCTTACCTGGATGGCTCTATTCTTGGTGGCTATTATCCCATTAAGTGGGATTAGGAGCACCATCACTCCAACTCCTGCAAAGACTGAGGGTCCCAACTCGTTCCATAGGAAGAAGATGGATAAAATAATCTGTAGAAGAGTTGACCACAGCAAGTGGATAAAGCTGGTCACTTCCATGAGCTTCTGGGCATCCACAGACATCAGGTTCACTGTTTCTCCAACGGTATACTGCTTCCTGGCTGAGTTGGATAGGGTCAGTGCCTAAAGATAATGATTAGGATTGGGCCCCATTGACAAAGCCAAGGATACTGCCAGGAGAAAGGGGGTTCAGGATGTGAGAATACAATGAAAGGACTGGTTCTAGCTGCTGAGCACGCTAGGTCTCCTTTTTTAAGACCAAGCATGATTTGCAACAGAGCATGTTCTGCTCAACCCCACCCCACATCATCTCATGCCATCCTGGCCGCTGCCTCTAGGAATTTAAATCTCATTTCCAGGATGAGTGTGAGCTTTGCATGGATTCTGTTCATATTAATCATTGGAATTGTTGTATTATGTTGCATTAAACCACAAAAGAAATCCTGGCTTTAGTAGAAGGAAATGGCCACCCTCCAGAACCTTGAGACTTGCTTATACTGCACTGGTTTCCCTCCCTGACTATGCCCAGCTGCTGAGTGTTTTTCCCTTAAAAAGGGCAGGGCCCTTGGAAGATTCTTCTCATTGGCTTGTCTTTGGGGTCCCAGGAGCCAGCATGGGCTTATACATTTCATGAAAGGGCCAAGCATGCAAACCGTCACTGTGTCCAAGATTTTTAATTCCTCTTGCAGTATTGACCAGCAGAGCTCACACTCAGTTTGGGGGAAGAAAAACTAGTGTGAAGGTATCCGGAAGTTCAAAGGACTTGACCAGACTTCTGATCTAAAAACACTTGGATTACCTGCTTGGGTTTCTTGATGCGTCAATACCTGCTCGATACCTAACATAAAGATATGCCGGTGTATTCAAGAGAGGAAAGCAAAGGAAGAAATCAGGAACTGTAATACAGAAATTGCTTTGGTGGAACTTCCCCAGTGGTGGAAGAAAAAGGAGAAGAAAATATAACTGTCTGATGCTCTAACATAAGTCCCATCTCCTTGTGAATGAGATTCCCTCAAGCTTGTAGTCTTGCAGTCACTGAGGTTTTTTTTGTTTTTGTTTTTTTTTAAGGAGGTACTGGGGATTGAACACAAAACAGGTGCTCAACCACTGTCTATACCCACTCGCCCTTAGTCACTGATTGTAACCACAGTAATTTCATTTTTTAGGGGATAAATGAGACTTCACCCTGGTAACTAGGACATAAGAAAATAAAGTTTCTCAAAGAAAGTTGACCCTAAAAAATAATACATCACAGAGAAGATGAGCAAAATCATCTTAAGGAAATGGAAAAGCTATCAAAACTCAGTAACCAGAGTAATTATCTTTATGCATCTGAAGAAGGAGCCAGGAGAGGAGGGTTTGATCAGCTGCTAAAGATTAGAAAAAGAAGTTATTAGATCAAAGGTGTTTTGGGGAGATGGAGTCCTGGCAAGACTGTATTTTGAGATGGATGTGCCAGGCCACCTTAGCTTGGTTTCATTAAGTATTGGGTTTAAATGTTGGTAGTTTTAAGACCTCAACCCTTGGATAGCAGTTTGTTAGATTTTCTTGAGGGCATCTCACCCCCCACCTACGTCCATGAACACACTTTTCATATTTTAATTACCCAAAAAATATCTAAAGGAGGCTGCATCGTTAGTTAAAATCAAACAGAGAGGTCAGTCATCATTTTCATAAAATTTTCTACAATCTTGGAATACAGGCATATCTCATTTTATTGCGCTTTGCTTTATTGCACTTCACAGATATTGCATTTTTTACAAATTAAAGGTTTGTGGCAACCCTATGTGGAGTAAATCTATTGGTGCCATTTTTCCAACAGCATGTGCCCACTTTCTGTCTCTGTGTCACATTTCAATTAAGGTATGTACATTTTTAAAAAGATATCATGCTATTGCACACACAGAGCACAGCACAGTGCAAACCTAACTTTTATATGCACTGGGCAAACAGAACCTTTGTGAGACTCTTTATTTTGATCTTCGCTTTATTGCAGTGGTCTGAACAGAACGCTCAGGGTCTCTAAGGTTTGCTGGAACAGTCGATCCTCATTATTCTTGGATTCTGCAAATTCACCTACTTTCTAAAATTTATTGATAGCCCCCAAATCAGAACTTGTGGCAATTTGTGGTCATTCTCAGACACGGACAGAGAGGTAAAAACTTTGATTTGCCTGATGTGCATGGTTCCAGCTGAGGTAGAACCAGGCGATGCTCTGCCTCCTCACTTCAGCTCTCAGACCGTAAACAAGCGTCTGGGATGTGCCGTAAAGAGAAAACTCGTGTGTGAGATAAGCCGCATTCAGGCATGAGTTTTAGTGCTGTTCGCCCTGAGTTTGATGTTAATGAATCAACAATTACATATTAAGTAAACAGAAATGTACACAAAACAAGGTTACGATTAACCACTTGATGAAAATGTTGTGACCAGAGACTCAGGGAACCTAACCTTCTATTGTCCCTAAGAGCAATGACTCTGTATTTGCTAGTTCAGTGTTTGCAGCAAGTTTATAGAAGGAACTACCGTGAATAACGAAAATTGACTGTAATTTCCTCATACTTAGGAAGGGGATTTTCTTTGGAGCCACCTGGTGTATTTAGCTTACCTTCCTGTATACAGAGGCCATGACAGCGGTCCGGACTTGCACGCCCAGCATGAAGCACAGCCGAAAATAGCTCTGAAGGCAGACGGACTGCATGAGCGCCAAAACAAAGAAGAGGATGGAATAGAGATATCCAGTCCACACATACATGCTAGGGTCGTTTGCAAAGATGATCAGTAACCTGTCAGAAAAATCAAGTGATTGATGCCCATCAGGCCTGAAAGGGCTCTTCACCTTCCTTGGGAGCAGATGCCTGCCCTACATGTAGCTGCAGGTAACAAAAGTGACCAGACTAACCAAACACCTTTGGGAATCCTAAGCTCCACAGGTGGCTTTTACTAGGACATGAACAGCAAGCGTTTAGGCTGCCTGGCCAGTGGCTGTGAGAACGGATAATGAAGGAAATGCCCATAGAACTGCTACTGCAATGCTTTGGCTTTGCCTCTGCCCATTTCCCATAGAAAAGGATGTGTGGGACAAGCTAATTTGTTCCTGGAAAATGCAAGCCTGGAAAGGAATTAGGATGTGGATCCAGCAAGAGTTAGAAGGGCTTCTCCCGGGGGAGGGTTCATTACATAGATCCCAGCAGATTGAGAAGTCTTGGCAGGATTAACCTGAACCTCGGATGGAAGGCTGTGACTATGGAGAGATGAGGGCACAGAAATTAGGTCTGAGGTCCACAGTCCACATCTTGGACATGGCTCAGCTCCATTAACAGTGAAGAGACCCTAACAAGTATCTGGCTTTCCGTGAAGGGGTGGGAGTGGAAATGAGGGAAGCCAAATTGTCCATCATCTTAGATCTTAAAATCTGCCTTGAGCTTTTCGTGAACATAATGCTGTAAGGTGAAGGGAAGTTATGAGCGTTTTTAAAGTGGAATTTAATAATAAGTTCCTGTGGGCATACACAGGGGGCAAAAAGGAGGGTGGCCGAGGAAGGCCTGAAAGAACAGCCCAAAACCTGAGGACTTACTTCAGCACCACAGGATTCACAAACACGAGGACGTCATGCACTAGCTTCAACAGGAATGATTTTAGAAGAATGGTGTAGAAAGTTTTGAAGAGGGTCTTGACTAACCAAGACCTTGGAAAATCCTTTGTGTTCCCCGACTCCTTTTTTTTCTTTTTAGTTTCTTCCTAAGTACAAAACCAAACAACAACAGTGTCCCCGGAGTTACGTAGTATAAGACTTTGCTCCTGCATTAAATGGCTACAGAATGTTAAACCTCAGAGCCCCTTTGCCTTCTGTGCACAGACTTTGATGTTTTTCTTCACTGCCTGGTTGCCAGGCCACCCTTCTAGCTGCTGTTGCCATTTCCCTCTCCCCCTCCTAACTGATACTTATAATCTACCTCAGATTAGAAAATCAGGCAACTCACCTGATGAGAATACTGGGTCTGAGTGGGATTTAGCATTAGCAGCTAATTAACCCAGGGGCACTGAGTGGGGACCTGAGGGGCAATCCTGAGAGTAAAGGGCTTTGGCGTGGTGACACAAATTCTGGACGTGTAGAAGTTTTGTTCCTTTTTGCTTGTGGTTGTTGCGGGGCATTACTGCTAATTCACAGCCCCTTCTTTTTCCTATATTTTGGCCTCTTCATTACATTCTCTGGAGTCCTATCATGCCCCTTCCCCCCCCAATTCCATTGTCTCAGTCTCAGTGTCAGATTTTCCTACCAGTCATATCCTCTCCCTGATTTCTCTCACTGACCTCCTCTCTGATTCGTTTCTCTTCACTGATGACTGCCCTAGCCTGTCTCCCAGCCTCTGCTTTTCTACTCTCCAGGTAGCCCTAGTGAGCTTTTAAAAGTATAAATCAGATTGTATTGCTCGTCTGCTTAAAACCTTCCACTGGCTTTCCATCAGACTTAAAGTCACGTCCCGCCTCCTGACCATGGTCCACGAGGGTCTACACAGGCTAGTCCTCGCCCGCCCCCCTGAGCCTATCTCACCCCATGCTCAGCCTCTCTTACGATGCTCCTGGACCTTCTTTCAGTTCCTTGGACTAACCCTCTCAGCCTCACACTCCTGCTCCCTCTGGCTGGATAACTTCCCTTTTACTGTCCCAGAGACCGACTCTTCTCATCATTTGGGTCTCTGCTCAAATGTCACCTCCACTGAGAAGCCTCCCTTGATCATCCTCCCTAAAGTAGAACTCCACCACAAACACATTAGCATGTTTTATCTTTTAATAACATGGCCTACTCCCAAAGAGTCTCAGTTTATTAGCTGCTAATGCTAAATCCCACCAAGGTGCAAATCCCAGTAATGTTAAGGTATTATTTTATTCTTTTTATTTTTTAAAAGATTTTATTATGAGAAATTAAAAATACACTCAAAAGGAGAGAGAATAGTACAGAGTACTCCACGTACCCTAATGTAGAATTAATACTGCAAGTATTACTAATGATATAAACTGCTCTGAAATGTATAAAATGCTATAAAATTGTAAGGACATAATCACGATGCTGATGCCCTCTTGCCTGAAACATATAAGCACATTTACACAGACTCTTGTGGGAAAGTTACCAGGACAAGGATGTCTTGGCTTTGACTCTGGCTCTTGTTGATGCCGTGCAGCCTGGCTTCAGAGTTCCGCTGGGAGCTCTTCTGTCGCCGTCTCTGGAGCGCCTGCCTGGCCTTCTGTAGCTCCCCTGTCATATGCTTTTCAAAGTTGCTGACTAATGTCTTGGTTTTACTCTCTTCATCCACATCCCAGACATCTTCGAGAGTCAGAGCTCTCCTGTAGCCTTTCAGAACAACGCTGGAACAAGAGTGACCCACAGGCTGGGTCGGAGGGTGGTCTCATCGCCACCTCTCTCCAAACCTGCCTCCCCGTTCTGGGATGGGCGGACAAGAGGCCTAGAACTTCCCCCTTGCACCACTACCCTCGTTTCCTGTCCCTTTGAATTTGAGAGCAAAGTGGGAAGAGGAGAAAAGGCAGCAGGCAGAGGTAATGGAAGGTGGTAGAAGTCAAGGGACAAATTTGGGAGAAGAGGCAGGGTGCCACTGAGTTAAGAGCCCGCAGATCATCACCTCCCCTCCTCCCCTTCCTTCCTCCTCAATACTGGCTGCCTCTCTGCTGATCTGGCATCCCTGATAGCCTCAAGAAACTGAGCAGACCTGGTAGCCGCTTCTACATTGTCTCTCTAGATCAGGGCTTCTTAACCTGGGGTGTGAGAATATGTTGACAAAAAATTACATCCTTATTGTCACTAACTTCTAACTGAAATGTAGCCTTTTCTTCTAAATGTGGGTGTAGGTAACCAATCCAGTTGTAAAACGAGGACCTGTGCCTTTGTCACCAGGACAAATCACACATGTTTTCATGGCTCACTTATGCTTATCACTACTTTAAAATGATGGTCGTTATTAGACCCACCACTAAATCGTATTTAATGCATTAATAAAGCACATGTATTACTATCTCATAAACTTTAAAAAAGACTTTGATAAAATAGGAATATAGTTGTTTTCATTTATACTCCTATTTTTCTTATTTTATGCATTTAAAACATTATTCTGAGAAGGGATCTGTGGGCTTCACCAGGCTACCTAAGAGGTCCATGGAATGACAAAGGTCAAGGACACATCTTCAGCCTGGACCAGCCAGTTCACTCCTTATTCTTCAACTCTGTGCCACACTGCCTGCCACCAAACTTCCCTTTTCCCATCCTACTGCCTCATTCCTTTTCTCCTGTGAAATCCCCAGACTTCCAAAAGCAAACCCCTCTTCATCCTTTCCTCAGTGTCCCAATCTGCCCAATGAAAGGACTGAACTAAACTGATCCCTATGTTCTAACGTTGCCTGACTCTGACTAAGCAGAGGAGAAATGGTGGCCACAGGGGGCATTCGTAAAAGTTAAGCTTTCCATCACTTTCAGAAAAATGAGGGGGTAGGGATAAAGACAACCCATACTTCAGGATTTCCTACCTGTCATACCAACTAAATGTAATGTTACTCAAAAATGAAGCCGTGGTTGATGGATTCTGCAAGACACACAAAAAATCAGAAAGTAAAATAAACTGGAAATGGGAACTCTACAGGACTCTAAAATCAGAAACAGAGTTTGCCGGATATGAGGCTGTGCTAGAAACTAAATATGTTAGGGAAGCCTGTTGGTCAACATTTGCTTATATGGCAACCCTAAGGTCACTAGTAGAGTGATAATCAGATTTGCTCACATAGATACATTAACTGCTTATGCTGAAGGTTGGTGGGTGAACATGAAAGTCAAAATTTCAATACTTTAGTCACCTTCTGTTTCCTTATGTCATATAATGGTCTGTACTACCTTATTCCAGACTTGTGGGTCCTCCATGAGACCTACACATCTCAAAGTTGCATTTGTTACTATCCAATTAAACGATACATTAAGTGGGAATATTTATAGTCTCACATTTGATGAGGCATTTTTTTCTGAAAATGCTGAAAGGATCAGGATCAGGATGTGGACTGCGTAGGAGATGAAGAATAGACAGGAGTAGGCCAAATTAGAACTGTTGCCCTATGGGAGAAAAAAAATTAGAAAATGAGCCTTTTATCCAAATTAAATACATATGTATACCCATGGGTGTGATTAAAGCCTATCTTCAAACAATCTAGATACAAGTCCACCCTGGAGCTCAACTTACTTGATGCCATTCCCTCAGACTCAAAAGTTGCCCAGCATTACCCCCTCATGCCAACCCTCTCCTTTCTCCTTACCTTTAATAGTGCCCGGATCAGAGTCTGAAACTGGAAAGTGCCACAGAATATTGAAAGAATCCAGAATAAGGACAGAAACCAAGAGCTCTTCTGCACACACCATTGCCTGCTGTGTTGGATCAGCAAAACCACGAGCTAGGGAGAAATTCACACCAAGTTTTGAAGAATATTGTGGCCAATCAGAGATAGGAGACAAGAAGGATGTCCACTGACATGGGAAGAAAGGGGGGCTGAAGAAGGAGATCCTTGTTACTAATCTGGCCAGTTAGACAGTACATGAATGCCAAATTGTAGATTCCTCCTTGATACCATCCACCTTCCCCTTTCTTTTTCTTTTTTAAGATTTATTTTTTTATTTATTCCACCTTCCCCCCCATTGTCTGCTCTCTGTGTCCATTCGCTGTGTGTTCTTCTGTGTCCGCTTATGTCAGCGGCACCAAGAATCTGTGTCATGTTTTGTTGCATCATCTTGCTGCGTCAGCTCTGTGTGTGCGGTGCCATTCCTGGGCAGGCTGTGTTTTCTTTTGTGCTGGGCAGCTCTCCTTATGGGGCGCACTCCTTGCGCGTGGGACTCCCTTACGCGGGGGACACCCCTGCATGGCAGGGCACTCCTTGAGTGCATCAGCACTGCGCATGGGCCAGCTCAATCAGACGGGTCAAGGAGGCCTGGGGTTTGAACCGTGGGCCTCCCATGTGGTAGGCGGAGGCCCTACCCATTGGGCCAAATCTGCTCTCCCTGGATCCCTTTCCCCACCTCATCTCTATTCACCACATTTGGGTGGGGAGTTAGCTAAGAAGACTGAGGATCACTATCTGCATTTTAAAGGAGCCACTTTGGGAAGCAGAAAAGCTTTTTCAGGACCCAAGGAAATGAAGCTGAGGCATGCAGCAGTCAGGAGAGGGAGGCAGATTCAGATGGGTAGATGCAAGGTCTGTGCGCCTTGGTTTTCTGATATTAGATTAAGCAATTAAAAATGAAAACCTTGCCTTCTATCATCTCACTTAGATATAGCTAGTTAAATGCTGGTTGATTCTCTAGACTCAGTGTGCTAGCAAATCATCTCTCTGAAAAAAGCTGTGATTTGTAGCATTTAGCAATTTCCATGATGAAAACACTCCCACCATCACAGATTTCAAGCTCCAATGTGATGTCACTGGATGCAGGGATGGGAAGAGATGCATGCAATCAGCTCTGTGTGAGCTAGTTCCAGCACATCTCTGCCTTGTTTGTTCTATAACATGTTAGCAAACAAAATGACAACAGGGACCAATCGGTAATGATTTTGAGTGAAGCAGGCCAGATGGAGTCTGTGCTTAGCAGATGATTGGTCTAAAATAAACAGCTAAGCAGTGCTCTGTGGTAGGGGTTCTTAACTTTTTGTTCCACGAGTCCCTTTGCAATCAGGTAAAAACCATGGACCCCTAATTAAGTCCACACTATACTGTGTATTATTTAATAAATATATCATACCCACATGTCCCTACAAGAATAATGTTTTTTTGAATTTCAATTCAAACTCATGGACCCCTTCTTTAGAACCCCTGCTTTATGGGATGGTAGGTCCATGGTTGTCAGATGTTCTGATTTTTTTAAGAAGCTTTGGAAATGCAGATTTTATGTGGCATCTTCCTCTTCAAAATGATGACAACTAATCCAATTTTTTGTTAACACTATGTAGACCCCCAGAAAATCATGCCTGCAGTAGTTACCAGTTTCTGATATCAGTTACACAATTTAGATTCTGTGACCCATTGATTAGCATCACCAGTGTATCAATTCAAAAATAATACTTACAGCATATAAAAAACTGTTTTACTTCAAGAAACTTAGATCTCATCTATGATCCTTAGGTGACAAGATATGAGGATATAAAATACTCTTAGTCATTAGAACCAATACTTAACTCAGTAAGAAGGCTCTGTAAATTAGTGTGTAAAAGAAGATGAAAAGCTAAAATTTGTATACTTCAGTCTTACCCACCATAACCAAGTTTTGTCTCACTATAGCTCCCTAGAAAGGAATGAAGAATATCAGGCTATAGTAGAAAGAACAATGGGTCAAGAATTGGAAGATTATGCTTTAGATCCAGCTCTGCTACCTTCTAACTATATGCCTCAGGCAAGTCACTTAACCTTTCTTAGTTTTCAGAGTCTTCATCTATAAAGTGAGAAGTTTGTACTAGATGGTCCCTTCTACTTCTAAAATTCTCAAGATGAAATTCGACTTAATTCCCCACCCGCCCCCCGAAAAAAGTTGGTAGAAAATAAGGTCAGAAGTGGAGATGGGTCTTACCCATGTGCCCAAGTAGAGGCTTGGATTGGTATATCTAATGGGAGGGACTGTGGCTTGTCCAAAGTCTTCTATGAGTACAAGGAGCAGTTCTATGGCTGCTAGAATAAGAAGAACTCCAACAAGCACCTGAGAAGAGAAAAAGATTGCTGTTAGAGAAAATCCTTCTTTACAAGTCTCTTAGAAGGATCACCAGTCATGGACAGATATACAGTGGTTTGGATAACACATTCAATAAATATATGTGGAATGAATGGATACCTATAGTTCAAATAATGGAATAAAGTACAAAGCATACCCTGATAAGTGTTTTTGAAGAATGCCTGAATGTCGTGGTTTAAAAATAGATCAACAAATTTTTTGATATTCCTCCCTTCAAAACGTAGAGCTTAGTTTCCTTTCTCTCCTCACAAGGGTGGGCTGGACTTACAATCTCACTTCGAATAAACACAGCATGGCAAAAGTGACAGTGTATGATTTCCAAGACAAGATCATAAAAAGCATTGTGGTTTCCCCCTTGTTGTCTCTCTCTTGGATCACTCATTCTGGGGAAAGCTAGCAACTTTGTCATGAACACACTTGAGTGGCCCTATGGAGATATCTGTTTAGTGAGGGACTGAGACCTTCCAACAGCCAGTGAGAACCTGAGGCCTCTTGCCAATGGCCATGAAAGTGAGCCATCTTAGAAGTGGATCCTCCAGCCTCAAAATCAAGGCTTCAGATAACTATCCCCAGTCAGCATATTAACTCTAACTCATGAGAAACCCCGACGCAGAACTCAGATAAACTGTTCCCAGGTTCCTGAACCATAGAAACTGTGAGGAGATAACAATGTTTGTTTTTCAAGCTGCTAAATTTGGGAATAATTTGTTACACAGTGTTAGAGAACCAATAGGAGAAGCCCTATCGCAACTGGGGTGGTACTATTCTCTTCCTTTGATCATTGACTCCAGCCTTGACCCCATACAACCTTTGTAGCTAATGTTGCAGGAGACTGAGATTACGTGACCTGAGGATGATTCCAATCAATATTTATTCTATGAGCTCATGAAACATGATACACACTGTATTATTCTAAAGCACCAACCTCTCCCAAAAGAAGGGAAAATTACTACCTTCATAGAGGAGCTCTATCAGTATCTTGGTTCCCAAACCAAAGATATTTTCCTGTATCATCTTCCCTACCCTCTTCCTTTCATGTTCCCATCCATCTGCCTCTAGTCATTCCTATTTGTCCCATTCATTCAGAAGGCTGAAACAGAGACCCTGGGTCCTCTGTAATGAAAACCAGCCAAGAAGAGAGATGAATGCAACTTTAACAAAGGGAACCAGATTTATTTTTTAGCAAGGAGTAGAATCAAAGACATGTTCATAGGGGAATGCCTTTTTCTCAAGCATACAATATACTATATGATGCTTTCCTCACACCAGACTGTTAGGTCTTTGGAAAATAATAATAGCTTTTGAAATGGCCAGGTATGTTTACCTTTAGGTAAATTAAGAAGTAAAATAGAACAAACTGGAACAAAAACACCCACCTTTGAGGGCAGTGAAATGGAGTGGGCCCTGACACAGGCATACATATATATTGATAATTGATTTATATAAATCAATTAGAAATGCACTGAACAATTCATAACAAAAGGGACCAGTTTTCTAAAATGGGCATGGACTATAACTAAATAATTTAAAGAAAATGAAATATAAATGACTCTTAAACATACGAGAAGATGCTTAACTTCACTAATGAGAGTGCAATTTAAAATTATGTCATACCGGTTTTTACTTAACCGATTAGCAAACATCAAAACATTTGATAATTAAAAAGTTCTGAGAGATTATTACCAAATGCCAACTAGTGATGCATTTGGAAAAAGACCTTGCCCAAAAGGGAGAAATATTAAATAAAAACAAGTTTTTACGACTAAGAGATTTCAAAGTGAGTCGGAAGGTCACTGCAGAGGTTATGCTTATGCACATCTCAGGAGGATCTCACCACTGACTGCAGCAGTAAATCGTGCCTCAAGCAGGGTGGTCAGAGGGTTCTAGGGACATCTGGACACAATGGAAAGGGCAGACAACCGGAATTCAGCACCCTGTCAGGGTTTTACTTTGGAATATATGATAACCTATCCCTCAATGCATTGGAGTTGGACCCTTTTATCTGAACCTATAATTAGTACTATACCTATTAAATATGAGTCCAAGAGATTTAAATCTTCTGACTATTCATGTGCCAGTTGAGTCCTGCATCTCAGCAGAGTTGCAGCCAACACTGACCCTCCAATTCATTAGACTCACCCCGGGCAACTAACAAAATGATGATGATGGACAGCCCCATCCCAAAAAATAGAGTATTTACAATTGCTAGCAAGACCGTTCCACCCATCTGCCCCATAGGATCTAAATTCCCTATCAGTCAGAAGCAGAATGGACATCACCATCCAAAAATCCTCAGGATTGAGGAATGAACAAACATAAGGGGGGAATGCAACAATGAACTAAAGTAAACTTACTATTATTCTAGCAATGGAAGAACTTGTAATATTGATATAAAGGCAGTGGTCACCAGAGGTTCTGAGGGGAGGGAGAGGGAAGAAGAATGGTAACATGGGGCATTTTTAGGACATTGGAATTGTTCTGTATAATACTGCAATGACAGACACAGGTTATTATTCATTTTGTCAAAACCTATAAAATTGTGCAAAGTGTAAACCATAATGTAAACTATTGACCATTGTTAGAGGTTTACAAGACGGAAACCTTCACTATTTACATACTGAAGGGAGATAAAGAAGCCCTTTAATCCCTACAGATCAAAAGAAACACCTGCTCCTGCAGCAGTCCAAGAAACCATAGCTCCCTAACCCACTATTCTCTAGTCACTATCACGGAAAATTTTCACCTCCAGGGCTTCCTATTGGTCCCCGCACCTCACTTGGACCCTCAACCCCCCTCCCACTATCATTTCCCCGCCTATGAATGTACTGTACAAATTCAAATGCCCCCTTCAAGGAGTGAGCTGAAGTCTCTCTTCAGACCCTTACCATTGGGAGAGCTTCTCAATAAATTCTTTCTCTGTTTGTGGTCATATTAGTCTCCATGTCCCAGTGAATGTCATTTTTCTCCAACAACCATGGTTAGAAGCAATACTTTAGTATGTGTTCAAGAATTGCAACAAATGTACCAAACTAATGAAAGATGTTGTTAATGGGGAAAGGGATGGGAGGGGGATGGGATGATGCACATGGGAATCCCCTGTATTTTCAATGTAACATGTAATCTAAAGCTTCTTTAAACATAACAATAATTTTTTTAAAAAAATTTAAAGTTGGTGAGACAGAACAATTTGCACTGTCTACAAAAAATTTTACATCCACATAATCTTAACCCAATGATTTCATTTCTAGGAATTTTTCCTACAGACAAACTCAAGTATACAAAGCTATTTATTGCAGCATTACTTATGATGGCAGAAGATTAGAAAAAGCCTAAATTCCTGTCATGGGCACATAAATCATGGCACACCCATAACAGAATTTCAAGTGGTCATTAAGAAGAAAAGCAGGAGTAGTTCAAGCAGATGAGACCCCACCTCTCACATGGGAGGTCTCAGATTTGATTCCTGATACCTCCTAAAGAAAACAAACAATGAGCAAAAAAAAAAAAAAAAAAAAAAAACCAAGCAGACAATGAGCAAAATTTTTAAAACAACAACAACAAAAAATGAGCAAACAACGAGTAAACAGACAGTGGAGCTAACTCTGGGAAGCCTATATGGCTCAGTGACTGAGTGCCAGCCTCCTGCATATGAGGTCCTGGGTTCAATCCCTGGTTCTGGTACCTAAAAAAAAAAAAAAAAAGAAGAAGAAGAAGAAGAAGAAAGAAGCAGCTCTTTATGTGCTAAAATGAAAGGATCTCCAAGTCACAGAAGACTGTATATCCAACACTAAAGTTTGTGAAAAAAATATATGTATATAGGTGTTTGTAAAAGCACGGATTACCTCTGGAAGAATATACAAGGAACTGGTATCAGAGATTGCCAACTGAGAAAAAAAAATGAGGGGGTAGAGTATTGTGTACCCATTTGTACATTTTTTTTAGGAGGTACTGGAGATTGAACCCAGGACCTCGTTAAGGAGGCTTTGAACCCCTGAGCTACACCTGCTCTGCCTGTTTGTACCTTTTGAAGTTTAAAAACTTCTGTGAGTTATCTATTCAAAAGATAAACTTAAATATACAAACATCTGTTTTTAAAAGTAAGCAAGTGGTATAAACAGACAATTCACAAATGAAGAAATATACTTAAAAAATTAAAAAGTCAACTGCATTAGTACTTGTAGAAATATAAAGTGAAATAATGAGATGTCATTTTTGCATATAAAATTAGCAAAGATGGAAATTTGATACCCAGTGCCGACAAGGGTGCAGAAACATATGCTTTCACACACTTGTCATGAAAATGTAAGTTGGCAATTACCTCCTTAGAGTATAAAATATTCCCATTACGTTTGAAAAGCCTTAAACTGTTCATATATTTTTATACAGTAATTCTACTTCTAGGAATCTATTCTGAGGAAATGGGAAGTGACTGCTTAATGGATACAGGGTTTCTTTTCAAAGTGATGAAAATGTTCTGGAATTAGTAGTGATGGTCACATAATACTGGGAATATACTAAAATCCAATAAATTGTTCAATTTAAACAGATGAGTTTTATAGTATATTAATTATTTCTCAATAAAGCTGAGTTTTCAAGTGATATGTAGGGCACCTGGCCCTTTTTCTGCCTCTGGATTCTGAACTGAGGGTGCGATGCCTGGAGCTGCTGCAGACACCCTACAGTCACATGCTAGCTTGGTAACTGGCTTGCTATGCTGCCGTTATCAGAACCTGCTAACTACCTACTGAATGCTTTTCTTGGGTATTGTGGGTATTGGTGTCCCAGAGTACATTCACCCTGACTGGGGTATGGATTAGGGGTAGAGAAGGACAGCCCAGGCTTCTACTTAGGAGAAGCCAGTAAGTCCACACACTTGTCCAATACTCAGGGCCCATGGCAGGCCTCCATCAGGGAGAGGCCTCCTGGGGAAGCCAACGTATACAGTCGCAGAGGGGCCTACTCCAGCCACCTATGTAATTAACTTAATTCTTTATTTACAAATGCAAACAGAACACAAACAATCACCAGCACGTTAAGAAAAACCAATACTACCAAAGACGACAACCAAGATAATAGACAACTGATCCTGGGATGAAACAGGTAGAAATTATTAAGAGTACAAAAGAGAATTTAAATTATTTTCAAATTAATGTCCTAACTGAAATTTGAGAAGATATATTGCATCCATTAATAGGTTGTTATTTAAAAGAAAAGGCATATTCAGAAATCAAGAAGAGTTTTTGGAAATCAAACCCATGATTGCTGAAATGAAAGGTTCTTTAGGAAGAACGGAAGGAAAAAATGGGGGAAATCTCCCAGAACGTAGTGTGGGGTGGGAAGAGAAAAAGAAATAGAAAAAGAAGAGAGAAGATGAGAAGAAAGATCAATTTAGAGGCCCTAACATCCATCAAAAAGAAGTTCTGGAACAAAGAAAATGGAGGAAATGAAAGTGTTAATTTATGAAAATTTCTCAGAGATAAAGGCCTGAGTCTTTGGGTTGAAAGTGCAGTCCGTTGAATGAAAAAAGACAAACGTAAACAGACTCACATGAAATTTTAAAACATTAAGAATAAAGAGCATAGAGGCTTCCCAGACCAGATAACCAGGAATGAGAAGAATTCTAATTAGTAGCATGGCGTGCTGGGGAACAAAGTAGCAACATAGTCAGAGTTTGCAAAAAAAAAAAAAAATTTTTAACCTTACATTCTATATCCAGGTGAACATTTTCAGAAAGCAAGGATTTAGACTTTACTTACTGTTGTTCTTTCTGAAAAAAAATTTTGAGGAAGTTATCCAACAGAAGGGATCCAAGAAATTGGAAGGTACATTTAATGCCCTTATATTACACAACATTTAAGCATGAAAACAACAAAGCACAGTCTAAAACTGATGATAGATTATTTTCAACATAAAGGTAGTCAACAAAAGAACTGAAAATAATTAATTATGCATAATTTTTAGTGAAAGAAGAGGGAAGGAAAAGGAGGGTGAAGGGTAGGGTTGATGAGCTAAATTCTTGTCTTTCATAGAGGGCAGAAATAGATGTATGCTGAAATTGATAGATAAAGAAATACAGGTGTAAACATTATTTGCAGATGCAGAGGTAACCATGAAAATAATTTAAAATAGGGGAGCAGATGTGACTCAAGCAGTTGAGCATCTGCTCCCCACGTGGAAGGTCCCGGATTCCATCCCCAGTGCCTCCTAAAAGCAAAAAAATAAACAAGCAAACAGATGAAAAAAGCAAGTTGGGAGAGTTGGTGTGGCTCAGGGGTTGAGTGCTGGCTTCCCACATATGAGGTTCAATCCCCGGCCCCAGGACCTCAAAAAAAAAAAAAAGATTAAAATTAATAGTGGTGAGGGAGAGGCTTTTGCTTTTCATTCTGTACTCTTTTGTTCATGTTTGTTTGTTTTGTTTAAAGAGAGAATGGAAGGAAATACAAATATACCAAAATGTTAACAGCACTTTGTTAGGGTGATACAATTATTGATGGATTTCATATCCTTCCTATTTCCCTAGAGTCTCCAAACTTACTACAATAACCGTGATTTTTTTTTTTTTTTTTTTTTTTTTTTAGTACCAGGGCCAGGGATTGAAACCAGAACCTTGTTTATGGGAAGCTGGTGCTCAACCACTGAGCCACATTGGCTCCCCTGAATTGGTTTTTTCATTTATTTGCTTGTATGCTTTTTTGTTTTTAGGAGGCAACAAGAACTGAACCCAGGACCTCCCATGTGGGAAGCAGTCACTAAATTGCTTGAGCCACATCTGCTCCCAAGCATTATTTTTATAAACAGAAACATACACATCCTTTTATTAATAAATACCAGGGAAGTATTGCGGTTGTTTAATGATTACCAAATAATTAATACTCTTTGCCCCTGATCTCTGATTTTTCAGAGAAGCTTCAAGCAGATAAGGAGTTCACAAAACTTGACTTCCTCAGGAGGTACAATCTCACCGATGTTTGAAAGAAAGGGGAGTGAAGGCAGTATTTAACACCTTTCCGTCTCTGCAAAATCCATCTTTCCCCAGTGCTTTATGAATTGCAAAAGACTCTCGTTGAATCTTCTACCCATTATAGAGAGCATCTACTTCCACTATGTTCCTTGAGGATGAATTTTTACCTCATTCCAGAGATTTTATCTCCCAGCAGCCTATCTAATATCAGATAACAATTATTTAAAAGTTCTTCTGTACATTTAGCCATAATTTGCCTTATTACTGTGGCTTTTTAAGATCAGGAAGTGTTAGTCTTCCAACTTCATTTTTCTTTTCCAAGGTGGTTTTTAGATATTCAGAGCCCCTTTTACTTCCATATAAATGTGATGATTGGCTTTTCCATTTCTGCAAAGGTTTTTGGAATTTTGATTGGGATTGTATTCAATCTATAAATTGCTTTGAGTAGTACTGACATCTTAATGATACTTAAGCTTCCAATCCATGAAGACAGAATGTCCTTCCATTTATTTAGGTCTTCTTTAATATTTCTTTTAGCAATGTTTTATAGTTTTCTATGTACAATTACTTTACATCCTTGGTTAGATTTATTCCTAGATATTTGACTCCTTTAGTTGCTATTGTGAATGGATTTCTTGTCTTGATTTCTTTTTCAGATTGCTCATTGCTTGAGTATAGAAATACTGCTGATTTTGGGGTATTGATCTTGTACTCCACCACTTTGCTGAATTAGTTAACTATATGAACTTTGTTGTGCATTTTTCAGGATTTTCTGTATCATATCTGCAAATAGAGAAAATTTTACTTCTTCCTTTCCAATTTAGATGCCTTTTATTTCGTTTTCTTGCCTAAAATTGCTCTGGCAAGTGTTCCGGTACAATATTGAATAACAGTGGAGAGAGTGGGCATCCTTGTCTTGTTCCTGATCTTAGAGGGAAGGCTTTCAACATTAAGTAGGATGTTAACTGTGTGTTTCTCACTTTAGGATCATTATTATGTTGAGCAAGTTTTCTTCTATTCCTAGTGTTCCAAGCGTTGTTGTTTTTTAATCAAGAAAGGGTGCTATATTTTGTCAAATGCTTTTTCTGCATCCTTAGTTATTTTCTTCTCTTACAGCATGTTTATCTGACTTTGTATGAAGGTGAGGTTGGCCTTGTAGGATGACTCAGGAAGTGTTCCCCCCTTATGACAGCTTGATATTATTTATGAATTCCAAGAAGAGATACAGATTATGTTTGTAAACTGGTCTGTTCCTCTGCGCATGATAACCTTTTGATTGTATTATATTATATTCGGCTGAAATGTCTGATTAAATTATATTAATTTTAGGACTTTGATTCAACCACATCATTAGAGTATGACTCAGCTTTGAGTCCCAGCCCCCTTGGTGGGCTGATAAAATAGATTCCTACGTGGAAGTAAATACACAGAGAAGATATTAGTGGATCCTGCAGCCCCGGGAAGAGAGATGAGCCTGATAGTCTACAGCTGACCTTGTGATGCAAACAGAGCAGCTGAGCCTGGAAAGAAACAAGCACCAGGGAGAGAGATGAGTCCTATGCCAGTCTACAGCTGAGATCAGAAGAAGCTGGGACCACAGAGCCTTAAGAGAAAAGAGTAAGGCTGAACCCTCACAGACATCACCCATCATCTTGCACCAACACATGGCAAAAGACTTTGGGTGAGAATTACCTCTTATGGTACTTTGAGTTGGACTCTTTGGGGCCTGGTAACTCTAAGCTTCTACCCCAAATAAATTCCCTTTATAAAAGCCAACAGATTTCTGGTACTTTGCATCAGCACCCCTTTGGTTGACTAATACACCACTCTTAAATTTTTTGGGAAGATTTTGAGCAGAATTGGTGTCACTTCTTCTTGGAATGTTTGATAAAATTTCCCCATGAAGCCATCTGGCCCTGGGCTTTTCTTTATTGGGAGGTGTCTGATGACTGATTAAATCTTTTACTGGTTATTGATTTGTTGAGATCTTCTATTTCTTCTTGTGTTAGTGGAGGTAGTTTGTGTGTTTCTAGGAAGTTATCCTAGGTTATCTAATTTGTTGGTGTACAGTTGTTTATAGTATCCTCTTTTTAAAAAAAAAAGATTTATTTTATTTATTTCTCCCCCCTTCCCCATATTCCCCATTGTCTGCTCTCTGTGTCCATTCGCTATGTGTTCTTCTGTGTCTGCTTGGGTTCTCATTAGGTGGCTCTGGAAACTGATCCTGGGACTTTCCGGTGTGGGAGAGAGGCGATTACTCTCTTGCGCCACCTCAACTCCCTGCTTTGCTCTGTCTTCTTATTTTCTCTCCTCTGTGTCTCTTGTTGCATCATCTTGCTGTAACAGCTGTTTGCATCGGCCAGCACTCCTGAGGGGGGCGGCTTTCCCACGCAAGGTGGCAGTCGTGCATGGGGTGGCATTCCCACATGGGCTGGCACTCTGTGTGGGCCAGCTCACCGTGTGGGCCAGGATGCCCTCACCAGGAGGCCCTGGAACCGAACCCTGGACCTCCTGTATGGAAGTTGGGAGCCCAATGGTTGAGCCACATCTGTTTCCTATAGTATCCTCTTATAAGTCTTTTTATTTCAGTGGGATCGGTAACAGTGTCCCCTTTTTCATTTCTGATTTTAGTTATTTATGTTTTCTTTCTCTTTTTTCTTCATCAATCTAGCTACATTTGTCAATTTCGTTAATTTTTGTTAAAGAATGAAGTTTTTTTTTTTAATTCTTTTTTTCTCTCTCCCTTTCCCTTCCCCTGCCCTGCTGTTTTTGCTCCCTGTGTCCATTCACTGTGTGACCTTCTATTTCTCTTTCTTCTTTTGTCTTCTCTTCTCATCTTTCTCCTCTAGGATTCACCAGGATTTGATCCTGGGGACCTCTGATGTGGAGTGAGGTTCCCTGTCAATTGTGCCACCTCTGTTCCTGGTCTCTGCTGTGCTTCACCTTGGCTCTCCCCTTTGTCTCTCTTTTGTTGCACCATCATCTTGCTACATAACTCACTTGCGTGGGCACTGGCTCACTGCGTGGGCACTGGCTCACTGCACGGGCACTCGGCTCGTCATGCGGGCACTGGCTCACTGTGCAGGCACTCACACAGGCTCTCAGTTCACCACATGGGCACTTGGCTCGCCATGTGGGCACTTGCATGGGCACTTGGCTCACTGTGCAGGCACTGGCTTCCTGCGCAGGCACTCAGGTCACCATGCAGGCACTGGCTCGCCATGTGGGCACTGGCTCACCATGCGGGCACTCATGTGGGCACTCGGCTCCAAGGGGCAAACCAGGCTACCTCTGTAAGGGTCTAACAGCTTGGCTGAGATAGTTAATCCTGGCTGTCGGAAAAGCCTAGAGTATACGGGTGCCATCATAGGAAGCCTTGTAAGTCACGCAGTACCCAGGAAAATTTGTTGAGTACACAAGGGGATGAAAGCAACTGTAAAGTTTGGAACATAGCCTGCTTGAAATACACAATGAGACATTTAATCATGAGCTGTACTAGGTTAGACATGTATATGAATAACCGGGAAAATAGATTCATGAGTTATGATTTCATTGTTCTGCATCAAGGTGAGAATCAAGAGAAATATATACTGGGGGAAAAATGAATTAAAGGGAGCTTCTTCTTTAAGCATACAACTGCTGTGCATGTGTGTGCTTTCTTCACGAGTCTGAGTCTTGCTGGACGAAACTCTTCCCACTTCTGAATCCCAACAGCTCCCCACATGGGCACTAGGCTCACCACACAGGCACTCATGTGGGCACTTGGCCCACCGCGTGGGTACTCGACTTACGGCACGGGCACTCTGCTCACTATGTGGGCACTGGCTTGCCATGTAGGCACACTTTCTCTTCTTCTTTTTCACCAAGAGGCCTGAGGGATCAAACCCGAGTCCTCCCATATGGTAGGCAGAGGCCTTATCACTTGAGCCACATCTACTTCCCAAGAACCAACTTTTGGTTTTGTTGATTCTCTCTCTCGATTTTTAAAAAATTCTATTTCATTTATCTCTGTTCTAATGTTCATTATTTTCTTCCTTCTGCTTGCTTTGAGTTTAGTTTACCCTTCTTTTTCTAGTTCTTCTAGTTTTGAGGTTAGGTCTCTGATTTGAAAGCTTTCTTCTTTTTTAATATAAGCATTTAAAGCTATATATTTCTCTCTCAGCAGTGCTTTTGGTGCATCCCATAAATTTCGAATTGTTGTATTTTCATTTTCATTTATCTCAAGATATTTCCTCATTTCACTTCTGATTTCCTCTTTGAGTTTTTGGTTCTTTAAGAGTATGTTGTTTAATATCCACATATTTGTGAATTTTCCATTATTCCTCTGTGAATGATTCTAGTTTCATTCTGTTATGGTTGGTGAGGAAATATGGTATGGTTTCATTTTTTTTTTCATTTTTATTATCTTCCTCAATTTATTCCTTTAAAAAATTTTAAACCACAGAAATAATACATATTCATTATAAATATTTTACAATTGAAAGTAAAAAATGAATTTTTCCCTTTCCTCAACCCTAACCCTCATTATACTCTTCAGAATGAGTGTTTGCTATTTGTTGGGATCTCATTAGACTTTCAAGATTTAAAGAATGAAATCATACATATTTTATGAAAATTTTCCACAAATATGCCAGTGATGCCTTTCCATCTATTACAAACAATATACACTGAACTTCTCTCTCTGAATATAGTTTTGCACACTTATACTTATATGGAATGGAATATTAAAAATTGAGTGCCTGGTCTGGGGCATGCACATTTAAATATTTGATAGATGGGATTAAATTGCTCTCTATTACCAATGTCCTACAACAGTATATGGGAGTTCCATATCTTTTAACTTGTTTTAAATACAGACGAATTTTGTTCATGCATTTTTTTGATAACGAGAATAAGCCACTGATGAGAAATTCATAGACCTAGCTCTGGTCCCACGCTTACCTTAAATTTTTGTTAGAGTCTTAAAAGTTTAGTGCCAACAGGACCTTAGAAATCACTAACTTTGTGTTCCCGCTTTACAAACCTTGGGATATGTAGTATTTTGTCCATGATTGCATAGAAAGCTACAGTTCTGCTGTTGTGTACATGACACTTCCTTGTAGGAAACATCAGCACTTGATTTTTTTTTCATTTTAAAAACAATTTATTGTAGTATATCATTCATACATGAACATACATAAGTATAATAAATATGTAGTAAAAGTTGTGAACTTACAAAACAAACATGCATAATATCATACAGTTCTCCCAAACATCACTCTACCACAAATACCTTGCATTGTTGTGAAACTTTTGTGACAAATTATGAAAAAGCATCCTCAAAGTATTACTACTAACTATTCTCCATATCTTACATTTAATGTATTTTCCCCCAACCCACCCTATTATTTTTTTGTTCATAAACCATACAATTCATCCAAAGTGTATAATCAATGGCATTTGGTACAATAACAGAGCTATGCACTCATCACCCCAATCAATACAAGAGCATCTTCACTACTAAAAAACAAAACAAAACAAAAAACCCTACAAACCACTATCATACCCATATATTAGTGTTACTAATCCTATGATGCATTTTCATGATTTCTATTCATTTCCAAACATTTAGGGACAATTTTTACCAATTCTGTACAGGTTAAACCTCAGTTTTTCCACTGTCTAATCACATTCTAGTCTCTGGTGACATATTCTAGCCATTAACTCCAAGAGTTTCCTCATTATATTTAGTTCATAATAGTGAAATCATACAATATTTGTCCTTTTGTGCCTGGCTTGCTTCACTCAACATAATGTCCTTCAGTTTCATCCACATTGTCAAATGCTTCAAAGCTTCATTTTTTCTTACAGCTGAGTAATAATCCGTTGTGTGTACATACCACTGTTTATCCATTTGTCAGATGATGGGCACATAGGTTGTTTCTATATTTTGGCAATAGTGAATAATGTCACTATGAACATTGGTGTGCAAATGTCAGTTCGTGTCACTGCTCTCAGTTCTTCTGGGCATATACCTAGTAGCAGTATTGCTGGGTCACATGGTAGATCTAAATCTAACTTCCTTAGGAAGTGCCAAACAGACTTCCACAGTTGCTGTACCATTCTACATTCCCACCAAGGGTGAATCAGTGTTCCTATTTCTCTACATCTTCTCCAACACTTGCAGTTTTCTGTTTTTTTTAGTAGTGGTCATTCTGGTATGTGTGAAAGTATCTCAGTATAGCATGCTTTGCATTTCTCTAATAGCCAGTGATATTAAATATTTTTTCATGTGTTTTTTTCACCATTTCTATTTTGTCTTTAGAAAACTGTCTATTCAGGTCTTTTACCTGTTTTTTAATCAGGTCATTTTTTTTATTGTTGAGTGGTAGGATCTGTATATATCATGGCTGTTAAAGTCTTGTTGGATGTGGGATTTCCAAGTATTTTCTCCCATTGAGTAGGCTGCCTTTTTACCCTCTACACAAAGTCCTTTGGGAAGCAGAAGTGTTTAACTTTGTGGAGGTCCCATTTATCTATATTTTTATATGTTGCTTGTATTTTGGGGGTAAGGTTTAAGAGACCCTGGCCTACTATAAGGTCAAATGTAAATGTTTCCCTACATTATTTTCTAGGAGTTTTATGGTCCTGACTTTTATGTTCGAGTCTTTGATCCATTTTTAGTTGACTCTTATATAAGAAGTGAGATAGGGGTCCTCTTTCATTCTTTTGGTTATGGATGTCCAGTTCTCCCAGTGTCATTTGCTGGAGACACTTCCGTTCCAGAGAAGTGGGCTTAGTAGGTGTGTTAATCAGTTTAAGGGGGTGCTGATGCAAAGTACCAGAAATCTATTGCTTTTCATCAAGAATATTTATTTGGGGTAGAAGTTTATAGTTCCAAAGACCCTAAAAAGTCCAACTCAAAGTTATTTCCTCACCAAACTCTGTTGCCACGTGTTGAAGCAAGATGGCGGGCAATGTCTGCAAAGATTCAGCCTTCCTCTTTCCTCTTAAGGCTCCATGGACCCAGCTGCTTCTTATTTCAGCTGTAGGTAGTCAAAAGGCTCTTCTCTCTCCCTGGGCCTTATTTCTTTGCAGGCTCAGCTGTTCTGTTCTCTCTCCAAGGTCAGCTGTAGACTATCAGGCTCATCTATCTTCCCAGGGCAACTGCCATGTCTCTCTCTGTTCTTCTCTGTGTATTTACTTCCCTGTCTTTTTTTTTTTTTAAGATTTACTTTTTATTTATTTCTCTCCCCTTACCCCCTCCCCGTTGTCCAGCTCTCTGTGTTCATTTGCTGTGTGTTCTTCTGTGTCTGCTTGCATTCTTGTCAGTGGTACTGGGAATCTGTGTCTCTTTTTCTTGCATCATCTTACTGCATCAGCTCTCTGTATGTGCGGCGCCACTCCTGGGCAGGCTGTGCTTTTTTCATGTGGGGTAGCTCTCCTTACAGGGTGCACTCCTTGCGCATGGGGCTTCCCTATATGGGGGACACCCTGTGTGGCACAGCACTCCTTGCATGCATCAGCACTGCGCGTGGGCCAGCTTACCACATGGGTCGGGAGGCCTGGGGTTTGAACCCTGGACCTCCTATGTGGTAGGCAGATGCTCTATCAGTTGAGTCAAATCCGCTTTCCCTTCCTGTCTTTGATTGAGCATCCATTTACAGAGCCCACAAAGGGAGGGGGGGCAGGGACTCAAATCAAGTCACCCTAATGGCATGGTCAAATAAAACCCTAATCTTGATTTAATAAAGTAAAAGTGAAAACTCTGAATCTAATACAATCTAATACCCCAGAAGAACAGACCAGTTTACAAACACAATCCAATCCATTTTTGGAATTCATAAACAATACCAAACTGCCACACTACACCTTCTGAATTCCAAAGAGACATTACAATATTTTTTTAAAAACATCGTAAATCAGTAATATGCTAAATACAAAATCAAATCGCAATCAGTTTAAAGAAATATAGTTTGTCTTGAGGCAAAGTCCCATCTGGCTGTAGACCTCTGAAAATTACGAAACCATTTATCTGCTTCTGATATACAAAAGGATAAACAAAGGATTAATATTTGCATTACCATAAGGAGAAATTGGGAAGGAAACATGAGTCACTGGTCCACTACAGTTCAAAAAACCTTCAGGGTATACTTCATTAGATTTCAAAGTCTGAGAGTCATTTTTAAGATGATGGATTCTTCTCCCCATGGCCTAAAACCCTCATGGGGACACACCATTTCCACAGGCTTTCCCAATGGTCATTTTCTTGGTTCTACCCTCATCAAGCACCTGGGTGGCAACTGAGCTCCAGACCTCACCCTCCAAGACTGTTGGGGTGATGGCCACACTTTACCCAATCTTTAGGGTAGCATCTTAATCCCCCCTAGTACAGTGAGGTGAAGGCAACATCCTCCCTAATCTTTGTCATACCTGCCCAACCATCTCAGAGCAACAAGTTGGTGACCTGGACTTCCCTAATCCATGGGGGACAGGCCCATCCCTCTCAGACCTATGGGATTTTGACCTTCCCTTCCCTAACCCTTGGGGAATGTGCTCACCCTTTCAGTACCTGGGGGCAGCAAAACTCTGCTTGAACACCAGGCTGGAACATTCACCCTCTTCAACTGCTGGGTGGAGTTCCTCTCTTGGCCCAAGGACATGTCTTAATTCCAGATCCATCCATTGTTTTCCTGATAAAGCTGTTTCCCCTTCCATCTCTCCCTTCCATGTCTCTTTTAGTCCAGGCTTACAGTGGTTTTGTTAATACAGCTCTTTCAAAAGGTTGTTGGTTTAGCATGCAGGAAGCAGGGGTCCAAATCATCAGACAGTAAGACTTTCCACAAGTCTTTCCTAAATAACTGCATTTTCAATCCTGATTTACAAGTTCCAAGTTTAGTTAAGTCCTCAAATGGGGCACTATCATCTGGGGGCTTGCGTATTGGTCAGCTAAAGGGGTGCTGATGCAAAATACCAGAGATACGTTGGCTTTTATAAAGGGTATTTATTTGGTGTAGAAACTTACAGTTACCAGGCCATAAAGCATAAGTTACTTCCCTCACCAAAGTCTTTTGCCACATGTTGGAGCAAGATGGATGCCAACATCTGCCAAAATTCAGGCTTCCTCTCTTCCTGGGGTTCATTTCTTTCTGGGCCCAGCTCCTCTGTTTTCTCCACAAGGTCATCTGTAGACTATGAGGCTCTTTAGGTTTTGTCCTTCTCCCCAAGGCCAGCTGTAGACTATTAGTTGAACAGCTTCTCTCTCTTTCTGGGGCCTTCTTTCCTCATGACCAAGCTCCTCTGTGTGCATACCTCCCAGGGCTCCAGCTCAAGACTCCTGCATCAAAACTCCAACTCTGTCCTTTGTCATGTCTTTTATCTGTGAGCCCCCACCCTTTGGTGGAGTCCAACATCCTACTTACGTGGCCAATCAAAGCCCTAATCATAATTTAATCACACTCAGGTACAGGCCAGTTTACAAACATAATTCAGTATCTATTTTTGGAATTCATGAGCCATATCAAACTGCTACAGCTTGATTTCCAGAAGCTTGGAATTTTCAGAATCAGTTTCTGGTTTTGTTGTGCCCAACAGTTCAGTTCTCAGCTTATCTCTCTCATCTAGCATTTAGTATAAGCTGCAAGGAGAAGCCAAACCACATTCTTCAAGTTTACTTTGGAAAGCTCTTCAGCTAAATGTCCAGACTTGCCATTTTCAAATTCTGCCTTCCATGTAACATCAGGAATCAATCTTCCTAAGTTCTCTGCAACTTTAAAACACAGATTGCCTTTCCTCCAGTTTCCAATAATAGTTTAATCATTTACTTCTGAGGCCTCATAAAAAGTCTCTTTAGTGTTCATATTTCTACCAACAGTGTATTCAAAGCACTCTAGACCTTTTCTATTAAACATCTCACAATTCTTTCCTTCTAAGTCCTTATCAAAAATAACTTTAGGTTCCATATTACTATCAATAGTCTCTTCAAAGCAATCTAGGCCTTTTCCAACAAGCATCTCACAATTCCTCCAAAAAAATAACCCTTACTCATCTATAAAACCATTCCAGCATTTTTGGTACCACTCCTGGTACCATTCCTGTGTAAGTCAGCCAAAGGGAGTGCTGATGCAAAGTACCAGAAATCTGTTGGCTTTTATAAAGATAAAGGGCATTTATTTGGGGTAGAAGCCTACAGTTATAAGGCCTAAAGTTTACAAGCACAATCCAATCTCTATTTTTGGAGTTTATAAACAATACCAAACTGCCACAATAGGATAATAAAAAATTAGTTGACCATAGAGGTGAAGGTCTATTTCTGAAATCTCAGTTTGATTCCATTGATCAATATGTCTATCTTTATGTCAATACCATGCTGTTTTGACAACTGTAGCTTTATATTACACTTCAAGGTCAGAAAGTGTGAGTCCTCTGATTCAGTCTTCATTTTTAGAACACTTTTAAGCTATTTTGGACCTTTTTTCCTTCCAAATAAATTTTGTACCTGATTTTTTTTATTTCTGCAAAGTAGGCTGTTGGAATCTTGATTGGTATTGCATTGAATGTATAAATCAACTTGGGTAGAAATGACGTATTTGCAATGTTTAGTCTTCCAATCCTTGAACACAGAATGTCCTTCCACTCGTTTAAGACTTCTCTGATTTTTTTGATCAGTGGTTTCTTGTTTCCTAAATACAGATCCTTTACATTCCTGGTTAAATTAATTCCTAGATATTTGAGTCTTTTATTGCTATTCTAAGTGGAATTTTTAAAAAATTTCTTTCTGACTTGCTTATTCATAGTTGTATTAGTCAGCCAAAGGGGTGCTGATGCAAAATACCAGAAATTGGTTGGTTTATAAATAAAGGGTATTTATTTGGGATAGGAGCTTACAGATACTCGGTCATAAAGCATTAGTTACTTCCCTCACCAAAGTCTATTTGGAGCAAGATGACTGCCGATGTCTGCAAGGGTTCAGGTTTCCTGGGTTCCTACATTCCTGGGGCTTGCTTTTCTCTGGGTTCAAGGTTCCTTCCTTCCTGGTGCTGGCTTCTTTTTTCTCTGTGTGCTGACTTCCTGGGGCTCCAGCTTAAGTCTTCAGCATCAAACTTCAACATCAAAACTCCAACATCAGAAAACCCTCAACTCTGTGTTTTTGCCAGCCTTTTATCTGTGAGTCCCCACCCACGAAGGGGTGGGGACTCAATGTCCTATTCATAACTCAATCATGCCCAGATACAGATCAGATTATAAGCATAATCCAATATTTCTTTTTGCAATTCATCATTAATATTAAACTGCTACACTCCACCCTCTGAATTCCAAAAAGACGTTACAATATTTAAAAAAAAAAAACCAAAAAACAAAAAAATCTTAAATCAGTTACAATGCAAGTACTAAATCATATCACAAATAATTTAAAGAAATACAGTTTGTCTTGGAGCAAAGTCCTGTCTGCTATAGACCTCTGAAACTTACAAAACAATTTATCTGTTTCCAATACACAAATGGACAGACACAGGATAAACATATTCATTACAATAAGGAGAAATTGGAAGGGAAACATGAGTAATGGGTCCTCTACAGTTCAGTAAACCTGCAGGGCATCCTCCATTCAATTTCAGTCTGGAAGTCATTCTTAAGAAGATGGTATCTTCTCTTCCCAGCCATATAGGGACCCACCCTTTCCACAGTCTTGTGCAATGGCCATTTTCTTGGTTCCACCCTCATCAAGAATCTGGGTGTTGACCAAGCTCCAGACTTCTCCCTCCAAGTGAGTTGGGGTGATTGCCACACCTCATCCAATCTTTGGGTTAGAGTCTTAACTACCCTAGTACAGTGATGTGAAGATAAAATTCCCCCTAACCTTTGGTACACAAGCTCAACCCTCTCAGAGCAACGAGTTGACCACCTGGCCTTCCCTAACCTTTCAGGGACAGGTCCACCCACTCAGACCTGTGGAGTGCTGACCTTAACTGCCCTAATCCTTGGGGAATGCGCTCCACCCTTTGTGCCTGACAGTTTAGGCCTCGGCATATCTCTCTTGTCTAGCATTTTGCTATAAGCTACAAGCAGAAGCCAAACTGCATTCTCCAGGTTTACTTTGAAAATTCCTTCAGCTAAATGCCCAGGCTTGCCATTTTAAAATTCTGCCTTCCATAAAACACCAGGAGTTAATCTTGCTAAGTTCTTTGCAACTTTAAAACACGGATTGCCTTTCCTCCAGTTTTCAATAATAGTTTCATCATTTACTTCTAAGGCATCATAAAAAGTCTCTTTAGCAGCCATATTGCTATCAACAGTTCCTTCAAAGCATTCTAGCATTTCACAATTTCTCCAAAAAATACCCCTTACACATTTACAAAACCATTCCAGCATTTCGGTAATTGCAAAAGCACTTCCCCATTCCTCGGTACCAAATTCTGTAGTAGTCAGCCAAAGTGTGCTGATACAAAATACCAGAAATCTGCTGGGTGTTATAAAGGGTATTTATTTGGGGCAGGAGCTTACAGTTACCAGGCCATAAAGCATAAGTTACTTTCCTCACCAAAGTCTATTTTCATGTGTTGGAGCAAGATGGCTGCCGATGTTTGTGAGGGTTCAGGCTTCCTGGGTTCCTCTGGGCTCAGCTCCTCTGTTTCCTCCACAAGGTCAGCTGTAGACTATGAGGCCTTCTGGGCTTTGCCTCTCTCCACAAGGTCAGCTGTAGTTTATCAGGCGAACGACTCTGTCTCTTTCCCTGGGGCTCCATCTTAAGACTTCAGCATCAGATTCCAACATCAAAAATCCAACATCAGAAACCCTCAGCTCTGTTCTTTGCCATGCCAACACCCTAATCATAACTCAATCATGCCCAGGTACAGATCAGATTATAAGCATAATTCAATATTTCTTTTTGGAATTCATCATTAATATTAAACTGCTGCACTAGTGTATAGATACGCTACTGATTTTTTGCATGTTGTCCTTGTATCCTGCCACTTTGCTGATCTCATTTATTAGCTCTAATAGCTTTGTTGTAGATAATTTGGGACTTTCTAAATATATAATCATGTCATCAGAAAATAGTGAGAGTCTTATTTCCTATTTTCCAGTCTGTATGGTTTTTATTTCTTTTTCTTGCCTAATTGCTCTAGCAAGAACTTCTAGCACAATGTCAAATAACAATTGTGACAGTGGGCATCCTTGTCTTGTTCCTGATCCTAGAGAGGAAAGTTTTCAACCTCTCTCCATTAAGTACAATATTGGCTGTGGGATTTTCATATATGCCCTTTATTATGTTGAGGAACTTTCCTTCTATGCCTGTATTTTGAAGTATTTTTATCAAGAAATGATGCTGGATTTTGTCAAATGCCTTTTCTGCATCAAACAAGATGATGCTGTGCTGGTTTTTTTCCTTTCAATTTGTTAATGTGGTGTATTACATTAATTGATTTTCTTGTGTTGAACCATCCTTGCATACCAGGAATAAAACCACTTGATTGTGGTGTATAATTCTTTGAATATGCTGTAGGATTCAATTTGCAAGCATTTTGTTGAGAATTTTTGCATCTATGTTCATTAGAGAGATTGGTCTGTAATTTTCTTATAAAATCTTTATCTGGCTTTGGTGTAAAGGTGATGTTGGCTTCATAAAATGTGTTGGGTAATGTTTCCTCCTTTCCAATTTTTTGGAAATTTTTAAACAGTACTGGCATTCATTCTTCTCAAAAATTTGGTAGAATTCACCTGTGAAGCCATCTGGTCCTGGACTTTTCTTTGTTAGGAGATTTTTGATGACTGATTAAATAATTTTACTTGTCATTGGTTTGTTGAGTCCCTGTATTTCTTGTAGAGTCAACATAGGTTGTATGTTCATTTCCAGAAATTTTTCCATTTTTTCTAGGTTGTCTAATCTGTTGGCATACTGTTTCTTATAATAACCTCTTATGATCCTTTTTATTTCTGTGGGGTCAACTGTAATTTTCCCCTTTCTTTCCTGATTGTATTTATTTGCATCTTCTCTCTTTTTTTCTTTGTTAGTCTTGCTAAGGGTTTGTCAATTTTATTGATCTTCTCAAAGAACAAGCTTTTGATTTTGTTAATTTTTTCTCTATTGCTTTTTGTTCTCAATTTCATTTATTTATGTTCTAGTCTTTGTTATTTCTTTCTTTCTGCTTTCTTTGGCATTGATTTGCTTTTCTTTTTCTAGTTTCTCTCTGTATTCAGTTAGGTCTTCAATTTTAGTTCTTTCTTCTTTTAAAAATATAGACATTTAGGGCTATTAATTTCTATTTCAGCCCTACCTTCACTGTATCACATAAGTTTTGATAAGTTGTGTTCTTGTTTTCATTCATCTCAAGATATCTTTTAATTTGAGAATGCAAATTGTTAACTCTCTGCTGACTCTCAGTACAAACAATGTTGCAGCCCCACCTGGCCTGGAAGTGTGCAACCCCTCCTATGCAACAGACTAAGTTCACCGGTAAAAATCTTAATTTGCTGTAGGCTTTGTCTCCTCTTCTCCCCTTTCTTGGGGAAAAGGAACCCTGCAAACCCCTCAGTCTGCAGCTGCTGCAGTCACAGCCAACACAGTCTGCAGACTGCTATTTGCTCTGAAGGGGATGGGTACCAGCTGCTGGTGCTGCAGCTTTACTCTCAGGAATTTTCCAGCCAGCAGAGACATCTTTCCTTTGTCCCTCTCTCTTCTAGTTGGTGTCTCACCTTCTCCAGTTTCCTGAGCCTCCAGACAGTCTCCACCTGTCCTCTAGTAGAATGATGATCTCTCTGCCTTTCTAATTCTTTGTCTTCCTGGAAATCCATCCAATGTTTTTAAATTTACTGGACTTGTTTTGTGACTCCATATTTGATCTTTCCTGGAGAATGATCCATGTGCATGTGAGAAGAATGTATACTCTGTTTTTGGTGGGTACAGTGTTCTATATATGTCTGTTAGGTCTAGTTGGTTTACTGTATCATTCAAGTCTTCTATTACCTTATTGATCTTCTGTCTAGATGTTCAATACATTATTGAGAGTGGTGTGTTAAAGTCTCCTACAGTTACTGTAGAACTGTCAATTTCTTTCTTCAAATCTATCAGTATTTGCTTCACATATTTTGGGGCTCTGCTGTTAGGTGCATATATATTTATAATTTTTACATCTTCTTATTGAATTTAACCATTTATGAGTATATAGTGACCATCATTGTACCATGTACTCTTTTTGACTTAATGTCTATTTCATCTGATATTAGTATAGTCACCCTAGCTCTCTTTTGGCTACTACTTGCATGGTGTATATATTTTCTCCATTCTTTCACTCTAAAACTACTTGTATCTTTAAATTTAAGGTGAGTCTGTTGCAGATTCATATAGTTGGGTCATGCTTTTTTATTCATTCTGCCAATCTCTGCCCTTTGACTAGAGAATTTAATGTATTTACATTTAAAGTAGTGACTTTAAAGTAATAAATGTAAATGCATTACATTTATAGGACTTTTTTCCTGCCAGTTTGCTATTTAGCCTTTTATTTATTTATTTATTTTTAAAGATTTATTTATTTTTATTTATTCTCTCCCCTTCCCCCCCCACCCCAGTTGTCTGTTCTCTGTGTCTATTTGCTGCATCTTCTTTGTCTGCTTCTGTTGTTGTCAGCAGCACAGGAATCTGTTTCTTTTTGTTGTGTCATCTTTTTGTGTCAGCTCTCTGTGTGTGCAGTGCCATTCCTGGGCAGGCTGCACTTTCTTTCATGCTGGGCGGCTCTCCTTACGGGGCACACTCCTTGTGCGTGGCGGTCCCCTACACGGGGGACACCCCTGTGTAGCAGGGCCCTCCTTGCGCGCATCAGCACTGTGCATGGGCCAGCTCCACACAGGTCAAGGAGGCCTGGGGTTTGAACTGCAGACCTCCCATATGGTAGATGGACGCCCTAACCACTGGGCCAAGTCCACCACCTATTTAGCCTTTTAAGTCTTACGTCTTTTTGTCCCTCTCCTCCATTAATTCCTACTTTTATATTTACTTTTGTGTTGTACCATACTGAGTGCCTTTCCATTTCTATCTGGGTATATTTTTCAGTTATTTTCCATGTGGTTACCATGTGGTTAAAATGTAACACCCTAAATATAAAACCTCTAATCCTATTTGGCTTGATACCAACTTAATTTCAATAGCACACACTTACACTTTTCCTATATCCCTCTGTTTCTCCACCACTTTTCATACTTGTTGTTACCACCTATATCTTTGTATATTGTATGTCCAAAAATATGGATTAATCATTACATTTTACTCATTTCCATTTTAGCACCTGTAGGGAGTAAGAAGTGGAATTACATAACAAACAGTACAATACAATGATACTTGCATTTATAATTACCCAAATGATTACTTTTACCTTTTTTATTTCTTTATTCTGCTTTGAACACTGTCTAGTGCCCTTTCTTCTCAGTCTGAAGAACTTTTAGCATTTCTCATAGGAAGGTCTAGTGGTGATAAATGCCCTCAGCTTTTGTTTATCTGAGAATGTCTTAATGTTTTCCTCATTTTTTTGCAGTTGAAAATTATTTATTTGATAAATTTCTTTGATTTACATTTCAGCATTTCATCAACTGCAAAAGTGAGGAAATAATTCATGGGCCTAATGTGCTTCTGAAAATAATATTTGTGGTTCATAAAAAATGTACATTCAGCTAGTTTGAAATGAATATATTTTAAGAAAGTTCAAGCATATGCCCATATTGTTGAATCTCACAAAATACATTAATTTTGGGGGACTGTTTTCACTATAAAATGTTCTTCAGGCGGCGGACTTGGCCCAGTGGTTAGGGCGTCTGTCTACCACATGGGAGGTCCGCGGTTCAAACCCCGGACCTCCTCGACCCGTGTGGAGCTGGCCCATGCACAGTGCTGATGCGCGCAAGGAGTGCCCTGCCGCGCAGGGGTGTCCCCGCGTAGAGGAGCCGCACGCGCAAGGAGTGCGCCCGTGAGGAGAGCTGCCCAGCGCGAAAGAGAATGCAGCCTGCCCAGGAATGGCGCCGCCCACACTTCCCGTGCCGCTGACGACAACAGAAGCAGACAAAGAAACAAGATGCAGCAAAATAGACACAGAGAACAGACAACCGGGGGAGGGGGGGAATTAAATAAATAAATAAATCTTTTAAAAAAAAAAAGCTCATTAAAAAAAATAAATAAATAAATAAAATGTTCTTCAATTTACCAAAGTGTTCAGCACTAAACTATTTTTAAGCTATATTTACTTTTTTCCAGTCTAAAGTGGAATTAAAGTGAGCCCATACATGGCTGCTTCTGTTACAACCATGAGAATGAGAGAAAAGATGCTGGGCAGACACTCAACAGGTGTCCTTGGTAGAAAAACTTATATATGAGGCTCAGTCCTCATTTTCATTCAATTTAATTACTTTTTTTCTTAAACATACCCATTTACACTGGAAAGTATATTACAAAGGAGTATATTTGGCTAAGAATCTTTAAAAGGATTCAGAAGAATCCCTATAATTATCTTTGAAACACTGGAATTCTCTTAAGGAGAAATCTTTCGGTGACAGAAAGGAGTTAAGTCTAACTTAGATTAATATACTAGCCAAGGACAAAACAAGTCACTGTTGTCCGTGTTTTGAGGGAGTAAAAGCTTATAGTTACAAGGCCCTAAAGAGTCCAACTCAAGGTTACTTTTCTTACCCAAAGTCTGCAGGGGTTCAGCCTTCCTCTCTCTCTTAATGCTCTGTGGGCCCAGCTTCTTCTGATCTCAGCTGTAGGCTGAAGGGCTCATTTCTTTCAGGGTCTTCTTAGCTGCTCAGGACTCTGGTTTCATCAGCTGCAAAGTAGCAGGTGAATGGCTCATCTCTTTCAGGGCCCCAGGATCAAGTTCTCTCCTCTGCCATGTCTACAGAGCTCTCTCTATTCCCATGTGTATCTTCTCTGTGTATCTACTTCTGTGTGTCTCCTTGATTGAATGTCCAATTATATAGTCCACTAAGGGGACAAGGATTCAACCTGTATACCCCAATGACGTGATTGAATCAAAGTCCTAATCTTAACATACTCAAGTAAACATAAAGCCTCTGAATTTAATAGAATCGAAGGTTATCATGCCCAGTGAAACAGACTAGTTTACAAACATAATCAATATCTCTTTTTGGAATCCATAAATAATATCAAACTAGCACAAATACATGGCAGAATGTATTTTTCTTCATGTTTATCATGTTTCGTGTTCTCTGAGCTTCCTGGATGTGCATATTCACCTCTTTTGCTAAGTTTGGGAAATTCTCTGTCATTATTTCTTTGAGTATTCCTTCTGTCCCTTTATCTCTTTATTCTTCTTTTATGAATCCCATAATGCACTTGATCTTGCTGTACTTGATGTTTTCCCAGAGGTGTCTTAGGCTATTTTTGCTTTTAATATTTCTTTTTTCTTTCTGCTTCTCAGCCTGAGTAATTTCATGTGTCTTGTCTTCAAGTGTTTTGCCTTCAAGTTTACTGATTACTTCTTCTGTCACCTCCATTCTGCTCTTGAAACCCTTTTGGGTATTTTTTATTTCAGTTATTGTGGTTTTCAACTGCAGTAGTTCTGTTGGATTCCTTTTTAAAATTTCTATCTTTTACCTTGGCTCTCATATTGCTCATTCATTGTTTTCCTGATATCCTTTAGTTCTTTCTCTGAGCATTTTCTAAGATTTTTTTAAAAAATGCTTTCTTTGGTTTTTCCACATTCTTTTCTTCTTCATTGGTGTTTTCTGTATTTTTATCTTCTTCCTTTGAATGAGCCATCATTTCATTTCTTTGTTTTACTCTTTTATTGAACATTGTAAATTTTAATATTCTAAAATGTTAACTTAGGGATTTATTCCATGAAGCGTCTGTTTCTTGATTTTGTAACCAACTGGTGATAAGACAGAAATTTTCTTGAGCTTCAGTTCTCTTATCAGGAAGGTCTTCCCAAGGCTAATGCATTCAGTAGGGTTTTTCCTGTCTTTCTGGGCCTCTGCCTTGTTCTGGGCTTTTGCTTGCTAATTTTTCTGGAATTTCCCTGTTTACAGAAGTTTGATTGTCCCCTGTGTTTCCCAGGAGACAGACCTCCCTCTCCTGGGTATTTGAAGCTCTTGTGTTTCTGTTCCAGACTATCCAATTCTTTATTTTTTCATACCTTTCATTTTCTCAAGTTGCTTTTGCCTGGAGGGCAAATTCTCTCTGGGAAGAGGAGTACCTGGGAGATGACTTTCCCAAGTTAGTATTTCCCAGCCACAGTAAGGCCAGGACCATGAAAGGGGCATTGCCTGGCTCCAAATTGCTGGGGGAGGGGGATCAGAAAGGGCACCAAAATCTTCTCCAATGCCTATCCAAAGGTGAGTTCTCTTGGCCTCCTAGAAAATGCAGCCCTTCATCTAAATCTCCCCCACTGGACTAAGAATGCTCTGTCTTTAAATCTCCACTGCCTCTGCTTCTTTCTGAGGAGGATTTAAGCAATAGTTGCTGCCACCTTTTTCTGGGGTGGGTTGAAACATTAGCTCAGAGTATGACCCTCAATAATCCAAATTTGCTAATCAAAAGCTGTGATCAGTGATCAGTTGTGCCCACCCCTGTTCTTGGGGAAGAGGATTTTTAAGTCTCTTTCTGTTATTAATGAGCTAGCCAGGGAATGGACCCTACAGCAACCTGCCATAAGAGTGAGGGAGGGCCCCATGCAGACAGAGCAATTTGCTGTTCTTTATCATACTTTATCAGCCTCTTCCTCTCACTCTTCCTTGGATGCTATGTAATGTTCTTCTGGCCTCCAGAGTTTTAAAATAGTTGTTTCAGACAGTTCCTGCCTGGTTGAGTTGTTTTGGTGAGTGGAATGAGTCCTGGAGTTCCCTACCCTGCCATTCCTTCATTTTTAAAATTCAATTCATTTGGTTTGGATGCAATCAATGCAATCTGATGCATTCTTCAATAAGGATGCACCTTTAAAACCTGTGGAATCACTCACTAGTACTGTCAAACCAATTGGCTAAGTCCAGAGGAGGTCAACACTGCCCTATGATCAAGCAACATGATTTAAGGGAGTCAGAGGAAAAAAGAGTTGAAATATCTCAAAGACGGGTAGAAAAGGTAGCTGAGAAATCAAACCAAGTTGAGCAGTGAACTAAGAGAGAAGATTCTCATAGGAGAATTCAGGTTTTGCTTAGTGAGGAATTATAACTTCAACTGTTTCAGAGAATGAAACCAATTGTTTTGAAAATCTTAGGGAGAAGCTAATCAATGCCTGTCACTCTCAAGGTGGGGGACAAAAAAGTAAAATATAAATTATAAATGGAACTCCTTAAGCTGGGAGTAAGGGTGAGTGAATTATTAGCTGCAGGAAACAGCTAATATATTTATGCTTTTTTTTTTCTCTATAGAGGTTTGTGTTTATAAAAGTTATTTAAGCAAAATATAGTATATTTGTACAATGGAATATCATTTGACCATAAAGAAGAATGAAGTTCTGATACATGCTGCAACATGAAACTTGAAAACATTATGCTAAGTGAAAGAAACTACATAAGAAATCACAAAAGACCACATAATATATTAATCCATTCATATGAAATGTCCAGAATAGGGGAATCTATGGAGACAAAAAGTAGATTAATGGTTGCTTAGGGCTGTGGGAGATGGGAGTGCGTTGGTAGGAGGCTGATAGCTAAAGGGTATAGGGTTTCTTTTTGAAGTGATGAAAATGTTCTAAAAGAGATTGTGGTAGTGTTTACACATATCCATGAATATACCAAGAACCATTGAATTGTGCCTTGTAAATTACTGGATTGTATGGTATTTGAATTATCTAACAGAAAAGCTGTTTTTAAAAGTTAATTAGTAGCTGCAGCCTGGATGCACCAAATACAGGGATGTCAAGCTTGTACTGCAGAGATGCTACCTAGCATGTGTGTCGGTTATGTTTATTTGAGACTTCTCTGTTGGAAATTGGCTGGTATTACTAAATGTCCACTGACACCAGGGTTTGCTGCCTGAGATCTTCCCATGTTGAACAAAGTAAAAACAACTATAACCAATGGCCAACCTGCACCAATAGACTGTATCAAAACACCATCAAAGAAGAAAGAGAAGAAAGATTCTGAAAAGACAAATGAATCTCTCTCAGCCAGGTTCAAAGGTAATTGTGTGAAATACAAGTCCAAGCTAGTTGGCACTGATGATATGCTAGATGCAAGAGGGAATAAAATGAGCCAATATTCTATGATGAAACTAAAGAAAATGGCAGTGGCTGCTCCATCTCAAGGACAGTACAAACAAAAGCTCTGAGTCAACATTTCACTTTCCAGGATAAAATTAATTGATGAGAAAACCGCGGTAATAAAACATGAACATCCATTGATTAAAATTTCATTCATTGCCCATGATGCGACAGACAACCTGGCTGTATTAGTCAGTCAAAGAGGTGCTGATGCAAAATACCAGGAATCTGTTGGCTTTTATAAAGGCTATTTATTTGGGGTAGAAGCTTACAGTTATCAGACCATAAAGCATAAGTTACTTCCCTCATCAAAGTCTGTTGCCACGTGTTAGAGCAAGATGGCTGCCGACATTCAGCATTCCTCTTCCTAGTAAGGCTCCATGATCCTAGCTTCTTCCAGTATCATCTGTGGGCCATCAGGCTCTCTAGGCATTGTCTCTCTCCCCAGGGCTTGATTCTCTCTGGGCTCAGGTTTGCTTCTTTCCAGAAGGTCAGTTGTAGATGACCAGGCAAGTGGCTCATCTCTTTTCCCGGGGCCTCTGCTGTGTCTGTGGAGCAGTCTCTATTCCTCTGTGTTCTTCTCCTGTGTGTTTACTTCCCAGGCTCCAGAATGAAAACTCCAACTACCTTTCCCTGTGGTGCAGTTTCTCTGTGAGTCCCCACCCACCAAAGGGGCAGAGACTAAATGTCCTACTGATGTTGCCCAATCAAAGCCTTAATCATAATTTAATCAACTAAAAGTGAACCTTTTGAATCCAACATAATCTAATATGCCCAGAGGAAAAGACCAGTTCACAAACAAAATCCAATATCTATTTTCAGAATTCATAAACAATATCAAACTGCTACACTGGTATTTGGTTATATATGTGGAAGAGAAGGCCCACACCAGTTTTTTGCCATAAAAACGGGAACAAGTCATGCCATTAGTTGTTGATCTTAAGGACATTTTCCAAATTACCTATAATGTAAAGGAAAGGGAAGAAGAAAAGAAAAAGACTGAAGAAGCCAACAAAATAGTAGAGAATGGGAATAAGAGCCACCTGATTCTTGATGATCAAGCTAACAAACTGAAATTGTGTATTGACCAAATGGATTTGTTTGGGGACATGTTTACATCTCCTGACCTAAGTACTCCAACAACTTCAGTCAGTGATTTGCTTCCATCAAACCTTTCTGCTTCTTCCATCTCAGAATCTTGAGCCCAAATACCACCTCCAGGACAGTCTGCAACCCAACAGACCAGCCCTCTGGATCTTATCAAAATAAATGGTTCTGCCCCCAATGGAACCCCTTATAGGTCTAGGTAGTATACCAGTTATACCCCTCAGACAGGACCATGGAACCCCTCACCATCTTTAGTCTTCAGTCAGCCCCTTCAATGGTCCCAGGAGCTATTATGGGTGGTCAGCCTTCAGAATTTGGTCAGCTGCTCATTTTTGGCACAAGCCCAGCTGTTCCAGGCTGGAACCAGCCTTCATCTTTGGCAGCTTCAACTTCCCCTACAGCCCCTGCTGTTTGGGGCACTTTAGCATACATGGCAGCTAATGCTTGACCATCAACAACCTCCTTGGGGAATCCTTTTCAGAGCAATATTTTTCTTTCTCTTGCTGTGTCAGCTTAGTCCTCTTCTATGCTCCTCTCTTTCCTGGTCACTCCTCCTCAGTCACTTCCCAGAACTGCTGCTACACAAGATATCTCCAATGATGCCTTCACTGCCTTAGACCCACGGGTAGATAAAGAAGTTAAGGAAGTGAAAGAAATTTATAACTGTGGCAGCCACTTGTTATACCTGCAAGGAAGGGAGAGCAGATTTCCAGTGCCTTCGGCAATTATTTTCATAGCAAAGTTGGCATTCCTCAAGATAATGCAGACCAAGATGACTTTGATGCTGATCAACTGTTGAGCAAGATCAATGAACAAACAAAGCCAACTGCTACACAAGGTGCCCTGCCAGGTACCAAATCTGTTGACAATACATTTGAGAACACTTTCTCTAAAGGTTATTTCAGTTCATCACCACAAGCCCCTATGGCTCTTCAACCACAGCTCCAGAAGTACATAGGGATCCTTTTGGCAATCCGTTTGCATAACTTCTGAACTTGATGTGCTGATGATCCAGAGGAACAAAAATGTTGGCTTTTATAGTAGTCAAAGACAAAGCTAAGAGCCAGATGTGTCCTGACCTCTGCCCTTGTTCCAGCTTTGACATATTATCTGTTGCCTTATTTCTTGATGCCTCTTCCACTTGCAAAATGCCTTTCAATTACTGAGTCTATGGCTTTAAATTAAGAAACTAAGCACTCTAGCTTAAATGTAAATGAAGCAGTTTCCCCTACTTGAATCCTTGCCAAATGCGTCCGTAGAGCCTTCTAGGACACTTTACCGTGTACCCTCTGATTAGGAGATCTAGCCATCACAAACCCCTCAGATTGTACTCTTTTGAATAAAGCTTCAAATCCTTACCATTCAAAGTTGATTGGGGTTCTGTCTTAGGTTATAAAAATTTAAATATTGTAGCAGAACGAGACACCTTTTAAAAGAAATCTTATATCAGACCATCACAGAGAATTTTTAAAATAAAACTGAACAAGTCTAACTTCTCTTAAGGCGTGTTGGGAATCTAACATATGTGGCTTTTCCTCTTTCCAGAGCTCGATTTTCTCCCCAGGGTAAAAGTGTCCTTTTCCCACTCTCTTGCTAGCTATTGGAAAATGAGGGGAAAGCTGGTGCCTCTTCTTTCCTTTGCCCTCTGAGTCTCTTTTCCATCAACTTTTCTACTGAGCTCATATAGCATTACCTCCTGTAGCAGTTTGATATTGTTTATGAATTCCAAAAATAGATATTGGATTATGTTTGTAAACTAGTCTGTTTCTCTGGGTGTATTCGATTGTATTAGATTCAGAGGTTTTACTTTTACTTGATTAAATTAAGATTGGGATTTTGATTTGGCCACGTCAGTAGGAAACACACATCAGAGGAGTGAGTTGGAATTTTTAATGCTGGAGCCCCGGTAAGTAACACACAGAGAAGCAGATATGTAAGGAAAGAGAGAAGCCTCCATTAGACACAGCAAAGGCCCTGGGAGGAGAGGCAAGCTGTTTGCCTGAGAGTTTACAGAGAAGGCAGAGCAGCTGAGCCCAGAGAGAAACCAGCCCCGGGAGAGAGATGAGACTTATGCTACCCTATGGCTGAGAAAGGAAGGAGCTGAGACCACAGAGCCTTAGGAGGAAAATCAAGGTTGAACCCTAGCAGAGACCAGCAGCCATCTTGCTCCAACACATGGCAACAGACTTTAGCTGACTAATACACCTCCCTTTCACAGGCAAGAAGGTTCTAGGGGGAAAAATTCTTAAGGATTCACAGATCTGGAGCCTCTCTATCAAATTAGTAATTAGAATTACAAATGGACACAATCTTTATCCTTACTTTGGAATAGAAGGTATTCCTTTGAGCTGAAGTTCTAGAACAGAAGTTAATGTTGATAAGAAACTGAAGTCAACTCAAGAATGAAGGACTATATTCTGAAAAGCAACCCATCACAAAGCTAAATGTAATTGTGCCAAAATGTTAGGTCCTTATTTGAGGTCAGACTAGCGCTTCATCAAGTAATTGGAAAACTTTCTTAAAGCCACAGTCTTGTAGTTAGTAGGTAGATAAATGGGGAAAGTGGCAAAACAACTATTTGTTGCTGTCACTGAAATCTAGTGTCTACAATATTTTTTCCCCTCATAAGTATGGAAAGTTCCCAGTTCATTTGCAGTTCTATCGTTAGCACAGATCTAAAGAGTGAGTTCTTGCCAAAATGATTATATATATATATATACACACACACATATATATATGATTTCTATTTTTTATGTTTTAAAATATTTTTATTCTGGAAATTTAAAAAATACACAAAAAGAAAAATATGTAATATAATAACCCTCCACATGCCCATTACCAAGCTTTAGTAATTAAGAACTCTTGACTGGGAGAGGATGTGGCTCAAGCAGTAGATCTCCCACCTCCCATATGGAAGGTCCCTGGTTCTCTTCCCAGTGCCTTCTCAAGAAGATGAGCAGACAATGAGCAGACAGACAAAGGAGCCATCTTGGGGGGGATAAAATAAAATAATAAAATAAAAATGAAAGTAAATAAAATTTAAAAAAATTCATGACCTATTTTGTTTCATCTATATCTCCCCTTATCCTCCTACCCCCTCAACAATTTTAATACACATTCTTCAAATCACATCATTGTATTGGGGTTCTAAATGTTGTTTCTTAACCCTTAATGCTTAGGTTCTTATGGATGTTAATCAGCCACATTTAATGTTACTTTTAGGTAGAAGAAGAGAATGACTGTTAGAGATCTAAACAAGATGGTGACTAATGAATCTTTATTGATTAGTTCAAAGTAGTCCAAGCTAAAGTCCTGTGGTTAAATGTTTAATGGTAAGAACTGAATATGTATGGCATAATTTTCCATCTGGTTTCCTACTTAGTCATTTTAAACATAGGCTTGGCGTAGCATTTTATTTTATTTTATACATTTAATTGGAAATATAAACAATAATTTAAAAATAAGAAAACAGTGGAATAAAGACATACATTTCTCAATTAAATATACTGGATACAAAAAATTTTTTTTTTAATCATGCAACATGTTACACAACATATTTGGTTCATAGTAACACAATCATACAGTATTTGTCCTTTTGTGTCTGGCTTGCTTTGGCATAACATTTATATACCCAAATACTGAATATCTAAACTGGAGGCAACTCTTCCTGGGTAATTGAATTTTTGAAAATGATGTTCAGCCACACAGTTGTTTTGTATGTACTTATTTTCTCTTGTACCCTTTTCTATACACATATCTATAATTTTACTCATTTTCATAAAGTGGAATGACAGAAAAGAAGTTAATTAATAGTTTAATTAAGATATGATACAGGTTTGCTCATTAACCAGAAGCCACCCAACTTGCTGACTCAGGTTCTGACTCATCTCCAATGATACTGAAGCATGTTCAATATTCAGAAAAAGTCTAACACACTCTTGACTCAACCTCTAGTCCTAGGGAGCATTTAACACAAACATTCAACAAATACATACTGAATGCCAGACCCTAAGTACTCAGGTAAACAAAGCAGACTGTGACATTGACTCTGGCTCTCAGTGACTCTTCTCTATTCAGAGTCCAACAAAAGCACCACCAGTCCCCACCTCAGAGCATCACTATGTATCCCACTTCTTTGGCCAAGCCCTTTCCTTTTCTCTTAGGTTCCAGGTAACTTGAAGTCATTGATATTCATTGCTCATAGGACTAATTTGGCTTTCTAAAACTACTTAAAGATCAAGACGTAGAAAAATCCTAGTAGAAGGAAGCAGATAGTGGACTTAAGGGGTAGCTTTACAAACTGGATTGAGGATCTTTCAGTTCACACAAAACCCCTGCTCTGAATTAATTAGTGCAGTTGGCTGAGGGGCTCCTCCCCTCATTTCTCCTGAGCACTCTCCTCCAGTCACGCCCTCTCTTTTCCATTCTTTTCCTGCTTGGGTATGTTGCTGAGCACTCAGTCTGTCTCCCTCCCACTGTGAGGGATCTTCCACATTCAAGAAAGACTTTGGGAAGATGGAAACCCCAATTGAGATCCAAGCTTTGGTACATGAGCGATAGTTGAAAATGCCCAAATGGAGCAGAGGGCACTTTATATGGTTCTTTTTTACCTTATGGTCAGTGCCAATTGAATTACAGTCTCCTGATTTATTAGATCAGCTTAAGGACAGGTAATCCAGTGTTTTCTTTTCAAACGTTGAAAATTGTGATAAGACTTTGACTGATGGAGGCTTATCGTTGGTGTTCAGGGAACTTAATATCTCTAAGATTTGAGTCACTATTATTATGGACAAATCAAAATCAACTTAACTAAGAATTATGACAAGGGACCAGGGAGGCTTAGGGCAGCAGAGTGGGACACCCAGAGCACTGCTCTACCTGGCTCAGCGGCAAATGGGAAAGCAGGTTAAAGACATGAAAGAGGACACTTTAATGACAAAGAAAATATTTCTATTGTGTGCCGAAGAATTAGAGTTAGAAAATAATGGGCTTACCGTACCTGCTTAGCAAGGTAGAGTTTGGTTACAGAAGATTTCTTGGTTCTGGATTTAAATACATGGAGAAGCTGCCAAGGGGCCAGAAGCCAAAGGAAGCCCAGGGGAATCCACACCAGAACAGTTTGTTCAAAACAAAGTGGCAGGTCAATCTCCGGGCTATCCAGGAGTGAGGAATTCTGGGAAATAAAAAATGAAGGAATATTGGATACATGCATTTTTTGAAGACAGAGGACCATACACCAACATATGTCATGGGCTTCCAAACAATTTAACTCCAACCATAGCCATAGCCAACCCTTCTCTTTATCTACCTGTATTACCCTATTCACTCCCTTTTGATGCAAGCTCACTGTTTAATGACATTTAGGGACTTTTGTGGCCAACATAGCCTTTAGAAACTATCTTCCTGTGATCCTAAAACTGGACTCTGAATTTTAGTCAACTCCCATGTACTTGTTACATCCCACTGCACTTGCCAGATGGTAGGAAGTGGAGGGATGATTCCGAAATTCAAAGGAAGACTAGTTCCTTGGATAAAAACACTCGTTTAGGGAAACAGATGTGGCTCAATTGATTGGGTTCCCATCTACAATATAGGAGGTCCAGGGTTGGATTCCTGGAGCCTCCTGGTGAAAGGCAAGTTGGCTGGTGTGGAAAGCTGATGCAGCAAGATGACACAACAAAAGCAGACGCAGAGGAGAGACAATAAGAGTCACAGCAGACCAGGGAGCTGAGGTGGCACAAGAGATTGAATGCCTCTCTCCCACTCCAGAAGGTCCCTCCTAAAGAGAAGACAAGCAGACACAGATGAACACACAGAGAGCAGACAGTGAGCCCAAAACAATGGGGGTGGGGTGGGGTGGATAAATGAATAATCTTTAAAAAAAAAAAACAGCAAAAAAACCCACTTGCTTTCATGCCAGTCTCCAGCACTGATTGAACTCAGTGTCTGCTGTTCAAACATGTAGGCATGGGGCAGTCAGAATGCTTAGTCATACTATGACATTTAGCCTCCTGCAATCCAGAGGGCTCTTATCAGAATGAGGGAGCCTGGCTGCCTTCCCCATTGAGTGGCAAAAGCGCAGTTGAAGGGAAGGCTTATTTTCAGCAAGTTTTGTACCGTTCTTTGCCTTCTACATTAAATGAGGTGTCATGTGGGGTGGAGATAAGGATCAGGAGGCACCCAGTTGTGAGGGTAGAATTTCTCTTCCAATAAATACTTTTAAGTTGTTTTGTGCAGCTGTTTGCAGACTATTGAAAAAAATTGGGAAAAAAAAAGTTTGAAGTGCCCCAGCCAAGATACTATCAGATAACTTTAGAATTCCCGGGGAAATGGCCTGGTGAGATACTGGGGCTAATTATGCCCCACCTTCCTGTGGGAATCATGCCCTGGCTTTGAGGCCTCTGGGGACCCAGGTTCTTTCTAAGATGGGAAATACTGCCCATGAGCTCTGCTAACTTCTGCCCCATCATCTCTCCCCCCTTTTTTTTTTCATCTCTTTTTCACGGTAGAAATTGACATAGTCTGCTTGGGAATCAAGGGAGCCTCTTCTCAAATTCTCCAAGTTTGCCAGTCCCAAACTTCGTAGAAAAAGTCCTGATCTGCCCCAGCTTTAATTAGCAAAACCTCTACTTCCTGGATGGTAACAACCACCACCACAATAAAAGCACCACGTACCCAGTGCTTGTATTGACTCATTTAATTCTCTCCACAACCCGAAGAGGTAGATATTATAGTTATCTCCATTTTACAGATGAGGGAATTTAAGCATAAGGTGGTTAAATAATGTGATTAAAGCTATACAACTATAGTACCAAAAATTTTTTAAATAAGTATTCAGGATAACAATAACATTTCTTGGGTATTATGGAAGGGCTTTACATTTATTTTTTCACTTAATAGTTACAGAAAACCCCTAATGCATTCTCAGAAAGAGTCCATATATGGAAAATTTTGTCTAAACTCAGTTTGCCCATGATGTTCCTTCTTCTTCTCACATTTATGTTACATGTCTCCTTTACTAGACTATATACTCCTTGAAGGCAGGAACTGAATCTAATTTATCTTTATATCCACAGCCCCTACTGTGGTTTTGGCACATGGATCTACCCAGAAGTTTATTGACGTGTTGAATGCATAAGAGTCTACTACCTTGTCCACAAAAGCACCTCAATTTTAAAAAATAATCTTTTAAGAATTAAAAAAAATTACCATAATTCATTTTCAGACTATGAAACCACTTTAAATAATTGTCCTTTTCCTTGGGAATCCACATCTCACCTGGTTAGGTTACCGCAGCTTAAAATACCAAGTTTTTTATGCACTGATTTGAATTTTTCATTGAAGTATGTTACTGTTAATTTTTTGCCCCAGGCTCTCCTAATAGCCATTTTCCCACGTAATCATTTATTTCTTTGTTCAGGCAACAATAGACCATCTATTATGACCCTTAATGCTAGCCACTTGGAGAAGTGCTTCTCCAACTTAAATGGGGATCTTGTTAGAATACAGATTCTGATTCAGAAAATCAGGGGTGGGGCCCAAGATTCTGAATTTCCAACAAGCTCCTGGGTGATGCTAACATTGCTTATCCACAGACCACCTAAATCTTTATATGAATTTAAAAGATGACTCCAAAGAGACTCCATTTCAATTCAGTATTCATTAGAGATTTTAAATGCTGCCCAGAATTATTATCTGATGTCTGACAAAGTTTTATTAAGTAAAGCTCTTCTTAAGTTCATAGATAGGATTACTTTTAATTATTCCATTGTATTTAATTGAATTTGCTTCAACTTTAATTGTCAAGTGACTTAAAAGCTTGAAAAGTTTAAAATACTGAAAAAATCACGTTTTCCTAAAAATTGAGTAAAGTAGTTAAAGATTTTTTAAAAAAATTGACCATCAAATTAATATGGGAGCATTAATCAGACACTTTCCAAAATCTGTCTAATCGAGAACTTACATCCTGATGATAGAGACCTACAGGAGGTAGGTTTATACATGGAAAAGAATGGTGAGTTACTGTTTGGTAAGCCTCTCTCAAATGTCTTATAGCCCTGCTCCCCACACAGCAGCTTTAGCTCCTCCATTCTTCTTAAACCCTGTCCTATCATCCTGTGCAGCCCTCTTCCCTGCTTAATTTGACATTCCAAAATGAAATCTATTTCACTGAGATATTATGATTATTAATTGAATTTTTTCATCTGTTCGCCTCTCTACCTCAATCTTATTTCTATACCAGTGTTTTTCAGACTTTAGCATACATCAGAAAAACCTGGAAGGCTTATTAAGCACAGATTGGAGGGAGGGGACACCTCCAGAGTTTCTTTTAAAAGTTGAGTTATTCTGCCCTTGACCTCAACTCACCCCCTTCAACTTTTCTGGGATTTGGTCCCATCATTTAATTCCTAACGATAGAATCTTTATTCTCTTCTTCACTTGTTTTTCTTTGGCCTCAAAATATATACAGGATCTTCTACCCTACAAGTACCTAGGTTCACCAGCTCTCCCTTCCTTAAGTTGTTTTTCAATTTCTCTCTTTTTATTCATTACTAAACATTACTATAGTTGTTCCCACTACTTCCTTTCTTCCCAACCCACTTTCCAATTTACTTCCACCCAGAATTAATGAAACTGTTTTATAGGTAAGTGATTCTCAACTCTGCACATTGAAATCACATTGGAGTCTTTAAAAAAAATAAAAAGCCATTGCTGAAACCCACCCCTAAGGATGTAAACCAGAGTTTTTGCTTTGAACTCTAAAATATTGTTTACCAAACTTTAGAATTCACAAGAGCCACCTAAGATAATTAAACTACTTTAACAAGCATATCAGGTGATTCTGATGCTAGGAATTTGCAGACCATACTTTGTGAAAAATAGTGCAAGAAAGTCATTATTTTAAAGAATCACTAAGTCCAAGTCCTTTTTCATTCCTTATTCCTCTAAACCTTTTAGTACCATTTGCACCCTTACTCTCTTGAAATTATCTGCCTTTTATGACTCCACGATGTTATACTATTCTGATTCATCTTCTAAATGCCTACTTCTCCTTCACTGGTGCCTCTTCCTCCTCTTCTCTTCTAAAAAACAATATTGCCTAATTCTAATGAATCAAACATTTTCTCAAGTGTTCATGACGCCCAAATTTGCATCCCCTGCCTCAACTGCTAGTCCATATCAATCAGTGCCAGCTGGATAATTCCTCTAGAATACACCATTAACATTTCAACATCAACATATCTCAACAAGACAGTCATGGAGCGTCTCCTCTTCTACCCCACATAACACAATGCCTCCTCCTAATATTGATGAAATTGGAAGTCTTTCTCTCTTTTGAGAAGGCAATTCTGCAGCTAGCTAATCCAAGAAGAGTATCTGGCATAAAATGACCATATATTAGACAATATCTTATTTCTCCCAGATAGTATATCCTCTGGAAAAACTATGACATATTCATACTTAAAAAGCCTGAGCTTTAGGTCAACTGCATATCTAACTTATCTGGTTCTTATTGGTGTTCACTCTAGGATAATCCGCTGCATGTTCTGAGCCTGACAAGAGACAAAAGTGAGGATAAGTGGGATTTCTCACCCAAAAAGTAGAGTTGCAGAATTCCTCCAGCATGATTGCTGGCGTGTTTCTGAAATGAAGGCTCTTCTATGACTGAGTTGTTTCTTAGTCTGTCTTTTCCTCAGAGAAGGTCAGAGGCAAGTGGTAATATGCTATCTCCCTTTCTGGTGTTTTGCTATTCAGATGTTCCAGCTAAAGTCTCCTGACCTTTCATCCCAACTATTTAATCATTAGCCTTGCCTGGAAGCATGTTTATATTACCTCAGTGGATAGACATGTGACTGAAGAGCCCCAGGGACAGGTGAACTCACCAGTTCCCAAAGTACTAGACGTCTCTGTAGGTTTACACATACATAAGAGGAACTGCCAAAGGAAGTGCAGAGCTGATTGATAAATCTGGAGTGGAGAAGACTTTCATTCTCCTGAAGACAAATGACATAAAAAGAAAAGCATTGATGGAGAGGCACAGTTTTATTTCTGTTTTAAAATCTTAGAGTTTATAGAAATGTGCAATATCCCATTTCTCTGGATTCTAAATTAAGAACATAGAGCCTAAAACATGGTTAAAAATAGTGTAGATTTTGAAAAAGTAGGCTATGAAATAGTATATCAGGTGTGAACCCATATATATATAACTTGTGCAGCAAAATGTTAACCTCAGCAATCTCTAAATGGTGAGATAGTGGGTGATTTTTATTTTTGTTTTTCTTGTCTGTATTTTCTATTTTTCCATAATTGTTAGATATTATTTGTGTGCTAATATTTTTAAGGCAAATGTTATTTTAAAATCAGGACATCCTAAAATGTGGAAGTGTACTTCAGCAGATGAATGGAAAAACAAAATGTAATATGTACATACAATGGAATTTTTTTCAACCATAAAAAGGAATGAAGTTCTGATATATGCTACATCATGGATGAGCCTTGAAAATATTACGTTAAGTGAAATAAGCCAGACACAAAAGGACAAATATTGTATGATTCCATTTTATGAAATATATAGAAAACAAATTCATACAGACAGAAAGTAGATTAGAGGTTACCAGGGACCAGGGAGATGGCGAGTTATTGCTTAATGCATATAGAGGTTCTGCTTGGGATGAAGAAAATGTTTTAGTAATGGATGGTGTCTTAGTTTGCCATGGGTCTGCCTATATGAATTACCAGAAATGGATTGGGTTATATAATGGGGATTTTATTTCAGTTCTGAGGCCATGAAATGTCCAAACCAAGGCACCAGCAGAGATGCTTCCTCACCAAAGTCAGCTACTGGTAATCCTAGGGTCCTGCCAAATGGTGAAGCAGCCTTGAGCTGCTCTGTGGGCCAGCCACTTGGCCTTTTGCTTAATCTTTGGCTGCTAGCAACCCTCAAGTCCTCTCTCACATGGCAGGATCAGAAAAGGCAGAGCTCCCTCCCTCCTGCCCCCGTCCCCCATTTATATACTATAACTCCCAGCAAGAGGGCAGAGACTGAACCTGAGTCACACCTCTCAATGACACCGTCCAATCAAAAAGGTCTCACACCCACAGGAAAGGATCGGTTCAAAAATAGAATCTTTTTCCTTTCAGGAGTCACCAATTCAAATAGTCACCAATGGTGTGGATGAGACCACACATTGTGAATGTAATTAATACCATCGACTTGTACACTTAAAATGGCTTAAATAGGAAACTTTGTGTTACCACAATTAAAAAAATCTTTACATGGAAAAAAAATGAGGGCATCCTACCTTAACAGCAGCCAGACATGCTTGTCAATGTCTTAAGGTCTAAGCACCATCATTTGCAGGATCATATGGAACCAATTTGGTTATCAACATAGTTCTGAAGTTCTGTGGTAGAATATTAATAAAACAATACCTGTGTGGGAAACACTAAACTGGAGTCTAGAAAAACAAAGGGTAATTAAATGTAACAGTGAATCTAGAAGGACAGAGCTTGGATAATTTTGGAAAATGCCAAGCAATAGAGGAATAATTTTATCTGACTTACCCTGGCAAGTCACACTTGGACAAAAGATCGCCCTAATACACATCCAATTCAGTACCATATTAGAAGGAAGGAGTAGGAATATCTAAAATAGTGAGATATTAATTCTCAGTTTTTATCTTTATTGAGATGGTAAGGACCCCAAAACCAATATAGAAATTCAACTTTGGTTCTAAAGTGGGTGAATATTTCCATGCTGGGGAGGGGAGTGGGAAGGGACAGCAAGGGTACCACAAACTTCTCCTACCACTTCTAAAGCTGTGCTTTCTTGAATCAGCATTTGCCCAGTCACTGCAGTCCTTGAACTCTTTTCCAGAGGTTTGAGGACGTGGCTATGCCAGTATTTGCTAATTGTGCAAAAATTCTGTGGTGGAATGGAATGTTGGAGAATCTTATACCACCATGTTGGTTGACCAGAAAAGCCCAATATTGTTTTGGCTAAACAGGGTCCTTGCAACTCCATGTGAATTTGAGGATCAGCTTTTCCATTTCTGAAAAAAAAAACATTAGAATTTTGATAAGGATTGCATTGCTACTGAAGTTTGCTTTGGATAGTTTTGCCATCTTAATAATACTGTCTTCCAATCCATGAACATAAGCCCTATTTTCATTTAATTAGATATTCTTTTACTTCTTTCAACAGTGTTTTGTAGATTTCAGTGACTAAGTCTTTTTACCTCCTTGGTTAAATTTATTCCTTAGTATGTTATCTTTTTGGATGGTATTGTAAAGGGAATTGTTTTCTTAATTTCCTCTTTAGTTTATACACTGCTGGTATAATTTAAAATTTTTTTTCTTTATTTTTAAAGGAGCTTTAGATTGCATAAATATTACACTGAAAATATAGGGGATTCCCATATACCCTACCTCCTTCCCCTCCCTCAGTTTCCCCCATTAACAACATCTTTCATTAGTGTACTTTTGTTACACTTGAACACAGATTGAAACAACTGGTTTTCTGTGTTGGTCTTATATCCTGCAACTTTGCTTAATTGGTTTATTAGTTCTAATAATTTTGTGGGGAGTAGTGGGATCTATGGGATATTCTATATAATCATGTCATTTGCATATAGAGATATTTTACTTTTTTCTTTCCAATTCAAACTTTTTTATTTTTTTTAATTTTACGTATGCATGTATGCATTTGCCTCGTTATGCTGAGGAGGACTTCCAGTGCAATGTTGAATAACAGTCATAGGGGAAATTTTTAAAATCTTTCATCATTGCATAGGTTTTAGCTGTGGGTTTCTTGTAAAAGAAAGTTCCCTTGCACTTCCAGTCTGCGAGTGTTTTTATCATGAAAGGTGTTGAATTTTGTTAAATATTTCTCTGCCTCTGTTGAGATGGTCATGAGTTTGTTTTTTCCTTTGTTCAGTTCATGTGGTTATTAATTGGTTTTCTTTTATTGAACCACTTTAGCATTTCTGGGATAATAACACTTGGTTTGGGTGTATAATTCTATTAGTATGCTATTAAGTTTAGCTTGCCAGTATTTTGTTGAGGACATTTATGTTTATATTCATAAAGGATATTGATCTGAAGTTTTCTTTTCTAGGTTTTTGTCTGGATTTGGTATCAGAGTAATGACAACTTCACAGAATGTGTTAAGAAGTGGTCCCTCTTCTTTCATTTGTGGAAAATTTTGAGTAGGATTAGTATTAACTCTTTTTTAAAATGTTTGGTAGAATTTACCAGTAAAGCCATCTGGTTCTGGACTTTGCTCTGTTGGGATGTTTTTTTATTAGTTTTGATCTCTTTCCTTGTATTGGGTTTGTTGAGATTTTGTCTTTCTTTCTGAGTCAGTTTTGTGTCTCTAAGAATGTGTCCAATTTATCTAAATGATCTAATTTGTTGGTGTAAAATGTTCACACCATTCTCTTATAATCCTAATTAATGCAAAGTCATTAGTAATGTTATCACTTTCATTTCTGGTATTAGTTAATTGTGTCTTTTCTCTTTTTTTCTTAGTGAGTTGAGATAAATTTGTCAATCTAGATGATTTTTTTCAAAGAACAAACTTTTGGTTTCATTGACTTTCATGTTTATATTCACTATTTCAGTCATCTCTCTTCTAATCTTGACTATTTGCTTCCTTCTGCTAGCTTTGTGTTTAGTTTGCTCTTCTTTTATCTTATATCTTGAGGTGTGTAGTTTGGCTATCAATTTGAGAGCTTTCTTCTTTTTTAATGTAGGCATTTACAGCTATATATTTCTCTCTAAGCACTGTTTTCATCCATCCCATAAGTTTTGCTTTTGTTTTCAGTCATCTCAGAGTATATTCTAATTTCCCTTGTGATTTCTTCTTTGACCCATTGGTTGTTTAAAGTGTGTTGCTTATTTTCTTATATTTGTAAATTTTCCTGTTCCTTCTGTTAATGATCTCTATCTACATTTCATTGTGTTTGGAGAAGATATTTTGGATGATTTCAGTCTTCTAAAATTTATTGAGAATTGTTTTATGGCCTATCCTGGAAAATGATCCATGTGCACTTGAGAAGAATGAGTATTTTGTTGTTGATGGTGAAGTGTTCTGTAAATGCCTGTTAGGTAAATTGGTTTTTAGTGTTAAGTCCTCTATTTCCTTTTCTATTTTCTTCCTCACTGTTTTATCCACTCTTGAAAGTGAGATACTGAACTCTCAAGTATTTCTGTATAACTGCCTATTTCCCCCTTCAAGTCTATCAATGTTTGCTTTATATAATTTGGAACTCTATTGTTTGGTGCATTTATATTTATAATCGTTATATCTTCTTAATGAATTGAGTATTTTATAAATATCTAATGTCCTTCTTTGTCTCTTGCAACATTTTTTATAATTTAAAATCTCTTTTGTTTTATATTAATATAGCAACCAATCTTTCTATTTGGTTACTATTTGCATCAAATACCTTTGCCCATTCTTTCACCTTCAATCTATTTGTGTCTTTGGCTATCAAGTGAGTCTCTTGTAAGCAGCATGTATTTAAATAATTTTTAATTCCATCCTGCCAATCTGTCTCTTTTAGTTGGTGAGGTTCAATCCAGTTTATTTTAAAGTGATTACCAATAATGAAAGACTTCTGCCATTTTGCTATTTGTTTTCTATATGTCATCTCTTTTTTGTTCCTCAATTCTTCCAATACTACTTTTTTTTTTTTTTTTTAAGATTTATTTTCTTTATGTATGTCCCCCTCATGGTTTGTGCTCATTGTCTGCTCCCTGTCCATTCCTTGTGTGCTTTCTGTGTCTGGTCATCTTATCTTTAGGAGGCACTGGCAACTGAAACTGGGACCGCCCATATGGGAGAGAGGTGCTCAATTGCCTGAGCCACCTTCTCTCCCTCAATACTACCTCCTTCTGGGAAGCGGATTTGGCTCAATGGATAGAATATCCGCCTTCCACATGGGAGTCGAGGGTTCAAACCCAAGGCTTTCTGACCCATAATGAGCTGGCCCCCACCCAGTGCTGATGCATGCAAGGAGTGCTGTGCCATGCAGGGGTATCCCCCGTGTAGGGGAGCCCCATGCACAACAACTGAGCCCCATAAGGAGAGCCACCCTGCATGAAAAAAAAGCACAGTCTGCCCAGGATGGCACCACACACATGGAGAGCTGACACAACAAGATGATGCAACAACAAAAAAGAGACACAGATTCCCGGTGCCACTGACAAGAATACAAGTGGACACAGAAGAATACACAGTGAGTGGACACAGAGAGCAGACAACTGGAGGGGGGGCAGAGAAGGGAAGACAAATTAAAAAAAAAAAACTACCTTCTTCTGTGCTTGATTTTTTAAAAAAAATTAGTGTACCATTTTGATTACCTCTTCATTTTCTGTAAATATTTCAGTTATTTTTTTAGTGGTTACCATGGGGGATTACAATTAATATTCTAAATTTATACCAACTGTTTAAAATGATACCAACTTCGCTTCAATATTAACTCTGCTCCTATCCAGCTCCATCCCCCATTATTTTTGTTATTTTCATGATTTATATCATTATACCTTGTGTACTCATTAGCAAACATAATAAATACTAAACATAATAAAGCAATTTATTATTATTGTTTCAGGCATTTGTCTTTAAAACATACAGGAAATTAAAAGAGGAGTTACAAACGAAAAATACAATGATACTAACTTTCATATTTACCTACATAGTTACCCATTACCAGAGGTCTTTATTTCTTCATATGGCTTTTTTTTCAAGGAGGTACTGAAGCTTGAACTCAGTACCTCATATATAGTAAGCAGGCATTCAACTACTGAGATACATTCACTCCCTTCACATGAGTTTTTAAAAATATTTTATTTATTTATTTCTCCCTCTCCCCCTCATTATTTGTGCTCACTATCTCCTTTCTGTGTCTGTTCATTGTGTGCTCATCTTTTTAGGAGGCACTGGGAACCAAACCTGGGACCTCCCATGTGAAAGGGAGGTACCTAGTCCTTTGAACCACCTCCACTTCCCACTTGTTGTGTCTCTCATTGTGTTTCCTCATTGGGTCTCTTCATTGCATCATCTTGTTGCCTCAGCTCACCACACCAGCCTATCACATCAGCTCACTTCTTGCTCATCTTCTTTAAGAACCCAGGAGCTCCCATGTGATAGGCAGGCATTCAACTGTTTGAGCCACATCCATTTCCCTTTATATGGCTTTGAGTTGTCATCTAGTGTCCTTCTATTCCAGCCTGAAGAAATCCTTTTAACACTTCTTGTAGGGAAGGTTTATTAATAATTAATTCCCTTAGCTTTTGTTTATCTGGGAAAGTCTTAGTTTCTCCTTGATTTTAAAAAACAAAGTTCGCATTTTATTGAGTGAAATAAGCTGTACAAATTGGTTTTCTTCATGAAAAATAACAGCAATATTTTTTGTTTTATTCCTAGATAAATCACAAAACACTTATTTTTGTAGGCTTTCTGGGTTTTGCTTATAAATCAAGATGAGGCAGTAGATATATTCATGGAAATAGAAAAAAAGAGACAAATCAGTTGTCAGTACCCATGGCCTCTTGATTCTGCCTTGACCATGAAACAGAAGTATTCAACACAAACCTGCTACAAAGCTTGTGAAGGTTTAGCTTCAACAAAGGAAGGTAAACCACAGCAACCAGACATGGGGAAAAATATTTGAACTTTAAATGTAACTTACTTATGCTCATTTGATAAAGACAAAATCTACACTGAAATCCTTTCTTGGCAAGCTCAATTTCTCTCACTCTCTGGTAATTCCCTTAACCATCCAATACAAAATTATAGCAATATACTTAAAACTCCTATTAGTTAAAGGTCAGTCATTAGCCTCATTGTAACATTTTACAAAATGTCTTCTTTTCCTTCTATACCTCCTCAACACTTATTTCTTTGAAGTATCGATAAGTGGACTGATAACCTGATAACTAGATCTACAGTAATGATAAATATTATGTCTAAAATGACTTAACTAAAATAATTCCAGAGTGTCACTAACAGAGATCACACAGAAATGAAACGTGGCACTTTCAATATTATCTTCTAGAAGAATAGAAGGGTCTTCAAAGCATAAGAGTTCAAACAGGGACCCTTTAAGTAGGTAAATTATTAATGATTGATGCATTCAATGTACCTATAGGTAAAGATATTCAGTGATTAAGCAGCCTACATTCATCTTACAGTTTTTCCTCCAAACAGAAGAGAAGACCTATTTTAAAAGTCTCCTAGTCAGTATCATTTTGGACAGCTCAAAGTCCCGAAAACTACAATTATTATCCATGCAGTGCAGCAGTGCTCCAAACTGTATTCACCAAATGCAATGAACGTGCCACAATGATAAAAGAGGTTTTTGATGTGGGAGGAGTGGGGGTGGGGCGGGGGGTGGGGTATATGAGAACCTCTTATATTTTTTAATGTAACATTTTTTGCGATCTATGTATTTTTTAAAAAAGTCTCAGTCAATGGTTTCTAAATTACTTGTAGGAAGCTCCGACTTAGTTGTACAGAATTTGATATATGTGTTCACCATTAAATCCAGATCATGTTTTATATCAAAATTTATATTAAGCAAAGCTAAGTTACTTGACCTTTGATCTGTCAAAGTATTCCCCAGGTATGCTTTGAGATGCTTTCGTCCATTTTCATAGTGTTCATTCTCAACCTTCTTCATCACAGGAAGAATACATAGACCTTCAACAATGCATAAACATTAGGAAAAGAAGGATGTCAGGCACATGGAGGGTTTCATAAACGATGGATGGAAGCTCTATATGTTTCCTCTGTGTTTACAGTTGATTCTCCAACAATGAAGTTCAGCTGAGAGTGCGTCAGGATTGGGTAAGTTGCTTCTGTACATGTCAGCATGGTGTTCCTCTGATGTATTTAATTTGAGCTGACCCATGACAGAGGGCACCAGAAATAAGCATTTAAGAGCTCTGAGGTGTTGTTCTGAGAATGTATCAAGTTCCTGAATAATGTGCTCCACTACTGGAACACTTAGGTTTCTTTACAGTAACCCTCAGAGGTTAGCTGAGATTCCAGCTGATCTTGCTGAGTCCTGTGGAATTTGCCTCAGAGTTTCATTTGAATATCAAGTTTGGTTGCCAAATTTGTGACTTCCTTAAACCAAAATTTATGATAAACTTCAATACTTTCCATCACTTCATTGAGCGAATGCAGCACTGCTGTGAAGCTGCTGGCTGCAAAAAAGACATCAGAGATTTACCCCTGGAAATTTTTCCCAAGGGCTCTTGTAAAAGATAGGGCATTCTTAAGAACAATAACTAACAATGAAATAAAAATCTGTTACTGCCTACAGAGTACAAATGCTCAGGCAGCTATGCAGTTATTCCATTTAACATTTGTGTTACTATTTATACCATCTGAACATAAAAACAAGTGCTTGCAGGAGAGCCACTAAAATTTCAAAAGCATCATGCTTGCCTATCTGCAGAAAATGGCAAATTTCCTTCAGTACATTCCTCCTTTCTTCATTGCTCTGGAAAAGGACAGAAATTACATTGTTAAGTTCTAAAAGTAGTCGTGATTGATGGAAAAAAGAAGAAACTTCCTCTATCATTCCCAATGCAACAGATATTCCCATCATAGGCAGTGATTTATTAACCATATATTTAAGATACAGGAAGAGCAGAGTGTGTAGATAGCTTGAGGGATATTCTCTAGAAGTCTAGAAACAACTACTTTCATTTTGGAAGAAAATCCACTGGACACCATGTAACCCTATCCACTACAGTACTCCATGTTCAGTGCCCACTTCTCAGTTATTGTAGTGTGAAATTTCACAGCCAAAATTTCTGCATCAGCTTCATAAGGCAGGAAGCCCACAAATTCCTCTCAGATTATGAGATTCATGGACAAACCTCACCAACACGGGCAGGTGCTCTTCCCCTGCTATGTCCCCCACATCATCAGTGATAAAGGAAAAAAAGTGTGAGTCTCTCACTTCCTGGAGAATTCCTTCCCAAATGCAGCTCTCACATATCGCTAGCTTCTGTTTCAGCTGTGTTTTCTCACAGAACAATGTGCTAACTGCTGTCGTCTCAAAGCGCTTTCTCAGAACCTCTTCACCAGAATTTATTTGGCACTCCAGCCATGCCTGAACCTTATCAGGAGTAAAGAGACCTTCCGGGAGTTCATCAGCCTCATGTCCATCCAGACGTGTGTTTTGCTTTCCAATAAGAATCAAAATTTCAGATAAAGACTTTCGGTGTTCTTTGTTTTCCTTCTCTTCAATGGTTAAAGGTAAACTGTCTTTATCTGTTCCTCATCTCCTCCTTCTGCACTGGGGTTCAGAGCATTGCTGCTGTTTGACTCTTTATGTTTTTGTCCCTGCTAAGAAGTTTCATCTGTTTTTCTGTTTCAGTGTCCTGGTTTCATCCTCACTCCATTCTTGTGTTCATTTTCTGTATCTGCTATGTGGATTGTTCAAATGACTGGTAAGATTAAATATTGTTGGTGTAGCATTATCTTGAAGAACTGTCCTATTAAGTTCTATAGATCATAGAGGTCTCAAAGTGTTTGGCAAATAACCGATACTGTTTATTTAGCTGGTCGGGTGTTCTATCTTCCAAGTCTCTCCTACAATTCTCCACCCACTTCTGGTATCTGCTGGGCCCCTCAGGAACCTGAAGAAGGCCAGATGGGACTGCGTGCTCACCACGTGCAGCTGGGGGCAGTGCAGAAATTCGGCATCGTCACCTCCAGTCTCGCCCTCCCGCCTCCTCAGGGCAGCCCACCAGCATATTGGGGCAGGGGAGGGAAGCCAAGCCAGCAGGCATGCCCTCTCCCTGATTTCTGAAGGATAGTTTTGCCAAATATAGAATTCTTGGTGGAGATATTTTTTTCTGTTATCACTTCAAATATGTCATACAAATTCCCTTTTGGCTTCCATGGTTTGGGATGTTAATCTTTTTGAGGACACTTTGTATATGATGAGTTGCTTCCCCTTTGCTGCTTTCAAGATTTTCTCTTTTTAATAATTTCTCTCTATGATTATTCTCTATTCGTTCATACATTGTTCTCTGGTTTCCCTTAGTACTTTTCCATTGTTTCTTTCAACTCCTTGAGCATATTTACGATAGTCAATTTAAAGTCTTTGTCTAATGTCTGTGCTTCCTCGTGATGTTTTTGGCCATTTTTCCCCCTGTGAATGGGCCACAATTTCCCATTTCTTTGTATGGTTTGTAATTTTTTTTTTATTGAGAACTGGCCATTTTGAATATTATAATGTGGTAACTATGGATATCAGATTCTCCCTTTTCTGCAGGGATTGCTGATTGAGATGCTTTTGAGAAGCACAGTCATCCATTTGTTTGGTGACTTTTCAAAATCACTTATACAAGAGGTGTACTTCTCCTTCTGTGTAGTCACTGAGGTCTCAGTTCCATAATCTCTGTGGTCAGCCAGTGACCTGACAGAGATTTCCTTGGGTGCCTGGATCCAAAAAGAAAAGAGATTTTTTTTAAAAGGCAAAAAGCTGTTGTCTCTTTAAATCCCCCCTACAGACACTGGCCAGAAGCCACTTCAACCTGAGGAGCTGATCCTATGGCTAGCCCCTGCACCAGCGCCTCAGTGAGCAACAGCAAATCAAAACACACAGCCCTGATGCTTGAAGGACAAGGTCCTTATTTCCCAATCTGACACCAACAAGCAACACCCAGAGCATGGGCTGTCATCCCCCGGCCACCTGCCACAGGGCTGGGGCATGAAGGATGGTAGCTGCTGCACAAAACACTGAAATTTACCAAAATTTACCACACTCTCTATTCATCAAGCATTCCTCTGGATATTTCACGTGTTTGACTTGATCCCAGCATTCTCAAATAGTTGATTCTGATGATTCTTACCAGTTCAATCATTATTTCAGTGGAGAAACTGGTTAATACCCTGCCGTCTTCCATGATGTCAACCAACTCGACTGTTTTTTAAATTCCTAGAGTGTCTGGGTAGTTTGTTATGCAGCAAGAGAAAACTGAAACAGAGTAGAAAGGGTATTACTATTCTGAGTTGAAGTCCTGCGTGAGCCAATGTAAGCAAGAGCCAGGAGAAGTTATATTATTACTCTTAATGGAAGTTCATGTATATCCACAGGCCAGTGAGGCCAGGAGAAACTCAGGGTACACAGGAAAGGAGGATCCACAAGTTCATTGATTTTCCTGCTCTCTTTAATCAAACAGAGGACAAATATTATAAAACATAGAGACAATCTAAAGGAGTACTAAGTAAATCCTCAGTTTGGGATCTGAAATACTAAAACACAAGACTACAAGATTTCCTGTTAGCACCTATAAAACAATCTTGCCGTGAAAAGATTTAATGCGGTGATAAAGACACTACTGGAGTAGAGAGAAGATAAACATAGCACTGGTAGGTAAAAAAGTATGACTGTGAATATTACCATAAAGGGGTGTGTGTGTCAAGTTGGGAGAGCTGAAAAGAAATCCTCAGTTACCCTGTGCTTTTATGTAAGGAAGACAAGGGCAGGAACAGAAGAGCTTAAAGAACCCCCTCCAGGGCATTTCCAACTTCTTAGAGAATAGAGAGGCCTCAAGTATCCTTGCAAAGACCAGGAGTGAGGCAGTAGGCACAGGGTTGAATGATATTTCTCAAGTATAGAAAACAGGGGGGAGTATTAAAGGCAAAGAGATTTTTACAACCCAAAAATCTGACACCTGGGTGTGTAAAATAGGGAGAGATCTCCCAAAGTTTGGAAAGAAGTTGGTTTGGCTGTGAAACACAGGCAGATCTCTGGAATCTTGTTAGTGTTTAGATCCCAAGCCCTGTTGAAAGGGAAGTCCTAATCTTGCCCTCAACAGTTGAAGCCAGTAGTGAACCGATTCAAATTAAAGCTGCAGCAAAGTCCAGACCCAGATCAACTATTCAGCATATTGATTCAGTATCCATTCTACTGGCCTGAGGAGGGATACGCCCCTTTCTGGAAATAAATATCATTTATTCAGTCTTTTTCATAGAAAAGGTCCAGGATATGATTAAAAAAAAAAAAATCAAAGGACAAAAGACAAAGCAATAAAATGTAACCCATGACCAAGAAAGGAAATGGTTGATAGAAACAATACAAAAGATGGCCCATATGGAAATTAAAGGCATGGAATTTAAAATAACTATAAAAATGCTAATGGGAGAAAGTCATGGACATAAGAAACTGAGAGCAAGGAAACTCGGAAGAGAAGGGAGAGACCTGCAGTTGCCACCATACGCCTTGCCATGTGACAGGAAGAAAGCATCGTCTTGATGATGCCTTGATTTGGACATTTTCACAACCACAAAACTGTTTGGTTTCAGGAGCAGATCTGTCAGGTCTTGGTATACAGCTTCTGTAATTGAGGCTGGCTGCCTCCAGGTTGCACCACTGTACATTGTCCTAAATTGAATCTACTCTGAGACAAGAGCAAGAAGTTTTTCTCCTATCCAATCCAATTGAGGAATTACTGCCAAAATGAAATCTTTCTAATGGTGAAGTTTCTTTTCTTCTCAAAGTCCTTCAGTGGCTTCCTGTTGTCTGTTGGATAAAGCCAAACTATCAGTGACCTCAGTTGAGATTCAGTCTTGTCCAAACAAGTAGGATGACAAGAAAGACACAAGCCTTTTTGATTGAAGTTGAGGGGAGGAGATTGTTTGAATTCTGGGGGAAGGAACTCAAACAACAAAAGCAATGAGGATGAGGAAGAACCCTGCTGTCTATCACAGACAGGTCCCTTTACACAATATTTGGGAGGGATGACTTTGGAGAGAAGCACTGTAGGCAGACACTGAAGGACCTGCTTTCACATAGGATCTCAAGGCTCAAGCTTTGGTACTCACTACTCAGGTAATAAAATGTGACACAGAAAGAGTGGGAGGAAGGGTGAGGGGCTTTCTTCTCTACTCTTCTGGGAACATGGCACGACTCTACACAGGCCACAAGCAGCAGTGACAGTGGCAAGTAACAGCTCTCAAATAGCTACATGGGCAATAAACAATAAGGGGGCCAGGGCAAAAGAGCATAAGAGGACTCTTCGTAAACATGCAAGGCGAACCCTGAGGACTCCACAAATACTTGGAGAGGATTTTGCAAAAACAGATATCTTATATTGAGATTGGGGCAGGAGCCAGTGAAATAGGGTTAGTATTTTACTAGGATCCCTTTACAACCTACATGCTGCAGAGATTGTGTAACCATATAGTTTTTCCTAACTGGGACATTTGGTGGTGGTGGTTTTTTGTTTTTTTTTTATGATTGGGAACAATTTTATTATTACTTTTTTCTACCACTGCTTTCAAATATATTGTCAGATATTCTTTCTTCATTCCTGGACAATCTCTTCTCAGAAAGTACCAAGGTTTTCCGTTATTAGAATGAGCTCTTTTTTCTTTAAGATTACTTTTACTTATTTATTTCTCCCCTGCTTCTTTGTTTGCATTCACTGTCTGCTCTGTCTGCTTGTCTTCTTCTTAGGAGGCACCAGGAACTGAACCCAGGACCTCTCATGTGGGATGGAGGCGCCCTATTGCTTTTGTATCCTCCCTGAGGCTTGGTTTCCTTAACTACAGAAGTGGAATAATACCATCTATTCCACAAGTTGAAGATTAAATGACAAAACATACGTGAAAGTGTGAGGCAAACTTGATGGGACCATTCGAATATTAAAACTCTTTAGTCTTTCCATTTTTTCCCAGTCTTCTCTATTACCAGAGGCAAAGGGAGCCATGAGCACTTTCTCCAGGATTATTCTGGATTCCTCATGTCTCTGTCATGGGGAGGTTTTTTTCTGTAGATTGTGAACATTTCAAGGACAGGGATTTTTGTCAGTTTTGTTCAGTTATTATCCTTAGCACTTACAACAGCATTTGGAATAGAATAGGTGCTTAAGTAATATTTATTGAGTTAATGTACTTTGTAACAAAACAATAATAAATATATTGATTATGCTGTTTCAAACTCAAAAACAAAACAAAACAAAACTAAAGCATATACACCTAATAGGAGAGCCCCAAAATACTTGAAGCAAATAGGGACAGATTTGAAGGAAGGAAGAGACAATTTACATTAATAGTAGGAATCTTCATACACCACTTTCAATAATGGGTAGTTCATTGGACTCGCCCAGGACAGCTAACAAGGAGATGATGATGGACAATGCCCATCCCAAGGAACAGAGAGTGTCTGCAATTGGCAAGCAAGATAGCTCCATCCATCTGCCCCATGGAATCTAAGCCCTCCTCAAGATTGGGGAATGAACAATAGACTGTAGTAGACTTAGTGTTCTTCTTCTATAGATTTATTATTCTAGCAATGGAAGAACTCTTATCATTGATGTAAAGGCAGTGGCCACCAGAGGTTCTGTGGGACAATACAGGGAAGAATACGTGTAATATAGGGGCATTTTGGCAACATTGGAGTTGTCCTGCATGACATTGCAGTGATGGATACAGGCCATTGTATATTTTGTCATAACTTACAAAATTGTACAGGACAGAGTATAAACTATAATGTAAACTGTAGTCCATGGTTAGTAGCAATGCTTCAATATGGGTTCATCAATTATAACAAATGTACCACACTAAAGAAGGATGTAGTTAATATAGGAAGGTGTGGGAGGGGGAAGGTGGGGGGCATATGGGAATTACTTATATTTTTTATGTAACATTTATGTAATCTAAAGCTTCTTTAAAAATAAAAAAATAATTATAAGGAAAATGGATAGAACATCTAGACAGAAGATCAATAAGGAAATATAAGACTTGAATAACACTATAAACCAACTAGATCTAACAGACTTACCAAGAACACTTCATCTAACAACAGCAGAATACACATTCTTCTCTAGTGTATATGCATCTTTCTCTAGGACAGACCATACGTTAGGTCACAAAACAGAGTCAATACATTTAAAATGATTGGAATCATACAAAGTATCTCCTGTGACCACAATGGAATGAAGCTAGAAATCAATAGCAGTGGGAAAACTGGAAAATTCACAATATGTGGCTATTAGACAATATACTCAAAGAGCCAATGGATCAAAGAAGAAATCAGAAAGGAAATTAGGAAATATTTTGAGATGAAAATGAAAACACAACATACAAAAACTTATGGGAAACAGTAAAGGCAGTGTTGAGAGGGAAATTTGTAGCTTTAAGTGCTTATATTAAACTAAAGAAATATCTCAAGTCAATATCTAAACTCACACCTAAAGGAACAAGAAAAAGAAGAGCAAACTAAACACAAAGTGAGCAAAGGAAGAGAATAACCAAGGTTAGAGCAGAAATAAATAAAATGGAGAATAGGAAAACATTTCAGGGGATTTTTAAAAAGTTGTATTTATTTACTTCTCCCCTCCCCCCACGTGCTTTCTCTGGCCATTTGCTGTGTGTTCTTCTGTGTGTGCTTGTCTTCTCTTTAGGCAGCACTGGGAATTGATCCTGGGACCTTCTGGAGTGGGAGAGAGGTGCTCAATCTCTTGTGCCACCTCAGCTCCCTTGCCTGCTATGTCTCTTGTTGTCTCTCCTTTGTGTCTCTTCTTGTTGCATTATCTTGCTGCACCAGCTCTCCACTCAGGCAAGCTTGCCATGTGGGTCAGCACTCCATGTGGGCCAGCTCTCCACTCAGGTCATCTCACCACACAAGCCAGCTTGCTTTTACCAGGAGGCCCCAGGAATTGAACCCTGGACACATGGTAGACAGGAGACCAATCACTTGAGCCACATCCATTTCCCCAGGGGATTTTTTAAAAAGCCAAAAGTTGGTTCCTTTGAAAGATCAATAATATCAACAAATCTTTAGCTGGATTGGCAAAGAAAGAAGAGGCAGTATACAAATAACTAAAATCAGGACTGAAGTAGGGGCATTATTACTGACCACATAGAAATAAAAAGGATTATAAAAGGATAATGTACTATGAATAACTGTATACCAGCAAATCAGACAACCTAGAAGATAAGGACAGTTTCCTAGAAACATTCAAATTAACTAAACTGAATCAAGAAGAAATAGATGAGGCTTCTGGGAAGATGGAGGATTACAGAGGCAGAGGGATTACTCCTCTACCAGAAAAAATAGCTGGAGAACAGGCAGATTGACTGGAGGACTGCTCTGGGAAGCAGGATACCAGGGTAAGGCAAGACACCACAGAGAAGAGAGAGGGGAGAAAGAAAGGAGTTTCAGTTGGCTGGAAAAATCCCATGAGTCTTTAAAGCTGCTGCAGTGGCAGCTAGCACCCATAGCCCCACCTTAGAGCAAACAACATTCTGTGGACTACAGCGGCTATGGATTGAGGGGTCCTCTTCCCCAAGAAAAATTCAGATTTTGGCCAGTGAACTTAGTCTGCTACATTTTAGGGGTTACAAAATTCCAGGCTGGATGGGGCTACAACAGTCTTTGTACTGAGAGGCAAAGATATTTGCCTTCTCAAATACCCTCCCTACTGCTCTAGGCTGGTTGCTGAGGAGGCAGAGGGAGGGTGGATGTATCCAGCCAAGGGAGGAGAACAGCTTCTGAGAAAGTTGTTTTTTGTTTTTTGTTTTTTGTGAGACTTGAACATCCCTGAGGACAATGCTTCTGCACCACATACTCTGGGAATAAATGCATTCTCCCCTAGCACCTGGCATCTGAGCTGAGTGGTCTGTCAAAGAGTGCATCTTCTGGCAGATCAGAAATGTGTCATGAAAATAAGGGGAAAAAATAATAATAATAAAAAAATAAGAGGCAATCGGGTGCCTCTTGAAGGTCCTTGGAAACTAGCCTGCATCCCATTACTGGGTCCTGGTTTGAACAGCTTAACAGGGGCGATCCTAAATATCTAGAACAAGATGAACCAAGAGCCCAAAACAGTGGTAACACACAGCTACTTAAAAGTAAATCTCTAGGTAACAGAGAGAAACAGCATCACAGTAAACTCAGCATTATAATCAAATGCTTACACATCAGCAAAAAAATTACAAGCCATACTAAGAAAAAGGAATATATGACTCGGGGAAAGGATTGTTCTCATCAAAGCTCCAGATGAGACAAAGGACTTGAAACAACTAATCAATGAGATTCATACAAATCTACTAAATCAAACCATGGAGTTGAAGGAAAGCATGACTAAAGAAACAAAAGACATTAAGAAGACTGAGTGAGCATATACAAAATTTTGAAACCTTGGATGAAAAAATAACAGCTTATGGGGATGAAAGACAATAAGCAAGATTAAAATACAGTAGAAGCACACAACAGCACATTTGAAATCATGGAAGAAAGAATTAGCAATGTAGAGACAGAACAGCTGAAATTGAAAAAATCAAAGAATAAAGAGGAAAAGAATGGAAAAAATTGTGCAGGGGCTCAGGGAGTTTAATGTTAGCATGAAGCACAACAATATATTTGTTATGGGAGTTCCAGAAGGAGAAAAGAAGGGAAAAGGGGCAGAAAGAATATTTGAGGAAATAATAGCTGAAAATTTCCCAACTCTCATAAAAGACATGAATTGCTGTGTGCAGGAAGCATGGTGTACTCCAATCAGAATAAATCCAAATAGACTTACCCCCAGACACATAATATTCAGAATGCCAAATGCCAAAAATAAAGAGAAAATTCTGAAAGCAGCAAGGGAGAAACATGACATAAAAGGGATGGCCAGTAAGACTTACTGCAGATTCTCTTCAGAAACTAAGGACATGAGAAGGCAGTGGTATGATATAATTAAGGATAATTAAGGTGTTGAAAGAGAAAAAATGCCAGCTAAGAATTTTTTATCCAGCAAAATGGTCCTTCAAATATGATGGTGAGTTTAATATGTCACAGATAAACAGAAACTAAGTGAGTTCAGAAATAAGAATCCAGCTCTGCAGGAAACACTATAGGGAGTTCTGCAGCCAGAAAAGAAAAGGTAGAGGGGCTTGGAGGAGAATGTCAAAGTGAAGACTATCAGAGAGCGTAACCAAAAGGGCAAAAAGATGGACTAAAATAAGATATGACATATAAAGCCAAAGGATAAAATAGTTGAAGTAAGTAATACCTTTACTGTAATAACATTGAATGTTAATGGGTTAAAATGCCCAATCAAAAGACATAGGCTGATAGTATGGATATGAAAACATGAGCCAAAGCATCTTCTCTAATCATAATGGAATGAAGCTGGAAATCAATAATAGGTAGGAAAGGAGAATATTTGCAAATATATGGAAGCTAAACAGCAAATTCCTAAACAATCATTGGGCCAAAGAGGAAATTGCAAGAGATATCAGTAGCTCTCTCAAAACTGATGAAAAGGAGAACACAACTAGTCAAAACTTATGGAATCCAGGAGGAGGGGCAAGATGGTGGCAGAGTAAGGAGCGCCAAGAGCCAGCTCATCCTACAGGGCAGTTAGTAATCACCAATTATTCTTGTCCATAAAAATGCAAATAAAATTTATGTAGTGGATGGATGAACTTGATCTCCCTATCCCCAAAAAGTTAGTTTTGCATCTATTAAGCAAATTCATTTCAGCACTCTTTATTGCCCTCATATATGTCCATTCTTTGGAGTCTGCCTTAATCCAGATTTTAATTCTTACTGGTTCCCTCCTTAATTAATGAATTAAATAAAAATCTTGGGCATTCATTTCATATTTGTATGAAACACAATTTAACACTTTTTTAAAATTCATTTAAAAAAAATATTACATTAAAAAAATATGAGGTCCCCATTCACCTCCACTGTAACCCCCCTCCCCCCCACAGCAACACTCTCGCCCATCATCATGACACATCCATTGCATTTGGTGAGTACATCTCTGGGCATCGCTGCACCTCATGGTCATTGGTCCACATCATAGCCCGTATTCTCCCACGTTCCATCCAGTGGGCCATGGGAGGATCTACAATGTCCGGTAATTGTCCCTGCAGCACTACCTAGGACAACACCAAGTCCCAAAAATGCCTCCACATGTCATCTCCTCCTCCCATTCCCCGCACCCAGCAGACACCATGGCCACTTTTTCCACACCAATGCCACATTTTCTCAATTACTAACCACAGTAGTTCATGAATAGAATATCATTAAGTCCACTCTAATCCTTACTGTATTCCTCCTTCCTGTGGACCTTGGCTTGGTTGTGTCCATTCCACATCTATGTCAAGAGGGGGCTTGATTCCACATGGATGCTGGATGCAATCCTCCTGCTTTCAGTTGTAGACACTCTAGGCTCCATGGTGTGGTGGTTGACATTCTTCAACTCCATGTTAGTTAAGTGGGGTAAGTCCAATAAACCAGAGTGTAGGAGCTGAAGTCTGTTGAGGCTCAGGACCTGACTATCATATGGTCAGTCCAGAGATTCAGATCCCCTAGATATATCTTAAACCCCAGCTCCAACTACAATTCCAGTAAAGTAGCAGGAAAGGCTTGTGAAAAGAGATCACATCTGAGTCCAGCTCCATCACGCAGAAACACCAACTCCAGAGAAGGGCCAACTGACATGGCAGTGAACTCCATCTGCCATGACCATAAAACCTGTGGGTCTCTTTAGCCCTCAAAAGAACCAATACCTGGGATTGTATCTACTTTATCTGTCTTTGAGACTCTGCTCAGGTGTGCATAAAGGCAATCCTTCTGACAACCTCCAGACTCTTTTTTAGAGACTCATAGCCATATAAACTCATTTGTCCTTTCCATTTCCCCCTTAATTTAGGTCAAAAAGCATTTTTAACTCCTGTTATTAAATGTAGACAGGGATATTCTGCTAGTCCACGTTGAATGCTTTATTCAAGGTCATTATCTATTTACGTCATCAGCTGGTACTTGGTAGTGATCCCTCGGTGCCAGGGAGGCTCATCCCCAGGTGTCATGTCCCACGCTGGGGGGAAGGCAGTGCATGTACATGCTGAGTTTGGCTTTGAGACTGGCCACATTTGAGTAACACAGAGGCTGTCAGGAGGGAACTCTTAGGTACAGTGCTGCTCTAGGCCTTGTTCTTATTTCAGGTGTATAGGCTCACAAGCATAGTCATTAGTATCAGGGGCTCACTGTTGGACCCTCATTCCTTCCTTGTCCTTGCCGTTGCACCCGGGGGACTGCCGCTGCTCCACTAGGGACCACAACAGAGCCCCCTGGCCAGGAACCCAGCACCCTCCCAGTTTTTAATTGTTTCCACTATGAGTATATCCAAACATTTCTATGCACCCTGGACACATGCCCTGTATAATTCCCTGTCAACCATATGTCCCCTGTCAATAACATCCCATACCAGTATTCCTCCCCTGCCATTGTTGAACCACTCTGTGATCCAAAACTTCCTGAAAAGTGAAGTCCAATATAATGCCAGGTTCCCTTAATAGTAAAATGGAATATAGCCATGAGTTTAAAGGATAGATATAGAATACATATTGATTTGGAAAAATTCTACATCCTATCTTTTTATTTTCTTTTTTCCTAATTATTAAGCTTCTCTTCACAAGAGTATAGATCACAGAAATTCATATATACAATATACAGTACTCCCGCATATCCAATATAAAACCTTTTCCCTTCCACAGTGATAATCTTTTAACATATTCATACCATATTTACTGAAACTGATGTACAGATATTGAGACAATAGCTTTCAAACAAGGTAACATTTGTGTTTACATTGTGGTTTATACTTTAGGCTATACAATTTTCTAAATTTTTAGTTATCCTATGTTTTACATTATGATTTACATTATTAGTCTGTTGGCCTCTATATGTTTTTGGTGTAATATTACATGTTTTATATCCATCCTTGTGTACTCTGGTGAAACACTTCTATTGCCCTTACAGTTATGTTGGTTTCCTCTATTCAATACCTATTTCCCCCTCCCCTTGGGGCCCACAGTGACAGTCAATCTTCATTTCTTGAGGAGCCATGTTCAGAGATACTTGCAACAGTGTTGAGGGCTTGACTTGCTCAACTGCCCTAATGCCCTGGGAGCCACCATTTCTCTTGAGAGATACAGTTCCCTCTATTTGATGGCATTAGTCCTCCACAGGATGTGGGTATACCTTCACTCTCATTATATAGGTCTCTACCCAATGGTATAACCTGCTCTGGCAAAATGACCATTCATATATTCCCTAGGAGTCTGTCCTATATCAGATTATCCCCTTTATAATCAGATTATAATTAGGAAAATAACTTTCCTAATTATATTTTGAAAAGGTTTTCTCAGCATTATACTCTCAACCAACAACTGACAATCTCCTATGTTCGTATGTTGCCCGACCCTCCCCCCAATTTCTTGGGCAATATTACTCATCTGCCCATCCCTAGCCCCCTGCAAGCCTGCAAAGCCCCACCCAAAGTTAACCCTATGCCCCCATTTTATCCCTTCCTTGTACATATACTTACCTCCAGCTTATCATAGATTTCACCCATGTAGATGTCAGCTTATATCCTTCCTCTACCCCCCGATTACCTGTAAGCCTATCTTCCAGTCCCTAGCTCTCTGAGGCAGCTTGGTTTACTTATTTCATATCATTGAGGCCATGTAGTATTTGTCCTTCAATGCCTGGGTTGCTTCACTCAACATAAGGTTCTCAAGATTCATCCATGTTATCACGTGTGTTTGTAGTGTATTTGTTCTTAAAGCCGAGTAGTATTCCATTGTGTGTATATACCACATTTTATTGACCCACTCATCTGTTGATGGGCATTTGGGTTGATTCCAACTTTTGGCGATAGTGAACAATGCTGCTATGAACATTGGTGTGCATATATCAGTTTGTGTCCTTGTTTTCAGTTCTGATGGGTATATACCAAGCAGTGGAATTGCTGGGTCATATGGCAAATCTATGGTTAGTTTTTTGAGAAACCGCCAAACTGTCCTCCAGAATGGTTGGATCCTTCTGCATTCCCACCAGCAGTGGATGAGTGTTCCCATTTCTTCACGTCCTCTCCAGCATTTGTATTGTTTTTTCCATAGCTGCCAATCTTATGGGAGTAAGATGGTATCTCATTGTAATTTTGATTTGCATTTCCCTGATAGCTAAAGATTTGGAGCATTTTTTCATGTGCATTTTAGCCATTTGTATTTCTTCTTTGGAGAAGTGTCTGTTTAAATCTTTTTCCCATTTTTTAAATGGGTTGTTTATCTTTTTATTTTCAAGATATAGGAGTTCTTTATATATGCATGTTATAAGGCTCTTATCAGATATATGGTTGCCAAATATTTTCTCCCATTGTGTAGGCTCCCTTTTTACTTTCTTGACAAACTCCTTTGAGGTGCAGAAGGCTTTAATTTTGAGGAAGTCCCATTTATCTATTTGTTCTTTTGCTGCTCGTGCTTTTGGTGTGATGTTCATGAAGCCATTTCCTATTACTAGGTCTTGTAGATGTTTCCCTACACTGCTTTCCAAAGTCTTTATGGTCTTGGCTCTTTTTTTTTTTTAAAGATTTATTTTGTTTATTTATTTAATTCCCCTCCCCTCCCCCGGTTGTCTGTTTTCTGTGTCTTTTTGCTGCGTCTTGTTTCTTTGTCCGCTTCTGTTGTTGTCAGCGGCATGGGAAGTGTGGGCGGCGCCATTCCTCGGCAGGCTGCTCCCTCCTTTGCGCTGGGCGGCTCTCCTTATGGGTGCACTCCTTGCACGTGGGGCTCCCCCACGCGGGGGACACCCCTGCGTGGTGCGGCACTCCTTGCGCGCATCAGCACTGCGCATGGGCCAGCTCCACACGGGTCAAGGAGGCCCGGGGCTTGAACCGCGGGCCTCCCATGTGGTAGACGGACGCCCTAACCACTGGGCCAAAGTCCGTTTCCCGGTCTTGGCTCTTATATTTAGGTCTTTGATCCATCTTGAGTTGATCTTTGTATAAGGTGTGAGATTGTAATCCTCTTTCATTCTTCTACATATGGATATCCAGTTCTCCAGGCACCATTTATTGAATAGGCTATGCTCTCCCAGTTGAGAGGGTTTGGTGGCTTTATTGAATATTATATGGCTATATATATGAGGTTCTATATCAGAACTTTCAATTCAATTCCATTGGTCTGTATGTCTCTCCTTATGCCAATACCATGCTATTTTCACTACTGTAGCTTTGTAGTATGTTTTGAAGTCAGGAAGTGTGATTCCTCCAATTTCGTTTTTCTTTTTCAATATGTCTTCAGCTATTTGGGGCCTCTTTCCTTTTCAAATAAATTTCATAGTTAGTTTTTCTAGTTCCTTAAAGAAGGCTGTGTTGATTTTTATTGGGATTGCATTGAATGTGTAGATCAGTTTTGGTAGGATAGACATCTTAATAATATTTAGTCTTCCTATCCATGAACAGGTAATATTCTTCCATTTATTTAGGTCTTCTTTGATTTCCTTGAACAGTCTTGTGCAGTTCTTGGTGTATATGTTTTTTACATCTTTAGTTAAATTTATTCCTAAATATTTGATTTTTTAATTTACTATTGTAAATGGTATTTGTTCCTTTATTTCCTCCTGATCTTGCTCATTATTGGTGTACAGAAATGCTGATTTTTGCGCATTGATCTTATAACCTGCGACTTTACTAAACTCATTTATGAGTTCTAGAAGTTTGTTGTAGACATCTCAGGGTTTTCTATGTATAGGATCATGTCATCTGCAAATAATGAAATTTTGACTTCTTCCTTTCCAATTTGAATGCCTTTTATATCTGGTTCTTGCCTCAGTGCTCGAGCAAGTACTTCTAAGACAATGTTAAATAGAAGGGGAGAGAGTGGGCATCCTTGTCTTGTTCCTGAATTTAGAGGGAAGGATTTCAGGATTTCTCCATTGTAAATGATGTTGGCTGTGGGTTTTTCATATATACTCTTTATCATGTTCAAAAAATGTCCTTGTATTCTGATCTTTTGGAGTGTTTTTATCAAGAAAGTGTGCTGTATTTTGTCAAATGCTTTTTCTGCATCTATAGATATAATCATGTGATTTTTTCCCTTCAATCTGTTTATATGGTGTATTACATTGATTGATTTTCTTATGTTGAACCATCCTTACATACCCAGAATGAATCCCACTTGATCATGGTGTATAATTCATTTAATGTGTTGTTGAATACTATTAGCAAGTATTTTGTTAAGTATTTTTGCATCTAGGTTCATTAAAGAAATTGGTCTGTAATTTTCCTTTCTTGTGGTGTCTTTGTTTGGCTTTGGTACTAGGGTAATGTTGGCATCATAGAATGAGTTAGGCAATGTTCCTTCTGTTTTGATTTTTTGGAAGAGTTTCAGCAGGATCGTTGTTGGTTCTTTCCAGAATGTTTTGTAGAATTCACCAGTGAAGCCATCTGGCCCTGGGCTCTTCTTAGTTGGGAGGTTTTTAATGACTGATTCTATCTCTTTACTTGTGATTGGTTTGTTGAGATCATCAATTTCTTCTTTTGTCAATATAGGCTGCTTATGTGTTTCTAGGAATTTGTCCATTTCCTCTGAATTTTTGTTTTTGTTGGAATATAGTTTTTCAAAGTATCCTCTTATGATAGTCTTTATTTCTGTGGGGTCAGCAGTGATATCTCCTTTCTCATTTCTTATTTTGTGTATTTGCATCTTCTCTCTTTTTTTCTTTGTTAGTCTTACTAACGGTTTGTCAATTTTACTGATCTTCTCAAAAAACCAGCTCTTGGTCTTGTTTATCTTTTCAAGTACTTTCTTATTTTCTATTTCATTTAGTTCTGCTCTTATCTTTGTTATTTCTTTCTTTATTCTTCCTGTGGGATTACTCTGTTGTTTTTTTACTAATTCCTCCAAATGTGCATTTAGTTCTTCAGTTTTGCTCTTTCTTCTTTTTTGATGTATGAATTTATGGCTATAAATTTCCCTCTCAGTACTGCTTTTGCTGTATCCCATAAGTTTTGGTATGTTGTGTTATCATTATCATTTGATTCAAGGTAGTTATTGATTTCTTTTGAGATTTCCTCTTTGACCCACTGTTTTTCTAAGAGTGTGCTGTTTAATTTCCATATCTTGGTGTGAAATCTGGGCCTCTGGCCCTTGTAAATTTCCAGCTTCACTCTACTGTGGTCGGAGATATTATTTTGTATATGATTTCGATCTTTCTGAATTCATTAAGCCTTTCTTTGTGGCCTAGCATATGGTCTGTCTTGGAGAATGATCCATGTGCACTTAAGAAAAATGTATATCCTGCTGTATTTGGGTGTAATGATCTGTATATGTCTATTAGATCCAGCTCCTCTAATACACTGTTCAAATATTTTGTTTCTTTATTGATTCTCTTTTGAGATGTTCTGTCCAGAGTTGATAGTGGTGTATTAAAATCTCCCACTATAATTGTAGATGAGTCTATTCTTCACTTAGTTTTTCCAGTGTTTGCCTCACATATTTAGAGGCGCCCTTGTTAGGAGCATAAATATTTATGATTGTTCATTCTTCTTGAGAGATTGTCCCTTTCACTAATATGTAGTATCCTTCTTTGTCTCTCACATTTGTTTCGCATTTAAAGGCTATTTTGTCTGATATTAATATAGCTACTCCTGCCTTTTTTTTTGGTTATTGTTTGCTTGTAAGATTGTTTTCCAACCATTCACTTTCAGTCTCCATGAATCTCTGGGTCTAAGATGTGTCTCTTGTAGACAGCATATAGATGGGTCATATTTCCTTATCCAGTGTCCCAGTCTGAATCTTTTGATAGGTGAGTTTAATCCATTGACATTCAGTGTTATTACTTTCAAGGAATTATTTATGCTAGCCATATTTTAATTGGACTTGTGTTTGTCATATTTTGTTTGTTTTTCTTCTTTTTCTTTTTTATTGCTCTTACACTCTCCTCCAACTCTGCCTGTCTTGTTTTTTCCTTTCTTCCTGCAGAACTCCCTTTAATATTTCTTGAAGGGGAGGTTTCTTGTTGGCATACTCTTTCAGTTCCTGTTTTTCTGTGAATATTTTGAACTCTCCATCATTTTTGAATGCTAGTTTAGCTGGGTAGAGTTTCTTGGTTGGAAATTTTTTTCTTTTAGTACCTTGACTATATCATACCACTGTCTTCTTGCCTCCATTGTTTCAGATGAGAAATCAGCACTTAATCTTATGGAGCCTCCCTTGTATGTGATGGTTTTCTTTTCTCTTGCAGCATTTAGAATTTTCTCATTGTCTTGTACATTGGATAATTTGACAAGTATATGTCTTGGAGTGGGCCTGTTGGGGTTTATGATGTTTGGGGTGCGTTGTGCTTCTTGGATATGTACATCTGTCTCTCTCAGTAGATTTGGGAAGTTTTCAGCCATTATTTCCTGCAACACCCCTTCTCACCTCTTTCCCTTCTCTTCTCCTTCTGGGAAGCCTATAATATGTATGTTTGTGCATTTTGCATTGTCATTCAGGTCCCTAAGTCCTAGCTGGATTTTTTCTATCTTTTTATCGATCAATTCTACTATCTGTTTGATTTCTGATGTACTGTCTTCCACATCGCTAATACTCTCTTCTGCCTCTTCTAATCTGCTGCTATTTGCTGCGAGTGTGTTTTTGATTTCTTGAACTGTGGTGTTTATTCCCATCATATCTGTTATCTTTTTGCGTATGTCTGCAATTTCCTCTCCAAGTTTTTCTTCATATTGTTAAACTCTTCCTTTACTTCATTAAGTTTGTCTCTGATATATGTTCTGAGATCTTTAATTACTTGTGCGAAGTTCTGCTCCCTTTCCTGGTTTTTAGTTTGTTCATTGGATTCAGCCATGTTTTCCTGATTACTGGTTTGGTTTGTAGTTTTTTGTTGCTGTCTGGTCATCATTTTATCTTGATGGATTTAATTGGTTCCTTAGTTTCTCTGTCTAGCCTTGGGGATTAATTAGCTATTGTTCTTGCGTAAGTGTTATATCTTCTCTTTGTCACTTTGTTCTTCTTATTCTAATTTCTTGTTGCTGGCTGAGTTCACTTTGAAGGAAAATATTACAGCCAGGGATAGGCAATTGTGTAAGAAAGGAAAATGTGTAAAGTAGTATTGGTAATAAATGTTACCAGAGCAACAATATCAGATCTGGGAGGATGGGTATTAGATTCATGTAAGTTGTGTAGAGTTATAGCAGTAAGTAGAGTACCTATAATGAGGTAGTTGACTGAATATGGGAGGAATATAGTATGAATTAAAAAGCCAGTGTTTTCATGAGGGAGGGAAAGAGAAAAGAAAGACAATAGTATTGAGAGTGGATAAAAGACAGAAAACAAAACAAAGGTATTAGAAATTAAAAGTTAGACAATTTGGGGACCAAAGAAAGGGAGGTGGCATATAGGAGAGACAGTAGATGATGGAGGATATCAAGATGTGGGGGAAAAGGGATAGTGTAGGTGGCCAGAATCAATTCATACAGAAATGAGGCAATGGAGGCTGAGGAAACTCAGCAAATGTGAGGTATTCCCTGCAGCACCTATTGTATAATTAAGATAAAATAAAATAAGAAGAAAAAGAGGGAAAAGAAAAAAAAAAGAGAAGAAAAGACTAGGAGATAATGCTTTATTAGCAACTAGGACAATAAAAAAGAGAAGAACAACAACAAAAAAAGAGAGAAAACAAAAAACAAACAAACAAAAAACTCAAACCACAAACGTTGAGGGCTAGGACAATCAAGGACCTCAGATGGACCTCAGGGCATGGTGGATTCAGGGATGGGAAGTCTGTGATATTGCAGACTCAAGAGGTGTGAGTCTCTGGGGTGTGGGCCACCAGGGTTTAGGGGACACAGACCTGGCAACCTCAAATCTGGTTAACGGGGAGCCTGAGAGCACTGCAGTGCAATACAGCCTTCAGGGATCCCCACAGCTGGGTGCCAGCCCTATGAGGGGGGTCACATCCGCAAACTCTGACCTCTGTGTCAGACACCCAAAATTCCCCCTCTCACAAGAGTCTGTTCTGTCACTGTGTCACCAATTCGACTTCAGGACACCTCCCTCCCTGCAAGCCCCCGAAACAGCCTGCTGGGGGCGCCTCTTTATTGTGACTGATTTAAGGACCGTTGCAGATCAGGAGCCAGGCCTAGGGGGCGGGGCTCTAGCCGGCAGCACTGATATCCATGTCAGAAACCCAAAATTCCACGCCTCGCAAAGGACTCCTCCATCTCTGTTTCACCTAATCAGCTTCCAGCCACCTCCCAACCTTCAAGCCCCCGAAACAGCCTGCTGGTGGCGTCTCTTTATTGCATCCGATTTAAGGACCGCTGCAGATTGGCAGCAGGCCTAGGGGGCAGGGATCTAGCCGGAAGTGCTAAACTCCATGTCAGAAATCCAAAATTCCCTGCCTCGCAAAAGACTCCTCCATCTGTTTCTCCTAATCAGCTTCCAGCCACCTCCCTCCCTGCAAGTCCCTGAAACAGCCTACTGGTGACGCCTCTTTATTGCGATCGATTTAAGGACTGTTGCAGATCAGCAGCCAGGTCTAGGAGGTGGGAGTCTAGCTGGAAGCACTGATATCCGTGTCAGAAACCCAAAATTCCATGCCTCGCATAAACTCCATCTCTGTCTCACCAAATTGGTTTCCAAAGACCTCCTGCCCTGCAAGCCCCTGAATAGCCCACTCAGGGCTTATGAATTCCCCAGCACCGCAGAGCCTCCAGGAATCACCACTGCCATGCTGCCCACCCCAGGGGGGAGCGTACTGCCCGCAGCCCCTATCTCTGTGTAAGAGAGCCTCAATTCTACCTTTTACATGAATCTTCTCTGTCACCATCCCACCAAATCGATGACCAGACACCTCCTGCCCTGCAAAATCCCAAAACAGCCTGGTCCTGAAGAATTTCCAACACTGCCCAGCCGCTTCTTTGCAGGAGAGACTATAAGGTGCACTCACTCAGACACCAACTTGCCCCTCCCCTCCAATTTTACACTCTTAACACTGCTGTTACTGATATTTCCCAAAGAACTCAAGAAACATCAATGAAGAGAAGAACATGATTTAAGTTATGAGACAATTATTTTCTCATACAACTGTTTTATGATATGTTTAGATACATCTGGGTTTTTTTCTTCCACAATTAGATCAACTAAATTCAGTGAGGAATTTGTTATGCTTACCATAAATAACTTTTTTCTAGTTCTTCAATGTGTATATTCTAAGTTATTCTTACATAATCAAATGACTTTCCCATACTTACCACATAAACATATAACTAAATGTAGCAATTTGGTATAGTTATGAATTCCAAAAATAGATATTGGATTATGTTTGTAAACTGATCTGTACCTGGTCATGATTAAATTATGATTAGGGTTTTGATTGGGCCATGTCAGTAGGGTATTGAGTCCCCACCCAGTGGTGAGTGGGAACTCACAGATAAAAGACATGGCAAAGGACAGTTAGAGATTTTTTTTTTTTTTTAAATTTTTTTATTTTTTATTGACTTTGTAATAATATTACATTAAAAATATATATGTGAGGTCCCATTCAACCCCACCCCCCCACCCCCCCTCTCCCCCCCCCCCCAACAACACTCGTTCCCATCATCCTGACACATCCATTGGATTTGGTAAGTACATCTTTGGGCACCTCTGCACCTCATATACATTGGTTCACATCATGGCCCATACTCTCCTCTATTCCATCATGTAGGCCCTGTGAGGATTTACAATGTCCGGTGATTACCTCTGAAGCACCATCCAGGGCAGCTCCATGTAGACAGTTAGAGATTTTGACATTGGAGTTTTGATTTGGAGTTTGATGCTGGAGTCTTGAGCTGAAGCCCTGGGAAGTAAGCACACAGAGGAAAGAGAAGCAAGCCCCAGGAAGAGAGGACCTGAGCCAGGAGAACACAGAGGAATAGAAATGGCTCCTTAGACATGACAGAAACCCCAGGGAGAGAGACAGAGCTTTTCACCTGATAGTCTACAGCTGATATTATGGAGAAAACAGAGGACCTCTGCCCAGAGAGAAGCAAGACCTGGGAAAAGAGGAACCTAGGAAGCCTGAACCCTGGCAGATGTTGGCAGCCATCTTGCTCCAACACATGGAAATAGACTTTGGTGAGGGAAATAATTTATGGATTTTTGGCCTGGTATCTGTAAGCTTGTACCCCAAACAAATACCCTTTATAAAAGCCACCAGATTTCTGGTATTTTGCATCAGCACCCCTTTGGCTAACTAACACAGTAAACTTGGAAAAAATGGAGTGTCTACTGTTTCTTACAGGACTTGTGATTGTCCTCAAACTTGTTACCATATTTTTTGAGTGATTAAATGTTGTTCCATGACCATTATCCCATGTCAACATCCTGTGTCAAAAAGGGAACAAAACCCTTATAGTCAAATCCACTCCTTCAGGAACTAATTTTGACCAAAGTAGAAGAATGAGAAATCCTGATGAAAGAAATAAATGGTATAATCCTGGCTTACTTAAATTGGTGATGCTCACAGAAACACTGACGGACATCAGACAGTTTATCATGCATGCTCCACAGCCAAACTCTCACGGCTTTTCTGAAAATTCAAAAATATCTGGGATAATATTCCCTAATGACCCAATTAGCCTGTTCAAGAGTAGACTGCTCAAATTGGCCTCTTGGTTGGCCTCCTGCTAATCAGGTTAATCAAGAAAAATCCCCAATCTTCCCAAATTGTGTTTTCCTCCCTTTCCTTCTCTTTTATAAATCCTGTTTTTGTCTTTGTTCATTGAAAACAGTCTAATGATTATCTCCCTCATATTTGAGTGAAGTTGCATGCAGGTATCAAACTAAATGTTTCAGTTATTCTTTGACAATGACATCAGTCCTCTTTTTCTAATTAGCTGTTGGAGGTGGGTCTATTGATCAAGTTTGTTGGACAAATGGTTGTGAGAGCATATTGGCTGTTTCCAAAACAAGTGTGAGAACTAAAAAAGAGACCTGCTGAGGGTATGGTGTGAGATCATTTTCTAAAAATAAAATGTAACCCCATCCCCCAAAGATGTCTGTTACAAATATGTATGTGTGTGTGTGGGGTGACTGATAGAAATTATAATAATATTTTTTCTTCCTCTCTCCCTCCCCCACCCTGCTGTTTTTGCAATGTCCATTCACTGTGTCATCTTCTGTATCTATTTCTCTTTTTGTCTTTTCCTCTTTCTCCTCTAGGACTAACTGGGATTCAATCCTGGGGACCTCTGATATGGAGAGAGGTTCCCTGTCAATTGTACCACCTCAGCTTCTGGTCTCTGCTACGCTTCCCCTTGACTCTCCCCTTCATTTCTCTTTTTTTGCATCATCTTGCTGTGTGACTCACTTGTTTAGGCACTGGCTCACCACAGGGGCACTTGGCTCGCTGTGTGGGCACTTGGGTCACCACGTGGGCACTCACGTGGGACTCAGCTCACCACATGGGCACTCGGCTCACTGCATGGGCACTCAGCTCACTGTGTGGGCACTCGGTTCACCACGCAGGCACTCAGCTTGCCACACGGGCACTGGCTTGCTGTGCAGGCACTCTTTCTCTTCTTTTTTTTCACCAGGAGGCTCCAGGAATCGAACCTGGGTCCTCCTATATGGTAGGTGGAGGCCCTATCACTTGAGTCACCTCCACTTCCCTATAATCATATTTTAAAATAAGCAGGGTTTGCACTTTTTTGTGTGTTTAAAACACTCAATAACCAAAAAAGGGGGAGAGGATCTAAACATACATCAAAATTGCTTAAACTATGGAATATATGTGAGGTAGGTTAGTATAGGAGACAAGGGAAGGCAGCTGGTCAAAACGAAGCCATAACCATCGCAGCCGAGACCCCACCAGGAACATGGCCACGAAACCCTGCCCAGAAACCCCTAGGGAAGGCAGCCTGATTGAGAACAAAGCCGTATGGTCACAGCTGAAAAGTCTGCCAAGAACCTGGTCACAAAGTCCCATTTGAAATTCCTGGGTTCAAAAATCCCCAGATAATTTCAAACAGAAAAGCCTCTGCATTGGCTCCCTAAAAGCTAACAGGAACAACATGAATGGTCCATAGTATAAACATATAGAAGGCAGAAAAGCAACCAATCAGGACAGCAAAGAGTTCAGATCCCTCTTTAACATGGGAAAGGGGAAGAGGAAGAGGAAATGCCAGGCTTAAGAAGGCCTGATCCCCAGCCCCAGTGTCTGCCTTGAAGCATGCCAGCCCTCAAATCTCGAGTGTGTACTCACTGTCTCTCATTTCTCAATAAACCCTTTACTTGCCTGCTTAACCTGGCATGTCTTTGAATTCCTTCTCGTGACATAGCTGAGAACCTAGAAATCCACTGCTGGCAACATCCATTCATCTGTCTGTCTGTCTATCTGTTTGTCTGTCTATTGATCTAGTATTGAATGAAAAAAGCAGGTTTCAGGATGTAATGCAGGAGGTCAAGCCCAGGGAGGTTGACTGAATGTTTCAATATTCCAAAGAAACCACAAGGGAGGCCAGCAGTAGACATGCCTTTAACACTTACATGACCCAATGGCAGCAGGCTGGAAGGTACCGCCACCCCTCAGGGGGGTATGGGCGTATAAAGGTATTACAGCAGGGGGGAACGGGACAGTGCCCAGAACAGCTACAGAAATATGCTTGTGCATGCAATTCTGAAAACATTCTCACCACATCTTTGCTTTTATTTTCAAGGACTGGGCTGCTGGCAAGTTCATCCCATCCCTTCCTTCAGTTCTAATCAATAGGAAGGAAGAGGAGGGGGAATGGGCATTCACGTTAACTCTTCACGTCACCCCAATGCCCTTTCCACCTGCCTTTCTACATGTAGATCTTCTGTGATACCACGTGAGCAATCAGGCTATTGGAACATTGTATCCAGATTCCACAAGAAGAATATAGAAGACAACAGAATGGCAGAAGTAACATATACACAACATTGAACGTTAATGCTTGATGGTGAAATTACACAATTCGGGATGTAACTATCTCATATTACAGATTTTCTTTTGTTGTTTCATACAGAAAGGGACAACATTTTCATTAGTAGATAACAAAGTACCAGGAAGAGGGCTTTTATGAGGAGGTTCTAATACCATATATTTTTCTTTTTTTAAATTTTTAAAGTTTTCTTCAGTGACATTAAAAACTAGTTTAGGCACAAGAAGAGTTCAGAAAGGTACACATAGAATCCCAGTGGGAATAGGAGATCCCAGCTTATTAATAAAGATTTTACTGGCATTTTTTGTACAAACTATGGTCTTATAATAGTATTTTAGGTGACTCCTATTTCCCATGGGTTTAAGATTCCCAACCAGTGAGACTGCATAGGCCAGTACCATAGCTAAATGGCCTCATTTCCCCCAGTTTGTACAGTCTGAGGCACAGGCAACAATAGATTATTTCTACTTCCCCTTTTTGGCTGTAAGGCAGCTGTCCTTTTAACTGGTAGTCTCACTGCTGGCTTTGCTCTTGCTATTAGCATTTCAACTGGAGTAGGAGCCACAGCTGAAGAAAAAGGGTCAAGCCTGAATAAGGCCTCTTGGTCCATTGTTGTAAAATCCTTATTGCCTTTTATTTGTTCCTTTAAAAGGCTATTGTCCTGGTTCATAGCCCAAGACTGAGTGAGGTGGCAGGTAAATGGAGTTCTTTGGTCATTATCAATTTGTGCTGGCATCCCATATAGGGCACTCACTTTTTCTAGGCAGCAAATATCAGCCTGTTGGTTACAAGAGTCCCACGGCAGTGAAAGCATACCTTGCCCCTTCCTAGAGTGGGAAAGACCCATGTAATCTATTTGCCATTGTGCTATTGGAGTCTGTGCTCAGCCAGTATGTCCCATCTAGTGAGGTAATTGTCACAACTGTTGGAGTGAGCAGGACAGACACTCATGGGTGAGTCCACGAGCTTCTGGCAAGTAACAGGCAGCTGGAACTGCTGGGCTAGGTGCCAGGGTCTGGTAGCCATGATGTCTGCCTTTTCTGTGGAGCTATCTGCTGCTTCTCACATCTCAGTGGTATGGCTCTGGATTTTTGCAAGGGCATTTGCCTTGACATTCCCAAGAGGGGTGTTAGAAGAGTGGGCAGGGACATGATAGACAGGTCTTGGTTACCTCTGGCAGATGCCCAGATATTCTTCCACAGATCTCTCTCCCACACAGAGGGTAGTTTACAATAGTCCATTGTTCCTATCTTATTTTTAGTATCTGCAATCCACTCCTGGATAGGGAAGGCAGTCTTCACAGTGATTGGACACTACTGGATTAAGCCCTCTACTTTCAACAGGGCATGGTATGCTGCATAGTTGCTTTTTAAAGGGACTATATTGTAATTTGGCCCCTTCCACAGTTGTGACCAAAACCCAAGGGGTATTTGTATAGAATGTAGCCTTTGCCACAAATCCCACCCAAAGCCAGTATTGGTACTAGCCACATCTAATTTACAGGGTAAGTCAGGGCCTACACTCCTTATGGCTTGAGCCTGTGCTATTGCCTTTTTCACTTTTTAATAGCAGCCTTCTGGGAGTCTTCTCATTCCCATGCATGACCTTTCCTGATTAACACATATAATAGTTTTAATATCTGAGCTAAATGAGGGATGAAGCGTCTTCAGTACATCAACTATATGATAAACACCATTAATGTGAGAAAACATTGACTTTATTGATTACAGCAGAGGGTATAGTCTTTGTCTTACCCAACCAAATAATGCCTAAGAATTTGACAAAGCAGCAGAGACTGTGCAGCTTGTCTCAATTGTTGCCCATCCCAGGTTCTCAAGATAAGAACCTCTGTGCTTCTTATAATTCTGAGAGAGAACTACTGGTTAACATAGTATCAATATAATGAGATAGGGTTACAGCCATAGGTTTCTTCCAGATCCTCTGCTACCAGGCCAGGCCAGATGGTTGAGCTATACATACAGACTTGAGGAAGCACTGTAAAGGTCCACTGTTGGACATCTCACATGGAGGTGAAGGCAGGCTGGCTTGACTTGCCTAAGGAGATACTAAAGAAAGTGATTAGCAAGATCTAAAACAAAGTGATAATGACATAACTGAGTAATAATTTCTTGCAACAAACCAGCAATGTTTGGGACTACTGCATACAGCAGTGATGTTACTTTGTTTAATTCACGATAATCTACTGTCAAGCGCCACCCCACATAGCAGCCCCCACTGGCCACTCTCTTTTTGTAGCCATAGAGTTGCTTCTTCAGCAGAGGCGGGGCAAATCAGACAATAGGAGCCAAAGCATCCGCTTCTTGATTCCCAGGCTGAGAGGTTGTTTCTGTGACACATAACATCTTTAAAATAATTAAAACTACGATTAACAACATTATACTTTTACCTAATATTATGTAGAAAACATTGTTAAACTTCTGGGAATTTAATACAATTTGTAAGTATTTATATAAACATTTTACTCATACAACTTTGATTAACAGAAGGTTAAAAATATCCCTTTCAATTTTATATCAGTTTCTAAATTCTTTTTACTTAATTTATAATACATCAAATGAACTTAACTATTTTTAGTACTTCACTTTTTCCTAGGTAAAAGCACAAATCTTTTGCAACAGTTTGAAATAAAAAGATAATTTTTAGGATTTGACTTTGAGAAAGCAAAATGTTAAAAATTATTAGGTTTGAGCATTATGTTCTTTTAAAAGTGAGAAGACTTGATTTTCTTAAACCATCAAGAACATGATAAGGTTAAAGTACAAGAAGCTATTTTGAAAAAACAGACTTCATTCTTTGTATATTGATTCTTCAGGAGAAAAACTCTTTATAAACTTTTACTAAAACAGACTGATGATTTAAGAAACTTTGCTACATTAATAGAAAAAGAACCAAATTTTAATTTTCCATCAGTATACGATTTGATACTAAAGATTTTAAAACTTTATAGGCCAATTAAATCTAGCTTAACAATGACCACAAAAATTCCTTTTCCACGAACCTGCACATTCTATATCCATTCAGCTTTTGTCCCACATTTCATTCTTTCTTAATAACAGTCATTTTATCTTAAGACAAAATTACTTTCTTTTCCCTTAATAATAAAAACACATTCTATATACCTTACACACTTAAGTTACCAAAGTGATTTTGGAAACTGTCTCCAAGCAAACTAACATACAATTACCATTAACACTAAACAAACCTGTCAGAATAGTGATTTAATTTGGTTATATGCAAACATAACTTTTCTTTATTTCAAATACCGAGCAGTATGCAATACTAGAAACAGTTTTTTGGAGGCAAGTTTGCAGGGGAGGCTGGTTTCTATCAGAACTAGGCCATGATTTAATTACAGGCTTTCAAAGCAGCCAGCATTTTTTATTTTTTTCTATTTTACTTTCATAGAGCTGTCTAGTTCAAAAGTTCTAAACTTTAACAGCACCAATTTTATCAATGTGGCTGTTCAGGCCCAATTAGAATTAGCATGGAACCAAAGTAGTGAATATTAATGTTGCTGAACTTTTCTGCTTCTCCAGCAGCTAAACTAATTCTATCAGCCCCCACTAGCCTACAATCACACCATCCAGGAGGCAGGGGTTTATGTTGTTGCTGCCAGAATATTGTCCTTATCTCAGTTAATTCTATGAGAATATTTTCTTACAAGCATGGTTTCACTGACAAGTTCCCTTCTTAGTGCTTCTGCTTGTGCAGGATGATGTATCTGTAATTTAATCTTCCTCAAGTCACCACGCTTTCACTTAGATGGCCAACTTTATCTGTGCTCTCTTGCAAAGCTGTGAGAAGAGGCCATGCAACAGCAGCAGCCAGAGCTTGTTGCTCCTTTTTCTTTATATATAAATTTTCAATGTTCTTTTCCAGCTGAACAAGTCCCATGGGTGTATAAGGGGCATCCCCCAAGTCTCTTACAGGGCCCTCCTCATCCATAAGCCCAACCAGCTCATAGCCCATAGAGGAACAGGGCCACCCCAGGATTTCCCCCACAAAATTAGGGATTATCCCTGCAGAATTCGGGATTACCCCCACTGACTTCCCCATAAAGGGTGAGATTTCTTCTGCATAATTCAAGATTTCCCACGCAGAACTCCTTGTAACTGACATGTTTTCCACAGCACTGCTACCATGAAAAGACTCTAGAATATCCTGCCAACTACGCCAATTGTTAACACAGGAGGTCAAGCCCAGGCAAGCTGACCGAATGTTTCGATATTCCAAAGAAACCACACGGGAGGCCAGCGGGAATAGACATGCCTTTAATACTAACAGGTCCCGATGGTGGCCAGCTGGAAGATACCACCAGCCCTCAAGGGGTATGAGCTTATAAAGGTATTATAGCAGGGGGGAAAAGGGACAGTGCCCAGAACAGCTACAGAAATGCTACAGAAATATGCTTGCGCATGTGATTCTGAAAATATTCTCAACACATCTTTGCTCTTATCTTCAAGGACCAGGCTGCTGGCAAGTGAGTATTTTAAGAACAAATTATGAAAATTAAAAATAACAAAAAAAAAAAGAGAGCAAATCGTGAAACCTAATTTAATTTCCTTTTTTTAAGGATCCACTATAGGATTATTTTAAATCACAATCCCTCTTAGTGTCCTGAAGATGTGATCTGAATACAAAGCCAAACACATGCAAATTTTTCAGAATGCTACTGTTTTATGAGGTGTTCCATGAATTCTTTCCTTTTACGTCTTATTATAATCACTGATATTTAAAGGTTCTACTAAGAAGACTGCTAGAAATAAAGAAATCAGGAACCCTGGATCCTGGTCTTAGCTATGCTACTCTTGGTCTCCCCTTATGTAAAATGATTTCTCTAAAATCTCCTCTAAATAGTCTCCACAAATCTCTTCTTAATGGTTCATTGTGTATGTGCTATTATTAATTAATTACTTAGCGATAATTCAGTAGGAGGGAATGTTCGATGGGAATGACTCAGGGGCAGAGGAGAAAAACTTGCTGTATCATTTCCACTTAGCAAGCAAATGCTAATTAATAAGTGGTTGCACTTAAACTTTGAACACTATAAAAGTTCAGTGTTCTAGATAATCCAAGAGTCATATTCTTTTAGTTAATGATTAGAGATAGACCTAAGTTTTCTTTCTTGGACAACATTTTGAAGTAGATACTCAGAGTAAATGGTTAACAGCAAAAAGATTGCTTTTGCTTCATATGTTTCTATTGGACCTAGTAATTCACGTTCTTTAAAAAATTAAATCTATAAATATGAAATACTGGAATGAAAGTGTCCCCCGCGCCCCCCCCCCCGAAAAAAAAGAAAAAAAAGTATTCCCAAATTCTCCCTTCAGAGACAATCTGAACATTTTGTCCTTCTAGAACAACAAAAAAATCTTTTTAGAAATATCCAGGGACCAAAAAGGATGTAGATAATTAAATTAACACTAATTTTTAAAATAAATATTTTCTTTTATTGCAAATTTACTCTCTTCCTGCAGCACATCGAATCTTTCGAGCTCCTGAGGCTCCAGCCTCTCCGAGGCCCTAAGCGCGGACAGTCCCGGAGTGGGGAACCTCCCGGCGCGGGGAAACTCCCACGCGCTCCCGCTGGAGATCCGCGCCAAATGCGGGACAGAGCGCGCGGGAATTAGCGTCGGCTGGTGCCTCGCAGAGTGCGCGCAGGTACCTAAGGTGCCCAGCTCTTCGAGGTCGTGCCCAGCTCTTCGAGGTCGTCCCCAGCGTGCCGCACGTTCGGGGCACAGGGGGATGCCTACCCCGCGTCTTTGCAGGCTCCTGGCAGGTGCAGCTCGTCGACCGCGGGGAGCCATCGTCCCCAGGTGCAGCCCGAGGCCCGGCCCTGGCCAGTGGCAGGAGAGGGCGCTGCGTGTCAGTTCCCTGCGCGGGAAACGCGCCCTGACCTGGGAGTGCTGGGGTCGGTTGCCGGGCTAAGTGAGAGGTGGGGCGCAGGCCGGGAGGGCAAAGGACAAAACTTATATGTAGAGTTTAGACTGTAGGAGTGCGACCTCTTGCGCTCCACCGTGCCACCTCCCGGGTTGCCAGTCTTCTGGAAGTTCAGCAGGAAACCGGTGATGTGTCCTCCCCCTTCTGGGTCCACTCCAGCTCTGACATCCTCCCATCCTTCCCCCGCAATCTGCCACCACTTTGCCGGAGAGAAGCCCCTAAACCCACCGCCAGATTCTAGCTGAGGGGCATTGCAGCTTAGTGGCAGGCGACATGACGAAAAGACAAAGTCCCCAGCTCATGGGAGGAGAGCCTTGGAGCAGAGCTCCCATGCCCAGGAAGCTGCAGTGTGGCATCATGTAGATGTCGCTCTCTAGGGACCTGGATTCCAGGGAATTTACTTTCCTACTCAGGAAATGCTGATTCAGCCCTGTAAGTTCCTAGGTGCTTGAGGAGAAACGTTCCCTTCCTAGAATTCACTAAGATCAGGTTACAGTGAAGTGCCACTTTTTTTTTTAAGATTTAAAAAAATTTCTCTCCCCATCCACCCACCCCTTCCCCAGTTGTCTGCTCTCTGTGTCCATTCGCTGTGTGTTCCCTGTGACTGCTTCTATCCTTATCAGCAGCACCGGGAATCTGTGTTTCTTTTTGTTGCATCATCTTGCTGTGTCAGCTCTCCGTGTGTGCGGCACCATTCCTGGGCAGGCTGAACTTTTTTTCACGCTGGGTGGTTCTCCTTACAGGGCACACTCCTTGTGCATGGGGCTCCGCTACGTGGGGACGCCCCTGCGTGGCATGGCACTCCTTGTGCACATCAGCACTGCACGTGGGCCAGCTCCACCCGGGTCAAGGAGGCCCGGGGTTTCAACCGTGGACCTCCCATGTGGTAGACGGATGCCGTATCCATTGGGCCAAGTCCGCTTCCCGCCACTGACACTTCAAGAGCACTTCTAATCCAGAAATTGCTGAGGTCGATGGATGTACTGTTAAAGCCAGGAGTTCTGAACTGTAGGAATTCACAACCAGCACTCCAGAAAGGTGGATGAACAGTTTTTTGTTATTGTTGTTTTTTAAAGATTTATTTATTTATTTATTTCTCTCCCCTTCCCCCCCACCCCGGTTGTCTGTTCTCTGTTTCTATTTGCTGCGTCTTCTTTGTCCACTTCTGTTGTCAGCGGCACGGGAATCTGTGTTTCTTTTCGTTGCATCATCTTGTTGTGTCAACTCTCCGTGTGTGCGGCACCATTCCTGGGCTGTACTTTCTTTTGCACTGGGCGGCTCTCCTTATGGGGCGCACTCCTTGCATGTGGGGCTCCCCTACACGGAGGACACCCCTGCGTGGCATGGCACTCCTTGAGTACATCAGCACTGTGTGTGGGCCAGCTACACATGGGTCAAGGAGGCCCGGGGTTTGAACTGCGGACCTCCCATGTGGTAGATGGACACCCTAACCACTGGGCCAAGTCCGCCACTGATGAACAGTTTTATTATGCATGGGCCCAGAGGAGAGTCAATCTCCAAATCCTAAGCCCCGTTTTTCAGTTTTCATTGGTTTATATAGGATTTCAGGTGGGATCAGCATAACTTTTGCTCATTGGCTAATGCATTGCTAGGCGAAATTTTGCAAGCAAGGGGTTACAGAGGCAGAATGCAGCTGCAAGGTTGCAGGCTGATTTACAGAAGCTGAGGGTAGGAGTGGGGGTGGGGAGTGAGGGGGGTGGGGGGTGAAGTCACTCATTTGGTATCTTTCTACTAGGCTATGTATTCATAAGCTGATTTACAGAAACAGGGGTAGGAGTTATTTATTTGATATTCTCCTGCAAGGCCATGCCCTCACAGGCCGATCCACAGAAGCGGGGGCAGGAGTGACTTGTTAGATATTTTGCAAGGTTATGCTTTTTATTCCTCAACAGTACTGCAAACAGGAAGAACTGAAGAAAAGGCCTTCCTTTCGGCCACATACTCTACCACTCCTCTCCTGACTTACTCACATGACTCTTACGTTCTACCTATACCAAACCACCACCACATCAAGCCTTGTCACACGTCCACATCTTAACATAATTGCATATTTGGCCAAGAATGTAACATTTTTCCCTGACCAAGACACAATTCAAGTTACCTTCTTTGAGAAATTTTCTTGATCTGCCTTATTAATGTAGAATAACTTATTTCCACTATACCTCCAAATACATCTCAATATAGTGTGTATTATATTTTAACTTTTACATGACTTCCTCCTAATGATAACTTGGTCCTTGACAGCTGAGGCCTACTCTTAATCATCTTCATCTTCCTAATACCAGGTATAAATCATACTTCACCAAATTTAAGATGCTCCTGATCTCAAGAAACTTTATTTTTCTACCACTAAGAAAAAAATGAACAAAAAGAGCTACCACTTCTACAAGGACAAAACATTAAGACTCACCTTGGTTTCAGAGATGATAAATACATAAAAGAGCACATCTTAGAATCAATATGGCAGGTGTTGAATAAATTTGTTGGACTAAAAAAAATCCTGGTATATAGTGAAGTTTCTCTGGAAGAACAAACAAAATTGCAAATAATAGATTTAAATTATGAATGAATTCACTGAAATAGATCTTAAAACCTGTCAGAAAGGGGAAAGTACTAAATGTTTTAGGTAGTTTTAAAAATGTATACTTAAAAAAATAGTAAAAGTTATCAATGGCACAAAATACTAATATTTCTAGAATAGATACAAAGGATCAGGGTTTAACTTTAGACAAACTAGAGAGAATGTGCTGGACTGTTCAATGTTTTTGGACAGAAGGATATTAGCATAGAAAGGAAGTAATTAATTTAGAATTTTATTTCACATCATTCCATAAAATATATTCCTTTTTTTTTTCTTTCTACCCCCACCTCAGTTGTCTGTTCTCTGTGTCCATTTGCTGTGTGTTCTTCTGTGTCCACTTCTATTCTTGTCAGCAACCCAGGAATCTGTGTCTCTTTTTTGTTGTTGTGTCATTTTGCTGCATCAGCTCTCCATTTGTGCGGCGCCACTCCTTGGCAGCTGGACTTCCTTTTGTGCTGGGTGGCTCTCCTTATGGGGTGCACTCTTTGCATGTGGGGCCCCCGTACGTGGGGACATCCCTGCGTGGCACGGCATTCCTTGCGCGTATCAGCGCTGCATGTGGGCCAGCTCCACACAGGTCAAGGAGGTCTTGGGTTTGAACTGTGGACCTCCCAAGGGGTAGGGGGACGCTATCCATTGAGCAAGTTTGCTTCCTATATAAAATATATTCTTGATAGGTCATAAAACAACAGAAGAAAATGAACTAGCATAAAGATATGCATTGGAGGGAAAATTACTCTTGTGAGTTCTGGGGAGAAAAGGGAAAAGTTTATTATCAGAAAACAGAAATATGTTCATATAATTTTCTTTTAATTTGCAAAAGAGAATTTTATAAAACAAATACTAAAATGAAAGCAACCAAACAGGAAAATATATCTGACAAAAATAACATGGGAGCAATATGAACAGTAAATTAGCACATGGAAAAATACATTTACCAGCAATTAAAACAAGTAAATTACAAAAAATTTCTCCAAGGATACAGAAGAAATGGCTACTAGTAGTTGCTTTCAGAACTGGAGGACTGAAGGAAAGAACCTAAAAGAAAATATGCATAAATTGTTAAATTCTGTAGAATGCTGTAGAATACTGGCTCCCTGAAAATATCACCAAAGTGTTCATCAAAATAATCTATAGGGAAGCAGACGTGGCTCAAATGATAGAGCGTCCGTCTACCATATGGAGGGTCCAGGGTTCGATCCCCAGGGCCTCCTGACCAGTGTGGTAAGCTGGCCCACATGCAGTGCTGCCGCGCGCAAGGAGTGCCATATCACACAGGGGGGTCCCCATGTAGGGGAGCCCCACATGCAAGGAGTGTGCCTCACAAGGAGAGCTGCCCCACATGAAAAAAGTGCAGCCTGCTCAGGAGTGGTGCTGCACACGCGGAGAGCTGACGCAGCAAAACAATGCAACAAAAAACAGAGGCATTTTCCCAGTGCCACTGGATAATGCAAGCGGATGCAGAAGAACACACAGTAAAATGGACACAGACAGCAGACAATGGCGGGGGGGGGGGGCGGCGGGGAAGGGGAGAGAAATAAAAAATAAATCTTTAGAAAAAAACCTATTGATAAGACAAAGCTGAGTTTATTCTTATGGCAGTATTAAAGAGGCCATTAGTTTATTTTAAAGTAAAAACTATAATTGCAATCATATAATTTCAATTTAAAATTCTTTAACTGTGGAGGTTGCATCCATAGAGCAGCAAGTACAGTGCTGGGCATTATGGATATGAGCTAAGTAAATAAAATGTGCTAGTCTCATAATCTTAAACATTTGTTTTGGATCTTTTTTTTTTTTGAGGTTCTGGGGGCCAGGAATTGAACCTGGGACCTTGTATGTGGGGGGAAGCTCTCACTCGACCACTGAGCCACATCAGCTCCCCTGCGTTAGCTTTTTCACTTGCTTTGCTTGTTTATTTGTGTTTGTTTTAAGAGGTATGGATAATCAAACCCAGAATCTCCCCTATGGGAAGAAGGCGCCCGCTTGAGCCACATTCACTTCCTATTGGGTCTGACTTGACATGAAACAGACAACTGTGTTGTACCAGTTATTCAAATTGTCCTATAAAGGGAAGGGCCATGTCTTTGGTATCTTGTGAGTAGACCCTTGTGAATATGCTGAAAGATCTCCAGACAGGATAACTTCTTTATCGGCACTCTATTTTCACAGAAACTATAATTGATATTAGGGCGATTTCAAGATCCAAAGTACACTCCCTAAGACAGAACCTTCATAGCAACTGCTGGAAGGGAAACTAATTCTCCAGTTATATTAGGACCCTTATAAGGACTGTATCTAACTCAAAGCAACTTGAATGAAGATATCTATTAATTCAAATAACCAAAAGCAAAGCAGTAGTACAGACCTCAGGAGTGATATATTCCAGTGGTTCTGCTCTACTTCCCTCTAATTCTTTTGGCTCTGCTCTCTTCTAGTGTCAACTTTATTCTCAAAGAATTGGTGAGATGGCTGCAACTGTTTTAGGACTCATTCAAATGTGAGAACGTATAGCAAAACAAATAAAAAACACAACAACAAACTTTTTCTGGCATTTCATTGGCCCAAATTCTTGAATCAATTACTGACAAGAAAGATAAGGCTACCTTTAGATTAATCGGGCCCATCCCTGAAGCTGTGGGTGAGGTCAGCATTCCCAAAGCACATGGGCTACATAGGGGAAGAATGATTTCTACAAGAAAATTAGGGTTAGGAAAAAAGAAGGGAGAGATGAAGGTTGGGTAGAAAACCAATGATGTTCACTAGGAATAAACCCTTAGTTTTGTTCCAGTCTGGACTCAGGAAAATATGGGAAATAATATCTGCTATTTACTGATTATAAAAAGGATTTGAAGTGGTTTACAAACATATATAAAACATAACAAGATAAAGTATAAGTGAAGAAAAACAGAAAAAAGATGAATCAAGGGATAAGCCCATTATAAAAAATTCATCCACTATGATCCTGTCTACTTGCTACACTTGGGATGCAGATTTGACTCTAAGCTTCTGCTTCTTATCTGTAAATGAAGGGGAGACACTTAATCAGTGACTGTATCAGTCAGGCCTCATTTGATTGTAAGTGACAGAGAGCCAATTAAAACCTGCTTAAACAACAAAAAAAGAAATTTATTGGCTCATTAAATAGAAAAGTCCATGAATGGATCTAGCTTTAGGCACAAGTGGGTCCAGAGACTCACACAATGCCCTCAGGACATTGCCTCTATGTTGGCTACGTTCATTTTCAAGTAGGCTCTTTGTACTTGGTGGAGCCACAAAAGCTCTAGGCTTACAAAGTCGTTATGGCCAATAATCCTGCAAAAAGAGTCTCTTTTCTGAGATCTCCAGGAAAAATTCTGGGTAGTACTCTAGATGGCCCTGTTTTGTTATGTTCTTATCCCTAGATGAATCAATATGGACAAAGTAATAAAGCATTCTGACTAGCTAGCTTGTTTCATTCCCCTCTGCTATAGGTAGAGGAAGTAAGGCTGTGTGATGGACAGTCCCACCAGGAGAGCCCCATCTTTCAGGGGCAGCTTCAGAAAAGAAAAAGTTAGACAGAGAAAAAAATAGTAAATGTCCTTAAGGTAACATAGTTCAGTATATAGAAAATATAAACAAATCAGTTCTTCAGAAGTCCAGCTATTCCTCAGTCTAATACTTAAGAAAAAAGGAAAAAAATTCTCCTCTAGGTCCTTAATAACACAACTATTTTATACAGCTCCTTTTTATTATTTCTCTTATTTAGGTCAGTGGCACAATGCAATCCAAATATACAACTATTTATGATTTAATCCAAAGATAAAACTTAGCACTTGTAGTGGTATGGATAAAATGAATACTCTTCAGGTGTCTTGTCACAATTCTTGTAGATGGGGAAAAGAAACTTACTCAAAGTAGAGTAGCCATTTTGAGAGATATGAACCTAATAGAGAATAAGAAACAGCACTGTTTCCATAATTTTCTTCAATCATGCTATGTTGAACTCCCTTTCCTGCCCTTGACCACATCTCAAGCAGAAGCTATACTTTTTTTAAAAAAATATTTTTATTTATTTATTTTCCCCTCTTCCCCTCCTCCCACCCTGCTGTTTTTGCTGTCTGTTGTCTTCTCATTTTCTCTCCTCTAGGATTCACCAGATTCGGTCCTGGAGACCTCTGATGGGGAGAGAGGTTCCCTGTCAATTGCGCCACCTCAGTTCTTGGTCTTTGCTGCGTTTCACCTTGACGCTCCCCATGTCTCTCTTTTGATGAATCATCATCTTGCTGCATGACTCACTTGTATGGGGCACTGGCCTACCACACAGGCACTGGTGTGGGCACTGGCTTGTTGTGCAGGCACGCTTTCTCTTCTTGTTTTTCACCAGGAGGCCCCAGGGATTGAACCCAGGTCCTCCCATATGGTAGGTAGAAGCTCTATCATTGAGCCACATCTGCTTCCAGAACCTATAGCTTTTTTACACTTTATGGTACTAAACGGCCCAGGCCAATCTAATCTAAAACTTGTCTCTCACATCTAAATTTTTTTGTAACAGCTCTATTGAGATACAATTTACATGCTATATAATTCATCAATTTATAATGTACAATTCAGTGTTTTTTGAGCATATGCACAGAGTTGGGCAATCATCACCACAGTGAATTTTGGAACACTTTTGCCATGCCAAAAAGAAACACATCTAATTTAAGTCCTCTCCCCTTTCTTGGCTCAAGGACCAGCTACCACTGGGGAAAGAAGTTTTGTTCTTTTTTCTTTTTTTTTTTAAAAGATTTATTTATTTATTTATTTCCACCCCCTCCCCTGGTTGTCTGTTCTTGGTGTCCATTTGCTGCGTCTTGTTTCTTTGTCCGCTTCTGTTGTCATCAGCAGCACGGGAAGTGTGGGCGGCACCATTCCTGGGCAGGCTGCTCTTTCTTTTCACGCTGGGCGGCTCTCCTCACGGGCGCACTCCTTGCGCGTGGGGCTCCCCCACGCGGGGGACACCCTTGCGTGGCACGGCACTCCTTGCGCGCATCAGCACTGCGCATGGCCAGCTCCACACGGGTCAAGGAGGCCCGGGGTTTGAACCGCGGACCTCCCATATGGTAGACGGACGCCCTAACCACTGGGCCAAAGTCCGTTTTCCTCTTTTTTCTTTTTTTCATTTTTTCTTGTTACTAAATTCCTCCTTCCCTAATAACAGATTTTCCAGGACTGGGGCAGGGAGGTAAGTACCAGGGTACCAAGAGGTAAAGGTCATTTCATTGAGCTGGTAGGGTGACCAATCTTTCTACTTTGCCTGGGTCAGGGGTGTTTCCTGGGATACAGGGCTTTCAATTCTAAAATTGGGAAGTTCCAAGCAAACTGGAATGGTTGGTCACCCTGTGAGCTAGTGCTGTTTGTAGGTGACTTTTTTTTAAATGGCTATATTGAGATTTAATACACATACCATACAATTTACCCATTTAAAGTGTACAATTTAATTGCTTTTAGTAAATTCACAGAATAATGCAATATATATATATATACCATAAACTTGCCATTTTAATCGTTTTTTGAGTGCACTATTCAGTGGCAGTAATTACATTCATGATGTTGTGCAACCATCATCACTCTCTAGTTGCAAAACATTTTTATCACCACAAACAGAAATTCAGCCCATTAAGCAATAACTCTCCATTCTCCCCTGCCCCTGGTCCCTAATAATCTCAAGTCTACTTTCTTATTAGGAATTGGCCTATTCTAGATATTTCATATAAGTGGAACCATACAATGTGTCTTTTTGTGCCTGGCTTCTTTCACTTAGCATAATGCTTTCAAGTTTATCCATGTTGTAGCATGAATTAAAACTTCCCTTTGTATGGCTGAATAATATTCCATTGTACATGTATAGCACATAGTGTTTATCTAGTCATCTGTCGATGGACACTTGGTTATTTCTGCCTTTTAGTTATTGTGGAACAATACAGTTGGGTATAATACCTAGAAATGGAATTGCAGGTTATATGGCAATTCTGTTCAGCTTTTTGAAAACCCATCAAACTTTTCCACAGTGGCTACACCATTCTACATTCCTACCAGCAATGTATGAGGACTCCAATTTCTCCACATCCTGGATACCACTTGTTACTTTCCTTTCTTTTTAAATTAAAACTCATTTCCCTTAAAGTCATCCTAACAGACATAGAGTGGTATATCAATGTGGGTTTCTTGTGTTTTTTGTTTTGGTGCCAAAACCTGGGATCTTATTATAGTTTTGCATTTCCGTAATGACTAATGAGGTTGGGCACCTTTTCATGTGCTTATTAGCATTTGTATATCTTCTTGAAGAAATATCTACTCAAATCTTTTTCCCATTTTTTAAAATTAGGTACCAAGGCTCGGAGACTGAATCCATATAGGTTGACCAGGATGAGGCATGACTATTCACAGGATTTGTGAGCTGTTGGAGGGCAGGCAGTGTTACACATTCATGGGTTAAACTCCTGGCTAATGCTTTCCTGAAAATACCTAAAAGCAAAGCTATCAAGGTTTCTTGATGTTCTTTTAGCATATAAAATAATTAAAGTCATTAATAAGTTCTTCTGGTTTAAAATAAAAGCATCTGGCTGTGGTCATGTAGAAAAGGCAGCTGAACTGCATAATATATTTAAGGCTTTTAAATTCTGAGTTATCTCACCTGGAAAAAATGGGGAGTTCGCAAAAGGAAATTTAATAAAGATTTAGCTCAAGTATAGAAATACATGCCAATATACTAAATACTAAGCAAAGATCCAAAATGTGGGATATTTAAAATATATTTCTCTTGGATCAGCACCATAAAGATACTTAGTTTTCTGTATAATCTATGTCATGTTTTTAAGTATAGGTGAGTTAAAATTGTTTCTGATAAAAAATCACAAACACCGCAGAAACCCATTAAAGATACAAACAACTTTCAAATGAATTTGACATCAAGGTAATACAATTCACTTGGAAGGGCATCATAATAACTTCCACTGAATTTTGATAGTAAGACATTTTTTTGTCAATTTTCTATCACTAGAATATTTTACACCTCACACAAAGGAGGCATTAGTTCTATGAACTTAAGAAAATTATTAGAGTCAACTTGGGGGTGAAGAATTTGTGCAGAAGTAGTGATAGATACTTGTTCTCTTCTTGTTATCAAGTGCAGTTTCTTCCAAGTTGTTTCTCAGCCCTGGGTTGATGTACAGTTCATCAGAAGGAATTCTAGGGTATCTTTGCTGTCTTTGTTCCCAGCAGCCAGATATAAAGGGGTCAAGAGGTCTTTCATTTGGGCATTGATATCTGTGTCATGCTGAAGTAAGAAGCCAGTCTGGTATTATTCCACTTGCAAGTGCTGTGCAGGGGTTTCCGGCCATTTACAGTGACTGCGTGGATATCAGCCCCTTCCGCAATTAGCTCATGGACATCTCATTGTCTGCTGTAGGCTGCTCAGTGAAGAGGGCATTGTTCATGAATTCCAAAAATAGTTATTGGATTATGTTTTTAAACTAGTCTATCAGAGGTATCACTTTTAATTGATTAAATTATGATTAGGGCTTTGACTGGGCCACATCAGTAGGTGTTGAGTTCCTACCCCTTGAAAAGACATGGCAAAGGACAGAGTTGGGAGTTTTGAGCTGGAGCCCAGGAAGTGAATACAAAGGAGGACACAGAGGAATAGAGATGGCTTCCTAGACACGGCAGAAGCCCAGGGGAGAGACAGAGCCGTTCTCCTGATAATCTATAGCTGGCCTTGTGGAGAGAGCACAGCAGCTGAGCGTGGAGAGAAAAGGAACCCAGGGAAGAGAGGAACCCAAGAAGCCTGAACTCTTGGCAGATATCAGCAGCCATCTTGCCCCAACATGTGGCAACAGACTTTAGTGAGGGAAGTAACTTATGCTTTTTGGCCTGGTAACTGTAAGCTTCTACCCCAAATAAATACCCTTTAAATAAATAAATAAAAGTCAACATATTTGAGGTATTTTGCATCAGTACCCCTTTGGCTAATACACTAGTGTATAGAAATACAAATGATTTTTCCATGTCGATTTTGTATCCTGCAACTTCGCTGAATTTTATTACTAGCTCTAATAGTTTTCTTGTAGATTCTTCAGGATTTTCTGCATATAGGATCTTATCTGTGAATAGAGGTAGTTTTGCTTCTTACTGTCAGTGAAAGCTTGAAAGGCATAAAGGAAGATTGTTGGTAAAGTTGTAAGGGTTATCAAAAGTGAAAGCTGAAAAGACCTCAAAGACACTATTGGTAGGGGCTTGAAGGAAAGTGAGGAAAATCTTAATGGAAGCTGAAGAAAAGGGTATGCTTGTTATGTAGTAGGGGAAATTCTGGCAACATTCTTAAATGTAGTAACATGGAAAACAGAAAGTATATCTACTAAATTCATTGATATGGCTGGGGAGATTTCCAGGCAGTATGTACAAAGAGTCAGTTGGTTTCTTCTAGCTGTTTGTTCTGGAAGGCAATGATTCTGGAAGAAATAAACTTAGTTAGAATTCTGAGGATACATGTTCCTTCTGAAAGGATAAAGAAAATGGTGCTACATGGCCCCAAAAAAGGGGCCAGCCATGACCCCCATGGGAATGAGAAAGGCCAGGTACCTCCAGAGGTTACGTCCTCCCAAAGCTGATGGGCTTGATCTTGTACATTTCACATGCTGTCTAGGAAACTGCCACTCCCAGTTCCCACAGTGTGGTTATGCCTAGGACAGCTAAGGGAGTCATGAGGAGAGGCACTGCCCTAGACATAAACTCACAAAGACAAAAGAGGCAACAACAAGATAAGCATAAAGCAAGCAACATAATGACAAGCCTTAAAAGAGCCATTTTTTTATATTATAGGCATGTTCATTAATTACTTAGAAAATGAATTAAGGTTACAAAAACTTTGAACATGTTCAATATCCTTCTGCATGTTATCTAGAAGAGATATTATTATATTCATCAGGTATATTGGAATAGCAGTTAATACTAATCAGTGCACTAATCAATGGACAAGTTCCTCTTTGAATTCCCCTTAAAACATCTAGATTCCCAGTAGGTTTCCATACATGTTGTCTCTTCATGGGAGCAGGCCATAATTCCAATTGTGTCTGTTTAGGTTCTATTCACATTGCTCTGGTAATTATCACTCCACTTGGTATATCCTTCACACAGCCAGCATGCTGTAGCACCACTAGCCCTTGGAGGCAAGTTCCAGTGCGTTCTCAGGCCTGGTGCATAGCGCCCTTTGGCACTATGGAGAAGCGCCAGTCTGGAGGCAATGTCCACTGTAAATCTGGCCATAGCAGGTCATCACTGGCTACTGCAGGAGTCCAAAACTGCAACGTACTTTCCATCCACTTCAGGCACCATGTCCAGAGAAGTGGTAGATAACTTTTTTATTTTAGTGGTCTTAGTAACTGACCTACTTTAAATGGAGAGGCACAATGCAGGATACTGGGGCCTGGTTTGAGTGCACAAGAGAGTATGACAATGCTGAAGTCTATCATTTAATTTTTATACACTTTCTAACACTTCAAATGCATTTTATAACATAGTAAATGAGCTCAACTATTTTTAGTACTTTACTTTTTACTTCTACACCTTTACCATGATTACATTAATTAACAGGTATTTTACTTTAGCCCTATAGGAAAAACTACTTTCTCCATTATTTTATGGAAACCTAAGAATCCCCATGGAATCAAGATTATCTTCCCCCTACCTCCAGTTTAATTTGCAGATTGAGGTGTCTTTGACAGGTTTTAAAGGCTGTTAAAATTTAATTGGGGAATTACAGGACAGACTATACAAAACAAGTTTATTCTCTAATATCCCCTCTGTCCCTATCATTTTATTTTTTTTATTTTTTTATTTTTTTAAAGATTTATTTATTTTATTTAATTTCCCCCCCTCCCCTGGTTGTCTGTTCTTGGTGTCTGTTTGCTGCGTCTTGTTTCTTTGTCCGCTTCTGTTGTCAGCGGCTTTGTCCGCTTCTGTTGTCGTCAGCGGCATGGGAAGTGTGGGCGGCGCCATTCCTGGGCAGGCTGCACTTTCTTTTCACGCTGGGCGGCTCTCCTCACGGGCGCACTCCTTGCGCGTGGGGCTCCCCACGCGGGGGACACCCTTGCGTGGCACGGCACTCCTTGCGCGCATCAGCACTGCGCATGACCAGCTCCACACGGGTCAAGGAGGCCCGGGGTTTGAACCGCGGACCTCCCATGTGGTAGACGGACGCCCTAACCACTGGGCCAAAGTCCGTTTCCCTATCCCTATCATTTTAAATCCCAAGCGTAGCAGACAGAATTCTAGGCTAAACTCACATCTCCCCTTTCTTTCTACCCCCAGCCCATCCCCTTTGTTTCCTACACCAATTGTACTGGAAATCTGTCAAGTTTAGAAGAATATCCTGTGGATAGGATAGGCTATAGATAGATTATGGAAGAATTCAGGAAAAAACAAGTTTTTGTTCCCCCTAGTTTCTTTATTCAGGTTTTATGTGACTTTTTAAAAAACTATTATTCTTTGTTGTTTTTAAAAAAATTTTTTTTTCTTCTTTATTTTCTTTTAATGTTACATTCAAAAAATACGATGTCCCCATATACCCCCCACCATCACCCACCCCACCCTTCCCACAACCACAACCTCTTTGGTTTTACGTGACTTTTATCCTGTTTGGTTTCTCCAATTTGAGCTGCAGAAGTACTCATTTACCAATATTAGTGCTTCTTTAATTTTTGACCATTTAAATAGAGCTCTTTTAAGAATTTTCATTTATTAATTTGATATTACGATCCAGAGGTATGAAAATACACAGTGAACAGACAAACACAAAAAGACTTAAGGCAAACCAACAGAAACATAAAGCTCACTCATTTGACTCCTAACTCTCATACCTTCGGTATGGCTATGTCCAAGCTCTCCATCCTTCCAGTTTACACAGTTTTACAACATAATTGATCATCAACTCGGCGTAGGCGATCGGTTAAGGAATCTTTCATCTCTGCCTGTGCTAGGACTTTTCCTTTCTAACCTTAACTTTCCTTCTCCATGGCACACAGAGGCCTTTGCCACTTCTTCAGCTTCAGTAGCCACCTGCAAGTCTCCAAAGAGGGGTCATACTATAGGTGCCACTAACTGGCAGTCTCCCTTCTCCTTATTTAAGAGCAGCTGCACTGCTATCTGCTGTAGCAGACAGGACACCTGCCAGAGTGTTTTTGGGTGTCCCCATATTCTCTGGGCAGTCTCCACTAGTCCTGGAGAGCAGCTGCTGCTCCCCACATGGAAGTTATAGGCTAACCCAGGATCTCCCCTGTGAATTCTCTTTTCCCTGAGCTCATGCATTCTACTGCCAGTTGTCCTTCAGTTTCCTAGCTGTGGCTTGCCAATTATTACATCCCAGCTCTTGAAGGGCATGAGCTGGTGAGGCCATGATACCAAAGAATGCATCTGGTATTTATTCAAGCATAAGCTTTACTGGGACTTATGAACAGGAGAAAATCTCTGATGGCAGCAATTCAGAAAATGAATGAAGTTAGCGCTCCACAAAGAGATGAGAAAATGAGGGGTGATAGGTAAAGGGATTCAGAACAAGGACATTCCATAGGTCATGCAGGTGGCAAGGAGCTGAGCATTTGGGTGGGGGGAGGTTGGGTCCCTACACAAACTTAATAGAGGCAGAAAGTAGATTTTGGGTTACTAGGGACTGAAAGGAGGGGAAATTGGGAGTTATTGCTTAATGGGTAAAGAATTTCTGGATTGGAGCATTAAAACTTTTTAATAATGGAAACTGATGATATTAGCAAGATACTGTAAAATAAATTAATGGCACTGAATGGTATACTTGTGGTTAAAATGGCAAATTTTATGTTACCACTATGTCACCACAAGTTAAAAAAAAAAAAAAAGGAAGAAGCTAACTCATGATTAAATACAGAACGAGTGACCTTGAAAATGAATAGTGCATGAATTAGAGGAGGTAAATGCTCGTCCTGATTAAGTGAGATGATATATGTAATGACTGGAAAATAATAAGCACTCAATACAGGTAATAATATTACCATTCATTATGGAGTTGGGATTTAAGCTGACTTGAGGACACAAAGGAACTATATTTATTTATTCATTCATTCCAAAAGTATTTGAATCATATTTATTAAGTACTTTTCAAGCACTTTATTAGACATTCAGGTAAAATGGAGTCATAATAGATCAAGTTCCAAACCTCAGGAAGCTTGGGAGAAGGGGAGGGAGATAAATAACTGAAAAGAAGAGGGTTTCTTAATGTTTATTGTTGCATGGACCCCTTTGCCAGTCAGGTGAAATGAATATTAGTGTAATTTATTTATTGCATACATTCAAAAGTGAAGGATATGTTAGATTTCAGTTAGAAGTCAGAGAAAAAAAGGTAACAAGTTGAGTTTTTGTTTCAATTCAAGCTCAAGGAACCCCTGAAATCTTTCCACAAATCCATGGACCCTTGGCTAAGAACCCCTGGAATAGAGAAGTATAGATAGTTCTCACTGCTTTGAAGGAATTAAAAAGGGTATTAGGAGAAAAAAAAGGTATTAGGATCACTAAGATCACTAATAAGAGATTGACTTTCATCTGGACAATGACATGACACTCAGGCTGAGACCCAAAGGATGAGAAGGAGCTGGCTGAGGACAGGGGATTTCAGGTAAGAATCACAGTAAAGGCAATGCCATAAGATGGGAAAGCATTTCACCTTTTTAAGTACAGAGGGGAGAGTGAGAAAGAGGGTTGGATAAGCAATAGGAGAAATAGGCAGAAGGCAATTTTCATGCAATCTTGTAGGCAAGGATAGGTTTGGATTTTATTCACAGCCTCCCTATATGGAAAGGGGGTACATAATATTGTGATGGGTGGAGCAGAAGAGAAGAATGAGCAAGGCATGCATGTGGGCAAGTGAACACAGAAGCTTGGCTGGAAAGGGCACCTGTGGTGGAAATAGCAGGACACAAGGCTGGAGTTCAAAAATTTTGGCTACATTCTAAGGGCTAAAATTAGCTTTTACTCTTACTTCCTGTAAACAATATGACATTCTTGATTATTCATAAGAGGAATAATTTAATGAATTAAAAAACTGTCTAGCATATTGTGGCAGGAAATTACAAAATATGTAAGTGGACTCTACCTAATTACTAAATCTATTATGAACACTGTTTTACGGGATAGTCACAGACTGATGGACAAGAAACTAGAGTAAGAAAATATTGCTGGACCAATTAAGGTGGGCCTTGCCTGCAGTGCTTCTCCTGCTGCCTCCTCAACAATCCTGCTCAACCCCCGTGTGTCACCTTCTCCCTCATTCTGGCTTCCTCCTGGCACATAAGCATACACTCCCCTCTCTTGAAGTCTCTTCAAACACTAAGATAATAGCCTCTCCAAGGCCCCAACACCTCTAACTACTGCCCTTTTGCTCTCCTTACAGAAATAAGGGCCTGCAAGAATCATGTGCATTCCCTGTCCCCACTCCTAATCTCTAATTCAAGCCACTTTTTCGCTCATCATGATCTCAAACTCATCCTTAACTAGCCCACCACTCTACTGAAATTGCTCTCCTAAGCTTACCAACTACATTCTGAATATAATGGGTACTTTCCTTTCCTTATAATTTCCCACCATCTATTTTAATTTTGCAGCATTTTATGTTGGTTTGATTATATTCTGTCCATACCTCCACCTTCACTTCCTCATATCCTACTTTTTGGTTCTCCTTCTACCTCTGTTCCTCCTTCTCAGTGTCCTTGTCCATTGTTTACACCTTATATATTGGTGTTCCCCAAGATTCAATCTCCTGTCCACTTCCCATCTCACTTTACATACTCTAAGTGATGTCATCCAAACTGATGGCTTCAACTGTATCAATATGCCAGTGATTCCCAAATCTTTGCCTCCAGAGCCCCACATCTGAATTTCCACCTTGACTCTCATGGGTATCTCAACTAAAACTCTTCCACCACAATTCTTCCCCTCTCTTTCCTTTCAGGATGATTATTACCCTTATCTACCCAATTATCTAAGCCGGAAAACTGGAAGATTTCCTTGACATTTCTCTTCATAATAACATATAATTATTAATGGATGCATGTCAATTCTACTTCCTAAATATGTTTTCTTAATTATACCCAACTGCTTCTTTTGCCTAGTCTTAGTTAAGCCTTTTGTCACTTACTGCCTGAAATCTGCCAACATCTTCAAACTAGTTTCTTTGCCTTTAGCTATGACTCCCTCAAATTCATCCTCTACACTGTGACGAGGATGGTCTTTAGGAAATGCAAATTTGGCAATGTTATCTTGTAGAGATTGTAATACAAGAACTATAATATTCATCATTTTAATTTATCACAATCTACTTCAGATTAATTCCAGAAAAATATACAAACTTTGCTTTAGCATACCTGAATTTCCTGTCTCCTTTTTGCTTATTGTCATATACATTGCATTTATGTATGATAAACCAATCAATACAATGTTATTGTGATATATATAATTGCTTTAGAGAGTCTCATGTTTTGGTGGTTTTAAGCGGCATGTGCTCCAGAAGCACATGTTCATAAATCTAATCCAATCCTGTGGGTATGAATCCAATGTAAGTAGGGCCTTTTGATAAGGTTATTTCTGTTAGGGTGTGACCCATCTCAATCAGAATGGGGGTGGGGGGGAGACAGAGAGAGAGAGAGAGAGAGAGAGAGAGAGAGAGAGAGAGAGAGAGAGAGAGAGAGAGAGAGAGAGAGAGGCACAGAACAAAGAAGCTGAAACAATGAAATCTGGAAAAGAAGGGAAAGACCAAAAGACATCTCCACATGCCTTGCATGTGGCAGAGGAACAAAGGATTGTTGCTAGCCACTTTTTGGGAGGGAAGCATTTCCTTGATGATGCCTTTATTTAGATAATTTCATGGTCTCAAAACTGTAAGCTTGTAAACTAATAAATTCCCATTGTTTAATCAGAACCATTTCATGGTATCTGCTCTGAGCAGCTCAGGACACTAAAACATTTGTCATTTAAAGAAGTTAAAAAAACATATAACTACAAAGTCTCTTACATTAACCCACATATTTATCATTTTTGGTGCCCTTCACTTCAATGGATTTGGGTTACAATCTGGAGTAACTACTTTCCATCTTGAAGTACTGCATTTAGTATTTCTTGTAAGGAATGTGTGCTACCAACAAATTCTCTCAGCCTTTGTTTACCTGGGATTTTATTTTTACTTTCCTTTTTGAAGGGTAGCTTTGCTGGATATAGAATCCTTGGCTGATAGTGCTTTTCCTCATCAGTTTGAATGTCATCCCACTGCCTTGTGACCTCCAAAGGTTAATCATATTGATGCTTCCCTTACGTGATAGGTGGTTTTTCTCATTTTACATAGTGGCATTCCCTAATATCTTGCTTTCCCGATTTTCTCTGTCTTTAAGTTTGACCTTGATTTATCTAGGTGTCTTTGTGTTTATCCCACTTGGAGTCTGTTAATGTTTGGGATGTGTAGATTATTATTTTAAATCACATTGGGAAAGTTTTCAGACTTTCTTTCTTTTTTAGTGAAATTTATGCACTTATTTTATTTTTTGCAATAGAGAACACACACCCACATATATAACACTCAAATGGTATCAAAGATTTCTAGTCAAAAGTCTCCCTCCTCCCCTAAATCCCAAGCACATATATATTCATCCTCTTTTCCAGAGGTTCTCACCATTACAGTTTTGAGTGTCTTCCAAAGAGATGCTCTATGCATATAGAAATATCACATATACAGGCACGTGCACACACACACTTTTAGGACACTGATAGCAGGATATTCTAACATTATGCTGCCCTTTGCCTCTTCCTTTAATAAAATAATTATTTTAAATTGTGATCAAATATACATAAATCATTTTAACCACTTAAAGCAGATAAGAGGATGTGTATATTCATTTTTTCCTCAGGTTTGGGAAGTTTGGGGCTATTATTATTTTTTTTTCCTGCCCTATTCTCTCTCTCTTATCATTCTGGAAAGTCAATGATCCATATATTGGTATGCTTGATGGTACCCCACAGGTCCCTCAGGCTCTGTTCATTTTTCCTTACCATTTTTCCTTTCTGCTCCTCACATTGGATACTTTCAATGGTCTTATCTTCAAGTTCAGTGATCCTTTTTTCTGCCTGTTCACATCTGCAGTTGAATCTATTTAATGAGTTATTCGTTTCAATTACTGTATTTTAGCACTCCAAAGCTGGTTCCTTTTGATAATCTCCATTTATGTTATTCAGACAATGTTTTCGTAATTTCCTTTAGTGCTCTGAATATGGAATCGTTTAGCTCATTGAACATATTAATACAAAGACAGTTGATTTAAAGTCTTTGACTAACAGTTCTAATACATGAACTTCTTCAGGCATGGTTTCTGGCAATGGATGGTTCCTGTGAATGGACCATACTTTCCAGTTTCTTTCTGTATTTTATAATTTTTGGGTTTAGAACTGGACATTCTGAATATTTTGTTGTTTTAACTATGGAGATCTAGGTCTCTCACTCCTCTGGGATTGCTAGTTTTTGTTTTAGTTGTTGTTATTGAGGGCTGGAGCCATCAATTAGTGACTTCTGCAAACTATTTTTGTTCCCAATCAGTGACTGGAAAGAGAAAAGAGGGAAAAAAAATTCCTGCCTCTTTAAGACTCTGCTGTCACTTCTGCCCGTGGGTTCTTGGAACAATGGCCTTTCAGAACAGGCCCTCCAGTAATCTGAAGTAGCTGATCAAAACCAGTGATCAGGGAAGAGGATGTGGCTCAAGCAGCTGGGTGGCCATCTACCATATTAGAGGTTGAGGGTTCAGTTCCTGGTGCCTCCTAAACAAGACGAGCAAGACAGCAAGATGACACAGTGAGATGATGCAATGAAGAGACGCAGCAAGGAATCACAAATAGAGACATAACTAGCAAGGAATGGAGATGGCACAAGTGATTAGGTGCCTTCCTCCCACATGGGAGAACCCAGAATTGATTCCCAGTGCCTCCAAACAAACAAACAAACAAAAAACACCAACAGAGGGCAGGCAGCAAGTGCAAACAATGGAGGGAAATAAAATAAATCTTTAAAAAATAATCGGTGATCAGAACACATACCCCTGGATTTTCTTTTTTTTTTAGGAGGTACCATGGATTGAGCCTGGGACCTCATACATATAAAGTAGGTACTCAACCACTGAGCTACACCTGCTCCCTGATCCCTAGGTTTTAAAGGGTGAGGTCCTTATACTCCACCCTGACACCAGCACCCGGAACCCAGGTTACAGTTTCCACTGCTGCCATTACAGAGATGGGGGTGGTGCATGGTAGCTGCAGCAAGAAAGGTAAAATTCACTGACAATTACCACAACTTACCAGACTTTTCCTCCACCTCTTCCCCGAATGCTACACAGTGCTCCTTAGACTCCAGAGTTTCAATTTTGTTGATTCAGAGTTCCTGCCAGTACAGTAGTTGTTTTGGTGGAGGGACTGATTCTTATAGCTTCCTACTCTACCATTTTCCCACAACCCCCCTTGGTCATTGTAGCAGTTTGATATGGTTATGAATTCCAAAAATAGATATTGTATTATGTTTGTAATCTGGTCTGTACCTGGGCATGATTAAGTTGTTATTAGGGCTTTGATTGGGCCACGTTATTAGGGCGTTAAGTCCCCACCCCTTGGTGGGTAGGGACTCACAGATAAAAGGCAAAGGACAGAGTTGAGGGATTTGATGTTGGAGTTTTGATGTTGGTGTTTGATGCTTAAGCCTTAAGTTGGAGCCCCAGGAAGTAAGCTCACAGAGGAAACAGAAGCAAGACCCAGGAAGAGAGGAACCCTGAGCCCAGGAAAAAGAGGCCTGAGGAAGGGAGGAACCCAGGATGCCTGAACCCTCGCAGGTTCTCCGAAGATTATGGTAGTTAAGGTCTGTACCCCCCAGGTCTGAGAGGGGTGGACCTGTCCCCTATGGATTAGGGAAGGCCAGGTGGACAACTCATTACTCTGAGAGGGCTGAGCTTGCATACCAAAGGTTAGGGAACACCAGGTGGTCAACTTGTTGGTCTGAGAGGGTTGAGCCTGTATGACAAAGGTTAGGGGTAATGTTGTCTTCATGTCACCATACTAGGGGGGTTAAGACGCTAACCCAGAGAAGCGGACTTGGCCCAGTGGTTAGGGCATCTGTCTACCACATGGGAGGTCTGCGGTTCAAACCCCCGGGCCTCCTTGACCCGTGTGCAGCTGGCCCATGCACTTTGCTGATACGCGCAAGGAGGGCTGTGCCACACAGGGGTGTCCCCCGTGTAGGGTAGCCCCACGCACAAGGAGTGTGCCCCGTAAGGAGAGCCACCCAGGATGAAAGAAAATGCAGCGTGCCTAAGAATGGCGCTGCCCACACGGAGAGCTGACACAACATGATGACACAACAAAAAGAAACACAGATTCCCATGCCGCTGACAATAGAAGTGGACAAAGAAGAAGATGCAGCAAAAAGACACAGAGAACAGACAACCACGGTGGGGGGGAACTGGAGAGAAATAAATAAATAAATAAATCTTAAAAAAAAAAAGACTCTAACCCAAAGACTATTTGGTAAGGTGTGGCAATCACCCCAACACTCTTGGAGGGTGAGGTCTGGAGCTTGGTCCACACCCAGAAGCTTGATGAGGGTAGAACCAAGAAAATGGCCTTTGGACAAGCATACGGAAAGGGTGGGTTCCCATGAGGCACCAAGGAGAAGAAACCATCATCTTAAGAATGACTTTCAGGGAAGTGGTTGTGGCTCAGCTGATAGAGCATCCACCTACCATATGGAGGGTCCAGGGTTCAATACCCAGGGCCTCCTGACCCCTGTGGTGAGCTGGCCCACATGCAGTGCTGATGTGTGCAAGGAGTGCCAAGCACCCAGGGATGTCCTTCACATAGGGGTGCCCCACATGCAAGGAGTGTGCCCCGCAAGGACAGCCACCCTGCACGAAAAAAGTGCAGCCCGCCCAGGAGCGGCGCTGCACATACGGAGAGCTGACGCAGCAAGAGGACGCAACAACAACAAAAAAGCGACAGTTTCCCGGTGAAGCATGACAAGAATGCAGGTGGACACAGAAGAGCACACAGAGAATGGACACAAGAGAGTAGACAATGGGGGGAAGAATAGAGAAATAAAAATAAATCTTTAAAAAAAAAAAAGACTCACAGACTGAAATCAAATGGAGGATGCCCTGCAGGTTTACTGAACTGTAGAGGACCTGTGACTCATGTTTCCCTCCCAGTTTCTCCTTATTGTAGTGAAAATGTTTATCCTTTGTCCATTTGTGTATTGGAAACAGATAAATTATTTAAGTTTCAGAGGTCTATAGCAGACAGGAGTTTGCCCCAAGACAAACTGTATTTCTTTAAATTGATTGTGATAGGATTTAGTACTTGCATTGTTGCTGATTTAAGGTTTTTCCAAATATTGTAATGTCTTTTTGGAATTCAGAGGGTGGGGTGTAGCAGTTTGTACCTGGGCATGATTAAGTTATGGTTAAGGCTTTGATTGGGCCATGTCATTAGGGCACTGGGTCCCCACCCCTTGGTGGGTAGGGACTCACAGATAAAAGACATGGCAAAGGACAGAGTTGAAGATTTTTGATGTTGGAGTTTTGGAGTTTGATGCTGAAGCCTTAAGTTGGAGCCCTGGGAAGTAAGCTCACAGAGGAAACAGAAGCAAGTCCCAGGAAGAGAGGAACCCTGAGTCCAGGAAGAAGCAAGTCCTTGGAAGAGAGGAACCCGGGAAGCCTGAACCCTCTCAGATGTCGGGAGTCATCTTGCTCCAACATGTGAAAAGAGACTTTGGTGAGGGAAGTAACTTATGCTTATGGCCTGGTATTTGTAAGCTCCTACCCCAAATAAATACCCTTTATTAATACTAACCAATTTCTGGTATTTTGCATCAGCACCCCTCTGGCTGACTAATAGTCATTACTTCAAATATTTTTTCTGCTCTTCTCTTTCTCTACTCTACATCTTGGATTCCCATTACATGTATGCTGTATTTTTGACATTGTTTCATAGGTTTCTGAAGTTTTGTTTATATTTGAAATTGTCTCACAGATTTCTGAAGTCATTCATTTTTCTTCAGTCTTTATTGCCTGCCCTTCCCCGCCCCCATCTTCAGTGTGGATAATTTTCTATTCATCTATCTTCAAGAACATTGATTCTTTATTTTACCATCTTGAAACTGCCACTGAGCTCCTCTAGAGAATTTTCCACATTGACTGCTATGTTAAATGCTAGAATTTCCAATTCTTCCTTTTTTATACTTTCTATCTCCTTCTTGAGAATTCCTCTTTGTTGCTCCATTGTAGTGATTTATTTTTTAAACATGATTTCCTTTAGTTCTTTGAATATACTTATGATAATGAATCCTCTGACTGCTAAATCCAGTTTCTATTATCTGCTCTTTTTCCTATGCATAGGTCACTTTCCTTCTGAAAACCGATCATTTCAGTTGATGTACTGTAGCAACTCTCAATTCTGGCTTTTCTCTCTGAAGGTCATTGTTGGTGCTACTCCTGTTGCTCTTGTATTGCTTTTCTGTTCATTCATTTTTGTTTAGTAACTTTTGTTTAGTAACTAGTAATTTTTGTTTAGTAACTATTCAACCTGTATGTGTGTATACACTTATATTCCTACAAAGATAATATATTATATAAAATTCTTGCTGATAATATATGTATGTGTGTATGTATGACTCTTTGTATGTGTATATGGGTCTTTTTATTTATATTTTTAAGCCTGGCTGCCTAGTCACTGTCCCTGTCTGGGTAGGTTAGCGGAGCTAATAATTGCAGAGAGGTTGAGCTCCCTACCCAAAGCCAGAGTTGAGGTCATTTCAAAGTTTGTCCCAGCTTTTCCTTTCTGCTTACTTCACCAGTTGGAAAATAAAACTACCTGTATCTTATTCCTAAATATCTCTTCTTATTACACATGCAGTAAAGATTATAATGCACCTGGAGCTGTCTAAAGATTAAGTTTTGAGATAGTGGATAAATAATAAAAACCATAAAATTGTCAGGATAAAATGATTCATAAAAATCTCAGAAAGTACCAGCAACTTTTCTTTGTATATAGCACATCTAGAAAAGTTTACAATCTTGTTTAAATTAATTGGGTTCAGATATACATACAATTTAAAAAGTAATTAAAACTTATGGCATATTTCCAAAATTTTTAATAATGAGTATATATTATTTGTGTAATAACAAGTTTTTAAAAAATAAACATCCCTTGAAATTTACAAATGTAAAGTCAAATGAAAGAAGCCAGACACAAAAAGAGTACATACTATATGATTATATAAAGAAAAAAAACTGGGGTAAAATTAGTCTATGATGTTAGGGGTCAGAATAGTGGTTTTCCTTGGAGCTGTTGGGGGCTGGGTGACTGGAAGGAAGCATGACGCTGGTGTCTGGGGGTACAGGTCATTTAATGTTTCTTGATCTGTATCTATAATTCTATATTGTATTTCAATAAAATATTTTTAAAGTTTGCATCCTTAGTACTTGAGGTTGCATTTATAGTTCAGAGGAATGAAAAAGTGAAAACCTGTTCAGTGTGTAAGACCCTATACTTTCTGTTATTGCCACTCACATTGAAAAACAGACCATTTTCAATGTTCACTTTAATACAAGACTTGAGATACAGCATCATCCTTTATTTTTCTTAATTCTTTAACATATGTGTAAAAGACCATATCTTTTCGTAATTATTGGTATAAATGTGTCCAACTGAATATAATTTTGGTTCCTCTTGTTAAGTATAATTCACCCCAGGGATACTTTCAATCAAGGATTTAACACACCAATGACATTAAAGACAACATATTTCAAATGTTAACAAATGAGTCACCCAGAGAAGGTTGAACAGCCATCATGCTGACTAGTTCAAGAGCTAATTGGTCTTTTCTTTCTTCAAAGATTTATTTATTTCTCTCCCCCCCCCCCCCCCCCCGCCTCCCAGTTGTCTGCTCTTTGTGTCCATTCACTATGTGTTCTTCTTTGACCATTTGCATTGTTGTCAGCAGCACCGGGAATCTGTGTCTCTTTTTGTTGCATCATCTTGCTGTGTCAGCTCTCCATGTGTGTGGCGCCACTCCTGAGCAGGCTGTGCTTTTTCATGTGGGGTGGCTCTCCTTGAGGGGTACACTCCTTGTGCATGGTGCTCCCCTACTCGGGGATGTCCTTGTGCCCATCAGCACTGCACATGTGCCAGCTCACCACATGTGCCAGGAGGCCCTGGGTTTGAACTCTGTACCTCCTATGTAGTAGGCAGATGATGCATCAGTTGAGCCAAATGTGCTTCCCAGCTAATGGGTCTTGAAGCAGTACTTTGTAATAGTGCTTGATTTATAACAGCCTGATGGGACACAGCTATTCTGGGTTCTGATGATAAAATTGTGAAGCACAGGTAAGTACTTTCAAATTGGAAAGACTTTTATAGAGCCAGAGTGATTAAACCTAGTTCTGCTAGTTATGTTACTTGGAAAGTCTCTCTGCTCTTTTTTACTTTACAGACTTTACAAGACCTAACACAATCTCCACTCACAGCTCACCTCATCCAAGATCACTCCAGTCAACACTGACCCTCCCTTCTGCAAACTGTTGTGGACCTTACAGTCCATATCATATACTGTATCACTTAATTCTCCACTCCTTATTTCGTGAATGTATACCGTATTCCCAAACTTGGAGATCAGCTAATTAAGGAAAATTTCCCCCTGTATCCCCCTCCCCCCAGTGTTGTAGGGGCAGTATGTTAGCCACCAAACTTAAATTGAAGATAACTGGTGCAAAATGATGACAAATTCATATTAGGTGATGGTGACATAAGGGTTTATTCTATTATTCTTTCTATTGTAGCATGTGATTGAAAATTTCCTTGCTATCAATACCTTTGCCAGCTTCAGCAAATAAAAAAATTAAATTTTAATTTCTGAAAAATAATGAACACATTATTTTTCTAATATATACAAAGTCAATTTTATTATAATATTGCATAAAATATATTAATGTAATCTAATAACATAAATAACAATATTATTCATATCATAATGGTTTCTAATATAAAGCATAATATATTCTGTTACTATTTTAAAATATGCTGCCATGGAACGTAGATATAAAAAAAGTGTTCATTATTTATCAGAAATTTAGATTGAACTGGGTTTCCTGTATTTCACCCAGCAACCAGAATTGCTAGAAAGTTAAACACCTTATTGGAGAAAGAAAAATTAACATGGATGGTAGAACCAGTGCAGTGTCTCCCAGAATGTGTTCTGGTGTCATTTGCCTCAGAATCCCCTACGGAGCCTGTTAAAAAGGCACCTCCCAGTGCTCCCCAACCCCCATGTGCCAAATAAGCGTTTCTGCTGGTGGGTCCCTCCATTTGTAATTAGGAACATAGGTGATTTTGGTACTGCTGTTCCCGGTGCTGATGATACTTCCGGTTTTTCTGATCTGTCCTTTTACTTCTAAAGGCATTATCTGAGCAACTTCTACTGTTGTTTTTAGATCAGGGACCTGACTTAAGAGGTATTAATATTCCTGTTCAATGACTTACCACTGAAGAGTAAAAAACAAACACTGTTGACACATATTCTACTAGCCTTTAGTAGTTCAGCTTCTCTTGAATGTTCATCCAGTGGCCCAACGTTTTAATCCCTGATGCATATACTACTGATTTATATTATTACAGAGAAAATTGTAGTTGGCAAATTTGCAGGACCCTGTAGTATGGCTTCTAGGCAACCAGCCACCCTGGTTTGACTTGGACAGTTCCTTTTAGCACCGTTAAATAAAATGGCCACTCTGCCTTGGGCATTGTTGGGAGAAGACCCTTTAAAAAGGACAAAATCAAATGACCCACAAGGGTTTTTTGAGAAAACAACACAACCTACAGTGTCGCCTAGTGATAAAACTAGTTTCAGTCTGGTAGCAAGAGCTTATCAGAATAGAACAGCACACCATGCTAATGAATGTATTTCTGTTCCCCACTTTGTAAGACACCCTCCCCTAATGCAGAATGGAAACTTACTGTTAGCTGATCAGAATATTTCCTCACTTACTTCCGTATATGCCCTATATTAGCTTTCCCCTTCCACCCCCTTGGCAGAGCTCCCTTCTACTTTCTGAATGGGAAGCTGTACAATTCATGAATCACTCAATAAAGCTGTTATATCTTAAATTGCATGAGAAGGTTTTCTTTGATCAGTTTTGGTATGAGGACAGGATCTGAAGGTGACTTGTGATGACTTTGGAGACAGTGAGAAAGACAGGCAAATGTGTCATGAACCCTGTGAGTTCTCTATCCTTGCCATCCCCAAGTGCCGAGGGTGAGTGCCTCTCAGATTCCAGCTCCGCTCTCTTTGTTTGAGCTTCAGATCTCAGTAGTTTTTAGTCCAAAGGTTAGCAGGTCATTCTTGTTGATGACAAGGTTCTAATTTTGAGTCCAGAGTCCCTAGCCTTTTGGTTCATTCACTACTGCTGGTTACTTTGTTCTGTGCACATGGTAAGAAGGTCTTTGTCCTGAGCTCAAAGTAAAAAGTGCTTTTAGGTTAACAGGTCAATCTTATTGACAAATAGGCTCAAATTTTGAGTCTGCATCCCTAGTCTTTGGTTCAGTCCGCAGTTTCATTTTTGCTACTGTTGACTTCTTTACTCTGTGCATAGGACAATAAGTGATATGATAAAAAAAAAAATGAGATCCTCAAATTCTACAGCAATCTGGCAATTACATGTTCAAAAATTATGGAGCTAGAAGCTGTGCCTATCTAACCAAATAGCAAAATCTCACAGAAGACAATTTAGCATTCCAATAGCCATTATGGGGAATGTTCCACAGGGGTTCTAAACCTGTTTTTTACATGGAACCCTTTGACAGTCAAGTGAAATGAATACTACTCTAATTTATTTATTGCATACATTCATGAGTGAAGGAAGTGCTAGATTTCAGTTAGAAGTCAAAGGAAATAAAGATAATAAGCTGATTTTTTAAAATTCAAGTTCATAGACACCTGTTTAAGAACCCTTGAATTAAACAAATTTACTTACAGATTGCACTCGAGTAACAGGGCTCTTGTATTAGGCCAAAGGGATACCAATTTTAATTGGTATTCAGAGTCTACTAAAATTGCAATACTCTAAAATAGCATATAAACTAGTGAGTCTTATATCTCTGTGTTTCTGTATTTTTATATCTGACTCATGGCTGAAAAATATGTTAACGGAAGCTATAAGCTCTCTATTTGTGTCTGTATGTTTGATATATATTTTCATACCTTCTGATGGTATTACCAAATTAACATAAAACTCCTTAAAAGATGGATCACAGAGTGGTTCAACAATGGCGGCGGAAGAATACTGGTATGGGATGTTATTGACAGGCAATATATGGTTGACAGGGAGTTATACAGGGCATATGTCCAGGGTGCATGGTAATGTTTGGATATACTCATAGTGGAAACAATTAAAAACAACAGCTGGGGGGGTACTGGGTTCCTGGCCGGGGGTGCTCTGTCATGGTCCCTAGGGGAGCAGCGGCAGTCCCCCAGGTGCAACGGTAAGAACCAGGAAGGAATGAGGGTCCAACAGTGAGCCCCTGATACTAATGACTATGCTTGTAAGCCTATACACCTGAAATAAAAACAAGGCCTAGAGCAGCACTGTGCCTGGGAGTTTTCTCCTGACAGCCTTCATGTTACTCAAATGTGGCCAGTCTCGAAGCCAAACTCAGCATGTAGATGCAGTGTATTCCCCCCAGTGTGGGACATGACACCCGGGGATGAGCCTCCCTGGCACCGAGGGATCACTACCAAATATCAGCTGATGATGCAACTAGAAAATGACCTTGAATTAAAGGTTCAACACGGACCAGCAGAATATCGCTGTCTACATATAACAACAGGAGTTTAAAATGCTGTTTGACCTAATGTAAGGGGGAAATGGAAAGGAGAAATGAGTTTATATGGCTATGAGTCTCTAAAAAAGAGTCTGGAGGTTGTCAGAAGGATTGCCCTTATGCACACCTGAGCAGAGTCTCAGAGACAGATAAAGTAGATACAATCCCAGGTATTGGTTCTTTTGAGGGCTAAAGAGACCCACGGGTTCTATGGTAATGGCAGATGGGGTTCACTGCCACGTCAGTTGGCCCTTCTTTGGAGCTGGTGTTTCTGCGTGATGGAGCTGGACTCAGATGGGATCTCTTTTCACAAGACCTTCATGCTACTTTACTGGAACTGTAGTTGGTGCTGGGGTTTAAGATATATCTAGGGGATTTGAATCTCTGGACTGACAATATGATAGCCATGCCCTGAACCTCAACAGACTTCAACTCCTACATTCTGATTTATTGGACTTACCCCACTCAGCTAACATGGAGTTGAAGAATGTCAACCACCACACCATGGAGCCTAGAGTGCCTACAACTGAAAGCAGGAGGATTGCATCCAGTACCCATGTGGAATCTAAGCCCCCTCTTGACATAGATGTGCAATGGACACAACCAATCCAAGGTCCACAGAGAAAATGTGGCATTGGTGTGGGAAAAGTGGCCATGGTGGCTGATGGGTGCGGGGAATGGGAGGAAGAAATGAGATGTGGAGGCGTTTTCAGGACTTGGAGTTGTCCTGGGTGGTGCTTCATGGACAATTACGGGACATTGTAGATCCTCCCAGGGCCCACTGGATGGAACGTGGGAGAGTGTGGGCTAGGATGTGGACCGTTGACCATGAGGTGCAGCGATGCCCAGAGATGTACTTACCAAGTGCAATGGATGTGTCATGATGATGGGAGAGAGTGTTGCTGTGGGGGGAGTGGGGGGTGGGGGCGGTGGGGTTGAATGGGACTTCATATTTTTTGAATGTAATATTTTTTTAAAAATGAAAAAAAAAAACAAACTCCTTAAAAGAGCTCTACTCAAATTGCCTTAAAGATGAATAAGCACTTATATAAAAACTAATACTCCTGATATCTTAGAAATTAAGGAAAACAAACTTTGAATATTTTCAATGGGAAAAACAAGAGTATTCATTAGAAATAAATTCAAATGTTTTTTAAAAAATTCAAGTTCACATAATTTAGATAAATCTTTGATAAATGGGACTACTTTAATATTGTTATTTAAATAAAAACAGCTGTGCCTTCTGAGTTATCAATGTTAAGTACAAGCAAAATTTAACTCTGCTTGGGTATGTTCTCCCTAAATTTATACAGCTTTACTGATAAAATAAGCTAGCATTATATCTCCTAGATCTTTATAATGATGAAAAATGTAAATGTGCATTTAACCAAATCAATTTATTATTCTGATAAGCTTTATTTTAAGAATAATTATGTTTTGTAGGATGTCAGCCTGAAGACAGCTTCCAAGATCTTTTTGGTAACTTAAGTATGTAAGGTATGCAGGGTATGTTTTTATAAAGGGAAAAAAGAGAGTAGTTTAGTCTAAAATAAAATGACTGGTTGTTATAGAATGAAAAACAGGAATGTATAGGACAGAACCTAAATGTAAAATGTCTGCAGAAAGGGAATTTGTCATGGTCAAGATGGGATTATGAGATATTTAAGAGTTTTCTTATTAGAAATACCTTCATGCAAAATTGAAATTTGGTTTTCTTTCTGTTAAAATGACAAAGACTTCTTGAATTATTGTACTGCTGCTACTGAGACGGTATAAAGGGTTTTTCTTTTTTTTCTTTGTCTTTATTTTTTTAATGTTACATAAAAAAACCCACCCTCCCTCACCCCACTCCTCCCATAACAACAACCTCCTCCATCATCATAGGACATTCATTGCACTTGGTGAATACATCTCTGAGCACTGCTGCACCACATGGTCAATGGTTCACATTATAGTTTACACCCTCCCCCAGTCCACCCAGTGGGTCATGGGAGGACGTACAATGTCCAGTAACTGTCCCTGCAATACCACCCAGGGCAACTCCAAGTCCTGAAAATGCTCACACATCATATCTCTTCTTCCCATTCCCTACGCTCAGCAGCCACCATGGCCACTTTCTCCACATCAATGCTACATTTTCTTCAATTACTAATCACAATAGTTTATGAAAAGAGTAAAAGTATGTCCACTCTAATCCATACTCTATTCCTCCATCCTGTGGACCCTGGAATGGTTATGTCCACTCCACATGTATATCAAGAGGGGGCTTAGATTCCACATGGATGATGGATGCAATTCTGCTTTCAGTTGTAGGCACTCTTGGCTCCCTGGTGTGGTGGCTGACCTTCTTCACCTCCCTGTCAGCTGGCCAGGGTAAGTCCAAGAAACCAGAGGGTGGGAGCTGCAAGTCTGCTGAGGCCCAGGGCCTGGCCGTCACATGGACAGTTCAGAGATTCAGGTCCTGAGTATGCACTACACCACAGCACCAACCATAGGTATGGTAAAAGTAACAGGAGAGGCTTGTGAACAAAGATCACATCTGAGTCTAACTCCATCACACTCAGGAACACAAACTCCAAAGTAGGGCCAACTGACATGGTACTGAACTCCATCTGCCATGACCATAGATCCTGTGGGTCTCTGTAGCCCTCAGAAGAACCAGTACCTGGGGTTGTATCTACTTTAGCTGTCTCTGGGACTCTACTGAGGTGTGCGTAAGGGTGACCCCTTTGATGACCTCATGGCTCTTTTTTGGAGACTCATAGCCATAAAAACTCATTTGTCCTTTCCATTTCCCCCTTTTATTCAAGGTTAAAAAGCATTTTTAACTCCTGATATTACATGTAGGCTGAGATATTCTGCTGGTCTGAGTTGACCCTTTTATTCAGACACGATAAGTGAGATCAAAAACACATTAGAGGGAAGCAGATGTGGCTCAAGTGACTGGGCTCCCATCTACTATATGGGAGGTCTAGGGTTCGATTCCTAGGGCCTCCTGGTAAAGACAAGCTGGCCTGTGCAGCAAGCTGACCAGAGTGGAGAGGTGCCCTGAGTGGAGAGCTGGCCCATGTGGAGTGATGCCCACATGAAGAGCTGGCCAAAGTGGAGTGCTGGACTGCCCAGGATGATGGCCTGCATGGCAAAGCTGGCCAGAGCAGAGAGCTGGCACAGCAAGATGATGCAGCAAAAAGAGACATAGAGGAGAGACAATAAGAGACACAGCAGACCAGAGAGCTGAGGTGGTGCAAGAGATTGAGCACCTCTTCCCCACTCCAGAAGGTACCAGGATTGGTTCCCATCTAAAGAGAAGACAAGCAGACACAGAAGAACACACAGTGAATGGACACAGAGAGCAGACAATGGGAGAAGGGGGGATAAATAAATACATCTTAAAAAGAAAAAACAAAGAAAACACATTAGAGGCATAAAACAGCAGACTTGAAATGATAAAAGAGTACGCGATACAGAAAACATGTAGATGAGATGGACACATTCCAAAAACACATGAACAACCTACAATGACCCTAGAATATAGAAGACCTCAACAAACCAATCACAAGTAATGAGATTGCCACAGTCATCAAAAACCTCCCAAAGATGAAAAGCCCAGGGCCAGATGGTTTCACACATGAATTCTTTTTTTTTTCAGGAGGTACCAGAATTGAACCCAGGACCTCAGACAAGGGAGGTAGGTGCTCAACCACTGAGCTATATCTGGACCCTTCACAGGTGATTCTACCAACCATTCAGAAACCATCTAAACCAATCTTGCGCAAACTTGTCCAAAAATTGAACAGGAAAGAATGCTATCAAACTCATACTCTGATGCCAACATCACCCTAATACCAAAACCAGATAGACATACCACAGAAAAACAAAATTACAGACCAATATCCCTAATGAATATAGATGCAAAAATCCTCAATTAAATACTTGCGAACTGAATCCAAAAACACATTAAAAGAATTATACACCACAATCATTTGGGTTTTATCCCAGGTATCCAAGCGTTTTATAACACAAGAAAATCATTACTGAAATAAATCACATTAATTAATTGAAGATGAAAAATCACATGATCTTCGCCATTGATGCAGAAAAGGCATTTGACAACATATAGCATCCTTTCTTGATAAAAATACTCTTAAAGATAGGAACAGAAGGAAACTCAGTATGGTAATGAGCATGTATGAAAAATCTACAACTCGCATTGCATTCAATGGTTAAAGACAGAAATCAGGAACAAGACAAGGATGCTCACTGTCACCACTGTTATTCAATATTGTGCTAGAAGTTCTAGCTAGAGGAACTAGGCTAGATTAAAAAAATGAAAAGCACCCAAATAGAAAAGGAAGAAGTAAAACTTTTGCTTTGGCTGATACTATGATTGTATATCTAGAAAATCCTGAAAAATCCACAACAAAGCTACTAGAACTAATAGACAAGTTCAGCAAAGTGGTAGGATACAAGATTAGTATGCAAAAATCAGAGCATTTATACAACACTACTGATGAAAAATCTGAGGGGAAATCAGAGAAAAATTCTATTTATAATAGTGACTAAAAGAATAAAATATTTAGGAAGAAACTTTGCCAAGGACATAAAGGACCTGTAATCAGAAAATTACAAAATATTGCTAAAAGAAACTGAAGAAGACTTAATAAATGGGAGGACATTCTATGTTCATGGCCTGGAAAATGGAATGTTGTTAAAACGTCAATTCTACCCAAACTGATTTACAGATTCAATGCAACCCCAATAAAAATCCCAAGCCTTTTTTTTTTGCAGAAATGGAAAAGCCAGTTATCAAATTTGTTTGGAAAAGTAAGGGGCCCCAAATAGCCAAAAATTTCTTTAAAAAGAATGAAATTGAGGACTCTCACTTCCTGACTTTAAAGCATATTACTTAGCATGGTACTGGCCTAAGGACAGATAGATTGACCAGTGGAACTAAATTAAGAACTCAGAAATTGACCCTTGCATCTATGATCAGGTAGTTTTTGACAATGCTATTTAGCCCACCCAGCTGGACCTGAACAGTCTATTCAATAAATGGTGCTAGGAAAACTGGATATCCACAGGCAAAAGAAAGAGAAAAAAAAAGAAAAGAAAAAGGTCTCTTATCTCACACCTTACATAAAAATTAACTCAAATGGATCAAAAACTTAAATACAAAACCTACAACCATTAAACTCCTTGAAGAAAATGTAGGAAAGCATCCTCAAGATCTTGTGGTAGGCAGTAGTTTCTGAAACCCTAAGCCCAAAGCACACATGCTGTGGGAAAATAGTAGGAACATGGTTTGAAGTTGAAACATTTCTGTAATGCAGACAAAAAGTGTGGGCTTAGGAACACCGGGCCTTGACTAGACAGAACACCATCTGGTCAGCACAAAAAAATGTTTGCGTGAGGAGGCATTTGAATTTTATATGACCTGTTCCTTATTACTGTAAATAACAAACAGCTGCTTGTTAGTTTCTAAATAAATACGATGTGGAAACTAGGGTCAAGGCTCTCAGTTCCAGAAGCTGTGAGTCCCCTGGTCCCATTTTTATTTCCTCTCTTGTGTCTTTCTCTCGGTCCTTTATTTCTTTAAGTTCTGCGTTGCCTTCCCCTCGAGCAAACCTATTGCTGAGCTGGTTCACAGCACACACATGACAAAACAAAAAATAGATATATGGGTCCTCCACAAAATTAAACACTTCTGTTCTTCAAAAGACTTTGTCAACAAAGTATAAAGGCAGCCAACTCAATGGGAGAAAATATTTGAAAACCATCTATCTGATAAGGGTTTGATATCCATGTTATATAGAGATCACACACAACTCGTGATTTAAAAAGTCAAGCTGCCCATTTAAAAAATGGGCAAAAGGCTTGAACAGACATTTCTCCAAAGAGGAAATAAAAATAGCTAAAAAGCACATGAAAAAATGTTCAACATCATTAGCTATTAAGAAAAGGCAGTTCAAAATACAATGAGATACCATTTCACACCTTATAGAATGGCCACTATTAAAAAAACAAAAAACAAAATTGCAAGTGCTGGAAAGGATGTGGAGAAATAAGAACACTCCTTCACTGTTGGTGAGAATGTACAACAGTGCATCCTTTATGAAAACAGTTTGGCAGTACCTCAAGAAGCTGAATCTAGGACTTCCATATGATCCAGCAAATTACTATATATATCTTCAAAAGAACTGAAAGGACATGAACTGACATTTGCACACTGATGTCCATGGTAGCATTATTCACAATTGCAAAATAAGGAACTAGCTCAAGTGTCCATCAAACAATTAATGGATAACAAAATATGGCATGTACACACAATGGAATACTATTGAACTGTAAGAAGAAATGAAATCGGGATGCAAATTACAAAATGGAAACTAGTACATACTATGTTGAGTGAAATAACGGACAAATATTGTATGGTCTCACTAACATGAACTAAATACGACGAGTAAACCCATGGAGGTAAACTCTACAGTGTAGGTTACTAAGAAGTATTAATAGAAGGTGGGTTGAGAATGGGAGCTGATGCTTAATGTATGTAGCATTATCAATAAGGTTAGTTGGAAAAGCGTGAAAATGAATAGAGCTGAGAGTAACATATTATAATGAGTATAACTAACACTGCTGATTTTTAAATGTGATTGTGGCTGAAAGGGGTAGTATGTGCAAGTAAATATCAATTGAAAGGAAGCTAGAGAATAATCTAGGTTTTGTGTAAAAGACATTTCGGTGGTAGATGAAGATTGTTGTTAGCATAAATATAAGAATGCTCTTTTGTTACAAAGTGTTAAGAATATGGTGATAGGCGGGAAAATTACAACTAAGGTAACTTGTGAATGACAGTTAACAGTAATATGTTGCAGCAAAGGCAAGAAGGTATTTTTTCAATACTAAGGGACAATACTAGAGGGGTTAAGGGGATGTGAGATTTTTCCTTTTGGAGTAAGGAAAATGTTCTAAAACTGACTAAGCTAATGTCTACACAACTCTGATGAAAATGAGAGCCACTGGGTGTACATTTTGAATGGATTGTACAAAGCATGGGACTGTATAACACAGGGAATCCAATACTGGATGATGAACTGTGGGTTAACAGGACAAATATGAGAATGTTTTCTCCTGAAAAATAACACATATATAATACTAATATAGGATATTAATAATATGGTGAGTTGGAGGAAAATACAACAAATGTAAGTTATAGGCTATTGTTCCTACTAATATTTTGACAATGCTCTTTCAAAGTGTCTAACAAATGTTTCACAACAATGAAAGCTGTTGATGGTAGGGAGATATATGTGAGACTTGTATGACGATATGTATGTTTGTTTTGTAAATTCACAAATTCTATTGTCCATTTATTGTTTATGTACATTTATGTATGAATGACATACTTCAATAAAATTTTATTTTAAAAACCTCATGTGAAATATGAATATGGATAATATTGCATATATAAGACTGTTTTTCTTTGAAACTGAACAAATGTACATTAATGTTACAAGATGTTGATATCAGGCAAAAATACAACCAAAGCAAAATATGGACAATAGTATATAGTAATATATTAATAACCTTCCATTAAAGGTAAAAAAAAAAAGAAATTAAGTGAAAGAATTTAGACAAAAGATACTACATATTGACTGACTCCATCTATACAAAATATAAATACAAATAAATTAGAAAGACAGAAACAAAATAGCAGCTATGTATGGCAGAGAAAGCACAGAGATTGAGATGTGATTATTAAGGGATAGAGCTTTTAATGTTTTTCTGTTTTTTGTTTATTTCTATTATTACTGGAATAATGAAAATGCTCTAATAATGAAGTGATAGATACATACTATGTGATTATACCAAATACCACTGATTGCATACTTTGGATAGACTGTATGCTTTATTAATATGTATCAATAAAATTGATTAAAAAAACAATAAAAATAATATCCTTATTGATATTTATATTGACTTTATTATCCATTACTATTTGATAAAAAGTCTTCCCACTTTTTAAAAACCTAGGGTTTTCTTGTTCTTTCTTTCTGAAAGAAAATCATGCTAACTCCTATTTAGTTTTTAAATCTTTTATTGTCACTTTGGTTAAATAGAAAACTAACTATTGTTTCAAGCAACCCATTTTGCTATAGTGTACAGCTGATGCATCTTGACATTTTGCCTTCTCAAAATCAAACCCTAAATAACATCTTACTGATTTCAAACGATCTTTGGGTTTTTCCAGAAGGCCCCTGGAAAATCACAAAGGATTTGTTCTTTCACCTTGTAAAAAGAGAGGTGCTAGAAATAAATAGGTTTATTTAATATGTCATGAGTTCCATGGGAAATACTGTCAAATTAAATTGGATTTTCACATTGAAGGAAAATGATATCAAATAAAAATTTGGATTTTCAGATGGAAATGAAGATTTCTGAAAACAGTAAATATTTTTGGGTTTTTTTTTGGTGGCAGGGTAGGTCTATAAATTTAAGCTTAAAAGAATATCAATATTGTGGAATTTATAACATATTTAGAAGTAAATCACAAAGTCAATAGGACAAAAGAGTACTAATCAATGAGTAAAAAGAATAGTAGACTATTTTTTAAACAAATCTGTTATTGATACATATTAATAAAGCATAAATCCATCCATAGTGTACAAGCAATGGTATGCACTGTAATCACATATTTGTGCATACATCACTTCAATTATTCTTAGAGAACTTTCATTATTCCAATAATAAAAAGCAAACAAAACTCAACACCTCTCAATCTCTCTATGCTTCCCCTGCTGTAAATAGCTATTACTAAAGACAATTTTGAAGAAGGACAAAGGGGGAACCCATCAGATATGAGGTAAAATTCTGGGAAAGGAAAATAGACCAATCAATTAGAAATGGAAACTCCAAAACAGACAGAAACATATAGGGGGAATTGGTATATAACCCTGTCTTCACGAATTGGTGGGCACAGGGGAATCAATCAATTAACCAATAATTTGTGCTATGACTAGTGTAAAGGAGAAAACATTCAGTTCCTACCTCACATCATTTATAAAATGTAATCCAGCTGAATTAAAAACTGAACTATGAGGGAAACGGACTTTGGCCCAGTGGTTAGGGCGTCCGTCTACCACATGGGAGGTCCGCGGTTCAAACCCCGGGCCTCCTTGACCCGTGTGGAGCTGGCCCATGCGCAGTGCTGATGCGCGCAAGGAGTGCCGTGCTACACAGGGGTGTCCCCGGCATAGGGGAGCCCCACGCGCAAGGAGTGCACCCATAAGGAGAGCCGCCCAGCGTGAAGGAGGGAGCAGCCTGCCGAGGAATGGCGCCGCCCACACTTCCCATGCCGCTGAGGACAACAGAAGCGGACAAAGAAACAAGACGCAGCAAAAAGACACAGAAAACAGACAACCGGGGGAGGGGAGGGGAATAAAATAAAATAAAATAAAATAAATCTAAAAAAAAAAACCAAAAAACTGAACTATGAAAATGAAAGTGGAAACTTTTCATAAGAATATATAGGAGAATATCCACATGACTTTCAGGTAGGAAAGGATTTCTCAAATCAATATAAAAAACACAAAGCATAAAGAAAAAGATTGATAAACCAACCTATATTAAAATTTTAAAATTGTTTTTATAATAAAGGACACCATAAATATGCGAAAAGACAAGCTACATTCTCTGAGATATTTACTAAATGTATATAACTGATGAAATTTTAGAATCCAAATATATAAAGTATCATATGAGCTTCTTCAAATCAATAGAAAAATGGAAAGAAGATAATGTGATAGTTTGAATTTTTTTGTGAATCAAAGGAAAGATCATGTTCTTAGAACTAATCCATTCCTGTGGGTATGGGACCCATTGAATTACATTCAGTTAAGGGACCTTTGATTAGACTGATTAGACTGTTGTTTGGACAACATTAGTGAGGCATGATCAAGGTTGGGTCTCTGCTCTCTTGCTAGAATCTTATATAAACTGAGAACTGAAAGCATAAACAGAGAAAGAGAGCTGCCGTTTTTACCCAGCCATGAGAGAAAGGACTCCAGGATCACTTGCAGTCACAGAAAGACAAAGAACCCCAAGAGGCTGAGAAAGAGGCCAAGAGAAACCCCGAGCAGCTAGGCCCACTGGGCAGCATTGGAAAATGCCCAAATCAAGGCATCATCAGAGATGCTGTTTTTACCAAAGGTTGGCTGCTGGAAGATCATGGAGTCTGTCACGTGGCAAAGCAAAATGGCTGTTTTCCATCTGGGTCTCTCCCTTCTCTTCAAGGCTGATTTTCCTGACACTCAGCTGTGAGCGATCAAGCACAGGGCATGGCTCATCTCTTCAGTACTTAGCTGCTCCATGGGCCTAGCCTCTCCTTCCATACGTCTGGGCTCCACTGATTCCAGCCTCCAGCCTCACTCCTGGCCACTCAAGGTTTCTCTCGACCTATCAATTGTATCTGATCTTGGAGTCCATTTCAGATGGCAGGGTAAAAACGGCAGCTCACTTTCTCTGTTTCTGCTTTCAATTGTCAGTTTACATAAGACTCTGGAAGAGGGCAGAGACCTAACCTGGGTCATGCCTCACTGACAGAATCCAGTCAAAGGCGTTAAAGTGATCTAACCAAAAGTGATCTAATCAAAGTTCCATTAACTGAATCTAATGCAATCAATGGGTTTCACATCCACAGAAATGCATTAGTTTTACTCTCTTGTGCCACCTCGACTCCATGTTCTGCTATGTCTTCTTGTTTCTCTCCACTGTGTCTCTTGTTGCATCATCTTGCTTTGCCAGTTCTCAGGAGTGGCCAGCACTCCTGTGCAGGGCGGCTTTCCTGCATTGGGTGGCATTCCCATGCAGGGGGCTCTTCTGGGTGGGGTGGCAAGGAACGCATTAGTTTTAAGAAATGCTTTCCTGGGATACACAAAAGAACTTCAAACTGTCACAACTACTATTACATGCAACAAGATGAATGACTCTCACGGACCCAATGCTGAACAAAAACAGACTTGAACAGTACATACTGCATGCTTCCTGTAATATAAAGTTCACAAATAACAAAAATTAATTCATAGTCTTAGAGATAAGAATGATAGTTGGCTCTGAGAAGTATGAACTGGGAGGGGCACAAATGAACACCATTAAGTGCTGGAAATCGTCTGGGTGGAGGTTATTGATCTGTGCACTAGAGTTGTGCAATCAAATTATGTATCTTTTACTGCAATAAAAAAAGAAAAGAATGGATGAGAAAGAACTGAACAAATCAACCTGAACAAACCTCTATGATTCTGGTTGAGTAATATTAATACAAGTTGCAGAAGGATATGTACATTATACACTTTATAAAAATTTTAATAAAAACAATATTATACATATTGTATTAGAGTTCTCTAGAGAAAGAGAACAGGAGATATCTGTAAATATTGTGAGATTTTTATAAGAGTTTTTTCATGCGACTGTGGGGATAGGCAAGTCCAAATTCCACAGGGCAGGACACAAGCTGGGAACTCTCATGAAGGTTTTCAATGAATTGCCCAGGAGAAGCAAATTCAATGAATTCAGCTGGCTGGCTGAAGTAGACATGGAAATTCTTCTGACTGCTGAAATCATCCCTTCTCCTTTTAATACCTTCTTGATCGGATGAGACTTCTTTCAATGTTGAAGACCATCTCCTCAGTTAATTGTAGATGTAAACAGCCATAGATGCAATTAACTTACTGATGTTTTAAATCCACAAAATATTCTCACAGTAACAATCAGGCCAGTACTTATTTGGCCAAACAACTGGGCACCATAAACTGGCCAAGTTGACACATGAACTTAATTATCATATATAATACGTGCATGTTTAGTGATATATACTTCTGCGGCAAAAGTAGTAAAAATGGACAGAAAGCACACACACCAACTCAGGATTGCCTCTGGTGAGGAGGCAACAGAAGGATTCTATAACTGCAGTATCATTTCTCATTTTTTAAAAAGGATTGAATAAATTCTGGTAAAATATTATTGTTTGTTAAAACTCAGGTGAGAATTTATTTTTTATATTATTCTCAGTACTGTGAAGTATGTTTGAAATATTCATAATTTTAAAATAATTTATTAAACTCAAAAAGTCAGATCAATTGAGGGGGGACAATGAATATGCTTTGATAAACACAGAAATCAGAAGTTAGTTGTTACTGACCTCAGTTCAGGTTTCTTATTGGTGTCAGCAATCTAGTTCCATATTTTGTTTTAGTTACACAGAACAATTATCTCTTGACTGACTCAAGTAGTAGTTGCAAACAGTAACAGTCTATAAGAAACTTGCCTTCACTCTTTTTATAGACTTTCATGTAACTAATACAGAAGCTTGAAATTGGAGTAATTAAAATTTTGCTTCAAAGTTAAATGACACATAAGATCTAACCACTGCTCACATTCTTCAATTGATTCAATCTGAAAGGCGGCAGAGTGAATGAGAAGTTCCTCTGCTAATTTCTTACCTTCATTGCTTGGCAAAACAGAAAGAAAGACAAACTTTTCAGATCTACTTTGTAATCTTATGAGATTTTAGTGATGCCATCTAAAAAATCTGGTATCTTTGAGTTTTAATGTGCCAGGCACCTTGAAATTTTTCAAATCAGAATTATGATTTTTAAATACTGCCTAGGTTTAGTTTTCATTTCATTGTTAACACTTCAAGTTGTTAACACACCAAAACATCAATAATGCAATTTGAGCCTGTTCAATTTTGTAAAACTATCAAGGGCATTCTTTTTAAATTTGAGAGGTATTTAGCCAATAGGTTTTTTTTTTTTTTTTTTGGTCTCACTGCCCATATCATTAAGTCTGAAAAGTTTGCAATGTGAAGACTGCAACTTGACATTATTTAAAAGGCATATTCAACACATTTAAGATGTGTTCATAATGGCTATGCTTGATGTATGTATCAAATAATGACGGCTTAAACCTGGTGCAGGGGCAACTTGATGGAAGTCACTACATCCTCATTACTTTCCCACCATTTTTATCACGTTACCACTACATTTTGCCAACTTCTTTCAGGGCACAGTAAAGAAAAAAACAAAAAACAAAAACAACTTTCCTTAATAGCTTGTCTGAACTCATACAAGGCAGAGGAGAGTAATGGGAAAAGTGTGGGCTATGGATTCAGACCATCGAGGTCTGGATTCCTTAAATGATTTTAGCATTTTGTTTAATGGTTCCAGGCTTCCGTTTTCTGTCTATAAAATGGAAGTGATGATGGGTAATCTATGGGGTCAATATAAGGCTAAAATTAGATAATTCATGTAAAATGCTCATCACCCTGTAGGAACACAGTAAATCTTCAGTAAACGTTACTACTATTATTATTATACTCGAGGATGGCCTGGATAGGACCAGGGCTGATTTAACACTGGCTGCAGTCGTACCTGACAGGGCAGGAGGTTCCCAGAGATGATGATATCCCGAGACCTTCGATGGTGGCGCCAGGGCTGTCCGTGCTGCTCCCCACGGTGGGGCTGGGAGCTGCGGCCTCTCTGCTGCTCCACAGGGCCCAGCGCGCAGCCAGAAGCGCTGCTGGCCGCCATCTTGGCGTCATCACCAGGGCACCCACATGAAGGACGCGCAAAGGGGCGGGGCCCTGCAGGCCCTGACGTCACCCAGGCCGCCCCGCGGGCCTGGGCTGCTGGACCCCGGCCGGCGCCAAGGCCCTGCGCTTTGCGGGAAGCTGCTACCTTCAAGTCCTGCCTGTTCACGTTTCTTAGTTTGTAGGTAAGACTCATTGCTAAGTTGCTTTGGGGTTCATGCCTTTGTTAGATTCTACTTCCTCGCTCTCCTGACTTCTAAAACGAATGAGGCCTGTGTTCCGAGGACTCGTCTTACTAGTCAGTATGTACCATGGTTGCCCGAGAGGGTTATGTTTACCCTTCACAATAAGGAAGATCCCACTGAGGCAATGTAACAACTGTCATCACGTTTTGTTTCTCCACCTATGAGGATTCTGATTGTTTCCTCAGGGATCCTGGGTAACATACTCCTGTGGGAGGAGTTTCCCTGAAGCCACACTGTAACCTCATCCCTTCCACTCCCACAGATGAGACCATCCTGGAATGCAAGTAAGTGCGAGCGTGATGTTGTTCCAAGATTCACCTTGGATTTGTAGTGCTGAGTGAATCTTACATCCAAAAATCAGATGAACAAGACTTGTCATCTTTCCTTTGTTCTTTATTTCAAGTTAACTTAGGCTTGGAGCCATCATCCTCTGGGCTGGAGTGAAGTTAATATTGGAGGTGGGGGTGGGGCTGGTTCTCCTTCCCTGGGGATTCATGAAAATCCAAGATGTTGACAAAGGATTGGAAATGGAGACAGATGAGCTCTTTTCTTGAGGTCAAGGCCTCTGCTGATATCTCCATGATCCAGCCTTCATGTCCCTTCAGGGCAGAAAGCATGCGGCAGCTTCTGTTCCAAGACTGGCCAGAAGAATACTGGTTCAAACTGAGAATCCTAGTCCAAGGCTCTAACCTTCTGAGGGACCACAGAGCTTCTCTACAGAGTCCTGCTGAACTGGTTCAGGCCTCGGCCTGTCAGGGAGCAGATCCTGGTCTGCAATGTCCAGGATCTGCTTATGTCAAACTACTCCCCAGGCTGCAGGCCTCCAGAAAACATCAATCAGGTTGTCTGAACAACTCTTTTCTGCCCCTCCCTGATGCAGGGACTGGCCTCCTTCTAGGAAGGAATAAATAAAATACAGGAAAAACAAAACCTGTGCCAACAGCTTAATATATTATCCTGCCACATAATTTATATTAGAATAAACTAATCATTCACTAATTTAGTATATTAACCACTTATCACAATTTACTTGTGCCCCACACCACAGCTTATGCAGCACCATCATTGCTTTGCGCTAAATTAGAAGTTTAAAAAAAGGAATGATACTCTGCTTTCTTTCCTCCATTTCCTGATTATCTTCAGAATGAAAATGGAAGCTTCTCTTCTCTGAGGAAACAATTTCTAGCCAAGATTATCAAAATGGGATATTGCCCAATACCCCATCTGTCTGCACAAAACAGTCAATGATGAAAATATAAGCTTGTTACAGTAATTAGGCTATTTTAATTAAAGTGCAAGCAGCATTAAGACCACTTCCATTAGTAAGAAACTTTAAAACATCCCTAGTGTTTCCCTTTATCTGAATGGGGACAGTGTCACTGAACCAGAGCTGAATGGCACCTGGTCTATGTGAACTCCGAAATAGAGATATCATATGGTTGTTAGTTTTAAAATGGTAGACCATGTTCTGTATTACATTATATGTAGGCCTGGAGTGTCCCAAGCCCTTGAAGTAACAAATTGGTTATCTTGAGATTTGAGTTCTTTAGGGTGTTGATTCCAGGTGTGCAGGCCAGCCTCTGTGCTGTTTCTACAACAGATACCAAAGCTAGTGAGAAGTGACTTACAGGAATAAGAAGGTGTTAGTACTCTACCAACTGGGCAGAGCTGGATCTTCAAATAAATTCCTGGCCACTAGCACTATTTCTCTTCTACTCTAAATAAACTGTATGCAGTGTTCACACCTCCCAAAACAGGTGCACAGGGGGATACCTGAAGAATGATTCCTCAGTTTCTCTCCTTTTCAAAGGGAACCTTATGACCAGTCTTCAGTGCAATTGCAATGACTTGACTATAGTTAGTCCCAGGAGTTTTCCAAGAGATTTTTGCATCTTCTCAGTGATCTTATGTTGCTGTTGCAAAAGTGGCCTTTCTCATACCTGGTTCACTCATGACTTAGGTTGAGTGTGGTCTGGGGAGTGAGAAACAGCTTTATTGTTTTTGTAGAAATGATACTTGCTAATTGTAAAAAACAAAAACAAAAACAAAAAGTACAAGTTACAGTTAAAAAAGCATCTGATATTGTACCTTTCAGAGGTAACAAGTATATTTCTTGGGTGACCATTTCTAGTGATCTGATGAATATAATTTATAAAACATTTTTATTAATATATTTGTGGGAAGGGGACATGGCACAACTGATAGAGTGTCCACCTACCATAAAGGAGGGTCCAGGGTTCGATCCCCAGGGCCTCCTGACCCATGTGGTAAGCTGGCCCATGCACAGTACTGCGGCATGCAAGGAGTGCCCTGCCATGCAGGGGCATCCTCATGTAGGGGAGTCCCACATGCAAGGAGTGCACCCCGCAAGGAGAGCTGCCCTGTGTGAAAAAAAGTGCAGCCTGCCCAGGAGTGGCACCACACACGTGGAGAGCTGATGCAGCAAGATGACACAACAAAAAAGAGATACAGTTTCCCAGTGCCACCGGATAATGCAAGCAGATGCAGAAGAACACACAGTGAATGGACAGAGAGCAGACAATGGGGGGGATGGGGGAGGGAAGGAGAAGGGGAGATAAATAAAAAGGGAAAAAGGGAATTGTTCTGAATGACAGTGCAAAGACAGATACAGGACATTATATATCCAGTATGGAGTGGGAGAGAGTGCAAACTACAACGTAGACTATAATCCATGTTGTGTGGAAATGCTCCAAAATATGTTCATCAATTGCAATGAATGTACCACACTAATGAAAGAAGTTGTTAATGTGGGAAAAGTGGGAGTTGTGGGGAGTGGGGCATATGGGAATCCCCTATATATATATATTTTTTGGTTTACATTATGGTTTATATTTTATACTGTGTACTTTTATAAATTTTGGTTACATTATGGTTTACATTTTAGACTGTATACTTTTATAAATATTTGGTGTATTTATATTTGGTGTCAATGCTGAGGGCTTGACACACTAGTCTGTCCTCCCCCACTGGGAGCCAACAGTGCTCTCGAGAGGCACCCTCCCCTCTGTTTGAGAACATCAGGCCTTCCCAGGATGGGGGTACAACATCTTCCTGCTCATTGTATGGGTCTCTACCCACTGATATAACACACTATGACAAGAAGAGCACCCACACACTCCCTAGAAGTTTGCCCCAGGTGCACCATGTGCCAGATGCCCCCTGTCAAACATCTAAGATCAGTAACCTTTCCTTATTATATTTTCTAAAGAGTTTACTCAACACTATAGTTTCAGTCACGTACCTGACGATCTCCCATGTTCACCTGCTCCCCCCCAACCCTCCTCCCAGTTCCATGGACCATCTGACCCATCCTTCCAACCCTAACCCCTCTCAAACCTGCAAAGCCCCACCCAATAGTATCCCTATGCCCTCATCTTATCCCTTCACTGCACAACTACTTACCTCCATTTTATCATAGATTGCACCTGTACAGGCATTGGCTCACAACCTTCCTCTTCCCCCCCTATTTCCTGTAAGCCTATCTTCCAGTCTTTACCTCTTGAGACAGCTTAATTTGCTTAATTCCCCTATATTTTTTTATGTAACATTTTATGTGATCTATTTATCTTTTAAAAATAAATAAAAAATATATTTTTAAAAAAGTATTGGAATTGTTTTCCATGATAATAATATATGTGTAGTATTTCACTGCATACATGAGCCATAATTAACTTTTTCCCTAAGGTAAATATTTGTTTTTCCCAATTTCATAATTTAAAATTACACAGCAATGGGCACCTTGTGCATTCATCACACTTGTGTGAGCCTCTCCTTGGGATCATTCCTAGAAGTTGGGTTGATGTGTACAAGAGTACACCCTTTTTACTCTGTGATTCTAGACTCCTTCCAGGGGCATCCCCAATCCTCAGAGACATATCTAGTATGGAACAATCACTGATCCTAAGCAAAAACTGCTGGAAGGCCCTTCCATATTCCAGGTAGATTCTATTTTACAGACAGAGGTTTGGGTCAAGTCAGAAAAGTCATGACAGGCAGCACTTGGCCAGGACTGGCTCTCAGCCTCACATCTCAGGCTCCATCCAGCTGCTGAGCAGGAAAACTGTTCTACTTCCACATGAAGCAGAGCAACCTTCCAGGCCAGTGGGATCTCTAGGAGAGCCACGTAGAGCTTATTATGTCAAGAGCTAATGGCACCCACAGATACGGGGCAGTACAGACAAAGGCAAATATCCCTTTTGTGAAATTATTATAATTAACTCCAAATCTTTGGCCTCACTTTATTTTTGCTAGCTGTATTTGGCATTTTGCTGTCCTTCCACATATCTCAGATGTTTTCCCTTTATCTTGTCATCCGGAGCAAAGCCATGAGCCTATCACCTATCTGTGCGCACAGTCTTTGGAGGTTGTCAGCACATCATGCATTCTCAATGGCAACCTTGAAAATAACATCTACTGCTGGCCAGGTAATTTGCTGATAGCTTTCATGATCTTCAGTATATTTAGCCATGCACGTCTTTAAATGCAGGGAAATATACTTGGTTAGATACCTTTCAAGTCAAAAGGAAAATGACAAGCACAGAGCCATGCCTTGTATCCCCGTTAATTCCCATCTCTGGCTGGGGTCTCAGAACAGCATGAAACCCAGGCCTCAGGGCCAACTCCCACCACCGGTGCTTGAGGCCAAGACACTGCAGGAGAGCGACACTCCTCAAGGAGAACTACTCCCTTTACTGGTTCTTAACTATCTCACCATCGAGAGGCCCACAGGAATGTGTCTGACGGTCTGCAGTTTTTAGGTTTAGGATTGCGTTGTCTGGCTTTCTACTCCTCAGATTCTGTGGTGCATGGGCCTTTATCACATTGTGTCACTTTACCATGATAGAGCCTCGAACCCCAAACACTGTGATTAAACCACCAACACCATTTCCTCCCCCTTCTGCAAAATGAGTATTATCCAGGCCAACCAGGAGGACAAGCAAATCATGGCTGACATGAAAGCTATTTTTTTCTCATTAATGTGGCTTGTGTTTATTGATATTTACCTTATCAGAAATTGAAACTAAGACAAAACTGAAATACAAGAATACACAAATATACATTCCACTAGCCAAGGGAGCAAAGATACCATCACGTTATGTAACCTCTTGGAAAATCCCACTGTCCATTTATGAGAGAATGAGGGTATAAAAGGCAAATACCATCTTAGCATTATTATAAATATAATTCTGGCATTGTGGATCCCTTGAAACGATCTTAGGGACTCCCAAGATCCTTGGATCTCCTTTTGAAAACTAAAAGCTGTTTTTAGTTTTAGCAGATACAAGACAGCCTGCAGCTTTTATACCAAATTCCACTCCCCCAAATGATGTATATTTTATTCTTAAGGAATTGCATCTAGACGTAAGAGCTCCTAAATGATGTTTAACATCAGAGCCTAGAAGTGAACACCCCTCTTTTTCCTCCAGGCAGCACCTCTTGACTCGGCCTGCCTCAGCCTGGCTCCGCCTGGCTTGGCCCAGTTCTGTCCCTTGCTGTCTCAGTGCCTCTTCTCAGAATACCATGTAATACTGCTCCATAGTGCTGACGATGTCACTCTGGTCCTCCAGGATCTCCAGTACCTGCCACAGCACAGCTTCACTCAGGCCTGGGTTGAGGCTCAGGCGCGCACAGGCCAAGATGTGCAGGAAGTGGCAGCCCTTTTCCACATCTGCAGGAAAACAGGCATTTGGCTAAGCTTGCAATGCCTATCAGACCCTCCTCACTGTCCTCTCCCTCTAAATAGAAGCAATAATTAGCACCCCCAGTCAAAGTGTAGACCATTATCCAGCAGCCTTAGCATCACCGGGAAGCTTGTTTAAAAATGAACTCTCAGGCCCTTCTCCATTCATCTTGTATTAACATCTGCATTTTCACAAGATCCCCAAATGACTCTTACGCACATTGAAGTTTAAGATATATGTTGTAGATTTTCAGTAAAAACAACAAAAACAAATGGGGTAAAAAAAAACACCAAAAATACCTGTTGTCAGGCCACCATTTTACCACAGTGATATGGACCACCCCTGCTGAGGGACTCAGACCTTGGACTCTGAGGACCCCAATCAATGATTTTATATCCCTAACCCTGTGGATTTTTATTCTTTGATGATGCTTGTCTCTAATGTACTTACATGTATAAGTGTACTTTTTCTGACCTGAACCCCTAGCTTCTCAGGGTGGATCTCTCTTCAGATCATAGCAGAGTAGGTTTCCAGCACCCTCTATATTTATTCCCATAAATAATGATTTTATGGTTAAAACAGGATTCCTACCTCTGGCCAGTTCTCATTCCTCTTTGTTGGGTTTTTAAGAAGTTTTGACTATGTCAGTTGTGTTCTAATAACTTCTTACCTTTGTCCCAAACTGGACCATTTGACATGCTGTGATAAAAGCTCAGGGTTAGTAACTTCTTTTTTTTTTTTTCTTTTTCCATTTATCCTTTTATCTTTTTTTTTTTTTTTATTGACTTTGTAATAATATTACATTAAAAATATATATGTGAGGTCCCATTCAACCCCACCCCCCCACCCCCCCTCTCCCCCCCCAACAACACTCGTTCCCATCATCATGACACATCCATTGGATTTGGTAAGTACATCTTTGGGCACCTCTGCACCTCATAGACAATGGTCCACATCATGGCCCATACTCTCCCCCATTCCATCCAGTGGGCCCTGTGAGGATCCACGATGTCCGGTGATCACCCCCGAGGCGCCATCCAGGGCAGCTCCACGTCCCAAATACGCCCCCACCTCTCATCTCTTCCTGCCCTTCCCCATACCCATCGTCCACCATGTCCACTTTTCCCAATCCAATGCCACCTCTTCTATGTGGACATTGGATTGGTTGTGTCCATTGCACCTCTATGTCGAGAGGAGGCTCAGATTCCACATGGATGCTGGCTGCCATCCTCCCATTTTCAGTTGTAATCACTCTAGGCTCCATGGTGTGGTGATTGTCCTTCTTCAACTCCATCTTAGCTGAGTGTGGTAAGTCCAATAAATCAGATTGTAGGTGCTGGAGTCTGTTGAGGCTCAGGACCTGGCTATCACATTATCAGTCCAGAGATTCAAATCCCCTAACTATATCTTAAACCCCAACGTTAACTGCACCTCCAGCAGATTAGTATGAAAGTCTTATGAAGGGAGATCCCATCTGAGTCCAGATTCATCACACATAAACACCATTTCCAGAGAGGGGCCATCTGCCCTGGTAGTAAACCCCATCGGCAATGACCATAACTCTCATGGGTCTCTTTAGCCTTCATAGGAACCAATATCTGGGGGTTGTATCTGCTTTATCTGTCTCTTTGACTCTGCTCAGTTGTGCATGAGGGCAATCCTTCTGCCAGCCTCCAGACTCTTTTTTAGAAACTCGTAGCCATATAAACTCATTTCTCCTTTCCATTTCCCCCTTACTTTAGGTCAAACAGCATTTTAAAGTCATGTTGTTTTATGTAGACATGGATATTCTGTTGATCCGCATTGAACCTTCCATATAAGGTCCTTTTCCAGTTGCATCATCAGTTGGTATTTGATAGTGGTCCCTCGTTGCCAGGGAGGCTCATCCCCGGGTGTCATGTCCCACGCTGGAGGGAAGGCATTGCATTTACATGCTGAGTTTGGCTTCAAGACTGGCCACATTTGAGTAACATGAAGGCTGACAGGAGGAAATTCCCAGGCACAAAGTTGTTCTAGGAGGCTATGATTTCCTATTTCTTTGTCTTATAATTTTTTGCTGCACACTGTACAGTATTTTTAAGAGTTAACTCTGGGATTTAGTCCTTGAGCCGTCTGTTCCTTATGTTTGTATTCTGATAGTGATTATGACAGAGATTTCCTTGAGTTCCAGAAGCTAACAAAAACAAACAAATCAATACAAAACGCACCTTGAACAGTCTTTGAAATTGGCTCTGCTTTGGCTGGTGATCTCAAGAGATTAACCCTCCTACCAAGAAGATCAACCTGAGGCCAATATAAAGTGCAGGGTCCTCTATGTCTTATCTTTTCCTGTGTGGGGCCTGCTTTGTCCTGGGTTTGTCCTTGCTCAAGGTCTTAGGGACTCTGTTTACAGGAATTTGAATACCCTCTCTACTCTCTATGAAGACTTTTACCCCCTCCTAGGTGCTCTATATTATGACATAAAACAAGGAATCTTTTGCCCTAGGCCACTATGACTTAATAATTTCTGACATGCTTTAGCTCTGAAGCTGCTTCTTTCTGCAGGACAAGTATGGGAGGTCAAGCCCACGACAAGTTTCCTGGCTCAGTCTTTTAGGCTTCCACCCCATAGACTGGCACCAAGGTACAAGCACCCTAGTATGTGCATAGGGTTACACTGCTCCCTGGGCATAGGGCCAGGGACCTGAATGAGAGTGTAGCTGATCCCACAATGCCCTGAGGAGGGAGTGGAGGAGGGCCTAGCAAGGATGCCATGAACGTTGCCTACCATTTCTAAGCTGTATTTTAATTCAGCATTCACCCAGTTATTGCAACTTTTTAACTGTTCTCCAGAGTTTTGAGGAATAGGACTCTGCTAGTTTTTGCTCGCTGTTCAAAGATTCTGTGGGGAAATGGCATCCTGGAATGTCTTACACTCTGCAGTCTTGGTCAACCAGAATTGTGCCTTGGATTCTTCAAGTATTTTTTACATATATCTCATTTGACTACTTTTTAAATGCTGCAAAAGAAACAAAATGTTGGTGATGTTCAAAAATTCCTAATTATATAAGCTTTCAGATACAACCTAACTTTAAAAGGTTAGAAAAGTGTATTAACAGTATTTTTGAAACAGTATTGTTTCTCATAATTTAAAAAACATTACTCCAATATGAGTAGTGTCATATAGTATTCGGTTTCCCCAAAAAGCAATGTATGCAAGGTGTAGAACGAATCTGACCTAGATACACGTGTAAGTTTTTGAAAAGCTAATAGTATAAAGTAATCATCTTGTAAAAAGCTGTCATTGGAGGAGTCAGTACATGCTATTTTTTTAGGTGTGAAAATAATATTGTGATCATATAGGAGAATGTTTGTTTCCCAGCTACTATGATAAATATAACCCAATGGATTGGTATAAAAAACAGGAATTTATTGACTCATGGTTTTGAGGCTAGCAGAAGTCCAAAACTGAGGTGTCAACAAGGTGATGCTTTCTTTCTGAAGACTGTGGCATCCTGGGGCTGCCTGCTGGTGATCCTTTGGGTCCTTGGCTTTTGTGCCTCGTGGCAATGTACAAGGCACTGTCTTCTCCTGTCTTTCCTGGATTCCACTGACTTCTGGCTTCTTCTCATGGCTTTCCTTCTATGACTGAATTTCATTCTGTTTATAAAGGTCCCCAGTAATCCAAATTAAAGCCCAACCTGATTGAGTGGGCCACACCCTAACTGAAGAAATCCTATTCACAGTTGGTACATGTCCATCAAAATGTGGACAAAGACCAAGAATATGTCCAAACGGGTACCCAAATCAACCTACCAAAGAGAATATCTCCATTCTTAGGAGATACAAGGTGAAGTAGTACTGAAACTAGGTGAATGAATATGGGCATTTATTGTACTAGTCTCACATCTTCTGTAGGTTGGAAAAATTTCAGAATAAAAAATTTGTTATAAAAATACATCTTCAATCTGGAATTATTTCTTTTTGGATAATTTGCCATTGTTGAACCCCCTACCTAAACTGAAAATTCAGATATTTAACTTTAGCACAATAATAATAGAGCCAACTCCATACTTAGATTCTGTCTGAAACTACTTCCCTCTAAATCATTATTAAACCAGAGTGAGCCCTCAGTGTCTCCATGCCAGAGATTTCAGGACTATCACCCGTGCCATTAGGATACAAAATTTGTTTTGTTTCTTTTTTTACAGTGAAAAAAAAATTATATTTAAAATTAGAAGCCCTCAACACTGTTGCAAGTATCTCCGAACATGGCCCTTCAAGCAATGAAGATTGACCATTACTGTGGGCCCTAAAGGGAAGGGGAAAGAGGTACTGAATAGATGGAACCAATGTAACTGTGTGGACAATAGAAGTGTTCCACAAGATTATGCAAGGTTGGATGTTACTCAAATGTGGCCAGTCTCGAAGCCAAACTCAGCATGTAAATGCAATGCATTCCCCCCCAGCATGGGACATGACACCCAGGGATGAGCCTCCCTGGCACTGAGGGATCACTACTAAGTACCAGCTGATGATGCAACTAGAAAACGACCTTGAATTAAAGGTTCAATGTGGACCAGCAGAATATCCCTGTCTACATATAATAACAGGAGTTTAAAATGCTGTTTGACCTAATGTAAGGGGGAAATGGAAAGGAGAAATGAGTTTATATGGCTATGAGTCTCTAAAAAAGAGTCTGGAGGTTGTCAGAGGGATTGCCCTTATGCACACCTGAGCAGAGTCTCAGAGACAGATAAAGTAGATACAACCCCAGGTATTGGTTCTTTTGAGGGCTAAAGAGACCCACAGTTCTATGGTCATGGCAGATGGGGTTCACTGCCATGTCAGTTGGCCCTTCTTTGGAGCTGGTGTTTCTGCGTGATGGAGCTGGACTCAAATGGGATCTCTTTTCACAAGACTTTCATGCTACTTTACTGGAATTGTAGTTGGTGCTGGGGTTTAAGATATATCTAGGGGATTTGAATCTCTGGACTGACAATATGATAGCCAGGCTCTGAACCTCAACAGACTTCAACTCCTACACTCTGATTTATTGGACTTACCCCACTCAGCTAACATGGAGTTGAAGAATGTCAACCACCACACCATGGAGCCTAGAGTGCCTACAACTGAAAGCAGGAGGATTGCATCCAGTACCCATGTGGAATCTAAGCCCCCTCTTGACATAGATGTGCAATGGACACAACCAGTCCAAGGTCCACAGAGAAAATGTGGCATTGGTGTGGGAAAAGTGGCCATGGTGGCTGCTTGGTGCAGGGAATGGGAGGAAGAAATGAGATGTGGAGGCGTTTTCAGGACTTGGAGTTGTCCTGGGTGGTGCTTCAGGGACAATTACCGGACATTGTAGAATCCTCCCAGGGCCCACTGGATGGAACGTGGGAGAGTATGGGCTATGATGTGGACCATTGACCATGAGGTGCAGCGATGCCCAGAGATGTACTTACCAAATGCAATGGATGTGTCATGATGATGGGAGAGAGTGTTGCTGTGGGGGGAGTGGTGGGGTGGGGGCGGTGGGGTTGAATGGACCTCATATTTTTTTAGTGTAATATTTTTTAAAAATGAATAATAAAAAAAAAAGATTATGCAAGGTTGGATATAAGACATGTTAAATTACACCAAAAATGTATAGGGGCTGATAGGCTAAAATCTAAATCATAATGTAAAACATAAGATAACTAAAAATTTAGAAAATTGTATAGTCTAAAATATAAACCACAATGTAAACCCAAATGTTACCTTGTTTGAAAGCTATTGTCTCAATATCTGTACATCAGTTTCAGTAAATATAGTATGAATATGTAAAAAGATTATTGCTGTGGAAGGGAAAAGGGTTTTATGTTGGATATGTGGGAGTACTGTATATTGTATATATGAATTACTATGATCTAAAACTTTTGTGAAGATAAGCTTAATAATTAGGGAAAAAAAAGAAAAAGAAAGGACGTAGACACTGAGGAAAAGATGGAAGAAGTTGCCTTGCCAATTTGAATACAGGGCAACACTTATTGCAGTGATGGAAGGCAAAACATCAGAAACAAAGCTTTTGCATTTTTTAATTTTTTGATACCCCAATTTACTTTTACCTTAATTTTTCTAAATTAATATGTATTCTATATCTAACCTTTAAACTCATCACTATATTCCGTTTTACTATTAATGGAACCTGGCAATATATTGGGCTTCATTTTCAAAGAAGTTTTGGATCAAAGAGAGGTTCAACAATGGCAGGGGAGGAATACTGGTGTGGGATGTCATTGACAGGGGACACGTGGTTGGCAGGGAGTTCTCCACGGCATATATCCAGGGTACATAAAAATGTTTGGATATTTTCATAGTGGTTACAATTAAAAACAACCACTGAGGAAGTGCTGAGTTCCTAGCCAGGGGAGCTCTATCACAGTCCCTAAAGGAACAGCAACAATCCCCCAAGTATAACCTAATACAGTTTTGATAACGTGGCTTTGTATTGTATAAAGGTACTAATTTTCTTTAAATATATAATATACCAAGGAAAATAGCCACTTAGGGGGACCTAACAACAGTGCTTCTACTAACCATACTTAGTAATCCCAGCACAATCAGCATAAATGCTACTCAACTGACTAGGTTTCTTCAGAAGGACTGAAGTCTTATTCTTTAAAAGGCTGTTCCAGGGGAGTGGATGTAGCTTAAGTGGTTGAGTATCTGCTTCCTATGTAAGAGATCCTAGGTTCAAAGCCTGCTACCAACTAAGAACAGAAACAAACAAACAAAAACAGATATGGAATAGCCTTTTTTTTTTTTTTTAAGATTTTATTTATTTATTTATTTAATTTCCCCCCCTCCCCCGGTTGTCTGTTCTTGGTGTCTATTTGTTGCGTCTTGTTTCTTTGTCCGCTTCTGTTGTCATTAGCGGCACGGGAAGTGTGGGCGGCGCCATTCCTGGACAGGCTGCTCTTTCTTTTCACGCTGGGCGGCTTTCCTCACAGGCGCACTCCTTGCGCGTGGGGCTTCCCCACGCGGGGGACACCCTTGCCTGGCACGGCACTCCTTGCGCGCATCAGCGCTGCGCATGGCCAGCTCCACACGGGTCAGGGAGGCCCGGGGTTTGAACCGCGGACCTCCCATGTGGTAGACGGACGCCCTAACCACTGGGCCAAAGTCCGTTTTCCTTTTTTTTTTTTTTTTTAGCTGCTGGAATTTAACCCAGGGGAGCAGACGTTCACCCAAATAGCTACATCTGCTCCCCAGTAAGAGTGGTTTTTCGGTTTTGTTTTTGTTCTTAGGAGAGTGACCAGAGCTCACAAGCTGGTGTCCCCTGAATGGAAGCAGCACTTGCCCCTTTCCCAAATGATTGAGCAAATTATATCACTTTCTATTTGTGCAGTGAGCAGAGCAAAGTGAGAGAGCCCTGTCTTATAGAACCTGGTGAGGCTCCCTTCCCCCTCCCAACTGATACGCTAGTTGCCAGGTACTGGTTTACTTTAGAGACAGAACCTTCCACAGGTCAATTGTGGCTCACAGGACAGCGGCATCAGGAGGCAGAGGGGCTGTGCCTCTGAAGCCATGGAGGGCCTGTTGACAGCCACCAACGTGTCTTCCCAACTCATCTGGAACAGCTGTGCAGTGCTCTGCTGCTGTTTTCAGAATGCCTGAGGTAATGCCTGGGTCTCTCTGTGTTTTCCTGGGAGATCCTGATATGTACTGGTATGTTTCTTTTTATGCTAAAAAGCTGGCATACTTTAAGGAGCAAAAAAGAGCTAGTGAAAAGTGTTTCTACCCGTGTTCATAAAGCCCAAGAGAAGACTGGCCTGAATACAGCAGCCTACGAAGCCCTGGGTAGAGGCCAGTCCTCTGACCTTACAGACTTTGTGTTTGGCAGCCCTGAATAAACACTTGAACAGCTCTTCAACTGAGGATACAGAAGACCTTCTGGAAAAAGAACAGAAAAATGAGGTCCCAAATCATTCATCTCATGGGAAGAAGATGGCTCACCTTCAAGGACAGATAAGCTCATCCAAGGAGGAAGCAGAATCTCACCAATCTCACATGACTGATACAAAAACATCTTAAAAGCCTCTCAAAAAATGTGGACCATCTTCAGAATGAAATAAGGGATGCTAAGAAGGAAAACACTCATCAGCAGGGAAGTCAACAACTGCTAGCCTGAGAAACTGCAGGATGGAAGCAAAAGGTGTGTGAACTGAAGGAACAGATAAAAATGCTTGAACACTGCAATGCAAGAATGAACCAGGATGGGAAGGCTAAAGACAGCCAGGTAAAATCTCTAACTGAAACTATGCTGATGAAAATAAATTCACCTGCTATCTTTAGAGAAGATTACATGGATAATGACAATGGGGAATTAGACCAAAAGAAGGAATCAGAAAATGGTAATAACTTAGTCTATCAGTCACCAGTTAATTTAAACAAACTCATACAGGTGTTGAATCTCCATGTTTCCTCCAAAAGCCTTGAAAGAGTAAAGAAAGAGATATTCATGAACATGTGTGAAGAAAATCAAATGGATGCCATACTTTCAGCACAAATAGAAAGTCTCCAAAATGAGCAAACCACTTTGCTGTCTGAAAATTCACAGCTGAAAAGTGAGACACAGAAGCTTCAGATGAAACTTCAAATAATACCTAAGATCCAGCAAAAATATGCACTGCAACTGCTGACAAATTCAATGGAAGAGGGAAGATATGGCTCAGAAATAAAGAAGAAACTTCACAAAGTGCACAGAAACATGAACTTCACTTACCAGAAGTGCAACCTCTACAAGAAGATGGCTGAAGACCTGGGGAAAGAATTAGAAAGAACCACTTTCTTCTTCTACAACCAGATTATCTTCAATGAGAAGAAAGTTCAAGAAAAGGGGCTGGCAGCACATTCAACTGAGAGGAGCTCAATGAGCTAAGGAAGAAAAATGACTACAATGAGAAATGTTGGCTCAAGTGGAGCTGAAGGCCCAGTTCTTCCCAGGTGGCCCTTTGGCTCCTGTTGCTCAACCTTCAGAGGCTTGAAGGTTGTTTCACTTTCACAACTGCTGACCACTGAAAAGCCACATCTACAATGAGACATCTGCCTGGTTCTTTCACTTAAAGAGTAATTTTGATTGTTTTCCTTTTAATTTAATTCGTGTCCTTTTAGTCAATGCTTCCATTGACGTTCTTAATGAACTCTGATATCAGTATAATTTCTAAGCTTGTGTTTTACAAATATAGATATGCTTATATAATTGTTATGAACACATTGTTTTCACTTCATTGAACCCTCTAGAATTATATACCATAACTAGTATATTTTAATACCAAAAAAGTGTAGCATTGGTTTTGTTTAAGATAGTCTTAGGCATTTAAACATTTTTCTATTTTATGACAAAACAAGCAACAAGAAAAATAAGTGCTATTTCCCACTCATCAGAACTGTACAGTATAGTACAAAGATCACTCTCTGAACACTTGCTTGACATCTGCTTTACCTATGGGGTTTGATTTTCAAAACACATCGGAAACATCACCAATGAAATGGCAAAGATCACCAGCACCAGTTTGCCTTGATTTGTTTTGATATATCATGTGTTCTTTCACCAGTAGGAAGAGTCAGTTTCTTTGAACAGGCCCTATCATGCAGTGATACTTCCTTGAATACCCTCAGAAGATTTGAAGCTAGGCTGACATTGGGTATGAAAATTTTCTTCCTGAGGAGATGAGCTGTGAAGAATACCAGATTGTCCCAGAAAACATTTAAACTGTGGGAGACATTGGCTGCCTGCCTAGAGAAAAGCAGAACATTTCAAAAAATAATGGGGAGATAAAGGCATGGTGAAAAGTGTATACAAAAGCCTTCAGAACATTGTTATACAAACCTATTTGCTTAGAACTGGAAATATCTAAAGTCTCACCTCATAAAAATGTTGATATTACATTAACTTAACTGGTTGTGCCTTATACTTTGCTATTCAGAAGGCTCTCTACTGGAAAGTGTCACTCAAAATTTGAACAATATATTACCAAACTTCATATAGCACAGTATCCAAATAAAAATCCACCCACAGCTTCATGGATTATTTAAATCTACTCCTAAACTACATTTGTTATTTTCAAGATTTTTTATTTTTATTTTTTAATTTATTTCTCTCCCCTTCCCCACCCTACCCCCCCTCCCCAGTTGTCTGCTCTCTGTGTCCACTCACGGTGTGTTCTTCTGTGTCCGCTTATATTCTTGTCAGCAGCACCGGGAATAGTGTCTCTTTTTTGTTGAATCATCTTGCTGTGTCAGCTCTCCATGTGTGTGGTACCACTCCTGGGCAGGCTGCACTTTTTTTGTGCTGGGTGGCGCTCCTTACAGGGTGTACTCCTTGCCCGTGGTGCTCCTCTATGCAAGGGACACCCCTGCATGGCACGGCACTCCTTGCGCGCATCAGCACTGTGAGTGGGCCAGCTCATCACATGGGTCAGGAGGCCCGGGGTTTGAACCCTGGACCTCCTATATGGTAGATGGGCATCCAGTTGGTTGAGCCATATCCGTTTCCCAATATGGACTGTTTTTAACTTGCATAGAAATTCACAGAGAGTCCAGGTCAGGTTTCAAGGCCTGCAGCAGGGAAGCCTTTCCTGAAAGCCCCTAAGTCCCTCTTCCTGCAGCCTTGGAGGGAGGATGTACAGAAGTGGCACATCCAGCTTGAGGACAGCCACATACGTGGCACCTGCCAGGACTACTGGAGTCCAGGAAATCCCTGAGGTAGCATTTGGCAATATCTGAAAAGCCAGGCTCCAAACCCTAGGAGGAAAAAGAGGTCTCCACCACTTCACACTGGCTGGATTCAGACTACAGCAGGAGATGGGACTATGGCTTCCAGCTACCTGTGAAAGGTTATTTATAACTCCTCAGTCCAGAGCATCACTGGATCTCCGGCGGGGGGAGGGGGGGACACAAAAATCAGTGTGCAGGATGTTTAACTTGAGGAGAAACTGACTTGGCCATGGGGCTGTTTCCAGGTGAGTACCCAGAGTTCAGGGAGGGTTAAATGCAGGAATTAGCTGCCCTGTCAAATTCCACTCTGTGGGGACTGAGGAAAGGGGCATCTTAGCATGAGGGTCCATGAGCTCCTTGTGATGTTCCTGCTGGAATTCCCTCTGCCCCATGGGACCTTTCTTCTTCCCGAAAAGTGCCAACTTCAAAATGCAAAGCACTACTATTCATTTGGGGATATGTCCACACAGGCAAAACCTGCAATTGTTTTAATTGGAGGGGTTCAGAAGTGGATTGGGCAGCCTCATGACCCTAGGAATTAGAGGTAGAATGGACAGGTCATAAGGTGCTCTGCCCCTGCACTTTCTGCTATTTATTTTTTAAATTACTTTTGTTGTTGTTTGTGACACATTCTTCTTTTTGAGATGAGTTCAAGTAAAAGAGAAAAAAGAATGGAAAAATGGATGTGCGCACAGACCTTCTCTCATGGCCTTTCTCAGTGCTCTGAGGCCACAGCATAGCTGTCCTGAAGGTGGCCGTCCAACATGCCCTGTGCACCAGTGTTTGTAGTGGTTGCCTTTTAGCTCAGAGTCAATCCAGACCTGGCACCCACTGAGCAGAGGACAAACCTTTTCTCTCTCTGGCCAAATAATTCCTTACCCTCAGCTGCCCCTACCACAGCTCAGTCCCATGGAGCTTCCATTGGCGGGAGGTCTATGCAGTTACCCCTGGGCCTGCTCCCTGGTGTGGCCTCTCTCTGGGCCTGGACTCGAGTGGGCCTGGCTAGAGTGCTTGGTGCAAATCGCATGAGACTGGGAGCTGTGCTGAAATCCCCTCCCTCCAAGTCACCCTTTCCGTCCTGCTCCCTGCTGGTGGTGATATCCAGAGTCAGGGTCCCTAAGAGGTTGGAACAGGGTGGGACTATATACACCATGTGTATTGTCAAAAGACAAATCGGAGTCATTTGCAGACTACAGCATTTCATTTGGGTCACTGGAGTTTTGCTCCAGCGAAGGAAGCCAGATGACTTGTAAGAATGGAAACAGCTTTTCTCCTCTAGGAATGGCAGATGATTTTTATAAAAAAGGACATTAGCTTGACTCCTATAGATATGTAAGTGTTTGTCCCTCCCTTAGGGGTGGGCTCAAGCTTGATTGTCTATTTGGGTCACCTGCCTACATGGGGATTTCAAATTTTAAAAGCCATCAAGTGGAAATGCAAGAGTGAGTTCAAAGAGGAAGTAGGGCATAGGTTTTTGTTTGTTTTTTGGCTTTGAGGGTTTCCCAGGATTTTCTCTATATAATTTAATAAATATATACACTGTATGCATCCCCATATAAATTTCTGGCATCTCATATTCAATAAACAAATCAATAAAGCAATGCCAAAAGCAGGATTACATTCTAGTGTTTTTAAAAATATTTACACTTTATAGATGATCTCAACACACACTTAGGATTCTACTGTTTCATTTGGAGGTAATGTCAGTCTCTGAATTTGAGCATATGAGTGAATGGGAAAATGATCTTGCTGAAGGTGACTCTTTAAAAACATGTAAGATCACAGATTTCTGAACCTTTTTTTATATTTGAGTTGTCTCACAGGTTTCTGAAGATTTGTTCATTTTTTTGCTGTCTTTATCCCCCCTAATCTTCAGAGTAGATGTCTATTAATCTACCTTCAAGAACATTGATTCTTTATTGTGTCATCTTGAAACTGCCATTGAACTCCTCTAGAGAATTTTTCATATTATGTTCAATGCTAGAATTTCCATTTCTTCCTTATACTTTCTATCTCCTTCTTGAGAATTCCTCTTTGCTGCTCCATGGTAGTCATTCTTTCCTTTTTTAAAATATGATTAACTTTAGTTCTTTGAATATACTTATAATATTGAAGACTTTGACTGGCAAATCCAGTTTCTTTTTCCTGCCCTTTTTTTCCTGTACATGCTTTACTTTCCTGATCCTGAAAATTGATCATTTTAGGTGATGTCCTGTAGCAACTCTGAATTCTGATTTTCCCTCTGAAGATCTTTGGTGATGCTGCTCCTGTTGCTTTTGTATTGCTTCTCTGCTCATTTTTGTTTAGTAATTTGCTTGGGCCAAATCTTTGAAATAAGCCTCCCCTGCAGTGTACAACTGCTGCTGTCTCTGTTTAATATGTATATGTGTATACACTTGTATACCTATATAAACAAGTATATATTACATAAAATTCTTGCTCATATGTACGTGTATATATGGCTCTATGTATATGTACAGAGTTCTTCCTTTTATATTTTCAATCCTGGCTTCCTAGGCACTGTACCTGTCTGGGAAGGCTAGGATAGGCTAGTAATTGCAGAGAGGTTGAACTCCCCACCCCAAGCCAGTAAAGCTTCTATGCTCTGCCCATAGGTCTGTGTTGTAGGGGATCATTCAGAATTGAGGCCATTGCAAAGTCTGCTCCAGCTTTTCCTTTCTGCTTACCTCTTTCAGACCTCCTATGCACACATGTACAGTGTCAGGATGAGCCAAGCTTGTGGCTGAATTGAGCCCTCTCTAACTCACTGCTTATGCATACAGCTTCAGCAAGCCAACAAGCTTGCTTCTACCATATGACCTCAGAGTATTCAAGTCCTTGGCCCTTCTAAGTTGCCTGCCTCTTAGATTGTCACTTTCACTAACAATGATGCTATGTATGGGCACACACCTGGCTCCAAATTAAATGAGCACCTTCTGACTGTGGCAGAGCTCATGCTAGTACTTATATGTTGCCCTGCCTACCAGAAACTCCACATTGACCACTTTGGGTGGGGAAGGGAATGCGAGTAATCCTACGTTACATGCAAGAATCCAAGTGTTATAAGAAGCATAAAGACTACTAAGATGGTTGTATGCCCCTGATCTGTTCTCAGAGTAATAAAATGGTTGCTTTGGTAAATTTTGTCCAGTTTATAGTTATATTTTTGACACTAGATTTGCCAATCATCTTATTCAGCCATATGATAAATTCCCTGAAAGTAGGGTTTTTAGTTGACCATGATAGAGTCCACTTGGGCAGAAGGGATGAGGTGGCAAAAGAAATAGGGGTGAAGGACTGAACAGAAGAACATGATCAGAAATTGCATGGTTGGAGAAACATTACCCATGGCTTATCCTACATGGGCAGCTAATTTTGGCTACTTAGACCATGGAGTTTGAAGGAGATTCCTAAATGATCCACGGCAAGGTGTGAATCAGGATGAAATTCATTGGAGCACTTCCTGAAATGAGAAGAACCTGAAATGACAGGAAGAGAGGGTTGAGGGTAAGATATTGTCCAGGACCTTTCATTAAACCAAGTAGGTACTCCTTCCTGCTCAAATGGCCCAATTTAATTAAATGGGAACCAGGGATCGGGATGATGGTCTTAGCAAAAATGAAGTGAGAAGGATATAAATAGGCTGCAGTTCATCCTGGAAAGCAGAGAAAGACTGCATTGCAAGGTAAATTTGGGGAAGCGGATTTGGCCCAATGGATAGAGCGTCTCCCTACCACATGGGAGGTCCATGGTTCAAACCCCGGGCCTCCTGACCCATGTGGAACTGGCCCATGCACAGTGCTGATGCATGCAAGGAGTGCTGTGCCATGCAGGGGTGTCCCCCAGGTAGGGGAACCCCATGCGCAAGGTATGCACCCTGTAAGGGGAGCCGCCCAGTGCGAAAGAAAGTGCAGCCTGACCAAAAATGGCACCACACACACGGAGAGCTGACACAACAAGATGACGCAACAAAAAGAACCAGATTCCCGGTGCCGCTGATAAGGGTAGAAGCAGTCACAGAAGAACACACAATGAATGGACACAGAGAGCAGACAACTGGGGAGGAGGGGAAAGAAGGGGAGAGAAATAAATAAATAAATAAATAAATAAATAAATAAATAAATCTTAAAAAAAAAAAAGGTAAATTTGTAGCCTAAGAGGCTGAATTCAGTGTAATAGAATGAATTTTGAATGTTCTATTTCAAAAGTCTTTATCTAAAGGAAGTGCTGAGATTCTGCTCAGGGCAAGGATTGTGGAGTTTATGGTATATAACCTTCACTGACAGTCAATAGTGCATAAACCTGGTGTTTAAACCACAAATTCAAATGGTGTCCTGTTAAGGCTGGAGGTTATGGTGATTACTGGTCATTTATGAGATGGATGGATGCTTATTAGAATCATGTTCATAACAGGGTAATGGAAACAATCAAATCCTCCTCATCTCTTGTCTGAACGCACACCAACTCTTCTGAGATGGTCCAGGACACATAACAGATATCCTTACAGGGGCAGGGATGACACAACTACTTACCTAGTGGCCATCACCTACTAGTAAGCACACCAGCTGGAAAATAAAGCTACCTGTGTCTTATTCTTAAATCTCACTTCTTATACATGCAGTAAAGATTATAATGCACCTGGAGCTGTCTAAGGATTAAGTTTTGAGAAAGGGAATATATAATAAAAATAATAAAATTGTTGGGATGAAATGATTAATAGAAACCTCAAAAGGGGATCTGCAGAAATCCAGACAATATAGGCAGGACTGACAGCTCAGGAATTTGGGACCCTACTTTGGAATTTATGCTCCACAGTGTGAAAGAGTTGGACTCATTTGTGGTTTCCCTATACATGGTTCTTCTGCCCCTTCTATTTGAACTTATTTCTAATACTAGAGTTGATAGGTTTATGTCCAAGAGACTTAGATGTTTGGGCTTTCCATGTACCAGGCCCTGAACCTCAACAAAGTTGCAACACCTACTTTCCAGTTCATTGGACTCACCTGGGACAAAAAACAAGGAGATGATGATGGACAATGACCATCCCAAGGAACAGAGAGAGTCTACAACTGCAAGCAAGATAGTCTCATCTATCTGCCCATGGGATCTAAGCACCCTCTCAATTAGAGGGAGTGGGGCCATCACCATTCTAGAATCCTCAGTATTGGGGCAGAAATGATGTACTAGAGTAGACTTAGTATTATTCTACTATAGACTTATTGTTATTCTAGCAATGCAAGAAATTTTATCATTGATGTGGAGGCAGTGGCAACCAGAGGTTCTTAGGAGAGGGAGAGGGGAAAAATAGGCATAATAAGGGGAATTTTTGGAAAATTGGAATTGTCCTTACTGAGGCTCCAATGACAGATACAGGCCATTATATACCTTGTCATAACTTACAAAGTTGTGTGGGGTATATGGGAATCCCCTACATTTTTATGTAATATTTATGTAATTTAAGTATCTTTAAAAAATAAGTTTAAAAAAAGTATTAAAAAAAAACCCTCAAAGTACCAGCAACTTTATTTTTAAACAGCACCTCCAGAAAAGCTTTTAATTTTGTTTTAAAAATTCGGTACGGACATACATACAATCTAAAATGTAATTTAAAATTATGGTATATTTCAAAAATTTTTAATGTTAAGTATATATTACTTATGTAATAAAAAGATTTATTTAAATATTAGTAATCCTTGAATTTTACAAATGTAATGTCAAATGAAAGAGGGAAGACACAAAATAGTACATATTGTATGATTATATTTAAATAAAGTAAAAAACTGTGCAAGATTATTTTATGCTGTTAGGAATCAGAGTAGTGGTTTTGCTTGGAGCTGTGGGGGTTTTAAGTGCCTGGAAGGAAGCTTGAAGTTGGTATCTAGGGGTACTGGTCATTTAATGTTTCTTTATCTGTATAATGCAATTAGATATTATATTTCAATTAAAAAAATTTTTTTAAGATTTATTTTATTTATTTCTCTCCCCTTCCCTCCCATTGTCTTGCTCTCTGTGTCCATTCGCTGTGTGTTCTTCTGTGTCTGCCTGCATTCTTGTCATGCTGCACTGGGAAACTGTTGCTTTTTTTGTTGCGTCATCTTGCTGTGTCAGCTGTGTGTGCAGTGCCACTCCTGCCCAGGCTGTGCTTTTTTTCTTGTGGGGTGGCTCTCCTTGCGGGGTGCATTCCTTACATGTGGGGCACCCCTACATGGATGACACCCCAGCATGACACAGCACTCCTTGTGTGTGGCAGCAGTGCGCTTGGGCCAGCTCACCACACGAGTCAGGAGGCCCTGGGTATCAAACCCTGGGCCCTCCATATGGTAGGCAGACACTCTATCAGTTGAGCCACAACAGCTTCCCATTAATAAAATATTTTTGAAGTCTGCATCCTCAGTACTTGAGGTTGCATTTATAATTCAAAGGAATGAAAAAGTGAAAACCTGTTAAACGTGTAAGACCCTATATTTTCTGTTATTGTCACTCACATTGAAAAACAGACCATACAGACCATTTTCACTGTTCAGTTAAATTCAAGAGTTGAGATATAGCATCATCCTATATTTTTCTTAATTCTTGGACATATGTGAAAATACCATGTCTTGTTAAAAGTATTGGCATAAAGGTGGCCATTTGAATAGAATTTTGCTTTCTTTTATTAATTATAATTCACCCCAGGGCTGATTTCAGTCAAGGAAATATTTAACACCCCAATGACATTAAAGACAAGAATATTCCAAAGGTTAACCAATGAGTCACCCAGAGAAGGTTGAACAGCCATCATGCTGACTAGTTCAAGAGCTAATGGGTCTTGAAGTGGTAATTTGTAATACTGCTTGATTTATAACAACCTGATGGGACACAGCTATTCTGGGTCCTGATGATGAAAATCTGAAGCAGCGGGCTGAACTTTCAAAATGGAAAGACTTTTATAGTGCCAGAGTGATTAAAGCCTAGTTATGCTGGTTACGTTACCTGGAAAGTCTCTCAGCTCTTCTTTAGTTTTACAGACTTTACAAGACCTAACACAACCTCCACTCCCAGCTCACCTCAGCCAAGATCACTCTAGTCAACACCGACACTTCCTTCTGTAAACTGTTGTGGACCTTACAGTTCATATCACACACTATCTCACTTAATTCTTCACTAATTATACCGTGAATGTGTACCTTATTTCCAAACTTGGAGATAAGCTAATTAAGGGAATTTTTTCCCCTGTATCCCCCTCCACCAGGGTTATCAGGGGAGCATAATGTTAGCCACCAACCTTAAATAGAAGTTAATTGGTGCAAAATGATGACAGATCCACATTAGGTGATGTTGACATAAGAGTTGATTCTACAGTTCTTTGTACTTTATTTTTAAAAATCTTTTTGTCTTAATTTTTTTAATATTACATTAAAAAAAATGAGGTCCCCATATACCCCTACCCCCCCTTCACTCCCCCCATAAAAACAATCCTCCCCCCATAACAACAATCTCTTCCATTATCATGAGACATTCATTGCATTTGATGAATACATCTCTGAGTACCGCTGCACCTCATGGACAAAAAAATATGGAACACTTCACGAATTTGCGTGTCATCCTTGCGCAGGGGCCATGCTAATCTTCTCTGTATCGTTACAATTTTAGTATATGTGCTGCCAAAGTGAGCACTATTCTTTCTACTTTAGCATGTGATTAAAAATTTCCTTGTTATCAAGGTTGCCAGCTTCAGCACATAAAAAAAATAAAAATTTGAATTTCTGAAAAAAATGAATAATTTCTTTTATATGCAAAGAATATTATTATAATATTGCATAAAATATCTTATATCATTGTAATCTAATAACATAAAAACTATGATTATTCATATTTTAATGGTTTCTAATATTATATTTTCTGTTATTTTATTATATGCTCCCATGGAACATAATTATTTAAAAATTATTCATTATTTATCAGAAATTCAAATTAAACTGGATGCCCTGTATTTTATCCTGCAACCAGAATTGCTAGAAAGTTAAACACATCAGGGGGAAAGAACCGGATTGTAGAACCAGTGCAGTGTCTCCCAGAGTGTTCTGGTGTCAATTGCATCAGAATCCCCTGTGGAGCCTGTTAAAAAGGGACCTCCCCGTGGTCCCCAACCCCCATGTGCCAAATGAGCATTTCTGCTGGGGGGTCCCTCCCTTTGTAATTAGGGCTCCAGGTGATTCTGGTTCTGCTACTCCTGTTGTCTATGATACTTCTGGTTTTTCTGATCTGTTCTTTTACTTATAAAGGCATTATCTGAGCAACTTCTACTGTTGTTTTTAGATCAGGGACCTGCCTTAAGAGGTATTAATATTCCTTCTCAATGACTTACCTCTCATTAAAGAGTAAAAATCAAATACTGTCACAAATATTTTACTAGCCTTTTGTAGTTTAGGTTCTCTTGAATGTTCATCCAGTGGCCCAGCATTTTAGTCACTGATGCACATTCTACTAATTTATGTTCATTACTACAGAGAAAATTGTAGTTGGCAATTTTACAGCTCCCTGGAGTATGTTAAGGTAAGGGCTTCCAAGGCAACCAGCCGCCCTGGCCTGATTTAGACAGTTCCTGTTTTAGCACTGTTAAGTAAAATAAAATGGCCACCCTGCGTTAGGCATTGCTGGCAGAACACCCTTTTCCAAAGGACAAAATCAAATGACGAACAAGGGCTTGAGGAGAAAACAGAACACACCCTACAGGGTCACCTGGTGATAAAACTAGTTTCAGTCTGGTAGCAAGAGCTTATCAGAATGGACAAGCACACCATGCAAATGAATGTATATCTGCTCCTCACTTTTTAAGACACTCTCCCCCATGTAGAATGAAAACTTAACTGTTAGCCAATCAGAACATTTCCTCACTTGCTTCAAGATTTGTCCTGTATGAGCTTCCCCCTTTCACCCCCTTGGTGGAGCTCCCTTCTACTTTCTGAATGGGAAGCTGTCCACAATTCATGAATCACTCAATAAAGCTGTGAGATCCTAAATTGCATGACAAGTTTTCTTTTATCACTTTGGTGATGAGGACAGGATCTGAAGGTGACTAGTGGTGGCTCTGGAGACTGTGAGAAAGACAGGCAAATGTGCCATGAACCCTTTGACTTCTCTGTCCTCCCTGCCATCCCCAAGTGTTAAGGGTGAGTGCCTCTCAGATTCCAGCTCTGTTTTCTTTGTGTTTGAGCATCAGATCTCACTGGGTTTTAGTCTAAAGGTTAGCAAGTCATTCTTGTTGATGAGAAGGCTCAAATTTTGAGTCCACAGTTCCTAGCTTTTTAGTTCATAACTTTTTCATTCACTACTGCTGCTTTTTTTGTCCTTGCATAAAGTAAAAAGTGCTTTGCCCAAAAACTATAAAATAGGATTGTGTAAGACAGTAAAACTTCATGTAAAACATGATAGAGCATATAGAAGCACATATAGAAATATAAATACAAATGTACTAGAGAGAAGGAAAAAGAATAGCAGCTATGTACAGCAGGGGAAACAGATTGAGAGGTGATGAATTTGTTTTTTCATTTATTATCATTATTATTATTATTATCGGTATCATCATTGGAACAATCAAAGTGCTCTAAGAATGATTGAAGTGACGAAGACACAAATATGTGAGTATACTGAATACCATGATTGTACACTTTGGATAGGCTTATGCTTTATTAATAAGTATCAATAAAATTGATTTGCTAAAAAACAAACAATGAGATACCACTATTCACCTATTAGAATGACTAATATCCAAAACACTGACAACACAAAATGCTGGTACATATTGGAGAGATGAGAGCAACATGTGCTTCATTCATTGCTTGTGAGAATTTCAAATGATATAGCTATTTTGTTTTTTCTGTTTGTGTGTGTGTGTTTATTTATTTCTCCCTACCCTCTCATTGTTTGCACTTCTTATGTTTGTTTGTCTTCCTGTTTCTTTGGGAGACACTGGGAACTGAAACCAGGACCTCAGATGTGGGAGGGAGACACCTAATCACTTGAGCCACCTCCACTCCCTGCTTTGTTGTGTTCTCACTATGTTTCTTCCCATGTGTTTATTGTTGCATCACCTTGTTGCATTAGATTGCCACACCTGCCCATCACATCAGCTTGCTGTATTGCCCATTCCCTTTTTTAGGGGATACTGGGAACCTCTACTTCCTGCTTTTGTTGTATCTCCTGTTATGTTTTTCTTCTTGTGTCTCTTGTGTCATCTTGTTGCATCATCTTGCTGCACCAGCCCATCGTGCCAGCTCCCTGTCTTCTTTAAGGCATATTGGGAATTGAACCAGGGACCTTCTATGTGGTAGGCAGAAGCTCAATTGTTTGAGCCACATCCATTTCTTGGTACAGTCATTTTGGAAGACAATTTTGCAGTTTCTTACAAAGCAATACATAGACTTACTGTATGACACAGTAATTGTGCTCCTAGGTGTTTACCAAAACAATCTGAAAAGGTAGGTCCATACAAAAATTTGCATATAAATTCTTATAGTGCTTTATTTATAATTTCCAAAAATTGGAATCGTCCAAGCTGTTCTTCAATAGGTTAACTGCTACACGAACCGTGGTACATCTACACAACGAAGTATTATTCACCAATTAAAAGAAATGAGCTAACAAGTCACAAAAATTCATGGAAGAACCTAAAATACAGGTTGCTACTGAAAGAAGCCACTCTATGAATGCCACAGAATGTATGATTCTAACTATATGACATCTGAAAAAGACAAAACTATACAGACGATAAAAAGATCAGTAATTTCCAGGGGTTCAGAGGCAGAGTAGGGATGAAAAAGTGAAGCACAACTGATTTTAGGGGGCAGAAATATTATTCTATACTGTAATGCCAGGAATAACTGGTGCATAATATCATTAATTGTCAAAACCCATAAAATTATACGACGCAAAGCTTGAAACTTAATGGACTAACAACTTTAGTTACTAATACTGCATCAATATTGATTCATCAATTGTAGCAAATGTATGACACTAATGTAAGATGTTGATAATAGGGGAAACTGAATGGCAGGTAGAAGGTATATAGGAACTCTGTATAATTACCCATTTTTCAGTAAATTACAACTGTTCTAAAAATAAAGTCTATTAATTTTTTAAAAAGTGCCTTTTTTAGGTTAACGGGTCAATCTTATTGACAGATAGGCTCAAATTTTGAGTCTGAGTCCCTAGTCTTTGGTTCATTCTGCTTTCAGAGTTCTCTCTAACCCATCTCTGGGAGAAAGTCTGCACCCCAGTAGTGAATCCCTGGCATGGTTTTAGTAAGTTAAGCTGGGCAATATTAAAGACTTAGGATAAGTTGAAAAAATATTCAAGAGTTGTATAAAAATAATAACAGGCAAGAGAGAAAGTGTCCATTAGAGTAAATTCATGAACATCAGATGCCAAGACATCAGCAAAAAATTACAAGCCATACTAGGATACAAGAAGAGATGACCCAGCCAAAGGAAAAAAAACAAATATCCTGAAGAGATTCAGGATTTAAGACAATTAATGATAATCACACACCTCTCCTAAGTCAATTTAAGCATTTAAAGAATATATGATCATAGAGATAAAGGAGATTAACAAGACCCTGGGTGATAAAGAATATTTGGAAAGATCTGCAAAGATAAGTAACTGACCTTATGGGAAAGACATGATGGATGAAATTAAAAATAATTAGAGGCACATAAGAACAGATTTGAACTGCTTGAAGATAGAGTTAGTGGTTTTGAAGATAAAACATCTGAAAAGGAAAAGACAGGAGAAGAGAATGGAAAAAATAGAACAGGGTCTCAGGGAAGTGAATGACAACATGAAATGCAAAAACATATGCATTATCCACATTCCAGAAGGAAAAGAAATGGAAATGAGGCAGAAAGAATATTTGAGGAAATGACTGAAAATTTCCCTGCCCTTATGAAAGACATAAATATGAACGTCCAAGAAGTCTAATTCACCCCAAACATAATAAACCAAAGAGACCTACCCTGAGGCATCTACTATTCAGAATGACAAATATCACAGATAAAGAGAAGATTTTGAAAGCAGAAAGAGAAAAGCAAAGCATCACATACAAGGGAAACTCAATAAGATTAAGCACTGACCTCTCATCAGAAACCATGGAGAAGAGAAGAAAGTGTAGTCAAGGTATTGAAAGAGAAAAATTGCTAACCAAGAATTCTGTATCTGGTAAAGCTGTCCTTCAAAAATCAAGGGAAGTACAAAGTCTCCACAGGAAAACAAAAATTGATAGAATATGTTACCAGAAGACCAGAATAACAAAAGATACTAAAGGGACTGCTGTAGCCTGAAAGGGAAAAAAGAGGGTTAGAGATGTGGAGAAGAGTGTAGAAATGAAGAATATTTGAAATAGTAAAAAAATGGACGATAGTATGACGCAATGACAGAAAGTCAAGGTCAAAATGGATGAAGTAATGCCTTTATAGTTATAACAGGGAATGTCAATGGCTTGAACTCTGCAATAAAAAAAAAAACCAAAAAACAGACTGACTGGATTGAAAAATATGCCCCACAAATATTGTCTACAAGAGACTCACCTCAGATGTAAGGAAACAACCAGTTTAAAAGTGAAAAGCTGGAAAAAAATTATTCCATGAAAATATTATAGAAACCAAAGAAGAGGTGGAGTAGTAATACTAATATCAGACCAAATAAATTTTAAATGCCAAACTGTTCTAAGGGATGAGGAAGGTCATTATACATAAATTAAAGGGGCAATTCAACAAGAAGAAATAACTATTCTAAATATTTATGCACCTAAACTCAGTGCCCCAAGATACATGAGTCACACACTGGCAAAGCTGAGAAATAAATGTATTTACAATAGTAATTGGAGACTTCAATACACCACTCTCAGTATTGGACAGAACATCTGGACAGAGAATAAATAAATAAACAGAGCACTTGAATAATAAGATAAATGAACTAGACCTAACAGACGTCTATGGAGCACTGCACCCCAAAACAGCAGGCTATATATTATATCCCTTTTTTATTTTTATTTTTTTTTTTAAGATTTATTTATTTATTTATTTATTTAATCCCCCCCCCGTTGTCTGTTCTTGGTGTCTATTTGCTGCGTCTTGTTTCTTTGTCCGCTTCTGTTGTCATCAGCGGCACGGGAAGTGTGGGCGGCGCCATTCCTGGGCAGGCTGCACTTTCTTTTTTTTTCACGCTGGGCGGCTCTCCTCATGGGCGCACTCCTTGCGCGTGGGACTCCCCCACGCGGGGGACACCCTTGCGTGGCAGGGCACTCCTTGTGCGCATCAGCACTGCACATGGGCCAGCTCCACACGGGTCAAGGAGGCCCGGGGTTTGAACCGCGGACCTCCCATATGGTAGACGGACGCCCTAACCACTGGGCCAAAGTCCGTTTCCCTATATCCCTTTTTTAAAAAATTTCTCTCCCCTCCCACCCCCCCCCCAATATATGCTTTCTGTGTCCATTCACTGTGTGTTCTTCTGTGTCCGCTTGCATTCTTGTCAGTGGCACCAGGAATCTGTGTCTCTTTTTGTTGCATCATCTTGCTGCAACAGCTCTCCATGTGTGTGGCACCACTCCTGGGCAGGCTGCACTTTTTCACACAGGGCAGCTCTCCTTACAGGGTGCACTCCTTGTGCGTGCGGCTTCCCTATGCAGGGGACACTCTTGCATGGCAAGGCACTCCTTGTGCACATCAACACTGCTCTTGGGCCAGCTCACCACATGGGTCAGGAGGCCCTGGGTTTGAACATAGCACCTTCCATGTGGTAAGCAGATGTTCTATCTGCTTCCCTATAATACATTCTTTTCAAGTGCTCATGATTCCTTCTCCAAGAAAGACCATATGTTGGGTCACAAGACAAATCTCAGTAAATTTTAAAAGACTGAAATTATACAAAACACTTTCTCTAATCATAATGGAATAGTGCTGGAAATCAATAATGGACAGAAAAGGGAAAATTCATAAATATATGGAGATTAAACAACATACTCTTAAACAACCAGTGGGTCAAAGAAGAAACTACAAGAGAATTCAGCAAATACCTTGAGATGAATGAAAACAAGAACAAAACATATCAAAACCTATGGGAAAATGCAAAGGCAATGCCGAGAGGGAAATTTATAGGGAAATTTACTTCTAATAAAAAAGAAGAAAGAGCTAAAATTGGTGAGTTAACTGCACATCTGCAAGAACTAGAAAAGGAAGAACAAACTAATCCCAAACCAATCAGAAGAAAGAAACAGTTAAGTTCAGAACAGAAATCAAAGCAATCAAGAACAAAAAAACAATAGAGAGAATCAACAATACCAAAAGTTGGTTCTTTGAGAAGATCAACAAAATCCACAGACCCTTAGCTAGACTAACAAAGAAAAAAAGAGAGAAGATACATATAAATAAAGTCAGACATGAGAGGAGGGACATTACCACTATCCCCTTAGAAATAAGGTGTCTTAAGAGGATACAATGAAAACTGTAAGCCAAAAAACTAGAAAATGTAGATGAGATGGACAAATCCCTGGAAACACATGAACTTCCTACACTGACTTTAGAAGAAATAGAAGACCTCAACAAACCAATCACAAGTGAAGATATTGAAATAGTCATCAAAAACCTTCCAAAGATGAAAAGCCTAGGACCAGATGGCTCCACAGGTGAATTCCACCAATCATTCAGAGATGAACTAATGCTGATCTTTGTCAAGCTCTTCCAAAAAACTGAAGAGGAAAGAGTACTGTCAAACTCATTCTATGAAGCCAACATCACCCTAATACCAAAAACAGACAATGATACTATGAAGAAGGAAAATTACAGACCAATATCTCTCATGAACATAAGACACAAATATCCTCAACAAAACACTTGCAAAGAGAATCCAAAAGCACATAAAAAGAATTATACACCACGATCAAGTGGATTTTATACCAGGTATGCAAGGGTGGTTCAACACAAGAAAATCATTTAGTACAATAAACCACATTGATAAAGTGAAGAAGAAAAATCACCTGATCCTCTCAATTGATGCAGAAAAGGCATTTGAAAAATGTAGCATTGTTTTTTTGATAAAAAAAAAACACTCCAAAAGAAAGGAATAGAAGGAAGCTTTCCCAATATGGTAAAGTGCATACATGAAAAACCTAGAGCTAGCATTGTATTCAATGGTGAAAGACTGAAAGATTCCCCACTGAGATGAGGAACAAGATAAGGATGCCCAGTCTCACCATTATTATTCAATATTGTGCTACAATTTCTAGCTAGAGCAATTAGGTTAGACAAAGAAATAAAAGGTACCCAAATAAGAAAGGAAGAAATAAAACTTTCACTATTCACTGATGGCATGATCTTATATCTAGAAAATCTGTAAAAATCCACAACAAACCTACTATGTCTGATAGACAAGTTCAGCATAGCAGTGGCACGTAAGATTAATATGCAAAAATCAATAGTGTTTCTATAATCTACTAATGTGCAATCTGAGAAGGAAATCAGAAAAAAAATCCATTTATAATAGTGACTAAAAGAATCAAATATTTAGGAATAAACGTAACTGAAGACACAAAGGAACTATATTCAGATTACAAAACATTGCTATAAGAAACTGAAGAAGACTTAAATAAATGGAAGGACATGCCATGTTCATGGACTGGAAGATGGAATATTGTTAAAACATCAGTTCTACCCAAACTGATTTACAGATTCAATGCAATCCCAATAAAAATCTCAACAGCCTTTTTTTCCAGAAATGGAAAGCCAATTATCATACTTATTTGGAAGGGTAAGGGTACCTGAATAAACAAAAAATGTCTTAAAAAAGAACAAAGTTGGAGGACTCTTACTTCCCAACTTTAAAGCATATTACTTAGCTACAGTGGTAAAAACAGCATGGGATTGACATAAAGATAGATAGATGGATCAGTGGAACTGAATTGGGAACTCAGAAACAGACCCTCACATCTAAGTTAAAGTGGTTTTGGACAAGCTATTAAGCCCACCCAGCTGATCCAGAACAGTTGACTCAAAAAATGTTGCTGGAAGAACTGGATATCTATATCCAAAAGAAAGAAAGAGGTCCCATATCTCACACTTTATATAAAAATTAACTCAAAATGGATCAAAGACCTAATTATAAAAGCTATCACCATAAAATTCCTAGAAGAAAATGTAGGAAAACATCTTCAAGATCTTGTGATAGGCAGTACTTTCTTGAACCTTATGCCCAAAGTACAAGCAACGAAAGAAAAAACAGAATAATGGGACCTTCTCAAAAGTAAACACTTAGGTTTTTCAAAAGACTTTGTCAAGAAAGCAAGAAGTCAGCCTAATCAATGGTACAAAATATTTGGAAACCACATATCGAATAAAGGTTTGATATTCTTATTATATAAAGAGATCATACAACTCAATGATAAAAAGGCAAGCTACCCAATTTAAAAATGGGCAAAAGACTTGAACTGACATTACTCCAAAGACGACATACAAATAAACAAAAAGCACCCCCCAAAATGCTCAAACTCACTATTAGGGAAATGCAGATAAAAAATACAATAAAATACCATTTCACACCTTATAGAACGGCTACTATTTAAAACAAAAACAAAAACATAAAACTTCAAGTGCTGGAAAGGAAGTGAGAAAAAAGAATACTCCTTCACTGTTGATGGGAATGGAGAATGGTGCAGCCTCTGTGGATGACAGTTTAGCAATACCTCAAGAAGCTGAATGTAGGACTTTGTATGATCCAGCAATCCCGCTACCAGATATACCTTCAAAAGAACTGAAAGCAAGGATGTAAACTTGACGTTTGCACACTGATGTTCATGGCAGCTTTATCTACAATTGCTAAAATATTGAACCAACCACTAGCGCCTATCAACTGACAAATGGACAACAAAATGTGGCATAAGCTGATGATCATAAAAATCCATGAAGAAAATGAGAGTCACTGAGTGTACACTTTGAATGGATTGTACAAAGCTTGGCACTGTATAACACAAGGAATCCAATGGTGGATGATGGACTGTATGTAACAAGACAAATAAGGGAATGTTTTCTCCTGAACAACAACAAACATAAAATACTAATATAGGGTATTAATAATTGAGTGGGTTAGGGGGAAATACAACCAATGTAAGTTTTGGGCTATAGTTCATAGTAATATTTTGACAATGCTCTTTCATAGTTTCTTTTTTTTTTTTTTTTTTTGGTCTTTGAATGGTTTTGTTTTGTTTTGTTTTTTTTAATTGACTTTGTAATAATATTACATTAAAAAATATATATATATATGAGGTCCCATTCAACCCCACCACCCCCACCCCACCTCTTCCCCCCCCAGCAACACTCATTCCCATCATCATGACACATCCATTGCATTTGGTAAGTACATCTTTGGGCACCTCTGCACCTCATGGTCAATGGTTCACATCATGGCCCATACTCTCCCCCATTCCATCCAGTGGGCCCTGTGAGGATTTACAATGTCCAGTGATTGCCCCTGAAGCACCATCCAGGGCAGCTCCATGTCCTAAAGATGCCTCCACCTCTCATCTCTTCCTGCCTTTCCCCATACCCATCAGCCACCATGTCCACTTTTCCCAATCCAATGCCACCTTTTCTATGTGGACATTGGATTGGTTGTGTCCATTGCACCTCTCTTTCATAGTTTCTAACAAATGTTTCACAACAATGCAAGTTGTTCATAGTAGGAAGATGTATGGGAAACTTGTATGGTTATAAGTATGATTGTTTTGTAAATTCACAAATTTTACTATGTATTTTTTGTTTATGTATGTTCATGTATAAATGATATACTTAAATAAAATTTTATTTTAAAAAGCTCATGTGAAATATGAATATGGATAATATTGCATATATAAGACTTTTTCTTTGAAACTGGATAAATGTACATTAATAAGATATTAATATCAGGCAAAAGTACAACCAAAGGAAAACATAGACTGTACTATATAGTAATATATTAATAATCTTCCTTTAAAGGTAAAAAAAGGAACTACATTAAGTGAAAGGAATTAGACAAAAAGCACTACATATTGTTTAACTCCATCTATACAAAACATAAATACAAATAAATTAGAAAGACAGAATCAGAAAAATGTAGCTATGTAAGTAGGGAAAGGAGCAAAATTGAGAGGTGATTATTAAGGGGTAGAGGTTTCTATGTTCGTTGGTTTTTTGTTTATTTGTATTATTACTGCAACAATGAAAATGCTGTAATAATAAATGAAGTGTTGAATACACACTATGTGATTATACCAAATACCATTGATTGAACATTTTGGATGGGCTGTATGCTTTATTAATATGTATCAATAAAATTGACTTTTTAAAAATCACAATGAAAAATAAAAGAATATCTTTATTGATATTTATATTGACCTTATCATTCTTTACTATTTTATAGAACTAGTCTTCCCACTTTTAAAAGAACTAAGATTTTCTTGTTCTTTCTTTTTTAAAAAAATTCATGCTAACTCATGCTCAGTCTTTAAATCTTTTATTTTCACTTTGGTTAAATAGGGAACTAAATATTGTTTCAAGTGATTCATTTTCCTACTGAACAAAATGTGCATTTTGACATTTTGCCTTTTCAAAATCAAACTCTAAATGACATCTTATTGATATCAAACTGTCTTTGGAGTTTTCCAGAGGACCACTACAAAATCACAAAGGATATGTTCTTTCACCTTGTAACAAGTACGATGCTAGAAATAATTAGGTTTAATTAATATGTGATTAGTTGCATGGGAAATATTGTCAGATTAAACAGGATCTTCAGATTGAAGGAAAACGATACCAAATAGAAACTGAGATTTTCAGAAAAAAATTAATATTCCTTAAAATAATAAATACAAAAGAGATTTTTCTTGTTCATTTCTTTGTTTCTGGTGAACAGTAGGTCTTTAAATTTTAATTTTGACAGTTTAAGTAAAAAAGAATACCAAATATTGTAGAATTTATAATATCTTTAGAAGTGAATCACATCAAGTAAATAGCATAAAGGATGGGAAAGAGTCCTATTCAATGAGTAAAGGGCCAAGAATAATAAAGACAATTTTGAAGAAGGAGAAATGGGGAACCCATCAGATACGAGGTAAAAGACTGTGAAAGGAAAATCAAAGTGACCTTTCATTAGATTTCTTTAGGGTTTTTGATAGGATTATGACAGTGAGGTGTGACCCATGTTGAGTCTCTAACTCTTACTGGAATCTTACATATACTGAGAACTGAAAGTAGAAACAAAGATGGTTTGGCAATTCCTCAGGAAGCTAACTACAGAACTGCCGTAGGATCCAGCAATCCCACTGCTGGATTTATACCTAGAAGAATTGAAAGCAAGGAGATGAACACATATATGCACACCAATGTTCACAGTGGCATTATTAACTATTGCCAAAATTTGGGAGCAACCCAAGTGTCCATCAACAGAAGAATGGATAAGCAAATTGTGATGCCTACGTACAATGAAATATTACTCAGCTGTAGGAAGGAATGAAGTATTGACACACACGACAACAGGGATGAATCTTGAAGACCTTATGTTGAGTGAAGGAATCCAGGCACTAAAGGACAAATATTGCATGACCTCACTGATATCGCCTAAGCATATTGAACAGACTCACGGAACTAGGGTCTCAAAGAGAGATTATCAGGACACAGACAGGAAGTTTTTTTTTTTTTTTTTTTTTTAATTTTTTTATTTTTTATTGACTTTGTAAACAGACAGGAAGTTGATTGTTGGTGAGCCAATGCTCAATATGGGCAAAATCCATGATGAGGTGGGAGGGGTGGTTTGGGTGTGATGGTTGGTGCATGGATGTGTGCGGAATCGATGGTGCTGAAATGTGAGGGTAAGCAGGTGGGGGGTGGGTTGGACTTTCAATGGAACTGAGGGGAGGGCTGGAGGAAGAAACAGGTGAACTCTGGAGTTTCAGGTTTCAGTGAGTGGAGACCCATATAATAAACAAGAAAATATTAAATTCTTATCCTGTGCAGTCCTGCTACATTCTCAAATAGAGGGCTAGAATCTCTTGAGTACATATACAGTGCCTAATAAAATAAAACAGACCAGTATGTCAAGCCCTCAATATTAATGCATGTAACTATGAAACAACTTCTTCAAAATTGAAACTTAGTGTTTATCCTAGGTTCTAAGGGGAGGGGGAGGAAAGAAGAGGTGGAACATAGGGCATTTTTAGGACATTGGAATTATTCTGCATGATTTTGCAATGATGGATCCAGACCATTATATTTCAACGTTTGAGAGTCATCTATAGAACTCTGGTTTCTTCTCCTTGGGGCCTGGTGGAGAGGCAGTCCCACCCTTTCCAAGGGCTTGCCCAGTGGCCATGTCATCAGCTCCACTTTTATCAAGCATTTGGATCACCACTAAACTCTAGGTTCCACGCTCTAAGAATATGGGGGTCACTGCCACACTCCCCAGTCTATGGAGCATAGGATCAACCCTCTTATCACAGTGGGGTGGCAGACAAACTCTTCCTGAACAACAGGGTGGAAGGCCAGCCTTCTTCAAGCTCTGGGTCTTACTTATCCTTTCCGCACACCTGGTGGGGTCCCTCTCTTGACCCAAGAAGATATTTGAAGTCCAGACTTCAGCTTCCATGGTCCTGCCTTTGAAGCTATCTTTCCTTCAATCAGTCCCTTTTATATCCCTTTTAGTTCAAGTTGGCAGTGGTTATGTTCACACAGGTCTCATAAGAAATTTACAAGTCTCACATGCAGGAAACAGGGTCCAAGCCATCAGACAGTAAGACCTTTAACAGATCCTGGATAACTGAATTTCTAATCCTGACTAACAGTGAAATGACTGGCTGGTTCCATGTTCATACAAATCCTCACATGGGGAACTATTCTCTGGGACTCATTTTCTAGAATCTCAGAATATCCAAACTATCAATTTCTAGTTTCTTTGTGCCCAAAATTTCAGTTTTCAGGTTACGCCTTTCCTCTTGCATCTAGGATGGTGATTATTTCCAGAGGTTTTCTCAATGTACTTTGCCCAGATCCTACAGAGAAATCACTATCTATGGCACCTATAGCCTTACAAAATATATTTCATAAGAAATAAGATATGAAAGTCAAATATCTTCTTGATCAGATGGCTCTTTCATCTATGGGCTGAAGAATGGATGTTATGTTAGTAGGTATGAAAACAACATTGATCTCTTTGTACATCTCCATCAGATCTCTTGGATGACCAGGTGCATTGCCAATGTGCAGAAACATTTTGAAAGAAGTATTTTTTCCCTGAGTAGGTCTCAACAGTGGGCTTACAATATTCAGTAAACCATGTTGTGAACAGATGTGCTGTCAACCAGGCATTGCTATACCATTACAGAGAAAAGAAAGCATATATATAGCAGAATTCTTAAGGTCTCTAGGATTTTAGGAATGTTAAGTGAACACTGGCTTCAATGTGAAGTCACCAGCGGCATTAGCCCCTAACAAGAGAGTCAGCCTGCCTTTTGAAGCTTTGAAGCCTGCCATTGGCTCCTCCTCTCTAGCTATGAAAGTCCTAGTGGCATCTTCTTTCAATATAAGGCTATTTTGTCTACACTGAAAATCTGTTGTTTAGGGCAGTTTCCTTCATCTTATCAAATCTTCTGGAAAACCTGTTGCAGCTTCTACATCAGTACTTGTTCTTTCACCTTGTACTTTTATGTTGTGAAGATGGCTCCTTTCCTTAAACCCATGAACCAAACTCTGCTAGCTTTAAATTTTCTTACCTCTATTACCCTTCAAAGACTTGAAGAGATTTAGGGCCTTGCTCTGTGCTCTGTATCAGTTTTTGGTTTAAGGGAATGTCGTGGCTGGTATCCTTTCAATATCAACAATAAGGCTGTTTTGCTTTCTTAGCATTCATATGTTCACTGCAACAGCACTTTTAATTTCCTTCAAGAACTTTTCCTTTGCATTCACATTTTGGCTATTTGACAAAAGGGGCCTAGCTTTCAGCCTATATTGCATTTCACATACCTTCCTCACTAAGCTTAATCATTTCTAGCTTTTGATTTGAAGTGAGAGATGTGTGACTCTTCCTTTCACTTGAACACTTAGAGGCCATTGTAAGGTGTTTTTTTTTTTTAAGATTTATTTTTTATTTATTTCTCTTCCCTCCCCCCTCCCCCACCAAGTTGTCTGTTCTCTGTGTCCATTTGCTGTGTGTTCTTCTGTGTCCACTTATATTCTTGTCAGCGGCACTGGGAATCTGAGTCTCTCTTCTTTGCGTCATCTTGCTGCGCCAGCTCTCTGTGTGTGCAGCCCCACTCCTGGGGAGGCTGCATTTTTTTCACACGGTGGCTCTCCTTACGGTTATTAATTGGTCGACTTACAAAATTGTTGTGTGTTATGGAATAGGGTGGCCCAAGGAAAGGGAAAGAGACAGGGAATGGCCCATTGGTGAAGTGGTTGGAACACACACATTTATTAAGGCCATCATCTTATATGGGAATAGTTTGTGGTGCCCTAAAAAATTACAGTAGTAACAACATAGACCATTGATTACATATCACCATAACAGATCTAATAATAAATGAAAAAGCTTGAAATATTGAGAGAATTACCAAAACTTCACAAAGTGAAACATGTTATTGGAAAAATGGTGCCAACATACTGCTTCACACAGGGTTGCCACTATCCTGCAATTTTTAAAAATGCAATATATGTGAAGCACAATAAAGCCAAACACACTAAAACAAGGTATACCTATATATGGCTCTCCAAAACTGAAAATATTTGCCAACCCCAATCAAAAAAACAAGAATGCATACTCTGGGGAGCAGATGTGACTCAAGTAGTTGAGCTCCTGCTTCCCACATAGTAGGTCCTGGATTAAGTTCCCTGTGCCTTAAAAAAACAAAAATGAGATTGTTTATGTGGGAAGAGTGGGGGATAGAAAGTGGGGTATGTGGAACCTCTTATTTTTTTTAATGTAAAATTATTTGTGGTTTATGTATCTTTAAAAAAAAGATAATTTATTTATTTAAATAAATATATAAATAAAAAGTAAACAGAAAAAAAACAAAAAACAAAGAAATGAAAAAACCAATTCAGGGGAGTCAATGTAATTGAGCCCTGACTTCCCACTCATGGATTCAATCCCCAGCCTGGAACCTCAATTAAAAAAATAAATAAACAAATAAATGAATGAATAAAAAAATAAATAAATTAGTCTTTTCATTGGAAAAAAAAGAGTGTATTCTAACTCCACATTCAGATTGCAGATTATAACAATACAATAAAACATAAATCTGCACATAATTTAATGCCTTAGACAAATATGAAAATTCACATCTGCTTATCTTATAGGTTTATTTCTTGCTTATGAGTTAGCTGCACAAAAATCTATTGCCCCTTTAATTTAGCTTTTATCTACAAAGTTCCTAGGAAAATCATTGCTACTGATTTAAATATTCTCTTACTGTACTAGTCATTCAAAAGGGGTGCTGATGCAAAGTACCAGAAATCTATTGGCTTTTATGAAAGGTATTTATTTGCTGTAAAAACTTGCAGTTAAGGCTGGAAAGAGTCCAACTGAAAGTTTCTTTCTCATCAAACTCTGTTGCCACGTGTTGAAGCAAGATGGTAGACAACGTCTGTGAGGGTTCACCCTTCCTTCTTCATCTCAAGGCTCCATGGTCCCAGCTTTTTCTGATCTCAGCTCTCAGGGCTTCTCAGCTGCTCTGTTCTCTTCAGCTGCAAACTATCATGCTCACCTCTCTTCCCAGGGTCTTTGCTGAGGCTTTGGAGTTCTCTCTTCCTCTGTGTTCTTCTCTGTGTATTTACTTCCATATGGGACTCAATGCTGAGTCGCATTCTAATGACATGGTTGAATGAAAGTCCTAACCTTGATTCAATAAAGTAAAAGTGAAACCTCTGAATTTAATGTGATATAAAGGGTATCACACCCAAAGGAACAGATCATTTTACAAACATAATATCTCTCTTTGGAATTCATAAATTATATCAAACCACCATATTCCACCCAATAAATTCCAAAAAAGATATTACAATATTCCAGAAACTTTAAAACAGTAACAATGCTAAGTTAAAAATCCTATCACAATCACTTTAAAGAAATACAGCTTGTCTTGGGGCAAAGTCCCCTCTGGGAGTAGACCTGTGAATCTTACAAAACAATTTATCTGCTGTCCAATATACAAAGGGACAAATGAGAGATAAACATTTGCATTACCAAAAGGAGAATTTTGGAGGGAAACATGAGTCATTGGTCCTCTATAGTTCCAAAAACCTGCAGGACTTACTTCATTAGATTTCACAGTCTGAGAGTCATTCTCAAATCATGATTTCTTCTCATCCTTGGGGCCTCGTGGGGACCCACCCCTTTCCATTGGCTTGCCCAATGACTGTTTTCTTACTTCTACTCTCATCAAGCATCTGAGGGGCAACGGAGTTCCAGACTTCACCCTCCAAGGACAATGTGGAGATGGCCACACCATCCATGATACCTGTGGTAGAGTCTCAGCCCCCTTAAGGACAGTGAGGTGAGAGCGACATTCTCCCTAATCTCAGGCATACAGGCCCAACCCTCTCAGAGCAATGACTTGATGACCTGGCCTTCCCTAATCTATGGGGGACAATTCCACTCCTCTAGACCTATGAGGTGTTGAACATAATCTCCCCAACCCTTGAGAAATGTGCTCCACCCTCTCTGTACCCTTGGGTGGCAAAACTCTCCCTGAGGGGGATACTTGAACATCCACCCTATTCAAATGATGGGGAAATTGACCCTCTCTATACACATGGGTGGGGTCTTTCTCTTGGCCCAAGGAGATGTCTTGATTCCAGACTCATCGTCAATGGTTTTCTTCCTAAACTCATTTTCCCTTTCATTTCTCCCCTCCATGTCCCTTTAAGACCAGGCTGACAGTGGTTTTGTTCATACAGTTCTCACAAAAAGCTTGATGGTTTAGCATGCAGGAAGCAGGGGCCCAAGCCATCAGACAGTGAGACTTTCCAATGTTTTTCCTAGATAACTGCATTTTCAATCCTGATTTACAAGTCCCATGTTTAGTTAAGTCCTCAAATGGGGCAATATCATCCGGGAGTTTGATTTCCAGAGACTTAGAATTTCCAGGTCAGTTTCTGGTTTCATTGTGCACAACAACTCAGTTCTCAGCTTCTCTCTCTCGTCTAGTATTTTATTATAAGCTGCAAGGAGAAGCCAAGTCACATTCTCCAAGTTTATTTTGGAAAGTTCTACAGCTAAGTGTCCAGGTTCACCATTTTCAAATTCTGCCTTCCATAAAAAATCAGGACTTAATCTTGATAAATTCTCAGCAAAGTTCAAACTCAGATCACCTTTCCTCCAGTTTCCAATAACAGTTTCAGCATGTACTTCTAAGTCCTCATAAAAGTTCTCTTTAGCGTCCATATTCCTACCAACAATCTCTTCAATGCAATCTAGGCCCTTTCAACCAAGCATCTCACAATTCCTACAAAAAATACCCCTTACCCATTTAAAAATAAAGTTCCAGTATTTTGGTATTTGCAAAACCACCACCCTGCTTCTCAGTACCAAACTCTGTGTTAGTCAGCAACGGGGTGCTAATGCAAACTACCAGAAATTTGTTGACTTTTATAAGGGGTACTTATTTGGGGAAAAACTTGCAGTAATAAGGCCCTGAAGAGTTCAACTCAAAGTTAAATGATAAATAAATAATATCAAACTGCCATACCTACCTACAAAATTGGAATACAAAAACTGAGTGCATCTGATGGCCAAATCTTAAATGTAAGTACATTAAAAGGTTAAGCAAATGAGCATTACATGAGTCAGTATAGTAAAAGCAGGAAGGTGAGATTATGACAGGCAATGAGAAAAAGAAAAGAAGAAACCACACCAAGTGTTAGATATTCTCATGACAAATAACACAAGAAAATACATATTAGATATCAGAGATTAGGTATTAGAGCAGGCAACATTTACTGAAAAACCCCACTGTATATGGGAGCATACTACATGTTATAGATCATTGAAAGACACTGTTCCTGTGTTTCTGTAGCTTTTCTTGAACCAAAAATTATCACCAAAAGTGCATGATTTAAGATTTAGAACTTAAGCAACTGCAAAAAGAACCTAAGAACTAATAAAATATATTTAAGTAATTCCAATGCTGTTTCACTTATCATCAATGTGTCTGGGTGTGCTATACAATTTAAAATTCTTTTACAGTTTATATTACTTGATGAATAACTTGTGAAAGACTCTTATTTTACAATTACTTCAATCACAGAATTCCTGGTATATTTCTTTGAACATATTAAATATTTCAAAAAATGTGGATCAGGTCAGCATAGAAATTAGTGAGAAACATTAAGAGAAGTCTTCAAAAATCTTCTTGGTCAAATGACAAGCTTGGCAAAAAGTTCTGACTTGGCTGGCAATTTGGCTACAGCAGCTTGACTTGTGTAATAACTGGACATGGTAAAAATGAACTGAAGCCTCCCAGTTCCTTATTTACTTTCCTGTATGATTAGGAGGAAGGGAGTACCTAAGAGAAAAACAATTGCCTCCCAGATGGTGTCGATTTTCAGGACAGCCAGAGCTCTGGGTCCATTGCTTCCAGGTGATCAATGTAATTCACCAATGGATCAATGTGAACTTTATCGCTACAGCTGCTCTGATAAGCTACCTTGCGTGAAATCCACTGGTTAGATGAAAAGTGAAGAAGCATGGCAAATGAAATTACCCGTTGAAGACTCAGCGTTGCTCAACTTTTTCCAGCAGATGCAGTTTATAACTTCAGTGCTATCAGCCACTGCAAGAGAAGCACCAGAGGGTAGAAAAGAGATTTGACATGGCTCGTGAAATTAGAATGTCATGATTGTATTCAGCCATCTTAAAAGACGACCATGTTCAATACACTGGAGGGGTAAATCCCTTATCAAACTCTCCTCCACCTTTAGGAATAATCTCTCTCCATACACCAGTACAAACTGCTTCTCTGCACATGTCAATGTTGTACACCACGTCAAAATGTGGTATTCAAATTTTACCTACCCTATCTCAAGGGTACTAATGATTCTTGTCTACTCTTCTCTCCTAAAAATGGAGTCATCAGGAAGTAAAGTACAAAAATCTCATGACTGCTACCATACAAAATCAGCCTTTACCTCCTAACTGGAAACAACGTAGTATCACCTCACCCATGGAAGACAGTCTCCCCCATCCTGGAAGACTTGGATTGGATGAGGACAAGATGGCTCCACAAAAAAAATCCTTGAAATATTAAGATTTTTGCAGTTCCAAGAGAGTTTTCCAGAGTTATTTTAATAGATATGAAAGACTGTGAACTGATACCTTTGGGAGACCCTCCAGTCGACTGTCCCTGCCTACTGGCTTTGACCAAACACACCAAGGAGAGAGGGAGTCTTCAGGGGAGGGAGAGTCCTGTGACTTCTATAGGCAGGATCAGGCTCCTGAAAACAAACAGGAAATTTTAAGTCAGAAGAATGAGCCCACACAGGGACCTGGGCACATTGTGGAGTGTGCCCTCTTCTGCACAGTGCCCCACGATTGTGCCCTAACATGTTGTGTGCATGGGAAAGGTTTTAGCATGCCACTGATTTCATCCTCTAGGTTTGCTGTAGGGTTACATGGGGTCTAGAGTGACGAGAGCTTAATGGCCAGTGTCCTCTGCCTGGAAGCAGCACTTTTGCCTTTCCCAAATGCACTGAGCAAGTTGTATCACTTTCTATGTGTGCAGTGAGCAGAGCAAAGTTGGAGATCCCTGACTTAAAGAACCTGACTAGCCTCACCTCCCCCACCCCAACTGACACTCTGTCCTGGTTGCCAGGCACTTGTTTACTTTAGAGATAGAACCCTCCACAGATCCGTTGTGGCACACAGGTCACTGGTATAAGGAGGTAGGACTGCTGTGCCCTCTGGAGCCATGGAGGGCCTGTTGACAGCCACCAAAGTGTCTTCCCAGCTGGTTTTGGAATAGCTGTGCAGTGCTCTGCTGCTGTTTTCTGAATGCCTGAGACAACTCCCAGGTCTCTGTGTTTTCCTGGGAGATCCTGATATGTACTGCTATGGTTGTATTTATAGTAAAAAGCTGGCATACTTTAAGGAGTGAAAAAGAGCTAGTGAAAAGTGTTTCTGCCTGTGATCAGAAAGCCCAAGAGAAGATTGGCCTGAATATCAGCTTACGAAGTCCTTGAGTCCCCTGGGTAGAGGCCAGTCCTCTGATTTACAGGCTTTGTGTTTGGCAGCACTGAATAAACACTTGAAGAGCTCTTCATTTGAGGATACAGAAGACCTTCTGGAAAAAGAACAGAAAAGTGAGACCCCTAATCTTTCATCTCCTAGAATGATGATGGCTCACCTTCAAGGATAGACAAGGTCATGCCAAGAGTCAGTAGAATCTCACCAATCCCACATGACTGATGCAAAACAACATCTTAAAAGCCTCTCAAAAAAATGTAGACCATCTTCAGAAGGAAATAAGGGATGTTATAAAGGTAAACACTCATCAGCAGGAAAGTCTACAAGTGCTTTACAGGATGGAAGCAAAAAGTGTGTGAACTGAAGGAACAGATAAAAATGCTTAAACACTGCAATGCAAGAATGAGCCAGGATGGGAAGGCTAAAGACAGCCAGATAAAATCTCTGACTGAAACTGTGCTGAAGATAATAAATTTGGCTCCTATCACGGATAATGGCAACTTGGAATTAGACCAAAGGATGGAATTAGAAAATGGTAATAACTTAGTCTATCAGTCATCAGTTAATTTAAACAAACTCATTGATGTGGTAAACTTCCAAGTTTCCTTCAAAAGGCTTGAAGGAGGAAAAAAAGAGATGTTCAAGAACATGTTAAGAAAAATCAAGTGAATGCCCTACTTACAGTACAACTAGAAAATCTCCAAAATGAACAAACATCTTTGCTGTCTGAAAATTCACAGCTGTAAAGTGAGATATGGAAGCTTCAGGTGAAACTTCAAATACTACCTGAGGTCTCTCAAAAACATGTCATACAACCTCAGACAAATTCAACTGAGGAGGAAAGATACAGCTCAGAAATGGAGAAGACACTTTGCAAAGTGTACAGAAACATGAACTTCACCTAGGAGAAGCGCAACGTCTATAAGAGGATGGCTGCAGACCTGGACAAATAATTAGAAAGAACCACTGCCTTCTTCTACAATCAGATTATCTTCTATGTGAAGAAAGTTCAAGACAAGCGACTGGCAGCTTACTCAACTCAGAGGAAGTTCAATGAGCTAAGGAAGGAAAACGATTACAACAGAGAAATGTTGGCTAAAGTAGAGCCGAAGGCCCAGTTTTTCCCAGGTGGCTCCTTTGCTCCTCCTGTTCCATTCACAGCCTCAGAGGCTTGAAGGTTGAGCTTCGCTTTCACAACTGCTGACTGCTGAAAACCCACAACTATAACAAGACATATGCCTGGTTTTTTCTCCTTAAAAGTATTTTGATTGTTCTCATTTTAATTTAATTGTTGTCATTTAATTAATGCTTCAACTGAAGTTCTTATTGAACTATGATATCATTCTAATTTCTAAGATTATATTTTATAAATATAGATATATTTAATATAATTGTTATGAATACATTATTTTCACTTCATTGAGCCCTCTAGAATTACGTACTATAGCTATTGTATTTTAATTGGAAAAAAGTCTAATATTAGTTTTTTTTAAAGATTAGACATTGATACATAGCCATTTCTAAATTTAGGGCAAAACAAGTAAAAAAGCAACAACAACAAAAATAAGGCTAGTGACACCTCTCTCTCATCAGAACTGTCAGTACAGTCTAAAGATCACTCTGGGAACATTTATTTGATAGCTGCTTTAAATATGAGATTTGATTTTTAAAACACATCTGAAACATTACCAGTGATACGGGAAATACCAGCTCCAGTTTCCTTTTATTTCTTTTGATATAGCACATAGTCCTTCAAGAATAGGAAGAGTCAATTCCTCTGAACAGTCCGTATCATGACCCGATACTTCCTTGAGCACCTAAAGAAGATCTAAAGTAAGACTGACATTTGTTGAGAATAAATTTCCTCCTGAGGAGATGAGCTCTGAAGAATACCAGATTGTACAGTAAAACAGGTCAACTGTGGAAGACACTGGCTGCTGCCTAGAGAAAAGTAGAACATTTCAAAAAACAATGGGGAGGTAGCAGGGGGGACAAGATGGCGTCTGAGTGAATGCACCTTATGGTCTCTCCTGTGAAGAGGTGGCCTGGTGGAGTTGGAGTCTTGCTGGAGGGGGCTGTCTCGGGGGCTTGCAGGGCGGAGGGTGGGTGGACATCGATTTGGAGAGAGAGTGGTGGAGGTGGTACTTGCTAAAGGTAGAATTGCGGCTTACAAGTACAGAGGTCCGAAGCTATGGGCTGGCGGGACCCTTCACTCTGGGGCTAGCGGATGCGGTATTTCCTGAGATCTGTTGGTTGTGTGTTGGTGTTCCTGGGCCCCATGGTCCCTGGATGCGTGGTCCCCAGGTCCGTGTCCCCTGAGTCCCTGTAGCCCGTGTTCCGTGGACCTACGTGCCCTGGGTGTGCAGAGTCCTGGACTTTCCTTTCCTGAGGTCCGGGATTGCCTTAGCCCTCCAGTTTTGGACTGACTCCATGGGTGGGAGGGATTCGGTGGGGATAAAGTAGGGGGGCCTGGCTAGTGTGGGTTCGATTTTCTGGTGTTTCCTCCCCGCCCCCCCATCTTTTTTCTTTTCGTTTCTTTCTTTTTTTTCTTTGCGCTTGGAGGAGCATACCTGCTGGCTTGGGGAGAGTCTGGGAAGAGAGGAGTGACAAATCTGCTGAGAAAGCCCGACTCACCTAAATACCCTGGAATAGGAAACTTGGCCTGGGAGAAGGTGGAGTCAAAGTCAACTAGACCTCTCATAGCATACCTAAAGGAGAGGGACTGTAGGAGGTGCTTTCTAAGCCTCCAATAGCATACTTGGGGTTCCTGGTGAGGTGTGGGTGCTCCCTCTCTGGAAATTAAGTGTCATTGTTTTCTGTGTGGAGCTGATTCAACAAGGACCCACTTGAATCTTCTACCAGATCTCTCAGGCAACTTTCCTGCTGCCTGGGAGAGAAGGGAAGTGAGAAAGGGAGAAAAGGGGGGACGTTAGATCCCTAAGCGTTTTATTTAAATACAAACAGAATTCCTTGCTTGAAACTTTCCCTAGTATTTGGTTGGCTTTTCCTTCCTCTTTATCCCCCTAAGGTCCTTTTTTCTTTCTTTTTTCTTTCTTTCTCTTTTTCTTTTTCCTGCTTACTTCCCCACTCCCTTTTGTCCCTTTTTTTTCTCTTTCTTTTTCTGCTTTCTCATTCTTCTTACATTAGGTGCTACAGGGAGAGCTTCACATTTGCTGTATTTCCTCATCCTCCATTTACTCTTTTCTGTGTGTTTTGATTTTGGCCATCTACACTATTCCCTTTCCTCTATGTCTTTCTATCCTCCATCATTGATTGTTTCTCTTACACTACACCTCTCTTTGTTTGCCCCCCTATTTTTAAAATTTTTTATTACTAATACCTTTGTTCTGTTTTCTGCCTTATACTCACTCTTTCTATTATTGTCCTCTCTTTTCTCTTTCCCTCTCTCCTGAACACACAGGCCTTTTAATTCACACTGTATTCCTCCCCATATTCAGATTTTTACATACTCTACTTTTCTTACTGTTATAACTTTACATAACTTACATGAGTCTAATATCCATTCTCCTATATCTCATATGGTTCCTCTGTTAATATTTACTATCAATACTACTATTATTCATTTTCTTTTCTTACTCCTTTTGCTTTCTCTGGCCCTGATATTTTCCTTCAAGTGAATTTAGCCAACAGCAAGGAAATAGAATAAGAAGAACAAAGTGACAAAGAGAAGACTTAACACACACACAAAAAGAACAACTAATTAAACTCCAAACTAGACAAAGAAGCTAAGCAACTGACTAAACCCGTCAAGATAATATGATGACCAGACAAAAAACTACAAACCAAACCAATAATCAGGAAAACATGCCCCAATCCAATGAACAAACTAAAAACCAGGAAGAGGAGCAGAACATCAAACAAGTAATTAAAGATCTCAAAACATATAGTCCCTAGACCAATTTGATGATGTAAGGAAGAGATTCAGAATATGAAGATAACAATTGGAGAGAATACAGAAGAAATTGCAATCACAAAAATAAAACAGATATGATGGTGAAGAACAGAGCAAATCAAGAAATCAAAAATACAGTCTCAGCAAATAACAGCAGACTTGAAGAGGCAGAGGAGAGATTAAGTGATGTGGAAGACAGTACATCTGAAATCAAACAGATAGTAGAACTGGTCGATAAAAAGACAGAAAAAATCCAGCAGGGGCTTAGGGACCTGAATGACAATGCAAACACACAAATATACCTATTATAGGCATCCCAGAAGGAGAAGAGAAGGGAAAGGGGACAGAAGGAGTGTTGGAGGAAATAATGACTGAAAACTTCCCAAACCTATTGAGGGAGATGGATGTACAAGTTCAGGAAGCACAACGCACCCCAAATAGCATAAATCCCAACAGGCCTGCCCCAAGACATATACTTGTCAAGTTATCCAATGCTTAAGACAAAGAGAAAATACTAAGAGCAGCAAGAGAAAAGAGAACCATCATATACAAAGGAGGCTCCATAAGATTAAGTGCTGATTTCTCATCTGAAACCATGGAGGCAAGAAGACAGTGGTATGACATAGTCAAGGTACTAAAAGAAAAAATTTCCAACTGAGAATACCCTATCCAGCTAAGCTAGCATTAAAAAATGATGGAGAGTTCAAAATATTCAGATAAACAGAAACTAAGAGAGTGTGCCAACAAGAATCCTGCCCTTCAAGAAATACTAAAGGGAGTTCTGCAGGAAGAAAAAAACAAGAGAGACAGAGTTGGAGGAGAGTGTAAGAGCAAATAAAAAGACAAAAACAGAAAAAGAAAATCAAACAATAAGACAAACACAAATCCAAAGAAGGTATGGCTAATATAAGTAATTCCTTGAAAGTAATAACACTGAATGACAATGGATTAAACTCACCTGTCAAGAGACTATGACTGGAAGACTGGATAAAGAAATATGACCCATCTATATGCTGTCTGCAAGAAACACATCTTAGACCCAGGGATTCAAGAAGGTTGAAAGTGAATGGCTGGAAAACAATCTTACAAGCAAACAATAACCAAAAAAGGGCAGGAGTAGCTATATTAATATCAGACAAAATAGACTTCAAATGCAAAACAATTGTGAGAGACAAAGACGGATACTACATATTAGTGAAAGGGATAATCTTTCAAGAGGAAAGAACAATCATAAACATTTATGCTCCTAACAAGGGTGCCTCCAAATACGTGAGGCAAACACTGGAAAAACTAAGTGAAGGAATAGATGCCTCACAATTATAGTGGGGGACTTTAATACACCACTATCAACTTTGGACAGAACATCTCAAAAGAGAATCAATGAAGAAACAAAGACTTTGAACAATGTATTATAGGAGTTGGACCTAATCGACATATACAGGACATTACACCCAAATACAGCAGGATATACATTCTTCTCAAGTGCATATGGATCATTTTCCAAGATAGACCACTATCTTGCTAGGCCACAGAAAAAGTCTCAATGAATTCAGAAAGACAGAAATCATACAAAATAATTTCTCTGACCACAGTGGATTGAAGCCAGAAATCTGCAAGGGCCAGAGATCCAGATTTGGCACCAAGATTTGGAAGTTAAACAACACACTCTTACAAAAATAGTGGGTCAAGGAGGAAATCTCAAAAGAAATTAATAACTACCTTGAAACTAATGAAAATAACACAATATATCCAAATTTATGGGATGCAGCAAAAGCAGTACTGAGAGGGAAATTTATAGCCATAAATTCATACATTAAAAAAGAAGAAAGAGCTAAAATTGAAGAGCTAAATGCACACTTGGAGGAATTAGTTAAAAAACAACAAACTAACCCCAAAAGAAGAAGAAAGAAATAAAAAAAGATCAGAGTAAAACTAAATGAAATAGAAAATAAGAAAGCACTTGAAAAAATAAACAACATCAAGAGCCGTTTGTTTGAGAAGATCAATAAAATTGACAAACCCTTAGCTAGATTAACAAAGAAAAAAGAGAAGATGCAAATACACAAAATAAGAAATGAGAAAGGAGCTATCACCATTGATCCCACAGAAATGAAGACTATCATAAGAGGATACTTTGAAAAACTATATTCTAACAAAAACAACAATTTAGAGGAAATGGACAAATTCCCAGAAACACATAAGTAGCCTACATTGACAGAAAAAGAAGGTGATGATCTCAACAAACCAATCACAAGTAAAGTGATAGAATCAGTCATTAAAAATTTCCCAACTAAAAAAAGCTCTGGGCCAGATGGCTTCACAGGTGAATTCTACAAAACATTCCAGAAAGAACTAACACCAATCTTGCTTAAACTCTTTCAAAAAATTGAAACAGAAGGAACATTGCCTAATTCATTCTATGATGCCAACATTACTCTAGTACCAAAGCCAAACAAAGACACCACAAGAAAGGAAAATTACAGACCAATCTCTCTAATGAACCTTGACATGAAAATCCTCAACAAAATACTTGCTAATTGGCAGCGGACTTGGCCCAGTGGTTAGGGCATCTGTCTACCACATGGGAGGTCCGTGGTTCAAACCCCAGGCCTCCATGACCCATGTGGAGCTGGCCCATGCACAGTGCTGATGCGCGCAAGGAGTGCCATGCCACAGATGGGTGTCCCCCGCATAGGAGAGCCCCACGTGCAAGGAGTGTGCCCCATAAGGAGAGCTGCCCAGCGTGAAAGAAAGTGCAGCTTGCCTAAGAATGGTGCCGCACACACGGAGAGCTGACACCACAAGAAGACACAACAAAAAGAAACACAGATTCCCATGTAGCTGACAACAACAGAAGCAGACAAAGAAGATGACACAGCAAATAGACACCCAGGGGCAAGTAGGGGAGAGAAAATAAATAAATAAATAAATCTTTTAAAAAAAACTTGCTAATCGTATTCAACAACACATTAAACGAATTATACACCATGACCAAGTGGGGTTCATTCCTGGTATGCAAAAATGGTTCAACATAAGAAAATCAATTAATGTAATATACCACATAAACAGATTGAAGGAAAAAAATCACATGATCATATCTATAGATGCAGAAAAAGCATTTGACAAAATACAGCACCCTTTCTTGAAAAAAACACTGCAAAAGATTGAAATAGAAGGAAACTTTCTGAACATGATAAAGAGTATATATGAAAAACCCACAGCTAACATCATTTACAATGGTGAAATACTAAAATCTTTCCCTCTAAGATCAGGAACAAGACAAGGATGCCCATTATAACCCCTCCTATTTAACATAGTTTTAGAAGTACTTACTCGAGCACTCAGGCAAGAACCAGACATAAAAGGCATCCAAGTTGGAAAGGAAGAAGTGAAAATTTCACTCTTTGCAGATGATATGATCCTATACATAGAAAACCCTGAGATGTCTACAACAAAGCTTCTAGAACTTATAAATGAGTTCAATAAAGTTGCAGGTTACAAGATAAATACACAAAAATCAGTAGCATTTCTGTATACCAATAATGAGCAATCTGAGGAGGAAATCAGGAATCAGTCCACCCAGTGGGCCATGACAGGACACACAACGTCCAGCATACATCCCTGCAGCACCACCTAGGACAACTCCAAATCCTGAAAATCCCCCCACACCATATCTCTTCTTCCCTCTCCCAACCATCAGCAGCCACCATGGTCACCCTCTCCACATCACTACTACAATTTCTTCCCTTACTAATCACAAAAGTTCCCCAGCAAAACACCAGTAAGTCCACTCTAATCCATACTCTATTCCTCCACCTTGTGGACCTGGGATGGCTATGTCCAGTCCCCCTCTACATCAAGAAGGGGTTTAGATTCCACATGGATGATGGATGCAATTCTCCTGCTTGCAGCTGTAGGCACTCGTGGCTACCTGGTGTGGTGGTTGACCCCCTTCACCTCCCTGTCAGCTGGCCGGGATAAGTCCAAGAAACCAGAGGGTAGGACCCCAAGTCTACTGAGGCCCAGGGCCTGGCCATCACATGTACAGTTCAGAGATTCAGGTCTCCTGAGTATATACCAACCCAAATGCCAACCACAGGTCTGGTAAAAGTGACAGAAGAGGCATGTGTAGAAAGGTTATATCTGAATCCAACTCCATCACACTCAGGAACACAAACTCCAAAGTAGGGCCAACTGACATGGCCCTGAACTCCAGGACCATCTGCCTTGACCATAGAACCTGTGGGTTGCTGCAGCCCTCAGGAGAACCTGCACCTGGGTTTCCATCTACCTTGGTTGTCTCTGGTACCCTGCTGAGGCATGCATAAGCATCACCCCCTGATGACCTCCGACTCTTTTTTGGAGACTCTTAGCCATATAAACTCACTTGTCCTTTCCATTTCCCCCTTTTTATCCAAGTTGAAATGCAGTTTTTAACACCTGATATTACATGTAGGCTGAGATATTCTGCCAGTCTGAGTTGACCTCTTTGTTCATGGTCTTTTCATAGTTACATCGTCAGCTGGTGCTTGGTAGTAATCCCTCAGTGCCAGGGAGGCTCATCCTCGGGAGTTATGTCCCACACTGGGGGAAAGGCAATGCATCTGTATGCTGAGTTTGGCTTAGAGAGTGGCCACATGTGAGCAACATGAAGGCTCTCAGGAGGTAACTCTTAGACACCCCACAACTATAGGCCTAATTCATATTCCAGGCACACAGGCTCATAATCGGAGCCATCAGTATCAAGGGCTCATTATTGGACCATCCATCTTAATTGGTCTTTGCCATTGCACTTGGGGGATTGGGTGGATTGGGAGAGTGTAGACTACAATGTGGACCACTGTCCATGTGCTGCAGCGGTTCTCCAGAAGATATTTGCCAGGTGCAGTGGATGTGCCACAATGATGGAAGAGTTTGTTGATGGGGGAGGGGTGGAGTGGGGGATATATGGGGACCTCATATTTTTTTAATGTAACATTTAAAAGAAAATAAAGGAAACAGAAAATTAAAAAAAAAAAAAAAAGAAACTCATAGCAGGGACAAAGCACTGTCAAGCCAATTATAAGAACCTGGCTTTTTAGAGAGATGGGGGAAAAAAAACAATGGGGAAATAAAGGCCTAGTGAAAAGTAAAGAAAAAAGTCTTTAGAATAATGTCATCCAAACATTTGTGTTTAGAACTGGAAACATCTGTACTCTCACCTCAGAAAAACTGTTGATATTTCATATTCTTGACTACTTTGCCTTATACTTTGCCACTCAGAAGGCCCTATACTGGAAAGCCTCACTCAAAATATGAAAGATAGAAAACGATACTTCATATAGCACTGCATACATGTGAAGATTCACCTGTGGCTTCGTGAATTATTTAAATCTACGCAATTATATTTTAGGTATAAAGAATCTGTATCTTAAGTAACCATTTACTAAATAAACTGTTTTAAGTTTAAATTTATAATGCTTTGTTCTTTCAATTACTTTATCTTGAGGGTCTACCACATGTCAGGCACCATTTTAAGCACTGAGATTGCATCAGTGAACAAGATAGATGACCTTCCTCTCGGCGAGTTAATATTATTTTGATTCTGATTCATTCAAAACAAAAGAAAAGCCCAAAGAAAATCACACATGTCAATCCCCAATTTTACAGAGTAGAATCCAAAGCTTTACAGAGGATGAGTCATGTGCCCAGGTCAGGTAAGTGGCAGTTAGGACACCAGAGATGCCTACTCCAGTTATCTTTCACCAAGAGCAAGCTCCTCCATGCAAAAGAAACTGATCATTTTTTAATGTGAAAGTCCTTAAACTCACGTAAGAAACACTCCTTCATTACAAAGGTTACTTCCACGAGGAGTTATTTTCCAAAAAAAAAACTTAATGATTTACACTGTTTTTAACTTGCATAGAAATTCACTCACAGAGAGTCCAGGTCAGGTCATTTCAAGGCCTGCAGCAGGGAAGCCTTTCCTGAAAGCCCCTAGGTCCCTCTTTCTGCAGCCTTGGAGGGAGGAAGTGCAGAGGCAGCACATTCACCCTGAGGACAGCCATATATGTGGCAACTGAGGTAGAATTTTGCAGAATCTGAGAACCCAGAATCCAAACCTTAGAAGAAAGAGGTCTCCACCTCTTCACACTGGCTGGATCCAGGGTACATCAGGAGACTGGATTGTGGCTTCCAGCCAACCCTGAAAGGTTATCTATATTACTCCATCCATAGCATCCCTGGATCTCCATGGGGGACACAAAAATCTGTTTAACTTGGGGGGAATGTGACTTGCCCATGAGGCTGTTCCCTGGTGAGTACCCAGAGTTCAGGGAGAGTTAAATGCAGGAATTAGTTGCCCTGTCAAATTCCTCACTGTGGGGACTGAGGAAAGGGGCATGAGGACCCATGAGTTCCTTGTGACTATCCTGCTGGAATCCCTCTGCCCCATGGGAGTTTTCTCCTTCCCCAAAAGTACCAACTTCAAAATGGGAAGCACTACCATTTACTTGGGGATAGGCCCACACAGCCAAAACCTGCAATTGCTTTAATTGGAGGGGTTCAGGGTGGATTAGGCACCCTTATAACCCTAGGAATTAGAGGTAGAATGGATGGCTCTCTAGGTGGCTCTGCCCCTGCACTTTGTTGTTTTATTTTTTTAAGTTATTTTTGTTGTTGTTTGTTACACTTTCTGTTCTTTGGGATGAGATCAAGTAAAGGAAAAAAAAGCATTAAGAAATGAATGTGCACAAAACCCTTCCAGCATAGCCTTTGAGGCTTGTGTAGCTGCCCTGAAGTTGGGTGTCCCACCTGCCCTGTGCACCAGAGTTTTTCAGTGGTTGTCTTGTAGCTCAGAGTCAATCCAGGCCTGACACTCACCTGAGCTGAGGACAATCCCTTGTCTCTGGCCAAACAATTCCTTACCCGTAGTTGCCCCATCATAGCTCAGTTCCATCAAACTTCCATCGGTGGGAGGACTGTACAGTTACCACTGGGTTTGCTCCCTGGTCTGGCCTCTCTTTGGGCCTTGACTCCAGTGGGCCTGGCTGGAGTGCTAGGTGCAAATTGTAGGCAACTGGAAGCTGAATCTAAATCATCTCCTGCCAAATCACCCTATCCCTCCTCCTCTCTGCTGGTGGTGGTATCCAGAGCTAGGGCCTCTAAGAGGTTAGGGCATGCTAGAACTATATATATTATGTATATGCACATACCATGTATATTGTCAAAAGACAAATTGGAGTCATTTGCAGACTACAGCATTTTATTCAGGTCTCCAGGGTTTTACTGCAGCAAAGGAAGCCAGATGACTTGTGAAAATGAAAGCAGTTTTTGTCTTCTAGAAATTGCAAATGATTTTTATAAAAAAGGACATTAGCTTGCCTTCTATTGATTGGAGAAGTGTTTGTTGCTCTTATACGGGCAGGTTCAAGCTCAGTTGGCTATTGGGTCTGCTGCTTGGAGGTTTTTCAAATTTCAAAAGCCATCAAGTGAAAACTCAAGAGGAAAGGAACTTCAATCAACTGAAAAGGAAAATATATATAATTAGAACATTCCCTATAATTGAAGAAGTGAAAAAATCAAAGGCCTTGGAAAAGTTCAGCATCACCCAGATACTACAGCAATGCAAATTTGGGTCTGTGGAGTGTAGGATTTGACTAAGAGAAGAAACCTTCACTAATAAAAGGGAGCTCCCCTCAAGGAAGTATACCCAACAGGACAGCTGCTTCCAGCTGACAGATGGGAGAGACATGTTGTACTACATTTTCCTGATGGCAGGCATCTGCTCCACGGTGAAGCCAGAGAAGAAAACAGCACTTGGGTGTGCTTGGAGACTGGATGATATGATGTAAGCAATGACTCTCAGGAATAGAGTGCTGCAGGTGAGCACACTAGGGGACTCCAAGCTTGCTGCCAGTTTTGGTGAAGGCTACATTCACATGGAGCAAACCAAAGCTGATTGTCCTTATGCCATTTTTGAAAATGAAGAGAGGATTCCCTGGAGGCTGAGGCTGCTCCTTTTCATCTTAAGGTAAAACTCAAAGAAACAGGCTCCAACTGAAACCTAAGGTGATGTACAGGGACTGAATTTCCAGACTGCAGAACCATCTAGGGAGTTGGAGAGGATCCTTTTCCCTAAGTTTGCTATCAGGATAGACTGCCTGTTCCTGAATTCCTGATTGGCAGGATTCTACAAGTCTCCACGAACACACATATTGCCCCAGCGATTTGCTGTCCTGATTGATTGTCTCTCTACCTTCACCTGTCAGCTTTCATTGAACCAACAAGAGGCCTTTCTGTTTGGAGCTATCCAGGACTTCCTCTGAGTCTTGTACTTTAAAACCAGACTTCATGACCAGGTCTCTGGCAGGGTATATTCTGACCAGCCGCCTTCCCTGTTTCCTATACTAACTTGTCTCAACTTCCCCTCAGAACATTCACACCCTTATTCTCAAGGTGGAGTTTAAGAGCCATGTCATTCTTCTGTAGCTGCTTCCTGCTGGTTAGGGGCAGAAGACCCTGTCTGACAAGGTGTGACACTCTCTGGCTATTCTATTGAGGGTACGGGAAGGCAAGCCTGGCACCACGGTTTTGAGTGGATGAAATCACCACTTAACTAATACCTTGTTCTGGAAGGCAATGATTCTGGAAGAAATAAACTTAGAATTCTGAAGATATATGTTCCTACTAATAGGATAAAGAAAATGGCGTTACATGGCCCCAAAAAGGGGACCAGCCATGACCCCCATGGAATGAGAAAAGCCAGGTACCTCCAGAAGCTACATCCTCCCGAAGCTGATAGGTTTGATCTTGTAAGTTTCACATGCTGTCTAGGAAACTGCCACTCCCAATTCCCACAGTGTGGTTATACCTAGGACAGCTAGGGGAGTCATGAGGAGAGGCACTGCCCTAGACATAAACTCACAAAGACAATAGAGGCAACAACCAGATAAGACTATGGCAAGCAAAGTAAAGACAATCCTTAAGAGAGCCATTCTTTTATATTATAGGCACGTTCATTAATTACTTAGAAAATAAATTAAGGTTACAAAGACTTTGAACATGTTCAATATCCTTCTACATGTGATCTAGAAGAGATATTATTGTATTCATCAAGTGTAAGGCATTGCACTTAGTACTTATCAGTGCACTAATCAACGGATAAGTTTGTTTTTGAGTTGTCCTTAATAGATCAGTGTTCCCGGTTTGGTACACCACACGTATTGTCTCTTCATGGGAGCAGGCCATAATTCCAATTGTGTCTGTTTAGGTTCTATTCATATTACACTGGTAATTATCACTCCATTTGGTATATCCTTCACACAGCCAGCATGCTGTAGCACCACTAGCCCTTGGAGGGAAGTTCCAGTGCATTCTCAGGCCTGGTGCATAGCGCCCTTCAGCACTATGGAACAGCGCCAGTCTGGAGGCAATGTCCACTATAAATCTGGCCATAGCAGGCCATCACTGGCTGCCACAGGAGTCCAAAACTACAACGTACTTTCCATCCACTTCAGGTACCATATCCAAAGATGTGGTAGATACTTTTTAAATTTTATTGGTCTTAGTAACTGACCTAGCCAATAGCTCAAATGGAGAGGCACAATGCAGGATAGTGGGGCATGGGTTGAGTACATAAGAGAGTTTGACAATACTGAGGTCTATCACTTAATTTTGATATACTTTCCAACACTTCAAATGCATTTTATAATATAGTAAATGAACTGAATTATTTTTAGTACTTTACTTTTTACTTCTACACCTTTACCATGATTATGTTAACAGATATTTTACTTTAGCCCTATACGAAAAACTACTTTCTCCATTATTTTACGAAAACCTAAGAATCCCAATGGAATCAAGAATATCTTTCCCCAACCACCACTTTAATATGCAGATAGAGGTACCTCTGACAGGTTTCAAAAGCTGTAAAAATTTAATTGGGGAATTATAGGATAGACTATTATAGGGCATTATAGGATAGACGATACAAAACAAGGTTTATTCTGTAATACTCCTCTGTCCCTACCATTTTAAATTCCAACCCTAATAGACAGAATTCTAGGCTAAACTCACATCTCCTCTTTCTTTCCACACCCAGCCCATCCCCTTTGTTTCCTAAACCAGTTGTACTGGAAATCTGTCAAGTTTAGGAGAATACCCTATAGGTATAGGAGAATAGGCTATAGGTAGATTATGGAAGAATTCAGGATAAACTTTTTTAGTTTTTTCCCCCCTAAATAGTTTCTTTATTCAGGTTTTTTGTGACTTTTATCCTGTTTGGCTTCTCCAAATTGAGCTGCAGGAGTACTCATTTACCAATATCAGTGCTTCTTTAATTTTTGGCCATTTGAATAGAGCTCTTTTAAGAATTTTCATTTATTAATTTGATATTACCATCTAGAGGTATGAAAATATACACTGAACAGACAAACACAAAAAGACTTAAGACACACCAATAGAAACATAATGCTCAATCATTTAACTCATAATTCTCATACCTTCAGTATGGCTATGTCCAAGCTCTCCATCCTTCCAATTTACACAGTTTTACAACATAACTGACTGATCCTCAACTCAGCGCAGGAAATGGGCTAAAGAATATTTCATCTTTGCCTAAGCTAGGACTTTTCCTTTCTAACCTTAAATTTCCTTCTCCGTGGCACAAAGAGGCCTCTGCCACTTCTTCAGCTTCAGTAGCCACCCACAAGTCTCCCAACAGGGGTCATACTATAGCTGCCACTAACTGGCAGTCTCCCTTTTCCTTATTTAAGTGCAGCTGCACTGCTATCTGCTGTAGCACAGACAGCACACCTGCCAGAGTGTTTTTGGGTGTCTCCATATTCTCTCAGCAGTCTCCACTACTCCTGGAGGGCAGCCACTGCTCCCCACATGGAAGTTACAGGCCAACCCAGGATCTCCCCTGTGGATTCTCCTTTCCCTGAGCTCATGCCTTCTACTGCCAATTGTCCTTCAGTCTCCTAGCTGTGGCTTGCCAATTGTTACAGCCCAGCTCCTGAAAGGCATGAGTTGGTGAGGAGTTGGTGAGGCCATGAGACCAAAGAACACACCTGGTATTTATTCAGGCATAAGCTTCACTGGGACTTATGGACAGGAGAAAATCTCTGATGGCAGCGGATCAGGGAATGAATGAAGTTAGCGCTCCACAAAGAGATGAGTAAATGAGGGGTGATGTGTAAAGGGATTCAGAACAAGGATATTCCATAGGTCACACAGGCAGCAAGAAGCTGAGGATTTGGGGGGAGCCTGGGTCCCCATACAAACTCACACAGACAGAAAGTAGATTTTCAGGTTACTAGTAACTGAAAGGAAGGGAAATTGGGAGTTATTGCTAAATGGGTAAAGAATTTCTGGATTGAAGCATGAAAACTTTTTGTTAATGGAAACTGATGGTAATAGCAAGATTCTGTAAAATAAATTAATGATACAGAATTGTATACTTATGGTTAAAATGTCAAATTTTATGTTACCAGCATGTCACCACAAGTAAAAAAAAAAAAAAGAAGCTAATTCATGATTAAATACAGAATGAGTGACCTGACCTGAAAAATAAATACTGCACAAATTAGAGGAGGTAAATGCTCATCCTGATTAAGTGAGATAATATATTTAACAATTAAATAATAGGGGAAGCGGATTTGGCCCAAGGGATAGGGCATCCACCTATCACATGGGAGGTGCAAGGTTCAAACCCAGGGCCTCCTGACCCATGTGATGAGCTGACCCACATGCAGTGCTGATGTGTACAAGGAGTGCCATGCCACGTAGGGGTGTCCCCCGTATAGGGGAGCCCCATGTGCAAGGAGTGCACCCAGTAAGGAGAACCACCCAGCGTGAAAGAAAAGTACAGCCTGCCCAGGAATGACACTGCACACACGGAGAGCTGATACAATAAGATGACACAACAAAAAGAAACACAGATTCCCGTGCCACTGACAACAGAAGTGGACAAAGAAGAACATGCAGCAGATAGACACAGAGAACAGACAACTGGGGTGGTGGGGGGAAGGGGAGAGAAATTAAATAAAATTTTTTTTTAAATTTTAAAAAAAGACACTAAGGGAGCACAAAGAAGAATTTGAAAACCTGAATAGAAAATAACAGCTCATTAGAAATGAAAGACATGATAAATGAGAGCAAATGGATGGAACGTGAGAGAGTCTGGGCTATGATGTGGACCATTGACTATGGGGTGCAGTGATGCTCAGAGATGAACTTACCAGGTGCAATGGATGTGTCATGATGATGGGAGAGAGTGTTGCTATGGGGGGAGTGGGGGGGCGGGGGCGGTGGGGTTGAATGGGACCTCATTTTTTTTTAATGTAATTAAAAAATAATAATAATAAAAAAAAAAAAGAAAGTAAAAAAAAAAAAAAGAAAAAAGAAAACACATTAGAGGAAAGTGGATGTGGCTCAAGTGGTTGTGCTCCCTGTCTACTATATAGGAGGTCCAGGGTTCAATTCCTGGAGCCTCCTGGTGAAGGCAAGTTGGTCTGAGTGGAGAGCTGGCCTGAGAGGAGAGCTGGCCCATGCACAGTGATGCCCACACAGTGAGCTGGACCAAGTGGAGTGCCGGCCCATGCGGGAGTGCTGGCTTGCACAGCAAAGCTGACTGGACTGGAGAACTGGCACAGCAAGATGACGCAATAAAAAAAGATACAGAGACAAGACAAAAAGAGACACGGCAGATCAGGGAGCTGAGATGGCACAAGAGATTTAGTACCTCTTTCCCATTCTGGAAGGTCCCAGAATTGGTTCCCAGTGCTGTTGAAAGAGAAGAGAAGCAGACACAGAACAACGCACAATGAATGGACACAGAGAGCAGACAACAGGTTGGGGGAAAATAAATAAATAAATCTTAAAAAGAAAAAACAAAAAACACATTAGAGGCATACAGTAGCAGACTTGAAATTATATAAGAAAGAGTAAGTGATACAGAAAACAGAATCTCTGAAATCGAAGAGATAAGAACAGAGAAACAAAAGAATGGAAAATAGAGAGATTGAGAGGTGAGGAATTTTCTTGTTTCTTGGAACTTTTTTGTTATTATTATTATTGAAATAATGAAAATGCTCTAATGATTGATATGATGAATGCACAACTATATGATCACACCAAATACCATTAATTATACACTCTTGATGAAATGTATGCTTTATTAATATGTATCAATAAAATAAATATGTTCAAAATAAAACTATGTAGGAAAAAATACAGGGAGTTGGAAGATAACACAAAGCACAACAACATGAGAGTTATGGGAGTTAGAGAAGGAGAAGAGAAGGAACAAGGGGACAGAAAACATATTTGAGGAAACAATGGCTTAAAATGTCACACCTCTTACGAAAGAAAAGAATTTACCTGTCCAAGAAGCACAGCATACCCTAACCAGAATAAATCCAAATAGACCTACTCCAAGACACATACTACTCAGAATGTCAAATGCCAAAGATAAAGAGAAAATTCTGAGAGCAGAAAGGAAGGAGCAAACCACCATACACAAGGGATGCCCAGTAAGACATAGTGCAGATTTCTCATCAGAAACCGTGGAGACAAGAAAACAGTGGTATGATACAATCAGCACACTGAAAGAGAAAAATTGCCAGCCGAGAATTCTTTATCCAGGAAAACTGTCCTTCAAATATGAAAGTGAGTTTAAAATATTCCTAATAAACAGAAACTAAGGGAATTCATTAAAAAATAATAGGCTTTGCAGGAAATATTAAAGCATGCCTTACAACTGAAAAGGGAAAGACAGGAGAGAGAGGCTTGGAGGAGAGTGTAGGAGGGAAGAGTATCAGAAAGGATAGCCAAAAGAATAAAAAGATCAAAGTAAGATATGATATATGAAAGCCAAAGAATAAAATGGTAGAAGTAAATGCTGTAATGCCTTTACAGCAATATCATTGAATGTGAATGGATTAAACTTCCCAATCAAAATATGCAGACTGACAGAAAGGATAAGAAAAAACATGAACCATCGATATGCTGTCTGTAAGAGACTTACCTTAGACCAGGGGATACAAATTGGCTGAAAGTGAAAGATTGGAAAAAGATATCCCATCCAATGAAAAACCAAATAAGAGCAGGGGTAGCTACACTAATATCAGACAAAACAGACATTAAACGCAAAAAGTGATAAGAGGGGAAGCAGCTGTGGCTCAATTGATTGGGTTCCCACCTACCATATGGGAGGCCCTGGGTTCATGTCCCAGGGTCTCCTTGTGAAGGCAAGCTGGCCCATGCCCCGCAGAGAACTTATAGCTCGTGCCCCATGGAGAGCTGATGGCCCATTCCCACGGAGAGCTGACAGCCCATGCCCCATTGAGAGCTGGCACAGCAAGGCGATGCAACAAAGGAAGGCAAGCAGACAGAAAAGAACACACAGTGAATGAACACAGAGAGCAGACAGCAAACAAGCCACAAAGGCAGGGAAATAAATAAAAATAAAAAGAAATTTTAAAAAGTGATAGGAAATGCTAAAGCCCATTATATACTAATAAAAGAGACAGTCCACCAGGAAGGAACAACCATTAATATCTGTATACCTAACCATAGTGCACCAAAATACATGAGGAAAATTCTGGCAAAACTAGAGGGAGACATGGTGTTGTGTGGGAATTCTACACAGTCACATGATTGTTTTGTAATAAAAATATATTTAAAAAATAATAATAAGGGAAGCAGATGTGGTTCAAGTGGCTGAGCTCCTGACTACCACATGGGAGGTCTGTGGTTCAACTCCTGGTGCCCCCTAAAGAAGATAGCAAGCTGGCATGAAGGCAGACATGGCAAGCTGATAGAACAAGATGACACAACAAGAGACACAAGAAGAAAAACATAATGAGAGACATGACAAAGCAGAGAGCAGAGTTCCTGGTGCCTCTGAAAGAATAGAAACAAGACAATGAGCTGGAGATAGGCAGGCATGGCAAGCTTACACAACAAGATGATGCAACAAGAGACTCAAGAAGAAAAAACATAATAAGAGGCACAAAAAAGCAGGGAAGAGGTGGCTCAAGTGATTAGGCACCTCCCTCCCACATTAGAGGTCCCAGGTTCATTTCCTAATGCCTCTGAAAGAAATAAGGAAGACAACAGATGAGCAAGTGCAAATAATGGAGGGGGGGGGGAGGGTGCAAAGAATAAATAAATTTTTAAAATTTCCCAAAAAAGAAAAATCCAGGGCCAGATGTCTTTACAGGTGAATTCTACCATGCATTTTGAGAAGATTCAAGACCAATCCTGTTTAAACTCTTCCAAAAAAACTGAAGAAGAGGGAAAATTATCCAACATGCTTCATGAAGCCAACATCACCCTAATATCAAAGCCAGGTAAAGGCACTATAAGAAAAGAAAATAACAAACCAATCATTCTAATGGACACAGATGCAAAAATTCTCAACAAAATACTTGCAAATAGAATCCAACGGCATATTAAAAGAACTATAAACCACAAATAAGTGGGATTTATTCCCAGTTTAAAACAGTGGTTCAACATAAGAAAATCAGTCAACATAAAACACCACATTAAAAATTGAATGGAAAAAACACATGATCATTTTTTTTTGGTAAAGATTTATTTATTTATTTATTTCCACACACACACCCCGGTTGTCTGTTCTCTGTGTCTATTTGCTGCGTCTTGTTTCTTTGTCCACTTCTGTTGTTGTCAGCAGCACGGGAAGTGTGGGTGGCGCCATTCCTGGGCAGGCTGCACTTTCTTTCGCGCTGGGCAGCTCTCCTTACGGGGCACACTCCTTGCGCGTAGGGGTCCCCTACGCGGGGGCCACCCCTGCATGGCAGGGCACTCCTTGCGTGCATCAGCACTGAGCATGGGCCAGCTCCACAGGGGTCAAGGAGGCCCGGGGTTTGAACCATGGACCTCCCATGAGGTAGAAGGACGCCCTAACCACTGGGCCAAGTCCGTTTCCCTGAACATCTTAATTGATACAGAAAAGGCATTATACAAAATCCAGCATCCTTTTTTGATGAAAATACTTTGAAAGATAGGAATAGGAAGAAAGTTTCTCAATGTGATAAAGGGCATATATGAAAAACCCACAGCCAGCATTGTACTTAATGGTAAAATGTTGAAAGCTGTCCCTGTAAGTCTGGGAACAAGACAAGGAAGTCCACTGTCAACACTGTTATTCAACATTGTACTAGAAGTTCTAGCTACAACAATTACCAAGAAAAATAAATAAAAGGCATCCAAATAGGAAAAGAGGAAGTAAAAGTCTCAATATTTGTGGATAACATGATCCTATATTTAGAAAAGTCTGAAATGTCTACAACAAACCTATTTGAGCTAATAAATGAGTTTAGCAAAGTGGCAGGATACAAGTTCAACACGCAAAAATCAGTAATATTTCTGTACACTAGTACTGAAAAATCTGAGGAGGAAATAAGAAAAAAATCCATTTATAGTAGCAACAAATAGACTCAAATACCTAGGAATTAATTTAACCGAAGATATAAAGGACCTCTATTCTGAAAACTATAGAACACTGACAAAAGAAATCAAAGAAGACCTAAACAAATGGAAAGACATTCCATGTTCATAGATTGGAAGACTAAATATCATGAAGATGTCAATCCTATACAAACTGATTTATAGATTTCAATGCAATACCAATTAAAATTCTAACACCTTAGAAAAGGCAGTTACCAGATTTATGTGGGAGGGAAAGAGCACCTAAATAGCCAAAAGCATTCTAAAAAGGAAGAGCAATGTGGGAGGAAATTCACGGGTGGCCTTGCAACATACTACAAATCTACAGTGGTCAAAACAGCATGGTGAAAGTTTGGAAAAAGATATTCCATGCAAATAGTAGCCAAAAAAGATCTTGAGTAGCGATACTAATATTAGATTTTAAATACAAAACTGTTATACGGGATGAAGAAGGTCATTATATATTAATTAAAAAGGCAATTCACCAAGGAGAAATAAATTTAGCAAATATTTTTGCACTTAACCTGGATTCCTCAAGATATCTGAGGCACACACTGGCAAAACACTTGGCAATAATAGATGGAGACTTCAATACACCACTCTCAGCATTGGATTGAACTTCTGCACAGAGGATAATAAAGAAACAGCTTGATTAATATGATAAATGAACTAGTCCTAACAGTTATTTCCAGAGCCTTACACACCCAAACAGCAGGATATACATTATTTTCAAGCACTCAAGAATCCTTATCCAGGATAGACCATACACTGGGTCACAAGACAGGTCTCAGTAAATTTAAAAAGACTGAAATTAACAAAACACCTTCTGTGATCATAACAGTATAAAGCTGGAAATCAATAATGGAAAGGAAAAGGAAAAATTCACAAATCTATGGAGATTAAATAACATTCTTAAATAATCAGCAGGTCAAACAGGAAATTGCAAGGGAATTCAGTAAATATCTTGGGATGAATGAAAATGTGAACACGACATATTAAAACCTATGGGACACTGCAAAGGCAGTGCAGAGAGGGCAATTTATAGCCCTCAATGATTACATTAAAAAAGAAGAAAAAGCTAAAATCAAAGACCTAACCACATACCCGGAGGAACTAGAAAAAGAACAGTAAATGAATCCCAAACCAAGCAAAGGAAAGAAATAATAAAGATCAGAGCAAAAACAAATGAAATTGAGAGCCAAAAAAAAAACAGTATTGAAAACCAACCAAACCAAAAGCTGGTTCTTTGAGACAATGAACAAAATCAACAAATCCTTAGCTAGACTGACAGAAGAAAAAAAAAAGAAGATGCAAATAAATCAAATCAGAAATGAAAGGGGAAATTACCAATGACCTCACAGAAATAAGAGAGATCATAAAGGATTATGAACAACTGTATACCAAAATCTAGACAATGTAGATAAGATGGACAAATTTCAAACACACACGAACACCCTACAATGACCCTAGAAAATAGAAGACTTCAACAAACCAATCACAAGTAATGAGATTGACACAGTCATCAAAAACATCCCAAAGATGAAAATCCCAGAGCTAGATAGTTTCACAGGTGAATTCCCTCTCAGGAGGTACCAGAGATTGAACTCAAGACCTTAGATAAGGGAGGCAGGTGCTCAAACACTGACCTACATCCGCACCCTTCACAGCATTCAACCATTCAAAAACAATCTAAACCCATCTTGCTCAAGCTTATCCAAAAATTGAACAGGAAAGAGTGCTATCAAACTCATACTCTGAGGCCAACATCACCCTAATACCAAAACCAGATAGACATACTACAGAAAAAGAAAACTACAGACCAATATGACCAATATGTGCAGAAAAGGCATTTGACAACAAATAGCATCCATACTTGATAAAAACATCTTAAAGATAGGAACAGAAGGAAACTCTCTCAGTATGGTAAATGGGCATATATGAAAAATCTACAAATAGCATTATATTAAATGGTTAAAGACTAAAATCAGGAATAAGTCAAGGATACCCACTAACAGCACTATTATTCAATATTGTGCTAGAAGTTCTACCTAGAGGAGTTAGGCTAGATAAAGAAGTGAAAGGCACTGAATAGAAAAGGAAATAAAACTTTTGCTTTGGCTGATGCTACGATTATATATCTGAAAATCCTGAAAATCTACAACAAAGCTACTAAAACTAATAGACAAATTCAGCAAAGTGGCAGGATTCAAAATTAATACACAAAAATCTGAGCATTTATACAAACACTACTGATGAAAAATCTGAGGAGGACATCAGAAAAAAATTCTATTTATAATAGTGTCTAAAAGAATCAAATATTTAGAATGAAACTTTGCCAAGGACATAAAAGATCTGTATTCAGAAAACTACAAAACATTGCTAAAAGAAACTGAAGACTTAAATAAATGGAAGGACATTCCATATTCATGGACTGGAAGATGCAAAGTTGTTAAAATGTCAATTCTATCCAAACTGATTTACAGATTCAATGCAATCCCAATAAAAATCCCAACAGCCTTTTTTTGCAGAAATAGAAAAGCCAATTATCAAACTTATTTGGAAGGGTAAGTGGCCCCAAATAACCAAAAATTTCTTTAAAAAGAATGAAATTGAGGACTCTCACTTCCTGACTTTAAAGCATATTACTTAGCTACAGTGGTAGAAACAGCATGGTACTGGCATAAGGATACACAGAGTGACCAGTGGAACTGAACTGAGAACTCAGAAATAGACCCTCCCACATCTATTGTCAGGTGGTTTTTGACACTATTTAGCCCACTCAGCTGGGCCTGAACAGTCTATTCAATAAATGGTGCTGGGAAAACTGGATATCTATATTCAAAAGAAAGAAAGAGGTCCCTTTTCTCACACCTTATATAAAAATTAACTCAAAATGGATCAAAGATGAAACTACAACCATACACACTCCTTGAAAATACAAAAGCTACAACCATAAAACTCCTTGAAGAAATGTAGGAAAGCTTCTTCAAGATCTTGTGGTAGGCAATAGTTTCTTAAACCTTATGCCCAAAGCACATTCAACAAACATTTGTTCTTCAAAAGACTTTGTCAAGAAAGTAAAAGGCAGCCTACTCAATGGGAGAAAATATTTGAAAACCACATATCTGATAAGGGTTTGATGTCCAAGTTTTATAAAGAGATCATATAACTCATGATATAAACAGTCAAGCACATTTCTCAAAAAAAATGAAATACAAATAGCCAAAAAAGCACATGAAAAAATATTTAACCTCACTAGCCATTAGGGAAATGCAGATAAAAAAATACAATGAGATACCATTTCACAATTTATAGAATAGCCACTGTTTAAAAAACAACAACAAAAAAAAATTGCAAGTGCTGGAAAGGATGTGGAGAAACAGGAACACTTCTTCACTGTTGGTGAGAATGTAGAATAGTGCATCCTTTGTGAAAGACAGTTTGGCAGTATTTCAAGAAGCTGAATATAGGACTTCTGTATGACCCAGCAAATCCCATTACTAGATATATCTTCAGAAGAACTGAAAGGACGTGAACTGACATTTGCACACCAGTGTTCATGGCAGCATTATTCACAATTGTAAAATATGGAACTAGCCCAAGTATCCATCAACCGATTAATGGATAACAAAATGTGGCATGTACACACAATGTAGTACTATTGAACTGTAAGAAGAAATGAAATTGGGTTGCATGTTACAAAATGAATATACCTACAGCATATTATGTTGAGTAAAATAAAGGACAAATATGGTATGGTCTCACTAACACGAACTAAATACAATGAGTAAACCCATAGAGGTAAATTCTAGAGCACAGGTTAATAGGAAATATTAATAGAAGCTGGGTTGAGAATGGGAGCTGATGTTTAATGAATGTAGCATTATTAACAAGGTTAGTTGTAAAAGTGTGGAAATGAATAGAATTGAGAATAACACATTATAATGAATATAACTAACACTGCTGATTTAGAAATATGATTGTGGCTGAAAGGGTGCTGTAGTATGTGGAAGTAAATACCAATTGAAAGGAAACTAGAGAATAAACTAGGGTATGTGTAAAAGACATTTCAATGGTGGATGAAGATTGTTGTTAGCATAAATATGAAGAATGCTCTTCTTTTACAAAGTGGTAAGAATATGCTGATACATGGGAAAATTACAACTAATGTAACTTGTGGATGACAGTTAAAAGTAATATTTTGTAGCAAAGGCAAGAAGATATTTTTTCAGTACTAAGGGACAACATTAGAGGGGTTAGGGGGATGTGGGATTTTTCCTTTTAGAGTAATGAAAACGTTCTAAAACTGACTAAGCTAATGCCTGTACAACTCTGATGAAAATGAGAGCCAACTGGGTGTACACTCTGAATGGATTGTACAAAGCATGGGACTATATAACACAGGGAATCCAATAGTGGATGATGAGATGTACGTTAACAGGCCAAATATGAGAACGTTTTCTTCTGAAAAATAATACATATATAATACTAATATAGGGTTTTAATAATATGGTGGGTTGGCAGAAAATACAACAAATATTAAGTTATGGGCTATTGTTCCTACTAATATTTTGATGATGCTCTTTCATAGTTTCTAACAAATGTTTCACAACAATGCAAGTTATTGATGGTAGGGAGATGTATAGGAGACGTGTATGATGATATGCATGTTTCTTTTCTAAATTCACAAATTTTACTGGACATTTATTGCTTATGTATATGTATGAATGACATCAATAATATTTTATTTTGAAAACCTCATGTGAAATATGAATATGGATAATATTACATATATAAGACTGTTTTTCTTTGAATCTGAACAAATGTACATTAATGTTACAAGATGTTTATATCAGGCAAAAATACAATCAAAGCAAAATATAAAGAACAGCATATAGTAATATATTTTTTTTTAATTTTTTTATTTTTTATTGACTTTGTAATAATATTACATTAAAAATATATATGTGAGGTCCCATTCAACCCCACCCCCCCACCCCCCCTCTCCCCCCCCCCCCAACAACACTCGTTCCCATCATCATGACACATCCATTGGATTTGGTAAGTACATCTTTGGGCACCTCTGCACCTCATATACATTGGTTCACATCATGGCCCATACTCTCCTCTATTCCATCATGTAGGCCCTGTGAGGATTTACAATGTCCGGTGATTACCTCTGAAGCACCATCCAGGGCAGCTCCATGTCCCGAAGACGCCTCCACCTCTCATCTCTTCCTGCCTTTCCCCATACCCTTTGTCCATTATGTCCACATATAGTAATATATTAATAAGCTTCCATTAAAGGTTAAAAAAAAAAGAAATACACTAAGTGAAAAAAATTAGATAAAAAGCAGTATATTTGATTCCATCTATGCAAAATTAAATACAAATAAATTAGAAAGATGCAAACAAAATAGCAGCTATGTATGGCAGGGACAGCATAGAGAGATTGAGACGTAGTTATTAAGGGATAGAGCTTTTAATGTTTTTCTGTTTTTTATATATTTTTATTATTACTGGAATAATGAAAATGCTCTAATAATGAAGTGATGGATACATACTATGTGATTATACCAAATACCACTGATTGTACACTTTGGATAGACTATATGATTTATTAATATGTATCAATAAAATTGATTTTTTAAAAAAGCAATAAAAATAATATCCTTATAGACATTTATATTGACTTTATTATTCATTACTATTTTAGAGAAAAATTCTTCCCACTTTTAAAAAAACTATGGTGTTCTTGTGCTTACTTTTTTAAAAAAATCATGCTAACTTCTATTTAGTTTTAAAATCTTGTCACTTTGGTTAAATAGAAAACTAAATATTGTTTCAAGCAACCTGTTTCCCTATTGTGCACAGCTGATGAATCTTGACAAAATCAAACCCTAAATGACATCTTACTGATTTCAAACTATGTTTAGATTTTTCCAGAAGGCCCCTGGAAAATCACAAAGGATTTGTTCTTTCACCTTGTAAAAAGAGAGGTGCTAGAAATAATTTGGTTTATTTAATATGTTATGAATTCCATGGGAAATATTGTTCAATTAAATTGGATTTTCAGGTTGAAGGAAAATGACACCAAACAGAAACTTAGATTTTCAGAGAGAAATGAAGATTTCTGAAAATAGTAAATACATGTCTAAATATAAAAGTTATTTTTGTTTTTTGTTTTTTTGTTTTTTTTTGGTGGTAGGGTAGGTTCATAAATTTGAGCCAAAAAAGAATATCAGTATTGTGGAATTTATAATATATTTAGAAGTAAATCACATAAAGTCAGTAGCACAAAGGATGGGAGAGAGTCCTAATCAATGAGTAAAGAAAGGGCCAAGAATACTAAAAACTATTTTTTAAACAAATCTATTTTAGCAATACATATTAATAAAGCATAAATCCATCAAAAGTATGCAATCAATGGTATTCAGGGTAATTACATATTTGTGCATTCATCACTTCAGTTATTCTTGGAGGACTTTCATTATTCCAATAATAATAAAGAAAAAACAAACAAAACTCACCACCTCTCGATCTCTCTATGCTTCCCCTGCTGTAAATAGCTGCTATTAATAAAAGACAATTTTTAAGAAGGACAAAGGGGGAACTCATCAGATATGAGGTAAAAGTCTGGGAAAGGCAAATAGACCAAATAGAAATGAAAGCTCCAAAACAGAAACATATAGGGGGAATTGGTATATAACCCTGTCTTTATGAATTGGTGGGCACAGGGGAATTAATCAATTAATCAATAATTTGTGCTATGACTAGTGGAAAGGAGTAAACGTTCAATCCTGACCTCACATCATTTACAAAATGTAATCCAGCTGAATTAAAAACTGAAATATGGGGTAGCAGATGTAGCTCAACGATGGAGCTTCTGCCTACCATATGGGAAGACCTGGGTTCAATTCCTGGGGCTCCTTTTGAAAAAGAAAAAGTGTGCCCATGTGGCGAGCCAGTGCCCACATGAATGCCTGCGCAAATCCCCACGTGGTGAGCCAGTGCCCTGTGCAAGTGAGTCACGCAGCAAGATGATGACACATCAGAAGAGAGACAAGGGGAGAGTCAAGGTGAAGTGCACAGAAACCAGGAACTGAGGTGGTACAATTGACAGGGAAACTCTCTCCCAATCAGAGGTCTCCAGGACTGAATCCCGGTGAATCCTAGAGGAAAGAAAATGAGACGACAACACAAACAGCAAAAACAGCAGGGCAGGAGGAGGGCAAAGGGGGGAAAACAAATAAAATAAATCTTGGGGAAAAAAAAGAAATATGAAAATTAAAGTGAAAAGTTTTCATAAGAATATATGGGAGAATATCCGCATGACTTTCAGGTAGGAAAGGATTTACCAAATCAATATAAAAAACACAAAGCATAAAGGAAAAGATTGATAAACAAGCCTATATTAAATTTTAAAAATTGTTATAGTCAAGACACCATAAATATGTAAAAAGACAAGCTACAGTCTCTGAGATGATATTTACTAAATATATATAACTAATGAAGTTTTAGAATCTGGAATATATAAAGTATCATAAGGGCCAAATCAGATCAATAGAAAATGGGCAGGAGATAATGTGACAGTTTGAAGTTTTTTGTGAATCTAAGGAAAGATCATGTTCTTAGATCTAATTCATTCCTGTGGGTATGGGATGCATTGATTGAATTGCATTCAGTTAAGAGATTGATTAGATTGCATTAGGATTTTTTATTGGAGTACGTCAGTGAGGTATGATCAAGGGTGGGTCTCTGCTATCTTGCTAGAATCTTATATAAACTGAGAACTGAAAGCATAAACAGAGAAAGAGAGCTGCCATTTTTACCCAACCATGAGAGAAAGGACTCCAGGATCACTTGCAGTCACAGAAAGACAAAGAACCCCAAGAGGCTGAGAAAGAGGTCAAGAGAAACCTCAAGCAGCTAGGCCCATGGGGCAGAATTGGAAAATGTCCAAATTAAGGCATCATCAGAGTTGCTGTTTTGGGGTTTTTTTTTTTAATCCCCCTACCCTCTTGCAGCTTGTTTGCTGTCTGCTCTCTGTGTCCATTTGCTGTGCGCTCTTCTGGGTTTTTACTTGTCTCCCTTTTCGTTGCATCACTTGTGGGCTGGGCGGCACTCTGCAGCACTTGGGAGCCAGTGGCTCTCTGTGGTGGGTGGCAAGCCTGCCTTCACAAGGAGGCCCCAGGAAGTGAACCCAGGGCCTCCCATATGGTAGACAGGAGCCCAACTGATTTGAACCACAGCCTCTTCCAAGATATGCTGTTTTTACCAAAGGTTGGCTGCTGGCAGATCATGGAGTCTGTCACGTGGCAAAGCAAAATGACTGTTTTCCATCTTGGTCCCTGCCTTCTCTTCAAGGTTGCTTTTCTTGAAACTCAGCTGTGAGCGATCAGGCACAGAGCATGGCTCATCTCTTTAGTACTTAGCTGCTCCATGGGCCTGGCCTCTCACAGGCCTCCTTCTGTGCCTCTGGGCTCCATGGATTTCAGCCTCCGGCCTCACTCTTGGCCTCTCAGGGTTTCTTTCGACCTACTACAGTTGTAGCTGATCTTGGAGTCCTTTTCAGATGTCAAGGTAAAAATGGCAGCTTACTTTCTCTCTGTGTTTCTGCTTTCAGTTGTCATTTACATAAGACCCTGGAAGAAGACAGAGACCTAACCTGGGTCATGCCTCACTGACAGAGTCCAGTCAAACACATTAAAGTGATCTAATCAAAGTTCCATTAACTGGATCTAATGCAATCAATAGGTCTCACACCCACAGAAATGCATCAGTTTTAAGAAATGCTTTCCTGGGATTCACAAAAGAACTTCAAACTGTCACAACTACTATTACATGCAACAAGTTGGATGACACTCGAAGACCCAATGTTGAACAAAAACAGACTCGAACAGTACATACTGTATGCTTCCTGTAATATAAAGTTCACAAATAACCAAAATTAATTTATACTCTTAGGGATCAGAATAATAGTTGACTCTGAGAAGTATGGACAGGGAGGGGCACAAATGAACACCGTTAAGTACTGGAAATCGTCTGTGTGGAGGTTATTGATCTGTGCACTAGAGTTGTGCAATCAAATTATGTATCCTTTACTGCAATAAGAAAAAGAAAAGAATGGATGAGATAGAACTGAACAAATCTCTATGGTTCTGGTGAGTAACATTAATGCAAGTTGTAGAAGGATATGTACATTATACACTTTATAGAAATGTTAATAATAAAACCATCCTATACATATTGTATTAGAGTTATCTCGAGAAACAGAACAGGAGATATCTGTAAATATTGTGAGATTTTTGTAAGAGTTTTCTCTTGTGACTGTGGGGATAGGCAAGTCCAAATTCCATAGTATGGGCAACAAGCTGGGAACTCTCATGAAAGTTCTCAATGAATTCCCCGGGAGAAGTGAATTCAATGAATTCAGCTGGCTGGCTGAAGTAGAACAGAAATTCTTCTGACTGTTGAAATCATCCCTTCTCCTTTTAAAGCCTTCTTGATTGGATGAGACTTCTTTCATTGTTGAAGACCATCTCCTCAGTTAATTGTAGATGCAAACAGCCACGGATGCGACTAACTTACTGATGTTTTAAGTACACAAATATCCTCACAGTAACAATCAGACCAGCACTTACTTGGCCAAACAACTGGGCACCATAAACTGGCTAAGTTGACACATGAACTTAAATATTATATATAATATGTGCACGTTTAGCCAGCCTGGGGGTTAGAAGTGGATATGAATTCCCCATTTTTATGGTTCCTGGGTCACAGAGGCTGTTTGGTTCTCCTAAGTAATGAAGTGTGAATTCCTTTCATTTGCTTCCCTAAGTCCTAGGCCTATTTCAACAGATTTTGCTCCTAATGCAGATCACAATGAGAAGCTGGCCCGGGGTGTGGGCACTAGGATGAGAGCAGGAAGGTTATCTCAGGAGCAGCCTCGCATCCCTTCTTTGCTGATATTCCCACATTTCACTGCTCTAAAAAGCTCCTTAAATTGTGGGCAGATGATCATTCCCCCCAAGTAAAGAAAATGTGTTCTTATTGTTCTGAATGAGCCAAAGGAGAGCCCAGAACACCTGGGATGTGACACCATCAGTTTTTAAAGGCTACATAGGGCTGAGTTCCATAAATGCAGGACTGAGGCCCTGGCCCAGCTCCACCCGCTGACTCAGCCAGGAGCAGGCCAGGCCCCAGGGATGTGTGGGCTGGAAGGACTGACAGTAAGCTTCTCTGGAGAGAAAGAACCCAGGATCAAGAGACCTGAAGCTGCGGATATTAATAAGCCTTTCCATTTGCCTTATGATGTCATTTGTTAATATATGGCAACAGTCATTATTAGCATTGTTTGTAAAAGATAGAGGTCACTTTTAGAACTGACCAGCTTACACAAGGATTTAAAGATAAAATTAATGATTTTTGTGTCTTTCTAACCAGTGTCAAATTGATATCCCTTGTCAGAGATCCTCAGTTTGAATTGTGAATCACTAGGGGCAGACCTAACTCCACTAAAACCATCAATTTTCCAAACCACACCTTTCGCCAATCCTGTTTCCATATGGCTGAATTACATCATTCACAAATTCTAATGTCATTTACATCATTCACAAATTCTAATGTCTAGACCCAAACACTGAAGGGCCTTGATGTTAGAAGAGGGAAATGTCACCTTTGGGTTGTAAGACAAGGGGCAAGAGTGGAACAAGAAATAACAGAAACCAGAGAGACTATGAGAATCAGAAGGACATCAAAAGTCCTAGACGAGGGGAGTGGATGTGGCTCAACCAATTGGGCTCCCATCTACCATATGGGAGACCCTGGTTTCACTTCCCAGGGCCCCCTTGTGAAGGCAGGCTGGCCCAGGCCTGCAGAGAGCTGACAGCCCACACCCACGAAAAGCTGGAGCAGCAAGATGATGCAACAAAGGGAGAGAAGCAGACACAGAAGAACATGCAGCGAATGGACAGAGAGCAGACAGTAAGCAAGCGGCAACAGGGAGGAATAAATAAATAAAAATAAAATAAATCTTAAAAAAAAAGTCCTAGATGAGTGTATCAGAACCACCTGGAGAGCTTACCTGTCTAGCCCCCACCCCATCCCCTGCTAAATTAGAATTCCTTGGGGTAGAGTCTGTTTAAAACTTTCCAGTGTTGAAGCTTATGTGCAACCAAGGTCAGAACAATTGTGCTAGCCTAATACCATGTGAGAGAGAAGGAAAATGAGGCTCAGAGAGGGCAATCACCCACTCTTGGGGTAGTCCCAGGTCTCCTGAGTTTCCATCCAGCGCTATACTGAGAGGAGACATCCCCTTCCAGGGCACCAGGTGTCACATATATGTTATCACATATATGTTACCACCACTTACCACTTACAGTTTGGTTTCTGGCACGCTTCTTGAATGATATAGTGGATCCTTCTATGCAGTTCTTTGTCTTCAACCTAAATAGAAATAAAAACAACAAAAAAACAGCTTATAAAGGAGTATTCTTAAGAAAAATAGCAGTTGTGTCATCTAGCCTCATACGTCTTTTGGATTGTTTCTAAGGATTTCATGATAATAATCATCCTTCCTATACCAATGACCTGATTTTTCATTCTTGGCAGATTGTTAGACTAGCTCTGCCCCTAAATAGTTCACTACTCTGTACATGGCTCAGAGGCACATTCTCTTAGGGGTCAGAAAAACTGGAATTCCATACTTCTTAAGGGCAATTTTTGTGTTAATTCATAATACATTCCATGTTATATAAATATTCAAATTTTCTTATTCACTCAAAATTATCTTATTTGTTGTTATATTCTTTGAGGGAGTCACAAGTGGTCAAAATCTGCCCTGAAGGGAAGAGGATGTGGCTTAGGTGACTGGGCTCCTGCCTACTGCACAGGAGGTCCGTGGTTCAGTTCCCGATGCCTCCTAAAGGGAATAGCAGGCATGGGGAGAGACACAACAGAGCAGGGATCAGAGGTGGCTCAAGTGATTAGGCGCCTCTCTCCCACTTTGGAGGTCCCGGGTCCAGTTCCCAGGGCCTCCTAAAGACAGCACACAGCAAGTTCAATCAATGAGGGAGTGGAGAGAAATAAATAAAATCTTAAAAAAGTCCCCCTGGACTCCTTCCTTTTGTGTTTCATTACTTTCTTCCTTCTCCCAACCACAAAGAAAAATTAAAGAGAGAAAATTGGAAGAAAAACTTAACAAGAGAATAAATCTACCCTATCGATCAAAACTTTCTGTTTTTAAAGACAAACATAACCTTTCTCAACCAACTCAGGTAAGAGGGAAACCAAAACCAAGTGGGTTTCTCCTCTATGTTAAATGGTAAACTAACAATAATAATAACAAAGGAAAATAAAGAGTAAAAGGGGGTAAAAAAGAAAGACATCTGACTAAGACTCTAAGACTCATCATAATTCTTGGACAAAGTGCCCCGGTCCTGCCCCATCTCCATCCTAGACTGTTGCCTGAGGCAGGCTGTTCCACAGGAAGGGCTGCTTCCTATAAGCCAGAGAGAGGGAAACCCCAGCATGAGTTTCTCCAGCCTCAAGGGAGACAGCCAGCTCCCACCAGGCCTTCCTCATACCAGAAGGGGAGAGTGCCCTCATTCCTTATAGAGAATTATTCACTCACACAGAAAAAAAATTATTCAAACAGTATTTAAAACACATTCCAATTTTTTTTTTTTAAATCAAACTAGGGAATCGCAAAAGCAAATCAACCTCAGGAAATGTCCTATTAAAGAAGGCTTCCCCTTAGGAAATGCAGTGACTTTGAGAACACCTTAGAATTTTGATCTGTCTCCATAAGAATCATGCATAACTGAGATATCCATGCTATCATTATCAGTGGCCCCAAGAAAGCCTGTTTCAGTTTATCTCCTCCATTTTTCTAGACATGAATGAGAGGGGAACTTGTAACTCTATAATAAACAAAGCACAAACAAAACATATATTCCTGGTGGCAGTGTCACCTGGTACAGCTTTTGGGGAGGCAAAGCAGGCTGTGCTGACCAAAACATTACATGTACATACCCTTTTATCCAGCAGTGCCGCTTTTAAGGGACAATCTTGGAAGCGGACTTGGCCCAATGGATAGGGCATCTGCCTACCACATGGAAGGTCCACGGTTCAAACCCCAGGCCTCCATGATGGGTGTGCAGCTGGCCCATGCACAGTGCTATGCGCACAAGGAGTGCCGTGCCATGGAGGGGTGTCCCCCGCATAGGGGAGCCCCCACATGCAAGGAGCACAGCCCGTAAGGAGAGCCACCCAGCGCAAAAGAAAGTGCAGCCTGCCCAAGAATGGCACCGCACACACGGAGAGCTGACACAACAAGATGACACAACAAAAAGAGACACACAGTGAATGGACACAGAGCAGACAACTGGGGTGGGCAGGTGGGGGGGGGAGAAGGAGAGAAATAAATAAATAAATCTTAAAAAAAAGAGACAATCTTACAGAAATATTTACATAACTCACACATAGTTGTTCAAATATAGCCATAACAATATTATGTGTGACAGCGAAAAGTTGAAAATAATCACAATGCCAAACAAGAAAGGAATGGTTAAAAACTTATAGTAAGTATCCAAAACATGGAATAGCAAGCAAATTATTAAAAAAATTAAAAAGGTAAATTAAGAAATAGCAACATTGAAAGATAGCCATGGTATGCTATTCTAGTACCATAAATGTTGCTGAGCATTAATTAAAGCATTGGTTCCCAACTGCCACAGGGGCATTAGGTTTTATAGGTGGCATTCTGGGTTGTCACTACTGGGGGACTGCTATGGTCACTAGTAGGTGAAGGCCAGGATGCTGTTAAACTTTGTACAATGCACAGGACAGCCTCCCACAAAAAAGAATTATCTGGCCCCAAATGCCAATAGTGTTGAGATTGAAAACTCTTGAACTACCTTTATTGGAAAACAAGTACATTTTTTGGTAGCAGCTGTAAAGCAATCTTAGATATACTATGGATTGAATGGAAGTGGTAAAATTCTTAAAATTCACCTGTAGGAAGAGGAGAATGAAAAACTAGAAGGAAAGAAATAAGGCTAAGAGTCCCACTTTGTATCACGTGTGAGCAACAGTATTATGAATTTGCCTGACAGGCTTTCTAGCTCCTGAGTCAAAAAGATCCATTCAGACACCAACCTAGGAAGAATGGTATTAAAGGGGACTGGGAAATTTGCTCTGGCAGAATCATGCTAGATAATTGTCCTACATCTTAGCTGTGATTTTTTTGTTGTTGTTTAATATTATAATATGAAGTGGAAAACACAAAATACATTCTGGTTGTTGAACAATCTTCAATTAAAAAAAATAAAACCCAAACATTGATACATATTAACTCCTTTCTTCATTAAAATTATGGCTATCTACAATCTTTTACTAAGGACTTCAAAGACTTTTACACATATTGAAATAATTTGGAGATTCTATCATTGTAATAGATATCAAATAGTCTCCTTATTTTAAATGGAGGATGGGGGTAAAGACCTGTGAAGAGACCTGTCAAAGGTGGGTCCAGGAGGCTGAAGGTGGAAAGAGGTCCTAGAGTGAAGGAAGAACACCAGCTGGAAGGAATCTTTGCTGCTCTCAGTTTTCTATCTCCTCACTTTCAATATTTCTTCCCTTCCCTGGGATCTGGATGCCCAGAGAAGGTACTGGATCACCCAATTTCTTATTCCCAAGATGGTCTGACTGAATACATGAAGGAAGCCAGTTATTAGCTAAATCCTCCATGGTTAACTGGACTGTCTGCTTCTTGAGCCAGGGACTTCGTATTTCATCTCAGACTTCTCCTCCTTGGCACACACTGGGAGACCAACAGGCATCTCTGAAATAAATGGGCATTAATTCCTCACTAAAGACTGTATCCTTCTTGTCATTCCATTGAGATTTTCAGTTCTTTCCATAAAAAAAGAAATGGAGACAAAACAATGAGCCTTCAAGATGGAGATCAATTTTCAATATGACAGAAATTTGTCAGGATATCAAATAAGACAGAGCTCCAAAAAAATGGGGAAACATTCCACAAAAGCGTTTGAAGGCAAAGTCCTAGCTCTAATGACAGGGAGGTAAAAGACTGTCTGAGGAAGCACCCACAGATGCTGAAAAAGAGTGTGGTTGCAATGCGTTCATGACATTTTCTTAAAGTAACAGGGAGAGGAAAGAAACCCCACAACTGGTCTCAAGAGTTGATAACTCCATGCCTAAAGAAACTCTCTGCAGAGGAGTCCTCCAAAACAGGCATTTTGTTCATCTAATTGAGTATGAACATGTCACTTGTGCTAAAGATGACAGTGTAACACTCTTAATTACAATAATCTAAGTTTTTCCTTAACAGAATACATGAGAAGCCCTGGTCAGTAGACCAAAAATTGACCAACATTCCAGGTATGACAGCACCCATTCTCCTAAGGGAGAATAAAGCCAAGAAATATTTGATGATTCCCACAGACAGCACCACGTTTTGGTGTGTTTAGTATAAACACCTAACCCAGCCACACATCTTTTCATTCAGAGGGGCTTAAGACAAAACTGTCTTTAATATCATACACAAGTGCTCTTCCTTGAGGGAAGCACAATCAACCCAAGAGTTCCCTTCACAAACCTTTATAACACCTTCTTAATCTTCATAATTCTAAGGAGAGTTGTTTTCTAAACTCAACAAGCATAAGGATCCTAAGGATTGAGTTTATCTCTTAACAAGCTAAAAATAAACTGGAAACTAACTAGAAGTGACTGTTACCAAGTATTACTGTCATTAAACATGGCTCCTGGTTATGCTCAGACCACACAAAACCCTGGTTCCTCCTCCCAGATTTCAATAAGATCAAGTAGCAGAAAGAGAGAGTGCTGGGCCTGGGAAATTAAAAGCACAGTTTGAGGGAAGTGGATGTGGCTCAACTGATAGAGTGTCTGCCTACCATATGGAGGGCCCAGGGTTCGATACCCAGGACCTCCTGACCCGTGTGGCAAGCCAACCCACGTGCAGTGCTACCGCGTTCAAGGAGTGCCGTGCCATGCAGGGGCACCCCATGCAGGTGTGCCCCACATGCAAGGAGCGCGCCCTGCAAGGAAAGCCGCCCTGCATGAAAATAGCACAGCCCGCCCAGGAGTGGCGCCGCACACACGGGGAGCTGACGCAGCAAGATGACGCAACAAAAAGAGACGCAGTTTCCCAGTGCTGCCTGACAATGCAGGTGGATGCAGAGAAACACACAGCAAATGGACACAGAGAGCAGACAACGAGGAGAAAGGGGAAATAAATAAAATCTTTTAAAAAAATAAAAGCACAGTTTGAGCTGTGAACAAGGTGGGAGGCAGGGGCTCAATAGAAAAGGCTCTCTGCAAATATAAATGGTCTGTGACTGTTCCTATCAGAACATCTGCCTCAGCTGAGCCTGGCCTGATTCTAGTCTCAAGGATAAAGCCTCCAGTTGTCTATGTCAACTATCAGCTTTTCTTGGACTAAGATGGGATTTGTATCTTTCTTTTCTTTTTCTGAAGAGCAATGACAGACTCATCCAATTCAGGAAACTAAATTTGCTCACAGGCAAAAACAGCAACTGGCTGAACGTGCTAAGCCTTCTTGAGCTTCTCCTTGCCTCAGGTCAGGAATGGGCGGGTCACTGAAATATATAGTCATATCTTGGTACTTGACTGCTTTAAAACTCATCACATTTGGTACTCGATGCATTGTGAAATGAAAATTTTGTCCCAGTACTCGTCATTTGTTTGGTACTCATGTGCAAACTGGAACTTGTTGGTGTCGGATGTCTTGTGACTCACTACCCTTTCCAGCCAAAACAAAGGGTCACACATTAGTCACATGGTAGCTCTTGCCGTGTGTATATCCCATTGTGGTCTTAGTTTTTGTGGTCATTTTGTGTATTTTTGCATTTTTTTCTCTCACCATGGGTCCCAAGAAAATAAGCAGTGATAACACTGAACAGGAAAGAAAATTCCTTCGCACCATCATTGTGCAAAAGAAAGAAATGATAGGTAAATAGAAGAACAGTGTTTGCATTACTGATCTTGCTAGGGAATATAGTATGCCTAGAACATCGGTCTCCACCATCATTAAGAATAAAGAAGTGGTAAAAAACGTTGATGCTATGGAAGGAGTTAAAGTAGTAACAAAGTAGTGTTCCAAAACACTCAAAGAAGTTGAAAAACTGTAATTAATTTGGGTAAACGAGAAACAATTAGTGGGCAAGAGTGTATCAGAAGCCATGATGTGTGCAAAAGTAAGTGTTGCCTGCTGATCTTTTTAAAAACAAACCAGTACCAAGTGATGAGGGTGTTGAAGTTTTTAAGCCAGCCACAGCTGGTTTGATAATTTTAAAAAGAGAAACAGCATCTGTAGCGTGGTGAGGCATGGTGAAGGAGTGAGTGCTAATAAAAAGGCTGCTGACGAATCCATCATGAATTTAAAGACTACGTAGAGGCTGAGGGTTTTATTACACAACAAAATTTTACCTGTGATGAGAGCAGAATTTTTTGGAAAAAAAAAAAGAGAAGTCATTACCAGGTCACAAAACAATGAAGGCAAGGCTTACTCTATTGTTATGTGGGAATGCTAGTGAGGACTTAAAACTCAAGCCTCTACTAGTCTATTATAGTGAAAACCTGTGAGTTTTCAAGAAACATAATATCATAAAAAGCGAAGTCCATGTGATGTGGAGGGCAAACAGCAAAGCTTCCATCATGAGGCAATTTTTCACTGAGTGGATAAATGAAGTGTTTGGTCCTCAATGAAAAAACATTTGCTGGAGAAATATTTGCCTCTGAAAACTCTCCTACTTTTGGACAATTCACCTGCCCATCTCCAGGCTTGGAGGATGACAAACTGGAGTAGTTCAGCTTCATCACTGCAAGGTTCCTGTATCTGATCTCATTCAACCTTTACACCATGAGATTAGCACAATGCCAGGTCCACAGTAAATACTTAATGTCAGCTGTCTATGAGAAAAATAATGAATAGCTAAGCCCTCTAGACAAATTATTTTGTTTTCTTTGGGGGACTTTCAATGGAGATTACTGGATGAAAGAGTACAAATGGATTATAATTCATTACATGTTGTCAGAATTTCTGCTAGAAAAAAATAAACCATTTTCTTTTCACATGGCACATGCATGCTCAGTGCTCCTCTCCTGGCTGCAGTCATTTGGAGTTTTAATGATTTAACTGATATGTAATGATTTCATAAGGTTTTATTCTACATTTAAATTGTGACAGAGGTTATAGTTTTTGCATAAGATTATCTGTTCTCTGTGTTTCTTTATGTGTAAGCTGTTCATCTCTTTTGAACACTTTATAATATTTCTTACAAATATTAGGGAAGCTTTACCAGTTATATTTATTACATACATTCTCCCTGCTCCATTGCTTTCTTTTGTATGTTTACTCGATTTCATTTTATTCCACAGAAGTTTGAAAACACACTTAGTGGATTAGGCAATCCATCTTGTCACTGATGGTAGTTTTCAGCACTTTCAACAGTCAGGGACTCATAAGGGTATAACACACTGACCTCCATATTTATGGTGGTAAATAGGCAACTTTGTCTTCTTTATGTTATTTTATGTACTCTGCAAGGTAAGGATAAAAGTCAAATCTTTTTTAAAATAGTGTTCTTTCTCTAAACCAATGTATTTGTTAAATACTGATTTAATTCCTAGCATAATCTTATGCCTGGTTTGTTATATATAATGGAATCTCTCTTTTGATCTATTGATCATATTTTGTTTTTTAACCTAATACAGTTTGATAACATGGCTTTGAAATGTTTAGAGGCACTATTTTTCTTTTAATATATCTACTATTCCAAAGGAAATAGCCATTTAGAAGCACTGTCAAAGTGCATCTAGTAACCATGCTTAAAAATCCTGGCACAATCAGCATAAATGCTACTCAGCTGACTAGGTTTCTTCAGGAGGACTGAAGTCTTACTTCTTAAAAGCCTGTTCTATCTGTTCCTATCCTGAAATCCTCTTCTACTTACGCCAAATTTTAGATTTATAAATTTCAATTTCATTGCCATTATTCAGAAATTATAGATGATAAATGCTTCCTATGGTACCATTAAAATTAGCAAAATGATTTCTGGTCTGAAAAAGAGAGGCTGAGTTTCATTTAAAGCAAAGGTCCATAACAAGGGGTCCATGAGCTTAAATTTAAATTGAAAAAAAAAACCACAAAAACATTATTTTTGGGGGGAGCAGATGTGCTGAAGCAATTGGGTGCTTGCCTCCCACATGGGAGGTCCTGGGTTTAGTTCCTTGTGCCTAGAGCAGCAGACATGAGCGACAGATGAGGGAGCCATGGTGGGGGAGAGGGGAGCGAATAATAAACAAAACAAAAAACATTATTCTTGTGGGGATGTGTTGGTGCAGGTATGTTTATTAAATAATACACAGTATAGTGTGAACTTAATAAGGGGTCCGTGGTTTTCACCTAACTGGCAAAGGGATCCATGGAACAAAAAATGTTAAGAACCCCTGATTTAAAGCGTAAGTCAAATTGCTAAAAGTGAGCTAAAAATGTGTAATTTAATGAATACAATGAAATGGCTAGAATCTCACAGACTTTCATCCTAAGCAGCCTATTCTACCCTAAATTTTAAAAAAACCCTCTAAAATGGTATAAAGATCAAGCTTTTTTTTTTTTTTAACTTTGCTCTTAAAGCTGCATCCAAATGGTATATTAAACTTAAATTTACAGGACTTATTATACTTTAATTCTTTGATTGGAACATGATTTTGATTCAGACTAAATTTTGTTTTAAAACGCTACTCTTCATTGGCCACTTTCCAATGGAAAGTTTTTGAACTGAGGGCAACAAAATTTAAAGGAGAGAATGGGGTTGTTTGGGGACAATTTAAAAACATAACTTCATATAACATGACCAGAATAATTTTCAAACTCTTTCCTTGCTTTTCTCCTTTTAACCTCTCATTATATTTCAAAGCCATTTCCATTTAAGGCTACCCACGGTGATTGATCATTTATTCTCCTACCTACTGATATTTTTAAAATTTCATTCTTAGTATTAATGGGCTTTTTTTTATCTAACAAATTACCAAGTATGGGAATTACATAATAGCCATGGTGATGCTATTTCTAAAAAAAAAATTGAAAATTAAATTAATGTCAATATAAGGGGTCATTAAAATATAATCTATGAGTTAAATCCAACCCACAGCCTGTTTTTGTAAACAAAGTTTTAATGGAACATGGCGATGCCCATTTGTTTATGTATTGTCTATAATTACTTTTGTGCTACAACTACAGTGTTGAGTTGCTGAAATACAGTTCGAGACCACCACAATTAAGTGAATATCACAATAAAGCAAGTCACGAATTTCTTGGTTTTCCAGAATATATAAAAATTATACTTACATTATATTATAGTCTGTTAAGTATGTGTATTAGTCAGGGTTCTCTAGGGAAATATACAACAGGAGATATCTGTAAATATTATGAGATTTTATAAAAATTGTCATATACAACTGTGGAGATACATGAATCTACATTCTGTAGGGCAGGCTGTAAGCTGGATTTCCAATGAAGGTTTCTGATGAATTCTCCAGGAGAAGCTGGATGGCTCAGGTAGAGATGAAAATTCTGTTTTGACTGCTGAAATCATCACTCCTCCTTTTAAGGCCTTCAACTGATTGTCATTGCTGAAGGCTCTCTCCTCAGCTGACTCTAGATATAATCAGCCATAGATGCAATGAACTTACTAATAGTGATTTAAGCCAATGAAATGTCTTCATCAATTAGGTCAGTACTTGACTAAACAACCAGGCACCATTACCTGGCAAAGTTGACACAGGACCTAACCATCACATTCCACCCCTTGTCAAATTGGCCACCATACACATCATCCTAAATCATGCTTAATCTCTACATAAAAACAATAGTAGGCATATTTTTCACCTAACAATATTGAGCTTCCCTGCATACTACTGGAAACACACAGGAATGGATTCGCTTTAAGGACATGATCTGGGGTCCCCCAGCTTCAAATTCATATTCCACCCTTTCAATCCCAGAAAGTTATGTTCTTTCCATATGCAAATAAATTCATTCTATCACATTATTTCAAAAACCTTAAATCAAAAGTACTTAAATAGTTAAGTATCTGCCTCAAATTTCCAAAGAAGGGTCAGTCATAGAATAAATGTTCCTATTGTCATAGGTAGAAATTGTAAGGAAAACCGGGTTATATGTCTCAAACAGTTCCAAAAACCGGCAGGGCATACTCCATTAGTTTGGAAATCTCCTCAGTTAAATATCCAAGCTCATCATTTTCAAATTCTGCCTTTCATCTATCATCAGGAGTCAATTCTGCCAAGTTCTCTGCCACTTTAAAGCAAGGATCGATCACATTCCTCCCAGTTTGCAATGACATATTCATCATTTCTTTCTAAAGCCTCATAAGTATCTTTAACATCTACTAACGGTCTCTTCAAAGCAATCTAGGCCTTTTCTATCAGGCATATCACAATTCTTCCAGAATCTACCCCTTACCCATTTATAAAACCATTGCAGTGTTTTTGGTATTTGCATAGCAGCATGCACCCCATTTTTCTAGTGCCAATTTCTGTTTTAGTTTGCTAAATCCTGCCAAAGCAATATTCCATAAATGGGTTGGCTCTTGCGAGGGACATTTATTAGATTAAAAGCCCACAGTTCTGAGGCCATGAAAGTGTCCAAATGAAAGCATCACCAGGAGATCCTTTCTTCCCGAGCTTCAGCTGTGGACGTTCGCACACATGGTAGCGTCATACACAGATGCTATCTCTCTGAGCTGCAGCTGTGGGTGATGAGGTGCATGGCAGGGCACAGTGATGGCGCTGGCTCATCTTTCCTCTCTCCTTTGGACCTCTCTGAGCTTCTGGTTCTCGGCACCTTCTCTCTCAGCTTCTGGGTTCCTCTGTTTCTCTGCAGCTTTTTCTGTATCTGTGGCTTTTTATTCCTCCATTATAAAAGACACCAATATGAAGATTAAGACCCACCCTGGGTCCCACAATCTAATCAAAGGCTGTTAACTGAAGCAATTTTATCAAAAGACCCACCTACAGTAAGTTTACATGCACAGGAATGGACTAGCTTTAAGAACAGGATTGTCTGGCGTCTAGCCAGCTTCAAACTGACACAGCGTGCAATAGCATCATGTGTAAAAGTAATCTATATAAAGTAATTTAAAAATACTTTATTGCTAAAAAATGCTACTCATCACGCAATCCTTCAGCAAGTTGTAATCTTTTTGCTGGTGGAGGGTCTTACCTTGATTTTGATGGCTGATGAATGACCAGGGTGGTGGTTGCTGAAGATTGGGCTGGGGGGGGGGGGCAGTGGCAATTTCTGAAAATAAGAAATGAAGTTTACCACTTCAATTAACTCTCCATTTCATGAAAGAGTTCTCTTAGCATTTAATGCTGTTTGATAGCATTTTACCCACAGTAAAACTTCTTTCAAAATTCCCATCAATGCTCTCAAATCCTGCTGTTGCTTTATCAATAAGTTTATGTAATATTCTAAATCCTTTGTTTCCATTTCAGTAATGTTCAGAGCATCTTCACAGGAGTAGATTTCATCTCAAGAAACCATTTTCTTTGCTAATCCATAAGAAGTAACTCCTCATCCGTTCAAGTTCTAGCATGAGATTACAGCAATTCAGTCATCCTTATGCTGCACTTATAATTCTAATTCTCTTATTATTTCTACCACATCTGCAGGTACTTCCTAAAGTCTTAAACCCTTCAAAGTCATCTAAGACAGAAATCAACTTCTTCTAAACACCTATTAATGCTGATATTAACCCCTCAAAGTCATCTAAGACAGAAATCAACTTCTTCTAAACACCTATTAATGCTGATATTTTTTGCCTTCTTCCATGAATCACAAATGCTTGTATTAGCATCCAGAATGGTGAATATTTCCAAAAGGTTTCCAATGTGCTTTGCCCAGATCCATCACTGGAATCACTATGTGTGGCACCATTAGGCTTACAAAATATATTTCTTAAGTAATAAGTCTTGAAAGTCAAATGACTCCTTGTTCTATGGGCTGCCGCACAGATGTTATGTTAGTAGATATGAAAACAACATTAATCTTATTGTACATCTCCATCAGAGCTCTTGGATGAACAGGTGTATTTGTCAATATGCATCAACATTTTGAAAGAAATATTTTTTTTTCCTGAGCAGTAGGTCTCATCAGTGGGCTTAAAATATTCAGTAAACCATTTTGTGAACAGACGTCCTGTCATCCAGGCATTGTTATACCATTTACAGAACAAAGGAAGAGTAGATAGAGCAGAATTTTTAAGGTCTCTAGGATTTGTGGAAAGGTCGGTGAGCACTGGCTTCAATGTGAAGGCACCAGCTGCATTAGCCCCTGACCTGAGAATCAGCCTGTCCTTTGAGGCTTTGAAGCCAGGCATTGACTCCTCTCTAGCTATGAAAGTCCTAGATCGTATCTTCTTCCAGTATAAGGCTGTTTTGTCTACATTGAAAATCTGTTGTTTGGTGTAACCTCCTTCACCAATTATCTTACCAAATCTTCTGGATAACTTGTTGCAGCTTCTACATCAGCACTTGGCTGGTTCACCTTGCACTTCTGGTATGAAGACAGCTTCTTTCCTTAAACATGTGAACCAATCTCTGTACCTTTAAATTTTTTTTCTGCAGTTTTCTTTCCTCTATTAGCCTTCACAGACTTGAAGAGAGTTAGGGCCTTGCTCTGGGCTCGGTATCAGGCTTTGGTTTAAGGGAATGTTGTGGCTGGTTATAGACAACTAAAACCTTTCCATATCAGCAATAAGGGAGTTTTGCTTTCTTAGCATTCATGTGTTCACTGCAATAGCACTTTTAATTTCCTTCAAGAACTTTTCCTTTGCATTCACATTTTGGCTAACTGTTTGACACAAGGGGCCTAGCTTTCAGCCTGTCAGCTTTCAACATACCTTCCTCACTAGTTTCTAGCTTTTGATTTGAAGTGACCAACGTGTGACTCTTTCATTTACTTGAACACTTAGAGGCCATTGTAAGGTTAATTGGCCTAATTCCAAAACTGTTTTGTGTCAGGAAACAGGGAGGCCTGGGGAAAGGGAGAGAGACAGGGAATGGCCCATCAGTGGAGCAGTTAGAACACACACATCTATTAAGTCCATCATCATATATGGGCATAGTTTGTGGTGCCCTAACACATGTACAATAGTAACATCAAAGATCACTGATCACAGATCACCATAACAGATAAAATAATTATCAAAAAGTTTGATGTCCTGGGTGGTACTGCGGGGACAGTTACTGGACATTGTATGTCCTCCCATGGCCCACTGGGGGGACTGGGGGAGACTGTAAACTGTAATGTGGACCATTGACCATGTGGTGCAGCAGCGCTCAGAGATGTATTCACCACGTGCAATGACTGCCCCATGATGATGGAGGAGGTTGTGTTATGGGAGGAGTGGGATGAGGGGGGTGGGGGTATACAGGGACCTCATATTTTTTTAATGTAACATTAAAATTTAATTAATTAATAAAAAATGATGGATATGGGACATGTTAACTTACACCAAATGTGTATAAAAGTCTATAAGCTAAAATGTAAACCATAATATAAAACATAAGGAAGCTAAAAATTTAGAAATTTGTACAGTCTAAAATAAAAACCATAAAGTAAACCAAAATGAAAAAAAAAAAGTTTGAAATTTTGAAGGAATTACCAAAATTTCACAGACACAAAGTGATCACAGGCTATTGTAAAAATGGTGCCAACAGACTGCTGCACACAGGTTGCCACAATCCTTCAATTTGTAAGAATACAATATTTGTGAAGCACAATAAAGCCAAGCATAGTACCTATATATGGCCCTGAAAACTGAAAATATTTGTCAACCCCAATCTAAAACAAGAATGTATATTCTGGGGAGTGAATGTGACTCAAGTAGTTATTGCTTGAGCTCCTGCTTCCCATATGGGAGGTCCTGGATTTGGTTCCTGGTACCTCCTAAAAACAAAAACAAACAACAAACAAACAAATGAAAAAACCAACTCGGGGGAGCCAAAGTGGCTCAGTGGATAAGTGCCAACTTTCTACTTCCCCAGCCCAATACCTCAAAAAAATTTTTTTAATTTAAAAAAATAAAAGGTTTTTCATTTTAAAAAACCCTGTGTATTCCAACTCCACCTTCTGATTGAAGAGTGTAACAATAAAACAAACCATCAAACTGCAAATTATTTTAATACCCTAGACAGATATGAAAATCTATGTCTGCTTTTCTTATAGGCTTACTTCTTGCCTATGAGATAGCTACATAAAAATCTATTGTCCCTGTTAATTTTTTTTTAAAGATTTATTTTATTTATTTTGTCTCCCCCTCATTTGCGGTTCCTGTCTGCTTTCTGTGTCCATTTGCTCTCTGTGTCTGTTCGTCTTCTCTTTAGGAGTTACCAGGAACCAAACTCAGGTCCTCTCATGTGGAAGAGAGGCGCTCAATCACCTGAGCCACCTCAGCTCCCTGGTTTATTGTCTCTCATTGTCTTTCCTCTTCATGTCTCTTTGGTTGCATCACCTTTTTGCATCAACTTGCCATGCCTGCCTACCGTGCCAGCTCACCTTCTCTAGAAGGCACCAGGAAACGAACCCAGGACCTCCCATGTGGTAGGTGGGAGCCCAATTGCTTGAGTCACATCTGCTTCTCTGTCCCTGCTAATTTTGTTTTTAACTACAAAGTTTCTAGGAAAATCACTGCTACTGATTTAAATTTCCTTAACTAGGAACTGGGAATACCAAAATTTTGTGAAACTGATGACCAAATCCTAAATGTAAGTACATTAGACGATTAAGCAAATGAACATTACACAGTGAATACAGTAAAAGCAGGAAGGTGAGATTATGACAGTCAATGAGAAAAAAAAGAAGAAAACACTCCATGTGTTAGACTTTATCACCACAAATAACACAAGGAAATAGATAGTAGATAGTAGATAATAGAGCAGGCAACATTTACTGAATAACCCCACTGTGTACGGTAGCATACTACACATTACAGAACAGAGAAAAACAAGGTTCCTGTTTCTTTAGCTTTTCTTGAGCCAAAAATTATCATAAACAGTGCGTGATTTTTTTAAGATTATGAACTTAAGCAACTATAAAAAGAACCTAAGAACTTGTAGTAGTTTGGCATTGTTTCTAAATTCCAAAAATAGTTATTGGACTATGTTTGTAAACTGATCTGTCAGAGGTATCATCTTTAACTGATTAAATTATGATTAGGACTGTAATTGAGCCACATCAGTAGGACATTGAGTCCCCACCCCTTGGTGGGCAGGGACAGAGAAAAGACATGGCAAAGGACAGAGTTAAGAGTTTTGACTTAGAGCCCAGGAACTATACACACAGAGAAGCAGAGCAGCTGAGCCCGGAGAGAATCAAGGCCGGGGAGAGAGACAGAGCTGGTTGTCTTATAGTCTATAGCATGTCTTATGAAGAGAGTAGGGCATCTGAGCCCAGAGAGAAACAAGCCCTGGAAAGAGAGGAACAAGGAAACCTGAACCCTTAGCCGATGTTGGCAGCTATCTTGCTCCAAAACATGGCAACAGAATTTGGTGAGAGAAGTAACTTATGCTCTATGGCCTGGTAACTGTAAACTTCTACTCCAAATAAATACCCAAATAAAAGCCAGCAGATTTCTGGTATTTTGCTTCAGCACCCCTTTGGCTGACTAATACAGAATTAATAAATTATATTAAAGTTATTCCAGGGCCAAAATGGATGCCATGAAAGTTCCTTTCCTAGGGTAGTCACAGGCCAGGATACCCTTGCATAATTTACCTTTATCCATGTTTTACCTTTCTACTTCTTGCTACTAAATTTCTCTTCGCAGGTTTGTGTCAGAATGCTTTGGAATGTTTTTAAAACTGTGAAAATAAAAATGCCTTTTCTAGCAAGGAAGCTGTTGCCTCAGGTCCCAAAGCCTGTTGAACTAGAGCAATTAACCTCTAATCACTTAATGGCCTTTTGATGACTGGTTTAACTGTGAAACTATCAGACAACAAAGTCATAAAACTGAAACTGCGACTAAGAACTCTGAAAAAATAGGAGAAAAAGCACAATTTGGCTTGGCAGCTTCAAGTTACAATCTAGTCAGCCTGTCTCCCAAGTCTAAGACTGTCCCAGGAATGCCAGTGGCAGGAGCTCTATGATTCCCTGGAATAGTGGGAATCAGAGAGCAGCCTCTGCATAGAATCCTGAATTCTAGTTAAACCAGTGTAAGGAAAAATAAATAAATAAATCTGAAACCCAGAAACCTCATGTTGTGTCTCCTTAAAGAAATTTAAAAAATTGATGTGCCATCAACTAAGGTTAAAGAATTCCCAGAAATGCTAAGTACATAAAATTCTTCTGTTTTGATCTGTGCATAACCTTGTGCTCAACTTTAAAATCTATATTTAACTTTGTCAGTTTGCTTGTGCCTAGAAAATCAGATTTAGGGGTTCACCTGTTACAAGTTGGATAATGGTAAAAGGTAACCTAAAAATGAATATTTTTTTTCTTTTTAAGATTTTTTTTATTCTCCCACCTCCCCCATTGTCTGCTCTCTGTGTCCATTCACTGTGTTCTTTTGTGTCTGCTTGTATTCTCATCAGGCATCACTTGGGATCTATGTCTCTTTTTGTTGCATCATCTTGCTGTGTCAGTTCTTCATGTGTGTGGCACCACTCCTGGGCGGGCTGCGGTTTCGCACGGGGTGGCTCTCCTTGCACAGAGGCCACTCCTTGCATGGGGGACACCCTTACATGGTAGCCCTGCATGGGCCAGCACTCCTTACGCATGCAGCACTGTGCGTGGGCCAGCTCACCACATGAGCTAGGAGGCCCTGGGTATTGAACCCTTGGACCTCCTATATGGTGGGCAGATGCTCTATTTGTTGAGCCATATCCACTTCCCTAAAAATGAGTCTTTAAATGCCAATACTGTCTTGCTAGTGAATTTAATGCATAACTCAAGAGTGAAATTTATTTAATTGCTGGGAAAGGCGGAAAAACTGCACAGAGTTGTTACTAATAAAATTGTTTTAGTTGCATAATTAATAAAGATACCCAAATTAATTTTAAGTAAAAACTTTCTAAAAACTAAAAGTTAAAACCATTATATAAATACCTTTATATATAAAAGAAGGATTGATAACTGAAATTATTGCAGCAAAGTAGATGTAGCTTAGATTTCAGCTATTGTAGTGGTAGTCTTAAACTAATTTACTTTTGTTTGTGACTACTTCAAGTTTATTTGGTGCTTACTATAGTAATAGTAATTATAACTTAAATTTACCTTTAATTATAGTTATTTTATAACCAATTTCACCTACCCCTAGACATCAATTATTGTGATGGTAATCATAAACTGAGTTTGCTTTTGCTTATGGTTACTGCCAGTCTGGGCTTACTCCTTGCCTCTGCTTATGGTTCTAAAAAAAAAAAAAAAAAAAAATTGTATCATAGCATTAGAAACATTTTTGTTATAAGTCATTAATTAAGAAAGTCACAAAGTGGGGAAACCATGAACCCATAGTCTGGAGAAGCCAGCAAAGAAAAGCCTTCAGGAAAATCTTTCAAGTGTTGTTTTACAGTTAAATTTGTTTTGTAAAAAAAAAAAAAAAGAAAAGTTTTAAGTAACTAAGTTGTGTTTCCATGTCAAACTATTCATGTCTGCCTATTTGCTCAAATTGTTAAAATTAAATATGCAGTTATATATGTGATAAATATTCCTATAACCCAAGTTAGACTAAACAGTATGGAAAGATCATATAGAAATCTGAATATAGAAACTATTGGGAAAGCTATAAAAAAAAATCCTTACAAAATTATAATTAAAGCAATTTAAATAATTATATTATATTTCAAAGTCCAGAAGTCAGTATGCTTTTAAGATTATTCACAGTTTTAAAGTTTTATCAAAGACAAGAAGTTTTAAACATCTGTAAAGAAAAAAAAGAAAAAAGGAAAAAAATATTCTTTGGTTATATAATAACAGTTTCACTTATTTAGCCTGAATGTTATCTCTTTGGTTTATAAGATACCAAGTTAATAAGTTAACATTATATGTATTAAATCTTTAAAATAATAAAAAGCTGTAAGTTCATGTTTAATAAAAGTGAGTTTTAAAAAATTGTAAATCTGCCCTCTCCTAAATGCATAAAGTAAAATCCATTGGTTGCTGGCCCACTGGATGGAACGTGGGAAAGTGTGAGCTATGGTGTGGAATACGGGACATGGGGTGCAGCAATGCCCGGAGATGTACTCACCAGACACAATGGATGTGACATGATGATGGGGGAGAGTGTTATTGGGGGGGGGAGTGTTGGGTGGGGGCGGTGGGGGCAAATGGGGACCTCATATTTTTTTAATGAAATATCTTTTAAAAAAATGGATTGAGTAGAATTTGAAAAAAAAAAGGAAAGTGTGGCCTTTAAAAAAAAAAATCCATTGGTTGCCAATTATAATTTAAATTAACCAGTCTATGTAATTGTGTTTAAATATAAAAAGTTTGTAAGAACATCTTCCAAATTAAAGCATTTATGGCTAGTTCTAAAAAGCCATTATTAATTAAAAATCAGAATTGGCATTAATAGCAAAAAGTAACTTCGTAAAAGTAAAACCTGTCTGAAAGTCACCTCAATGTGCATATTCAAGTGGTGGTAGTAAAAAGTTACCTTGATTCCATTAGGAATCTTAAGTTTTCATTTTAAAAATAAAAAAGTGCTTTTTCCTCTACTGCTAAAAAAAATACCTGTGTAATTAATGTCTTCATAGTAAAAGTATAAAAGTAAAAAAAACAAAGTACTAAAAGATCATTTAATATATGACACATTGCATTAAAAGTGCTTAAAAGATATATAAAAATCAAAAGATAAACTTCAACATTGTCAAAGTCTCTTATGCATTCAAACCAGGTGTCCAAAACATGCACTGTTCTTCTCCATGTGAGTTATTGGCTAATTTGGTCATTGACCCCTAAAACAATAAAAGTATCTACTACATCTCTGGTCATGCTCCTGAAGTGGATGAGAACTACTTTGCAGTTTCAAACTCCTGCAGCAGACAACAGTGGCTAAGTATAGCCAAACGTACAATGAATATCGTCTCCAAGCCGGCACTGTTTCATAGTGCCAGAGAGCGCTATGCACTAGGTTGGTAAAATCTCTCCCTAGTTTCTCTCTAGGGAGAGAAACAGTGCTGCAGCTTCTGTGAAGAACATACGAAGTGGAGCAATGAATACCAGATTACTCCAAGTAGAAGTTAAACACAATTAGCACTTTTGCTTGCTCCCATGGAAAAACAACCTGTATGATATTGCAAACCTGAAACTTAAAGCTATTAATTGCAACTTAAAAAGAACTGATGCATTGTGTAGTACATTAATTAGTATGAAGTACAGTACCTATATCCTATTTTAAATATATGTCTAATAACTATGGTAGTACTTCTAGTAAATAATATACAAAAGAACATTGAACATGTGTTAAAAGTCCTGATCAATTTCATTTTCTAAATAGTTAATGAACATATTTATAAAATAAAATTGGCCACCTTGCCTAAAAGCAGTGAAGCCAACAGCTTTTTAATTTAAAAAAAACCACCAAATTAACTTGGGGGCAACCTCTCACAGTCTTCACCCACATGGGGTGAAAAATGTGCTTGACCCCAGGGCCACCAGTGGCTTACAGTCAAGTAACTAATATCAAACTCAATTACTAAAAACCCCTGAAGTACAAGTAAGGGTATATCAAACTTATTCCAACACCTATATTAGTACTTAAAGTTCCACAGTATAACCAGCTTGGGGTTCACCCTGGAAACTGATAGGTGGCTTGTTAAAATGGTTCAAGTCTACCTGCCAAGGACAAGGCAGTAAAAATCCTTTATAAACTTCCCCAAGGCACTCACCTGGGGAGGAATACCCTAACCAGTGTAGCCAAACAGGTTTAAAAAAAAAAAAGCCTGATAAAAAACAGTCAAAAAATTTATCAGGAGTTGCTCAATTAAAACCAAAATATAAAACTCTACTCTATAGTTCTGATCACTCCCACAGCTATTAAAACTAGAAGAATGTCCAGCTTGGTATACTAATCCTGAATAAAGTCAGCTACCCAAGAGGGCCAGTTCACCAGAAACACCTGACTAAACATACCAGTGCCCGTCATTGAAAAATCAACTGTTTCCTTTAACTCTAGCCCAAATGCCTATTGCTAAAAAACAAACAAACAAACAAACAAAAAGACTTCCCTTTGAAAACCTTGCCTCTTTTCATCTCCTCTGGCTTAACTAAAAAGAGATATGCTTCTTCTCATTTCTCTCCTCTACCATAAAAACTTATATTAGCGATTTATGCCTAATCCCATTGTCTATTGCAATTTCTCTCTGGGATTAACCAATAGCATAAAATAACTTAAATATATATCTATACTGTTCCCCATCAAGTTTAAAAAGGTGCCATCTTTACAGGCACCTAACATTTTCTACTTCTGTGGTCCAGTGTCCTCTTAGAAAACCATGTATTCTGAGAATTCTAATTTTTGAGTTTGTTTCTTCCAGAATGAGCATCTTCTTGCCCATGTGAAAAATTCATCCAACCTCATACAAGGTGCCAGAGCCATCTTCCTCCAGTCAAAATAAAATAACAGAGTTTTTACACCTTGCCAGGTAGGGACTACAGCCCATAACCAGAAGGAAGTAGCTACAGAAAAAGATCATCTCCCTTCAGCACCCCTTTAAGATTAAAGGTATAGGGAGAACCAGCAAAATGGTGGCGGAGTAAGGAGCCCCTAGAGTCAGCTTCTGCTGCAGGGCAGTTAGCAAACATCCAGAGCTCTCTGGAGCTAGCTGAAGCACCTATTTGAGGGCTCCAGGAGACCAGAAGAACATCCTGCAATGTCCTTGGGGGAATGAAAGGAGGAGACTGCCCGTCTGCAGAGAAGACTCATAAGCAGAGTGCTCCACGCCATGGAGGCTGGTGCCCATCCTCCACTGGAGGCACAAGCTGCCTCAGGAGCTGTTCCATGGCTGGAATTGAAAGCTCCACTTCCCCCAAAACAGGGGAGGAAGAGATGGTTGGGCACCAATTTCAGCTATGGTGAGGAAATTCAGTGGGCTACAGTATGATCCCGAGAACAGCTAAGGTTTGAGACTGTCCAGGTCAGCAAGAAGCTGGGAGCTGTCACCTTAACTCCATGCCTGGCACAAGGGAAAGCGGGGCAGACTGAAAATCCCAGTTCTGGTGGGGACCAGCTTCTTCCTGTCCCGACCATATTGCAGGTCCAGCCTAGGCCCCAGTGCCACCTCTAGCAGGGAGGAAGCTGTGGGGACCTGTACCAGCCTCTCTGGGAAATTACCAGCCAAGCCGTGGAGACCAGTGATTGTCCTACTCTGGTGGCACAAGCCATCCCAGGAGCTGTTCTGTGATGGGAAATGAAAGCTCCATTTCCCAGAAACAGGGGAGGAGGAGACAGTTGGCTGCCAATTTCAGCTACTGATTGGGAGACTTGGATGGCTAAGAGATAACCCCGGGAATAGCTGGGGTGTGGACCAGCCTAAGTCAGAAAGAGGTCAGTAGCCACCATTCTGACTCCACCTCCAGCTTGAGGGGAAGCCAGGCTGACAGTTTCTTTCTTGCAGATCAGCCTGCAGCCCGCTTAGGCTTCAGCCCCGCTTAGGCTTCAGCCCCGCCTCTGGCAGGGAGGAGGCTGAGGAGCCCTGCACCAGCCTATAGAGGTAACAGCAGGGAACTTCAGCTGGCATAGACTGAAAATCAGAAGTCTACCAGGGCAACTGCAGTCATCTTAGGACCCGCACTGCTTAGATTGCTGCCCACACCTGCAGCCCCATCCCTGCCCCAGGTAGGGGAGAAAGGGATGCGAAGCTCCATCAGTCTCTCTGGGCAACTACAGCCTAGGCCTACATGTGGATTATTCCACATAATTGTGACTCTGTCCCTACCCCTGGCAAAGGAGAAAGTAGGAAGAAGCTTCACTGGTCCCTGGTGCAATGAGGGCAGCTTGAGCCTCCACAGTTTATAGCACCAAGTATATGCTTGACTCCTGCTGCATAACCAGCAAGGGAGAAAAGGTAGGAAGCTCTAAACTAGAGAGAAAAACTGCACCCAGAAAAAATACTCTAGTAAGCCAGATGCGAAGACACCAACAAAAAATTACAATCCACACCAAGAAACAGGAAGCTATGGCCCAGTTAAAGGAACAAGAGAAGCCTCCAGATGACATAAAGGAGTTGAGACAACTAATTATAGATGTTCAAACAAATCTCCTTAATAAATTCAATGACATGGCTAAAGAGATTAAGGATATTAAGAAGACATTGGATGAGCACAAAGAAGAATTTGAAAGCATGCATAGGAAAATAGATCTTACGGGAATGAAAGGTGCAGTCAATGAAATTTTAAAAACATTGGAATCATATAATAGCAGATTTGAGGAGGCAGAAGAAAGGATTGGTGAGCTTGAAGAAATGGCCTCTGAAAATGAACATACAAAAGAAGAGATGAAATATGGGAAAAATTGAACAAGGTGTCAGGGAACTAAATGACAGCAAAAGGCATGCAAACATACGTGTCATGGGTGTCCCAGAAGGAGAAGAGAAGGGAAAGGAGCAGAAGGAATATTTAAAGAAGTAATGGTAGAAAATTTCCCAACCCTATTGAAAGATACAGAAATCCCTGTCCAAGAAGCACAATGTACTCCCAGCCAAAAAAATCCAAATAGACCAACTCCAAGACACATACTCATCAAAATGTCAAAGGCCAAAGACAAAGAGAGAATTCTGAGAGCTGCAAGAGAAAAGCAATGCATAACATATAAGGGATATCCAATAAGATTAAGTGCTGATTTCTTACCAGAAACTATGGAGGCAAGAAGACAGTGGTCTGATATATTTAAGATACCACAAGAGAAAAACTTCCAGCCAAGAATCTTATATTCAGCAAGACCGTCTTTCAAAAATGAGGGTGAGATTAGAATATTCACAGATAAACAGAAACTGAGAGAATTTCTAAGCAAGAGACCAGATTTTCAGGAAATATTAAAGGGTGTGCTAGAGCCTGAAAAGAAAAGACAGGAGAGAGGGGCTTGGAAGAGAGTCCAGAAATGAAGATTATATCAATAAAAATAACTAAAAGTGTCAAAAGAGTGGTGAAAATAAAATAGTCAGGAATAAATTTAACCAATGATGTAAAGCACTTGTATTCAGAAAACTGCAACTCAATGTCAAACAAATTAAAAAAGCCCTAAATAACTGGAAGAACATTCCATGCTCATGGATTGGAAGGCTAAATATCATTAAGATGTCAATTCTACTCAAATTGATATACAGATTTAATGCAATCCCAATAAAAATTCCACCAGCATTAAAGAAAAAATTGAAAACATGATTATTAAATTTGGAAGGGTAAGGAGTCCTGAATAGCCAGATGCATCATAAAAAGGAACAGTGAACCCTCAACTCCAGACTTTAAACCATAATACCTACCTATACTGGTAAAAATAACATGGTACTGGCCTGAAGACAGACACAATAGACCAATGGAATCATATTTATGGTTCAGAAACAGACACTTACAGGTATGGTCAAGTGATATTTGACTAGCCTGTCAAACTCACACAGCTCAGGCAGAACAATCCATTCAAGAAATGGTGCTGACAACCAATCCAATGTCCACATAGAAGAGGTGGCATTGGATTGGGAAAAGTGGACATGGTGGACGATGGGTATGGGGAAAGGCAGGAAGAGATGAGAGGTGGAGGCGTCTTTGGGACATGGAGCTGCCCTGGATGGCGCTTCAGAGGTAATCACCGGACATTGTAAATCCTCACAGGGCCCACTGGATGGAATGGAGGAGAGTATGGGCCATGATGTGGACCATTGTCTATGAGGTGCAGAGGTGCCCAAAGATGTACCTTCCAAATCCAATGGATGTGTCATGATGATAGGAACGAGTGTTGTTGGGGGGGGGAGAGGTGGGGTGGGGGGGTGGGGTTGAATGGGACCTCACATATATATTTTTAATGTAATATTATTACAAAGTCAATAAAAATAAATAAATAAATAAATAAAATAAAAAAATAAAAATAAAAAAAAAAAAGAAATGGTGCTGAGAGAATTGAACATCCATAGCTGAAAGAAGGAAAGAGGACCCCTATCTCACACCTTATCCAAAAACTAACTCAAAATGGATAAAAAAACTAAAAATAAAAGCAAGAACCATACAATTTCTAGAAGAAATTGTAGGAGAATATCTTCAAGACCTGGTGGTAGGTAGTGAATTATTAACGGAGATAAGAGAAGGACTGAGATGGACTAATGATGTTTAATGTATATAGAAGTTTTAATTAGCTTTACTGTAAAAATGCGGAAATGTATAGAATGGATGGTAACGAATAGTGAGTAATAGCTAGTTTATAAATGGGGATGTGGCTGAAAATGGTAGTCTAGGTATGTAAATGCCAATTGACAGAATAATCTAGGAGTTCCTAGATTACCCTGAGGTGGATGAGAATTGTGGTTGATGGTACAGATGCAAGAGTGTCCTTTGTGAGCTAGAGCAAAGATTATCACTACTGCAGGGTGTTGGGAACACATGGGAAAAATAACCTGGAATGACCAATGGACTGTGGTTAGCAGTAATAATATAATATTCTTGCATCTATGCTAAAGATGTACTGTGTTGATAATGGTGCAGTATGGAAAATGCAAGCCAAATGTATACTATGGACATGGTAACAATTAGATGATATTATCTTATCTGTAACAAATGTTCCACCATAGTGTGGTGTGTTGATGGAGGGGTGTTGTTTGGGAATTCTGCACATGTGCATGATTGTTTTATAAGTTTACAACTTCTGTCATAAAAAATATATTTTAAAAATAATGATAGGGTGGGTTAAGGGAAAAACACACCAAATGTAAGATAAGGATTATGATTAGTAGTAAGATTTTGATAATATTCTTTCATAATTTGTAACAAACATCTCACGACAATGCCAAGTGTTGGTGGAGGGTTGATGTATGGGACCCCTGTATGATGTTATGCATGTATGCTTTGTAAGTTCACAGCTTTTACTATATACTTGTTTATGTATGTTTATATATAAATGATATAAAAATAATTATAGGGAGGGTTGGGGAAAATACTTTGCTTAGTAGTAATATTTTGACAATTCTCTTTAATTATTAGTTAAAAAGGATTAAAAACAATGCAAGTTATTGGTGGTAGGGTGAGATGTTATATATGTTTTTTTGATGTTATATATGTTTGTTTTGTAAGTTCACAACTATCATACATTTATTGTTTATGTATGTTTATGTATGAGTGATATATTTCAATAAACTATAAATATATATATATAAAAAGATTAAAGGTGTAAACTCTCTGAAGGGAAAATAAAGCGGGCTAACAAAATAGGAAATTAATAGATGGATCTGGAACCTGGCAGAGAGTCCACATGGACATCAGTAACCCCCAAGATGGCTACTAGAAGACCCCCATCCCCAGGATTCTATTATCCAGAACAAAGACTTCTTTTGGGAGCAAGGAAAAACTCCAGATACTCCCTAAGAATTTTATCATTGAGCCCTCACTGGGAAATTAATAGGTGGGGTAATCAATCAAAACAGCAAACAGCCGAGACTCCTCTCATGCTTTCATCATACTTCCCTGCTTCCTCCCCTTACTAATAACTAGAATACGCACTTTAATAAATGACGCAGTAAGAACACAGACAGCCACCTACCTCATGACTCCAACGAAAGTGATGCCAACGCTTAACAAGTTAAGCTTGCATCAAAGGGGTGAATGATATGGGCTATGTGTAGGGGCTGTGTGTTTCTTCATGGATAACCTGGGCTGTGTGTGTAAACTTGCTAAAACTTAAAATTCCAGCATAAGCCATGTATGCCTGCAAACAATAAGAACTGCAGCCCCACCTTTCATAACCATGCCAACCACTCCAGCCTGCCTAGTTCTCAGAAAGCCAATTAAGTGATATAGGCTCTATAAACTTTGGATATTCAGGGAGGATGCAAACTAAATATGTTAATTCAAGCTTACCTGGAATGTGAAGGATATGTGTTAATTCAAGCTTATTTGGTACTCAAACAAAGCACCATTTGACTCCCCACTCCTACATCCTCTGTATAAAAGAGACCCAAAAATCCTATTTGGAGCTCAGATTTTTGGAAAAGAGTCCACTGTGCCTGACCAGTCGTTTAATGTTTTCCTTCTTAAAAATATTCCTGAGTCCTGGCCTTCCTTACATAATAATTGAATCTCTCCGCTTCCACAACTGAAGAATACATTTTATACTAAAAGAGATTTTAGATGGATCTTAATTTTTTAAAGGTAAAAGAAATAAACTTAAGAAGCAAATTTAAGAAGCAATTAGTTTAAGCAAATTCATAGAAACAGAAATTAAAATGCAGTTACCTAGGACTGGGATGGGGTAGGAAATGAGGAGTTAATGCTTAATTGGTATAGAGTTTCTATTTGGGTTGATGGAAGAATTTTGACAAAGAATTGTGGTTATGGTGTCACAACATTGTGAATGTGATTAACACCACTAAATTATTTATTTTAAGTGTGTGAGTGGGGAAATTTTATGTTGTATATGTGGCACTAGAATAAAAATTTTAAAACCATTAAAAAATACAAGAATAATTATGGATGAACACTATTTAATCTTGGGTTTATCACTGAGTGGACAAGATACTTTAAGCAGGATCTGAAAGTGAGAATTCTTTTTTTTTTTCAGTTAGGCTGGTAAAAATTATTTATTGGGAAATGAGGGAAAAGAACAGAGCTTTCTGAGAAACGGGATAAAAGGGTGGAAATACACACTGAGCTTTGATGTGGGTTCCTCTAGGCAGAGAGAGAAGGCTTTGATTTGTGTCTTCACCTTTTAAGATATTAATTATTCCTCCCCTTGCTAACGGTAAGGGGAGGGGCCCCAGCTGTTATTGGTTACCCCACCAATGGTGGAGTCAATTATGAGGCCTGTTTGTAATATGTGGAGCATCCTCTTTACCCTGGAAAGAGTCCCAACTGGGACCTCAAGGCCAAGGTCAAGTCTCAATGGGGTCTCACAGCCATGCTGTCTGTCAGCCATGTTGCCTGTTGGGACAGCCACATCCTCACAGTTGAGGCACATACTAATCTGTCTCAACTCCCCCTCAGAGAGTTCATTCCCTTATTCTTAAGGGGATGCTGAGGGGCGATGGTCATTCTTCTGCAGTTACTTTCTGCTGGTTAGGGCAGTAGTCCCTGCCTGACAGTGCATAAACCTCTCTGGCTATTCTATTGTGGTTGATGGAAGAGAGGTCCAGCACCTTGGTTGGACTGGATGAAATCCCCACATAACTAATAAGGTGTTCATTCTGTAAGAAATAAACTTAATTAGAATTTTGAAGATACATGGTTCAACTAAACAGAAAAAGAAGATGGTGGTAAACAGACCCAAAAAGGGGGCCAGCCATGACATACTGCAGTGAGAAAGGTCCGGTGCCTTCAGAGGCTGCATCCTTCCAAAGTTAATGGGAAACAGCATTCTTCCTTGAGTTTTATGCTGTTGGTTAACTCTAGGAAGAGACTGTGGTAGACCTGCTGGATTTGGGCATAAATTTCCAACCCCATTTCCCACAGCAGTAGTTATGCTTAGGACAGCTAGGAGGGGTATGAAGAGGCACTGCCCTAGACATAAACTCACAAAGACAATAAAAGCAACAATAAGTCAAGTATATGGCAAGCAAAATAAAGACAGTACTTAAGAGATTCATTCCTTTATCTTATAGGCATGTTCATTAACTACTTAGAAAATTAATTAAATTTACCAGGACTTTTAACATGTTCAATATCCCTCTGCATATGATCTAGAATAGAAAAGATATCACAATAATCATCAGGCACATAGGTATAGCACGTAACGCTAATCAAAGCACAAGTTCCTCTTTGTACTGCAGTTAATAGAGCTAAGCTCCAAGTTTGCAATACCATACATGTTATTTCTCTGTGGGAGCAGGCCATAAGCCAATTGTGTTTGTTTAAGTTCTACTTACAGTATGCTGGTAACTGTTGCTGCACTTGGTATCTCCTTCACACAGCCAGCATGCTGCAGCACCACTGATCCTAGAAAGACTAGGAAGGTAGGCTCCAGTGTTTCACTGGCTTGGTATATAGTGCCCTTCAGCACTATGAAACAGAGCCAGTCTGGAGGTAATGTCCCTTTTAAATCTGGCTATATCGAGCCATTGCTGGCCGTTGCAAGAGTCCAAAACTACAACATTCTCTCCAGCTATTTCAGGAGAATAATCAGAGATGCAGTGGATAGTTTTATTGTTTTAGGAGTCAGTGACCAACCTAGTCAATATGGAGAGGCAACATGTAGTATACTGAAGGTTTGGTTTGAATATGTAAAAGAGTTTGACAATATTGAAATCTATCTCTTTTGAATTTTATATACTTTCTAAACACTTCCAATGCAATGTATATCATATCAAATGAACTTAACTACTTTAGTACTTTGCTTTTTATTTCTATACCTTAATCAAGATAACATTAGTTTACAGGTACTTTACTTTAGCAGGAAAAACTATGTTCTCAATTATTTGATGAAAATCTAAGATTCCCAATGGAATCAAGATTATCTTCCCTTATCACCATTTTAATATGCATATTGAGGTGATCACTGATAGGTTTCCCTGTTATGAAGTTCTTTTTATTATTAATGTCAATTTAGGTTTCTAATAATCGCTTCCTGGAATTAGCCATTTAATGTTTCAGTTTAGAAGATGCTTTTTCAAACTCCTTATTATTAACTATAACCACATAGACTGGTCGTTTTATATTAAAATAAACTTTTTAAACTGTAATTTGTAACCAATGAAATTGATTCTTTCCATTTAAGAGAGAGCAGATCTATATTTCTTTAACTTAATTTTATTACACACGAACTTAAAATTTTCATCACCTTACAGATTAATACATATAATGTTAATTTATTTTCTTGGTATTCTATAAACCTAGGGAGATAACATCCAAGCTAAATAAAATTGCAACAATTATAGTTTATGCAAGGAATGTGCATCAGTGGAAGGAAAGGAGACAGAGGTGTCTCAAGTTTACTTTCTCCTGAGCCGTAGGGGGCAGAAGTTGTCATTAAATAACCATAAGCAAAGGCAAGGGGTAAGGTTAGACCTGAAGTAACCATAAAGGAAAACTCAGTTTATGATCAGCATATTTAAAGAAGTTAACTACTGGTCTAAGAAAATGATAGAATAGGTGATAGCCATTCTGAACTCAGAGAGGGCCTGGTAAAGGCCCAGCAGACTCCTGCTTGATTTAGGCTACATGCCTAGTTAGGTGTCAAGGATGGTTTCACCCACCACCCAGAACTTCCTTGGATCTACCACCTTTACCCCTAACAACCCCAGAGAGGGAGCTGGAAGTCTGGGCAGATGGAGTTTATATCCTGTGGGAGCCTATCCAGGAACCCCTTTAAAATGGCTGGCAACAGTCATGTCTAATTAAAAGGAGTTAACTAGTGGTCTAAGGAAATGATGCAATGAGAGATAGCCATTCTGAACTCACAGAGCGGGACTGGTAAACTCAACGGTGGGCTCCTGCTTGACTTAGGCCACATGCTCAGTCAGGTCTCAAGGAACTTCCTTGGATCTACATCATGCGGGGGGCTCGCCCCTACCACTGCCAAAGAGGGAGACAAAAGTCTGGGAAGATTGTATTTATGTCCTATGGGAGCCTATGCAGGAACCCCTTTAAAATGGCAGAACCAAAAGAGGGCACAGACTGGTGTTAATTAAAATTCACCAGTCTCAGTGTAGCACTCCTCTAGGGTCTTGGCTATATTGCATAAAAGAATTTAAGAACATGCCAGTTTAGTTAGATCGGTAAAAAGAATTTATTGGGAAATAGTGAAAAGAACAAAGCTTACTGAGAAATGGGAGAGAAGGGCAGAAATACATACTGAGATTTGATGCAGGATCTTCTAGGCAGAGAGAGCCAGAATTCTAACTGGAAATTAAAACTCTGCAGCAATTTTCCAAATGATAGTGTTGGTCATTTAATATATAAAACTCATACAAATTAATAAAAAAAGATTAAGAGGAGAGTCATACTGAGATGTGGTTTAAAAACATAAAGTTTGGCAAATTCACTGAAGGATATGCTGCATTTGCAGAGGGACATTTCTGAAGATGGCAGTGAATGGCGACTCTCCCCAGGACAGCCTTGGGAGGCTTAGGTTGCAGGTGGCAGGGCCACATGAGGTGAGGAGCCTGAGTCACCAACTGAAGAGAGTCTTCCCCATCCTGGAAGACTTGGATTGAATGAGGACAAGGTGGCTCCACAGGAAATCCATGAAACATTAAGATGTTACCAGTTCCAAGAGATTTTTCCAGAATACTTTCTATTTAAATCCAAGCCAGTTAACTGATACCTTTGGGACACCCTGCAGACATTTGCCATTCCTGCCTGCTTTGACCAAATAACAAGGAGAGAGGGACCCTTCAGGGCAGGGAGAGTCCTATGACTTTTGTAGGCAGGATCAGGCTCCCAAGGGCAAAAGGAAACTTTAAATCAGGAGAATGAAGCCACCCAGGGACCTGCACACATTGCTGCGTGCGCCCCACCATTGTGCCCTAACATGCTGTGTGCAGGGGAATGGTTTTGGCATGCCACTACTTTCATCCTCTAGGTTTGCTGTAGGGTCACATGGGGCCTAGAGTGACCAGAGCTTACTGGCTGGTCACCCCTGACTGGAAGCAGCACTTCCTCCTTTCCCAAATACACTGTACAAGTTATTTCACTTTCTGTTTGTGCTGTGAGCAGAGCAAAGTGAGAGAGCCCTGTCTTATAGAACCTGGTGAGGCTCCCCTCCCCCTCCCAACTGATATGCTGGTTGCCAGGCACTGGTTTACTTTAGAGATAGAACCCTCCACAAGTCAGTTGTGGCTCACAGGACACTGGCATCAGGAGGCAGAGGGGCTGTGCCTCTGAAGCCATGGAGGGCCTGTTGACAGCCACCAAAGTGTCTTCCCAACTGGTCCTGGAAAAGCTGTGCTGTGTTCTGCTGCTGTTTTCAGAATGCCTGAGACAACCCTCAGGGCTCTTTGTGTTTTCCTGGGAGATCCTGATATGTACTGGTATGTTTGGTTTTTTGTGTGTGTGTGAGTCCGTTTTTTTTAAGATTTATTTTTTATTTATTTCTCTCCCCTTCCCACGCCCCCCCCCCCGTTGTCTGCTCTCTGTGTCCATTAACTGTGTGTTCTTCTGTGACCGCTTCTATCCTTATCAGCAGCACCAGGAATCTGTGTTTTTTTTTGTTACCTCATCTTGTTGTGTCAGCGCTCGGTGTGTGTGGCGCCATTCTTGGGCAGGCTGCACTTTCTTTCACGCTGGGTGGCTCTCCTTACGGGGTGCACTCCTTGCGCGGGGGCTCCCTTATGCAGGGGACACCCCTGCATGGCAGGGCACTCCTTGCACGCATCAGCACTGCACATGGGCCAGCTTCACACAGGTAAAGGAGGCCCGGGGCTTGAACTGTGGACCTCCCATGTGGTAGGCAGATGCCCCATCCATTGGGCCAAGTCCGCTTCCCTAAGTTTATTTTTATACTAAAGAGCTGGCATACTTTAAGGAGTGAAAAGGAGCTAGTGAAAAGTGTTTCTGCCTGTGCTCATAAAGCTCAAGAGAAGACTGGCCTGAATACACAAGCCTATGAAGCCCACGAGTGCCCTGGGGTTGAGGCCAGGCCACTGACTTTACAGACTTTGTGTTTGGCAGCACTGAATAGACACTTGAACAGCTCTTCACGTGAGGATACAGAGGATCTTCTTGAAAAAGAACAAAAGTGTGGCCTGTAACTTTTACCTCATGGAACTTTGATGGTTCACCTTCATGGACAGATAAGGTCACTCCAAGAGGCAGCAGAATCCCACCAATCCCACATGACTGATGCAAAAAATGTCTTGAAAGTCTCTCAGAAAAATGCAGAACATCTTCAGAAGGAAATAAGGGATGGTGTGAATGAAAACATTCATCTTCAGGAAAGTCTACAAGTCCTTGCCCAAGAAACTGCAGACTGGAAACAAAAAGTGTATAAACTGAAGGAACAGATAAAAAAGCTTAAACACTGCAATGCAAGAATGAACCAAAATGTGATGGATAGGGAAGCAGACTTGGCCCAGTGGATAGAGCATCCGTCTACCACATGGGAGGTCCGCGGGTCAAACCCCGGGCCTCCTTGACCCGTGTGGAGCTGGCCCACGCGCAGTGCTGATGCGCACAAGGAGTGTCCTGCCATGCAGGGATGTCCCCTGCGTAGGGGAGCCCCACACGCAAGGAGGGTGCCCTGTAAGGAGAGCCGCCCAGCGCAAAAGAAAGTGCAGCCTGCCCAGGAATGGCACCACACATACAGAGAGCTGACACAGCAAGATGACACAACAAAAAGAAACATAGATTCCCATGCTGCTGACAACAACAGAAGTGGACAAAAAGAAGAACACGCAGCAAATGGACACAGAGAACAGACAACTGGGGGGGGGGGGCGGGTAAGGGGAGAGAAATAAATAAAATAAATCTTAAAAAAAAAATGTGATGAAGACAGCCAGATAAAATCTCTAACTGAAACTGTGCTGAAGGTAATAAATTTACCTGTTATCTTTAGAGATTACATGGATAATGGCAACTTAAAATTAGACCAAAAAAAGGAATCAGAAAATGGTAATAACTTAGTCTGTCAGTCATCGGTTTGATTTAAACAAACTCATTGAAGTGGTGAACTTCCATGTTTCCTTCAAAAGACATGAAGGGGTAAAAAAAGAGATATTCAAGAACATGTGTGAAGAAAATGAAATGAATGCCAAACTTAGAGTGCAAATAGAAAGTCTCCAAAAGAAGCAAGCATCTTTGCCGTCTGAAAATTCACAGCTGAAAAATGAGATACGGAAGCTTCAGACAAAACGTAAAATACTACCTGAAGTTCATCAAAAACATGTAATGCAACTTCAGGCAAATTCAACTGAGGAGGAAAAATACTTCTCAGAAATGGAGAGGAGATTTTGCAGAGTGTATGGAAACGTGAACTTTACCTATCAGAAGTGCAACCTCTACAAAAAGATGGCTAAGACCTGGAAAAAGAATTAGAAAGAATCACTTCCTTCTTCTATAACCAGACTACCTTCTATGAAAAGAAAGTTCAAGAAAGGGGGCTGGCAGGTCATTCAACTGAGAGTAAGCTCAATGAGCTAAGGAAGGAAAATGACTACAACAGAGAAATGTTGGCTAAAGTAGAGCTAAAGGCCCAATTATTCCCAGGCAGCCCCTTTGCTCCTGCTGTTCCACCCACAACCTCAGAGGCCTGAAGGTTTAATTTTGCTTTCACAACTGCTGACTTCTGAAAACCCACAACTACAACAAGACATCCATCTGGTTTTTCCTTTAAAAGTAATTTTTATTGTTCTCATTTTAATTGTTGTCATTTAGTTAATGCCTCAATTGAAGTTCTTATTGAACTTTGGTATCAGTATAATTTCTAAGATTGTATTTTATAACTATAGGTACGTTTAATATAATTATGAATACATTATTTTCTGTTCATTGGACCCTCCATAATTATATAGTGTAACTATTGTATTTTAATTGAAAAAAAGTCTATCATTAGTTTTGTTTAAGATAGTCTTAGATATTTAAACATTTTAAAACTTTATGACAAAACAAGAAAAAAGCAACAAGAAAAATAAAGCTAGTGGTATTTCCCACTCATCAGAACTGTACAGTGTAGTCTAAAGATCACTCTGTGAACATACAAATTGATGTCTACTTTACATATGAGGTGTGATTTTTAAAACACATCTGAAACATCACCAGTGAAATGGCAAAGATCACCAGCACCAGTTTTCCTTGATTTGTTTTGATACATCATATGCTCTTTCACCAATAGGAAGAGCCAGTTTCTCTGAACAGGGCTTATGCAGTGATACTTCCTTGAACACCTACAGAAGATCTGAAGCAAGGCTGACATTTGGTGTGAAAAAATTTCCTCCTGAGGAGATGAGCTGTGAAAAATACCAGATTGTCCTGGAAAACATTTAAAATGTGGGAGACATTGGCTGCCTGCCCAGAGGAAAGTAGAACATTTCAAAAAATAATGGAGAAGTAAAGGCATGGTGAAAAATTATACAAAAGCCTTTAGAATAATGTCATCCAAATATATTTGTGCTTAGAACTGGAAACACTAAAATCTCACCTCATAAAAACTGTTGAAAAAAGAAAAAAAAAACAATTGATATTTTATATTCTTGACTAGCGTGCCTTATACTTTGCTATTCAAAAGGCCCTATAGTAGAAAGTGTCACTTAAAATATGAAAGATATATAACAAAGCTTCATATAGCATAGTATCCATGTGAAGATCCACCTATGACTTTGTGAATTACTTAAATCTACTCCTAAACTATGTATATATTTTATGTATTTATTTGTTATTTTAGATATAAAGTATCTATCTTTAGTAACCATTATCCTAAATAAATTGTTTTTCATTTATATTTGTAATTCTTTGTTCTTTCAGTTACTCTGTCTCAAGGGTCCTCCACATGCCAAGCACCATTCCAAGCACTGGGATTGCATTAGTGAACTGGGGAGATGACCCTCCTCTCGGTGAGTTAGTATTATTTTGATTCTGATTAATTCAGAACAAAACAAAAGTCCACAAGAAAATCAGGCATGTCAATCCCCACTTTTACAGAGTAGAAACCTAAGCTTCACAGAGGATGAGTCATGTGCCCAGGTCAGGTAAGGGGCAGTTAGGAACCAGGCAGGCCTAGAGATGCCTGCTCCAGGGATCTTTCACCAAGAGCTGGCTCTTCCACACAAAAGAAACTGATCATTTTCTAATGTAAAAGACCTCAAACTCATGTAAAAAACACTCCTTCATTATAAAGGTTACTTCCACAATAATCTATTATCCAAAATTTACTGAATAATGTAGACTGTTTTTAACTTGCATAAAAAATTCACTCACAGAGATATGGAGCTGCCCTGGATGGTGCTTCAGAGGCAATCACCGGACATTGTAAATCCTCACAGGGCCCACTGGATGGAATGGAGGAGAGTATGGGCCATGATGTGGACCATTGACTATGAGGTGCAGAGGTGCCCAAAGATGTACTTACCAAATCCAATGGATGTGTCATGATGATGGGAACGAGTGTTGCTGGGGGGGGGGGGGGGGGGGAGGGAGAGGTGGGGTGGGGGGGGTGGGGTTGAATGGGACCTCACATATATATTTTTAATGTAATATTATTACAAAATCAATTAAAAAAATGTAAAAAAAAAAAAAAAAAAAAAAAGAAATTCACTCACAGAGAGTCCAGGTCAGGTCGTTTCAAGGCCTGCAGCAGGGAAGCCTTTCCTGAAAGCCCCTAGGTCCCTCTTTCTGCACCTTGGAGGGAGGATGTGTAGCAGCAGCACGTTCAGTCTGAGGACAGCCACATACATGGCACCTGCCAGGACTATTGGAGTCTAGGAAATCCCTGAGGTAGAATCTGGCAATATCTGAAAAGCCAGGCTCCAAACCCTAGGAGGAAAAAGAGGTCTCCACCGCTTCACACTGGCTGGATCCAGACTGCAGCAGGAGATGGGACTCTGGTTTCCAGGCAACCCTGAAAGCTTTTGGCATTTCTCAGTCCATAGTATCACTGGATCTCCGTGGGGACACAAAATCAGGGTGAAGGTTGTTTACCTTGGGGGGGAACTGATTTGGCCATGAGGCTGTTCCCTGGTGGGTACCCAGAGTTCACAAAGGGTTAAACACAGGAGTTAGTTGTCCTGTCACATTCCACAACATGGGGACTGAGGAAAGGGGCATCTTAGTGTGAGGACCCATGAGTTCCTTGTGACTCTCCTGCTGGAATCCCTCTCCCCCATGGAAGTTTTCTTCTTCCACAAAAGTACCAACTTCAAAATGGCAAGCACTACCATTTATGTGGGGACATGTTCACACAAGCAAAACCTGCAATTGCTTTAATAGGAGGGTTTCACGGTGGCCTGGGCATCCTCACGATCCTAGGAATTAGAGGAAAAGTGGATGGGTCAGCAGGTGGCTCTGCCCCTGCACTTTTTTTTCCTTTTTCCTGTTACACTTTCTGCTTTTTGGAATGAGACTAATAAGTGAGAAAAAGGAATTGAAAAATGGACGTGCACACAGCCCTTCTCGCATGGCCTTTCCCAGCACTCTGAGACTGCAGTGTGGCTGCCCTGAAGTCAGGCATCCAACCTGCCCTGTGCACCAGCAGTTGGTAGTGGTTGCCTTTTAGCTCAGAGTTAATCCAGGCCTGACACCCACTTGAGCAGAGGACAATCCCACGTCTCTGGTCAAACAAACATTTGCTTATCTCTGGCTGCCTGTGCCTGTCAGTCCCATCCAGCTTCCACTGGTGGAAAGTCTGTCCAGCTACCACTGGGCCTGATCCTTGGTCTGGCCTCCCTTTGGGACTTGAGTGGGTGCTGGCTGGAATGCTAAGTGCAAATCATGGGCAACTGTGAGCTGCACAGAAATCCCCTCTAGTCAAAATCCTTCCCACCAAGTCACCCTTTCCCTCCTGCTCTCTGCTGGTGGTGCTATCCAGAGCCAGGGCTCTAAGTGGTTGGGACGGGCTGAGTCTATATACACTATGCATACGCATATACCATGTATGTTGTCAAAAGACAAATTGAAGTCCTTTGCAGACTACAGCATTTATTCGGGACATGGAGTTTTGCTCCAGCAAAGGAAGCCAGATGACTTGCAAGAACAGAAGTAGCTCTGGGTTTCTAGGGATTGCAAATGATTTTTATAAAAAAGGACATTAGCTTGACTCCTATTGATTGGAGAAATGATTGTCCCTCTCACAGGGGCAGGATCAAACTTGACTATCTGGGTCAGCTGCCTTGGTGGGGATTTCAAATTTCAAAAGATATCAAGAAGAAACTTGAGAGGGAGTTCAAAGAGGAAGTAGGGCAGGGGGTTTTGTTTTCGTTTTCGTTTTTCGGCTCTAAGAGGTCCTCAGGGCTTTCTCTAATATAATTTAATAAATACACACTCTATATGCATATCTATATAAATTTTTGGTACCTCATATTCAACAAAGAAATCACTAAAGCAATTCCAAAAGCAGGATTACATTGTATTTTCTTTTTTTTTAGTTCTCTCCCCTTCCCTGCCCTCCCCCTCCCCCCGGTTGTCTGCTTTCTGTGTTCATTCGCTGTGTGCTCTTCTGTATTCTTGTCAGTGGCACCGGGAATCTGTGTCTCTTTTTGTTGCATCATCTTGCTAAGTCATCTCTCCGTGTATGAGGCGCCACTCCTGGGCAGGCTGCACTTTTTTCGCGCTGGGCAGCTCCCCTACATGGGGGACGCCTCTGCGTGGCACGGCACCCCTTGCACGCATCAGCACTGCTCGTGGGCCATCTCTTCACATGGGTCAGGAGGCCCTGGGTTTGGACCCTGGGCCTCCCATGTGGTAGGTGGATGCTCTATCCGTTCAGCCAAATCCGCTTACCTACATTGTATTTTAAATATTTACATTCTATAAATAATCTCTTAACACACACTTAGGATTTGTCTCACTTGGAGATGTCAGTCTCTGAATCTGAGCCCTAGTGTTAATGGAAGAGTGGTCCTGCCAAAGACGACCCTGTAAGATCATGACAATAAATTTTGTCTCCTTTGCTCTTACTCAGTCTATAGTTTGGAATATTGAAGAAGTATTTTGTTAAAACATGGCCACCAGGATTGTGCTGTGTCCCAGCAGACATAATTTAGAGTGAGAAAAGATAGCCACCATTCCACTGCAATAAATGAATGAAAGGAGGGGAGGGGAGGGGTGGGAAGGGGAGGAAGATCTTGCCATTGCTTGAGATAGTAAACATCATTCCTAACTCACAGGGACCCCGTAAAAAAGGCAAGAAAAGTATCTGCCATGCTGGCTGGCCATTCCTAGAGGAGGAAGGTGGTGGACAAAGGGATCACTGTTAATCCATTTATCAGAGAAGGAACTTTAATAAACTGGAAAGGAAAATGAGTATAATTAGAACATTCTCTAACACTGAAGAAGCAAAAAATACAGAGTCCTTGGAAAAATACAGCATTGCCCAGATTCTACTGGAATGAAAAGTTGAGTCTGTGGAGTTTAGGGTTTGATTAAGAGAAAATACCCTCACTGATAGGACGCTCTCCTCAAGAAAGCACATCCAACAGGACAGGTGCTTCCTTTCAGCTGACAGATGGGAGAGACATGTTGAACATTTTCCTGACCACATGCATCTACTCCAGGGTACAGTCTGAAAGAAAAATAGCACTTGGGTGTAGTTGGAGTGTGGATGATTTAAGGAATGACTCTCAGGAAAACAGTGGAGGTAAGTACACTAAGGGACTCCAAACTTACTGCCAACTTTGGTGAAGCCTATGCTAAATACGGAGTAAACCAAAGCTGATTGTCTTTATGTCATTTTTTTATAATGAGAGGATTCCTTGGAGGCTAGTGCTGCTTCTTTTTTATCTGAAGTTAAAACTTGAGCTGAACTTGCAACTGAAACCTAAGGCGATGCGCGGGAACAGAATTTCCAGACTGCAGAACCATCTAGGGGAATTTGAGAGGATCCTTTCCCTAAGGTCTCCATCAGGATAGATTGCACTTTCCTGAACTGCTGCGTGGCAGGACCCTAAGAGTCTCTGTGAACACTAGAGGGCTCTTTCACTTGGAATTCTGCAAGGCTGCAAAGTAGATATATCGAAGCCCAACGTTCAACACTTAATACTAGGAATCCTTCCTTGTGCCTTGTCAGGAGTGAAATAAATTTGGTTTATAGGCAATTTTCAACAGTGTAGGCAATTCTTTGTAGAATGTTAAGATTTTAGTTAAGTCTCTCTGAAAAATGAGGAATTGAACTGGATATTTTAGACTTCAAAGATCAAGTTATCTCCCTGTAACCATTTCTGACAAGTTTATAGGCTGAATAGTGTTTTCTCACTTGCAACTTGGTTTTCATTTTTTTGCTTCACTTTTGTAATAACGATAACATCAACATTCTTATGATGTTAATGTTAAAACCCTACATGGATATATCTTCAGTAATTCAGCATATATTGAGCACTTTCTATATACTATTGAAAACTTTCCATATACTATTCTATATACTATCCCCATATACTATGGGGGACACCATTTAAGAAATTTCATTTTCCTCGGACAAAAAGAGTAATGAAGAAGACATAGGGGGAAACCTTCATGACCATGGACTTGGCAGTGATTTTTTTAGATTTGACACCAAAAGCATAAGCAACAAAAGGAAAAGTAGATAAAATGGCTACCACAAATTAAAAACGTATATATGTCAAATGATATTATCAAGAAAATGAAAACACAACCCACCAAATAGGAGAAAATAGTTGGAAACATGTATCTGATAAGGATTTAATATTAAGAATACATAAAGAACATCTATACTAATAGCAAAAAACAACCCAATTAAAATTGGTCTAAAGACTTCAATAGACATTTCCCCAGAAAAGATATTCAAATGGCTAACAAGCCCATGAAAAGATGGTCAATATCATTAAGCATTAAGGAAATGCAAAAGAAAACCACAATAAGTTACCACTTCCCACTCACTAGGGTGGCTATTATTTAAGAAAAAAAACAAACAAAAACAAAAAACAAGTGTTGGCAAGAATTGGAGAAATTAGAAAATTGGAACTCTTGTACATTGCTGGTGGGGATGTAAAATAATGCAGCCAGTGTGGAAAACAAATTGGTGGTTCCTCACAGAGTATAATACAGAATCACCATACGTGTTGCTTAATTAATGGGTCAACTTGACTAGGTTATGGTGTACAGTTATTTGGTCAGGCAAGAACTGGCCTGCTTATTACTCTGAGAGTATTTTGTAGGTAAATTTGCAAATATAATCAACTGCGATTGCATCAAGGACTGATTGTATTTATAATCAACAAAGGAGACTGCCCCCAGAGAAGAGGAGACTCTCCTAATCCACTTAGTTAGAGGTCTTAAAAGCCAGAATTGAGGATTTCAGGTATCAGGAAGAAGAAATTCTGACTCTATTTCCACGAGCCAGCTTCTCCTGGAGAATTCGACTTCACCTTCGTTAGAACTTCCAGGTTGTGGCCTACCCTATTAAAATTGGATTTGCCAATATCCACTGTTGTGTAAGCCAATTCATATAATATTCATGTAATATATAAATCTCTCTCTCTCAATATGTATGTCAGTTCTGTTTCTCTGGAGAACCCTAATACAAATTTTCATACCAAGAGTGGTTCTTGAGAAACAGAATCTTAAGGATGAGATTTCTGAACTGGGATTTTGTTCTTTCTTAAGATTAAACTTAAAGGCACTAACGACTCTTATTCCAATGATCAAGATAGCACTGATTGCTCATGTTATGAACTGGCATTAGAGATATACAAAATATCACCATAGGATGTTCCTACTCAAATGCTTATAAGAGGAAAGGCTCTGTGTGACAGTCAATATTTGATACCTTAACATATTTTTGTTCAGTTTAAAAAATACAATGAGCTTGGCTTGTTGTTTCTAATAATGCTGGATAAAGATGTTAGAGAAAAGGATGAACTCAAGGCTTCAAATTCCCAGGTGAAGTGCGGCATGTAAGACATGAAAATTTCTATGTGTGTCCAGAAAGCAACTTATTTCTTGTAGCTGCCAAATTGAGATTTCTGAAAACCAAATACTCAGTCTCATCATGCTAAATTATGCAAATTGTATACCCAACCTTTCAGAGTATCTGCTGTTAAAATGAGGGCATTGATTGGGAAGGAACACAATCTGGAAAATTGGAATGGGGCTATATGGGCTGATCATGATGACAGTGGAGACACTGAAACCCTAAATTCTGCTGAGGCTTCTTTGCCAGATAAACCTGTAATGACCCCCTCTCAGGAACCAGCCATCCCACTTCTATCTGAAGAGAATAACCTTGTTTCACCAGGTGAAACTGTAATTGAATCAACTGAGGTAGTTGACTTGCAAGACCCCGCTAAATCTTCTCATGACCCTACCTCTACCAACCCTCTTTGCTTCCAGACCTATACTAGAATGAAGTCTCAACAGGCCCCAAAAAGATGAGGTACACAGCTGTGACTCATGAGAAGGTGCCATATACTCAAAAGAATGATTTTTTCCCCCAATTTACAGAGACAGAAATAAGGGGAATAGTGTGGCAATGAATTTTTTTTTTTTTTTTTTTTTTAGGTACTGGGACTGGGAATTGACTCTGGAACCTCAAATATGTGAAGCTGGTACTCAACCACTGAGCCACATCAGTTCCCAGGAATGGATTTTAAAGGTGTGGGGCAATGGTGGAAGGAACATAAAGGTGAATCAGACTGAATTTATTGATATGGGCCCACTAAATGGAGATTCTGAATTCAGTGTTTAGCTGGAGGGTTAGAAAGGCTCTAACAGTATTTATTTGGTTAGTTGAAACATGGACCAAAATGTGGACTATACTAAATGAAGGTGAAGGTGAAATACCAACACTGTCCTGGTATAATACAAGGAGACTGGAATGTTAGAGTGGATTTATCATGTAAGACCTGCTTCCCCAGCCTGGGTGGATCCAGAAAACAAACTTTTCATCATGACAGTGAGGAATAAGTTTGTTAGAGGAACACCATCATCCCTTAAGAGTTCTGGGGTTGTTCTCTGTAGGTCAGATATTACTATGGGAATAGTTGCCACTGAACTGGAATCCTTAAATGCAATGTGGACGATTGGATCCCAGGTTGGTAGGACTTAGTCACCAAAGACAAGGAGGGGGTTGTTACCATAAGGGACATCAGAAACAAAGCAGTAATCAGAATAGTCTGAATGCAGAGACCTATAGTTGATCATGGAGCTCCTAGGAGTGAAATAGTTGAGGAGTCTAACAAATTCTTACTTGATCTGTATGATCAGAAGAGTTCTAGGCTAACTGAACAAAAGTCTAACTTGAGTCATAAAAACAAAGGCACAGCCCCTCAATCAGTTCCCAGACTTTAGACAGTTTATAAATTCCTGTGGATCTATGTCCCCTTGATGAAAGACCCTACTATGCTGCCAGAAATTTATACTGTTAATCTCTCTCACAACATTGCCTAAAGGGACCTATGGCTTTTACCAGGGTTATTGAGCATTGGAGAAAAGGACACAATCAGACATTTCAGGGATTACTGGACACTAGCTCTGAAATTATACTAATTTCAGGAGACAAAAAAACACTGCTATGGTCTATCATTCAGAGTAGCAGCTTATGGAGATCAGGTGATCAATGGGGTTTTAGCTCAGGTCCATCTCACAATAAGTCCAGTGGATGCCCCACCCATTCTTGTGGTTACTTAACCAGTTGCAGAAGGTATTACTGGAAATATATACTCAACTGGCAGAATCTACACTATTCCTTGACCTATGGAGTGAGAGTTCATAGGTAGGAAAGACCAAGTGAAAGAAGCCACCAGACCTGCCTCTACTTCACAAATAAGCCAAATGCATTATCACATTCCTCGGGGAATGACAGAGATTAGTGCCACCATCAAGACTTGAAGGATGCAAGTTATTCCCACATATTCTCATTAAACTCTCCTGTTTGGCCTGAGGAAAAAACAGATGGATCTTGGAGGATGACAGTGAATTATCATAAACTTAACTAGGTGGTGACTCCAATTGCAGCTGCATCTAAGCTTCTGCATCTAGGCCTTCCTACACCTGGGGCTTTCCTACAACCAAAGAAGGGAAACAGTGCTTATTTGGTCTGTTCTGATTTTGGAGGCAACATGTTCCTCATTTGAGTGTGCCTCACTGACAGAGTCCAGTCAAAGGCCCTAGAGTGATCTCACCAAATGTGATCTAATCAAACTTCCCTTAACTGAATCTAATGCAATCAGCATGTCTCACACCCACAGGAATGGATTAGTCTTAAGAATATGATTTTCTGGGATTCACAAAAGAATTTCAAACTGTCACAACTACTATTGCATGCAACAAGTTTGATGACTCTCATGCATCCAATGTTGAGCAAAAACTGACTCAAACAGCACATTCTGTATGCTTCCAGTTGTATAAAGTTCACAAATAACCAAAATTAGTTTATGGTCTCAGAGGTCAAAATGGTAGCTGCCTCTGAGAATTATGAACTCTGAGGGGCAAAAATAAGCACTGTTAGGTGTTGGAAATGGTCTGGGTGGAGGTTATGGAGCTGGGCACTAGAGATGTGCTCCTCAATTTATGCATGTTTTACTGCAATAAGAAAAAGAAAAGAATGGATGAGATAGAACTAATCAAATCTGCCTGAACAAATCTCTATGTAACAATAATACAAGTTGCAGAAAGATATATATATTATATACTTTATAGAAATGTTAATAACAATAAAAAGCAATACTATACATACTATATTATTTAGGATTCTCTAGGCAAAAAGAACCAAAAGTAGGTAACTAAATATTGTGTGACTTTTATAAGAATTGTCTCATGCAACTGTGGGGATAGGCAAGTCCAAATTTCATAGGGCAGGCCACAAGCTGGGAACACTGATGAAGGTTTTCAATGAATTCCCTAGGAGAAGGGAATTCAATGAATTCAGCTGAGTGGATGAAGTAGAGATAGAAATTCTGACTGCTGAAATCATCCCTTCTCCTCTTAAAGCCTTTAATTGATTGGATGAGACTTCTCTCATTGTTGAAGGCAATCTCCTCAGTTAATTGTAGACGTAAACAGCCATAGATGCAATTAACTTACTGATGATTTACATCCACAATATATCTTCACAGTAACAATCAGGCCAGTTACTTGCTTGGGCACCAGAAACTGGCCAAGTTGACACAGGATCTTAACCATCACATATAATATGTGTATTTTTAGTGATATATACCTCTGTGGTAAAAGTAGTAAAAATGGACAGGAAAAACACAAGCATTCAGGATGACTTCTGGTGAGGGGGCAATAGAAGGAGTCTCTAACTGCAGTATTATTTGTCTTTTTAAAAAAGGGTTGAATAAAATCTGGTAAAATGTTTTTGTTTCTTAAAATCTGAGTGAGAACTTATTTTTTATATTATTCTCTACTGTGAAGTATTTTTGAAATAGTAATGATTTTAAAATAATTTATTAAACACAAAGAATAAAATCAATTGGGGAGACAATTAATATGTTTTCATAAGCACATAAATCAGAAATTATTGGTTATGGATGTCAGTTCAGGTTTCATATTGGTGTATAGTTCCATATTTTGTTTTAGTTGCACAGATAAAGTATTTCTTCATTCACTCAAGAATTAGTTGCAAACAGTAATAGTCTTTAAGCAACTTGCCTTTGAAGGAGCAGACTAGCAGTTAGCTGGGACCCCTGGGCAGAGGGATCCTGAGCCAACCAACAGGATGAGATTTATCAACTAATAGAATCTATTACCTTAATTAATAAATAGCCAGTCAACAACTCCCATAAACAGCCAATCAGCATCTCCCAGTTAGGATACCCTATTTACATAAAATGCTAATCTAGTCGTCAAACCCTAACCAATGCCCTCATACAGAACCAGTGATTGACCAAACAGAGCATCACAAGTGGGGGCTCCATCCCCAGGGGCGGTCACACAGTGAACCTATTTCAAGCACAGCCCCAAAGCCCCAGGCACATATTCCATCTTGCCTCAGACAGAGGAACATCGAGTTGCGACTCTGAGCAGAGCAGCAAGCCATGCATTTCCATCTTCGCCCTGGGAGCACTTCCACTGGAGCCTCAGCCAGGCTTGTGACTGACCAGGCTTGAGCTGTAACACTGAGGGCACTTCCACCAGTGCCTCGGCCAGACTTGTGCCTCAGCCAGGCTTGTGTCGGCCAGGCTTGAGCTGCAACACCAGGGGGCATTCCCATCATCCCAACCAGGTTCGAGCTGCGACACTGAGCTGTAATTAAACAAACATTTGACTGTACTGAAGTTACATTTCTTTATTCTGAAATCTGTCTGAAGAATAAAAGTGGCAACAACAGCCTTCAGTCTTCTCACAGTCTTCCATGAAACTGATACAGAAGTTTGAAAAAGAATTAATTAGGATTTCCTGTTTCAAAAATTAAATTATAAATATTATCTAACCACTGCTCACATTCTTCAAGTGATTCAATGTCAAAGTGGTGGGGTCAATAAAAGGTTCCTCTGCTAATTTTCATCTTCATTGTTTGGCAAAACAAAAACAAACTTTTCAGATCTACTTTATAAACCTTAGGAGATTTTTAGTGATGCCATCTAAAAAAATCTGATATCTTTGGCTTCAATGTGTCAGATATCTTTTCTGATATTTTCAAATTTTCAAGTCAGAATTATGATTTTTAAATATACAGCCAACGTTATATTTTTATTTTATTAGTAACTCTTCAAATCGTTAACATAACAAAACAGTAATGCAATCTGAGCCTGTTCAGTTTTGTAAAAACATAAGCTGGGCATTCTTTTTAAATTTGAGAGGTATTTAGCTAATAGGTTTTCTTTCAACAGATAGAAGTAATTGCTTGTCTTACTTGAAATTCCAGCATCTTGCTTTTGCCTAAAAAGCAAAAAATAAATTCTGGATTTCTCTGCCCAAATCATATAATAACCCTGAAAATTCTGAAAAGTTTGCCAAGTGAAGACTGCAACTTGAATCATTTAAATCGCATATCCAACACATTTTAAGACACTGTGTTCATAATGTCTAATGCTTAATGTATGTACCAAATAATGAAAGCTTAAACCCTGTGCAGGTGCAACCTGATTGAAGGCACTACATCCTCATTATTTTCCCACCATTTGTATTTCACCACTAATTTTGCCAACGTGTTTCAGGACACATGAAAAAAAACAACAAAAAAAACTTCCCTTAATAAGCTTTTCTGAACTCATACAAGGCAGAGCAGAGCAATAGGGGAAAGAGTGTGGGGTCTGGATTCAGACCATCCAGGTTTGGGCTCCTTATGTGACTTTAGCATGATGTTCCATGGTTCCAGGCTTCTGTTTCCTTTCTTTAAAATGGAAGTAATCATGGGTATCCCATGGGGCCAGTATCAGGCTAAAATTAGATAATTCATGTAAAATGTTCAGCACTCTGTAGGAAAATGGTATATCTTTTTTAAACGTTAGCTACTATTATTATTATTATACTCCAAGTTGGGCTGGACATGACCAGGACAAATTTAACACTGGCTGCAGTCATACCTGACAGGGCAGGAGGTTCCCAAAAGAGGATAATATCCGGAGACCTTCAACGGTGGCACCAGGGCTGTCTGTGCTGCTCCCCACGGTAGGGCTGGGAGCTGGTGCTTCTGTGTTGCAGAAGAGCTGCTGGCCGCCATCTTGGCGTCATCACAAAGCAGGACCCACCTGAAGGAGACAGTCCAGTCCGTGATGTCACCCAGGCCAACCCACATGCCACTTGCCCCTGGAGCCTTGTGCCAAGTTACTACCTTCTTTGAATCCAGCCTTTACGAGCTTCTTAGTGTGTGGTAAGACTCATTGCTCGGGTGCTTTCGGGATTTGCTCCATTGTTAGATTCTATTTCCTCACTCTCCTGACTTTTCCTAAAACGAATGCGGCTTGTGTTCCAAGGTCCCGTTTTACTAGTCAGTATGCACCATGCCAGAGAACTATATTTACGGTTCACAGTAAGACACCACTGAAGAAATATAACAAACCATTATTACGTATTGTTTTCTCTTTGAGGTAGTGATTTTCAATTCTGTTTCCACAGGGATGATGGACAGATGGTTTAGCATGTAACACACTCCTGTGGGAAGAGTTTCCCTGAAACCACACTGCAACATCATCCCCTTCTCTCCCACTGATGAGAACATACTGGAATGCAATTAAATGCGAGCATGATTTTGTTTTAAGATTCACCTTGGATTTATTCTACTTGTAGTGCTGAATGAATCTTACTTCCAAAATTCAAATGAGCAAGACTTGTCACATTTCTTTTGTTCTTTATTTCAAGTTAACTCAAGCTTAGTGCCAACATCCTCTAGGCTGGCATGAAATTAATACTGGCTGTGGGGGTGGGGCCGGTTCTCCTCTTTCCTGGGGATTCATGAGAATCCAAGACATTGATAAAGTGCCTGGGAAATGAGACAGAGGAGCTCTTTTCTTGAGGTCAAGGCCTCTGCTGATATCCCCAAGATCCAGCCTTCATGTCCCTTCAGGACAGAAGGCTTGTGGCAGCTTCTGTTCCAAGCTTGTACAAAAGAATTTTGGTTGCAGCTGAGGATCCTAGTCCAAGGCTCTAACCTTCTGAGGGACCACAGAGCTTCTCTATAGAGTCCTACTGAACTGCTTCAGCCCTGGCCCTGGCAGGGAGCAGATCCTGGTCTGCAGTGCCCAGGATCTACTTATGTCAATACTCCCCAGGCTGCAGGCCTCCAGAAAACAGAAGCCAGGCTGTCTGAACAAACAACTTCTCTTTTCTCCCCTGGACCAAAGCTCCCTGACACAGGGCTGGCTTCCTTCCTGGAAAGAAGAAATAAAATATAGGAAAAACAAAACCTGTCAACAGCTCAATATATTATCCTGCCACATAATTTATCTTAGAATAAATGAATCATTCACTAATTTCAGCACATTTACCACTTATCACCAATTATTTGTGCCACACACCACAGCTTATGCAACATCATCATTGCTTTGCTCAATATTAGAGGGGGAAAAAAAAGGAATAATACACTGCTTTCTTTCTGCCATTCCCCAGTTGTCTTCAAAATGAAACTTTCTTCCCTGAGGAAACAATTTCTAGCCAAGATTGTCAAAATGGGGGTATTGCCCAATACCCCAGTTAACTGTATGAAACACGGTTAATGATGAAAATGTAAGCATCAGCGTGTTATGGTACTTAGGCTATTTTGATTAAGGTGCAAGCAGCATTAAGACCATTCCTATTAGTAAAGCTGTCTTCACTTAGAACAAGCTTTAAAACATCCCTAGTCTTTCCCTTTGTCTGACTGGGGTCAGTGTCACTGAACCAGAGCTGAATGGTACCTGGTCTACGTGAAGTCTGAAATAAAGATGCCATATGGTTATTGGTTTTAAAATGGTTGCCAAGATGCTGCATTATATTAAATGTAATATTTTTTTACAGGAATGTGCCCAGGCTTTTGCAGTAACAAGATGGGAATCTTGAGATTTGAGTTCTTTAGGATGTTTCTTCGAGGTGTACAGTCCAGCCTCTGTGCTGCTTCTACAACTGATACCAATGCCATCAAAAAGTGTCTTATATGGATGGCAAGGTACTGGTACTATATCAGGTGGGCAGAGAGCTGGATCTTCAAATAAATCCTTGGCCAGTAGCAACATTTCTCTTCTAATCTAAATAAACTATATGCAGTGTTCACACCTCCCGAAACAGGTGCACAGGGAGATAGCTGAAGAATGATTCCTCAGTTTCTCTACTTTTCAAAGGGAACCTTATGATCAGTCTTCAGTGCACTAACAGTGACTTGACTATAGTTAGTCCCAGAGAGTTTTCCATGATATTCTCTCATCTTCTCAGTGTTCTTATGTTGCTCTTGAGCAAAGAGGCCTATCTCATTCTTGACTTAGGTTGAGTGTGGACTGGGGAGTGAGAAACAGCTTTATTGTTTTTGTAGAAATAATTGTTAACTGTAAAAACAAAAAAATCGAAGTATAGATATATAGTTTAAAAAGAACCTGATATTGTACATTTCAGAGGTGAAAAGTATAGACCCTTCCTAGTAATCTGATGAACATAATTATTCATAAAATATTTTAAAACTGTATTTGTGGGCATGGTGTTATTTGTGTTTCTCCAGAAGAAGACTGGGGCAGGGAATGGAAAACAAGCAATTTACTGGGGAGGTGTAATAAACAGTAATGGAGAGTGGAAGGTTAGTCAAGGAGGGTAAGGCACTCACTTAAGAGAATATTAAGTTAGCTGCTACCTTGAGTCAATGGAAGTTAATTCCACAGAGAAACTCTGGAAAATAGTGTAAAATATTTGCCTCACAGTAACCTTCTCTAAGGTTATAAATACCCAAGCAACCATCATTCTTTTGTCTGCATTTTTACTGTATAAACTGTGGTGTAGTGAGAGAGGTAAGCCAGTCACTAAAGGACAAATATTGCATGACCTCATTGATATGATCTAAGCATATTGAACAGATTCACAGAGCTCGAGTCTGAAAGAGAGGTTATCTGGAGACAGAAATGGGGTAGAGTGTGGTGAGCCAATGCTCAATATGGGCAATACCCATGATAAGGAGGAAGGGGTGGTTTGGCAGTGGATGGGGGTGATGTCATGCACAATGCTAGTGGGGTTGATTGTGCTGGAATGTGAGGGTGAGCAATGCGGGGTGAGATAGACTAAGGAACTGAGGGGAGGGAATCTGTAGGTCTCTGGCTGAAACTACAATGACAGGAATGTTCTTTTGGCAAATGTGTCAGGGGAAGGTTGCTGGTGCTGGACGTCAGTGATGGCGGGTTATGTGGGAAATGGTACACTTGGGGCATGCTTCTGTGAAATATGAATGTGTTCATCTTGTCCTAGGGTGTTATCTCAATAGGTGGAGAGCCACATGATAAATAAGAAAATATTAAATCCCCTCCTGGGGAGTCCTGCTACATTCTCAAACAGGGCAAAAATCTCTTGAGTACATAGGTAGTGCCTATTAAAAGAAAACATACCAGTATGTCAAGCACTCAACATTAATGCATGTTACTATGAACTTTCTTCTTCAAAAATTGAACCTTAGTGGTTAACATGGGTTCTGAGGGGAGGGAGAGGGAAGAAGAGGTGGAACATAGTGCATTTTGATGGCATTGGAAATGTTCTGCATCATTTTGCAGTGATGGATACAGGCCATTATGCATTGTGTCAAACTTATAAAAGTGTAAAGTGCAAAGTGTAAACCATAATGTAAACCAGGGGTTCTTAGTCATTTTTTGTTCCATGGACCCCTTTGCCAATTAGGTGAAAACCATGGACCTCTTACTAACTCCACACTATACTGTGTATTATTTAAGAAATATATCACATCTGTACCAAGTTCCCAAAAGAATGTTTTTTTGAATTTCAATTCAAGCTCACAGACCCCTTACTAAGAATCCCCAATATAAACCATTGACCACATCAGTACCAATGCTTCAATATTTGTTCATCATTATAACAAATGTACCTTACTCACATAAGATGTTATTAATAAAGGAAAGTGTGAGGGGGAGGGAAGTAGGGTATATGAGAATCCTCTCTATTTTCTATGTGACTTTCCTGTGACCTACAGCTTCTTTGAAATTGAAGTAAAAAATACATACAACACTGGGACAACAGACAAAGAAACTGTGAATATATTTAAAAAGGTAATAGATCTAATGGTGATGAAAGGCACAGTGCAAAAAAATGTTTTTGGTTTTGTTTTGGGGGAGGTTTTGGATTGCAGAAGGGTCGCAGCTGTGGCAGGGGATGATGACTGCTGTGGGTTGTCGGTGGTGGGGGGATGTGTGGGGTGGGGTGCACCTGGGACATGCCTCTATGGAAAATGAATGTTTTCATGTGGTCATGGGGAGTTAGTTGTCTTGGTGGATGGAGACCCACACAATAAATGATGGAATATTGAATTCTCATCCTCGGGAGTCCTGCTACATTCTCTAATAGTATGGCAAGAATTTCAAGCAGTGCCTAGGCAGTGCCTAGTGAAGGAGGACAGACCAATATGCCCTGCCCTTGATATTGATGTTTGTACTTATGAACCTTGTTCTTACCAAAGTGAAACTCAGCCTAGTAATATATATTGCCTAAGAGTTACTTCCTGAAAGCCTCCTTGTTGTTCAAATGTGGCCTCTCTCTGAGCCAAACTCCCAGCATATAAGCTCACTGCCTTCCCCCAGAGTTGGACATGACTCCTGAGGATGGGCCTCCCTGGCACCAAGGGGTTATTACCTAGTGCCAACTAGCAATGCATTTGGAAAAAGACTTTGACCAAAAGGGAGAACTTTTAAATACAAATGAGGTTAAAGAAATTTTTTTTTAAATTTATTGAAGTATGCCACTCATACATAAACATATATAAAAAAATAAGTGTTTAGTAATAGTTGTGAATTTACAAAATAAACATATATAATATCATATAGGATTCTTACACCTCACCCTATCACCAATGCCTTGCATTGTTGTGAAACATTTTTAACTAATGATTAAAGAGCATCCTCAAAATATTACTACTAACCAAAGTATCTTACATTTGATGTATTTTCCCCCAACCTTTCCTATTATTATTTGTTATATCATTCATACATGAACATACATAAACAATAAGTGTGTAGTAAAAGTTGTGAACTTACAAAGCAAACATGCATAACATCATACAGGGTCCCATACGCAAACCCACCACCAACACCTTGCATTTTTGTGAGACATTTGTTACAAATTATTAAAGAATATTATCAAAATCTTACTACTAGCTATAGCCCATATCTTACATTTGGTGTTTTTCCCCCCAACCCACCCTATTATTTTTTTAAGTATATTTTTATTACAGAAGTTGTAAACTTACAAAACTATCATGCACATGTGCAAATTCCTGAACAACACCCCTCTTTCAACACACCACACCATGGTGGAACATTTGTTACAGATTATGAGATAATATCGTCAAATTATTACCACTAACCATGGTCCATAGCATACGTTTGGCATATTTTTTACATATTCCCCCATTATCAAAACAGTATATCTTTGGGATAGATGCATGCATGTTACAGTAATGCTGTTAACCACAGTCCATAGCTCACTCCAGTTGTATTTTTTCCATGCTTCACCACATTCCCACCACACTGCAATAGTGATGTACATTTGCTGTCACGAAGGACACTTTTGCATCTGTGCCATCAAACCACAGTTCTCATACACTTCTGGGTTTACCATGTTATTCAGTCCCTAGATTATTCTCTAGTTTTCTTTCAGTTGACATTTACATCCCTAGATTATCCTTTCCAGCCACATTCCCATTTATAAACCAGCTGTTACTCACTACAGTGCGTTACCATCAACCCTACACATTTCTACACTTTTACAGTAAAGTTAATTAACACTTCTATAAATATTAAGTACCAGTAGTCCATCTTAGGCCTCCTATCTCCTTTAAGAATTCACCACTTGCCACCAGGTCTTGATGATGTTTTCCTACATTTTCTTCTAGAAGCCTTATGGTACTTGCTTTTATATTTAGGTCTTTGATCCATTTTGAGATAATTGTTTAAGGTGTGAGATGGGGGTCCTCTTTCTTTCTTTTGGCTATGGATATCTAGTTCTCTCAGCACCATTTGTTTAATGGACTGTTCTGCCTGAGCTGGGTGTGTTTGAGAGGCTTGTCAAAAATCACTTGACCGCATACGTAAGGGTCTCTTTCTGAACCACCAATTTGATATTATTGTTCTATGTGTCTATCTTTATGCAGTACCATGTTGTTTTTACCACTGTAGCTAGGTAATATGATTTAAAGTCCAGAAGTGAGAGTTCTGGACTTTGCTTTTCCTTTTTAAGATGTTTCTGGGGAAGTGGATTTGGCCCAACAGATAGGGCATCCGCCTACCACATGGGATGTCCAAGGTTCAAATCAGGGCCTCCTGACCCGTGTGATGAGCTGGCCCATGCGTACTGCTGATGCACGCAAGGAGTGCCATGCCAAGCAGAGGTGTTCCCCATGTAGGGGAGCCCCACACACAAGGAGTGTGCACTGCAAGGAGAGCCGCCTAATGTGAAAAAAGTGCAGCCTGCCCAGGAATGGCGCCACGCACACGTAGAGCTGACGCAGCAAGATGACGCAACAAAAGAAGACACAGATTCCAGGTGCCACTGACAAGAATACAAGCAGACACAGAAGAACACACAGTGAATGGACACAGAGAACAGACAACTGGGTGGGGGTGATGGGGAAAGGGAGAAAAATAAATCTTTAAAAAAAAAAGATGTTTCTGGGGAAGTGGATTTGGCCCAACGGATAGGGCATTTGCCTACAACATGGGAGGTCCAAGGTTCAAACCTAGGGCCTCCTTCACCCGTGTGGAGCTGGCCCATGCACAGTGCTGATGTGCGCAAGGAGTGCCCTGCCACGCAGGAGTGTCCCCCACGTAGGGGAGGCCCATTTGCAAGGAGTGTGCCCCGTAAGGAGAGCTGCCCAGCTTGAAAAAAGTGCAGCCTGCTCAGGAATGTTATGCACACATGGAGAGCTGATGCAGCAAGATGATGCAACAAAAAGAAATAAAGATTCCAGGTGCTGCTGACAAGAATACAAGCGGACGCAGAAGAACACACAGCAAATGGGCTCAGAGAGCAGACAACTAGGGGAGAGGGGGTAGGGAAGGGGATAGAAATAAATAAAAAAATAAAGTCTTAAAAAAGAAAAGATGTTTCTGGCTGTTCAGGACCCTTTACCCTTCCAAATAAATTTTATAATCATGTATTCTATTTATTTTTAAAATGCTGGTGGAATTTTTATTGAGATTGCATTGAAATCTGTATATCGAGTTGGATAGAATTGACATCTTAATGATATTCAGTCTTCCAATGTGTGATCTTGGAATGTTCTTCCAATTATTTAGGTCTTTTAAAATTTCTTTTAACAATGTATTGTAGTTTTCTGAATACAAATGCTTTACACCTTGTTTAAGTTTATTCCTAAATAGTCGATTCTTTTACTGCTATTGTAAATGAATTTTTTTCCCTGACTTCCTTCTCAGATTGCCTATCACTAGCGTCTTTTAAAGTCTATTTCATCTGATATAAGTATAGCTACTCTGGCTTTTATTTTGGTTACTGCATGAGTGGAATATCTTTCTCCAGCCTTTCACTTTCAATCTCTTGGTATTCTTGCGTCTAAGGTGAGTCCCTTACAGAAAGCATATAGGTGGCTCATTTTTTTATCCATTCCTCCAGTCTGTGTCTCTGATTGGGGTGTTTAATCCCTTCAATTTCAATGTTATTACTGTAAAAGCATTTCTTATTTCACCCATTTTGACTTTTGGGTTTTATGTCTTATTTTATTTTCACCGCTTTTTTGAGACTTTTAGTTACTTTTACTGATATAATCTTCATTTCTAGACTCTCTTCCAAACCTCTCCTGTCTTTTCTTTTCAGACCATAGTGAAGCCAGCTAGTAAGAAAGGGAATCAATAGATGGATCTAGAACCTGGGAGAGAATCCACATGGACATCCATAACCTCAAGATGGCTGCTGGAAAACCCCACCCCACAAGATCCTGCCATCTAGAACAAAGACTTTGGAAGCCAGGAGAAGCCCCAGGTATTCCCCAAGGACTTTATCACTGGGCCCCCATGGGGGATTGATGGGTAGGGTAATCAATCAGAACAGCAAACAGCTGGAACCCCTCTCCTGCCATTAGCAAAGGGGTGGAATAATTAACAGCTCAAAAAGCCAGGTGTGAGGCCTGAAAGAACACTCTCATACACTCTCTCACCTGTGGACCCGTCCTGCCCTCTATGCACCATTCTCGCCATTTTTCCTCCGCCATATGGCCTCGCAAGTAAAACTTGGGCGTTTATAACCTATAATGGGGAATGTAGTCTGTAAATTAGCCCTCTTTATCACTTTTCAGCCCTTTCCTCTCTATCTAGGACCCCTGATCTGTTATTTTCTCCCATTTCTCTTCCCTCCCTACCTGAGTAAATTACTTGCCTGACTTACCCAACATGCTCTTGAAATTAATTTCTGTAGTATAGTCCAGAACCTAGATAAAATCCAGTAACAGTAGCACACCCTTTAGTATTTCCTGCAAAGCTGGTCTCTGCTTACAAACTCTCTCAGTTCCCATTTATCTGTGAATATTCTAAATTCACCCTCACTTTTTTTTTAAAAGATTTATTTATTTATTTAATTTCCCCCTCCCCCCTCCCCCAGTTGTCTGTTCTCTGTGTCTATTTGCTGCATCTTGTTTCTTTGTCCATTTCTGTTGTCGTCAGCAGCACGGGAAGTGTGGGCGGTGCCATTCCTGGGTAGGCTGCACTTTCTTTCGCGCTGGGCGGCTCTCCTTACGGGGTGCACTCCTTGCGCGTGGGGCTCCCTTACACGGGGGACACCCCTGCGTGGCGCGGCACTCCTTGCGCGCATCAGCACTGTGTGTGGGCCAGCTGCACACGGGTCAAGGAGGCCCGGGTTTGAACCGTGGACCTCCCATGTGGTAGATGGACACCCTAACCACTGGGCCAAGTCCGTTTCCCCACCCTCATTTTTAAACAACAGTCTTGCTGGATGTGAGATTCATAGCTGAAAGTTTTTCTCTTGCAGTGTCTTAAATATATCAAACCCCTGTCTTCTTGCCTCTATGGTTTTTGATGAGAAATCAGGACTTAATCTTATTGGGTCTCCCTTATATGTTAGGCATTGTTTTTCTCTTGCTGAGATTTCTTTTTGTCTTTGGCATTGGACATTCTGATTAGTATGTATCTCAGAGTTACTCTATTCGATTTATTTGGGTGGATGGATGTTGTGCTTCTTGGAAATGGATATCTATGTCTTTCAATAGGGTAGGGAAATTTTCTACCATTATTCAGATATTCCTTCTACCCCTTTTCCCTTCTCTTCTCCTTCTGGGACACCCATGACATGTATGTTTGCACATCTCTTGCTGTCAGTTCCTTGAGACCTTGTTCAATTTTTTCCATTCTTGTCTTCATCTGTTCTTTTGTATGTTCATTCACAGACATCATTTATTCAAGCTCACTAATCCTTTCTTCTGCTTCCTCAAATCTGTTGTTATCTGATTCCAGTGTATTTTAAAATTTCATTTATTGTGCCTTTCATTCCCAGAAGATCAGCTATTTTTCTATGTATGCTTTAAAATTCTTTGTGTTCATCCAATGTCTGCTTAATATCTAAATCTTTTTAACCATCTCATTGAATTTATTAAGAAGATTTGTTTGAACATCTATGATTAGTTGTCTACTCCTTTAAGTCATCTGGAGGCTTATCTCTTTCCTTTAACTGAGTTATATCTTCCTGTTTCTTTGTATGGGTTGTAATTATAGTTGATGTCTTGGCATCTGGCTTACTAGATGTATTTATTCTCGGTGCAGCTTCTCTCTTTAGTTTACAGCTTTCTTGCCCTTTCTCCCTTGCTGGTTGCATAGTAGGAGGTGAGGATATAGTTGGTGCTGTAAGCTATGGAGGCTCAAGTTGCCCACATTGCTTCAGAGACCAACGAAGCTTATTCTACCTTTCTCCTTTGCCAGGGGTAGGGACAGATTCATAGCTCTGCATAATAATCCAAGTTGTTCAGGCCCAGACTATAGTTGCCAAAGGAGACTGATGAAGCTTCATGCCCCTTCCTCCTCTGCCTAGGTTGGGGATGGAGCTGCAGGTGTGGTCAGCAATCTATGCCCTATGGGTCCAAAATGACTGCAGTTGTCCCAGTAGACTTCCGACAATTCAGTCTGTGCCAGCTGAATGCACCTGCAGTTACCCAGAGTGGCTGGTTCAGGTCCCACCAACTTCCTCCCTGCCAGAGGTGAGGCTGAAGTCTAGTTTAGGTCTGCAGTCTGATCTGGGTAGAAAGAAGCTGGTGCCTGCTGTCACTGTGATTTTCAATCAGCCAGACTTCCTTTCATGCTGAGGATGGAATAAAAATGGTGGCTACCAGCCTCTTTCCAACTCTGACAGACTGAATCTTAAGCTGTTCTTAGGATTATACTTTAGGGTGGGGCAAGATGGTGTCTGAGTGAGTGCACCTCTCCTGCAAAGAAGCAGCTGAGTAGGGTTGGAGTCCTGCTGGACCAGGCTGTTTTGGGTGCTTGCAGGGCAGGAGGTGTCTGGATGTCAATTTAGTGGGACAGTGATTCTTGCAAGAGGTAGAATTTTGGGTCTCTTTCACAGAGGTTGGGGTTGTGAGTGAGATCCTTCCCCCTGGGGCTGGCGGCCCGGCGGTGGTGATTCCTGAAGGCTTTGCTGTGCTGGGGAGTTCCCAAGCCCTGAGTGGGCCTGAAGGGTGGGAGGTGTCTGGAAGTCGATTCGGTGAGACAGTGATGGAGGAGATTCTTGCAAGGGGTGGAATTTTGGGTTTCTGACACAGAGGTCAGAGGTTCTGGCTGGAGCCCCTCCCCCTAGTGGCCAGGTCGTGGCGATCCCTGGGATTTTTGTTGTATGGGGAGTTCCCAAACCCTGAGCGGGCTATTTTGGGGGACTTGCAGGGAAGGAGGTGTCTAGAAGTCGATTTGGTGAAACAGTGACAGAGGAGATTCTTGCCAGAGGTGGATTTTTGGGTTTCTGACACAGAGGTCAGAGGTTCTGGTTGGAGCCCCTCCCCCTAGGGCTGGCAGCCAGGCCGCAGCAATCCCTGGGATCTTTGTTGTGTGGGGTGTTCCCAAACCCTGAGTGGGCTGTTTCAGGGGCTTGCAGGGCAGGAAATGTCTGGATGTCAATTTGGTGAGACAGTGACAGAAGAGACTCTTGTGAGAGGTGGAATTTTGGGCTTCTGACACAGAGGTCAGAGGGTGCAGGTGGGACCCCTCCCCCTAGGGCTGGCACCCAGCTGTGGGGATCCCAGCTGCAGGGATCCCTGTGTTGTGCTGAGGTGCTCCCAGGCCCCCTGTTAACCAGATGCATGGTTCCCAAGTCTGAGTCCCGTAAATCCTGGTGGCCCACGCTCCAGAGACTCACAAACCTTGAGTCTGCAGTGTCACAGATTTCCCATCCCTGAATCCACCACGTGCTGAGGTCCATCTGAGATCCTAGATTACCCTAGCCCTCGGCATTTGTGGGGTTTTTTCATTTTTTTTTTTTTTCCTTGTCTTGGTTGCTAATATTGCATTGTTTCCTGGTCTTTTCTCCTACTTTATCCCCCAAGGTCCTTCTTCATTTATTTAGTTTTTTTTTCTCCTTTTCTTTTTCTTGCTTGTTTCCTCCCCTTTTCTTTGCCCACCTCCTTTTTCTCTTCTCTTTTTTTTCTTTTCTCTCTTTTTCTTCTTATTTTATTTTATTTTCTTTATATAATAGGGGCTGCAGGGAGCGCTTCACACTTGCTGTGTTTCCTCATCCTTCATTTCCTCTTTTCTGTGTGAATTGATTTTGGCCACCTACACTATCCCCTTTCTCCCACATCTTGCCATCATCCATATTCTACTGTTTCTCTTACATTCCACCTCCCTTTCTTTGGCCCTGAAATTGTCTGACTTTTAATTTCTAATACCTTTGTTCTGTTTTCTGTCTTTTATCCACTCTTGATATTATTGTTTTTCTTTTCTCTTTCCCTCTCTCATGAAAACACTGGCTTTTTAATTCATACTGTATTCCTCCCCATATTCAGTTGACTGTCTCATTATAGGTACTCTACTTACTACTATAACCCTACACAACTTACATGAGTCTAATACCCATTCTCCCAGATCTCACTGAGTTGCTCTGTTAACATTTATACCAATACTACTTTAAATATTTTCTTTTCTTACTCATTTTGCTTTCCCTGGCCCTAATATTTTCCTTCAAAGTGAACTTACCCAGCAACAAGAAAACATAGTAAGAAGAACAAAGTGACAAAGAGAAGACATAACACTTACACATGAACAACAACTAATTAATCCCCAAGACTAGACAAAGAAGCTAAGGAACTGATTAAACCTGTCAAGATAAAATGATGACCAGACAGCAACAAAAAAACTAAAAACCAAAACAATAATCAGGAAAACATGGCTGAATCCAATGAACAAACTGAAAACCAGGAAGAGGAGCAGAACATCAGACAAGTAATTAAAGATCTCAAAACATATATTAGAGATGAACTTAATGAAGTAAAGGAAAGATTAACAATATGAAAAAAACACTTGGAGAGGAAATTGCAGGAATATGCAAAAAGATAACAGATATGATGGGGATGAACATCAAAGTTCAAGAAATCAAAAATACACTCTCAGCAAATAGCAGCAGATTAGAAGAGGCAGAGGAGAGAATTAGCAACGTGGAAGACAGTACATCAGAAATCAAACAGATAGTAGAACTGATTGATAAAAAGATAGAAAAAATCCAGCTAGGACTTAGGGACCTGAATGACAATGCAAAATGCACAAACATATGTATTATAGGCATCCCAGAAGGAGAAGAGAAGGGAAAGGGGACAGAAGGGGTGTTGGAGGAAATAATGGCTGAAAACTTCCCAAATCTACTGAGAGAGATGGAAGTACATGTCCAGGAAGCACAATGCACCCCAACATCATAAATCCCAACAGGCCCACCCCAAGACATATACTTTTCAAATTATCCAATGCTCAACAAAGAGAAAATTCTAAAAGCAGAAAGAGAAAAGAAAACCATCACATACAAGGGAGGCTCCATAAGATTAAGTGCTGATTCCTCAGCTGAAACCATGGAGAAGAAGGCAGTGGTATGATATAGTTAAGGTACTAAAAGAAAAAAATTTCCAACCAAGAATACTCTACCCAGCTAAACTAGCATTCAAAAATGATGGAGAGTTCAAAATATTCACAGATAAACAGAAATTGAAAGAGTATGCCAACAAGAACCATGCCCTTCAAGAAATACTAAAGGGAGTTCTGCAGGAAGAAAGGAAAAAACAGGAGAGGCAGAGTTGGAGGAGAGTGTAAGAGCAACAAAAAAGACAAAAAGAGAAGGAAAAAAAACAAACAAAATATGACAAACATGAGTCCAAACAAAATATGGCTAACATAAATAATTCCTTGAAAGTAGTAACACTGAATGTCAACAGATTAAACTCACCTGTCAAAAGATTCAGACTGGGAGATTGGATAAGGAAATCTGACCCATCTATATGCTGTCTACAAGAAACACATCTTAGACCCAGGGATTCATGGAGGTTGAAAGTGAATGGCTGGAAAACAATCTTACAAGCAAACAATAACCAAAAAAAGGCAGGAGTAGCTATATTAATATCAGAAAAAATAGACTTTAAATGCAAAACAACTGCGAGAGACAAAGAACGATACTACATATTAGTGAAAGTGACAATCTTTCAAGAAGAACGAACAATCATAAATATTTATGCTCCTAACAAGGGTGCCTCCAAATACGTGAGGCAAACACTGGAAAAACTAAGTGAAATAATAGATGCCTCTACAATTATAGTGGGAGACTTTAATACACCACTATCAACTTTGGACAGAACATCTCAAAAGAGAATCAATAAAGAAACAAAAACCTTGAACAGTATATTAGAGGAGCTGGATCTAATAGACATATACAGATCATTACACCCGAATACAGCAGGATATACATTTTTCTCAAGTGCACATGGATCATTCTCCAAGATAGACCATATGTTAGGTCACAAAGAAAGGCTCAATGAATTCAGAAAATTCGAAATCATACAAAATAATATCTCTGACCACAGTGGAGTGAAGCTGGAAATCTGCAAGGGCCAGAGACCCAGATTTCACACCAAGATATGGAAATTAAACAGCACACTCTTAGAAAAACAGTGGGTCAAAAAGGAAATCTCAAAAGAAATTAATAACTACCTTGAAACTTATGAAAATGATAACACAACATACCAAAACTTATGGAATGCAGCTAAGGCAGTACTGAGAGGGAAATTTATAGCCATAAATTCATACATCAAAAAAGAAGAAAGAGCAAAAATTGAAGAACTAACTGCACTTTTGGAAAAATTAGTAAAAAAAACAACAAAGTAACCCCAAAGGAAGAAGAAAGAAAGAAAAAACAAAGATAAGAGCAGAACTAAATGAAATAGAAAATAAGAAAGCACTTGAAAAGATAAACAAAACCAAGAGCTGGTTCTTTGAGAAGATATATAAAATTGACAAACTCTTTGCAAGACTAACAAAGAAAAAAAGAGAGAAGATGCAAATACAAAAACTAAGAAATGAGAAAGGAGATATCACCACTGACCCCACAGAAATAAATACTATCATAAGAGGATACTTTGAAAAACTACATTCCAACAAAAATTACAATTTAGAGGAAATGGACAAATTCCTAGAAACACATAAGCAGCCTATATTGACAAAAGAAGAAATTGATGTTCTCAACAAACCAATCACAAGTAAAGAGATAGAATCAGTCATTAAAAACCTCCCATCTAAGAAGAGCACTGGGTCAGACGGCTTCACAGGTGAATTCTGCAAAACATTCCAGAAAGAACTAACACCAATCCTGCTGAAACTCTTCCAAAAAATCGAAACAGAAGGAACATTACCTAACTCATTCTATGATGCCAACATTATCCTAGTACCAAAGCCAAACAAAGACACCACAAGAAAGGAAAATTACAGACCAATTTCTCTAATCAACCTAGATGCAAAAATCCTCAACAAAATACTTGCTAACTGTACTCAACAACACATTAAGCAGAGGAGAGCAAAACTGCGGCTGAGTGAACTTCCCGGTTACTAGCTCCTGCGGGGAATTGGCTGGGCGGCGTTGGAGACTCTTTGGAACTGGGCTGTTTCAGGATTTTTGCTGGTCCGGAGGTGTCTGGACATCGATTTGGAGGGAAGGTAACAGAGAAGATCCGTCTGTGAAATATATACAGACATCCCAGCTACGTGTGGAGGATTCCCTCCTTGGGTAGGCGGAGCCGAGGCGTCTGGTGCCACGGCAGCGGGGGGAGCCGGGCCGAGCGCCAAGCAGCAGCGGCCGGGGAAGCCGAGCCGGGCCGAGCACCGAGTGGCGGCAGCCAGGGGAGCCGGGCCGAGCCAGGCGGCAGGGCTTCTGTTCTTTGTTTTTTTTTTTGTTTTTTGTTTTTTGGAGGCTCTGCAGTACTGGGGAGTTCGTGGGCCCTGGGCAGCCTATTGGGGGTTGGTGGGAAGGGAGGTGCTTGCGGACCCATTTGGGCAGACAGATGGGGATTTTAGGGCAAAGTGGGGGCAATTTTTGATTGCAGACACAAACAATAGCATTTCCGCCTAGACCCCCCCCCCCCCAAGCGTGGCTGCTGACCTACAGCAGTCTCAAAGGGATAGCAACAAAGAGACGCTACCAGGGTCTCGCAGGGTGGCAGACGTTTGGAAGCTGATTAGGGGAATATTTTGTGAAGCGTGGGAATTTCGGGTTTGAACTCTGTTATTAGCATTTCTGGCTGGAGCCCCTCCCCCGGAACTGGATATTGATCTGAGTCATTAAATTGGCTGCAGCCTAGAGGAGCCCCCAGGTGGATGTTCCCGGGGACCACAGGGTGGGAGGGTTCCTGAAGTCAATTGGTGATATATCCACACAATAGACCCTAGTAAGTAAGTGAATTGTAGAACACAGAACACAGGATAGAGCTTGTGGATGAGACCTCACCCATAGGGCTGGCACCCAGCTGTGGGGATCCCTGAAGGCAGTGATGCACTGTGGTGCTCCCAGGCTTCCTGTTAACTGGACTAGAGGTTGCCAGGTCTGAGTTCCCTGAACTCTGGCGGCCCACATGCCACAGACTCACACCTCTTGAGGCCTCAATACCTCAGACTGTCCATCCCTGAATCCACCACGCCCTGAGGTTCTTCTGAGGCCCTTGAATGTCCTAGCCCTCAACGTTTGCATTTTTTCTTCTTTGTTTTATTTTGTTTTGTTTATATTTTTATTCTATTTCTATTTTTTATTCTAGTTTTTTAATGTTCTGATTCCTGGCATTGCATTATCCCCTAGTCTTTTCTCCCAGCGTATCCCCCAAAGTTTCTTTTTTTTTTTTTTTATCCTCTCTTTCTTGTCCCTGATCTCCTTCTTATTCTATTTTATCTTAACAACACAATAGGTCCTGCAGGAAACACCTCACATTTGCTGGGTTTCCTCATCCTCCACTGCCTCATTTCTCTGTGAATAGATTTAGGCTATCTACACTATCCCCTTTCCCCTACAACTTGATATCCTCCACCATCTGCTATCTCTCCTATATTCCACCTCCCTTTCTTTGACCCACAAAGTGTCTAACTCTTAATTTCTAATACCCTTGTTTAGTTTTCCATCTGGTATCCGCCCTTGAAACTATTACCTCTCTTTTCTCTTTCCCTCTCTTATGAAAACAATAGCTTCTTAGTACGTACCATATTCCTCCCATATTCAGTCATCTACCTCATTATAGGTACTTTCCTACTACTATAACTCTACACAATTTACACGATCTAACCTCCATCCTCCCAGAACTCATATTGTTGCTTTGTTAACATATATCACCAATACTACTTTACACTTTTTTCCTTACACAATTGCCTTTCCCCAGCACTAATACTTTCCTTTAAAGTGAAATTAACCAGCAATAAGAAATTGGAATAAGAAGAACAAAGGGACAAAGAGAAGATATAACACTTACACAAAAACAACAGCTAATTAATCTCCAAGATTAGACAAAGAAGCTAAGGAACTGATTAAACCCATCAAGAAAAAATGATGACAAGACAGCAACAAAAATCTACAAACCAAACCAGTAATCAGGAAAACATGGCTGGATTCAATCAACAAACTAAAAATCAGGAAGGGGAGCAGATCTTCACACAAGCAATGAAAGATCTCAGAACATTGATCACCAACAAATTTGATGAAGTAATTAAAGAGGTTAACAACATGGAGACAACACTTGGAGGGGAAATTGCAGACATGTGCAAAAAAATAACAGATATGATGGAAATGAACACCACAATTCAAGAAATCAAAAATACACTTGCAGCAAATATCAGCAGACTAGAAGAGGCAGAGCAGAGAATTAGTGATGTGGAAGACAGTACATTGGAAATCAAACAGATAGTAGAAGTGGTCAATAAAAAGGTAGAAAAAATCCAGATAGGACTTAGGGACCTGAATGATAATGCAAAACGCTCAAACATACGTATTATAGGCATTCCAGAAGGAGAAGAGAAGGGAAAGGGGTCAGAAGGAGTGTTGCAGGAAATAATGACTGAAAACTTCCCAAATCTACTGAAAGAGACAGATGTACATATCCAAGAAGCACAGTGCACTCCACTGGTCATAAACCCCAACAGGCCCACCCCAAGACATATACTTGTCAAATTATTCAATGCTCAAGACAAAGAGAAAATTCTAAAAGCAGCAAGAGAAAAGAAAACCATCACATACAAGGGAAGCTCCGTAAGATTAAGTGCTGATTTCTCATCTGAAACCATGGAGGCAAGAAGGCAGTGGTATGATATAGTCAAGGTACTAAAGGAAAAAAATTTCCAACCTAGAATACTCTATCCAGCTAAACTAGCATTCAAAAATGATGGAGAGCTCAAAATATTCACAGATAAACAGAAACTGAAAGAGTATATCAACAAGAAACCTCCTCTTCAAGAAATTCTTAAGGGAGTTCTGCAGGAAGAAAGGAAAAAACAGGACAGTCAGAGATGGAGGAAAGTGTAAGAGCAACAAAAAAGACAAAAATAGAAGGGGAAAATAAAATATTACAAACAAAATATAACAAACACAAATCCAACCAAAATATGGCTACTACAAATAATTCTCTGAACGTAATAACATAGAATGTCAACGGTCTAAACTCACCTATCAAAAGATTCAGACTGGGACACTGGATAAGGAAATATGACCCATCTATATGCTGTCTACAAGAGACACATCTTAGACCCAGAGACTCATGGAAGTTGAAAGTGAATGGCTGGAAAACAATCATACAAGCCAACAACAACCAAAAAAAGGCAGGAGTAGCTATATTAATATCAGACAAAATAGACTTTAAATGCAAAACAATTGTGAGAGACAAAGAAGGATACTACATTTTAGTGAAAGGGACAATCTGTCAAGAAGATTGAACGATCATAAATATTTATGCTCCTAACAAGGGTGCCTCTAAATACGTGAGACAAATGCTGGAAAAACTAAGTGAAAAAATAGATGCATCTACAATTATAGTGGGGGATTTTAATACACCACTATCAAATCTGGACAGAACATCTCAAAAGAGAATCACTAAAGAAACAAAACATTTGAACAGTATACTAGAAGAGCTGGATCTAATAGACATATATAGATCATTACACCCAAACACAGCAGGATATACATTTTTCTCAAGCGCACATGGAACATTCTCCAAGATAGACCATATGCTAGGCCACAAAGAAAGGCTTAGTGAATTCAGAAAGATCGAAATCATACAAAACAATATCTCTGATCACAGTGGAGTGAAGCTGGAAATTTGCAAGGGACGGAGGCCCAGACTTCACACCACAATTTGGAAATTAAACAGCACACTCTTAGAAAAACAGTAGGTCAAAGAGGAAATCTCAAAAGAAATCAATGACTACCTTGAATCAAATGATAATGATAACACAACATACCAAAATTTATGGGATGCAGCAAAAGCAGTACTGAGAGGGAAATTTATAGCCATAAATTCACATATCAAAAAAGAAGAAAGAGCAAAAATTGAAGAACTAACTGCACTTTTGACAGAATTAGAAAAACGACAACAAAGTAACCCAACAGGAAGAAGAAGGAAGGAAATAACAAAGATAAGAGCAGAACTAAATGAAATAGAAAATAAGAAAGCACTTGAAAAAATAAACAAGAACAAGAGCTGGTTTTTTGAGATCAACAAAATTGACAAACCTTTAGTGAGACTAACAAAGAAAAAAAGAGAAAAGATGCAAATACACAAAATAAGAAATGAGAAAGGTGATATCACCACTGACCCCACAGAAATAAAGACTATCATAAGAGGATACTTTGAAAAACTACATTCCAACAAAAATGACAATTTAGAGGAAATGGACAAATTCCTAGAAACACATAAGCAGCCCATATTGATGAAAGAAGAAATTGAGGATCTTAACAAACCAATCATAAGCAAAGAGATAGAATCAGTCATTAAAAATCTCCCAACTAAGAAGAGCCCAGGGCCAGATGGCTTCACAGGTGAATTCTACAAAACATTCCAGAAAGAACTAACACCAATCCTATTGAAACTATTCCAAAAAATCGAAACAGAAGGAACATTGCCAAACTCCTTCTATGAGGCCAACACTATCCAAGTACTAAAGCCAAACAAAGACACCACAAGAAAGGAAAATTACAGACCAATTTCTCTAATGAACCTAGACGCAAAAATACTTAACAAAATACTTGCTAATCGTATTCAACAACACATCAAATGAATTATACACCATGACCAAGTGGGATTTATTCCAGGTATGCAAGGATGGTTCAACATAAGAAAATCAATTAATGTGATACACCATATAAACAGATTGAAGGGAAAAAAATCACATGATTATATCTATAGATGCAGAAAAGGCATTTGACAAAATACAGCACCCCTTCTTGATAAAAACACTCCAAAAGATCGGAATACAAGGAAACTTTTTGAACATGATAAAGAGTATATATGAAAAACCTACAGCCAACATCGTTTACAATGGTGAAATCCTGAAATCCTTTCCTCTAAACTCAGGAACAAGACAAGGATTCCCATTGTCTCTGCTCCTATTTAACATTGTCTTGGAAGTACTTGCACGAGCACTGCGGCAAGAACCAGATATAAAAGGCATTCAAATTGGAAGGGAAGAAGTCAAAATTTCATTATTTGCAGATGACATGATCCTATACATAGAAAACCCTGAGAGATCTACAACAAAGCTTCTAGAACTCATAAATGAGTTCAGCAAAGTCGCAGGTTATAAGATCAATGCGCAAAAATCAGTAGCATTTCTGTACACCAATAATGAGCAAGATCAGGAGGAAATCAAGAAACAAATACCATTCACAATAGTAAATTAAAAAATCAAATAGTTAGGAATAAATTTAACTAAAGAGGTAAAAAAGTTATACACCGAGAACTATACAAGACTGTTCAAGGAAATCAAAGAAGACCTAAATAAATGGAAGAATATTCCTTGTTCATGGATAGGAAGACTGAATATTATTAAGATGTCTATCCTACCAAAACTGATCTACACATTCAATGCAATCCCAATAAAAATCAACACAGCCTTCTTTAAGGAACTAGAAAAACTAACTATGAAATTTATTTGAAAAGGAAAGAGGCCCCAAATAGCTGAAGACATATTGAAAAAGAAAAACGAAATTGGAGGAATCACACTTCCTGACTTCAAAACATACTACAAAGCTACAGTAGTGAAAACAGCATGGTATTGGCATAAGGAGAGACACACAGACCAATGGAATCGAATTGAAAGTTCAGATATAGAACCTCATGTATATAGCCATATAATATTCGATAAAGCCACCAAACCCTCATAACTGGGAGAGAATGGCCTATTCAACAAATGGTGCCTGGAGAACTGAATAGCCATATGTAGAAGAATGAAAGAGGATTACCATCTCACCCCTTATACAAAGATCAACTCAAGATGGATCAAAGACCTAAATATTAGAGCCAAGACCATAAAGATCTTGGAAAGCAGTGTAGGGAAACATCTACAGGAACTTGTAATAGGAAATGGCTTCATGAATATCACACCAAAAGCACGAGCAGCAAAAGAACAAATAGATAAATGGGACTTCCTCAAAATTAAAGCCTTCTGCACCTCAAAGGAGTTTGTCAAGAAAGTAAAAAGGGAACCCACACAATGGGAGAAAATATTTGGCAACCATATACCTGATAAGAGGCTTATAACTTGCATATATAAAGAACTCATAAATCTTGAAAACAAAAAGATAAACAACCCATTTAAAAAATGGGAAAAAGTTTTAAACAGACACTTCTCCAAAGAAGAAATACAAATGGCTAAAAAGCACATGAAAAAATGCTCCAAATCTCTAGCTATCAGGGAAATGCAAATCAAAACTACAATGAGATACCATCTTACTCCCATAAGATTGGCAGCTATGAAAAAAACAGAAGAATACAAATGCTGGAGAGGATGTGAAGAAAGGGGAACACTCATCCACTGCTGGTGGGAATGCAGAAGGATCCAACCATTCTGGAGGAAAGTTTGGCGGTTTCTCAAAAAACTAACCATAGATTTGCCATATAACCCAGCAATACCACTGCTGGGTATATACCCATCAGAACTGAAAACAAGGACACAAACAGACATATGTACACCAATGTTCATAGCAGCATTGTTTACTATCGCCAAAAGTTGGAATCAATCCAAATGTCTATCAACAGACGAGTGGATCAATAAAATGTGGTATATACACACAATGGAATACTACTTGGCTATTAGAACAAATACACTACAATCACACATGATAACATGGATGAACCTTGAGAATCTTATGTTGAATGAAGCAACCCAGGCATTGAAGGACAAATACTACATGACCTCAATGATATGAAATAAGCAAACTGCCTCAGAGAGCTAGACTCCGGAAAAGAGGCTTACAGGAAATCGGGGGGTGGAGGAAGGATGTGAGTTAACGTCTGTAGGGGTGGAATCTGTGATGAGCTGGTGGTAAGTATGAGCACAAAGAAGGGACAAAATGGGGGCAAGGGGTTACCTTCGGTTGGAGCTTTGTGGGTTTGAGGGGGGCTGGGGATGGGCAGAGGGGTAATATTGTCCAAAAATTGGGGGGAGGGAGGGGCAACATATGAACATGGGAGAGTGTCAGGTGTTCGTTGAGAACAAAATGTTGAGAAAATCATATCAAAGTATAAGTAGGAGGGTTACCTGTTTAGGATGCTCAGGGGGTATGGTCTGATGCGGGACGGACTCTGGGCGAATAGCTGAAGGCTCATTTTGCCAAGGTGGGTTGTACCATTGGGAAGAGACCCAAGAAGTGAGAGTTGGGGTGGACCCACATCCTGGGGAGGACTAATGCCATCAAATAGAGAGAACTGTATCTCTAGTGAGAAAGGATGGCTCCCAGGGCATTAGGGCAGTTGAGAAAGTCAGGCCCTGAATACTGCTCCAAGTATCTCTGGACATGGCTTCTCGGGAAATGGAGATTGGCTGGCGTGGTCCCCAAGGGGAGGGGAAAATGGATGTGGAATGGATGGAACCAAGGTAAATATGGGGGCAAGAGAGGAGTTTTGTGAGAGTACACGAAGATGAATATAAAACATGTAATAATACACCAAAAACATATAGGGGATGACAGACTAATAATGTAAACCATAAGGCAAAACATAGGATAACTAAAAATTTTAGAAAACTGTACAACCTAAAGTATGGACCACATAGTAAGCACAGATGTCATCTTGTTTGAAAGCTATTGTCTCGGAATCTGTACATCAGTTTCAGGAAATATGATATGAACAAGTTAAGAGATTATTGCTGTGGAAGGGAAAAGGTTTTATGGTGAATCTGGGGAAGTACTGTATATTGTATATATGATTTCGGTGATCTAAGACTCTTGTGAAGCTGACATTATGTTGGGATTCACTTTACAGGAAGTTTTGGATCACAGAGTGGTTCAACAATGGCAGCGGAGGAATACTGATATAGGATGTTATCGACAGGATATATATGGTTGACAGGGAGTTATACAGGGCATATGCCCAGGGTATATAGTAATGTCTAGATATACTCATAGTGGAAACAATTAAAAACAACAGCTGGGGGGGTACTGGGCCCCTGGCCGGGGGGTCACTGTCACGGACCCTGGGGGAGCAGAGGCAGTCCCCCAGGTGCAACAGCAAGAACCAGGAAGGAAGGAGGGCCCAACAGTGGGCTCCTGATACTAATGGCTATGCTTTTGAGCCTATACACCTGCAATAAGAATAAGGCCTAGATTAGCACTGTGCCTGGGAGTTTCCTCCTGACAGCCTTCATGTTACTCAAATGTGGCCACTCTCACAGCTAAACAAACTCAGCATGTAGATGCAGTGCATTCCCCCCAGCGTGGGACATGACACCCAGGGATGAGCCTCCCTGGCACCGAGGGATCACTACCACATACCAGCTGAAGATGCAACTAGAAAAGGACCTTGAATTAAAGGTGCAACACGGATCAGCAGAATATCCCTGTCTACATATAATAACATGACTTCAAAATGCTGTTTGACCTAATGTAAGGGGGAAATGGAAAGGAGAAATGAGAATATAAGGCTAAGAGTCTCTAAAAAAAAGAGTCTGGAGTTTGTCAGAAGGAATCCCCGTATGTACAACTGAGCAGAGTTTGAGAGACAGATAAAGTAGATACAACCCCAGGTATTGGTTCTTTTGAGGAATAAAGAGACCCACGGGTTCTATGGTCATGGCAGATGGGGTTCACTGCCATGGCAGATGGCCCTTCTTTGAAGCTGGTGTTTCTGCGTGATGGAATTGGACTCAGAGGGGATCTCTTTTCACAAGACTTGCATGCTACTTTATTGGAATTGTAGTTGGTGCTGGGGTTTTAGATATATTTAGGGGATTTGAATCTCTGGACTGATAACATGACACCCAGGCCCAGAGCCTCAACAGACTTCAGCTCCTACACTTTGATTTATTGGACTTACCCCACTCAGCTAACATCGAGTTGAAGAAGGTCAACCACCACACCATGGAGCCTAGAGTGTCTACAACTGAAAGCAGGAGGAGTGCATCCAGTATCCATGTGGAATCTAAGCCCCCACTTGACAAAGATGTGCAATGGACACAACCAATCCAATGTCCACAGAGAAAATGTGGAATGGGTGTGGGAAGGGTAGCCATGGTGGCTGCTGGGTTTGGGGAATGGGAGGAAGAGATGAGAAGTGGAGGCGTTTTCGGGACGAGGAGATGTCCTGGGTGGTGCTTCATGGACAATTACGGGACATTGTATATCCCCCCAGGGCCCACTGGATGGAACGTGGGAGAGTGTGGGCTATGATGTGGACCGTTGACTATGAGGTGCAGTGATGCTCAGAGATGTACTTACCAGGTGCAATGGATGTGTCACGATGATGGGAGAGAGTGTTGCTGTGGGGGGAGTGGGGGGTGGGGGCGGTGGGGTTGAGTGGGACCTCATTTTTTTTAATGTAATTTTTAAAAATAAATAAATAATTTAAAAAAAAACACATTAAGCAAATTATACACCATGACCAAGTGGGATTCATTCCAGGTATGCAAGGATGGTTCAACATAAGAAAATCAATCAATGTAATACACCATATAAACAGATTGAAGGAAAAAAATCACATGATTATATCTATAGATGCAGAAAAAGCATTTGACAAAATACACACACTTTCTTGATAAAAACGCTGCAAAAGATGGGAATACGACGAAATTTTCTGAACATGATAAAGAGTAAATATGAAAAACCCACAGCCAACATCATGTTGAACACAACACTGTTCAAGGAAATCAAAGAAGACCTAAATAAATGGAAGAATATTCCCTGTTCATAGATAGAAAGACTAAATATTATTAAGATGTCTATCCTTCCAAAACTGATGTACACATTCAATGCAATCCCAATAAAAATCAACACAGCATTCTTTAAGGAACTAGAAAAACTAACTATGAAATTTATTTGGAAAGGAAAGAGGCCCTAAATAGCCAAAGACATATTGAAAAAGAAAAACGAAATTGGAGGAATCACACTACCTGACTTCAAAACGTACTACAAAGCTACAGTAGTGAAAACAGCATGGTATTGGCATAAGGAGGGACACACAGACCAATGGAACTGACTTGAGAGTGCTGATAAAGATCCTCATATATATAGTCATATAATATTTGATAAAGCCACCAAACCCTCTCAACTCGGAAAGAATGGCCTATTCAACAAACTGGAGAACTGTATATCCATATGTAGAAGAATGAGAGAGGATTACCATCTCACACCTTATACAAAAATCAACTCAAGATGGATCAAAGAGAATTCCGGAAGTTGCTTTCTGAGGTGCTGTGCTGGTTCGTGTGGTCTTTGTGAACTTCCACCATGGCTTACCGTGGCCAGGGCCAAAAAGTGCAGAAGGTGATGGTGCAGCCCATCAACCTCATCTTCAGATATTTGCAAAATAGATCCCGGATTCAGGTGTGGCTCTATGAGCAAGTAAATATGCGGATAGAAGGGTGTATTATTGGTTTTGATGAGTACATGAACCTCGTATTAGATGATGCGGAAGAAATTCATTCTAAAACAAAGTCAAGAAAACAACTGGGTTGGATCATGCTAAAAGGAGATAATATTACTCTGCTACAAAATGTTTCCAACTAGAAATGGAGTGACAAGTTGTTGAGAAATGAATACATTTTTTTAGGTGTCAGTTGTTAGAAGTATAGTTCTAAAACAATTGTTCAAAATTTTTTTTATTACCGTTATATTATTATCATACCACAATAAATGCTTTGGGGTTGTTTAAAAAAAAAAAAAAAAGATGGATCAAAGACCTAAATATAAGACCCAAGACCATAAAGACTTTGGAAAGCAGTGTAGGGAAGCATATACAAGACCCTGTAATAGGAAATGGCTTCATGAACTTCACACCAAAAGCATGAGCAGCAGAAGAACAAATAGATAAATAGGACTTCCTCAAAATTAAAGCCTTCTTCCCCTCAAAGGAGTTTGTCAAGAAAGTGAAAAGAGAGCCTACACAATGGGAGAAAATATTTGGTAACCATATATCCGATAGGAGACTTATAACCTGCATATATAAAGAACTCCTCTATCTTGAAAATAAAAAGGTAAACAACCCATTTAAAAAATGGGAAAAAGATTTAAACAGACACTTCTCCAAAGAAGAAATACAAATGGCTAAAAAGCACATGAAAAAATGCTCCAAATCTCTAGCTATCAGGGAAATGCAAATCAAAACTACAATGAGATACCATCTTACTCCCATAAGATTGGCAGCTATGAAAAAAACAGAAGACTACAAATGCTGGACAGGATGTGGAGGAATGGGAACACTCATCCACTGCTGGTGGGAATGCAGAAGGATCCAGCCATTCTGGAGGAAAGTTTGGCGGTTTCTCAAAAAACTAGCTATGGATTTGCCATATGACCCAGCAATTCCACTGCTGGGTATATACCCAGCAGAACTGAAAACAAGGACACAAACCAATATATGCGCACCAATGTTCATAGCGGCATTGTTCACTATTGTCAAAAGTTGGAATCAACCCAAATGCCCAATAGATGAATGGATAAATAAAATGTGGTATGTACATACAATGGAATACTACTCGGCTTTAAGAACGAATACGCTACAAACACATGTGACAACATGGATGAATCTTGAGAACCTTATGTTGAGTGAAGCAACCCAGGCATTGAAGGACAAATACTACATGACCTCAATGATATGAAATAAGTAAACCAAGCTGCCTCAGAGAGCTAGAGACTGGATGATAGGCTTACAGCAAATTGGGGGGTAAGGAAGGATGTAAGCTGACACCTACATGGGTGAAATCTATGAGTGCCTACAACTGAAAGCAGGAGAATTGCATCCATCATCCATGTGGAATCTAAGCCCCCTCTTGTTACAGATGTGGAGTGGTTACAACCATTCCAAGGTCCATAGGATGGAGGAATAGAGTATGGATTAGAGTGGACTTACTGTAATCTATTCATGAACTATTGTGATTAGTAATCGAAGAAAATGTGGCATTGGTGTGGAGAAAGTAGCCATGGTGGCTGCTGGGGGTAGGGAATGGGAGGAAGCAATGAGATGTTGAGGCATTTTCGGGACTTGGAGTTGTCCTGGGTGATGCCGTAGGGACAGTTACCGGACATTGTATATCTTTCCATGGCCCACTGAGTGGAAAGTGGTAGAGTGTGGACTATGATGTGGACCATTGACCATGAGGTGCAGCGGTGCTCTGAGATGTATTCACCAAATGCAATGAATGTCTCATGATGATGGAGGAGATTGTTGTTATGGGGGGAGGAGTGGGGTGAGGTGGGTAGGGGGTATATGGGGACCTCATATTTTTTTAATGTAGTATTAAAAAAATAAAGACAAAAAAATAGCACTAAAAAAAAAAAAAAGGATTTTACTTTAGCCAGCTAAATTTACTAGTCAGTAGCTGAAGTCAGTGCTCAACCATCCTCCACAGCACAGCCTATGTTTCCTTGGAGAAGCTGGCACAGGTCCCCCCAGCTTCTCCCTGCTAGAGGTGAGGCTGGGGCTTAAGGTAGAGTTGCAATCTGTCTGAATGGAACAAAGTCCATTCCTACCTTCACTGTGATTTTCAGTATATCCCACTTCCCCTCATGCCAGGGGCAGAGTTAAAATGGCAGCTACCAGCCTCTTTCTGACTTTGACAGGGTGAAACTTTAGCTGTTTTTAGGATTAGACTTTAGCCAACAGAATTTACTAATCAGTAACTGAAGTTTGTGCCCAACCATCTCTTCCTCCCCCATTTTTGGGAAGTAGAGCTTCCAATTCCAGCTGCAGAATGGCTTCCAAGGTGGTTTGTGCCACTAGTGGAGGATGGGCACCGATCTCTCAGGCAAGAGTGCTCTACTTAACAAATCTTCTCTGCAGATGTGAAGTCTCCTCCTTCCATTCTTTCAAGGATGTTGCAGGATGCTCTTCTGGTCTCCTGGAGCCCCCAAACAGATAGCACTGAGTGATTACTAACTGCCCTGTAGCACACGCTTACTCTAGGAGCTCTTGACTCTGCTGCCATCTTGCTAGTTGTCACAAATGAGTTTTTATGGCTAAAAGATTTCAAAGTGTATCAGGAGGTCATTCCAGAAGCTACACTTATGCAGGTCTCAGGAAGATCTCACTGACTGCCACAGTAAACACTGCCTCAAGCAGGGGTGTTCCTGAAGGCTCTAGAGATATCTAGACACTACAGGCATGGTAGACAACTCCAGAAAATCTGCACACTGCTGGTGGGCCTTATCCTGGAATATATATGAAAACATATATCCCCAATGTATCAGAGTTAGACTCATTTATAATATTCCTACACTTGGTTCTTTGCCCCTTTTATTTGAACCCATAATTACAGTATACCTGTTAAATATATGTCCCATCTTCAGGCTGTTCATATGCCTGTTGAGTTCTGAATCTCAACAGAGTTGCATCCAACACCTACTCTCCTGTTCACTGGATTCAACCAGGACAACTAACAAAAGGATGATAATAGACAATGTCCATTCCCCCCAAAAAAGGGTATCTACAACTGTAAGCAAGACAGTTCCATTCATCTGTCCCTTGGAATCTAAGCCCCCTCTCAATCAGAAGCAGAGTGGACATCACCATGCCCAAGAAAATCTTCAAGATTCAGGAATGAACAAACGTAAGGGGGGAAAGCAGTATGGGCCAATGTAGACTTATTATTATTCTAGTAATGGAAGAATTTGTAACAATGATATAAAGACAGTGGTCCCTAAAGGTTATGAGGGGAGGAAGTGAGAAGAATAGGTGTAACATGGGGCATTTTGGACATTGGAATTCTTTTGCATGATATAGCAGTGACAGATAGAGGCCACTGTACATTTTGTCAAAACATATAAAATTGTGCACTGAAATATACCACACTTATGAAAGATGTTGTTAATGGGGGAAAATATGGGATAGAGCAGAGATGGGGTATATGGGAATCCCCTATATTTTCAATGTAACATCTATGTGATCTAAAGCTTCTTTAAACATCAAGAAAAAAAATAATTTAAAAATTGGGAATAGTGTTCCATCAAAGGAATATATGTCAGCCCTATCATTTTAATGACTGCCTAGTATGTTATTGCATACATGTACCATAATTAACTTTTTCCCTACAGTAAATAGTGGTTATCTCTAATGTCAAATTTTTAATTACATAGCAATGGGCACCATATGCATGGATCACACTTGTATGATTCTGTATTTGGGATCATTCCTAGAAGTGGGGTCGATGTGTGCAAGTGTATACTCTTTTTATTCTGATTCTAGACTCCTTCCAGGGTTTATTAGTTAGGGTTCTCTAGGGAAACAGAATCCACAGGAGACATCTGTCAATAGTAAGAGATTTCATAAGAGTCTCTCACATGACCATGAGGATGCACAAGTCCAGGTTCTGCAGGCAGCCTGCAAACCAGGGGCTCCAATAAAGGTCCAGTGAAGGTCCTTGATGAATTTCTTGGAGATGTTGGCTGTCCAAAGATGAGCTGGGAAATTCTCTCTGAATGATGGAATCACTTCCCCTTTTAAGGCATTCAATTGATTGGATAAAGCATCACTCACTGCTGATGGCAATCTTCCTGATTGAAGTAAAAGTAATCAGTTATCTATACAGTAAAGTCACTGATGACTAAAGTCCATCAATGTCCTTGTATCACAATTAGCCAAGTGCTTGCTTGACCAAACAACTGGGCACAATTACCTGGCTGAGTTGATACATAGCCTAACTATCACACAGGGGCAGCCCCAATACTCAGAAATATTTGGTATGGAATGATCACTGATCCCATGGAAGAAGTGCTGGAAGGCCATTTCACATTCCAGGTAAATCCTATTTTACAGGGACCCTTCTGACAAGAAAGGCCCAGGGCAGCCTTCTGGTTAAATTACTTGTGAGAAATCAGGCAGTTTTGGGTCAAGTCAGAAAAGTCATGATAGGCAGCACTTGGCTGGGACTAGCTCTTAGCCTCACATCTCAGGCTCCATCCAACTGCCGAGCATGAAAACTGTTCTACTTCCACAAGGAGCAGAGCAACTCTTCCAGGCCAGGGGGATCTCCAGGAGAATCACTTAGAGCTTATTATGTCAAGAGTAAATGGCACACATGGCTACAGGGCAGCAGAAAATGGCAAATATGTCTTTGTGAAATGAGTGTAATTAATGCCAAATCTTTCTCTACATTTTTTTTTCTTCTGGCTGCATTCATCATTTGCTGTTAGAACAAGCCTACTCTATACCTCAGATTTTTTTCCCCTTTACCTTGTCATCCCAAGCAAAAGCATGAGTGTCTGGGCACATACCTGTCTGGACACATACCAAGCTTCGTCTAGATGGTGTCAGCACATCCTGAACACTCAAGGGCAACCTTGAAAATAATTACTGACTGCAAGGCAATTGGCTAATATATTCATGATCTTCAGGGGCATTGAGGGACAATGTACTTCATCATGCATGTCTTTAAATGCAGGGAAAATACTGAGATACTTTTTGATTCAGAAGGAAAGTAAGGAAAATGATAAGCACAGAGCCATGCCTTAGATCCCCATCAATTCTCTGGCTGGGGTCCCAGAACAGCATGAAACCCAGGACTCAGAGCCAGCTCCCACCACTGGTGTGTGAGCCCAAGATGCTGCAGAAGAGTGATGCTCCTCAAGGAGAACTACTCCCCTCTACCAGTTGTTAGGCATCTAATCATCAAGAGGCTCCCAGGAATGTGTCTGATAGTCTACAGTTCCAAGGTTTAGAATTGTGTTGTCTGGCTTTCTACTCCTCAAAGTCTGTGGTGCATGGGCCTTTATCATGTCATGTCACTTTACCACAATAGAGCCTCAAACCCCAAACACTCCAGTTAAACCACTAACACCATTTCCTCCCCCTTTTGCAACATGAGCGAAGTCCAGGCCAGCCAGGAGGGCAGATGGAAGGGTTTTCATCTATGTAGTATCTGATAAAAGTCATTTTATCCCAGGGACACAGAAGGAAGAAGACATCTTAGAGTATTTATACCAAATCTCATGTCCCAAATGAATGTATTTTAGTGTTTATTATTAGAGAATTGCCTCCAGACATATAGACATATAGACATAGTTTCAAATCAGAGCCTCGGAGTGAACACCCCCTCTTTCTCTTCCAGCCACCACTGGCTCCTCCCCATGCTTCCTGCCTGCCTAGAATCCATTGTGCTAACCATGCCTCTGTGGTTCTCAGGACTCCAGCGCCTGCTGCAACACAGCTTTACTCAGGCCTGGGTGGAGGCTCAACAAGCACAGGCCAAGATGTGCAGGAAGTGGCAGCCCTTTTCCACATTGCAGAGAACATGCATTTGGTTAAGCTTGGGCATGCCTGTCAGATGACCTCTCTGTCCTCCCCGTGAAGGGACTGATTACTAGCTTCTTACTCTTCATGGTGTGGACCATTAGTATCAGCATACCTGGGTACTTGCTTTACAGTGCAAAATTGCAGGCTCTTCTCCACACCTCCTGAATCAGAATCTGCATTTTAACATCCCCATATAATTTTCATGCACTTTAAGTTTGAAACACACCACTCTAGACAATGAGCAAAAACAAAAGAAATGCCTGTTGTTCACCACAGTGACATGGACCCACCATTTCTCAGTGACTCAGACTTTAGACTGCAAAGGGCCCCAATCAGTGACTTTATATCATAACCCTGTGGATTTTTAGTCTCTCAATCTTTTTCTGTATTGCACTTACATGTGTAAGTGCACTTAGAGCTGAACCCTTAACTTCCCAGGTGAGAGCCCTCTTCAGATTCACAGCTGAACTGGCTTCTAGGGGCCTCCACATGTTTTTCCATAGGTGATGACTTTGATGGAACCACCGTGGAGAAGAGGGGATTCCTACCTTTGACTGGCTCTCATTCCTCTCAGCTTAAGTTTCTAAGAAGTCTTGCCTGTGGCAGGTACATTCTAATAACCTCTTACACTCCTGTTAAACTATGACCACTTGGGATACAGTGAATAAAGTTTCGGGTTAGTAACCTCTTTCCTAGTTGAAATCAGTGATAGAGAGCAGTGTTATTCATACTTAGGATTGTGACTATCAGTGGGTCCTGAGATCAGTTTAGTGGGTTATGAATAGCTTTTTTCCCTTACCAAACAGACCAACATAGAGCAGAATAGATCATTAAGAATGTACTGAAGTATAGATTGTATAGTGTGGAAAACCGACATAATCATCTCAATTAACACAGAAAAGGAATCTGAAAAACATCCAGCTGCATTTCTTGAAAAAAATTTTTTTAAATTTGAAAACTAGGAATACAATGGAATTTTCTCAACATGAAATGGGCACATATCAAAAACCCACAGCCTCTCTCAAATGTGGCCTCTCTCTAAGCCGAACTCAACAGCAAATGAGTGAACCGGCTTTCCCCTAAGATCAGAAAAAAGATAAGAATGCCTGCTTTCACCACTATTAGTCATTATTCTACTGGAAGTTGTAGTTAGAGCAGTTAGGTGGGAAAAAGAAATAAAAGGCATTCAGACTGGAAAGAAAAAGTGAAACTGTCTCTGTTTGCAGATGACATGATTCTATAAGATAGACAATCCCAAAGAATCTATAAGCTACTAGAACTAATGAATGAATTCAGCAAAATGGCTGGGGTATATGGGATCAACACGCAAAAATCAGTGGTTTTCTATACACCATCAATGAACATTCCTAAAAGGAAACCAAGAAAACCATTCCATGTACTTTACCAACCAAAAGAGTGAAATATCTAGAATAAATACAACGAAAGAGGCGTATACAGAAAACAACACGTTGCTGAAAGAAACTAAGGAGATAAATAGGAAAAAAAAATGTGTTAATGGATTGAATGACTTAATATTATTAAGATTTACACATTCAGTGCAATCCCAATCAAAATTTCAATAGCCTTCCTTTTCTTCCTTTCAGAACATGATTAAACCAAGCAGAGTGAACCTCTGGGTCTCCATGCAGATTAAGGGCTATCACCTGTGTCACTAAGAAATGGAACTTAATTTTTATTTAACATTTTATAGCCCTAACTAGGTACTAAGTACTTTTCTAACAGCTTTTCATAAAAATCAATTCATAGAGACAAGTAAAAACACAAGAGTGCGCAGCAAATGGACACAGAGAGCAAACAACAAGCAAGCTGCAAGGGGGGGGCAGAAATAAATAAAAATAAAATACAGACACAGAAGAACACACAGCAAATAGACACAGAGCTGACAGCAAGCAAGCCACAAGAGGGGGGCGAATTTAAAAAGAAAAAAAAAAACAATTGATAACAGTCCATGATATCGGTGCATTATCCCCACTTTGAATATGAAGAAATGGAGGCACAGACTTACCCTACTAAAAAGTGGCAAAGCTGGGATTCAAATCCAGTCCAGCTCTTCACAACTATGCCATGCGGCCTGTCTTCAGGTGGATCTGCTATCAGTCCTTCAGAGACCTAAATCTTTTCATTTTTATAGGTTTAGCCTTTCCTGAGATACTCATTCTACCAATAGTGCAAACAAGGAAAATACAACACTGCCATGTTGTATGAAAGATTAGAAACTCAAGGTCCAGGGGGAAATGAGTAAATAACTCTGTGTATACTTATTGTGGAATACTGAGCAGCTATTTAAAAGACAGGCACTTCTGTAAGTACCGTTGCTGAGTGACCTTAGAAGCTAATATTAGAATTTTAAAAATACAGTGTGGAACACTCTGAATTGTATGGTAAGTTTTCCTTGTGGTTTTTAAAAAAGGACAATATCTACGACTATGCTTGTAAGTGTATATAATATCTCTGGAAGGATATGCAAGAAACTAGTACAGATGACTACCTTGGAAAGGGGAACACCTGGAAGCCAGGGTTAGGCGGGACTTTTGCACTGATTGACTTTTACCATTTGCATATAGTATTATTCAAAAGAATATTTCAATGCCATAGGTATTTCCCATGAAAAGTCGTTGCTTTATCACTACAGAATATTTTTTTTGATGAATGATTACTGATTTTATTTATGTAGGCACAGTAATGATAATAAGCGTGAACATTAAACACATATACACATCCCCAAGAATGTTTTTAATATGCACAAACAAGTCAGTCACACCAAAGTAGGTTTGTAATCTTACTTCCACTCCTCTGGTGTGCAAGTTTATACTTCTCCCTCACAATGGAAACACCCATATCCAAATGTAGCCAGTGAACCTCCTGTGACCACAGGTGACTGAGTCGAAATCCACAGCAGGCCACGTGCTTTACTTTGTGACTGTTCACTATCTTCTGAATGATGCCCCTGGCGTCAGTAGCATCTCCGTGTCTGATAACACTGGCCCAGGTGGTGGGCTCACTACTGTTCTCAAAATAATGAAAGACCTTCAGGACTCGCTCCATCGCCCCAGGGGAGCGCCCCATCCCAATGCCCAGGTGAGTCTTAGTACTCGAATTTGGTGTGTGATTCAAGTTGGGGTCAAGGTAAGCAGCTGCCATTATTTTGCTAGATGCTAGGTATCTGTCATATTGGTTCAGAAGGCCACAACAACTGTGATCAAATCAAATGATGATTTTTAAAAAATACTTCTAGTTTCTGTTTCCTCTTTCCGTGGTAGTCAAATAGAATTCGGAGCGCGGCTTGGCGCGCGGCGGCGAAGGGCGGCGCGGCCGGCTCCCTCCCAGGCTCACGCCGCGGGCGCTCGGCGGTCCGAGCCCTAAGGCGGCAGGCGCGGAGGGCGCGCGCCCCAGGGCCGTGGCTGCGTCGGCACGGGCCCAGAGTAGTTTAATAGGCATCTTCAGTTTCTCATGCTAGAGAATTCAGCTCCTGGAGTTTACTAGCTCAGACAATTACTAGCTTCTGGCTTGCAGAGGCAGGCTCACATTCCAGACACGGGGGCAGAGCCTCTCCACCTGACACACACACTCACCAGAGCAGGCGCAGCCTGGGGGTTAGAAGTGGATATGAATCCTCCACTTTTACGGTTCCTGGGTCACAGAGGCTGTTTGGTTCTCCTAAGAAATGAAGTTGAATTCCCTTCATTTGCTTCACCAGGTACTAGGCCTGTTTCAATAGATTCTGCCCTAATGCAGATCACAATGAAAAGCTGACCAGGGGCCTGGGCGCTAGGATGAGAGCAGGAAGGTTATCTCCGGAGCAGCCTCTCATCCTTTCTTTAAAAAGCTCCTTAAGTTTTGGCCAGATGGTCTTTCACCGCAAATAAAGAAAACATGTTCTTACTGTTTGAATGAGCCAAAGGACAGTCAGAAAACCTGGGATGTGACACCATCAGTTTTGTGGGTTTTTTTGTCTTTATTTTAATATGACATTCAAAAAATATGAGGTCCCCATATACCCCCCACCCCCCTCACTCCACACCATCACTTTTTAAAGGCTAAATAGGGCTGAGTTCCATAAATGCAGGACTGAGGATCTGGCCCAGTTCAACCCGCTGACTTAGCCAGGGGCAGGCAATGCCCCAGGGATACGTGGGCTGGAAGGACTGAAGATAGACGTCTCTGGAAAGAAAAACCATGATCATGAGACCTGAACCTGTGGACATTCGCCTTATGATGTCATTTGTTAACATATGGCAATATTCATTATTAGAACTGTATGTAAAATAAAAGTCACCTTTAGGACTGACCAGCTTACACAAGGATTTAAAGATAAGACAATACTTCCTTCTCTTTTTAACTAGTGTGAAAATGATGTTCCTTGTCAGAGATCTACAGTTTCAGTTTCTAACCACTAGGGGTTGACCTAATTCCACTAAAACCAATGATTTCCAAGACTTTAGCCAATCCTGTTTCTATGATGGCTGAATTATACTGTCCAAAAATTCTAATATCTAGACCCATTATTTCCAATACTGAAGGGCCTTGATGTTAGAAGAGAGAGAAATGTCATCTTTGGGTTCAAACACAGGGGGCAAGAGTGAAACAAGAAATAAAAGAAACCAGAGAGACTATGAGAATCACAAGGACATCAAAAGTCCTAGATGAGTGTATCAGAACCACCTGGGGAGCTCACCTGTCTAACCCCCACCCCATCCCCTGAAGAATAAGAATTCCCTGGGGTATGGTTTGTTTAAAAACTCCAAGGTTGAAGCTTTTATGCAGCCAAGGTCAGAACAATTGTGCTAGCCTAACACTCATGTTAGAGAGGAGGAAAATGAGGCTCAGGGAGGGCAATCACCAGGCCCAGGTCTTTTGAGTCTCCACCCAGGGCTCTACTGAGAGGACATGGCCCTCCCAGGGCACCAGATGTCACATATATGTTATCACCACTTACCACTTAAGACTTGGTTTCTGGCTGTCTTGAATGATATAGTTGGTCGTTCTATGCAAGTCTTTGTCTTCTCTGGTTACCTAAATAGAAAGAAAAAAATCAGCCTATAAAGAAGTATTCTTAAGAAAAACAGCAGTTATGTCATCTGGACTCAAAAGTCTTTAGGATTGTTTCTAAGGATTTCATGATAATCATCATCCTCCCTATATCTACAACAGGATTTGTGATTCTTGGCAGGTTGTCAAACCAGCTCTGTCTCTATGCAACTCACTGCTCTGCACTTGGCTCAGAGGCACACTCTCTTAGGGGTCAGAAAAATGGGAATTCCACACTTTTAAGAGCAGTTTTCTTATTACTCCTTCCTCAAACATTCATATGTTATATATTCAAATTTTCTTATTCATTCAAAATGTTCTTATTTGTTATTTTATTTTTTGAAGGAGTCACAAGTGATTAAAATCTGCCCTGGATTGGGGCCCCCTCTCATTTAGAGGTGGAGTGGGCATCACCATCCCAGAATCCTCAGGATTGGGGGATAAAATATGAACTAGAGTAGACTTACTGGTATTCTTCTACAGACTTACTGTGATTCTAGCAGTGGAAGCAATTATATCATTGATGTGGAGACAGTGGCCACTAGAGGTGCTGAAGGCAGGGAGAGGGAAAAAGATGTGTAAAATGGGGGCATTTTCTGGTCTTGGACTTGTCCTGAATAACACTGCAACGACAGATACCGGCCATTATATATCCTGCCATAACCTACAGAATTGAGTGGCAGAGAGTGTAAACTACAGCATAAACTATAACCCATGCTTAGTGGCAGTGCTCCAAAATGTGTTCATCAATTGCAGTGAATGTATCACACTAATGAAAGAAGTTGTTAATGTGGGGAAAAGTGGGAGGTGTAGGGAATGGGGCATATGGGAATCCCTTATATATTTTGTGTAACATTTTATGTAATCTAAGTATCTTTTAAAAAGTAAATAATATATTATTTTTTAAAATCTCCCCTGGACTCCTTCCTCTTGTGCTTCATTAATTTCTTTCATCTCCCAACCACAAAGAAAAACAAAAGAGAAAAAATTGTAAGAAAAAGTTAACAAGAGAGTAATCTAGCCTATCCGCTGAAACTTCCTGTTCTTAAAGGCAAACATAACCTACCTAGTTCCTTTCTCAACCAGCTCAGGTAACAGAGAAGCAAAAACCAAGTAGTTTCTCCTTCATGTTCAATGGCAACTCTAACAACAAGAACAAAAAAGGAAAATAAAGTGAAAAAGGAAAAACAGATAAATAAGAAGGAAGTTTGACTAAGACTCATAATTCACAGAGAAAGTGCTCCAGGCCTGCTTTACCTTGGCCTGGGCCCCAGACTGTTGCCTGAGGCAAGATGATGCACAGGAAGGGCTGCTTTCTACAAGCCAGAGGGAGGGAAACCCCATCATGAGATTCTCCAGCCTCCTGGGAGTCAGCCAGCTCCCACCAGGCCTTCCTCATATCAGAAGGGGAGAACTACACTCCTTCCTTATAGAGATTTGAATATGCCTTGCAAAACAATATTCCTTTGTTTTGTTTCAAAACAAAATACATTCAAATTCAAATTTGAATTTCAAAGTTTTTCTAATAGAAAATTATTCACATAGAAAAAAAGTTATTCAAATAGTATTTAAAACACGTTCTAATTTTTTAAAAACTCCCTAAACTAGGTAATCACTAAAGAAAATCAACTTCAGGAAAAAGTTCTGTTAAAGAAGGCTTCCCTTCAGGAAATGCAGTCACTTCGGGGATACCTTAGAATTTTGATCTGTCTCCCTGAGAATCATATATAATGGAAGTATCTATGCTATCAATATCAGTGTTCCCAGGAAGCTATTTCAGCTTGGCTCCTGCAGTGTTCTGGATATGAGTGAGAGGTGAATTTATAACTCTATAAACATGGCACAAACAACACATATATTCCTGGTGGGACTGTCACCTGGTATAACCCTTTGGGAGGCCAAGCAGGCTGTGCTGACCAAAACAATTACATGTACATATGCTTTTATCCAACAATGCCTCTTTTAAGAGACAATCTTACAGAAATATTTATATAACTCACAAAGGTAGTTGTTCTGATATAGCTATTACACTTTTGCAGACTTTTAAAGGTACTTATAAATTTCAATTCCATTGCTGTTATTCAGATATTATAGATGATAAATGCTTCATATAGCACCACTGAAATTAGCAGAATGATTTCTGGTATGAAAAAAAGAGGCTGAATTTCATTTAAAGGGTGAGCCAAAATGCTAAAAGTAGAGCTAAAAATATGTAATTTAATGACTGTACCTTAATGGATAGGATCTCACAGACTTTTATCCTAAGCAGCCTATTCCACCCTAAATGATAAGCCGCCTCTAAAATTATAATAAATACAACTGATTTGTCAGAATGTCAGTCCAAAGGGTATCGGGAATGAAAGAAAGAGAAAAAGGAGAATGAAACAAAGAGAAAGAGAGAGAGCTGGGATCAGGAGGTCTGCGAGTAGAGACTCACCAGACAACTTTATTGTTTACAAGGGGCTCTCTATATACCCCAGTCTCCGTGAGAACAAGCAGCAGCATGCAGTTAAACACTAGCATTACTCATGATCTAAGGAATTCAAAAAATCTTATCTCAAGGTGCAAAGTCTAAGTGTTCTATTTACTATAAAATATATGTGCTCATTTTTATCTCTGCCTGTGGCAGCATCCTGATAGCCATCAAGCATTCAACCATTGCATTCCTTATGCTGCAAGCATAGCCATGGAGACATCATGTCTCTCCTTGTGAGACCACTGTGCCTTAGTTTCCAACACTGATTTTTAAAACTTTGCACTTAAAGCTGCATACAAATGATATATTCAACTGACATTTATAGGAGTTAATGTTTTTATACTTTTATTGGAACATGAGTTTAATTCAGACTGAATATTGTTTTAAAAACCTAGTCTTCATTGGGCATTTTACAATGGAAACATTTTGAACTCATGGCAAACAAAATTTAAAGGAGGAATGTGGTAATTTGGGGGCAATTTAAAGCATAACTTCAGAGTGCCTAAGACTTACCTCCTGAGAGCCTCCATGTTTCTCAAATGTGGCCATTCTCTAAGCCAAATTCAGCATGTAAATACATTACCTTTCCCCCAGGGTGGGACATGACTCCCAGGATGAGCCTCCCTGGTGCCAAGGGATTACTACCAAGCACCAGCTGATGATGCAACTAGAAAAAGACCTTGAATAAAAGGAGAAAATGGTAAAGACAAATGAGTTTATATGGCTAAGAGACTTCAAAATGAGTTGGGAGGTTATCAGAGGAGTTGCACTTATACACATCTCAGCAGGACTTCAGAGACGTTCAAAGTAGAAGCAATTCCAGGTAGTGGTGAGGGCTACGGAGACACCCAGGCCCTATGGTGATGACAGATGGCTCTGGAGTTCAGTGCCTTGCCAGTGGGCCCTACTTTGGAATTTGTCCTCCTGGGTGTGATGGAGTGGGACTCAGATGTAACCTCTCTACACATGCCTCTTCTGTCACCTTTACTGAACCTGTGGTTGGTACTAGGGTTGTTGTATGTTCAGGATACTTGAATCTCTAGACTGTCTATGTGCCAGCTGGGCCCTAAGCCTCATCAAAGTTGTAACACCTACTCTCCGGTTTGTTGGACTTACCTAGGTCAGCTGAAAGGGAGGTGAGGATGGCCACCCACCACACCAAGAGAGACTATAGCTGCAAAAAGGAGAAATCCATCCATCAGCCATGTGGGAGCTAAGCCCCGTCTTGATTTAGAGGTAGAATGGACATCACCATCCCAGGGTTTTCAGGACAGAGGAATAAAATATGGGTTAGAGTAGACTTACTGGTATTCTATTACAGAAGTATTGTGACTCTAACAATGGAAGAAATTATATCATTGATGTGGAGACAGTGGCCATGAGTGTTGCTGAAGGCAGGCAGAAGGGAAAAGAGATGTGATATTGGGGCATTTTTGAGACTTGATATTGCAGGGACAGAAGCAGGGCACTATATATCCTGCCATCACCCATTGGGACTGGGAGAGAGTAAATTACAACATAAACTATAATCAATGCTTTGTAGCAATGCTACAAAATGTACTTATCACATGCAATGAATGTATCATGCTAATGGAAAAAGTTGTTGATATGGGAGGAGTGGGGGGTGTGGGGAGTGGGGTATATGGGAACCTCTTTTTTTTTAATGTAATATTTTGTGTGATCCATGTATCTTTAAAAAAAAGATAATAAAATAAAATTTAAAAAAATATGAAAGGGAAAACTTAGAATATGGACATATCGGATAAAGACTTTTAAAAACTTTAAATATAATTATGTGCTAAAGGATACCAGGCAGAATAAAGGAAATCAGAAAATTAAAAAAATAAAAATAAAGGGTAACTTCATGTAACATGATCAGAACAATTTTTAGGCTTTTTCCTTGCTTTTCTCCTTTTCTCCTCTCTTTACATTTCAATGGCATTTCCAATTAAGGCTACCCACTGTGATTGATCATTTATTCACCAATTTACTAATACTTTTAAAATCTCACTCAGTATTAATGGGCACTTTTTGTAACAAATTACCAAGTATAAGAATTACACAATATTAATGGTGATGCCACTCTAAAAAAAATTAATTTTGAAAATTGAATGAATTTCTAATATAGGGGTCATCAGGATATACTCTATGGGTCATATCTAGCCCACAGCCTGTTTTTGTAAATAAAGATTTAATTGAACCTAGCAATACCCATTTTTTTATGTATTATTTATAGTTCCTTTCATGCTTCACCTACACAGAATACAGGCATACTTTGGGGATACTGCAGATTTAGTTCCAGACCACCACAAACAAGCATATATAACAAAAAAGAAGTCACACGAATTTCTTGGTTTCTCCAAGCATATAAAAGTTGTATTTATACTATACTATAGTTTCTTAAGTATATGTATTAGTCAAGGTTCTCTAGAGAAACAAAACTCACAGGAAATATCTGTAATTATTATAAGGTTTTGTAAAAATTGTTGCATGCAACTGTGTGGATTCATGAGTCCATGTTCTATAGGGTAGGCTCTAAAGTGGAACTCCAATGAAGGCTTCTAATGAATTCTCCAGAAGCTGGCTGGCTGGCTAAAGTAGATATGAAAATTATCTCTTTTGAATACTGAAAGCATCAATTCTCCTTTTAAGGCTGTCAACTGATTGGATGAGACTTTCTTATTGCAGAAGGAAATCTCAGTTGATTGTAGATATAATCAGCTATAGATGCAATCAATTTACAATGATTTGGGACGTGGACTTGGCCCAATGGATAGGGTGTCTGCCTACCACACGGGAGGTCCTCGGTTCATACCCCGGGGCTCCTTGACCCATGTGGAGCTGGCCCACACGCAGTCCTGATGCGCGCAAGGAGTCCGTGCCATGCAGGGGTGTCCCCCGTGTAGGGGAGCCCAACGCTCAAGGAGTGCACCCCATAAGGAGAGTTGCCCAGCGCGAAAGAAAGTGCAGCCTGCCCAAGAATGGGGCTGCACACGGAGAGCTGAAACAACAAGATGACACAACAAAAAGAAACGAAAATTCCCAGTGCCACTGATAAGGGTGGAGGTGGTCACAGAAGAACATACAGAGAGCAGACAACCGGGGGCGGGGAGGGGAGAGAAATAAATCTTAAAAAACAAAAATTTACAATGATTTAAGTCAATGAAATGTCTTCACAATAACAAATAGACCAGTGCTTACTTGACCAAACAACTGGGCACCAGTGCCTGGCCAAGCTGACATACGAACATCACAGACCCCTTGTCAACTAGCAACCAAACACATCATCTTAAGTCATACTTAATCTCTATAAAAAACAATAGCAGAAATATTTTTCACCCAGTAATACTCAACTTTCCTGCACATAACTGGAAACTCACAGGAATGAATTATCTCTAAGGACATGATCTTCTGGGGTCCACCCAGCTTCAAAATATCATATTCTACCCTCTGGGTCCTTTTCCATATCAGCAATAAGACTGTTTCGCTTTCTTAGCATTCATGTGTTCACTGTAATAGCACTTTTAATTTCCTTCAAGAACTTTTCCCTTGCATTCACAATATGGCTAACTGTTTGACACAAGGGGCTTAGCTTTCATCCTATCTTAGCTTTTGTCATGCCTTCCTCACTAAGCTTAATCATTTCTACCTTTTGATTTGAAGTGAGAGATGTGTGACTCTTCCTGTCCCTTGAACACTTTGAGGCCAATGTACAGATATTAAATGGCCTAATTTCAAAACATTCTGTGTCAGGGAATAAGTAGTTCTAGGGACAGGGAGAGAGACAGGGAATGGCCTCTTAGTGGAGCAGCTGGAACACACACATTTATTAAGTCCATCATCTTATATGGGTTTATTTTGTACAGCCCTAAACAATTACAATAGTAACATCAAAGATCACTGATCACATATCACCATAACAGATCTAACAATACATGAAACAGTTTGAAATACTGAGAGAATTACCAAATTTTCACAGACACAAAGTGGGCACATGCTATTGGACAAATGGCACCAACAGACTGCTGGACACAGAGTTGCCACAGTCCTTCGATTTGTAAAAAAGCAACATATGTGTAGCACAAAAAAGCCAAGAACAATAAAACAAGGTATACCTATATAGGGCCCTGCAAAACTGAAAATATTTGCCATCCCCAATTAAAAAAGAATGACTATAATATATTCCGGGGAGCAGATGTGACTCAAGCAGTTGTGCTCCTGCTTCTCACATGGGAGGTCCCAGGTTCAGGTCCCAGTGCCTTCTAAAAACAAAAACAAATAACAAGCAAACAAACAAAAAAAAAACCCAACTCAGGGGAGCCAATGTGGCTCAGTGGTTGAGCCCTGACTTCTCACTCATGGTTTTAACCCTTGGCCTGGTACTGCAATTAAATAAATTTTAAAAAGTCTTCTCATTAAAAAAGTAAAAAGAATGTGTTTTCCATTCCATCTTCTGATTGGAGATTATAACACAACAAAGCATAAACCTGCAAATTATTTTAATACCCTAGACAAATATGAAAATCCACATCTGCTTATATTATAGGTTTATTTCTTGCCTATGAGATAGCTACACAAAAATCTATTGTCCTTTTTAATTTTGCTGTTAACTACAAAGTTTCCTAGGAAAATCATTGCTACTGATTTAAAAGTTCCCTTAATATATTAGCCAAAATGTCTGCTGATGCAAAGTACCAGACATCTGTTGGCTTTTATAAAGAGTATTTATTTGGGGTAAAAACTTCCAGCTACAAAGCCCTAAGGAGTCCAACTGAAAGTTATTTCCTTACCAGACTTTGTTGCCACATGTTGAAGCAAGATGGCTGGTGATGTCTGCACAGGTTCAGCCTTTCTTCTTCATCTTAAGGCATCTTCCCATCTCAGCTGTAGGCTGGCATAAGGCTCATCTCTCAGGGCTTCTCAGTTGTTCTGTTCTCTTCAGCTGCAAACTATCAGGCTCAACTCTCTTCCCAAGGCCTCTGCCAAGTTTATGGCGCTGTCTCATTTCCTCTGTGTTCTTCTTCTCTCTGAATCTACTTTCATGTTAGAGTCTGATTTACCAGCCCAGCAAGGGGGCTGGGAGGCAACCCTGAGTTGTACTCTAATGACTAATGGTTGAATTAAAGCCCTAATCTTGATTTAATAAAGTAAAAGTGAAACCTCTGAATCTAACACATTCAAATGGGTATCACACCCAAAGGAACAGATCAGTTTGCAAACATAATAAATATCTATTTTTGGAATTCATAAATAATATTCTTTTTCATCCTTGGAGGCTCATGAGGGCCCATCCTTTCCAGTGGCTTGCCCAACAGCCATTTTCTTGGTTCGATCCTCATCAAGCATCTGGGTGGTGACCAAGCTCCAGACTTCACTCTCTAAGAACACTGGGGTGATGGTCACACCTTCCCCAATCTCTGGGGTACAGTCTCAGCCCCCTTAGTACAGTGAGGTGATAGAAACATCCCTAATCTCAGGTATACAGGCTCAACACTCTCAACAATGAGTTGGCAACCTGGCCTTCCCTAATCTAAGGGATAAGCCTACCCCTCTCAGACCTATGAGGTGTTGACTTTACTCTCCCCAGCACTTGGAAGTGTGGCCTGGGCAGCAAAACTCTCCCTGAACAGCATGCTGGTACATCCACTCTCTTCAAATTGCTAGGCAAACTCACCCTCTCCGTACACATGGGTGGGGTTCTTCTCTCGGCCCAAGACAACATCTCTATCTTAATTCCAGACCTGGGCTTCCATGGTTTTCTTCTTAAAGCTGTTTTCCCTTTCATATCCCCCCTCCATATCTCTTTCACTCCAGGCTGACAGTGGTTTTGTTCATACAGGTCTTGCAAAAGGCTTGTTGGTTTAACATGTAGTAAACAGGGGTCCAAGCCATCAGACAGTAAGACTTTCCACAAGTCTTTCCTAGATAACCGCATTTCAATCGTGATTTACAAGTTGCAAGTTTAGTTACATCCTCAAATGGGTCACTATTACCTGGGGGTTTGATTTCCAGAGACATGGAATTTCCAGAATCAGTTTCTGGTTACGGTGTGCCCAATAATTCAGTTCTCAGCTTATCTTTTTTTTTCTTTTAAGATTTATTTATTTCTTTATTTCTCTCCCCTTCCTCCCTTGCCCCGGTTGTCTGTTCTCTGTGTCTATTTGCTGTGTCTTCTTCTTTGTCCACTCTGTTGTTGTCAGCGGCATGAGAATCTGTGCTTTTTTTTTTTTGCGTCATCTTGCTGCGTCAGCTCTCCGTGTGGGCGGCGCCATTCTTAGGCAGGCTGCACTTTCTTCCGTGCTGGGCGGCTCTCCTTATGGGGCGCACTCCTTGCGCATGGGGCTCCCCTACACAGGGTGGGGGGGGCACCCCTGCACCCCTGCATGGCAGGGCACTCCTTGAGCGCATCAGCACTGCGCATGGGCCAGCTCCACATGGGTCAAGGAGGCCCAGAGTATGAAACATTGACCTCCAATGTGGTAGATGGATGCCCTAACCACTGGGCCAAGTCTGCTTCCCACTTATCTGTCATATCTAGCATTTTACTATAAGCTGAAAGGAGAAGCCAAGCCACATTCGCCAAGTTTACCTTGGAAAGTTCTTCAGCTAAATGCTCAGGCTTGCCATTTTATAAATTCTGCCTTCCATAAAACATCAGGAGTTAATCTTGGTAAGTTCCTAGTGATTTTAAAACATGGATCGCTTTTCCTCCAGTGTCCAATAATAGTTTCATAATTTACTTCTAAGTCCTCATAAAAACTCTTTTTAGAGTATTTAGACTATATTACTACTGACAGTCTCTTCAAAGCAATCTAGGCCTTTGCAATTAAAAATCTCATAATTCCTCCAAAAAATACTCCTTACCCGTTTAAAAAACCATTCCAGCATTTTGGTAATTGCAAGAGCACCAACCCATTCTTGGTACCAAATTATGTGTTACAGCCAAAAAGGGGTGTGGATGCAAACTACCAGAAATCTGAAGGTTTTTATAAAGGGCACTTATTTGGGTAAAATCTGACAATTACAAGGTCCAGAAGAGTCCAATTCAAAGTTAAATAATAAATAAATAATATCAAACTGCCACACCTACCTAGGAAATGGTAATACAAAAACTGTGTGAAATTGATGGCCAAATCCTAAATGTAAGTACGTTAAAAGATTAAGCAAATGAGCATTACATGGATCAGTATATAAAAGCAGGAAGGTGAGATTATGACAGGCAATGAGAAAAAGAAAAGAAGAAACCACTCCGAGTGTTAGATTTTCTCACCACAAATAACACAAGGAAATAGATAACAGATATTAAATATTAGAGCAGGCAACATGTATTGAATAACCCCACGGTGTATGGTAGCATACAACACACTACAGAACAGAGAAAAACAACATTGCTGTTTCTGTAAGCTTTTCTTGAGCCAAAAATTATCACCAAGAATACATGATTTTTTAAAAATTATGAACTTAAGCAACTGCAAAAAGAACCTGAGAACTAATAAAACATATTCAAGTAATTCCAATGCTGTTTCAGTTATCATCAATGTATCTGCATGTGCTATACATTTTAAAAGTCCTTTTTCATTTATACTATTTGATGAATAACTTCCAAAAGACTCCTATTTTACACTCACTTCAATTATAGAATTCCTGTTATATTTCTTTGAACATATTAAAGATTCCAGAAAATCTGGAACAAGCCAGCATAGAAATTAGGGACAAACATTAAGAGAAGTCTTCAGAAATCGTTTTGGGTCAAATGACAGGCTTGGCAGAAATAAATTCTGACCTGGCTGGAAATTAGGCTATAGGAGCTTCATTTATGTAATAACTGACACAGTGAAAATAAACTCTCGAAGCCTCCCAGTACCTTATTTACTTTCCGATACGATTAGGAGGAAGTGAGTACCAAAGAGATGGAGAAAGAAAAACTCTCTCCCCCATGGTGTCAGTTTACATACAGCAAAAGCTCTGGGTCCACTGCTTTCAGTTGATCAATGTAATTTACCAGTGGATAAATATAAAATTTAGCCCATAGCTGTCCTGACAAGCTACCCTGATTAAAATCCACTGGTCACCCAAAAAGTGAAAAAGCATGGCAAGTAAAATTACTTGACAAAGGCTAGGTATTGCTCAACTATTTCGAGCAGATGCAGTTTATAACTCCAGTGCTAGCATCCACTGCAAGAGAAGCATCAGAGAGTAGAAGAGAGATTTGACATTGCTTGTGAAATTTGAATGTCATGATTACGTTCAGCCATTCTGAAAGATGACATTTTTCAATACCCTGGAGGGGTAAATCCCTTTTCAAACTATCCTTCCTCCTTTAGGAATAATCTCTCTCCCTACACCAGAACAAACTGCTTGTCTGCAGGTCAATGTTGTACACCACCTCAGTGTACTCAGTGTACCACCTCAGGGTACTAATGATTCCTACCTACAACTCTCTCCTAAAAATGGAATCTTCAGGAAGCAAAGTACAAAAGTCTCATGAATGCTACAAAATCAGCCTTTCCCTCCTAACTGGAAACACAGCATCACCGGTCTGGAGAAGGAGGCACAGGCACTTAGAGCACAGCCTGCTGTCACCACGTGCTCCTTCACTAGCTTGCTGACTTACCAAGGCAAAGCAGTCCAAGCTGTTTGGCTTGGGCTTCTCTGCCCACTCCTTACCACTAAAGGGGATACAAGAAGAGCACGTGAGAGAAGGGCAAAGGTTTATTTTTATAATAGAAAATAACTTCACCCCAGTGGGAAAAAAAAATCAAGCAATTCCCATTGTACTTGTTTTTTTGAGTATGGGGAATGTGGAGCTGTTTGCTATGTGAAGATAAGTGTTTTCAGTTTGCCTAATTTCTGTCAAACTCCAAAGTTTTAGTGCTAAGCATGGGCTGAGTTTGTCTAATGATTTTTTTTATGTGCATGCTATAATTTAGTTACAGATAAGGAGGCAGCTACTTCCCAGAACAGAAAGGCAGAATGATTGATTAAATATTTTCATAAGTCTCTTTTTAAACTATTTCTGGTGATTAAATTTTTTACACTTTTTATTATAGAAGTTGTGGGTTTATAGAACAGTCATGCTTGAAATACAGGATTCCTATTTACCACCCTATTATTATACCTTGCATTGGTGTAATACATTTGTTACTATTGATGAAAGCACTTTTTTATCAATGTACTATTAACTATAGTCCATGGTTTAACTTAGGGTTCACTGTTTTCTTTTATGGAGTTTCAGAGATTTTCTTTTTTAATCAATTTTCCTACCATATATACCACCTAAAATTTACCCTTTTTTTTTTTTTTTGCATTTCATACGTTATATTTATTTATTTATTAAATTGTCTTTTAAAACAATACAAATATATAATTCAATGCAGTTACTTTTACTTATACTAACTACTATGTTGGGCAATTATCACCACCAGCCATTACCAAAACTTGCCCATTGCCCCAAATAGGAACTGTACATTTTAAGCCTTCACTCCCTATTTTAAAAAAAAAATCACCAATGATACTGCTGTAAATGCATACACAACATAAAACATAAGGAAAATTTTTTTGTTGATGATTTAAATGTGTTGAAAGCAGAAGTCAAGAAGAATACTTCTTTTACTAAAATGAATTCTGGAGGGATCTTAATTTTTTAGTGGTAAATAGACTTAAGAAGCAATTAGATTAAGCAAATTCATAGAGCTAGAACTTAGATTAGAGTTACTGGGGCTGAGATGGGGTTAGGTAATAGGGGTTAATGGTTAATTCGTATAGAATTTCAATTTGGGTTGTTGGAAACATTTTGGCAAAGGATGTGGTGATGGTAGTTGAACATAGAAATTTAGTCTGTTTATGGTAGTACTAGAATAAAATTTTTAAAACAAAAAATAGAAGGAAAAATATGGAAGAATTACTATTTAATTTGGGTTTATCGCTGGGGGAACAAGACTGCTTTAAGCAGGGCATGGAAGTAAGAATACTTTTTTGTAAAGAAAAATCTGATATATTTGACCACTGAAACACTAAACAATTTTCCAAATGATAATGTTGGTCATTTAGTATATAAAGCTCTTACAAATTAAGAGAAAAAGGATAAGAGGAGAGTGATAGTGAGATGTGGTTTAAAAACATAAAACTTGGCATATTCAGTGGAAAAGAAGGATATGTTACCTCCACAGAGGGACATTTCTGAAGATGGCAGTGAATGGCAACTCTCCCCAGGACAGCTTGGGTTGCAGGTGGCAGGGCCACATGAGCTGAGGAGCCTGGGTGCCCAAGTCACCAATGGAAGACAGTCTCCCCCATCCAGGAAGACTTGGACTGGATGAGGACAACGTGGGTCCACAGAAAATCCATGAAACATTAGTATTGCCAGTTCCAAGAGATTTTTCCAGAGTTCTTTCCATTGAAATACAAGCCTGTTAAATGATACCTTTGGGAGACCCTACAGATTTTTGCCACTCCTGTCTGCTTTTACCAAACACCAGGTAGAGGGGAAGCCTTCAGGGCAGAGAGAGTCCTGTGACTTTTGCAGGCAGGATCAGGCTCCCAGGGCAAAAAGAAACTTTAAATCAGCAGAATGAGCCCACCCAGGGACCTGGACACGTTGCTGAGTGTGTCCTCTTCTGCAGTGTGCGCCCCCTATTGTGCCCTAACATGCTGTGTGCAGGGGAAAGGTTTTGGCATGCCACTGTTTTCAGCCTCTAGGTTGGCTGTAGGGTTACATGGGGTCTAGAGTGATCAGAGCTCACCAGGTGGTCTTCCCTGACTGGAAGCACCACTTTCCCCTTTTCCAAATGCAGTGAGCAAGTTGTATCACTTTCTACTTGTGCAGTGAGCAAAGCAAAGTTAGAGTCCTGTCTTATAGAACCCGGCTAGGCTCCCCTCCCCCTCCTAACTAATACTCTGTCCTGGTTGCCAGGCACTTGTTTACTTTAGAAATAGAACCCTGTACAGGTCAGTTGTAGCTCATAGGACACTGGCATCAGGAGGCAGAAGGGCTGCTCCTTCTGAAGCCATGAAGGGCCTGTTGACAGCCACCAAAGTGTCTTCCCAACTCATCCTGGGACAGCTGTGCAGTGCTCTGCTGCTGTTTTCTGAATGCCTGAAACAACTCCTAGGTCTCTTTGTGTTTTCCTGGGAGATCCTGATATGTACTGCTATGATTGTTTTTTCAGTAAAAACCTGGTATACTTTAAGGAGTGAAAAAGAGATGGCCGAAAGTGTTTCTGCCCGTGTTCATAGAGCCCAAGAGAAGATTCACCTGAATATACCAGTCAAGTCCTTGAGTCCCCTGGCATCAAGGCCAGTTCTTTGACCTTACAGATTGTGTTTTGGCTACACAGAATGAACACTTGAACAGCTTTTCACTTGTGGATAACAAAGAACTGGAAAATGGACAGAAAAGTGAGGCCCCTAATCTTTCACCTCGTGGATCGATGATGGCTCACCTTCAAGGATAGATAAGGTCACTCCAGGAGGCAGCAGAATCTCACCAATCCCACATGACTGATGCAAAAAACATCTTAAAAGCATCTCAATAAAATGTAGACCATCTTCAGAAGAAAATAAGGGATTGGGTGAATGAAAACACTCATCTGCAAGAAAGTCTACAAGTGTTTGCCCAAGAAACTGCAGGATGGAAGCAAAAAGGGTTTGAACTGAAGGAACAGATAAAAATGCTTGAACACTGCAGTGCACGAATGAACCCGTATGTGAAGGATAAAGACAGCCAGATAAAATCTCTGACTGAAACTGTGCTGAAGATAATAAACTTGCCTACTATCATTACAGAAGATTACATGGATGATGGCAACTTGGAATTAGACCAAAGGAAGGAATCAGAAAATGGTAATAACTTAGTCATCAGTTGATTTAAACAAAGTCATTGATGTGGTAAACTTCCATATTTCCATCAAAAGGCATGAAGAAGAAAAAAAAAGATATTCAAGAACATGTTGAAGAAAATCAAATGAATGCCATAATTACAGCGCAAATAGAAAGTCTTCAAAATGAGCAAGCATCTTTGCTGTCTGAAAATTCACAGCTGAAAAATGTGATATAAAAGCTTTAGATGAAACTTCAAATTCTACCTGAGGTTCATCAAAAACATGTAAAGCTGGGGGTGGAGACAAGATGGTCGCTGAGTAAACTTGCCTTTGTGGTCTGTCCCGGGAAGAGACGGCTGGGCGCGGCGGCAGGTTCTCCAAGGCAAGGCTTTTTCGGGATTTTTGCAGGGCAGAAGTGTCGGGACATCGATTGGGTGGAAAGGTGCGGCAGGAAACACCTCACATTCGCTGGGTTTTCTCATCCTTCACTGCCTCATTTCTGTGTGAACTGATTTAGGCTACCTACACTATCCTCTTTCCCCTACATCTTGATATCCGCCACCATCTACTGGCTCTCCTAAATTCCACCTCCCACCTCCCTTTCTTCGATCCACAAAGGGTCTAAGTCTTAATTTCTAATACCTATGTTTTGTTTTCTGTCTGTTATGCACTCTTGAAACTATTACCTTTCTTTTCTCTTTCCCTCTCTCACGAAATCAATAGCTTTTTAGTTCATACCATATTCCTCCTATATTCAATCATCTACCTCATAATAGGTACTCTACCTACTGCTATAATTCTACACAATTTACATGAATCTAACCTCCATCCTCCCAGATCTCATATTCTTGCTTTGTTAACATATATCACCAATACTACTTTATACTATTCCCTTGCTTACACAATTGCCTTTCCCCAACACTAATACTTTCCTTTAAAGTGAACTTAACCAATAACAAGTAACTAGAATAAGAAGAAAAAAGTGACAAAGAGAAGATATAACACCTATGCAAAAATAACAGCTAATTAACCTCCAAGAGCAGACAAAGAAGCTAAGGAACTGATTAAATCCGTCAAAATAAAGAGATGACCAGAAAGCAACAAAAATCTACAAACCAAACCAGTAATCAGGAAAACATGGCTGAATCCAATCAACAAACCAATAATCACGAAGGGGAGCAAAACTTGGCACAAGCAATGAAAGATCTCAGAACATTTATCACCGACAAATTTGACGAAGTAATGAAAGAGGTTAACAACATGAAGACATCACTTGGAGGGGAAATTGCAGACATACGCAAAAACATAACAGATATGATGGGAATGAACACCACAGTTCAAGAAATCAAAAATACACTTGCAGCAAATATCAGCAGACTAGAAGAGACAGAGCAGAGAATTAGTGATGTGGAAGACAGTACATCAGAAATCAAACAGATAGTAGAAGGGGTCAATAAGAAGATAGAAAAAATCCAGTTAGGATTTAGGGACCTGAATGACAATGCAAAACGCTCAAACATACGTATTATAGGCATTCCAGAAGGTGAAGAGAAGGGAAAGGGGTCAGAAGGAGTGTTGCAGGAAATAATGGCTGAAAACTTCCCAAATCTACTGAAAGAGACAGATGTACATATCCAAGAAGCACAGCGCACTCCACTAGTCATAAACCCCAACAGGCCCACCCCAAGACATATACTTGTCAAATTATCTAATGCTCAAGACAAAGAGAAAATCCTAAAAGCAGCAAGAGAAAAGAAAACCATCACATACAAGGGAAGCTCAATTAGATTAAGTGCTGATTTCTCTTCTGAAACCATGGAGGCAAGAAGGCAGTGGTATGATATAGTCAAGGTACTAAAGGAAAGAAATTTCCAACCAAGAATACTCTATCCAGCTAAACTAGCATTCAAACATGATGGAGAGTTCAAAATATTCACAGACAAACAGAAACTGAAAGAGTATACCAACAAGAAACCTCCCCTTCAAGAAATTCTCAAGGGAGTTCTGCAGGAAGAAAGGAAAAAACAGGAAAGGCAGAGTTGGAGGAGAGTATAAGACCAACAACAACAACAAAAAAGACAAAAAAAAATATATACAAACAAAATATGACAAACACAAATCCAATCAAAATATGGCTAACACAAATAATTCCTTGATAGTAATAACACTGAATGTCAATGGATTAAACTCACCTATCAAAAGATTCAGACTGGGACATTGGATAAGGAAATATGACCCATCCATATGCTGTCTACAAGAGACACATCTTAGACCCAGAGATGCATGGAGATTGAAAGTGAATGGCTGGAAAACAATCATACAAGCTAACAATAACCAAAAAAAGGCAGGAGTAGCTATATTAATATCAGACAAAATAGACTTTAAATGTGAAACAATTGTGAGAGACAAAGAAGGATACTACATTTTAGTGAAAGGGAAAATCTGTCAAGAAGATCGAACAATCATAAATATCTATGCCCCTAACAAGGGTGCCTCTAAATACGTCAGGCAAACGCTGGAAAAACTAAGTGAAAGAATAGATACATCTACAATTATAGTGGGGGATTTTAATACACCACTATCAACTCTGGACAGAACATCTCAAAAGAGAATCACCAAAGAAACAAAACATCTGAATAGTATATTAGAGGAGTTGGATCTAATAGATATATATAGATCGCTACACCCAAACACAGCAGGATATACATTTTTCTCAAGTGCACATGGATCATTCTCCAAGATAGATCATATGCTAGGCCACAAAGAAAGGATGAACGAATTCAGAAAGATTGAAATCATACAAAACATTATCTCTGACCACAGTGGAGTCAAGCTGGAGATTTGCAAGGGACAGAAGACCAGATTTCACACCAGGATTTGGAAATTAAACAGCACACTCTTAGAAAAACAGTGGGTCAAAGAGGAAATCTCAAAAGAAATCAATGACTACCTTGAAACAAATGATAACGATAACACAACATACCAAAATTTATGGGATGCAGCAAAAGCAGTACTGAGAGGGAAGTTTATAGCCATAAATTCATATATCAAAAAAGAAGAAAGAGCAAAAATTGAAGAACTGCACATTTGAAGGAATTAGAAAAACAACAACAAAGTAACCCAACAGGAAGAAGAAGGAAGGAAATAACAAAGATAAGAGCAGAACTAAATGAAATAGAAAATAAGAAAGCACTTGAACAGATAAACAAGACCAAGAGCTGGTTTTTTGAGAAGATTAACAAAATTGACAAACCTTTAACAACACTAACAAAGAAAAAAAGAGAGAAGATGCAAATACACAAAATAAGAAATGAGAAAGGCGATATCACCACTAACCCCACAGAAATAAAGACTATCATAAGAGGATATTTTGAAAAACTATATTCCAACAAAAATGACAATCTAGAGGAAATGGACAAATTCCTAGAAACACATAAGCAGCCCATATTGACGAAAGAAGAAATTGATGATCTTAACAAACCAATCACAAGCAGAGAGATAGAATCAGTTATTAAAAATCTCCCAAATAAGAAGAGCCCAGGGCCAGATGGCTTCACAGGTGAATTCTACAAAACATTCCAGAAAGAACTGACACCAATCCTGCTGAAACTATTCCAAAATATTGAAACAGAAAGAACATTACCCAACTGCTTCTATGATGCCAACATTACCCTAGTACCAAAGCCAAACAAAGACATCACAAGAAAGGAAAATTACAGACCAATTTCTCTAATGAACCTAGACGCAAAAATACTTAACAAAATACTTGCTAATCGTATTCAACAACACATTAAACGTATTATACACCACGACCAAGTGGGATTCATCCCAGGTATGCAAGGATGGTTCAACATAAGAAAATCAATCAATGTAATACACCATATAAACAGATTGAAGGAAAAAAATCACATGATTATATCTATTGATGCAGAAAAAGCATTTGACAAAATACAGCACCCTTTCTTGATAAAAACACTCCAAAAGATTGGAATACAAGGGAATTTTTTGAACATGATAAAGAGTATATATGAAAAACCTAAAGCCAATATTGTTTACAATGGAGAAATCCTAGACTCCTTCCCTCTAAACTCAGGAACAAGACAAGGATGCCCACTGTCTCCGCTCCTATTTAACATTGTCTTAGAAGTACTTGCTCGAGCACTGAGGCAAGAACCAGAAATAAAAGGCATTCAAATTGGAAAGGAAGAAGTCAAAATTTCATTATTTGCAGATGACATGATCCTATACATAGAAAACCCTGAGAGATCTACAACGAAGATTCTAGAACTCATAAATGAGTTTAGTAAAGTCGCAGGTTATAAGATCAATGCGCAAAAATCAGTAGCATTTCTGTACACCAATAAGGAGCAAGATCAGGAGGAAATCAAGAAACAAATACCATTCACAATAGTAAATAAAAAAATCAAATACTTAGGAATAAATTTAACTAAAGAGGTAAAGAACTTATACACCGAGAACTATACAAGATTGTTCAAGGAAATCAAAGAAGACCTGAATAAATGGAAGACTATTCCTTGTTCATGGATAGGAAGACTGAACATTATTAAGATGTCTATCCTACCAAAACTGATCTATACATTCAATGCAATCCCAATAAAAATCAACGCAGCCTTCTTTAAGGAACTAGAAAAACTAACTATGAAATTTATTTGGAAAGGAAAGAGACCCCAAATAGCCAAAGACATACTGAAAAAGAAAAATGAAATTGGAGGAATCACACTACCTGACTTCAAAACATACTACAAAGCTACGGTGGTGAAAACAGCATGGTATTGGCATAAGGAGAGACACATAGACCAATGGAATCGAATTGAAAGCTCTGATATAGAACCTCACATATACAGCCACATAATATTTGATAAAGCCACCAAACCCTCTCAACTGGGAGAGAGTGGCCTATTCAACAAATGGTGCCTGGAGAACTGGATAGCCATATGTAGAAGAATGAAAGAGGATTACCATCTCACACCTTATACAAAGATCAACTCAAGATGGATCAAAGACCTAAATATAAGAGCCAAGACCATAAAAACTTTAGAAAGCAGTGTAGGGAAACATCTACAGGACCTTGTAATAGGAAATGGATTTATGAATATCTCACCAAAAGCACGAGCAGCAAAAGAACTAATAGATAAATGGGACTTCCTCAAAATTAAAGCCTCCTGCACCTCAAAGGAGTTTGTCAAGAAAGTAAAAAGGGAGCCCACACAGTGGGAGAAAATATTTGGCAATCATATATCTGATAAGAAACTTATAACTTGCATATATAAAGAACTTCTATATCCTGAAAATAAAAAGATAAACAACCCATTTAAAAAATGGGAAAAAGACTTAAACAGACACTTCTCCAAAGAAGAAATACAAATGGCAAAAAAGCACATGAAAAAATGTTCCAAATCTCTAGCTATCAGGGAAATGCAAATCAAAACTACAATGAGATACCATCTTACACCCGTAAGATTGGCAGCTATGAAAAAAACAGAAGAATACAAGTGCTGGAGAGGATGTGAAGGAAGGGGAACACTCATCCACTGCTGGTGGGAATGCAAAAGGATCCAACTATTCCGGAGGACAGTATGGCGGTTTCTCAAAAAACTAGCCATAGATTTGCCATATGACCCAGCAATACCACTGCTGGGTATATACCCAGCAGAACTGAAAACAAGGACACAAACCGATATATGTACACCAATGTTCATAGCAGCATTGTTCACTATTGCCAAAAGTTGGAATCAACCCAAATGCCCATCAACAGATGAGTGGATCAATAAAATGTGGTATATACACACAATGGAATACTACTCGGCTGTAAGAACAAACACACTACAAACACATGTGATAACATGGATGAATCTTGAGAACCTTATGTTGAGTGAAGCAACCCAGACATTGAAGGACAAATACTACATGACCTCAATGATATGAAATAAACAAGCTGCCCTAGATAGCAAGAGACTGAATGATAGGCTTACAGGAAATCAGAGGGTGGAGGAAGGATATGAGCCGATGTCTGCAGGGGTGGAATTTAAGACGAGATGGTGGTAAGTATGAACACAAAGAAGAGATAAAAGGGGGGCAAGGGGTTGCCTTTGGTTGGGGCTTTGCGGGTTTGAGGGTGGCTGGGAGGGACGGATAGGTAACATTACCCAAAAGTGGGGGGAGGGAGGGGTAGCATACGAACACAGGAGAGGGTCAGGTGTTGGTGGAGAGTAAAATGCTGAGAAAATCATATCAAAATATAATAAAGAGGGTTACCTGTTTAGAATGCTCGGAGGGGAGGGTCTGATGCAGGAAGGGCTTCTGGGGAATGTCTAAATGCTCATTCTGCCAGAGTGGGTGACACCATGGGGTAGAAACCCAAGTAGTGAGAGTGGGGGTGGACCCACATCCTGGGGAGGACTAATGCCATCAAATAGAGGGAACTGTATCCCTCGAGAGAAAGGGTGGCTCCCAGGGCATTGGGGCAGTTGAGCAAGTTAGGCCCTGAACACTATTCCATCTATCTCTGGAAGTGGCTCCTCAGGAAACGGAGGTTGGCTGTCACTGTGGGCACCAAGGTGGAAGGGAAAATGGACGTTAAATGTGTGGAACCAAGGTAAATGGGGGGTAAGAGAGGAGTTTCTTGAGAGTACACAAGGATGGATACAAAACATGTAATATTACACCATAACATATAGGAGATGACAGACTGATAATGTAAACCATAATGTAAAACATAGGATAACTAAGAATGTAAAGAACTGTGTATCCTAAAGTATGCACCATAATGTAAGCACAGATGTCACCTTGTTAGAAAGCTAATGTCTCAGACTCTGTACATCACGTTAAGTAAATATGATGTGAATAGAGTGTAAGAGTATCACTGTGGAAGGAAAAAGGTTTTGTGGTGGATGTATGGGAGTGCTGTATATTATATATATGCATTGCTGTGGTCTAGGACTCCTGTGAAGAGAAGCTGAATAATTGGGGGGGGGGAAAAAAAAAAAGAAAAAGATAGGATGTAGAATTTTTTCAAGTCAACATTCTTTATCTAAGTTCTTTATCTAACTTTATCCAAGTTCTTTATCTAACCTTTAAACCCATCCCTATATGCCATTCCCTAGTAAGGGACCATGACAATATATTGGGCTTCAAATTTTGGGGAGTTCTGGATCACAGAGTGTTTCTTCAACAATGGCAATGGAGGGATACTGGTATGGGATGCCAATGACAGGTGATATATGGCTGACAGGGAGCTGTACAGAACATATGTCCAGGGTGCATGGTAATGTTTGGATATACTCATAGTAGCAACAATTAAAAACCACAGCAGGGGGGGTACTGGGTTCCTGGCCAGTGGTGCTCTGTTGTGGTCCCTAGGGGAGCAGCGACAGTCTCCCAGGTACAGCGGCGGGGACCGGGAGGGAGTGAGGGTTCAACAGTGAGCCCCTGATGCTAATGACTATGCTTGTGAGCTGATAAGCCTAAAATAAGAACAAGGCCTAGAGCAACATTGTGCCTGGGAATTTCCTCCTGTCAGCCTTCATGTTACTCAAATGTGGCCAGTCTCGAAGCCAAACTCAGCATGTAAATGCAATGCCTTCCCCCCAGCGTGGGACATGACACCCGGGGATGAGCCTCCCTGGCACCGAGGGACCACTATCAACTACCAACTGATGATGCAACGGGAAAATGACCTTAAATGGAAGGTTCAATGCGGATCAGCAGAATATCCCTGTCTACATAAAATAACATGACTTTAAAATGCTGTTTGACCTAAAGTAAGGGGGAAATGGAAAGGAGAAATGAGTTTATATGGCTACGAGTTTCTAAAAAAGAGTCTGGAGGCTGGCAGAAGGATTGCCCTCATGCACAACTGAGCAGAGTCAGAGAGACAGATAAAGCAGATGCAACCCCCAGATATTGATTCATTTGAGGGCTAAAGAGACCCATGGGAGTTATGGTCATGGCCGATGGGGTTAACTACCAGGTCAGATGGCCCCTCTTTGGAAACGGTGTTTATGTGTGATGAATCTGGACTCAGATGGGATCTTCCTTCATAAGACTTTCACGCTAATGTGCTGGAGGTGCAGTTAATGTTGGGGTTTAAGATATATTTAGGGGATTTGAATCTCTGGACTAACAATGTGATAGCCAGGTCCTGAGCCTCAACAGACTCCAGCACCTACAATCTGATTTATTGGACTTACCACACTCAGCTAAGATGGAGTTGAAGAAGGACAACCACCACGCCATGGAGCCTAGAGTGATTACAACTGAAAGTGGGAGGATTGCATCCAGCATCCATGTGGAATCTGAGCCTCCTCTTGACATAGAGGTGCAATGGACACAACCAATCCAATGTCCACATAGAAGAGGTGGCATTGGATTGGGAAAAGTGGACATGGTGGCTGATGGGTATGGGGAAAGGCAGGAAGAGATGAGAGGTGGAGGCGTCTTTGGGATATGGAGTTGCCCTGGATGGTGCTTCAGAGGCAATCACCGGACATTGTAAATCCTCACAGGGCCCACTGGATGGAATGGAGGAGACTATGGGCCATGATGTGGACCATTGACTATGAGGTGCAGAGGTGCCCAAAGATGTACTTACCAAATCCAATGGATGTGTCATGATGATGGGAATGAGTGTTGCTGGGGGGGGGAGAGAGGTGGGGTGGGGGGGTGGGGTTGAATGGGACTTCACATATATATTTTTAATGTAATATTATTACAAAGTCAATAAATAAAAAAAAATAAATTAAAAAAAAAAAAACATGTAAAGCAACTTCATGCAAATTCAATTGAGGAGGAAAGATATTGCTCAGAAATGGAGAAGTAACATTGCAAAGTGTACAGAAACGTGAACGTCATCTATCAAAAGCACAACCTCTACAAGAAGATAGCTGAAGACCTAGCCTAAGAATTAGAAAGATCTACTTCTTTCTTCTATAAGCAGGTTATCTTTTATGAGGACAAAGTTCAGGAAAGAGGGCTGGCAGCTCATTCAACTGAGAGGAAGCTCAATGAGCTAAGAAAGGAAAGTGACTACAATAGAGAAATGTTGGCTAAAGTAGAGCTGAAGGCCAGGTTTTCCCCAGGTTGCCCTTTTGTTCCTGCTGTCCTACCCACAACCTCAGAGGCCTGGAGGTTTAATTTTGCTTTCAAAACCGCTGATTGCTGAAAATCCACAACTACAACACGACATCTGTCTGGCTTTTTCTCTTTAAAAGTAATTTGTTCTTATTTTAATTGTTGTTATTTATTTAATGCTTCAATTGAAGTTCTTATTGAACAGTGATATCAGTATAATTTTAAGATTGTATTTACATACATAGATATCTTTATAATTGTCATGAATACATTATTTTCTCTTCATTGGACCCTCCAGAATTGTATAATGTAACTATTATATCATAATTTCAAAAATGTCTTCCATTAGTTTTGTTTAAGATAGTCTTTATTATTTAAACATTTTAAAATTTTATGGCAAAACAAGTAAACAACAACAAAAATAAGGCTAGTGGCATTTCCCACTCATCAGAACTGTACAGTATAGTCTAAAGAACACCCTATGAACAAATAGTTTACAAGCCTTATATGAGATTTGATCTATGTATCTTAAAAAAAAAAAGACAATTTAAAAAATTTGCTATAAAAAAACCCACACATCTGAAACATCACCAATGAAATGGCAAAGATCACCAGCACCAGTTTACCTTGATTTGTTTTGATACATCAAAAGTTCTTTCACCAATAGGAAGAGCCAATTTCTCTGAACAGGCCCTATCATATACAGATACTTCCTTGAACACCTACAGAACATCTGAAGCAAGGCTGACATTTGGTGTGAATAAATTTCCTCCTAAGGAGATGAGCTGTGAAGAATACCAGATTGACCTGGAAAACATTTAAACTGTGGGGGACATTGGCTGCCTGCCTAGAGAAAAGTAGAACATTTCAAAATATAGTGGGGAAATATAGGCATTGTGAAAAATGTATGCTAAATCCTTTAGAAAAATGTCACCCAAATATTTGTGTTTAGAACTGAAAACACCTAAAATCTCACCTCATAAAAACTGTTGATACTTCATATTCTTAACTATTTGTGCCCTACGGTTTGTTATTCAGAAGGCCCTATACTGGCAAGTGTCACTCAAAATATGGAAGATATATGGTCAAACTTCATATAGCATAGTATCCATGTGAAGATCTACCTACAACTTGGTGAATTATTTAAATCTACTCCTAAACTATATATGTGTTATTTTAGGTATAAAGAATCTATCATTAGTAACAATTATCCTGATTAAATTGTTTTAAGTTTATATTTATAATATTTTGTTTTTCAGTTACTCTATCTTGAGGGTCCATCACATGCCAGGCACTGTTCCAAGCCCTAGGATTGCATCAGTGTACAAGGTGGATGACTTTCCTCCTAGCCTGTTAATATTATTTTGATTCTGATTAATTCAAAACAGTACAAATGCCCACAAGAAAATCAGGCACATTAGCAATTTGTGACATTTTATACCATCAGATGAATGCCTTAAAAGGGAAAGTGATTTCAGTATTCAGAAAGAATTTTCCAGCTCTCTTTGGGTAGCCAGCTTCTCTAGGAACTCATCAGGAACCTTTATCTGTGCCCCTGGTTTGCAGCCTTCCTGCCAAATCTGAACTTGTGCATCCCCATGTTCACAGGAGAGAATTTTATAAATTCTCATACAGATATCTCCTGTTGATTCTGTTTCCCTAGAAAACCCTAACTACTACAGCTTAGTACCAGAAGTAGTTCTTAAGGTACATATGGGATTTCTGAAGTGCTTCTGCTGGTTTTGCAATTGGCTCTCTAATTGTATTCAAGGATGCTAATGACTCCCTTTCAAATAATCAAGAGGCCACTAACAGTCCACGGTGTGGGTTGGCAGTGGAAATACACAAAATATCATCACTGTAGTCCCCCACTTCCACTCTTATAAGAGGCAAGGATCTGGGGAGAGTGTTTTCAACATCTTAACAGAGTTTTATGGAGTCAAAAGGTATAATGATGTTGGCTGAATCCTCCTAGATATTATGGATATAGTTAGGGAAAAAAAGGGATAAGTTAAAGGATTCAAATTTGCAACTTAAATTTGTAGCTTAAATGCCACATGAATGATGAGAAAGTTTCTATGTGTGCTCTGAAAGAAAATCTTGTTTCATGTAGCCACAGGCTTGAGATCTCTGAAAACCAAACTCAGAATCTCACTGCATGAGTAGCAGAATTCCAAAGCAAACTGAATCTCAACCCCACAGGGTGTCTGCTGTTAACGGGAAGGCATTGATTGGAAAGGTGTGGAACCCTGAGGATTGGGATGGAGATATACTGGATGACATTGGAACCCTAAATTCTACTGAGACTTTGCCAGATAAACCTGTGATGGCCTGCCCAGTGGAGACCACACAATGGCAACCTTGTATCAGATAGCCTCCAGCCTGCCCCAGGGAGTCTGGACCACCTTCCAGTCCCAAGGTAGGTACCAGCCCTACTAAAACCTATACTGTCCACCTCCAGCCTGCCCCAGGGAGTCCGGACCTCCTTCCAGACCAGATGGGAGTACCAGCCATACTCCAGCCTGCACTGCTCAACCTCCACCCTGCCTGAGGAAACTTCCTTCCAACCCATGCCTGAAGAGATTAATCCTATCTCACCAGATGAAAATACAAAGGAATGTCCTGAGGTCCGTAGCTTGCAGGGCACTTCTAATCTTTCTCCTTACCTACCCCCACCATCCCGCTTCTCTTCCAGACCTCTTACTAGACTAAAATCACAACAAGCCCCCAAAGGCAAAATACAAAGTGTGATCCATGAGGAAGTACACTATATTCTAAAAGAAGTGCATGAGTTTTCCAACTTATATAAACAGAAATGAGGGGAATATGTGTGGCAATGGATACCAAGGGTATGGGATAATGATGGAAGGAATATAAAGTTGGATCATGATGAATTTATTGATATGGGACCACTAAGCAGAAATTCTGGATTCAATGCTGTAGCTCAAGAGGTTGGAAAAGGCTCTAACAGTGTGTTTGGGTGGCTGACTGAAACATGGACCAAAAGATGGCCTAGCATGTCTGTGGTTGAGATGCCCAATTTGCCCTGGTATATATTAGAAGAGGGAATTCAAAGGCTTAGAAAGATGGGAATGCTACACTGGATTTACCATTTAAGACCTGCCCACTCACCCCAGGAATGTCAAGAGGACACACCTTTAATTAGGACTGTGAAGAATGAATTTGTAAGACTAACTCCATCTTCTCTGAAGAGCTCTGTGGTTTCTCTTCTCTGCAGTACAGATATTACTGTAGGAACTGCTGTAATGGAACTAGAATCCTTAAACATTACAGGGATTATCAGATCTCAAGTCAATAAAAGTCAAGTATGAACAGTTAATTGCCAAAGACAAGGTGAAAGTGGCTACTTCAATGAACAGCAGGCTCGAAGCAGCAATCAAAATAGTTTGAGTCACATAGAGTTATGGCATTGACTAATAGATCATGGGGTACCTAGAAGTGAAATAAGATGGGCAATCTATTAAATTCCTACTTGATTTGTATAAGCAGAAGAATTGTAGGTTGAGTGAACAAAACTCAAACTCAAATTACAGACACAGAGAATCACGGCTCCTTAATCAATTCCCAGACTTGAGACACTATACAGATACAGAGCCCCTTGAATGATTCCCACCACATCCCCATTTAACTCTCCTATTTGACCAATGCAGAAAACAGATGGCTCTTTAAGGATAACAAGAGATTATCGTAAACATAACCAGGTGGTGACTCCAATTGCAGCTGCTGTCCCATATGCAGTATCAACACATCCTCTGGTAACTTGTTTGCAGCAATTTATCTGGCAAATACTTTTTTTCCCAATTGCCATTAGTAAGGACCACCAGAAACAGTTTGCTTTCAGCTGACAAGGCCAGCAATATACCTTCACTCTCTTGCCTCAGGGGTATTTCAACTCTCCAGCCCTGTGTCATAATATTGTCTGCAGGAACCTTGATCATCACTCCCTCCCACAAGACATCACACTGGCCCATTATATTGATGACATCATGTTGATAGGACCTAGTGAGCAAGAAGTAGAAATCTTCTACTTCTTACTGGTAAGACTTACTGGTAAGGCATTTGTGTGAGAGAGGATGGTAGATAAACCCAACAAAAATATAGGGGTCTTCCACCTCAGTGAAATTTCTAGGTGGCTAATGGTGTGGGGCATGTCAAGATATCACTTCTAAAGTGAGAGATAAATAGCTGCATTTGTTCCCTCCTATGACCAAAAAAGAGGCACAACACTGAGTTGGTCTCTTCATCATTTGGAGACAACACATTCCTCATTTGGGTGTGTTATTCCAGCCCTCCACCAAGTGACCAGAAAAGCTGCCAGTTTTGATTGGGGGCTAGAACAAGAGGAGGTTTGTGACAGGTCCAGGCTTCTGTATATATTGCACTACCAATTGGACCATAGGTTCCAGCAGATCCAATGGTGCTGGAGGTTTCAGTGGCAAACTGAGATGCCATCTGGAGCCTCTAGCAGGCCCTTATAGGAGGATCTAAATGCAGACCCTTAGGATTTTGGAGCAAAGTCCTGCCATCCTCTGTTCTTTTGAAAACAGCTTTTGGCCAGTTACTGGACCTTAGTAGAGACTGAATGCTTAACCACAGGCTATCAAGTTAAAATGAGACATGAGTTGCCTATCATGAACTGGATATTGTCTGACCCACCAAACCATAAAGTTGGGTATGCACAGCATCACACTATAATACAGTGGAAGTGGTATATATGAGATACAGCTCAAGCTGGTGCTGAAGGCATTCCTGAGGAAATAGCCTAAATGCCCATGGTCACTACCCCTGCCATGTTACCTTCTCTTTCCCAGCCCACAGCGCTGACTTCCTGGGGCATCCCTTACAATCAGCTGACTGAGGAAGAAAAAATTCAGGGCTGGTTTTCAGACAGTTCTGCACAATATGTTGGTACCACCTGAAAGTGGACAGCTGCAACACTGCAGACCCTTTCTGGGACATCCTGGACAGTGGTGAGGGCAAATCCTCCCAGTGGGCAGAACTCTGAGCAGTGCACCTGGTTATTCATTTTGCTTGGAAGAAGAAATGGCCAGGGATGGGTTTTTACACTGAGTCATGGACTGTTGCCAATGGTTTGGCTGGATGGTCAGGGACTTGGAAGGAACATGATTGGAAAATTGGGGACAAAGAGGTCTGGGGAAGAGGTATGTGGATAGACCTTTCTGAGTGGGAAAAAACAACATGAAAATATTTGTGTGCCACATGAATGCTCACCAGAGGGTGACTTCAGGAGAGGAAGATTTTAATAATCAAGTGGGTAAGATGGCCCATTCTGTGGCTAATGCTCAGCCTCTTTTCCCAGCCACTCCTATCATTGCCTAATGGACTCATGAACAAAGTGGCCATGGAAGTAGGGATGGAGGTTTTGCATGGTCTCAGCAACATGGACTTCCCCTTGCCAAGGCTGACTTGGCTATAGCCACTGCTGAGTGCCCAATATGCCAGCAACAGACCCACACTCAGCCCCTGATATGGTACCATCTCCGGAGGTGATCAGCCTGCTACCTGGTGGCAGGATGATTATATTGGACCACTTCCATTATGGAAGAGGCAGCAATTTGTTTTAACTGTTTGTTAAATTTGTTTTAATAGACACATACTCCTAACATGGGTTTGTGTTCCCTGTATGAGGTGCTTCTTCCAAAACTACTATCTGTGACCTCACTGAATATCTTATCTACTGCCATGGCATTCCACACAACACTGCTTCTGATCAAGGAACCCATTTCACAGCAAATGATGTGTGGGATTGGCACATTCTCATGGACTTAACTGGTCTTACCATATTGCCCATCATTCTGAAGCAGCTGGCCTGAGAGAATAGTGGAATGGCACTTTGACTCAATTACAGTGCCAACTAGGTAGCAATACCTTGCAGCACTGTGGCAGTGTTCTCTGGGAGACTGTATGCTCTAAATCAGCATCCACTCTATAGTGTTGTTTCTCTCATAGCCAAGATTCATGGGTCCTGGAATCAAGGGGTGTAAATGAGAGTGGCACCACTCATATTACCTGTAGTGATCCACTAGGAAAATTTTTGCTTCCTGTCCCTGAAACCTTAAGCTCTGTTTGTCTAAAGGTCTTAGTTCCAAAAGGAGGAGTGCTTCCACCACAGAACATAATAATTATTCCCTTGAACTGGAAGTTAAGATTGCTACCTGGCCACTTTGGGCTCCCCGTACCTCTGAATTAACAGGCAAAGAAGGGAATTACTGTACTGGCTGGGGTGACTGATCCTGACTATCAAGGGGAAATAAGACTGTATCTACATAATGGGGGTAAAGAAGAGTTTGCCTGTAAACAGGAGATCCTCTAGGGCATCTCTTCGTACTGCCATGCACTATGATTAGAGTCAATGGAAAATTGCAACAACCCAAATCCAAGCAGAGCAATAGCCCAAAATCTTCAGGAATCAAAGTTTGGGTCACCCCACCAGGCAAAGAACCATGGCCACCTGAGGTGCTTGCTGAGGTTAACAGGAATATAGTATGGGTAGTGGAAGAACGTAGTGATAAATATGAACCTTGAACACATAGAAACAAGGATGGTCATGGTCATGAATCTATCTTCCTTGTTTTTTTATAAGTATGACTGTATAGGTACATAAAATGATTATCTTTGTTTTCTTCCTTAAACTTTTCCTTAATTTTATGACAACCTGTATTAGTTTCATGTCATAATATTTAAGGATGTTATATTTAAGAGTGACCATTACCCAAGGATTTGCACCCTATTCTGTAGGGAATTAATGTGTTTCAGGTTGTATGCAGGACAATTGAATATTGTTAGGTAGAAATATATGTTTATTTAGAGACTAAGTATGGTTAAAGGTGATGTGTATAGGTGACAAGGGATGAACTGTGATGGTTTGGCTAATATATCAACTGGGCCAGGTAATTGTGCCCAGGTGTTTGGTCAAGCAAGCACTGGGCTAATTGTAATACAAGGACATGTATGGAGTTTAGTCATCAATGAGTTTATTGCATAGATGGCTGGTTACAGCCACAGTCAACCAAGGAGATGCCATCAGCAATGAATGATGTTTTATCCAATCAGTTGAATGACTTAAAAGGGGAAGTGATTTCAGCATTCAGAGAGAAATTTTTCCAGCTCTTCTTTGTACAGTCAATGTCTCCTGGGAACTCATCAAGGACTTCATTGCCCCTGGTTTGCAGCCTGCCTGGACTAGTAAATCTCCACAGGCACGTAAGAGAATTTTATAAAATCTCATACTATTTACAGACATCTCCTGTTGATTGTTTCCCTAGAGAACCCTAGAGAACTAATACAACAAATAACCAAAATTAATTTATGGTCTTAGAGATCAGAATGATAGTTGTCTCTAAGAAGTATGAACTGGGAGGGGCACAAATGAACACTGTAAGGTGCTGGAGATAGTCTGCATGGAGGCTATGGAGTTTGCACTAGAGTTCTGCTCTTCAATTTATGTATGTTTAACTGCAATCAGAAAAATAATGGATGAGATAGAAATAAATCAGTCTGAACAAATCGCTATAATTCTGATGAGTAACATAAATGAAAGATATGGGAGGATAAAGAATTTTCTCATGTGATTGTGGGGATTGGCAAGTCCAAATTCCATAGGGCAGGCCACAAGCTGAGAACTCTGATGAAGGTTTTCAATGAACTTCCCCAGAAGCAGCAAAATCGATGAATTCAGCTGGCTGGCTGAAGTAGACATGGAAATTCTTCTGACTGTTGAAATCATCCCTTTTCCTTTTAAACCCTTCAACTGTTTGGATGGACTTCTCCCATTGTTGAAGATGATCTCAGTTAATTGTAGATGAAAACAGCCTTAGATCCAATTAACTTACTGATGATTTAAGTCTACAAAATATCCTCATAGTAACAATCCAGCCAGTACTTGCTTTGACCAAACAACTGGGCACCATAAACTTGCCAAGCTGACACAGAAACTTAACCATCACATATGTGTATCTTTAGTGATACACACCTCTGTGATAAAAGTAGTGAAAATGGGCAGGAAGAATACACACCAATTCAGGATTACCTCTGGTAAGAGGGAAATAGAAGGATTCTGTAACTGCAGTATTATTTGTCTTTTTAAAAAAGGATTGAATAAAATCTACTAAAACATTAATATTCATTAAAGCTAGGGTGAAAACTTATTTTTTATATTATTCTCTGTACTGTGAAGTATTTGAAATATTCATGATTTTAAAATATTTAATTAAACACAAAAAAATAAAATCAATCAGAGGGAGACAATGAATATGCTTTGATAAAGACAGAAATCAGAAGTTGGTGGTTATGGATGTCAGTTCGGGTTTCTTATGGGTGTCAGTAATCTAGTTCCATATTTTGTTTTAGTTGCACAAGGTCAAGTGTCTCTTGATTCATTCAAGGAGTAGATGCAAATAGTAACAGTCTTTAAGCAACGCCTTCAGTCGTCTCACAGTCTTCCATGAAACTGATACAGAAGCTTGAAACAGGAGTAATTAGAATTTTCTGTTTCAAGATAAATTATAAATAATATCTAACCACTGCTCACATTCTTCAATTGATACAATTTCAAAGGTTGTTCCTTTGAATGAAAAGTTCTTCTGCTAATAATTTTTACTTTATTTGGCAAAACAAAAACAAAATTTTCAGATGTACTTTGTAACTTTATGAGATTTTTAGTGATGCCACCTAAAATATCTTCTATCTTTGAGGTTTTTGTTCTGTTTTGTTGAGGTACCGGATCTGGGGACTGAACCTGAGTCCTTGTATGTGGGAAGCCAGCATTCAACCACTGAGCCACATGGTCTCCCCTGAGTTGGTTTTCTCAACTGTTTGCTTGTTGTTTGATTTTTTTGTTTTTAGGAGGCACTGGGACCTGAACAAGGGACCTCGCATGTGGGAAGCAGGTGATCAACCACCCGAGCCACATCTGCTCCCCTCTTTGAGTTTTAATGTGTCAGAGAGCTTGCAAATTTTCAAATCAGAATTGTTATGATTTTTTAATACAGAGCCAAGGCTTAATTTTTATTTTATTGATATCACTTCAAGTTGTTAACAAAACATCAATACTGCAAGTTCAGTCTGTTCCATTTTGTAAAAACATCAGCTGGACATTCTTTTTTAATTGGAGAGGTATTTAACAGCTTTTCTTTAGGCAGATAGAAGTAATTCCTTGTCTCACAAGAAATATCAGCATCTGGCTTTTGCCTGAAAACAAAATATAAATTCTGGATCTCATGCGTTTATCATATTTTAATCCCAAAAACTGACAAGTTTGCAATGTGAAGACTTCAACTGGACATCACTGAAATGGCATATTCAACACAATTTAAGATGCTGTGTTCATAATGTCTAATGCTTAATGTATGTATCAAATAATGACACCTTAAACCTGGTGCAGGTGCAACTTGATAGAAGTCACTACAAACTCACTATTTCCTCACCATTTGCATGTCATCACTACATTTTGCCAGCTTGTTTCAGGGCACAGTAAAAAACAAACAAAACTTCCCTCAATAGCTTGTCAGAATGATACAAGGCAGAGCCCAGCAATGGGGGAAAGAGGTCGACTCTGAACTCTGACCATCCGGGTATGGAGCCTTATTTGACTTTATTATGTTGTTTCACGGTTCCAGGCTTCCATTTTCTGTCCATAAAACAGAAGTAATGATGGGTATCCTATGAGGCCAATATCAGGCCAAAATTAGGTAATTCACCTAAAATCTTCAACAACCTTTAGGAAAACGGTAAATCTTCAGTAAACATTACTACTATTATTATTATACTCGAGGATGGCCTGGATATGTCCAGGACTGATTTAACACTGGCTGCAGTCATACCTGACAGGGCAGGAGGTTCTCAAGGAGGATGATATCCTGAGACCTTCGATGGTGGCGCCAGGGCTGTCTGTGCTGCTCCCCACGGTGGGGCTGGGAGCTGCGGCCTCTCTGCTGCTCCACAGGGCCCAGCGCGCAGCCAGAAGCGCTGCTGGCCGCCATCTTGGCGTCATCACCAGGGCACCCACATGAAGGACGCGCGAAGGGGCGGGGCCCTGCAGGCCCTGACGTCACCCAGGCCGCCCCGCGGGCCTGGGCTGCTGGACCCCGGCCGGCGCCAAGGCCCTGCGCTTTGCGGGAAGATGCTCCTTCAAGTCCTGCCTGTTCACGTTTCTTAGTTTGTAGGTAAGACTCATTGCTAAGTTGCTTTGGGTTCATGCCTTTGTTAGATTCTACTTCCTCGCTCTCCTGACTTCTAAAACGAATGAGGCCTGTGTTCCGAGGACTCGTCTTACTAGTCAGTATGTACCATGGTTGCCCGAGAGGGTTATGTTTACACCTCACAATAAGGAAGACACCACTGAGGCAATGTAACAACTGTCATCACGTTTTGTTTTCTCCTACTGTGAGGTAGTTATTTTCTATTGTTTCCCCGGGGATGCTGGACAGATGGTTTTCACAAGAAACAAACTCTGTGGGAGGAGTTTCCCTGAAGCCACACTGGAACATCATCCCTTCTTCTCCCACTGATGAGAGCATCCTGGAATGCAAGCGATAGTGTGATGTCCTTCTAAGATTCACCTTGAATTTATTCTATTTGTAATGCTGAATGAATCTTACTCCCAAAATTCAGATAAGCAAGACTTGTCGCACTTCTTTGTTATTTTTTTCAAGTTAACTCAGGCTTGGAGCCATCATCCTCTGGGATGGCATGAAATTAATATTGGGGGTGGGGGTGGGGCTGATTCTCCTCTTCCCTGGGGATTCATGAAAATCTAAGACATTGATAAAGTGCCTGGGAAATGAGACAGATGAGCTCTTCTTGAGGTCAAAGTCGCTGCTGATATCCCCATGACCCAGCCTTCAAGTCCCTTCAGGGCAGAAGGCTTGTGGCAGCACAGGTTTCAAGCTAGGGCAAAAGAATATTGGTTGAAGCTGGGAATCCTAGTCCAAGGCTCTAACCTTCTGAGGGACCACAGAGCTTCTCTAGAGTCCTACTGAACTGCTTCAGCCCTGGTCCTGGCAGGGAGCAGATCCTGGTCTGCAGTGCCCAGGATCTACTTATGTGCAGGCCTCCAGAAAACAGAAGCCAGGCTGTCTGAACAAACAACTTCTCTTTTTCTGCCCCTGAACCAAAGCTCCCTGACACAGTGCTGGCTTCCTTCTTGGAAGGAAGAAATAAAATACAGGAAAAACAGAACCTGTGCCAACAGTTCAATATGTTATCCTGCCACATAATTTATCTTAGAATAAACTAATCATTCCCTAATTTCAGTACATTAGCCACTTATCACAAATTACTTGTGCCTCACACCACAGCCTATGCAACACCATCATTGCTTTGCGCTAAAAAAAAAACAACAAATGGAGGAACACTGCTTTCTTTCCTCCTTTCCCTGATTGTCTTCAAAATGAAAACGAAACTCTTCCCTGAGAAAACACTTTCTAGCCAAGTTTATCAGAATGAGGCATTGTCCAATACTTACTGTATGAAATACAGCCAATATAAACTGTAAGCATCAGGATTTTATGGTACTTAGGCTATTTTGATTAAAGGGCAAGCAGCATTAAGACCATTTCTGTTAGTAAAGCTGTCTTCATTTAAAACAAGCTTTAAAACATCCCTAGTGTTTCCCTTTATCTGACTGGGGTCAGTGTCACTGAACCAGAGCTGAATGGCACCTGGTCTACGTGAAGTCTGAAATAAGGATACCATATGGTTGTTGGTTTTAAAATGGTTGCCAAAATACTACATTATATGTAATATTTGGACAGGAATGTGCCCAAGCCCTTGAAATAACAAGTAGGGTTCCTGAGATTGAATTCTTTAGGATGTTTCTTCCAGGTATGCAGGTCAGCCTCTGTGCTGCTTCTACACTTCTTCAAGCTAGCAAGAAGTATCTTATCTGGATGGTAAGGTACTGGTAATCTACCAGGTGGGCAGAGAGCTGAATCTTCAAATAAATCCTTGTCCAGTAGCACCATTTCTCTTCTAATCTAAATAAACTGTATGCAGTGTTCACACCTCCCAAAACAGGTGCACGCGGGGATAGCTAAAGAATGATTCCTCAGTTTTTCTACGTTTCAAAGGGAACCTTATGATCAGTCTTCAGTGCACTAACAGTGACTTGATTATAGTTAGTCCCAGAGAGTTTTCCACAAGATTCTCTCATCTTCTCAGTGTTCTTATGTTGCTGTTGAGCAAAGAGGCCTATCTCATTCCTAACTTAGGTTGGGTGTGGACTGAGGAGTGAGAAACACCTTTACCAGTTTTGTAGAAATGATAACTGCTAATGATAAGGAAAAAAATCAAAGTATAGATATGTAGTTTAAAAAGCACCTGATATTGTACTTTCAGAGGTGACGAGTGTATTACTTGGGTGATCATTCCTAGTAATCTCTTTTTGATGAATATACTTATTAATAAAATATTTTAAAAATATATTTTTGGGCATGATCTTATTTGTGTTTCTCCAGAAGCGGACTCTGAGGCTGGGATTTGAGAAGAAGTAATTTATTGGAGAGATACAACAAACAGTAATGGGGAGTGGGAGGTAAGACAAGGAGGCTATGTGACTGCTACCTTGAGTCCATGGAAATTAATTCCAAAAGAAACTCTAGAAAACAGTGCAAAATATGTGCCTCACAGGAACCTTCTCTAAAATTATAAATACCCAAGCAACCATCATTCATTTGTTCGCATTTTTACTATAAAAACCATTCTATAGCTTGACTTTCTTCCACTAAGTCTATTGGGACAGTGCTCCTTGGAATAACACCAAGGGGTGTTAACTCCCCGGCACTTCCTGCCAGACTTACAGGTGGGTAGAACAGCCTTCCAAAGCATTGGCGAAAGCCCCCAGGAAAGGGAGGCAGATCCTGGTATTGGTTGAAAGATGTACCAGGTGCTATTCTAGATACTGGGAAACAGCAAGAAACAAATCAGAGAAAAACCACTGCCATCTCAGAGCTTTCTTTCTGTTATGGAGGAGAGCGTCTATGAAGAAACCAAAAAAGAAACAGATGGAGTATGTTAGAAGGTGACAAATCCTATAGAGAAAAATAAAGCAGGGCAGGGAGCTAAGGAGTTCTGGGAAGGAGGGAGAAGGGTTCGCTGCAAAAAGCAAAGAAGGAGCAGAGCAGGCCTCACAGAGAAGGTGACATGAAAACCTGGAGGGGAGGAGCACATCGTATGACAATTTGGGGAGAACATTCCAGGCAGATTTCAGGAACAGCAAGTGCAAAGGCCCTGAGGGGAGAATGTGCCTGGTGATGTGAGGAACAGCAAAGCCTCTGCACTTGAGGAGAGGGGGAGAGGGGGAGAGGAGCAGGAGAACCTTGCTGAACTGCTGTGATGCCTCAGGCTCCTTCCTGGAGTGAGGCAGAAAGACAAGGCCGTGGAGCAGAGGAGGACAAGAGCTGACTTTGTTAACAAGGGCACCCTGGCTGCTGTACAGAGAGCATACTGAAGGGAGGCAAGAGTGGTGGCAGGAAAACAGGAGGCTGCTGCAATAGGCCAGGTTGGTAGCAGTGGATGAGTGAGATTAGATTCTAGAAATATTTTAAAGATAGAGTCAAGATGATTTGCTTACAATGGACACAACCAATCCAGTGTCCACATAGAAGAGGTGGCATTGGATTGGGAAAAGTAGACATAATGGACAAAGGGTATGGGGAAAGGCAGGAAGAGATGAGAGGTGGAGGCATCTTCGGGATATGGAGCTGCCCTGGATGGTGCTTCAGAGGTAATCACCGGACATTGTAAATCCTCACAGGGCCTACATGATGGAATAGAGGAGAGTATGGGACATGATGTGAACCAATGTATATGAGGTGCAGAGGTGCCCAAAGATGTACTTACCAAATCCAATGGATGTGTCATGATGATGGGAACGAGTGTTGTTGGGGGGGGGGGAGAGGGGGGGTGGGGGGGTGGGGTTGAATGGGACCTCACATATATATTTTTAATGTAATATTATTACAAAGTCAATAAAAAATAAAAAAATTAAAAAAAAAAAAAAAAAAAAAAAGATGATTTGCTTACAGATCATATGGGTGTGAGAGAAGGAAGTCAATGTGCTTGGACTGAGCAACCAAAAGAATAGAGCTGCCTGTTCCTGAAATGTGGCTCCTACCATCTAATATGCTGAACCCCCCACCCATTTTGAACCTCTCCCCTGAACTCTAGACCCCTGTATCCAAAATTCCTACTGATATCTCCATGGAGGTGAGTAGTAGACAACACAAAGGTACTATGCCCCAAACCAGGCTCCAATTGCCCTCGACTCAAACTTGCTCCTCCTGAAGTTTTCCACCAGACTAGTTGAGATCTCCAGGGGAGCAAGATAGATAGAAAGAGGCCCTGGGAGTGAGCCCTGAGCACCCACAGAGATGAAGGACTGAGTAAAGGGGATAGAGAAGAAGAAACCTGAAGGTATAGTGTCCTGAAAGCCAAGTGCATAAAGTATTTCTAGGAGTTGGGACTGGTCCATGTTATGTATATGTACCTACTGAATTTACATATACGTACATGCAGAAATATACTTTATATATAGTTACATATGTCCTCGGACATGTAGTTTTATATCATTGGCATTATAGTATGTAAAATGCTCTATAACTTAATTTTCTGTCCATTAAAAATATTGGGAATAAATTTAAAACTTTTGCATTTCAAAGGGGTTTGTCAAGAAAATGAAAAGGCAGCCTACTCAATGGAAGAAAATATTTTGTAACTACTTATCTGATAAGGGTCTAATATCCAGCATATATAAAGAAAATCACTGGTATTCTGATGCTTGAGCCCACTGGTGCTTGTGCCCAAAGAAACCTTAGGAAAGTGACACTCCTCAAGGAGAACTACTCCCCTTATTGTTTTTTTCTTTTTCTTTTTTTGAGGTACGAGGCCAGGGATTGATCCCAGCCCTTGTATGTGGGAAATCGGCATTCAACCACTGAGCCACATTGGTTCCTTCATTTGTTTTGCTTGTTGTTTTGCTTTGTTTTGTTTTTAGGAGGCAACAGGAACCAAACCTGGGACCTCACATGTGGGAAGCAAGTGCTTAACTGCTTGAGCCTCGGTCCCCCTCTACTGGTTCTTGACCGTCTAACCAATAAGAGGCCCATGGAATGTGTCTGATAGTGTGCAGTTTCAAGAAGCTTTAGAATTGTGTTGTCTGGCTTTCTGCTCCTCAGATTCTGGGGCACATGGGCCTTTACTATGTCATGTTGCTTTACCACGATAGAGCCTCAAGCCCCAAACACTCCAATTAAACCATCAACACTATTTCCTCCCCCATCTGCAACATGAGCAAAGTCCAAGCCAGCCAGGAGGGCAGATGGAAGGGTTTTCATGTTGTAGTGTCTGAGATAAAAAGCCATTTTGTCCAAGGGACACAGCAAGAATATGACATCTTACAGCATTTATACCAAATCTCATGCCCCAAATGAACATATTTTATAGTTTATTATTAGAGAATTGCCTCTAGACATATAAGCCCCTGAATGAAGTTTCAAACCAGAGCCACGGAGTGAACTCCCCGTCTTCTCTCCCTGGCAGCCTGGCTCCTCCCCTCCTCAGAATCCATTGTGCTAACCATGCCTCTGTGGTTCTCAGGACTCCAGCACCTGCTGCAGCACAGCTCTACTCAGGCCTGGGTGGAGGCTCAACAAGCACAGGCCAAGATGTATGAGTGACAGCCCTTTTCCACAACTGCAGAAAACAGGCATTTGGTTAAGCTTGGGCATGCCTGTCAGATGACCTCTCTGTCCTCCCCCTGAAAGGACTGATTACTAGCTTCTTACTCTTCATGGTGTGGACCGTTAGCATCAGCATACCTGGGAACTTGCTTTTCAGTGCAAAATTGCAGGCTCTTCTCCACACCTCCTGAATCAGAACCTGCCTTTTAACAACATCCCCATATGATTTTCATATACTTTAAGTGTGAGACACACCACTCTAGTTTATTCCGAGAAACAAAACAAATCAAATGCCTGTTGTCAGGGACCCTCTTTCACCATAATGACATGGATCCACCATTTCTCAGTGACTCAGAGTTTGTACTGCCAAAAAGCAACCAATCAATGATTTTATATTCATAACCTTGGGGATTTTTAGTCCCTGCTAATATTTTTTTGTATTGCATTTACATGTGTAAGTGCACTTAGAGCTGAACCCCTAACTTCCCAGATGGGACCCCTCTTCAGATTAGCAGTAGAACTGGTTTCTAGGAGCCTTCATATTTTTTCCTGTGGGTGGTGATTTGATGGGACCACCATGGTGAAGAGGGGATTCCTGCATTTGACTAGTTCTCATTCCTCTCTGCTTAGGTTTCCAAGAAGTCTTGCCTGCGATGTATTCTAATATCCTCTTTTATTTTTCAATTTATTTTATTTATTTATTTCTCCCCATCTGCTATTATTTATACTTGCTGTGTCTTTTCCTCTTCCTTGTTCTTTAGGAGATGCCAGGAGCTGAGTCTCGGGCCTCTGATGTGGGGGAGAGGGTGCCTAATCACTTGAGCCACCTCTGTTCCCTGCCTTGTGTTATCTGTCATTATGTTTTTCCTCCCCATGTCTCTTGTTGCCTCATCTTTTTGTGTTAGCTCGCTGTGCCAGCCTGTTGCATCAGCTCGCTGTCTTCTTTAGGAGGCACCTGGCACTTCTGTTCCCTGCTTTGCTGTGGGACTCATTATGTTTTTACTTCTTCTGTCTCTTCTTGTCTTATCTTTTTGCATCAGCTTGCCATGCCTGCCTGACACACCAGCTCACTGTCTTCTTTAGAAGGATATTGGGATTGAATCAAGGAATCATGTGGTAGGTGGGAGCTCAGTGGCTTGAACCACATCCACTTCCCCCTAGTAACGTCTTAAACTCATGTTAAAGTATGACCACTTGTTATACAATGAATAAAATTTGTAATTAGTAACCTCTTTCCTAGTTGAAATCAATGATTTAGAGCAGTGATGTTCACACTCAGGATTGTGACCATAAGTGGGACGTGAAATCAGATTAGTGGGTTATGATTAGCATTTTTTCCTTACCGAAAAGACTAAAGTAGACCAGAATAGATCATCCAGAATGTATTGAATTATAGTAGGATAAATGTTATTGTGTGTGAAACTTTTATTTCAATTACATATATGCATATTACTATTATATCAGTTATTGTATCATAATGTAAAATAAAATGTACTTTTCATGTTAAGTCAAAGTCAAACCTAAACATTAAAAATAAGCTCTTGCAAATGTTCACACATTAAATCTCTATGAAAGGGGAGCAGATGTAGCTCAGTGGTTGAGCACCTGCTTCCCATGTAAGAGGTCCCAGGTTCAATCCTTGGTTCCTTGTGGAAAAAAAAAAGGCTCTGTGATAGAGCCAGATTTGACTTTTTATCATTGTATACCCAGCACCTGGCATGCAAAAGTAGCTCAACATCATCACTGAATGCTGTTTTCAAAGAATAAAATGCTTTAATATCTAAGAAAGTGCCCAAAAGGTATCTTTTTTAAAAAATCATATTTTTTATTAAATTGTCTTTTTTTTTTTTAAGATACATAGATCACAAAAAATGTTACATTAAAAAATATAAGAGGTTCCCCCATACCCCACACCCCCCCCCCCCCGCAACTTCTCCCACATCAATAACCTCTTTCATCATTGTGGCACATTCATTGCATTTGGTGAATACATTTTGGAGCACTGCTGCACTGCATGGATTATAGTTTACATTGTAGTTTACACTCTCCCCCAGTACATTCAGTGGGTTATGGCAGGATATATAATGTCCAGCATCTGTCCTTGCAATATCATTTAGGACAAGTTCATATCTTGATGTTAGGCAAAGCATAATTTGGGATTCGGTACACCTTTGTGGCCTTGGGCAAATCATGATATCTCCAAGCCTCGGATTTCTCATATATAGGTTTGAGGGGTTGGGGGTTGGCATTCCTTAGCTAAAAAGACTTACTAAATTTTGACTCCTAGTGACTGCATGGACTCATTATTCCTCATTATTGGGGTTACTGTTGGAAAACTTTCCACTCTCACTGATCTCCATAAACATGCTAATTGTAACATTTAATCCATAAAGATTTACTGAACCTACTTTGTGTGTAGTGCAGATAAAGGAGGAGATAAACAGAGTGGTGGGTGGACAGTTGACTCTGGAGTCCAACTGACCTGAATTCAAGTCCTGATTCTTGAATAAGGCAAATAGATTGCCTATATAGGAATAAATAGCAAAATAACAAGAAGTCAGGCATTATCAGTAGTTACTGTAGGTGTAAATAGATTAAACTCCTTAGTCAAAAGGCAGAGACTGGCAGAATAGATAATAAAGCATCACTCAACTATATGCTGTTTACAAGAGACTCACTTTATTTTATTTTTATTTTTATTTTTTTAAAGATTTATTTTTTATTTATTTCTCTCCCCTTCCTCCCTGTTGTCTGCTCTCTCTGTCCATTCACTGTGTGTTCTTCTGCATCTGCTTGCAGTATTCAGCGACACTGGGAAACCACGTCTCTTTTTTGGTTGTGTCATCTTGCTGCATCAGCTCTCCATGTGTGTGGCACCACTTCTGGGTGGGCTGTGCTTTTTTCACGTGGGATGGCTCTCCTTGCAGGGAGCACTCCTTGCACGTGGGGCTCCCCTACACCGCTGTGTGGCAGGCTACTCCTTGTGCGCCGCAGCACTGTGCGTGGGCCAGTTTACCACACGGGTCAGGAAGCCCTGGGGATAGAGCCCTGGACCCTCCATATGGTAGATGGACACTCTTATCAGTTGAGCCATGTCCGCTTCCCACAAGAGACTCAAGTCATAAGTAAGTTGAAGGTGAAATGATTGAAAAAGTATTCCATGCAAATAGTAACCAAAAGAGAGCTTTGTGGATAAATTAATTTTAGGTAAAACAGACTTTAAGTGAAAAACTGTTACAAAGGGACAAAGAAGGACATTATACATTGATAAAAGAGTCAATTCATCAAGAAGATATAATAATTATACACAAATATTCAGCAACCAAAGGCACCCCAAAATATATGAAGCAAACATTGACAGCAATGGAGATAGAGGTTCTACATTAATAGAAAAGACTTCAATCCATCATTTTCAAAAATAGCTAAAATATCTAGACATACAATAAGGAAATAGAGGACTTGAAAACAGTATAAACCAACTGGACCTAACAGACATTTAGAAAGCACCAAACAGCGACAGAATACACATCCTTCTCAAGTATGCAGGGATCCTTCTACAGGATAAAACATATGGTTGGTCAGAAAACAAGTCTCAATAAATTTAAAAAGACCAAAATCATACAAAACTTCTTCTCTGACAACAATGAAGTGAAGTTAGAAACCAGTAACAGAGGGAGAAATGGAAAATTTACAAATATGTGGACATTAAACAAGACATGGAAAAAACTAATGGAGCAAAGAAGAAATCACAACAGAAATCTGATAATCCTTAGAGATAAATGAAAAAGAAAACATGACATGTCAAAATTTAGGGGATATAGCAAAGGCAGTGCTTAGTGAGGTATGTATACCTATAAATTAAAAAATAAGGAAGATCTTAAATTAATAACCTAACTTTACATCTTGAAGAACTAGAAAAAGAAGAGCAAACTAAACCAGAAATTTGTAGAAGAAAGAAAATAAGATTAGCATGGAGATAAATGAAATAGAGAATACAAAAGCAAGTGGAGGGAAGCAGATGTAGATCAAGCAATTGGGCACCAGCCTACCACACGAGAGGTCCTAGGTTTGGGTCCCGGTGCCTCCTAAAGAGGATGAGCAGATGCCATGCCAGTCACAATGAGCTAGATGCCGCACCTGACACAACGAGCAAATGCCTAAATGAACAGATGCCACAAGCCAACACACGCTGCAGCTCATAAGGAGCTGATGTGGCTCAGGCCATTGGATACTTGCCTCCCCTTTGGAAAGTCCCATGCTCAGTTCCTGGTGCCTCCTGGAGAAGGTGAGCAAGCAATAAACAGAGAGATGAGAGAATCGTCTGGGGAAGGGGAATAAATAAAAATAACCATTAAATAAACAAGTGGAGTATCAATGAAACCAAAAATTAGTAATTTGAAATGATCCATGAAATTAACAAACGTTTAGGCAGACTGAAAAAGAAAAAGTGAGAGGACTCAAATACCTTAAATCAGACATGAAGGGAGGGGGGAAATCATTACTACTGATCTTACAGAAATAAAAAGGAATATAAGAGATATTCTGAACAACTGTTCAGAATAAATTCAATACCTAAAAAATTAGATAACCTAGAAACATGAAATTACCTAAAATGACTGAAGAAGAAATAGAAGAATTCAACACATCAATTAATAAAGTGACTGAAACAGTGATCAAAGTCTTCACAACAAAGAAATGTCCAAGGTGGCTTCACTGGTAAATTTCACCAAATATCCAAAGAAGAATTAACATGAATTCTGCTTAAACTCTTCCAAAAAACTGAAAAGGAGAGAACATTTTGTAATCATTCTATGAGGCCAGCATCATCCTAATACGAAAACAAGAATGTCAAAAGAAAAGAAAATTTCATTCCTTATGAATAGAGATGCAAAAATCCCCAACAAAATATTAGCCAACTGAATCCAAAAGTATATTAAAAGCATTATACCCCACAACCAAGTGGAATTTATCCCAGGAATGCCTGAGTAGTTCACCATAACAAAATTAATCAATGTAATAAAAACACATTAATACAATGAAGGGGGAAAAAACACATGATCGTCCTAATTGATGCAGAAAAGGAATCTGAAAACAATCCAGCCCCCTTTCTTAACAACAACACTTGGAAAACTAGGAATACCAGGTAATTTCTCAACATGATAAAAGGCATGTATCAAAAACACACAACTAAAATCCTACTGAACAGTGAAAGACTGAAAACTTTCCCCTAAGATCAGAAACAAGATAAGAATGCCTGCTTTCATCATTACTATCATCATTGTAATAGAAGTTCTGGTCAGAGCAATTAGGTGAGAAAAAGAAACAAGGCTTTCAAATTGGAAAGAAAAATTAAAACTATCTCTATTTGCAAATGACATGATCCTATATAGATAGACATTCTCGAAAAATCTATGAGAAAGCTACTAGAGCGAATGAATTCAGTCAAGTGGCTGGGGTATACAGGATCAAAACATAAAAAGCAATGTTTTTCTATGCACCAGCAATGAACAATTCTAAAAGGAAACCAAGAAAACCATTCCATGTACAATAGCAACCAAAGAGTAAAATATGTAGAATAAATTTAACCAAGGAGGCGTACACAGAAAACTACCACACATGGCTGAAAGAAACTAAAAAGCAAAATAAATAGGAAAAAAACCCAAAAACAAAAACATGTGTTCATGGATTGGATGACTTAATATTGCTACGATTTACATATTCATTGCAATCCCAATCAAAATTCCAGCAGCTTTCCTTTTCTTACTTTCAGAACACAATTAAACCAGAGTGAACCTCTGGGTCTCCATGCAGACTTAAAGTCTATCACCTATGTCACTAGGAAGTGGAACTTTATTTTTATTTAACCATTTTATAGCCCTAACTACGTGCTAAGTTCTCTTTTAACAGCTTTTCATTAAAAACCAATCCATTACAACCCATGACTTTATTATCACCGTTCTGCTTATGAAGAAATGGACACACACAGACTTACCTACTAAAAAGTGGCAAAACTGGGATTCAAACCCAGTCCAGCTCTTCGCAATTATGCCATGCTGCCTGTCCTCAGGTGGATTTGTTATCATTCCTTCAGAGACTTAAAACAGGCCTGATGTTTACAGTCCTTTCATTTTTATAGGTTTAGCTTTTGCTGAGATATTCATTGCACTCATCATCCAAACAAGGGAAATGCAAGGCTGCCTTGTTGTATGAAAGATTAGAAACTAAAGGACCAGGGGGAAATGGTTAAATAACTCTGTGTATACTTATCATGGAATACTGTGTAGCTATTTAAAAAACAAAGGTACTTTCATAAGTAAAGTTGCTAAGTGACCTCTAGAAGCTAATACTAGAACTTTAAAAATACAGTGTGGAACATTGAATTGTATGGTAAGTTTTAGTTGTGGTTTTTAAAAAAGGGAAATGTGAAGAATATGTTTATGAGTGCATATAATATCTCTGGAAGTATATGCAAGAAACTAGTAAAGACTGCTGCATTGGAGAGGGGAACACAGAGTCTGGAAAACAGGGTTGGGAGGGACTTTTGCACTGATTGGCTTTTACCATTTGCATATATTATTCAAAAGAATTTTTCAATGTCATAGGTATTTCCCATGAAAAGTCGTTGCTGCATCACTACAGAGTATTTTAATAGGCGTCTTCAGTTTCCCATACTGGAGAATTCAGCTCCTGGAGTTTACTAGCTCCAGGCAATTGGCTTCTGGCTTGCAGAGGCAGGCTCACCTTCCAGACAGGGCAGAGCCTCTCCACCTGACACACACACTCACCAGGCGGGAGCAGCCTGGGGGTTAAAAGTGGATATGAATCCTCCACTTTCACGGTTCCTGAGTCACAGAGGCTGTTTGGTTCTCCTAAGAAATGAAGTGTGAATTCCTTTCATTTGCTTCACCAGGCCCTAGGCCTGTTTCAATAGATTCTGCCCTAATGCAGATCACAATGAGAAGCTGACTGGGCCTGGGCGCTAGGATGAGAGCAGGAAGGGTATCTCAGGAGCAGCCTCTCATCCCTTCTTGACTGGATATTCCCACATTCCACTGCCCTAAAAAGCTCCTTAAAGTATGGGCAGATGGTCTTTTCTCTGAACTAAAGAAAATGTGTTCTTACTGTTCTGAATGAGCCAAAGGACAATCAGAACACCTGGGATATGACACCATCAGTTTTTAAAGGCTACATAGGGCTGAGTTCCATAAATGCAGGACTGAGGACCTGGCCCAGCTCCACCCACTGACTCAGCCAGGAGCAGGCCAGGCCCCAGGGATGTGTGGGCTGGAAGGACTGACAGTAAGCTTCTCTGGATAGAAAGAACTCAGGATCTAGAGACCTGAAGCTGTGGACATTAATAAGCCTTTCCATTTGCCTTATGATGTCATTTGTTAATACATGGCAACATTCATTATTAGCATTGTTTGTAAAAGATATAAGAGTCACCTTTAGTACTGACCAGCTTACACAAGGATTTAAAGTGGTTAGGGCATCCATCTACCACATGGGAGGTCCGTGGTTCAAACCCCGGGCCTCCTTGACCCGTGTGGAGCTGGCCTATGCGCAGTGCTGATGCACGCAAGGAGTGCCGTGCCATGCAGGGGTGTCCCCCGCGTAGGGGAGCCCCACGCGCAAGGAGTGCACCCGTAAGGAGAGCCGCCCAGCGGGAAAGAAAGTGCAGCCTGCCCAGGAATGGCAACACACACACGGGGAGCTGACACAACAAGATGATGCAACAAAAAGAAACACAGATTCCCATGCCCCTGACAACACAAGTGGACAGAGAAGATGCAGCAAATAGACACAGAGAACAGACAACCAGGGTGGGGGTAGGGAAGGGGAGAGAAATAAATAAATAAATAAATCTTAAAAAAAAAAAAGATAAGATAAATGCTTTCCTCTCCAACTAGTGTGAAAATGTTCCTTGTCAGACATTTACAGTTTGAGTTTCTAACCACTAGGGGATGACCTAACTCCACTAATACCAATGATTTTCCAAACCACACCTTTTGCCAATCCTGTTTCTTTGATGACTGAATTTCATCATTCACAAACTCTAATGCCCAGACCCATTATTCCCAACACTGAAGGGCCTTGATGTTAGAAGAGAGGGAAATATCACCCTTCAGTTCAAAGACAAGGGGCAAAAGTGGAACAAGAAATAACAGAAACCAGAGAGACTATGAAAACCAGGACATCAAAAGTCCTAGACAAGTGTATCAGAGTCACCTGGGGAGCTCACCTGTCTAGTCCCCACCCCAAGTCCTCCTGAATCAGAATTCCCTGGGGTAGGGTATGTTTAAAACCTCCCATGTGGAGGTCCGCGGTTCAAACCCCGGGCCTCCTTGACCCGTGTGGAGCTAGCCCATGCGCAGTGCTGATGCGCACAAGGATGCCCTGCCACACAGGGGTGTCCCCCGCGTAGGGGAGCCCCACGCGCAAGGAGTGCGCCCCCTAAGGAGAACTGCCCAGCGCGAAAGAAAGTGCAGCCTGCCCAGGAATGGCACCGCCCACACTTCCCGTGCCGCTGACGACAACAGAAGCGGACAAAGAAACAAGCCGCAGCAAATAGACACCGAGAACAGACAACTGGGGGAGAGGAGGGGAATTAAATAAAATAAATAAATCTTAAAAAAAAAAAAAACCTCCCGTGTGGGAGGGCGGCACTCAACAACTTGAGCCACATCTGCTTCTTGCTCATTTGTTTGTGCTCATTTTCTGCTGGTTGTTTTTACTGGTTGTCTGCTGGTTGTAGTTGTTTTTTGTTTTGTCCTTGATATGTACTCATTGTCTGCTTGTGTTTTGTTGTTGTTGTTGTTGTTTGTTTCCTTTAGGAGGCACTGGGAACCAAACCTTGGACCTCCCATGTGGGAAGTGGGCATTCAACTGCTTGAGCCACATCAGCTCCGTCCAAGGTTGAATCTTAGGTGCAGTAAGGTCAGAACCTTGTGCTAGCCTAACACTCATGCTACAGAGGAGGAAAATGAGGCTCACAGAGGGCAATCACCTATCCAACTTACTATCAGGGTAGTCCCGGGTCTCTTGAGTTTCCATCCAGGGCTCTACTGAGAGGAGATGACCCTTTCTAGGGCACCAGGTATGACATATGTTATCACCACTTACCATTTAAGACTTGGTTTCTGGCTGTATTGAATGATACAGTTGGTCATTCTACACAGTTCTTTGTCTTGGCTTATTATCTAAATAGATTTTTAAAAACAGCTTATAAAGTAGTATTCTTAATAAAAATAGCAGTTGTGTCATCTATTCATGAGTTTTTAGGATCATTTCTAAGGTTTTCATGATAATAATCATCCTTCCTATACCAACAATCTGATTTTAGATTCTTGGTGGATTGTCAAACTAGCTCTGTCCCTAAGCAGGTCACTGCTGTGTACATGGCTCTGAGGCACACTCTCTTAGTGGCCAGAAAAACTGGAATTCTACATTTTTAAGGAGCAATTTTTCTATTAAATATTCATAATGCATTCTTAATGTTTATATAAATATTCAAAATTTCTTATTCATTAAAATTTTCTTATTTGTTTTTATATTTTTTGATGGAATCACAGTGATCAAAGCCTACCCTGAACTTGCTCCTCTTATGTTTCATTAGTTTCTTCCATCACCCAGCCAAAAAGGAAACAAGAGAAAAAATTGTAAGAAAAAGTTAAAAAGAGAGTATATCCAGCCTATCCATTGACACTTTGTTCTTAAAGGGAATCATAACCTAGTTCTGTTCTCAACCTGCTCAGGTAAGAGGGAAGCAAAAGCCAAGTGGGTTTCTCCTTCATGTTCAATGGTAACTCTAACAACAACAAATACAACAGTGAAAAAGGAAAATAAAGAGAAAAAGGGGAAAAAAAAGAAGAAAGTCTGAATAGACTATTACCTGAGGCAGGATGTTCCACAGGAAGGGCTACTTTCTACAAGCCAGAGGGAGGGAAACCCCAGCAGGAGATTCTCCAGCCTCCTGGGAGACAGCCAGCTCCCACCAGGCCTTCCTCATACCAGAAGGGGAGAACTGCACTCTTTCCTTATAGAGATCTGAATATGCCTTGCAAAACAATATCCCTTTAATTTGTTTCAAAACTAAAAATATTCAAATTTAAATTCGAATTTCAAAATTTTTCTAATAGAAGATTATTCACTTACATAGAAAAAAGTTATTCAAACTATTTAAAATGAATTCTAATTTTTTTTAACTCCCCAAACTAGGGAATCACTAAAACAAATCAGTGACTTTGGGAACATCTTAGAATCATGCATAACTGAGATATCTATGCTATCAATATCAGTGGCCCCAAGGAAGCCTGTTTTAGTTTGGCTCCTACAATGTTCTAGAAATGAGTGAGAGGTGCACTTTTAATTCTGTAAACACAGCACAAACAACACATATATTCCTGGTGGGAGTGTCACCTGGTACAGCCTTTTGGGAGGCCAAGCAGGCTTGTTGACCAAAACATGACATGTACATACACTTTTTTCCAGCAATGCCTCTTTCAAGAGTCAATCTTACAGAAATATTTACATAACTCACAAAGATAGTTGTTCAACATAGCTGTAACAAAATTATGTGTGAGAGTTAAAAGTTGAAAATAATCAAAATGTGCATAAAGAAAGCAATGGTTAAAAATTGTATGGTGAATTGTGGGAATATGGTGACAGACTAATAGGCAGAGCTGAATGCTCTCACAAAAACAATGGAGAAAGAGCCAAAAGCTCTCTGAGAGAACTTCTTTGCAGGTCAGCAGACCAGGACAGTGCTACCTAACTCCCCAGAGGGTGAGGGACAGAGAGACAAAGAAGCCAAAACAACAAACATGAATTACCAAACCGGTGTGGTGGCTGGGAAGGGCTCCCCTCCTCCACCTCCAAGATATTAAACTGGGGTAAAACACCTGGCTCACTGTAGCTGACTGAGAGGGGAAGAGACATCTTCCTCCCTGTGGGCTGATTCAAGAGAAAAGGGAGGGGAGGTCACGGTGCTTTTCAAAGAATTCAGCCAGCAGAGCCTGCTTTGAAGCTCCATTCTGGAGATTCAACTCAGGAACAGCAGAAAGCCTAGACTGAAAACCTCCATGGAAAGGTATGCTGATGAGCTCCATCTGCTGGCCAGTCTGGAAATTGCATGGACAAAAACAGTCTGCACTGTGTATCCAACCCTTGGGAGAAAATCTGCATCCCATTAGTGAGTCCCTGGCCTGATTTGAAAACTTAAGGTGGGCAATTTTAAAGACTGAGAATAAGTTGAACCAAATATCAAAGAAGAGCTGTGGGGAAAAAAAAAATAGGCAAGAGAGTGAAATGGGCCATTAGAATAAATTCATCAACATATTCAGATGTCTAGACATCAGCAAATAATTAAAGCCATACTAGGAAATAGGAAGTAATGGCCCTGCCAAAAGAACAAACCACATATACTGAAGAGATACAGGATTTAAGGCAATTAATCAGTGATAATTACACGACTCTCCTAAGTCACTTCAAAGAATTTTAGAAAACATGACTAAATAAATAAAGGATATCAAGAAGACACTGGGGCAGGCTGTTTTGGGAACCTACAGGGCAGGAGGTGTCGAGGTTGATCTGGAGAGACTGCAGCAGAATTAGTACTTGTTCAAGGTAGAACTGCAGGTTTCTAACACTGAACATGGAAGCTGTGGGAAAGTAAATCCCTTCCCCCTAGGGCTGAGGGCGTAGTGCTCCCAGAGAGCTGTCAATCATGCGGCAGCATTCCCAAACCCTGTGTTCCCCAAACATGTGAACCCCAAGCCTGTGTTCCCTGAACCCTGCAACCCACATTTCACAGACTTACATATCCCAAGTCCACATTCTCCTGGGCCTCTGTTTCCCAAGCCCAATACTCCCAGAAATCAGGAATTGCCCTACCCCTCTGGTCTCGGACTAACTCCAAGAGTGGGAGGGTTTAGGTGGGAGGTGCAGAGGGGCCCAAGGAGTGCAGGTTCAATTTTCTGGTTCCCCCCTTTTATTGAGTTTGGAGGAGCATATCAGCTAACTTGGGGAGAGACTAGGAAGAGATGAGAGGCGAATCTGCTGAGAGAGCCCAATTTACCTAAATGCCCTGGGATAGGAAACTTGGTCTGAGAGAAGGTGGAGTCAGAAAATTAACTAGAGCCCTGTAGCACCCCTAAGGGAGAGTAGGACATGCTTTGTAGGCTTCCAATAGCATATTCAGGGTTCCTGGCAAGGGGTGGGTGTTCTCTCTCAAGAAATTAAGAGACATTATTTTCTGAGGTGAGTTGGTTCACCGGGGACCCATATGAATTTCCTACAGGAGCCCTCATGCAGCCTTCCTGCTGTCCTGGGAGAGAGGGAAGTGAGGAAGGGATAAAGGTGGAAGGTCAGACTCCTAAGCAGTTTATTCAATTGCAAAGAGGATTCCTTGCCCGAGGCCTTATCTGGTCTTTATTGTTGGTTTTGTTTTCTTGTTTTTCTTTCCTCTTTATCCCTCTCATGGCCCCTTTCTTTTCCTTTCTCTTTTTCTTGCTTGCTTTAAAAAAATTTTTTTCTTTTTACTTCTTTTCTTCTTTTTTCTCTTTTTATATTAGGTGCTGCAGGCAACATTTCTTAATTGCTATGCTTCCTCATCCTCAATTTCCTCTTTTCTGTGTGTACTGATTTTGGCTTCCAACGCTATCCCCTTTCCTTTACATCATTCTATCCTCCATCATTTATTGTTTCTCTTACATTCCACCTCTCTTTGTTTAGCCCTTAATATTTCTGACTTTTTATCTCTAATACCTCTAATCTGTTTTCTATTCTTTATTCACTCTTTTAAAGATTTCTTTTTTATTTATTTCTCTCTCCCCCCCCCCCCCAGTTGTCTGCTCTGTGTGTCCATTCACTGTGTGTTCTTCTGTGACCACTTCTATCCTTATCAGCAGCACCAGGAATCTGTGTTTCTTTTTGTTGCATCATCTTGTTATGTCAGCTCTCCGTGTGTGCTGCACCATTCCTGGGCAGGCTGCACTTTCTTTCATGCTGGGCAGCTCTCCTTACGGGGCGCACTCCTTGCGCATGGGGCTCCCCTATGTGGGGGACACCCGTGCGTGGCACGGCACTCCTTGTGTGCATCAGCACTGCACATGGGCCAGCTCCAAATGGGTCAAGGAGGCCTGGGTTTTGAACCATGGACCTCCCTTTTATTCACTCTTTATATTACTGTCCTTTCTTTTCTCTTTCCCTCTCTTCTGACCACACTGCCTTTTAATTCATACTATATTCCTCCCCATATTCAGTTTACCATCTCATTATAGGTACTCCATTTTTTATGGTTATAACTCTACACAGCTTACGTGAGTTCAATATCCATTCTCTTAGATCTCACATGGTTCTTCTGCTAACATTCACTATCAATACTGCTATTATATTTTATTTTCATACTCCTTTTGCTTTCTCTGGCCCTAATATTTTCCTTCAAGGGAACTTAGCCAACAACAAGGAATAGAATAAGAAGAACAAAGTGACAAAGAGAAGACTTAACAGGCACACAAAAACAACAACTAATCAAACCCTGAGACAAAGAAGCTAATCAACTGAATAAACCCAAAAAGATAAAATGATGACCAGACAGCAACAAAAATCTACAGGCCATACCAATAAACAGGAAAACATGGCCCAATGCAATGAACAAACTAAAAACTAGAAAGAGAAGTGGAACACCAAACAAATAATTAAAGCTCTCAAAACATGTGTTATGGACCAAAACAATGAAGTGAAGGAAGAGATTAAGCATATTAAGAAAACACTTGGAGAGCATAGAGAAGAAATTGTGATCATGCACATAAAGATAACAGATATGATGGGGATCAACAGCACAATCCAAGAAATCAAAAATACACTCTCAGCAAATAGATTTGAAGAGGCAGAGGTAAGAATTAGTGAGGTGAAAGATAGTACATCTGAAATCAAACAGATAGATTTTTGTCCATTTGTATTTCCCCTTTGGAAAAAATGTCTAGTCAAATCTTTTGCTATTTTTATATTAGGTTGCTTGTCTATCTGCAATTGAGTTATGTGATCTCTTTATATAAGATGGAAATAAGACCCTTGTTGGATATGTGGTTACCAAAATTTTCTCCCATTGAGTTAGCTGCATTTACACTTTAATAAAATTGTTTGAAACTCAAAAAAACAAACAAAAAAAAAAAACAGATTGTAGAATTGATCTATAAAAAGATAGAAAAATCCAGCAGGGACTTAGGGACCTGAATGACAACACAAAATGTACAAACATATGCATCATAGGCATCCCAGAAGGAGAAGAGAAGGGAAAGGGGTGTTGGAGGAAATAATGTCTGAAAACTTCCCAAACCTACTGAGGGAGATGGATGTACATGTCCAGGAAGCATGACACACCCCAAACAGCATAAATCCCAACAGGACTACCCTGTAGTCTTTGACAAGACATATACTTGTCAAATTATCCAATGCTCAAGACAAAGAGAAAATACTGAAGACAGCAAGAGATAACTTAGAAGGTATATAAGGGAGCTCAATAAGACTAAGTGCTGATTTCTCATCTGAAACTATGGAGGGAAGAAGACAATGGTATGACATAGTCAAGGTACTAAAAGAAAAGAATTTCCAACCAAGAATACTCTATCCTGCAAAGCTAGCATTAAAAAATGATGGAGAGTTCAAAATATTCAGAGACAAACAAAAACTAAGAAAGTATGCCAACAAGAGCTGGTTCTTTGAGAAGATCAATAAAACTGACAAGCCCTTAGCTAGACTAACAAAGAAAAAAAGAGATAAGATGCAAATACAGAAAATAAGAACTGAGAAAGGGGATATCACCACTGACCCCACTGAAATAAAGACTATCATAAGAGGATACTTTGAAAAACTATATTCCAACAAGACAGATAATTTTAGAGGAAATGAACAAATTCCTAGAAACACATAAGCCGCCTACATTGATGAAAGAAGAAATCAATGACCTCAACAAACCAATCACAAGTAAAGAGATAAAAACCTCCCAACTAAGAAGAGCTCTGGGCCAGATGGCTTCACAGGTGAATTCTACCAAACATTCTGGAAAGAACTAACACCAATCTTGCTTAAACTCTTCCAAAAAATCAAAATAGAAGGAACGTTGCATAACTCATTTTATGATGCCAACATTACCCTAATACCAAAGCCAAACAAAGACACCACAAGAAAGGAAAATTACAGACTAATCTGTCTAATGAATCTAGATGCAAAAATCCTCAACAAAATACTTGTGAATTGAATTCAACAACACATTAAACAAATTACACAACACGACCAAGTGGGTTTCATTCCTGGTATGCAAGGATGGTTCAACATAAGACAATTAATTAATGTAATACACCACATAAACAGATTGAAGGAAAAAAATAACATGATCATATCTATAGATGCAGAAAAAGCATTTGCCAAAATACAGCATCCTTTTTTGATAAAAACACTGCAAAAGAAAGGAATAGAAGGAAATTTTCTGAACATAATAAAGGATGTATATGAAAAACCCACAGCTAACATCATTTACAATGGTGAAATCCTAAAAACTTTCCACTAAGATCAGGAACAAGACAAGGATGCCCACTATCACCCCTTCTATTTAACATTGTGTTAAAAGTACTTGTTTGAGCACTGTGGCAAGACCCAGATGTAACAGGGATCCAAATAGGAAAGGAAGAAGTCAAAATTTCATTATTTGCAGGTGACATGATCCAACACATAGAAGGCCCTGAGAAGTCTACAAAAAAGCTTCTAGAACTTATAAATGAGTTTGGTAAAGTCACAAGGTATAAGATCAATGCACAAAAATCAGTAGCATTTCTGTACACTGATGATGAGCAATCTGAGGAGGAAATCAAGAAACAAATACCATTTACAAGAGTAAATTAAAAAATCAAATACCTAGGAATAAATTTAACTAAAGATGTAAAAGACTTATACACAGAAAACTACACAACACTGTTCAAGGAAATCAAAGAAGACCTAAATAAATGGAAGAATATTCCCTGTTCATGGATAGGAAGACTAAATATTATTAAGATGTCTATCCTACCAAAACTGATCTATAGATTCAATGCAATTCCAAAAAAATCAACACAGCAATTTTTAATGGAAAGAGACCCTGAATAGCCAAAGAAATATTGAAAAAGAAAAATGAAACTGGAGGAATCACACTACCAGACTTCAAAACATACTACAAAGCAACAGTAGTGAAAATGGCATGGTATTGACACAAGGATAGACACACTGACCAATGGGACTGAATTGAGAGTTCTGATATAGTCTTCATATATACACTCATCTGATATTTGACAAGGCCACCAAGCCCACTCAACTGGGAGAGAATGGCCTCATCAACAAATGGTGCCTAGAGAATTGGATATCCATATGCAAAAGAAGGAAAGAGGATTACCATCTCACACCTTATACAAAAGTGAACTCAAGATGGATCAAAGACCTAAATGTAAGAGCCGAGACCATAAAGACCTTGGAAAACAATGTAGGAAGCATCTACAGGACCTTGTAATAGGAAATGGCTTCATGAACTTCACACCCAAAGCACGAGCAGCAAAAGAACACATAGATAAATGGGACTTCCTCGAAATAAAACCTTTTGTACCTCAAAGAAATTTGTCCAGGAAGTGAAAAGAGAGCCTACACAATGGGAAAAAAATATTTGTTAACCATATATCTGATAAGAGACTTATATCCTGCATATATAAAGAACTCCTATATCTCAAAAATAAAAAGACAACCCATTTAAAAAATGGGTAAAAGACCTGAACAGATGCTTTTCCAAAGAAGAAATACAAATGGCTAAAAAGCACAGGAAAAAAATGCCCAAAATCACTAGCTATTAGGGAAATGCAAATCAAAACTACAATAAGATACCATCTTACTCCCATAAGACTGGCAGCTATCAAAAAAACAGAAGACTACAAGTGCTGGAGAGGATGTGGAGGAATGGGAACACTCATCCACTGCTGGTGGGAATGCAGAAGAAACTGTCCTCCAGTGCTTCTGGAGGACAGTTTGGTGGTTTCTCAAAAAGTTGCCTATAGATTTGCCGTATGAATGACCCAGCAATTCCACTGCTGGGTATATATCCAGAAGAACTGAAAATAAGGACACAAACCGTTATATGCACACCAATGTTCATAGCAGCATTATTCACTATTGCCAAAAATTGGAATCAACTCAAATGCCCATTGACAGATGAATGGATAAATAAAATGTGGAATATACATGCAATGGAATACTACTCAGTTATAAGAAGGAATACAGTACAAGTATATGTGATAACATGGATGAATCTTGAGGACCTTACGTTGAGTGAAGCAAGCCAGGCATTGAAAGACAAAAACTACATGACCTCTTTGATATGAAACAAGCAAACCAATCTGTCTCATAGAGCTGTAGACTAAAAGATAGGCTTAAAGGAATTTGAGGGGGAGAGAAAGGTTGCGAGCTGATGCCTACATGGGTGAATTCTATGATAAGCTGGAGGTAAGTATTTGTACAGGGAAAGGATAAGATGGGAGCATAGGGATACCTTTGGGTGGGGTTTTGTGGGCTTAAGGTGGGCTAGGGTTGGGAAGATGGGTCAAATGGCCCAAGGAATTGGGGGGAGGACTGGGGGGAACAGTTGAATATGGGAGAATGCCAGGTATATGTTTGAAGCTATAATGTTGAGAAAACTCTTTAGAAAATAATAAGGAAGGATTAAGGTGCTTAAGGTGCTTGGGGGAGGGCATCTGGTACGGGGCAAGCTTCTAGGGAGTGTGTGAGTGCTCATTCCTTCATAGTGTATTATATCATTGGGTGGAAACCCATACAATGAGTGTGAAGGTGTACCCACATCCTCGGGAGACCTGATGTTCCCATATAGAGGGAATTATGTTTCTTGAGAGAATTGGTGGCTCCCCATTAGTTAGGAGGTCTAGTATGTCCAGCCTTCAGCATTGTTGCAGTATCTGTAAATCTGGTCCCTCAAGTAGTGAAGACTGATTGTCACTGTGGGCCCTGAAGGGTGGGGGGGAGTGGTATAGTATAGATGGAAGCAGGCAACCAGGGGCAATGGAAGTGCTCCACAAGATCATGCAATGGTGGATATAGGGCATGTTAACTTACACCAAAAGTGCATAAAAGTCTATAAGCTAAAATGTAAACCATAATGTAAAACTTAAGGAAGGTAAAAATTTAGAAATTTGTACAGCTAAAATATAAACCATAATGTAAACCAAAATGGAACCATGTTTGATAGCTATGTTACAAAATCTGTACATTAGCTGCAGCAAATATAACATGAACATGTAAAAAGATCATTGCTGAGGAAAGGGGAAAAGTTTGATGTTGGATATATGGGAGTCCCCTTTATTGTGTATGTGAATTACTGTGATCTAAAACTTTTTTGAATACAAAATTAAAAATTAGAGAGAGAGAAAAAAAAGGATGTAGACACTGAGGAAGAAATGAAAGAAAGCGCCTTGCCACTGTATGTACAGGGCAACACCTATTACAGTGATGAAAGGCAAAATGTTTAAAACAAAGCTTTATATTATTTTTCATTTATTAATACACCAATTTATTTTTACTTTATTTTACTATTTCTAAATTATTATGTATTCTATTTCTAAACTTTAAACCCATCACTATATTTTAATTTCCTTTTGATTGAATTTGGCAATATATTAGGCTTCATTTTGAAGAAGTTTTGGACCACAGAGAGGTTCAACTATGGCAGGGGAGGAACACTGGTGTAGGGTGTTATTGATGGGGGAGCACATGACTGGGGGGGGGTTCCCCAGGGCATGTATATAGGGGACATAAAAATGTTCTGATATATGTTGGGTATTTTTATAGTAGTTACAGTTACAAATGTCAACTGAGGGAGTGCTGAGTTCTTACCCAGGGGAGCTCTGTCACATTCCCCAATGGAACAACAATAATCCCCCAAGTGCAATGGCAAAGACCAATAAAGAAGGATAGTCCAACAATGAGCCCTTGATACTGATGACTATGCTTATGAGCCTGCATGCCTGAAATATGAACTAGGCCTAGAGCTGCAGGGTGCCTAAGAGTTACCTCCTGAGAACCTCTGTATTGCTCAAATGTGGCCACTTTCTAAGCCAAACTCAGCATGTAAATTCATTACCTTCCCCCCAGCATGGGACATGACTCCTTGGGATGAGCCTCCCTGGCACCGAGGGACTGCTACCAATCACTAACTGGTGATGCAACTAGAAAGAGACCTTGAATAAAAGGGTCAACTCAGACCAGTAGAATATCTGTCTTGATGTTGGATCAAGTGTTAAAAACTGTTTTTTGACTTTGAATAAAAGGGGGAAATGGCAGAGACAAATGAGTTTATATGGCTAAGAGTCTTCCAAAAAGAGTTGGGAGGGCATCAGAGGGGTCACGCTTATGCACACCTCAGCAGGACTCCAGAGAGAGCCAAAGTAGATACAACCCTAGGAGCTGGTTCTTCTGAAGGCTACAGAGATCCACAGGGTGTATGGTCATGACAGATGGATTTGGAGTTCCGTGCCAAGTCAGAAGGCCCTACTTTGGAATTTGAGCTCCTGAATGTGATGGAGCTGGACTCAGATGTGACCTTCCTACACATGCCTCTTCTGTCACTTTTACTGAACCTGTGGTTGGTGCTAGGGATGGTGCATAATCAGGGGACTTGGATCTCTGGACTGCCCATGTGCCAGCTGGGCCCTGAGCCTCAGCAGAGTTGTAACTCCTACTCTCTGGTTCACTGGACTTACCCAGGTCAGCTAACAGAGAGGTGAAAATGGTCAACAACCACTCCAGGGAATCAAGAGTGCCAACAACTGCAAGCAGAGTAATTGCATCCATCATCCATGTGGAGTCTAAGCCCCTTCTTGATCTAGAGGTGGAGTACATATCACTGTCCCAGGGCCCACTGTTGGGACAATAAAATATGGATTAGAGTGGATTTACTGATATTCTACTATAAATCTATTGTGACTAGTAATAGAAGTAATAGTAATAGTAAATCAATAAAAATTAGAATTATGCTATACTTAATTTCTATTATATTTGAATTATTCTTAACATTTATAAATGCTTTTTGCTATGCTATCTATTTTTCAAAATTGATTATAATAAATCTAATCTGGCCTTGAACTCTCTTTGAAAATTTGTAATTTCTTTCAAACTATTTTTTTTTTTTTACAATTTTACAATAAAGGACTTTTTAAGAGTTGGGAAAAAAAGCCATGGATTATACACTTTGGATAGATCATATGGTATGTGAATATCTCTCAACAAAACTGCTTAATAAACAAATAAATAATTGTGTAAGAATAGCCAGAAATAGCAGCATTGTATAGCAGGGGAAAGAGAGATTAACAGGTAAAGAATTTCTTTGTTTCTTTCTCTGTTTTTTATTATTATTGAAAAAATGAAAATGTTTTAATAATGATTGACATGATGAACGCATGACTATGTGATTATACCAGATAGCACTGATATTATACTTTGGATAAATTGTATGGTTTATTAATATGTATCAATAAAATTGATTTAAGAAAAAATACTTATGTAAGTATCCATAAAATGGAATACCATGCAGATGCTTAAAAATAAAAGGTAGACTTATAAACAGCAACATGGAAAGATGACCATATTGGTATTCTGGTACCACAACAGTTGTTGAGCACTAATTAAAGCAGTGGTTCTCAACTGTCCCAGTAGGCATTTGGTTATATGGAAACATTTTGGGTTGTCACAACTGGGGGACTTCTACTGGCCTCTAGTAGCTGAAGGCCAGGGATCTGCTAAACAACAGACAGTGCAGGGAAACGGACTTGGCCCAGTGGTTAGGGCGTCTGTCTACCACAAGGGAGGTCCGCGGTTAAAACCCCTGGCCTCCTTGACCTGTGTGGAGCTGGCCCATGTGCAGTGCTGATGCGCGCAAGGAGTTCCCTGCCACACAGGGGTGTCCCCCACGTAGGGGAGCCCCACGAGCAAGGAGTGCACCCATAAGGAGAGCCGCCCAGCGCGAAAGAAAGTGCAGCCTGCCCAGGAATGGCGCCACCCACACTTCCCGTGCCGCTGACGACAACAGAAGCGGACAAAGAAACAAGACGTGCAAATAGACACAGAGAACAGACAATCGGGGGAGGGGGGAAATTAAATAAATAAATAAATCTTAAAAAAAAAAAACCAGACAGTGCAGGACAGTCCCCCACAACAAAGAATATTCTGGCCACAAATGCAAATAATTTTGACATTGAAAACTCTTTTTTTTTGGTTTAATTTATTTAGTTATTTCCCCCCCCACCTCAGGGAGGTGCCTAATTACTTGAGCCAGCTCTACTCCCTGCTTGTTGTATCTCTTTGTTGCATCACCTTGTTGTGTTATCTTCTTGCATCAGCTTGCTGTACTAACCTGCTGTCTTGCTTTTCTTCTTTAGGAGGCACCAGGAACCAAACACGTGATCTCCCGTATGTAGGCGGGCACCCAACTGCTTGAACCACATCCACTTCCCTGAAACTCTTGATTGAAAGGATAATCATATGTTTGAAAAACAAAAACGTTCAAGGAACACATGTATAATAAAAATGTGCATTTGTAAATGCATCAACAAATATCTAGAAGAACGTATGGTTAAACGTGGCACCTTGAGGAAATTCCAGGACAGATTTTAATGTCTTACTTTATGGCATCATCTTTCATGACTGATATTTTAAAAAAAACAATAAATGAGTCTTTTAAAATAAATATATATATATATATTTAAAAGATTTATTGGTTTATTTATTTCTCTCCCCTCCACTCCCCCCCGCTGCCCCAGTTGTCTGTTCTCTGTGTCTATTTGCTGCGTGTTCTTCTTTGTTTGCTTCTGTTGTTGTCAGTTGGCACGGGAATCTGTGTTTCTTTTTGTTGTCTCATCTTGTGGTGTCAGCTCTCTGTGTGTGCGGCGCCATTCCTGGGCAGGCTGAACTTTCGCACTGGGTGGCTCTCCTTACGGGGTGCACTCCTTGCGCGTGGGGCTCCCCTACGCAGGGACACCCCTGCATGGCAGGGCACTCCTTGCGTGCATCAGCACTGTGCGTGGGCCAGCTCCACACAGGGTTTGAACCGTGGACCTCCCATGTGGTTGACAGATACCCTAACCACTGGGCCAAGTCTGCTTCCCAAAATAAATATATTTTTAATATGAAGGAAAGCAAAATACATTGCAGGTCTTTTATATAATATATATATCTATATATATATAATATATATCTTAATTGGAAAACAAGTCCCTTTTCTGATAGCAGCAGTATAGCTATCTTAGATATACTATGGATTGATTTGGAAGTGGTAAAATTCTTAAAACCCACCTGTAGAAAGAGAAGAATGAAAACTAGAAGAAAAGAAATAAGGATAACAGTCCCACTTGTATCAACAGTTTTAGAAATTAGCCAGACAGGATTTTTATCTGATGAGCCAAAAAGATCCACATAGGCATAAACCTAGTAAGAATAGTATTTACGGGGAACTAGGAAATTTGCTTTGCCAGAATCATGCTGGATAATTGTCCTACAACTTAGCTATTATTATTTTTCATTTTTGTTCATTATTACAATGCAAAGTAGAAAACCAAAAAGCTATTCTCATTGTTGGACAATCTTTGATTTTAAAAAAATAAAACCCTAACATTGAATACATATTAAGTCCTTTCTTCATTAAAATTGTGGCTGTCTAAAATCTCTTCCTAAAGATTTTCATACATATTGAAGTAATTGGAAGATTCTATCATTGTAATAGATATCATATAGTCTCCTTTTTTTAAATGGAGAATGGGGGTAAAGAGCTGTGATGAGACCTGTCAAAGGTGGCTCCAGGAGGCTGAAGGTAGAAGGAGGTCCTAGAGTGATAGAAGAACACCAGCTAGAAGGAATCTTTGCTGCTAGCAGTTTTCTCTCTTTCTTTTTTTTAAAGATTTATTTATTTATTTTCCCCCCTTCCCATCCTCCTGCCCTGCAGTTTTTGCTGTCTGTGTTGTCTTCTCTTCTCATTTTCTCTCCTCTAGGATTCACCAGGATTTGATCCTGGAGACCTCTGATGGGAAGAGAGGTTCCCTGTCAATTGTGCCAATTCAGTTCCTGGTTTCTGCTGTGCTTCACTTTGACTCTCCCCTTGTCTCTCTTTTGATGTGTCATGATCTTGCTGCATCACTCACTTGCATGGGGCACTGGCTCACCACGTGGGCACTTGTGCAGGTACTGGCTTGCCACGTGGGCATGCTTTCTCTTCTTCTTTTTCACCAGGCGACCCCAGGGATCAAACTCAGCTCCCCCCATACGGAAGGCAGAAGCTCTATCACTTTAGCCATATCCACTTCCCTGCAAGCAGTTTTCAAACTCCTCACTTTCAATGTTTCTTACCTTTGTTGTGATCTTGATACACAGAGAAGGTACCATTTCACCTGTTTCTTATTCCCAAGATGTTTTTGACTGAACATATGAAGGAAGTCAGGTTATTAGCGACATCCTCCATAGCTGACTGGACTGTGTGCTTCTTGAGCCAGGGACTTGGTATTTCATCTCTCAGTCACCTCTTCCCTGGCACATACTGGAGGATCAACAGGCATTTGTGAAACAAATGGGCATTAAGTCCCCATTAAAGTCTGCATCCTTCTTGTCATTCCATTAAGATTTTCGGTTCTCTCCATAAACAAAGAAAATGGTGACAAAAAAATGAGCCTTTAAGATGGAGATTGATTTTCAATGTGACAAAAATTCATCAGGATATCAAAGAGGATAGAGCTCCAAAGAAATGCCGCAGAGTTTCCACAAAAGTGTTTGAAGGCAAAGTCCTAGCTCTAATGAAAGGGAGGTAAGAAGGCTGTCTGGGGACACATCCATAGATGCTGAAGAAGAGTGTTTCTGATTTATTTTTAGCTTGGTTAAAGATGTAATAAACTCAACCCTTAGGATCCTTATGCTAAATTGAGTTAAGAAGAAGACTCTCCTTAGAATTATGAAGATTAAGAAGTTGTTTTTGAGAACAGACAACTGGGGCTGGAGGGGGCGGGGGGAAGAGGAGAGAAATAAATAAAATAAATGTTTTAAAAAAAAGAAGTTGTTATAAAGGTTGTTAAGGGGCCTATTAGGTTGAAAATGATTGGAGGGGAAATTTTGGAGTAATATCATTTTCAATAGAAAAGCCTTTTAGTCCTCAAAGAGTCAAGTTTCTAGACTTCACACCATCACAGACGAGCTGCTTCACATGAAGAATGTGGTCTTCACTAAATGTTAACGTTTTCTTCTAAACATGCTGATAGAGTCATCAAAATTCCTAGGAGGTCAATTTGTCATTAAGCCTCCTCTAAACGATTACATGTGAAGTAGGTCAATCTTGCTGTCAATGGACATCTGGAGAGCTGCAACTGTTTAGAAGCCACTGTGGCAGAGAACAAAGCATTCATTCATGATCCTCTCCACTAGGTATTTCCTGAAATGGTATCACTTAACTCTGTATGAATTCTGGGGTCACTGGGCACCTGAGCCTGTTGCCAGGAAGGGATAATTAGGTGCACAAAGGAAACTAAGAAGCAGCAATCATGCCTACGAGGTCAGATGGTGTCTCAGCGACTGTTGCACTAGACTCATGAAGAACAACCTAACGAGGGTATTCACAGCAGCCCTACTGGTGATGGTGAAAGACTGGAAAACATTTATCAGTCCAGCAATGGAGAGATTGGTTAAATACACTTTGGCACATGTAACAAAAGATTGTTACATAGTGGCAAAGCTCTATGAGTTGCTGTCAAAGGATCTACAAGACATACTGAAAGGAAAAGCTAAGCATAGATTAGTATTTTGTATGCTATCACTTGTATAAAAAAGAAGATACACACAACTTACAGTTTAAATATGCACAGACTATCTCCAAAAGCATTTTCAAGAGACTAATATTGCTGCTATATCTGGGGAAAGGACATGGGAAGATGGGAAGAAAACATGCTTTTAACTACATACTTTCTGGGACCATTTGAATTCTTAAGAAATTAATCATTCCTTTGCTCAAAAAATAATTACTGATACATTGAGGCATACAGAGGGTATAAGAACTTGCCCAGAGTAGACAATTCAGGATTTGAACCCAGGGAGACCCCAACATCTGGGCTCCTATTTCTTGGCTTGACTCCTGTGGCCACATTTGCAGCAGTGATGAGTCAAAACTTACCTCAGTGACTCTTCTTTCTCTAGGGTTGGGCTGTGGAAAGGCTGGTCATAAACTTTCCTGTAGATGTTGGGCAGCTCAAGCGTCCTCACAATCTGAATGTTCCACACAGGACCATCCACTTTATCTAACAAGCCACAAGGAAAAGGAGCTACCACAGAAATTACACTCAAATCAGTTTGTTCCCACATCCAAAAGTGTGCCAGGGAAACACTACAGAGGGTACTAAGTGGATTGCCTTCCTTATGGGAGCCAAGGGATCATTAGATCATCCTGTGGAAGGGAATACAACTCCATAAGCATCAAAAGCTTTGCTAGGGAGTAGCTTGGAACCAGGGAAAGCACAATAGTTTATCCATTTCTCTCTTGTTCTGGTGAACAACAGGGTGCACTGTCTTTGAGATTTCCAAAAGAAAAAAGCAAGTTCGAAGGACATCCCTCAGATGATGTGGATTGTCACATTTATGATTAGCTGTTCCGTCGCAAAGGAAATAGACGTGATATTCAGGAAATCTCCCTCCTTTTGAAGGCTATGTGTTCTTTGCTGAATAGTGGATACTTGAAATCTCAAAGTACGTTAACAACCATATATAGTAAATCATTTGTGTTGTTTCCTAATTTATAATCACCTCTCTTCAAGATAAAATTAAGAAAACTGCTTTTCTAAAGAAAGTATGTTATACATTATAATTTGCCCCACTGAATAAAGTTCAATCTTCTTTGATCTTTCTGGAAGTATGGCTTTTAGAACTTATTGGATACACCCAGAGTAACCACTGATTTGGCAGGAATATGTAATGCTTACAATATGCAGCAGCATGAATTTCTAGTTCTTCTCTGTACGTGTAGAACAGCCTCTGATTCAGATAATGTCCCCGATTTCTATCTTTGTTCTCTGCTCAATGATTTCTTGCAGCTTCTGAGGCTGTAAGGTTAAGTTCAGAACTCTTGTTGCAATTGGCCTTAAAGAAAGAGAAATATATGATGCAATCACTCCTCCACATTTGAGAGGCAGATTTATGATACCACTTCTTTATTCTCCTTCTGATTAGCTGTTCTGAGGCAGGAGGGAAAGGGAAGACTTGGGTCACATCTGAAGACCCAGCAGAAAACATACCTGGTAGACAACATGGCTCTGAGACCCCACCCAGAAACCTCCTGAGGGGAAGGCTGCCAGAAAGATCTGTGAGACCCTGGCCATGAGATTTCATCTGAACTCTCCGGGGTCAGGGGGAAGCCCTGGACACCTTAAAGAAAAAAAAAGGGCCTGACCATTGGCCTCCCAAGAGCTAACAGGCAGGGCAACCGATCACAAGAGCACACAGAGTTATGTATTTACCAATATTATGAAGGGGGAGGAGAAAAGACTTTAAAATGACCTGGGCCCAGGTGTGCAGCTCATCCTGCAGCACGCACACATCCATGTCTAGAATTGTGTACTCTTTTCTTGTTTCTTAGTAAACTTTTTACTCCCTTACCTACCAGAGGGTATATCCTTAAATTATTTTGCAATAAAAGTCAAGAACCTAGAAACCCAGCACCTACAGTCTTCTGCTAACAATCCTCCCACAGGAAATCCACTTGACCTTTTGAAATCTTCTACTGCATAAAAAGTATAACACTCAAAAAGAGAGTGCAAGAAATGGAGTATAGAATGAAGCTTGCCAACTGAAACAGACTGAGTTCTGATGAAACTTCCAACACCTTCTTTCCTATCCCTCAATCACTAGTACATTCCAAGGGTTTTACACATCCTGAGTTATATTCTGTATCATAAATTCACTTGGTTTAGTGTCCAATATATAATTTGGAAATTTTGTTGCTAGAATTTATTTAGAATTCAACATGACCTATTTTACAGATGAGGAAACTAAGCCTCAGGGAGGTCAAGCAATTTGTCCAAGGTACAACAGCTAGTTAATGGCAAAGTTGGAGTCTAAATCCAGCCAGTTTGACTCCAGAGGCTTCATGCTTATCCTGTATTCCCTGCTACCTCCCCCCTGAAAATACTCATATTTTCCGTAATGATAACTGTTGTGTGTAAATGATTTTGTGTCCTGTTTTCTGCCAAGCATACTTTCAAATATATCCATGGAATGTGTAAAACAGCATTTCAAGTAACAAAGTAGCATTCTGTTGTGGTAATATGCCACAGTTTATTTAGCTAGTCATCCCTTTAAAAAAAAGGGTTTTGTTTTGATTTTGGTTTTGGTGTTTACCACTAGCACTGTATGGGGCAGTACAGCTTAGTGATCAAAACTTGGATTCTAGAGTCAGACAGACCTGACTCAAATCTCAGTTTCAACTCTTACTAGTTGTGTGACCACAGCAAGTTGCTTACCTTCACTGTGCCTCAGTTTTCTTTTTCACTTAAGTCTCTCTTTCCTCACTTAGGACATGGGGATAATAGCAGAGTCTACCTCACACAGTTATTGTGTATGATCTCATTCAAATTTACACCACGAGCTTAGCATAAAGCCAGGTCCACAGTAAATTCTTAATAAATGTCAGCTATCCATGATAAAGATAAGGAATAGCTAAGCCTTCTAGATAAATTATTTTGGGGGAGGGCTTTCATTGGGGATTACTGGATGAACAAGTACAAATGGGTGATAGTTCATTACATGTTGTCAGAATTTCTGCCAGAAAAAAATAGTCAAACATTTTCTTTTCACGTGATGCCACCATGAACGGCACAAGCATGTTCAGGGCTCCTCTCCGGCTGCAGTCATTTGGATTTTTAATGATTTAACAGATACGTAATGATTTCATAAGGGTTTATTCTACATTTAAATTGTGACAGAGGTTATAGGTTTTTCTATCAGATTATCTATACTGTGTTTATTTATATGTAAGTTGTTCATCTCTTTTGAACACTTTATAATACTTTTTACAAATATTAGGGAAACTTTATTAGTTATGTCTAGTACATATATTCTCCCTGCTCCATTACTTTCTTTTGTATGTTTACTTGATTTCATCTTATTCCACAAAAGTTTGAAAAAGCCTTTTAGGTCATCCATCTTGTCACTGATGGTAGTTTTCAGCACTTCAATAGCCAGGGACTGTTAAGAGTATAACATACTGAACGCCATATTTATGGTGGTAAATACACAACCCTGTCTTCTTTAGGTTATTTTATGTATGCTGCAAGATAATGATCAATGCTAAATCTTTTTAAAAATAGTGTTTTATCTAAACCAATAGTATTGGTTAAATACTGATTTAATTCCTAGCATAACCTTATGCCTGGTTTTCATATATGAGAGTTTCTCTGTTGGAATTTCCCTTTTGATCTATTAATCACATGTTCTCTTTTCTAACCTAATATTTTGAAAACATGGCTTTGTAATGTATAGAGGCACTAATTTTCTTTTAACATATCTACTATACCAAGAGAAATACCACTTAGGGAGCACTGTCACAGTGCATCCAGTACCCATACAACCAGCATAGAAGCTATCCAACTGACTGTTTCTTCAGCAGGCCTGAAGTCTTACTTTTTAAAAGGCTCTTCCACCTGTTTCTGTCCCCAAATCCATTTCTACTTATGCCAGATTTTAAAGGTATTTCTAAATTTCAATTCCATTGCCATTATTCAGAAATTATAGATGATAAATGCTTCATATAGCACCACTGAAACTGCAGAATGATTTCTGGTCTGAGAAAAAGAAGATGAGTTTCATTTAAAGGGTGAGTCAAATTGCTAAAAGTAGATCTAAAAATGTATAATTTAACGAATATAACAAAATGGCTGGAATCTCACAGAATTTCATCCTAAGCAGCCTATTCCACCTTAAATGATAAGCCCCTCTAAAATTATAGTAAAAATCAACCTGTTCTTTTTTAACTTTGCACTTAAAACTGCATTCAAATGGTATATCCAACTGACATTTATAGGAGTCAATATTATATTTTTATACTTTTATAGGAACATGATTTCAATTTAGACTAAATTTTGTTTTAAAAAACTAGTCTTCATTGGGCATTTTCCAGTGGAAAGATTTTGGACTGAAGGCAACAAAAATTTAAAGGAGAGAATGGGAGTAGTTTGGGGACAATTTAAAACATAACTTCATATATCATGATCAGAAGAATTTTTAGTCTTTTTCCTTGCTTTTCTCCTTTTCTCCTTTCCTTATATTTCAAAGCCTTTTCCAGTTAAGGCTACCCACTGTGATTGATCATTTATTGACCAGTTGACTGATACTTTAAAATTTTAAAAATCTCACTCTTAGTACTAATGGGCATTTTGTTAAACAAATTACCAAGTATAGAAATTACATAATACCCAATGGTGAGGCCATTTCTAAAAAAAAATAGTTTTGACAATTGAATGAATGTCTAAAATAAGAGTCATCAAAATATAATCTATGGATCATATCCAGCCCATAGTATGTTTGTAATAAAAGATTTAATGTAACCTAGTGATACCCATTTGTTTATGTATTGTCCACATTGCTTTTGTGCTACAACTACAAAGAATATAGGCATACCTTGGAGATACTGCAGGTTCAGTTCCAGACCACCATAAATAAGTGAATATCGCCAAAAGCAAGCCACATGAATTTCTTGATTTCCCAGAGCATATAAAAGTAGTATTAACACTATAATGTAGTTTCTTAAGTATGTGTATTAGTCAGGGTTCTCTGGGAAACAGAACTGACGGGATATCGGTAAATATTATGAGATTTTGTAAAAATTGTCACACACATCTGTGGGGATACATGAGTTCACATTCTGTAGGGCAGACTCTAAGCAGGAACTCCAAGGAAGGTTTCTGATGAATTCTCCAGAAGCTGGCTGGGTGAAGTAGAGATGAAAATTCTCTCTCTCTTTTTTTTTTTTAAGATTTATTTATTTATTTATTTTATTTCTCTCCCCTTCCCCCCCAACACCCGGCCCCGGTTCTCTGTTCTCTGTGTCTATTATGCTGCATCTTCTTCTTTGTCCGCTTCTGTTGTTGTCAGCGGCACGGGAATCTGTGTTTCTTCTTGTTGCGTCATCTTGTTGTGTCAGCTCTCTGTGTGGGCGGCACCATTCCTGGGCAGGCTACACTTTCTTTTGTGCTGGGCGGCTCTCCTTATGGGGCACACTCCTTGCACATGGGACTCCCCTATGTGGGGGACACTCCTGCATGGCACGGCACTCCTTGCATGCATCAGTACTGTGCATGGGCTAGCTCCACACGGGTCAAGGAGGCCTGGGGTTTGAATCGCGGACCTCCCATGTGGTTGACGGACGCCCTAACCACTGGGCCAAGTCCACTTCCTGAAAATTCTCTCTTTTGATTGCTGAAATCATCACTTCTTTTAAGACCTTCAACTGATTGGATAAGACATCTCTCATTGCTGAAGGCAATCCCCTCAGTGGATTATAGTTATAACCAGCTATCGATGCAATCAACTTACTAATGACTTAAGTCAATGAAATGTTTTCACAGGAAGTTTAGATCAGTGCTTACTTGATGAAACAACCGGGCACAAGTGCCTGGCCAAGGTGACACATGAACCTCAGCATCACAGTCCACCCCTTGTCAACTTGTCAACCATATACATCATCTTAAATCATACTTAATCTCTACAAAAAAACAATAGCAGACATATTTTTCACCTAACAATACTCGACTTCCCTGCATACAACTGGAAACTCACAGGAATGGATTAGATCTAAAGACACGGTCTTCTGGGATCCACCCAGCTTCAAAATATCACTTTCTACCCTCTGGATCCCTTCCCATATCAGCAATAAAGCTGTTTCACTTTCTTAGCATTCATGTATTCACTGCAATAGCACTTTTAATTTCCTTCAAGACTTTTTCTCTTGCATTCACAATTTGGCTGTTTGACACCTGGGCCTAGCTTTCAGCCTATGTCAGATTTTGGCATGCCTTCCTCACTAAGCTGAATCATTTCTAGCTTTTGATTTTAGAGACTCTTCCTTTCACTTGAACACTTAGAGGTCAATGTAAGGTTATTAAGTGGCCTAATTCTGAAACAGTCGTGTGTCATGGAATAGAGAGGCCCAAGGAAAGGGAGAGAGACAGGGAATGGCCCATTAGTGGAGCAGTTGGAACACACACATTTATTGCATCTTATATGGGCATACTTTGTGGTGCCCTAAAACAATTACAGTAGTAACATAAAAAATCATTGATCATATATCACCATAACAGATCTAATAATAAATGAAACAGTTTGAAATAGTCAGAGAATTACCAAATTTTCACAGGCATAAAGTGAGTACATGCTATCGGAAAAATAGCACCAACAGACTGCTGGACACAGGGTTGTCACAATCCTTCAATTTGTAAAAAAAAGCAACATGTGTAGAGAACAATAAAGCCAAGCACACTAAAACAAGGCATACCTACATATGGCCCTGCAAAATTGAAAGTATTTGCAAACCCCAATCACAAAAAGCAAGAATGTATATTCGGGGAACAGATGTGACTCAAGCAGTTCAGTGCCTGCTTCCCACATGCAAGTTCCCTGGTTCAGTTCCTGGTGCCTTCTAAGAACAAAAACAAACAACCAACAAACAAACAAAAAAACCAATACAGGGGAGCCAATGTGGTTCAGTGGTTGAGCTTCGGCTTCCCATTCACAGGTTTAATTCCAGGCCCCACGCTGCAATTAAGTAAATAAATAAATAAAAGTCTTTTCATTTAAAGAAAAAAAAGAATGTATATTCCAACTCCACCTTCTGATTGGATATTATAACAAAAAATAAACTTGCAAATTATTTTAATACCCTAGACAAATATGAAAATCAATGCCTGTTTATCTTCTAGGTTTATTTCTTGTCTATGAGATAGCTACAGACAAATCTATTGTCCTTTTTAATTTTGCTTTTAGCTACAAAGGTTCCTAGCAAAATCACTGCTACTGATTTAAATGTTCCCTTACTGTATTAGTCAGCCAAAAGGGGTGCTGATGCAAAATACCAGAAATCTGTTAGCTTTTATAAAGGGCATTTATTTGGAGTAAAAACTTTCAGTTACAAGGCCCTAAATAGTTGCACTCTAATGACTAATGGTTGAATCAAAGTCCTACTCTTTTTTTTTTAAAGATTTATTTATTTTATTTATTTCTCTTCCCTTGCCCCCTGCCCCAGTTGTCTGTTCTCTGTGTCTATTTGCTGCATGTTCTTCTTTGTCCTTCTGTTGTTCTCAGCAGCACGGGAATCTGTGTTTCTTTTTGTTGCGTCATCTTGTTGTGTTAGCTCTCTGTGTGTGTGGTGCCATTCTTGGGCAGGCTACACTTTCTTTCGCGCTGGGCGGCTCTCCTTATGGGGCGCACTCCTTGCACATGGGGCTCCCTTACATGGGGACAACGCTGCGTGGCACAGCACTCCTTGCACACATCAGCACTGTGCATGGGCCAGCTCCACATGGGACAAGGAGGCCTGGGGTTCGAACCGCAGACCTCCCATGTGGTAGATGGGCACCCTAACCACTGGGCCAAGTCTGCTTCCCCTAATCTCGATTTAATAATTTAAAAGTGAAATCACTGAATTTAATAAATCAAAGTTTCCCCGAGCTTCAGCAGAGTTGCAACACCTACTCTCCGATTCATTGGACTTACCCAGGTCAGCTGACGGGGAGGGGAGAATGAATCAACCACCACACCAGGGAACGAGAGTGTCTACAACTGCAAGCAGGAAAATCACATCCATCAGCCATGTGGGATCTAAGCTCTCTCTCTGTTTAGAGGTGGAGTGGACATCGCCATCCCAGGGTCCACAGGATGCAGGAATATAATATGGATTGGAGTGGACTTGCTGGTATTCTACTATAGAACTGTTGTGACTCTAGCAATGGGAGAAATTGTATCATTGATGTGGAAATGGTGGCCACGGGAGTTGCTGAGGGCAGGCAAGAGGTGTGATATGGGGCAGTTTCGGGACTTGGAGTTGTCCTGAATGATATCGCAGGGACAGATGCAGGACATTGTATATCCTGCCATAAACCACTGGAAGGACTGGGGGAGAGTATGAACTACAATGTAAACTATGGTCCATGCAGTGTGGCAATGTACCAGGATGTGGTCACCAAATGCAAGTAATATGCCTTACTGATGAAAGGGGATATTGATGTGGGAGGAACATTGGGGTTGGCAGTGGGGAGTGGGGTATATGGGAACCTGTTATGTTTTTTAACGTAATGTTTTGGTGATCTATTTATCCTTTTAAAAAAAGACAATAATAAAAAATTAAAATTAAAAAACAATCAAAGGGGTATCATACCAGGAAGATAGATCAGTTTACAAACATAATCAATATCTATTTTTGGAATTCATAAATAATATCAAACTACTGCACTCCACTCCCTGAATTCCAAAAAAGATATTACAATATTCCAAAAAACATTAGTACAGTAAGATGATAGCGACATTCTCCCTAATGTCATGCATACAGACCCAACCATCTCAGAACAATGAGTTGGCAACCTGGCCTTCCCTAATTTAGGGGACAAGCTCACCCCTCTCAGTCCTATGCAGTATTGCCCTTACTCTCCCCAACCCTTGGAGAATGTGCTGGTGATTTTAAAGCACGGATCACCTTTCCTCCAGTTTCCAATGATAGTTTCATCATTTACTTCTAAGGCCTCATTAAAAAATCTCTTAAGCTTCTGCATTTCTATGAACAATCTCTTCATGGCAATCTAGGCCTTTTCAATCAAGCATCTGACAATTCCTCCAAAAAAATACCCTTTACTCATTTGAAAAACCATTCCAGCATTTTGGTAATTGCAAAATAACCACCCCACTTCTTGGTACCAAATTCTATGTGAGTCAGCCAAAAGGGGTGCAGATGCAGACTATCAAAAATCTGCTGGCTTTTATAAGGAGTATTTATTTGGAGGAAAAAATGGCAGTTACAAAGTCCTAAGGAAGATTCAACCTCAAAGTTAAATAATAAATAAATAATATCAAACTGCCACACTTACCTAGGAAATGGGAATGTATAAATTGTGAGAAACTGATGGTCAAATCCTAAAAGTAAGTACATTAAAAGATTAAGCACATGGGTATTATAAGGGACAATATAGTAAAAGCAGGAAGGTGAGATTATGACAGGCAATGAGAAGAGGAAAAGAAGAAACCACTCTAAGTTTTAGACTTTCTCACAACAAAAAACACAAGGAAATGGATAGTAAATATTACATATTAGCGAAGGAAATATTTATTGAATAACCGCACTGTGTATGGTAGTATACTACACATGATACAGAACAGAGAAAAACAACATTTTTATTTCTATAGCTTTTCTTGAGCCAAAAATTATCGGGAAAAATGCATGATTTGTTTAAGATTATGAACTTAAACAACTGCGAAAAGAATCTAAGAACTAATAAAACATACCCAAATAATTCCAAAGCTGTTTCAGTCATCATCAATGTGTCTGTGTGTCCTATACAATTTAAAAGTTCCTTTTCAGTTTATATTATTTGATGAATAACTTTCAAAAGACTACTATTTTACTTTCACTTTAATCATAGAATTCCTGATACATTTCTTTGAATATAATAAAGATTTCAGAAAATCTTAATCAGGCCAGCATAGAAATTAGTGACAAATATTAAGAGAAGTCTTCAAAATTTCCTTGGGGCAAGTGACTGACTTGACAGAAAGGAGTTCTAAACTGAATGAAAATTAGGCTACAGCAGCTTGACTTATGTAATAACTGACATGGTAAATAAAGGTGAAATTTAGCCCTATGGCTGTCCTGATGAGCTACACTGATTAAAATCCACTGGTTACCTGAAAAGTGAAAAAGCATGGCAAGTAAACTACTTGAGACAGACTCACTATTGCTCAACTTTTTCCAGGAGATGCAGTTTATTACTCTGGTGTTCTCATCCACTGCAAGAGAAGCATCAGAGAATAGGAGAGATTTGACATCACTTGTAAAATTAGAATGTCATCATTGCATTCAGCCATCCTGAAAAATGACATTTTTCAATACCCTGGAGGGATAAATCCCTTTTCAAACTATCCTTCCTCCTTTAGGAATAATCTCTCTCCCTACACCAGAACAAACTGCTTGTCTGCACATGTCAATGTTGTACACCACTTCAGTGTACTCAGTGTACCACCTCAGGGTACTAATGATTCCTGCCTACTTCTCTCTCCTAAAAATGGAATCTTCAAGGAAGTAAAGTGCAAAAATCTCATGACTGCTACAAAATCAGCCTTTCCCTCCTAACTGGAAACAACACAGCATCACCTGGTCTGGAGAAGGAGGCACAGGCACTTAGAGCACAGCCTGCTGTCACCATGTGCTCCTTCACTAGCTTGCTGACTTACCAAGGCAAAGCAGTCCAAGCTGTTTGGCCTGGGCTTCTCTACTACTCCTTACCATTGCAGGGAATGTAAAAAAAAGAAAAGAACATCAGAGAAGTTTTATTTCTATAATAGAAAATAACTATATCCTGGCCATCAAAACAATGCAGTTGAAGTGGGGAAAACCAGCAAGATGGAGGCAGAATAAGGAGCTTCTAGAGTCAGCTCCTGCTACAGGGCAGTTAGTAAATACCCACAGCTATCTGGAGCTAGTTGAAGCACCTATTTGGGGGCTTCAAGATACCAGAAGAGCATCCTGGAACATCCTTGCAGGAATGGAAGGAGGAGACTGCCCATCTGCAGAGAAGACTGGTAAGTAGAGCACTCCACGCCACAGAGGCCGGTGCCCATCCTCCACTGGAGGCACAAGCCACCTTAGGGGCTGTTCTGCAGCTGGAATGGAAAGTTCCACTTCCCAAAATGGGGGAAGAAGAGAAGGTTGGGCACCAACTTCAGCTACTGATGAGTAAATTCAGGGGGCTAAAGAATAACCCTGAGAATAGCTAAAGTTTGAGCCTATCCAAGTCAGAAAGAGGCCAGGAGCCGCCATTTTAACTCTGTGCCTGGCACAAAGGGAAGCGGGCTGGACTGAAAATCCCAGTGCTGGTGGGGACCGGCTTCTTTTCATCAAGATCAGATTGCAACTCTATCCTAGGCCCCAGTGCCACCTCCAGCAGAGAGGAAGCTGTGGGGACCTGAGCCAGCAACTCTGGGAAATTACCAGGCAAGCTGCAGAGGCCACTGATTATTTTACTCTGACAGCATGAGCCACCCCAGAAGCTATGCTGTGGCTGAAATTGGAAGCTCCACTTCCCAAAAACAGAGGAGGAGGAGATGGTTGGCTGCCCATTTTGGCTACTGATTGGTAGACTTGGCTGGCTAAGATATAACCCTGGGAACAGCAGAGGTGTGAATCAACCCAAGTCGGAAAGAGGCCGTTGGCTGCGATTATGAATCCGCACCCAGCCTGAGGGGAATCCTGACCGACTGAAAATCACAGTGATGGTAGGAACTGGTTTCTTTCACCCAGAATGGCCGGCAGCCCTTGCCTAGGCTTCAGCCCCACCTCTGGCATGGAGGAGGCTGGCAGGCCCTGCACCAGCCTATCCAGGTAATTGCAGGTAACTCTGACTGGCACAGACTGAAAATCGGAAGTCTACAGGGGAAACTGCAGTCATCTTGGACCTGCACTGAATAGATTGCTGCCCACACCTGCAGCTCCCTCCCAGCCCCAGGCAGGGGAGAAAGGGGCATGAAGCTTCATTAGTCTCTCTGCGAAACTACAATCTAGACCTGCACAACTTGGATTATTCCACACAGCTGGGCTTTGTCCCTACCCCTGACAAAGAAGAAAGTTGGAAGAAGCTTCATTGGTCCCTGGGGCAATGAGGGCAGCTTGAGCCTCCACAACTTACAGCACCAACTACATGCTTGGCTCCTACTGCACAACTAGCAAGGGAGAAAGGGCGGGAAGCCCTAAACTATAGAGAAAAACTGCACCCAGAATAAATAGTCTAGTAATCTGGATGCCAAGACACCAACAAAAATTTACAATCCACACCAAGAAACAGGAAGCTATGGCCCAGTTAAGGAACAAGATAAGCCTCCAGATGCCATAAAGGAGTTGAGACAACTAATCATAGTTGTTCAAATAAATCTCCTTAATAAATTCAATGAGATGGGTAATGAGATTAAGGATAATAAGAAGACACTGGATGAGCACAAAGAAGAATTTGAAAGTATACATGGAAAAATAGCAGATCTTATGGGAATAAAAGGTGCAATAAATGAAATTTAAAAAACATTGCAATCATATAATAGCAGGTTTGAGGAGGCAGAAGAAAGGATTGGTGAGCTTGAAGAAATGGTCTCTTAAAGTGAACATGCAAAAGAATAGTTGGAGAAAAGAATGGAAAAAATTGAACAAGGTCTCAGGGAACTAAATGACAGCAAAAGATGTGCAAACATACGTGTCACGGGTGTCCTAGAAGGAAAAGAGAAGGAAAAGGGGCAGAAGGAATATTTGAAGGAATAATGTTAGAAAATTTCCCAACCCTATTGAAGGACATAGATATCCATGTTCAAGAAGCACAACACATGCCAATCCAAAAAAATCCAAATAGGCCAACTCCAAGACACATACTCATCAGAATGTCAAATGCCAAAGACAAAGAGAGAATTCTGAGAACAGCAAGAGAAAAGCAATGCATAACATTTAACGGATATCTAATAAGATTTAAGTGCTAATTACTCACCAGAAACCATGGAGGCAAGAAGACAGTGGTCTGACGTATTTAAGATACTATAAGAGAAAATCTTCCAGCCAAGAATCTTATATCCAGCAAGACTGTCTTTCAAAAATAAGAGTGAGATTAAAATATTCACAGATAAACAGAAACTGAGAGAATTTCTAAGCAAGAGACCAGGTTTTCAGGAAATATTAAAGGGTGTGCTGGAGCCTAAAAAGAAAAGACAGGAGAGAAGGGACTGGAATAGAGTCTAGAAATAAAGATCATATCAATAAAAGTAACTAAAAGTGTCAAAAGAGTGGTGAAAATAAAATATGACAGATAAAACTCAAATAGGAATAAATTTAACCAACGATGTAAAGCACTTGTATTAAGAAAACTGCAACTCAATTTTTAAAGAACTCAAAAAAGGCCTAAATAACTGGAAGAACATTCCATGCTCATGAATTAGAAAGACTAAATATCATTAAGATGTCAATTCTACTCAAATTGATATACAGATTCAATGCAATCCAAATAAAAATTCCACCAGCATTTTTTTAAAAATTGAAAATATGATCATCTTTGGAAGGGTAAAGGGTCCTGAATAGCCAGAAAGATCATAAAAAGGAAAAGCAAACCCTCATCTCCAGACTTTAAATCATATTACCTAGTTACAGTGGTAAAAACAGCATTTTACTGGCCTAAAGACAGACACATAGAACAATGAAATCAAATTTATGCTTCAGAAACAGACCCTCACATGTATGGTCAAGTGATTTTTGACTAGCTGTCAAACCCACACAGCTCAGGCAGAACAGTCCATTCAGCAAAATGGTGCTGAAAGAACTTGATATCCACAGCCAAAAGAAGGAAAGAGGACCTCTAGCTCACAACTTACCCAAAAATTAACTCAAAATAGATCAAAACTAAAAATAAAAGCAAGAACCATTCAACTTCTAGAAGAAATTGTAGGAAAGTATCTTCAAGATCTGGTGGTAGGTGGTAGATTCTTAAAGGAGATATGAGGAGGACTGAGACAGACTACTGATGTTTAATGTATGTATGCAGAAGTTTTAGTTACCTTTACTGTAAAAGTGTAGAAATGTATAGAGTGGATGGTAACACATAGTGAGGAACAGCTAGTTTATAAATGGAGATGTGACTGAAAAGGTATACCAATTGACAGAATGCTAGAGAATAATCTATGAAACAAATAGTGCAATAAACCAAGAGGTGGATGAGAATTGTGGTTGATGGTACAGATTCAAGAGTGTCCTTTGTGAGCTAGAGCAAATGTAAATCACTACTGCAGGGTGTTGGGAATGTGGAGAAGCATGGGAAAAATACAGCTGGAGTGACCTATGGACTGTGGTTAGTAGTAATATAATATTCTTGCATCTATGTGAAAGATGTACTGTGTTGATAATGAGGCAGTATGGAAAATGTGAGCCAAATGTACACCATGGACATGGTAACAATCAGATGATATTATCTTATTTGTAGCAAATGTTCCACCATAGTGTGGTGTGTTGATGGAGGGGTGTTGTTTGGGAATTCTGCACAAGTGCATGATTTATAAGTTTACATCTTCTGTAATAAAAAATATATTTAAAAAATAATAATAGGGTGGGTTGGGGGGAAAACACACCAAATATAAGATAAGGACTAAAATTGGTAGTAAGATTTTGACAATATTCTTTCATAATTTGTACCAAACATCTCAGGACAATGCAAGGTGTTGGTGGAGGGTTGATATATGGAACCCCTATATGATGTCATGCATGTTTGCTTTGTAAGTTCACAATTTTTACTATACACTTAATTGTTTATGTATGTTCATATATAAATTATATAAAGATAATAATAATAGGGTTGGTTGGGGGAAAAATACTTTGGTTAGCAATATTTTGACAATGCTCTTTAATCATTAGTTAAAAAGGTTTAACAACAATGTAAGGTGCTGGTGGTGGGGTGAGTTATGAGAGTCCTGTATGATGTTATATATGTTTGTTTTGTAAGGTCACAACTTGGACTTACTATACACTTATTGTTTATGTATGTTTACGTATGAGTGATATATTTCAATAAATTAATTTTTAAAAATTAAAAACAATAAACAAAAAAAATGCAGTTCTTTCTTATTTTATCCCCAGTGGAAAAAAAATCAAACAATTTCAATTGTACTTGGTTTTTCAGTATGGGGAATGTGGAGCTGTTTGCTATGGGAAGATAAGTGTTTTCAATTTGCTAATTTCTGTCAAACTCCGAACAGTTTTAGAGCTAAGCATGGGGTGAATGTAGCTAACGATTTTTTTTAGGTGCACACTATAAATTAGTTACAGATAAGGAGGTAGATACTTCACAGAACAGGAGGCAGGGTGATTTTTTTTTTTTATTTCTCTCCCTCCCCCTGGCCCTCCCCCCATTGTCTGCTCTATTGTGTCCTTCTGTGTCCACTTGCATTCTCAGCAGCACCCGGAATCTGTGTCTCTCTTTTTGTTGCATCATCTTGCTGCGTCAGCTCTCCTTGTGTGTGGCGCCATTCCTGGGTGGGCTGTGCTTTTTTTTCACAAGGCAGCTCTCCTTGCGGGGCACATTCCTTGAGCATGGGGCATCCCTACACGGGGGCATCCCTGCACGACATGGCACTCCCTGTGCACGGCAGCACTGTGCGTGGGCCAGCTCATTACATGGGCCAGGCGGCCCTGGGTTTGAACCCTGGACCTCCTATATGGTAGGCAGATGCTCTAGCAGTTGAGCCACATCCGCTTCCCAGCAGGGTGATTGATTAAGTACTTTCATAAGTCTCTTTTTAAACTATTTCTGATATTAATTTTTTGCATCTTTTATTAGAGATGTTGTTGGTTTACAGAAAAATTATACATAAAAGACAGGATTCCTACATACCACCCTATTATTAACACCTTGCAATGGTGTGATACATTTGTTCCTATTGGTGAATGCACAATTTTATCACAGTTCTGTTACTTTTACTTATATTTACTATATTGGGCTATCATCACCACCAGCCATTACCAAAACTTTCCCAATGCCTCAAATAGAAACTCTGTATATTTTAAGGCTTAACTCCCTATTTTTTTAAAAAAAATCAATGATACTGCTGTAAATGCACACACACTATAGAAGAAACAAAAAATGTTATTGCTGGTTTAAATATGTGTTGAAAGCAGAAGTCAAGAAGAATACTTTTTTAGTAACAGATTCTATATGGAATTTAATTTTTTAAGGTAAAAGAAATAAACTTAAGCAATTGGATTAAGCAGATTCATAGAGTCAGAAATTAGATTAGGGTTACTAAGGGCTGAGATGGGGTTAGGTAACAGGGATTAATGCTTAATTGGTACACAATTTCTATTGGGCTGATGGAAACATTTTGCCAAGGATTATGGTGATGGTATGACAACGATGTGAATGTGATTAACACCACTAAATTGTATATTTGAAGTGGTTGAATAGGGAAATTTTAGGTTGTCTATAGTGGTAGAAGAATAAAATTTTTAAAAACCATTAAAAAAGAGAAGGAAAATATTGGTGAATACTATTTGTATAGGTTTATCATTGGGGGTATAAGACTACTTTAAGCAGGACATGAAAATTGGAATTTTTTTTTCAAACATCTGATATATTTAACCACCTAAAAATTAAAACGCTACAGCAATTTTCCAAATGATACTGTTGGTCATTTAATATATAAAGCTCTTACAAATTAATAGAAAAAGATTAAGAGGAGAGTGATAGTGAGATGTGGTTTAAAGACATAAAACTTAGCAAATTCAGTGGAAAGGAAGGACATGCTGCCTCTGCAGAGGGACATTTCTTAAGATGGCAGTGAATGGTGAGTCTCCCCAGGACAGCCTTGGGAGGCATGGGCTACAGGTGGCAGGGCCACATGAGCTGAGGAGCCTGGGTGCCCAAGTCATCAATGGAAGACAGTCTCCCCCATCCCGGAAGACTTGGATTGGATAAGGATAAGGTGGCACCACAGAAAATCCATAAAATAGTAAGACTTTGCCAATTCCAAGAGATTTTTCCAGAATTCTTTTGACTGAAATCCAAGGCTATTTACTGACACCTTTCGGAGACCCTGCAGTAGTCTATCCCTCCTACCTGCTTTGACCAAACACCAAGAAGAAAGGAATCCTTCAGGGCAGGGAGAGTCCTGTGGCTTCTGCAGACAGGATCAGGCTCCCAAAGGCAAAAGGAAACTTTAAATCAGGAGAATGAACCCATGCAGGAATCTGAATTTGTTATTAAGTATGCCCATTACTGCAGTGTGTCCCACCATTGTGCCCTTACATGCTGTGTGCAGGGGAAAGGTTTTGGCATGCCACTGCTTTCAGCCTCTAGGTTGGCTGTAGAGTCAAGTGGGGCCTAGAGTGACCAGAGCTCACCGGCTGGTCTTCCCTGACAGGAAGCAAAACTTTCCTTTTTCCCAAATGCACCGAGCAAGTTGTATCACTTTCTATTTGTGCAGGGAGCAGAGCAAAGTGAGAGAGCCCTGTCTTATGGAACCTGGTGAGTCTCCCCTCCCCCTCTTAACTGACACTCTGTCTGGTTGCCAGGCACTTGTTTTCTTTAGAGATAGAACCCTCCACAGGTCAGTTGTGGCTCACAGGACACTGGCATCAGGAGGCAGAACTACTGTGCCCCCTGAAGCCATGGAGGGCCTGTTGACAGCCACTAAAGTGTCTTCCCAGGTGGTCCTGGAACAGCTGCACAGTGCTCTGCTGCTGTTTTCAGAATGCCTGAGACAACTCCCAGATCTCTTTGTGTTTTCCTGGGAGATCCTGATATGTACTGGAATGGTTGTTTTATAGTAAAAAGCTGTCATACTGTGAGGAAGGAAAGAGAGCTAGTCAAAGTGTTTCTGTCCGTGTTCATAAAGCATAAGGGAAGACTGGTCTGAAGATACCAGCCTATGAAGCCCTCATGTCCCCTGGGGTTGAGGCCAGTCCTCTGACATGACAGACTTTGTGTTTGGCAGCACTGAATAAACACTTGAACAGCTATTCATTTGAAGATATTGAAGACCTGGAAAAATAACAGAAAAATGAGGCCCCTAATTTTTCATCTTATGGAATGATGATGGCTTACCTTTCATGACAAGAGGCAGTAGAATCTCACCAATCCCATATGACTGAAGCAAAATCATCTTAAAAGAACTTGGAAAAATGTAGACCATCTTCAGAAGCAAATAAAGGATAGTGTGAAGGAAACCACTCATCTTGCAGGAAAGTGTGTAAGTGCTTGCTCAAGAAATTGCAGCATGGATGCAAAAATGTGTGAACTGAAGGAAGAGATAAAAACGCTTGAAAGCTGCAATGCAAGAATGAAGCAGGGTGGGAAGGATAAAAACAGATAAAATATCTGACAGGAACTGAGCTGAAGATGATAAATTTGCCTGCTATTGTTAGAGAAAATTACATGGATGATGGCAACTTGGAATTAGACCAAAGGAAGGAATCAGAAAATGGTAATAAATTAGGCTATCAGTCATCAGTTGGTTTAAACAAACTCATTGATGTAATGAACGTCCATGTTTCCTCCAAAAGGCTTGAAGGAGAAAAAAAAAGATATTCAAGAACATGTGTGAAGAAATCAAATGAATGCCAAACTGACAGCACAAATAGAAAGTCGTCAAAAAGAGCAAGGCACTTTGTTTTCTGAAAATTCACAGCTGAAAAGTGACATACAAAAGCTTCAGATGAAATTTCATATTCATATACAAAAACATGTAATGCAACTTCAGGCAAATTCAACTGAGGAGGAAAGATACTGCTCATAAATGGAGAAAAAACTTCACAAACTGTATGGAAACATGAAGTTCACCTATCAAAAGTGCAACCTCTACAAAAAGATGGCTGAAGACCTGGACAAAGAACTAGAAAAAAACCACTTCCTTCTTCAACCAGATTATTTTCTATGAGAAGAGAGTTCAAGAGAGGGGGTTGGCAGCTCATTCAACTAAGAGGAAGTTCAGTGAGCTAAAGAAGGAAAAGGATTACAACTGAGAAACGTTGGCTCAAACGAAGGCCCAGTTGTTCCCAGGTGGTCCTTTTGTTCCTGCTGCTCCACCCACAACATCAGAGACCTGAAGGTTTAATTTCTCTTTCAGAACTGCTGATCGCTGAAAAGCCACAACTACAACAAGACATTTGCCTGTTTTTTCTCTTTAAAAGTAATTTGATTATTCTCATTTTAATTTAATTGTTGTCATTTACTTAAGGCTTCAATTGACATTCCTATTGAACTTTGATATCAGTATAATTTCTAAGATTGTATTTTATAAATATAGATATGTTAAATGTAATAGTTATGAATACATACTTTCACTTCCAGAATTACATACTATAACTCTTTTAATTGAAAAAATGTCTACCATTGGTTTTAAGATAGTCTTTGTTATTTAAACATTTTATGGCAAAACAAATAAACAACAACAACCACAAAAATAAGGCTAGTGAGTCTCAAAGCCAAACTCAGCATGTAAATGTTTTGCCTTCCCCCCATCATGGGACATGACTCCCAGGGATGAGCCTCCCTGGTGCCGAGGGATTACTACCAAGTTCCAGCTGATGATGTAACTAGAAAATGACCTTGAATAAAAGGGTCAACTCGGACCAGCAGAATATCTCAGTCTATATATAATACCAGGAGTTAAAATGCTTTTTGACCTGAATAAAAGGGGGAAATGGAAAGGACAAATGAGTTTATATGGCTATGCATCTCCAAAAAGAGCCAGGAGGTTATAAGAGGGGTTGCCCTTATGCACACCTCAGCAGAGTCCCAGACACAGATAAAGTAGATACAACCCCAGGTATTGGTTCTTCTGAGGGCTACAGAGACCCACAGGTTCTATGGTCATGGCAGATGGACTTTAATGCCATGTCAGTTGGCCCTACTTTGCAGTTTGTGTTTCTGTGTGAATGGACCTGGACTCAGATGTGATCTTCATCTACAAGCCTCTCCTGTTACTTTCACTGGAACTGTAGTTGGTGCTAGGGTTCAGTGTATACCCAGAGGACCTGAATCTCTGGACTGACCATGTGATAGCCAGGCCCTGAACCTCAACAGACTTGCAACTCCTACACTCTGGTTTATTGGACTTACCCCACTCAGCTAACATGGAGTTGAAGAAGGTCAACCACCACACCAGGGAGTCAAGAGTGCCTATAACTGAAAGCAGGAGAATTGCATCCAGCATCCATGTGGCATCTAAGCCCCCTTGATATAGATGTGGAGTGGACACAATCATTCTAAGGTCCACAGGATGGAGGAATAGAGTATGGATTAGAGTGGACATACTGATATTCTATTCATGAACTATTGTGATTAGTAATCGAAGAAAATGTGGCATTGGTGTGGAGAAAGTGGCCATGGTGGCTGCTGGGGGTAGGGAATGGGAGGAAGAGATGTGATGTGGGGGCATTTTTGGGGGCTGGGGTTGTCCTGGGTGATGCTGCAGGGACAGTTACTGGACATTGTATGTCCTCCCATGGCCCACTGGGTGGAACGTGGGAGAGTGTGGGCTATGATGTGGACCATTGACCATGAGGTGCAGTGGTGCTCAGAGATGTATTCACCAAATGCAATGAATGTCTCATGATGATGGAGGAGGTTGTTGTTATGGGGGGAGGAGTGGGGTGAAGGGGGTGGTGGGTATATGGGGACTTCATATTTTTTTAATGTAACATTAAAAAAATAAAGACAAAAAAATAAGGCTAGTGGCATTTCTCACTCATCAGAACTGTATGGTATAGTCTAAAGATCACTCTGTGAACATAAAGTTGACATCAGCTTTAAATATGAGTGGTGAGTGTTAAAACACATCTAAAACTTCACCAGTGAAATGGCAAAGATCACCAGCACCAGTTTGCCTTGATTTGTTTTGATACATCATATGTTCTTTCACCAACAGGAAGAGCCAATTTCTCTGAACAGGCCCTGTCATGCAGTGATACTTCCTTGAACACCTACAGAAGATCTGAAGCAATGTTGACATTTGGTATGAAAGAATTTCTTCCTGAGGAGATGAGCTGTGAAGAATACCAGATTGTCATGGAAAACATTTAAACTGTGGGGGACATTGGCTGCCTGCCCAGAGAAAAGTAGAACATTTCAAAAAATAATAGAGAAATAAAGGCCTGGTGAAAAATGTATACAAAGGCTTTAGAATAATGTCATCCAAATATATTTGTATTTAGAACTGGAAACACCTAAAATCTCACCACATAAAAACTGTTGATATTTTATATTCTTGACTAGTTGTGCCTTATAGTTTTCTATTCACAAGGCCCTATACTGGAAAGTGTCACCTAAAATATGAACAAAATAAAAGTAAATTTCATATAGCACAGTATACATGTGAGTATTCACCTACGACTTTGAATTATTTAAATCTACTCCTAAACTATATTTGTTATTTTAGTTATAAACAATCTATCTTTAGTACCTACTAAATAGTTTTTAGTTTATATTTATAATGCTTTGTTCTCTCAATTACTCTATCTCGAGGGTCTACCACATGCCATGTACCATTCCAAGTCCTGGGATTGCATCAGTGAACAAGGTAAATGACCTTCCTCTCAGTCATTAGTATTATTTTGATTCTGATTAATTCAAAACAAAACAAATGCCCACAAGAAAATCAGGCACATTAATCCTCAAATTTACAATGTAGAAACCTAAGATTTACAGAAGATGAGTCATGTGCCCAGGTCAGATAATTGGCAATTAGGAAATTAGCCAGGAATTCCTGAGGTCCAAGAATCTCTGTTGTAGAATTTTGCTAAATCAGAAAACCTAGGATCCAAACCCTAGGAGAAAGAGGTCTCCATCTCTTTACACTGGCTGGATCCAGCCTGCATCAGGAGACTAGGCTGTGACTTCCAGCCAACCATGAAAGGATTTTGGTATTTCCCAGTCCATAGCATCACTGGATCTCCATGGGGGACACAAAAATCAGGGTGCAGAATGTTTAACTTAGGGGAAAACTAATTTGGCCATGAAGCCATTTCCCTGGTGGACACCAAGAATTCAGGGAGGATTAAATGGAGGAGTTAGCTGCCCTGCCAAATTCCACACTGTGGGGACTGAGGAAAGGAACATCTTAGCATGACTATCCATGAGTTCCTTGAGATGTTCTTGCTGGAATTCCGTCTGTCCCATGGGAGTTTTCTCCTTCCCCAAAAGTACCAACCTCAAAATGGTAAGCACAGTATTTATTTGGGGATATGGACTGCTTTAATGGGAGGGGTTCAGGGTGGATTGAGCACCCTCATGACCCTAGGAATTGGAGGTAAAGTGGATGGGTCTCTAGGTGGCTCTGTCCCTGCACTTTCTCTTTGTTTCTTTTTTTAATTTTTGTTGTTGTTCCTGCTGTTTTTTTTATTGTTTGTTATACTTCCTGGTTTGGGGGATCATGTATAGGAGAAAAAGGCATTAAGAAATGGATGTGCACACGGCCTTTCTCACATGGCTTTTCCAGAGTTGCAAGGTCGCTGCCTGGCTGCTCAGAGAGCATGAGACAGTGACATGAGACAGTGCCTCTAAGAGGCTAGGACAGGCTGGGACTATATATACAAGATATATGCATATACCACATATATTGCCAAGAGACAAATCAGAGTCATTTGCAGACTACAGCATTTTATTAGGGACTCCAGAGTTTTGCTGCAGCAAAGGAAGCCAGATTACCTGTAAAAAGTAGCTTTGGGCTACTAGGGATCGCAAACCATTTTTATAAAACAGAATGTTAGCTGATGCCTATTGACTGGAGAAATGTTTGTCCCTCTTATAAGGGTGGATTCAAAGTTTGATTGACTATCTGTGTCAGCTGCCTTCGTGGGGAAGTCAAATTTCAAAAGCTATCAAGAGGAAACTCAAGAAGGAGTTCAAAGAGGAAGGAGGACACTGGTTTTTGTTTTTTATTTCTTCATTGTTTGTTTGTTCTTTGGCTCTGAAGCGTTCTCAGAACTTTCATGCCATTACTTGAGATAGTAAGAGTCATTCCTAACTCACAGGGACCCTGTTGAATGACAAGAGAAGTTCCTGCCAGCTGGCTTGCCATTCCTGGGGGAGGAAGGTGGTGGACAAACAGATCACTGCTAATCCATTTAGCTGAGAAGGAATTTCAGTCAACTAGAAAGGAAAATGTGTATCATCAGAATATCCTGTCATTGAAAAAGTGAAAAAAAAATAAAACAGAGTACTTGGGAAAATACAGCATTGACTATATTCTACTGCAATATAAATTTGAGTCTGTGGAGTGTAGGGTTTGATTAAGAGAAGATACTCTAATAGGAGGGAGCCCTCCTCAAGGAAGCACAGCCAACAGGACAGGTGCTTCCGGCTGACAGGAGGGAGAGACATATTGAACAATATTTTCGTGATGGCATGCATCTGCTCCAGGGTGGAGCAAGAGAAGAAATCAGCACTTCAGCTATAGATGGTTTAAGCAATGACTCTCAAATATAGAGTGCTGGTGATAAGCACACTAGGGGACTCCAAGCTTACTGCCAGCTTTGGTGAAGGCTACTCTCATGTGGAGTAAACCAAAGCTGATTGTCCTTATGTCATTTTTTACAATGAAGAGTGGATTCCTTGGAGGCTAGTGCTGCTCCATTTTTATCTGAAGTCAAACTTGAAGGAATAGGCTGCAACTGAAACCTAAGGTGATGTGCAGAAACAGAATTTCCATCTAGGGGATTGGAGAGGATTCTTTTCCCTAAGGTCACCATTAGGATAGATTATATATATGTTCCTGAATTGCTCCTTGGTGGGACTCTAGAAGTTTCTGTGAACACTAGAGGGCCCTTCAACTTGGAATTCTGCAAGGCTGCAAAGTAGGTATTTCAAAGCCCAACACTCAACACTTAATACTAGGAATCCTTCCTTGTGCCTTTGCCAAGAGAAGAATAACTTTGTTTTATAGGCAATTTTTAATAGTGTAGGCAATTGTTTCTAGAATGTTTGGATTTTAGTTGTATTTCTAAAAAATGAAAGATGGAACTCAATATTTTAGACTTCAAAGCTCAAATTATCTCCCTTTAACCATTCTGACAAGTTTGTTGTCTGAATAATGTTTTTCCACTTGCAAATTGGTTTACATTTTGTTCCAACTTTGTAAAAAAGAAAACAACATTCTTTTCATGTTAATGTAACAACCCTATTTAAGCCCGATTAAAATTGGGTTATAGGGAAGCGGATTTGGCCCAACAGATAGGGCGTCCACCTACCACATGGGAGGTCCAATGTTCAACCCAGGGCTTCCTATCCATGTGATGAGCTGGCCCACTTGCAGTACTGATGTGTGCAAGGAGTGCTATGCCATGCAGGGGTGTCACCTGTGTAGAGGAGCCCCATGTGCAAGGAGTGCACCCTGTAAGGAGAGCCGCCCAGCACGAAAATAGTGCAACTGCCCGGGAGTGGCACTGCACACACAGAGAGCTGACGCAGCAAGATGATGCAACAGAAAGAGACACAGATTCCCGGTGCTGCTGACAAGAATGCAAGCAGACACAGAAGAACACACAGCAAATGGAGAGCAGACAACAGGGAGGGGCGGGGAGGGAAGGCAGGGGAGAGAAATAAATTTTTTTTTAAATCTTAAAAGAGAGGTCCGTGGTTTGGTTCTCAGTGCCTCCTAAAGAAGACATCAAGCTGGTGTGATGGGCAGGAGTGGCAAGCTGATCCAACAAGATGATGCAACAAGAGAGACAAGAAGAAAAAACATAATGAGAGACACAACAAAGCAAGAGCAGAGGCTCCTGGTGCCTCCTAAAGAAGATGAGCAAGACAGCAAGCTGACATGATGGCTAGGCATGGTGAGATGATGAAACAAGGTAATGCAACAAGAGAGTCAAGAAGAAAAACATAATGAGAGACACAACAAAGCATGGAATGGAGGTGGCTCAAGCGATTAGGTGCCTCCCTCCCACATTGGAGATCCAGGGTTTGGTTTCTGGTGCCTCCTAAAGAAATAAGGAAGATAAACAGACACAGCAGGCAGAAACAAAAATGGGGTGGGGAAAAATAAATAAATCTTTAAAAAAAGAATGAAAAGCAAAAAATAATTTCAAAAAAAAATTGGTCAAAGGACTTAAATAGACATTTCTCCAGAGAAGATATACAAATGGCCAATAAGCACATAAAAAGATGCTCAATATCATTAAGCATTAAGGTTATGCAAAGCAAAACTGCAATGAGATACCACTTCCCACTCATTAGGGTGCTATTATTTTTCAAAAACAAAAAGAGCAAGTATTGGCAATGATTGGAGAAATTGGAAAACTGGAACTCTTGTACATTGTTGGTGGGGATGCAAAATGATGCAACCAGTGTAGAAAACAATTTGGTATTCCTCAGAAAGTATAACATATGATTACTATATGTAATGTTTAAGTTCATGGGTCAACTAGGCTAGGTAAAGCTGTACAGCTGTTTGGTCAAGATAGAACTAGCCTGTTTGTTACTGTAAAAGTACTTTGTAGATGGATTTGCAACTATAATCAGCTGATTGGATCAAGGGCTGATTGTATCTACAATCCACAAAGGAAACTGCCCTCAAGGATGAAGGCAATCTCCTTATCCAATTATTGGAGGTCTTAAAAGTCAGAACAGAGGATTTTAGAAGTCAGAAGGAAGAATTTCTGCCTCTTTTTCCACCAGCCAACTTCTGGAAAATTCTACTTCACCTTCATTAGAATTTTCATCTTGCAGCTAGCCCTATGGTATTCAGATTTGCCAATACCCACTGTTGTATAATTAATTCATATAATATTCATGTAATATATAAATCCCGCTTTCTCTCTCTCTCAATATATATAATGGTCTGCTCTGTTTTTCTGGAGAACCCTGTCTAATACAGATTTCGGTACCAAAAGTGGTTCTTCAGAAACAGACTTTTAAAGAAATGATTTCTGAATTGGAAATTGGTTCTCTGGTTTAACCTGGTATGATTAAATTTTTTTTTTTTTTTTTAATTTCCCTCCCCTCCCCCGGTTGTCTGTTTTCTGTGTCTTCTTGCTGCGTCTTGTTTCTCTGCCCGCTTCCGTTGTCGTCAGCAGCACGGGAAGTGTGGGCGGCGCCATTCCTCGGCAGGCTGCTCCCTCCTTCGCGCTGGGGCGGCTCTCCTTATGGGTGCACTCCTTGCGCATGGGGCTCCCCCACGCGGGGGACACCCCTGTGTAGCAGGGCACTCCTTGCGCGCATCAGCACTGCGCATGGGCCAGCTCCACACGGGTCAAGGAGGCCCGGGGCTTGAACCACGGACCTCCCATGTGGTAGACGGACGCCCTAACCACTGGGCCAAAGTCCGTTTCCCTGGTATGATTAAATTTAAAGGCACTAAGGACTCTATTTCCAATGACCAGATAGTACTGATCATCCAGTTTGTGTATTCACAACAGAGATAGACAAAATATCACCATTGAATGCTCCTACTCAATGCTTATATGAGGAAAGGCTCTGAGGGACAGTCCATTTGATACGTTAAGATATTTTCATTAATTTAAAACAATATAATGAGGTTGGTTGGTTGTTCCTAAATATTCTGGACAAAGTTGTTAAAGGATGAGTTCAGCACTTCAAAATCCCAGCTCAAGTGCCACATGAATGACATGAAATTTTCTATGTGTGCCCTGAAAGGAACTTATTTCTTGTAGCTGCAGAGTTGAGGTTTCTGAACACCAAATGCTGGGTCTCATTGGACAATTTGATAAATCACAATACAAACTGAATTCCCAATCTTTCAGGGTATCTGCTATTAAAGTGAGGGCATTGATTATTAAAGAATGGGATCCTGAAGATTGGAATGAGGACAACAGGCTGATTATATGACAGTAGGGATATCTTCTGCTGAGATTTCTTTGCAAATCTGTAACAAAATCCCTTGAGGAATCAGCCATCTCATCTCTATATGAGGAAATTAACCCAGTTTCACTAGGTGAAATGCAATGGAATCAACTGAGGTAGTTGACTTGCAAGACCCTGCTAATTCCTCTTATGACCCCACCTCCACCAACTCTCTCTGCTTTCAGACCTATACTAGACTGAAGTCTCAACAGGCTTTGAATGGTGAGGTACAAAGCAGTGACTCATGAGAAGGTGTGCTATACTCCAAAAGAATGATTTTTCAAATTTATAGAGATGGAAATCAGAGGAACAGTGTGGGAATGGATTTTAAGTGTGTGGGACAATGGTGGAATGTACGTAAAGATTGATCAGGCTGAATTTATTGATATGGGCCAACAAAGCAGAGATTCTGAAATCAATTTTGTAGCTTGAGGTATTAGAAAGGCTAACCTGGTTAGTTGAAACATGGCCAAAGGTGGCCTATACTAAACGAAGGTGAAGGTGAAATGCCAACACTGCCCTGGTATAATCCAGGGAGACTGGAATGTTACAGTGGACTTATCACCTAAGACCTGCTCTCCCAGCCCGGGTAGATCCAGAGGACAAAATTTTCAATACAACAGTGAGGAATAAATTGTGGAAGGAATACCATCATCCCTGAAGATTTCTGTGGTTGTTCTTTTTTGTAGGTCAGATATTACAATGGGAACAGCTGCCACTGAACTGGGGTCCTTAAATGCAATGAGGATGATCAGATCCCAAGTTGGTAGGATTTTGCCACCAAAGACAAGGTGAGGGTGGTTACCATAAGGGACAGCAGAGACAAAGCAGTAATCAGAATAGTCTGATTGCAGAGACCTATATCAGTGGAAAGTTGATCAGAATTCCAAGGAGTGAAATAGTTGAGCAGTCTAAAAAATTCTTACTTGATCTGCATAATCAGAAGTGTTCCAGGTTAAGTGAAAAAAAGTCTAACTTGAATCATAAAAACAGAGTCACAGCCCCTTAATCAGTTCCCAGACTTTAGGAAGTTAACAGATCCCCCTGGATCTGGGTCCCCTTGGAGAAAGACCCTATTATACTGACAGAAATTTGTACTGTTACTCTTTTTCCCCAACCTTGCCTAAAAGGACCTATGGCCTTTTACCAGGGTGACTGAGCATTGGAGAAAAGGACACAATCAGACATTTCAGGGATTACTGGACACTAGCTCTGAAATTATACTAATTTCAGGAGACACAAAACATCACTGTGGTCTGCCATTCAGAGTAGGGGCTTATGGAGGTCAGGCGATCATTGGGGTTTTAGCTCAGGTCCATCTCACAGTAAGTCCAGTGGATGCCTCACCCATTCTGTGGTTATTTAACCAGTTCCAGAATTTACCATTGGAATAGATATACTCAACTGGAAGAATCTCTACATTGATTCCCTGACTCTTAGGGAGTAAGAGCTCTTAGGTAGGAAACACTAAGTAGAAGCTACTACAACTGCTTCTATTGAGCAAAATAATAAACTTAAAAAGGATTATCACAATCCTGGGGGAATGACAGAGATTAATGCTACCATTAAGGGCTTGAAGGATGCAGGTTATTCCCACACAATCCCATTAAACGCTCTTATTTAGTCTGAGAATACAGATCGACCTTGGAGGATGACAGTGGATTATCATGAGCATAACTAGGTGGTAATTTCAATTGCAGCTGCTTGTTTCACATATGGTATTGTTGCTTCAGAAACTTAACACCTCCCCTAGAATCCAGTATGCAGCTACTGATTTGGCAAATGTTTTCTTCTTGATACCTGTTAGTAAAGATCACCAGAAACAGTTTGCCTTCAGCTGGCAAATTCAGTAAGTAAGCTGTCTTACTTAAGGGGAACATCAGCTCCACAGCCCTATGTCATAACATATTTCACAGAGACCTTGACCATCTTTCCCTTCCACAAGATAATACACTGGTCCATTACCTTGATGACACTGTGCTGACTGCACCTAGTTAGCAAGTAGCAACTACTCTAGACTTACTGGAAAGACATGTGAGTGTCAGGGAGATAGGAAAAAAATGCAGCAAAACTCAGGGGCCAAAATTATGGCCTAAACAGAAATTAAATAACTAAATCAATCATTTATTTCACTCTTAGGGATTATCATGCCCAATAGTTAGAGCTATAATATAAAAATTAGAACTTTCATAATTAATTTATTATATTAGAATTATTATTTACATTTATAAATGCTTGTTGCTATACTCTCTCTTATAATTGATTACATTAAATCTAATCTGGATTTATACTTTCTTTTAAAAATTTGTAATTTCTTTCAATCTATTCTTCTATTTTATTTTACAATTTTACCATAAATGTCTTTTTTTTGTCCCCCCCCCCCTTTGCGGCTTGCTTGCTGTCTGCTCTCTGTGCCCATTTGCTGCACACTCTTCTGTGTTTTTTACTTCTCTCCCATATTTTTTGTTGTCGTGTCACCTTGCTGAGTCCACTCTCTGTGGCATTTGCAGGCCAGCAGATCTCTGTGGCATGCGGGAGAGCCTGGCTGATTGAGCCACAGCCGCTTCCCCATAAATGTCTTTTTAACAACTAAAAAAAAAGCCATTGATTATATACTTTAGATAGATCATATGGTATGTGAATATTTATCAATAAAATGCTAAAAAACAAATAAATTATGCAAAAATAGCCAGAAATAGCATCTATGTACAGCAGGGGAAACAGAGAAATTGAGAGAGGGGAAATTTTCTTTTGTTTGTTGTTTATCACTATTATTGAAATAATGAAAATGCTTTAATAATGATTGAAGTAATGAATGCACAACTATGTGGTTATACCAAATACCATGGATTGTACACTTTGGATAAACTGTATGCTTTATTAATGTGCATCAATAAAATTGATTTGTTTAAAAAAATAGGGTGGGTTGGGGGAAAAAATACACCAAATGTAAGATGGACTACAGTTAGAAGTAATATTTTGAAGATGCTCCTTCATAGTTTGTAACAAATGTATTACAACAATGCAAGGTGTTGGTGGGGGGGTGATGTATGGAATGTATGGGTAATGTGTGATGTTATGCTTATTTTGTAAGTTCACAACTTTCACTATACACTTATTGTTTATGTATGTTCATGTATGAATGATATACTTCAATAAAAAACATATTAAAAAAAAAAGGAAAGAAACAGGAGGCAAAAAAACCACCTCAGAGGCCTTCCACACAGTGCAATTTCTAGGTGTCTAATGCTGTGGGACATATTGAGCTATCCCTCTAAGGTCTCCCCTTCTAAGTTTTTGCATCTAGGCCTTCCTACACCTGGGCCTTCCCTACAACCAAAAAAGAGGAAAAACGCTTTTTTAGCCTTTTTGGATTTTAGAGGCAACATGTTTCTCATTTGAGTGTGCTACTTCAGCCAATTTACTGAGTGGCCCCAAAAGCCATAAAATTGGGTGTTCATAGCAGCACTCCATCATTAAATGGGAATGGTATAGATGAGACTGGGTTCAAGCAGGCCCTGAAGACACATATAAGTTATGAAATGTGGTATATCCATACAAAGGGATACTATGCAAACATAAAAAGAAATGAGGGCAGCAGACTTGGCCCAATGGATAGGGCGTCCGCCTACCACATGGGAGGTCTGCCGGTCAAACCCCGGATCTCCTTGACCCATGTGCAGCGCTGATGCGTGCAAGGGGTGCTGTGCCATGCAGGGGTGGCCCCTGCGTAGGGAAGCCCCACGTGCAAGGAGTGCGCCCCATAAGGATAGCTGCCCAATACGAAAGAAAGTACAGTCTGCCCAAGAATGGCGCCGCACACATGGAGAGCTGATGCAACAAGATGACGCAACAAAAGGAAACACTGATTCCCAGTGCCGCTGATAAGGATAGAAGCAGTCACAGAAGAACACATAGCAAATGGACACAGAGAACAGACAACCTGGGGGAGGGGGGAGGAGAAGGGGAGAGAAATAAATAAAAAATAAATCTTTAAAAAAAAAAAAGAAATGAAGTTGTGATACATGCTAATAACATGGATGAACCTAGAAAACATCATGCTAAGCAAAATAAGCCAGAGTCAAATGACAAATATTATATGATTATACTTACATGAAATATCTAGAAAAGCAAACTGTTACAATCAATTCCTTAAGGGCATGAGTTGGTGAGGACAAGAGACCTAAGAACACATCTTGCATTAGTCAGGCAAAGTTTTATTGGGACTTACGAACAGGAGAGAATCTCTGATGGTTCAGAGAATGAATCAAGTTAGTGCTCCACAAAGAGATGAGAAAATGAGGGGTGATATAGAAGGGGTTTTAGAACAAGAACATTCCATAGGGTATGAGAACAGAGTTTCTGCCAAGGTCACATCAAGCGTACACAAGGGTTCTGGTGATGTTTTCACTATGCTCATAGGAAGGACCTTACCAAGGCCACTTACTGCTTTGGGAAGGTTATAGTTTATGATAACATCTATGCATTCTCTCCTCTTTGGGAGGGATTGTTAACAGTATAACATGCCTAGGCCATGCAGGCAGCTATGTGCTGAGTACTTCATTTGGGGCCCTGGTGCCCCACAATCCGCCTACAGGGCAATCATTGCATCCACATTCCACAGCAATAGTATAAAAGACAGCAACTAAAGCCATTCTGTCCTTCAGGGACAATTGCAGTTCCACCTGGCACAATAATGGCAAATGGGTAGAACAACCAGGGTGTGGGCTTTATTCTATATCTAGCCTTGATAGTAAAATTATACAACTCAGAGCAACCATCCCTCAGCACAGATTCCCTCTTGTCATTCCATACAGACAGTGGCAATGTGGTCTAGCGTGACAGACTCAGTTGTTAACCATCCTAAGCCATTTATATACAACATAATCTCAGTCTTAAATGAGAAGTTCTTGTTCCAAACTTGCCAAAGAGTCATATTCTGCCATGCCAGCAAGGTGTTCCATGCTGTCCAGTTTGTAGGATTGACAAGGCCAGTAGTACCTAAGGATGGTAAGTCTGGTGCAAACCCAACATGGGTTATTGTTGAAGCCCCATATAAAAAGGTATTGGCTAGGGTACTACAGCCAAAAAGAAAGGTGATTATGGGGAACTATAAGAGGTCTAACTGTATATAAGCAACATTTCCATTAGTAGATAACAAAGGAGCAGGTAAGGAAGTCCTATGAGAAGACTTACAATACCATGCATTTTCCCCATTTAAATTCTCTGAGTTTTCTATGGTGACATCAAAAACTAGTTTAGGCATAAAGAGTCCACACAGACAAACATAGCACCCCAGCTATTTGCTATGCTTATTGGTTGCCTTTCTACATTCACCTGTCAGCTTCCAGGTAACCAATGAGTAGGCCTTTCTGTTTGGAGTTATCCAGGATTTCCTTTAAGTCTTGTACTTTCAAACTGGACTTCATGACCAGTGTTTTGGGCAGTCTATATTCTGACCAACTGCCTTCCCTATTTCGTATACTGACCTGCCTCAACTCCCCCTCAGAAAGTGCCCATCCTTATTCTTAATGGGCAGCTGAAAAGCCATGGTCATTCTTCTGTAGTTGCTTCCTGCTGGTTGGGGCAGAAGATCCTGCCTGATGAGGTGTGAATCTCTCTGGTTATTTTACTGAGGTTGAGGGAAGGCAACTCTGGCACCATGGTTGGAACTGGATGAAATCTCCACATAACTAATACCTTGTTCTGGAAGAGATTGATTCTGGAAGAAATAAACTTAGTTAGAATTTTGAAGATACATGGGCCTACTAAAAGGATAAAGAAAATGGTGGTACATGGCCCCCAAAAGGGGGGCCAGCTGTGACATACCAGATTATGGGAATCAGAAAGGCCAAGTACCTCCAGAGGATACATCCTCCCAAAGCTGATGGGCTTGATCTTGTATGTTTCACATGCTATCTAGGAAACTGTCACTCCCAGTTCCCACAGCGTGGTTATACCTAGGACAGCCAGGGAAATTATGAGGAAAGGCGCTGCGGTAGACATAAACTCACAAAGACAATATAGGCAACAACAAGATGAGCATATGGCAAGCAAAATAAAGACAATACTTAAGAGAGTCATTCTTTTATATCATAGGCATGTTCATTAAATACTCAGAAAATGGATTTGAGGTTACTGTATTAGTCACACAGAGATGCTAATGTAAAGTACCAGAATCCATTGGTTTTTATAAAGGGTGATTATTTGGGATAGACGCTTACAGCTATCAGGCCCTAAAGAGTTCAACACAAGATACCATAACAGGTATCTTCTCAACCTAAGTCATTTGCTACATATTGAGCAAGATGGGAGGCAATGTATTCAAGTGTTCAGCCTTTCTCTTCCTCTTAAGGCTCTGTGGTCCCAACTTCTTCCAATATCAGCTATAGGCTGGGATAAGTCTTGTTTCTTTCCTGGAGCTCATTTCTTTCTGGGCTCAGCTGCTCTATTCTCTCCACAAGGTCAACAACAGACTACCAGGCTCTTTCTCTTTCCAGCCTCTGCCATGTCTATGGAGCCATCTCTATTTCTCTGTGTTCTTCTCCTGTGTGTTTACTTACCAGGTCTCAAGCATCAAAACCTTCAATTCTCTCCTCTGCCGTGTATTTTCTCTGTGAGAAAACATCCTATTGATGGGGCCAATCAAAGCCTTAATCACAAGTTAATCACATAAAAGTGAAACCTCTGAATCCAATCCAATATAATATGCCCAGAGGAACAGACCAATTCATAAATATAATCCAATATCTATTTTTCAAATTCATAAACAATATCAAATTGCTACACTATAAATCATTGTCCAATCTATGGTACTGTACCATGCATTCATGGGTCCAGGAATCAAATGGTGGAAATAGGAGTGGCACCACTCACTATTCTCCCTAGTAATCCAATAGGAAAATTTTTGCTTCTTGTCCTTTCAACCTTAAGCTCTGTTTGTCTACAGGTCTTAGTTCCAAAAGGAGGAATGCTTCCACCAGGGAACATAACAATTATTCCACTGAACTAGAAGCTAAGACTGCCACCTGGCCACTTTGGGCTCCTCTGACCTCTGAGTCAATAGGCAAAGAAGGGAATTACTGTACTGGCTGGGATGACTGATCCTGACTATAAACGGGAAATAGGATTGCATCTACATATTGGGTATAAAGAAGAGTGCCTGGAATACAGGAGATCCCCTAGGGCGTCTCTTAGTACTGCCATGCCCTGTGATTAAAGTCAAAGGAAAATGGCAACAACCCAATCCAAGCAGGACTAACAATGGCCTAGAATCTTCAGGAAAGAAAGTTTGGGTCACCCCATCAGACAAAGGACCATGGCCAGCTGAGGTGCTTGCTAGATTAATGGGAACATGGCATGGGTAGTGGAAGAAGAAGTGATAAGTATGAACTTAGACCACATGACCAATTATAGAAACGAGGACTGTCACAGTCATGAATCTTTCTTCCTTGTTTTGTTATGAGTGTGACTATAAATGTACATAAAACAAATACCTTTCTTTTCTTCCCTAATCTTTTCCCTTATCTTATGACAAGTTGTATTAGTCTCATGTCATAATATTTAAGGATGTTAAGTTTAATAGTGACTACTACCCAAAGACTTGCACCTAATTTTTTCTTTTTTAAAGATTTTTTATTTATTTCTCTCCCCTTCCACTCCCCTCCCCCCCCCAGTTGTCTGCTTTCTGTGTCCATTTGCTGTGTGTTCTGTGTCTGCTCGTATTCTTGTCAGCAGCACCGGGAATCTGTGCCTCTTTTGTTGCGTCATCTTGCTGTATCAGCTCTCCGTGTGTTTGGTGCCACTCCTGGGCAGGCTGCACTTTTCTTGTGTGGGGCAGCTCTCCTTACAGGGTGCACGCCTTGCGCATGGGGCTCCCCTTCACGGGGACACCCGTGTGGCATGGCACTCCTTACGCACATCAGCACTGCGTGTGGGCCACCTCACCACACAGGTCAGGAAGCCCTGGGTTTGAACCCTGGCCCTCCCATGTTGTAGGTGAATGCTCTCTCAGTTGAGCCAAATCCACTTCCCTGCACCTAATTCTGTAACAAATTAATGCATTTCTGGTTGTAGGCTGAACAACTGAATATTGTTAGATAGAAATATATACATGTATGTATGTTAATTGTTTTATTTAGAGACTAAGTATGGTTTAAGATGATGTGTATGGTTGCCAAGTTGACAAGGGACAGAATGTGATGATTAGGCTAATGTATCAAGTCGGACAGGTAAACGTACCCAATTGTTCAGCCAAGCAAGAACTGGGCTAATAGTAATACAAGGACATTTATGGAGTTTAGTCATCAGTGAATTTATTGCATAGATGGCTGATTACACCTACAATCAATCAAGGATTATGCCATTAGCAATGAGTGAGGTTTTATTCAATCAGATGAATGCCTTAAAAGGGGAAATGATTTCAGCATTCAGAGCATATAACCAACATCTCCTGGGAACTCATCAAGGACCTTCATCAGAGCCCTTGGTTTGTAGCCTGCCTGTGGAATCTGGATTTGTGCATGCCCATGGTCAAGTGAGAGAATTTTATAAAATTTCATACTATTTATAGATCTCTCCTGTTGATTCTGTTTTCCCACAGAAGTCTAATACAACAAATAACCGAAATTAATTTATGTTCTTAGAGATCAGAATGATAGTTGCCTCTGAGAAGTATAAACTGGGAGGGGCACAAATGAGCATTGTAAATAGTCTGGGAGGTTATGGAGCTTGCACTAGAGTTCTGCTCCTCAATTTATGTATGTTTTACTGCAATCAGAAAAATAAAAGGATGGGTGAGATAGAACTAAACAAATCAATCTGAACAAATCTCTATGTTTCTGGTAAGTAACATTAATGCAAGTTGTGGAAGGATATATCATTATACACTTCATAGAAATGTTAATAATAAAAATAGTACTACAAATATTGTATTAGTTAGGGTTCTCTAGAGAAACAGAACTGACAGGAGATATCTGTAAATATTGTGAGATTTTTATAAGAGTTTTCTCTTGTGACCGTGGGGATAGGCAAGTCCAAATTCCATAGGGCAGGCCACAAGGTGGGAACTCTCATGAAGGTTTTCAATGAATTGCCCAGAAGTGAATTCAATGAATTCTGCTGGCTGGCTGAAGTAGACATGGAAATTCTTCTGACTGCTCAAATCATCCCTTCTCCTTTTAAAGCCTTCAACTGATTGGATGAGACTTCTTCCATTTTTGAAGACCATCTCCTCAGTTAATTGTAGATATAAACAGCTGTAGATAAAATTAACTTACTGATGATTTAAGTCCACAAAATATCTTCGCAATAACAATCAGGCCAGTACTACTTAGGCACCAAAACCTGGCCAAGTTGACACATGAACTTAACCATCCCATATGCATATGCATATGTGTATGTTTAATGATATATACCTCTGTGGTAAAAGTAAAAACGGACAGGAAGAACACACGCCAATTCAGGATTACCTCTGGTGAGAGGGTAACAGAAGGATTCTGTAACTAATTTAATTCTGTAACTAATTTATTAAACACAGAAAATAAAATCAATCACAGGGAGAGAAAATGAATATACTTAAATAATCACAGAAATCAGAAGTTGGTGGCTGTGAATGTCAGTTCAGGTTTCATATTGGTATCAGCAATAGTTTCCTATTTGTTTTAGTTGCACAGGATCAAATATATCTTGATTCACTCAAGTAGTAGTTGCAAACAGTAACACTCTTTAAACAACTTGCCTTCATCTTCTCACAGTCTACCATGAAACAGAAAAGTTTGAAAGAGGAGTAATTAGAATTTTCTGTTTCAAAGTAATTTACAAATTATACCTAACCACTGCTCACATGTTCAAGTGATACAATTTCAAAGGTGGTGGGGTCAATGAAAGGTTCCTCTGCTAATTTTCACCTTCATTGCTCGGCAAAACAAAACCAAAAACAAACTTTTTCAGATCTACTTTGTAATTTTATGAGATTTTAAGTGGTGCCATCTAAAAAATCTTATATCTTTGAGGGTTTTGTTTTGTTCTATTTTGTTGAGGTACCAGGTCCAGAGATTGAACCTAAGTCCTCGTATGTGAGAAGCTAGTGCTCAACCACTGAGCCACTTTGTCTCCTCTGAGTTGGTTTTCTCCTTTGTTTCCTTGTTGTTTGATTTTTTTTTTTTTTTAGGAGGCACGGGGAACTGAATATGGGTCCTCCCATGCAGGAGGCAGGCAATCAAATACCTGAGCCATACCTGCTCCCCTCTTTCAATTTTAATGTGTCAGATATCTTGCAAATTTTCAAATCAGAATTGTTAGATGATTCTTTAATACAGAGCTTATGCTTAGTTTTTATTTTATTGCTAACACTTCAAGTTGTTAACAAAATATCAATACTGCAAGTTCAGCCTGTTCAGTTTTGTAAAAACATCAGCTCAGCTGGGCATTCTTTTTAATCTGAGAGGTATTTAGCTAATTGGTTATTTAACAAGCAGAATTGCTTGTCTCACTTGAAACACCAGCATCTTTCTTTTGCTTGAAAGCAAAAAAGGAATTCTAAATCTCATGCCATTATCATATAATAACCCAAAAATGTCTGACAACTTTGCAAGATGAAAACTGAAAACTGCAACTTTACATCATTGAAATGGCATATCCAACACATTTTAAGATGTTGTGTTCATAATGTTTAATGCTTTAAGTATGTATCAAATAATGACGGCTCAAGCCTGATGTAGGTGCAATTTGATAGAAGTCACTGCATCCTCATTATTTTCCCACCATTTGTATAATATCACCATTACATTTTGCCAACTTGTTTCAGGGCACTGTAAAAAAAACAACAATGAGAAACAAACAAAAAACTATTTTCTTAATAGCTTGTCTTAACTCAAACAAGGCAGAGTAGAGTAATGGGGCAGAAGTGCGGGCTGTAGATTCAGACCATCGAGGTTCGCACTTCTTATGGCTTCTTTAGCACGTTGTTTCACGGTTCCAGGTTTCTGTTTCCTGTCTATAAAAAGGAAGTAATGATGGGTAACCTTCGGGGTCAATAGAAGGCTAAAAATAGATAATTCAGGTAAAATGCTCATCGCCCTGTAGGAACATGGTTAATCGTCAGTAAACGTTAGCTACTATTATTATTATATTCGAGGTTGGACGGATATGATGACCAGTACTAATTTAACACTGGCTGCAGTCATACCTGACAGGGCAGGAGGTTCCCAGAGATGATGATATCCCGAGACCTTAGATGGTGGCACCAGGGCTGTCCGTGCTGCTCCCCACGGTGGGGCTGGGAGCTGCGGCCTCTCTGCTGCTCCACAGGGCCCAGCGCGCAGCCAGAAGCGCTGCTGGCCGCCATCTTGGCGTCATCACCAGGGCACCCACATGAAGGACGCGCAAAGGGGCGGGGCCCTGCAGGCCCTGACGTCACCCAGGCCGCCCCACGGGCCTGAGCTGCTGGACCCCGGCCGGCGCCCAAGGCCCTGCGCTTTGCGGGAAGCTGCTACCTTCAAGTCCTGCCTGTTCAAGTTTCTTAGTTTGTAGGTTAAGACTCATTGCTAAGTTGCTTTGGGTTCATGCCTTTGTTAGATTCTACTTCCTCACTCTCCTGACTTCTAAAACGAATGAGGCCTGTGTTCCGAGGACTCGTCTTACTAGTCAGTATGTACCATGGTTGCCCGAGAGGGTTATGTTTACACCTCACAATAAGGAAGACACCACTGAGGCAATGTAACAACTGTCATCACGTTTTGTTTTCTCCTCCTATGAGGTAGTGATTTTCTATTGTTTCCCCAGGGATGCTGGACAGATGGTTTCACAAGAAACAAACTCTGTGGGAGTTTCCCTGAAGCCACCCTGGAACATCATCCCTTTGTCTCCCACTGATGAGAGCATCCTGGAATGCAAGCGATAGTGTGATGTCCTTCTAAGATTCACCTTGGATTTATTTGTAGTGCTGAATGAATCTTATACTTCCAGAATTCTGCTGAACAAGGCTTGTCATATGTCCTTGTTCTTTATTTCAAGTTAACACAGGCTTGGAGCCAATATCCTCTGGGGCTGGCACGAAGTTAATACTGGCAGTGGGGTGAAGCTGGTTCTCCTCTTCCCTGCAGATTCATAAAAATCCAAAAAAGTTGACAAAGTGACTGGGAAATGAGAGGGTGAGGTCAAGGCCTCTGCTGATATCCCTAAAACCCAGCCTTCATGTTCCTTCAGGGCAGAAGGCTTGTGGCAACATAAGTTCCAAGCTTGGGCAGAAAAGTCTTGGTTGAAGCTGGGAATCCTAGTCCAGGCCTTTATTTTTTTAATTTTTTAATTAATTAATTTTTAAAGTTACATTAAAAAATGAGGTCCCCATATACCCCCTACACCCCCCACCCCACCCCACCCACAACCACAACCTCCTCCATCATCACGGGACACCCACCACACCTGGTGAATACATCTCTGAGCACTGCTGCACCACATGGTCAATGGTCCACATTACAGTTTACACTCTCCCCCAATCCACCGAGTGGGCCATAAGGAGGACATACAATGTCCAGTAACTGTCCCTGCAGTACCACCTGGGACACCTCCAAGTCCTGAAAATGCCCCCACATCACATCTCTTCTTCCCATTCCTACCCTCAGCAGCTACCATGGCCACTTTCTCCATCTCAGTGCTACATTTAATTCCATTACTAATCACACTGGTTCCAGAATAGAGTATCAGTACACACACTCTAATCTATACTCTATTCCTCCATTCTGTGGACCCTGGGATGGTTATATCCAGTCCACCTCTGTATTGAGAGGGTGCTTCGATTCCACTTAGATGGTGAATGCAATTCTCCTGTTTGCAGTTGTAGTCACTCTTGGCTCTCTGGTGTGGCGGTTGACTTTCTTCACCTCCCTGTTAGCTGGCTGGGGTAAGTCCAATAAACCAGAGGGTATGAGTTGCAAGTCTTTGAGGCTCAGAGCCTGGCTATCACATGGAGTGCTCAGAGATTCAGGTCCCCTGAATATACACTAAATCCCAGCACCAACTACAGGTCCGGTAAAAGTGACAGGAGAGACTTGTGAACAAAGATCACACCTGAGTCCAACTCCATCACACTCAGGAACACAAACTCCAAATTAGGGCCAACTGACATGGCACTGAAATCCATCTGCCATGACCATAGAACCTGTGCGTCTCTGTAGCCCTCAGAAGAACCAATACCTGGTGTTGTATCTACTTTAGCTGTCTCTGGGACTCTGCTGAGATGTGTGTAAGGGCGACCCCTCTGATGACCTTCTGGCTCTTTTTTGGAGACTCATAGCCATAAAACTCATTTGTCCTTTTCATTTCCCCCTTTCATTCAGGATCAAAAAGCATTTTTAACTCCTGATATTACATATAGGCTGAGATATTCTGCTGGTCTGAGTTCACCCTTTCATTCAAGGTCGTTCTCCAGCCACATCATCACCTGGTACTTGGTAGTAATCCCTCGGTGCCAGGGAGGTTCATCCCCAGGAGTCATGTCCCATGCGGGGGGGGAAGGCAATGCATTTACATGCTGAGTTTGGCTTCGAGACTGGCCACATTTGAGCAACATGGAGGGTCTCAGGAGGTAACTCTTAGGTACCTTGCAGCTCTAGGCCTATTTCTTATTTCAGGCCCACAGGCCCACAAGCATAGTCATTAGCATCAAGGGCTCATTGTTGGACCATCTTTCCTTATTGGTCTTAGCCATTGCACTCGGGGGATTATTGCTGTTCCATTAGGGAATGCAACAGAGCTCCCCTGGCCAGGAATTGAGCACTCCCCCAGCCATCATTCCCAACTGTAACCACTATGAAAATATCCAAACATTTTTATGCATCCCACACATATGCCCTGGAGAACTCCTTCCCAACTATGTGCCCCCCACCAATAACACCCCACACCAGTATTCCTTTCCCACCACCATCAAACCCCTCGGTGGTCCAAAACCTCCCTGAAAATGAAGCCCAGTATATTGCCAGGTTCCATTAATAGTAAAGTGGAATATAGTGATGGGTTTAGAGGTTAGATATAGAATACATACTAATTTAGAAAAATTAAAGTAAAAATAAATTGGGGTATCAAAAAATTAAAAAATACAAAAACTTTGTTTTTGATGTTTTGCCTTCCGTCACTGCAATAAGTGTTGCCCTGTATGCACATTGGCAAGGCAACTTCTTCCATCTCTTCTTCAGGGTCTACATCCTTTCTTTTTCATTCTCTTTTTTCCTAATTATTAAGCTTGTCTTCACAAAAGTTTTAGACCACAGTAATTCATATATACAGTATACAATACATATATACAATATACAGTACTCCCATATATTCAACATCAGACACTTTGTCCTTTCCCCAGCAATAATCTTTTTACATGTTCATACTATATTTATTGCAACTGATGTACAGAGATTGAGACAATAGCTTTCAAACAAGGTTACACTTGGGTTTACATTGTGGTCTATCTTTTAGACAATACAATTTTCTAAATTTTTAGTTATCTTATGTTTTACATTATGATTTACACTTTAGCCTATAGGCCCCTATACATTTTTGGTGTAATTTAACATGTCCTATATCCATCTTTGCATAATCTTGTGAAACACTTCTATCACACCACAGTTACACTGACTCCACCTATTCAATACCTTTTTCCTTCTCCCCTCAGGGCCCACAGTGACCATCACTCCTGATTGTTTAAGGGCCATGTTCAGAGATACTTGAAACAATGTCGAGGGCTTGACATGCACAATTGCCCTAATGCATTGGGAGCCACAATTTCTCTTGAAAGATACAATTCCCTCTATTTGAGAACATCAGTCTTCCCCAGGATGTGGGTATACCTACACTCTCGTTGTATGGATTTCCATCCAATGATATAACCCACTACGACAAAATGAGCACTTGCACACTCCCTAGAAGCCTGTCATGTGTCAGATTTTCCCCTTTAAGCATCTTAAACAGGTAACCTTATTATATTTTTGAAACAATTTTCTCAACATTATACTCTCAACCACATACCTGACCATCTCCTATGTTCATATGTTCCCCCACCCTCCCCCCAATTTCTTGGGTCATCCCATCCTCCCATCCCTAGCCCCCTCAAGCCCACAAAGCCCCACCCAAAGGTATCCCTATGCCCCCATTTTATCCCTTCCCTGTATAAATACTTACCTCCAGCTTATCATAGATTTCACCCAGGTTGGTGTCAGCTCACAATCTTCCTCTACCCCCAGATTCCTTTAAGTCTATCATCCAGTCTCTAGCTCTCTGAGGCAGCTTGGTTTACTTATTTCATATCATTGAGGTCATGTAGTATTTGTCCTTCAATGCCTGGGTTGCTTCACTCAACATAAGGTTCTCAAGATTCATCTATGTTATCACATGTGTTTGTAGTGTATTTGTTCTTAAAGCTGAGTAGTATTCCATTGTATGTATATACCACATTTTATTATACATTCATCTGTAGATAGGCATTTGGGATGATTCCAACTTTTGGCAATAGTGAATAATGCTGCTATGAACATTGGTGTGCATATATCAGTTTGTGTCCTTGTTTTCTGTTCTACTGGGTATATACCCAGCAGTGGAATTGCTGGGTCATATGGCAAATCTATAGCTAGTTTTTTGAGAAACCGTCAAACTGTCCTCCAGAATGGCTGGATCCTTCTGCATTCCCACCAGCAGTGAATGAGTGTTCCCATTCCTCCACATCCTCTCCAGCACTTGTAGACTTCTGTTTTTTTCATAGCTGCCAATCTTATGGGAGTAAGATGGTATCTCACTGTAGTTTTGATTTGCATTTCCCTAATAGCTAGAGATTTGGAGCATTTTTTCATGTGCTTTTTAGGCATTTGTATTTCTTCTTTGGAGAAGTTCTGTTTAAATCTTTTTCCCATTTTTTAAGTGGGTTGTTTGTCTTTTTATTTTCAAGATATAGGAGTTCTTTATATATGCAGGATATAAGTCTCTTATAAGATATATGGTTACCAAATATTTTTTCCCATTGTGTAGGCTCTCATTTCACTTTCTTGACAAACTCCTTTGGGGTGCAGAAGGCTTTAATTTTGAGGAAGTCCCATTTATCTATTTGTTCTTTTGCTGCTTGTGCTTTGGGTGTGAAGTTCATGAAGCCATTTCCTATCACAAGGTCCTGTAGATGGTTCCCAACATTGCTTTCCAAAGTCTTTATGGTCTTAGTTCTTATATTTAGGTCTCTTCTGATCCATCTTGAGTTGATTTTTGTATAAGGTATGAGATGGTAATCCTCTTTCATTCTTTTACAGATGGATATCCAGTTCTCCAGGCACATATGTTGAAGAGGACATTCTCTCCCAGTTGAGAGGGTTTGGTGGCTTTATCAAATATTATGACTGTGTATATGAGGATCTATATCAGAACTCTCAATTCGGTTTCATTGGTCCATGTGTCTATCCTGTTTTCACTACTGTAGCTTTGTAGTATGTTTTGAAGTCAGGTAGTGTGATTCCTCCAATTTCGTTCTTCTTTTTCAATATGTCTTTGGCTATTCGGGGCCTCTTTCCTTTCTGAATAAATTTTCATAGCTAGTTTTTCTAGTTCATTAAAGAATGCTGTGTTGATTTTTATTGGGATTGCATTGAATGTGTATATCAATTTTGGTAGGATAGACATCTTAATAATATTTAGTCTTCCTATCCATGAACAGGTAATGTTCTTCCATTTATTTAGGTCTTCTTTGATTTCCTTGAACAGTGTTGTGTAGTTTTCTGTGTATAAGTCTTTTACATCTTTAGTTGAATTTATTCCTAGGTATTTGATTTTTTAATTTACTATTGTAAATGGTATTTGTTTCTTGATTTCCTCCTGAGATTGCTCATTATTGGTGTACAGAAATGCTACTGATTTTTGCTCATTGATCTTATAACCTGCGACTGTACTGAACTCATTTATGAGTTCTAGAAGCTTTCTTGTAGACTTCTCAGGGTTTTCTATGTATAGGATCACGTCGTCTGCAAATAATGAAATTTTGACTTCTTCCTCTCCAATTTGGATGGCTTTTATGTCTGGTCCTTGCCTCAGTGCTCTAGCAAGTACTTCTCTTTTTTTTTAAATTTTTTTTAAATTTTTTAAATTTTTTTATTTATTTCTCTGCGCCCCCCCCCCCCAGTTGTCTGCTCTGAGACTATTGGCTGTATGTTCTTCTTTGTCTGCTTCTGTTGTTGTCAGCGGCATGGGAATCTGTGTTTCTTTTTGTTGCGTCATCTTGTTGTGTCAGCTCTCCATGTGTGCGGCGCCATTCCTGGGCAGGCTGCATTTTCTTTCGCGCTGGGTGGCTCTCCTTATGGGGCGCACTCCTTGCACGTGGGGCTCCCCTACACAAGGACACCCCTGCATGGCAGGGTACTCCTTGTGTGCATCAGCACTGCACATGGGCCAGCTCCACATGGGTCAAGGAGGCCCGGGGTTTGAACTGCGGACCTCCCATGTGGTAGACAGATGCCCTAACCACTGGGCCAAGTCTGCTTCCCTAGCAAGTAATTCTAAGACAATGTTAAAAAGAAGGGGTGATAGTGGGCATCCTTGTCTTGTTCCTGATCTTAGAGGGAAAGATTTTAAGATTTTACCATTGTAAATGAGGCTGGGCTGTGGGTTTTTCATATATACCCTTTATCATGTTCATAAAATTTCCTTGTATTCCAATCTTTTGCAGTGTTTTTATCAAGAAAGGGTGATATATTTTGTAGATGCTTTTTCTGCATCTATAGATATGATCATGTGATTTTTTTTCCTTCAATCTGTTTATATGGTATATTACATTAATTGATTTTCTTATGTTGAACCATCCTTGCATACCCAGAAGGAATTCCACATGGTCATGGTGTATAATTCGTTTAATGTGTTGTTGAATATGATTAACAAGTATTTTGTTGAGGATTTTTGCATCTAGGTTCATTAGAGAAATTGGTCTGTAATTTTCCTTTCTTGTGGTGTCTTTGTTTGGCTTTGGTACTAGGGTAATGCTGGCATCATAGAATGAGTTAGGCAATGTTCCTTCTGTTTCAGTTTTTTGGAAGAGTTTCAGCAAGATTGGCATTAGCTCTTTCCAGAATGTTTCGTAGAATTCACCTGTGAAGCCATCTGGCCCAGGGCTCTTCTTAGTTGGGAGGTTTTTAATGACTACTTCTAGCTTCTATCTCTTTACTTGTGATTGGTTTGCTGAGATTGTCAGTTTCTTCTTTTGTCAATAGAGGCTGCTTATGAGTTTCTAAGAATTTGTCCATTTCCTCTAAATTGGCCTTCTTGTTGGAATATAGTTTTTCAAAGTATCCTCTTATGATAGTCTTTATTTCTGTGGGGTCAGTGGTGATATCTCCTTTCTCATTTCTTATTTTGTGTATTTACATCTTCTCTCTTTTTTTCTTTGTTAGTCTAGCTAAGGATTTCTCAATTTTATTGATATTATCTAAGAACCACTTTTGGTTTAATTATTTTTCAAGTGCTTTCTTATTTTCTATTTCATTTAGTTCTGCTCTTATCTTTGTTCTTTCTTTCTTTCTTCTTCCTTTGGGGTTACTTTGTTGTTTTTTTACTAATTTCTCCAAGTGTGCAGTTAGTTCTTCAATTTTAGCTCTTCTTTTTTGATGTATGAATTTATGGCTATAAATTTCCCTTTCAGTACTGCTTTTGCTGCATCCCATAAGTTTTGGTATGTTGCGTTATCATTTTCATTAGTTTCAAGGTAGTTATTAATTTCTTTTGAGATTTCCTCCTTGACCCACTGTTTTTCTAAGAGTTTGCTGTTTAATTTTCCATATCTTTGTTGTGAAATCTGGGCCTCTGGCCCTTGCAGATTTCCAGCTTTACTCCACTATGGTCAGAGAAATTATTTTGTATGATTTCAATCTTTCTGAATTCATTGAGACTTTCTCTGTGGCCTACCATATGGTCTATCTTGGAGAACGATCCATGTGCACTTGAGAAAAATGTATATCCTGCTGTATTTGGGTGTAATGTTCTGTATATGTCTATTATGTTCGGCTCCTCCAATATACTGTTCAAAGTTTTTGTTTCTTTATTGATTCTCTTTTGAGATGTTCTGTACAAAGTTGATAGTGGTGTATTAAAGTTCCCCACTATAATTGTAGAGGCATCTATTATTCACTTAGTTTTTCCAGTGTTTTCCTCATGTATTTGGAGGTGCCCTTGTCAGGAGCATAAATGTTTATGATTGTTCATTCTTCTTGAAGGATTATCTCTTTCACTAATATGTAGTGTCCACCTTTGTCTCTCAATTGTTTTGCATTTAAAGTCTATTTTGTCTGATATTAATAGCTACTCCTGCCCTTTTTTGGTTATTGTTTGCTTGTAAGATTGTTTTCCAGCCATTCACTTTCAACCTCCTTGAATCCCTGGGTCTAAGATGAGTTTCTTGTAGACAACATATAGATGGGTCATATTTCCTTATCCAGTCTTCCAATCTGTGTCTCTTAACAGGTGAGTTTAATCCATTGACATTTAGTGTTATTACTTTCAAGGAATTACTTTTTTTTTTTTAAGATTTATTTATTTATTTCTCTCCTCTTCCCCCGCCTCCCCCACCCTGGTTGTCTGTTCTCTGTGTCTATTTGCTGTGTCTTCTTTGTCCATTTCTGTTGTTGTCAACGGCATGGGAATCTGTGTTTCTTTTTGTTGTGTCATCTTGTGTCAGCTCTTCATGTGTGCGGCGCCATTCCTGGGTAGGCTGCACTTTCTTTCATGCTGGGCAGCTCTCCTTACAGGGTGCACTCCTTGCACATGGGGCTCCCCTATGCGGGGGACACCCCTTCATGGCACAGCACTCCTTGCACGTGCACCAGCACTGTGCATGGGCCAGCTCCACACGGGTCAAGGAGGCCCGGGGTTTGAACCGTGGACTTCCCATGTGGTAGACAGACACCTTAACCACTGGGCCAAGTCCACCACCCCAAGGAATTACTTATATTAGCCATGTTTTCTTTGGATTTGTGTTTGTCTTATGTTGTTTGATTTTTTTGTTGTTGTAGTTTTAGTTATTCTTACACTCTCCTCTAACCCTGTCTCTCCTGTTTGTTTCTTTCCTCCTGCAGAGGTCCCTTTAGTATTTCTTGAAGGGCAGGTTTCTTGTTGGCATACTCTCTTAGTTTCTGTTTATCTGTGAATAGAGTATTCTTGGTTGGAAATTCTTTTCTTTTAGTACCTTGACTATGTCATACCACTGCCTTCTTGCCTCCATGGTTTCAGATGAGAGATCAGCACTTAATCTTATGGAGCCTCCCTTGTATGTGATGGTTCTCTTTTCTCTTGCTGCTTTTAGTATTTTCTCTTTGTCTTGTGTGTTGGGTAATTTGACAAATATATGTCTTGGGGTAGGCCTGTTCAGATTTATGCTGTTCGGGGTGCATTGTGCTTCCTGGACATGTACATCCATCTCCCTCAATAGGTTTGGGAAGTTTTCAGCCATTATTTCCTTCAACACCCCTTCTGTCCTCTTTCCCTTCTCTTCTCCTTCTGGGATGCCTATAATGCATATGTTTGTGCGTTTTGCATTGTCATTCAGGTCCCTAAGTCCCTGCTGGATTTTTTCTGTCTTTTTATCAATTAATTCTACTATCTGTTTGATTTCGGATGTACTGTCTTCCACATCACTAATTCTTTCCTCTGCCTCTTCAAATCTGCTGCTATTCACTGAGAGGGTATTTTTGATTGCTTGGATTGTGCTATTGATCCCCATCATCTCTGTTATCTTTTTGTGCATGATCACAATTTCTTCTGTATAATCTCCAAGTGTTTTCTTAATATACTTAATCTCTTCCTTCACTTTATTGAATTGGTCCATGATACATGTTTTGAGAGCTTTAATTACTTGTTCGGTGTTCCATTTCTCTTCTTGGCTTTTAATTTGGTCATTGTATTGGGCCATGTTTTCCTGATTATTGGTATGGTCTGTAGGTTTTTGTTGCTGTCTGGTCATCATTTTATCTTGTTGGGTTTATTCTGTTGATAATCTTCTTATTCTAGCCTTGGGGTTTCATTAGTTGTTTTTGTGTGTGTGTTAAGTCTTCTCTTTGTCACTTTTCTCTTCTTATTCTATTTCCTTGTTGTTGGCTAAGTTCCCTTGAAGGAAAATATTAGGTCCAGCAAAAGTAAAAGGGGTAAGTAAAGAAAAATATAATAATAGTATTGATAGTGTTAGCAGAAGAACCATATGAGATCTAGGAAAATGGATATAGAACCATGGAAGCTGTGTATAGTTATAACCATAAAAAAATGGAGTACCTATAATGAGATATTAAATATAATGAGATATTAAATTCATAATTTAAATATGAATTAAAAGGTCAGTGTGATCAGGAGAGAGGGAAAAAGAAAAGAGAGGACAATAACATAAAAAGTGAATAAATGATAGAAAACAGATTAAAGGGATTAGAGATAAAAGGTCAGAAATATTGGGGGCTAAACAGAGAGAGGTGGAATGTAAGAGAAACAATAAATGATGGAGGAGAGAATGATGTAAAGGAAAGGGGATAGCATTGGAAGTCAAAATCAGTACGCCCAGAAAAGAGAAAATTGAGGATGAGGAAGCACAGCAAATAAGAAATGTTGCCTGCAGCACTAATATAAAAAAAGAACAAAAGCGGGGGGGGGAGGGGGAAGGAGAAAGAAAGAGAGAAGGGGAAAAAAAGCAGAGAGAGGGGAGAAAAAAGAAAAAGAAAAAAAAACAGTGGTGGTGGGGATAAAGAGGAAGAAAAACAAGAAAACAGACCAACAAAAAAGACCAGACAAGGCCTCAGGCAAGGAATCCTCTTTGCAATTGAATAAAATGCTTAGGAGTCTGACCTTCCCCCTTTCTCCCTTCCTCACTTCCCTCTCTCCCAAGGCAGCAGGAAGGCTGTGTGAGGGCTCCTATAGGAAATTCGAATGGGTCCCTGGTGAACCAACTCACCTGAGAAAATAATGACTTAATTTCTCGAGAGAGCACCTACCCCTTGCCAGAAACCCTAAATATGCTATTGGAAGCCTGCAGAGCACATCCTACTGTCCCTCTCCCTTAGGTGTGCTATAAAGGGGCTGGTTAATTTTCTGACTCCACCTTCTCTCAGACCAAGTTTCCTACCCCAGGGCGTTTAGGTAAATTGGGCTCTCTCACCAGATTTGCCTCTTCTCTATTCCTAGGGTCTCCCCAAGTCAGCTAATATCTCCTCCAAACTCAATAAAAAAGGGGGGAACCAGAAAATTGAACCTACACTCCTTGGCCCCTTTGCACCTCCCACCTAAACTCTCCCACTTCAGGAGTCAGTCCACATCCGGCGGGGTAGGGCAATGCCGGATTTCCGGGAGTGCTGGGCTCGGGAAACAGAGACCTGGGAGAATGTGGACTTGAGGTATTTAGCATGGGCCGTGGGGGTTCAGGGGACACAGGCTTGAGGTTCACGCATTTGGGGGACACGGGGCTTGGAGACTGTGCCCCACGAACAGCAGTTCTCAGTGAATGCTGTGGCTCTTAGCCCTAGGGGGGGTAAGGATATACCTTCCCATGGCTTCCGTGTTCAGTGTTAGAAACCCGCAGTTCTACCTTGAGCAAACACCAATTCTGCTGCAGTCTCTTCAGATCAATGTCCAGACACCTCCTACCCTGCAAGTTCCTAAAACAGCCTGCTCCGTTAGGACTCTGTCACCACACAGCCGGTCTTTTTGTAAGAGAGATGATGATGGTGTACTTACTCAGACGCCATCTTGCCCCGCCTCCCCCTAGTCCAGGCCTTTAACCTTCTGAGGGACCACAGAACTTCTCTATAGAGTCCTACTGAACTGCTTCAGCCCTGGCCCTGTCAGGGAGCAGATTCTGTTCTACAATGCCTAGGATCTACTTATGTCAATCACTCCCCAGGCTGCAGGCCTCCAGAAAACAGAAGCCAGGTTGTCTGAACAAACAACTTCTCTTTTTCTGCCCCTAAACCAAAGCACCCTGACACAGGGCTGGCTTCCTTCTTGGAAGAAATAAAATACAAGAAGAGCAGAACCTGTGCCAACAGTTCAGTATGTTATCCTGCTACATAATTTATCTTAGAATAAACTAATCATTGAATAATTTCAGTACATTAGCCACTTATCACAAATTACTTGTGCCTCACACCATAGCTTATGCAACACCATCACTTTGTGCTACAAAACAAACAAATGGAAGAACACTCTGCTTTCTTTCCTCCATTCCCTGATTGTCTTCAGAATGAAAATGAAACTCTTCCTTGAGAAAACACTTTTTAGCCAAGTTTATCAGAATGTGGTATTGTCCAATACTTCAGTTGACTGTATAAGTACATCCAATGTAAACTGTAAGCATCAGTTTGTTATGGTACTTAGGCACTTTGATTAAAGTGCAAGCAGCATTAAGACCTTTTCTATTAGTAAAGCTGTCTTCACTTAGAACAAGATTTAAAACATCCCAAGTGTTTCTCTTTATCTGATTCAGCTTAGTGTCACTGAACCAGAGCTGAATGGCACCTGGTCCATGTGAAGTTGAAATAAAGATACCATGTGGTTATTGGTTTTAAAATGGTTGCCAAGGTACTGGATTATAGCATATGTAATATTTGAACAAGAATGTGCCCAAGCCCTTGAAATAACAAGTTGGTTATCTTGAGATTTGAGTTCTTTAGGATGTTTCCTCCAGGTGTGCAGGCCAGCCTCTGTGCTGCTTCTACAACTGATATCAATGCTAGCAAGAAGTGACTTATATGGCTGGAAAGGTGGTCAGAGAGCTGGATCTTCAAATAAATCCTTGGCCAGTAGCACTATTTCTCTTCTAGTCTAAATAAACTGTATGCAGTGTTCCCAGTTCCCTAAACAGGGACACAGGGGGATAGTGAAAGAATGATTCCTCAGTTTCTCTTCTTTTCAAAGAGAGCCTTATGATCCATCTTCAGTATACTAGCAATGGCTTCACTTGAGTTTTCCAAGAGATCCTTTCATCTTCTCGTTCTTATGTTGCTGTTGAGCAGTGTCTTATCTCGTTCATGGTACACTCATGATTTAGATTGCCTGTGGTTAGGGAATAAGAAACAGCTTTATTGTTTTTGTAGAAATGCTAATTGCTAATTGTAAGAAAAAAATCAAAGCATAGATATGTAGTTTAAAAAGCACCTGATATTGTACCTTTCAGAGATGACCAGTGTATTACTTGGGTGACCATTCCTAGTAAGCTCTGTTTGGTGAATATAATTATTCATAAAACATTAAAAAATATATTTGTGGGCATGGTTTTATTTGTGTTTCTCCAGAAACAGACACTGAGGCAGGGATTGAAAAGCAAGCAATTTATTGGGAAGGTGCAACAAACAGTAAATGGTGAGTAGAAGGTAAGACAAGAAGGGTAAGGCAGCCAGTTAAGAGTTGTCAAGTTAGCTGCTAACTGGAGTGTCTGAAATTAATCCCACAGAGAAACTCTAGAAAATAGTGCATAATATGTGCCTCACAGGAACCTTCTCTAAGGTTATAAATGCCCAAGCAAATATCATTCATTTGTTTGCATTTTTACTGTATAAACTATACTGTAGCTTGTCTTTCTTCCACTACGTCTATTGGAACAGTGCTCCTTGGCATAACACCAAGGGGTGTCAATTCCCTGGCACTTCCTGTCAGCCTTACAGGTGGGCAGAACAGCCTTAAGGCAGGGCAGTGAGGTAAGGAGTTCTGGGAAGGAGGGAGAAGGGTTGGCTGCAAAAAGCAAAGAAGGAGCAGAGCAGGCCTCACAGAGATGGCGACACGAAAACCTGGAGGGGAGGAGCACATCATATGAAAGTTTGGGAGAACATTCCAGGCAGATTTCAGGAACAGCAAGTGCAAAAGCCCTAAGGTGAGAATGTGCCTGGTGATGTGAGGAACAGCAAAGCCTCTGCACTTGAGTAAAGTGGGAGGGGGGAGAGGAGCAGGAGAACCTTGCTGAACTGCTGTGATGCTTCAGGCTCCTTCCTGAAGTGAGCTTGAAACACAAGATGTAGTGGAGCAGAGGATGACAAGAGCTGACTTAGTTAACAAGGTCACCCTGGCTGCTGTGCAGAGAACACACTGAAGAAGGGCAAGAGTAGAAGCAGGAAAAACAGGAGGCTACATAAATAGGCCAGGGCAGTAGCAGTGGATGAGTGAGATAGATTCTAGAAATATTTTAAAGGTAGAGCCAAGATGATTTGCTGACAGATTATATGGATATGAGAGAAAGAAGTTAATGTGTTTGGCCTGAGTAACCAGAAGAATAGAGCTGCCTGTTCCTGAAATGCAGAAAACTTCAGAATGAGCAAGCTTGGGACAGGGATAACTGAAGCCTGGGTTGGGGCAAAGTAACTCTGTGATATCTACTAGACACCTCCACAGAGATATTAGTAGGAATTTGGATACAGGGGTCTGGAGTTCAGATGAGAGGTTCAAAGTGGGTGGGGGGTTCAGCATATTAGATGGTAGGAGCCATGAGAGTATTGAGATCACCAGAGAAGCAAGATAGATAGAAAAAGAGGTCCTGGGACTGAGCCCTGAGCACCCACAGACATGGAGGATTGAGCAAGGAGACTGAGAAGAAGAAGCCAGAAGGTGTGGTGTCCTAAGAGCAAAATGGAGGAAGTATTTCTAGGAGGAGGGAGTGGTCCACGTTATTATATATGTAAATCTGCTGAATTTGTATACATTCATGCAGAAACACGTTCTATATGTAGCTATGTATGTGCACAGCTTTATATCAATGGCATTATACTATATAATCTGTTCTGTAACTTAATTTTCTTCCCATTAGATATATTGGGAATAAATTAAAACTTCTACACTTCAAAGGAGTTTGTCAAGAAAATGAAAAGGCTGCCTACTGGATAGGAGAAAATATTCAGAAACACACATCTGATAAGGGTCTAATATCCAGCATATATAAAGAAATTATATATCCCTAAAATATAAAGACAAACAACTCATTTTAAAAATGAGGAAGAGATATGAATAGACACTTTTCCAAAGAGGAAATATAAATTGCTAAAAAACACATGAAAAGATGTTCAGCATCACTAGCTATTACAGAAAAGCAATCAAAACTATAATGAGATATCATTTAAAAACAGAACTACAGTTCTTGGAGAGGATGTGGAGGAAAGGGGGACCTTCATCCACTGCTAGTGGGAATGTAGAATGTTTCAGCCATTGTGGACAATGGTTTGGCAATTGCTCAGGAAGCTAATTATACAAGTGCAATATGATCCAGCAATCCCACTGCTGGGTATATACCCAGAAGAATTGAAAGCAGGGAGATGAACAGATACATGCACACCAATGTTCACAGTGGCATTATTCACTATTGCCAAAAGTTGGAAGCAAACCAAGTATCCACTAACAGATGAGTGGATAAGCAAATTATGGTGTGTGTGTGTGTGTGTGTGTATAGCAATTTGATGTTTATGAATTCCAAAAATAGGTATTGGATTATGTTTGTAAACTGGTCTGTTCCTTTGGGCATGATTAAATTATGATTACAGCTTTGATTGGGCCAGGTCAGTAGGACGTTGAGTCCCTACCCCTTTGGTGGGCAGGGACTCACAGAGAAAACTACATGGCAGAAGATATATCTGGAGTTTTGAGCTGGAGCCCAGGAAGTAAATACATGGGAGAGAGCAGAGCAGCTGAGCCTGGGAAGACTCAAGCCCCTGGAGAGAGACAAGACTTATCCCTGCTTAGAGCTGATATTGGAAGAAGCTGGGACCACAGAGCCTTAAGAGGAAGAAGAAGGCTGAACATCAGCAGCCATCTTGCTCCAACATAGGGCAACAGACTTTGGTGAGGGAAATTACTTAGGTAGACTATCCATGGAACTGAGGGGAGGGTGAGGAAGGAACAGATGAACTCTGGGGATTTGTAGGTCAGTGGGTTAAGATATAATGGTGGGAATGTTCTTTTGGCAAATATGTCAGGAGAGGGTCTCACTGATGCAGGGTGTTGGTGGTGGGGGTATATGTGGAAAGGGTGCACTTGGGGCATGCCTCTATGGAATATGAATGTGTTCATCTTGTCAAAGGGTGTTATCTCAGTGGGTGGAGACCCACACAATAAACAAGGGAATATTAAACATCCATTCTAGGCAGTCCTGCTCCATTCTCAAATATAGGGCAAGAATCTCTCAAGCACATAGGCAGCGCATAATAAAATAAAACAGACTAGTATGTCAAGTCCTCAATATTAATGCATATAACTAGGAACCTTGTTCTTCAAAAATTGAAATTTACTGGTTATCATAGGTTCCAAGAGGAGAGGGAGGGAAGAGATGGAACACAGGGCACTTTTAGGGCATTGAAACTCTTCTGTATGATTTTGCAATGATGGATACAGGCCATTATACATTGTGTCAAATTTGTAAAACTGTAGGGTGCAAAGTATAAACCATAATGTAAACCACTGACTGTGGTTAGCACTAGTGCTTCACAATAATATACCATACTCATGTAAGATGTAATTAATAAGAGAAAATGTGAGGGAGGGTGCGCTATATGGGAATCCCCTAGAGTTTCTTTGTGACTTATCTGTGACATAAAGCTTCTTTGAAAATAAAATAATAAAATGAAATGAAATACACTGGGGGAACATACAGAAGAAATTGTCAATATACTTAAGAGATAACAGAACGAATGATGATGAAAAAAAATGTTTTTGGCTTTGTTTTTGGGAAGGTTTTGGATTGCAGTATGGTCCCAACTGTGACAGGGGATGATGACTGGTGTGGGATGTCGGTGGGGTGGGGGGGCTGTGTGGGGAGGGGTGCACCTGGGGAATGCTTCTGTGGAATATGAATGTGTTCATGTGGTCATGGGATGTTGTCTTGGTGGGTGGAGACATGTAAAATAACAGGTGGAATGCTGAATTTCCATCCTGGGGAATTCCACTACATTCTCTACTATAGTGGCAAGAATTTCGAGAGTACTGGGCAGTTCCTAGTGAAGGAGGACAGACCAATATACCAGGTCCTTGTTATTGAGGCTTGTACTTAAGTACCTTATCCTTGTGAAAATTAACTTAGCATAGTTAGTATATATTGCCTAAGAATTACCTCCTGAAAGGCTCCTTGTTGCTCAAACATGACCTTACTCTGAGTCAAACTCAGCATATAAGCTCACTGCATACCCCCCAGTGTGAGACATGATTCCTGGAGGTTAGCCTCCCTAGAACCAAGGAATTATTACCAAGCACCAATTAGTGATGCATTTGGAAAAAGACTTCGACCAAAAGGGGGAAATTTTAAGTTCACATGAGTCCTTATGGCTAAGAGATTTCAAAGTGAGTTGGGAGTTCATTCCAGAGGTTATGCTTATGCAGGTCTCAGGAAGATCTTACTGCCACAGGAAACAGTGCCTCAAGCAGGGGTGGTCCTGAGGGATCTAGAGACATCTCACACTATAAGCATAGCAGACAACCCCAGGAATTTGGCAACCCATTGGTGGCCCTTACCTTGGAATAAATGATAACCTATCTTCCTCATGTATCAGAGTTAGACTCATTTATAATTTTCCTACACTTGGTTCTACTGCCCCTTTTATTTGAACCTATAATTAGCACTATATCCATTAAATATTTGTTCAGGAAAATTAAATCTTTGGGCTGTTCATATGCCTGCTGTGTCAAGAATCTCAATGGAGTTGCAGCCAACACCTCTCTCCAGTTCATCAGATTCACCCAGGAAAACTAACAAAAAGATGATGATAGACAATGCCCATACCCCAAAAATGGGGTATCTCCAACCGTAAGCAAGACCATACTAATGAAAGACATTGTTAATGTGGAAAATATGGGAGGGGAAGGGGTGGAGTATATTTTCAACATAACATCTATGCAATCTAAAGCTTCTTTAAAAATAAAGAAAAAAAAACAATAATTAAAAAATATATTGGGAATAGTGTTCCATGATAAAAATATATGTCACTTTTGATGGCTGCCTAGTATTTCACTGCATGCATGTACCATAATTAACTTTTTCCCTAAGGTAAAAATTTTTCTCCAATTTCATAATGTATAATTATATAGCAATTAGCACCTTGTGCATTCATCACAATTGTGTGATCCTTTCCTTGGGATCACTCCTAGACATTGAGTTGATGTGTGCAAGGGTCCACCCCTTTTACTCTGTGATTCTAGACTCTTCTAGGGGCAGCCCCAATCCTCAAAGACATATTCAGTATGGAACAATCACTGGTCCTAAGGAAGAACTGCTGGAAGGCCATTCCACATTCCAGGTAGATCTTATTCTACAGGGACCCATCTGACAGAGAGGCCCAGGGCAGCCTTCTGGCTAAACTACCTGTTAGAAATCAGGCAGATGTTTGGGTCAAGTCAGAAGCCATGATAGGCTGCACCCAGCCAGGAGTACTCTCAGCCTCACATCTCAGGCTCCATCCAAATGCCGAGTGTAAAAACTGTTCCGCTTCTACATGGAGCAGAGCAACTCTTCTAGGCCAGTGAGATCCCCAGAAGAGCCACTTAGAGCTTATTATGTCAAGAACAAATGGCACCCATGGCTACAGGCAGCAGAAAATGGCAAATGTATCTTTATGTAATGACTGTAATTAATGCCAAATATTTCTCCACATTTTTTCCCTTCTGGCTGAATTCATCATTTTGCTATTAGAACATGCCTACTACATACCTCAGATTGTTTCCCTGTTTACCTTTTCATCTCAAGCAAAAGCATGAGTGTCTGGGCACATACCTGTCTAGGTATATACCAAGTCTTTGTCTGGATGGTATCAGCACATCCTGAACACTCAAGGGCAATTGTATTAGTCAGCAAAGAGGGCACTGATGCAAATACCAGAAATTGTTTGTTTTTAGTAAAGGGTATTTATTTGGGGTAAAAGCTTACAGTTACCAGGCCATATACTTCCCTCACCAAAGTCTGTTGCCGTGTGTTGGAGCAAGATGGCTGCCATGTCTGCCAAAAGTTCAGGCTTCCTGGGTTCCTCTCTTCCTGGGGCTTGTTTCTCTCTGGGATCACCTGCCCTGCTCTCTCCAAAGGGCCAGCTATAGACTATTAGGTGACTGGCTCTTTCTCTCTCCCTGGGACTCAGTTCTCTCTGCACTCAGCTCCTCTGCTTCTCTGTGTGCTTATTGCCTGAGCTATAGCTCAAAAACTCCAGAATCATAACTCCAACTAACTCCTCTGCTCTGCCATGTACTTTTATCTATGAGTCCCCACCCCCTTTGTCCTACTGACCTGGCCAATCAAATCCTGAATCATTATTTAATCAATTAAAAGTGAAACCCCTGAATCCAAATCCAATACAATCTAATGTGCAAACAGGTCAGTTTAAAAACATAATGCCGTGTCTTTTTTTTGGAATTCATAAATAATACCAAACTATTATAGGAACCTTGAAAATGATATCTACTGTCTGCCATGCAACTGGTTAATAAGTCCACAATCTTCAGGGGCATTAAGGGATAATATATTTCATCATGCATGCCTTTAAATGTAGGGGAAAATACTGAGATACTTTTTGATTCAGAAGGAAAGTAAGGAAAATGACAAGCACAGAGCCATGCCTTGGATCCCCATTAATTCCCATCTCTGGCTGGGGTCTCAGAAGAGCGTGAAACCCAGGACTCGGGGCCAGCTCCCACCACTGGTGCTTGAGCCCAAGACAGTGCAGAAGAGTGGCACTCGTGAAGGAGAACTACTCCTCTCTACCAGTTCTTTTTTTGTTGTTTTTTTTTTGAGGTACCTGGGCCAGAGATTGAACTAGGACCTCGTATGTGGGAAGCTGGCATTGAAACACTGAGCCACATCGGGTCCCCTGAGTTGTATTTTTCATTTGTTTTGCTTGTTGTTTGTTTTTTTTTTAGGAGGCACCAGGAACCGAACCTGGGACCTCCCATGTGGGAAGCAGGTGCTCAAATGCTTGAGCCACAGCCATTCCCCTCTACCAGTTCTTAACCATCTAATCATCAAGAGGCCCATGAATGTGTCTGATAGCCTGCAGTTTCAAGAAGGTTTAGAATTGTGTTGTCTGCCTTTCTGCTCCTCAAAGTCTGTGGTACGTGTACCTTTACCATGTCATGTCTCTTTACCATGATAGAGCATCGAACCCCAAACACTCCGATTAAACCACCAACACCATTTTCTCCCTCTTCTGCAACATGACTGATGTCCAGGCCACCCAGAAGGGCAGATGGAAGGGTTTTCATGTATATCATGTCTGAGATAAAAGCCATTTTATCCCAGGGACACAGCAGGAGGAAGATATCTTACAGCATTTATACCAAATCTCATGCCCCAAATGAACATGTTTTAGAGTTTATTATTAGGGAATTGCCTCTAGACATAGAAGTCCCTGAATGATGTTTCAAATCAGAGCCTTGGAGAGAACACCCCTTTTCTCTCCCAGGCAGCACCAGCTTCTCCCCATGCTCCCTGTCTGTCTGTCCTCTGAATCTATTGTGCTAACAATGCCTCTGTGGTTCTCAGGACAACAGCACCTACATCAGCATGGCTTTACTCAGGCCTAGGTGGAGGCACAGCAAGCACAGGCCAAGATGTGCAGGAAGTAGCAGTCCTTTTCAACATCTGCAGAAAACAGGCAGTTGGCTAAGCTTGGACATGCCTGTCAGACTACCTCCTTGTCTTCTCCCTTAATGCTGCTTACTATTCATAGTGTGGGCCATTAGCATCAGCATAGCATACCTGGGAACTTGCTTTAAAATGCAAAATTGCAGGAAGCAGATGTGGCTTAAGCAGTTGGTAGCCTGTCTACCACATGGGAGGTCCCAGGTTCTGTTCCCAGTATATCCTAAAGAAGACAAGCAAGACAGCGAGCTAATGCTATGGGCCAGTGCAGTGAGCTGACAGAACAAGATGATGCAATGATTTGATGCGATGAGGAGACACAAAAAGAAATACACTGAGGTGGCTCAAGTGATTGGGAACCTCCATCCCACATGGGAGGTCCTGGGGTCAGTTTCCAGTGCCTCCTAAAAAGAAGACGAGCAGACACTGAGAGTACACAATGAAGAGACAAGAGAGTGCAAACAACGAGGGCAGGGAGGGGTGGTGGAATAAATAAATAAAATCTTAAAAAAAGGAATGCAAAATTGCAGGCCTTCCACCACACCTCTCAAGTCATAACCTGCATTTTAACAGCATCCCCATATGAATTTCATGCACTTTAAGTTTGAGACAAACCTCTGTAGATGATGAGCAAAAACAAAACAAAACAAACGCCTGTTGTCAGGTACCCTATTTCACCACAATGACATGGACCCACCATTTCTCAGAGACTCAAATTTTGGACCTCCAAAGAGCCCCAATCAATAACTTTATATCCATAGCCCTGTGGATTTTCAGTCCCTCTCAATCTTTTTCTGTATTGTACTTATACATGTAAGTGCACTTAGAGCTGAACTCCTAACTTCCCAGGTGGGAGCCCTCTTCAGATTCAAAGCAAAACTGGTTTCTAGGGGCCTTCATATGTTTTTCCATAGGTGATGATTCTATGGGACCACCATGGTGAGGAAAGAATGCCTACTGTTGACTGATTCTCATTCCTCTCTGATTAGGTTTCCCAGGAGGCTTGACTGTGGCAGGTGTATTCCAGTATCCTCTTGTACTTATACTAAAGCATGACCACTTGGTATACAGTGAATAAAGTTTGGGGTTAGTAAACTCTTTCCTAGCTGAAGTCAGTGATTTAGAGCAGTGTTATTCACATTCAGGGTTGTGACCATCAGTGGGTCCTGAGATTGGTTTAGTGGGTTGTGACTAGCATTTCGTATCAGTTGTTGGATCATAATGTAAAATAAAATGCACTTCTCACTCTACATCAAAGTCAAACCTAAACATTAAAAATAAACTCTCCCAAATGTTCACATATTAAAGCTCTATGACAGGGGAGAAGATGTAGCTCATGGGTGACCACCTGCTTCCCATGTACAAGGTCCTGGGTTCAATCTCCGGTACTTAGTTAAAAAAAAAATTCTCTCTGACAGAGGCAGGTTTGCCTTATTATCATTGTATACCCAGCACCTAGCATGCAAAAGTGGCTCAACATGGTCACTTAATGTTATTTTCAGATGATAAAATGCTTTAATCTGCAAGAAGGTACACAAAGAGGTATCCCAGCATTGAGTAAATCATAATTTGGGATTCTTTGCATCTTTGTGGGTCTGGGCAAATTATGGTACCCTCAAGCCTCAGATTTCTCATATATGGGGAGCAGGAAATCTGAGGTCCCTTCCAGCTCTAAGGTCCACTTAGCATTCCTGAGCTAACCAATACTTACTAAATTCTGACCCCTAGTGGCTGCCATCAACTCATTATTCCCCATGATAGGATTACTATTGGAAAACTTGCCACTCTCACTAAACTCCACATTTACTGGCTATTTGTCAGCATTTAATCAGTCAAGACTGACTGATCATACTATGTGTGTAGTACTGATCAAGGAGGAGATAAATAGTGGTGGATGGACAGTTGACTCTGGAGTCCAAATGACCTGAATTCAAGTCCTAACTCTTGAATAGGGCAAATAGGTTCCCTATATAGGGATGAATAGCAAAATGAGAGAATTAAGTCCAGCATTATCAGTAGTTACTTTAGGTGAACTAGATTAAACTCCTTAGTTAAAAGGCAGAGATTGGCAGAATGAATTTAAAGAGCATCACTGAAAAATATGCTGTTTAAAGAGTCACCTGGGAAGTGGACGTGGCTCAACTGATAGAACGTCTGCCTACCATATGGAGGGTCCAGGGTTCAATACCCAGGGCCTCCTGACCTGTGTGGTAAGCTGGCCCACCATGCCATGCAGGGGTGCCCCTGCATAGGGGTGCCCTACATGGAGAAACACCCTGTGTGAAAAAAGCACAACCTGCCCAGGAGTGGTGCCGCACACACAGAGAGCTGATGCAGCAAGATGAGGCAAGAAAAAAGAGATGCGGTTTCCCAGTGCTGCCTGATAATGCAAGTGGCTGCAGAACACACAGCGAATGGACAGCAGACAGTGGGGGAAAGGGGAGAGAAATAAATAAAAATAAAAATAGAGTCACCTTAAATTCAAAGTCACAAGTAGGTTGAAGGTGAAAAGAATGAAAAAGTATTCCATACAAATAGTAACCAAAAGAGAGCTGTGTGGATAAAGTAATTTAGACAAAATAGATTTTAAGTTAAAAACTGTTAGAGGGGCAAAGGAAGACATTAAACATTGATAAATGAGTCAATTCATCAAGAAGATATAATAATTATGCCCCAGCTAAGCACACCCCAGAATATATGAAGCAAACATTGACACTAAGGAGAAAGAAATAAAAGTTCTACATTAGTAGCAGAAGACTTCAATACATCACTTTCAAAAATGAACAGAATATCGAGACAGGCAAAATAAGGAAAGAAAGGACTTGGGCAACACAATAAACCAATGGGACCTAAAAGACATATTGAGAGCACTTCACCAAACAACAGAATACACATTCTTCTCAAGTACACATGGACCTTTCTAGAGTGAACCTCTGGGTCTCCATGCAGAGTTAAGGGCTATTACCTGTGTCACTAGGAAATGGACCTTTATTTTTATTTAATCATTTGATAGCCCTAACTATGAGCTAAGTACACTTCTAATAGCATTTCATAAAAACCAATACATTACAACCCATAATGTAGGTGCCATTATTATCCCTATTTTGCATATGAAGAAATGGAGCACAGACTTAGATTTACCTACTAAAGTAGCAAAGTTGGGATTCAAACCCAGTCCAGCTCTGCACAACTATGCCATGCTGCCTTGCTTCAGGTGGATCTGTTATCAATCCTTCAGAGACTTAAAACAGGCCTGATGTTTACCGACTTTTTATTTTTGCAGGTTTAGCCTTTCCTGAGATATTCATTCCACCCATCATCTAAATAAATAAAATACAATACTGCCTTGTATGAAAGATTATAAACTAAAGGTCCATGGGGAAATGGTTAAATAACTATCTATACTTACAGTGGAATACTGTGCAGCTATTTAAAAGACAGAGGCACTTTCATAAGTACCATTGCTAAGTGATCTATAAAAGCTAAGGACTGAATTTAAAAAATACAGTGTGGAATACTCCAAATCGTATGGTTTTAGTTGAGCTGTTTAAAAAAGGAGAATGTCTAAGAATATGCTTGTAAGTGTATATAATATCTCTGGAAGGATATGCAAGAAACTAGTAAAGACCTCAGCATTGGAGAGGGAAACACAGAGCCTGGAAACCAGGGTTGGGAGGGACTTTTGCACTGATTGGCTTTTACCATTTGCATATATTGTTATTCAAAAGAATTTTTCAAAGCCATAGGTATTTCCCATGAAAAGTCGTTGCTGCATCACTACAGACTATTTTAATAGGCATCTTCAGTTTCTCATACTCCAGAATTCAACTCCTGTAGTTTACTAGCTCCAGGCAATCAGCTTCTGGCTTGCAGAGGCAGGCTCACATTCCAGATAGAGGGGCAGAGCCTCTCCACCTGACACACACACTCACCAGAGCAGGAGCCAGCCTGGGGGTTGGAAGTAGATATGAATCCTCCACTTTTATGGTTCCTAGGTCACAGAGGCTGTTTGGTTCCTTTCATTTGCTTCACCAGGCCCTAGGCCTGTTTCAATAGATTCTGCCCTAATGCAGATCACAATGAGAAGCCGGCCAGGGGGCCTGGGCACTAGGATGAGAGCAGGAAGGTTATCTCAGGAGCAGCCTCTCATCCTTTCTTTGATGGATATTCCCACATTCCACTGCCCTAAAAAGCTCCTTAAATTAAGAGCAGATGGTCTTTTCTCTGTACTAAAGAAAATATGTTCTTATTGTTCTGAATGAGCCAAAGGACAGCCAGAAAACCAGGGATGTGACGCCATCAGTTTTTAAAAGCTAAATAGGGCTGAGTTCCATAGATGAAGGACTGAGGACCTGGCCCAGCTCCACCCGCTGACTCAGCCTGGAGCAGGCCAGGCCCCAGGATGTGTGGGCTGGAAGGACTGAAGGGGGACTTCTCTGGAAAGAAAGAACCCAGGATCAGAAGACATGAACTTGAAGACATTAATAACCCTTTCTATTTGCCTTATGATGTCATTTGTTAGTATATGGCAACATTCAATATTAGAATTGTTTGTAAAAGAAGAGTCACCTTTAGGACTGACCAGCTTACAGAAGGATTTAAAGATAAGATTAATTTCACTGCCCTAAAAAAGCTCCTTAAATTATGGGCAGATGGCCTTTTCTCTGTACTAAAGAAAATATGTTCTTATTGTTCTGAATGAGCCAAAGGACAGCCAGAAAACCAGGGATGTGACACCATCAGTTTTTAAAGGCTAAATGGGGCTGAGTTCCATAAATGAAGGACTGAGGACAATATTAGCATTGTTTGTAAAAGAAGAGTCACCTTTAGGACTGACCAGCTTACAGAAGGATTTAAAGATAAGATTATTGATTTTGGTCTCTTTCTAGCTAGTGTCAGAGATTGACAGTTTGAATTGCGAACCTTTAGGGGCTGACCTAACTCCACTAAAACCAACGATCTTCCAAAACACACCTTTGCCAATCCTGTTTCCAAATGGCTGCATTATATCATTCACAAGTTCTAATGTCTAGACCCATTATTCCCAACACTGAAGGGCCTTGATGTTAGAAGAGATGGAAATGTCACCTCTGGGTTCTAAAACAAGGCACAAGAATGGAACAAGAAATAACAGAAACCAGAGAGACTATTGTTGCGGAAGCAGAGAGATTCAGTGATCCTATATGGAAGACCAGGACTCAATAATATTCTTGGGAAGGAAAATTTATTAACAACCGGCTGGGCTCAGCGACTCCTGTTCAAATCCTGAGCTCCAAAGAGGATCTTTGGGTTCCTTTTATACAGAGGATATAGGAGTAGGGAGTCAAACGATGCTTATATGCAAAAGGACTTTTTGTTAGTTTCTTAGAGTTTCAAGTTTTTTATCTGAGTATCAGATAGGTATTGAATTAACACATACTCTCTGGGTAAGTTTGAATTAACACATATCTTCCACATTCCAGGTAAGCTTGAATCAACACATTTAACTTACAGACACAGCCCAGGTTATTTATGAAGAAACACACAGCCTCCCCACACAGCCCATATCACTATGAGAACCAGAAGGACATCGGAAGTCCTAGATGAGTGTATCAGAACCACCTGGGGAGCTTTCTAGCCCCCACCCCATCCCCTGCTGAATCAGAATTCCCTGGGGTAGGTCTATTTAAAAAGTGTCCAAGGTTGAAGCTTATGTGCAACCAAGGTGAGAACACTTGTGCTATCCTAACACTCATGTTAGAGAGGAGGAAAATGAGGCTCAGAGAGGGCAATCACCCACCAATTTACTCTTGGGGTAGGCCCAGGTCTTTTAAGTCACCATCCAGTGCTCTACTGAGAGGAGATGGCCCTTCCAGGGCACCAGGTGTCACATATATGTTATCACCCCTTACCACTTAAAATTTGGTTTCTGGCAGTCTTCTTGAATGATACTGTGGATCTTCTATGCAGTTCTTTGTCTTCTCTGGTTACCTAAATAGGAAAAAAAAACATTTTATCAATAAGTATTCTTAAGAAAAATAGCAGTTGTGTCATCTAGACTCACTCATAAGGATCATTTCTAAGCATTTCATGATAATAATCATCCTTACTATACCTACAACCCGATATGTGATTCTTGGTAGATTGTCAAACCAGCTCCGTCCCTAAGCAGCTCACTACTCTGCCCTTGCCTCAGAGGCACACTCTCTCCTAGGGGTTAGAAAAACTGGAATTCCATACCTTTAAGGAGCAATTTTTGTATTAAACATTCCTAATACATTCATATATTATATAAATATTCAAATTTTCTTATTCAAAATTTTATTTGTTGTTATATTTTTTGAGGGAGTCATGAGTGGTCAAAATCTCCCCTGAACTCCCTCATCTTGTGTTCGATTAGTTTCTTCCTTCTCCCACCCACAAAGAAAAACAAAGGAGAAAAAAATTTAGGAGAAAATTAACAAGATTAAATCCAGCCAAGCCATCGAAAATTTCTGTTCTTAAAGGCACACATAACCTACTTCCTTTCTCAACCAGCTCAGGTAATAGGGAAGCAAAAACCAAGTGGGTTTCTCCTTTATGTTCAATGGTAAATCTAACAACAACACAAGGGAAAATAAAGAGAAAAAGGGGGAAGAAAGAGGAAAGTCTGACTAAGACTCATAACTACGGAGAAAGTGCTCCAGTCCTGCTCCACCCTGGCCCTACACTGTTGCCTGAGGCAGGACGTTCCACAGGAAGGAAGGGCTGCTTTCTACAAGCCAGAGTGAGGAAAATCCCAGCATGAGTTTCTCCAGCCTCATGGGAGACAGCCAACTCCCACTAGGCCTTCCTCATACCAAAAGGGGAGAAGTAAACTCCTTCCTTACAAAGATTTGAGTATGTCTTCCAAAACAATATCCTTTTGTTTTGTTTATGGGTTTGTTTGTTTGTTTGCTTTGGTTTATTGGTTTTACTTTATTATAATAATGAGCTTATTTCACATGTATATTTTGTTACCCCACCATTTCCATTCATCTGACCACTGCTACTACTATGCCCTATCATAACATTCCATACATACTTAAAACCAAGCAAAGGGTGGAGTTCCATCTTCAAAAACTAAACAGGCATTTTGGACAACACATTCTTGGCAAAGGAAACTGGACAACATTTATCAGACGAGGTAGGAAAAGTTCTCACTCTGCATTATGAAAAGGACAGCCAGATATCAGCTGTTACAGAAATGAAATAAGACAGAAAATTTTTTTTTTCCTTGCTCTTTTTTTTTTTCCTTTTTTTTTTTATTGACTTTGTAATAATATTACATTAAAAATATATATGTGAGGTCCCATTCAACCCCACCCCCCCACCCCCCCTTTCCCCCCCCAACAACACTCGTTCCCATCATCATGACACATCCATTGGATTTGGTAAGTACATCTTTGGGCACCTCTGCACCTCATAGACAATGGTCCACATCATGGCCCATACTCTCCTCCATTCCATCCAGTGGGCCCTGTGAGGATCCACGATGTCCGGTGATCACCCCCGAGGCGCCATCCAGGGCAGCTCCACGTCCCAAATACGCCCCCACCTCTCATCTCTTCCTGCCCTTCCCCATACCCATCGTCCACCATGTCCACTTTTCCCAATCCAATGCCACCTCTTCTATGTGGACATTGGATTGGTTGTGTCCATTGCACCTCTATGTCAAGAGGAGGCTCAGATTCCACATGGATGCTGGCTGCCATCCTCCCATTTTCAGTTGTAATCACTCTAGGCTCCATGGTGTGGTGATTGTCCTTCTTCAACTCCATCTTAGCTGAGTGTGGTAAGTCCAATAAATCAGATTGTAGGTGCTGGAGTCTGTTGAGGCTCAGGACCTGGCTATCACATTATCAGTCCAGAGATTCAAATCCCCTAACTATATCTTAAACCCCAACGTTAAATGCACCTCCAGCAGATTAGTATGAAAGTCTTATGAAGGGAGATCCCATCTGAGTCCAGATTCATCACACATAAACACCATTTCCAGAGAGGGGCCATCTGCCCTGGTAGTAAACCCCATCGGCCATGACCATAACTCTCATGGGTCTCTTTAGCCTTCATAGGAACCAATATCTGGGGGTTGTATCTGCTTTATCTGTCTCTCTGACTCTGCTCAGTTGTGCATGAGGGCAATCCTTCTGCCAGCCTCCAGACTCTTTTTTAGAAACTCGTAGCCATATAAACTCATTTCTCCTTTCCATTTCCCCCTTACTTTAGGTCAAACAGCATTTTAAAGTCATGTTGTTTTATGTAGACATGGATATTCTGCTGATCCGCATTGAACCTTCCATATAAGGTCCTTTTCCAGTTGCATCATCAGTTGGTATTTGATAGTGGTCCCTCGTTGCCAGGGAGGCTCATCCCCGGGTGTCATGTCCCACGCTGGAGGGAAGGCATTGCATTTACATGCTGAGTTTGGCTTCGAGACTGGCCACATTTGAGTAACATGAAGGCTGACAGGAGGAAATTCCCAGGCACAATGTTGCTCTAGGCCTTGTTCTTATTTTAGGTTTATCAGCTCACAAGCATAGTCATTAGCATCAGGGGCTCACTGTTGAACCCTCACTCCCTCCCGGTCCCCGCCGCTGTACCTGGGAGACTATCGCTGCTCCCCTAGGGACCACGACAGAGCACCACTGGCCAGGAACCCAGTACCCCCCCTGCTGGGTTTTTAATTGTTGCCACTATGAGTATATCCAATCATTACCATGCACCCTGGACATATGTTCTGTACAGCTCCCTGCCAGCCATATATCACCTGTCATTGGTATCCCATACCAGTATCCCTCCAAGGACAGAAAATTTTAACAAACTGTTGAAACTATAATTTTTTTAAAGAGATTTCCTCAACTGTCAGAGATCTTGAATAGCCTACTGGTCAGTAATCTGGAAGGAGTTCTTCACATATTTGATGAATTTGGCTTCCACTTTGGGAAGAGAATCGCCTTTTTCTATACTTGCTTGCATTTTTGCTTTAAAGTTTTCTATAGAACTAGGCCCTTCCAGTGGTTTAGGAATTTTTTTCCTGTTTTTGGAAGGAATCTTGACCTTTTGATTTTGGTGTTGATGGTTTTGAGTCTTTTCCATTCTGGTTTGACTTGCATGCATTTTTGGCTTGAGATTCTCTGACAGATTTCTTAACTGGAGATTTTTCTTCCATTTCCTCATCATCAAAATCGTTATCATAACTGTCATCAAGGTGGAACCTTGCTACCATTTCCAGGGGCAGATCTCTTTCCAGATGTGCTTAAGTTTTTCACGTCATCCTCCTCTTCATCTTCTGATTCTGCATTTTCCTCTACATTTACTATATGCTGTCCACTAATATGCACAGGCCCAGAACTACACTGCAACCGTAAGATAGGTGACGTTATTTCAAAGCTCCCAAGGGAAACTGCTGGCTGGACAGACATTTTCAAAATTGCCAGTGTTACTTTAATTGGACTGCTTTCATAATTCATTTCCTCTGCTTCAACAATGTGCAATTCATCCTTCGTTCCAGACCCTAAACTAACTGTTCTTAAAGATAACTGTTGTTCAGGAAGCGGATGTGACTCAACTGATAGAGGGTCCGCCTACCATATAGGAGGTCCAGGGTTCAGTATCCAGGGCCTGCTGGCCCATGCGCAAGGAGTGCTGTGCCACACAAGGGTGACCCCCACATAAGGGTGCCCCACGAACAAGGAGTGCGCCCTGCAAGGAGAGCCACCCCGTGCAAAAAAAAGACAGTGCCCAAGAGTGGCACCGCACACATGGAGAGCTCATACAGCAAGATGATGCTACAAAAAGAGACACAGATTCCCAGTGCCACCTGACAGGAATGCAAGCAGACACAGAAGAACACACACTGAATAGACACAGAATACAAACATTGGGGGGGGGGATAAATAAATCTTTTTTAAAAAAAGATAACTGATGCTCATTTTCATCATTATCCACCTTAAAGTAATAATCTTTGTCAGCCTTTAGTTTACAAGTGAAAAGATAGTTTTGGATCTCAGGGGGCTCATGTCCATGTCTATCAGATCTTCCACGGGGTAGTGGCACTCACTCAGATGGGAGAGAAGGCAGACTGAGATAGGCAACCACTGTTCCAAAGAACAGTCACACAGGACACAATCACTCCAGGGACTGTTTTGTTTTAAAACAAAACACATTCAAATTCAATTGAATTTAAAAGTTTGTCTAATACAAAATTATTCAATCACATTTTAAAAAGTTATTCATATATATAGTATATAAAACGCATTCTAATTTTTTTTTAACTCCCTAAACTAGGGAATCACTAAAGCAAATCAACTTCAGGAAAAAGCCCTGTTAAAGAAAGCTTCCCCTCAGGAAATGCAGTGTTTTGGAGACAACTTAGAGTTTTGATCTGTCTCCATGAGAGTCATATTAATACATAACTAAGATATCTATGCAGTTAATATCAGTAGCCCCAAGGAAGCCCACTGCAGCTTGGCTCCTCCAATGTTCTAGAAATGAGTGAGAGGTGAACTTGTAACTCTATAACACAATACAAACCACACATATATTCCTAGCGGGAGTATCACCTAGTATAGCCATTTGGGAAGCCAAGCAGGCTGTGTTGGCCAAAGCATTACTTGTACATCCACTTTTATCCAGCAATGCCTCTTTTAAGATTCAAACTTACAGAAATATTCACATAACTCACAAAGATAGTTGTTCAAATACAGCCTTAACATTATGTGTGGCAGCAAAATGATGAAAACAATCAAAATGCCCATCAAGAAAGGAATGATTAAAAAACTTATGTTAAGTATCCATAACATGGAATACCAGGCAGATGTTAAAAAAAATAAGATTTAGAAATAGTAACATGGAAAGATGATCATGCCATGCTATTCTGGTACACAAAAGTTGTTGAGCATTAATTAAAGCAGTGGTTCTCAACTGTCCCAGGGAGCATTTGGTAATACTGTGACATACTTTCGGGGGTCTGCTACTGGCCTCTATGAAATGAAGGCCAGGGATGCTGCTAAACACCCTACAATGCATAGGACATCCCCCCAACAACACAGAATCATCTAGCCCCAAATTCCAATAGTGTTGATATTGAATACTCTTTTTTTTTTCCAAATTCTACTCAATTTATTCATTTTTTAAAGAATATTACATTCAAAAAATATGAGGTCCCCATTCACCCCTAACACCCCCACCCCACCACTCCCCCCACAGTAACACTCTCCCCCGTCATCATGACACATCCACTGCATCTGGTGAGTACATCTCTGGGCATTGCTACACCCCATGGCCTGTGGCCCACACCATAGCCCACACTCTCCCATGTTCCATCCAGTGGGCCATGGGAGGACATACAATGTCCGGCAATTGTCCCTGGAGCACCACCCACAACAACTCCAAGTCCCGAAAAAGCCTCCACATCTCATCTCTTCCTCCTATTCCCCACACCCAGCAGCCACCATGGCCACTTTTTCCATACCAATGCCACATTTTCTCGATTATTAACCACAATAGTTCATGAATAGGATATCATTAAGTCCACTCTAATCCTTACTGTATTCCTCCTTCCTGTGGACCTTGGCTTGGTTGTGTCCATTCCACATCTATGTCAAGAGGGGGCTTAGATTCCACATGGATACTGGATACAATCCTCCTGCTTTCAGTTGTAGGCACTCTAGGCTCCATGGTGTGGTGCTTGACATTCTTCAACTCCATGTTAGCTGAGTGGGTAAGTCCAATAAATCAGAGTGTAGGGGCTGAAGTCTGTTGAGCCTCAGGGCCAGGCTATCATATTGTCAGTCTAGAGATTCAAATCCCCTAGATATATCTTAAACCCCAGCACCAACTATAATTCCAGTAAAGTAGCATGAAAGGCTTGTGAAAAGAGATCCCATCTGAGTCCAGCTCCATCACACAGAAACACCAGCTCCAAAAAAGGGCCAACTGACATGGCAGTGAACCCATTTGCCATAACCATAGAACCTGTGGGTCTCTTTAGCCCTCAAAAGGACCAATACCTGGGGTTGTATCTACTTTATCTGTCTCTGAGACTCTGCTCAGGTGTGCATAAGGGCAATCCTTCTGATGACCTCCAGACTTTTTTTTAGAGACTCATAGCCATATGAACTCATTTATCCTTTCCATTTCCCCCTTACTTTAGGTCAAACAGCATTTTTAACTCCTGTTATTATATGTAGACAGGGATATTCTGCTGGTCTGCGTTGAACCTTTAATTCAAGGTCATTTTCTAGTTACGTCATCAGCTGGTACTTGGTAGTGATCCCTCGGTGCCAGGGAGGCTCATCCCTGGGTGTCATGTCCCACGTTGGGGGGAAGGCATTGCATTTACATGCTGAGTTTGGCTTCAAGACTGGCCACATTTGAGTAACACAGAGGCTGTCAGGAGGGAACTCTTAGGCACAGTGCTGCTCTAGGCCTTTGAAAACTCTTAATATAAAGGATAATCATATGTTTGAAAAACAAAAAAGCCAAAGGGGCACATGTATAAAAATGTACATTTGTAAATGTATAGACAAATATCTAAAAGGATGTATTGTTAAAAGTGGTACCTTGAAGAAATATATGGGCAGATTTTCATTTTTACTTTATAACCCTACTCATACCACCATCTTTTATAATTGATTTTTAAAAAATGGGTAGTTTTAAATAACAAAAGTATATTTTAATATGAAAGAAAACAAAATACATTACAGGTCTTTTATATAATATACTTTATCAAAGCTACCTTTATTGGAAAACAATCCCCTTTTTGATAGCGGTGGTATAAAAATCTTAGATATACTATGGATTGATTTGGAAGTGGTAAAATTCTTAAAATCCACCTTTAAGAAGAGGAGAATGAAAAACTAGAAGAAAAGAAATAAGGCTAACTGTCCCACTTTATAGCACCTGAAAGGAACAGTTTTATGAATTAGTCTGAAGGCTTTTTATCTGCTGAGTCAAAAAGATCCACTTAGGCACCAACCTAGGAAGAATGGTATTTAGAGGGGACTGGAAATTTGCTGGCAGAATCATGCAGGATAACTGTCCTACAACTTAACTGTGATTTTTGTTTGTTTAATAATACAATATGAAGTGGAAAACCCAAAGCCATTCCATTGTTGCACAATCTTTAAAATAAAAATCCTAACATTGAATACAAATTAACAGCTTTCTTCATTAAAATTATGGCTATCTACAGTCTCTTTTAAAAGAATTCAAAAACTTTTACACATATTGAAATAATTTGGAGATTCCATCATTGTAATAGATATCAAATAGTCTTATTTTATATAGAGAGTAGGGGTAAAGACCTGTGAAGAGACCTGTCAAAGTTGGATCCAGGATGCTGAAGGTTGAAAGAAGTCCTAGAGGGAAGGAAGAATACCAGTTAAACAGCATCTTTGCTGCTATCAGTTTTCTCTCTCCTCACTTTCAACATTTATTCCCTGCCTTGAGACCTGGATACCCAGAGAAGGTACCAGGTCACCCATTTCTTATTCCCAAGATGGTTTTAATTGAACATATGAAGGAAGCCAGGTTATTAGCGACATCCTCCATGGTTGACTGGACTGTGTGCTTCTTGAGTCAGGGACTTTGTATTTCATCTCAGTCACCTCCGCCCTGGCACAGACTGGGAGACCAACAGGCATCTCTGAAATAAATGGGCATTAATTCCCCATTAAAGGATGTATCCTTCTTGTCATTTCACTGAGATTTTTAGTTCTTTCCATAAACAAAGAAAACGGTAATAAAACAATGGGCCTCCAAGATAGAGATCCATTTCCACAGTGCTAGAAATTTGTCAGGATATCAAATAGGACACAGTTCCAAAGAAATGGGGATAGTTTCCAAAAAAGTGTTTGAAGGCAAAGTCCTACCTCTAATAACAGGGAGGTAAGAAGGCTGTCTCAGGAAGCACCCACAGATGCTGAAAAAGAGTGTGGTGTGATGTGTTCATTACATTTTCTTAAAGTAATGGGGAGAGGAAAGAAATCCCACAATTGGTCTCAAGTGTTGACAATTCCATCCCTAAAGAAACTCTCTCTTTGCAGAGGAGGCCTCTAAAACAGGCTTTTTGTTCATCTAATTGAACACAAACGTGTTCTCCTGGGCTAAAGATGATAGCCTAACACTCTTAATTAAATTATGAGTCTGAATATTTCCGTAACAGAGTAAGTGCAAGGACCTGGTCATTAGAGCATTAGGACCCATATTTGACCAACATTCCAGTTATGACAGCACCCATCCTCTCGTGCCTGAAAGCAGGAGAATTGTATCCAGCATCCATGTGGAATCTAAGCCCCCTCTCGATATAGATGTGGAGTGGACACAACCATTCTAAGGTCCACAGGATGGAGAAATAGAGTATGGATTAGAGTAGACTTACGGATATTCTATTCATGAATTATTGTGATTAGTAATCGAAGAAAATGTGGCATTGGTGTGGAGAAAGTGGCCATGGTGGCTGCTGGGGGTAGGGAATGGGAGGAAGAGATGTGATGTGGGGGCATTTTCGGGGGCTGGAGTTGTCCTAGGTGGTGCTGCAGGGACAGTTACTGGACATTGTATGTCCTCCCATGGCCCACTGGGTAGAATGTGGGAGAGTGTGGGCTACAGGGTGTGGACCATTGACCATGAGGTGCAGCAGTGCTCAGAGATGTATTCACCAAGTGCAATGAATGTCTCATGATGATGGAGGAGGTTGTTGTTATGGGGGGAGGAGTGGGGTAGGGGGGGTTGGTATATGGGGACCTCATATTTTTTTAACTTAACATTAAAAAAATAAATAAAGACAAAAAAAATAAAAAAAGAAGAGAGGCAGGCAATAGTTCTGGCAGAAGAAAAAAAAAATTAAAACAATAAGACATTTGGGGGAAAAAAAAAGGCCAAGAAATATTTGATGATTCCCACAGACAGCAGCACCTGTTTCGGTTTGTTTAGTATAAACACCCAACCTAGTAATCCTCAGCCACCCATCTTTTCATTCAGAAGGGCTTAAAGCATTGCTGTCTTTAATTGCATACATGAGTGCTCTTGTTTAGGGAATGCACAATCAACCCAAAAGCTCTTTCACAAACCTTTATAACAACTTCTTAGTCTTCATAATTCTAAGGATAGTAGCCTTCTTAACTCAATTTAGCACAAGGATCCTAAGGGTTGAGTTTATTACATCTCTAATCAAGCTAAAAATAAATCAGAAATTAACTAGAAGTGACCTGAGTATTACTGTCATTAAACATGACTCCTGGTTATCCCCAAACTGTATAAAAAACCTGGTTCCTCCTCCTAGATTTCAGTAAGATCAAGTAGCATGAAGACAGTGCTGGGCCTGGGAGATTAAAAGCACAGTTTGAGCTGTGAATAAGCAGGGGGATGGGTGCTCAACAGAAGAGGCTCTCTGTAAATATAAACAGTCTGTGAAGGTTCCTGTCCAACACATCAGCCTCAGCTAACCTCATGATGTATTTCCTTGGCCAGATTCTAGTGTCAAGGGTAACGCCTCCATCATCTCTGTAAACCAGTTGTTTTTCTTGGACTAAAATGGGGTTTGTGTCTTTCTTTTCTCTTTCTAAAGAGCAATGACCAGACTCATCAGATTCAGGAAATTAGATTTGCTCAAAGTCCAAAACAGCAACTGGCTAAATGTGCTAAGCGTTCTCCTTGCTTCAGGTCAAGAACGGTAGGTCTGTGAAATATATATAATCTTCATTCCCAGACAATTCATTTAGCTGTCAAGGACACAGGGGTTTTTACAATTTCTGCTTATCTGATTTCTGGATTGGCTAAGAAGGGCCACTAAGGAACCAAAGGGTTCATCCAAACCAGCTCTGCTCCTATCTTTATACTATATAACACTATCACAATTATTTTTTTATTAAGCTTTCATCTGTATAACAACAACAACAAAAGAGCACAATGGTTCTTGGGTTTCACCCTCATTGTAGATGATCTTTATTCTTCTAGGGATCTATTTTAAAAAACTTAATCCAACCAGAACCATGTGATGGAATAAGTCATAATTAATTGAAAAATGGTTTCCAAGGAAAAGACAAACGTAGTATCAAATTCATTTCTTTTTAAAAATGCAACAGTGGGAAGACTCAAGTTTCTGCATTAAGCATTTGAAAACATATTACTCCAGAAGTTCACCGCCAATCATTTTCAATAGAAAAACCTTTTAGTCCTCAAAGAGACAAGTCTCTAGACTTTACACCATTCATGGATGGGCTGCTTCACATGAAGGATGTGGTTTTCACTAAACATTAAAGTTTCTTTCCAAATGTGCATATAGGATCATCAGAATTCCTAGGAGGCCGATTTGGCATTGAGCGTCTTCTAAATGATTACATGTGAAGTAGGTCAATCTTGCTCTCAAGGGACAGCTGGAGAACGGCAAGTGTTTAGAAGCAACTGTGCAGAAAACAAAGCATGCAGTTGTGATCCTCTCCACTGGGTTTTTCTTAAAATGGTATCTCTGAACTCTGTGTATGAATTCTGGGGTCACTGGGCATATAAGTCTGTTGCCAGGAAGAGATAATTACATGCACCAAGGAAACTAAGAAGCAGCAATCATGCCTACAAGGTCAGATGGTGTCTCAGTGACTGTTGCACTAGACTCATGAAGAACAACCTAACGAGGGTATTCACAGCAGCCCTACTGGTGATGGTGAAAGATTGGAAAACATTTATCAGTCCAGCAATGGAGAGATTGGTTAAATACATTTTGGTACACGTAACAAGATTGTTATATCTATGAGCTTCTGTCAAAGGATCTACAAGACATACTGCAAGGAAGAGCTAGGCATAGATTAGTGTTTTGTATGCTATCACTTGTATGAAAAAGAGGGGGATATACCCACTCATAATTTAAATATGCACAGACTATCTCCAAAAGCATTTTCAAGAGACTAGTAGTGGTGCTATATCTGGGCAAAGGACATGGGAAGATGTGAAGGAAACGTACTTTTCACTATATACTTTCTGGGACCATTTGAATTTTTAAAAATTTAATCATTCCTTTGCTCAAAAAATAATTACTGATAAATTGAGGCATACAGAGAATAAAAGACTTTGCCTAGAGTCCCATGGTTAGTAAGAAGACAATTCGAATTTGAACCAAGGCAACCACAGCACCTGGTTTCCTAATTCTTGGCTTGACTCCTGTGGTCACATTTGCAGCAGTGATGAGCCAAAACTTACCTCAGTGACTCTTCTTTCTCTAGGGCTGGGATGTGAAACAGCTGGTCATAACCTTTCCCATAGATAATGGGCAATCTGAATGTTCCACACTGAATCATCCACTTTATCTAACAAGCCACGAGGAAAAAGAGATACCATAGAAATTACACACAAATCAGTTCTTTGCCACGTCCAGAATGGTCCTAGAGAAGCACTACAGGGGGCACTTAGTGGATTGCCTTCCTCGTGGGAGCCAAGGGATCATTAGATCATCCTGTGGAAGGATGCAATTCCATAGGCATCAAAAGCTTTGCTAGGGAGTGGCTTGGGACCAGGGAAAGCACAACAGTATATCCATTTCTCTACTGCTGTGGTGAAAAACAGGGTGCACTGTCCTTGAGATTTCCAAAAGAAAACTAGCAAGTGCAAAAGGCATTCCTCAGATGGCATGGGACTGTCATATTTCTGATTAACTGTTACATTTCAAAGTTAATCGATACAGTGATATTCAGGAAATCTCCATCATTCTCTGCTGAATAGATGGACACTTGAAACCTCAAAGTATGTTAGAGACATATTTTGTTGCCCAAAATAAAATTCAACAACTACTTTAAGTAAATCATTTGTTTTGTTTCCCAATTTATAATCACCTCTCTTCACAATAAAATTAAGAAATAGTGCTTTTCTAAAGAAAGCATGTTATATTATAATTTGCCCCATTGAATAGATTAAATCTTCTTCTTTGAACTTTTTGAAAGTTTACCTTTTAGCTAAATAAGACTTTATGGGATACACCCAGAGTAACCACTGATTTTGCAAGAAAATCTTATGCTTATAATATGCAGTGGCATAATTCCTTGCTTTTCTCTGTATGTGTAGAACAGCCTCTGATTCGGATACTGCCCTCTATTTATATCTTTGTTCTCTGCTCAATGGTTTCTTGTAGCTTCTGAAGTGTGATGTTAAGCTCAGCTCTCTTGTTACAATTGGCCGTAAAGAAAGACAGAAATGTACAAAGCATAACCCCTTCACATTTGTGTAGTTGTTTTAGGGTAAGACCAATATGATATGTTTTTTTATTCTACTTCCAATTAGTTGCTCTACCATAGAAAATCCACTTAACCATTTAAATCTTCTATGAATGAAAGTTTATACCTTTTTTAAAAATTTATTTTAATTTTTTGAATTTTATACATTCAAAAGTAGAGTGAAAGAAATAGAGTATAGAATGAAGCTTGCCAACCAAAATTGGCTGAGTTCTGATGCAACTCCCAATGCCTTCTTTCCATTCCTCTATCACAAGTCCATTCCAAGGGTTCTACACAGTCCCAACTTAAATTCTGTATCATAAGTTCACTTTGTTGATGTCCAATGCACAATTTAGAAATTTTGGTGCTAGAAATTATTTAGAATAGAACATGCCCTATTTTACATATGAGGAAACTAAGCCTCAAAGAGGCCAAACAATTCATTCAAGGTAAAACAGCTAGTTAGTGGCAAAGCTGGAGTCTGAATCCAACCAGTTTGATTCCAGAGGCTTCATGTTTATCCTGTATTCACTGCCACTTCCCCCCCGAAATACTCATATTTTCCATAATTATAACTGGTGTGTGTAAATGATATTGTGTTCTGTTTCCTGCCACGCATTATTTCAAATATATCCATGGAATCTGCATGGCAGCATTTTAAATAACAATGTAGCATTCTATTGGATTAATATGCCACAGTATATTAAGGTTAAATATTTCAAAAAACAATGTTACCTATCTAACTGTTAAATAGGTTACCTAACCTATCTATTTGTTAAAAATTGATTTAATTCCTATTATAATATTATGCCTTGCTTGTCATATTCTCGAGTTTCTACAATGGAATCTCTTTTTTAATCTAGCGATCACATTTTCTTACATTTGATAACATGGCTTTGTAATGTATAAAGGCACTAATTTTCTTTTCACATATAATATATCAGGGGAAATAGCCAGTTAGGGACCAGTCATGGCATCCAATAACCATAGTTAGTAATTCCAACACAATCACCATAAATCCTACTCAGCTGAGTAGGTTTCTTCAGAAGGACTGAAATCTTAACCCTTTAAAAGGCTGTTCCCATGATTCCCAGGGATGAGCATCCCTGGCACTGAGGAATTACTACCAATCACTAACTGGTGCTGCAACTACAAAGAGACCTTGAATAAAAGGGTCAACTCAGACCAGCAGAATATCTCAGCCTACATGTAGGACCATGTGTTAAAAACTGCTTTTTGACCTTGAATAAAAGGGGGAAATGGCAAAGAGAAATGAGTTTATATGGCTGAGTCTTCAAAAAAGAGTCGGGAGGTCATCAGAGAGGTCGTGCTTACGCACGCCTCAGCAGGGTCCCGGAGACAGCCAAAGTAGATACAACCCCAAGTATTGGTTCTCCTGAAGGCTACAGAGACCCACAGGTTCTATGTTATGGCAGATGGTTCTGGAGTTCAGTGCTGTGTCAGTGGGCTCTACTTTGGAATTTGTGCTCCTGAGTGTGATGGAGTTGGACTCAGATGTGACCTCCTACACATGCCTCTTCTGACACTTTTACTGAATCTGTGGTTGGCGCTACGGTTGGTATATGCTCAGGAGACTTGAATCTCTGGACTGTCCATGTGCCAGCTGGGCCCTGAGCATCAGCAGAGTTGCAACTCCTACTCTCTGGTTTGTTGGACTTACCCAGGTCAGCCAACAGGGAGGTGAAGATGGTCAACCACCACACCAGGGAACTAAGAGTGCCTACAAATGCAAGCAGGAGAACTGCATCCATCATCCATGGGGAATCTAAGCCCCCTCTTGATTCAGAGGTGGAGTAGACATCACCATCCCAGGGTTCACAGGATGAATAAAACATGGATTAGAGTGGACTTAATGGTATTCTACTATAGAACTATTGTGACTAGTGATGGAAGAAATTGTATCATTGATGTGGAGAAAGTGGCAATGGTAGTTGCTGAGGGCAGAGAGAGGGAAGAAGAGATGTGATGTGGGGGCATTTTGGGGACTTGGAGTTGCCCTAAATGATATTACAGGGACAGATGCTAGACATTATATATCCTGCCAGAACCCACTGAATGTACTGGGGGAGAGTGTAAACTGTAATGTAAACTATTATCTATGTGGTGCAGCAGTGCCCCAAAATGTATTCACCAGATGCAATGAATGTGCCACAATGATGAAAGAGGTTGTTGATGTGGAAGGTGTGTGTGTGTGGGGGGCGGTATATGGGAAACACTTATAATTTTTAATGTACCATTTTTTGTGATCTATGTATCATCAAAATTACAATGAAAAATAATAGGGGATGGGGGGAAACGGACTTTGGCCCAGTGGTTAGGGCGTCCGTCTACCACATGGGAGGTCCGTGGTTCAAGCCCCGGGCCTCCTTGACCCGTGTGGAGCTGGCCCAAGCGCAGTGCTGATGCGCACAAGGAGTGCCGTGCTACACAGGGCTGTCCCCCGCGTAGGGGAGCCCCACGCGCAAGGAGTGCACCCATAAGGAGAGCCGCCCAGGGCGAAGGAGGGAGCAGCCTGCCGAGGAATGGCGCCGCCCACACTTCCCGTGCTGCTGACGACAACAGAAGCGGACAAAGAAACAAGACGCAGCAAAAAGACACAGAAAACAGACAACCGGGGGAGGGGAGAGGAATTAAATAAAAATAAAAATAAATCTAAAAAAAAAAAAAAAATAGGGGATGGGGAGTGGGGTATATGACAACCTCTTATGTTTTTAATGTAATGTTTTTATGTTTTGTGTGATCTATCAACTTCAAAAAAAAAAGATAATTAAAAAATTAAATTAAATTAAATTAAAAAGGCTGTTCTAGGAGAGTAGATGCAGCTTAAGTGGTTGAGAGCCTGCTTCTCATGTAAGAGGTCCTAGGTTCAAACCCTCTACTTCCTAAGAACAAAAACAAACAAACAAACAAAACCCAGATATGGAATAGACTTTTTTTTAGGTGGTACCTGGAACTGAAGCCAGGACCTCATACGTGGGGAGCAGATGTTCAAACACTGAGCTACATCCACTCCCCAGTAAGTTGTGTTTTTTGTTTGTTTTTTTCCTTAAGAGAGTGACCAGAGGTCACCGGCTGGTTTCCCTTGACTGGAAGGAGCACTTTCCCCTTTCCCAAATGTACTAAACAACTTATATCACTTTCTATCTGTGCAGGGAACAGAGCAAAGTTAGAGAGCCCTGTCTCATAGAACCTGGCGAGCCTCCTCTCTCCCTTGCAACTGACACTCAGTCCTGGTTGCCAGGCACTTGTTTACTTTAGAGACAGAACACTCCACAGGTCAATTATGGCTCACAGGACACTGACATCAGGAGGTAGAAGGACTGTTCCCTCTGGAGCCATGGAGGGCCTATTGACAGCCACCAAAGTGTCTTCCCTGCTGGTTCTAGTACAGCTGTGCAGTGCTCTGCTGCTGTTTACTGAATGCCTGAGACAACTCCCAGGTCTCTCTGTGTTTTCCTAGGAGACCCTGATAACGTACTGGTATGGTTGTTTTTATACTAAAAAGCTGGCATACTGCACTAAAGGAAAGAGCACTAGTCAAAAGTGTTTCTTCCTGCATCCATAAAGCCCAGGAGAAGATTAGCCTGAATATACCAGCCTACAAAGCCCTTGAGCCAGCTGGGGTCAAGGTCAGTCCTCTGACCTTATAGGCTTTGTGTTTGGCAGCACTGAATAAACATTTAAACAGCTCTTCACTTGAGGATACAGAAGATCTTCTTGAAAAAGAACAGAAAAGTGAGGCCCCTAATTCTTCATCTCGTAAAACAATGATGGTTCACCTTCAAGGACAGATAAGGTCACTCCAAGATGCAGCAGAACCTTTCCAATTCCACATGAGTAATGCAAAAAAAAATCTTAAAAGCATCTTAGAAAAATGTAGACCATCTTCAGAAAGAAATAAGGGATCCTATGAAGGAAAACACTCGTCTACAGGAAAGTGTACAAGTACTTGCCCAAAACACTGCAGGATGGAAGGAAAACGTGTATAAACTGAAGGAACAGATAAAAATGCTTGAATAGATAAAAACACTGCAATGCAAGACTGAACCAGGATGGGAAGGATAAAGACACTGAGATAAAATCTCTAACTGAAACTAAGCTGAAGATAATAAATTTGCCTGGTATCTTTAGAGAAGATTTCATGGATGATGACAATCAGAAAATGGTAATAACAAGTCTATCAGTTATCAATTGATTTAAACAAACTCATTGATGTGGTAAACTTCCATGTTTCCTCCAAAAGGCTTGAAGGAGAAAAAAAGACATTCAAGAGCATGTGTGAAGAAACTCAAGTAAAAGCCATACTTGCAGTGTAAATAGAATGTCTCCAAAATGAGCCAACATATTTGCTGTCTGAAAATTCACAGCTGAAAAGTGAGATACAGAAGCCTCACATGAAACGTCAAATACTATCTGTGGCCCAGCAAAAACATGTAATGCAACTTCAGGAAAATTCAATTGAGGAGGAAAGATATCGCTCAGAAATAGAGAAGAGACTTCACAAAAGTGCACAGAAACGTGAACTTCACTTATCAGAAGCACAACCTCTACAAGATGATGGCTGAGGACCTGGGCAAAGAATTAGAAAGAGTCACTTCTCTCTTCTGCAACCAGATTATCTTCTATGAGAAGAAAATTCAAGAAAGGGGGCTGGCAGCACATTCAACTGAGAGGAAGTTCAATGAGCTAAGGAAGGAAAATGATTACAACAGAGAAATGTTGGCAAAGTAGAGTTGAAGGCCCAGTTGATCCACTTGGCCCTTATGCCCTTGCTGTTCCACTCACAACCTCAGAGGCCTGAAGGTTTAATTGTGCTTTTACAACGGCAGACTGCTGAAAATCCACAACTACAATAAGACATCTGCCTGGTTTTTTCTCTTTAAGAACACTTTTGATTGTTCTCCTTTTAATTCCTGTCATTTAGTTAATACTTGATTTGAAGTTCTTATTGAACTTTGATATCAGTATAATTTCTCAGGTTCTATTTTATAAATATAGATATGTTTATATAATTGTTATGAATACATATTTTCACTTCATTGAACCCTCTAGAAGTATATACCTTAATTATTGTATTTTAATTGAAAAAAAGTCTAGCATTAGTTTTAAGATAGTCTTAGGCATTTAAACATTTTTATATTTTATGCCGAAACAAGTATAAAAGCAACCACAAGCAAAATAAATGGTATTTCCTACACATCAGAACTGTACAGTATAATCCAAAGATCTCTCTGTGAACATTTTCTTGACATCTACTTCAACATATGGGGTTTGATTTTTAAGACACATCTGAAACATCACCAGTGAAATGGCAAAGATCACCAACACAAGTTTGCCTTGATTTGTTTTGATACATCATATGTTCTTTCATGAATAGGAAGAGTCAATTTCTCTGAACAGGCCCTATCATGCAGTGATACTTCTACAGAAGATTTGAAGCAAGGCTGCCATTTGGTATGAAAAAGTTTCATACCTGAGGAGATGAGCTGTGAAGAATATCAGATTACCCAGGAAAACATTTAAACTGTTTGGCTGCCTGCCTAGAGAATGTATTTCTGCTCCCCACTCTATAAGAAACACTCCCCCACGCAGAATGGAAGCTTACTGTTAGCCAATCAGAACATTTCCTCACTTGCTTCCATATTTGCCCTATATGAGCTTCCCCCTTCCACCCCCTTGGTGGAGCACCCTTCTACTTTCTGAATGGGAAGCTGTCCAATTCATGAATCACTCAATAAAGCTGTGAGATCCTAAATTGCACGAGAAGTTTTTCTTTATCAGTTTTGATGATGAGGACAGGACGTAGTGATGGCTCTCAAGACAGTGAGAAAGACAGGCAAATGTGCCATGAACCCTTTGAGTTCTCTGTCCTCTTTACCATCCCCAAGGGTTGTGGGTCAGTACCTTTCAGATTCTAGCTCTGTTTATGTTTGAGCTTCGGATCTCACTAGCTTTTAATCCAAAGGTTAGCAGGTCATTCTTGTTGATGAGAATGCTCAAATTTTGAATGCACTGTCCCTAACCTTTTTTTTTTTTTTTTTAAGATTTATTCATTTATTTGCCCCCCTCTCCCCCACTGTCTGCTCTCTTTGTCTATTCGCTGTGTCCGCTTGTATTCTCATCAGGTGGCACTGGGGATCTGTGTCTCTCTTGGTTGCATCATCTTGCTGCATCAGCTCTCCGTGTGTGACTCCTGGGTGGGCTACAGTTTTGCACAGGTTAGCTCTCCTGGCACAGGGGCCACTCCTTGCACGGGGGCACCCTTACACAGGGGCATCCCTGCATAAGCCAGCACTCCCTGCACACAGCAGCACTGTGCATGGACCAACTCACTACCCAAGCCAGGAGGCCCTGGGTATTGAATACTTGGACCTCCTAAATGGTAGGCAGATGTTCTATCTGTTGAGCCACATCCACTTCCCTGTCCCTAGCTTTTTAATTCAGACCTTTTTCACTCACTACTGCTGCTTTCTTTGTCCTATGCTCAAAGCTAAAAGTGCTTTGTCCAAATACTGTAACATGGGATTGTATAAGATAGTAAAACTTCATGTAAAACACGAATACGGGTGATATTACATATATAAGACTGTTTTTACAAAATATAAATACAAATGTACTACAAAGAAGGAAAAAGAATAGCAACTATGTACAGCAGGAGAAGCATAGAGACATTGAGAAGTGATCTTTTAAAATTATTATTATTTATCATCAATGGAATAATGAAATGCTCTAAGAATGACTGAGGTGATGAATACACAATTATGTGATTATACTGAATACCATGATTGTACACTTTGGATGTACTTATGCTTTATTAATATGTATCAATAAAATTGATTAGTTAAAAAAAATGAGATACCACTATAAACCTATTCGAATGGTTAAAATCCAAAACACTGAAAGCACAAAATGCTGGTATATCTTGGAGAGATGTGAGCAACAACTGCTTTCATTCATTGCTCGTGAGAATTTAAAATGGTACAGCCATTTTGTTTGTGTGTGTGTGTATGTGTATTCATTTATTTCTCCTTACCCCTTAGTTGTTTGCACTTGCTATGTCTGTTTCTCTTCCTTGTGTTTTTGGGAGGCACCAGAAACTGAACCCGGGACCTCAACTGTGGGAGGGAGGCACCAAATCGCTTGAGCCACCTCCACTCCCTGCTTTGTGGTGTCTCTCACTGTGTTTCCTTCCATGTGTTTCTTTTCACATCACCTTGTTGCATCAGCTTGCCACACCTGCCTGTTCCATCAGCTCACTGTCTTGCTCATCCTCTTTTTTCAGGGGTCACCAGGAACCTCCACTTCCTGATTTTGTTGTATCTCTCATTATGGTTTTCTTCTTGAGTCTCTTGTTGCGTCGTCTTGTTGCATCAGCTTGCTGTGCCTGCCCATCACAGCAGTTCCCATCTTCTTTAAGAGGCATTGGGAACCAAACCAGAGACGTCCCATGTGGTAGGCGGGAGCTCAATTGCTTGAGCCACATCCGCTTCCTGATACAGCCATTTTGGAAGACAATTTTGCAGTTTCTTACAGAGCAATATATAAATTTACTGTATGACACAGTAATTGTACTCCTAGGTATTTACCTAAACAATTTGAAAACTTAGGTCCACATGAAAGCTTGCATACAAATTCTTATAGTGCTTTATTCATAATTTCCAAAAATTGGAAGCAGCCAAGTTGTCCTTCAATAGGTTAATTGCTACACAAACTGTGGTACATCCACACAATGGAGTATTATTCAGCAATAAAAAGAAAATGAGTTATCAAGCCACAAAAAGACGTGGGAACCTACAATACATGTTGCTAAGTGAAAAAAGCCACTCTATGAACACTACAGATTGTATGATTCTAACTATATGACACCTGAAAAGGCAAAACCATAGAGACTGTAAGAAGATCAGTAATTTCCAGGGGTTCAGGGGCAGGGTAGGGATGAAAAAATGAAGCACGACTGATTTTTGGGGGGCAGTGAAACTATTCTATACAGGAATGGCAGGAATAACTGGTACACGGCATTATTAATTGCCAAAACCCATAAAATTGTACAACACAAAGCTTGAAGCTTAAGGAAATGAACAACTTTCATTACTAATACTGCATCAATATTGGTTCATCAGTTGTAGCAACATACGACATTAATGTAAGATGTTGATAATAGGGGAAACTGAATGGCAAGTAGAGGGTATTTGGGAACTCTCTGAACAATTACTCATTTTTCTGTAAATCTACAACTGTTTTAAAAATAAAGTCTGTTAATTTTTTTTAAAAATGCCTTGTCTAGGTTAATGGGTCAATCTTATAGACAAATAGGCTCAAATTTTGAGTCTGAGTCCCTGGTCTTTGGTTCACCCTGCAGTTTTATTTTTGCTACTGTTGGCTTCTTTGTTCTGGGCACAGGGCAGTAAGTGAAATGATAAAAGACAATAACCTGAAGTTCTAAAAACTCTGGCACTTTGGCAATTACATGTGCAAAAATTATGGGACTAGAAGCTGTGCCTACCTAACCCAATAGCAAAATCTCACTAAAGACAATCTGGAGTTGCAATAGTGAATCTAGGGAATGTTCCATATAGACAAATTTACTCAACTCAGAGATTGCACGTGAGAAACAGGGCTCCTATATTAGGTCAAATGGGATGCCAATTTCAATTGGTACTCAGATTCTACTGAGAAATTGCAAGGTTCTAAAATAGCATATAGGGAAACGGACTTTGGCCCAGTGGTTAGGGCGTCCGTCTACCACATGGGAGGTCCGCGGTTCAAGCCCCGGGCCTCCTTGACCCGGGTGGAGCTGGCCCATGCACAGTGCTGATGTGCGCAAGGAGTGCCGTGCTACACAGGGGTGTCCCCCGCGTAGGGGAGCCCCACCCGCAAGGAGTGCACCCATAAGGAGAGCCGCCCAGCGCGAAGGAGGGAGCAGCCTGCCGAGGAATGGCGCCGCCCACACTTCCCGTACAGCTGACGACAACAGAAGCGGACAAAGAAACAAGACGCAGCAAAAAGACACAGAAAACAGACAACCAGGGGAGGGGAATTAAATAAATAAATAAATAAATAAATACTCCATGCAAATAGTAACTAAAAGAGAGCTGTGTAGATAAATTAATTTTAGACAAAATAGAGTTTAAGTCCAAAACTGTTACAAGGGACAAAGAAGATTATACATTGATGAAAGAGTCACTTCATCAAGAAGATATAATAATTATATACAAAGATGCAGCAACCAAAGGTAGCCCAGAATATATGAAGCAAACATTGACAGCAATGGAGGGAGAAAAAAGAAGGTTCTACATTAATAGTAGAAGACTTCAACACATCACTTCCAAAAATGGATAGACTATCTAGACAGACAATAAAATAAGCAAATAGAGGACTTGAAACACACTATAAACCAACTGGATCTAACAGATATACAGAGCACTTCATAAAACAACAACAGAATACACATTCTCAAGTACACATGGATCTTTCTCCAGGATACACCATATGTTTAGTCACAAAACAAGTCTCAATTAATTTAAAAAGATCAAAATCATGCAAAATATCTTCTCTGACACAATGAATGAAGTTAGAAATCATAATAGGAAGAAATGGAAAATTCACAAATATGTGAACAATAAAGAATGGTTAAACAACCAGTAGATCAAAGAAGAAATCATAAGGGAAATCAAAAATTCTTAGAGATGAATGAAAAAAAACCACTACTTGTCAAAACTTAGGGATATAGCAAAGGTAGTCTCAGAGAGATATTTATACCAGTAAGTTTAAAAAAATCAGAAAGATCTCAAATTAATAAACTAATTTTACATCTTGAAGAACTAGAAAAAGAAGAGCAAAATAACCAGAAATTTGTAGAAGGAAAGAAATAATAAAGATGAGCATGGAGAGAAATGAAATAGAGAATACAAAAACAAATGGAGGGAAGCAGATGTGGCTCAACCAGTTGGGCACCCGCATACCACCTGGGAGGTCCCAAGTTTGAGTCCTGGTCTGTCCTAAAGAAAATGAGCAGAAGCCATGTCCTCTGCAATGACCTAAATGCCATATCTGCCACAAATGAGCTAGATGTCACACCCACTGCAAACCAGCTTGATGCCAAAACGAGCAGATGCCACAAGATAGCAGATACTGAAGCCCACAGGGAGCAGATGTGGCTCAGGCCAATGGGCAATTACCTCCCATGTAGGAGGTCCCAGTTTGGTTCCCAATGCTTCCTGGAGAAGGCAAGCAAATAAAGAACAGACAGACAAGAGAACCATCAGGAGGGATAAATATAAATAAATAAATAAATAAATAAATAAATAAATAAATAAATAAATGTCACCTTTGGGTTCTAAGACAAGGGTTAAGGGTGGAACAACAGGGAAGCGGACTTGGCCCAGTGGATAGGGCATCCGTCTACCACATGGGAGGTCTGCAGTTCAAACCCCGGGCCTCCTTGACCCGTGTGGAGCTGGCCCATGCGCAGTGCTGATGCACGCAAGGAGTGCCGTGCCATGCAGGGGTGTCCCTGTGTAGGGGAGCCCCACACGCAAGGAGTGCACCCGGTAAGGAGAGCCGCCCAGCACAAAAGAAAGTACCGCCTGCCCAGGAATGGCGCCGCAACACACAGAGAGCTGACACAACAAGATGACACAACAAAAAGAAACACAGATTCCCGTGCCACTGACAACAACAGAAGCGGACAAAGAAGAACACGCAGCGAATAGACTCAGAGAACAAACAAGTGGGATGGGGTGGGGGAGAGAAATAAATAAGTACATCTTTAAAAAAAAAAGAGTGGAAGAAGAAACAGAAAATACAGAGACTATTGGAACCAGAAGGACCTCAAAAGTCTTAAACAAGAGTATCAAACCACCTGGGAGCTCAACTGTCTAGCCTTCACCCTATCCTCATCTGAATCAGAATTCCCTGGGGTAGGGTCTGTTTAAAATTCTCCAAGGTTCAAGCTTATGTGCAGCCAAGGTCAGAACAATTATGCTGGCCTAACACTCATGTTAGAGAGGAGGAAAATGAGTCTCAGAGGGGGCAATCACCTATCCAATTTACTCTTGGGGTAGTCCCAGTTCTCCTGAGTCTCCAACCAGTGCTCTACTGAGAGAATACTTCCCCTTCCAGTGCACCAGGTGTCACACACATGTTATCACCCCTTACCACTTACAATTTAGTTTCTGGCAGTCTTCGTGAATGACACAGTGGATTCTTTTATCCAAAGCTGTGTCTTCTCTGGTTATCTAAATACATTTAAAAAAAAAAAAAAACCAGCTTATAAATAAGTTTTCTTAAGAAAAACAGCAGTTGTGTCATCTGGACTCAAGTCTTTAGGATTGCTTCTAAGGATTACATGATAATAATCATCCTTCTTATACCAACAGCCCAGTTTTGGATTCTTGGTGATTATCAAACCAGCTGTCTCTCAGCAGCTCACTACTCTGTACTTGGCTCAGAGGCACACTCTCTTAGGCACTAGAAAAACTGGAACTCCATAGTTTTAGGGAACAATCTGCTCATTAAAAATTCATAATATATTCATATGTGATATAAATATTCAAATTTTTTATTCATTAAAATGTTCTTATTTGTTATATTTTTTTAGGGAGTCACAAGTGATCAAAATTTCCCCTGGTCTCCTTCCTCTTTTGTTCCATTAGTTTCTTCAATCTCTCAACCACAAAAAAAAAAAAACAAAAGAGAAAAATCTGTAAGAAAAAGTTAACAAGAAAGTAAATCCAGCCTATCCATCAAAACTTTCTGTTCTTAAAGGAAAACATAAGCTACTTCCTTTCTCAACCAGCTCAGGTAAGAGGGAGGTAAAAACTAAGGAGTTTCTCCTTCATGTTCAATGGTAAATCTAACGACAACAACGAAAAAGGAAAATAAAGAGGAAAAGGGGAAAAAAAGAAGGAAGTCTGACTAAGATTCATAATTCATGGAGAAAGTGTTCCAGTGCTGGTGCATCCTGGCCCTAGACTGTTGCCTGAGGCAGGATGTCCACAAGAAGGGCTGCATTCTACAAGCCAGAGAGAGGAAAACCCCAGCATGAGTTTCTCCAGTCTCAAGGGAGATAGTCAACTTCCACCAGGCCTTCCGCATTCCAGAAGATGAGAACAGCATTCCTTCCATACAGAGATTTGAATATGACTTTCAAAATACTATCATTTCGTTTTGTTTTCAGAAAAAAAATACATTCAAATTCAAATTTGGATTTTAAGTTTTTCTAATAGAAATTTATTCACTCACATAGAAAAAAGTTATTTATAGTATCTAAAACACATTCTAATTTTTTTTAACTTCCTAAACTAGGGAATCACTAAAGCAAATCAACTTTAGGGAAAAATCCTGTTAAAAAAGGCTTCCCCTCAGGAAACGCAGTGACTTCAGGGACACCTTAGATTTTTTATCTTTCTTCACGAAAATCATGCATAACTGAGGTATATCCACTGATATTGATAGCAGAGACCAGTGGTGCCAAGGAAGCCCGTTTTGGCTTGGTTCCCGCAATGTTCTAGAAATGAGTGAGGAGTAAAATTTTAACTCTATAAACACAACACAAACAACACATATATTCCTGGTGGGGGTGTCACCTGGTACAGCCTTTTGGGAGGCCAAACAGGATGTGTTGACCAAAATATTGCATGTACATACCCTTTTTTCCAGGCATGCCTCTTTTAAGAGTTAATCTTATAGAAACATTTACATGACTCACAAAGATAGTTGTTCAATATAGCCATAACAACATTATGTGTGAGAGTAAAAATTTGAAAATGATCAAAATGTCTTTCAAGAAAGGAATGGTTAAAAAACTTATGGGGAGGATTATGGGAAGATGGTGATGAACTAACAGGCAGTTCTAAATGCTCTCACAAAAACAATGGAGAAAGGGCTAAAAGCTGTTAGAGGGACCTGCTTTGGGGGTCAGCAGACAAGGACAGGGCTACACAACTCCCAGGAGGGTGAAGGACAAAGAGAGAAAGAAGCCAAAATGACAGATGTGAGTAACCAAGTCCCTGTGGCAGCTGGAAAGAGCTCTCTCCAACATTCCCAAGATATTAAGCTGGGATAAAACACCTGGCTCACTGCAGTTGACTGGGAAGAGACATCTTCCTCCCTGTGGGCTGGTTCAAGGGGAAAGGGAGGGGAGGTTGAGGTGTTTTTCTTCAGAGAATTCAGCCAGCAGAGCCCACTATGAACCTCCACTCTGGAGATTCAACAAGGAACATAGGAAAGCCTAGACTGAAAGACCTCCATGGAACGGTGTGCTGACAAGTGCCACCTGCTGGCCAGTCTGGAAATTGCATGGACAAAAACAGTTTGTACACTCTGTATCAAACCCCAGGAGAAAATCTGTGCCACACTAGTGAGTCCCTGGCCTGATTTTTATAAGTTAAGTGGGCAATTTTAAAGACTGAGAATAATTTGAACCAAATATCAAAGAAGAGTTGTGAAGGAAAAAAAAAAAGGCAAAAGAGAAAATTGGCAATCAGAGTAAATTCACCAATGTATTCAGATGCCTACATATAAGCAAAAAATTACAAGCCATACTAGGAAAGAAGACATGACCCAGACAAAAAAAAAAGCAAATATCCTGAAAAAATACAGGATTTAAGATAATTAATTAGTGATAATTACACAACTCTCCTAAATCACTCCAAAAGATTTTAGAAAATATGCCTAAAGAAATAAAGGATATTAAGAAGACACTGGGAAGGGATAAGACAGGGGCATAGGGATAATATTGGGTGGGGCTTTGCAGGCTTTAGGGGGGCTAAAGTTGGGAGGATGGGTCAGATGGTCCATGGAATTAGGGGAATGGTTTGGGGGAAGCGGGTGAACATGGGAGATTGTCAGATATGTGGTTAAAACTATAATGTTGAGAAAACTCTTTAGAAAATATAAAAAGGAAGGGTTACATGTTTAAGGTGTTTGGTGAGGGGCATCTGGCACAGAGTGCACCTGAGGCAGGCTTCTAGGGAGTGTGTGAGAGCTCATCTTATCATAATGTGTTATATCAGTGGGTGGAGACACATGCAATGAGTGGGAGAGTGTTGTATCCCCATCGTGGGGAGGCCTGATGTTCTCAAACAGAGGAGAGGGTGTCTCTCGAGAGCATGGGTGACTCCCAATGGGAGAAGACAGACTAGAGTGTCAAGCCCTCAGCATTGTTGTAAGTATCTATGAATCTTGTCTTTCAAGCAGTGAAGCTTGGTTGTCGCTGCGGGCCCTGAGGGGAGGGGGAGAGGAATAGAATAGATGGAAGAGGGGTTAACTTGGGGACAATGGAAGTGTCCCATAAGATTGTGCAACAATGGATAAAAGCCAGGTTAAATTTCACCAAAAATTTATAAAAGTGTATAGTCTAAATTGTAAGCCACAATGTAACGAAAAATTTAGAAAAGTATACAGTCTAAAATATAAACCATAATGTAAGCCATAATGGAACCATGGTTAGTAGCTATGTTTCAATATCTGTACATTAGCTGTAGCAAATATAACATCCACAGGCAAAAAGATCATTGCTGGAGAAGGGGAAAAGGGTTTGATGTTAGGTATATGTGAGTTCCCTATATTGTATATGTGATTTTACTGTGATCTAAAACTTTTTAGAAGACAAAATTTAAAAAATTTTTTTAAAAGATGTAGATACTACAGAAGGAATGGAAGATATTGCCTTGCCACTGTACATGCAGGGCAGCACCTATTACTGTGATGAAAGGCAAAATGTCAAAAACAAAGTTTTATGATTTTTTCATTTTTTTAATACCCCAATTTATTTTTTAACTTACTTTAGTTTTTCTAAATTATTATATATTCTATTCTAATTTTTAAACCTGTCGATACTATTTCATTTGCCTACTAATTGAATTTGGCACTATATTAGGCTTCATTCTTTAAGTTTTGGATCACAGAGGGGTTCAACTATGGCAGGGGAGGAGCACTGATGAGGGGTGTCATTGATGGGGGATGCATAGGTGGGAAGGAGTCTTCCAGGACATGCATATAGGGTATATAGATATGTTTGGATGTTTGTTGGGTATTATCATAGTGGATAGAATTACACATGACAACGAGGGAGTGCTGAGTTCCCATCCTGGGGAGCTCGGTTGCATTCCCCAATGGAATAGTAACAATCCCCCAAGTGCAAGGACAATGATCAGTGAAAAAGGAAGGTCCAGTGAAGGGCCTTTGATACTGATGACTATGCTTATGAGCCTCTGTGCTTGAAATTTCAACTAGGCCTAGAGCTGCAGGGTGCCTAAGAGTTACCTGCTGAGAGCCTCCATGTTGCTCAAATGGGGCCATTCTCTAAGCCAAACTCAGCATGTAAATGCAATACCTTCCCCCCAGAGTGGGACATGACTCCCAGTTATAAGCTACCCTGGCACTGAGGGATTACTACCTTCACCAGCTGGTAATGCAACTAGAAAAAGACCTTGAATAAAAGGAGGGAATGGTAAAGACAAATGAGTTTATATGGTTAAGAGACTTCAAAATGAGTCAGAAGGTCATCAGAGGGGTCTCGTTTACACACATCTCATCAGGACCCCAGAGACAGTCAAAGTAGATACAACCCCAGGTACTGGTGTTCCTGAGGACTATGGAGACACACAGATTCTATGGTCATGACAGATGGCTCTGGAGTTCATTACCTTGCCAGTGAGCCCAACTTTGGAATTTGTGCTCCCGATTGTAATGGAGTTGGACTCAGATGTGACCTCTCTACACATGCCTCTTCTGTCAGTTTTTCTAAACCTGTGATTGGTGCTGGGGTTTGTGTATGCTCAGGAGACTTGAATCTCTGGATTGCCCGCTGGATCCTGAGCCTCTGCAGTGTTGCAACACCTATTCTTCAGGTCACTGGACTTACCCAGGTCAGCTGATGGGGAGGTGAGAATGGTCAACCACCACACCAGGGAACCGAGTGTGTCTACAACTGCAAGCAGGAGAATTACATCCATAAGTCATGTGGGATCTAAACCCCCTCTTGATTTAGAGGTGGCATGGACATCACCATGCCAGGGTCCACAAGATGCAGGAATATAATATGGATTGCAGTGGACTTGCTGGTATTCTACTATAGAATGTTGTGACTCTAGCAATGGAAGAAATTTTATCATTGATGTGGAGATGGTGGCCACAGGAGTGGCTAAGAGTAGGGAGAGGGAGGAAGAGGTGTGATATGGGGCAATTTCGGGACTTGGAGTTGTCCTGAATGTTATTGCAGGGACAGATGCAGGACATTGTATATCCTGCCATAAACCACTGGATAAACTGGGGGAGAGTGTGAACTACAATGTAAACTATGGTCCATGTTGTGTGGCAGTGCTCCAGGGCGTATTCACCAAATGCAATTAATTGCCTTACTGATGAAAGGGGCAGTTGATGTGGGAAGAGCAGGGTGGGGTGGAGATTGGGGTATATGGGAACCTCTTATGTTTTTTAATGTAACATTTTGTGTGATCTATTTATCTTAAAAAAAAAAAAAGAAAAAAGACAATTGTTGTGGGAAAACGGTAAGAGACATGGTTTGTAGTTGAAGCATTTCCATAATACAGACAAAAAGTGAGGGCTTAGGAACGCCAGGCCTTGACTAGATGGAACACCATCTGGTCAGCACAAAAAAATATTTGTGTGAGGAAGCTTTTGAACTTTGTAATACTTGTACCTTATTACATTAAACTGTTGTACCTGTTTTATTGTAGAAGTTGCCTTATTGTAGATATTGCAGTTGTTTCCTCTTATTGTAGATGATGTTGAAGTTCTGATAGCAAACAGCTGCATGTTAGTTTCTAAACAAATACGGAAACTAGGGTTGAGGCTCTCAGTTTCAGAAGCTGTGAGTCCCCTGGTCCTATCTTTATTTCCTTTCTTGTGTCTTTCTTTCTGTCCTTTTATTTCTTCAGTTCTGTGTTGCCTTCTCTTTGTGCAAACCTATTGCTGAGCTGGTCTCAGCAGACAATTTAAATTTTTTTTAAAAAAACACCCATAACAGATATATGGTTTCCAAATTTTCTCCCATTCTATGGGTTGTCTTTTCACTTTCTTGATAATGTCCTTTGATGAACAAAATTTCTAATTTTGATGAAGCTCATTTATTTTTTCTTTTGCTGTTCATGCTTTTGGTACAAAGCCTAATTGCCTAACCCAAGATCCTGAAGATGTTCCCCTATGTTTTCTTCCCAGAGTTTTATAGTTTTAATTCTTCTATTTAAGTCTTTGATCTATTTTGAGTTGATTTTTGTACATGACATGGGTTAAGAGCCCATTTTCATTTTTTTGCATGTGGAAATTGAGTTTTCCAGCACCATTTGTTGAAGAGACTATTCTTTCCTCATTGAGGGAACTTGGCATCCTTGGCAAAAATCAACTGGCCATAGATGCGAACGTTTACTTCTGAACTCTCAATTCTATTCCATATGTCTACATGCCAGTACAACACTGTTTTAATTATTGTAGCTTTATAATATATTTTAAAATCAGGAAGAAAAAAAAAAAAAGACAACACTGGTAGAGCATAAAGAACAATTTGAAAGCCTACAAAGAAAAGTAGTAAGCCACATGGAAATGACAAGACACAATGGGTGAGATTAAAAATATATTAGAGGCACATAGGGGCAGATTTGAATTAACTGAATGCACAATTAGTGACTTTGAAGATAGAACATCTGAAGAGGAAAAGACAGGAAACAGAAATAGGGACATGGAAAGATGACCATATTGCTATTATGGTACCACAAAAGTTGCTGAGTATTAATTAAAACAGTGGTTCTCAACTGTCCCAGGGGGGCATTTGGTTACACAGGAGACATTTTGGGTTGTCACAACTGGAGGACTGCAATTGGCCTCTAGTAGGTAAAGACCAGGAATGCTGCTAAAAACCCTACAACACACAGGAGAGCCCCCCAACAACAAAAAATCATCTGGCTGACATTGAAAACTTTTTTAAAAAAGATTTATTTTATTTATTTCTCCCTGCTCCCCTGCCCTCAGGGAGGTGCCTAATTGTTGAGCCACCCCCACTCTATACTTGTTGCTTTCTCAATTTGTTTCCTTGTTGTGTCGCTTCGTTGCATCATCTTGTTGCCTCAGCTTGCCGTCTTACTCATCTTCTTTAGGAGGCACTGGGAACCAAATCCAAGACCTCCTATGTAGTAGGCAGGCACCCAACTGTTGGAGCCACATCTGCTTCCTTGGAAACTCTTGATTTAAGGGATAATTATATGCTTGGGGGAAAAAAAAGCCGAAGGAAAACATGTCTACAAATGTGCATTTGTAAAAAAAAACATACAAAAAAACTAACAGGCTTTTTATCTGATGAGTCAAAAACCAACTTTAGAAGAATGGTATTTAAGGGGACTGGGAAATTAGCTTTGAAAGAATCATGTAGGATAACTATCCTACAATTAGGTGTAACTTTTTATTTTATTTTGTTTAATATTACAGTACAAAGTGGAAAACCTATAGACATTCTCATTGTTGGACAGTCTTTGTTATCAAAAAATAAACTAACATTCTTTATGGTCTTGGCTCTTACGTTTAGATCTTTGATTCCTCTTGAGTTAATTTTTGTATAAGGTGAATATGCATATCCAGTTTTCCAAGTTTTGGAGAACTCCAAAAGTTCTCTAAAACTTTTTTAAAAACTCTTACTTTTTAAAAGGCTATTCCATTTGTTCCTATCTCCAAATCCTCTTCTACTTATACCAAATTTTAAAGGTATCTAAAAATTTCAACTTCACTGCCATTATTCAGAAATTATAGATGATAAATCATTCATATAGCATGGAATTTTTTAGCAGAAATTAGCAGAATGATTTCTGGTTTGAGAAAAAGAGGCTGAGTTTCATTTAAAGGGTGAGCCAAATTGCTAAAAGTAGAGCTAAAATGTGTAATTTAATGAATAATGAAAGGATTAGAACCTTACAGAATTTCATCCTAAGCAGCCTATTCCACACTAAATGAAAAGCAACCTCTAAAATTATATAAAGATCAAACTTTTTAAAAAACTTTGCACTTAAAGCTGCACACAAATGGTATATTCAACTGATATTTAAAGGAGTTAATATTATATTTTTATACTTTTATTGGAACATAATTTTAATTAAGTTGTGTTTTAAAAAACTAATCTTCATTGGGCATTTCCAATGGAAAGATTTTGGACTAAGGCCAAAAATTTAAAGGAGAGAATGGGATAGTTTGGAGAACTTTAAAACCTAACTTCATATAACATCATCAGAATAATTTTCCTTGCTTTTCTCCTTTTCTCCTCTCTTTATATTTCAAAGCCATTTCCAATTAAGTCTACCCACTGTGATTGATCATTTATTCACCTATTTACTGATAGTTAAAAATCTCACTATTAGAATTAATTGACATTTTGTATATCTAATAAATTACCAAGTGTTGGAATTATATAATATTCATGATGATGCCATTTCTAAAGAAAAAAAAATTAATTTTGAAAATTGAATGAAATGTCTAAAATACAGGTCATCAAAATATAGCCTATGGGTCATACCCAGTCCACAGCCTGTTTTCGTATATAAAGATTTAATGAAACATAGCATTTATGTATTGTTTATGTATTGTGTATAATTGCTTTTGTGCAACAACTACGGTGTTGAGTAGTTGAAGCACAGAACACAAGCATTTTACCTTGGAGATACTGCAGGTTCAGTTCCAGACCACCACAATTAAGCAAATAACACAAAAAAGCAAGTCACACAAATGTCTTGGTTTCCCAGAGCACATAAGTTATATTTACATTACACAATAGTCTCTTAAGTGTGTGTATTCGTCAGAGTTCTCTAGGGAAACAGAACCAATGTGGGATATCTGTAAATATTATGAGATTTTATAAAAATTGTTGCATGCGACTGCAGGGATACATAAGTCCACATTCTGTAGGGCAGGCTGTAAGCTGGAACTCCAGTGAAGGTTTCTGAATTCTCCAGAAGCTGGCTGGCTGAAGTAGAGATGGAAACTCTCCCTTTTTATTGCTGAAGTTGTCACTTCTCCTTTGAAGGTCTTCAACTGATTGGATGAGACATCTCTTATTGCTGAAGGCAATCTACTCAGTTGACTGATGCCATAGATGCACTCAACATACTAGTTACTCAAGTCAATGAAATGTCCTCACAAGAACAATTAGACCAGTACTAGCTTGACCAAACAACCAGGCATCATGACCTGGCCAAGCTAACACATGAACCTTACCATCACAGTCCACCCCTTGTCAACCTGGCAACCATTCACATCATCTTAAATCAAACTTAATCTCTACATAAAAACAATAAAAGACATATTTTTCTCCTAACAATACTCAACTTCCCTGCATACAACTAGAAACTCACAGGAATGGATTAGCTCTAAGGACATGATCTTCTGCAGTCCACCCATCTTCAAACTATCATATTCTACCCTCTGGATCCCAGAAAGACATGTTCTTACCGTATGCAAATACATTCACTCCATCACAATATTTCAAAAGCCTTAAACCATTTCAGTAACAGTAGTAAGTATAAAACCTCATCAAAATCAGTTACAGGTATATAGTCTGTCTAGGCGCAAAATTCCCCTCCAGCTGTGTACCTGTGAAATACAAAACAAGTTATCTGCTTATATACAAAGGAAGGTCAGTCATAAAATAAATGTTCCTACTGTCACAGGTAGAAGGTGTAAGGAAACAGGTGTCCCAGGTCCAAAACAGTTTTAAAAACCTGCAGGGCATATTCTATTAGATTTCAAAGTCTGAGAGTCATGTATAGAACTCTGGCTTCTTCTCCTTGGGGCCTGATGGAGAGGCAGTCCCTCCCTTTCCAAGGGCTTGCCCAGTGGCCATGTCATCAGCTCCACCCTCAGCAAGCATCTGAGTAGCCACTGAACTCTAGGAACCACCCTCTAAGAATGTGGGGGTGACTGCTACACTCCCTAGTCTCTGGGGCATAGGATCAACCCTCTTATCACAGTGGGGTGGCAAACTCTTCCTGAACAAGAGAGTGGAAGGCCAACCCTCTTCAAGCTCTGGGTCTTATTCACCCTTTTCGTACACCTGGGTGGGATCCCTCTCTTGGCCCAAGAAGATATTTGAAGTTCACACTTCGACTTCCATGGTCCTGCCTTTGAAGGCATTTTTCCTTCAATCACTTCCTTTCATATCCCATTTAGTCCAGGCTGGCAGTGGTTATGTTCATACAGATCTCATAAAAAACTTATAAGTCTTGCATGCAGGAAACAGGGGTCCAAGCCATCAGACAGTAAGACCTTCCACAGATCCTGGATAATTGAATTTCTAATCCTGACTAACAATGAAATGACTGGCTGGTTCCATGTTCACTCAAATCCTCACATGGGGAACTACTCTCTGGGGACTCATTTTCCTGAAACTCAGAATTTTCCAAACGTTTCTGCCCAAGATTTCAGTTCTCAACTTACTCATTTCCTTTTGCATCTAGAATGGTGATTAATTATGCCCAGAGGTTTTCAATGTACTTTGCCCAGAGGAATCACTATCTATGGCACCTATAGCCTTACAAAATATATTTCATAAGAAATAAGACATGAAAGTCAAATATCTTCTTGATCAAATGACTCTTTCATCTATGAGCTGAAGAATGGATGTTATGTTAGCAGATATGAAAACAACATTAATCTCTTTGTACATCTCCATCAGAGCTCTTGGTTGACAGATTCACTGCCAATGAGCAATAACTTTTTGAAAGGAATACTCTTTTCCTGAGCCTAGGTGTCAACAGTGGGCTTACAGTATTCATTAAGCCATGTTGTAAACAGATGTGCTGTTATCTAGGCATTGCTGTACCATAGAGCAAAGAAAGAGTGGATATAGCAGAATTCTTAAGCCTCTAGGATTTTTGGAATGGTAGATGAACTTTGGCGTCACTATAAAGTCACCAGCTGCATTAACCCCTAAAAAGAGAGTTACCCTGTCCTTTGAAGCCTGGCATTGGTCTCCCCCTCTCTAGCTATGAAAGTCCTAGTGGCATCTTCTTCCAATATAAGGCCATTTGGTCTACATTGAAAATCTATTGTTTGGTACAGCCTCCTTCACCAATTATCTTACCAAATCTTCTGGATAATTTCTTGCAGCTTCTACATCAGCACTTGCTGCTTCACCTTGCACTTTTATGTTACAAAGATGGCTTCTTTCCTTAAACCCATGAACCAAACTCTGCTACCTTTAAATTTTTCTTCTGAAGCTTTCTTTCCTCTATTAGCCTTCACAGACTTGAAGAGAGTTAGGGCCTTGCTCTGGGCTCTGTATCAGGCTTTGGCTTAAGGGAAAGTTGTGGCTGGTTTGATCTTATATGTAGACAACTAAAACCTTTCCATATCAGCAATTTGGCTGTTTCACTTTCTTAGCATTCATGTGTTCACTGTAAAAGCACTTTTAATTTTCTTCAAGAACTTTTCCTTTGCATTCCCAATTTGGCTGTTTGACATAAGGGGCCTAGCTTTCAACCTGTCTCACCTTTCGACATTCCTTCCTCACTAAGCTTAATCATTTCTAGCTTTTGATTTGAAGTGAGAGATGCATAACGCTTCCTTTCACTTGAACAGTTAGAGGCATTGTAAGGTTATTAATTGGCCTAATTCCAAAACTGTTATGTGTCATGGAATAGAGAGGTCCAAGGAAAAGGAGTAAGACAGGGTGTGGCCCATTGGCGAAGCAGCTGGAACACACATTTATTAAGTGCATCATCTTATATGGGCATAGTTTGTGGTACCCTAAAACAATTACAATAGTAACAGCAAAGATCATTAATCACATATCACCATAACAGATCTAATAATAAATGAAAAAGTTTGAAATATTGAGAATTACCAAAACTTCACAGACACAAAGTGAAACATGCTATTAGAAAAATAGTGCCAAAGACTGTTGCCACAATCCTTCAATTTGTAAAAGCGCAATGTATGTGAAGCACAATAAAGCCAAACACACTAAAATGAGGTATACATATATATGGCTCTCAAAAACTGAAAATATTTGCCAACCCCAATCAAAACAGCAAGAAGGCATATTCTGAGGAATGGATGTGACTCAAACAGCTGAGCTCCTGCTTCCCACATGGGAGGTCCTGGGTTGAGTTCCTGGTGCCTTCTCAAAATAAAAACAAAGAAATGAAAAATCAACTCAGAGGAGCCAATGTGGTTGAGCCCCGATTTCTCACTCATGGGTTCAATCCCTGGCCTGGAACATCAATAAAATAAATAAATAAAAGCCTTTTCATTAAAAAAAAAAAATGTGTATTCCAACTCCACATTCAGATTGCAGATTAAAACAATACAACAAAACATAAACCTGCAAATAATTTTAATACCCTAGTCAAATAGGAAAATTCACACCTGCTTATTTTATAGGTTATTTCTTGCATATAAGATAGCTACACAAAAATCTATTGCCCCTTTTAATTTTGCTTTTAACTACAAAGTTTCCTAGGAAAATCATTGCTTTTGATTTAAATATTCCCTTACTATAATAGTCAGCCAAAAGGGGTGCTGATGCAAAATACCAGAAATTTGTAGGTTTTTATAAAAGGTATTTATTTGCTGTAAAAACATGCAGTTCCAAAGCCCTAAAGAGTCCAACTAAAAGTTTCTTCCTCACCAAACTCTGTTGCCAAGTGTTGAATCAAGATGGTGGATGATGTCTGTGAGGCTTCAGCCTGCCTTCTTCATCTTAAGGCTCCATGGTCCCAGCTTTTTCTGATCTCACCTTTAGGCTGGCATAAAACTCATCTCTTAGGGCTTCTCAGTTGCTCTGTTCTCTTCAGCTGCAAACTATCGAGCTCATCTCTCTTTCCAGGACCTCTGCCTAGTTTTTGGAGTTCTCTCTTCCTCTGTGTTCTTCTTCTCTATATATCTACTTCTATGTGAGAGTCTGTTTTATCAGGCCACCAAGGGGGCTGGGACTCAATGCTGAGTGGCACTCTAATGACATGGTTGAATCAAAGCCCTAATCTTGATTCAATAAAGTAAAAGTGAAAGTGAAAGCCCTGAATTGAATATGAAAAAAGGGGTCTCATACTCAAAGGAAGAGATTGCTTTTACAAACCATATCTTTTTGGAATTCATAAATGATATCAAACTGCCACACTCCACCCACTAAATTCCAAAAATGATATTACAATATTCTAAAAACTTTAAAACAGTAACAATGCTAAGTATAAAATCTATCACAATCAGTTTAAAGAAATATAGCCTGTCTTGGGGCAAAGTCCCCTCTGGGACTAGATCTGTGACTCTTAGAAAACAATTTATCTGCTTCCAATATGCAAAGGGACAGACAAGGCATAAACATTTGCATTACCAAAAGGAGAATTTTGGAGGAAAACATGAGACACTGGTCCTCTACAGTTCCGAAAACCTGCAGGGCATACTTTGTTAGATTTCATATTCTGAGAGTCATTCTCAAATTCATGGTTTCTTCTTATTCTTGGGGCCTCATGGGGAACTGCCCTTTCCACAGGGTTGCCCAATGGCCATTTTCTTGGTTCCATCCTCATCAAGCATCTGGGTGGCAACCGAGCTCCAGACTTCGCCCTCCAAGAACAATGTGATGATGGCCACACCTTCCGCTATACCTGAGGTACAGTCTCAGCCCCCTTAGTACAGTGAGGTGAGAGCAACATTCTCCCTCATCTCAGGCATACAGGTCCAACCCTCTCAAAGCAATGAGTTGATGACCTGGCCTTCCTCAACTCATGGGGGACAAGCCCACCTCTTTCAGACCTATGAGGTGTTGACCTTAATCTCCCCAACCATTGGGGAAAGTGCTGCACGCTCTCTGTACCCTTGGGTGGCAAAACTCTCCCTGAACAGCATACTGGAACATCCACCTTATTAAAATGCCAGGGAAATTCACTCTCTCTGTACATAAGGGTGGGACCCTTCTCTTGGTGCAAAGAGACATCTTAATTCCAGGCCTCAGCTTCTATGGTTTTTCTTAAAGCTTGTTGGTTTAACATGCAGGAAGCAGGGATCCAAGCCATCAGACAGTGAGACTTTCAATGTTTTTCCTAGATAACTGCATTTTCAATCCTGATTAACAAGTTACACGTTTAGTTAAGTCTTCAAATGGGGCACTATCATCTGGGGGTTTGATTTCCAGAGGACTAGAGTTTCTAGAATCAGTTTCTGGTTTCATTGTGCACAACAATTCAGTTCTCAGCTTATCTCTCTCATCTAGCATTTTACTATAAGCTGCAAGGCGAAGCCAAGCCACATTCTTCAAGTTTACTTTGGAAAGTTCTATAGCTAAGTATCCAGGTTTACCATTTTCAAATTCTGCCTTCCATAAACACCAGGAGTTAATCTTGATAAGGTCTCGGTGCTTTTAAAACTCAGATCACCTTTTCTCCAGTTTCCAATAATAGTTTCAGCATTTACTTCTAAGGCCTCATAAAAGTTCTCTTAGCATCCATATTCCTACCAACAACCTCTTCAATGCAATCTAGGCCCTTTCAATCAAGTATCTCAGAATTCCTCCAAAAACACCCATTTAAAGAAACCGTTCCAGCATTTCGATAATTGCAAAACCACCACCCCGCTTCTTGGTACCAAATGCTGTATTAGTCAGTCAAAGGGGTGCTGATGCAACTACCAGAAATTTGCTGGCTTTTATAAAGGGTATTTATTTGGGGGAAAAACTTGCAGTTATAAGGCTCTAAAGAGTCCAACTCAAAGTTAAATAATAAATAATATCAAACTGCCACACCTACCTAGGAAATTGGAATACAAAAATTGAATGAATCTGATGGCCAAATCCTAAATGTAAGTACATTAAAAGATTAAGCAAATGAGCATTACATGAGTTAGTATAGTAAAGGCAGGAAGGTGAGATTATGATAGACAAAGAGAAAAAGAAAAGAAGAAACCACTCCAAGTGTTAGACATTCTCACAACAAATAATACAATGAAATAGATATTAGATATTAGTATGAGATATTAGAGCAGACAACATTTATTGAATAACCTACTGTTTATGGGAGCATACTACACATTATAGAACTTCGAAAAACAAGGTTCCTATTTCTGTAGTTTTTGAGCCAAAAATTAGTGCCAAAAATGCATGATTTGTTTAAGATTATTAACTTAAACAACTACAAAAAGAACCTAAGAACTAACAAAATATATTCAAGTAATTTCAATGCTGTTACAGTTACCATCAATGTGGCTATATGTGCTATACAATTTTAAAGTTCTTTTTTAGTTTATATTATTTGATGAATAATTTGCAAAAGACTCCTATTTTATATTCACTTCAATCATAGAATTCCTGATGTATTTCTCTGAACATATTAAATATTTCAGAAAATGTGGATCAGTCTTTTGTGACCGTGTGCTCCTTCAGTAGTTTGCTGACTTACAAGACAAAGCACTCCAAACTTTTTCATCTAGGCTTCTCTGCCCACTCCTTACCATTGCAGGGAATGTAAGAAAAGAGACACATGCCATGTAAGGCCAAAAGCCAAAAGGGTGCTGATACAAAATACCAGAAATCTGTTGGCTTTTATAAAGGGTATTTATTTGGGGTAGAAGCTGACAGTTATCAGGCCATAAAGTGTAAGTTATTTCTCTCGTCAAAGTCTGTTGCTACATGTTGGAGCAATATGGCTGCCAATGTCCACAAAGTTTCAGCCTTCCTCTTCCTCTTAAAGCTCTGTGATCCCAGCTTCTTCCATTATCAGCTATATGCTGGGATAAGTCTCATTTCTCTCCCGGGGCTCATTTCTCTCTGGCCTCAGTTTCTCTGCTCTCTTAACTGTAATAGACCAGCGATATCGACCAGACTCAGACTCTGAATAAAGTTCCAATTGAGAGCTTTATTAGCCACGCAGCGACTGCCTCGTTCTACGCAGAGGGGAGAGCAGTCCCGAGTCTCAGGGGGAGTTTGCTTGTATAGGCTTTTAGGTTCAGGGCGGGGGGCAATAGCTCAGCAAGCAAGCGCATACAGAAGCAGGTGTTTGTGGTTAATCAAGCGCTGGGAATTCTATCAGGGGAGACAAGCGTTCGGAGAGTTCTTGTTATTTACGAGGGTCTGGGTCAGGTTGGTCTTTTGGCAGGGGCTGACGAAACTTTCTATAGGAGGAGGCCTTGAGATAAGGTTTTATAGTCGAGTGAGATATAGGGGCTGTGGAATTTTCCTCTCGGGTGGGGGTGGTCACAGGCTCCTACTTCTCCATATAACAAGGGCAGCTATACCTATCAGGCAAATGGCTTCTCTCTCTTCTTGGGGCCTCTGCTGTGTCTAATGTAGCCTTCTCTCTTTCCTCACATATCTGCTTCTTGGTGTATTTACTTCCCAGGGCTCCAGCATTAAACTCCAAACTCCTTCCTCTCCCATATGGTTTTCTCCAGCAAAAGTGAAACTTCTGAACTGAATACAATCTAATATGCCCAGAGAAATAGACCAGTTTATAAACATAATCCAATATCTTTTTGTAATTCATAAGCAATATCAAATTGCTGCAAAGAACAAAGGTTTCTTTTTACAATAGAAAATAACTATATTCTAGCCATCAAAGCAATGCTGCTCTGGCTTATTTTATCCCCAGTGGAAAAAAAATCAGATAATTCCCATTGTGTTTGGTTATTTTGAGTATGGGGAATTTGGAGCTGTTTGCTATGGGAAGACAAGTGTTTTCACGTTGCCTAATTTCTGTCAAACTGCAAACACTTTTAATGCTAAGCATGGGCTGAGTATGTCTAATGATTTTTTATGTGCAAGCCATAATTTAGTTACAGATACAGAGGTAGATACTTAACAGAACAGAAAGCCAGAGTGGTTTATTAAGTACTTTCATAAATCACTTTTTAAACTACTTTTTTTTTTTCGGTTTTTAAAAAATTTATCTCCCCTTCCCTCCCCCCTCCCCCCAACTCCCATTGTCTGCTCTCTTGTGTCAATTCGCTGCATGTTCTTCTGTGTCTGTTTGCATTCTCATCAGGCCCAGGTGGCACAGGAGTCTCTATCTCTTTTTTTTTTTTTTTTTTTTCATTTATTTCTCTCCCCTTCCCTACCCCCGGCCCCAGTTGTCTGTTCTGTGTCCATTTGCCGCTTGTTCTTTTTTTTTTTTTCCGTCCGCTTCTGTTGTTGTCAGTAGCACGGGAATCTGTTTCTTTTTTTTGCTGCGTCATCTTGCTTTGTCAGCTCTCTGTGTGTGCAGCACCGTTCCTGGGCAGGCTGCACTTTCTTTTGCGCTGGGTGGTTCTCCTTATGGGGTGCACTCCTTGTGCGTGGGGTTCCCCTACGTGGGGGGCACCCCTTGCACACATCAGCACTGTGCATGGGCCAGCTCCACACAGGTCAAGGAGGCCCGAGGTTTGAACCGCGGACGTCCCATGTGGTATACGGACGCCCTATCCACTGGGCCAAGTCCGCTTCCCATTTTTGTTTAGTAACTTGCTTGGGCTAAATCTGTGAAATCTGTCTCCACTGCAGTGTACAATTGCTGCTGTCTCTACTCAATATGCATGTATTTATGCACTTATATACCTATATAAACAGATATATATTATAAAAAATTCTTGTTCATAATATATGTACGTGTGTATGTAGCTTTCAATGTATGTGTATATAGGTATTATTATTTATATTTTTAAGCCTGGCTTCCTAGGCACTGTATCTGTCTGGGTAGGTTAGAGTAAGTTAATAATTGCAAAGAGGATAAGCTCACCACCCAAAGCCAGTAAAGCTTCTATGCTTTGCCAATAGGTCTATGTTGCAGGGGATCACTCAGAGTTGAGGCCATTTCAAAGTCTGCCCCACCTTCTCCTTTCTGCTTACTTCAACAGCCAGAAAATAAAACTACCTCTGTCTTATTCTTAAATATCTCTTCTTATTATATATGCAGTAAAGATTATAATGCACCTGTAGCTGTCTAAGGATTAAGTTTTTGAGAAAGTGGATAAATAATAAAAATAATAAAATTGTCAGGACAGAATGATTAATAAAAATCAAAGAAAGTACCAGCAACTTTACTTTGATTACAGCACCTCTAGAAAAGCTTATAATCTTGTTTAAATTAATTGGGTTCAACATGCATACAATTTTAAAAGTAATTAAAAATTACAGTATACTTTGAAAATTTTTAATGAGTTTATATTGCTTGCATGATGATGAGTTTTTTTAAAAATTAAGCATCCCTTGAAACTGACAAATGTAAAGTCAAATGAAAGAAGCCAACACAAAACAGTGTACATATTGTATGATTATATAAAGCAAAAAAACTGGGGCAAAATTATTCTGTGGTATTAGGAATCAGAATACTGGTTTTCCTTGGAGCTGTGGGGGGTTGGGTGACTGAAAGGAAGCATGTAGCAGTTTGATATGGTTATGAACTCCAAAAATAAATATTAGGTTATGTTTGTAATCTGGTCTGTACCTGAGCGTGATTAAGTTATGATTAGGGCTTTGATTGGGCCATGTCCTTAGGGAGTTGATCAAATACATGGCAAAAAGGACAGAGTTGAGGGGTCTTAATGTTGAAGTTTTGATGTCAGAGTTCGATGCTGAAGTCTTAAGCTGGAGGACCAGGAAGTAAGTACATAGAGGAAAGAGAAGCAAGCCCTGGAAAGAGAGGAATACTGAGCCCAGAAAGAAGCAAGCCCTGGGAAGAGAGGAACCCAGGAAGCTTGAACCCTGGCAGACGTTGGCAACCATCTTGCTCCAACACATGGAAATAGACTTTGGTAAGGGAAGTAACTTATATACTTTATGGCCTGCTATCTGTAAGCTCTTACCCTAAATAAATACCCTTTATAAAAATCAACTGATTTCTAGTATTTTGTATCAGCAACCCTTTGGCTGACTAATACAGAAACATGAAGCTGGTGTCTGGGGATACAGGTCATTTAATGTTTCTTGATTTGTATCTATAATTCTACATTACATTTCAATAAAATATTTTTCAAGTTTGCATTCTTAGTACTTAAGGTTGCATTTATAGTTCAGAAGAATGAAAAAGTAAAAACCTGTTAAATGTGTAAGACCCTATATATTGTTATTGCCACTCAAATTGAAAAACAAACCATTTTCAATGTTCAGTTTATGAGTTGAGATATAGCATCATCCTTTATTTTTCTCAATTCTTTGACATATGTATAAAAGACAATATCCTTTCATAAGCATTGGCATAAGTGTGGACAACTGAATATACTTTTGGTTTCTCTTTTTTTTTCTGTCCCCTACCCTCCACCCCAGTTGTCTGCTCTCTGTGTCCATTCACTGTGTGTTCTTCTGTGTCCGCTTATATTCTTGTCAGCAGTACTGGGAATCTGTGTCTCCTTTTGTTGTGTCATCTTGCTGTATCAGCTCTCCGTGTGTGTGGCACCACTCCTGGGCGGGCTGGACTTTTTTTCACGCAGGGTGGCTCTCCTTGCGGTGCACACTCCTTGTGTGTGGGGCTCCCCTACACGGGGGACACCCCTGCATGGCTGGCACTCCTTACACACATCAGCACTGTGTGTGGGCTCACCAAACGGGTCAGGAGAACCTGGGTTTGCATCCTGGCCTCCCATATGGCAGGCGAATGCTCTATCTGTTGAGCCAAGTCTGTTCCCCTGGTTCCCCTGGTTTCACCCCAGAGCTACTTTCAATCAAGGAAATATTTAACACCCAATGACATTAAAGACAGCATATTCCAAAGGTTAACCAATGAGTCACCCAGAGAAAGTTGAACGGTCTTTATGCTGACTAGTTAAAGGGCTAATCAGTCTTGAAGTAGTAATTTGTAATGGTGCTTGGTAATAATAGCCTGATGGGACACAACTATTCTGGGTCCTGATGATGAAAATATGAAGCAACGGGCATGAGTACTTTCAAATTGGAAGTACTTTTATAGAGCCAGAGTGATTAAAAAAGTTAGCTCTGCTGGTTACCTTACCTGGAAAGTCTCTCAGCTCTTCTTTACTTTTACAGACTTTACAAGACCTAACACAATCTCCACTCCCAGCTCACCTCATCCAAGATCACTCCAGTCAACACTAATCCTCCCTTCTGCAAACTGTTGTGGACCTTACATTCCATATCACACACTATATCACTTAATTCTTCACTAATTATTTTGTGAATGTGTACCTTATTCCCAAACTTGGAGATAAGCTAATTAAGGGAAATTTTCCCCCTGTATCCCCCTCCCCTCAGTGTTATAGGGGGAGTATAATGTTAGCTACCAAACTTAAATTGAAGATAATTCATGCAAAATGACAAACCCATATTAGGTGATGGTGACATATGGGTTTATTCTACTATTCTTTCTACTTCAGCATGTGACTGAAAATTCCCTTGCTATCAAGGCTGCCAGCTTCAGCAAATAAAATTAAAATTTGTATTTCTGAAAAATAATGAATACCTTATTTTCCTAATATATGCAAAGTATATTTTATTATAATAGTGATTAAAATATCTTATATTAATGTAATCTAATAACATAAATAACAATATTATTCATATTACAATAGCTTCTAACATAAAGCATATTATATTGTTGTTATTTTATTATATGCTCCCATGGAATGTAGTTATAAAAAATTGCTCATTATTTATCAGAAATTTATATTAAACTGTGTGTCCTGTATTTTACCCAGCAACCAGAATTGCTAGAAAATTAAACATATAAACGGAGAAAGAAAAAAAAAAACGTGGATGATAGAACCAGTGCAGTGTCTCCCAGAAAGTGTTTTGGTGTCATTTGCATCAGAATCCAATAGGGAGCCTGTTAAAAAGGCAGCTCCCAGTGGTCCCCAACCCCCACCCCACATGTGCTTAATCAGCACTTCAGCTGGTGGGTCCCTTCATTTGTAATGAGGGCCCAGGTGATTCTGGTGCTGCTGCTCCTGGTGTCTATGATACTTCTGGTTTTTCTAATCTGTCCTTTTACTTCTAAAGGCATTATCTGAGCAACTTCTACTGTTGCTTTTAGATCAGGGACCTGTCTTAAGAGGTATTAATATTCCTGGTCAATGACCTACTAAAGAGGAAAAATCAAATACTGTCACGAATATTCTAGTAGTCTTTAGTAGTTCAGATTCTCTTTGAATGCTCTTCCAGTGGTCCAGCATTTTAGTCACTGATGCACATTCTACTAATTTATATTCATTACTACAGAAAAAATTGTAGTTGGCAAATTCACAGCCTCCTGTAGTATGTTAAAGTGAGGGCTTCCAAGGCAACCATCCATCCTGATTTGATTTAGACAGTTTCATTTTTAACACTGTTAAGTAAAATAAAATGGCCACCTATATTGGGCATTGCTGGGAGAAGACCCTTTTCTAAACGACAAAATCAACTGACCTACAAGGGTTTTTTGAGAAAACAGAACAGGGTCACCTGGTGATAAAACTAGTTTCAGTCTGGTAGCAAGAGCTTATCAGAATGGAACAGCACACCATGCCAATGAATGTATATCTGCTCCCCACTTTGTAAGAAACCCTCCCCCATGTAGTATGGAAGCTTACTGTTTGCCAGTCAGAACATTTCCTCACTTGCTTCCATATCTGCGCTATATGAGTTTTCCCTTCCCACCCCCTTGGTGGAGCTCCCTTCTGCTTTCTGAGTAGGATGCTGTCCAATTCATGAATCACTCAATAAAGTTATGAGATCCTAAATTGCATGAGAAGACTTTCTTTTGTCAGTTTTGGTGACAAGGACAGAAAGTGACTAGTGATGGCTCTGGAGACAGTGAGAAACACAGGCAAATGCACCATGAACCCTTTGAGTTTTCTGCCTTCTTTGTCATCTCCAAGTGTCCTGGGTGAGCGCCTCTCAGATTCCAGTTCTGTTCTCTTTGTGTTTGAGCTTCAGATTTCACTAGTTTTAGTCCAAAGGTTAGTGGGTCATTCTTGTTGATGAGACAGCTCCAATTTTGAGCCTGCAATCCCTACTCTTTTGGTTCTTGCAATTTCATTCACTACTGCTGGTCACTTTGTTCTGTGCACAAGGTAAGAAGGTCTTTGTCCCATGCACAAAGTAAAAAGTGCTTTGCCCAGGTTAATGGGCCAATCTTATTGACAAACAGGCTTAAATTTTGAGTCTGCATCCCTAGTCTTTGGTTCAGTCGCACTTTCATTTTGCTACGGTTGGCTTCTTTATTCTGTGCACAAGGCAACAAGTGAAATGAGAAAAATTAGATTCTCAAATTCTATGGCACTTTGGCAATCACATGTTCAAAAATTATGGGGCTAGAAACTGTGCCTATCTAACCAAATAGCAAAAGCTCACAAAAGACGATCTAGCGTTCCAACAGCCATTATGGGGAATGTTCCACAGGAGTTCTTAACCTTTTTTGTTACATGGACCCCTTTGCCATGACGTCAGGTATAATGAATACTACTGTAATTTATTTATTGCATACATTCATAAGTGAAGGAAGTACTAGATTTCAGTTAGAAGTACTAGATTTCAGTTAGAAGTCAGAGAAAATAAAAAGTTGATTTTTTTCAATTCAAGCTCACTGACACCTGTTTAAGAACCCTTGAATTAGACAAATTTACTTAATTTAGAGATTGCACTTGAGAAACAGGCCTCCTGTATTAGGCCAATGTGATGCCAATTTTAATTGGTACTCAGTCTACTAAGAAATTGCAAGATTCTAAAATAGCATATAAACTAGTGAGTTTTATATCCCTATGTTTCTGTGTTTTTACATCTAACTCATGGCTGAAAAATATGTAACTGAAGCTATAAGCTCTCTATTTGTGTCTGTCTCTATGTTTGATGTATATTTTCATACCTTCTGAGGGTATTACCAAATTAACATAAAACTCCTTAAAAGAACTCTACTCAACTTGCCTTAAAGATAAATAAGGACTTATATATAAACTAATACTCCTGAAATCTTAGAAATGAAGGAAACCAAACTTTCAATATTTTCAATGAAAAGAAGAGTATTCATTAGAACTATATCCAAATGTTTTTTAAAAATTCAAGCTCACCTAAGTGAGATAAACCTTTGATAAATGGGATTACTTTAATACTGTTGTTTAAATAAAACAGCTATGAATTCTGAGTTATAAATGTTATGTACAATACAAGCAAAATTTAACTCTGCTTGGGTATGTTCTCCCTAAATTTATACAGCTTTACTGATAAAATAAGCTAGCGTTATGTCTCCTAGATCTTTACCATGATGAAAAATGTAAATGTGCGTTTAACCAAATTGATTTATTTTTCTGACAAACTTTATTTTAAGAATAATTATGTTTTATAGGATGTCAGCTTGAAGACAATTTCCAAGATCTTTTTGGTAACTTAAGTATGTAAGATATGCGGGGTATGTTTTTGTAAAGGGAAAAGAGAGTAGTTTTGTCTAAAAATGACTGGTTGTTATAGAATGAAAAACAGGAACATGTAGGACAAAACCTGAATATAAAATGTTTGCAGAAAGGGAATTTTATTTGTCATGGTCAAGTGTGGGTAAGATTTGATGGGATTATAAAGTATTTAAGAGTTTTCTTATTAGACAGTATCTTCATGTAAAATTAGAAATTGGTTTCCTTTCTGTTAAAATGACGAAGATTTCTTGAATTATTGGTCTGCTGCTAGTATGAAACACTTTCCTTAACCATCTGAATAATCTGCCTATAAGGTAAAGATTCTATGTCTCCTCAGAATAATATCAACTTCTGGGAAATGGAAGATTAGAGAAACACAAAACTCACTTCTCTCCCAGAAAAATAGCCAGATGACATGCAGAAATGGCCTGAAAAAATGATTTAGGGTTTAGAACACTAGGGGAAGCCTGATACCAGCCTGAAAGAGAGGGGCAAAGTAAAAGAATCTTTTTTTTTTTTTTTAAAGATTTTCTATTTCTTTCTTTCCCCCTCCCCTTGTCTGCTCTCTATGTCCATTTGCTGTGTATTCTTCTGTGTCTGCTTGCATTCTGCCTGCGGCACCAGGAACCTGTCTCTTTTTGTTGCATCATCTTGCTGTGTCAGCTCTCCGTGTGTGGCGCCACTCCTGGGCAGGCTGCACTTTCTTCACTCTGGGCAGCTCTCCTAGCAGGGTGCATTCCTTGCTTGTGGGGTTCCCCTACACGGGGGACACCCCTGCATGGCATCAGCACTACACGTGGGCCAGCTCACCACATGGGTCAGGAAGTCCTGGGTTTGAACCTTGGACCTCCCATATGGTAGGTGGACGCTCTATCAGTTGAGCTAAATCCACTTCCCCAGGAAAAGAATCTTGACAGGTAAACTCTGTGAGTAAAAGCTGCAGCCTAATTCTTGGAATAGACAGCTTTGAATTCTGCCTCTGGCTGGTGGCTATAGACAAAGGGGGCCGTAGGGGTCCAACTCCCCAGGAAAGGGGAAAGAAAGAAGGATGCAGCCTAAGGCCGATTCAGCTTTTGGCCAGCAAGTTTGGTCTGCTGTGTCCCATAAGCCCCTCCAGGCCGGGTGGGGCCACACCATTGTTTGTCCTCGGAGCCACAGGGAATGAAGGAGATCCAGCTCTCGCAAACACCATCCCTACAGGCAGGACTGTTGTTGAGGACACAGAGGAGAGTGGAATTATTTCCTACCTGGGAAAAAGGAGGGGGCTGCTGGTAAAGGCTGGAGAACAGCTTTTCTGAGGCTTTGAATAGCCTCCAGGCAGGATCCTCTATCACACTGAATCCTTTCATGTTGCAGCACACACTCCAACCAGGCACTGAACTGAGAGGGCTGCCAAGATACGCCATCTGCTGGCAGTCCAAAGAAGTGCATGTGAGGAAATTAAAAGTAAATAAGCCAGGCTTTTTCTGGCCTTTGAGGCCTCTCTACCCAAGGCCCTAAGAAGCGGGTCCACACCCTATTACTGGGCCAAGGATCCAGATTTGAGCAACCAACAGGGACAATTAAAGAACAGGTTAAACCAAGGATCAAAGGACAACATTACACACAGCCTTCCATGACTAACTCCCTAAGAGAGAGAAATTGAGCATCAGAGTAAACTCACCACCATAATCAGATGCCTAGACATCAGCAAAAAAGTACAAGCCATACTAAGAAAATGGAAGATATGGCCCAAGCAAAGGAATATATCAAAGCACCAGAAGTGACACAGGGTTTGAGACAACCAATCAACGAGGTTCATAAAAAATCTCCTAAATCAAATCAACAAGTTGAAAGACAATATGGCTAAAGAAGCAAAGGACACCAAGAAAGGAAACGGACTTGGCCCAGTGGTTAGGGCGTCCGTCTACCACATGGGAGGTCCGCGGTTCAAACCCCGGGCCTCCTTGACCCGTGTGGAGCTGGCCCATGCGCAGTGCTGATGCGTGCAAGGAGTGCCCTGCCACGCAGGGGTGTCCCCCACATAGGGGATCCCCACACGCAAGGACTGCGCCCCGTAAGGAGAGCCGCCCAGAGCAAAAGAAAATGCAGCCTGCCCAGGAATGGCGCCGCCCACACTTCCCGTGCCGCTGACAACAACAGAAGCGGACAAAGAAACAAGACGCAGCAAACAGACACAGAGAACAGACAACCCGGGGAGGGGAGGGGATTAAATAAATAAATAAATCTTTAAAAAAAAAAAAAGGACACCAAGAAGACACTAAGGGGCGGCGGACTTGGCCCAGTGGATAGGGCATCCATCTACCACATGGGAGGTCCGCAGTTCAAACCCCAGGCCTCCTTGACCCGTGTGGAGCTGGCCCATGCGCAGTGCTGATGCACGCAAGGAGTGCCCTGCCACACAGGGCTGTCCCCCGTGTAGGGGAGCCCCACGTGCAAGGAGTGCGTCCCGTAAGGAGAGCCACCCAGCACGAAAGAAAGTGCAGCCTGCCAGGAATGGTGCCGCACACACGGAGAACTGACACAACAAGATGACGCAACAAAAAGAAATATAGATTCCTGTGCTGATGACAACAACAGAAGTGAACAAATAAGACGCAGCAAATAGACATAGAGAACAGATAACCAGGGTGGGGGGGAAGGGGAGAGAAACCAATCAATCAATCAATCTTAACCCCCCCAAAAAAAGAAGACACTAAGGGAGCACAAAGAAGAATTTGAAAACCTGAATAGAAAATAATAGCTCATAGGAATGAAAGGCACGATAAATGAGATAAAAAACACATTAGAGGGAAGGAGATGGGTTCCCATCTCCCATATGGGAGGTCCAGGGTTCAATCCCCGGGGCCTCCTGGTGAAGGGAAGCTGGCCCATGCAGCAAGCTGGTCTGAGTGGACAGGTGGCCTGAGCAGAGAGCTGGCCCATGCGGAGTGACACCACATAGCAAACTGGCCCAAGCGGAGTACTCACCCATGCAGGAGTGCTGGCCTGTGCAGCAAAGCTGGCCGGAGCAGACAGCTGGAGCAGCAAGATGATGCAACCAAAAGAGTCACAAAGGAGAGACAATAAGAGATGCAGCAGACCAGGGAGCTGAGGTGGTGCAAGAGATTGAGCACCTCTTTCCCACTCCAGAAGGTCCCAGGACTGCTTCCCAGTGCTGTCTAAAGAGAAGGCAAGCAGACACAGAAGAACACACAACAAACAGACATAGAGAGCAGACAAAGGGGGAAGGGGGGAATAATTAAATAACTCTTAAAAAGAAAAAACAAAAAACACATTAGAGGTTTACAACAGCAGACTTGAAATGTTATGAGTAAGTGATACAGAAAACAGAACAGCTGAAATTGAAGAGGTAAAAACAGAGAGACAAAAGAATGGAAAATAGAGAGGTGAGGAATTTTCTTGTTTTTTGGTCCTTTTTTTGTTTATTATTAATATTATCAAAATAATGAAAATGTTCTAATAATGATTGAAGTGATAAATGCACAACTATGTGATCACACCAAATATTACTGATTGTCACGCTAGATGAATTGTATGCTTGGTTAATATGTATCAGTAAACTTGATATGTTAAAAGTAAAATTATGTAGGAAAAAAAAGGGTGGAAAAAATTGACTCAGGGAAAGTTGGTCGATATAGCACAAAGCACAACAACATGAGAGTCATGGGAGTTAGAGAAGGAGAAGATAAGGAACAAGGGGCAGAAAGTGTATTTGAGAAACAATGGCATAAGATGTCATACTTTTTATGAAAGAAATGAATTTACCTGTCCAAGAAACATAGCATACCCCAACCAGAATAAATCCCAATAGTCCTACTCCAAGACACATACTACTCAGAATGTCAAATGCCAAAGATAAAAAGAAAATTCTGAGAGCAGAAAGGGAGAAGCAAACCACCACATACAAGGGATGCCAAGTAAGACTTAGTGCAGATTTCTAATCAGAAACTATGGATACAAGATAGTGGTATGATACGATCAGCACACTGAAAGAGAAAAATTGCCAACCGAGAATTCTTTATCCAGCAAAATTGTACTTCAAATATGAAAGTGAATTTAAAATATTCACAAATAAACAAACTAAGAGAATTCATTAAAAAATAATAATTTGGCTTTGCAGGAAACATTAAAGTGTGCTTTACAACTAAAAGGAAAAAGACAGGAAGGTGAGGCTTGGAGGAGTGTGTAGAAGGGAAGAGTATTAGAAAGGATAGCCAAAAGAGTAAAAAGACGAAAATAAGATATGACATATGAAAGTCAAAGGATGAAATGGGGGGAGTAAATAATGTATTTACAGAAATATCATTGAATGTGAATGGATTTGACTTCCCAATCAAAAGATGTAGACAGACAGCAAGGATAAGAAAAAACATGAGCCATTGATATGCTGTCTGTCAGAGATTCACCTTAGACCCAGGGATTTAAAACGGGTGAAAGTGAAAGGGTGGAAAAAGATATTCCATGCAATGAGTAACCAAAAAAAAAAAGCAGGGGTAGCTACACTAATATCAGACAAATCAGACATTAAATGCAAAAAGTGATAGGTGATACTGAAGCCCATTATATAGTAATAAAAGGGACAGTCCACCAGGAAGAAATAATAATTGTAAGTATCTATGCACCTAACCAGAGTGTATCAAAATACATGAGGAAACATCTGGCAAAACTAGAGGGAGATATGGTGTCATATGGGAATTCTACACATGCACATGATTGTTTTATAAGTTCACAACTTTTGTAATAAAATAAATATTTTAAAAATAATAATAAGGGAAGTGGATGTGGCTCAAATGACTGAGCTCCTGCCTACCACACGGGAGGTCCATGGTTCGGTTCCCAGTGCCTCCTAAAGAAGACAGCGATCTGGTATGAAGGCAGGTGCCAGCAAACTGACACAACAAGATGATATAACAAGAGACACAAGAAGAAAAACATAATGAGAGACCCAACAAAGCAGGGAGCAGAGGTTCTTGGTGCCTCCAAAAGAAGAGGAGCAAAGCAAGACAGTGAGCTGGCGATGGGCAGGCATGGCAAGCTGATGCAACAAGATGACACACAAGAGACACAAGAAGAAAAACACAATGAGAGACCCAACAAAGCAGGAAACAGAGGTGGCTCAAGTGATTAGGCACCTCCCTTCCACATTAGAGGTCCTGGGTTCAGTTCCTGATGCCTCCTAAAGAAATAAGGAAGACAACAGACACAGCAAGTGCAAACAATGGGGTGTGGGGAGGAATAAATAAAATAAATCTTTAAAAAAATAATAATAATAGGGTGGGTTGGGGGAAAATACTCCAAATATAAGGTATGGACTACAGTCAGAGTAATATGTTGACAATATTCTTTCATAATTTGTAACAAATGTTTCACAAAAATATGAGGTATTGGTGGTAGGGTGATGTACAGGAACCCTGAATGATGTTATGCATGTTTGTTTTGTAAATTCACAACTTTTACTATACATATTTTTTGTTTATATATGCTCAAGCTTATCCAAAAATTGAACAGGAAAGGATGCTATCAAACTCATACTCTGATGCCAACATCACCCTAAAACCAAAACCAGATTAGACATACTACAGAAAAAGAAAATTATAAACCAATATGCCTGATGAATATAGATGCAAAAATCCTCAACAAAATACTTGTAACCTGAATCCAAAAACATATTAAAAGAATTATACATCACAATCAGTTGGGTTTTATCCAGGTATGCTAGGGTTTTTCGATATAAGAAAATCATTAGTGTAATAAACCACATTAATTAATTGAAGATGAAAAATCACATGACCCCCACCACTGATGCAGCAAAGGCATTTGACAACATATAGCATCCTTGCTATATGGAAGAGAAGGAAACTCTCTCAGTATGGTAATGGGCATATATGAAAAATCTACAACTAGTATTATATTCAATGGTTAATGACTGAGATCAGGGACAAGACATGGATGCCCACTGTCACCACTGTTATTCAATATTGTGCTAGAAGCTCTAGCTAGAGGAATTAGGCTTGATAAAGAAATGAAAGGCACCCAAATCGAAAAGGAAGAAGTAGAACTTCTGCTTTAGCTGATGCTATGATTGTATATCTAGAAAGTCCTGAAAAATCCACAACAAAGCTAATAGAACAAACAGATGAGTTCTGCAAAGTGGCAGGATACAAGATTAATACACAAAAATCAGAGCATTTCTACAAACACAACTGATGAAAAATCTGAGGAAGACATCAGGAAAAAAATTCTATTTATAATAGTGACTAAAAGAATCAAATATTTAGGAATAAACTTAGCCAAGGATATAAAGGACCTGTATTCAGAAAATGACAAAACATTGCTAAAAGAAACTGAGGAAGCCTTAAATAAATGGGAGGACATAACATGTTCATGGACTGGAAGATGGAATGTTGTTAAAATGTCAATTCTTCCCAAACTGATTTACAGATTCAATGCAATCCCAGTAAAAATCCCAACAGCCTTTTTAAGAAGGAATGGAAAAGCAAATTATCAAATTTATTTGGAAGGGTAAGGGGCCCCAAATAACCAAAAATTTCTTTAAAAAGAATGAAATTGGAAGACTCTCACTTTCTGACTTTAAAGCATATTACTTAGCTACGGTGGTAAAAACAACATAGTACTGGCATAAGGATAGATAGATTGACCAGTGGAAATGAATTGAGAACTCAAAAAAGGACCCTCGCATCTATGGCCAGGTGGTTTTTGACAATGCTATTTAGCCCACCCAGCTGGGCCTGAACAGTCTATTCAATATAAATGGTGCTAGGAAAACTGGATATCCATATCCAAAAGAAAGAAAAAGGTCCCTTGCCTCATACCTTATATAAAAATTAACTCAAAATGGGTCAAAGACCTAAATACAAAGCTACAACCATAAAACTCCTCTAAGAAAATGTGGGAAAGCTTCAAGATCTTGTGGTAGGTAGTAGTTACTTAAACCTTATGCCTAAAGCACATGCAACAAAAGAAAAATTAGATAAATGGGACCTCCTCAAAATTAAACACTTTTGTTCTTCAAAAGACTTTGTCAAGAAAGTGTAAAGGCAGCCTACTCAATGGGAGAAAATATTTGAAAACCACCTATCCAATAAGAGTTTTATATCCATGTTATATAAAGAGATTATATAACTCATAATATAAAAAGTCAAGCTGCCCAATTAAAAAATGGGCAAAAGACTTGAACAGATATTTCTCCCAAGAGGAAATACAAATAGCCAAAAAGTACATGAAAATATGTTCAACATAAATAGCTATTAGGGAAATGCAGATCAAAAATACTTGAGATACCATTTCACACCTTATAGAATGTCCACTATTAAAAAAACAAACAAACAGAGAATTGCAAGAGCTGGAAAGGATGTGGAAAAACAGGAACACTTCTTCACTGTTGGTGAGAATGTACAATAGTGCATCCTTTATGAAGAGAGTTTGGCAGTACCTCAAGAAGTTGAATCTAGGACTTCATATGATCCAGCAAATTACTATATATATCTTCAAAAGAACTGAAAGGATGTGAACTGACATTTGCACACCGATGTCCATGGCAGCATTATTCACAATTGTAAAATATGGAACCAGCCCAAGTGTCCATCAGCCAATTAATAGATAACAAAATATGGCATGTACACACAATGGAATACTATAGAACTGTAAGAATAGTATGGGATGCATCCTACAAAATGGATATACCTACAGAATATTATGTTGAATGAAATAAAGGACAAATATTGTATGTTCTCACTAACATGAACTAAATAACATGAGTAAACCCATGGAGGTAAACTCTAGAGTATATGTTACTAGGAAATATTAATAGAAGTTGGGTTGAGAATGGGAGCTGATGCTTAATGTATATAGCATTATTAATAAGGTTAGTTGTAAAAGTGTGGAAATGAATAGAGTTGAGAGTAACATATTATAACTAACACTGCTGATTTATAAATGTGATTGTGGCTGAAAGGGGTAGATGTGGAAGTAAACATCAATTGAAAGGAAACTAGAGAATAATCTAGGGTATGTGTAAAAGATATTTCGGTGGTAGATGAAGATTGTTGTTAGTATAAATATAAGAATGCTCTTCTTTTACAAAGTGCTAAGAATATGGTGATACATGGGAAAATTACAACTAATGTAACTTGTGGATGACAGTTAAAAAGTAATATTTTGCAGCAAAGGCAAGAAGATATTTTTTCAGTACTAAGGGACAACACTAGGGGATTAAAGGAGATGTGGGATTTTTCTTTTTGGAGTAATGATAATTTCTAAAACGTACTAAGCTAATGCCTGCACAACTCTGATGAAAATGAGAGCCACTGGGTATACACTCTGAATGGATTGTACAAAGCATGGCACTATATAACACAGGGAATCCAATAGTGGATGATGGATTGTGGGTTAATAGGACAAATATGAGAATGTTTTCTCCTGAAAAATAACATATATATAATACTAGTATAGGGTATTAATAATATGGTGGGTTGGGGGAAAATACAACAAATGTAAGTTATGGGCTATTGTTCCTACTAATATTTTGACAATGCTCTTTCATTGTTTTTAACAAATGTTTCATGACAATGCAAGTTGTTGATGGTAGGGAGCTATATAGGATACTTGTATGATGATATGCATGTTTGTTACGTAAATTCACAAATTTTACTGTATATTTATTGTTCATGTATGAAATACTTCAAAAAAATTTATTTTAAAAACCTCATGTGAAATAGAATATGGATAATATTGCACATATATGACTTTTTCTTTGAAACTGAACAAATGTACATTAATGTTACAAGATGTCTATATCAGGCAAAAATATAACCAAAGCAAAATATGGACAATAGTGTACAGTAATATATTAACAACTTTCCACTAAAGGTAAAAAAAAAAAAAAGGAAATACACTAAGTGAAAGAAATTAGACAAAAAGTACTACATATTGATTGACTCCATCTATACAAAGTATAAACACAAATAAGTTAAAAAGACAGAAACAAAATAGCAGCTATGTATGGCAGGGAAAGCATAGAGAGATAGAGATGTGATTATTAAGGGGTAGAGCTTTTAATGTTTTCCTGTTTTTTATTTTTATTATTACTGGAATAATGAAAATGCTCTAATAATGAAGTGATGGATACACATTATGTGATTATACCAAATATTATTAATTGTACACTTTGGATAAACTATATGCTTTATTAATATGTATCAATAAAATTGGTTTTAAAAAAAATAAAAATAATATCCTTATTGATATTTGTATTGACTTTTTTAAAGATGTGTTTTTATTTATTTTTCTCCCCCTTCCCCCCACCCCCAGTTGTCTGTTCTCTGTGTCCATTCGCTGTGTGTTCTTCTGTGACTGCTTCTATCCTCATCAGCAGCACCAGGAATCTGTGTTTCTTTTTGTTGCATCATCTTGTTGTATCAGCTCTCCATGTGTGTGGCACCATTCTTGGACAGGCTGCACTTTCTTTCGCGCTGGGTGGCTCTCCTTACGGTGCACACTCCTTGTGCGTGGGGTCTACACGGGGGACAGACACCCTGTGTGGCACCGCACTCCTTGTGTGCATCAGCACTGCCCATGGGCCAGCTACACACGGGTCAGGGAGGCCTGGGGTTTGAACCATGGACCTCCCATGTGGTAGGCGGACGCCCTATCCATTGGGCCAAGTCCGCTTCCCTATAATGACTTTATTATCCATTACTATTTTAGAGGAAAAGTTTTCCTACTTTTTAAAAAAACTAAAGTTTTCTTGTTCTTTCTTTTTTAAAAAAATCATGCTACCTACTATTTCATTTTAAAATCTTTTTATTGTCACTTTGGTTAAATAGAAAACTAAATATTGTTCCAAGCAACCCATTTTCCTATTGTGCAGAGCTGATGAATCTTGACATTTTGCCTTCTCAAAATCAAACCCTAAATGACATCTTACTGATTTCAAACTATCTTTGGGTTTTCCAGAAGGTCCCTGGAAAATCACAAAGGATTTGTTCTTTCACCTTGTAAAAAAGAGAGGTGTTAAAAATAATTAGATTTATTTAATATGTTATGAGTTCCATGGGAAATACTGTCAAATTAAATTGGATTTTCAGGTTGAAGGAAAATGATACCAAACAGAAACTTGGATTTTCAGAAAGAAATGAAGATTTCTGAAAATAGTAAACACGTGGCTAAATATAAAAGATATCTGTGGTTTTGTTTTGTGTGTGTGTGATGGGGTAGGTCTATAAATTTGAACCAAAAAAGAATATCAGTATTGTGTAATTTATAACATATTTAGAAGTAAATCACATAAAGTCAATAGCACAAAGGATAAGAGAGAGTCAAGGGCCAAGAACAGTAAAGATTATTTTTTGAATTTTATTGATACATATTAATAAAGCATAAATCCATCCAAAGTATACAATCAGTAGTATTCAGTGTAATCACATATTTGTGCATCTATCACTTCAATTATTCTTAGAGGACTTTCATTATTCCAATAGTAATAATAAACAAAAAAGACAGAAACAAAACTCATTCCCTCAAACTCTCTATGCTTCTACTGCTGTAAATAACTGCTATTAGTAAAGACAATTTTTAAGGACAAACAGGGAACCCATCAGATATGAGGTAAAATTCTGGGAAAGGAAAATAGACCAATTAAATAGAAACGAAAACTCCAAAACAGACAGAAACATAACCGGGAATTGGTATATAACCCTGTCTTTATGAATTGGTGGGCACAGGGGAATTAATCCATTGATCAATAATTTATGCTATGACTAGTGGAAAGGAGTAAACATTCAGTCCCTACCCTCACATCATTTACAAAACGTAATCTAGCTAAATTAAAAACTGAAATATTAAAATGAATGTGGAAACTTTTCATAAGAACATATAGGAGAATATCCACATGACTTTCAGGTAGGAAAGAATTTCTCGAATCAATATAAAAAACACAAAGCATAAAGAGAAAGATTGATAAACCAGCCTATATTAAATTTTAAAAATTGTATTTATAGTAAAAGACACCATAAATATGTGAAAAGACAAGCTACAGTCTGAGATATTTACTAAATGAATATAACTGATGAAGTTTTAGAAAACACACAAATATATAGGCCTCTTCAAATCAATAGGAAAATGGGCAGAAGATAAAGTTACAGTTTGAAGATTTTGTGAATCTAAGGAAAGATCATGTTCTTAGAAAAATCCACTCCTGTGGGTATGGAGTTAAGGGACCTTTGATTAGATTGTTTTAGGGTTTTCGATTGGACTACATTAGCGAGGCATGATCAAGGTTGGGTCTCTGCTCTCTTGCTAGAATCTTATATAAACTGAGAACTGAAAGCATAAACAAACAGAGAAAGAGAGCTGCCATTTTTACCCAGCCATGAGAGAAAGGACTCCAGGATCACTTGCAGTCACAGAAAAACAAAGAACCCCAAGAGGCTGAGAAACAGGCCAAGAGAAACCCCAAGCAGCTAGGCCCACTGGGCAGCATTGGAAAATGTCCAAATCAAGGCATCATCAGAGATGCTGTTTTTACCACAGGTTGGCTGCTGGAAGATCATGGAGTCTGTCACGTGGCAAAGCAAAATGGCTGTTTTCCATCTGGGCTCCTGCCTTGTCTTCAAGGGTGCTTTACCTGATGCTCAGCTGTGAACGATCAAGCACAGGGAATGGCGCATCTCTTCAGTACTTAGCTGCTCCATGGGCCTGGCCTCTCTAAAGTCTCCTTCCATGCCTCTGGGCTCCACGGCTTCTAGTCTCCAGCCTCACTCTTGGCCTCTCAGGGTTTCTTTTGAGCTCTCAATTGTAGCCAATCTTGGAGTCCTTTTCAGATGACAGGGTAAAAATGGCAGCCACTTTCCCTCTGTGTTTCTGCTTTCAGTTGTCAGTTTACATAAGACTCCAGAAGAGGGCAGAGACCTAACCTAGGTCATGCCTCATTGACAGAGTCCAGTCAAACGCATTAAAGTGATCTAACCAAAAGTGATGTAATCAAAGTTCCATTAACTGGATCTAATGGAATCAATGGGTCTCACACCACCAGGAATCCATTAGTTTTAAGAAATCCTTTCCTGGGATTCACGAAAGAACTTCAAACTGTCACAACTGCTATTACATGCAAGAAGTTGGATGACATTCATGGACCCAATGTTGAACAAAAACAGGCTCAAACAGTACATACTATACACTTCCTATAATATAAAGTTCACGAATAACCAAAATTAATTTATACTCTTAGGAATCAGAATGATAGTTGACTCTGAGAAGTATGAAGTGGGAGGGGCACAAATGAACACCATTAAGTGCTGGAAATCATCTGGGTGGAGGTTATTGATCTTTGCACAAGAGTTGTGCAATCAAATTATGTATCTTTTACTGCAATAAGAAAAAGAAAAGAATGGATGAGATAGAACTGAACAAATCAACCTGAACAAACCTCTATGATTCTAGTGAATAACAATCTAAGTTGCAGAAGGATATGTACATTATACACTTTATAAAAGTGTTAATAATAAAAACACTACTATACATACTTTATTACTTAGAGTTATCTAGAGAAACAGAACTGACAGGAGATATCTGTAAATATTGTGAGATTTTTATAAGAATCTTCTCTTGTGACCGTGGGGATAGGCAAGTCCAAATTCCATAGTGCAGGCCATAAGCTGGGAACTCTCATGAAGGTTTTCAATGAATTCCCCAGGAGAAGCGAATTCAATGAATTCAGCTGGTTGGTTGAAGTAAACAAGGAAATTCTTCTGACTACTGAAATCATCCCTTCTTTTAAAGCCTTCTTGATTGGATGAGACTTCTTTCATTGTTGAAGACCATCCCCTCAGTTAATTGTAGATATAAACAACCATAGAAGCAATTAACTTACTGATGTTTTAAGTCCACAAAATATCCTCACAGTAACAATCAGGCAGTACTTACTTGTCCAAACAACTAGGTACCATAAACTGGCCAAGGTGACACATGAACTTTATCATATATAATATGTGTATGTTTACTAATACATACCTCTGTGGCAAAAGTAGTAAAAACAGACAGGAAGAACACACACCAATTCAGGATTGCCTCTGGTGAGAGGGCAACTTAAGGATTCTGTAACTGCAGTATTATTTCTCTTTTTTAAAAAAGGCTTGAATAAATACTGGTAAAATGTTATTATTAGAAATTGGGTGAGAATTTTTTATATTATTCGCTGTACTGTGAGGTATGTTTAAAATATTCATGATGTTAAAATAATTTATTATGGGAAGCAGACTTGGCCCAGTGGTTAGGGCATCCATCTACCACATGGGAGGTGCGCAGTTCAAACCCCGGGCCTCCTTGACCCGTGTGGAGCTGGCCCATGCGCAGTGCTGATGCGCGCAAGGAGTGCCCTGCCATGCAGGGATGTCCCCACGTAGGGGAGCCCCACGCGCAAGGAGCGCGCCCCGTAAGGAGAGCCGCCCAGCACGAAAGAAAGTGCAGCCTATCCAGGAATGGTGCTGCACACACGGAGAGCTGACACAACGAGATGATGCAACAAAAAGAAACACAGATTCCCATGCCTCTGACAACAGAAGCGGACAAAGAAAGAACATGTAGCAAATAGACACAGAGAACAGACAACTAGGGTGAGAGGGGGAAGGGGAGGGGAGAGAAATAAAATAAATAAATAAATCTTTAAAAATAAATAAATAAAATAATTAAATACAAAAAATAAAATCAAGTGGGGGGGACAATTAATATGCTTTGATAAGCACAGAAATCAGAAGTTGGCTGTTACGGACATCAGTTCAGTTTTCTTATTGTTGTCAGCAACCTAGTTCCATATTTTGTTTCAGTTGCACAGAACAAGTATCTCTTGATTCACTCAAGTAGTAGTTGCAACCAGTAACAGTCTGTAAGCAACCTGCCTTCAGTCTTTTCACAGGCCTTCTTATAACTGATACAGAAGCTTGAAAGAGGAGTAATTAGAATTTTCTGTTTCAAAGTTAAATGACAAATAATATCTAACCACTGCTCACATTCTTCAACTGATACAATTTGAAAGGTGGTGGGGTCAATGAAAAGTTCCTCTGCTAATATTTACCCTCATTGTTTGGCAAAACAGAAATAAAAACTTTTCAGATCTACTTTGTAATCTTATGAGATTTTTAGTGATGCCATCTAAAAAATCTGGTATCTTTGAGTTTTAATGTGTCAGACATCTTGCAAATCTTCAAATCAGAATTATGATTTTTTAATACAGAACCTAGGCTTAGTTTTTATTTTATTGCTAACATTAGAACAAAGCATTAATAATACAATCTGAGCCTACTTCATTTTGTGAAAGTATCAGCTGGGCATTCTTTTTAAATTTGAGAGGTATTTAGCTAGTAGGTTTTTTTTAAACAGATTGAAGCAAATGCTTGTCTCACTTGAAATGCCAGCATCTTGCTTTCCCCTGAAAAGCAAAAATTAATTTGTGATCTCACTGCCCACATAACTCTAAAAAGTCTGAGAAGTTTGCAATATGAAAACTGCAACTTGACATTATTGATATGGCATATCCAATATATTTTAAGATGTTTTCATAATGGCTATGCTTGATGTATGTATCAAATAATAATGGCTTAAACCTGGTGCAGGGGCAACTTGATAGAAATCACTACATCCTCATTATTTTCCCATCATTTATATATCACCACTACATTTTGCCAACTTGTTTCAGAGCACAGTAACAAAACAAAACAAAAACACACTTTCCTTAATAGCTTGTCTGAACTCAAAACAAGGCAGAGGAAAGTAAGTGGGGGGTGGGGGGGGGGTGGGAAGTGCGGGTTATGGATTGAGACCATCGAGGTTTGGACTCCTTATTTGGCTTCTTTAGCACGTTGTTTCACGGTTCCAGGCTTCCGTTTCCTGTCTATAAAACGGAAGTAATGATGGGTACCCTACTGGGTCAATATAAGGCTAAAAATAGATAATTCATGTAAAATGCTCATCACCCTGTAGGAACACGGTAAATCTTAAGTAAACGTTACTACTACTACTACTACTACTACTACTATTATTATTATTATTATTATTCTCGAGGATGGCCTGGATATGACCAGGACTGATTTAACACTGGCTGCAGTCATACCTGACAGGGCAGGAGGTTCTCAAGGAGGATGATATCCTGAGAACTTCGATGGTGGCGCCAGGGCTGTCTGTGCTGCTCCCCACGGTGGGGCTGGGAGCTGCGGCCTCTCTGCTGCTCCACAGGGCCCAGCGCGCAGCCAGAAGCGCTGCTGGCCGCCATCTTGGCGTCATCACCAGGGCACCCACATGAAGGACGCGCGAAGGGGCGGGGCCCTGCAGGCCCTGACGTCACCCAGGCCGCCCCACGGCCTGAGCTGCTGGACCCCCGCCGCGCCCAAGGCCCTGCGCTTTGTCGGAAGGTGCTCTTTCAAGTCCTGCCTGTTCAAAGTCCTTGGTGCGTGGGTGAGACTCATTGCTCCGGTGCTTTGAGGTTCGCTCCTTTGTTAGATTCTACTTCCTCGCTCTCCTGACTTCTAAAACGAATGAGGCCTGTGTTCCGAGGACTCGTCTTACTAGTCAGTATGTACCATGGTTGCCCGAGAGGGTTATGTTTACACCTCACAATAAGGAAGACACCACTGAGGCAATGTAAAAACTGTCATCACGTTTTGTTTTCTCCTCCTATGAGGTAGTGATTTTCAATTGTTTCCGCAGGGATGCTGGACAGATGGTTTTCACAAGTAACAAACTCTGTGGGAGGAGTTTCCCTGAAGCCACACTGGAACATCATCCCTTCCTCTCCCACAGATGAGACCATCCTGGAATGCAAGTAAGTGCGAGCGTGATGTTGTTACAAGATTCACCTTGGATTTGTAGTGCTGAGTGAATCTTACATCCAAAAATCAGATGAACAATACTTGTCATCTTTCCTTTGTTCTTTGTTTCAAGTTAACTCAGGCTTGGAGCCTTCATCCTCTGGGCTGGAGTGAAATTAATATTGGTGGGGGTGGGGTGGGGCTGGTTCTCCTCTTCCCTGGGGATTCCTGAAAATCCAAGATATTGACAAAGTGATTGGAAATGGAGACAGATTGCTGTAAAATTTGAGAGAGGTTCAATTATTTGTGTATAGAGAGGCCAGGATTCAGGAATGATTTTGAGAAGGAAAAATGGTTTATTGACGGCCAGCTGGACTCGGGAGCTTTCTGTTTGAATCCCGAGCCCGGAACTAGATTCTTGAATCCCTTTTATACAGAGAGGAAAGGCCAAATGGTCTCTTTGTTTCAGTTCTCAATAGGCTTGAATTAGCATATATATCTTCCACATTTTAGGTAAGCTTTTAGCCTGGACTTTAGACATTCTAGGTAAGCTTTTAGCATATTTAGTTTGCATTTCCCCTAAATACTTAAAGTTTATAGACCTTGCATTGTTAAACTGTTTCCTGGGACTGGAGTCCTCGCCTTTGTTACTAAAGGCAGGACTGCAGCCTCTTACCTTCACACCCACAAGTCAGAGAACTTAGGTTATCTCTGAAGAGACAAAGACTCTCCCACCCATAGCCCACATCAAGATGAGCTCTTTTCTAGGTCAAGGCCTCTGCTGATATCCCCTGATCCAGCCTTCAGGTCCCTTCAGGGCAGAAAGCATGCGGCAGCTTCTGTTCCAAGACTGGCCAGAAGAATACTGGTTCAAACTGAGAATCCTAGTCCAAGGTTCTAACCTTCTGAGGGACCACAGAGCTTCTCTACAGAGTCCTGCTGAACTGCTTCAGGCCTGGCCCTGTCAGGGAGCAGATCCTGGTCTGTAATGTCCAGGATCTGCTTATGTCAAACCACTCCCCAGGCTGCAGGCCTCCAGAAAACATGAACCAGGTTGTCTGAACAACTCTTTTCTGCCCCTCCCTGATGCAGGGGCTGGCCTCCTTCTAGGAAGGAATAAATAAAATACAGGAAAAACAAAACCTCTGCCAACAGCTTAATATATTATCCTGCTACATAATTTATATTAGAATAAACTAATCATCCGCTAATTTTTTCAAGATTTATTTTATTTCATTTCTCCTCACGTTCCGCCCCCCCCCCCCCCATTGTCTGCTCTCTGTGTCCATTCACTGCATGTTCTTCTGTGTCTGCTTGCATTCTTGTGAGGCAGCACCAGGAATCTGTATCTCTTTTTGTTGTGTCATCTTGCTGTCAGCTCTCTGGGTGTGCAGCGCCACTCCTGGGCAGGCTGCGTTTTTCGCACAGGGCAGCTCTCCTTGCGGGGTGCACTCCTTGCACATGGGCACCCCTATGCGGGAGGAACCCCTGTGTGGCACGGCACTCCTTGTACACATAAGCACTGAGTGTGGGCCAGCTCACCACACAGGCCAGGAGGCCCTGGGTATCGAACTCTGGACCTCCTATATGGTAGGCAGACACTCTATCAGCTGAGCCACATCTGCTTCCCACATTCGCTAATTTCAGTACATTAACCACTTATCACAATTTACTTGTGCCACACACAGCTTATGAAACACCATCGTTGCTTGGTGCTAAATTAGAGGTTTAAAAAAAGGAATGATACTCTGCTTTCTTTCCTCCATTTCCAGATTGTCTTCAGAATGAAAATGAAACTTCTCTTTCCTGAGGAAACAATTTCTAGCAAGATTATCAAAATTGGGTATTGCCCAATACCCCATTTGTCTGCACAAAACACAGTCAATGATGAAAATGTAAGCATCAGCTTGTTATGGTAATTAGGCTATTTTGAGTAAAGTACAAGCAGCATTAAGACCACTTCTATTAGTACGAAACTTTAAAACATCTCTAGTGTTACCCATTATCCGACTGGGGATAGTGACACTGAACCAAAGCTGAACTGAATGTCATCTGGTCTATGTGAATGCTGAAACAGAGATACCATATGGTTGGTTTTAAAATGGTTGCCAATGTACTATATTATATGTAGGTTTGGAATGTGCCCAAGCCCTTGAAGTAACAAATTGGGAATCTTGAGATTTGAGTTCTTTAGGATGTTAATTCCAGGTATGCAGGCCAGCCTATGCTGCTTCTACAACAGATACCAAAGTTAGCAAGAAGTGTCTTATAGGGATAAGAAGGTGCTGGTACTCTACCAGGTGGGCAGAGAGCTGGATCTTCAAATAAGTCCTTGGCCACCAGCACTATTTCTCTTCTAGTCTAAATAAACTATATGCAGTGTTCATACCTCCCAAAACAGGTGCATAGGGATAGCTAAAGAATGATTCCATAGTTTCTCTCCTTTTCAAAGGGAACCTTATGATCAGTCTTCAGTGCCATTGCAGGCTTAACTCTAGTTAGTCGCAGGAGTTTTCCAAGAGATTCATTCATCTTCTCAATGATCTTATGTTGCTGTTGCAAAAGCAGCCTATCTCATTCCTGATTCACTCATGATTTAGGTTGAGTGTGGACTGGGAAGTGAGAAACAGCTTTATTGTTTTTGTAGAAATGGTACTTGCTAATTGTAAAAAACAACAACAAAAAACCAAAGTACAGATATATAGTTGAAAAAGCACCTGATATTGTACCTGTCAGAGGGGACAAGTGTATTTCTTGGGTAACCATTCCTAGTATTCCTGTTTGATGACTATAATTATTTTTAAAACATTTTATTGGTAATATATATTTGTAGGCATGGTTTTATTTGTGTTTCTTCAGAAGCAGACTGTGAATCAGGGATTGGAAAACAATCAGTTCATTGGGGAGATTCAACAAACAGTAATGGGGAGTGGGAGGTAAGACAAGGAGGGTAAGACAGCCAGTTAAGAGTATGTTGTAAAGCTAGCTGCTACCTTGAGTGGAAGGAAGTTAATCCCACAGAGAAACTCTGGAAAATAGAGCAAAATATGTGCCTTACAGTAACCTCTAAGGTTATAAATACCCAAACAACCATCATTTATTTATTTGCATTTTTACTGTTTAAAGTGTTCTATGGCTTGCCTTTCTTCCACTAAGTCTACTGGAACAGTGCTCCGTGGCAGTAACACCAGGGGGTGTTAATTCCCTGGCACCTCCTGCCAGCCTTACAGGTGGGCAGAACAGCCTTCCAAAGCATTGGTGAAAACCCCCAGGAAAGGGAGGCAGATCCTGGCTGGAAGGCAGCCAGGCACACACACAGAAATGGTACTGGTGGAGAGATGTACCAGGCGCTATTCTGGATGCTGGGACACAGTGAGAAACAGATCAGAGAAAAACCACTGCCTTCTGGGAGCTTTCTTTCTATTATGCAGGAGTTCATGAGGAAACCAAAAAAGAAGCAGATGGAGTATGTTAGAGGGTGACAGATTCTATAGAGAAAAATAAAGCAAGGTAGGGAGCTAAGGAGTTTTGGGAAGAAGGTTTGGCTACAAAAAGCAAAGGATCACAGTGCTACTCTAGGCCTTGTTCTTATTTCAGGCATATAGGCTCACAAGCATAGTCATTAGTATCAGGGGCTCACTGTTGGACCCTCATTCCTTCTCGGTCCTTGCCGCTGCACTTGGGGGACTGCCGCTGCTCCCCTAGGGACCACGGCACAGCACCCCCGGCCAGGGACCCAGTACCCCCCCAGCTTTAGTTTTTAATTGTTGCCACTATGAGTATATCCAAACATTACCATGCACCCTGGACATATGCCCTGTATAGCTCCCTGTCAGCCATATATCCCCTGTCAATAGTATCCTATACCAGTATTCCTCCGCTGCCACTGTTGGACCACTCTGGGATCCAGAACTTCCTGAATATTGAAGCCCCAATATCATGTCAGGATCTCTTACTAGCAAAATGGGATATAGCAATGGGTTTAAAGGTTAGACATAGAATACGTGTTGACTTGGAAAAATTCTACATCCTATCTTTTTCTTTTCCTTTTTTTTTTTCCCGTAATTATTGAACTTCTCTTCACAAGAGCCCTAGACCACAGCAATTCATGTATGCAATGTACAGCACTCCCACACATCCACCACAAAACCTTTTCCCTTCCACAGCGATACTCTAACAGCCTATTCACAACATATTTACTTAAAGTGATGTACAGAGTCGGAGACAATAGCTTTCAAACCAGGTGACATCTGTGCTTACATTGTGGTGCATACTTTAGGACACGCAGTTTTCCAACATTTTTAGTTATCCTATGTTTTACATTATGGTTTACATTATCATTCTGTCGTCCCCTATATGTTTATGATGTAATATTACATATTTTATATCCATCCTTGTGTACTCTCACGAAACTCCTCTCTTACCCCACATTTACCTTGGTTTCACACATTTAACATCCATTTTCCCATCCCCTTGGTGCCCACAGTGACAGCCAACCTCCGTTTCCCGAGGAGCCACGTCCAGAGATACTTGCAACAGTGTTCAGGTCCTAAATTGCTCAGCTGCCCCAATGCCCTGGGAGCCACCCTTTCTCTCGAGAGATACAGTTCCCTCTATTTGATGGCATTAGTCCTCCCCAGGATGTGGGTCCACCCCCACTCTCACTACATAGAATAATATGACTTTAAAATGCTGTTTGATCTAATGTAAGGGGGAAATAGAAAGGAGAAATGAGTTTATATGGCTATGAGTCTCTAAAAAAAAAAAGAGTCTGGAGGCTGTCAGGATTGCCCTTATGCACAACTGAGCAGAGTCTAAGAGACAGATAAAGTAGATACAATCCCCAGGTATTGGTTCCTTTGAGGGCTAAAGGGACCCACGGGTTCTATGGTCATGGCAGATAGGGTTCACTGCCATGTCAGATGGCCCTTCTTTGGAGCTGGTGTTTCTGCGTGATGAAACTGGACCCAGAAGGGATCTCTTTTCATAAGACTATCATGCTACTTTACTGGAATTGTAGTTGGTATTGGGGTTTCAGATATATTTAGGGGATTGAATCTTTTTACTGACAATATGATAACCAGGCCCTGAGCCTCAACAGACTCCAGCTCCTACAATCTGATTTATTGGACTCACCTCACTCAGCTAAGATGGAGTTGAAGAAGGACAACCACCACACCATGGAGCCTAGAGTGCCTACAACTGAAAGCAGGAGGATTGCATCCAGTAACCATGTGGAATCTGAGCCTCCTCTTGACATAGAGGTGCAACGGACACAACCAATCCAAGGACCTCAGAGAAAAGGTGGCATTGGAGTGGGAAAAGTGGACATGGTGGCTGATGGGTATGGGGAATGGCAGGAAGAGATGAGATGCGGAGGCGCCTTTGGGACTTGGAGTTGCCCTGGATGGTGCTTCAGGGGCAATCACCGGACATTGTTAATCCTCCCAGGGCTCACTGGATGGAAGGGCGGAGAGTGTGGGCCATGATGTGGACCAATGACCATGAGGTGCAGAGATACCCAGAGATGTACTTACCAAATGCAATGGATGTGTCATGATGATGGGAGTGAGTGTTGCTGGGGGGGGGAGGGGTGCGGTAGGGATGGTGGGGTCGAATGGGACCTCATATTTTTTTAATGTAATATTTTTACAAAATCAATTAAAAAAAAAGCAAAGGATCAGAGCAGGCCTCACAGAGAAGGTAGCATGAAAACTGGGGTGGGAGGGGAGAAGCATATCATAGGATTTGGAAGAACATTCCAGGCAGATTTCAGGAACAGCAAGTGCAGAGGCCTTGAGGCTAGAATGTGCCTGGTGATGTGAAGAACAGCAAAGCCTCTGCCCTTGAGTAGAGGGGGAGAGGGGGAGAGGAGCAGGAGAACCTTGCTGAACTGCTGCGATGCCTCAGGCTTCTTCCTGGAGTGAGGCTGAAAGACAAGGCAGTAGAGCAGAGGAGGACAAAAGCTGACTTGGGTGTTAATAAGGTCACCCTGGCTTCTGTGCTGAGAATATACTCAAGAGGGATGGCTGGAAACAGGAAAAACAGGAGGCCACTGCAGTGGGCCAGGGTAGTAGCAGTAGATGAGTGAGATTAGATTCTAGAAATATTTTAAAGGTAGAGCCATTGCTGATATCTATTGCTATAGATCATATGGGTGAGAAAGAAAGAAGTGACTGTGTTTGGACTGATCAACCAGAAAATAGAACTGCCTGTTCCTGAAACGTAGAAATCTCAAGTAGGAGCAAGTTTGGGTCAGGGGCAATTGGGAGCCTGATTTGGGCAGAGTATGTTTGTGGGGATGTCAGTAGGAAGTCAGATACAGGGGTCTGGACTTTGGTGGAGAGGTTCAAACTGAGGGGGGTTGTCAGTATAGAGATGGCAGGAGCCATGAGACTGGTTGAGATCTCCAGGAGAGCAAGCTAGATAAAAAAGAGGTCCTGGGACTGAGCACTGAGCACCCAGAGAAGGAGGACTGAGCAAAGAAGACGGAGAAAGAGCAGTCAGAGGGTGTAGAGCCAAGTGGAGAGAGTATGTCTAGGAGGTGGGAGTGGTCCATGTTATGTATATGTAAACCTGCTGAGTTTATATATACATACATACAGAACCACACTCTCTATATGTAGTTAAATGTACTCACGTAGTTTTGTATCAATGACATTATAGTTGTAAATTGTTCTGCAACTTAATTTTATTCCCATTAAAACTATTGATATATCATTCATGTGGAGACAGTGTCCACTAGAGGTGCTGAAGGCAGGGAGAGGGAAAGAGATATGTAATATGGGGGCATTTTGGGGACTTGGAATTGTCCCTAATGACCATGTAAAGACAGAGGACATTATAGATCCTGCTATAACCTACAGAATGTAGTGGAAGAGAGTGTAAACTACAATGTAGACTATAGTCCGTGTTGTGTGGAAATGCTCCAAAATGTGTTCATCAATTGCAATGAATGTACCACACTAATGAAAGAAGTTGTTAATGTGGGAAAAATGGGAGGTGTGGGGAGTGGAGGATATGGGAATCCTGTATATTTTTTATATAACATTTTATGTAATCTATGTATCTTTTAAAAAAAAATAAAAACATATTTTTTAAAAAGTATTGGGAATGGTGTTCCATGATAATAATATGTCTTATATTTCACTGCATACATGAGCCATAATTAACTTTTTCCCTAAGGTAAATATTTGTTTTCCCCAATTTCATAATTTAAAATTACACAGCAATGGGCACCTTGTGCATTCATCACACTTGTGTGAGCCTCTCCTTGGGATCATTCCTAGAAGTTGGGTTGATGTGTACAAGCGTACACCCTTTTCACTCTATGATTCTAGACTCCTTCCGGGGGCATCCCCAATCCTCAGAGACATACCTAGTATGGAACAATCACTGATCCTAAGCAAAAACTGCTGGAAGGCCCTTCCATATTCCAGGTAGATCCTATTCTACAGGCAGAGGTTTGGGTCAAGTCAGAAAAGTCATGACAGGCAGCACTTGGCCAGGACTAGCTCTCAGCCTCACATCTCAGGCTCCATCCAGCTGCTGAGCAGGAAAACTGTTCCACTTCCACATGAAGCAGAGCAACCTTCCAGGCCAGTGGGATCTCTAGGAGAGCCACGTAGAGCTTATTATGTCAAGAGCAAATGGCACCCATGGATACAGGGCAGTACAGACAAAGGCAAATATACCTTTTGTGAAATAATTAACTCCAAATCTTTGGCCTTACTTTATTTTTGCTAGCTGCATTTGGCATTTTGCTGTCCATCTATATTCCTCAGATTTTTTCCCTTTACCTTGTCATCCAGAGCAAATCCATGAGTCTATCACCTGTCTGTGCACACAGTCTTTGGATATTGTCAGCACATCATGCATTCTCCACAGCAACCTTGAAAATAACATCTACTGCGGGCCAGGCAATTGGCTGATGGCCTTCATGACCCTCAGTATATTTAGCCATGCACATCTTTAAATGCAGGGTAATATACTTGGTTAGATACCTTTCAAATCAGAAAGAAAATGACAAGCACAGAGCCATGCCTTGGATCCCTGTTAATTCCCATCTCTGGCTGGGGTCTCAGAACAGCATGAAACCCAGGACTTAGGACCAACTCCCACCACCGGTGCTTGAGGCCAAGACACTGCAGGAGAGCGACACTCCTCAAGGAGAACTACTCCCTCTACTGGTTCTTAACCATCTCACCATCGAGAGGCCCACAGGAATGTGTCTGATGGTCTGCAGTTTTTAGAAGGTTTAGGATTGCGTTGTCTGGCTTTCTGCTCCTCAGATTCTGTGGTGCATGGGCCTTTATCATGTCATGTCACTTTACCATGATAGAGCCTCGAACCCCAAACACTGTGATTAAACCACCAACACCATTTCCTCCCCCATCTGCAACATGAGTATTATCCAGGTCAACCAGGAGGACAAACAAATCATGAAAGCTATTTTTTTCTCGTTAACGTGGCTTATGTTTATTGATAATTACCTTATTAGAAATTGAAAATAAGACAAAATTGAAATACAAGAATACACAAATACACATTCCACTAGCCAAGGGAGCAAATATATCACATGTTACGTAACCTCTAAGAAAATCCCACTATACATTTGTGAGAGAATGAGGGTATAAAAGGCAAATAACATCTTAGTAGTATTACCAAAATAATTCTGACATCATGGATCCCTTAAAAGGGTCTTAGAGACTCCTAAGATCCTTGGATCTCCTCTTGAAAACTAAAAGCTATTTTTAGTTTTAGCCTGCAGCTTTTATACCAAATACCATTCCCCCAAATGACCATATGTTATATTTTATTCTTAAGGAATTGCGTCTGGATATAAAAGCTCCTGAATGATGTTTAACATCAGAGTCTAGGAGTGAACACCCCTTTTTCCTCCAGGCAGCACCTCTTGGCTCGGCCTGCCTCAGCCTGGCTCTGCCTGGCTTGGCCCAGGTCTGTCCCTTGCTGTCTCAGTGCCTCTTCTCAGAATGCCATGTAATACTGCTCCATAGTGCTGACAATGTCACTCTGGTCCTCCAGGATCTCCAGCACCTGCTGCAGCACAGCTTCACTCAGGCCCGGGTTGAGGCTCAGGCGCGCACAGGCCAAGATGTGCAGGAAGTGGCAGCCCTTTTCCACATCTGCAGGAAAACAAGCATTGGCTAAGCTTGCACATGCTTGTCTGACCCTTCTAGTCAAAGTACCCCCTAGTCAAAGTGTAGACCATTATCCAGCAGCCTTAGCATCACCTGGGAGCTTGTTTAAAAGTGAACTCTCAGGCCCTTCTCCATTCATCTTCTATCAACATCTGCATTTTTGCAAGATCCCCACATCACTCTTACACACATTAAAGTTCAAGATATATGTTGTAGATTCTCAGCAAAAACAGAACAAAAACAAAATGGGAAAAAAACCCAGCACAAATACCTGTTATCAGGCCACCATTTTACCACAGTGATGTGGACCCACCCCTGCTCAGGGACACAGACCTTGGACTCTGAGGAGTCCCAATCAATAATTTTATATCCCTAACCCTGTGGATTTTTAGTCCCTGATGGTGTTTGACATGTATAAGTACTTTTTCAGACCTGAACTCCTAGCTTCCTGGGGGGGACCCTCTTTAGATCATAGCAATGTAGGTTTGCAGCAGCCTCCATATTCATTCCCGTAAATGCTGATTTTATGGTTAAGACAGGATCCCTACCTCATTCCTCTTTGTTGGGTTTCCAAGTTTTGTCTATGCCAGTTGTGTTCTAATAACTTCTTACCTTTACCCAAAACTGGACCATTTGACATGCTGTGATAAAAGTTTAGGTGTAGTAACTTCTTTCCAGATGGAATCAATGATTTAGAGCAGTGGTATTCAAACTAAGGGTTGTGACTATTGGTGGATCCTGAGATCATTTGGGGTTGTAATTAGTATTTTTTTCTTACTAAACAGACTAGAATAGGAAATTACAGAATGTATGCATTATAGTTAGGATACGTATTTTGTGAAACATTTCAGTTATATGTGTATATATAACTATATATGAATTATAATTATATATAATTATAAAATTTACTGGGTCAAGGTGAAAATGTATTTCTATTTCTGAGTCAAAGTCAAACCTAATTGCTAAAAATGTCTGTCTCAAGCTTTCCCACTTTAAAGGGCCAGGCACCCTTCTCACCATTGCATACCCAGAACCTGGCACAAAAAAGCAGGTCAACACAGTCTCTGAATATTGTTTTTAGATTATAAAATGCTTTATGCTCCACGAAGGTGCTCAAAGAGGTATCCTGGTGTTGGGTAAAGCATGGTTTGTGATTCAGGGGTATCCTGGTGTTGGGTAAAGCATGGTTTGTGATTCAGTGCACTTTTGTGGCCTTGGGCAAGTCACAGTATCCCTAAGCCTCAGTTTTATCACCTATAGAAGATGAGCGAGGGGAGGCATGTGGACTGGAGGCAGAATACCTCTGAGGTTCTCAGGAAGCTTTCCAGTGAGCTAACAAAGGCTGGTTAAGTTCTGTCCTCCAGTGGTTATGTCAACTCATTGTACCTCCCAATTGGGGTCACTGTTGGAAAACTTGTGATAGCAGTATCTCCTCATTGACAGGCTGTTTGTCGACATTTGTTCATAAACACTTACTGTATACCTAGTATGTGTGTAGCACTGAGCGAGGAGGAGGCAAGTAGAGAAAGGTGGAAGGAGAGTTGACTTTGGAGAACAATAGCCCTGAACTCAAATCTTGACTCTGCAACTGGTACAAAGAGGTTCTCTTCTCTTGGGCTGTTTCCTCATCTGAAAGAGGGAAATAAAACCACCTGCTTCACAGGGTGGTGTGTGTACGGAATGAGACACATGTTAGATGCCTCTTAAATGGTGGAATTACTATATATCTATCATTAAAAAGATACATACAATGTAGTTGCTGCTCTAAAGAAGCTTCTACTCTTTTGGAAAAGAAAAGACTCACTGAGAAGAAAAGCTAAAGAGCAAGGGAAAGTAGATGTGGCTGATGATGGAGGATGGAGGAGTCTGAAATTGGGTTCTGTGCACAAGCAGAAAGGGGGACACCAGGAATTTCATTCATTACTTTTATAAGGCCTGGATGTTCAAGTTCAGGGCTCAAATGACTCAAAGGCATGCATGGGGTGCTAATGCAGCATTGCTGACTGTCTTGTCAAAGTATTTCTTCGAAAGGGCCATTCTACTGCCTGAGAGTTGTCTGGTGATGCTGTTCCAAAATTACCCTACAGTAACTTGGGGAACATGAACTTCAACTGTTTTTAATATGGGAAGTGATTACAAAATAGTCAAAGTAGATGTGGTCTTGGTCCTGGCAAGCTAGCAATGAACTCCCTAGCTGTGAGTACAGTATCATTCCACTTTCCATGGGACAAACTCACAAGCCTAAAGTAGGCTCAAGTTGTTTGGCCTGGCAGACATAGTTATTATACCACCCCTATGATTAACACCCTGCACTAGTGTAGTATCTTTGTACAATTTATGAAAGAATTTTCTCATATTAAAATTTCTGTGTCTTTGTTGAGATTCTCATATTGTTCATTGTTCACGATATCCTTCAGTTCTTTCTGTTTTCCTTCATGTCCTTGAGCATCTTGAGAAACATTTTATTTTTAAGTATTTGTCTGGTGTGTCCAAAGTCTGGTCCTCTTCTTTGATGGCTTCTGGATTTTTGTCTTATTCCTTTGGAATGGCTATGATTTTCTATTTCTTTGTCTTGTAATCTTTTGTTGCACAGTGTACAATATTTTAAAGTGTTAACTCTGGGATTTAGTCTCTGAGGTGTCTGTTCCTTATGTTTGCATCCTGATAGTGATATTACAGAGATTTCCTTGAGTTCCAAAAGCTAACAAAAACAAACAAATCAATGCAAAAAGCACCTTGAACAGTCTGAAAATTGGCTCTGCTTTGGCTGGTGATCTCCTTAAAAGATTAGCACTCCTACCAAGATGATCAACCTGAGGCAAATGTAAAGCACAGGGTCTTCTATGTCTTATCTGAGCCTGTGTGGAGCCTGCTCTCTCCTGGGTTTGTCCTTGCTCAAGGTCTTAGGGATTCCCCTGTTTACAAGAATTTTGAATACTCTCTCTATTCCCTATGAAATAAGACTTTCACCCCCTCCTAGGTGCTCTGTATTATGCCATAATACAAGGAATCTTTTGCCCTAGCTACTTTGACTTAATAATTTCTGACACTGCTTTAGCTCTGCAAGCTGCTGCTTTCAGCACGATAAGTATGGGAAGTCAAGCCCATAACAAGTTGCCTGATTCAGTCTTTCAGGCTTCCACCCCATAGATTGGAACCAAGATATAAGCACCCTAATATTGCATAGGATTACACTGCTCCCTAGGCACAGGGCCAGGGACCTGAATGAGAGTGTAGCTGACCCCACAATGCCCTGAGGAGGGAGTGAAGGAGGGCCTAGCAAGGGTGCCATGAACTTTGCCTACCATTTCTAAGCTGTGTTTTAATTCAGCCTCCACCCAGTATTATAACCCTTTAACTGTTTTCCAGAGTCTTGAGGAATATGACTCTGTTAGTTTTTGCTGGCTGTTCAAAGATTCTGTGGGGAAATGGCATCCTGGAATGTCTTACACTCTGCAATCTTGGTGAACCAGAATTGTGCCTTGAATTCTTCAAGTATTTTTTGCATATAGGTCATTTGACTACTTTTTAAATGCTGCAAAAGAAACAAAATGTTGATGATGTTCAAAAATTCCTAATTATATAAACTTTCATATACAATCTACTAACTGTAAAAGGTTAGAAAAGTGCTTTAACAGTATTTTTGAAAGACTGTCATAATTTAAAAAGCATTACTCTAATATGAGTAGTGTCATATAGTATTCGGTTTCCCCAAAAAGCAATGGTACTATACAAGGTGTAGAACGAATCTGACCTAGACACATGTGTAAGTTTCTGAAAAGCTAATAGTATAAAATAATCATCGTGTGAAAAGTTGTCATTGGAGAAGTCAGTACATGCTAATTTTTTCAGGTGTGAAAATAATATTGTGATCATATAGAAGAATGTTTGTTTCCCGGCTGCTATGATAAATACCATCCAATGGACTGGTATAAAAAACAGGAATTTATTGGCTCATGGTTTTGAGGCTAGCAGAAGTCCAAAACTGAGATGTCAACAAGGTGATGCTTTCTTTCTCAAGACTGGCATCCTGGGGCTGCCTGCTGGTGATCCTTTGGGTCCTTGGCTTTTGTGCCTCGTGGCAATATACAGGCGATGTCTTCTCCTTTCTTTCCTGGGCTCCACTGACTTCTGGCTTTTTCTCATGGCTTTCCTTCTATGACTGAATATCATTCTGTTTATAAAGGTCTCCAATAATACAAATTAAAGCCCAGCCTGACTGAGTGGGCCACACCCTAACTGAAGAAATCCTATTCAGTGGGTCCACATCCACCAAAATGTGGACAAAGACCAAGAACATGTCCAAACGGGTACCCAAATCAATCTACCAAAGAGAATGTCTCCATTCTTAGGAGATACAGGGTGAAGTATTACTGAAACTAGGTGAGAATGAATATGGATATTTTTTTTTCCCCTAAAGATTTATTTATTTATATCTCTCCCCTTCCCCCCCCAACCCCAGTTGTCTGTTCTCTGTGTCTATTAGCTGCGTCTTCTTTGTCCGCTTCTGTTGTTGTCAGTGGCATGGGAATCTGTGTTTCTTTTTGTTGCATCATCTTGTTGTGTCAGCTCTCCGTGTGTGCCGCACCATTCCTGGGCAGGTTGCACTTTCTTTTGCACTGGGCAGCTCTCCTTATGGGGCGCAGTCCTTGCGCATGGGGCTCCCCTACACGGGGACACCCCTGCGTGGCAGGGCACTCCTTGCACACATCAGCATTGCACATGGGCCAGCTTCACACGGGTCAAGGAGGCATGGGGTTTGAACCGCAGACCTCCCATGTGGTAGATGGACGCCCTAACCACTGGGCCAAGTCTGCTGCCCGAATATGGACATTTATTGTACTAGTCTCACATTTTCTGTAGGTTAGAAAAATTGTGGAATAAAAAGTTAGTGACAAAAATACATCTTCAGTCTGGAATTATTTTTTTTTTTAATAATTTGCCATTGTTGAACCCCCTACCTAAACTGAAAGTTCAGATATTTAACTTTAGCACAATAATAATAGAGCAAACTCCATACTTAGATTCTGTCTGAAACTACTTCCCTCTAAATCATTATTAAACTAGAGTGAGCCCTTGGTGTCTCCATGCAGAGAGTTAAGGGCTATCACCCGTGCCATTAGGATACAAAATTTGTTTTGTTTATTTTTTATGGTGAAAAAAATTATATTTAAAGTTAGCCAGCTGGACTCAGTTTAGATGATCCCAGTTTTGTTGGCAAAATCCAAAGCATCATAGTCAGGAGCCAGCTGACATATGCCTTCTCACCATCAGGCCTGATCAAGGTGTTGACCTTAACCACGTAGACATCATAGAATTTCTTCAGTCTGTGTGATCTGATGCTTGTTGGCTTTGACATTCACATCTCTGTGGCTGACTCGGTGGTCCAGGGAAACTTGATGCTGTCACAGTGGTCAAGTTTGTTTCTCCTAGGAGCGCTCTTCCACAGATACTTGGGCTGTCTTCAGAGATGCAGAGCATCTTGGGCCACTGGCGGGTGGGTGATATGTGCTTCTCCTTCTTTTGTGTATCTGTGGACAACTTTCAGCACTGTCTTCTTGGCCTTCAAAGCCTTTGCTTTGCCTCTGGCTTTGGTTTTGGGAGGGGTGAAGGTTTCCAGCTTCACTTTTGGTACCATCTTTGTGAGAAGCTTGTTTTTCACTGAAAACGTTTATTGCCCCATGGGCTCAACACTCCCTAGTAGCCTTTATAAACACTAATTCAGTTAATCCTCATAGCATCCCATGATGTAGGTACTGTTATTATTCCTATTTTGCAGATGAATAAACTGAGGCACACACCCAAAGTCACATAACTAAAATGTTCCAGACCTTGGATTCAAAACTAGGCAAAGTGCCTCCTGAGTCTAGCTCTTCACAACTGTTACACTGTATTTCTTTAGACAAACCTGATATCACTCCTTTAAGGACTTAAAACTGACCTTATGTTTACTTTCCTTTGATTATTATAGGCTTAGCTTTTCTGCAATTCTCATCTATGACTAAAGATTCAAGTCCTTTTACTAATCCTCCAGGCAAGGGAAAATGTAGTGCTATATTTCTGTATGAAAGGTTAGAAAGAAACTAAAGTCCCAGTATGAATGGTTGGGTAAATGGTCAAATATCTATCTAAACATATACTGGAATTCTGTGCAGTTACTAAAAAGACTAAGAGACTTTCATATGTACTGTTGCTGAGTAACCTTTAGAAGCCAATATTAAATTAATATATGCAAGGGATGGAACACTTGCATTGTATGTTAACATTTATTTATATTTTATAAAAAGGATATCTATACAAATATGCTTATAAGTACATATAACAATCCCTATAAGGATATGTAAGAAATCGGTAACAACAAATATCTTTGGAGAAGGGAACATAGAGCCTGGGAGTCAGGGTAAGGTGAAAGTCTGATTTTTCTGTGTATACTTTTGAACTGTTTGATTTTTTTACTATTTGCATATATTATTCAAAATAATTATTTAATACCATAGGTATTTCCCATGAAAAGGAGTGGTCACATCAGTACAGGCATCCTCAGTTTCCCATACTGGAGAATTCAGCTCCTGGAGTTTACTAGCTCCAGGCAATTGGCTTCTGGCTTGCAGAGGCAGGCTCACCTTCCAGACAGGGCAGAGCCTCTCCACCTGACACACACACTCACCAGGCGGGAGCAGCCTGGGGGTTAGAAGTAGGTATGAATCCTCTACTTTATGGTTCCTGGGTCACAGAGGCTGTTTGGTTCTCCTAAGAAATTAAGTTGAATTCCTTTCATTTGCTTCCCCAGGCCCTAGGCCTGTTTCAATAGATTCTGCTCCTAATACAGATCACAATGAGAAGCTGGCCAGGAGGCCTGGACACTAGGATGAGAGCAGAAAATTTATCTCAGGAGCAGCCTCTTATAAAACCCTTCTTGGCTGAGGAAACTCCCATTTCTCTGTTCTTAACAGCTCCTTAAATTATGGGTAGAAGATCTTTTCCTCCAACTGAAAGATACATGTTCTTATTGTTCTGAATGAATCAAAGAACAGCCAGGAAACCTTGCACTAAAATAATAGATTACTTTGAGTTTAAGGTATAAGTGGTGGTTTGAAGTTGTATGTACCCCTGAAAAACATGTTCTTTAATCCAGTCCTGTAGGTGTAAAGCCATTGTAAGTAGGAACTTTTGATGAGACTGTATCAGTTAAGGTGTGACCCACTTCATTCAGGATGGGCCTTAATCCTATTATTAGAGTTCTTTATAAATGGAATGAATAGAGAGAAAGCCACAGAAGCTGAAAGCAACGAAACCTGGACAAAAGGAGAGGGATGAGCAGATGCTGCCAGGAGACTTGTTATGTAGCAGAGAAGCCAAGAATCACTGGCAGCCAGCCAGTCTTCAAGAAAAAAAGCATTGCGTTAACGATGCCTTGATTTGGACATTGTGAGGGTCTCAAACTGTAAGCTAATAAATTTCCATTGTTAAAACCCAACTGATTTCATGGTATCTACTTTAAGCAGCCTAAGAAACTAAAACACCATGAGATCTAACCTCATCAATTCTTAAGGCAAAAGAGGGCTGCACACCATAGACACCAGGGCTGTTGGCCTGCCCACGTCCACCTGCTGCCTCTCCCAGGAGTGGGCCCTAGCCCCATGGATGTATGGGTTAAAAGGTCTGGAAGAGGACTTCTCTGGAGAGAAAGAAACCAGGATAAAGAGAACTGAAGTTGTTAATGAACCTTTCCATTTACCTTCTAATGTCATTTGTCAGCTTACATCAACATTCATATACGTTTGAAACATCAACATTCAGTATATGTTTGAAAAAGATAGACTTTCAGAAGTCATCTTCACAACTGACCAGTTTAGAGATAAGACTATAATGCTTTCTTCTCTTTCTAACTATTGTGAAATGGTAATGTTCTTTGCCAGACTATCTACACTTTGAGTTTCTAACCACTAGGGGCTGACCTAATTCCACTAAAACCAACTATTTTCCAAACCACTTCCTTTGCAAGTCCTTAGTTTTCATGATGGCTGAATTACATCTTTCAAACTCCAATGTCTAGATCCCAAAAACTGAAGGGTCCTGATGTTAAAAGAGAAGAAAATGTTGCCTTTGGTTCCGACACTAAGGGGCAAGAGTAGAACAAGAACTAACACAAATCACGGGAAACGGATGAGGCTCAACCAACTAGACTCCCTTCTACCATATAGAAGGTCCAGGGTTTGATGCCCAGGGCTTCCTGATGAGGGCAAGCTGGCCCACGTGGTGAGCTGGCCCACATGGAGTGCTGGTCCATGCAGGAACGCGGCCCCACGCATGAGAGCCACCCTGTGTGGTAATGCTGCTTCATGTGGGAAAAGCTGCCCCATGCAGGAGTGCTGACATGGAGAGCTGGCACAGCGAGATGACGCAACAAGAGAGACAGCAGAGAGAAAATAAGATGTAGCGGAACAGGGGAGCTAAGGTGGCGCGAGAGAGTAATCGCCTTTCTCCCACTCTGGAAGGTCCCAGGATTGGTTCCTGGAGCCGCCTAATGAGAATACAAGCAGACACAGAAGAACACACAGTGAGTGGACACAGAGAGCAGACAATAGGGGAATGGGGGGGGTGGAAATAAAATAAATCTTAAAAAAGAAAAGAAATAACACAAATCAGGGAAATGGCTGTGGCTCAAACAGTTGAGCTCCTGTTTACCATGTGGAGGACCCAAGTTCGATCCCTGGGACTTCCTGATAAAAAAAGAAAAAAGGCAACCCAAACTTGCATGGAGAGGTACAAGCCCCCATGCACCAAAAAGGTGATGACACAACCAGATAAAAAATAATAACACAAATCAGAGAGACTATGAGAACCAGTGGAATGAAAAGTCCAAGCCAAGTGGTTTATCACATTTTATCAATATCACCTGGGGAGCTCAACTGTCTAACCCTCCAACCACTACCTACACTCCCACCAAATCAAAATCCCCAGGGGTGGGACCGGAGCACAGTATGTTTAAAAGCTTAAAGGTTGAATATTATGTACAGCCAAGGTCAGAACAATTGTGCTTGCCTAACACTCATTTTAGAGAGGAAGGGCAGGTGTCTTGCCCAGTCACCCAGCCAGTCACCAGGAGCCCAGGTCTCCTGACTATCCACTGCTCCAGTGAGAGAGAATGTAGTTCACCAGAGCGTCCCATATGCATCATCACCACTTACGGTTTGGTTTCTGGCAGTCTTCTTGAATAATATGGTGGATCCTTCTGTGCAGTTCTTTGTCTTCTCTGGTTACCTTAAAAGGAAAAACAGCCCAGAGAGAAGTATTCTTAAATAATACAGCAGTTGTGTCCTTCAGACTTCCAAATTAGTATTTAGGATCATTGTTAATGATTTCATGATAAAATCACCCTCCCCACCACCAGCAATTCAGTTTTCAATACTTGGTGTATAATCAGCCCTATGTGCTCTATGTTGGCCCAGAGGCACATTCCTTTGGGACCTGGTTCATTAGAACCATGATGTAAGGGAAAATATTGAATTCTGTACTTTTAAGCAACTTTCATCATAATCATTCATAACACTTTATTATTTTTTTATTTGTTATATTTTTGAGGGAGTCACAACTGATCAAAATTCTCAATCTCCACACCAGCACTCCTTCTTCGGGGCTCTGACATGTCTCTTGTGTTTCATTAGTTTCATTCTTTTTTCCAACAACAAGGAAAAACAAAAGAGGAAAAATTATAAGGAAAAGCTAACAAATGTAGTTTATCCATTGAGATGCTTTCTGTTCTCAAAGGCAAACATAACCTAGTTCCTTTCTTAATATTGTTCCTCAGGTAAGAGGGCAACAACCAAATGGGTTTCTCCTTCATGTTCCATACTAAATCCAGTAACGGAAAAAAAAAAAAGGAAAAAAAAAAAGGAAGAAGCATGAACAAACACACCTGCAAGTTTCTGCCCTGGAATGCTGGCCTGTCCAGACTTAACAGAATGGGGATACAGATAACTACTGCCTTCTCTCAACTCACAAGGTTATTGTGACAATTATATAATGTGATGTGTGAGGGAACTGCCGAAAACTGGAAAGCACTTACAGACAGAGGTATTGGCATTGCTATGATGAGCAGTTCTGAGGAAAGGGCCTCAGGAGAATGGAAATCCACAAGGCCAGGCAATGAGGTGCAAGGGGAAGAGTGAAGTCAGAGAAGGAACAGTGATGCTGGGAAAAGAGAGCTATTAGTGCCTGATCACCCCACTCTGATCACTCATCATGATTCATGGAGGAAGTGCCCCAGCCCTGCCACACCTTGACCCTGGACTGATGCCCACTGCCCTGTTACTCCCCAGGAAGAGCTGCTCTCTACAGATCAGAGGGAGACTGGCCCCAAAGCCTGCAAAGAATGTGTATCCCAGAAGGAAGCTCCTGGTTAGCTGCCGAGCATAAGCTTCTCCAACCTCCCAGGAGGCAACCAACTCCCACCAGGTCTGATCAATACCAGAAAGAGATGAACTGTACTCACCTCTTACTGGGATTGAAATACAGTATGTCTTTTAAAAGTTATTCTAGTAGTATTTGAGTCCCATTTTAATTTTTTAAAGTCTCTGTACTAGGGAACCACTAAAGTAAAACAACTTCAGGAAAAAGTCCTCAGGAAATGGAGTAGCTTTTGCGATACCCCAGAGTTTTGATCTGTCTCCAGGATAATTCCATGTAACTGAAGCATCTATATAATAGGTAAGAGTGGTCCTGAGGAAGCCAGTTTCAGCTTGTCTCTTCCAATATTCTAGAAATGTGTGAGCAGTGGATTTTTACTTTTTTAAGCATGAGGTAAACAAGCACTCATTCTCATGGTGGAAATGTCACCTTGAACAGCCTGTTGGGAAGCCATTCAGGCTGTGTTGACTAATGCCTTCCGAGTACATCCCCTTTCATCCAACAATGCCTCTTTAAGAGTCAAATTTACAGAAATACTTACATAAGCTCACAAAGAAAATTATGCAATAATACCCATAGCAACATTGTATCTGACAACAAAGAAATGGAAACAACCTTAATGTCCACAAAGACAGAAGTGTTTTTTAAAAACTTATGGTATCTATCATATAGACTACCATGCAGACGTTAAAAAAAGAAATGAGGTAGATTTACAAGTACCAACACGGAAAGATGCCCATCTTGTGCTCTTTTGGTACCAAAAAAGTTACAGAGCATTATTTAAAGCAGTAGTTCCTCAAGAGTCCCAAGGAACACTTGTCAATGTGGGAGACAATTTTGGAATTTTGGGTTGTCACAACCAGGGCTTTGCTACTAATATCACATATCTGTAAATGTATAGAAATGTTTACAAAGATACATTGTTAAAAGTGGTACTTTGAGGAAAGATAAGGGCAAATTTTCACTTATTTTATATACCTTCTTTATGAATGCCTTTTTTAAGTAAATGATTTTCAGTTCTTTTCAGCTCTTTTTTTTTTTTTTAATCCCCCCACCCCACCCCTAGATGGCTCCCTGGTCTGTCTACTTATTATCTACTCATCTTTCTCAGGAGGCACCGGGAACAGAACCTGGGACCTCCCATGTGGAAGGCGAGTGCCCAACAGCTTGAGCCACCTCTGCTCGCAGCTCATTGTGGTTTGTTGTGGCTTATTGTGGCTCATCTTCTTTAGGAGGCACTGGAACCAAACCTGGGACCTCGCATGTGGGAGGCAGTTGCCTAATTGCTTGAGCCACATCTGCTCCCCCATGAATGATTTTTAATAACAATAAACAGGCATTTTTAATTTTAAAAAATACTTGTAACTGAAGCAATAAATGGAAAAAAAATTAAGTTGTAAGTCTTACGTAATAGAGGTTGTCAAAACCACCTTCTTTCTGGAAAACAAGTCCCTTTTCCTGTAGCAGCAGTATAGCATTCTTAAATATACTATGAATTGCCTTGGAAGTGGTATCATTCTTAAAATCCACCTGTAGGAAGAGGTGTAGGAAGGAAAAAACAACAGTGTAAAGAAAACAGGCCATCAATCCTGCTTTATAACACCACAGAGCAACTCCCTAGACTAACTGGTTTATGAATTTGTCTGACAGGCTTTTTATCTGCTGAGTCAAAAAGACCCAGAGATGTACCAGGCTAACAAGAACGGTGTCTAAGGAGGACTGGGAAGTTTTCTCTGGCAGAATCATCTTGGAAAACTGTTCTGTAACTTACTTGTGATTTTGTTTGTTTGTTTGTTTAGTTCTACAATATAAAATGGAAACCCAAAATGCTAGGCTTATTGAAAATCTTTGATTTCTTTTTTACTACAGAATCAAAACATTTTATACATATTAGCTCCTTTCTTCATTAAAATTGTAGCTATATACAATCTCTTCCTAAGGACTTCAAAGACATTTATACACATTGAATTCATCAGGGGGTTCCGGCATGAGGTCTGAAGAGACCTGTCAAAGCTGGGCCCAGGATGCTGAAAGTGGAAAGGGGTCTAGAGTGAAGCAAGAACCCCAGCTAGATGGAATCTTTGCTATCAGTTTTCTATCTTCTCACTTCCAATATTTCTCCCCTTCCATGAGACCTAGATGCCCAGAGAAGATACTGGGTCATCCAATTTCTTATTTCCAAGATGGTTTTCATTGAACATACGAAGGAGAAACCAGGTTATTAGATATGTCCTCCATGGTTAACTGGACTGTGTACTTCTTGAGCCAGGGACTTTGTATTTCATCTCAGTCACCTTGTCCCTTGCACATAGCAGGTGACCAATTTGTGAAATGAATGGAAATAAATGCCCCATTAGAAAGGCTATATATCCTTTTGATTATTCCTTTGGGATTTTCAGATCGTTCCCAAAACAAATAAAATGGTAATAAAACAATTAGCCTTCAGATTGGAGATCCATTTTTTGTTGTTTTATTTGTGTGTGTGTGTGAGATCCATTTTTATTGTGACAGAAATTTGTTCAGATATTGAATAGGAAAGAGTGCCCAAAACCTGTAGCAAAGCTTCCACAAAAGTGGTTGAAGGCAAAGTCCTAGCACTACTGAAAGGGAGGTAAGAAGGCTGCCTGGGGAAGCGCCCGCAGATGCTAAAAAAGAGTGTGGTTGTGAATGTGCTGGCATTTTTGCAAAGTAATAGGGAGAGGAAAGAAACCTATCAAAAGGTCTCAAGTATGGGATTTCCATCCCCAAAAAAATACCCTCTTTAAAGGACACCTCCAAAACAGGGATTTTGTTAATCTCCTAGATCCCTGCAATGTTTACAAATATGTTCTACTGGTCTGAAGATGATAGTCTAACACTCTTAATCAAATTATGAGTCTAAGTTTTTCCTTAACAGAATAAGTGGGATGGCCTGGTCAGTAGAGCATTAGGACCCAAAAGTTGACCAAAGTAAGCCAGCTAGTAAGATAGGGAATCAATAGATGGATCTGGATCCTGGCAGGAAGTCCATGTAAATATCAATAACCCCAAGATGGCTGGTGGAAGACTCTCAGAAGAAATCTAATTCAGGACAAGATTTCCTCCGGAAGCCAGGAGAAGCTCCGAATATTCGCCAGGGGACTTATTGGGCCCTCCTGGGGATTGATGGGTAGGGTAATCAATCAAACAGCAAACAGCTGGGACTCTTCCCCTGCCATTAGCAAAGGGGTGGGATAATTAATGGTTTAAAAAGCAAACACAAAGGCTGAGCTCTCTGTCTTGCTTTGGATCCCCATTCTTGCCTTCTGTGCTCTGCTCTTGCCATGTTCTCCTGCATGGATTACAAGTAAAACCTAGGCATTTATAATCTATAATAGGAAATTGTAGTCTGTAAATCAACCCACTTTATCACTTTCAGCTCTTCCTCTCTACCTGGGATCCATGATCTGTTATTTTCTCCCATTTCTCTTCCCTCCCTACCTTAATACATTACTGACCTAACTAACCTGACATGCTCTTGAAATCCATTTCTGCAGCATAGTCAAGAACCTAGACAAAATCTGGTTACAATTCTAGTTATGACAGCACAGCACCCATCTTCCTAAGGGAGAATAAGGCCAAGAAGTATTTGATGATTCCCACAGATAGCACCTTGTGTTTTAGTTTGTTTAGTATAAACACCCAACCTAGTAATCCTCAGCCACACATCTTTTTCATTCATTGGGGTTTAAAGCAAAGCTGTCTTTAATTTCATACACGAGTGCTCTTATTTAGGTGAAGCACAAATCAACCCAAAAGACTCCTTCACACATCTTTATAACAACTTCTTCATCTTCATAATTCTAAGGAGAGTCGTTGTCTTAACTCAATTTAACACAAGAATCCTAAGGATTGAGTTTATTACATTTCTCACCAAGCTAAAAATAAATTGGAAACTAACTAGAAGTGACTGTTACCCAAGTATTATTGTCATTAAACATGACTCCTGGTTATCCCCAAACTGTATAAAAAGGCTGGTTCCTCCTAGATATCAATAGGATCAAGTAGCAGAAAGAGAGAGTGCTGGGACTGGGAGATTAAAAGCAGTTGGTGGGGGGGGGGGGGGCGGGTGGGCTCAACAGAAAATATAAACGGTCTGTGGTTCCTATCCAAAAACGTCCACCTCAGCTGACTTTGGGACATATGGGGACATATTTCCCTGGCCTGATTCTGGTCTCAAGGCTAAAGTGTCCAGTCTTCTGCTATCCAGTATCTTTTTTTAGACTAAATGAGATTTTTTTCTAAAGAGCAATGACAGACTCATCTGATTCAGGAAACTGAATTTGCTCACAGACAAAAACAGAGACTGGCTGAATGCGCTAAGCCTTCTTGAGCCTCTCCTTGTCTCAGTCAGGAACTGGGTGGGTCTCTGAAATATATATAGTCTTCATTCCCAAACAAACTCAGCATTCATTCAGCTGTCAAAACACAATGGTTTTGCAAGTTCTATTTAACCATTTGTTAATGGATGTTTCCGGATTGGCTAAGAGGGGTCATTACGGAAAAAAAAAAAAAAAGGGGGGCAGTGGCATTCGAATGGGTTCAGCCCCTGCTTCTAAACCATAACACTATCACAATTACGTTTTGTTAAATTTTCATTTCTATGACAACAGAAAATGCCAAAGGATCTAGGGTTTCACCCTAATTGTAAAGCATTTATTTTAACATGCCTCTATAAAATGGAATTTAATTTAATGACACTTTCCTCTCTAATCAGAACAATGTGAGGGAATAATTCATAACTGATTGAAACAAATTGTTTGCAAAGTCAAAACAAATAGTGTCAAATTCTTTTTTCCTTTTTTTTTTTTTCAGTACTGGGGCCAGAGATTGAACCCAGGACCTTGTATGTGGTAAGCCAGCACCCAACCCCTGAGCCACAGCAACTCCCCTGAGTTAGTTTTTTCATTTTTTTGCTTGTTGTTTGTTTTTGTTTTTAGGAGGCACCAGGGACCAAAACCAGGACCTCCCAGGTGGGAAGCAAGCACTCAACTGCTTGGGCCATATCCACGCTCCCATTTCCTTTTAAACATACAGTACTGGGCAGGCACTGTTTCTGTTCTAACCATTTTCCCAAAAAAATCATGCCAGAAGTTCCCAGCAGATCATTTTGAACTGAAGAACCTTTTAGTTCTCAGCGTCTTTTAGTCTAAACTTAATTACAGCCATCACAGAAGAACTGGCTTCACAGGAGGAATGTGGACTTTGCTAAGCTTTACAGTTTCCTTCCAAACATACCAACAGAGTCATCAGAAATCTTAGGAGGCCAAGTGGGCAGTGAGCCTCCTCGAAAAGATTAAATATCAATAGACAGCAGGAAAGCTGCAATTGTTTAGAAGCTACCTTAGCAGCTAGGAAAGTGCCCAGTCCTGACCCTCTCCACCTGAGTACTTCCTGAAACAATATCCCTCATATACATATGGGAAATAGCAGCTCACTAGACAATCAGGTGTGCTAACAGAACTAAGAGGCAGTGATTGTACCCAGGATATTTGAATGGTGCCTAAGTATCTGTTTCACCAGAATCATGATGAACAATTACATTACCTAACCTAAGTATTCAGAGTAGCACTAAGACTGGAAAACATCTACACAGTATAGCAATGGAGAGACTGGTTAAATAATTATGGTATTTGTAAGGAAAGATTATTATATGGTGGCAAATCTATATGTGCTGATATGAAAGGATCCATAAGACATAGCTAGGGTTAGATTAGTGATTAGCATGCTGTCATTTATGTAAATAAAGAAGGGGATGTACCCCCTTATAATTTATTAATACCTCCGAAGGATATCCAACAGACTAGCAGTGGTACTAGTCTCTGGGGAAAGGACGTGGGAGGGAAAATGGGAAGGAAAGTTACTTTTTTTTTCCTTAAACTTACTTTGAAAACTTATAGGTCAGTTGCAAAAATAATACAAAACCCATATAGAGAACGCCAACTCCAGATCTACCACTTTTAACATTTTGCCCTATCTGCTGTATCATTCTGTCTATCCATTTATCTATCTAGTTATCTATTTTCTGAACATTTAAGAGTAGGTTTACATCATCCTCCTTCAACACATAATACTTCCATGTACATTTCCTAAGAATAAGGATATTCACCTATGTAACCACCTTAAATACAGTTATCAAGTTCAAGAAAATTTAATACTGATATAAAGTTTACAGTCTGTATTCCATTTCTTTCATATGTCCCAGTAATATCTTTTTGAGCCATTTACCCTCTATTATTAGATCCAGTCCAGGATCAAATATTACATTTAATTGTCATTGTCTCCTTCACTGTTCTTTGTTTTTTAATTGTGGGAAAATATGTACAACATAAACTTTCCAATTTCAACCACTCCCAAGGATCCCATTCAGTGAGATTAATTACATTCACAATGCTGCACTGTGCTCACCATCATCCACTATAAGAACTTTCACATCATCCCAAATATAAACCCTATACTCATTATGTATTAATCAGGAAACTTTTACTTTTGACTGTACACTTTCTAGGACCATTTGAATTTTTAAAAACCATTCCTTTAATCAACAAAAAAATTATTGAGAACCTACTTTTTGACAGCCTCATTCTAGGCCCTAGGTAGAAAGCAAAGAGCAAGACAGACAAGACCTCTACTCTTACAGAATTTAAATTCTGCAAAGGAACTGCAGACAAATAACTAAATATCAATGATGTTACAAGATATGAAAATAGGTTGATAATGTAGTGAGGGACCAAGAGGCTGTTGGTACAGATTGTCAAGGAGGGAGAGAAGGTGATGCTGAAATTGAGATCATCCCTGGTAGAATAAAACAAACTATGAATCATGTTACAACAACAAAAAAAAGCAAAAGTGGCAATGAAAGGGCCCAAGCAAATAAATAAACTTAAAACAACCTAATATAATCTGTAACACTTAAGGTGATAAACAAAGACAGCTTTTCCAGGAGAAAAAAAAAATTATTTTAAGTACCCCTTGAAGTTTTTACTTATAAACCAGACTGAATACAAATAGGTCTTTATTTAAAATCTTAAAACACTATAGGTTAACCTTATTCTCAAGAAGAAAGAGCAAGTCATTCAAAACCTTGGTTCAAATTCAAGAATCTTATCTTGCTAATCTTTGAATGATGGGTTACCTCTTCTCATTTATTTCATTCTCATTTGGCTCCTATGAAGATTAAATACCCATCTCAGTAAAGACTAAAAACTAATGACTAAGAACCTTAGACTATTTTTTCCCAGACTCTAAGATGAACCTTAAGTAAGGAGAGAAAAAAGGCATGTCCATTCTCATGTCAAATTCTCAGTAGTCACTGCTCTTTAAAGAAGAAAAATGCTATGTGATAGAACCACAACCTTGGTCCCCTAAACTAACCCTGTGACTCTTAATCCCACAGTCACACTCACCCCTGCCTGTTAGCTGCAGATTTGGGAAAGGAGATCTGAATTCTGGCATGGACACCTTGCACTTACTTGGTCACAGCAGGTGCTGTGAATTATAGGCTGATTGGCAAGAGACATCAAAGATTCCACCATTTCCAACTCCTGCTTGTAAAAGGTTTGCACTCTGTTCTCCACAAGGAATTCTTTGACTTTTTCACTCAGCAAACATGTGAGGCTGGTGAGGTCCAGGGCACCTGGATTGCTGCTGGGAAGAGTTTTAAAAAGCCCTGCAGAAAACATCTCCTTTGTTCCGTTTTGGTGTGCAAAAAAGAGAAAGTTTTCTAGAAAATGCAGCACTATATTTATGCATGGTTTTTTTTAAAATAAAGGGCAATCCAAATAGTTAACATTGTGTGGAGGTTTAAAAGGAGGAGGCAGAACTATATGAGCTAACTGAGTCATTCATGATAGATGAAGAATGTCTAGCTGCAGAATTGTAGGATGTATTCCCATTTTTGTAAATATATGGGTGAAAATTCATGCTTGGGTAGGCACAGAAGAAGGATCCACGTCAACCTATGAATAATGCCAACCTTCAGGTTTGCAATGTGGGGAGTGATTTATAAAACATGCTCACTATTACTGTATCACATTTATTTTCTATATTTGTCAAAAATTAAGATTATATAATAAGGCTATGATTTTAAGATTTTCTCTTTAACACTAATTTTGAGCTTTTTGATTATGATATGCTTTGTTTTTCTCAACCTCAACACTACTGATATTTGGGGCTGGATAATTATTTTCATGTGAGAGGGTTGTCCTGTACATTGTAGGATTGTAGGATGTTTAGCAACATTTTTTGTGTCTAATCACTAGATGCCACTACCAAACCCCCAACCCCAAGTCATGACAATCAAAAATATCTCCCAGCACTGCCAAATATCCCCTTGGGGGCAAAATTATCCCTGTTTGAGAACTACTGGTGTAGTTTCTGGTAGTTTTTGATCATGACATGCTTTGGTGTTGTATTTAGATAATGTGTTTTGATATAATTTTCTTCAATTGTCTGTTCTTGGGAATTTATTGATCTTCTTGGAATATGTGTGTTTCTAGTTTTCATCAAATCTGAAAAAATTTCAGCCATTATTTCCTCAAATATTTTTTCTTTTCTCCCCTTCCTGTCCTCCAGAGACTCCAATTACACATTTTTCTCACAACATCTCTATAATGTTTGTACTGTTATTATCTTCACTTTCCATACAAACAAACTGAGGAATACAGAGGATAAAAGAACTTGCCCAGAGTCCCATCATGAGTCAGTAGACAATCCAGGCACATCCCATCTGGGCTCCTATATCTTGGCTTGACTCCTGTGCTCACATTTGCAGCAGTATGAGCCAAAACTTACCTCAGTCCCTCTTCTTTCTCTAGGGCTGGGCTGTGGAAAGGCTGGTCATAAACTTTCCTGTAGATAGTGGGCACCTCAATCATCCTTGCAATCTGAATGTTCCACACTGGATCATCCACTTTATCTAACAAGCCACAAGGAAAAGAGGACCACAGAAATTACACTCAAATCTGTTCTTTGCCATGGCCAAAAGGGTGCTAGGGTGAGAGCAGAGGAGTACTCAGTGGATCTCCTTCTGTGTGAGAGCCAAGGGATCATTACAGTCTAGATGACTGATTCCCAATCATCGTGCAGGAGAGAATGTAATTCCCTAAGCATCAAAAGCTTTGCCAGGGCATGGCTTGGAACTATGGAAAATACATTAATATATCCATTTACCTGTTACACTGGAGTACAATCAGGTTCGCTACCCCTGACATTTCCAAAAGAAAATCAGCCAGAGCAGGGCAAAGAGCATCATTCAAATGATGTGGTACTGAACCCTCTGATTTGCTGTTTTCTAAAGTTAAAGGACTCAGTGGTATTCAAGAAATCATTCTTCATTTTGAAGAATGGGACACCTGGAACCCAAAGAATTTTGGAAACTCTACTATGCTGCCCAAAATAAAATTCACCAACATTTTTCTTTCCTATTTTATAATTACTTCTCTTCAAAACAAAATTAAAGGAGCAGATGTGACTCAAGCAGTTGAGCACCTGCCTCCCACATTGGGGGGGGGGGTTACCGTGTTCAGTCCTGGCACCTCCTGAGAAAAAAAAAAACAAAAGCAAGCAACAAGCAAAAAGATAAAACCAACTCAGGGAAGCTGATGTGGCACAGTGGTTGAGCATCAGTTTTCCCACATACAAGGTCCCAGGTTCAATCCCTGACCCCCAGTACCTCCAAAAAGAAAAAAGAAAGAAAAATACAATAAAAACAAAAAACAAAAAACAAAATTAAGAAATGCTCCTTTTCTAAAGAAAGCATATTATACAATATAATTTATCCCATGAAATAGAGTTAATCTTATTTGAACCTTTTGAAAGATCGACTGATAGCTAAACAAGAGTTTATGGCACACACATCCAGACTAACCACCCATTTGACCAACATATCTTCAACTTACAATAAGCAGTAGCATGAATTTCTCGCTCTTCTCTGTACGTGCGGACATAGCCCCTGACTCTGATAATATCCCCAATCTCTAGCTTTGTTCTCTGCTCGATGGTTTCTTGCAGCTTCTTAAGCTGTGAGGTTAAACTCAGATCTCTTGCTACACTTGGAGCAGCTGTACCTGTTTGAGGCAGAAGGAAAAAGAAATGTATGAAAGTTACCCCACAAATGTGTTAACATTTGTGAAGTAGTTTTAGAGTAGGACCAATTTGCTACATTTCTTTATTCTTCTGATTAGTTGTTCTATTATAGGAAATCCACTTAGCCTATTGAAATTCTCTACTGAATAAAGGCTGTAAGCTCTAATTATGTCCTTGACACCCAAAGTGGGTGAGTTCTAATGTGGCTCCCATTGCCTTCCTCCTTTATCGCCAGCACATTCAATGGTGCCTGCATGTCTGAACTGACTTCTGTATTCCTGAAATCTATCAAAGATGAGAAAGTGAGGGAAGTCTCAGGAAGAGTTCCAGATTGAAGAAGACTCATTAACAGTGGAAGACATAGATACTGTTGAGATAGTCTGGGATGGCTGGGACAGTGGGACACAGTTGAAGGGTCTGTGGATTGGATTGCTGTTGAAGCAATGTTGACTTCCTGATTGGTGGTTATGTGGTGGTTTAGGAGTGTCCTTGTTTGGGGGACAAATACACTGTAGTGATTTTTGTGAAACTTTTGTGTGAATGAGTGTATGTGGCAACATGATAACTGGGAAATCTGAGTGAAGAAACCAGGAATGAGTTCAGCCAGGTTTGGTGACAATAGCTCTAAACAACATTTTAAAGGATCTTCATAGGGAGGCAGAGGGCTGGCATAAGCGAAAAGAAGGGCCCAAAAGATTTTCTTGTCGTTATGGTTCTGTTTATGAGGAAGGCAAATTCATCTCAATCTCAATCCCATCCCAGGTGCTGAACACCCCAACTTCTCATCTGGGTCTTGGGTAACTAGACTAATTACACAGATTCATACCACTTAAAACTATAAACTCAGGCAACTTCATGTGAAAAGAACCCAATGCACATACAATTATAAATAATTTTTATCACTTACATTTACTTCTAAATTATGTTAAATAATGATAATAATAATAGCCACTTACGGGTACTGTTCTCAAGACATTACAATATATTAGCACAGAAACCCATAATTTTTATTAACCCCATTTTACAAATGAAGAAATGAGTTACAGAGAGGTGAAGCAATTTGCCAAAGGTAAAACAACCAGGTAGTGGCAAAGCTGGAGTCTGAAGTGAGGCAGTCTCTGACTCAATTCCTTCGTGTTCATCCTTTATTCTCTCCTGCCGCTTTTCCATACTGGTGCAAATGATTTTGTGTTCTGCTTTTCACGTAGAATAATTTCAAATTCACATATGTATTCACAGAATCTGCATAATTAAGCATTTTAAATAACTATATAGCTTTCTGTCTTGTTACTATGCCATAGTTTAGCTAGTATCATTAAATATTTTATCCTGCCCCCTCCCCACTTAAATTTTTTTTCCTTTTTGTTTTAATCACTAGCACTATCTGGGTCACCACTTGCATCATGGAGTAAGACAGACATGGCTTCAAACTCAGTTTCACCTCTTACCAGCTATCTAATCTTGAGCAGGCTACTTAACTCACTGAGCCTGTTTCCTCTTTACATTAAGTCTCAGTTTCCTCAATTATGAAATGGGGATAATAACAGAGTTTGCCTCAAATAATTGTTGTGCAAGATCTTATTTAATCCTGACATTATGAGCTTAGCACAATGTCAGATCTATAGTAAATACTAAATAAATGTCAGCTATTTATGATAAATATAATAAATGATTAAGCCCTCTAGAAAATTATTTTGTTTTCTTTGGGGTCTTTCATTGGAATTATAAGATGAAAAAGTACAAACGGATTGCCAGAATTTCTGCCAGAAAAGAATAAGGAAACCATTCTCTTTTTACACGGCAGCACCAACAACATATACATGCTCAGGGCTCCTACACTGGCTGCAATCACTTGGATTTTTAATAGTTTAATAGATATAGCGTGATTTCATAACATTTTATTTTGCATTTAAGGTGCAAGATTTAATTTTTGTGTAAGATTATTGACTCTATCTTTATGTAATAAGCTGCTTGTCTTTTGAACACTGTTAATTTCTTAAGAAATTTAGGGGATAAATTTTCTTAAGAAATTTATCAGTTATGCTTATTACATATATTTTTCACATTCCATTGCTTTCTTTTATATGTTTATTTGATTTCCTTCATTGTGCAAAAGCTTGAAAATCTTTTAGGCCATCCATCTCGTCACTAATGCTAGCTTTCAATACTTTAACAGCCAGGGACTTAGGAAAGCGTAACATGTTTACCCCCATATTCATTGAGGTAAATATGCAACTCTGTCTTCGTTGTGTTATTTTATGTAAAGTGCAAGCTAGGGACCAAATTTGATTCTTTGTTATTAATATTATTAGCCCAAACCCATAACATTTTAAAAATACTGATTTATGTACTACTGCTATATTATTTCTGGTTTGTCATATACTGGGGTGTGTAAAATGAAATGAGTCATTCTTTTGGTCTGACCAAATTTTCTGTTTTTTAATCAAATACAGTATCATTAACAGTGGCTTTGAACTGCGTAGAGACATTAATTTTCTTTTAACACATCGGTGTACCAAGGGAAACAGCAAATTAGGGAGCATTGGGAACTTTGAATATCCAGTGACCAATACCTAGGAATCTGGACACAGTCAGCAGTACTTAGCTGACTAGATTTCTTCAGAAAGGACTAAAGTATTACTTTTTTTTTTCATCTCAATCTTTTTATTTTTTGTGCATTGGTTTTTTTATTTTATTTTTAAATTTTTTTTAAATTTATTTTTAAAAGATACATTGATAACACAAAATGTTACATTAAAAAATATTGGAGGTTCCCATATGCCCCACTTCTCCCACATCAACAACTTCTTTTGTTAGTGTGGTACATTCATTCCAATTGATGACTGCATTTTGGAGCATTGCTACATAGCATGTATTATAGTTTACATTGTAGTTTACACACTCTCCCAGTGCATTCAGTGGGTTATGGCAGGATATATAATGTCCTGCATCTGTCTCTGCAGTATCATTCAGGACAACTCCAAGTCCCAAAAGTGCCCCAATATCATACCTCCTTTTCCCTCTGCCTTCAGCAACTCCCGTGGCCACCGTCTCTACATCACTGATATAATTTTGAAGTATTACTTTTTAAAAGGCTATTCCACCTGTGTTCCAATCCCCAGTCCTCTTCTATTTAGGCTGATATTTTATGGGTATTAAGAAATTTCTATTTTATTTCCATTATTCAGAAACTATAGGTGATGATAAATGCTTCATAAAGCACAAGTGGAATTCTGATACTGATGGCTGGTGTGCGTGGAAGCCCTTTCACTGAAAGGGGGAGCCAAATTGCCAAAAGAAAGGATCAAGCTGTATAATTTAATGAATATAATGTGATGGCTGGAGCCTGACAGAATTTCATTTTAAGTAGCCCACTCTGTCCTGAAGATAAACCCCTTCTAAAATACTAAAATTAAGAGCTAACCTTTTTTAACTGTGCTCTTAAAGCTGTGGCCAAATAGTACATTCAACAGGACATTTAAAGGAATTAATAGGGAAACGGACTTTGGCCCAGTGGTTAGGGCGTCAGTCTACCATATGGGAGGTCCGCGGTTCAAACCCCGGGCCTCCTTGACCCGTGTGGAGCTGGCCATGCGCAGCGCTGATGCGCGCAAGGAGTGCGGTGCCACTCAAGGGTATCCCCCGCGTAGGGGAGCCCCATGCACAAGGAGTGCGCCTGTGAGGAAAGCCGCGTGAAAAGAAAGAGCAGCCTGCCCAGGAATGGCGCCGCCCACACTTCCCGTGCCGCTGACGACAACAGAAGCGGACAAAGAAACAAGACGCAGCAAACAAACACCAAGAACAGACAACCAGGGGAAGGGGGGGGAATTAAATAAATAAATAAATCTTTAAAAAATAAAATAAAATAAAAATAAAGGAATTAATATTATTTCTTATACTTTGACTGGAACATGATTTTTTGACTTAGACTAAATTGTGTTTAAAATATTAGTCTTCACTGGCCACTTTCCAACGGGAAACTGTTTGAACTGAGGGCATGTAAGTAAAAAGGAGAGAATGGACTAGTTGAAGAACAACTTAAAAACATAGCTTCATGTATAGCATAATGACATTTTCAGACTTTTGCCTTGTACTCTCATCTTCTCTTTAAATTCTCAAAGGAATTCCCAATTATGGCTATCTACTGTGATCATTTATTCATCTACTTACTGATACTTGAAAATCTCATTCTCAGTATTAATCACCATTGCTTTTAATCTAAAAGAGTACCAAGTATAATAATTATATAATATTCATGTTACCATTTCTACATAAAAGTTAAATATGAAAATTAAAACAATTTCAGAAACAGAGGTCAGCAAACTATAGCCCACAGGCCAAATCTGGCCCATAGCCTGTTATAAAAAAAAAAAAAAAAAAGTTTTATTGGAATATATCCATGCCCATTTGTTTATGTATTGTCCCTGGCTGGTGTAGTGCTACAACAGTAGTGTTGAATAGTTGAGACACAGATATGGTCAGCAAAGCCAAAATACTTACCATCTGACTCTTTACATAAAGTTTACTGGCCTCTCACACAAAAACAAAAATGCGTATTCAAACTATAATTTCTGATTGAAGATTATGACATAAGCCTGCAAATTATTTTAATAATCTAGACATAGGAAAATTCACAACTGATTATCTTATAGGCTTATTTCTTGCCTATGATATATCTACATAAAACCTACTGTCCCCTTAATTTTGTCTTTTGGCTACAAAGCTTCCTAGGCAAGTCATTGCTTCTGATTTAAATTTTCCCAAATGAGGAAATAGGAATATGAAATATATGTACATTCAACGGGACATTTATAGGAATTAATGACTAAATTTTAAATGTAAGTACATCAGAAATTAAGTAAATCAGCATTATACCAGATACCAACCAGTGTGATCAAAGCAGAAATTTGGGAATCTGAAGAGCAATGAGAAATAGAAAAGAAAACACTCAAGTATTAAGACTTTCTCACCACATATAATACAAGGAGACAGATAATAGATATTAAATACATTGCATGGCATTGGTTAATATTATCAACTTAAGCAACTTAAAAAAAGAACCTAAGAACTATTAAAATAAAAGCAAGTAATTCCAAGGGCTATTTCAGTTACAGTAATTATATTCAGTATACAATTTTACATTTCTTTTTCAATTAGTATTATTTAATGGCTACTTCCAAAGGAGTCCTATTTCACCTTCATATCAATCTTAGAATTCCTGGTATATTTGTTTGAATATATTAGAGATTTCAGAAAATCTAGATCACGTAGCATAGAAATTAGTGACAAACATTAACAGAAGTTCAAAATCATCTTGGGTCAAGTGACAGGCTTGGGGGAAACAGATGTGGGCTCAACCAACTGGGTTCCCATCTACCATATAGGAGGTCCTAGGGTTGATGCCCAGGGCCTCCTGGTGAGGGCAAGCTAGCCCATGCGGCAAGCTGGCCCACATGGAGTGCCGGCACATGTGGGAATGCCACCCTGCACAGGAGTGCCGGCCAATGCAGAGAACTGGCAAAGCAAGATGATGCAACAAGAGACACAGAAGAGAGAAATAAGAAGATGTAGCAGAACAGGGGAGCTGAGGTGGTGCAAGAGAGTAATCACCTTTCCCTCTCCAGAAGGTCCCAGGATTGGTTCCTGGAGCAGCCTAATGAGAATATAAGCAGACACTGAAGAACACACAGTGAATGGACAGGAGAGCAGACAACAGGGGAACGGGGGCGGGGAGAAATAAATAATAAATCTAAAAATAAAAAGTGACAGGCTTAGCAGAAGGGGGTTCTGACCTGGCTGGCAATTAGGCTACATCTTGATTTATGTAGTAACTGACATGGTAAAAACTCCTGAAGCTTTCCAGTACCTTATATACTTTTCTGTATAGTTAGAAGTACATGAGCACCGAAGATATGGAAAAAGAAAAACAACTGGCTTCTTCAATTGTTTGATTTTCAGACAGCTAAAACTCTGGGTCCATTGCTTCCAGCTTATCAATGTAATTGACCAGGGGATAAATATGAAATTTAGCCGTTCAGCTGTTCTGATGAGCTACCTTGAATGAAATCCACCCGTCAGCTGAGAAGTGAAGAAGCCTGGCAAATAAAATTACCTGATGTCGACTCGGCATTACTCAACTTTTTCCAGCAGATGCAGTTTATAACTCCAGTGCTATCATCCACTGCAAGAGAAGTATCAGAAAGTAGAAGAGAGATTTGGCATTACTTGTGAAACTAGCATGTCATCATTACATTCGGCCATCCTTAAAGATGACAGTTTTCAATACCCTGGAGGGGTAAATCCCTTTTCAAACTGTCCTTCCTCCTTTGGGAATAATCTTTCTCCATACAGCAGTACAAACCACTTGTCTGCATATGTCAATGTTGTACACCACATCAGTGTGCTGTATTCAACCTTTCACTTACCCTACCTCAGGAGTACTAATGATTCCTGTCTACTCTTCTCTTCTAAAAATGGAATCTTCAGGAAGTAAAGTGCTAAAATCTCATGTCTGCTACCACACAAAATCAGCCTTTCCCTCCTAACTGGAAACAACACAGCATCACCTGGTCTGGGGAAGGAGGCACAGGCACTTAGAGCACAGCCTGCTGTCACCACGTGCTCCTTCACTAGCTTGCTGACTTACCAAGGCAAAGCAGTCCAAGCTGTTTGGCCTGGGCTTCTCTGCCCATTCCTTACAGGGAAGGTAAGAAAAGAAGAGCATGCCATAGAAGAGCTAAGGTTTATCTTTATAATAGAAGGCAATTATATCCTGACCATAAAAGTAATACTGGTCTGGTTTATGTTATCCATACTGAAAAAAAAATCAAATAATTCCCACTACACTTGACTTTATGACTGTAGAGGTATTTAGAACCGATTCCTATGAGATAATAGGTGTTTTCTCTTTGCCTTTTTTCAGATAAACTCAGAGCAACATGGGGTTAGTGAATTTTTTTAAAAATCATCAGACTGTTATAAAAGCATACATGAATCTTAAGACAAAAATGTTTGACTGCTAGTTTAAATCATGGAGGTTTAAATCACAGTTATATCTGTTGCAAACAGATACTGAGAGGAATATCTCTATATTAAAATAAATCTAGGTAAACTTAAAATGATAAGAAGAAATATAGGTGAGTAGTTTTTAATTTGGGGCTTACAAATTAAAGGAGGAGAGAGCTACCTAAACACTAAAACTATATAGCAATTTTACAATTTATATAGTTAGTGCCTTAATAGAGTTCTTACAAATTAACAAGAAAAAGATCAAGCACACAATAGAAAAAAATGGCAAAGAAAAAGAATATGAAATTTATGAAAGGCATAAAAATGGCCGATAAACATATAAAAACATGCTAAATTTACAAGTTAGCACCAAAAAAAGCAAATTTAAGTAATTTCTCAATATTAGAATGACAAATAAAAATACGGATATCTTCATATAGTTAGTGAGAAGTATAAATTAGTATCAAATTTCCAAATTGTACCAAATTTCCAAAGTTCAAATTTTGAACTGTATATATTCCTTGACTTATCAATTTTTAGCAGTTATTTAACCGTATGAGAAAAACAGAGCAAGTACACAAATATATATTTGTTTAAGGGTGTTCACTGTAATTCTGTTTATAACATTGAAAACTGGAAATAACAAATGTTTTAACTATGGAATTAATGAAGGAAATTACAATAAAATAACATGAAAATAAAAAGTTGTAATGAAGATCTTTGTTCATTGCCATTAAAAAGTATTCATATCTCATTATAAAACAGAAATCTTAAATAACAACATGTATAATAAATGTATGTAAAACATTAAAGAGGGGAGAGGGATGAAGGGAAAGAAGAATCAAACTGAGTTACATGGAAATTGTATAGCACAGGGGAGCAGATATAGCTCAGTCGTTGAGCGCTTGCTTCCCATGTACAAGATCCAGGTTCCATCCCTGGTACTGCCTTTAAAAAAAAAAACTTTATAGCACAGCAGTCAGTAAAGTATAGGGTTGGCCCCACAGTCCTCCAGCAGGAATTTTGAACAATTATTGATCCTTAGTTTTCTTCTCTGCAAAATGGAAATAATATTTTGTAGAAGTACTTTATTGTGCTATAAACAATGTGCTCACTCACAGAGGGTATAATTTAAGAACTTAGTAAATGTCTGTTGACTTGTCTAGAGAAAAACATAACCAATATCTTTGATATAATAAAACAGAGAAGAGATTTAGTATAGAAGTGCCTAATAAGATGAACTATTCAGAGTTTTTAAAATATACTGGGAAGAGCAGAGGGCATGAGAAATCTCATCTCTCATATGTTATTTTATAACACAAGACAATCATCTTCAGGAAAATTAATGTGTAAATAAATGCAATGATATTGTATCCATACATTACCAAAGCACAGACATGTTCTTGATTACATACTTCAACTGCCTTTTATCTTTCCCCAAGTAGAACAGGAATATGAATCCAAGGCAACAAAACAAAAAGTGAAAATGTCAACTACACTACAGGTTTAGAAATAAAAATTAAAACTCCCACAGAAAATCTAGCTTGGCTCTTAACTACAGATAATCTTGGAATTATAAAAAGTGTGACAGTTTTAAGTTTTTTTGTGACTCCCAGAGAAGATAACATTCTTAAACTAATCCATCCCTGTTGGTGAGGGATCCTTTGATTGCATTAAGGGCTCCTTTCATTAGATCACTTGCATAGATTGCTTTAGGGCCTTTGACTAGACAGCATTACTGACACATGACCCAGGCTGGGTCTTTGCTCTCTTGCTAGGGTCTTGTTTAAACTGAGAACTGGAGGCAAAAACACACGCAGAGAAAGATGGCCGCCATTTTGATCCTACCATGTGAGAGAGAGGATCACCTGCAATTGCAGAAAAATGAAGAAGCCCCAAGAGGCTCAAAGAGGTCCCAGAGGCTGGAGCTTGTATACGCTCTAAATCAGCAGAGCATAGAGGCACAGAAAGAGGTCCTTGGAAGTCTAGGCCCTAGGAGCAGCTCAAAACTGAAGAGATGAGCCCTGCCATGTGCTTGATCACCCACAGCTGAGGTTCAAGAGAAATCAGCCTAGAGGAGAAGGCAGAGACCCAGATGGAAAGCTGCCATTTTGCGTTGTCACTTGGCAGGAGACAAGGATCCCACCAGCAATCAACCTGTGGTGAGAAAGCATCTCTGCTAATGCCTTGATTTGGACATTTTCATACCTTTGGAACTGTAAGCTTTTACCCCAATAAATTCCCTTTATAAAAGCCTAGCCATTTCTGGTATTTTTGCATCAGCACCATTAGCAAACTAAAACACAAGGCAATATATTAAAATGCCTACATTTAAGTGAATGAAAACATCCAGATGATTGACGATAAAATTACTTTCTAATAGTTCACTAGTGTTCAGAATATCAGAACCCTTTATTTAGTTTCCATCATTATGAAGAAAGTGAAATTTTGTGATAATGGGTATTTACCCCACCGAGCACCAAAAGGCACTATTCAAAATTGTTAAATTATTCCAGATTTAAATGTTTGGAAATTATTTTTCACACTTCCTTTTCTTCTTAAACAGAGTCTACTTTAACATTAATTTGGCCTTTTTAAAGGTATCAATACAAACAAATAAAATCATCCTTTGCCATTTATATCTATGCCTTTGGGTATAAAGTGTCTTTCCTGACAATAAGTGACCCCAGACCTCCATGCTTTTAATTATTCCACCTCTGAATCCCCAGCAACTGTCACTCACAGTATTCATCATTTTGCCTTCTAACTGATCCTCATCTTACATTTAGTCCATGACAGTGGCTCCAGGCAGCTCCCAAGAGGGTAAAATGCATGGGCCTATGAGAGTCTTCCTGCTCTGAAAGGCGGAGAGGTTCCTTAAAATTCAACTTTCAGCTAAGTTGGGTCCTATATAAATTAAATTTCAGATACAGTTGATCTTACCTCCATAAATGTAGAAAGCGTCTCTTTCCTTCACTGCAATTACAGTTCCCAAGACATCTATTTGTTTTATTGGATGACCATTGTAAAAAAATATACCTAAAAGTTTTAAAAAGGCTAAGTCAATATATCTTATAATTACATTGTCTGGTTCATTAAATGTTAATTGGGATTGGGGGCGGGGATAGGACACAGACAGAGAGACTCCTGGGCATGATGCATCGCTGGGTCGCATGCTTCTGTGGCCTCCTGTACATAACCTCAACTCCCAGCTGGCTTTAGCTACTTCCATTGGTGGTTATTGTCGCTTAAACTAAAAATTCCCAGTTAAAATCCCACCAAGTCTCTTCTATTTTTCCCCACAACTGCTAAATTCTTAACTTTCAGAAACAGGTTAAAAACTTTTAAATGGCAGTTTGCTTTTAAAATACTAAATGAATTCTAACCAAAGAAACAAGGTTCAACTTTAGGCTTTAGTCACCCCTCCCCTCACCACCAAGCTTGTTTCTTCAGAGCTTGTTTTCTCCCCATCCAAGGGGAACCTGTGATCCCCAAGCCCTGGCACCCCAGGCAGGCCTTGGATGATAGCTCTCATTTCCCTTGTGGGTAAAGATCCTGAGGACAAGAGGCTCATGGCAGAGTCGCTATTGATGAACAAGGCAGCTCTGAGCCTGTGTGTCCAGAGAGACACTAAGAGATGAGGTGTGGTTTATAGAAATAAAAGGTGGCAGGAAGCGGTCTTTGCCTAGTGGTTAGGGCATCCGTCTACCACATGGGAGGCCCGCGGTTCAAACACGAGACCTCCTTGACCCGTGTGAAGCTGGCCCAAGTACAGTGCTGATGCGCTCAAGTAGTGCCCTGCCACACAGGGGTGTCCCCTGCATAGGGGAGCCCCATGCGCAAGGAGTGCGCCCTGTAAGGAGAGCTGCCCAGTGCGAAAGAAAGTGCAGCCTGCCCAAGAATGGTGCCGCACACATGGAGAGCTGACACAACAAGATGACGCAACGAAAAGAAACACAGATTCCCATGCCACTGACAACAGAAGCGAACAAAGAAGAACACGCAGCAAAATGGACACAGAGAACAGACAACTGGGGGGAAGGGGAGAGAAATAAATAAAAATAAATCTTAAAAAAAAAAAAAAAAAGAAATAAAAGGTGGAAAATCCGGCTGGAAGGACTTGCTCCTTCCGCAGAGGAATGCTTCTGAAGGTGACTTGTTGGGCTGGAGACCATCCCCAGACAATCTTGGGAGGCATGTGCTGAAGACAAGAGGCCCACAAGGGAAAGAGGCAGGTCTCCAAATTGCCCTAGGGATGGACAGGGACAAACTGGCTCCACAGAAAATCCATGAAATAATAAGACACTCTCAGTTCAAACTAACTTCTCCCAAATTCTTACAATTATAATTTAAGTCTCTTTAGTTGATAGTTTTGGTGAGACCCCTTGCCTACCTGCTTTGACTGAACACGAGAGAGAGAGCCACAGGGAGGGAGATTCCTGTGACCTCTGTGCAAGCATCAGGCTTTACTGCACAGAAGGGAACTTTTGATTGGAGAATGAGTCTATCCAGGGTATGAGGGCACAGGAGCTCTCTACTGCAGCGTGCCCCACCATTGTGCCCTGACGTGCTCATGTGCAGGGGAGGGGACATGGCATAGCACTGCTTAGATCCTTTAAGCTGTAGGACTAGATGGGGCCTAGAGTGGCCAAAGCTAAGGCCTGTGTTCCTTGGCTGGAATGAGATTGATCCCTTTCCCCAAAGGCAATGTACAAGGCATACCACTTGCTGTTTGTGCCGTGAGCAGAGCAAAGTTAGAGAGCCCTGTTTAATAGAACCTGGCTAGCCTCCTCATCCCCCTGCCCAAATGACACTGTCCTGTTTTCCTAGCACTTGTTTGCTTTAAAAATGAAACCCTCCACAGGGTCTTGTGTAGTCAGTTATGGTTCACAGGAAAATGGCATCAGGAGGCAGAACTGCAGAGCCATGGAGGGCTTACTGATAGCCACCAACTTATCTTCCAGCGGGTTCTGGAGCACTGAGCAGTACTCTGTTGCTGTTTTCTGAATACTGAAGACAACTACCAGATCTCTTTGGGTTCCCTGAGAGATGCTGGTATGTACTGCTGTGGTTGTTTTTGTAATATAAAGTGAACACTGTTTAAGGCAGGAAAAGGAGGAGGAGTAAAAAGTATTCCTGCCCACATTGAAGAACACCACAGCTTATGAGGAAACTGGTCTCTGATGACACCAGGCTACAAAGCCTGTGAGCTCCCTGGGGAGAGAGCCGGTCCTCTGACATGATAGACTCTGTGCTTCGCAGCACTCAGTAAAAATCTGAACAGCTCTTCACTCAAAGATACAGTAGACCTTCTGGAGAAAGGACAGACTGGTGAATCCCCAAACATTTACCTCATGGGATGGTGATGGCTCACCTTCAAGGACAGACATGGTCATTCCAAGACAGCAGAAGCCATCCAATCCCATGTGACTGATGGAAAAAAAAAAATTTGAAAAGCATCTCAGAAAAAAATGGAGAACATCTTCAGAAGAAAATAAAGGATACTGTGAATGAAATCACTCATCTTCAGGAAAATCTACAAATGTTTGCCCAAGAAACTGCAAAACATGTGGGAACCAAAGGAAGAAATATGTGTGAGCACTCCAACGCAAGAATGAAATGAGTCATGAAAAATAAAGAGAGCCAGATAAAATCTCTGACTGAAACTATAATGAAGATAATTTTGCCTGGCTTCTTTTGAGATTACACACATGATGGCAACTTGGAATTAGACAAAAAGAAGTAATCAGAAAATGGCAGCAACCTGGTCCATCATTCAGCAGTTGATCTGAACAAACTCACTGATATGGTGAACTTGCATATTTTTTCCAAAAGTCTTGACGTATAAAAACAAGAAATTCTCAAGAATGTGAAGAAAATCAAATGAAAGAAGAGCTTACAGTGCAAATAAAGTCTCCAAAATAAGCAACAATCTTTGCTATCTGAAAATTCTCAATGAATATGATATTGAGATGCTTCACATGAAATTTCAAAATACTGCCTGAGATCCATCAAAAACGTGTAATGTACCTTCAGACAAATTCAATTTAGGAGGAAACTTACTGCTCAGAAATGGAGAAGAAACTTTGTAAAATGTATAGAAAAGTAAACTTCACATATCAGAAGCATAACCTCTACAAGAAGATAACTAAAGACCAGGGCAAAGAACTGGAAAGAACCACATCTTTCTATCAAACCAGATTATCATCTATGAGGAAAATGCTCAAGAAAGGGGACTGGTGGCTCTGTTGATTAAGAGGAAGTTAAACAAGCTAAGAAAGGAAAATGATTACAACAGAAAAATATTGGTAAAAGAGTTGAAGTCCCACCTTTCCCCAGTGGCCCTTTTGCCCCTGCTGTTCAACATGCAACCTGCAGAAGCCCAAAGGTTTAATTTAGCTTTCACAGCCTCTGACCTCTGAAAATCCACAGCTACAAGAAATGTCTGGATTTCTCTCTTTGAAAGTAATTTTGATTATTCTCATTTTAGTTTAACTGCTGTCATTTAATTGCCAATACAACTGATGCTCTTATTGAAGTCTGATAGCAATATAATTTCTAAGATAGTATTTTTCAAATATAGATTTCTATAATTATAACTGTTATGAATTCTTTCCACTTCATTGGACCCTCTAAATTAAATACTATAACTACTGTATTTTCATTGAAAATAAAATCTAGCAGTAGTTTTAAGATAGTCTTTCACATTTAAATGTTAATAAATTTTATTATAGCAAATGCACACAAATCAGCAAAAAAGCAAAACAACAACAAAAAACAAGGCTAGTGGCATTTCCCGCTCAGATCTATACAGCAGAGTCTAAAAAGCATTCTCTGGGAAAGCAGAGATGTGGCTCAGGTGACTGAGTCCCTACTATATGGGAGGCCCGTGGTTCAGTTCCCAGTGCCTCCTAAAGAAGATGACAAGCTGGCATGATGGGCAGGCATGCAAGCTGACACAACAAGATGACAAGAGACACAAGAAGAAAAACATAATGAGAGACCCAACAAAGCATGGAGCAAAGGTTCCCGGTGCCTCCTAAAGAAAATGAGCAAGACAGCAGCAGGTGCAGCAAGCTGACACAACAAAATGACACAGCAAGAGACACAAAAAGAAAAAACATAATGGGAGACACAATAAAGCAGGGAACAGAGGTGGCTCAAGCAATTAAACATCTCCCTCCCACATTAGAGGTCCAGGGTTCAGTTCCCAGGGCCTCCTAAAGATACAGCAAGTGCAAACAATGAGGGGGTGGGAAGAAATAAATAAATCATTTTTTTTAAAAAGCATTCTCTGAATATCTGGTTGATGTCTGCTTTAAATATGAGATTTGATTTAGAAAAACACTGAAACATTATTACCAGTGATATGGCAAAGATCACAAGCACCAATTTCTCTTGATTTGTTCTTAATATATCAGAAGGTCATTCACCACAGAAAGGGGTAAGCATTCACAACAGGCCATTATCATGCCCTGATACTTCCTTGAGCACCTACAGAAGCTCTTTAAGCTAAGCTGACATTTGGTGTGAATTAATTTCCTTCTGAGGAGAAAAGTTATAAAGAATAACAGATTGTTCTGGAAAGGACAACTGTGGGGAAAGTTGGCTGTCAAGGAAAATACAGACCTTTTCCAAGAATAATAGGAAATAAATGTGTGATAATCTGTATAAAAGGTTTCATAATAATGTCATACTGATGTATCCATATATGAAACTGGAGACACATAAAACCTTGCTCCATTAAAACTGGATAATGCAAAAAAAAAAAAAAAAACTGGATAATGCAGGGAAGGAGATATGGTTCAACCAACTGGGTGCCTTCCTACCACACAGGAAGTCCTGGGTTTGGGTCCCAGTGCCTCCTAAAGAAGGCAAGCAGATGCCGCACCATCACAACAAGCTAGATGCCACACCACTGCAACCAGCAGGTACCTAAATGAGCAGATACCACAAGTCAAGCAGACACCACAGCCCACAGGGAGCAGATGTGTCTCAGGCCATTGGGCACTTGCCTCCCATGTAGGAGGTCCCATGTTTGGTTCCCAGTGCCTCCTGGAGAAGCAATCAAACAATGGGCACACAGACAAAAGATCCATGGTGGAGAAAGGGGGAGATAAATTTTTTAAAATTTTCAAAAAATCTTAAAAAAAAAAAAAAAACCTGGATAATGCAGATTACTTACTATTTCTGCCTTATATTTTGCAATTCAGAAAGGCCCTTGAGTGGAAATCTTCACTCATAGCAGAGAGTTTAATCAAACGTCTCATAAAGCACAGTATCAACATGAAGATCCACACATAGCTATGGGAATTATTTAAATCTACTTCCAAATTCTATTTGTTATATTTTTAGGTATGAAGAATCTATCTTTAGTAGCCACTAGTCTAATAAAAAAAAGTTTACATTTATAATGCCTTGTTCTTTCTATTGGTATTTCTTGAGGGCCCACCACATGCCAGGAACTATTCTAAGCAGTGGGATTACATATGTGAACAAAGCAGATGACCTGCCTCCTCCAGGGAGTTTATGTTATTTTGAATCTGATTAATTCAAAGCACAACAAAGTCCAGAAGAAAATCAAGCATTATTAATCTCCACTTTTACAAAGAAGAAATCTAAGCTTTATAGAAGATGAGTCAATGCCTAAGCTGGGTAAAGTGGCAGTTAGGAAACCCAGTCAGACCCAGGGATGCCTGGTCCAGTGATCTTCCCACCAATGGTAGCTCCCCCTGACGACCCCCCAAAAAACCAATTAAGCAATTTTAAATGATAGACTCCAAAGGCACGTAAAAGTTTCTTTAGTACAACTATTACTCCCCGAGCATCTATTTACAAACAAATACAGTGATTTTGAATGTTTTTAGCTTACAGAGATATTAACGTACTGGAGGGTCCAAGCTCAGTCATTTTCAAAGCCTCCAGCAGGGAAGCCTCTCCTGAAAGCCCCTAAACCCCACATTTCCGCAGTTTGGGGGAGTGGGTGCATAAGCAACACAAGCATCCATCCTGCAACCAGCCACATACCTGGCACCTCCCGGGACTCCTTCAAGTCTAGGACATCCCTGATGTAGAGTTTTGCATAGGCTAAGAACAAAGGATCCAAACCCCACAAAAGGGAAGGGGTCTCCTCTTCACACTTGCTGGTCCCAGGCTGCATCCGGAGGCTGGACTGTGGCTTCCAGCTAACCCTGAAAAACTCTGCATCACTGGGTCAAGGATCTGGATGCGGACACAGAAAACAGGATGCAGGGCGTTTAACTTAGGCGAAACTGACCTGGGCCATGAGGCTGTTCCCAGGCCTGCACCCAGAGTCGAAGAATGACAGATCCCAGGAGTCAACTGCCCTGTCAAATTCTCCACCAAAGGGGCGATCTTCTCATGAGTACCCGTCAGTTCCTTGTGAGTGTCCCACTGTAATTCCCCCTGCTCCATGGGAGTATTTTCCTTCTCCAAAAGTACCACCTTTCAAAGGGCTAAACACTGTCTTTGCAGGAAGTCCACCCAGGCTACCCTGCAACCACTGTGAAGGCGGGGAGCGGCTGGGGGCAGGAGGGCAGAGGGGAAATCCAGCGAGGATTGCGCCCTCCCGGCCTTACACGTGTGGGGGCAGAATGGGGTGATCGGTCGTCGCCCTGCCCCTGAAACTTTAGTTTTCAGGATGAGACCGAGAAAGCGAGTAAAAAGGAAACAAAACGGACGCGCAGGATGTCCCTCCCGCAGCGCCGCGCCTCGGCCGGCAGCTCCCAAGAGCGCAGAGACGAGGCCCTTCCCGGGGCGGGAGCCGCGGAGAGGCCGCCCGGCGCAGGGGCCACTGCCTACCGCTGTCGTTCGACTTCCGAGTCGGGCCTGATCTGACACCAGACCCAAAAAGGGGCTCCTCCGGCTGTCCCCGCCTTCCTGAGGCCTGGGCCCCGCGGAGGCTCCTCACGCCCTTCCGTCGCTCCGCCTCCTCCACCCGGCGCCCCGCCCCGCCTACCCGCCAGGCTGCGACAGACTCTCGCGCGGCGCTGTGCCTCGCCTGGGGCGCCGCGGGCCTGGAGCCAGCGCGCCTGCGCCCTAGTCACTGAGGTCTGGGAGCTGGCCCTGCAGTACCCGCTGCCCCATCCACCCCTACAGGCGCTCCCCCGCCTCCACCCCCACCCCGTCCTGTCAGTTATGGGGCCCCAGCCAGAGGTTGGGAGAAGTCCCCAGTACTTTTTGTTTTGTTGGTCGTGACGTATTCAACAAACAAAGCAGTAATTCCAAAAGTAGGATTACATTGTGGCATATTTTAAAAGTTTACTTACTCTTTATGAATGATCTAGTAACACATGCATATGTTATGCTTCTGTAGTCTGACTTGGAGATAGTACCTAAATTTGATCAATTGCCTGAATGTGAGGACTGTCTTTGCCAAAGACTAGCCCTGAAAGATGACAAATTTTTTCCCCTTTCCTCTTTCTTTGGTCTACAACATGAAATATCGTATACTTAAGAACATTGAAAATCTGGCATTCTGGTAAATCGTGGTCAACTTGATGGTACTTTGTCCCCAGCAGTCCTAAATTAAAGCAAGAAAAGATATCCACTTACCACTCCCATAAATAAATTTCTGCCATTACTCACGACGGCAAGAAATGTTCCCTATTAACCAGGACTCTGTAAACTGTTAGGAGAACTACCTGGCATCCTGGCTAACCATTCCTGAGGGAGGAAGGTTGTAGCCAGACAGATCATTGCTAAGCCATTTAACAGAGAAGGAACTCCAAGCAGCTGGAATGGAAAATGTGTGTAATTAGAACAAAGGTATTTAATTATGTCCTCTGACAATGACGAAGCTAAAAACAAAACAAAACAAAACAAAAAAACAATTTCATCACTCCAAAAAGAAAGTAATGAAGTTGTTCTAAAATTTTTGAGATGATGAATGTACATTGTGATTATACTAAAAGCCAGTGATTACACACTTCGGATAAAATAGCCAGAAACAGCAGCTATGTACAGTAAGGGAAGAATAGAGAGATTGAGAAAGAAGGAATTTTCTTGTTTGTCTGCTTTTTCTTTATTATTATTATTATTGAAATAATGAAAATGCTTCTAATGATTGAAGCAGTGAACACTCTACTATGTGATTATACCAAATACTGTTGATTGTACACTTTGAACAAATTGTATGCTTTATTAATACGTAGCAATAAAATTGACTTCTTTTTTTTTAAAAAAAAGTTCTCTAGAAAATAAACTTATTTAGCTTTGAAAAAAACTAACAATCTTTGGAAAAGAATGGCATCACCCACATTCTACTGCAGTGGAGAGTTAGGCCTGTGGAGTTTAGGATATGATTAAGAGAAGATACCCTTTCAGATAGGAGGGTGCTCCCTGCAAGAAAGCATATCAGTCCCGGAGCAGATGTGGCTCAAGCAGTTGGGTGCCTGCTTCCCACATGGGAGGTCTGGTTCAGTCCGTGGTGCCTCAAAAAACCCAACAACAAGTAAACAAATGAAGAAACCTACTCAGGGTAGTAGATGTGGCTCAGTGGTTGAGCGGCAGCTTCCCACATATGAGGTCCTGGGTTCAAGATCCGATACCTCCAAAAAAAAATGTATTCATCAGGACAGATGCTTCTGGCTGACCCTTCAGATGAAGAGAGACAGGTTAAACAACATTTTCCCAACTGCATGCATCTGCTCCAGGGTGGAGCCCAAGAAAATCAGTACTTGGGTATACTCAAAGCCTAGATGACTTAAGGAATGACTTTTCACTCTCAGGAATGGAGTGCTGGAGGGAAGTACATCGGTGACTCCAAGCTTACTGCCAGCCTTGGTGAGGCTATGCTCACGTGGCCCAAACCAAAGCTAATTGCCCCTGAAGTCACCTTTTACGATAAAGGAAAGAATCCTTGGGGTCTGGGGGTGCTCCTTTTTGATCTGAGCTGAAAACATAACAGAGTAGGCTGCAGCTGCAACCGAGGTGAGTTATAGGAGCAGAATTTCCAAACTGCAGAGCCATTTAAAGGCGTTTGGGAGGATCCTCTTCCCTGCCATCTCAATCAGATAGATTCCAGGTATCCCAAGCCTCTGCCAAGAGGTATACAAATGGGTTCTGGAAGTCTCCATGAACACCAGAGAACTTTTCAACTTGGAATTCAGCAACACTACAAAGCCCAGCAGTCAACACCCAGTGCTAGGTACCCTTCCTTGTGACTCGTCAGAGTGAAATAACTTGGTTATGCAGGCAATCTTGATGAAGCAGCCAATCTTTTCTGGAAAGTTGCGATTTTAGCAAACCCCTCTGAAAAATACATCATTCTAAAAGTATTTGGAATGTATTTTTAAAGTACTTGTAAAACACTGCACTAGACTCTGGAAGTAAAGAGAATCAAAACAGATCAGGCCCCAAGTCACATGGAGCCTCCATTATTTTGGGGGAGGACAATAAAAAACAAATGAGTGAATAAGTGCATTTTGTTCTCAGTGCTTTGAAGGAAATAAAGAAGGTATTATGATCATTAATTATGAGGTGGAGGATCTACTTTACATAGCTCTACTTTCATCTGAGGACATAAAGTAACATTTAGTCTGAGACTTGAAGGGTGAGGAGCCAACCAAACAAAGGGCAAAGAAAAGAGAATTCCAGTCAGCAGTCACAGTAAGAGCAAATGTCCAGAGGGAGAAAGCACTTCCCTGATCAAGGAAAGAAAGAGAGTGGGGGATAGTGGTTGGGTTGCAATTGAAGACACAGGCAGAAGACAGATCACATGATGGCCTGTAGATCATGACAGCTTAGGATTTTACTCACAAACTCCCTGTGAGGAAAGGGGTAGGAGTTGGACAGAGATAGCAGGACTAGCAAGGCATGTCTGTGGGCAAGTAAACATTGAAGCCTGGCTGGAGAGGCCAGCTGTGCTGGAAAAAGCAGGAGATGAAGCTAGAGTCCGAGATTTAGGCTTCACTCAGAAGGGCTTTCTTTTCGTTTACTAAAAGCTGCTGGGAGCAATATTCCAGAAATGAGTTGGCTTTTATTATAATGGGAGTTTTTTAGGTGAAAAGCTTACAGTGCTGAGGCTGTGAAAGTGTCTAAATCAAGGCATCATCAGGAGACTGGCTGCCTACAATCCTGGAGTCCTCTCTTACCTGACAAGGCAGGTAAAGGCATCTGCTTCTCTTCCAGGTCCTATTGCCTCAGCTTCTGGGTGCTCTGTCTGTGGCTGCCTTTCTCCCAGGTTCCTCTCTGAGCTCCTGAGTCCTTCTCCCCATCTCTGTGGCATTTTCTCTGTGTGTCTCTACATGTTTCTCCTTTTTATATGGGACTGCAGTGTTGTGGGAAAATAGTAGGAACATGGTTTGAAGTTGAAATGTTTCCATAATGCAGACCAAAATGTGCAGGCTTAGGAACACCGGGCCTTGATTAGACAGAACACTGGCTGGTCAGTATGAAAAAATGTTTGCATGATGAGGCATTTGAACTTTGTATGACCTGTTCCTTATTATTGTAAATGTTGCACCCTTTCCTTATTATTGTAAATAACAAATAGCTGCTTGTTAGTTCCCAATAAATATGATGTGGAAACTAGGGTCGAGGCCCTCAGCTCCAGAAGCTGGGAGTACCCTGGTCCCATCTTTGTTTCCTCTCTTGTGTCTCTCTTTCTGTCCTTTACTTCTTAAGTTCTGTGTTGCCTTCCCTTCGAACCAACCTATTGCTGAGCTGGGTCTAAGCACTGTAGCAAGAGGACCAATCAAAGTCTCCCCAACTGAATCCAAACCAATCAAAGTGTCCCACAGCCACAGGAATGGGTTAGCTCCAAGAACATGATCTTTTCTGGATCCACAAAAAGCTTCAAACTGTCACAGGTTTCAATTAGTTTCTACATTTATTCCCTGTAAGCTATAGGTTATCATTCGTTATTGATCAGAGGAAAACTTGTAATTTAAAATTTAGGGGTGAGGGGAAGCAGATGTAGTTCAAGTGGTTGAGTACCTGTTTCCCATATATGAGGTCCCAGGTTTGATCCCCAATATCTCCTAAAAACAAGCAAACAAATGAAAACCAAATCTCACTGAGGAGCAGATGTGGTTCTGTGTTTGAGTGCCTGCTTTCACTGGTATCAATCCCTGGTCTCTCTTGAAAAAAAAAAGTAGGGGGATATCTGCCATGTCTAACACACTATTATTGGAAATACAAAAGATGTAAGAAGCAGTTCATACTAAATTTACTGAACCTGTCCTATAAATTGAGTCTTATATTCACTAATTAATAACAATTGTGCTTAATCTCCTGTGATGTCACCCTCTCTATTTTTCTGGCTTCTCCTTAACACATAAACACTATCTTCCTCTTTTTAAGACTCATCCTATTTTAAGAAAACAGTTTATCTGAAGACCCCACCCCACTAACTACTGCCCTCTTACTCTCCTTTCAGAAGAAAGCTTCTTGCAAGAGTCATGTACATTCCCTGTCTCCACTTCCTGGTCTCTAACTTAACCCACCATCCATTGGCTAACTATAATCATAAACTCACCCCACCCCAGCCTACCACTCCACTGAAACTTGTCTCCTAAGGTTATCCATTATACACACATTATCAAATGCAATGGATACTTTCCTTTCTCTGTCATTTTTAGTCTTTTTTTTTCTAGTTTTATAGCACTTTAGCATTGTTTGATCAAATTATCTACCTATCTCCAGCTTACCTTCCTCATGTCATCCTTTCAGGTTTTCCTCCCCCCTCTGTTTCTTCCTATTAGTGTCCTCTTCCCTGTTTTCCCCTTATGATGATGTTCCCCAAGGCTCGGTCTCCTGCGCAGTTCCCTTCTCACTCTGCGTCCTCCCTCTGACTGACATTATCCAAGCCTATTGCTCCAATGGAATCAATATTTCAATGACTCCCAGCACTTTGCATCTAGCCCAGAATTCTCTCCTGAACCTCACATCTGAATTTCCAATTGAAACCCCATGGAATGTGATGTTTAGACTAATGTATAAACTTGGCCATATAATTGTGCCCAGTTGTTTGGTCAAAGAAGCTCTGGGCTAATTGTAATACAAGACATGTATGGACTTTATTCACCAATGAGTTTATCACATAGGTGGCTGATTACATCTACAATCAACCAAGGAGATTGCCATCGCAATGAGAGATGTTTTATCCAATCAGTTGAATGCCTTAAAAGGGAAAGGGATTTCAGCATTCAGAGAGAATTTTCCAGCTTGACTTCCGACACCCAACATCTCCTGGAAACTCATCGAGGACTGACACTGGAGCCCTGGTTTGCAGCCTGACTGCAGTATTTGGACCCGTGCATCCTCACAGTCACATGAGAGAATTTTATAAAATCGTATACTATTTACAGATATCTCCTGTTGATTCTGTTTCCATAGAGGACCCTGACTAATACAACTTGGTACCAGGAGTAGTTCTGGAGGAACAGAATCTTTAGCATGGGATTTCTGAAGTGGTTCTGGGAGTTTTACAATATACTCTCTACTCTAATTGGACCCAAGGATACTAATGACTCCCTTTCCAATAATCAAGAGGCCACTAACTGTCCTTGGTGAGTTGGCAATGGAGATATGCAAAATATCATCACTTGATTCCCCTACTTCCACACTTATAAGAGGCAAGGATCTGGGTGAGAGTGTTTTCAACATCTTAAAAGAGTTGTATGTAATCAAAAGGTACAATAATGTTGGCTGACTCATCCTAGATACTCTGGATATAATTACAAAAGAAAGGGATGAGCTAAAGTCTTCAAATTTGCAACTTAAATGCTGCATGAATGATGTGAAAGTTTCTACTTGTGCTCTGAAAGAAAATCTTTTTTCATGTAGTCACAAGCTTGAGATCTCTGAAAACCAGACTCAGACTATTGAATAGCAGAGTTACATATGAAACTAAATCTCAACCTCGCAAGTTGTCTGCTGTTAAGGGGAAGGCATTGATTGGAAAGGAGTGGAACCCTGAGGCTTGGGATAGAGACATATGGGATGACATTGGAACCCTAAATTCTGCTGAGACTTTGCCAGATAAACCTGCGATGGCCTGCCCTGTGGAAAGAATACCTTGTCAACCTTGTATCACCCCGCCACCAGCCTATCCCAGGGAGTCCGGACCTCCTTCCACCCCTGAGGTGGCTACCAACCAAACTAAAGCCTGTACCACCCAGCCTCTGGCCTGCCCAGGAATCCAGACCTCCTCCTAGCCCTGAAGCCGGTACCAGCCAAACTCCAGCATGCACTGTCCAACCTCTACCCTGCCTTGAGGAATCTGCCTTCCAACCCCTGCCTGAAGAGATTAACCCTCTCTCACCAGATGAAAATGTGAAAGAATGCCCTGAGGTCAGTAACTTGCAAGGCATTTCTAATCCTTCTCCTTACCCACCCCCACCATCCCTCTTTTCTTGCAGACCTCTTACTAGATTACAATCACAACGAGCTCCTACAGGCAAAATAGAAGTGTGACCATGAGGAAATATCCTATACTCTAAAAGAACTTCATGATTATTTCCAACCTAAATATACAGAAATCAGGGGAATATGTGTGGGAATGGAAACTAAGGGTATGGGATTATAGTGGAAGGAATATAAAGTTGAATCAGGCTGAATTTCTTAATATGGGCACACTAAGCAGAAATTCTGGATTCAACACTGTAGCTCTAGAGGTTAGAAAGAACTCTTACAGTTTGTTTGGGTGGTTGACACAAACACAGACCAAAAGATGGCCTAGCATGTCTGAGGTTGAGATGCCCAGTTTACCCTGGTATACAATAGAAGAGGGAATTCAAAGACTTAGAGAGATTGGAATGCTAGAATGGATTTACCATTTAAGACCAGCCCACTCACCCCAGGAATGTCCAGAGGATATACCTTTAACCAGGACTGTGAGGAATAAATTTGTAAGACTAACTCCATCTTCCCTGAAGAGCTCTGTGGTTGCACTTCTCTGTAGTCCAGATATTACTATAGGAACTACTGTAGTAGAACTAGAATCCTTAAACATTATGGGCATGAGCCAATCTCGGGCTGGTAAAGTCAGCTATCAGCGATTAATTGCCGAAGACAAAGTGAGCATGCCTACCACAATGAAAGGTAGATTCGAAACAACAATCAAGATTCTGAGTCTAAGAGTTATGGCATTGGCTGATAGAAGATGGGGTACTTAGAAGTGAAATAAATGGGCAATCTACTAAATTCCTTCTGGATCTGTATAAGCAGAAGAGTTCTAGGTCTAGTGAACAAAACCCTAACTTGAGTTAAGGCACAGAGAATCATGGCCCTTAATCGATTCCCAGACTTGAGACACTTTACAGACCCAGAGCCCCTTGAATGAGGAGAAGGCTAGGTTCCCTTGGGGAAGGATCCTGTCACACTGCCAAAAATTCATACTGTTAAACTTCCTCCCAGTTTTCCCTAAGGAGATCTATGGCCTTTTACCAGAGTAACTGTGCACTGGGGGAAAGGAAATGATCAGACATTTGGAGGATTATTAAATACTGGCTCAGCAATGACATTAATTCCCAAAACATCACTGTGGAGACCCAAAACATCACTGTGGTCCACCAGTCAGAGTAGAGGCTTATGGAGTTTGGGTGATCATTGGATTTTAGCACAGGTCATCTCACGGTGCATTCAGTGGGTCCCTGGAACAATTCTGTGGTTATTTCCCCAATTCCAGAATGCATAGTAGGAATAGACATATTCAGTAACTAGCAGAATCCCCAAATTGGATCCCTGACTTGTGGAGTGAGGGCTATTATGGTAGGAAAGTCCAAGTGGAAGCCACTAGAATGGCTCCTACCTTGCAAAATAGTAAATCAAAAGCAATACCAAATTCCTGGAGGAATTGCAGAGATTATTGCCACCATCAAGGATTTGAAAGATGTAGGATCCCCATTCAACTCTCCTATTTGGCCTGTGCAGAAAACAGATGGATCTTGGAAGATGACAGTAGATTAGATTATTGTAAATTTAACCAGGTGGTGACTCCAATCACAGCTGCTATCCCAGATGTGGTATCCTTGCTCGAGCAAATCAACACATCCCCTGGTACCTGGTATGCAGCTATTGATTTGAAAAATGCTTTTTTCTCAGTTGCCTTTTGTAAGGACCACTAGAAACAGTGTGCTTTCAACTGGCAAGACCAGCCGTTTACCTTCACTGTCCTGCCTCAGGGATATATCAACTCTTCAGCCCTGTGTCATAATACTGTCTGCGGGAACTTGATCATCTCTCCCTCCCACAATACATCACACTGATCATGTTGACAGAACCTAGTGAGCAAGAAGTAGCAATGACTCTAGACTTACTGGTAAGGCATTTGTATGAGAGAGGATGGGAGATAAATCCAAAAAAATTACAAGGGCCTTCAACTTGGTGAATTTTTTAGGTTTCCAGTGGTGCAGGGCATGTGGAGATATCCCTTCTAAAATGAAGGATAAGCTGCTGCATCTGGCCCCTCCTACAACCAAAAAAGAGGCACAATGCTTAGTTGGTATCTTCAGATTTTGGAGACAACACAGTCCTCATTTGGGTGTGCTACTCCAGCCCATCTACCAAGTAACAAGAAAAGCTGCTAGTTTTGATTGGGGGCGGTACAAGAGGAGGCTCTGCGACAGGTCCAGGCACTGTGCAAACTGAAGTACTGCTTGGGTCATATGATCCAGCAGATCCAATGATGCTGGAAGTTTCAGTGGCAATAGAGTTGCTGTCAGGAGCTTTTGGCAGGCCCATTTAGGAGAAGCACAACACAGACCCTTGGGACTTTGGAGCAAAACCCTGCCATCCTATGCAGATAACTACTCCCCTTTTGAGAAACAGCTTTTGGCCTGCTACTGGGCCTTAGTAGAGACTGAACACTTAACCATGGGCTATCAAGTTACCATGAGAACTGAGTTGCCTATCATGAGCTGGGTGTTGTCTGACCCACCAAACCATAAATTTGGGCATGCACAGCAGCACTCCATAATAAAGTGAAAGTGGTGTATACGAGATAGGGCTCAAGTGGGTCCTGAAGGCACAACTAAGTTACATGAGGAGGTAGGCCAAATGCCCACAGTCACCACCCCTGCCATGTTACTTTCACTTTCTCAGCCCACAGCTTTGGCTCCTTGGGGCGTTCCTTACAATCAGTTAACTGAGAAGAGAAAACTCAGACCTGGTTGACAGATGGGTCTGCATGATATGCAGATACCACCCAAAAATGGACAGCTGCAACACTGCAGCCCCTTTCTGGGATTCCCTGAAAGACAGTGATGGGGGCAAATCCTCCTGGTGGGCAGAACTTTGAGCAGTGCACCTGGTTGTTCATTTTGCTTGGAAGAAAAAATGGCCAGAGCGGGTGTTTGTTCACTGATTCATGGGCTGTTGCCAATGGTTTAGCTGGATGATCAGGGACATAGAAAGACTTGGAAGGAATACTATTGGAAAATTGGTGACAAAGATGTCTGGGAAAGAGGTATGTGGATAGACCTTTCTCAGTGGGCAAAAAAATATGTAAATATTTGTGTCCTATATGAAAGTTCTCCAGAGGGTGACTTCAGCAGAGGAAGATTTTGATAATCAATCAAATAAATGAGATGACCCTCTCTGTGGCTAATGCTCAGCCTCTTTTCCCAGCCACCCCTGTAATTGCCCAATGGGCTCATGAACAAAGTGACCATGGAGGTAGGGACAGAGGTTTTGCATGGGCTCAGCAACATGGGCTTCCCCTCACCAAAGCTGACTTGGCTATAGCCACTACTGAGTGCCCAATTTGCCAGCAGCAGACACCCACACTCAGCCCCCTATATGATACAATTCCCTAAGGTGATCAGTCTCCTACCTGGTGGCAGGTTGATTACATTGGACCACTTCCATCATGGAAGGGGCAGTAATTTGTTTTAAATGGAATAAACAAATACTCCAGATTTGGGTTTGCATTTCCTCCACACAATGCTTCTTCCCAAACTACCATCCACAGACTTACTAAATGTCTTATCCACTGCAATGGCATTCCACACAGCATTGCTTCTGATCAAGGAACCCATTTCACAGCAAATGATGTGTGGGAATGGATACATGCCCATGGAATTCACTGGAATTCCTGAAGCAGCTGGATTAATAGAATGGTGGAATGACCTTCTGAAGATTCAGTTATGGCACCAACTATGTGGCAATACCTTGCAGGGCTGTGGCAATGTTCTCCAGGAGGCTGTGTATGCTCTAAATCAGTGTCCACTCTATGGTGCTGTTCCTCCCATAGCCAGGATTCATGGGTCCAGGAATCAAGGGGTGGAAATCAGAGTGGCACCACTTACTATTATACCTAGAGAGCTACCAGGAAAATGTTCACTTCCTGTCCCTGAAACTTTAAGCTCTGCTGGTCTACAGGTCTTGGTTCCAAGAGAAAGAGTGCTTCCACCAGGGAACACAACAATGATTTCATTGAACTGGAAGTTAAGACTGCCACCTGGCCACTTTGGGCTCCTTTTACCTCTGAATTAACAGGCAAAGAAGGGAATTACAATTTTACTGGCTGGGGTGATTGAGCCTGACTATCAAGGGGAAATAGGACTGCATCTGCATAACGGGGATAAAGAAAAGTTTGCCTGGACTACAGGAGATCCTCTAGGGCATCTCTTAGTACTGCCATGCCTTGTGATTAAAGTCAATGGAATATTGCAACAACCCAATCTAAGGAGGACTAACAATGGCCCAGAATCTTCAGGATTGTAAGTTTGGGTCACCTCACCAGGCAAAGGACCATGGCCAGCTGAGGTGCTTGCTAGATTAATGGGAACATGGCATGCGTAGTGGAAGAAGGTAGTGATAAGTATGAACTTCAACCACATGACCAATTACAGAAACAAGGACTGTCATGGTCATGAATTTTTCTTCCTTGTTTTGTTATGAGTATGACTGCATATGTATTAATCCATAAAATAAATATCTTTGTTTTCTTCCCTAACCTTTTCCCCCTTATCATATTACAAGTTGTATTATTTTCATGTCATAATATTTAAGGATGTCAAGTTTAAGAGTGAATATTACCCAAGGACTTGTACCTTATTTTGTAGGGAATTAATGCATTTCTGGTTGTATACAGAACAATTGAATATTGTTTGGTGGAAATATATATGTATGTCTGTTATTGTTTTATTTAGAGACTATGTATGGTTTAAGGTGATGTGTATGGTTACCAAGTTGACAACAGGTAGACTGTGATGGTTAGGCTAATGTGTCAACTCGGCCAGGTATCGTGCCTAGTTGTTTGGTCAAGCAAGGTCTGGGTTAATTGTAATTCAAGGACATTTATGGACATACTCACCAGTGTGTTTATTGCATAGATGGCTAAATACATCTACAATCAACCAAGGAGCTTGCAATGAGAGATGCTTTGTCCAATCAGTTGAATGCCTTAAAAGGGAAAGTGATTTCAGCATTCAGAGAGAATTTTCCAGCTCATCTTTGGATAGCCAGTGCCACCTGTGAACTCATCAGAGTCCTTCATTGGAGCCCCTGGTTTGCAGCCTGCCTGTGGAATTTGGACCCGTGCATCCCCACTAGACATGAGCGAATTTTATAAGATTTTATACTATTTACAGATATCTTCTGTTGATTCTGTTTCCATAGAGAACCCTGACTAATATGGGTACATCAAACTAAACATTTCCCCAAAAATTCTACCCCTCTCTTCCCTGCCAGGATGAAAATTGCCACCACTCACCAACTTGTCTAAGCTAGGAAACTGAAAGGTTTTCTTGACACAATTCATGATTTCAGTCTCAGATACAATTAGTCACAAGGGTGTGTCAATTCTGCTTCCTAAATATGTTTTCTGAGTTTTGCCCCTTCTCCCTGTTCCTGTTGCCATAGCCTTATTCCATGCTTTCTTTTTCTTATTGCCTGGATTACTACCACCACCTTCCAGCAAGGCTCTCTGCCTCTTGCAAGGCCTCCCTGCAATTCATCCTCTACACTGCTGCCAGCATAATCTTTGATAGTGTTACTTTCTTGTCTAAAATCTTTCAATGGTTTATGTAGTCTAAAGAATAATATTCAAATTCCTTAGCGTTTTATACTAGATTTCAGTTTAAGAAATGACACTGAAGGCATTTGGAACAACTTAGTTTCTAGAATATGCACTGCTTTCTTTTGTGTCTCACTTTCTGCCTAGTATGCCATGCATCTCTTCATTCATTCATTCAAAAACACTTATTGTACATCAACTATATATTATAAAAATATACAGTTGCTGACAATTCAGAGAGAAAGAGTCTCTGGGTGAGCCAAACAAGTAATTAGATGATATCAGATGATAACAACATATAATAATAAATGCTATGTAACTTGGCAGAATAAGATGGGAGGAACGGAATTGGAGGAGATCCAGGGACATTAACCTTGCCCCCTTTTTCTTCATCTGGTTACATCTGACATCAGTGTCTGTTTTTACTTCACGTATTTATTTTTTGAGGTATGGGGGTGGGGTGGAGATTGAACCTGGACCTTGTATGTGGGAAGCCAGAGCCCATTGGCCTCCATGAGTTGGTTTGTTTTTGTTTTATTTTTTTAGGAGGCACCAGGAACTGAACCTGGGACCTCCCAAGTGGAAAGCAGGTGCTCAACTGCTTGAGCCACATCCGTTCCTACTTCATGTATTTTGAGGCTAAGTTGTTAAGTATGTATATATTTACAATTTTATATATTCCTGATGTATTACCCTTTTTATCAATATGAAATGTTACTTGTTAACAATATTTCTTCTCTTAATGTCTATTTTGTAAGACATTAATATGGCCAATTGAGTTCTCTAATAGATCCTGTTTGAATGGTATAATTTTTTCCATCCTTTTACACTCAATCAATTTGTGCCTTAGAATCTAAACTGGATTGCTTGTAGAAATCATATAGTTGGATCTTGCTTCTTAAAAAATCTGGTCTGCTACTCTGATTTTTGGTTGGAATGTTTAAGCTATTCACTTTTAATATAATTATTGATATGGTTGGATTTATATTTGTCATTTTGCTATTTTGTTTTCAGTATGTCTTTTTTGTTTATTCTTCTTGCCTTTTTTTGTGCTAAATATTTTGAAATATTTTTAAATTACTTTGTAGATTTGAAACTTTAAAAAAATATTCTTTATGCATTGTAATCTAAAGATTACAATATGCATCTTAATTTATTATAATCTACTTCAGATTAATACAAATTTAATTCCATAAGATTATAAAAACTTTGTTTCCATATACCTCCATTCCCTTCCCCCTTCTTTTGGTGCTATTGTTATATATATTACATCTATACATGTTATAAGCCCCAACCATACAATTTTATAATTATTACTTTATAAATCTTATATTTTTAAAGAAGTTAAGACAAGAAATGAGAGAAAATATATCTAGAGAGTCTTTTATATTAACCCACATAATTGTTTCTGTTTTTCTTAAGCTCTCCCTTTGAATTTGAGTTACTGTCTGAAGTCATTTCTTTTCAGCCTGAATTGCTTCCTCTGAGGTTTCTTGAAAGACATTTCTGCTACCAATTCTCTCAGTCTTTGTTCACCTGGGATTTATTTGTTTCATTTTCATCTTTGAATGATTATTTAACTGAATATAGAATTCTTGGTTGAAAGCTTTTTCTTTCACATGCACCCTTGTGGCCTCCACAGAGATGTTTCCCTCTATGTGATGAGTTGTTATCTTTCATTGCTTTCAAGATCTTCTCTTTGTCTTTGTCTTTCACAGTTTGACTATGATGTGTCTAGATGTATATCTCTTTGTGTTAGCCTATTTGGGGTTTGTAGAACTCTTGGATGTGAGGGTTGTTGTTTCTCATCAAATTTGGGAAGTTTACAATCATTATTTCTTCTAATATTTTTAATGCTCCTTTCTTTTTCTCCTGTCCTTCTGGGAGTCATGTTACATGTATATTGGTATACTTGGTGTTTTCTCACAGGTTTTTGAGTTTCTGTTCCTGTTTCTTCAATCTTTTTACCATTCAGAGTGGATAATTTCAATTGTTCTATCTTTAAGTTTACCAATTTTTTTTTAACCATCTTGAATCTGCTTTTGAGTTCCTCTAGAGAATTTTTCCTATCAATTATATTGTTTTCAATACCCAAATTTCTATTTAGCTCTCTTTTTATAATTTCTAGCTCCCTTTTGAGTATTTTTATTTGTTGTTTCATTGTAGCCCTGCCTTTTCATTTTTCAAACATGAGGTCCTTTAGTTCTTTGAACACATTTCTAATAACTGTTTTGAAGTCTTTGCCTGCTAAGTCCAACATCTAGGTATTCTTAGGGACAGTTTCTATTGACTCCTTTTCCCCCTATGAATGGCTTACTTTCTTGTTTCTTTGTATGTCTCATAATTTTAATTGAAAATTTTTCATTTTTATATTATACTGAAGCAAATATGAATTCTGATTTTCCTTCTGAAAGTTGTTATAGATGTTGCTGCTGCATTGTTGTTGTTGTTTTTAATTTGTCTTTGTTCATTGATTCATAATTTTAGCCATGCATAAATCTATGAAATCTGTCTCTCCTGAGGCATACAACTTCTGATGTCATTGCTCAGTGTATTTGTGTGCTTATATGCCCATACAGAGATATATGTATGTATATATGTGAGTGTGTATGTATATATATACACACACAAATATACATGTACATGTATATTCTTATTTCTGTTTTTAAGTGTGGTTTCCTAAGAGTTGTACCTGTGTCTGGAAATGTTAATACTCAGCAGAGTTTTGACCAATACCTACTCTCCAGTCCATCAGACTCACCCAGGACTACTAACAAAATGATAATGATGGACAACTCCTGTCACAAAAAACAAAAAGTATCTACAAAACATTTCCTTCCTTCTGCCCCATGAGATCTAAGCCCCCTCCCAATCTGAAACAGAGTGGGTAACCTCAAGCCAAATGCTTCAAAATTGAAGAATGAGCAAACTTAAGTCGGGAATGCTACCATGGACCAAAGTAGACTTAATTGTAGTTAAGGAAGAACTTGCAATATTGATATAAAGATAGTGGCTACCAAAGATTCTGAGAGGAGGGAGAGGGAAGAATAGATAGAATATAGAACATTTTTATTTTATTTTTAAAAAATGTTTTATTTACTTATTTTTATTTCTCTCCCCTTCCCTGCCCCCACCAGCTGTCTGCACTCTGTGTCCATTCGCTTGTATTCTTGTCAGCGGCATGGGGAAATCTGTGTCTCTTTTTGTTGCGTCATCTTGCTGCGTCAACTCTCCATGTTTGTGGCACCACTCCTGGGTAGGCTGCATTTTTTTTCACACTAAGCGACTTTCCTTACAGGGTGCACTCCTTGCACATGGGGCATAGAGCACTTTTAGGGCATTGGAATTTTTCTCCGTGATATTGCAATCGCAGGTATATGCCATTATACAATTTTTCGAAACCTATAAAACTGTACAGTGCAGAGTATAAACCATAATGTAAACTACAGACCCTGGTTAGTAGTAATGCTTCAATAGTAACAAATGGACCACACTAATGTAAGATGTTACTAGTAGGGAAAAAAGAGTGTGGGTTAAATGGGAATCCCCTATACTATTTTTTTTAAAAAGATTTATTTTTTATTTATTTCTCTCCCCTTCTCCCCATTGTCTGCTCTCTGTGTCCATTCGCTGTGTATTCTTCTGCATCTGCTTGCATTATCTGGTGGCACTGGGAAACTGCGTCTCTTTTTTGTTGCATCATCTTGCTGCGTCAGCTCTCCATTTGTGCAGTGCCACTCCTGGTCAGGCTGCGCTTTTTTCACACAGAGTGGCTCTCTTTGCGGGGTGCATTCCTTGCTCGTGGGACACCCCTACACGGGATGCCCCTGCATGGAATGGCACTCCTTGCACGCAGCAGCACTGTGCATGGGCCAGCTCACCACAAGGGTCAGGAGGCCCTGGGGATCAAACCCTGGACCCTCCATATGGTAGTCAGATGCTCTATCAGTTGAGCCATGTCCACTTCCCCCCTATACTTTTGATATAACTTTTCTGTAATCTAAATTTCTCTAAAAATAAAGATTATAATATATATCTGCCCCAGCTTTTCCTTTCATTGGGCCCTTCTCGGTCTCCTCTGTGCATGTGCATAGTATTGGGAATGGCCATGAGCTTTTGGCTGACTTGCATTCTCTCTGGTCTCCACTGTTCATCTTGCAACCTCAGTTAGGTATTTGAGTTCTCTTGTCATGCAACCTCAAGCTAGTAGAGGCCTTGATCATCCCCAGTTGCCTGCCTCTGAGATTGTCACTTTTACTGAGAAGGGATGCACTCAATACTCCAAATTGAATGAGCCCCCTTCAACTGTGGCAGAAGTAGTGCTGATCTTCTTGGCCTGCCCTGCCTTGGCAGAAACTCCACCTTGCCAAAGTTGGGGGTGGAGAGGAGAATGGGAGCAGTCTCAGACCAGATGCCACAGAATGCCACTGTTCCTACTCAAAATTCGGCAGTTTTTCAGGTGTAAATACTTCTCAGATTATTGTATGCCTTTGATCTGTTTTCAAGAGCTAAAATGATTGTTTGGTCAATTGTGTCCAGTTTTTTGGTTGCATTTTTGGAAGGGGATTTGTTGATCTTCTCAATCGGCCATAACTGGAAGTCCCAGGTCATAGGTTTTTATTTAACAGTAAATCCATTGGATCAGGGGAATGACAGGACTCAAGAAATAAGGGGTTAAAGATTGAACAGTGGCACATGGTCAGAAGTTGGTTTGGGGAACACACCTACAGCCCATTCAGATTTGCCAGCAATGATGGATTGCTTATGCCATGATCTTTGAAGAAGATTCCTCAGTCAGCCAAAGGCATGGGGTGAACCAGGACGCAATTCACGGGAACACTTTCTGAAATGAGAAGAACCAGAAATGAGAGGAAGACTTGGCTGACAGTGAGATACCATCTAGATCCTTACATCTGAACCAAGGAACTTCTCCCTTCTGCCCAAATGATCTTGAACAAAGGGGATACAGAGACTAGGATAATGATCTTGCAAAGACGAAGAGAGTATATATCTGAATGTGGTTAAAATGGGGATATTTTAAATGGTATATATGTTGCTAGAATAGAAATTAACAACAGAAAAAATAAAACCATTGGACTGTATAACACAGTGAACCATAATGTAAATTATGGACTATAGTTAATAGTACAATTATAAAAAATATTCTCTCATTAGTTGTAATAAAAATACTGCTCTAGGGAGTGGATGTGGCTCCAGTAGTTGAGTGTCTGACCCTGCAAGGGAGGTCCCAGGTTCAGTTCCCAGTGCCTTCTGAAAAAACAACAACAAAAACAAACAATAAGCGAAACAAATTATAAAACCAACTCAGGGAAGCTGATGTAACTTAGTAGTTGAGCGCCAGCTTCCCACATGCCAGGTCTTGGGTTCAATCTCTGGCCCCCGGGACCCAAAAAACAAAAAACAAAAAAACCACACAAATGCAAAATGTTAAAAATGGGGTTTGGAATATGGAAAATCTGTATTTTCTGCAAGATCTTTCTGTAAACCTGCAACTACTCTAATGAGAGAGCACAGGAGATAAATGGGCTGGGGTTCATCCTGGAGAGCAGAGAATGACATCATAAGGAAAAGCTGAAATGCAAGATTCTAGATTGAGTACACATGAAAGAATTTTGCATTTTTTTAAAAATATGAAAATAATTGCAATTTTTATTATTTGTATTTTTTAATATATATTTTTATTTTTAAAGAAGGTTTAGATTACATAAATGTTACATAAAATATATAGGAGACTCTTATATACCCCACCCCCTCCCCTTCCCACACTTTTCCCCATTAACAACATCTTTCATTAGTGTGGTACATTTATTACCATAGAGGAACACATATTGAAGCATTGTACTAGCCAAGGACTATAGGTTATATTATAATTTACACTTTGTCCTTCACACTTTTATAGGTTTTGACATTATGTATAAGGGCATGTTTCCATTCAAAAGTCTATATCCTGGGTAATATTGCAAATATAAGACCGTTTTTCTTTGAAACTGAACAAATGCATGTTAATTACTACAAGATACTAATATCAGACCAAAAAAAACCACATTATGCTAAGTGAAAGAAACCAGACACAAGAACTACATATTGTATGATTCCCTTTATATAAAATGTAAATACAGGGAAACGGACTTTGGCCCAGTGGTTAGGGCGTCCGTCTACCACATGGGAGGTCCGCGGTTCAAGCCCCGGGCCTCCTTGACCCGTGTGGAGCTGGCCCATGTGCAGTGCTGATGCGCGCAAGGAGTGCCCTGCCACACAGGGGTGTCCCCCGCATAGGGGAGCCCCACGCACAAGGAGTGCACCCATAAGGAGAGCCGCCCAGCGCGAAGGAGGGAGCAGCCTGCCGAGGAATGGTGCCGCCCACAATTCCCGTGCCGCTGACGACAACAGAAGCGGACAAAGAAACAAGACACAGCAAAAAGACACAGAAAACAGACAACCGGGCGAGGGGAGGGGAATTAAATAAATAAATAATAAATCTGAAAAAAAAAAAAAGTAAATATAAATCAAATTTGTGAAGAGGAAATTTCATTAGTGGTTATGTAGGGCTGGGGGAAGGAATGCTTAGTGATGTGGAGTTTTTCTTTTTGGAGTAATGGAAATTGTTCTAAAATTTTTTGTGGTGATGAATGCATAACATTGTGATTACACTAAAAGCCATTAATTCTACACTTTGGATAGATCTTATGGTATGTGAATATATCTCAGTAAAACTGCTGAACAAATAAATAATAAATTGTGCTCGAATAGCCAGAAATAGCAGCTATGTATACCAGGAAAACGTAGAGAGATTGAGAGGTGAAGAATTTTCTTGTTTTTATTATTATTATTATGGAAATAATTAAAATCATATTGAAGTGTACAACTATGTGATTATACCAAATACCATTAATTGTACACTTTGCATGAATTGTATGCTTTATTAATATATACCAATAAAATTAATGTTTAATAAATAAATAAGTAGGCACTTGTTCAAGAATATCCAGGGAAACGGACTTTGGCCCAGTGGTTAGGGCGTCCGTCTACCACATGGGAGGCCCGCGGTTCAAGCCCCGGGCCTCCTTGACCCGTGTGGAGCTGGCCCATGCGCAGTGCTGATGCGCGCAAGGAGTGCCGTGCCACACAGGGGTGTCCCCGGCGTAGGGGAGCCCCACGCGCAAGGAGTGCACCCATAAGGAGAGCCGCCCAGCGCGAAGGAGGGAGCAGCCTGCCGAGGAATGGCGCCGCCCACACTTCCCGTGCCGCTGACGACAACAGAAGCCGACAAAGAAACAAGACACAGCAAAAAGACACAGAAAACAGACAACCGGGGGAGGGGAGGGGAATTAAATAAAGAAAAATAAATCTTTAAAAAAAAAAAAAAAAGAATATCCAGAAATAGCAGCTTTGTACAGCAGGGGAAGCAAAGAGATTGAGAGGTAAAGAATTTTCTTGCTTATTTGTTTGTCTGTTTTTTGTTTATTATTATTGAAATAATGAAAATGCTCTTATAATGACTGAAGTGATGAATGTACAACTATGTGATTATACCAAATACCATTGATTGTATACTTTGGATGAATTGCGTGCTTTATGAATATGTATCAATAAAAAAAAATCTTGAGGGGAAAAATGTCTGTATCTTAGGGCAACGCAAGATCCTGTTTCAAGTCACAGTTTGTGGAGTTTATGGTATGTAAACTTCTGTGACAGTCAATTGTGCATAGACCTCTAATTTAAATCACAAGTCCACATGGTGTCTTACTAAGGATTGAGGTTACTCTTTAAGCTGGCAGCTCTGGGATGGATGGCCTGTTTTTAAATTGGACTCATGATCATAACAGGGTGAGTGTAAACAATCAAACTTTGATTCTTATCTCTGGTTTGGATGCATACCTCCTCTTCTGAGAAAGCCCAGGAGCGTTTTTACTGTAAGCTGCAAGAAGAAGCCAGGTTGCTCTTTCCACATTTAACTTGGAAATCTCAGCTAAATATCCAAGTTCATTGTTTTCAAGTTCTGCTTTCCACCTGACATCAGAACCCAAATTTGCCAAGTTTTCTGCCATTTTAAAGCCAGGATTCCTTTTCCTCCAGTTTCCAGTCACACATTCATCATTTCCTTCTAAGGCCTCATCAGAAGTAACTTTAGCATTCATATTTCTACCAACAGTCTCTTCTAAGCAATCTAGTCCTTTTCTATCAAGCACCTCACAATTCTAGCCTCTATTCATTACCCAATTCCAAAACCGTTTCCACATTTTTGGAATTTGCAATAGCAGCACCCCACTCTCCTAGTACTGAATCTGTTTTAGTTTCTTAGGCTGCTTAAGCAAATACCATGAAATGGTTATGTTTAAACAATGGGAATTTATCCACTCATGGTTTTGAGAAGGGAAAAATGTGCCAATCAAGGCACCATCAAGGTGATGCTTTCTTCCCAAAGATTGGCATTCTGGGGTTGGCTACTGGTGCCTGACTCCTCTGTCATATGGCAAAGCACACATTGATGTTTGCTGGTGTCTTCCTTTTCTTCCAGGTTTGCTGAATTCAGCTTATGGCTTCCATGGATTTTCTTTCTGTTTGAATGTCATGCTCTTATAAAGGACTCCAGTAATAGGATTAAACCCATCCTGATTGAGGTGGGAGACACCTTAACTGAAGTAACCTCATCAAAAGGTCCTAGTTAAAATGGGTTACACCCATAGGAATGGATTAGATTTAAGAACATATTTTTCTGTGGTACATACAGCTCCAAACCACCACAGATGTCAAAGACAGCATATTTCAGAGGTTAACTAACAAGTCACCTGGAAAAAGATTGAACACTCATCATGCTGACTAATTCAAAAGCTCATCAGTCCTGCTGAAGTAATCTGTAGCAGTGCTTGATGAACATTTGCCTGATGGAAGACTGCCGCTCTGGGCCCTGCTAATGAAAGTGTGAAGCACAGGAGATCGGTGTTTTCAAATGAAGAGAGGCTTTTATAAAGCCAGAGGGAATAAAACCTGGTTATTCTCATTACGCTATCTGGAAAACCTCTCAACATCTCCTCATTTATGCAGATTTTATCATGCCTAACACAATTTCCCCTCCAGGCTCACCTCATTCGGGATCACTATGGTCAACACCCTGCCTTTTGCCAACTCCTACCATCAGCATCACACACTTTAGCATTGACTTCTTCACTAATTCAATAATCCTTCATGAGTGGTTACTTTAATCCCCCACCTTCACAATAAGCTAATTAAGGGAACAATTTTTTTCTGTGTCCTCAACAACCAGTCCTGGTCAGTGGAAAGGGAGAATGAGAAGGTTGGATCTCTTTAGTCCCTTGCCAGCTCCCAAAGTAAACAATGGCGCAGCTCCACCCGGCCTGCAAGTACTCCTGGGACACAGCAGACCAAATTTGTGGGTCAAAAGCTGAGTCAGCCTTAGACTGTGTCCCTCTTTCTCCCTTTTCCCGGGGAGGTGGATCCCTGGGGCCTCCTTTGTCTGAAGCTGCTATCCCTGAGGGCTGAGAATTCAAAAGTGTCTACGGTGTGGGAAAGGATGCAGGCATTTGCCACTGTGGCTTTTAACTCACAGTTTTGCTGTGGCAATTCTTTTCCTTTGCCCTCTCTCCTCTGGGTAGTGTCCAGCCTTTTCCTGGTGTCTTAAATCCTAGATTTTTTCCAGGTTGTTTCTGCCTGGCCTCTAGTTATTTTTCTGGGAAAGAAGAGAGTCCTGTGTTTTCCTAGTCTGCCATCTTCTCGATCTTCTGGTTGATTTTTATAATTTTTACTTAGTGATATTTCCTACTTGGTCAAAGATAATTCTCCTGATTCCCTTTAATTCTTTTTTCGATAGCATTTTGAGCATACCATAGAGAATTGATTTAAAGTCTTTTTCTAGTAATTTTAATGTCTATGCTTTCTCAGTGATGGTTTCTCTCAATTTATTTTATTCCCATGAATAAAACATACTTTCCTGCTTCTTATATTGTTATTGTTTGTTGAGAACTTGACATTCTGAGCATTATAATACAAACTCTGGAAAACTGGTTCTCCCACTCCTCAGGGATGACTGATTTTTGCTTGTTAAGAGCTGGAGCCATTTGTTATTTTTCCAAAATACTTTTGCAAAGTATGTATTCCTTGCTGTCTGTGGCGACTCAAGTTTCTGTTCCCTTAATGCCTACAGTCAGGTGATGACATGACAAAGCTTTCTTTAGATGCTTGGCTTCAAAAAAGGCAGAGGGAATACCATATTATCTCTTTATATTTCTGGTAGTCAATGCTGCAGGAACTCCTGAACCCAGAGGGCTAAAACCCAAAGCCAGTGTCAGCAGCAAACCACAAGTCCAAACAAAATGGGCAAGTCCAACTTTTGAGAAGAGAATTTTCCCACTCCCTACCCCGGCACCAGGTAGCCATTCTAGGAATGTAGATAGCTATCTCCAAAGTCCTGGCAGGGCTAAGGAAAGAGGGATGATTACTGACTCACACTAGCTGTTTACTTACCAAAACTCAGAAGCTTCTCTATTCATGAAACACTACCTGGTTATTATAAATACACAGTCAGGGGTTATGGTTGCAAAACACTTGATTTCACTCACTTTCTGCTCAATGACTGCTTCGGTGGAAGAACCGACCGGTAGAGCTTCCTACTGTGCTATTTTGTGTGACTTATGTTAAGGTTTACTCTTTATGCTGTAAAGTTCTATGGATTTTGATAAATGCATATTGTCATGTATCTGCTACTACAGTAGACTAGAGAATAGTTTCCTAGTCCTAAAAATCTCCCATGCTTCACAAAGTCATCTTTCACTTTCCCTAAACCCCTGGGAAGCACAGGCTGATCTGTTTTCTTTCTTTATACTTTTGCCTTTTCCAGAATGCAGATTTTTTCAGAATATAGCTGTCTCAAACAAGCTTCTTTCACTTTGCAATATGTATTAAAGATATATCCATGTTGTGTGGATTAATAGCTTGTTCTTTTAGTAAAAAGAAAAAAACTTATAACTTTTATTGGTTGATCTCAGTAATGTTAATACTTCAAGGCTTAACTTCTGCCAACTAGTTAATCTTTGCCTCTTATATTCAGAAGAAAGTACAATCAGATTTGACAATCTATGTTTACTCACAGTTGATTGAAAAACACTTTAAAAATTTTTAATTTTGAAAAGCTTCTTTCTCATTAAGTAACAGATATATACAACTCACAGAAAATGTAAAGCATATGATCCTTGTATCTATGGTAAAAGATGTTCAAGCTCACTGCTGGAGAAATTCAAATTAGAATTATGCAATAATATTGGGATCTTTCAGAATGGCAAAGATCAAAGAGTTTGATGACATAAATGTGTGGATGAGGATGTGGGAAAGCAGGATCTTTAAACTATTGCAGGTGGAAATATAAATTGGTGTTGCCTTTATAAACATGGCAATAGATATCAAAATTACAAATGTACCTTCCAGTCAATCAAGATGGTGGTGTAAAACACTGCAGGTTGTCATTATCTCAAGAATGTTTGAACTAGTAAAAAATGACAAAGCCATCTTCCTCAAAACTCTGGAAAACAGTTATAGGATTACAGTAACTAGGCTAGGGCTGAATCAAGAAAACAGCTTTAAAAATGGTAGGAGGTGCTTGCTGTGCCCTTGCTGACTCCTTCCCTGACACCTCCTCAGTACAGTATAGAACCAGCCTGAGCTCCCATTATGAGATCATGGCTCTGTTCCAGAGGGATCAGAGTAACCTCTATGCACACACTGGGGTGCCTGTATGTCCGTACCAATCTAATAGGTAGCAGCTGGAAACTGAACCAGTAAACTCTTCTTGAGTTCACCCTCCTGGAACTTGCCCTGCAGGCAAAAACAGCATGTGGCCATCTAAAGCATGAAAGAAAAAAATTAAGTCAAGGTGGCCTGGGGCAAAGGATTACCTGCTGTAAATCATACAATAGAGCAAATTCTCAAACTCATTTTATGAGGCTAATATCATGCTAATACGAAGGCAGATAAAGGTACCACAGAACAGAAAATTCAGATTAATATCTCTTTTAAGTGTACATGTAAATATCCTCAACAGAATATTAGCAAACTGAATCCAGAAGCACATTAAAAAAATTATATGCCATGATCAAATGGTATTTATCCCATATATGCAAGGGGGTTCAACAAAAGTAAATCGATTAATGTAATACCGCATATTAATAAACAAAGGAAAAAACACACATCATCATCCCATTTGATGCAGAAAGACATTTGACAAAACCCAGCACCCCTTCTTGATAAACGCACTTAAAAAGCTAGGAATAAGAGAAGCGAACTTTGCCCAATGGATAAGTCGTCCATTTACCACACGGGAAGTCTGCGGTTCAAACCCCCGGCCTCCTTAACCCGTGTGGAGCTGGCCCACACGCAGAGCTGATGCATGCAAGGAGTGCCGTGCCACGCAGGGGTGGCCCCCACGTAGGGGAGCCCCACGTGCAAGGAGTGCACCCGGTAAGGAGAACCGCCCAGCGTGAAAGAAAGTTTAGCCTGCCCAGGATAGGCATCACAAACACAGAGAGCTGACACAAGATGACGCAACAAAAAGAGACACAGATTCTCGTGCCGCTGCGAACAACAAAAGCGGACAAAAGAAGAACACTCAGCAAATCGACACAGAGAACAGAAAACTGGGAGGGGGGGGAGAGGGGAAAGGGGAGAGGGAAAAAAAAGCTAGGAATAGAGTGAAAATCCTTAATGTGATAAAGGGTATATATGAAAAACCCATGGCTTACGTCATACTCAATGGTGAAAGACTGAAAGCTTTCCCTCTAAGTCAGGAAGAAGACAAGAACGCTCACTGTCACCATTGTTATTCAACATTATTCTGGAAGCTCTATGCAGAGCGATTAGGTAAGCAAAAGAAATAAAAGGCATCTAAATTGTTGCAGATAACATGATCTTACATATAGAAAATCCTGAAAAATTCAAAAGAAAGCTACTAGAGCTAATAGATAAATTCAGCAGAGTGGTGGGGTACAAGAGCAACGCGCAAAACACAGTTGTCTTTCTGTACACTAGTAACAAACAATCTGAAGTGGAAATTGAGAAAAAAAAATCCATTTGCAATAGCAACTAAAGAGTAAAATATCTATGAATAAGTTTAACCAAGAATGTTACGGACCTATAAACAGAAAACTACAAAATTTTCAAAAGAAATAAAAGAAGACCTAAATAAATGGAAGGTTATTCTGTGTTCATGGATTGGAAGATTAAATATTATTAAGATGTCAGTTCTACCCAAAGCAATTTACAGATTCAACCAATCCAAATCAAAACTCCCACAGCTTTCTTTGGAGAAATGGAAAAGCCAGTCATGAAATTTATATGGAACACAAGGGACCCCAAATAGCAAAAACCATCTTGAAAAAGAAGAACAAAGTTGGAGGACTCATTCTTCACAATTTTCAAACTTATTTAGAAGTTACAATAATCAAAACACCGTGGTACTGTCACAAGGACAAACATATAGACCAATGGAAATGAACTGAAAGTTCAGAAATAAACCCTTATATCTATGGCCAGTTGATTTTTGACAGGGGTGTCAAGAACACTCCATATTCCCTTCAACAAATGGTACTTCAACAAATGCATATCCATATGCAAAAGAATGAGGGTAAACCCCTGTCTCACACTATATAAAAAAATTAACTCCAACTGTATCAAAGACCTAAATATAAGGACCAAAACTATAAAACTTTCAGAAGAAAACATTGGGAAGCATCTTCAGGGCCTTGTGTTAGGCAACGGTTTCTTAGACTTTACACCAGAAGCATGAGCAACAAAAGAAAATAAAATGGGACCTCATTAAATTTTAAACTTTTGTACATTAAAGAACTTCATCATGAATGTATTAAAAAAAGACAACCAAAGAATGAAGGAAAATATTTGGAAACCACATATCCAATAAGGGTTTAATATCCATTATACATAAAGTAATCCTATATCTCAACAAATAAAAGACAAAAAAAAATTTTAATGGGTAAAAGGCATTCACCAAAGAAAATATACAAATGGCCAAAAAGCTCATGAAAAGATGCTCAACATCATTAGCCATTAGGGAAATGCAAATCAAAACCACAATGAGATAACATTTTACACCCTCTACAATGACTGTTTATAAATTGAAATTATCAAGCATTGCAGAGGTATGGAGAAATAGGGACACTCATTCATTGATTGTGGGGATGAAAAATAGTGCAGCTACTATGGAAAATATTTGGTGATTCCTTAGAAATTTAGATATAGAATTGCCACAAATCCCGGCAATTTCACTTCTAGCTTTATATTCAAAAGAATTGAAAGCAGGGACTTTAACACATATTTGCAGACCAATGTTTATGGTGGCATTATTCACAATTGCCAAAAGGTGGCAGCAACCCAAATGTCCATCAACCAATGAATGGATAAACAAAATATAATGGAATTATATTCAGCCATAAAAAGGAATGAGGTTCTGATACATGTGACAACATAGATGAACTTTAAGACATCTTGTTGAATGAAATTAACCAGACTCAAAAGGAAAATATTTTATGATCTCACTGATATGAAATAACTAGAATAAGCAAATTCATAGTGTCAGAACTAGAATATACAAGTTACCAGGGGCTGGAGTGGGGGGAGAAAATGGGAAGTTAATGCTTAATTGGTATAGAATTTCTGGAGTGATGGAAAAGTTTTGGAAATAGTGGTAGTAATAGTAGCAGTGCATTGTGAATATAATTAATATCACTGAATTATATATTTGAATGTGTATAAAGGGTGGAATTTTAGATTGTGTACACATTTCTAGGGTATAAATTTTAAAACACCACAGGACTGTACAGCACAAACAGCGAACCCTAATGTAAACTATGGACTATAGTTAATATTAATAGTACAATTATAGTAATATTATTTCATCAATTGTAACAAGATACCATAGTAATGTAAAGTGTTTTAATAGGGAAAACAGAGTGTGTGAGAGTGGAATTATATGGAAACTCTGTATTTTCTGCATGATTTCTCTGTAAACCTACAAGTTCTCTAATTTAAAAAATTATATAAAAATAATTACACATGCATATTCTCTTTGATTCTGCATTTCACTTATCATTTCACTTTTGCATTTTACTTTTAGGAATTTATTCTTTAGAGGTTTTTACTCTTGTATGAATTGAGGTGTATAAAGGTTATTTTTTGCACCATTTAAAAAATATTTACTTTTTTATTTTTATTTTTTTAAAGAAACTTAAAATACATAAATGCTAAACTAAAAATATAAGGGATTTCCATATGCCCTGCTCCCTAGTCCTTCTATATTTTTCCACATTAACAACATCCTTCATTAGTGTGGTCCATTTGCCAGAATTGATGAACACATCTTGGAGCATTGCCACTAAGCAATGATTATAGTTTACATTGTAGTTTATACTCTCTCCTGCACTTTTTTGCAAATTATTACAAGATATACAATGGCCTGTATCTGTCATTGAAATGTCATTCAGTATAATTCCCAAGTCCAGAAAATGCCCCCTATTACCTTATTTTTCCCACTCCCTCCCCTCAGAACCTCCAGGGGCCACTGCCTCCACATCCATGATAAAAGTTCTTCCATTGCTAGGATCACAAATCTACAGTAGAACAGCTGTAAATCTACTCTAGACCATCGTCCATTCCCCAATCCGGAGGATTCTGTGATGGCGAAGTTCACTCCACCTCTAACTGAGAGGGGGCTTAGAATCCATGGGACAGATGGATGGGAATTTCTTGCTTGCAGTTGCAAAATCTGTTCCTTGAGATGGTTAGTGTCAGTCATCATCTCCTTCTTAGCTGTCCTGGGTGAGTCCAGTGAACTGGAGAGTAGGTGCTGTGAGTCTGTTGAGATACAGGGCTCAACTGGCACATGGACAGCCCAAAGATTTAAGACTCTTGAGCACACAACTATCAGCTCTAGTACTAACTATAGGTTCGAACAGAAGGGCAGCTGAACTATGTGTAGGAAAAACACAACTGAGTCCAACTCTGTCACACTGGGTAGTGTAAATTCCAAAATAGGGTCCATTGGCAAGGCACCAAACTGCTGAGCTATCTGCCCTGCCAAAGTGCCTGGATGTCTCCAGAGCCCTCAGGAGCCCTGCTATTTGAGGTAATATTAACTTTGGCAATCAATGACTTCCTTCTGGGATGTGCATAATCGTAACTTCTGAAATGATCTCCTGACTCACTTTGAAGCCTCTTAGCCACATAAACTCATTTATCTTTACCCATTCTCCCTTTTGGTCAAGGTCTTTTTCCAGCTGCATTGCTAGTTGGTGCTTGGTAGTAATCCCTCAGTGCCAGGGAGGCACATCCCCAGGAGTCATGTCCAATGCTAGGGGGAAGGTAATGCATTTATATATTTTTATTGGCCTATAATTAGAAAAAAAAATGAAATATCCATTTATAAAGGACAGATTAAAGAAATCTATTACATTCATACAGAGGAATACTCTACCATCATTAAATTGATAATATGAAAACATCTTTCAGATATAGTAAATGAAGAATGCAAGGTAGAATAGTGCATATAATATTCTTCCACTTGTTTTCAAAATATTTGCTTGAACATGCAAAAATTGTCTCTGAAAGATGCTCAGGAAATTGACGATGGTGATTGATTTTGGGGGAGAGCAGGTATACCACTGACCTCTTGAATGGAAGAAGTTCTCATTTAATTGTGCATCCTTTTGTCCTCATGAATTTTGTTCCATGTTAATACAGATGTAAATGTAAGATAGTAATTAAATTAAAAATTCCTAATTGAAGATTATAAACTAACTATGGAGAGCAGCAGTAGGAGAGAGTTTTTTGTCTCTGGATTTAGCAACATCCTGGCTAAAAGGGAAAAAGAGGGCAGCAGAGTAAATGTAATATTCTGTTGACTCCCCTGTCAGGTAAGGATGCATCTAAGTCAAGGATCAAACACCCATGTAAGGAAAGCAATATGAATATGAATATGGGTGTTTTTGTCAAGCACTCAAGGGGTATCTGAGGAAATATTTTTGTCATACTGAGAATTCAGGGCTGGGAGTCTCCTGAACCTTCTAATACCCTCCATCCACCTATCAATTAATCATCAGATCCTATCAGTTTAGTTACCAAAAGATGTCGCAATATCTAGACTGTCCTCTGTTATTTCCCTACTCCAAATCACCAGCAGTCATTACCCCAAAAAGGCATTCACTAATCCGCCCATTCTAAATTACAATCCCCATTTGCCTCTACTCTTGTTCACAGCACCCTTTAATTGTCTTTATTGGTATTTTTGCTTAATTAATGTCTTAAAATACCAACTGAACCATAACTCCCTGAGGTTAGGGACCATGTCTTTTTTTTTTTTTTTAAGATTTATTTATTTACTTATTTCTCTCCCCTTCCCCCACCCCCCACCCCCGGTTGTCTGTTCTCTGTGTCTATTTGCTGCATCTTCTTTGTCCGCTTCTGTTGTCATCAGCGGCACGGGAATCTGTGTTTCTTTTTGTTGTGTCATCTTGTTGTGTCAACTCTCTGTGTGTGCGGTGCTATTTCTGGGCAGGCTGCACTTTCTTTTGTGCTGGGCGACTCTCCTTACGGGGCGCACTCCTTGTGTGTAGGGCTCCCCTACACGGGGGACACCCCTGCATGGCAGGGCACTCCTTGCGCGCATCAGCACTGAGCATGGGCCAGCTCCACACAGGTCAAGGAGGCCCGGGGTTTTAACCGTGGACTTCCCATGTGGTAGACGGATGCCCTAACCACTGGGCCAAGTCCTCTGCCCCATGTCTTTTTTTTAAATCAATGTATCCCTAGTGTCTAGCACATGTCTGACCTTTGGTAGATACTCAAATATTTGTGTTGAATGAAGGACTAAATTTTAGAACTCAGTGAAGAAACAGCTGTATATATATAATGAGAATATTTTAAAACTACATTGAGAAAAACATAAGGAGATGAGTTGTCAGAAGCGATTGTGTACTTGGTCAAAGAGAATTGTCTAGAAAATGTGCAAGACCTTTTTGTTCTCTAACTATACTTTAAGTATTGTCAGCTCAGATGGTTCATGAGTGAGGCATGAGACTTTTTTTTCTCTTCATTTTCCTTTTTATTTTCAAAGAAGCCTTAGGTTACATAAATGTTACATCAAAAATATAGGAGATACAGGAAGCGGATTGGGAAGCGGACTTGGCCCAACGGATAGGGCGTCTGCCTTCCACATGGGAGGTCCACGGTTCAAACCCCGGGCCTCCTTGACCCGTATGGAGCTGGCCCATGTGCAGTGCTGATGCACACAAGGAGTGCCCTGCCACACAGGGGTGTCCCCCGTGTAGGGGAGCCCCATGCGCAAGGAGTGCGCCCCGTATGGAGGGGGCTGCCCAGCGTGAAAGAAAGTTCAGCCTGCCCAAGAATGGTGCCGCACACAGGGAGAGCTGACAACAGCAAGATGACACAACAAAAAGAAACACAGATTCCTGGTGCCGCTGATAAGGATAGAAGCAGTCACAGAAGAACACATAGTGAATGGACACAGAGAGCAGACAACTGGGCCGGGGAGGGGGGGAAGGGGAGAGAAATAAATAAAAAATAAATCTTTAAAAAATATGTATATATAGGGGATACAGGAAGCAGATTGGGAAGCGGATTTGGCCCAACAGAGGGGTTGTCCACCTACCACATGGGAGGTCCAAGTTTCAAACCCAGGGCCTCCTGACCCGTGCAGTGAGCTGACCCACACACAGTGCTGATGTGCACAAGGAGTGCCCTGCCACGCAGGGGTGTCCCTGTGTAGGGGAGTCCCACGCACAAGGAATGCACCCCGCAAGAAGAACTGCACCACGCGAAAAAAGCACAACCCACCCAGGAGTGGCATCACACACATGGAGAGCTGATGCAGCAAGATGATGCAACAAAAAGAGACACAGATTCCCAGTGCCATTGACAAGAATAAAAGCAGACACAGAAGAACACACAGAGAATGGACCAGAGAGCAGACAACTGGGGCAGGGGTGAGGGGAGGAAGAGGAGAGAAAAAAATAAAAAATAAATCTTAAAAAAAAAAAATATATATATATATATATATATGGGTTTCCCATATACCCCACTCCCTGCCTCTCCCACACTTTCCCCCATTAACAACAGCTTTCATTAGTGTGGTACATTTGTACAAATTGATGAATACATGTTGAAGCATTGCTACTAACCATGGTCTATAGTTTACATTATAATACTAGCAAGGTGAGTTTCCATTGGAAACTTGTTTCTATTTTATTTTTGTGTAGAAGAGCAAAGAACTTCTTATTTAAAGACACAAAGTCAAAGAAGACTGTTCTGGTTCAGCAGCACCTCCCTGGCAAGTCTGTACAAGATGAGAATGCATGGGGTGGAGTCCGTGGGGAAATTTTACTTCGGGCATTTCCTGAAGTCTCTCTGCACAAAAGTTTGGCTCTCATAACTGAAGATTACATGACCACAGCTAGCGCATGCTTTGCAACTCTCTGGAAATCGAGGCCATCATGAACAAGTTTCCAGTGATTAAGTTACCAGGTGATGACGGTCGGAGCACTTTGTATTTATGTTTGCTTCTTGTTCCATTGCATTTTTTAAATTTAGAAATTTATTGTTTAACCTACAAACTTTATATAACTGCAGTTAAAAACAAAAACAGTGAAAACAAGACTATTCCAAAGTCTGGGCCTTTCCAGCCTCCCGAATATAAGAGCTCTGAGACTTGTGTAAACCAGATGGGAGATCAGGACAAAAATTATGGATGGAGCTATGACATTTCATAACAAAATTTCACATAACTGAAGGATCCTTCCAGAACTAGGTAGAAAGAAAAGAAAACAGAGAGAGAGAAAAAAAAGACAAAACCAGAGAAGAATGAAATTTCCATGTTCCAAATCAACTTGTTACAGGTCAATATAAAGCCACAGTTGTCCTGGCAAACAATATACTTTCATTTTCTGTCTCAACCTAGAGCTTGAATCTTGATTCATTTCAGCAGAGACTCCACAGACAACATGAAAATTTGTGGCATTAAAATATTCATTTATACTTTTGTGGTAGTTCAGTACTGGTCTTATTTCTGGGCACGCTTACAAACCAGAAATGTCAGAAGTATCATAACTTAAATGGGTGCTAAGGTTAAATAAGAGAAACTGAAGGGAAAAACCCCTTGGGAATAGCCAGAGGCATTTCAAGAAACCATAAGAAAGCCAAGTATATTTAAACCCTCCTCTTAAAAAAAAAAAAAAAGGTTTTTTGTTTGTTTGTTTAAAATATTTTACTCAAAATGAATTTATGTCAGCTATTGAAGAAAGAATGCCACTAACACATTGTGGACTTTTTGCAATGTAAATCTATGCCTCTCCCCTTTTACATGCTGAACTTCAACCTAGCAATTATTGTAACAAATGTTATAGTCAAAGGCACAAAACACACCTTAGTAATTTTGCAATGGAGTTGCATACAAACCAAATAAAATTTACATAATAACAAATATTTCCAGCTAAGTCCATGGGGACGCTTGAGACTTCTGCATTGATCTCAGGGCCTTTTCACACAGATGCTTTTCTAAGTCATCAAGGTTATCCTCAGCTTCATTTCAGTCTCCTTCTTAGGCTCTGGCTCTGGCTTTCTGGTTCTACTTGTGCAAATGCAATTGTGGGAGTAGAAATGGCTGCAGTAGTGGCAGTAGCTGCAGTAGGGGCAGCCACATTTTCCTTACTGTGTTTTTGTGCTTCTTATTCTTTTTTGTTGTTTTCCTTTTTTTTTTTCATTTTTCTCTTTTTCTTTCTGCTTTCTTCTTGGTCTGAATTCCTTGCCTGTGATAGTGTTGGTGTTGGACCATTGTATTTTAATAATTTATTTGTCTCTCTTCTACATTGAACTGTGCCCTTCTAAAGGACAGGAATATAATAGGAAATCAGTAAATATATCTTAAATGAATAATTAGAATTCAGTGTCTCCATTTGACTCTTGAATTGACTCTTGAAAATAAGAGTGTTTGAGAGAGACAGTTCTCATCCCAGCTTCACCACTTAATAGCCATGTAAATTTGGACAAATCATTGGATCTCTCTTCATTTCCCTCCCTTTAAAAAATAATTATATGTAAAATCTAAACATATAGACAAATATAAAGAAGAAATAATCTATTATATATATCACCCACCTTTATAGTATTTTAATATTTTGCCAGAAATGGCAGGAGTCATCAGATCTTTTTCCATTTTCCTCTACCTGGGCACACAGAAAGATCACATTTCCCAGCCTCTTTTGAAGTTAGTTTGATGGGGAGGGAGTATAGCTCAGTGGGAGAACTCCTGCTTCCTATGTCTGAGGTCCCAGTTTCAATCCCCAGTACCTCCTTTAAAAAAAAAAGGTTAGTTTGACACTATGAGACTAGTTATGACAATGGGCCATAAGCAGAAATGGTGTATGTTAATTCAGACTAAAGTATAGAAGAAGGACTGAGCTCTCTGTGCAATTTTCCCTGCTGCTAAGACCTTGGAAGCCATACTGATGGCAGAATCAAAAGATGCAAGAACTGCCAACAGCCTGGATCCCTGAATGACTAAGTGGATCAGTGCTTGAGCATCTCCTTTCCTCTACCTCTTCACCAGCACTTAGTTTGGTCAGCCTTTAAAATTTTTCTACCAGTTTCATGGTAAGAAATCATTGCTTAAATTTGTATTTTGATGATTTCAAATGCTTGCTTGTGATTTTGGTTTCTTCTGTGATTGTCAGTTTATATCCTTTACCCACAAAGGTGGTGAGATTCTTTTATTTATACACTGGAAACTAATCTTTTATCAATTACCTTCATGGCAAATAATTTTCTCCAAATCTATAGCTTTCCCTTTTACTTTGTTTAAGGTATCACTGTTATAAGAAGATTTAAATTTATCAATCTTGTTCTTCTTGTGCTTTGTGTAAGAATTTTTATCTCAAAGTCATAAAGGTATTTTGCTGTATCTCGTTTTGAAAGTTTTAAAGTTTTGCTTTTCACTTTTAAGTCTTTAATCCCCAAGGAATGGATATGCATGTGTGTGTTATGAGGTAAAAACATTACTCTTTTTTCCGTAAGAATAGACAATTTCCCCAAGACCATTTATTGACTAATTTATATTTTCCATTCATGGTAATACAACTTTTGTCATGTATCAAATTTCCATTTATGTAGGGGTCTGTTTATGGCCATCCCTATTCTGTTTCATTGGTTTATTTGTCTGTCCCTGGAGTAAGGCCATGCTGTCTTAATTACTGTAGCTTTATAATAAGTCTTGCTCTTCATTCATGGTTTATGTATTGTGGTCCCTTGTATTTCAATATGAACTTTAGGTTCAGCTTCTCAAAAAAAAATATTTTCTGGGATTTTGATTGCAATTACATTTTTATTTTTAGTATTTTTACTTTATACTATGCATTTTCTATTTAGCATGAATGGTACATAGAAATGATCCTGATTTTTATAGGCCTGAAATCTTGTACAGCCCTTGTACTAGTTCTAAAAATTCATCTTCAGAATCCTAGCAATTTGTAGACAAACTTTCTTCTGTGAATAAGAACGGCTTGGTTTCTAATTCTTTTATTTCTCACATGCAGTATTGAATAAAAGTGGTGAATCTTCTATTCTTGATTTTAATGAAAAGGCTTCTAAAATTTCACTGTTAAGTATTTTGTTTGCTTTAGGTTTTTGGTAAATACACTCTACTAGTTTGGGAAGTATATTCAACTTTTTCATGTCTGTTTCCTCATCTGTAATATGTGGTATCACCATCTGTTTCACTTTTTCACCAGGCCACTCTAAGGATTAAATGAGATGTATTATAGGAAATATATAGCAAAAAATATATTAGCAAAGAATTATATCCAAATTTCAGTAAATGTGTGTTTGTGTGCAATTCTTTGTTCACTGCTGTGACCCCAGTACCTAGAACAGTTTCTGCTACATTGTTGATGCTCAATAAATACAAATGGGAATTATGATGAAGAAAAACATTATTATTAAATAGATGTTTCCTGCAAAAGTAATTTTTTAAATACCTTAGGGATAGATGTTAAGATGTACAGACATATATGCTACTATTCCCTGTATTTCCATCTTGTGACAGAAATCACAAAATTATCTCAGATCTTCTTTCCCATAAGTTTGGACTCTCTACTTCTGAATTTATTTCAACTCTGTCTTCTAGGCAGCCCCCTCCAATGTACTGTATTTGGTGTATAAAAACAAACAAAAAGCCCAAAACCTATTTATAAGTAGTACCTTAAAATATAACCAAACCCAAAGCACTTGACCCCTATTTTATTGGGCATATGGGGCTGTATTATGAAAGAGAAATTCAGGAATCAAGAGTCTCTCATTTCCAAAGATAAATATCCACAGGGGGCTGCATAACCACCAGCATATAAGAAAGCCCACTCTATTTAATTTTTATTCTTCTTGTGTATTTCTTTAAGAGTTGAAAACACAATGGTATCTGCTAAGTAAAATTCAACTGTAGATCTATACATTTTTCCTCTTTATTATTAAAATGCTATATCCATAAGTTTGTCTTTGTTGTTATATTGCTAGTTACACATGAGAACTGTGAATGTCATTTAAACCTTTTGATTAAAGGACTTTATTTCTGAAAATCTTTCCAGCAAAGTCTGCTGCATTTTCTGTTTCTAAGAGCAAGAAACTTCAGGGGAATCATAGTAAATCATCAACAAACAAGAACAAATAAACACTACATTTACAAAGTAATTGTAAAGTACATAATTTTATTTGCTACATTTAAATGGTTTTTCATACTACATTTGTCATTTTCTACCTTTCGTGTTATTTATCTAAGATTTCATGTAAAAAGAGACCTTGCTTGGTTTTCCTTTCCCAAAATATCCACTTGCCCCCTCCTACTACTTACTAGAAACCCCTGTCAACTTTTGCTCTCAAATATACAAAATAAGGAGATTAAAATTAGAAATTTAAGATCTGTGTCAGTGGAATGAAATAAGAGCTAACAGGTCAATGAAATTTAATACCTTGTCTCAAACCAATACCCTACACCTGAAAGGACTTTTGCTTTCGTTGTGCTCCCTAGTTCCTGTCTTTCCCCACTGTTTGACACCTTGGAGAAATGAACATGTTCCATCTTTGAAATCATGCTGCTGTGCTTTTAGGAAATGATTCATAACATTAAAAAAATTCAGATGCTATTTTCTTCACCAAACAGCTTTGCCAAAATCAATCCTTGAGGCTCTTATAAAAGACCAAAATTTCAAAGCTAGTACTTTGCAGGGAAGGGCATATATCATTATTTTATTCTAATCTGCAACCACATGTCAGGCCCAAGAAAGAAACTTGACCAGCAATCAGAATCCCAAATATTGTAGTGTCATTGTTGTTTTTCAAGTCTGATTTAGTCCCTTTCAAAAACTATCAGGGAAGGAAATGTGCACAATATAATTATATAAATTTTTTCATACAATTACATGAAAAAAAGAGAGTTTTCAAAACAGTATGGTACATACACATACACACATATATGATATTAGGCAAGGCCTCTAAGTCTCAGTTTACACTTTTAGTGGGAATAATAGTAGTATCTCTCTCATAGGCATGTGGTAAGTATTAAATGAGATGATCTGGTCAAAGTGCACAGCACAGTGCAAGAAAGTATCCAGTAACGTAGACCAATACTATTATCAGAATTTTATACCAAGAGCTGGGTGGATATATATCTAAAGCCTAACAATGATTACTTTGAGGTAGTGGGATTACAGGTGAATGCTATTTTCTTTCCTTTGCTTTAACAGCATTTCTTAATCTTCTCCCTTGTGTCCATATTACTTTTTTTTTTTTTTTAATAAGAAACAGCTAGAAGTTAGTCTCCCATGACTGAGAGTATTTAGGTGGTTCTCACTCACCAAAATAATGGGAGTATAAGTGGGATGAGAAGTATTATAAAGCCACCTATGACAGATCACCATAATTATGGCCCCCAACGAATCCCACCTCCCTGTGTCCATGTTGTCTTTGCAGTACTTTCACCACTCCTCCATCAATAAATGGAATCTATTTTTCCACCGCTGAATCTGGACTGTTCTCGTGACTGCCTTCGGCTAGTGGAGTGTGAGAGAAGTAAGGCTGTGTAAGCTCCAGAACCTAGAACTTAAGGGATTTTGTAGCCTCCACCTTTGTTCTCTGGAAAGCCTACGACTCCCACATTGTGCAGACCAGTCTGGACTACACAGAGGATGGCTGAGGGGCCCAGCAGACAGAAAGCACCACTTGCAGACATGTGAGTGAGACCATCCTGGATTCTCCAGCTCTAGGCAGTTGTTAGATGACTACAGCCGCATGAGTGACCCCAGGGGAGACCAGAAAAAGAGGAACCTGGGATTGTGATAAATAATGTAATCAATATTTTAAGTCACCAAGGTTTGGATGGGTAGTTACTCAGCAATAGATACCTGAAATACTGCTCTTCACAGATGCCAGTGCTACCCAAAGAGTTTCTTTCTCAAAGGTTCAAAGGGTACTGATGCAAAGTACCAGAAAACGGTTGGCTTTTATAAAAGGTATTTATTGGCATAAAAGCTTAGAGTCACAAGGCCCTGAAGAGTCCAACTCAAGGTATCATAAGAGGTACTTTCTCATCAAAGTCTGTTGCCACATGGTGGAACAAGATGGCTGCCAATGTCTGCAAGGGTTCAGCCTTCCTCTTCCTCTTAAGGCTCCATGGGCCCAGCTTCTTCTCATCTCAGCTGTAGGCTGGAGAGCTTGTTTCTTTCAGGGCCTTCTCAGCTGCTCAGGGCTCTGAAATCTTCAGCTGCAAACTATCAGGCGAATGGTTCAACTCTCCCCAGGGCTTTAGCTGTTTGAGATTTCCCAGAGCAAAGCTTCTCTTCTGTGTCTTCCTCTGTGTGTCTTCTTAAGTGAGTGTCCATTTATACAGCCCACCAAGTGGGCAGGGACTTAAACTGAGTTACACCCTACTGACATGGTCAAATCAAAACCCAAATCTTTTTTTTAAATATACTTTTAAATTTAAAAAAAGATATTTAGATTACATAAATGTTATATAAAAAATGGATTCCCATAGGCCCGGCTCCCTACCCCTCCCACATTTTCCCACATTAACAACATCCTTCATTAGTTTGGTACATTTGTTACAATTGATGAACATATTTTGAAGCATTGCCACTAAAAGCACGGATTATAATTTACACTGTAGTTTACACTCTCTCCTACACAATTTTATATGTTATGACAAGATATATAATAGCCTGTATCTGTCATTGCACTATCATTCAGGACAATTCCCAAGTCCCCAAAATGCCCCCGTTTTATACCTGTTTTTTGCTCTCCTACCCCTCAGAACCTCCAGTGGTCACTGCCTCCACATCAATGATAAAAGTTCTTCCATTGCTAGAAACACAATAAGTCTATACTAGAACACCAGTAACTCTACTCTAGTCCATCGTTTATCCCCCAATCCTGAGGACTCTAGGATGGTGATGCCCATTCTACTTCTAATTGAGAAGGGGCTTAGATCCCATGGGACAGATGGATGGTACTATCTTGCTTGCAGTTGTAGATTTTCTCTGTTTCTTGGGATGGTGGTTGTCCATCTTCATCTCCTTGTTAGTTGTCCTAGGTGAATCCAATGAACTGGAGAGTAGGTGTGGCAACTCTGTTGAGATTCAGCAAAGCCCTAGTCTTAACAGAATTTAATCAAAGACATCTCAGTTGAATCTAGTACAACCAAAGGGGATCACACCCAGATTAACAGACCAGTGTACAAAGTCTCTCTTTTTGGAATTCATAAATAATTTCAAACTGCCACATAAGGATATGTTGCTTCATAGATATTAATTTATTGTTCAACTAACAGAGTGAAAAAAAATTGCTTCCTTTTATTTTTGCTTTGTGACTTGAATTTAACCTACTCTATTGTAATACCTACCTGGGTGTCCCTTGCACAGTATGGAGTTGAGGGTCCCCTCACCCATCTCTCCAGGGATAAGAATGCTCATAGCCAGGAAGCCGGTGCTTGAAAACTTTTGAGAAACAATGTCTCACTCACACTGTTCTATTTTATGGCCTCATTTTCTGGGGCTAACCTGGGTGGGATATCATGAAACCAAACATTCATTAATTCATTTGTTGATTCATTGTTTAAACATTTACTAAACGTTAACTACAGATGAGCCTGGGCTAAGCAGAAAAGAGAAAAAAATAAGCCTTTAAAACATGGTCACTGCACTCCTAGACAGAAAGATGAGGCATGCACATTGTGACACTATAAAATTGTCCATGCTAAAGCACTAAATAAACATACAGACAAGTCATAAACCATATATGTGTAGGGGAGGAAAGAGGCCTTCCAACCAGGATGATAATGATTGACTTTATAAAAAACTTGAATTCTCCTTTACCCTAAAAAGTAGAATTAATAGTTTGGTGGTGGGAAGCAGACATGGCTCAAGTGATAAGGCCTCCACCTACCATATGGGAGGACCAGAGTTCGATCTCTGGTGCCTTCTGGGGAAAAAGAAGAGAAAGTGTGCCTGTGCAGCAAACCAATGCCTGCATGGTGAGCCAAGTGCCTACATGGTTAGGCAAGTGCCCGCATGACTGCCCATGTGGCGAGCCAGTGCTCACACAAGTAAGTCACCCAACAAGATGATGATGCAACAAAAGAGAGACAAAGGGGAGAGTCAAGGTGAAGCACAGCAGAGACCAGGAACTGAGGTGGCGCAATTGACAGGAAACCTCTCTCCACATCAGAGGTCTGCAGGATCAAATCCCAGTGAATCCTAGAGGAGAAAGACGAGAAGACAAAGAGAAATAGATACAGAAGATCACACAGTGAATGGACACAGACAGCAAAAAACAGCAGAATTGGGGTGAGGATGGGGGAGGGGAAGAAAAAAATAAACTTGGAAAAAAAAGAGTTTGGTGGTGTATTAGTCAGGGTTCTCTATGGAGATAGAATGAACAGGAGATCTCTGTAAATAGTATGAGATTTTATAAGAGCCTCTCATGAGACCATGGGGGTATACAAGTTCAGGTTCCGCAGGCAGGCTGCAAGCCAGGGCTCAAGTGAAAGTCCAGTGAAGGTCCTTGATGAGTTTCCAGGAGATGTTGGCTGTCTAAAAACTAGCTGGGAATGTAAATGCAATGCCTTCCCCCCAGCGCGGGACATGACACCCGGGGATGAGCCTCCCTGGCAACGAGGGACCACTATCAACTACCAACTGATGATGCAACTGGAAAATGACCTTATATGGAAGGTTCAATGCGGATCAGCAGAATATCCATGTCTACATAAAATACCATGACTTTAAAATGCTGTTTGACCTAAAGTAAGGGGGAAATGGAAAGGAGAAATGAGTTTATATGGCTACGAGTTTCTAAAAAAGAGTCTGGAGGCTGGCAGAAGGTTTGCCCTCATGCACAACTGAGCAGAGTCAGAGAGACAGATAAAGCAGATACAACCCCCAGATATTGGTTCCTTTGAGGGCTAAAGAGACCCATGGGAGTTATGGTCATGGCCGATGGGGTTAACTACCAGGGCAGATGGCCCCTCTTTGGAAATGGTGTTTATGTGTGATGAATCTGGACTCAGATGGGATCTCCCTTCATAAGACTTTCATGCTAATGTGCTGGAGGTGCAGTTAATGTTGGGGTTTAAGATATATTTAGGGGATTTGAATCTCTGGACTGACAATGTGATAGCCAGGTCCTGAGCCTCAACAGACTCCAGCACCTACAATCTGATCTATTGGACTTACCACACTCAGCTAAGATGGAGTTGAAGAAGGACAACCACCACACCATGGAGCCTAGAGTGATTACAACTGAAAATGGGAGGATTGCATCCAGCATCCAGGTGGAATCTGACCCTCCTCTTGACATAGAGGTGCAATGGACACAACCAATCCAATGTCCACATAGAAGAGGTGGCATTGGATTGGGAAAAGTGGACATAATGGACAAAGGGTATGGGGAAAGGCAGGAAGAGATGAGAGGTGGAGGCGTCTTCGGGACATGGAGCTGCCCTAGATGGTGCTTCAGAGGTAATCACCGGACATTGTAAATCCTCACAGGGCCCACTTGATGGAATAGAGGAGAGTATGGGCCATGATGTGAACCAATGTATATGAGGTGCAGAGGTGACCAAAGATGTACTTACCAAATCCAATGGATGTGTCATGATGATGGGAACGAGTGTTGTTGGGGGGGGGGGAGAGGGGGGGTGGGGGGGTGGGGTTGAATGGGACCTCACATATATATTTTTAATGTAATATTATTACAAAGTCAATAAAAAATAAAAAAATTAAAAAAAAATAAAATAAAATGTAATACCAAGAAATGAACACTATGCATATGGTGGGGATAAGGCTGAGAAGTATAGCTATTCCCTGCCTAGTCTTTGGCAGTAGAGTCTTATTAAAAAGCCAGATATATGTGGCATGGCAAAAAAAAAAAAAAAAAAAAAAAAAAAACTAGCTGGGAAATTCTCTCTGAATGCTGAAATCACTTCCCCTTTTAAGACATTGAACTGATTGGATAAAATGTCACTCATTGCTGATGGCAATCAATTGTAGATGTCATCAGCCATCTATACAGTAAACTCACTGATAACTAAAACCCATAAATGTCCTTGTATTACAATTAGCCCAGTGCTTCCTGGACCAAACAACTGGGCACAATTACCTGGCTGAGTTGACACAGTAGCCCAACCATCACAGGTGGATACACTGCACAGTGAACCCTAAATTAAGCCACAGACTTTAATTGAATAGTACAATTATAAAAATGTGCTTATTTCTTCCTATGAATTTAAGCTGATTGTGTACAAAAAATTCTACTGACTGGAGATATGGTGGAGCCCATAGGCTCTTAAAAACTGAAATAAGTAGTGGGGCAGTGGAGAGACAAATGATTTGTACTGAATTACTGTACTGGCTTGACATTACTGATGGTTAGTAAGTCACAAAAGAATCCATTCCACATGTGCATATCTGGGGGTTGGACTGTGGTCCAGATTAGAAACTAGATTTCAAGCTTTGCAAGATGGGAGAGAGTGTCCTGTCAGCTGCATTTTTTCTGCATAAGCGAGTAGCTCAGAAATGGAAACCAACTTCAGTACCACCAATGAGGCAGGAATTGTGGGAATTTACTGAGTCAGTTTCAAGTGTTTTGGAGATTGTAAGCAAGATTGGCTAGAAGGGTAAATGTTTGTAATTTGGATAAATTCATGGTTCCTTGTCACTTTATATCAGCTAACTTTGGTAGACACTACAGTATCTAATTTCCCTATAAACTGTGTCATAGTCTTTCATTTAAACAAATTTTGCAATATCAAAAAACCAAAATTTACTTATTAAACTGAATATTTGGAACAAAAAGTCTTTAGATTCTATTTGTTAAAAAAAAACAAAACATTAAAGTCAATCCTTTGCAAAATCAAATATCTCAACTAAAAAGCAACAGTGTCCATGTCAAAATTTTAACCGTTAAGGGCAGTTTGTGGCAAAAATGGCTAAATACTGAAGCAAATTTGAATTTGTGTATGCTAATAAACTGCTTCGTTCTGTTGAGACTGTCATTATTTTTCTTATACAAGAGGCAGTTACCTGAATTGTATATCTGAAATATAACTTAGGCAGGAATAGTTCTGTAAATACATTTAAATAAACTGTTAAGATATTTAATAAATATAGTATTTATACTAAAACATGTACTATCATCAATTGTAACAAATGTTCCACACCAATGCAGTGCTCTGGTGGTAAATGGGAATCCTGATTTTATGATTTTATGCATGATTGTTCTGTAAACCCACAACTTTTTTAATAAAGGGAAAAAAAAGAGTTTGGTAGAAGTGAGGTGGGGAGAGCTCTTGATTCAGACAAGAGAATCTTCATGAATAATTGTCAGGAGAGAAACACAAGACATATTTGAGAGATATCTAGAAGACACATTTGAACAAAGAGGAGGGTTTGTTTTTTGATTCCATTGATAACATATATGTAACACAAATTTCCCATTTTAAGCACTATTATGAAAAATTCAGTGATACTAATTACATCCACAATATTATACTCTCAACACCATCATCCATTAAAAAAACGTTTCCATCACCCCAAAGTAAAACTCTGTACCCATCAAGCATTAATTCCCCATTCTCATTGCATCCCTCAGACCCTGGTAACCTGTAGTCTACTCTATGTATTTATTTACTCATATTGAGATCATACAACTTTTGTCTTTGTCTGACATTTCATTCAATGTGATGTCTTCAAGGTTCATACATGTTGTAGCATGTATTACAACTTCATTCCTTTTTTGGCTGAATAATATTTCAATATATCTATATACACCACATTTTGTTCATCCATTTATCTGTTGATGGACACATGGGCTGCTGCTACCTTTTGACTATGGTGAGCAAAATGATTCTATGAATATTGTTCTATAGATATCTGTTCAAATCCCTGTTTTCTTTTCTTTGGCGTGTATACCTAAGAGTGGAATTGCTGGGTCATATGGTAATTCTAAATCATGTTTAACTTTCTGAAGAATTGCCAAAGTGTTTTCCATAGTGGCTGCACCATTTTATATTCCCACCAGCAATGTAGGAGCATTCCTATTTCTCTGTATCCTTGCCAACATTGTTATTTTCCTTATTTTAAATAGTAGTTCATGCTAATGATGAGCATTTTTTACGTGCTTCTCGGCCATTTGTATATCTTCTTTGGAGAAATGTCTATTCAAGTCCTTTGCCCATTTTGAAAATTGGGTTGTTTGTCTTTTTGCTGTTGAATTGTAGGAGTTCTTTATATATTCTGGATATTAAACCTCTGTCAGATAAATGGATTTTCTCCCATTCTGTAAGCTGTCTTTTCACTTTGTTGATAATGCACAAAAGTGCATTCAACCCTTGATGCACAAAAGTGGTTTTTTAAAAAATTTTGATAAAGTCCACTTTATCTATTTTTCTTTTCTTTTGTTGCTCATGCTTTTGGTGTCATATCTAAAAATCCAAGATACTGAAGATTTTCCTCTATGTTTTCTTGACAATTTTAGCTCTTATACTTATCCCCGCCCCCGTCGTCTGCACTTTGTATCCACTCACCATGTGTTCTTGTGTCCACTGCTACATCGGCATCACCAGAAAACTGCATTTCTTTTTTGTTGCATCATCTTGCTGTGTCATCTCTCCTTGTGTGCAGCGCCACTCCTGGGTGGGCTGCATTTTTTTTTTCACACGGGGCGGCTCTTCTTCCAGGGCACACCCCTTGCATGGCGCTCCTTGCATGTGGCAGCTCTGTGCCTGGGCCAGCTCATCACACAGGTCAGGAGGCCCTGGGTATTGAACCCTGGACCCTCCATATGGTAGGCAGGTGCTCTATCAGTTGAGAAATGTCTGCTTCCCTAGCTCTTATATTTAGGTCATTAATCTATCTTGAGTTAATTTTTATATATGGTGTGAGGTAGAGGTCAAATTTCATTCCTTTGCATGTTGATATCCAGTTTTCAGCACTGTTTGTTGAAGAGACTGTTCTTTCCCTGGTGAGTGAACTTGGACCCCTTGCTGAAAATCATATGACCATAGATATAAGGAACTCTCAGTTCTATTCCATTGGTCTATATGTCTTCCCTTATACTAGTACCACACTCTTTTGATTACTGTAGCTTTGTAGGAAGTTTTGAAATTGGGAAGTGTCAGTCTTCTAACTTTGTTTTTCCTTTTCAAGACGGTTTTGGTTATTTAAGGTTCACTGCCATTCCATATGAATTTGATGACTAGCTTTTCCATATTTGCAAAAAAGGCTGTTGGAATTTTGATAGAGATTACATTGAATTTGTAAATTGCTTTGGGTGGTATTAATATCTTTTTTAAAAGTTTTATTTATTTTTTAAGATTTATTTTATTTATTTAATTCTCCCTACCCTCTCATTGTTTGCATTTGCTGTATCTGTTTGTCTTCCTTGTTTCTTTAGGAGAAACCAGGAATCGGATCGGGGACCTCCAATGCAGGAGGGAGGCACCTAATCACTTGAGCCACCTCCATTCCCTGCTTTGTTCTGTCTATCATTATGTTTTTCTTCTTGTGTGTCTGGTTGCATCAGCTTACTATACCTGCCCATCGCTCCAGCCCACTGTCTTCTTTAGGAGGCACTGGGAACCGAACCAAGGACCGCCCATGTGGTAGGTGGGAACCCAATCGCTTGAGCCACATCCACTTCCTGGTATTGACATCTTTTTTTTTTTTTTTAAGGTTTATTTATTTATTTTTCCCCCTTCCCTTCCTCCTGTTCTGCTGTTTTTGCTGTCTGTGTTGTCTCCTCTTCTCATTTTCTCTCCTCTAGGATTCACTGGGATTCGATCCTGGAGACCTCTGATGTGGAGAGAAGTTCCCTACCAATTGCACCACCTCAGTTCCTGGTTTCTGCTGTGCTTCACCTTAACTCTCCCCTTGTCTCTCTTCCGATGCATCATCATCTTGCCGTGTGACTCACTTGCGCAGGCACTGGCTCACCATGCGGGCACTCATGTGGGCACTGGCTCACCATGTGAGCACTCATGTGGGCACTGGCTCACCATGCGGGCACTTATGCAGCTACTGGTTTGACATGTGGGCACACTTTCTCTTCTTCTTTTTCACCAGGAGGCCCCAGGGAATGAACCCAGGTCCTCCCATATGGTAGGCAGAAACTCTTATCAGTTGAGCCACATCCTCTTCCCATTGACATCTTAAGAATATTAAGTCTCCTAATCCATGAACACAGGAAATTTTTCCTTTATTTAGTTCTTCTTAAATTTCTCTCAGCAGTGTTTTGTAGCTTTCACTATACAATCTTTTATATCCTTGGTTAAATTTATTCCTAGATGTTTTATTCTTTTTAGATGCTATGGTAACTTGAATTGGTTTTTTTTTTTTATTTCTTTTTCAGATTGTTCATTACTTGTATATAGGAACATGACTGATTGCTGTGTGTTTATCTGGTACCCCACAACTTTGCTGAATTCATTTATTAGTTTTAATAGCTTTCTTGCTGGATCATATCATCTGTGAATAGTGATAGTTTTACTTCTCCCTTTCCAATTTGGATACATTTTATTTCGTTTCCTTGCCTAATAGTTCTTTCTAGAACTTTCAGTACAATGTTGTATAACAGTGATGAAAGCAGGCATTCTTGTTTTGTTCCTGATCTTAGGAAGAGAGCTTGCAGTTTTTCACCACCATTGAGTATATGTTAGCTTTGGGTTCCCACTGCCCTTACTGCTTTTTATTTGCTTGTTGTCTGCTCTCTGTGTCCATTCACTGCACGCTCTTCTGTATTTTTGCTTGTCTCCCTTCTTTTTGTTGTGTCACCTTGCTGAGTTGGCTCTCCACAGTGCTTGCGGGCTGGTCGGCACTCTGTGGTGCTTGCGGGCAAGCCTGCCTTCACAAGGAGGGCCTGGGACGCGAACCCATGGCCTCCCATATGGTAGACGGGAGCCCAACTGATTGAGTCACAGCCACTTCCCTGCTTTGGGTTTTTCCTGTATACCTTTTATCATGTCGAGAATATTGATTCATTTCTTGATTCAACAAACATTTACTGGATGCCTACTAGGTGTCAGACACTCTGCTAATCTCTGAAAATACCAGATAAAAGATACAATGCCCGTCTTTAAAGAATAAGTACTCTAGTGTTCAGGCTGCCAGATAAACAATTGTAGTGAATCTGAGCATGAGTTCATGGCTGAGTATCAAGGAAGATAAGACCGGAAAAGTTAGTTAAGGCAAAACTTTGAAAAGTCTTGAAAGCAAAGATTTCCTCCTGTAGTTAGGAGATTTTTCCATTTTTCAAAAACAGTGGAACTTATTTTTATAATAGGTCTTATTTGGAACCACTGTGTAAGAGACTGATAGAAATGGAACTCTTGTGACTGAAGTGGAGAGACGGGATGCCTCTCCTGCCTTCCCGCTCCCTCAGTCCTTGTCCCTGTGGCAGCCCTGCACATCTCCTTAGTTCCATAACACAGTTTCAAAAACCGTTCTTTTATATTGGCAATAGGGGAGCATTGAAGTGTTTTTTTGTTTGTTTGTTTGTTAAATCAGGAGTGGCATATAATGTATGTAAAATGTCACATAAACACAGCTCACAATTGTTGAGCCCTTGCTATGTTGCAAGTGCCATGTTAAATACTTTTCATATTATATTGTTTAATCTGTCAATAACACCTCCATCAGGTAAGCACTATTACTATTATCCCCATTTTATAGGTGAGGATATGAAGTTTCAGAGAGGTAAAATAAATTCTTCCAAGTTACACAGATTGTAAGAGGAAGAGCAGGGGCAGAGCACAGTGAATCAGACCTCAGAGTCTGGGCCAACCATAAGGCACAGCAGGTGAGGGTGAGCCCACTAGGCACCCCACCTCGTGAAGTGCTCGTCATCTATCAGAGACTTGATTAATGGCATCTATTATTATTATCATTATCTCTGTTTGCGTCAGGAGGACAACTGAAGACTTACTGCATAACATTTGGATTATAAAATTTTAGTTGAGACAGATAGGCTGATGGAAGTACCAAGTGATATTATCATCTACCTTTTATCTGTTTTACTGTGATAGTGTACAGATTGATAAAAATAATGCTTCACAGTGTTTTGAGATGCTCAGAACAGTTATCCCCAAAGAAAAAGGAAAAACAAAAGGCCAATAAATATATTAAAAGATGTTCAAGCTTGCTCATAATTAAAGAAATTTAATTTAAAACAATAAAGCTCCAGGGCTACCACGGATAGTTGTTTAGTTTGAGCACCCTGCAAAGGAGTTTCGCCAAGGGTGTGACTAGGGGTGGCGTGTAGTTCTTTCTGAATGGCAAACCCTGCGGTGTTGCATGGCTTGTGTCTACTCGGAAGGTTGCAGGGGAGGGCACTGTTTTAATTAATCAACCCAAAGGGAACACCTTTATAAAATTAATACATAGGTAACTTATAATATTACTGTGAAGTAATATTTTCCACCTGCTTTATTGGTAAAGATTAAAAAGTTGTTGAGGATGTGAGGAAAGAGGCATTCTCTTGCATTGATTTTAAGTTTTCTGACTTACATTGGCAGTGCCTTTTAAGAGAGCACTTTCATATCTTTCAAAATTTAAATTCTCATAATTCTACTTCTTTGAATTATCCCACAGAAAGAATATACAAATGGACAAAGATACTATTCAAGATATTCCTTGAAACATTATTTGTGAAAAAAAAAACCCAAAATCTAGTACTACTACTCTCCTATGTAGGTAGGAGACTGGCTAAAACATTGCAGTATACTTATGTGGTAGAATAATATGTCACCACTATGAAGATAACTGTATGTACTAATATGATAAGAGATACAAACTCTATTTAAGTGAATCTAGTCAAGTTGCAGAACACACACTCTCATTTGTACAAAAAAGTGACATACATATATATAGTTTTAGATTTTTAGGACTTTTCAGGAAGGATACACAAGCAAGAGTGACTCCTGGGAAATGTTATTACCATTTTGTTGTTTTACTCCTTTTTTAAAAAAAAAAAAGGTAAAATGAAAATATATTATAAGTGTTTGGGGGGGAAGTAGATGCTGAGACAAAGATGAGTATTGGTGAGTGTTCTTGGGTTCAACATCAGTTGAAGGGATGGGAAGGAAGAAGGATTGGGCAGAAGTTGGACTATGAAACAGCCTCAATAAAGGCCTCAGCTGACCCTCACGGAGATCTTAAACTGGGATAGTCCTTCAGGGTTATCTTGAGTTTGTGTGAGAGGATGTGGCCTTGATATACCCCAGCACCAATCAGTCAGCGGGACAAGAGCTGCCTCAAGAAGGTGTGATTTTGGAGGGTGCTCTTCAACTGAGGCAATTCTGATGAGGACTGCCTCCCGGGGTGGGGGGTAAATATTTCAGTGTGGAAGAAGGAACTGAGTGATATGTTATAGTATCATCTCTGTAGCAAAGCCCATCTTCTGTAGACCCAGTGATGATTTAAAATTTGTCAGAGTTAGCCTTTTCAAAGATAGTGGTAGAGCTAAAAACAGCTCTGGCTTTGGCCTTTGCTCCTTGACTCTGGCTTCTCCTACGTAAAAATTGACCAACATAATTTAATTGCTGGCCTTCTTAAGTGCTTAACTTCTCATGTTAACTAGATTGTAAGAGAGGAAATGTCTTCAATACAGAAACATCACTCTTCTTTTTTATTCTTTTAATTACTAAAAAAACCTGTTTCCACCCACTCATTGTTTGAAGCTTTTATTGAAGAGGTTTTAAGTCCTCTGATTATTATGCTGCATGCCCTAGGGGATACTGAATTCTTTATTCTGTGAAGTGCATGAATCAGTAATACTTTGACTACACAAAAACCCTCATTTAAAAAAAAATGACATTTTATTGAAGCGGAAGAAACACATCACCTTACAGCACTTTGATATCAATAATTGAGCTAGCTTTCCTTGCCAGCTCAATAAAGGGGTGAGTAATTTGAAAATAACTCAGTTGACCTGGTTTATAGGAGTATACCACATTGCAAATTAGTTTATCTAGAGAATCTGGATGCTATCAAAACATAATAGACCATAAGCTCTCTTTGGGAAACTAAATCATTCCGCTTGTGGGAAGACAAAGGAAAGCTCTCTGAAAGAGAACTAGTGTTTCTGAGTTTGTTGGTTTAGCAGGATCCATTCTGGTGCTAGATGCTGTAATACTTGGCTTCAGAGCAATCTTTATCCCTTAATAATTCCCTAATCCTTGTTGTTATGTGAACTAGCCGACATTTAAAGGCAAAGCTGCACAATGGAATTAGGATGGTCTCCTGAATGAAGTAGAAAGTTCCAATGGGAGCCAAAAACCCTTAGGGTCCCACTTGAAAATTATGTTTCATAGAATTTAGTGAATACCAATCAGATGCAAATTGTTCTACAATCTCAATATAATTATCAGTATCAATCAAAAGTATAACAACCACCAAAGTGGCTTCCATATTGTAGGTAGAGTCACAAAAAGGAGAAGTTCTCTCCCAGTTGTGCCTCTGGATTATATGTGGAAAACATTTTAGGGGTGGCTGTCTGGAGCTAGAGGCTGGAGGACTTAACTCCAAGCTGTGTTTACATAGTATTTTACATAAGGTTGGAAGAAACTATACCTATAATATATGTCTCTTTTTAAAGAATGGAAGGGGTGGTTGCTAGAGGGGATGAAGGGGAGTTGAAAACCCACTTAAATCACCCTTATGCATTGCCATTGTCATTTCCTATGAAAATGAATTTTCAGTGAACTGTTACCAGAGAGGAACTATTTCTTAATGTTTTGCTTACGGACCCTGAGTTTAAACTTTTGTTAACTGCACAGAAGTAATGTGAATATGTGTTATTAGTTTTCTTAGAACAAAGTCATAAGTTGCCTTTGAATAAGATACAAAGTCATAATAATTCATTACAATCATTAGTTTTTTAGATGGCATCATCAAAATGTATTTTATCTTTACTGAGGTATAATTAACAAGCAATAAATTGCACAGTTTAAAAATGTACGATTCGATAAGTTTTGGCACATATTTTTGCCTCTGAAAACATCACCATAATCAAGATAATGAACATATTTAGCACCCCCCCAAAGTTTCCATGTGCCCCCGTGTAATCTTTCTTTCACTTCACCCCCCATGTCCTACTTCATCCCAGGACAACATTGATCAGCTTTCCATCACTATAGATTAGTTTGCATTTTAGTTTCCATTTATTATATAAATGGAGTGTACTCCTTTTTTGTCTGGCTTCTTTCACTCAGCATAACTATTTTGAGATTCATGCACGTTTTTGTGTGTATTAATTGTTCATTTTTAAATTACTGAATAATATTCCATGGTATGGATATACCACGATTTATTTATCTACTCACTTGTTGATGGACATTTGGGTTGTTTCCAGTTTTCAAAGCTGCTATGAACATTCATGTACAAGTCTTTATATGAACATATATTTCTTTACTCTTGGGTAAATACCTAGGAGTGCAATGGCTGGATCATATGGTAGATATATGTTTAACTTCATAAAAAATTGGCAAACTGTTTTCCAAAGTGTTTGTACCATTTTCCATTCCCACCAGCAGTCTATGGGAGTTCTAGTTCTTCCACACTCTCACCAACATTTACTACAGAGATTTTTCTAATTTAGGTATCCCAGTAGGTGTGTAGTGGTATCTCACTGTGGTTTTAATTTGCATTTCCCTTATGACTAATGATATGGAGCATCTTTTCATATGTTTATTTGCTTCAGTATATCACTGGTGTAGTGTCTATTCAAATATCCTGCCTTTTTTTTGTTTGTTTTTTTAACTGATTGGTTCATTTGGAAGGTATACCCTCCAGGGCAATTAGGAAAGGGTTCTCTTCCAAGTTCTTATGTTGCTGTGTGGCTAAGAGCACAGACTTTTCCATTTTTTTGGCTCTCTCCTCGTAAGGGGGTTGGGCCCACTGCGCTATAAGTCTTCTTTGAGTTGTAAGAGCTTTTAACGATTTTAGATTCAAATTCTTTTGGATACATATTTTGAAAATATTTTCCCCTGGTCTATGGCTTGCCATTTTTAACACTAATTTTTTTTAAAGGAAAAGTTTTAATTTTGATGAAGTCTAATTCATTTCTTTTTTCTTTTATAGTTTGTGCTTTTTGTATCATGTTTAAGAAGAAATCTTTATCAAAGTTGAGGTCACTAAGATTTTTTCTCCTATTTTTTTAAAGATACTTTACCATGGTAGCTCTTACATTTAGGTCTACAATCCATTTTGAGTTAATTATTCTATGTCGTATAAGGGAAGTGTTGAGGTTCCTTTTTTTTTCTTTTATAAGCTGATTGTTCCAGCATTGCATTATTTCTTGAAAATATTATCCTTTCCTCATTGAATTACCTAGGCATCTTTGTCAAAAATCATCTTTATTCTCTTTTTTTCTCTTTTGTTGTATTCCAGGTTCTTTGCTTTTCCATATAAATTTTGGTTTCGCTTATCCATTTCCTCAAAAATACGTGTTGAGATTTTGATTGTGAATTCATTGAATCTAGACATCCATTAGGGAAGAATTGACATCTTAATAATATTGAGTCTTCCAGTCCATGAACATGATATATCCCTCCATTTATTTGGACTTCTGTGAGATTCTCTCAATAAATGATTATAATAATTAATTGATTATAAAATATCATTAAATGTATCTTTGAAATCAAAACCTATATTTCCTTTTAAGTGGCAATAAAAAACTAGAACTGTCTTAGAGTAGAGATAGGCTAAAATATTTGGGGGCTTCCATGAAGTTGTGATGTTTTCCATAGAACTTTCACAACCTCTATTCATTCTTATCAATAAATGCTACTCCTTCTTGCCCATACTCATAATATCATTTTATAGCACTATACCAAGAGATTACAGCTATCTCCAGAAGATGACTGTCATTCAGAATTACTCACCAAAGAGAGATTCATTTTCATTAAAAACTCAACAAAAAGAAAATATATGAGTGAGGTACATGCAACATGTTGCAATTATTTCAGGCTTCCTCTGGAAAAAATAACTCATTAAAAGTGATCGCGGATTTCCACTATTTTAAAAGTTGTAATAGAAATCAATAGGGTTTGCCTTTATTTTTTATTTTTTAAATTTTTTTAAAGATTTATTTTTTATTTATTTCTCTCCCCGCCCCCCCCCCCAACCAGTTGTCTGCTCTCTGTGTCTATTCGCTGTGTGTTCTTCTGTGACCGCTTCTATCCTTATCAGCGGCACTGGGAATCTGTGTTTCTTTTTGTTGCATCATCTTGTTATGTCAGCTCTCTGTGCGTGTGGTGCCATTCTTGGGCAGGCTGCACTATTCTTTCGCGCTGGACGGCTCTCTTTATGGGGCGCCCTCCTTGCGCGCATCAGCGCTACTCATGGGCCAGCTCCACATGGGTCAAGGAGGCCTAGGGTTTGAACCGTGGACCTCCCATGTGGTAGGTGGACACCCTATCCATTGGGCCAAGTCCGCTTCCCAGGTTCGCCTTTAAAATTCAACTGGGTGGTCAGTCAATACTAAATACCAATTGTAATAAAAGGTTAATAAGGTATGGATAGATCAGAAGAATGGAAACTTCCTTTGGGGCAGGGGGGGCAAATAATAACTTCAGAAGTGCAGAGACAGGGCAATAAGTTCATAAGAAGAGAGGATATAGGAAGAACAGAAGCTAGAACCATAGATCTTTCAAAGTCACTTGGTCAAACTTCTCATGTTTTAAAGAACATACTTGAAATGCCAGGAACAGGAGAGAGAATAAGCCTTATAAGTCACCTTTGTTAAAATAAGAAAAATGTGTCCCTTCTCAGCAGATGCACACTCAAAGATGCTCAGCCTGGTTAATGAAGTATGGGTAGATTTCAGCCTTTCCCTACCTTCTTGGCTGTGTGCTTTTGTGTGGTGCACAAAAGTCATACAAGTGAAAGATCATTAGTCAAAGAGAAATCTAGAAACCAGAATTCCTATCTCCGTTGGTTGGGGAATGAGGTGATTACAGTCAGAACATTTTGAACACAATGGTTCAAACAAAAAATTTGTTTTTTAAGCAACCAGTGATAGATCAGGATAACGGTTGGCAGTGATCCAGGAGAAGACTGATTAGAAAACTATGTCTCCAGAGGTAAGGCTCCAGAGGAGGATCTCAAAGGCTAAAGGAGAATGATGACAAGGGGTACCTAGAAAACTGCTCAGTATGGTAGTCCTCTTTGAGCTATATCTTGACTCTGTATGGTTTCTGTTCCAAATTTCCCTCATGGTGAAATGATATATCTGAGCTGAGATGGGGGGAACTACTTGTGTGTGGCAGGGGATTGGGAATGGGCCTTTGATAATAAAAACACAAAAAAAACCTTCATTTGATTTTGGGTAATGGCAATACAATTCCACCCAGAGATGAGACAGGATATAATCTCAATTTATCCACTTCAGTCCAATGTTGTTTTTAAGTCCTTGGACCAGTAGATATGAATTTTGTACCAGTGAATTAGAAATATGTTGTGTACTTCAATTTAAAATCAAGCGAGAATTTATGGAAACCTGGAAAGCATCCCATAACATCTAAATCAGAGTATACATTGCTACTTTTCAAGTAAAAAGTAGAACTTAGGTTGTTTTTCTTTTTTTTAAACTTACATAGCCATATGACCTCAGGGACTTTGAATAACTTCTGATGTGTGCCATCTACGTTTTTAAACTGCTGTTAAAATTTTTCAAGTAGTTAAGGATATTTCATTAGGTAAATTTAGAAAGGCTTGTATGATTTTAGGGTATTTCATATTATTACCAGAATTAACATTTGAATTTTCAAATTAAAACTGTCCAGGTATTTACTCTTCGTAATTCAAAAGGTTAGAATTTCAATTACTGAATTACTAAAAGATTAATCTAGGTTTCTTAAAGTCTAGTCCATGGAACACCAATCTTGCAAGATAGCACTTTAAAATATGGATTCTGGGGTTAAAAGCATTTGAGAATCACAGGCCACTCTTGTGCAGAAGCACAAAACAATGAAAATTTCACAGTAAGAGAAACTTTGAAAATTTTACTTAACCCAGAGTTTCTTACACTTTTGTGGCTATAGTACTCCTTTTTAATAAAAATATTAATTTACTTAACTGTTCCAGCTATTGATTGTTGCTTAACAAACTACCCCACAATTTAGTGGCCTAAATTAATGCAGTCAATTTTTAGTCAAGAATCTGCCATTTGGCCAGGGCAATTGGGAAGGCTTGTCTCTGCTCTGTGAGGCATCATCTCCTGGGGAAGTTTGACCAGGGCTAAAAAATCATTTTCAAGATGGTTCACTCACATGGCTGGCAAGTTGATGCTGGTTGTCCACTCGGAGCTCAGTCAGGACAGAAGGTCTTTGTGCTCCTCTGTATTAGTCAGTCAAAGGGGTGCTGATGCAAAATACCAGAAATTGGTTGGTTTTTATAAGGGCTATTTATTTGGGGTAGTGTCTGACAGATATCAGGCCATAAAGCATAAGTTATTTCCCTCACCAAAGTCTATTTTCATGTGTTGGAGCAAGATGGCTGCCGACATCTGCGAGGGTTCAGGCCTCCTGGGTTCCTCCCTTCCTGGTGCTTGCTTCTCTTTCCTCTGTGTGCTTACTTCCTGGGGCTCCAGCTTAAGGCTTCAGATCAAACTGCAACGTCAAAACGCCAACATCCAAAACCCTCAACTCTGTCCTTTGCCGTGCCTTTTATCTGTGAGTCCCTACCCCTGGGAGTGGGGATTCAATGCCCTAATGACATGGCCTAATCAAAGCCCCAGTCAAAACTCAATCATGCCCATGCACAGGCCAGTGTACAAACTTAATCCAATATCTATTTTTGGAATCCATAACTATGTCAAACTGCTACATCCTCTCCACACAATCTTGCCACGTGGGCCTAGCAACTGTTTTTTGGGTTTCTTTTATTTCTGAGCGTGGTGACTGGGTTCCAAGAGCGAGGGTTCTTAGTGATAAAAAGTGGGAACTACCAATTTCATAAGGCCTGGGTCTTGGAACTGGCACATTGTCACTTCTGCTGTATTCTATTGGCTAAGCAGTCACAGGTATAAGAATCGAGGGGAGGGGACATAGACCTCCCCGTTTCCAACTAGAGATGTTTCAAAGAATTTAGGGCCTATGTATTAAAGTCATGCTTATAGAAAATGCACTATTGATGTTTCAGACTGGGTAATTCTTTGTTGTGGGGACTTGTCCTATGCATTGTAGGATGTTTTGCAGCATTTCTGACCTCTACCCATCAGATCACAGTGGCATATCCTCCTCTATTTAAGGCAATCAAAAATATCTCTAAATATTGCCAAACATCCCCTGAGGGGCAAAATTGCCTCAGGTTGAAACTCACTTGGTTAGAATATAATATCTATCCTTTATTATTTATCTAAACCCCATCTTTTAGTTTGCTAAATGCTGCCAAAGCCATATACCAGAAATGGGCTGATTGTACAGTGGGAATTTATGAACTTATAAGCTTACAGTTCTGAGGCCATGACAGTGTCTAAACCAAAGCATCATCAGAAATTACTTTCTGCTTCGTCTGAAGCTGTGTGTGATCAGGCACATGGTAGCATCTGCTTGTCTCCTCTGATCCTTGTTGCTTTCAGCTTCTGGCTAAAGTGGCTTCTTCTCAGCTTCTGTGTTCCACTAAGTAGAGCTTCAGGCTCCCGGGGCCTTCTCTCTCAGCTTCTGGGCATGGTTCATTGAGCTCCTGTGTGTCTCTGCATGTTTCTCCCATTCATAAAGGACTCTAGTAAGAGGATTAAGACCCACTCTGGATCATGCAATCTAATTAAAAACCCTTAACTGAAGTAATTTAATCAAAAGTTCCTACCTGTGCATAGGTTATCATGCACAGGAATGGATTAGCTTTAAGAACAGGATTTTCTGGTGTCCACAAAAGCCTCAAATCACCACATCTCACTTAATTATCTTGAATGTAAGTTCCATGTAGCTGCAGGAGTTGGTTTTTTGTTTTTTTGTGTGTTTGTTTTGTTTTCAGTGTGGTTTTGATTGACTGATTTCCCAGTTCCTAGGATCCTGCCTGACATATAAAAGAAAACTGATGGGGAAGCGGACTTGGCCCAGTGGATAGGGTGTCCGCCTACCATATGGGAGGTCCACGGTTCAAACCCCAGGCTTCCTTGACCCGTGTGGAGTGCTGATGCGTGCAAGGAGTGCCAAGCCACGCAGGGGTGTCCCCTGCATAGGGGAGCCCCACGGGCAAGGAGTGCGCCCTGTAAGGAGAGCTGCCCAGCATGAAAGAAAGTGCAGCCTGCCCAAGAATGGTGCCGCACACACGGAGAGCTGACACAACAAGATGACGCAACAAAAAGAAACACAGATTCCCAGTGCTACTGATAAGGATAGAAGCGGTCACAGAAGAATACACAGCAAATGGACACAGAGAGCAGACAATTGGAGGGGGGGAAGGGGAGAGGAAAAAAAATCTTAAAAAAAAACCTGATGAATACTTATTGAATGAATGATATGTATGAAATGTAGCAATTTTAAATAGTTACTTAAAGAATGAACTCTGTAATGTATATTTTTGTGTGTGGCAGAACCCTCCAATCATATATCACTTGGTTCATTTTTTTTTAAAGATTTATTTGTTTATTTATTTTTATTTATCCTCCCCCTTGCCGCTTGCTTTACTGTCTGCTCTCTGTGTCCATTAGCCATGTGTTCCTCTGTGTCTGCTTGTCTCCCTTTATTGCGTCATCTTGCTGTGCCAGCTCTCCACAGGTGTGGGCCATCACCTCTCTGCAGGTGCGAGCCAGCTTGCCTTCACAAGGAGGCCCTGGGAAGCGAACCCAGGGCCTCCCATATGGTAGATGGGAGCTCAATCAATTGAGCCACATCTGCTTCCCTCACTTGTTTCATCTTTGTTAGAATGACCATCTTATGAAATTCACATCCTTATAAAACATGAGAATGTATGTGCCTAGGATAGGAATCTTTTTGGTTAATTTCCTCCTGTGTAATGTGAAATATGAGCCATAAAATAAGAAAGATTGTAATTTCACAAATAGGCAGTATCTCATGACCGTGCTAAGAATTTACTACAATAAGCTACAAATTATGGTTGTAATTGCTGTGGCAGCCTTACGGAGGAGGAATGCCAAGTAACGAAATTTGCATTAAAAAACAGAGAAGTGTTAGGTTCTGAAAAATTAGAAGAGGAAAGAAGGAAGAACACAAGATGGTAGTAAGAACTTGGGAAGTTATTTCTTTACAGAGGAATTCTGAAATATTCTTTTGGAAGATAGCCTCTGATATTACTCTCAAAACAACACTCCCCACTGCACCCCCATATGGCAGGCTCTTTCCTCCTCACTAGGTCATTTTTTAAAGTGTTCTCAATGAATTTTGACAGATATGCTCTTCATTTTGAAATTCCGAAATTTATTTATTAGTTACTTGCTCTAAAAATGGTCACAATTACCTTCCTAACATAAGGCAACTAAAGCTTGGGGCACAATGAAAATGGAATTTTACAATTGCAAGGGCTCTTTGAGATTGATTGGTCACTTAGATGAAGCAAATTACTCTAAAAATCTTCTAAGCTACCCACTTTTCAGGGTCATTCTGAATTGTTTCACCTCTGAAGGCACCTCTGTTAAAAGTGAAACTCAAATGCATTTTTATGGTTAAGAGATTTCAAAGTGAGTCCAGAGGTCATTCCAGAGGTTACACTTATACTTTTCTCAGCAGGATCTCATAGACTGCAACAGTAAACAGTGCCTCAAGCAGAGGAGCTCCCAAGGGCTCTAGAGACATCTACACACTATAGGCAGGGCAGACAGTCTCAGGAATTCAGCACTCTGTCAGTGGACTTTACCTTGGAATATATGTTCCCCAATGTAACAGTTAGACTCATTTATAATTTCCCAACACATAGCTCTTCTGCCCCTTTCATATAAACCTATAATTAGCACTATACTCATCAAATATATGTCCCAGACACTTAAATCTTTGGATTATTCATATGCCGGTTGAGCCCTGAATTTCAGCAGAGTTGCAATACCTACTCCCCAGTTCACCTGACTCGTCCAGGACAACTAAAAAAGAATGATGATGGACAATGTCCTTCCCAAAAAACAGTGTTATATACAACTGCAAGCAAGACAGTTTCATCTATCTGCCCCATGGGATCTAAAACCCTTCCCTTTTTTTTTTTTTTAATTCATTTTTTTAAAAAATATTACATTCAAAAAATATGAGGTCCCAATCAACCCCACCGCCCCCCCCCCCCACTCCCCCCACAGCAACACTCTCTCCCATCATCATGACACATCCATTGCACCTGGTAAGTACATCTCTGTAAGCCCCTTCTCAATCAGAAACAGAGTGGGCATCACCATCCTGAAATCTTCAAGATTGAGGTATGAACAAACAGAAGGGGGAATTCCAATTTTGGACTAAAATAGACTTATTATTCTAGCAATGGAAAAACTTGTAACATTGGTATAAAGGCAGTGGTCACCAGAGGTTTTGAGGGGAGGGAGAGGGAAGAATAGGTATAACATGGGACATTTTTGGGACATTGGAATTGTTCTGACATTGCAGTGACAGATACAGGTCATTGCACATTTTGTCAAAACCTATAAAAATGTGCAGTGCAAAATATAAATTATAATGTAAACTATTGACCAAGGTTAGTAGCAATGCTTCAATATGTGTTCATCAATTGTAACAAATGTACCACACTAATGAAAGATATTGTTAATGAGGAAAAGTGTGGGAGAGGTAGGGGAAAGGGTATGTGGGAATCCCCCTATACTTTTGATGTATCATTTATGTAATATAAAGCTTCTTTAGGGAAGCAGATGTGGCTCAACTGATAGAGCATCTATCTACTATATGGAGGGTCCAGGGTTCAATCCCCAGGGCATCCTGACCTATGTGGTAAGCTGCCCATGCACAGTGCTGCCACGTGCAAGGAGTGCCATGTCACACAGGGGTGCCCCACCTAGGGGTGCCCCATGTGCAAGGTGTGCGCCCTGCAAGACAGCCACCCGGCATGAAAAAAGATTGCAACCCACACACGGAGAGCTGACGCAACAAGATGATGCAACAAAAAAGAGACACAGATTCCCAGGGCTGCCTGATAATGTAAGCAGATGCAGAAAAACACACAGCAAATGGACACAGAGAGCAGACAACAGGGGGGAAGGGGTGAGAAATAAATAAAATAAATCTTTAAAAATATATAAAAATAAAGCTTCTTTAAAAAATAAATTAATTAAAAAGTTAAACTCAGGAAACGGACTTTGGCCCAGTGGTTAGGGCGTCCGTCTACCATATGGGAGGTCCGCCGTTCAAACCCCGGGCCTCCTTGACCCGTGTGGAGCTGGCCATGCGCAGTGCTGATGCGCGCAAGGAGTGCCGTGCCACGCAAGGGTGTCCCCCGCGTGGGGGAGCCCCACGCGCAAGGAGTGCGCCCGTGAGAAAAGCCGCCCAGCGTGAAAAGAAAGTGCAGCCTGCCCAGGAATGGCGCCGCCCACACTTCCCGTGCCGCTGACGACAACAGAAGCGGACAAAGAAACAAGACGCAGCAAATAGACACCAAGAACAGACAACCAAGGGAGGGGGGGAATTAAATAAATAAATAAATCTTAAAAAAAAAAAAAAGTTAAACTCATCTATAAGCCACAAAGTGTAGAGAGGTAAGTGAAATATGGCCAAGATCAACAGAGCTAGTTAATGACTGTACAAATAATTTTGAGCCACTGCCCTTTCTATATATTATTACATCTGACATGTCTTATGAAACAAGGAACAAATAGAATACATAAAAGTAGGGAACAATGGAATAGCACAAAGGCTTTTATCAACCCCAAAGAATTAATTGTTTGCTGATGCTCAGCTGGGTTATCCCCATTTAGTCAGTGTCTGAATGAAATAAATTCAATATGAGGATTCAAGTACTTAAACTTCAAAAGATGTTATGGTGTCTAGATTTTAAAACTGGAAAGAAAGTATGTCTATAGATTCTTTTGGGTTTTGTTTTTTGTTTTTAATTTTCCAAGATTTAAAAGCCTTCTCTTTACTCTGACAAAAGCTTATGATTCATTTTAGCAGCAGTAGCTAGGGATAAGGAGAGGGTGGGTGTGTGTGTGTGTAACGATTCTGTATGACGCAGAAAGACAGATAAATTAGAAGGGAGGATATTTTTAGATTCCTTTCTTGAAACCCAAAAAGCTTACATCAGGTGACTTGTTTGCAATTTTTGCTTTTAAACTAGGGGGAAAAAATTACCAAACTCTGATTTGGAATTTTCTGAATAACATACAATTTTATTTCAGGAGAATAATTGTCATAATTGCAGATTACCTTCTTAAAATACCTGAAAAAAATTCCTTTCTAAAAATATAACTCCATAAGGATAGAAAAATACCACGAAGTACTTGTGCCTCAAGTGAAACTGCTATTGCTACTTCCATCTAACCTACACAGCATTCATTTAAACAACTGACTAGTAAACTTACTGTCTAAATTAGAAATAAGGAAAGGGAAAGGAACTGACATGTAATTTGCTTTCCTTGGATATAAAGTTCTTTCATTTTTATTCATTCACTCAATTCGTTGAACAAAAATTTCAAGAATAGCAAAACAGGGAAGTGGACTTGGCCCAATGGATAGGGCGTCCGCCTACCACAAGGGAGGTCCGCGGTTCAAACCCGGGGCCTTCTTGACCCGTGTGGAGCTGGCCCATGCGCAGTGCTGATGCGTGCAAGGAGTGCCCTGCCACGCAGGGGTGTCCCCCGCGTAGGGGAGCCCCACGCGCAAGGAGTGTGCCCCATAAGGAGAGCCGCCCAGTGCGAAGGAAAGTGCAGCCTGCCCAGGAGTGGCAGCTGCACCCACGGAGAGCTGACGCAGCAAGATTATGCAACAAAAAGAAACACAGATTCCCGGTGCCGCTGATAAGGATAGAAATGGTCACAGAAGAACATACAACGAATGGACATAGAGAGCAGACAACTGGGGGTGGGAGGGGGAAGGGGAGAGAAATAAAAAAAATTAAATCTTAAAAAAAAAAAGAGCAAAACATTGGGCTAGATGCAGGGAAAATAAGGATGAGCAGCAAGACATAGTGCCTGCCCTCAAAGGACTCTCAGTCTAGAGGGAGAAACAGATACCTTCAAACACATAAAATACACATACTCCCACACATGCACACACACACATACCCATACACACATATACCCATGCTCATATAATAGACATGCCCCCACATACATACCCACATGCACATACACACTGAATCACACACATAATCACATACACACACACACATACAGCCACATACACACCCACACAAATACATGGTTGGGAGCTAATAAAGTGAGTGACAACAGTGAATAGAGTATGTTTTCAAGTTGAGGGGGAAAAGAGAGTGACAGTAGTGGCAACAGTCCTATGAGAAAGCTATTTATAGAAACTGAGTTTCATGAAGTCAGGACTAGTGGAGTTGTTAAATATTATGGAATTAGGTTTACCAAAAATCAAATCCCAATCTGCCATTACTATCCATGGGGCCATGGTCAAGTTACTTAATTAACTCTCTGCCTCATTTTCCTCTCTTTAATGTGGGGATTACCATAGTACCATGGGGTTGATAGGAGGTTTAAATGAGATGATGCCTGTGAATGTGTGCTGATATGGAGGCCTAAGCACTCAAGACACATTAAAATTTTAATTTTTAGTGATATCCTTATTATTATCAAGAAAGGTTACTTTCTAGGCAAGTTGTAAAGATGGTATTTCTCTCACCAAGCTAAGTGAGGTCTTAAACTATTTTTAAGATGAGTAGGGCCAAAAAAATTATGTATTAAATATTTTACAGGCTCACTGTTTAAACTTTACATTTAAAAGTCTAAAAATTCAGAAAAGCCAAACAATGATTTACAGATAACACAAAAATCTATATTTCATGATCATTTCTGAGAAAATAAAAATCTGTCTAAATGACATCTCACCCAGCATTATGAAAAAATTTCTGTGGCTCTTAACTTTAGGGTAAAAACATACACGTTCTTATCAGGTCCATGGTCATTTCACCATGGTATATTAGAGTTCATTGCCTCATTTACAGAATACCACCACCACATCATCTGATATAATTTACTGATATGAGACGATTCATAAAATAAGAAATATAAGTGACCAATACACATATGAAAAGATGTTACCTCATTAATAATGAGGATAGTAAATTAAAATGAGATTTATTTTGGGCTATCAGCTTGTCAAAGATTAAAAAGATGGTGTTATTGAGGGTGTGGTGAAACTGGCACTCTCATACATTGTGGGTAGGAGTTTAAATTGGTGCAACCTTCCTGGAGGCTGATTTGTCAAAACAGCTTTTAAAAATTCGAATATACTCTTTGACTCAGCAATTCCATTTCTTGAAATTTATCACAAGGAAATATAATCAGCCAATACACAAATGCTTACTGAGTGTTGTTTATGATGGCAAAAAATTGGAAACAATTTAAATGCCTACCAATAGAGAAATGCTTAAATAAATTATGGTAAACCTATACACTGGAACTCTATCCAGCTATTAAAAAGAATTAGACAGCCCTATTTGTCTATTTGTACTGGCACGGAAAGAAAGAAGTTCATGATCCATTGAAAGTGGAAAAAAAGCAGTTTACAGAAAAATAGGTGCCATTTTTATATTTTAAAACAAGTATATGCATAGAAAAAATGTAGTTATGTATATCTATTGAGGTATAATTGCCATAAAATTCACTCATTGTAAGTATATAATTCAGTTAATTCAGTAAATTTATACAGTTGTGCAACCATCACCACAGTCCAGTTCTAGAGCTTTTTACCACCTCAAAAAGTTCCTGGACACCCACAGATTTAGCTTTAACAATGGTTAAGTTGGGGTGGAGATGGGGAGGCAGGCAGGAAGGGAGAATTATCAGACAGCTTTCTGGTTTATCATTTCTGGATTGCTTGAATTATTTAAAACAAGGAGAATTTGAAAAAAGAGTGAACAGTTTCCTATTTAAAAAAAAAAAAAAAAGAAGGATATAGACATCTACCGAGCTACCCAAATCTACTAATAATTTATTCTACGGAAACAAATACGTGGAAAAAATGTTTGTATAAAAAGACATTTATCAATATTTTATTTAAAATAGAAAATTATAAATAATTTAGATATTTCATGATGGAAGAGAACAGGAAAAGGGCAGGATATAAACCTTTAATGCAGTATAATCTCATGCATGTAAAAATCTTAATGCCCAGCACCCCCCTCCCCAAAAAGCAAAACAAAACTTGGTTGTAATAAAATAAAATCTTACCAGTGGTTATCTCTGGATGATAGAATTGTAGTGCTTTTTAATTTTATTCTTTATGTATTTCTGCATTTTCCACAATGAGCATGTATAAACATTATATTTAGTCACACCTCCATAAATGTTATTAGTTAAAACTAGAGACTATATAGTTTTCACGGGTGATAAATTGATCAAAACGTCTAAAATAGTATACTTTACATAAGTACAGTTTATTGCATATCAATTATACCTTAATAAAGCTATTAAAAAAATAGCAAGAGCTTGAGAAACCAATTCATCACAGCCCACTTACTGGAAGGATTTTAATATACCGTTTTGAGGCTAGAGGAAGACATAGTAGTTGGGGAGGGTGGGTGGGTTTTATATAAATAGTAACATTGCCTCTGCCTCATATGCCTCCATTAATTAATTAATTAATTAATCCAATTTATCTACCTTTCTACTACTATATGCCAGGAATGTTGCCAGATTAGATACCACTGTAAACAACAGGTCACTGCCCTAAAAGAGCTCCCATCTGGTGCCCGGGGTGGGGTGAAGGAGGTAGACCACTATCTGACAGATTCCAGCCGCATCATGCGGTCCTTGACCACTGCTTTGTCCTAAGGGGTGGAGACAGGTCAGGAAGTCACCGCCTTAGTAAGCAATTCTGGTCCAGCCAGGAAGAGTGGAACCAGAAATACCGCTGTGGAAGTGACCAAGAGAAGGCATGTTACTCACAAGTGAATGTCGCGGACATAACTCAAGAAGTGAGTTTAAACAAATTTTATATTTCTGTGTCAGTCTTACCTGTACATTTATAATAGCAAGAATTAAGATTGAGCGTTTACGGTGAAGGCACGGTGTAAACGGCTTAGACCTTTACTCCTCGCCATAACCTCAGGTAGGGACTATTAAGATCTTCATTTCACAAATGAGTAAACTGAGACTCGGGAGAGGTTACCTGCCCAAGGTTATAGAGCTCGTCTACTCAGGCTCCAAAACCGAAGCTCCCAATCACCACAATACTCTCTCACTGCATCTGGGAACGTTTGAGAGATTTCACTTTTTAATATCTAATTTTCCCAGGTCTAGAATTGAGGCAGCGTCCTCTAGCACAACCAACAGGGTCTTGCCTAGATGGGTAACTCCACCAAAGCCGTGGGCTGGCAGGGACTTGGGATTTGGAGGGCAAATGGTGAACAGTCATCCTACAGAAACAAGCAACAGCATCCGCAAACAGCTCCGGTCGGCGCGGGCAAGCCGTGCCGACAGCGCGTGCGCGGGGCCAGAGGGTACGGCCCCCGCGCGGGCGCGCGGGCGGGCGCACGTCGGCGGAATCGGCGGCGCGCAATCCAGGCCGAGGCTGTGTGGGCTGGCTAGGGAGCAAGCGGCGGCACCCCGGAGCTGAGGTGACGCGGGAGCCGACCGCTGCGGTGTAGATCCCGAGCTCACGGCCTGAGGCGAGAGATATCTGCCTCTGGACTGTCCATCTCAGGGGCCGCTAGCCATTTCCGTCGCCAGGAGTGGCCACCGCCCCTGGCGGCTCGCCGCGACACGGGCCTAAGCCGCGGCGGCCGCGGACGTCCAAACGGTTCGGAACCCGGTCCTGGCCGGGCCGGGCCGGGCCGGGTGAAGGCGAGCGTCTGGGCAGGTGCTGCCCCAGAGGGCCTTTCGCGGGCGAGGAGCCCACCCGCGCTGCCCGCGCAGTCCCGGCTCGGCTGGAGGGACCGTCCTCTCCCGCCCCCTCCCCGGTGGGCCGGAGCCGGAGTCGCCGCCCCGCCTTCCCGCGGGACGGCGGGGTCAGAGCGGCCGGACCTGGGAGATTTTGTGTTCGTTGCCGTTGGTGGTGGTGCTGCTGCCACCGCCGCCAGGCTCCGGCGAGAGAGGAGGGAGGAGAAACTTTGCCTTTTATTGTTGTTACTAGTCCTTAAGGGCAAAGAACTCTGTTAGGAGAAAAATGTCCTTCTTCAATTTCCGTAAGATCTTCAAGTTGGGGAGCGACAAGAAGAAGAAACAGTACGAACATGTGAAGAGGGACCTGAACCCCGAAGAGTTTTGGGAAATTATAGGAGAATTGGGAGACGGAGCCTTTGGGAAAGTGTACAAGGTAAGAGGGAGAAAACGGGAAGTTGCTCTTCTTAGCTTACACAGCCACTGGCTGGGAGTGGCACCGAGGTTGCTCGCTCCCCCTGTCCCTTGGTTGTCTCTTTCCCCTTATTTTGACTTATTTCCCCTTATTTATCCCTTTGTAAATGTATGCTGGAACTTTATTTACGTTGTTATCCAACGAATAGCTAAAACGGTGTGGTTTTAGGTAGACGAAAATGAGGCCTTTAAGGAGTGGTTACTAAAGGGAGGCAAGGTTATACAGTCTATCAAATTTTAAAGGAAAGGAGGGTGCTCTTTAGTTAAAAAGTGGGGCCCGGGTTGTGCCCCTATCAATTTGAAGTCAGAAACTCATTATACTTTTCCGTGGATTTATGGTTGTCTGCTAACCGATTGCATTCATATGCATGCTTATACCAAAATAGTTCCTTTTTTAGATCCCGGGCATGTATTTGGTTGTATATATAGCTCATACAGAGCCAAGCTCTCTCGTGGGGTGAGAGCAAAATGAATGCTACTTGAACATTATTCTTGATTTGGTTGCTTGACAACATTATATAAAATGGAATGGAATTTCTGATAGAAAATTTCCAGAAGAAAACCTACTTCTGGTACTAGTTTCTATATATATAGTAAGCATTGGCTAGAAGTCAGTGCCCATGCTTAAGAAATTAAAACACACACACATATATACGCGCCTATCTATATTATTTATTTCAGTAAAAAGAGGTTTGGGTTTTCAACCTGAAATCATTAACCTTAACTGTTTATCTTATAAGGAGTATATGAATGATGTCATAGGCATATTTCCATCTTGAATGATGAGGTTTTTATAGGACACAGTTTAGGGGAAAGAACCCCCAGGATTCCCTTGAAGTGAAAACATAAATAAATATGTTTATACAGGATTTTGCAGTTTTTTTCTTTGAACTTTTTATTTTGAAATAATTTCAAACTTATAGCAGTTGCAAAGATAATACAAAACCCAACAGAGAACTGCATCATAATCCCCTAACCCAGAGGTACCAATTTTAAAATTTTGCCACATTTGCTATATTATTATCTATCTGTCTGTTTTCTGAATATTTGAGAGTAGGTTATATACATTTTGCTCCTTGGACACATAATATGTCCATGTACATTTCCTAAGAGCCAGGATATTCCCTTGTGTAACCACCTTAAAAAACAATTATCAAGTTTGAAAATTTAACAGTGATTTAAAGTTTACAGTCTATATTCCACTTTTTCATATATTTCAATAATGTTCTTTTGAGTCTTTTCTCCTGCTTTGTTAGATCTTGGCAAGCATCACATATTACATTTGTCGTCTCTTTAGTTGCTCTTTGAAGACTCTGCAGTTTTAAAATACTTAAACATAATTTGGCCTTGACAAAAATCCTGTGGGATAGGCAGATGAGCAGTATTCTCCACATTTCACAGATGAGGACTCAGAAATGTTTGTTCAGAGTCAGAAAAGTCAGAACCTACATTTGAACTCAGGTCTTTCGACCCCTATTTAGTATTATTCTTTACTTTAGTGTCCATGGGTAGAAATAATAGCATTTTTCCTACTCTGTAAGCGGTATCATACATCTGTCTTTGCTATGACTCACATACATCTTCTCATACCCCCAGTCCTCAGCCTTCAAAGCTTTCCTCACTTAACATATCTGATTTATCCAGGCTGAAATATTCACTCTTTCTGTATATTTTAAATGCACATTGTTCACCTGGCAAGTATAGAACTTGTCATGTGTGTTTATGTTTCTGTAATAAGACCAGGGGCCAAAACTATGATATACATTTGGTTACATCTATTGCCTTAGCACATAGTGCATCTATATATGTTTGTGAAAATGAAAGAATATATGTTACCTATATATGAATGCTATTTAAGCTATGGTATGCTGTAAAACTTGACAGTACACTTAGTGTTTGTGCGGTGGGTAGAGTGATGCCTTTCAGCAAGAGCTTACAATATGGTAATGAGGACCTTTAGTTTAGTGGGAAGATCACTCTCTGGAGTCAAACATTGTCTTTTAGTCCTGACAATCACAAATCAGGTTTGTGGGCTTGAGCAAAACACTTAACTTCTCTAGACCTCAGGTTTCTTAGCTGTAAAATTATAAAATTCCCTAAACATTTTAGATTTTCTTTCATCCATTAACATTCTATGAGTATGAAGTTAGCTAGGAAAGACAAAAATAGATCCATAGGGAATCTGGAATCCTATAGTTAAAAGGGGATAGGTGATTATAGGCAGTTTTCATGGTATAAATACCTTGTTTTATGGAATAGAAACAGTGTACTATTATGAGCACTGGCTCTGAAGTCGTAACACATCCTAGCTTCCTTACTATGACCTTGGGCAAGTTACTTACTGGTTCCCTGTCTTACCTTTCTCAGCAGTAAAACTTGCTCATCAGTTCTGTGAGGATTAGAAGTTATAAAATACATAAGGCAAGTAGGAAGGGCTGAGTAAATGGGAGAAATTACTGTTATTCATTTCTAGCACATAAAAGCCAGATATGGGATGAGACAGGAAAAGGACTAAGAAGATAGTAAACCATTTTAGATTGTATGGACATTAATTCTCTGTAATTTAACTCCTTTGTAACTCTTTCTAAAAAGTATAATATTTTTCTATAGTAAGACATCAGTTGAAAATTTTCTGAAAAATAGGCTTTCCTCATGCAGTTGAACACAATAAAATTGCCAACGGTAATTTCTATGGGCTTGATGACTGTTTTAGTGTAATATTTGAAGAACATGGTTTCTTTGCTTTTACTTTTTCTTTTCATTATCTGATGCTTAGAAGGAATATGCTAAGAGATTTTTTTAAAAAGAAAATTTAAACTTACCTGAACTGTTTTGCTCTTTTTCCTAAAATTTTTTGTTTTCAAGATACTCTAGTAATTTTAAATTTATTAACTTCTTTCTGTATGGGGGCAGGGGGTAAGCTATCAGGCCTTAATGTTGTATAATATGCTGCAGAAAACTATTTCTAAACTTGATTCTATAATTAACTTATGGAAATTAGTAACTTACAAAGATTAAATTGTAAAAAGGAAATCATGTTGTATGTTTACTTTTATTTGAAATGTTTTCCGTCATGTAGTTGTACTACTTCTATTCAATTCAGCACTGCATAACTCAAAGTTTTGTTGCCTAAAAAATCTTCACTTAATTTTTCTTTTAAATTATTTGACATATAACTGAAGATATGTAATACCCGTCACAATTTAAAAAAAAAAATCTTTGGCGTTCTCTTGCCGTTAATAGGATGACATGAAATTATGTATTAGATCGCATTTCTAGAAAGCTCTTTTATCTATTAAAACAATTGAAGCTGAACTTCTGGCTGTGTGCTGGATGAAAGTAATGCTTTTTATGACAACTGTTGGGCATGCTGCCTTTTTTTATGTATACATACATAGTATCAAAAAAGTACAAAAACATATATGTACATTTAGCAAATGTGAACTTGAATTAGCCATCTGGTTCAAGGAATCCTGCCAGCACCCCAGAATCCCTCTCTTCTCTTTTCTGAATCCAACCCCAATTCTTCCCCTAAAGAAATCCACTATCCTGTCTTTTAAATTGGTAATTTCTTTTGCTTTTCATAATACTTTATCATCTAGGTGTGTATTCCTAGACAACATAAATTTAGTTGCTTTTTTTGTTTTTTTTGTTTTTTTTTAGGTACTGGGGCTGGTGATTGAACCTGGGACCTTGTATGTGGGAAGCAGGTGCTCAACCACTTGAGCTCCATCCGCTCCCCTAAATTTAGTTTTACATGCACTTGAACTTCATATGAAAGGGATCACATAGAGTATATTCTTTTGTGTCTTGCCTCTTTAAAAACCGGTGTTATGTTTGTGAGGTTTATATTTGTTAATGGCTATAGCTATCATTAGTTCATTTTCCTAATTGCATAGTATTCCACTATATGATCACATCACCAATTATTTACCATTTTACTGTTAGTGGATAAATTGGCTGTTTCCAATTTTTGGCTACTACACACGATTCTGGTGCATATGTGTATGGGTTTCTATAAGACTTAACCCAGGAGATTTGCTAGGTTATAAGGTATGTATATTTTTAATTTTGCTAGATGATACCAAACTAATTATATCAATTTTACACTCTGGCAGTGTATGAATTGCTTGCTCTATAACATTACCAACATTTGGCATTATCAGAATTTTTAAGTTTTTATGATCTAATGTTCTCATTGTGGTTTTAATTTGCCTTTCTCTGATTACTAATTATTTTCATGTTTATTGGTAATTTGGATTTCTTCTTTTATGTTCAAGTCTCTTGTCCATTTTTCTGTTGGATTCTTTTATTTATTTGAGTATATGTATATATAGTCCGGATTTTGCTGATTATGGTTATTGCAAATATATTCTCTCATTCTGTGGCTTGTCTTTTCATTGTCTTTATGGTGTCTGTTTATGAACAGAAAGTTGTTGATTTTAATAAAGTCCAATTGTCAATCTTTTCCTTTATAATGAATGCTTTTTGTATTATATTTAAGACATTCTAACCTAAGGTCATGACAGTAATCTCCTGTGTTGTCTTCTAAAAGCATTATGGCTTTGCCTTTTATGTTTAGGTCTACAATCCATCTAGAATAGATATTTGTAATTGGGATGAGGTAGGGGTCTAATTTCATTTTTTCCCCCCATATGGATACCGATTGTCTTAGCACCATTCATTGGTAAAAACAAACATGTTTATTTCTGGGATCACTTTTCTCTGTCTTTTTAAAAAAGATTTACTTATTTCTCCCCACCTGCTTGTTGTTTGCACTTGCTGGGTCTGTTCATCTTCCTTGTTTCTTTAGGAGGCATGGGGAGCCAAACCTGGGACCTCTCATATGGGAGGGAGGTACCCAATTGCTTGAGCCACCTCCACTCCCTGCTTTGTTTTGTCTCGGATTGTGTTTTCCTCTCTCTGTCTCTTGTTATGTCATCTTGTTCTATCAGTTCGCTTCACTTGCCCTGTCCCCTAAAGGGAGTGCTAGGAATTGAACCAGGGACCCTTCCTGTGTAGGCGGGAGCTCAATCACTTGAGCCATATCCCCTTCTGGCTTTTCTCTTCATGATCTGTGTGTTTATTCTTTTTTTTTTTAAAGATTTATTTTTATTTATTTAATTCCCCTCCCCTCCCCCGGTTGTCTGTTTTCTGTGTCTTTTTGCTGCGTCTTGTTTCTTTGTCCGCTTCTGTTGTCGTCAGCGGCACGGGAAGTGTGGGCGGCGCCATTCCTCGGCAGGCTGCTCCCTCCTTCGCGCTGGGCAGCTCTCCTTATGGGTGCACTCCTTGCGCGTGGGGCTCCCCTACGCGGGGGACACCCCTGTGTGGCACAGCACTCCTTGCGCGCATCAGCACTGTGCATGGGCCAGCTCCACACGGGTCAAGGAGGCCCGGGGCTTGAACCTCGGGCCTCCCATGTGGTAGACGGACGCCCTAACCACTGGGCCAAAGTCCGTTTCCCCTATGTGTTTATTCTTGTACCACTATCCCACTGTCAGTTTAGGAAAGCATTACAGTAAGTTTCTGTTAGTGTTCTCCCTGTTCAACAGTGTTTTATATATTCTTGGCTTTTAGCACTTCCATGTACATTTTAGAATTAGCAAGGTCGAGTTCCACAAAAAACCTTTTTTTGAGAGGATGGGGGTGGATTTCATTGAATTTATACATCAACTTTTGAAAAATTAACTTTTCTATTACATCGACTCTTCCCATATATGCATATGGTATATTTAGGTCTTTTATAGTACCTCTCAAATAAGAAGTTAAAATTTTCTCCCTATAAGTTCTGGGAATACAAACTACTTCAAGGGTATCGTAAATGCTTGTTTTATTACTGGCATTTTCTCCATGGTCTGCATTGTCTCTTACTGTCTCTTCTCTGTGTCTCTTTTTGTTGCGTCATCTTGCTGCTCCAGCCAGCTTGCCACACGGGCCAGCACTCCTGCGTGGGCTAGCACTCTGCGTGGGCCAGCTCACTGTGCAGGCTAGCTCACCAGGAGACCCCAGGAATTGAACCCTGGACCTCCCATATAGTAGACAGGAGCCCAGTTGCTTTAGCTGCATCATCTTCCCAGAAGTAATTTTTAAGTGGATAATCTTATCTCAAGGATATGGGGAAAATGTCAAGGCCAGTACTAACACTTGCTTTACATTCCTGTGTTTTTTTACTAGCCTTCTGTTTTTTATTCTGTAAGGATATATTCACTGAATGTACAAATGGAGAATAAAAGCTATATTCAAACTTTTTATTTTTAAATACTTTTAAATACGGGACACTTACAGAAATAATACAAACCCCATACAGAGAATTCCAGTGTACCCCTATCCCCCCCAGGTACCCAGATGCACCAATTTTAACATTTTGTCACATTTGCTTTATCATTTTATTTACCTATCAGTTGGTCATTCTGTCTATTCATCTATCAATCCATTTTCTGAACACTTGAATGTAGATTGTATACATCCTTATCCTTGAACACTTAATACTGCCATGTACATTTCCTAAGAAAGGGATATTCACTTATATATCCACCTTAAGTGGATATAAAGCGCAAGAAATTTAAAATTGTTAAAGTACTTACAGTCTATATTCAATTTTTCCATATGTCCCAATAATATCCTTTTTTTTTTAAAGATTTATTTATTTCTCTCCCCTTTCCCCCCACCCCGCTCCAGTTGTCTGTTCTCTGTGTCTATTTGCTGTGTGTTTTTCTTTGTCTGCTTCTGTTATTTTCAGCGGCACGGAAATCTGTGTTTCTTTTTTTTGTTGTTGCGTCATCTTGTGTCAGCCCTCCGTGTGTGCGGTGCCATTCCTGGGCAGGCTGAACTTTCTTTCGCACTGGGCGACTCTCCTTACGGGGCGCACTCCTTGTGCATGCGGCTCCCCTACGCGGAGACACCCTTGTGTGGAATGGCGCTCCTTGCGCATATCAGCACTGCATGTGGACCAGCGCCATACGGGTCAAGGAGGCCCGGGGTTTGAACCGCAGACCTCCCATGTGGTAGGCGGATGCCCTATTGACTGGGCCAAGTCTGCTTCCCCCCCTTTTTTTTTTTTTAACATTCCTTCCCACCCTTTGCGGCTTGCTTGCTGTCTGCTCTCTGTCCATTTGCTGTGCGCTCTTCTATGTTTTTACTTGTCTCCCTTTTTGTTGTGTCACCTTGCTGAGGTGGCTCTCCACAGCACTTGTGGGCTGGGCTGCTCTCCGCAGCGTGCGGGGAGCCTGCCTTCACAAGGAGGCACTGGGACGCGAACCCAGGGCCTCCCATGTGATAGACAGGAGCTCAACTGATGGAGCCACAGCTGCTTCCCCCCAATAATGTCCTTTTGAATCTTCCCTCTTTGCTTGTTAGATCCTAGCCAGGGTTGTGTATTGCCTTTAGTTGCCATTGTCTCTTTAGTTGTTCTTTCTCTTTTAAAAAAAAAATTATTTTGTGGGTATATATATACAACATAAACTTCTCCATCTCACCCACTCCTAAGCATACCTTTCAGTAGTATTACATTGACTAAGTTGCAGTACCCTTACCACCTTCCATTACTACCATCTTTCCAAACAGAAGCCCTGCACTCATTTTGCATTAACTTCCCATTTCCCTTGCCTCCCACCTCTAGTAACCTGTACTGTAATTTCTGTCTCTGTGAGCTTACATATTCTCTGATATTGTCTTTATAATTACCACGGACTTAAATTTAACATCCTAAATCTATAACAATCTCATTTGCATTGATACCAACTTAACTTAATAGTATATACTATACTATTGTATATATACATTATACCCCTCTAATCCCCACCTTTATGTAGTTCTTGTCATGAATTCTTTGTTTTTACATTGTGAGTCCCAAACCACTGATTTATTATTGCATTTTGTGCATTTGCTTTTAGATCCTACCAGAAATAAAAAGTAGAGTTACAAACCAAAAATACAGTAGTACTGATATTTACATTTACCCCTGCCATTATCCTTACTGGAGATCCTTATTTCTTCATGTAGCTACAACCTATTGTCTCTTGTCCTTTCCTTTTATTCTTTTTTTTTTAGCATCTTTTGTGGGGTCTAGTCTAGTGATGACAAACTCCCTCACCTTTATTTATCTGGGAATATCTTAGTCTTCTGCTCATTTTTGAAAGACAGTTTTGCCAGATATAGAATTCTTGACTGGCAATTTTTTGCTTTCAGCATTTTAAAATATGTCCTCCCACTGTCGTCTTGTTTCCATGGTTTCTGATGAGAAATTGGCACTTAATCTTATTGAGGCTCCCTTTTACGTGACATGTTGCTTCTATTGCAGCTTTCAGAATTATCTCTATTTTTGGCATTTGACAATTTGTTTATAATATGCTATGATGTGGGTCTATCCTGTTTGGAATTAGTTGAGTGTCTCGGACATGTATATTCATGTCTTTTGTTAAGTTTAGGAAGTTTTCAGCCATTATTTCTTTGAATATTCCTGCTGCCCCTTTTTCTCTTTCTTCTTCTGGGATTCTGACGGTGCATATATTGGTACACTTGATGGTGTCCCACAGGATCCTTAGGCTCTGTTCCCTTTCTTTATTCTTTCATCCTTCTGCTCCTTAATCTGGATGATTTCAATTTTCTTCAGGTCCACTGATTCTTTCTTCTGCTGGCTCTAATCTGCTGTTGAACCCTTCAAGGGTATTTTTAATTTCTGTTACATCATCTTCAGCTCTGCTTGATCCCTTTTTATAATTTCCATCTCTCTTGATATTCTCTTTGTGTGCATCTATCATTTTCCTTATTTCTTTGTTCATGTTTTTCCTTAACTGTTTGAGCATACGTAAGATCATTTTTAAAGTCTTTGCTTTAATTTTCTCCTTTGTCTCAGCCATTACTTCCTGCTTCTTTGTATGCTTTGTAATCTTTTATTGAAACCTGGACATTTTGATATTTTAATGTTTTATTGCTGGAATTTAGATGCTGAGGTATCTTTTTCTTACGTTTGTATCCAACTAACATTATGACAGAACTTGTCTTGAATGCCAGGAGGTAACAACAAAAAAAGAAAGAACAGAAGAAAACACCTTTCCCGAAGTCTGCAGATTGACCCGTGGGAGTGCTGTCCTTCCGTGCTTTTCCATACAGTGAGTTTAGAGAATAGCTTGAGGCCACAGCACAAGGGCATCCCTAACCCTTTCTGTGCATGCATGTTATCTTGTGTTTTATCTTGGGTATTTGCCTGTGGCCCTAGGAAATCCCCCATTTACATGATTCTGAATGCCCCCTTTCCCTAGGAATGTTTATTCACAGTCCCAGCACTGTATGGTATGTTCTACAGCCAGCATTCCTTTTTCCCAGCCAGCCACTTGACTGCCTCCCAAAGGATTATATAGGAGAGCTAGTGAACTGCCTTCTGTAGGCAGGACAAGTTCTGGATGGCGAGTCCCTGAGACCACCACCAGATTGGGTCAGACATACATGCTCTGAGTATGTGCTTGAGGGTTACTCTGCTCTCTGGAACCAGGACCTGGGATCCACACTGGTAGTTTGGTCTGGTTCTGTGCAAATATGGTGAGAGCTGTGTGTGGGGGCAGGGCAGCCAGGAGATCATGAGATCCTACTCCTTTAAGTTGCCTTTTCTTAGAAATTTATTTTTATTTATTTTTTATTCATTGTTTGCCCTGTTACTGCAGTCCTTTACCTGTTGTATGGAGCTTTGAGAAAGATGTTTCTGCCAATTTTTGCTAGTTTGTCAAAGCTTCCATGGGTGGTAGTGGGGACTGGAGCCCTGAAACATCTCTCTCTGCCATCAGGGCAGGGCCTGTACTATTTTCCTGAGATAAAAGTTTTTTTTTCAGTGTTTGCTTTTGAAAGGGAATGTATTTGAATCCTTTCTTTTTTATTTTTCTTTCTGTTTTATTATCACTTGAAAAGTGTAAGCAAAGTTAATGTTTCTATATTTCTTGAATACTTTCTTTACAGCCTATTAATTTTAAAGAAATACAGTAGAAATCAGGATATCTTGTTTTATTTTTACTTATGAAGCAGATTTATTTTATTTGCAATATTGGTTAGTACGGAATTTAAGATGTAGCTAGGTCACTTAAAATTTTTAAAATCTATGTATGGCTTACTAATATTCAGTGATAAAGTAATACTACATAATTAATTTCAGGATAACCTGCCAAAATTTTCAAAAGAATTGGCCAAGAAGCTAACGTGCTATACCTAATTTTGGATCTCTAAATCATCTTGATAGAACCTTTGGATTTGTTGCCCCATTTTTTCTTAGTGCGCCTTGATGGATGTGAAGTAGTATCTGCTGTGATTACTAATGAGGTTGAGCTCCTTTTCATATATTATTGGCCATTGAATTTCCTCTTCTGTGAGCTGCTTGTTAAAGTCTTTTGGATTCTGTTTCTTTTTCTTATTGATTTATGGGAGTTCTTTATATATTCTGGATATTAATCCTTTGTCAGTTATATATGATGTACGTATTTCTCCCTTTGTGGTTATTTTTCACTTTTTATGGTGTTTTTTTTTGCATAGAAATTTTAAAATTTAATAGAGTCCAATTTATCAGCTTTTCCTATGTGTTTAAGTGGTTTTTGTCTTTAGAAATTCTTCTTTACCCAAGGTGGTGAATATATTCTCATTCATTATCTTCTTAAAGTTTTATAGTGTTACTTTCTATGTTTAGTCTATAATTAAATTGGTTTTGTTTTTTGTTTGTAGTATAAGACAGGGGTTAAGTTTCATTTTTCCTTTGTAGATACTCATTTTCCCAGCACCACTTACTGAAAAGGTTGTCCTTTCTTTACTGCTTTGCAGTGCCTTCATCATATATCCATGTGTACACAGTATGTTTCTATGGCATTCATTATTTCATTAGGATAAATTCCTAGAAGTACAATTGTTAGGTCAAAATAAATTATCATTTATTAATGCTTCCTCTAAAGTTTCTTTAGAAAAGTTGTACAAATTTACTTTTAAATTAATTTTCAGTATAGAAAGTATTTATATTTTTTGGAAAAATTAACTTATTAGAGATAAAGTTAGTCTCCTTTGATCATTATCCCAACAGTTACTGTTCTTCTTCTCTCCCTATATGCATAGCTTATCTTCTCTCACTAGATATGACTGTTAGCAGTTTCATGTATATCTTTCCAGATTTTTTCTATGCATTTACACACGTTTATACATGGATTATACATATTTAAACAACTCAACAGTAGTCTATGTCTGTGCCTTTGTTCCTGCACCCTTTCCACTGTTAGCTATTATAATTTTAAAAGAGTATTTGTTTTTAGCTATTATACTTTAAAAGAATATTTGTTTTTGTTTTTTTAAAATATTTAATTTTTATTTCTCTCCCCTTCTCCCCTCCCAAGTTATCTGCTCTCTGTGTCCATTCGCTGTGTGTTCCTCTGTGACTGCTTCTATCCTTATCAACGGCACCAGGAATCTGTATTTCTTTTTGTTGTGTCATCTTGCTGTGTCAGCTCTCCGTGTGTGCGGTGCCCTTCTTGGGCAGGCTGCACTTTCTTTCGCGCTGGGTGGCTTTCCATATGGGGTGCACTCCTTGCATGTGGGGCTCCCCTACGCAGGGTAAACCCCTGTGTGGCAGGGCACTCCTTGCCGGCATCAAGACTGCACATGGGCCAGCTCCACACGGGTCAAGGAGGCCCGGGATTTGAACCGCAGACCTGCTATGTGGTAGGCGGACGCCCTATCCACTGGGCCAAGTCTGCTTCCCAGAATATTTGTTTTTTGATAGGCAAAAAGAGTATCTGTTTATTTCATTTTCCATTTATTTGATTTCTAGAGAGGTTGCACATTTAAAATATGATCTCATATTCTAATAGAATTGTTGGTTTTCTAATTGATTTGAAAGTAATTTTATAAACCATGGAAATGAAAACTTTATCATACATGTTACAGTTATTTTCTGGTAAGGCCAGATTACGGTATTTTTTTCTTTATAAAAACATAATGCTCTTTAAGTCTACAAAATCTGTAAATCTATTATTTTGCTTTTTTTTTCTTTTATTCTTAGGAAAACTTTCTCTACCCAGAAATTAGATAAATATTTATGTATGTTTTCTTCTAGACTTTTTTTTAACAGTTCAGTAAAAACTAATTTTACTTTTAATTCATCTGAAATTTATTTTTTTCTGTGGATTGATATAAGGATCTTTTCCTCCAGAATTTTTTATCTATTTATACAAATTTAAGTAAATTTTGAAAATAGCTAAGTAATAAAGAAGAATATAAAAATGACTCCTAATCCCACTATCCAGGTAACTTTTGTTAATTTAAAAACAAACCACAGTGATACTATATAGTTAGGAAATTTAAACAGTACAAAAAATAGTAAAATTAAACATTGAAAGCCTTCCCAACTAGAACTTTTTTTCCTAAGTTCAGCTCCTGTAACAATATCTTGTGTATATTGTTTAGGTAAAATTTTATGCATACCTATGCATACCTATGGTTTTATATATATGAATGCCTATTTGTAAAATATTTATATATTCACACACATATGCACACATATTTGCCAAAAAACCCAACTGTATATCAAATTGATAGCATAAGCATACAGAAAAATGACTTCAGATAACTTCTAGTGCTCTGACTAGTGGAATATAGTCTAAGTAAAAAGGATGGCAAAGAATTCTTGAACTTTATTAGGTTTGTTACTAGTAGTTGTAGTAATGTGACAATTCTGAAAATATTTTGTATATATTGGAGGATAGAGCAAATGAGCAAGTATGTTGATGTTCCTAGGAAGCACGTTTCTTATTTGGGGGAAGGAGTTACAAACTTGGAACAGGGGAGAAGTGAGGAGAAACCCTCTGATGTTAATATTTGGAGGTTTCAGTTTCAACTTTTGATTTAAAAGAAAAAAATATATAACATGTATACACTACACCTACACACACACATATACAGCAATATGTGTATGTGTCCATTCCTGTACCTCTCGCCTGAAAGATCTTGAAATAATGGCTAGCATTCTTAGCTCTTGGAATACCAATCATTCCCCACTGAAAGGAACCAGTGCTTGGTTGAAGTGTCTTGTTCCAGGTCTGGTGTAGGGAAAATGATAAAATTAGAAAGTAAAAGCCTCCCTACCAGTCATTTTTTCCCAAAGGAGCCTGGAATATCTTGTACCAGAAAGCAAGGGTGTACTCAAAAACTAATGGGGGACATGCCAAAAATAGTTTGAACAACAAAAATATCAACAACAAAATGGTAACCAAATAGAAGAATGCAATCTAATTAATCTGTAAAAATTGATAAAATTAGAAAAAATAACGCTGTTTTGCAATCTCATTGTAATAATTTAGGCAAGGACTATTGATGGATGCTAAAAAGCATTGTGTGAAAGGTTGTTAAAGAACAAATATACACATAATTTCAAAGTATCACCCTACAAATTACTCATTAATTACAAAGAAAAATGATACCTTCACATTAGAGCCATCCGATAGTATTTATTACCCAAATAATTAATACTACTTTGTGCTTTAGTTGTCCTGTCTATAATTCACATAGGTTTTGTAAGAATTGAGCCAGTTAAGCTTGTCTCTCCACTCCAAACCCACCCTTTTATATTCTTTTTTCTTTTTCTTGAATTAGAGAAATTATAGGTTTACAGAAAAATCATGCATAAAATACAGAATTCCCATATACCACCCTGTTATTAACACCTTGCATTAGTGTGGTACATTTGTTACAATTCATGGAAGAACATTTTAATAATTGTGCTATTAACTATAGTCCTTGGTTTACACTAGGATTCCCTGTTTATGATGTACAATCCTGTGCTTTTTGTTTTTTAAAATTTTTATTCTAGTAACGTATGCAACTTAAAATTTCCCCTTTTAACCACATGCAAATATATAATTCCATGCTGTTAATTATATTCATCCATAATGAATCCATACCAAAACTTTTCCATTAACCTGTATAGAGACCTCCACAATTTAAGCATTAACTCCTCATTCCCTCCTTCCACCCTGGCCTCTGTGAACGTGTAGTCTAGTTTCGGCTTGTTCTAAGACTGCAAAATCACATTTCTGCCTTGCCAGTTGTTTCCTATTTTGGTTCACAAATAGGGGGTGCTAGAAGGAGACTGCAATGAGGAGGAGGAAGAAGCGACTTATACCTTTCTCTTTGCTTCCTATGGGATCCCTGTCTGCTTTCCTGTTACTCTGAGCATCACTCTTTTGACAGTTCTTCACCATGCCAACAGCTGTTCCTTTCTCTAACAGCTCTTGAATCCAGTTTGCAGTTTTTCCAACATTCATTGAACTGGTCTCATTGTGTCCCTTCTTAATATTAGCACCAGTTGGCTGGTGCCTTTTTCCTCAAAAGTCTGTGGATTAAATAAATTAATACATGGAGGGTGCAGAGAACAAGCGTCTGACAGATAGTAATTGCTCAATGAATTATTTAATCTATTAATATCATTTAATAGCATAATGGTAAATAATTACTGTTATATAGACTTGAAATACTTGAGGGTTTTTTTGCCCCATGTATTTGTAAAATACTAAAATTTCCAATTTAATAACATAGCGCAGAAAGCATTAAAATAATTATTGAGTGGAAGGAGTGTAGCTAAGTGGTTGAGTGCCTGCTTTGCAGATACAAGTTCCCAGATTCAATACCAGTACCTTCTAAAAAAAATAAATCATCGAATTTTAACTGATATCAATATTTTCAGATCTCACCTTCTCAGTGAAGCCTAACTGAACTATTTATTTAAAATTGGTATTTCTTCCCTGTGGCTACCCCCTGCTTTACCTCCTCTAGCTCCTCATTTCTCTTGCTATCTTAACTTCATTTTCATAGTACTAATCACTAATATACTCTCTAATTTATTTGCCTAGTGACTGTTCTGTTCCCCCATTATGAGTGTCATGAGGACAGACAGGTTTTGTGTGTTTGTACTCTGTCAGCAACTACAAAAGTCCTTCACTTGTGGAAGGCACTCAGATATTTGCTGAATAAATGAATTGATTTTAGCACATCAACTCTTGAGTTCTTCAGTAGACTTTTATATTACATTTTTTTCCTAGAACAGATTTCCCTGAGGTGATGAATGTTTTCCTCAGCTGTGACCATTGTCTTGAATGTAATGTTTAGATGTTTGTGAACTGTGATTTGGTTTGTTTAGTTTTTGTATTTTATTATGGTTGAATGAATTTTACCAGACAATTAGGGTCTTACCTCTTGTCTTGGGAAAGAATACCCCTGAGCTCTTAACTTTGAATCCAAATGTCCAAATCAACAATATTAATCCCAGGGATTATTGAGATAGTTGAATTTATATCTTCCTCTTTAATTCTTTCTGTCTTTTAGATTCATTTTGTATTTATCTTCTTATGTTTCTTTGCCTTCTTTTGATTCACTAAAACCTCTGTAGTATGGAAGTCATGTATATTATTTGCATTGGTCTTTCTATCCAGATGAGAATTTGATTAAAATACAGTTTTCATTATAAAAGTTTTATATAGTCTTTTAAAGATTTTAAATTTACTCTTATTCTCACCACCTAGAAAATAAGCATTGGTAAACATTTTGATATATTTTCTTCCACTTTATTTTTGGTGCTCAGTTTTTAAAACATTGTAATTATGCTGTGTAAACAACTTTACACCTTGCTTATTTTACTCTTTGATATAATGGCATTTTCTTATAGTCATTAATTTCTGAAACTTTTTTCCACAAATCCTAATTCTTTTAATTATAGATCCATAAAATAGGATATGATTATTTCAGATTCAGAATTTTCATCAGACTTTTTTTTAATGAGGTACTGGGAATCGAACCTGGGGCCTCGTTCATGGGAAGCAGGAACTCAACCACTTGATGTGCATCTGCTCCCCTCAGGCAGATTTTAAAAGAAATATTTTTTACCAGGTTGGAAAGAACCCTTCTGGGCTTTATTTTTCCTTCTAATGTTACTAATTTTATTTGGTGTATTCATTTTGGTGGGGATGAGAGTTAATCAATAATCTTGTTTTACAGAATAATTAAATATGTATTTCATTTTTAAATTTTAATTGATTAGAATTACAATGTCCTTACTATAGGTGGAAAATAAGAGCAATATGAGCGGGTTTAATTTTCACCCTTCCTCATTTAGAACATGAAACTAGTACAGAAAATTCAGCTCAGTCACAAGTTTCCCTGCAGCCCGTATTTGTTTATATAAAGCAGTCAAACCTTACTGATGATTTATGAATATAAAAACATAGTGACTTTTAAGTAGTTATGGCTAATCTTTGAAAACCTTTTATCAATTGAAGTAATTTTTAAAATTAATATCAGAATATTTGTTATTCCATGCCTATTTTTATCAGTGCTAAGCTATTTAAATCTTTATGTAATATTTGTAATGATTCTAGGTATTAGCTAGATGAGATTATGCTTTTAAATACTTTCCCTGTTTAAAGAATAAGTTCACACTTATTTTTTATTCCAGTTTTCATTTTTAGAGTTCTTTCTCTCCGACCAGATCCTGTTAACCAAATTATTTCCAGTTAGTAACTTAGAAGGCATTATACTTTGTAAATTTTCTTTTTACTTTAATTAAATCAAATGGTACCAATGTTGTTTTAATCACTATATCCAGGAAAATGAAATATAAGAATGTGTTACTATTATCTAATGTACGGCTCTACTGTTATTTTCTGGATCTACTGTTATTTTCCCCCTTCATGCCATTCCATTCACAAATAAAAGACATGTTGTAAAATCTCTCAGGGTATCAATAGACGCAGGCATCATTTGAACAGGATGACTTTAACTCTATCCACAATATCCCTGGTCTACTACTAGGACTCATATTTTATAGTGTTCCTTTCTAACGGCAGGTTTCCTCTAGTCTCTTTCTTTCCAGAGTGTTACATTAAAATGGTGGGAGAAGAGCTTATCTCTCACTGGCTTATTTCCTTTTAAGATTGGCTCAGAAGGGTGAGTTCTAATTATTATTGGCTAACTTGTAGTATCTTCCTTAGAAACAAAAGCTTAATGCTGTATTTCATTAGTTATAAGGCAGGCTTTTTTTTTTTTTTTTTTTTTTAATTTCCCCCCCTCCCCTGGTTGTCTGTTCTTGGTGTCTATTTGTTGTGTCTTGTTTCTTTGTCTGCTTTTGTTTCTTTGTCCGCTTCTGTTGTCGTCAGCGGCACAGAAGTGTGGGCGGCGCCATTCCTCGGCAGGCTGCACTTTCTTTTCACGCTGGGCGGCTTTCCTCACGGGCGCACTCCTTGCGCGTGGGGCTCCCCCACGCGGGGGACACCCCTGCGTGGCACGGCACTCCTTGCGCGCATCAGCGCTGCACATGGGCCAGCTCCACATGGGTCGAGGAGGCCCGGGTTTTGAACCGCGGACCTCCCATATGGTAGACGGACGCCCTAACCACTGGGCCAAAGTCCGTTTCCCAATATAAGGCAGGCTTTTAAAATTTTTAAATTATGTTTTAACATCCCCAAAATTGGGATGTATTTTTTTCAATCAATGCTGTCTTACAATTGCTGTTGGCCAGGTGGTGGTTGTGATATAGTTGCCATTGCCTGTGCATAGTGAACTTAGTTGTATCCTTAGTATCCAACAGTTACGGCTCCTTGATGTTTCAGTCAATTATTCTTTTTCTGAAAAAAGAATGTGAGTCCTGGTTGTAATATAAAATCCTTTCTTAGTACCTTCTGGTAAGATCAAGAAAACATCAGGGAGTAGATGTGGCTCAAGCAGTTGAGCACCTGCTTCTGACATGGGAGGGCTCAGTTTCGATTCCAATGCCTCCTTAAAAACAAAACCAACAGGTAAACAAAGGAAGAGGCCAACTCGGGAGCCAGTGTGGCTCAGTGGTTGAGTGCCAGCTTCCCACACAGGAAGTTCTGGGTTCATTCCCGGCCCTGTTACCTCAAAAAAAAAAAAGAAAAAAAATCATCAGTAGTGTACCTTGCAAACTGGGAATCAGAGACTTCAAAAAAAAATCTTGGAGACAATAGTGGAGGACTCTATTAAAAAAAGCTGCCATCATCAAAGATCTTAATGGCCAGGAAATGATAATGGTTGCAAAACACAGGCATTAAAAAACTCTGACTTAAAAAGTAATATGAAGTTTTAAATGACCCAAAGAGCTCCTCTCAGAAGTATAAAATAAAAATGCTAAGTGATAAAATATTATTATAGTTTAATTGGCAGTTTTTCATTCCTTGGTGGGACATAAAATAATGATGCATTTTAAGAAGTGGCATCCTAGATTTGATAAAACATTGTCAATTAGAATTTAGAGTGGTAAAGTTGACCAGTATAAAGTTATCTTTTTATCCAAAATATATTATCTGAATCTAAACATTAGTATTACTTTTTTCCTCTATTTTTTACTCAAAGAAAAAATTCGGTAATAATGAACTTAGGAAAATTCCTTTATGCATGCTGATACCTGTTTTGCTTATTTTCGTTATCATCTCCAAAGTTAGATAATAGAGCTCTAAGAAGTTGCCTATATATGCTGATGTTTTGTTAGTGCTTGATTGTTTCTGGGAAAACATATTTTTTAAAAGTCCAAATAATCTGAAGTTCCACCATCATATCCTTACCAATAAAATATGTGTATTTTTCATTTTGTGAAATTATTTCCTTATACTTTGGACACCTATTTATTTAATCATTTATTATTAGCTTTTAAGAGTTTTTTCCCCCATAGATTTTAAAAGAAAACAGATGAAGTTTTGCTGAAATTATATCACATATATAATATTAAAATGTTTTTTGAGGATCATAATTAGTAATTCAAGGTTTGCTTCCTAACATTTTAAAAAGTATATTGGCTTCTACTACATCTTTGGAAACTTTTTCATTTGTAATAAATGGAGGTGAGAAGTTACTCAACCAAAGAAAGGGCGTGGAAAAGTTGAAGTACCAAGAATGAGAGAAAATGTCTAAATTGATGGACATATAGAGAAACTGGAAAGTGTCATGATTAATTAAATAAATGCATTATTGAAATAGGGAAAGGGTTTTAAATCAGACCTGGATTTGAATCCTGAGGAGGATTATGTTCCTTATTAGCTTCATGATCTTTTACCTTCTCCAAATTTATTTCTCTTCCTTTAAAATAGGGATAATAATATATCATGGGGTTGTTATGAGAAGTAATAATTACAGCTACATTTTTAATCCTTACTATAATATATATACCAAACATTGTATTAAGTGTTTATATACATTTTTTCACTTGACAAATAAATACTTTTTTTTTTTTAGGAGGTACCCAGGATTGAACCTAGGACCTTGTATATGGGAAGCAGGTGCTCAACCACTAAGCTACATCTGCTTCCCAATAAGAGTTTTTTTTTTTTATTTGTTTGATTTTAGGAGGTACCAGGTCAGGGACCTTGTATATGCAGAGCAGATGCTCAGCCACTTGAGCTATATTCACTCCCCTAAATACTGTTTTGGTTCTCACAAACTTGCAAGGTATAGGTACATTGTATTGCTGAGAAAACTAAAAGAGGGATTTTTAAAATGGCCTCAACTAAAAAGTTATCACAGCTAATCATGTTAGAACCAGAATTTGAACCCTAGAAGTCTGACTCAGTAGAACCTATGATTTGAAATACTATGCTATATGCATGTAAAGCACTTAGCACAGTACAAGCATGCTTTAGTTAATATTTATGTTTAGGCTGTCTCTTAAAGATAAGTATACATTTTAAGTGTGACACATCTGATACTTTAATTTTTTAGGCCCAGAATAGAGAGACCAATGTTTTAGCAGCTGCAAAGGTGATTGACACCAAATCTGAAGAAGAACTTGAAGATTACATGGTTGAGATTGATATATTAGCATCTTGTGATCACCCAAATATAGTCAAGCTTCTAGATGCCTTCTATTTTGAGAACAATCTTTGGGTAAGCATTTTGCATTGATCCATAGGAGTAGCCAAAGTACGTAAATTGTCCTAAAGAAGTTTATGAGTATGAAAGCTTTTTTAATGTATTACATCTTGTTTAGTTGCTGTTACTTGAATGAGAGTTGATCTACTGATGTTCAGAGGATCATTAAGAGCATAATTTTCCTCAGCTTCAATAGATGTTTAGATCTTTTATTCAGATTATATCAGTTTCATCATGATTGTTGATTAATGAGATTGGACCCAAATGGAGAAACCTGGTTATGAATATTAAATTTCTTAAAATTGAAATTAGATGGCATTTTTTGTTTTTGAAATTTTGTTTTTGTAATTGAAATGTAAGGATTTACTTTTAAATTTTCATAATTTCTTAACCTAAACTTTTTATAGATTGTGTAATAAACTATAAAATATTAGAAGTATTAAATATTTATCTGATATATTATCAGGTCCAACTTTAATGTATGATGTATTGGTTAAGGCTGCATGTATAAATTTTGTTACTTTGAGAAAATATTAGGCACAAATAGATACAGAACCGAAGTATTAATAAACATATTAGCTAATTACTTCTTCTGTACTAGCTCTAATTTAGTCAAGAGGGCTTCTTAAAATGTAGTTTTACGTTTTCCTTCTTGAAGAAGGAAGCAAAGTGATGTAAGAGTGCTGGGACAAGAAATACCCAGCTGGGAACAAAGGGGGACTGTATTTTTTTATCCTGGCTCTACAAGTTAGCAACTTGGATAAGAAACTTAACCTTTATGAGCCTATTTACTAATAATGATTGACCTCCTAAATTATTTTTCAAAAATTTAATGAATTTGAAAAAAGTTCATAATTAGTAAGCACCTATAGAAAGTAAAGTGTGGGATGCGGATGTGGCTCAAGTGATAGAGCCATATGGGAGGACCTGGGTTTGATCCCTGAGGCCTCTGGTGAAAAATAAGAAGAGAAAGCGTGCCTGTGTGGCGAACTAGTGCCTGTGGAGGTGAGCCACACAGCAAGATGATGACACATCAAAAGAGAGACAAGGGGAAATGTCAAAGTAAAGCGCAACAGAAACCAGGAACTGGGGTGGCATAATTGACAGGGAATCTCTTTCCACATCAGGGGTCTCCAGGATCGAATCCTGGTGAATCCTAGAGGGGAGAAAATGAGAAGAGAAGACAACACAGATAGCAAAAACAGCAGGGTAGGGGAAGGAAAAATAAATAAGTAAATAAATAAATAAATCTTAAAAAAAAAGAAGGAAAGTGAAGTACACAGGGGGGAAAAGCAGAGAAGCTATGCAATATATTAAAATGTTACTTTAAAAATTAAATATCATTATTAGTATGGTCTTTTCATATAGTTATTCAAGGTTCTAGCAGAATGTTTCCAGAGATTATAGTGAAAATGAACTCCTTAGACAATTTAATAAATAGTAAGATCATTATTTGGGTCTATCACAAAATAAGAATTTGGGCAACTGTGAGGGATAGTCTAGAAGGAGAAGGAAATTTTCACAATAAACCTAAAATTGCAACTGTAATAAGGTATATGGTGCTATTATATCTTACAAGGGAGGTCAAGGAAGGCATCCATCAAGTGAGGTATCATTGAGCTGGCATCTGTAGCTTTTGTGTGTGTGTGTGTGTGTATATATATATATTTTTTTTTCCTTAAAAAAAAACTTAAGTCTGTAAATATATTTTTGGGACTTATTCCTATTATTCAAGTTAAAAGTATTTTTTTATCACTTAAAGAACAAAGATTGTCTTAAAAATGAGAGTAATAAAATTTTCAGTGGTAATGAAATTGATATATAATATTGTACTAAATAAAAATTCTATACCTGGTAATTTTAGAGAAAGAAGGGACACTAAAAATGTCATTAACAAAAATGTACGTACTTCTACAACATATTCTCTTTCTGCTTTCTAAGGTGTATTTCATTCAAGACTCCTAACTCTGTGGTTAAAAAGAATGTTCATATTGTTTCCATAATTTAGATATTTTGATAGCTATTCCTTTATCTTTTTTCCTGAATTGAAGAAAAAAATACTCAAACTCAATGTAGTTTTGGACTCATGTTCTTTTATTTGCATGCAGATCCTTATTGAATTTTGTGCTGGTGGAGCAGTAGATGCTGTGATGCTTGGTAAATATCTTTTTTCCCCTTATATCTTAAATTATAGTTAATAAAAATAAAAGGATTTAAAACATTTCCTACGTATATCTTACTGTTGAGTGAAGTCAATAAATACAGAAATCAACTTAATTGTATTTTTATATTCTTAAATAATTGTAATAAAATTCTAAAGTGAAATATTGGTATAATATGACAGGAAAATAATCTTCATAGATATTTAGTTCTTCCAAAATAAATTCACTTTATATGATCCTTGGCAGTGATGATAAAGATATATTATCTGTTGATATGTTTTGACTATATAAAAATGCTATTTTGTTTATTTTTTCCTTATAGAACTTGAGAGACCATTAACTGAGTCCCAAATACAAGTAGTTTGCAAACAGACTTTAGAGGCATTGAACTACTTACATGATAATAAAATCATCCACAGAGATTTAAAGGCGGGCAACATCCTTTTTACCTTAGATGGAGATATTAAATTGGGTAAGTTTGTTCCCCTAAAATAAACATTTGAATTTGTGCTCTGCAATTTCCACCATATGTATGTGATTTAATATTGTTTTATTACTACTCAAATAGGTGAAACATAAAATACTAGTTTGGATAAGTATTCATTAGTTCCTCAAATTCCTAATCATAGGCACCTAAATTAAAGGCACTTTAAGGAAAAAGTAAGAAAGGATGGATTTTATTTTTAAAAAGACAAGCTTTTAAAAGACTGGTTAAAAACATATTCCTTTAAATTTTTGTATATAGCCTTAGGGCTTATAATACATCTAGAATGTAATATAGTATATTTAAAACTGCTAACTCAGTTTTACAGTTATATCTTCATTTCCAAAACTCACAAATGGTGAATTGTTTTTCCCATGTTTAGTTTTATACTCTAATTTGTTAAAGTATGGTATTTTGGTTAAACTAACAAAGTAACCTTAGGTTTGAGAAGAGTTACCTAAAATAAGTATAAGGACTGGAAATTTAAATTTTGCTGTAAACATTGAGAGAATGAATGATAACTTCATAAGAAGAATTAGATGTAGATTTTGGATTGGGAATTAATTAATTTCATATGTACACATGTGAAAGAAAATATATCCCTCTTCTTTAAGTACATTCAAGATATGAAAATTTAAAAAATTTGTGCTGATTTATCTGAATTTGTGTATTTTGGAAGGATATTGAAAGGACAAAATATATTCAAAAGTCATGTTAATAACAGTGATTATAACCATTTCATTTTACTATATCATGACATCTAAACAGGTTTTCTACTACATATAATACATAGTTTGATGTACTAAATTTTAGTCTTTTTATTGTGAAACAAAGAAGGATTTAGGAAACCACACAAATGTATAGATTTAGCTTAATAAATTATTCTGTGGCACATACCTTTGTAATTACCACCCAGGTCAAGAAGAATTTTGCCAGCCATGTGCTCCATCTCAATTACTGCCCCTCCCTTTGCAAAAAGTAACCTTTATACCAGTGTTTACAGTAATCACTTCCTTGCATTTCTTTATGGCTCTTATCACCCGGTTTTTAGCTCATTGGAGTTTTGACTTGTTCATAGTTAAAACCTGATTTTTCTTTTAACTCTCTAATTTACTGGTTTCCCTCCAGCCCTTTCTTTATATATATATTTTTTATTTTTAAATAATCTTTATTATTATTATTTTTAAAAATTTATTTCTCTCCCCTTCCCCCTCTCTCAGTTGTCTACTCTCTCTGTCCATTCGCTGTGTGTTCTTCTGTGTCTGCTTATATTCTTGTCAGCAGCACCTGGAATCTGTGTCTCTTTGTTGCATCATCTTGCTGTGTCAGCTCTCCGTGTGTGCGGTGCCATTCCTGAGCAGACTGCACTTTTTTTCATGCTGGGCAGCTCTCCTTATGGGTCATTCCTTGCCAGGGACACCCCCGTGTGGCATGGCACTCCTTGTGCGCATTAGCACTGCACGTGGGCCAGCTCATCATATGGGTCAGGAGGCCCTGGGTTTGAACCCTGGACTTCCCATGTGGTAGGCAAATGCTCTATCCATTGAGGCATATCTGCTCCCCTCCCTTTTTCTGAAACTCTTTTAGGTGTGTACACGTGTGTAAAACCGTTTTACCATCAAGAATCGTATAATAGACAAATAATTATAATACAAGGCAAGATTTTATGGGTGCTTTAAGAGTTATTACCAAGAATATCACTAAGGTTAAACTTATAAATATGGTTAATAATATTAGCTACCATTTATTTAGTCAGTAGTCTTTGCCAGACCTTCGGGCAAGAGTACCATATACTGAATTTTTCATGTTTACTAATTTCTGAGAATTCTCTGTGGCTTGTCAAACATGAAATTTTAAAAATTTATGTATTTATGGCATGAGGTAATTATGCAGTGATAGCAACCTTATGTTGCTATTAATGGTTGTCTGAGCTCCCAAGTTAAAATGGTGGGATTAACAACTTGGAAGGCTATAATATTGCTGTTCTCTATAATGTAATTCAGGAAACATATGGTTGATAATTTTTTCTTCGTAATATTTATGAGATTATCAGAACATTTTCTAAATCATGAAAGGCTGCTTTGGTATAGTTTCTGTTTCACACTACAGCAAAACAAATTTGTTAATTTAATTGCGTGGGAAGCAGATATGGCTCAAGCATTTGGACTCCTATCTACCATAGAGGAGGTCCAGGGTTCGATACCCAGGGTCCTGGTGAAGGCACACTGGCCTGTGCGGCGAGCTGGGCCATGGAGTGCTGGCCTGCGTGGATTATTGCCCTGCACAGGAGTGCTGCCCTACACAGGAGGGCTGCCACATGCAGGAGGGCTCGCCCACACAGAGAGCTAGCGCAGCAAGGTGATGCAATAAAAAGAGACACAGAGGAGAGAGAAGAGGCGCAGCAGATCAGGGAGCTGAGGTGTTGCAAGAGAAAGATTGCATCTCCCCCAGTCTGGAAGGTCCCAGGATTGGTTCCCGGAGCCACCTAATGAGAATACAAGCAGACACAGAAGAATGCACAGCTAATGAGGACAGAGAGCAGACAATGGAGGGTGGGGAGAGAAATAAAAAAAAATAATTGCAACATGTAGCACTAGTTGGTATTTGTTTTGAAGTAGTAGACCATGATCTCAAAGTTAAAGTTACCACTTTTTTTTTCAATTCTGGAGAATTTGTCTCTGAAGATGTATACAGAAGGTAATATGTGCATTAATGATGAGATATTTTCTTTTTGGCAGGGTTGTTTTTGTTTCATTTTGTTTTGTTTTTTGCTTGTGTGTGGTCAAGATTAGAGTGGTAGAGAAATTATTTCAATTTCTTACCCTTTAGTAAGAGTGACCTTACTAAAGATTTGAAATTCCCCCCATCCCCCCATGAAATGCAATGAGCTATACTTTAGGGCTGTGTTATGCTTTTGTTTATTTTATTTCAGTAAATAAAATAATGTTTATTTATTTCAAGCGGATTTTGGAGTATCAGCTAAAAACACAAGGACAATTCAAAGAAGAGATTCCTTTATTGGTACACCATATTGGTATGTACTTAGTTTTAAATTTTTTTTTTTTTACAATATTAGTCATGTCACCAGTTATTACTCATTAATTTTTTCCACATAATGATGATACTGTTTATACTGTTTATCTTTTATGTGGTTTGCAATCACTGTTATTAAGTTAACCATTTTACCTTTCAATTCTCTGTCTTGATAGGATGGCTCCTGAAGTAGTCATGTGTGAAACCTCTAAAGACAGACCCTATGACTACAAAGCTGATGTTTGGTCACTTGGTGTCACTTTAATAGAAATGGCTGAGATAGAACCACCTCATCATGAATTAAATCCAATGCGCGTGCTGCTAAAAATAGCAAAATCTGAGCCCCCTACATTAGCACAGCCATCAAAATGGTAAAATACTCTAAACAAAGCTTTTTAAGAATCAAAACTTGATGTTTTATTTTTCCAAATTTCTAAGGGTATTTAAATTTAGATAAAAATTACGAAGACTGTGAAATAAATGACTAAATATTGGTATGTTTCAAAGACTTAAAGACTTTACAAACTCTTACCACACATATATTTGAAAATATGAGTAATTAGAGTTCTACATGAAAAAGATATTTTCTGTACTGTGAGAAAGTGAGCTGTGTATGTGGTAGAACTGTATTTGGAATTTAGCATAATAGAATTTTTGTGATTTTGGCATACTTGAGAATATGTAGTTATACCTCAATGACTGTACCCATGTACCTATTTACATATATGTCTAACATGTTTTTACAGATGAATAAATAGTATAGAATCTTAATATTTCCATTAATTAGTTTTCTTATGTTGAGTTAATACTATTACGTACATAATGGAACTAGAGCATAATTTATCAAGCAGTTTTATTTGTTTGTAATAACAGGAAAGTGTAATAGAATGTTATTTTACTTTATATTGTTAAAATTTTTATTTTGAAGGTCTTCACACTTTAAAGACTTCCTAAAGAAATGCTTGGAAAAGAATGTGGATGCCAGGTGGAATACATCTCAGCTACTGCAGGTAAGATAAAAATAGTGTGACAGCAGCAAGTCATACAATTAATTTAGCATCTCTTTAAAAAGAGTAAAATTCATTCTGTGTCCTCTGTTTCTATTTGAGTTTTCCTTGGAAAATCAAAATATATTGTAGTAGGTAATATTTGCTTTACAAACATATGTGCTGCCATTGCTAAAACACATTCAGCTTGTAAGTCATTCCTATTGAACCTTTTTGATTCAGTTTGGTTATAATCTTTCCATTTTTTTAGTTTTTCTACTTGTCTCTAATTACTAGAAAGTGATTGAGAGTAGGGACCATGAACTAATTATTTTTTGTCTCTTTTAGTGAATATAAGTGTTCAGTAAATATTTTGACTTTTTAAAAATGTTAAAGTGATAGGATTGATTTTGTTTCATAGCAGGAACTATTTATAATATTTGAAATAAAATTTACCAATTAATATTTGAGATGTGCAAATAGAGTGACAGATCTGGAGGCAATTACTGTTAGGCTGAGTTATTGTATAACTCACGCATTATAGTGTTTTACGTTGACCAACTCTGTTCCCATTAAGCAATAACTTTTTTTCCCCTAGGGGAAAAGCAGGAAAAAAATTGCCTTGCTCTTTGCAGCAACTATATCCCTGGAACACATTGCTTTTTATTATTAATTCACTCCCTTCACATTTGAAAGCCTAATCTGTGACAGACAGCTATTAAGTACTGAGGAGACAGAGATGAATAAAACATCTTACCCTCAAGAATATTAGGGGAAACGGACTTGGCCCAGTGGTTAGGGCGTCCTTCTACCACATGGGAGGTCCGCGGTTCACACCCCGGCCTCCTTGACCCGTGTGGAGCTGGCCCGTGTGCAGTGCTGATGCGCGCAAGGAGTGTCGCACTACGCAGGGGTGTCCCCGCGTAGGGGAACCCCACGTGCAAGGAGTGCACCAGTAAGGAGAGCCACCCAGCGCGAAAGAAAGTGCAGCCTGCCCAGGAATCGCGCCGCCCACACTTCCCGTGCCGCTGATGACAACAGAAGCGGACAAAGAAACAAGACGCAGCAAATAGACACAGAGAACAGACAACCGGGGGAGGAGGGGGGAATTAAATAAATAAATAAATCTTTAAAATAAAATTAAAAAAAAGAATATTAGAACCATGTCACATAAGCAGGTGTTTGTAAACACTTTTAACAGAACTCTAAAGTTTTTAATAACTCTTTTATTGAGCTTTGGCAGGATTTATATAGATCTCTGTTTCTTTTTAATACTATTAATTTTTAAGACTATTATTAACTTAAGACTTTTTAAGACTTGAAATTTGCCTTAAATTTTCAATCAAATTTTAGAGTATGAAATTTACAACCATACAAAATAGTACCTAAATGTACTATGCAGATTTAACAAAGATTACCATTTTGACATATTTGGTTCATATTTGTTAAAAAAAACATTTGCAGGCAGTCCCTGCCCCTGTCCCAAACTCTTTTCCCCTCTCCCTCGAGAGAGAACATTATCTGAAATTGTTTTTTCCTACCCATGTATTTGTATTTTTTATTCATGTAAGAATTGTGTGTTTTATGTGTTTGAAACTTACTTTACAAGCAAATATTTCAGCTATTACTGTGTGTGCTCTCTCTCTTGATCTACAGCATCCCTTTGTTACTGTTGATTCCAACAAACCAATCCGAGAATTGATTGCAGAGGCAAAGGCTGAAGTAACAGAAGAAGTTGAAGATGGCAAAGAGGAAGATGATGATGAGGAAACAGAAAATTCTCTGGTCAGTGTTTAAAAAGGAAATTTCATTTGTGTATTTTTTTAGAGATGCTTAACAGTAGCTTACACTCTATGATCTGTGCTCTATTTTTACTATAAAGTGCCATTTTCTTTTAAAAAAAAATTGATCGTGGTAACATATATGGAAAATTTCCCATTTGTGTACAGTTCAGTGATAAGTTACATTCACAATATTGTGCTCCTATCAGCACCATCTTTTACCAAAATTTTTCATCACCTCAAACAGAAACTCTGTTCACATTAAGCAATAACTCATTTCCTACCAGCCCCTGGTATCCTGTAAACTGCTTTCTGCCTCTATGAACTTGCTTATTTTACTCGTTCTAGGTATTTCATGTAAGTAAAGTCATACAATATTTGTCTTTTTTATCTGGTTTATTTCATACAACATGGTATCTCCAAGGGTTATCCATGTTGTAGCATATATCAGAACTTCATTCCTTTTTTTTATTTTTTTGAGGTACCAGGGCTGGGAATTGAATTCTGGACTGCATATATGGGAAGCTGGTGCTCAACCACTGAGCCACATGGGCTCCCCTGAGTTGGTTTTTTCATTTGTTTACTTATTGTTTGTTTGTTTTGTTTTAAGGAGGCACTGGGGACTAAACCTGGGACTTCCCATGTGGGAAGCAGGTGCTCAACTGCCTGAGCCACATCTGCTCCCTTCATTCCTTTTTATGGATAAATAATATTACATTGTAAATATTCACCATTACCCATTCTGCTTTTGATGGACACTTGGGTTTGTTTCCCCCTTTTCGCTATTGTGAAAAATGCTACTATGAACTCTGATGTATGAGTCCCTGTTTTCAGTTTTTTTGAGTATATAATTTGGAAGTGGAATTGCTGGATCATATGTTTATGTTTCTGAGGAATCACCAAGTGGTTTTCCACAGAAACTACACATTTACATTCCTATTAGCAGTGCACAGTGCACCAATTTTTCCACATCCTCATCAGCACTTGTTCTGGTTTTTTTTGCTTTTTGTTTTTTTCAGTAATAACCATCCTAATGGGTGGATGTGTAGTGGTATCTTACTATGGTTTTGATTTGCTCCATAATAGCTGATGATATTGGGGATCTTTTATGTGTTTATTGGCTGTTTAGCATTCTTCTTTGGAGAAATGTCTATAAAATGCTTTGCGCAGTTTTAAATTGGGTTGTTTTTTGTTGTTGAGTTGTAAGAATTATTTATATATTCTGGATATTAAACCCTTTTCAGATAAATGATTTCCAAATATTCCTTCCATTCTGTAGATTGACTTTTCACTTTGTTGATAATGTCCTTTGATGCACAAAAGTTTTAAATTTTGATCAAGTCCAGTATATCTTATTTTTTCTTTTGTTGCTTGTGCTCTGGGTATCATATATAGGAATCTGTTGACTAATACAAGGTACTGAAGATTTTCACCTGTTTTCTTCAAAGAGTTTTATGGTTTTAGCCCTTGTATTTAAGTCATTGATCCATTTCAAGTGAATTTTTCCATGTGGGATGAGGTAGGTGTCCAATTTCATTCTTCTGCATGTGGATATACAGTTTTCCCAGCACCATTTGTTGAAGAGACAATTCTTTCCCCAGTAAGTAGACTTGACCTCCTAGTTGAAAATCAGCGGTCCATAGATGTGAGGATACATTTGCTCTAGCTTACAGATGACACTCTTGGCGTTTTACCATCAGCCACAATTCTTATCCACCTCTTGGTTTACTGTGCTATCCAGTTCCTAGATTATTCTCTAGCATTCTGCCAATTGGCTTTTATATCCCTAGACTACCATTTTCAGCCACATCCCTATTTTTAAACTAGCTATTACTATTTTTATCATCTATTCTATAAATTTTCACACTTTTACAGTAAAGCTAATTAAAACTTCTACATACATTAAACATCAGTAGTCCATCTCATTCCTTCTCTTATCTCCATTAAGAATCCACCACCTATTGCCAGGTCTTGAAGATATTTACCTACAATTTCTTCTAGAAGTTTTATGGTTCTTGCTTTTATTTTTAGGTTTTTGATCCATTTTGAATTAATTTTTGGATAAGGTGTGAGATAGAGGTTCCTCTTTCCTTATTTTGGCTATAGATATCCAGTTCTTTCAGCACCATTTTGTTGAATGGACTGTTCTGCCAGAGCTATGTGGGTTTGACAGGCTAGTCAAAAATCACTTGACCATTCATTTGAGGGTCTGTTTCTGAGCAATCAGTTTGTTTTCATTGGTCTATGTATCTGTCTTTATGCCAGCACCATGCTATTTTTACCACTATAGCTTGGTAGTATGATTTAAAGTCTGGAGATGAGGGTTTGCTTTTCTTTTATAATGTTTCTGGCTATTCAGGACCCCTTACTCTTCCAAATAAATTTGCTAATTTGTTTTCAGTTTTGTTTTTTTTTAGTGTTGGTGGAATTTTTATCAGGGTTGCATTGAATCTGTATATCAGTTTGAGTAGAATCGACATCTTAATGATATTTAGTCTTCCAGTCCATGAGCATGGAATGTTCTTCCAGTTATTTAGGACTTTTTAAATTTCTTTTAACACTGGGCTGCAGTTTTCTGAATACAAGTGCTTTCCATCATTGGTTAAGTTTATTCCTGACTACTTGAGTTTTATCTGTCATATTTTATTTTCACCACTCTTTTGACACTTTTAGTTATTTTAATTGATGATAATCTTCATTTCTAGACTCTCTTCCAGCCCCCTCTCCTGTCTTTTATTTTCAGGCTCTAGCACACCCTTTATTATTTCCTGAAAATCTGGTCTCTTGCTTAGAAATTCTCTCAGTTTCTGTTGATCTGTGGATATTCTAATCTTATCCTCATTTTTTGTAAGACAGTCTTGCTGGATATAAAATTCTTGCCTGGAAGTTTTTCTCTCGTATCTTAAATATATCAGACCACTGTCTTCTTGCCTCCATGGTTTCTGGTGAGAAATCTGCACTTAATCTTATTGGGTATCCCTTATATGTTATGTATTGCTTTTCTCTTGCTGTTCTCAGAATTCTCTCCTTGTCTTTGGCATTTGACATTCTGATTACTATGTGTCTCGGAGTTGGTCTATTCGGATTTTTTCCGAGGGGAGTATGTTGTGCTTCTTGGACAGGAATATCTATGTCCTTCAGTAGGGTTGGGAAATTCTCTACCATTATTTCTTTCAATATTCCTTCTGCCCCTTTTCCCTTCTCTTCTCCTTCTGGGACACTGATGACACGTATGTTTGCACATCTTCTGCTGTCATTTAGTTCCCTGAGACCTTGTTCAATTTTTTCCATTCTTCATTTGTTCTTTCATATGTTCACTTTCAAAAGCCAGTTCTTCAAGCTCACCAATCCTTTCTTCTGCCTCCTCAAATCTGCTATTGTATGATTCCAATGTTTTTTTAAATTTCATTTATTGTGCCTTTCCTTCCCATAAGATCTGCTGTTTTCTGTGCATGCTTTCAAATTCTTTGTGCTCATCCAGTGTCTTCTTAATATCCTTAATCTCTTTAGCCATCTCACTGAATTTATTAAGGAGATTTGTTTGAACATCTGTGATTAGTTGTCTCAACTCCTTTATATCATCTGGAGGCTTATCTTGTTTCTTTAACTGGGCCATATCTTCCTGTTTCTTGGTGTCGATTGCAATTTTTTGTTGGTGTCTTGGCTTCTGGCTTACTAGAGTATTTATTCTGGGTGCAGTTTTTCTCTAGTTCATAGCTTCCTGCCCTTTCCCTTGCTGGTTGTGCAGTGGGAGTCAGGGATGTAATTGGTGCTATAAACTGTGAAGGCTCAAGCTGCCCTCATTGCCCCAGGAATGGATGAAGCTTCTCCCAATTTTCTCCTTTCCCATAGGTAGGGACAGAGTCACAGTTGTGTGGAATAATTCAAGTTGTGCAGGCCTAGACTGTAGTTGCCCAGAGAGACTGATGAAGTTTCATTCCCCTTTTTCCCCTGCCTGGAGTGGTGATGGAGCTGCAGGTATGGGCAGCAATCTATGCAGTGCAGGTCCAAGATGATGGCAGTTGCCCCAGTAGATTTTTAATTATTCTGTTTGTGCCAGCCAGAGGTACCCACAGTTACCTGGATAGACTGGTGCTGAGCTAGCCAGCCTCCGCCCTGTCAGAGGTGGGGCTGAGGCCTAGACTAGGGCTGCAGGCTAATCTGGGTGAAAGAAATCGTTTCTTGCGGTCACTGTGATATTTAGTCAGACTGGCTTCCACTCAGGCTGGAGGTAGAGTCAAAACTGTGGCCACCAGCCTTTTTTCCAACTAGGACAAATTCACACCCCAGCTGTTCCTAGGGTTATTCCTTAGCTATCCAAGTCTACCAATCAGTAGCTGAAATCGGCAGCCAACCGTCTCCTTCCCTGTTTTTGGGAAATGGAGCTTCCAGTTCTGGTCACAGAACAGCTCTTGGGGTGGCTTGCACCACCTAGTAGGGCAATCACTGACCTCCACAGCTTGGCCAGCAATTTCCCAGAGAGGCAGGTGCAAGTTCCCACAGCTTCCTCCCTGCTGGAGGTGGCACTGGGGCATAGGCTAGAGCTGCAATCTGATCTGGATGGAAAGAAGCCAGGCCCCGCCAGCACTGGGATTTTCAGTCTGTCCTGCTTCCCCTTGTGCCAGGTGCAGAGTTAAGATGGCGGCTCCCAGCCTCTTTCTGACTCGGACACGCTCAAACTTGAGCTGTTCTCAGGATTATACTTTAGCCTGCTGAATTTTACTCATCAGTAGCTGAAGTTGGTGCCCACCCATCTCTTCCTCACCCGTTTTTGGGAAGCGGAGCTTTCAATTCCAGCCGTGGAACAGCTCCTGATGCGGCTCGTGCCTCCAGTGGAGGATGGGCACTGGCCTCCAGGGCGTGGAGCACTGTTCTTATGCGTCTTCTCTGCAGATGGGCAGCCTCCTTCTTCCATTCCTTCAAGAATGTTGCACGATGCCCTTCTGGCCTCCTGAAGGCCCCAAACAGGTGCTTCAGCTAGCTCAAGAGCTCTGGTGTTTACTCACTGCCCTGTAGCAGGAGCCGACTCTAGGAGCTCCTTACTCTGCCGCCATCTTGCTGTAATCCCCCTGACCATTTTCTTTTAAAGTTAATTTAAGCATAAGGTAATTTAGATGTACCATGTAAAATTATTGATTAAAATATTTATAATAATTAAAAGGAACTTTTATGAAGGGAAAATTTTTAACTGTTACAGATAAAATGATGTTTGAATACATTATGATCTTTTGAAATATATATCTTAGTTATTAAATGGTTTGGACTATAGAAAGGTAATATACAAATCTTTACAAACATTTTATCTATTTAAATGGAAATATGACATAATTTTCAAGAATAGTGGGCCTTTTTTTTTTTGCTATTAGTTGCTAACTAGAACCCAGTGTTCTTCTTTTGAAGTAGAAGCCACATAAGGTAGGGAAGTGGGTATGCAGTCAGATATTTTCAGAGCAGACCTTGTGTTCTCCTTTGCATCATAGCTTATGGAAATCAGGGGTAGAAACCAACACTCTGGGTTTTGAAGTGTGGTTACATCCATATTCAAGGATTAATTGGTGGGTGGCAGAGTAAAATCTTTAATTTTAGAGATGAAGATTATTAATATATTGCTATCCATTTTCACTCTATTATGTGAAGAATTGTCAATTGTTTAAATTATTTTTATAACTTAAGCAACTTTTACTGTATAAAGGTATTACATCCTGATTATATATATATAAACAGTGCTTTGTTTAAAGTTGTTTATATAAACATAACCATCCTGAGATAATGCTTTAATACAAAAAATATATATGTAATTATCTAGTAACTATTTATTAAGCATTTTTTATTTATTAAAATCTTTTTTAGCCAATACCTGCAAGTAAGCGTGCCTCTTCTGACCTTAGTATTGCCAGTTCCGAAGAAGATAAACTTTCACAAAATGCTTGTATCTTGGAATCTGTCTCAGAAAAAACAGAACGTAATACTTCTGAGGATAAATTTAATAGCAAAATTCTTAATGAAAAACCCACCACTGATGAACATGAAAAAACTGGAGAGGGTATTAATGAACATGTTAGTGATGCTCATTCAGAAACTACAGTTGAACTCCAAGACAGGACAACAGTAATCAAAGAGAATGGGAGAGAAGAAAAAATACCTGAGCTTGAAAATCTACCTGACACAGAAGACCAAGAAACTGTGGGCATTAATTCCATTGATGAAAAAGAGAATAATATAGCCGTAACTTTAGATAAAAATATTGATCAAAATCTGAAACCTGAGGAAGACAGGGATCAGGAAAAACAACAGATATTGGAAAATAAACTTATAAAATCTGAAGAAAATAAAGATACTTCTATTCAAACATTGGATTTAGTTTCTCAGGAGACTGGAGAAAAAGAGGCAGATATTCAGGCAGTTGATAATGATGTTGGATTAACAAAGGAAGACACCCAGGAGGAACTGGGAAGAGATGACAGAACTCGAAGGGATGTCATCAGTGATACAAGCAATGTAGAAACAAATGAGGCTGTAGATGTTGTTCAGCTGGCTGTTAAAAACAAAGCTGAGGATGTTCAGAGTGGTGATGGGAAAGAAGTGGTTGAAGTAGACCAGAAATTGATAAGTAAGCCTAAGGAAAGTATTGAGGCTGGTGGTACTGAGGAAGTTCCTATTGAAGAAATAGTTGAAACTAATGAGAGAGATAAAATATCTGTAGAAGGTAAAAATGATAAGCAGTTGGTCACCAGTTCAGAGAACATATTGGAGACCAGTGAGGAACCAGTGACAAATGAAATTGGAGGAATTATTGAGTTAAGTAGCACTGAAGAAATAGAGGTCAAAAGTGCAGAGACTTATATTGACCAAAAGGCTTTAGGAAGTAAAACTGAGGATGATCACAAAGATACAGGGCAAAAAGCATTTCCATGTGAAGTGCCACCTAAACCAGAACCTCAAGTTACTGCAGCTTCACAGCCCAATGAACCTCAACCTGTTCCAATACCAAGTATTAATATCAACTCTGAAGATGCAGAAAATAAAGGAAAAATAAGTGCATTATCAAAAACTGAAATAATGCTGCTCCCAGAATCTGAGAAGCAAAAGGAAAATGATACTGATTCTGGCACTGGTTCCACTGCTGATAGTAGCAGTATTGATTTGAATTTATCCATCTCTAGCTTCCTAAGCAAAACTAAAGACAGTGGATCCATATCTTTACAAGTAAGTGTACATGGGTCTTTCTTTTTTAAGATTTATTTTATTTATCCCCCCGCCTTGCCACTTCCTTGCTGTCTGCTCTGTGTCCATTCACTGTGCGTTCTTCTGTGTCTGCTTGTCTCCTTTTGTTGCATCATCTTGCTGCGCCAGCTCTCCACAGGCGCGGGCCAGCTTGCCTTCAAAAGGAGGCCCTGGGAAGTGAACCCAAGGCCTCCCATATGGTATGTGGGAGCCCAATCTATTGAGCCACATCCGCTTCCCTCTTTGCGTTTTTCTTTGTTATTTTGGCCATTTAGAGTTTACCTGAAACTGATGTTTTAAAAATAAAACAGCACTAAACCAATGTGGTATTAAATCCTGTAAAATTGTTAAAGCCTATGAAGGCAATGAATTAAAGAAAGAACCAAGGAGAGAGAGTAAGGATATAATCTTCTTTACGTTTTTTGGTAGGACCTATAATTTTTTTTTAATTTCAAAATTTGAAAGAATAATTATGCATACCATACAGGATTCCCATACATCACCCAACACCACCAGGACCTATCTATTTTTGCTAACCTGATATAGATAAATAGAACAAAATAGCGCCATAGCAGTGTAATTTGGGTACCCTAATTGCACATATCTAGGTAGTATTTTATCAAGAATTAATAATATATGAAAGTATTGAAAAATTGGAAGAATAATCTTTTTAAGCTCTTTCAGAGTATAAACAGTCCTGGATTTACCACTAGCCCATACAAATAAGCATTCTTGCCTCCTTTGCCATAGCCCTTGCTACTGCCATTAGAACATTCATGGTGAAAACAAAACCGAAAACTAAAACCCTTAACACTTGTCTCTTTGGGAGCATAAATCTCAAACCTTAGAATGCTTAAGAATTACCAAGCGAAGCTACATGTAAGTCTGGGAAAGGGACCAAGAATCAGCATTTGCAAAAAAAGATCCAATGGAATTCTGATACATATGAACCCATGGATTGATTGCCCTTTGAAAAATAATTCTTAAAGATCCTGTGTAAAAAGTAGCAAAAGAGAAGACTGGGGAAAGCAGAAAAACCTAGGAAAACTGACCTTCAGGATTGGACTCCATGGCATGACTGATTAACCAGCCTATCTGCCCCAAATTATTAAATGTATTGCTTGGATTTTCTTCTTTTTTTTTCAGTTCACTTTTTTTCACTGAAATTTCACCAATCTGAAATTCATTCACTTAATACTTATCCACTTTTAAAAATACAAATACTTTTATGAGAATTAAGGAGCTATTAATGGATACTGAGCAGGAATTACTGAAGAAATGGAAAGTTTGGGTGTTAAGGAGAGATCGATCTAGTTTTCTGAACATGTCAGCTGTGCATTTTAAAGCAGGCCTGGCCAGGGTACCTACTCCAGGGCTTAGGGTAAGGAGCATGAGGATTCTGGAAGCCTGAAGAATATAACAGTAGGAGGTTGCAGAAAGGTGAATGAAAGGTAGCAATGATAAACTGTTTAAAAGTCTAATGCATTTTGAGTTTAGTATTTTCACATTTTACTTTAGCTCCCTTGGCTTTCTAAGCCTTTCCCCCCATCAGAACAAGTAATTATCTACTCTCAACTTATCTTTTCTACCAAGATGTATTTGTAGCAGTGGTATTCCTATTTACATTTAAAAGTTTTGGATATCAGTTGAGAAATTAAGGATTTGTTTCTAATAAAACATTTTAGGGATTAATTAGCAGGTGAGTCCGGTATTTTGGGGATACTGTGGAGGTGCAGTCTTTGTAGTAATTTTTAAATTATTCCCATCTCTGCCTCAGATGAAAGAGGGTTATTGGATATTATTGTTGCTGGTTAAATTATTGATTCTCAAACTGGGCAGTGTTTAAAAATTACCTGGGAATCCTTTTCAAAATATTTGTTCCTAGCCACCCTCAGGTTTAGATTCTTTAAGGCAGGGGTTCTTATCCAGGGGTCTGTGAGCTTTAATTGGTGGAGACATGTTGGTGTGGGTGTGATACATTTATTAAATAATATGCAGTATATAGTGTGGACCTAATAAGGGGTCCGTGGTTTTCACCTGTCTGGCAAAGGGATGCATGGAACAAAAAAGTTGAAGAACTCCTGCTTTAAGAGATGGGACCCAGGAATTCATTTTTAAAGTATTTTGTCAGTAGTTATGAAGAACAGGGGTACCTGAGAGTCCCACAATGTGAAAAGAGGAAGAAAAATCGTTATATACTAATTAGTCATTTATATGAATTGCTCATTACCATTAGCACCTAATTATGGTACAGTAAAAGTTATATATGCACATCATAAAAAAGTTTTATTTGATTTCATCTGTAAAGTCATATATAAAACAGACAAGGTTTATGGTGATACAACTGGTTTCATAGATGAGTCTTATACTGCTTTCTATTCATGGTTTGTATGTGTAACCTTTATGTAATATTCATGGCTGCACAATTTTTTTAAGCAAATTATTCCTTATATAGAAAGCCTAACTAAAATAAAATCTCACTCAGGATACAAGAAGACAAAAGAAAACATTGAAGAAAACACGCAAATTTGTTGTTGATGGTGTAGAAGTGAGTGTAACAACATCAAAAATAGTTACAGACAGTGATTCTAAAACCGAAGAATTGAGGTTTCTCAGGTGAGTAGACATATACCTTAATTAAAACTGCTATTGTGATTTCTTTCAGACTTACCTGCAAAGCCTGAAAAATAGAGAAACAAGGGTAAATCCTTAGCTTATTTTGGATCACTCTTTTATTGCTTTTCTGTTTGGGAAAAAAACTGCATTATGTTTAAGTTGTTTTTTTTTTTTTTAATGTTGTTCAACGATAACTTTTGCCATCTTTCTTTACCATTAAACTTTATCAGACGTCAGGAACTTCGGGAATTACGATTTCTTCAGAAAGAAGAGCAAAGAGCCCAACAGCAGCTCAATAGCAAGCTGCAGCAACAACGTGAACAAATTTTCCGGCGCTTTGAGCAAGAAATGATGGTAAAGTCTTAGATTTTTTTGTATCATTTTCTAAACAATGAAATTTAATGCTTAAAAAAAATTAGATTATAAAACTTACTCTCTAATTACTGCGTTTCTCTGGCCTTGTGATGTGTTTTTCTGGCCTTTATCTCTTTAGTGTTCAGGATGCCTTTTTTCTTTTTTCTGATTTTTCACTTGATAGAATCTTTCATTCCAGTTTTCCTATTACTGATTTATGAATGATTTAGGAGTGATGAGTGTCTTTATTTTCCTCTGATTAAAACCCATCATGAAAACCTATAATCAGTAGATGGTTTAAAAAGTTCTTAGGTGTGCCTATTACTAGAGAATTTTTAATGTTATAGTTTGATCATTCAGATGTAAAATCAAAGACTTTTAATAGTTGCCTTCCAAGCTGGCTGAATGTTGGAATTTTCTGAGGGCTTTTTCAAAATACACTTACTTTTCTGACTCTTACAATTAAATTTCAGCTTCTTCATTAACAGCTGCTAGAGAAAGAAAGTGCTGCCTAATCAAGTGTAATTGTCACTGAGTGCCTTCAATTTTTATCTTTTACTTAAAGTTAGGAAAGGAATTAGTATTGAGATAGAAAATTCCGATAACTTGTGTTGAACATGTAGTTTAATGAAGATAAAGATCACTTGAAATGTTACAGTATTTAGGTTTTGAGTATAATCCTTTTACTGTACTTGTAATTTTAAGTGATGATTGTTTTAAGTATGGTACTGTTCATTTCATATTTGTTAGCTCATAATTGAGAATTACTAAGAAAATAGTGAACTTTTTTCTTCTTTAGTATTTTTATAATACTTATATTCTGTTTTCCAGAATCTTATCAAAACTGTGCTACCTTGTTTCCCCAAAACATTTTCTAAATGTTTTACTTTTTAATCTTTATTTTCTTTAAGAAAATGCCCTTTCCAAATATTTAACTGTACCTATATCCAAAATTGCTGTATTATTGAAGTTATATATCAGCAGGATTCTTTTCTTGAAAGAGTAGATTTATAATTCCAGAAAGAGTTCTTTCAGTGGAATAGGTTTATTTTAAGAATCTTAGTGAGGAAGAATAAATCTGAAAATGACAAGTAATGTTAAATTATTAAATAGACTTCAGATATGTCCTTTGCTTTATCAAAGAACTTATTGGATAAATACTGACATTTTTCTAACCTAATTTAGTACTTAAAAAGCAACTGGATATTCTTCTGGATTGTCTAAAAATTTTGAGCATTCTGTTGCTTGTATAATAGAAAAGTATTTTTAATGTTAGTAAAAAATGAACTCACTTTTTTAAAAACTTTATTAATATATTTTAGTGCACTTTGACCTGAATAGTGAGGATTTAAATTTGACTTATTCAGTACTGCAAAGGTTCTATAACATCACTAAATTTATATGCTAGTTATATGCTCTTAGTAAATATCTTCACTTTTTAATATGGGTGACAAAAAAGTGAAATGATTTTGATCTATATTATTTTATAGAGTAAAAAGCGACAATATGATCAAGAAATTGAGAATCTAGAAAAACAGCAGAAACAGACAATAGAGAGGCTAGAACAGGAACACACAAATCGCTTACGAGATGAAGCCAAACGCATTAAAGGAGAACAAGAGAAAGAGCTGTCCAAATTCCAGAATATACTAAAGAACCGAAAGAAGGAGGTAAGTGTAATTGTTATTTTTAATTACTAAAGCTGTTCTTTATGTACACATAAGATTATCTGAGGAATTAGTAATAATATTCGATAGTTAAATAGCACTCATTCATTCTCTTATTTAATTTCCCAAAAGTCAGGTAGGGTAGTAGTAAGGTCAGGTGTTATCTCCATTTTACTACCAAGAAAACCAGAAGAAAGAAGGCTTAAGTGACCTGCCCAAGTTCACAAAACTACTAGTAAGTGTCCAGCTAAACCTTGAATCAAGACTTCCAAATTAAGTCTAATTCATCTTCCTTCTAGAAGTCTGTCATTCTTTTATTATGCATAATTTATGGCCTGATACAAAATTATTTTTTAAAGAAAACTTATTATGTAGTATCTGTGGCAGCAAGAGCTAATTTTATTATTTATTTTGTATTTGTCATCTTTAATTCATACTTTTAACAAATTTTTTATTCATTAGCTTGATTGCTTTTCTTGAGCATTTTGCCAAAACAAAAACTGAATAACATGAAATTGAAATAATATCTATAATCTCATCAAATTCTTAGATACTTGGAGTTGCAAGTGTAAAATATCTGTAAAGTCACTTGAATCTATTGAGTTTTTTTCCTGAAACTGTTCCATATTATTATAGAATGTATTTACGGTATTATTTACTGTAAGATGTCATTTATTCAAAAGGAAGAATTGCATATTAGTATGTGGGTTTTTGGTCCCTAAATTAAAATAAAACTATGGGAGCTTTATATATAAGCAATTTTCAGAGGTATTTTTTAATTTATTCTTTACTTTCAGTGTAGGAGGAGAATTTACCTTTTCATGATATAATTATGAAATTATGTAATTATGATCAGGGACATATAATTTTGATAATACTATTAGGTTGGAGTAAAAAAAAATCAACTGAACTAGTTAAATGCATTTTCATTTTTGTTATACATCACAAATACCCAGACTCATTGACATTAACATTTAAATTAAGAAAATTAAACACCATATTGCTGAATCATGAAGATCTGCTTTTAAAAAGATAGAGGCTTAACATTAATAAATATAGTACTTTTTATGATTTCTTTACATAGAGATGAAATAGTATATAATTTTATTTGTTGTGGCTATCACTTTAAAAAATTACTGTTTTGTTACTATTTATTGTTTTATATAGAAATGCACTATATACCATGATGTATGACTTAATGGAACTATGTATTAGTTTTCTTAAAACCTTTTGGTATGTTTTATTTATTAAGAGAGGCTATTCTTATATCTGATTAAATTAAACTCTTTTTTACAGGTAAATATATGATTTAATCTTAAATCTATAAAAGTTTCCAGCTATTATTATGTTAGGGTTGGAGAGATTTAGCCAATGAATGAATGTGTTTGAGATCATAATATGCATATTTTAAATAATTATATTATGCATTTTTTTCCTTATCGCTAAAATTCTTGCATTTGGGGAATCTCTTCCTTTTAATGGTGATTTGGTTTCATGAGGGGTTATTGATGGGAAATTTGAAAATTATGTTAAATCAAAATCAGTCTCTTTCACAGACCATCAGTAGCATGCGGTGATTTGGAATCTGGTTTCTTTCAGTGCTTCTACTTGTAAACACATGATTGTTTTCTGTAGTTGAATTACAGATCCATTGTTAGAAGGAATACATATCTAGGATCTCAAAATGGTTAAAAGAAGGAGCTATAAATATACTTCATCTTATTCTTCCTCTGGAATAATAAATCATAGTTTATTTCACTGATTTTTAAGAAAGCACATACTACTAATTTTAAAGTTGACAATTAAGTTTGGCTTACATGGTCAGCAAAGGAGAATGTTATTCTACTCCACAAAATCATCAGATATGCTCATTTTTATCACACTATGTGTAAAATGGTGTATTTTGTGGAAAAAACTTAATTTATTTCTCCTTTGTGTGTTATTCTATAGCTTTTTTCCCTCTTCTCAAATTTAATTGGGTTTCATTTAGAATTATTTCTTTACTATATGAAATTTTGCACTTTTATAAATGGCATTAGCTTTCCTTATGTTCAGCATTTCATACACTATTCAGTAGATTTGTCTGTTATATGATCTTTCGAGAAGATTAAGTTTATCATATTTAGTTCATCAGTGCTGCAAGTAATTCTTCACTGATTGCCTTTGGACCTTTAAATGATATATAGGGATAATTAAGCAATTAACTCTTATGTGGCATAACACCCCTTTCTGCACTGAGATTAAGCATGTTCTATCCTTTCTTTCTTTTTTCACCAAACTAACACCTATGCTAATGCATGTTGAAAGGAACTTCTAAAAAAATAACTTAAATGCTTGACTTACAGCTTGTCTGCTCACATAAATGCTTGCTGTGGAGAAAGTATTATTTCCCCACCTCCTGCATGCTTATACACTGTAGGTTATAAATGAAGTGGAGAAAGCACCCAAAGAGCTGAGAAAAGAGCTCATGAAACGCAGGAAAGAGGAGATTGTTCAAAGCCAGCATGCTCAGGTAACAGCAGCAGCTTAATGCTACTAGAAACAGAAAGCAGCATTATACTCACAGCTTGATACTCTGTGGTTGAAAGGGTAAATTTTAACTGCAGTTATATGATGTTGACTTATCCCCATCCAGAGGTACCCAGGATATTCTTTACCTAGTACTAAATGCACACTAATAGTAACATTTTAAGTTGTTGATATGAAATTAAGTGGGAATGTTTGGAAAGCTGACTCCAGATCACATAACAAATATATTAACGTATAATCCATTGTTGTCTGTTTTTGCGCATCATGAAAGCTTATACTTTGAAGTAGCAATGCCAGTGTTTGATAAAAGACATTTACATCAGAAAAGTAGAGGTTGAGTGAGTAAGCTTTGAGCATATGAAAAGAATAAAGGCCATTATTTCTATAAGGAAATAAAATTTTTATAACTTACATAATCTAGAAAGTTCAAAGATGGAAGAAGAATGGTAAATGTAATAGTGGGAGATCAAACATTTATTACTTTTAAGCTTGATAACATAAGCAAGTCTAAAATAAAATTTTAAATGTTAAATATATTGTTTTTCTTTTGACCCAGAATTATAAATAATCTAGCAGTTAAAAGAAGAATAGACTATTTTTTACCTATGTAGAGTTAAATTTGATTCTAGGTTATGATAAGGCTGAATTGATTAAGGTGGGTGAATTCTTTAGAAAAGTAGATAAATATTCTAACAGAATTTTCTTGAACTATTTCACATAACTTAACAAAGCCTTATACTGAAAACGTCACCCTTTTCATTCAGCTTGCACTTAGCCTGGAAGCAAAGAGAGAGAAGTAAACTCAGCTTTTGGTTATATGTTAGTGAAAGGAAAATTATGTATTAATTGTTGCCTTGAAATGTCTTGTTAATGTGGTTTTATATAATCTAAAAAAGTGGTTCCCAGACTTTGGGTTTCATATACCCATTGAAACAAACAACAAATACCATTGGAAACTTTGAAAAATGGATTGCCATTAAATATATATATATATGTATGTATTTTTTTTGCCAAGACTTAAAGCTGCTGTATACTTGCCACCACCATTTCAAAGGAGAGAATATTAACATCAAGAAAACTTGGGAAGCGGACTTGGCCCAATGGATAGGGTGTCCGCCTACCACATGGGAGGTTCATGGTTCAAATCCCAGGCCGCCTTGACCCGTGTGGAGCTGGCCCATGTGCAGTGCTGATGCGCGCAAGGAGTGCCGTGCCACACAGGGGTGTTCCCCGTATAGGGGAGCCCCATGTGCAAGGATTGCGCCCCATAAGGAAAGCCGCCCAGTGCGAAAGAAAGTGCAGCCTGCCCAAGAATGGTGCTGCATGCACAAAGAGCTGACACAACAAGATGGCGCAGCAAAAAGAAACACGGATTCCCAGTGCCACTGATAAGGATAGAAGCGGTCACAGAAGAACACACAGCAAATGGACACAGAGAGCAGACAACTGGGGGAGGGGCGAGGGAAGGGGAGAGGAAAAAAAAACTTGAAAAATATAATCTCAGAATTTAAAACTTTAATAAAGTTAGCTTATTTGAATAGATTTAGTTTTTATTTTCTTGCTGTGACCCAGTGAAAAATTTTGTCTTGGCTCATTGTGAGGATTACGAATTTAAGATTATAATAGTAAATGTAGCATTTACTGTATGTCACGCACATTCTAAATGCTTAACAAGTGTGAACTCATTTTATCTCACAACAAATATATATGGTGTAGTTACTCTTATTACCCCCATTTTGCAAGTGAGGAAACTAAAGCATAGGAAGGTTGAGTGACTCTCCCATATCTGGATAATAGTAGTAAAGCCAGGATTTACATCCAGGCAAGTTTGGTTCCACATTTCATATACTCAACTTCTAAACCATGTTCTCTCTCATGATATTTAAGCTACCCTTTCCATGCCTAATCTAAAGTTTTAACATGGTTGGTGGTCATGTCTTGTTAATAGATGAAGAGAAAGTCCTTGTTAGCTTGCATATCTAATTTGGATTTCAAGCCAGGTAATAATAATATGAGAAATACTTTTTTTTTTTAATTCCAAAAGGTGCTACATCAAATTTTGAAATTGAAATTGAGAATTTAGGTCATCCTATACTTTGATAAGACTTTGGTTGTGATTTTTCAGATGATTTTGGGAGCTGGCCTGTATTCTCCAACTAAAGCTAAGAGTAGAAATAAATTTCTTCCTGTAAAAAAAACATTTTCTTCCTATAAATTTTGTGAGAAATTTAATAATCTAATGAATTCCTAAAGTATTTCTCTTTAGCTGCCAGTTTTGATAAAGGGTGCTAAAACTTAATAACTTTATGGTTTGTTTTGAAACTGTTATTGAGAACTCACAAATAATAGCCGTATGGTCACAGAACTAGAACATATTTCATCATCTTTATCTAGTCCAGTGGTTTTCAGCCTGCTCTCAGGAACTCTTGAGTTTGGCAGAAATTCCTCAGGTAATCCTTCGAAAGGCCAAAACTGTGAGGCTCTGGGCACCTGTTTTCCGTTCAACCAAAGCAGGACCAGTTTTTATCTGTTTTATAAGTGGACATTTTTAATGAGTTTTTAAAACTGGGGTTCTACTGTTTCAAAACTAGCAGCAGGAAACTGGTTTGGAAACCATTTAAATCCTTCATTTTGCAGATGACAAAGAGGCCCCTCTGTTAAGCAACTTGTTCCAGGCCTCAAGAAACTCATTTGTGTAATTATTCTTGCCATTTATAAAAAATCATTAAGATATGTTCTTACCTGGGAGGTGCATTGTATTCTGATCCACAGGGTGTTGTTCAGGTCATGATTCAGTCTTTTCAGTTGTCATCTTGTGCAGTCTTCAACGCCCAAATGCAGGACGTAAGTCCCTGTGCCTGTGGGAGGATGCCTTCTGTTCTACCTGCTTTTTCTTTGACTCACATGTGCCTTTTCATTGTTGGCATCATATGCTAAAATTCAGATCAATACATGATAACAGTAATAACAGTCACAGGAATAGCCTGACATGAATTTACTGATACAGTATTCTTCAAAACATTTTCACATTTGATTCTTACCATCACCACTCTAAAGTAGGGATGGAGTGTAACCATTTTACAGATGAAGAAATTGATGCACAAAAGACTAAGTGATCTGCATGAAGTCACACAAGAGATTAATGGTAGAACTGGAACCAGAACACTTCTAATACAGTGTTCTTTTTTCTGTCTACCCTCCTAAAATTTTAATTTGTGATTTTCAACTTTTTCAGGAAAAATCAGTTATCTTCCCAATAATATTTTGTGAGCACTGCACATGTGAGAAATTGAATGCTGTGATTAGATTTTTCTTTGCGTGAAGTGACGTTATGATTGCAAATATGTTTTTGTAAATGTTTTAATTATGGATATGGTCAGAAAAGCCATATTTAAAGTGGTGATTTTAGTTCCATTTAACTCTAGTTCTCATTTATTCAAATCGTCAGTAATGAATAGTGAATTGCTATTCTCCTTCCTGTCATTTTAAATTAAGTCTGGAATTCCAGGCTGTATTCTTTCTCACAGTTTATACAGGGAGCAACTAGCTATTAGAACACTATAATTTTTGTTTGTGATGCTTGATAAGCATAACTGGTGTAGATAGAATACAGCTTGATTTCAACCTCTCCTTTTCCCTTCTCCTGAACTTAGACTTATTTTTTTATTATGGGCAGCTGTTGGATTCTTTTTACAGTTTATGCAAAACATTGATTTTTTTTGAGAGGGAAAAATTATGAATTATGACACTTTTCTGATCATTACCATTTTTAGTTTTTCTTTTGAGTTAAAATGTTTGTATTCTTTACAAATAACCAATATATCATAACCATTTATTATAGTTCTCTAAAATCTAAAGATATATTTAAAAGTTTATAGTTATCAGTTAAGATGATAAAATTCCTTGTCAGAATTTAAACTTCTACATTTAAATGACACTCGTTTTTAAGTGTCCTTTTTTTTAGTTGTCTTTTATTTGCTACTCCTAATGATCAAATACATCTACTGTTTTTAAAGGCGAATGTTATCTGTGCAATCTTTTTGGAATTTAAGATTTCTTTTAGTTATTCTTGCAAGTAATTCTAATTACAAATTCCATTGCAGACATACTATACTTGACTTTTGAAGTTAGGAAACTTAATGAAACTTCAATAATATTAAATTTTCATTTCTTTCTAGGTAATAAAATATATTAATTGGTATGTAACAGTGCTTTAAGATAATATATATAAAAATCCCTTGTGCAGTATCCTTAACTACATAGTCCAGACTCTGCTTAACTGTTCATGTCCATAGTTCTATGAGGCGACTAATTTCTTTGCTTGTACTCCCTTGAACTTTGGGCTTATGTTTGCCTACCTTGACTTTTACCTGTTGATCCTTAATTTATCTTCTGGAGCAACACAATGCTAGTTCTGCGTGTTTCCATACAATTAGGTAGTCTGTTCCCATATGGGTTAGCTGCCTCAGGGTGTGCTTCCCTTGTTGTTTCAGTCATTCATTGTGAGGCATAGTTTCTGGACCCTTTATTTCCAGTTCTGAGTTTTCTCTGGTTTATTTTGGAACTTTTAAAAGTGTGATACTAAGGGACTCATTACTCTCATGGTTGCTGACAGACAAAAAGTACTTTGGACCAATAGAGTGGAAGCTCCCTGAAGGTAAATGTGGTTTTATTAATTTTAGTAACTCTTGTACCTAGTACAGTGCCCAGATTTACTAAGTACTTAATAAAGGTTTTCTTTGAACCTTGTTTAATCTAGACTTAAGTGTAGTAATAGGACCAAAAATTTCATAGACCAGAAATTGCATACATCTTTTTAGTGACACTGGCTTAAGTTTACCTTTTTTTTTTAAAGGGAGGTATCAGAGATTAAACCCAGGACCTTGTACATAGGAAGCAGGTGCTCAACCACTGAACTATATTCACTCCCTAATGAGAGCCGCTTTTTTCATTTGTTTGTTTGTTTTTAGGCAGTACGGGGCCTCAAACCTGGGATCTCGTACATGGGAAGTAGTAGCTTAACTGCTTAAGCTACATCCATCCCTTATGCTTACATTTTTAATTTTCACATTAATAATTCTCCCCATCCTTTTTTTCTTCGTTTGATTTCTTTGAGCCTGTGGTTATGCTAGTTAATTTGGACCCATTATTCCTGACCACACAGATATGTATATATATGTTTTAAAATCCTTTATGCAAACCACTGGTAAAAATTACAAACAGAATAGAACCCTTTGATACACCTGCAGGTTATTTTAGGTTCCTTAAACAAGTTTTGCATATAAATGTTTTGCAGTGAAATTGGAGAAACAATTTAGTTTTTATTACAAATAATTATTTACTATAGGTAAAAGGACACTAGAGAAACTTGAACAACTTATTCTTAATATAACTGCTTAAAAGATATGCATGGGGATTTTGCATCTCTTTAAATAAAATTCAAAACTCTTACTCTTGATAGTTGAATTTATTTCAGTATTCATTGAGTTTTTTGGTTGTGATAAAGTTCTACAGGTTAGCATAGTCATGTTAATTGTATTTTGTAAGAAGCAATTCATAAGCCTTTTCTTTCTGTTATTGTACATTGCAATTTATGCTAAAATATCACTGATGATGCAGTATCACAAATGATGAAACAGCAGCATTTGTGACTCCAAATGAACTGTAAAGAGCTGATTCTGACTCCCAGAAACATAGTAGTAAGACATACATTTTGAGAAACCTTGCTAGCCTTACTTCTTTGTGCAGTGAAGGCTATGTGGCTTAACGTTAGTGATCCTGATCACTTGGGGTTTTATCTTATCTTGGATATGCAAGAGGAGAGGGGATTATGGGTGAAATGCTGTTTCAATCTTAGATTTCTCAATCTATATTCAGATAGATTTTACTACACCTTAAGCTAATCCTGAACTGGTGTAACTGCCAAGAGAGGGATGGAGATCCAGATATTTATTGGAAAAGTTTATATTTCTTCAGTTTAGATATTGTCTTTTCCTTCTATAACTCCATGATCTAGCATTAAGAAACTCTATGATCTAGCATAAATAAAGCATAAATTTGGCATTTGGGCAAATAGTATGTACTCAGTAATATTTATTAAATGAGTGAATCCCAAATATGTTAGGAGAATTCCGTGATTATAAAAATTTTTTAATATATTTATAGTATGTATTTTCTTTAATAGATTTAGTAACTTTTTTCCTATTCCTAGTTCACATTTCAGTAGCAATGCATTATTTCTCAATAAGTCCCAAAACTATAGTTTCATTTTTAGGCACAACCTGTAGATACAGAAACTGTCTTCCTCTGTTAGTATAGCCATGATATTTCTTCCTAATTCTGCATTTCTTAAACTACAGTCTAAAATTTTGATATCCGTTTTACTTATTTATTGCCACTCTTCTTAAAAGGCATTTTTTTGTTTATTTTTGCTTTAGCCATAGCATAGTAGAGTCATTAGTCAATTTTAGAAGTAATAAATATATTTTCCCCCAGGATTCCAGTTAATAGGAAATTTTAATTGTGAATGAGATATAGACTACTCTTGTGTGTATCATTCTTAATAGTGAGTTTAGAATATTTTGTGTTATACTTTTTTTCTAGGCTTGAATTGGCTGACTAATACATTCATATTATATGTCTACTATATAAATTTGGTGAACTCTAAATCCAGTTAATTTGCAAAGTTGATTTGGAACTCCTGTTAACCACTAATATATACAGTCTTAAAAAGATAAATGGATGTTTACTTAAGTAGATAATTATTAACTGATAGTTACTATGTCTGATAGGAACAAGAGTTTGTTCAGAAGCAACAACAAGAATTAGATGGCTCTCTGAAAAAGATCATCCAACAGCAGAAGGCAGAATTAGCCAATATTGAAAGAGAGTGCCTGAATAACAAACAGCAGCTCATGAGAGGTATGTGACATGCAGCATGTGTGTATATATAAAAATGATAGCCCAAAAATGTTGCTGAGGTATGACTTGGAAATTCTTTGGATTTTTTTTCTTGATAGAGTGGTGGAGGAAAGGATAAAAAAAGTTGTGATAAGAGAAGAAAATGATTATAATTTAGAAATACTGCAAGATAAATAATTTTCTTTATGACAGTAGAAGTGAACATAAAGCCTTAAAATGTCTTCTTGTCCAGGTGATGCTGGAAATAGCCCTGAATGATTGTGTGTCCTCATTATACCTTGAAATCATTGTTAATGATTATGTGATGAGGGACTTTTACATACTTATTTCTCCTAACAAATTAGCTTGGATTTTTTTTCTTTCTTATTAAGATGATAAAAATGTAATTTTGGTGGGGAGGTGGGGGACATTCTAAATTATTCTAATATGTAATAATTATTAGAATAAATTATTCTAATTTATAAGAAATTAGAGCAGAATGGAAAGTGGTAATAGGTTATATCTTCCCCTTGGTAAATTTTCATTTATATCTCAGAATGTTAATTTGTCTATAAGCGTATATGGAAGACTTTTATGTAAATACTAAACACCAAAAGTACATTAGTAAAAAGAGCAACGTGGCATGCTGAAAATTGCTTTCTCCTTCTAGCTCGAGAAGCCGCAATTTGGGAGCTTGAAGAACGACACTTACAAGAAAAACACCAACTGCTCAAACAGCAACTTAAAGATCAGTATTTCATGCAAAGGCATCAGCTACTTAAGCGCCACGAGAAGGTTAATGAAGGAAAACTTGCTCACTCTTTTGTTCATTTTAAAGTTGGCAAAACTATTCAGTTTTGCAATTTATATTTCTTAGAGAGTGGATTTTAGATTTCCTTAATTTTATTGTAATATTTCATTGACAGAGTTTGGAGTAATTAACTGTATTTTGAGTGCAAACTTTTTTCCTACAAATTATAAGGAAGATAACTAATTACAGTACTTAAAGGCGTCGTCTACCTTGTACTCTCCATTTTGTCTCTCAAAAGTAGCTATTTTGGCTCCGTGGACTAAAAGGTGGACTACAAATATGGACACCCTGTACTTAGTAGAAGAGAGTTTCAATATAAGACTCCTGCCACTCCTAACTTATTTTTCTTGTGAATTCTTTTTTGCCTGCTATTTTGGTGGTCATTGTGCAACAAGGGAGAGGGTAGTTTGAGGGAATAAAAAAAAAATTACGTGTTTTGCACATACGTTTGTGTACTGAGCATTAAACTGTACCTACATCACTGGATTCCGTTTAAAACTTTCTTAGGAAACAGAACAAATGCAGCGTTACAATCAACGACTTATTGAGGAATTGAAAAACAAACAGACTCAAGAAAGAGCCAGACTTCCCAAGATTCAGCGCAGTGAAGCCAAGACTCGAATGGCCATGTTTAAGAAAAGTTTGAGAATTAACTCAACAGCCACACCAGATCAGGACCGTGACAAAATTAAGCAGGTACATAAATAAGTTACTCTTTTCTCTCTCAGGTTTTAAAAATTTGATGTTTAGAAGTTCCATATAATGGTGGTATAAGTGTTTAGAGCCACTTTGGGCTCTAATAGGTTGGGTCTAGATACCAATTTGGCCACAGAGGGCAAAGCCCTCCCTTCGTGCCCCACACCACATTCTAGGCTAGACTGGATCCCAAGACCAGATGACTTGGACAGCTTTTTAAGTCCAAATCCATGGCCTCATTATAATACCTGTGCAGTTCCAGGTTCCACACACAATTAATGAAGTCACTAAACAGGAAATCCCCGCACACACACACACAGTCATGATGTAGACTCCAGCTTTGAATCACAGCATAGTACTACTTTCTCCTTTAGTTTATTGTAGTTTAAGCTTGTTAAATTCCTTAATTACTCTTTAGGAATGTGCAGAAATTACAGTGCTTGTTGACCATAATTAATCTTTATTTTTCTTAATTCTAGTTTGCCGCTCAAGAAGAAAAGCGGCAGAAAAATGAGAGAATGGCTCAGCATCAAAAACATGAAAATCAAATGAGGGATCTTCAGTTGCAGTGTGAAGCCAATGTTCGAGAACTGCATCAGTTGCAGGTTAGATAGAGAAGCATGAAAAAGAAACTTATGTGGGGCAGCACAGGTGGCCAGTTTCAAGAAAATAATAGCTAACTGTTTTAGTTTCCTGGCTGCTGAAACAAATAAAATAATGGGTTGGCTTAACAACAGAAATTTATTGGCTCACGGTTTCAGAGGACGGAGGGCTTGCTTCCTCCTGGTGTTAGTATCTTCTGGCTGGCTTGCAATCCTTGGGGTTCCTTGGCTTTTCTGTCACACAGCAATGCACATGGCAGCATCTTCTCCTTTCTCTTCCAGGTTCCATTGACTTCCAGCTTCTGGCTGCTCCCTGTGGCTTCTCTTACTGTGTGCAATTTCTTTTGCTTATGAGGATTTCAGCCATATTGGATTAAGGCCCACCCTTATTCAGTTTGGTTACACCTAAACTAATAACATCTTCAAAGGTCCTGCTTATAAATAAACAGGTTCACACCCACAGGACCAGGGGTTGGGACCTGAACATGCCTTTTGTGGGGGACGTGATTCAGTCCCCAACACTAACCAAAGTAAACTGTACATTACTCATGAAAATGCTGGGATTTAAAGTTGTATTCCCTATATAGATCCAAATGAAGATCATTTTACTATCAGAGGCACTTGTTTAGATTTTAAATAAACACGATTAAGGTAATAATGTAAACATGCAGCTAAGTTATCAAAAAAAAATTTGAACTTTTCAGATTATACCGTAAATTATTATATACTGTTATCTGTTATCTTTACTGTATTTTGCAAAGAAGATGGACAGTTTTCAAAATGAAGATGCAAGTTTGATCAGATTCTGAATTAAAACTTGCTTTGCATTTAGAGAGAACTAGTTCATTTCTTTAAGTTTTTGAAAAGTAAGTGTCAAGCTAAATATATGAGAATATTTTTCCTAAGACATTTAAAGGTTACTTTAGAGAGAGCTGTTTTTGGACTTTACCCGGAGTATGCAGCCCACCTAGTATATAGTCCAAAATGTTCAAAATTTCAGATTGTTGTGTACATTGTGGACACTTTGTATAAATTTACTAAGTATCCTGTAGTCTAGTACCAACAGGTGAAATGCACGCAAGCTGCCTTCTGTTCTACAGTGTAAGTTGCATGAGCAAACCTTCTTAAAAAGGATAAACAAAGGCTCCAACTAATTATCTCTGTATAAGTTCTTTTTATATGGTAATAGTTCTAGCTTCTAAACTTACAACTCATTTCATAGTTCTTGGCCCTTTTTTTTTTTTTTGGAGGGAAACATGAACCTCAATAATATAATGTTTGGTGAGTTATTTATTATTTTGGAAGATAATTATATCTGTAAAAAATTACTTAGTTGACCTGAATTTTTTTTAATCCAAACTATTTTCAGAATGAAAAATGCCACCTATTGGTTGAATATGAGACTCAGAAACTGAAGGAGTTAGATGAGGAACACAGCCAGGAATTAAAGGAGTGGAGAGAAAAATTGAGACCTAGGAAAAAGGTAATTTTAACAGCTTTAATTAAAATGATATGCCTTCATTCATCTACCTAGCTACTGGCTCTTTACCTAATTGTGTCAGGTATAGGAGATACAGAGATGAAAAGACAAAGTCTCTGTCCCCAGAAGTTTCAGAATCTAATGACAGGCAGTTACAAATCAGGAGGATCATTGCTTTTAAGACGGTAAGTTCGGGATTCAGGGAAAGGAAGAGGAATCCTTAAATCTGCCTGGGGAAGTCAGGGAAGGCTTTAGAGAGGGATATGTCTTAGAATCCAAGTGAGGCTTGAGGGATGTGTAAGAGTTTGCCGGGTGGTTGGACACATTGGGGGTGGTGGTGGAGGAGATTGGGGTTGCATTTTAAGTAGAGGGACTCGAATGAGGCAAAATAAGGTGTAGGGAAAAATGCATGTAGTTCCCTATGACTGGAGCATTGAGGGATGGTGGTTGGAAAGAGGGTGTGCCTATGTGTAGGCATTAAGGAGGGAGAGAAGAAAAGTTATGACAGCTGAATCTCGTCAGGGCAATTGGAGCCAGATTACAAGGACCTTGTTATGCTTTGTAAATTTATAATCCAGTGAAATAGGGATGACCTACCTCCATCCATCTGTCCATCAGTTTTCCCTGTTTGCACTTGACTACTCTGCTTGTCTAGTCTTACTGGTCAATCATCTTAACTCTATTTTGGCTATCACCAAAAGATCCCTTTGCTAGCCCTCAAACTTAAGCCTTTATTTTTTTTTTCCTGCCTATTATACATTCTAACCATTCATTCCTTCCATTTATCCAATCACCCAATCAAGGAAATACATATTTAAGCCCCACTATGTGCCAAAGGTTTTTAGAGCAAGTGAAAGGATTAAATTGGTTATAGTGTGGCTTTTTAAATTTACATTTTATTTACTAAAAATGTTTTTGAATAGGTAGTATATTCATGTGATTCAAAATTCAAAAGGTACAAAAGGGTAAACAATGAAAAGTTTTCTTTCTTCAGTTTCTCTTAACTCCTTGAAGTCTAGCAGCCACTTCAAACTCCGTGACTGAACTTGTAGATGTGATCACAAGTGAAATCCTAAGACCTTTAACTGTTGTTAAAAAATAATGTTTCTTAAAATTCTCTTCTCCCCTGGCTTTTGTGACATAACTTTTTTCTCTCCTCTTCATCATCTTCTCTTTGCCTTTCAGTCACCTGAAATGAGACATTTTCCAACTTTATGTCCTTAGCTCTGACTTTCTCAGTGTTCTTTACCTTGGTGATCTTGTAGCTAGTCTTGATTTTGGCTCTTGAATATTTAAGGACCATTTCAAAACTTGTTTAGTAGTAGTTGTATAGAGTAAACACTCAAGAAAGATTCTTCTGCCATATACTGATTAATTTTGTCACTTGACATTCTAAGCCCAGTTTTCTTCATTTGTAAAATGAAGATGATTCTCCTACCTAATTGGAGTTGTTGAGCTGAAAGAAGTGATATGTATTGTACTTTTCCCAAGTACTTGAGCCATAGGGTTCAATGAATGGTTGCTATTGCTATTGTTGTTTATTTGTTTTTGTGTGTATATATGTTTTTGTTTTGTTTTGTTTTTAGGAGGTGCTGGGGATCAAATCCAGGACCTCATCCATAAGAAGCCAGGTGCTCAACCACTTGAGCTACGTCTGCTCCCCCGTTTATTGTTTTATGAGTCTGAACTCTAAGCTTACATTTTCCATCTAGATGTTCCATTCCTCTTTCATTCAAGCTTCTTTTCAAATATCTCATCAAATATTCCCTTTTTTGATCACTATATATAAAATAACCTCCATGCCCACCTCACTCTATCCTTTCACCTTAATTTTTCCTCACAACATTCATCAGCATCAGACATATTTGTTTGTTGTTTGTCTTCTTCCATGAGAATGTAAGCTCCCTGAAAGCAGGGACACTATCTCTTTGTTCACTGATATATACCCAGCTACTAGAATAGTTTCTGGCGCATTATAAATGATGAATACATAGTCGTTGAATGTTGACTAAGGAAAGAAAACCCAAATTCAACCTCCTTTTTCTTTCATCTCCATCTCACCTTTTCCCCCTTCCTCCAGTTCTATCCACCATCAGATGTCCTTCCCCACATTCCTAACATCTAGCTAGGAACCTGAATTATTTTTATTTCCACCATACGCCGCATTCAAGCAGGTGCCATATAGTTTTGGCTCTCTCTCTCAGTATTTCTCATTCTCTTTCCCATTGATAGCAATGGGAAAATCATACTAGCTTAAATTATTCACTAATGTCCTAGTGGGGCTTTTGGTCTCTAGTTCACTCCCCTTTCATTTTACTTGTATGCCACCAGTGGAGTATTTATTCTCAAGAACATCTCTGATAATATCATAGTGATACTGATAAATCTTCAGTTCCATCAGAATAAAATTCAAAGGCTTCATTTTGACTTTGAATCCTTTATGGTGCTACACTTTGACCACAGTCAACTTTTCTAGCTTCATCTCCCTACTGAAGCCATTGTTCTGGTTTAGGTCTTTCAGTCTAGCTTATAGTCTACTGTGGTAGAAGAAACATGCACATCATTAACAAAAATAAAAGGTAGAAAATGGTAAGTGTCATGTGGGAGAATACATAACAGTTAATAATAGTTGCCACTCTTTGAGTGCCCGGTATATGTTAAGCACATCATTTTCACATTTAATTTTCACATATAAAAGTGAGGTAGGTAGTATTATCCCTGTTTTATAGCAAAGGAACTAAATTATTTTGTAATGCAGAGAAGTTAAGTAAATGGCCCAAGTTATCCATTCATAAGGCTAAGTTGAGACTTGGTGTAGGGCTGTGCAAAGCCTATAATCTTAACTATTGAGCAGTCCTGTCTTCTTTAGGCATATAAAAAAAAATTGGGGCAAGCAATTTTTTCTTCACTGTCAAATACCAGCATATGACAACTTTGTTTCTCCCTTCCTTTTCAAGACACTAGAAGAGGAGTTTGCCAGAAAACTGCAGGAACAGGAAGTGTTCTTTAAAATGACGGGGGAGTCTGAATGCCTTAACCCTTCAACACAAAGCCGGATTTCCAAATTCTACCCTATCCCTAGCTTGCATTCCACTGGATCATAACAACAGGAACTATTCTGTGGTTGGGTTTGGCTTTTTAAATATGTCATTTAATTTTCTTCATCTTCTGCCGTCTGTTTCAGATAGCTCATGAAGACAATCACCTGCCTCACCTCTAGGTGTTTTTTGTTTGTTTTAAGCAAAGATGAAGGGAAAAGGAAATAAGACAGATGCTAGGCCATGTTGGCATAGGAGCATCTTATAGTAATTCCCTAAGGTGATTTTGTATATAATCAAAAACACTTTGTTCTTTAGACACTGTTACCTGAGAAACTGTTAGAGAAATAATGTTTAAAGTTATTAAATAAAGAACAAAACTGTTACATCACTAAGTATTAGTAAATATCTTTTACCTGGCCTAACTTCTCAGTGATGCCTAAAAGAATTCTATAGTTGGAACTCCACTGTAGAAAGGTGGAATGATTTTCTTTTTGTGAATCAGGTCTCTTGAAAAAGCTATGAGGTTGTATAAAATATGCTATTAATTCAGTCCATAAATATATTTTATCTTTAACATAGGAGCAGACTTTTAAAAGAGAAATATTACTTCAATAATTTGTCTAAAATTATTAACTGTTTAGGCATAAGCTAATAATTGAGGGTGCTAGTGTTACTAATATAGTACCTAAAACGCAAAATTTCAATCAAGTCTGGAATTGGATTTTCTTTCCTGATTCAACAGGGACAAAACATCCTTAGCATTAAACATTACTGTTTTTAAAATAATGCTCCTATTACCATTTGATAGAAATTTTCATCCAAAATATATGTTGTACATAATTTTGAAAGAAAGAAAAAAAAAGTACCTTTTAGATATCTAAACAGGAAATGTGTAAAACTCAACAAATTAAAAATAATGTAGATTTAACAGTCCTAGTTTATTTCCTCAAATAATATATGAGCTGGTAAAATGACTTCTCCCTATCTTAGCAAATTCTGTGTGTTTAAAACTTTATCAAAGGTCTACAAACTCTGAGTTATATTTATAAATGTATTTTCTGAAATTAATCTTAAAAGAGGCATTTTTTAAGGAATTTAAATATTTAGACAAATATTAGAAATGGCTTTATTGTCTTGAAATGAGGTCACTTATATTTTTGTTTTATTTTGTTCCAAGTTTAAATTATTTAATTTGGGGAAAAGTCTGAAACCATAATCATGTGGTTGCTGATATGTCTAATTGTTAGTGATATATATATATTCATTCTTAGTCCTCCTTGAGACTTAGAATTTCAACCATGTGTCTGGTCAAACAGTATTATAAACTGTACTTTGTGTTAGGCAGTACATTTGTAAATGATGCTTGCTGCCTGTCATTTGCAACCTATTTTCTTTTAGGAGTGCTAGGTACCAAATTGAAAAAGTTTCAGTTTTTTACTTATATTACATTTGAAGCTTTTGAAAAAATTTAAAGGTAACTTTGTGGGAATACTGATTCATATTAAAATGTAAATGACTGTAGCACTTCCTTATGGTTAATTTTTAAATTTTGGATGCTGAAGTTTATTTTGTCAGTGGCTTAGATGATTGAAAATGCATGTGTGATCTTAATTTTTAATGGTTTTTGATAGGTATAATTTACTTGGACAACTTTGTAGCTAGCCTTAATTTCTGGCCAATTTTTTTTTTAATAGATATATACATATATATATTATGTATGGTTGTAAATTCATATACTTAACACATGAATGTGTTACTATACACAAAACTTTTAATGCATTATTCTCAAATGCTGGGTTGAAAATGTTTTGAAAGCCTTTTAAAATATATATCTTTATGAAGTAATATTCAGGATAATGGAAATTGTTTATATTGTTAAGATAAAATAATGATATAATGTTGCCCAGTTTATTTAATGATTTATTAGAATAGGGAAAAGGGAGGAAGTTTCTTATTCCTCTTTCTCTTTTGAAAATTTCAATTTGTTGGCTTTTTAAAAATGAACATTTCAGGAAGTAGCCATTTTTTCATTATCATTTAAGTGCTCTCTTCAGTGCTGAATAGTTTGTGGCACATAATTTAGTCTGAATTTTTTATTCTTTCTATTCCTTTCAACTTGACATTCAGATTTTTGATAAAGGAGAGAGGCTCAGAGTAGAATGGTTGACACTGGGTAAGTTTATTAGCAAATCTTGCTTCTCCTTTAAAACTGCCCTCTGGATCCTGTGTTCATGTGAGTTTTCTTTCGAGTATGACCATGTGCATGGGAGACTATAAAATGATACATATGCAGAGTTGAAACATTCATTTTAATAATGTTATATAAATCTTTTCCAAAAAGTGTTTTGTTATAGAATACGGTGTTTGTACCATACCTGCCTGCCTCTTCTTGGGTCCTTTATTCACGTAGTGATCTGGCTTCCTTGCATGAAATGGAGGTGGGAGTTGGGGAGGGGCAGAGACTTTTTTGAAATCGAAGAGTGCATTCAAATCCATTCCTGATTTGCTTGTTTTTATGCTGTGAAATGCATAAAAGAAACTCTCCATATGTGCACTCAAATTGCTCAGCCTTCCCTCTTCTCCCTGAGTGCTAGGAGTACAACAGAACTCCATACTGAAGCAGGTCTAGCTCATAGAGCTTGTTGCACCAACTTGCCTTTTCTAGTCCTTTCAATCCATAGTTGAGTGTGAATTGCTGAATTAGCTGCTATTCTCATGTAGAGTCACAATTAAGCTTTTTCTTGCCCTTTTCTATGGGGAAGCTATAGGGTGGGTAAGGAGGAAACTTACAGTGCTTACACTTTGCTAAAAATATTAGAACCTTCCTGTGACAGGATAAAGCAAATTATAATTAAATATAAACCAGAACCAGAGCTACCTCTAAGTAGTGTTTCCTCCAGCACAAAGCTCTCAGGCAAATGAGACTCACTTTAATGGAGGGTCTCTGATTTCTTGAGCATCAGCGAGTTTCAGAAGTGACTTGTCTTTTTTTACTTTTCCAGTTCCCTTGTAATGACACACTTTTTCCCATTCCACACTGTCCTTAAATGACAAAGACTTTTCTGAGAAGCCAAATTCTGTCAAATTATTAGCTAGAGATATTGTTGATTAAAGAAAAACCTAGAACTGAGTGGAAGAGAATTAGTTCCAGTTCTGACAGTCTTTTGATGAAATCAGTTCTTTTCTGGGAAGTGATCTTTTATAGGTAATGGGATGATATTTTAAATGTTTTTTTTTTTTAAGTTGAAGGCAGAATAGTTAATGCCTCTGTTGCTATTCTGTGGCTGACATGGTTTTGATATAGCTTACAAATTTCTGCTACCGCATTGGGAGATAGTGTTACACAGGTTTTAAGTGTTGGCTGCAGTATATCGTGATCCTATGCAGATTTGCAGTATAATAACTTCGCAAGCTAAATTTTCAGAAAGAAATTTGTTTCAGAACATGCCTCTTGTCTATTTGGGAGCAAACGTGTCTTTTCAATCATGGGATTGACAAACAAAAAATAAAGTTATTTCTTAATCTATTTTGCAGACCAGTCTTTTTTTTTTTGAGAATCTTTGCAACTCGATTTTCCCGCATGAGAACACTTTGTAGCTTCTTTTGATTCTAGTTATATTTTTTTTAACTTGCAGTCCACCACATCTTCTGTCCATCCCAGACTTAACGTGTTCTTAGCCTTCTGCAGTCAACAACAAAACACATACACATATACACACACAGTCAAGTGTAATTTCTACTGCTGACTTGGAGCAGCGGTATCTTTCAGCATGTAAACCCCTTCTTTGGGAGGTGGTTAAAATGTTTCCATCAATACATATATGTACACATTTTTATTAATACTTCTTTTTTTCCCCTTGGGATCAATTATTTTTCTCACCAAGCCCTCTACAAGCCATATGACCTCATTTCTTCTAAAATAACCTCTCCATCATTGATATGTTCTTGTGAGATTCCATAGACACTAGGCAGCATCACTTGACAAATGTCCAGCTCTGTTGGAAGTGGGCTGGGCAGAGCATGTCATTTTCTAATCTAGGAGCATTGCACACTCTTGAGCTAATTCTTGACCTTTTCTTTAGGGAACAAAGAGGCTCAGATCCATTCCCATCCAACCGAGGACATGTCTGCCTATCCTTGTCCTGGGTTCTGTCCAGAGAAAATAGCAGCTCTGCAGTTTTACCCTATTGCACCTGGGCAAAAAGCCCTGTGAAGATTGTTGGCTATCTAAGTAAGGTAAATCCAGACTAGAGGAAAAGCTTGTGAGTCTGATTGATCAAAATAAAAATCATTATTAAAGAAGATATAATACTTCAACCCCTGAAGCTACTATTACAAAAGTAAATGGATTCAGCCTTTGGGTGAAACTGATGAATTATATTTGAAAAGTTATTGAAAAAGGTACAGTCACATTCATTGTATTCAAGAATTAGTTTTCCATTAAACAGTAAAAAAAATTCATTGAGTTTCATAAAATTTAAATTTTATGGAATTCTAAAGGCATTATGAACTCATTTTTTAATTAAAAATCCCATATTAATTGTAGCTAGGTAGCTATCAGGAAATAATAAAGGAGACAAACAGACCATGCAGTGTTTGGTTTGTGAGTGGTTGATTGTTGCTCCTAGTAATGGTTTAATATGGTATTATTAAATGGTTTGTGTTTTTTCAGGATATGTGAGATATATGAGAGAGACCATATGGAAAGTGAACAATTCAGTCTTTTACAAGAGTAGAGTTGCGGAAGCACATTTAAAACAACCCCATTTTAAAATACAGCAATTCAGAGTCAGAGCTTGTAACAAATTCACAAGTTGATCAATTTTTTGAATTTGAGTGTCTGATATTGCTACACATTTCTAGGGGGCTTTTCTCCTTGATAGAGGAGTTTTACTCTTTCATATATTACTTGCCATAGAGTCCATTTCTTTGCTTCAGGATAAATCACTATGTTAATTGCAATTAATGTTGTTCATTTGTTGTGTATATGTTTATTTCAAGTAACTTATGCTTAGGGAAAACCTCCATATGCTTTGTAATGGCTAAGGGTATGCTTTTAAACAGCTCAGTGATTAAACAAAATGCCAGAAACTTGTGTCCCGGAATACAACTATTTGTTTTCTTGTGTTTTTAATAAATAGTGTCAGAGTTGGGCCCCAATTAACCCAGAATTTTTTTTTCCTTTGGTTATATGGGTCATACTAAAACATGATATTAAAAAAGAGAGGGGGAAAAAAAACACCTTTAATTGGAAACTTTACAATTGAAATGACTTTTTATCTTAAAGACCATGTACAAATGTGTTCAGACATTGAAAGTGCTTAAAAACCAACTCTCCCCCGTCCCCCATGCCATTTCCTAAGTGTAGACAGAGGGTCACATCTGGAACCGAAGCCATCTGTCCCAGCATCAGGTATTTTATTTTCCCTCCTTGCCTTTCTTTCCAGCTTGTTCATGGCCCTTCTCTTTATAGCTGTTCTCTAGTTCAGTATAACATATCTATAAACTCTAGTATTGACCTATGGATAAAGATAATAGCTATAATCAATCAAATTTTTTAAGCAAGTGGGAATATATGCAGTGAGAAACAATTATTAGAAACCCGTCATCAACAGGGGAAGTTTATTTCTTAACTCTGTTGCAAAAGTTGCTTCTTAGCCAACTCTCTTTCTGTGACTAGAAAATGCAGACTGAACAGGGGAGGAAGGAGCTGGTAGCACCACCTTGCACTAGCCAGAACACAGCCTCATTAAGTGTCTCCTCTGGGAAGCCAACCCCCTGCCCCACTGCCCACCCCACCCATTCTCCACTTCCATTTTCTGGGCTCATTTTTAGGCAAAGACTCTTGAGCCAACTTGATGCAACTGGCTTTTCTAGGTTGGGATTTGAACTTAAGTGTTAAAGCAGCCAGGGAACTCAGCAGAAAAGGAAGTTTCATTGTAAAACACTGCAACTACTCTTAAAGTATACCCAATTAAGCTGTCTCAAATTGTATCTATTTGACTGAATTATTTCTATGTATCTGTTCCAGACTAAAACAAGTGTGGCTAGTTGACTATTTGGCTATGTTGTCTCAGTAGGAAGCTGACAGACTGCAGCTCTCACTCTCTGGAGAGAATATGATGTAAGCACCGGAAGCCACTGCAAGAACTGATCCAGGAGGCTCTTCTGCCAAGGGTAGCTCATGGCTTGACAGCAATACTTCTTTTCCTCCTCCCAGCATAGACTTGGTCACCTGAAAGTTAGAAGATGAGTAGAAAGTAGTTAAAAAAAAAATCTTGTGGCCAATGGGTACTTTAGCTTGGGCAGTTATGGCAACTGTGACTGCAGATGGCTTTGAAAGATTAAATCTTTTGTTCTTTAAATTGTTAACCCTATTTCATTTCTTCCCTGCACTGGTCCCCTCCTTCCTTATTCCTCTAGCTGTTAATTTGATTATATAAATTATATTCCTGGCAGTGTCTGCCTTTAGTAATTGCCATTGCCTTAATTTTTCAGGCTGGCTCTCTAAAGTATCACTTGTTTCTCTTTGGAGCACCCAGCCTCCCAGCCTTCCAGAAACTGTGGCAGCCAAGGCTTACCTTTGTCGCCTTTTTCTCCCTTGTGCCCCCGAGGGCCCGGTGGCCCAGGCTGACCTGGCAGTCCTGCAGGGCCCCTCTCACCTAGAAGGACAGATAGAGGGTGTGACTAATGCACAAGTGAGGCAATTGAAGAACCTGCAGGAACGGCACAGATACCCAGAATAGCACTGGCAAAGGAGCTGCTTTTCAGCAAGAACTTGTTACTTAGGATACTGGTGGCTATTTCCCTGCCACCACTTACCTCTGGGTCCTGGGGTGCCCACTTCTCCCTTCTGCCCAGGGGGCCCTGGAATGGCTCCATAAGCTGCAGGGGAAAAATGAAACCGGATTTAGACTAAAGATTGTCTAAAGCTGGGGAGGTATGGTTATTTGTTCAAAATAATACACATAGTTAGTGGTAGAGTTTCGACTTGCAAGAAGAAAGTTCAGAATTTATCAGATTTTCAAACATCTCAAGTGTTAAAAACTGGAGATTTTTTCAAGAAACTCATTTCTATGAAGCAGGCCCCATGGGAGACTAAGGTAGTAGGTCACATTTGGGGAAAATATTGGCCAAACTTCTTACTTCGGAAGAAGTCCATGAGGTCTGCAGTCACGTTGCTATAGGCAGAGAAGACCTTGCTGATGCCAGGAGGCCCTTGGGGACCAGGCCGGCCTGGTGGGCCCTGGACAGTGTAGGCCATCCCTTGCAGCAAGCCCTGACCTGTAAAATACCAGAGTGTGGGCACAGGAAGGAAGGATTGGGCGGTCTTCAGGAATTGCTCAGTACCTTCCTCACAGTGGGAGTACAGAACCCTCAGATCATCTCGTTCCCAAAGCCACAGCAAGGAAATATCCCTGCCCACTTGCTTTACATTCCCTCAGGGACTGGCACAGGCATTCACCAGGGGCCTTTCTCTGAACAACTATCAAGACATCAGGCTAAGAATGACTTCTCAGCTGACAGCCTTCCCTTAGCCCCACCAGAAAACCATCATGGTCATAATGACTCTACTGAGACCCAGAATGTAGTGTCAGCACCCCAATGTGCCCTGTCCCCCGCAGCTTAGCTTCCAGTACTGAGGCCCCTTGAGATGACACGAGAAGAATTAGGTAGAGGCCTCTTGTCTTCAGTCCCTTCCCAGCCTTTGCACTCAGAAAGCAGGAGTGCAGATCTCTGGAACCCCACTCACGAGCTCACATGCTCACAGCCTGGCTCTAAAGCTTAATGCCTCCCTACTTACGCTGCAAGCTCTCCGACACCCGAACAGCCAGCTCGTTGTAATCCAGACCTCCAGCAAAGCCAGCCCTGAATGATCCACCATCGCTACCATATGGGCCACCTTCACCTGCTGCTGCCCCATAACTTTCGCCCAGGGAGCCACCGCTGGCCCCTCCTACGCCCACTGAAGAGCTGTAGGAAGTGCCCCGTCTGACTGATGAACTATGTGAGGAGGAGCTGCTGCCCCGGCTGTAGGAAACTTCCTCTGATGTGAGACGGCTATCTCCGGGTGGTCCCTGGGGCCCAGGAGGGCCTGGTGGGCCGATGATGAAGCTGCGAACGTCAGGACCTGTGGGGGAGGAAGCTGCGTTACTGGAAGCTCAGGTCTTGGTGGAGAGAAAGGAGAGTTAAGGGGTCTCTTTCAGGGTCTGACAGCTCCTGGGCAACAGCACATGAACTTTGGGATACTTGCACGGGTGCAGGAGAAGCAGCCCGGCTGCTTCTCCTGGAGGCTCTCATGCATCCGGCCTCTCAGATTCCTTCAAGCGTGCTACTTGAGGGAAAAACAAGGTCTGGGGAGGGAGCAGGAGGGACATTGATGCCAGGGCACCTACGGGGAGGGAGCAGGAGGGACATTGATGCCAGGCACCTACTTGTGAGGTAGCTAATCAGTTCACTCCGGAAGCTGTCACTGTTTTCAGCTGCATAGGTGGCCAGAGCTCCTGAGACACCAGGAGGTCCTCGAGGGCCTGGGGGGCCTGGAGGGCCTGGAGGGCCTGGGATGGTTGAGAAGCCAGCAGCTGAGTGCAAGGGAAGAGAGTGAAAGGTCAGGGACCATCCTGCTGAGCCTGGGCTCAGCGCCCAGTGCAGGCCCCTCTTCAAAGGAGGGGGCTGAACAACAGGACCCAGGATGACCCGGCCAGGCCTGTGTCCCTGCTCCCCAGTGGCCTTCCCACTTCCGGTTCTTAGCTTTGTTCAGCCTACTCATATCTCCTTTTCCTGACCCTGTCAGCCCTTGAGAGCTGGAGCCCAGTTTAGCCTCTAATCACTTCCCGGCTTGTGTATTCCCTTACAGCTGCACTTGGGAGCACAATCCTTCCGCATTTCTCCCCCTGCCAAGGCTGAACGCATCCCCAAAGCAGGAACTGTGCATCCCTCTTCAGGGCCCCAAGGGTCCTGCCCAGTGCATCCTCCAGGAAGACTTGGGTTTGGGTACTTCATTTTACTTTACATGCTGCCCTTGCCAAAGCCTGTCCCGCCCATCCCTCTCTCGCTTCCTCCCCTTGTCTCCCCCCCCCACCCCCCGCCCCCACTCCCCACGCCTTACTATTCAAGTAAGAGGACAGTTCTTCCACACTGAGGCTGGACCATGCATTCCCTGGGATCCCTGGTGGCCCAGGGGGACCTGGGGGTCCAACGATGCCCCTAAATTCAGACCCTAGGACACCAAGAACAAAGTCACGGCCTGAGCCCAGGACTCTGCCTTCCATCCCACACCACTTGGACAAATACCCCGTGCTCAGCCTTACCTTGGAGCAAGGAGAGTAGCTCCTCATAGGAAGTTCCTGGCAAACCAGGGGGACCTGGGGGGCCAGGAAGTCCAATGCTGATTCCAGAACCTGGGGGACAAAATCCCAAGTTGAGATGAATTCAGATCAGGCAGGGAAAGACAGATGGAAACACACTGTCAGAGAGGTCAGACACGGGTGCTGTGGACAGAAATGGGGTCTGAGAAAGGCAAAGGGGTAGCAGGAAGAGAGAGGCAGAAAAGAACAATGCAGAGAAGTATCCCGTGTAATGACACCAAAGGGAGAAGGGCCTTCAGGTTCTAAGAAGAGTACAGGTCACACACGGCCCAAATCCTGCTGCATGTGTGAGTGTGTGTATAGGCTGTGTACAAACACTGCACGTAGGACAGTGCCCAAGACACTTTTTGTCTTCCCATGCTCCTGAACTTCCCTCCCCATGCCCCTTCCCCTGCTCTGGGATCATATATTTGAATAGTTCTGACGCTACCTATCCTGCAGGATTTGGGCAGCCGGGGAGATGAGGGTCACAGTGGCCATTTCAGGGAAGTACAGAACCTAAGTCCCTATCATAGACCCTTCCTGACCGTCCTGCCTGGAGGGGGAAGGCCAGAAGAGCAGACACTCACTTGACATGTAGCTGAGAATGCGACTGCTCAGTGCTGCATAGTCCAAAGTCTGGAGGGATCCATCTCCACTGGCTCCTGGTGGCCCTGGGGGACCCCGAGGGCCCATCAGGTACTGACGTAGGTACTGACGTACATCATCCCCTGGAAAGGAGAGGACGTGTTTAGCATGGGCTCCCTCCAGCCACCCCGTTGCCCAGCCACAGCCTGACTGCCCCAGCGCATTGGCAAATTCTGGGCACTGAGGTCCAAATAGGTCAGGAGAAAATCAGCTAGCTTCCAGGTACCTGCAGGGGCACCTGCCAGATTGCCTAGCATGGAGGGAGGTAGGTACTGCCCAGGCAGTCCACAACCTGGCGAGCAGATCGGGTGAATGGCTCCTTGACCCGAAGGGCTGCCTACCCTTGGCAGCCCTCATGAGGCTCTGACCAGGACAAGGTGTGCCTGACAGGTGAGGCCAGGAGATGGCAAAAATGGCCCCACCCCCGGCCCACCCCAGGTGACTCACGCTGTAGCACAGCCAGGATGTCTTCAGAAGAGATGGAGGTAGAGGATGAGCCGATGCTATACCCCGAAGCTGTCAGGAAGGAAAACCTCAGGTTAGTTACCTGCTTCTCTGGTACTGAAGTAACACTTCATTATTCCAGAAATGGAAAGATCTGATCAAATAGTGGTTTCTCCTTGGGGGGAGTGAATGAACGGGGTCCACGGAGATCATTATGAAAGCATCAAAAGGGCACAAGTTTGTTTTTTTGGTAGGAAACGCAGTTTGCTTGTAAGAATACATTAAGCTTAACTCCCACAGGCACTGCCAACCCAGCGGATCTGCTTTCACGAACAGATGAGAAGTGCGTATAATTAGAAGCACACTAATCAAACGCACGAAGGCTCATGAAACATGGTCCCGTTTTCAGTCTGAACAAGTCCTTTTATGAAGATATAACCCGGTGCCCTGATTATATGAATTCAAAATTGAAAACCGCATTCAGGAGAGGAGACAGTGTACAGCAGATGAAGAGGTGAGGCCCCAGGAACAGCAGCAGAGCCTTTGCCGGAAGGCTTCCGAGCACAGGGGTGTGGGGAGAGGCTTACACTGTAAGTAGCCCACGACGTGTCTCGACAGCTGGGAGTAGTCAAAAGTCTCGCCTGTGATGGTGGTGACAGGCCCTGGGGGACCCGGTGGGCCAGGGGGACCCTGAATTCCAGAGAGATAAGACCTAATACTGTCACCTGCCACCAAAGGAAAAAAAAAGGTCAGGCCTGTCCCCAAAAGGGCGTCTCCCCACAGAGGTGACCTGGATGTGATGAAATGCCTGCCCTGCTCCACCATAGACCCAAGGCAAGGCCAACAGGGGGCCAGACTTGTCCTTGTTGCCCCTGCAGGAGCTGTGCTGGATCAAGTGGTACCTGAGAGCCACGAGACTCCCAACAAACGTCTGGTGCCCACATTTGAGGAAATCCACGGGTGGTTATTGACGTATGGGTGTGCAAGTGCGCAGGGGAGGGGTGCAAGCCTCTGCGTGGTGAGGACGAGGGGGTGTGTGGGTAGGTACGAGATGGCGGCTGTCATGCATGTGACTCTGCGCTTGTGGGAGCTCACTGACCTGCAGTGCTGTCTCCAGGGCTGGGAGACCTGCCCCTCCCCAGTGCACACACTCAACACACACTTGCACACTCGCGCACTGGCCCACTGTCTGGCACTCACTCTGCATGTACTCAGAGATGTACTGCTGAATCTCCCGGCCCGAGCTGCTGCCAGAGCCTGGAGGCCCAGGGGGCCCAGGCGGGCCTGGTGGGCCTGGTATGTATGTGGTACTCGATGAGCCCCCTGTAGGAAAGAGAAAGGGTTCTGAGTTGGTTTCTGTGCCAAAGAGGGGCCCAGGCACTGCTTCCACCATCTGAAAAGGGAGGGTCTTTCTTGAGTGGCAGGAATAAGACAGTGGCAAAGGGAAGGGCCCCCGAGAAGAGAGGAAAGGAGTGCCCGCACAGCCGCTGTTCAGGAGGGGCACAGAGGCGGGAGCTCTCCCAGGCTAAGCCCCCGTCCTCCACCTTGCTCACCACCCCATACAGCCGCCCTCTTCTCCTAACACCCATAGCACCCAGGGTTCTCCATCACTCATCACCGGCATTATCTTTTTATACACATGGGTCCCTCCCTCCCACTCCCACTAACCTGTCACCTCCCTAAAGGCAGCTCATAGAGCCGAACCTGGGGAGGAGGTACCTAATCAAGATGGAACCATGGAATGAGAGAATGAAAGGATTTCCTGTTGGAATGACCTGCCTCGCTAGAAGAAGGCAAGAGGAAATTTGGTCACCTCAGGTTCTCACCTACAGAGGGACCACCAGAGATGCCAGGAGACCCTGGGACACCGGGATCACCTGGAACCAAAATGAGAAGCCCTGTTATGTGCATCACCTCCTCCAGGAAGCCTTCCCTGGTAAGCCCAACCTCACTTATTTGCTGGTGGCTCAACAATTGTCCCATGTCTCTTTGCCTCGTTTTCACCACTGACACCATAAGCTCCCTCAGGGCAGAGAAGTTATCTCCATGTCCTCATCCCTTCCTCCCTCCAGACTCTCTTTCCTTCAGTGTCTTCTTTCTTCCAAGCTTCCAGCACCAGGAAGTGGTTACCACCTGCTCGCCAGCCCTCTGCTCAGGCCTGGGGGAGCCAGCCTTGTTCCCACTCCACGCCACCTTCTCAGCTGCTCCTTCACTGACCTTTGTCACCCTTGGGTCCCTGAGGACCACGTGGGCCGGGTGGTCCCTGCAGGTTGAGTCCGAGGGAACTGGAATCTGGAAGCCAACAAGACAGGGGTGCGGTCAGCCAGGGCAGGAGGCAGCTCTGGGCAGAGCCAGCGGGGGGGTCGGGCCAGCCCTTACCTGAGGTTGAGAACCCGGGGAGGCCTTGCTCGCCTGAGGAACACAGAGCGTGGGACAGTCAGCCGCGCTTTCCTCCCTCTACCTGTTCCCCAGTCCCGGACACCACCTCTCCAAGGCACCCCCAGATCTTGGGCAGTACCTGGGCTTGCTGCACACGCGCTGGGGATACGCACACACCTGCCTTGCACACATGCACAAAGCCATTCACAGACACACGCACTCTGGTCTATTCTGGTTATTTTGGACCAAACGCATTTCCAAGAAGCTCAAGGGTCTTGGAAGGTTGGCTTTCGCCACTCTGCCCCATCGCGCCCCAGGTTTTGTCCCACGCCAGCTCTACTGTACCTTGGTGTCCTCGGGGACCTGGGGGCCCTGTGGGAGGGAGGCAGAGAGCTGTGAGGCATGGACCAGTCAGGGGTTGTGGCTTCAGGGGAACCCTGGGTGAGAGGATGGGGCTCCAGTGCTGGAGCCTCTCCTTCCACCAGGCCAGTGTGGAGGTGGGAATTCTCTTAGGCCACCTTCACCCTGACCCCATTCCCCAGGCACTGGGCCACCTTCCCCTCTTTCTTCCCCCCACGCCTCAGCTGCTGCGCTCCTAATGGGTAAAGAAGGAAGATGAAGAAATAGCCCAGCCCACTGAGCCTCATCGAAACTCTTTGGGCCACCAGCTGGGTAAGCAGCGGACACATACAGGCTCCCGAGCTCCCCGAGATACTCTTCTCACCTTGGTCTCCCTTGGGGCCTGGAGGGCCAGGTGGGCCTGGGGGCCCAGAGAAGAACGTTTCTGCAGAGGAAAGAAAGTTTGAGTGAGGACTCAGGGACATATATCAGAGAGCATCACCTGGCACAGTGCCTGGCAGACCAGATGCTCAATAAATACCTGCCAAATGGATGGATGGGTGGATGGATGTATGTATTATGGAATGGTTGAATAGCTAGACGGATGTTAAGTTAGTTTCGAGGTTGGATAAAAAAATTAAAAGAATGCAAAGATGGATAGATGATAGATTAGATAGCTATAGATAGGTAGATCTGATAAGTAGGTAAATGAAAGGTGGATGGATGGATGGACAGACAGATCATGGACGGGTGGGTGGAGAAGTTCTAGTGAGGACAAGTTCTGGCTAATATCTGTTTGCTCTAAAGCTATTAGCATGTGTTTCTATGTTGTACTGTCAGCATTTATCTCACTTCCCGGGCACGTGTCCTGCCTATTTTACCAGACTTGGACTCCCTGAAGACAGGAGGCACATTTCCCCTGTTTCCAAGGCTCCCTCCCTCGGTCCAGGTTTCCCGGGTAGCTGGCTGCCTTCCTTTCCTCTTTGCACAGGCAGCAGGTAGCAGGGAGTTTATGTAAACACACCCGGGGAAAGTCAGAGGAGGGAGCTTGGTAAGGGGGCAGGAGAGGAAGACCGCAAGCCGCGAACTCCGCACACGCTCGGGCCAGGGCTGAGGGGATGGGCAGGTGTGGCTCGACTTTACCTGAGTTGCTCAGGAAAGACCCGGGCGGGCCTGGCGGGCCTGGCAAGCCTTCCCCTAATCAAGAGAAAAACCAAGACTTGTTAGGGCCAAGAAGGGGAACGGGAAGCTTCACCGGGAGAAGTGGCAGGGCAGCTCTTCCCTGAGAACTGGCCCTGAAGGTGCTGGGCCCCGTCGTTGCCCACCTCCCACCTCCCACCTCCCACCAGGGAGCTCGGCTCTCACCTGCTGGGCCTCGGGGTCCTGGAGGGCCTGGAACTGCAGGCCCTGCGGAAGAGAAGGAAAAGGAGCCAACTCCAGGAGCTGATCCTGCCTCTGAGATCAGGAATTGGCTTCCTCAAAAAGTACCTCCAGTTCCCTGGTCCTCAAAGACTCCCCACCTTCCAAAGATCCCTGAGACACTCACCTGGTGGCCCAGGTAGCCCCGGTGGACCTGGGGGGCCTCGTAAATCAAGACCTTCTGTAGAAAGAAGAAAACAAAAAGGAGAGAAAGCCGTCACGAGGCGTTGCCCGCCATGCCCCGTGCCCTCACCAGGGCCATCAGTCCCGGGCTCCCACTCCCTGGACACCAGACCCTGGGTCCTGAGCACAGGACCCTCTGGAGCCCATTCGCTAGGGGTGCCCCTGGCTCTGAGACCAGTGGGGCTGTGGTCAAACCCTCTGGGTTTATGGAGTGAGAGGCAAAAACTCAGTCTTTGGTGTCAGAGAGCCTGAGTTGAAATCCCAACCGTGCCTCTTCTAGCTGGTGTCTTTGGGCACGTGCTTGACCTCTTTCAGCTTTGGCTTCCTCCTCCATAATCCAGAAGCAATAAGACCTACATCCTAGGGGTGTCGGGTGCTGATGAACGTAGTAAGCCCGTAGTGCAGTGTCTGGCCCACAGTGGGTGCCCAGACGGGGGTGGCTATTGTCAGCACTGTCAGCTCTCCAGGGGTCCAGGTGCACGGCCCAGCAGCACCTCTGCCTGGGCTCTTTAAAGGACTGTGAAGACGAGTCCCAGGCAGGGCAGGGCTGAGAACCCAAGGACTCTTCCGGCTCTCTTGGAGTGGAGGAGGTGGTGCTCGCACTGCCAGCTCGCTTCAGAGCCCCCTCCCACGGCCCAGTCCTCCTGAACCCCGACACCTCTCTGACAGCTGCTCCTTCCGCAACTCACCCTCTCTCACCAGACAAAACCCCTGCTCTTCCCCCCAGCTTTCACTGCTTCCCAGAGGAGCTGGCTGTCCTCACACCGTCGGGACCTTTGCAGCTGACTCACTGGTGCAGCTGCCACCGGGGCCCCTGAGTGGGCCACTGCCTCTCCCACTCCCGCTCCCAGCGCCCCCCACCCTGGAGACGGCGGTGGCACTCACGGGCAGAGAGGACCTCAGATATGGAGCTGCTGCTGCTTATGAACGACTCGCCGGCAAGGCCTCGCTCCCCTCGTGGGCCTGTGGGGAGACAGGATGGCTGCTTTCCATTTGTGCTTTCCTTCTGGAGTGGCCCAGGTGCAGGGTGGGGCCTGGCGGCGGGGGCTGGGGACAGCTGCGCCTGCAGCCGAAGCCACCCCAGTAGCTGCACCAGCCTTTCCCCAGCCCCACTGTGCTTTGGTATTTGCATAAAATGCCAGGAAGTGGCTCGATTATCACGGACTAGTCACTAGAGGCCTGAGGCCTGTGAAGACAGCCAGGCCGGAACCTGGCCAGGGTGCCTCAGGCCTCCACCTCCCCTTCTGGGTTTGGCTGCAGCAACCTCTGCTGAGGATCGCGACTTTGTCAGAAACAAGGCAGGAGGTGAGAGGAGGAGCCCCCCTTGCGGCCCGAGGTCTTGCGAGGCCTTGGGTGATGAGCCCTGTCGCCCTTTCCCGCTCTCCCCAACGGGCATCTCCTTTCCTCTAGGAACAGGGCCTAGCCCTCTCGGGACGAGTCCTCCCGATGCTCCCACAGTGTGGCTTTTCCCAGGGCGTGACATACCTTGCTGTCCCGGGAGGCCAGCCGGGCCGGCAGGGCCTGGAAATAGGGTTGGGGAAGAAAAGCCTAAATAAGGTCTCCAGAGGCGCAGTTCTAGGAAGACCTGCAGGCAGGGCGGGCGCCTGGGTCCACGCCCACTTCCCGGTAGGGAGCGGAGCCGTGGCCCGCAGGTCAACGGGCTCCTTGGAGAGCAGCAAGCATTTGAGACCAACCCCGTGGCCCTCCCCGGACAGAGATGGGGCCCCTGGGGCAGGCAGGACTGCCCTCGCCCTGCTGTCCTCCGTGGCTGGCGCCTTCTGAGCCCCCCGCAGTACCCTCCGCTAGCGCCTCCCAGGAGGGAAGGCGGGACCGAGGGCCATTCCTTGGTTGTGATGTTAAGTCACAAACCTCATTTTCCCATAAAAAATGTCTAAATGAAAAATACTTACAACAAATTATAAGGCATTTTGGAAAAAGAAAGAAAAAAATCCCCCGTAATTCTTCAGCTGGTAAGCATTTTGCTTTATTTCCTTCCAGCGTTTTTGGTTTTTTTTTGGTATCTTGTACAAATATAATTGCAATCACACAACAAATCCTGCTTTCAAATACTACTACTATCTCCTAAGACCTTTCTTCAAAGGTCTTCATATTTTCTTAACCACCCCATTGTTATTGAACAATTTTGGAATAGACTCTTAGCATTTTTGCTGCCACTGATACATATTATCGAATTGTTTTTCTCAAGGAGACAAAGGGCTCGAGGACCAGGTGTTCCAATTAGTCCCAGCACGAACCCTGACTTTGCTGTTTATCAGCCACGTGACCTTAGGCAATGCCCTGACTTTGCTGTTTATCAGCCACGTGACCTTAGGCCAGGTCATTGCCCTAAAAGCGCAGAGTAGCGGGGACCTCCGAGGCTTCTGGGGAGCCGGGGGTGGGGGGGGGGGTGGCGCTGCCTGGCCGGTCACTGACCCACGTTGCTGTCCGGAGAACGCAAGGGGGTTGGCTTTCCCTGCGCCTCTTCGCCGCCTTCCCTGGGTTCCCGCCCTGGGCTCAGGAGCTGAGCAAACGCCACGAGAGTCAGATGCAGCCACCGGCTGCTGTGATTTGGGGCAAAGCCAGGAAACGTGGACTGACCTGGGGTACCTGGTGGTCCTGGAGGTCCCATTGCTCCAGGAGGTCCCGGGGGGCCTGGGATGGTGACAGTCGACGAACCCTCTGAAAACAGAAGTCACGTGGAGGGCTGAGCCACTTGGTGGCCTCTCGGCTGGTGGCCAGGGAAGGTGAACTGCCCACTGTTTTGTGCCCACAGCCCGGGCCCTCAGGCGGGAGCTCCCAGGTGCCGCCGCTGCCCAAAGCACGGGGGAGGGAGACCCGGGTCGCCTACCTGAGGTCACGATCCTGCCTGCAGCGCCGGGTTCACCTGGGAGGGGAAGAGAAGGTGGGGAGTGGGGTGGGGAGGCTCAACTGGCCGCTCCATCAGTCATTTCCAAGGCTTCTGAATGCACTCGAGACCCGCTTCCGGGCCTCCAGGCTTCAGGCTAAAAGCATTTTCCCAACTGAGGGGGCGTGCAGGCACATTCAGCACCCCTCTCTCAGCTGGAGACGCTGAGGTGGCGCGTCCAGCTTCCTGGCCCACCTTAGCTCTTGGGAGAAGCTGGGACTCAGGGAAGGGACTTCTCTAGAATGTGGGGGCGTCTGTCTCTCCCTTTGAGGCGGGGAAAGGCTGGCTGGGGTGTCACTCACTCCATCCTCGGGCAGCTTAGGCTTCCACCCCGCACTGTCTTGGGCAGGTCAGAGGACGGAGCGCTTAGCCCAGGAGCCGAGCAGGGCTGCTGGGAGGGGCTGTGTGGATTACGAAGGTTCTGTGGTTGGTAAATTTGGGAATTCTGAGTTTACCGAAGGTACTCTCTTCTGCCTTTTGTCTCAGAATCTTGAAAAGGCAAAAGTGCATGGAAATACATATTTTTAAAAAGAGGATTTCAGACTCACACTTTGCCAAACTTATTGACCACTGGATGCCTTTTCAAGGAAACATCTCTTAAGCACTTGCTTAAGGAAACCAAGTGAGTGGAGTAGAGGATGGAAAAGTCTCTCGACTGGGGATCCTTTAGAGGGTGTCTTTCTTCATTTCCCAGGGTCTGTGAGCAATTATGCCACTCACACAATGAAAGGATGACATTGATTTCCCCTTCCGAGGGAGTGCAGGGGTCATCTCTCTCAATCTCTTGGGGGTCAAGGCCAAGAGAGGAGAAAGTACTTGAGTTGGTTTCATTGGAACGCAATTCAACATTAGGTTAAATGTCCCCTCTTGTTTATATTGTCCAGTTGTCACTATCTTGGAATTACATTATTATTTGTCCTGAAAGAACTCCTTGGCCCAACCAGTCATTGGAAAGGAGTTTCTGGAAAGCAGTTGTTTTATTCCTAGGGTCTCGCCAAGGGTGACAGTGACCGTCAAGGGCAGAGTGCTTCTCCACAGAAGCCAGGGTTCAGGGATGTGGTGTCAAAACGAAGGACAAAGGAGAAAGGTGCCCCTGAGCGCTGTCCACTGCGAGCCCTGCCGACCCACTGGGGATTACTTCCCCGTTCAGCACTTGCACTTGTGTCCTCTTAGGAGCATCTTATGCCCCGTCTCTGCCTGTCTTAAAGCTGCCTCTCAGGAAGGCTCTGTGTACCCAGTCACTCAGGGGTGAGTGGATATGGGACTGATAAGCCCAAAGGTGTTTCCTATGCCAAGGGAACATTCGAGTTAGGAGGGGACCAAGCCTGAGCTAGGGGGATAAAGCACTAATAGAGGCACTTTGGAAGAAAACTGGCAATGAAAGCCGTCGGGAAGGGCAACGTCTCTTCCAGCTGCTCCTGCAACAACTGTCTAGAGACATCCGGGTATAACGACGAACGTTTTGTTTGTGGGGTGGGCAGTATGGGGCCGATGGGGCCTGAGGATTCAAGGCTAAGTCGCGCTGAACAATCTCTGGGCTCCCCGTGCTCAGCCTTCCGTGCGAGCCACTAGAGGACACTGTCGATCCAGGCTCTGCCCGGAGAGCCGCTTCCCCTGGCCCACCCCGCCCCGCCCACAGTGCTTAGTGGAAAGACAGAACAGCTCATTTGGCAAGTCATTACCTTTCAGCCCTGGTCGGCCCGGGGTACCAGGAAGTCCTAGTGTGATTAAAACACATCAGTCAGGATGATTGTCGCCAACCTCTCCAGCTGCCTGCAGCAGGAGCCACTGACACCCCAGGACCCTCCCAGGTGTTGCCTTGTGCCTTAGCCCAGACAGACCTACTGGGGTGCCTCTTGCTCTGATCCCTTCTCCCTGTCTGGGAAATGGGGCAACAGCTGTGCTTGAGGAAGGCGGAGGCCCACAGGCTCAGCTTTGGGGGGTGCCACTCCCTCCAGACTATGAGTCCCCTATAGCCTGCAAAACAGCCACCGTCCCCACATCCTCCCCAGGAGCAGAGGCTGAGCTCCTGCGTCTGGTGCCTTTGTCCACTCTAGGTCAAGTCTTGGAGCCTGGCCAGGCTGTAGAATTTGCAATACTGCCAGAGAGCACTTGAAGGATGCCACAGTGTGTCCAACTTTTGGGTGCCCCACTGCTTGATTTCATTTAAAATCTTTGCCTAAATTCCTTCAGGAGTTGGAACAGGGTGTGATAAACAATTTCCCAAATATAAGTGGGTGCACACCGATCCATCTATCAGATAGACTTCAACACTGAGGCTGTCCCAGAGAAACTGGGCCCTTCTGAACAAGAGTGGGCACCCACTCCTTGCCATGCCCGTGAGGCCCATGGGCCTCTGGGGGGCTAATGGAACTCCTGACTGGCAGAGAGGCTCTGCTCCCTCTCAGGGGCTATGAGTCCCACCTTGGGGTTCCTGTACCAGAAGGGAACAGGGGTCCCACCTTGGGGTTCCTGTACCAGAAGGGAACAGGGCACAGGCAGACAGAATCAGCAGATGATCCAACCTCCTTTCTACCAGCATGCGTTTCTAGATTTTTCTGTGCATATTTGTTTTCTTCCTAAAGGGCTTCTCAAGACTTACAGTAAAAGGCCCTGAACCCACGTTTGTTAAGGGGGTAGAGGGCAAAGTGGAACCTCTAAGGTGGCTGGAGGAAAAGCCTTTGCTGAAGCAGCAGTCCCAGGAGGAGGTGGGAGGCTTGGCAGATGGTTTTTGGAGGTGGGAGAGATCCAGTAACTTACCCTGAGGTCCTTGGGGTCCTGTGAGGCCTATGGAACACAAAACACACGAGGGAAGAGTTGGCAGATTGGAGACAGCCTTAAGGAGCCACAGCCTCGACCCCCATAGCAGGTGGACACGGTGTGGAGAGGGCCAGTGGGCTGACAACCCACGTCAGCACGGCCAGACCCTAATGGCTCCCAGCGCTGGGCAAAGAGCGATTCTCTGGGCTTGGCGATGTGAAGTGACCTACTGCTGTGTCAGGATGGTTCTGGGATCTGAGGGGAGCCACCTGCCCAGGAGCTCACCTGTCTGTGGGCCCTAACACTGCACCAGGCTCCTCGGTCTGGGCATCCGCCAAGGAGTCCAAGGCTCCCCCGCTCCCCAGGGTCGCCCTGATCAACCTCGCCTTGGCCCTCACACTTTCTTGGCCTTTTGGATTTGTTTTTCCTGCAAGCCTGAGAATCTTGCTCTCCTTTTGTCCTTGATGGAGAACCACCAACGGCTTCTCTCCTGGGACTGGGCAGTGTTGGGGAGAGTCCAGATATGGGCCATCGAGAGGTGGACGGGGGAGAAGGACGCAGAGGAGCAAGGTATGGAGGTGATGTTCACATCTGCGGTTTTGAGAGTCCTTGCCCCTTTCTAGACCCCTGGCTTTCATCTTTAATCTCTCTCTTCTCATTGCCAGGCTTGGTGACTCAGAGGTGCCAGGGCCCTCAACACACAGCATGAGACCTAACACCCAGCCCTCAGTTGTGGCAGTTCCCTGCTGAGCTGCTGGAGGAGAAGGTGATGAGCCATTTGCAAGTGCACACACACAAGCACAAACACATGCACGGACGCACCCACACATGTGCACATGCACACAGCACAAGCACAAGCACACACAAACGCGCACCCTCCACAGCGCTGTGGCTCCCTCTTCCTGCCCTGTTACCTGGCTTCCCTGGGTCTCCAGCAGGTCCTGGTGAGCCACGGATTCCAGGCATCCCTGTGAGACCTTGTTCACCTAGAGAGGGCAAAACGTGGAAACGTCCTTTCAGGAAAGGTGAACTGGCCAACAAATCTGAGCCAACAATTCTCAGGGCTTTACTGACTGATTTGCTGGCAGGTGGAAAGGAGAAGGGGGACGAGGACAGAAGCTTGCAAGTGTCCCAGGGCGCATGCCTCTCTGGCACTATAATTAATTAATACCCGGGGACCTGGGTAGGGCACGGAGTGGCAGGTGGGAGTGGGGGGGGGCAGTGAGAGTGAGGTGAGCCGGGGCAGTGACCAACCTCTTGGGCCTTGGTGTCCGTCGGGGCCAGCGGGACCTGGTAAAGCAGAAGCAAAGCCACCAGTTACTCCTGGAGCTATTCCAGCTACTCCCTGCCTCTACTGCCCAGCAGCTTTGGAGCAGGGCATCTCCCAGGCGGGAGCCCAGGTGGCCCTTCCCGAAGCCGTGGATCACAGCAGCAGCGCTGCCTCCGCTCGACCTTCGGGTTCGGCGTCCTGCCTGTGTTTCCCTACCTGGAGTGGCTCAGGGACTACCGCCCCACCCCGTCCCACTGCATCTCCTGTGCCTCTCGCACTCCAGGCTCCACACACACCGGGCGCCCCATGTGTGTTTGTGGACTGTGGCTGAGTACCAGGTAACCCCGCAATCCTCTGCCTGCCACTCATGGTCCCCCACGTTCTTGGCTCCACTGTCCCAGGAATGTTCCTAAGCTCTAGCCAAAGCGCTGTTTTTCGGTGACCTTGTCGTGCATTTCCCCACTGCTTTGTCTTTCTTCACTCTGGCTGTGGGACCAGCCCCGGGGGGTCAGGGTTGTGCCTGGCATGCTGGGGGCCTCACAGCACCTCGGGACTTCTCTGGCCTCCCAGGGACCCGGAGAGCTTAGAGGCAGGAAGAGGAGGATGGACCTGTGCCCTGCTAAGCCCCCCTGGGCAGTGAGAAACCCACTGAGACCTTTGCAGCTCTTTGAGCCCCCGGAGGGGTGCCTGGACCCCAGAAACAGCCTGTAAGCTGAGACTCGTGCAAGCGTGGGCAGGTCAGAGACCAGGAGAGGCAGCGCCGAGAAGAGGGGTCTGGACCTGCCAGGGCCACGACGACCCCTCAGGTGGGGCAGAGGAGTTGCACTGGCTTTTCAGGACACTCACCCATTGCTCCTTTAGCCCCGGGCTCTCCCACGGCACCAGGCAAACCTCTCAAGCCGGGCTCGCCTGCAAAGGAAAACAGGTTAGTTGGGCAGAAGTTTTCCAGCACTGCGTGTCTGACGACAGTAGAATGTTCCCCAATTCCTACTCCCCCCCACCCCGCCAACCAAAGGAGGTTGGGGTGCCAGCTAGAGGCAGGGAAAGCAGCTCCTGTTCTGATTCTGAGGTCACAGCCAACTGGCTCCCTGGACAGCAAGCAAGGACTGGCCCCAAAGCCATGCCTGCTCTTGTTTCCTTGGAAAACGAAAGATAGCCCTTGCAGCCAACGTGGTACTGCTATTAATTCCTGTTGAAGTAGGCAAGTTGGCAGGAGGTAAGTGGCTGAGAGGATATGAGTGGTGCGTGCCTTGTACCATGTTGGGAAGAGCTTAATTTTCCCAACTGGACTCTCTGTGAGAATCAGGGACAATCGTAAACTCTCTTTTCTGCCCAAAACATTTGCTGTCTGGACTACACACTCTGGGGCTTGCTTATACTCATCTAGTGCTTTGTTACATCTTGTGCCTTTTCTAGGTTGCAAATTCTCTGAAGGTTTTTAGACAGCACCGCTGCCTCCTCCATGAGTGTGTATTCTTTCTCACATCCAGTGCTCAATGGATTTACCAGGGGTCATCAATGGGTTAAAGTCGTTTCCTGCGTGGGACTGACCTGTGAGGCCTCGGGGTCCTTTCTCTCCCTGGTCACCTGAAACAGACAGAGGGGGCAGGGGGAAGCGTGGGTGGGGAGCAAGGGCACAATCTCCCACCCACGCCCAATAACGGGAACCCCTGGGCTGGGCAGTAGGTCTCGTATTTGAGAACCACTCTCGGGCTGCTTAGCAGGCTGTTGGCCAAAAGGAGCCAAAGGAACACGTGTGAGCCCCCCCAGGGGCAGGCCCCCCCCCCCCCCCACTATTGCACGCATGGCTGCGGTGGGCATCAAGAGGACCAGAGTGAGGGCAGTGCCTCCACCTTGTGCTTCCTCACCGCCCTGAGGACCACTCAACCATAGCAACGTGACGCTGGGCACGTAGAGTCCCCTCTTTGTGCCTCGGTTTCCCTATCTGCGAGGTGGGACTAGAATCGGCTCTCAAACGCCTCTCAGCTCCAGGGTCCAGGACCAGAATCATTTGCCGTCTCAGGCCCTGGGGCTGCGTCCCTTGTGGGCGCCCAGGAAGACACAGCGACAACTGGGAAGCGGCAGGAAGCAACATACCTTTGGGGCCTTGTGGTCCCATGGGCCCTTTGTCACCTGAAGAGGAAATGGACGCCTCAGGGAAAAAGCCCAGGGGCTGACCAAGCTGGGGAGCGCCTGTCTCCAAGGCAGGCCCCTCCCTCCTCCGCGCTCCTTCCCCTCACGCCCGCCCGTTGGCCTGCGCAGGAGGCTGGTAGTGTCCCCCGGAGCCGCTCTGTCCCCACAGACCCCTCTTCTTCAGTGAGAGGCACAGCAGGGTGACACCCTTTCCTCCCCATCCCCTCGCCCAGCTTACCTTTGACACCAGGGAGTCCCACTTCACCTCGGAGCCCTTGGAGACCTGCAGGCCCTGCCAAGCAGAGGAGACCACGCGGCGCACGTTTAGCCAGCTTTGGTGGGAAAGGACCCAAACGCACCCTCACACTCGCACACCCTCACACCCTCACACCCGCACACCCTCACACCCACACCCTCACTCCCGCACACACACACCCGCACACCCTCACACCCCCACACCCATACCCTCACACACACACCCTCACACCTGCACACCCTCACACCCGCACACCCTCACACCCCCACACCCGCACCCTCACATCCTCACACCCACACCCTCACACCCACACCCTCACACCCACACACTCACACCCTCACACCCACACCCTCACACCCACACACCCACACCCTCACACCCTCACACCCACACCCTCACTCCCGCACACCCGTACACCCTCACAGCCTCACACCCCCACACCCATACCCTCACACCCGCACACCCTCACACCCGCACACACACACCCTCACACCCACACCCTCACACCTGCACACACACACCCTCACACCCTCACACCTGCACCCTCACACCCTCACACCCACACACCTCACAGCCTCACACCCGCACACCCTCACACCCACACACCCACACCCTCACACACCCACACCCTCACACCCGCACACCTCACAGCCTCACACCCGCACACCCGCACACCCACACACCCTCACACCCGCACACTCTCACACCCCCACACCCTCACACCCTCACACCCGCACCTTCACACCCTCACACCCGCACACCTCACAGCCTCACACCCGCACACCCACACCCTCACACCCTCACACCCGCACCCTCACACCCGCACACCCTCACACCCACACCCTCACACCTGCACACCTCACAGCCTCACACCCGCACACCCACACCCTCACACCCTCACACCCGCACCCTCACACCCGCACACCCTCACACCCACACCCTCACACCCGCACACCTCACAGCCTCACACCCGCACACCCACACCCTCACACCCTCACACCTGCACCCTCACACCCGCACACCTCACAGCCTCACACCTGCATACCCTCACACCCGCACACCCACACCCTCACACCCGCACACCTCACAGCCTCACACCCGCACACCCTCACACCCACACCTGCACACCCTCACACCCACACACCCTCACACCCGCACACCCTCACACCCTCACACCCACACACCCTCACACCCGCACACCCTCACACCCACACACCCTCACACCCTCACACCCACACACCCTCACACCCACACACCCTCACACCCACACACCCTCACACCCGCACATCCTCACACCCTCACAGCCTCACACCCACACCCCGGGTTAAAGTCTAAGGGCTGCTCCCACAGCCTTCTCCTCCCCCATCACTGCTAAATAGTCCCGGTCCAGGTTCCTTACTCTGCCCATGACCAGGCCCAGGCATGAGAGCACCTTGTAGCCCTGGCAGAGAAGTTGGCTCGCTTTGCAGTGTGGGCCACAGCTCAAAATTCCCAACCCAGCAGGGTGAGCTCTTGGGCCCACAGGGAATGGGGCAGAGGCAGGTAGGACGGGGACTTCCTGCTGCTGAAGGTGCTGGAGGGTCCCGGGCCCCCAAGCCAGGATCAGGGAACCCAGGCTCAGCTGTGGGCATCACCTCACCATGGTCCGAATTTTGTGTATCCAGGAAGCTTTATTTCTAATTGCTCCTTTTGCTTTAAGAGCGTGGTTTTTCCTTTTAATGCCCCTTTCTTTGCCCCAGAAATAGCATCTCTCTACAAGCACAGAAGCACACGCACCTGCAGGACCCCGAGGGCCGGGAGAGCCACTGGAACCTGAGGAGGAGGATGAGACAATTGGCTGAGGGGACAAGCACAGGTCAAGGACAGCTGATGCCATGAACTCCCAAGGGCAGGTGGGGCTGGCGTGACCATGCATATGGCCCACCCACTGCTGGGTCTTACCAGGACCCCAGAGGTCAGTGGGTGCAGGAGGGGCCCAGGGCAGAGCCTCCTGAGGGAGGCAGCTGCAGCTGGGATGGCTCAAGGGACCCTTTGCCCTTTCCCCTTTAGAGTAAGACATTCGGGCTGCGCTAAGGAGTAGGGAGCAGAGGTGACCAGAAGGACATCACACTGGAAAGTCCCTTCTCCCTGGGCTGTCCGGGCTGGTTGCTTTTGAATGTGCTCATCTGGGCCCCTGTCGCCTGAGGAAGCTGCCTGGCCTCTCTGATTTCCTGGATGACCCACGACCCCCCGAGGGAGGGACCACGTAACAGGGCCTTGTGGACGGGGAAATGTGACCCCCCCACACTGCTGGGCCAGCAATACAGCCCCAGTTCTGACCCCCCAGGGCTGCATTGTGGGGGGCACTCTCTGGACCCGCTGCCCCTGCTCAGGTGGCGGGGGCCCCAGTGCCCGGGCCGGGAGCGTGTGCGTGCAGTCCTGTGCACCCGACTTACCTTTGGGACCCACAGAACCTGGGACTCCAGGGGGGCCGTGCAGACCCGGGCTACCAGCATCCCCTGAGGAAAGACGGAGGAACCGACACATCGGGACAGGCCGCAGCTTGGTGCCCCCAGCCCACCCGTGTCACTTGGAAGCGCCTTTCCCAGGCTGCAGGTGGCCCTGGGAGGTGGCCAAGCCCCCTCCAGGCTGGGCCTGTGTCCCTGGGGCTTTCTCGGCTGCCCTGCCTGCCTCGTCAGGGCCCTGAGAGGCCCGAAGGCCACCTGCCCACTCTGGCCTCCCCCCAAGTTCCCCACCCTCTGCTCCCGTCTCAGCCCTGACTCAGCCCTGTCCCCCCACCCTGGGCACCCACTGCTCCCTGCGGCTACTCTCTCTGCGGACTTGGAGCAACCTGCAGCCAGGCTCGTGCCCGGGCAAGGCCACGGTCACCGCAGGGTGAGCCCAGACCCCTGTGCAGGCAGGTGCTAATGGAGGTGAAGGAAGAAGAGGGGAGAGAGGGAAGAAGGAAGGGTGCAGCTGCTGGTGGGACTGCCTCTTACCTCTGTCTCCTTTCTCTCCAGCGCCGGGAGGCCCTGGCTCCCCGCGAAGTCCGGGGGGCCCTTCTCGCCCTCTCTGGCCCATGGGGCCCTCCAGGCCAGGCTCTCCTAAAGACAGCAAGGAGCCGCCTCAGGCTACCAGCCCAGGCCCAGCCATGGCCTCCACCTCCACCAGCAGCGCGCCTGCCTGGAGCACCGTCCCTGAGCCACCTGGAGAGCCCTTTAAGATGTAGGTAGATGGCGCCCACTTCCACCCCAACCAGCAAACGGCTCCTCGGGTCCCTCAGAGTTAAAGCCAATGTCCTCAAGACGCCGCGTGATCTGCCCACCCCATGCCGTCCCTCTGGACTCTCTGCCTCCTGCATCTGCTCCGGCCATGGAGGCCTCAGCGCTGCTCCTTGGTCTTGGCTGCTCCCTCTCCCCGGGTGTCTCCCCCAGGTCTCCTCGTGCCTCACGCCTTCACTCCCTGCAAGTCTTTGCTCAAATGGCACCTGCTCAGCGAGGCCTTCCCTCACCTCCCTCTTGAAAGTTAAAGTTAAGGCCCGCAGCTCTCCTGACTCCCCAGCCAGCCTCCCACTGTCCGTTGCAGGCGGCATCCTAATGTGTCTGTATCATGTTTGCTATTTCTCCCCCACCAAGATGTAAGGTCCATGAAAATGGGGTTTTTTCTGCTTTGTCCACTGATGTCTCCCCAGCACCTACATAGGACCTGGCATCCAGCAGGCACTTAATAGATACTTATTGGATGGATGGATGGATGGATGGATGGATGGATGGATGGATGGATGGATGGATGGAAAAGTGGTTCTTACCCACGCTGCCTTTTTGTCCCTTTGGTCCTTCTGGACCTGGGTGGCCCAAGAGCCCGGGGATACCTGTGGATACATGAGAATACTTTAGCCCCTGTTTTCCTCCCAGAGGCTGGCAGTGAGGACTGAGCAGCCCACTATTCCAGCAGCCCCCTTTCTTAGAGCAAGCCAGGGAGGTCATCAGAGGTTACGTACCCGGAGTCCCAGGGAGCCCTCGATCTCCTGCAGGAGCAGAAATAAAAGAGAGAAGTCAGCCAGAGGACTCAGGCCCAATTCCCTAAAGGAGCTGACAGTGGAATTCAGGTAAGGTTGCCAAATTTACCAAATAAAAAGACAGGATGTTCACTTAAGGTCGAATTTCAGACCAACAATGACTACATTTCGAGTATAAGTATGTCCCATGCAATATTTAGGATATACTTATACTGAAAAGATATTTGTGTTTTGTCTGGGTGTCCTTATGTAGCTGCATGTTCTATTTTCTGTCTGGCGATCCCAGATTCAGGGGCTCCAGAGCCATCAGGCCGTCCTCCTTCCATTATGGTCAGGAGGGCTGTGGCCCTCAAGCTGGAGGCCGAGGGAAGTGTGCTGGGGCAGGAGCCCAGGGGGTGTGAGGTGGAGGGGAGGGGGCAGGAAGAGAAGAGCCCTGGAGCGCAGGGTAGGGGCAGCCTTGCCATCTCAAGCGGTGATCAAGAACCTGGCGTGACTGAGAATGCAGACTCCCGGCCCCACCCTCAGCTGCTGAACCAGAGGGCCTGAGAGTGGGGCCCAGACTCTTCTGGCAATTTCTACACACACTCAAGTTTGTAAACCCTAATCAATGAGATCCAGGAGAGCTGCACGTGGAATTGGTAACCTCCTCCGTCCTCCCCAGGTGCCAGTCCCATCCACTGTCAAATCACTCTTCTGTGGAGATATTTCCATTTCCTGCAGCACATAAGCCTGTGGCCGTCCCCCGACTCACCCTGTGGGGAGCGATTTTCTGTGAAAACCGCCGGCCTTGCTAGACTGGTAGCTTGGTGCCTACTGGATTTCCCAGTAGAAAGCTCAGTTCCACTTTGCTGGGTTACTCAGCAACCCTCAACTAGTAAAAGTCTTCATGTTACATTTACCTTTAGGGCCTGGACCTCCCACGTCACCTAAAATCAGAAAATATGAAAAATGTGAGGTAAGCACCCTAGGGCCTTCTCTCCCCAGCGTTCTAAAACCATTTAACAATGTGTAAAACTGCATTCACGGCGACTCCGCCTGGCTCTCCGGGTCCCTGCAAAGTCACCTGGGCATTGCACCGGGCCTCCCTTAGGTGTGCTATAGGTCCCTTCCCGTTCTAAGGTATCTGACTGTAGAGCCAGCTCCCAGCCTAAAGATACTTAGGTTCCTCATCCTTCAATGTGGAAAAATTAAAAACAACAACAACATGTTTTCCAATCCACCCAGAAAATCAGGCTCCACTTTCAAGAAACAAGAGTAGTTACAGGCTCATCCACTGCAGTACCTTTAGGGCCAGGGCTTCCTCGTAGGTTTCCTGCAAGAGAGGAAATCCTGAGTTAGCGTCACATCTTCTGTGTTCCTCGCATGCACAGGAAGGGGACCAGTGTGGAAGAGCGGGAAGAATCTGAGACGAGGACTAGCGATCAGATTCTAAACTCTGCTAGTTGTACGATTTGGGGCAATTCGCCTCTCCAGGCCTCAGTTTCCCCAACAGGAAAACAGGGTTACAGTACTGGTCCTACCTCCCTCACAGGGCTGCTGAGAGTGCTAAAGAGGGCGAGAGGCTTGTGGGCACCCTGGAGGGGTACCACTCACACAGGTGCCAAGGACCCAGGCATTCGGGGTAGCCCTCTCACCATTTTTCTGTTCCGCCATTAGCTTGTCCTTCACAAATATCCAAAGCGCCTCCTGCCTGTATTGGTCCAGCTCGGCTATGTCCCCTTCTGACCCTGTCATGGGCACAACACCCTGGAGACGGTCCTTGCTGCTTGGCTGCAAGTACTCCTCGATCTGCATCCGGCTGGTCTTGATTCTCTCCAGTTCATCCACGCGTGCTTTCAGCTTCCTCACCTCCTCCGCTGGATCAGATATAAAGGGCAAGCTCAGCCCGAGGAGCCTAGCGCCTCTCACAGCGCTCCTTCCTCATGCAAAGCCTGAACTGGGGCACAGGGGTTTGTGGTGGCTTCTTCTTGCCACTGGGACAATTTGGTGTAGCAACCAGCAGAATTCAGTCCTCAAAACCACGAGAGTCCCAAAGAGCCTGGCCTTGGGGGGAAAACGTACCAACCAGAACTGGGAGTCCCTTCTCGCCTGAGGTGGGTAACAAAGCTCAACCTCCCAGCCCTGTGGGTGGGGCCGGGAGTCTGCACCCTTAATGCAGAGCAAGAGGTATGGATGCTTTGAAAAGGTCAAAGGGAAAAAAAGGCTATAGAAAGGCATGCCGTGATTCAGGGACACCAAATGCTTAGCGCACGTGGCTACGGGGGAGAGAGCATGGGCTGGGAATCGGGAGGTGGGTTCGAAGCCTGACTTGACCCCTAGCTGGGACCTTGGCCAGGTGGCTCCCAGGGCCTCAGTTTCCACATCTGCACCAACGAGCAGTTTGCAGCAGTGCCCTCGGGTCCTGTGCACGCTGGCACCCGGGACAGCTCCCGAGCTCCCGCCCGTCGCCCTCGCCACGTACCCAGAGCGATGAGGCCGAAGAGCAGCCCCAGGAGCAGCAGCCAGGTGAGCAGCAGGCCCAGCAGCCACTTCCACCAGCTGCAGCAGGAGCCGCAGGGGCACCAGGCCGGCCCGGCCCCCCACGGCCCCCCGCCGCCCCCGCCGCCGTAGCCGTGGATATCTGTGGAAGACAAGGAGAAGGTGAGGTGAATGCTGGGGGCTCCCATCCCCTTCCCTACAAATTCTCTGGCTTTGGGTGACGTCTGTGGCCTGAGTGGATGTGAGCGGGGCCTTTAAAGTGCCTGGGCAGCTCCGGGAAGCAGTGGATGGTTAAGAGCAGAAGTCTGACAATTCTGGGCTCCAGCTGTGTGATTCTGAGAGGGCCACTTACCTTCTCTGTTTCCTTTATTTATTTATTTTTCCCCCTTCCTCTCCTCCCGCCCTGCTATTTTTTGCTGCCTGTTTCTTTTTTAAAAATGGGGTTAAAAGATGGCCTACATCATAGGTAAGGAATGCAGTTAGCAGAGGGTGCAGCACAGTCTACTGATCTGCCACAGCCCCTGGCATGCTATGGGGCCCACACCTGGAGTGTTCTCCTCTCCACATTTCAGGTCAGCCAGATCTTTCTTTGTAACCCCCCCAGTTTCTGCAATTATACCCAGCACATAAGTGGTGCTCAATGATTATTTTCTTCATGCAAAGGGAATTTGGTTCCCTAAAGTGGGCTGGAAGTCTTGACCCTGTGGAAGGAGGGCTGGAGCTAAGCCTCTGGAAGGCATAAAGGGCTGGGGATGGGCCCCGGCTCAGTGTCATCTTGAGGCCCTTGTTGAGGGGAGCATGCAGGGGTGCCCAGGAGGGGTGGTGGGGCCTGGGAGGCAGCACCTGCTGAGCTCGGGTCCTTCCCAGCCCGCCCCCTCCACCTCTCCACTCAGCTCCCTCGGAACCCCTGATGGCACTCTGGAGAGCCAGGTGGCTCGTGGGTGCAGTTTTCTGTCTCATTTTCCCTCACCTGCAGAGGCGGCCTTGCTCTTGGCGGACACGGTCTTCAGGTCTCCTGAAAAGCCAAAGCAGAGGACAGGTGTTGGGACCCGAGCTTTTGCCCTGGAGGAGGCCCGAGACTGCCCGCAAGCAGGATGTGGGCAGAGCCTCCTTTAGGCAGGTCTGCGCCCGGCTCCTTGCCCAGGGAGCCGCCCTTCAGCCCACTCTGGTGTTTGCAATAATTGCATCCACAGTTTGTCAAACAATTAAGGGTGGGGAAAAAGCAGTGCTTAACCCTCCTGAGACCTTAAGCCCTTAAAGCCCAAACATTTTTGCAGGACCAAGTTGGGGTGGCATTCGCATTCAAACAACAAGCAGGCCTGTGGGAAGCGGCTGATTGCCTGGTTGAGGCACTTTGAGCCTCGATCCGCAGCCTGGGGCGGAAGCGAGGCTGGGATGGGCTTGCTGGAGCCTCGTGTCCGAGCCCCAGATGCTAGTTAAAGAGTGTTTGTGGACATGTGTGGCATCTTCTGGGACAATTTTCCAGAGCTTTCGGCAGATTCTGAAAAGGGTCTTTTGACTGCCCAGCCCCACCTCCGCTGCAAAAGGTAAAGACCATGGACTTGGAAGAGCCTCTTAGAGTCAGGTTCCACCCGCACCCTGTGAGGATTGTAACTGGTTCATTTTACATTCATTTTTAAATTTCTATGACTTAACTTTTCTCCTCTTTTACTGACCTCCCTGTAATTGGTGCTTTGGAGAGATCCTACTAAACCGGCTTGTTCTTCAATTGTTTTATGCAACATAGCCAAGACCTGGAAGACTCCATCCTCCCCAACATCCCTGACTTTACGACGAGGTGAGAGAATGCAATTATCCAGGAAAAATTCCAGATATTTGCGAAGGAAAAGAAACAATAAAGCTCTCAAGTGCTTTTCAAAGCATTTTCTACCAGTTCTGAAAATTACTGGAGGGCTAGTGGAGTGAGGAAGCAATACCACTGTGGCCCGTGAAGGCCAGAGGCGGCCTTTTGCCGCGATCACCGTACACCGAGATCGCCAGGGAGCGCCCCTGCTGGGCTGGGCGAGAGCACCGCGCCCCCGGGCCTGTCAGAAGCCCCGGGTGACTGGTCGAGGGATGCCTGCCCACTGGAGATTGACGGGCTCTTCATCAAATGGGCAGAAGTCCCCCTGTTAGGCTGAGTGGGGCCGTGGCGGAGACTGTGAACCCTCCTTTCTAAGGGGCTCCCGGTGTGGGAGCTGGGGTGGAGGGACCACACTTTGAGTGGCGAGGCCCCAGAGGGCACGTAGATGAAGTGAGGACTGGCCGAAGCCGAGGGGAGCCACCGTCAGATTTGTTCTTACCGTTGGCGTCCGATTTGTCGGCGCAGTAGGTGCTAGCCGTGTAGGCAGCTTGCTTTTCTTTTTTTAGGGTGTCCTCTGAAAAGGAAGCTGTGCACAGAGCCATGATCACCTGGTGTATCCTCCCCACCCAGCCCCAGGCCTTGTCTCATCTCCTGCGGTGGGAGGTCAAGGTTAGCGCGGGAAAGAGAGAGCACAGCTTTCGTGGGTTCACCTCCCTCCTGCGCTTCTGGAGACTTCCTGTTGCCCAAAGACCCCTCCAGGAGAGCTGGGCCTGAACTGCCCGGCTTGTCTGCACTCCAGGCAGACCCTGGGACACTCTACCCCGGCAGGCCTTCTTCATTTGAGTGGGATGACTATGGTTCCATGACTAAAACATTCTCTAACCGCCTTGCCGGGACATTGGGCCTCCCACACCGTGTGCCTTTCCCCTGCGGCCCGAGGCCCGTGGGCCCCACGCACTTGCCGCGATGCTGGCAGGAGAGGCCGTGAAGACCTTCCCGCTGTCCTTGTTCATGATGAGCAGCTCCATCTCCTTCTTGGCAGGCACGCTGTCTTTCTCCAGGATCAGGAACTTACAGTCCTTGTGCAGAAGGTCATCATTCTGGACACTTGTGGTACAGGCTGGAGAGGAAGGAAGGGGGTCAAGAGGAAGAGAGAGGTGCCAGGGTGTGGGTAGCCGAGAAAGAAGGGGGAGAGGGATGGAATGAAGAGGAAGGAGGAGGAGAGGGGAAAGAGAGCTTAGCAGGTGTGTATGAGCGGGTCCTGCTCGCACTGGCCAGGCCGTGGAAGCTTCCCAGGAGCCAGGCCTGTCTCTCCTGCTGGGCTGGGCGGGCCTGGCCCCCAGGCCATAGCGAATGTCAGATGGCCCGGCAGCTGGTCTGCGGGATGCCCCCTGACCTGGAGATTTACAGGGTCTTTGTCAAATGGGCAAAAGTACCCCTGTCAGGCAGGCCCTTCTTTAATCAGCTAGGGAGTTCATTTTTATCCATCAGGCCTCAAATGTTACCATCTTGGGGAGGCTTTTTCTGATTGCCACCCTCCCCCCATTTAAAGTATCAACCCCCCCATACACACACACACACACACTCCTGTCTCTACAATGTCACCTCATTTCTTTCCTTAAAACATGGCTATATTCTGTAACTATCGAGTGTGTCTGCTTCTCTACTTGCTTACTTATGCCTCCCCTGGCACTGTTGGTGGGGTGAGGTCAGGGATCTGGCCTGCCTTGCCCGTCACTCCACACCCAGCACCTAGAGCAGTGCCCGTCTGCTATGAACCAGGTGCTCAGTAAATACTTTTTGAATGAATGAAGGGATGGGTGGGAGGAAACACACCAGCATCAGGGCAGTCAAGGAAACAGTCCACTATGTGGTGTCAGAAAGATTCTGTAGAAAATGGGGGGTTCCACGTAGCAGGACAAGGTCAGGGCTGCTGGACAAGAGGGATGGCGACCGGAGTATAAGTGCCTGCTCCTAGGCAGGTGTGGGCAGTGGAGCTTCCTGTCCCCTTGGCCTGGACAGACGCTCATCTTGGCTCACTCACAGAAACATCCGAGAGACCCCTGGGGTGAGCCGCCTTTGTGGACTCAGAGCTCCACCAGGGCTATGTCCTCTCCTCCAGGACACCATGAGCCCACTGTGCAGTGGCTCTCCAGTGTGCCAGCCTGGCCCCGGGGCAGGGAGCAGCACTCACCAGTAGAGGTGGACACGCCGGTGCTCACAACAGCAGGGCTCGGCGGCACGTTTTTCTTCCCACCATACGCTGTAAGAGAAGAACCACAGAGTGAGGTCGGCCAGCATGGGCAGGTGGCAGCTTTCCAGGGGAGAAGCACTTGATGAGATAGATGCTCTCCAGCCACGGGGGCAGCTATGAGGTCCAGATGGAACCTTCTTTGGTACGATCCTCCTCATCCTTCTAGACCCACCCCCAAATGTCACCTCCTCCAAGAGGTCCTCCTAGACCCCCCACATCTCCTTCCTTTCTGAATTCCTACAGCTCTGACCAGCCGCTCTGCACAATGTATTGCTTAATCTGTGTTGTCTTTTGGGATCCCCCAATTTTGCTTCATGTACGTTAGACTTTCTACCCCAACTAAACAGCAAGCAAGTTGAAGGAAAACACTAAGCCTTACATCTCTTCTGCAACGTCCCCTGCTCCCCTCCCCACCCACCCCCACCCCCGCGCAAGAGATGTTTTCCCAGGGGACTCAACCTCGGGGTTGCACTACAAAAGATAAAATCAACCAGATGATTGGTGTTCCATGGTACTGGCAGTGGGTTTAACTCATGTCTGATCAGACACCTCTAGGTTGGGGTGGAGGCAGCTGTTTCTTCGGTGGGGAAGGTCCGTTGTTTTTTAGGGACATTGTGGTCCTTCTAATTCAGATGCTGATAAAGGATGTTGTAAGTTGCAACTCCACAGAGGCCTTACTCCCCATCCCCTAAGCAACAGTCCTAGGCTACTGACCTGCAGAAGTGGCCGCCATGCCATGGGACAAGGTGGACGAGCTGGGGGCCAGATTGTTCTGCAGGCCAAACACTGTGAAAGCAAGTGAGGATGGTGAGCACAGGGTGCACTGTACAGGGCAGACCCTCAACCACGTTCAGATTTTTTTAAAAAATCAGGGAGCAGTTGTCGCTCAGTGGTTGGGTGCCTGCTTTGCATATATCCGGCCCAAGGTTCAATCCCCCATAGCTCCTAAAAAAAAAAAAAAACCAAACCCAAAGCCACCAAACCACTTTCATGATAAAGACTTTTGCATATGACAGAAGTTCCCAAGTTTTCCCCATTCCTGGAACCTGTGGTAGGCCTTAGGGTCTGAGTAAGTTTTTTTAGGTCCCCACCTGCCCATGCCCCAGCCCAGAGAAATTACTAACCATTCCCTTCTTTCTGAGTAGTTAGGACCACACAGGTTAGTGGCAGCGCTTTGTGCAGCCGTGCTGTATCCCTTGAAAATGTAAACAGTGCCCAGGGCTCCCTGTTCCCGCAGCCGCCTGGGGCGCCTCGGTGCCCGCGGAGGGGGCCGTGGCTGCTGACGCTCAGCGGGGCTGGAGAGGCTCTGGGTGGCAGGCGCCTCTGTCCCCCCTTGGCTCCTTTTTCCTGACTCTTCAGCACAGAAGTGCTTCTCACCCCATTATGATTTCAAGGGCTGGCTGTGGTTTTTTTGTTTTGCTTTTTAAAAACAATTTGCAGAAGCAGCTTATTCATGGACAGCAGGGGGAGGACCATGGAGCCAACAAGTGCCCTCCTTCCCTGGGAGCCTCAGTCAGGACTTCCCAAAAGCAGCAAAGGCATTAAAAAATAAAAATACAGCACGAGCCTGGTATCTTCAGTGTTTGGCGCTCTGGGACTCCACGCAACTGAAACTTAACACGCTAAATTTGCACCAGCCAATAGGCCAGCCAGTAAATGAGGATGGCCCACATCATTAAACTTATTAGCTGTGATATCGCAGGGAGAAGGCAGATTCCTTGCCAAAGGATGGTGACTTAAAAAGATAAGCTGGTAATTTATTTACAGATAGGCTGTTACAATGCATGTGGAAATCGAGTGAATAGATATTCCTGTAAAATGGTCCTATGTTTGTACTGGAAGCCACGCAGTACCACTATTTGAACCCCCCAGTGAACTACTGTATTTATAACTGCTTACCTCAGTTCAAAAGATCTGAAATAAAATCCTCCTAAATTAGCAACGGTGTTCCCCGGAAACAGTCTCAAAACCATTTACCCCATTTCTCCGACTCTCATGGAAAATAAAGGGGCCAGCACAGAATGCGCCCGCCAGACTCCGCCCTCCCACCACCCCCTTGACTTCCCCAAGGGTCCTGCTCTCTCCATGGCCAAGCGGGGTCCGGGCCTCCTGCCCGCTCATGCACTCCTTGGCTTCTCTTCTGCGTGGCGGGGAGCGTGGAGGACACTCATTCACGCTCGTGAGCAGAAAGCACATCTCCGAAACCGCTGTGTCTCCTCACCCGGAGAGAGCTTCCTTGTTTCTACACCAATGGCCTGGGAGATGGGGAACACTGACCTGAGGAGCAGGTGCTGAGGCCGGGGTGCAGAGTGGGCGAGCAGGATGCCACGTTATTTGGGGCTCCAAAGACTGCAGGAGAGGAAGAGTCCTGTGAGGGGCGTTCTGCCCAGAACAGCAGCCGGACTCAGGCCCCGTGGAGGAACCCGACGCCATGCCAGGACTGAGATTTTATGTTTTGGTAAGGTTTGTTTTTAGGGAAAGCTCAGACTCTTGCCTTGCAGCGAGAGTCAAGGCATCCGTCTGTGGTGCGTGTTGAACTGTAGCCAAGGGGTGATCTTAGACTTGTAAGACCTTGAGTGGACGCCGGGTCCAGCCAAAGGCTCTCAGTGGTTAGTGTCAGAGAAGGCATCTGAAGGTCAAAGAAACTGAACACTTTTTCAAGGTCACATAGTTAATTCATGCGAGATGAAACTAGGTTTCCAGTACCCCTTTTCAGTCTTTTCTATGACTTTTTTTGCTGCTGCACTGTGCTATATATTCTTTTCTCCAGGGACTCACCAGGAGGAACCCTTTATACATTGAATTGAAGATCCAGGAGGGAAAATGTTGGGACATTTGGCCATGAAAGGTCTCTCTTGGAAGCCCTGGAGATGGTAAACTTCCAAGGGGACATTCTGTCCTGGGGTAGCATGTTGGGGGCTGGGGGTCGGGGGCGGCTGTGTGCTGTGGCCTACCTGATCCTGCAGAGTAGGCGTTGGTGTTGAGCAGGGATGAGCTCTGGGCTGTCATGTTGCTGTGGTAGGCCCCCATGGAGGATCCCGCAGGCAAGGTGGAGGACCACGCGTGGGGGGGGAGGTTGGCATCCAGGATCGTTGTGTCGTAGGTGCCCGAAACTGGAAACATCCAAGTACACGCACGTGAGGATCGAATCAACACTTCCGCACTAGGGTGGCCAGTGCATCTCGGTCTTCAGGGCCTTCTTTCTTTTAGCACTAACGGTCCCACCTCCTGGAAACCCCCACAGGCCCAGGCAGATCATTCTCTTCTGCCTGAAATTTCGAAGCTGGCAAAACCTTGGTTTCTTAGATTAGAAATTGTTCCCGGCTCTTGGTCAGATTTGATCTAGCTAAGTTTTGCTTTGGGGTGCACCCATTTCTCCTCTAAGCCCCTCTCCCCACTACCTGGTGTGCTGTCCCACCCAGTGGTCTTACGCGCAGCCCGTTGCTGGCTTCTCCACCTTCAAAGGTGCCCGGGAGCACCTCCGTCAGAAACAGTGAGCAGACCCTAGCAGCGAATCGCCTCCAGTGGAATTCCAGGCAGAACGTCAGGGGCAGGTGAGCATGCGGGCTGCGAGCCCTGGCCTCCGGGGCCACACTGCAGGGCTGGCAGCCTCCTCTCGGGGAACACCCCTTCAATATTCCTATGTGCCCGCGGCCACAGGGGGCCTACTCTGCATCCCAGAGGGTGTATTCATGCCTCTTCATTTCTGAAGCCAATTCTGCCTATTCCTTACATGGGAAGGAGCTAGCACATAGGCCATAGGTTTTGGTCTTATCTTAAAAAAAAACAATCAAGAGGAAGATGAAGGAAGATCACAGTCTCTAGCACTTTCCCTGCAGTGAATGAGAAGCAGCTTTGTGTCACAGCAGACCTGGCTTCTCTCCTTCTCTCCCTCCAAGGCCGTGTCTTAGGGATGCCCCTGCCTGCCACAGCCCCCGCCTTGCCCGTGGTAGGAGGCCGCTAGGTGCATGGGCGCTGAGCGGCACTCATCCCGCTTGACTGTGATCCCTGGTTAACTGCCCGCCCGGGGGACTGGGGTCTGCACAACGGGTGGCGACAAGTCCTCCTTGTTCACTGCTTTTCCTCAGGGCCTGGCTCTTGACCTAGGGCAGGCATAAATATTCTTTGAGTGAATCAAAGAATGACTATAACACTACAACTTCCCCCAAGGCTCTCCCTGGGGAACCTGACCAACGCACTCTACTGGCGACAATCTCCTGGGAGAGGAACCTCAAGCCCCAGAGCCGGCCAGGGTGCAGACGGGGTGGCTGACTGGTCGGGGTGGAAGGGGGCGCCCAGGTTTTTCACGCTGCTCCAACAGCAGGTGCTAAGGGCTCCGTGAGGTCTCTGCAGCAGCCTGAAGGGCTTGCCAGGCACGGCTGCATTCCTGGGCCCGGACGAACCTGCCACCTTGTTCTCTTCCCTCCACGGCAGCCCGAGCCCTTGCACTTACCTGACTGGGAGCTCGCTGTCACCACTTTGGTCTCCACGGTGCCTTTCTTGGGGATGGGGAGTGTGTTGGAGGAATTCCGCGTGGGGCTGGCACTGGCTGATCGACTCCCCTTGAGCAGACGCTTAACATCATCCAACTCTGTCCCTGTGAAAGGATCCCCAAACTTTTCTGTAGTAGTTTGATACAATTGGTGAATTCCAAAAAGAAATATTGGATTATGCTTGTAATCTGACTTGTACCTGGCATGATTGAGTCATGATTAGGGCGTTGCGTCCCCACCCCTTGGTGGGTGGGGACTCACAGATAAAAGGCATGGTGAAGAACAGAGCTGGGGATTTCTGATGTTAGAGTTTGATGCTGAAGACCTGGGAGGTCAGCACCCAGAGGAAAGAGAAGCCAGCACCAGGAAGGAAAGAACCTTGAACCCAAAGAAAAGCAAGCCCCGGGAACATAGGAACCCAGGAAGCCTGAACCCTCGCAGACGTCGGCAGCCACCTTGCTCCAAATAGACTTTGGTGAGGGAAGTAACTTATGCTTTATGGCCTGGTATCTGTAAGCTCCTACCCCAAATAAATACCCAACCAATTTCTGGTATTTTGCATCAGCACCCCTTTGGCAGATTAATACATTTTCTATTAGGCCTTTGATATTTTCCTGATCCCCCCCCAGTCGGGAGAACATTTACAGCATTCTATATATGAGAGATGGCATCTGCTTGACACACTGGGAACATTCTTGGGTAGCCATATAATTTTTGCATTTTACCGATTTTTCAGCATGTGTCAACCCTGCACTTTGTAATATCAACAGCCTCATAAACACAGTGCCTCTCACAAGGAGGTCAAAGTCCTTGGTAGCTATTTCTTAATTAGATCTCATCAGGCACCTTGGGGAGGATTCTGCTGGAAGATGCTGTCATCCTGCATGGTGGGGTGGGAGTGGGGGGATTTACAACCCGGGCAGTTAAATAGCCAGGTCCCTTGAAACAAATGTTTCAACAGTATTCTCGCCTCCTGCATAGGATGCCTCAGATGTCACATCCCTGACGTTGAATGCCTGGGGATGTCAAAAAGAACTTGTGGTCCTATCTCCTAAACATTATGCTGCTTTCATGTGATTTACAGTCTGGCCCGTATTATTTATAGCCAGGAGCAAACTACCTGTGCCTGCAAAGTGGGGCAGACTGGAGAGGAGGGGGCATGATGCAAGGGCAGAACAAGTTGGGACAAACATTTGCAGACAAGGCATGCTGGAGGACCTCCTCGGCCCCCCCACCCTCCACCCCGCAAATCTCCCCCATTTGGGTTCAGTTTCTGCAAGATTGGAAGTAAAGCCTCAGGCCTGGAGTCGGATTCCCGGATCTCTGTTCCTGGGCTGCCCAGAGCAGCTCTTTCTCCTCCTCCTTCTTGTGCTTGGCTCTTACTCTAAATGTTGGGCTTCTTTCAAAATGTTGTCAAGTAGTTTCTAACAAGAGCAACAGGAGTCTAACAGACTCAGTGGACATAGACTGGGGAATTCCTGACATGTGAGATAAAGTTCAAACTCTTTATGATTTAGGGTGTCTCATATTTTGTCTTCTGACCCTTCTCTAAATCTTAACTATTGCATTGTGTTCCCTCATGCTCTTTTAAGACCCACTGAACTGCTCCTCATTCTTCAGATTTTTCGTGCTGGCTCATTGCTCTAAGCCTAACCCTAATTCACTCATCAGTCGCAGTTTCGAGTGACACCGAACCCAGGAAGTCTTCTCTGGTTCCCTTAGCTGTCCTTGTCTCCCCAGGCTGACTTAGAGCTGCCCCTCACCACACCGAGCCGGCGTGGCTGGTTGACCTGCTCTTTCTCTGTTAGTCTGTGAACTACTGGGCAGCAGGGCCTGGGGCTTCTTCAGCTCTTCACTCCCAGCACCAAGCTCAGGGTCTGACTCATAGAAGGTTCTTAAGAATGTTTCATGATTGAGCAAATGCACACACACACATACACACAGCCTTAGCCCTCGATTCCTGGATATTTCTTTTCAGCAAGATAGTGGCTACTTACAGCGGGTGGATGGGGATGCACTCTGCAGTCGGACTCGGATTTCACTCTCTGTACAAGAGAAGAGATGGAGAATGTGAATAAAGGAGTTTGGACCATGGTCCCGGACATTGAGCTCTGAGCAGCAGATGACACTTTGAGCTGCTGTTCCAGGACACTCATCTCTGTGTGGAAAAGGAAACCTATATGTGCCCAAGAAGAGAGCTGCTTCCAAAGAGACAGCCCTTCCCCACATCCCACCCTGCCCGTCACACACCTTCAGCCACATGGAAATGTCCTAATGAAATCACAGGTGGAGCAAGGAGGCTCCATTACAATCAGCAATGACCAACCTGTCTCCCCCCCATTCCATGTCACAATTGCCAGAACCACGTTTCTCTCCTGCTTCCATGGTCTTTCAGGCAATGGAGAGAGAATTCTAAAATCTGGAGTGTTAACTTAGCCACTGTGGCGTCTCCAGAAAGGGGAAGGACAGGAAGTTGGTAGTTTAATAGTGTTAGCTTCAGGTGGAGAATTGGCATCTTTGAACGAACAGCCTAAAGTTTAGGATGGCTGTTGTGTTCCTAACTTTCGAGGAACGGATGCCAATAAGGCCCACAGGAACTCTGGCTGGGTCATTCGAGAACTCGCAGAGCCTGTGAAGGGTTCCATCTCCAGCCAGCCCTGACATGCGAGTCCTCACCACCTTCACCAAAACTCAGCAAAGGCAACTTTCCCCAGGACCACGTTTCTCTGCTATATGCTTTTCCATGGGCAGATGTAGAGATTGCCAAACCATCACAGGGCCCCTTTTCCCTTGGGATAATTCAAAAACAGAAGGGCTTTTGTTCATCTTCTGAAGCATAAATAAAGGCAATTAAACTCATCTTGCTAAAGTCAACCAGGAGACTAGAAGTGAAATCAGATATGGCACCTGTACCTTCAGATAATCCAGAGAAGAACAGCCTGGTCTGTTTTGATTCCTGCTTCACGTGAGGTCACTGACAAATACCACCCTTCCCTCCCTGATAGAGCCAGCAAAGGCTCCCAGGTTACTGTGAGCTTCATGCCATATTTATTCTTCTGTACTCCTCATACATCTTAGCTCAAGGCTGGACTCATGTTAGATGCTCAGAAAATATTTGTTGAAGGAACTGAACTGAACCCAGTGATGGCGCTCACCTCGTGTTTGGCTCCGTCCTCTGGTTGAAGAAGATGCTGAGAAACAACAACAAAAAAACAAAGGCATATGTAGAGGTGGCATGCTAAGTATTTGTGACATGGAGGTAGATATATTGGGGGGAGGGGGTTATTTTCATAAAGTTTATACCCAGATAGCATCCACTTTATGTATAGTGGATAGTTACTAAATGATGACCACATAGCAAAATGATAGAATTTTGCAATGCCCCAGTGCAGTTAGAGTATTTAGTTAGCTAAATGACATTCAGTTCAGGTAATCCTTTTGGAAGCAGGATCCATTTGGACTGGCTGACTATGCTGATTAAATTAGGAAAAGATTGCCAGGGGGAGTGGCTGTGGCTCAAGCAGTCCAGCACCTGTTTGTCACATGGGAGGTCTCGAGTTTGGTTCCCGGTGCCTCCTAAAAACAAAATCAAATAACAACCAAACAAATAAAAAAAACCAATTCAGGGGAGCAGATGTGGCTCCGTGGATGAGTTCCAGGCTTCCCACTTATGAGGTCCAGGGTGCAATCTCCAACCCCGGTACCGCAAAAAAAAAAAAAAGACTGCCAGGTGGAGTGCGTGTAGCTCACTGGTTGAGTGTCTGCACAATTCCTGGGTTCAATCCCCAATACTCTTTAAAAAAAACAAAAACTGCCAAGTCTTCCCTTTAATTTTTGGTTTGAGACTGCCTTGGTTTTCCTACTGTATGCTAATAAATTAATAAAATGATAATCACCATGCTGTCAACTATATATCAAAAATTCATACACATGGTGAGATTCCAAGAACATAGACTAAGGACTTTAAGGCCAAGTGTGGCTACAGCCTAGGATTTCACTACACAGAAAATGTGCCTTTGAGGCAAGCTGTAGGGGAGGTGCTGGGGTATTTGGCATTTGTGTGTTCTAACCCCTCTTCTCATTGCTGGGAAGTATCCCATGAAGGAAAAATCCCCTCAAAGTCTGTTTGGCCTTAGGGGCATATCTGTCTATCTTAGCCTTGGATAAACAGCTTGCTGTTTCAGTAGGGCCAGGAGCAAAGCCTTGTGATACCAAGTTAATGTGACTTAGTTCCTTTAAGAAGCTTCAGGATAAAGACAAGGGAAAACAGGGCAGCAGAGGTCAAACGCCTTCAGAAGAATCAGTTGAACTCAAGATGTCCCCTACCCCCTAGGCATTTTCCCAGGGCCTCATTTCACCCTTTCTTCAGAAAATAAGGACAGGACATACCAAATTCCTTCCGGGGGTACTCTGGAGAAGAGTTTCCACTGGAGCTCCCTGGAGAGGGGGTAAAACAGTTGGTTACACACGGACCTAGGAGGTTTCCAAGAGGATGGGCAGTGCCCAGGCATTTCTTTCTTAAAATCTGCAGTCCTGGGTGTTCCGGGGGGAAAATGAGCTGGGCTCTTCAGCAGACATTTCAGATGAACCAGTCTCAAGGTTTAAAACCCAACTCCTCTGTTCACTGGGTGTAATGCTTCATTTTAATCGTGGGTCGACTTCAGTGGGACAGAGTGTGAACAAAGGCAAGCAAGGACTTTTCCTTTCTCTCTCTTTCTTTCTCACTCTTTTTTCTTCACTGGATTTGGCCTGAACGAGTTAGCACTAGTGCTGGTGGATGTGTCCTTGATCAAGTAAGTGTGTCATTAGCACCAGGAGCATCTCTGGCCTTGCAATGCCACCTTCAATGTGGGTCTTGTTAGAATGAAGGCACAAGCCCCTGATCAGCTTAACCACTGGAAAGCACTATGGTGTCCCCGGGCACCTGCCTGGATGGTACGTGTCCCAGCACTGCTCGGCAGCCCTCAACTCTGGGCCAGAGGTGCCAGCTCATTTAAGTCATTCACTAGGGTATCCTGGCCCTTAATCCCGCTTCTCCCTCGCTAGCATCCATCTCCACTCACTAGCAGATCCATTTGCCCCCTGGCTGTTGGTTTACCACCAGAACTGCAGTGACCTTAGTAATGGCACCCAGAGTCATCCTCCAGACCTCCTCCTCCCTGGCCCTGAGCACCTTCTTGGGCTGACTTCAAAGAGGCTGCTCGTCCCTGGTCTCCTGGCCCCTCTCGCGGACTCTTCCTTCTCTCTCTCTTCTCCAGGTCTGCTTTCTCCTTCTTCCCCCTACTTTATCTCTCGTTGCTCCCTTCTGCTTTGATACTCTCTTCTTTGGCAAATTGTTTCAATCCCTCAGCTTTTACTAACATCTCTTTGTGAAAGGCACAAAACTTGGTGCCTTGGCCCTGGCTTGTCCCCTGAGCGCGACTCCTACGTGTCCCACTGCCGGCATTCTATCCGACTCGAACGCAGTGCAAGCAGCTGTTTCAGGACAAAAACCTGAACTCGTCCAGGTGGGTTCCCAGTGTCCACTGCTGGCATCAACATGAACCCAACCACCTGTGTGTGAAACCTCAGTGGAAAGCGGGTTCCTTTTTCTCCCTTTTCCCCAACGTTTAACCAGTTGTCAAACATGTCAATTCCTCCTCTGCAATACCTTTCACCTTCAGCTTCTCTCCTCCACTTCCACTGATGCCACTCTAGCCCTGGCCAAATTTTCTCTGCCCTGGCTTACTGCAGGGCACTTTCCAACTTGTCACCCACGTTTAGTCTCTTTCCTGCCAAGCCTTCCTGCACAGGTTTCCAGAGTTCCAGTCCTGCACCTGAAGCATACTCTTTTGCTCAAAAATCCCTGTGGTTGCCCATTGTGTATGGAATAAACTAAGTATCTTAGTCCAGTGTTTAATCTGGGCCCTCAGTCCCTCTTCACATAAACAACCGCTGCTGCTCCTGCTCAAGCCCTGCCTGTTTTTCTTCAAGCTGCTGCTCCCGTCTCTCCCATCTCTGAGTGTCAGTTTTACCCATCCTGAAGGCCCAGTTCAAATGCCATCTCCTCCATAGAGAATTCCCAGATTTCCTCAGCTGAAAATGATAATCCCCCTCTATTTTGCACCACACTTTACCTGGTCCCTTAACTTGTCTATTCAACTACAGGTTCCTTGAAGGCAAGATCCATGTCTAATTCAGTTAAGCATCGCACATGGGAGATATTGGATAAAGTACTGTTTCAAAGAGTGACTAAATGGATGACTGAGAGTATGAGAGAAATCTGCAGGTAACGTGGGTCCATAAAGAAGTGAAGTAGGTGTAGAGAGAAAGGTTGGGGGCAGACACAGATATGTGATTATTTATGAATCCCCCCAAAAAAGATTGTTTGTAAACTGGTCTGTTCCTGTGGGTGTGATACCCTATGACTGTATTAAATTCAAAAGTTTTAAGTTTACTTGATTAAATCAATTCAGGACCTTTGATTTGACCACTTTGGGAAGGTGTGACTCAGGTTAAGACCCTGCCCCCTTGGTGGGCTGATATAAATGGGCACTCTCACTCAAAAGACACAAGAAGATACGGAAGAGGAGAAAACTTGGTCATTCTGGTCCTGTCATGTGACAGAAAAGAGAAGACTCAAACAGCTGCAGCCCCGGGGAAGAGAGATGAGCCACTGCCTGATAGCAGCCCAAGAGTAGAGAGCAGCTGAGCAGCGGAGAAGGCCTGAGAGACCAGGCAGAGATGACCTGCCATCTTACGTCAACATGTGGTACTGACTATGGTGAGAAAGCAGCCTTGAGCTGGACTCTTTATGGCCTTGTAACCGTAAGCTTCTACCCCAAATAAATACCCTTTATAAAAGCCAACAGATTTCTGGTACTCTGCATCAGCACCCCTCTTGCTGATTAATACAACAGGTAACACCGACGGGCCATACTTAAACCTTCAAAGGATGAGTGGTATAACTTGGGGAAGAGAATGGGCCTCTTCTGGAGTCTGTGGGACAAATACCTTCATATGTTCCATGGCGGGTGATGTGAGTTTTCCTTTCAAAGGTTGAGCCTGGTGAGTTAGGCAGAGTCGAGGCTGGTGAATGAGCCCTCCTGTAACTGGAGGTAGAATTGCCTCTTGTGCTTCCACCTGCGAGTGGGGAAAAGCATAAATTCTCGTAGTACATCAACAGAGATGAATCAAATAGCTATTGAAATCCAGTTATATTAACCAGTATACTCAGGCTGCCCAGAACTAAGAGAGGGCCCAGGAGGAGAGCACAACTGAAAGGGTCCACCTCAGTCCCATGGCTGCTCCAAAATAGAAGGGGGGAATTACTGCTACTGCCCTGACCAAGTAGGCCACTGGAAGGAAGAAACGTCCCTTATATGGACGGTTATGGGGCAGGGAAATGGAGAGGATTTGGCAAGCTTTTTCTTGAGGACCTTGCACGTAATGGTAGCTCACTGCTTGGCCAAACTAGAATAAATCCAGATGTGGAAGCACCCCTTAATAGGCAAGGAGATGTGCTTCTCTTGGTCAACCTGGCTGTTCATCATTCTTTATTAGTTTTACTCCAAGATTTTAAAATCAGGGGTTATGTGTTTGCTTTATTTTTTCTCTCCTTTCTTTGTTTTGTTTGGTTTGAAAGCTACTATGGAAGAGTGTTTCATAGGAACAATAGGCCTGTGTTGGATGCTTGCCCAGTGGAAACTTGGTGTGGGATCATATGACACCAGATTCTCTTAGAACAGTAACCCAATCGTTAAGTTGCCTTTGTTGTTGGCTCTTATTAAATTAAATTGTAAACCCTCAGATGTGCACATCTTTTAAAAAAAAGATGGCTTAAAGAGAATGATTCAGTGGGAAGACAATCACCTCCCCATGGAGTCTTCTTACTTATTGTATATATAGGGACTTAATGAAAATGGATCACATTTTAAAGCAGGCTTCAAATATTGATGATTTTAAAGTCACATCCTCCCTGGGTTGTATGTCATCTAGATAGCTCTTTTGGCATTTGGAATGGATGACGAGCAGTTGTACTTGTCCCTCTCCTGGCACTGATTGAGGATCACGTCTGCTCGCCTCTATCACCGGACATCACCCCACTCACCCTGTCCATCTGCTCTTCTCCCAAGCCCTCCCGCCCACAGTCACTTACTTGAGTTTATGTAGCCACTGCTGCCATGTGTCAGGCTCTGCTTCTCCAGCCGGCTCCCTCCACCGAGAGAGCCTGTTTTAGCATAGCCATTGCTGGTGCCCCCTTCTGCCAGAAACGAGAAGCAAGTGCAACTGAGGGACGGGCCAAGCGAGGTGCCTTCCCTCGCCTCTTCCCCATGACACGCTTGGCTTGGGGTCCTTTTCTCAGAGCTGTTTTGTCTCCCAGGGGCATGTTCTAGTTTTGTTTGTTTTTAATATCAGTGTGAAGAGTGAGTACTCCACCCTATTTAAAAGGAAAATCTTTTGAACAGGGCAAACAAGTTGCTTATTAGCAAAGCATAAATATTAGAAAAGGCAGCTGAGAGAGGAAAAGCTCCTTGAGGCCAGGACCTGGGCTGGACTTGTTTTTATCAAATGCCCGGTCAATGTCCCTGACACGGTAGTCACTCGATGGGCTGGAGGCATGAGTGGCAGCGGGTCTGTGCAGGAGACCATCACTGCTGTGACCTCACCTGCTGATAGCCAGGCTCGTCCCCTCCCCAGCAGCTCAGGCTCCCTGGGAGGGGCGGGGACAGCTTTAGGGCTCAGACCTCTTTATTCCAGGCTCCACTAAAGCTAAGGGCCTCTCTTGAAAAAGTGGACTCAAACATAGACTGGTCTGGTGCTCTGTCCCCCACCCCAAATGCCACTCACGCTCAGGATGGATACAATTTCAGATATTTTGAGGCCCAGAATAGGCAAATCCAGGGAGACAGAAGGTATATCTGTGGTTGCCAGGGCTGGGGCAGAGAGGACGAGCAGTGACTGCTAATAGTCACGAGGTTTCTTTTCGGGTTGGTAGAAATGTTCCGTTATTAGTTTGTAATGATGGCTGCATAGCTCTTTAAATGTACTAGGAACCATTGAATTGTACATTTAGAACTGGTAACTTTTATGGTATATCAATATTATTTTAAAAATATATGATTTCGAGAGTGGAGTGGCTCAACTGGTTGAGCTCCCATCTCCCACAGGGGAGGTCCTGGGTTCGGTTCCCAGTGCCTCTGGGAGAAACAGAAACAAACAACAAGCAAAACCAATGAAAAAACCAACTCAGGGACTGGTGTGGCTCAGTGGTTAAGCAACAACTTTCCACTTTTGAGGTCCCTGGTTCAATCCCCAGCCCCTGGTACCTCAAAAAAAAAAGTATATATATATATGATTTCAGATATTTTTGGATTTGCTCAACTGGAGAGTGAACTTGCACAGAAAATGTTACATACATGGAGTTCTTCACACATGATTGAGAAGAAAGCTATTGATATTGTTACTTACTTGGAGGTAAGGATGTAAGTCTTGTAGTTACTGTTTCAGTGATAACTAGAAAAAGACAAAGGAAAAGATGAGATCTTACATAAGGCACTGAAACCCCTGTATTTTGGCAAGGTCTAATAGCCATCACAGGCAAAGCATGTTGAATTTGGTTTAATGTGGATTTTTTCACACTTGTGCTTTAAGATATGTGCTCTGACCCACCATATACAAAAATGAGTGCAATTGCAAGGAGTTTTAATGAACTAAGAGGCTTCATCTTGGCTGATTTTATTGTGAAGTGGATAATCATCTTCTGCTTCTTTATGAATGTGAGATGTTTCTAGGACTTCACAATTCATTCCAAAATCTTCAGGGTCACCCTTGAGTGTGGAGAGGTGTGGGTAGGAGGGCAAGGGAAGGGGGTTCTGGGTAAATTGCATTAACCACTGACTGGTGAAATAAGTGATAACAAATATAAAAAACAGACTTTTGTCTCCTCAAAGTGAGCTCTCTAGACTCCCAGTTGCTATGAAGGCTATAAAAGTTTCAGGTGATTTAAAAACCCCAGTTAGGGGAAAGAACTCCTGCCTTCCTGAATTACTCTCTAGTCTCCCCTGCAGTAGTGTGAGGTGGTGCACAGATTCCCAAAGTCACAGAAGGGCCAACTGTGGGCTCTGAGTGCCCACTGCTACCACATGTGTACTGGAAGTAAAGGAGCACCTGCTGGCCGATGTCGTTGGTCCGTCAGTGCAGAAGTCCCCTGTGTGTGCCTCCATGTGTGTGTGTGTGCCCACGTGTGTTGGCAAGAGTGGAGGAAGATGAATTAGTGGGAGGAGGTGGTGAAGGATCATTTTCGTGCCACCTTAAGCTGTGCTGCTTGCAGCCACACCATCACATGCTCGTCCTACTGCCCTCCCCTTTTCCTTCTTTCTACTGCATTTTCCCAGTTGGTTTGGTTGTCCTAGCAGGAAAATAGGGTTATGAACACAGTAGAAACTGCATTCAGTGCATAAGAGCCAACGGTTTTTCCAAATAAAGTCACAGTTGGATTTGTATAATTGTCCTTGTGCTTTCACAAAACCTTTGGGATTTTTTGATACATAAAAATAAATTGCTCCCTGACTTTAAGTTCCAAGTCTGTGGAGCCAGAGGTCTTTCACTGGAGGTATTTGAAAGTCACAGGATAGGAGAAACAAGTTTTCTAACAGAGTTGCTAAAGGGATGGTTCAAATATATTGATCATTTGGACAGTTTCACAAAACTGTGCCTTTTTCAATTTTCAGGATGGATTTTGATCATAACCTTAGGGTTATTCCAATGTTCTGACATAGCTGGGATATTATACTTCTAGATTTCTTTTGCTCTATATCCCTAAATAGAGAAATGGGCAAACTAAGTCAAATTCATTCAACAGAATCTTTTTGCAATCATTAAAAATGTTGGTTATGAAACCTTCCATCAAAATGACAAATAATTTTCATCTTAAAAGAAAAAGGAGGACACATTTCGATTACAAGTATGTTAAAATGAAAGTCAACAAACCCATCTTATGGGAAGGAATAAAGCTCATTTTTAAATGATACAGTGGTTGCGGTGGAATGATGGGCAAACTATTTATTCTGTTGCCAAATATTTTGTTGTCTTTATAATGACCTGCCTTATTTTTTTAAATTCGGAGGATCTTACTTCTTTCGGTGACTTCAGTGCCATCTCGCTTGTTTTTCTTGGTCACATCCATACCATAGCCACCTGCAGGAAAAGCCAGAAACCCATGAACGGCCATGCTTTTTGCCATCACTTTCAGTAACTGTGGGTCCCTACTGTTCAAGCCAAGGCTTAAGAGCTTGACTTCTAGAATTCAAAGCATAATTCTTTTGTGTGCATAGTTTTTTACAAAAATTTTCTTGTCGTCAGTTATACTGGAGAGTAATTTAATAGTTCCACTTCGGATTCTAGTCCTTTGTATGGGGATCTTTTGTTCGGGCTGTAATTGATTAGGCTGCCCCCTGCTGAGCATCAACGGGCTACCATAGCAGACCTGGTGCCCCTTTTCCAGGGTCATAAATCGCTGAAGGATATGTTATCAATTAATTCATTTTGAAGTATTTCAAAATGCTCAGTGTTCTCTATGGAATGCTTTGAATATAAGAAATTCTTGTTTCATTATTTAGACTTTGGATGTGATACTGATGTTAGATGAATTTAAATCAAGATAAAAATCACTATAACTGTCATATCTGCATTTGTATGGAAGTTTATACTTTTCCAAGTATGAGATTTTCACTTCATTACGAATCTGCTCCAATATTCTTTTATGCTAGGTGACTTCAGGATCACCTCTACCTGTAGGCACCCTGGGCCCGCGATACACTTAGGGGCAAGAAAAATTTTTAATTTCTTTTACAATCAGAAGGAAAAATGATTAAAATTCAACATGGATTATATTCCTCTCTATACCAATGTAGTTGTGAAAGATCATTTTAAAATGTTTTGTTGTAGTTGTCATCGTTTTGTTTTTTTTAAAGGAGGAAGGGGCCCGTAAGACACCAGTGTCTAGGACCACAAAAAGCATAATGTGACCCTGTGTGACTTTCCCACTGAAAGCCAAGACCTCATACAACCACTGGTCGTCGTCCCCGGTGGAATGTGCGAGACCAGCACAGTTAGCCTCAGGGACGGGTTGCCTGTGCCAACTTCTTATTCATCAGCGTTTCTTAAAGGCAGCTCTAGGCGAGGTATGAGGCATCATGGAAAATGTCCCGCCTGGATCTGAGAAGCCACGGAATGTCTGTATAGGTAGGTTTCCCAGAGCCAAGAGGAGGGGCTCCGTAAACAGCTTAACAAGGGAGTCCAGCCCCATTAGAAGGCCATCCCTGACCTACGACTTTCCAGTCACAACCTGTATGACTTATATCCTGCAAACTCATGGGCAAACAGACACCCTCTTTGAAATCCTCTGTTTAAACATGCATTGTCCTTGTACCTCTGAAGTCCTCCCTCCCCTCCCACCCTTTCTAAACACATGGTTCCTGAGCTGTGGACCAGAAGGCATTTCAGAGATGAAATATTTCTGCACACCTGGCTGCTGGTGGGGGAAGTGACTAGGTCTCTAGGGTGGCACATGAACTGATAGAAAATATTACCCTGAAAGGCCCTGTTCCTAACAATTCATAGAAACTTTCAATTCCCACAAGTCATCCCTTATTTTATTCCTTTCATGAGGGTTACTGCTGGCAGCTGTAGATTTGGGAGTGACTGCCCAGATTTATTCCTTACAGCCATCCATGCAGACTGATGACAGCTCAGTTTGGTAGGAGTCTCAACCCCCAGGCAGCAAACCCGGAGATTGGGGTGGTGGTGGTGTTCTCTCCGCACCCAGAACGATAGCAGATGTTTCTAGATCTCCATCTTTTCCCTAAGACCCAGGGATGGGGTCTCAATTTCTGCAACAAAAAGCCACGGGGTCCCCAACTCCCAGGGCAGGAAGAGTCAGCTTAGTAGGTACTAAGATGAGTTCCTCCAGGGCTTGGAGCTCCTCCCTGGGGGTCAGCGTGTGGGTAGAACCTGCCCGGGTCATACAGCTGTACGGGCCCCTTGCCTCTTTCGCTCACAGGCTGTGCATTCCACACCTTACAGAATTATTTCTCAAGAGCAATGAACAGAATTTTGTTGGCTTTGCCAAAGTCCTCTGCACGACTGATAGCCTGAGGTGGCAGCAATGTGTTCAGAGATGGAGTCCTTTAAACCACAGTAAGAGGAAACTTTCAATGAACAAGTTCTTAAATGAGAGTGATGGGTTGCGACGCCAACCCGAACTGAGATGATCCTGTGGGTCCAGCGGTGTTCCCACGGGACCTCCAGTTTCAATACTTTAAGTGCTGATAGTTTTTAAAAGAGTGACCGGCTCTGGGTTGACATTTGGGAAGGGGTAGTGACATGGCCGGGTACGTGACCGAGCCTGCCTCTTCCAGGATCCTCACCAGCATGTCCACTTCCAAAACCACTACTTAATGGAAGCACTGTCAAATATCAGGATTTAAGCTCTAAAGCATTTGTTAACTTGAATGTTTGGGCCGCTTCACTAGAACTAAGGATGAGCAGATTGTTTAAGTTCTTAGTTCTCAAAACATACACATTTCCAGCAATGGTTCTAGTGGGCTGCTTTGTGATTGCTTCATACTTGAGGTTTTTTGTAAGATTTAAAAAGGAGGGGAAGCGGACTTGGCCCAGTGGTTAGGGTGTCCGTCTATCACATGGGAGGTCCGCGGTTCAAGCCCCGGGCCTCCTTGACCCATGTGGAGCTGGCCCCTGCGCAGTGCTGATGTGTGCAAGGAGTGCCCTGCCACGCAGGGGTGTCCCCCGCGTAGGGGAGCCCCACGCACAAGGAGTACTCCCTATAAGGAGAGCTGCCCAGTGCAAAAGAAAGTGCAGCCTGCCCAGGAATGGTGCCGCACACACGGAGAGCTGACACAACAAGATGACACAACAAAAAGAAACACAGATTCCCGTGCTGCTGACAACAGAAGTGGACAAAGAACACGCAGCAAATAGACACAGAGAACAGACAACTGGGGTGGGAGGGGGAAAGGGGAGAGAAATAAATAAAATAAAATAAAATAAAATAAAAAATAAAAAGGAGCCTGTGTCAATTTCTTATACAAGAAAACACAAATCGAAACCATTTTTCTACTTTTACAAGTTTTTTTTTTCCTTTCCACTTTATTTATTTAAATAGTGTCACATCCACCCCAAACTATTCAGATGATGATATGGTTTAGCCTATACCCACGAAAGGACTAACTGCTATTGGCTATTAGGGATAGTAAACCATCACCTTGATCTTATCTTATTCTGAGGTTACAGGGAACATTTGGTTCTTAATACAAAGAAGTGAAAGAGACAGTTAAGTGCTTTTTTTTTCTCTTTTTTTCAATTTTAGGAACAAATTTTCCTCTTCTTTGCTATGGGGTTGAAAATATCACTCCAGTCTCTGAAAACTTAAATTTTAAAGCAAAACAACAACAAAATTGCCAAAGTGTGAGAGAACTATCCAGTGGTTATTGACCGAACCAGGGAGTTTTGAAGTCTAGGAAAACTGGGGCTCGTTGTCTCCTAGGTCTACTCTCAATGAAATCCCAGAGGTAGGTGTGCCTGCTTGCTCTGCTGGGCACTCTCCGTCTTCATGGCTGGTGGGCACTAGGTCACCAGCTTTGCGCTCCTGTGGCTTGTTTACACTGGGGTTCCGTTAAGTCCTGCTGCCATCAAGAGTGGCAAACGAACCAACCAACAGACACAGACTTGTTTTGTTCAGGCATAATCTAAGAATGTGGTTAGTTCTGAGCTCTGGTCAGTTTCACCAATCCTAGATGTTTCTGTCCAAGTCTGAAGCAAAACTTCAATTATCCTCGTGCAAAATCTGATCAGATCCGAGTGGGTGATCTGTAGGGACCAAGAGTCAAACTGCCCCACTCCAGTTCTCTAAAGGGCTTCTGACAGGAGCGGGACAACTGCTTTAGTTTAGCTCCGACTTAAATCTGTGCCTTAGCGCTAAGAAAAAAAACAGGGTAGGAAGAAAAAAAATTCTGCTTTTCAAACAAATACCTTTTACAATTTTCACTCTATTTTCTAGATAAAACAAGTCCAACTATTGGGCTACTGATGAACTGCTTTGCCTGCATTTCAAATAGTAAAGTGGTCGTTTGTCAATTAACAGATAATGAGGTCCAGTTAGTTACCCAAACTGGTAATTCTCACTCGAAAAGGATTTTTTTTTTTTTTTTTTTGGAAATGAGGTCCCAAATTGACCAAAGCATGTATATAGACAAAATTGTCTTTATGTTTTTCTTCTTCCAAATTTGATTTCAGGAAATTCCTGGGTTAATTCTTTCAAAGATTCCATTTCCCTTTAGGTTAGGGGCAGTAGTCATTTTACAGTTTGATAAACAACTGTGCTTGCCCAGCCCCTTGAGCTCAACCAGAACCTGCCAGCACAGAGGCCTCTGCAGCACAGTGAACCTTCTCCATGCTCAGGGGCTGCTTCTAGAGGCCCACCCCTTCCTAGGGTCCACTTAACTGCACCTCTGAACTGTTCTCTGCTTCCAAGGAGGGAGAGAGTGACAGAGGGGTGAAGTAGAGGAGAGACAGAGAGACAGAGAGAGAGAGCTAAATCAATAGATGAGAAAGAGAGAGCAGAAATTAAGAGGGAAATAGAAACTCTTATGATATTCTAAATAAAACCAACTTAAATCGAGTCATTTTACAATACCGAAAATTACACAAAAAATCTTGCCACTATAGTCCAGGATACCTTAACTGGACTCCTCGTTTTCTTTCCCGCTGATGAAACTTTCTTGTTCCTTTAAAAGGCCTACCGTAGGTGCAATTCACAAACCAAAGTAATAATTTATGATCAATTAATCACTTCAACCACAACACTTAAAGAACTTTCCTCTTATTTTCTCTAGTAAACAATTTAAGTTCTAAATGGCAAGCCTCAAATCTAAGTCTCAATAGGAAAAAGGTCAAATTCTTCCTGTTACTTACCTAGCTTGAGATTTTGAGGGAATTGGAAACAACTTTGGATAAATCCCCCCTCTCTTTCTTCCCCTGATGTTTTCTTCCAATTTTGTGGCTCACACTTTTTTATCCAGGCCCAGCAAAGGTGTGTTAAAGCTGAGTGATCTTTCAAAAATGTTCGTTTCTTCTTTTCTCTCCTCCAGTTCCGTTCAGTTCTTTGCTTCCAAACAAGTTCTGACAAAGGTGTGTCGTGGTTTACAGCGTTACTCCACCCTTCCAATTATCTGATGCTTGTTGGATTTAAAAAAAAAAAATCTGCCTTGAGGAATCAAACTTTATGGGAGGCTGAAAGCTTCTCCTACCAGCTTTAGGTAGATTAACCATTTATGGGCCCATGGAGAAAAGGGAACAAAGGTTCAGCATAGAGGAAATGCCCTTTTATTACTTTTCCTTAACTTCTATGGCTCAGAACTGCCACTCCTTGGCATTTCCCTTCTTTGGTGCCCTGGGATACTCAAAATTCCAGCCTACGTGATTCACAGTGTATCTAGGCACTTCGGGGGCCTGTGGCCAAAGTGGCAGCCCTAGAAAAACCTTGAGGTCTGCAGGATTTACATTTAAGACCTGTTTCCTATGTACGCCTTCGCCTTCTTTCCCCTGTTCTGATCCACACAGGTCAAACCCACGTTATGGAGGAAATATTAGTGAACTAATAAGATGCTAATGACTGAAAATGTTGAGTAATTGGTGGGCAGGGGTTCATTTTTCAAAAAAGGTAACCAGATATAGCAATGCTGACCCAAAAGAGAGGCACGTTGGTGACGTGACTTTAGGGATTTAGGCACCTAATAATGGAAGGGATAAATACCTTCTTGTCATCCCTCAGATCAGACAACCACATTGTCTCCGCATACCCAAGGACGTGTGTGGACTTCCAGATGCCCTATACCTAACTCTAAGCATCTTCCTTAGGAGCTTTAGACTTCCCGAGTGGGTCAGTTTGCACCAGTCTAGATAATGCTCGTGAATACTTGGATAGCATCTTCCAGGACCCCAAAGAGTAGCGTGAGACTCGTGATGTTGGTCATACAGAAAATCTGAATGTGGAGCTTGCCCAGGTGGTCTTTTGGGGCCATAGCACTGTCCCTAGTCCCAACTCGAGGTTTGGATTCCCAATTTTGAGGCACCATTCCGAGAGAGGAACTCTGGATCCCTGCAGCACAGCACCAGGGCACGCGTGCACCATGCTGCTGAGGGCACTCATACTGAGGGGACGGTCGGCAGGCCAATGAGAGCCACCTGGGGGTTCTCACTCCTAAACGCCCAATATTCTGCATTGGAGCCACATAGTTCAGAATCCTTTCAGTGATCCAGAACTTGACACCATTGGGTTCTTTCTTCTGGAATGTTCCTGCCTTCCTCAAATAAAGACTCAAAATGTCTGGTGGCAATTTCATAGAAGAAGAGCATTGAACTGGAAGACAGTGTTCAGCATTGAACTGACAACCCAGCATCTTTAATTCATTCGCTCATTAAGTCATATATTGACCCTTGCTTGGAGCGAGGCATTGAGCTATGCACTGGAAGTTCAGTGGTAAAATATAAACTTATTTCCGGTCCTTATGGGGTTCTCCGTGTAGTGAAGGAAGACAGGACATAAACCATTAAGAATGTGATAACTAGTAGGAAGGAAGAGTAATGGGTTTGATGAAAGAGCTGAAGAGGAAGAGGGGTGTTGGGGAAAGTCCTGCCAAATAAGTGGCACTTAAGCTGATAGATGAAGGTTGACTAGAAATTACACAGGTGAAGGGAGGGGTTGCCTGTGTTCTAGAGAATAGACAGGGGAAGGAGTATTTGGGCAGACACTGAGATGGAACAAGTGTAGTGAGTGTGAAGAATAGTGATGAGGCCAATTTGTTTAAGGACAGCAGCAAAAGGAGGGGGACAGTGACAGCAAGGTTGGAGAGGTAGGCAGGTAGAGAAGCATTTTTTGGTACTTGGCAAATTTCTTAAATTGGCATTAGGGAGCCACTCTATACAGGCACCGTATGAGGGTTTGCATTATTGGCCCTAGGAGAGATGGGAAACTGGAACTGTTTCCTCAGGTCTATTTTGTACCAGATATTTTACGTGCATCATTGCATTTATTCCCTACAGTAACTCTAGGAGGTATGCACCATTACTGTCTTCTTTTACAGCTGAGGAAAGTGAGGTTCAGAGAGGTTAAGTAACCAGGTCAAAAGTCTTGAATGTATTTTTTTTCTCTTTGGATTCCTGTAATAATATTGGTACATGGAAAATTTTCAATGGAAAAGCAAGGACCATAAGAGATAAACCTCATAACTAAATAACCCACTATTCTCTAATTTGATAGCTAATAGTTCTGTGTGTGTGTGTGTGTGTGTGTGTGTGCAAGCCCATGCACGATATATGCCTGGTACCCAATGTGGGTACAATTCACAGAACCCTGCATGAGGCATCTTTGGGGAGAAGAAAATAGAAAATATCCAAGTGCTTACATTCTACTTATACAAGGTTGTGCTGGGCAAAACAGTAAATACTAAACCAAAACTTAACTTGGTATGTGGAGTGAAAGAAACCTTATGTTCATTAACATTTAGGTATTAAGTTCCTAACATATGTCTGGCACTAAGGGAGTTGTCTTTTAAATGTTTTGGATAAACCAGAAAACAATGAAACTCTTGCTAAAGTGAAGAACCAGAAGTAGGATTTAGGAACTAGCAATGACTAAGAGACCGGAAAGGTGTTTTTTGCTGCCTACCTGTGTTAGGAGCTGTGTTATAATGAGTCATAGTAATCAATTCCTGATTGACTAGAAATAAAATTTCCTTAAAAGGAAACTGGAAAAATAGTCATCCTCCCAAAACACCTGCTGACCTTTAAGTAGGTTGGGGGAAAGACCCTCGGTACACGTGTGACCCGGATTGGCACCACGTGACTAGACTCATCACTGAGCACTGCAAATGTAGGCGGGCTTGTGCCAGGTGGCAGATGCGGGCCTGGAAAGTGGTGGGGCTAGCGAGTTTTGGTGACCTGGAGAGGGCTTTTATCAAGTGACTATTCACTACCCCACTCGTTGTGTAAATGTAGATTTTTCTTGGTTTAAAAGGGTATATCCCATTAATGGATTTCTACCTCTTTTGTTTTATTCCTCCCAGGAATCCAAGGACTTTGGGATGCATCTCCGTTCCATTCCCAAGAGGCAATAGGAAGTAAAATTCATTGAGAAGGAGGCAAGAGAAAATAATTGTATATTTAGTGAGATAATTCTGGTATCTACAAATGTTGACAGTAAATCCACTATTTTTTAAAGAAAACTAATCAGCACATATAAAACAAAAATAATTATTCATACCAGTTTGCAACTACGAATTATATTTCTGCCGCGTTTTCTCTTCAGTTTGTAAATGGTCCTAGATAATAAGATTTCCCTATGAACAATATGACAACAACACGTGCCACTATTTATGGAGCAGTTTGGCATTTGGAAGGATGGAGCTGAGAACTAGTGCCAACTCCTGCCCTTTACCTGTGGCCTTAAGGTCTGCACCTGCTTTTCCTACCTACATTACCTGGAGAATTGACCCAAACTGTGTTCCTTGCTGCCAGCATCACAATAACAAAGGACTCTGGATTCCTTTCTTTCATTTCCAACTTTAGGTCTATTCATTTGCTTGCCCATTCAAAACTCATATATCTATATTTATATATTTTGAATCAGCAAATGACCTATTAAGTACCTACATTGAGTATAAAGATAAACTGAGGTTGAGATGTAAGATCTGCCTTTAAGGAATTTACAGTGTAAAAAAAACGGCACATGGCTAGATGCACCACATACACAAATAATTACAGTATAGGGAAGCAAGTGACAACGAGTTAAGGACTGTGGAAATTCACTTCCAGCCGTGGGCGTCCACCAGTACTTCACCGAGGAGGTGACGGAGGTGGCCTTCGGCTGGGCTTTAAAGGATCAGGGGCATTCAAAAGGCAAGGGCGGGGGTGGCATTTCAAGCACAGAATCAGCATGGGAGCCACCGGCTCAGGAAGGGCTTGTGTGGAGCCGCCTGCGAGGAAGGAGCATAGAGGGGGAGGGACTGGGGGGAAGGGGCGGGTCGCAACGCGCAGGACCTGATTCCCCAGTCTGTGCCTTTCCGGGAGCGCGGGGGGAATCTTGGGAAGTAGAAAAATGATGAGAGCTGTGCCGAAAAAGATGAATTTGGTGACAATGTAGATAGCGGACCAGAAAAGGAAGACTGGTAGGGCATGACGACAACCGTTCAGGTGAGAAAAAATAGGGGTGTGAAATACAGCAAAGCAAAGATGAAATGAGGGCGATGCCAGCCAGGCTGGGTGGAGACAACAAGCCGGACCACAGCGCCCCCTCCTCTCCCTGCCTAGGTACCTTCCTCAAAAGTCCCACTGTTAAGAGTTTACATTTTGGTGGAGGACATGGAAAAAAAAAAAGTATTCCTTTACGTTTGGAGACTCTCCTTCCCATGTTTTATCCTAACCCATTAAAAGGTTTAAACATTACAAAGTAAAAAAGGCTTAGTGTTCCTTCTTGAAGAATCGGGACATTAGGATAGTAGGATAATATTAGTATAGATCCCCTATGGGTGGCAAATTTCATTAATTTAAAACCACCATATGTTATTTCTAACACATGCCCTCCTAAATTATTGTCTCTAATAACTTAATATGTCAAGGGTAGATTTATCAATAGACAAAAATGAGTCAGAAAGATATGTAAAGTGTTAGTTAGCCTTACCAGTTGCTACCCTTTCATAATTAGAAAAACAGCTACCCGGTGGATTCCAAAAGAGTCTCCCTGTTAATGGAAGAAGTGAAAATCCTCCTGTTGGGGCAAGGAGTCATTTCTCCTTTTACGTTTGGTGATGTTTACCTGCCCATCCTGGCAGCATTCAGCTGCGCTAAGAACTGGAGCAAGTCAAGTCACCTTCACTTTATTGGCTCAGAAATGACAAGGGGCACATGTCAGAAGCCCGGAGGAGAGGAAAAGCTCAATACTGCTCACAGAAAAAGATGTGCTCTCCAAGGCGAATTACTTAATATAAATAGACGAATTGTTTGAAATTTGTGTTAGACTTGATCCCTATTGGGGAGCAAGGAAAAACAATTCAACAAAACAGAAGGAAGTCTCCTGACAGATGGACTTGTTACTGCTACTGCATTGTGATGGCTTTTAGCCCACAGCTGTGAAAAGGCTGCTTCAGGTGATGAGCTGCTTCTGATTCTGTAGGCCATGATTCTGAAGACTGGTTGTCACAAAACATGTCCACACAAGGACTGTCTTCATTAAGATGAAGACCGCACCCTATTACCAGGTTTGTGGTTGCCACTGCTTTCCCCATGGGCATATTTCTAAGACATAGACTCAGGCTGAAAATCAGGTCTCATTGCCCGACATACTCATGGACTCAACATTCCACAACTACAGCAATCACCTAAAAGTTTCTCAACCATTGTTGTGCCAATGGTTTCCAACTCGTGTGTTGAGGACCCTTGTGTTTTAGGCACTTGCTGGAATCAGATGTGACTTCCTTCTCTGGACTAGGCCTGATTTTTTGAAGTCTAAGTTTATTGCAATATTATTTACATATAGTGCGAGTCACCCTTTTTGGTGTACAGTTCTGTGAATTTTGACAAATACATACAATCATGAAACCATCACTACACTCAAGATATAAAACTGGGATATCACCCCAAAATTCCCTGTGCTCCCTCTTCATCCCCCCCATGCCCAACCCCTAGCAATTACTGATCTATTTTCTATCTCTGTAGTTTTGCTTTTTTCAGAATGCCTTATAAATGGAATCATGTAGCATGTAGCCTTTTGAGTTTGACTTCTTTGACTTGGCATTTGAGATTCACCCATATTGTTGGGTGCATCATTAGTTTGTCTGTTTTTATTACTGAGCAATATCCATTGTTTGGATATACCACTGTTTGTTTATACATTTATATATAGATGGACATTTGGATTGTTTCCATTGTTTGTCAATTATGAATAAAGTTGCTATAAATAATCTTCTACAGATTTTGTGTAAACATAAGTTTTCTTTTTGGGGGGCAGGGGGTAAATACCTAGGAGTGGGACTCTGGGTTATGTGAGTGCATATATAACTTTATAAGAACCTGGAAAGTTGTTTTCCAAAGTGGTTGTACTATTTTGTATTCCCACCAGCCATGTATAAAAGTTCTAGTTGCTCTGCACTTTTGCCAATTCTTGGTATTGTCAGTTTTTAAAAATTATATACATTCTAATAGGTGTGGGGTGGTATTTCACTGTGGTTTCAACTTGCATTTCTCTAGCGATTAATGTTGTGAATGTGCTGCTTGCTCTCCATGTATCTTCTTTGGTGAAGTGTCTGTTCCAATCTTTTGCTCATTTTTTCAGTTTATTTGTTTTCTGATTACTGATTTTTTTTTAAAGATTTATTTAATACCATTCCCCCCCCCCCGCCCCCCGTTGCTTGCAGTGGCTGTACCTGTTCATTGTGTGCTTGTCCCCTCCCTAGGGGGCACTGGAACTGAACCAGGACCTTCCACATGGGAGGGAGTCACCCAATCACTTGAGCCACCTCTGCTCCCTGCTTTGTTGTGTCTCACATTGTTTTCCTCCTTGAGTCTCTTTGTTGTGTCAACTTGCCATGCCAGCCTGTCATGTCAGCTCTCTATCTTGCTTATCCTCTTTAGGAGACACTGGGAACTGAACCTGGGGCTTCCCATGTGGTAGGCAGGAGCACAGCTCCTTGAGCTACATCTGCTTCCCTGATTATTGAGTTTTGAGAGTTCTTTATATTTCTAGATAGCCTTTTTCAGATAGGTCTTTTGCAAATATTTTACTGCAGTCTATTAGTAGACTTTCTATTTCCTCAACAGGGTCTTTCGAAAAGAAAGTCTAATTTATAATTTTTTCCTATTATAGGTCATACTATTGGTCTCATGTGTGCAAAATCTTTGCCTAAATCAAAGACATAAAGATTTTTAATCAAGTGAGGGTTGGGGAAGGTAACTAGTGAACTATCTTGGAACAGTGTTTATATAAATCTTTATAAGAGCTTGAAGAAACTATGATTGTCCATATTGGAGTTAGGAAGGAAGAGAACTAGAAATAAGGTCCGTGGTTCAAACCCCGGGCCTCCTTGACCTGTGTGGAGGTGGCCCATGTGCAGTGCTGACATGCACAAGGAGTGCCGTGCCATGCAGGGGTGTCCCCTGTGTAGGGGAGCCCCACGTGCAAGGAGTGCACCCTGTAAGGAGAGCCGCCCAGCGCAAAAGAAAGTGCAGCCTGCCCAGGAGTGGTGCCACATACATGGAGAGCTGACACAACAAGATGACGCAACAAAAAGAAACACAGATTCCTGTACCGCTGACAGCAACAGAAGTGGACAAAGAAGACGCAGCAAATAGGCACAGAGAACACACAACCGGGGAGGGGGGGATGGGGAGAGAAATAAATAAAGAAATCTTTAAAAAAAAAAAAAAAGAACTAGAAATAAAGCATAAGTTCCAACTTTTCCAAAACAGTGACATCTCCCTCAGGACTAAGATTCCACTGTTCCTATTCAGTGGTGAAGAGAGAATGACCATTCTGTGGGGATTAGAAGTGCCCGGCAGATTCCTTCCCATTGGTGGTGGCAGGAAGTGAATATTCTGCATGTGCCGGGCTGCGGATCAAGGGACTGGTGGAAGGGACAAGAAGCCAGGAGCCAAAGGTGAAAGGACCTGGGTACACACACAACAACACAGCCTCCGCCACTTATAAGTGACGGGGAGCAACAGCTCCATCCAGCTTGGGGCCCCCTGCCTTTTCACCACAAGGCATGATAATTTTTTTTTTAAAGATTTATTTAATTTATTTATTTCTCCCTACCCCCTCATTGTTTGCATTTGCAGTGTCTGTTCATTTTGTGCTTGTCTACCTTTTTTAGGAAGCATGGAGGAACCTAATCACTTGAGTCACCTCCACTCCCTGCTTTGTTGTATCACTCATTATGCTTTCCTCCTTGTGTCTCTTGTTGTGTCAACTCACCACGCCAGCCAGTTGAGTCAGCTCACTATTTTGCTCGGTTACTTTAGGAAACTGAAACCAGGACCTCCCATGTGGCAGATGGGAGCTCAGTTTCTTGAGCCACATCTGCTTCCCAAGGCATAATAACTTTTGCTCCATTCTAAGCTATAAAAGAGCATTTGCCCTTCCTGGCTCATTCTTTTCCTTCTTATCCACTATCTGCCACAGGTTACCAAACTTTTAGGACTTGATTTGCAGTTGGAATGCCTTGTCCACTGGGTCTCCCATTCTCTGGCTTCCACTTCTCTAAGGACACAAAAAGTTTTCCTATGTTTTCTTCTATTAGTTTTACATTTATATCTAGAATCCATTCTGAGTTGCTTTTTGAATAAGGTGCTAGGTATGAACCAAGATTTATCTTTTTATATAAGTATGTCCAATTGTTCTACCACTATTTGTTGAAAAGATTATCCTTTCTCCATTAAATTTCCTTTGCACATTTGTCAAAAATCAACTGATCATATAAGTATGAGTCTATTTCTGAATTGTCTGTTGTGTTCCACTGATGTATGTGTCCATTTGGTATTGATTGCTGTAACTACGCAGTAAGTGTTAAAATCAGAAAGTCAGAATTTTCCAATTTTGGTGCTTTTTTCCCCCCAAAATTATTTTGGCTTTTCTAGTTCCTTAGTTTTTCCATATAAATTTTAGAATCACCTTGTCGATTTCCATAAAAGTCCTGTTTTTTTTTTTTTAATTTAATTTAATTAATTAATTTATTTTTCAGTACCAGGCCCGGGGATTGAACCTGAGGCCTCATATGTAGGATGGTAATCTCTAAACACTTGGAATGTCATGCTTGATAAGTCCTGCTTGTTTGCCTGGGGGCCTTGGTTAACACCCAAAAGAATAAAAATGTAATTCAGGGTGGGGGTTTTGAGTCATGCAGTATCAACTCAATCTCCAGAGGAACTGGAAACTGAGATCAGTCATACCTACGTGATGGAGTCCCAGTAGAACTGGACGCGAAGTCATGGGTGAGCTTCCCTGGTAGACAACACTCTGTGCAACTGTCATTCATTGATGCTAAGACAGTAACGCTGTCCATGACTCAATGGGGGGAGAACAACTCCATGTCTGGAACTTTCCCAGACTCTGCCCTAGCCCCTCTTCCCATGGCTAAGCTCAATTTGTATCCTTTCGCTGTAATAAACCATAACCATGTGTATAAGAGCTTTCAGTGAGTTTTGTAAGTCCTTTTAGCAAATCATCAAACCTAAAGGCCTTAAGGATCCTCAAACTTGCAGTTGGTGTCAGAAGTGAGGGTGGTTTTGTGGGCTGGTAGCCTGGTAATATTCCTTGTTCTGACATCTGTTCTATCTGACCAGTTTTCTTTTAATTAATGTTTCCATCATCTTTTCCCCATCTTTTTACCTTGATTCCATCTATGTCTTTATATATAAAATGGGTTTCTCATAGGCAGCATAGTATTGGTCTTGATTTGTTAATCATTCTTACAATCTCTGCCTTTTAATGAGTGTTTTAGAATATTTATAGTCAATGTAATTTTTGATATGGTTTCTTTGTTTTTGGTCCTTCTGTTTGTTTGTTTGTTCCTTTTGTTCAATTTCTTTCTTCTTTTAGATTGAGTATTTTTATTATTTAATTTTATCTCCAGTATTGACTTATTTTTTTATGCCTCTTAAAAATTTCTTAGTGGTTGCTCTAGTGCTTCAATACACATCTTTAATTAATCACAAACTACTTCAAATAATAATCTCCTACTATAGGGTAGTATTAGAACCTTATAATGGTATACTTGTGATTCTTCCTTTCCATCTTTTGTGTTATTGTTTTCAAACATTTTACTTTTACACCTACCATTGGGTCAGGAAACATTCCTGGGTCCAAACCGTTAGAAATCTCCCACGGCTGGGTAAGGGATAGAAAAATCTCCCAGACAAAAGAGCTATCAAAAATAAAAAGCAGTGATCTACTTCTGCCCCAAGGAAATTCTTACAGCACACCAGACTGCCAACTTTATTAACGTCTGTACACTTATCCAATAACATCCCTTGGCTTGTTCTCGGGCCCAGGAAATGGGTGGGAAGAAAGGTAAGATATTGTAGTCTATTTTGCAAAGACAGCATAGTGTTAAGCCTGACAAGGTAAAAATGTTCCGCCTTCTTGTAAGACCTTAGGAAGGTGGTCTTACAGGTAGCCATCGATTTCCCTGCCCACATAAAGATGAAGACTGTTCCTCTCCTGAAAGAGCAGTATCCATTAAGAAAAAGTGGAACACAAATCAGAACAACTAACAGCCCAAAGACAAAACTAGCTGAACAAGCTGATATCAGCCGAGCTTCAAGGGCCAATCCAAAATGTAATGTCTGTGGAGACCACCCTGGTTGGTCGGCTCTATGAAGCTGAGGAGAATGACCTTCCCCATTCTCCCTCCTGGCATAGAACTGACCACTTTCCTTTGAATCATCTCAGCACCTGCCCATACTTTCATTTCAACACTTCTAACACTGAAATGTACTTGTTTCTTTAAAGTCCTTGGAGGAATGGAATGGATTTTATTTTTCACTGCTCATAGCATAGTGCCTGCAGAGAATAGTCATTCAATAAAACTTCCTCTCTCCTGAGCTACTGATCTGTATTCCCAATACTTCCATCTGTATTCCACCTCCATGGAGGTCCTGTTGGCACGTCAAGCTCAACTGTTGTAAAGAAACCCACTTCTCTCTCCCCACCCCTATCCCCTTGCCATGATCCTGGTGGTTTATTCATCTTTGTATCTGCACAACCTCCTTAGTATCTGGTTCTCTGTAAGTACCCAGAAAATAGTCATTAAAAGTGGAATGAGAAGAGCAGTGAGGAGAAAGAACACAGGAGAGGAATATGTGATAAATGTAAAGTAAAGAAAGGAATTATGAATAACAAAGAAGAGGAAAGAAAGAGGAGAAACGGAAGGTGAACAGGAAGGTGAAAGGATATTTTAGAAATGGTTTTCTCCAAATCAGGAAGTGTAGAATTACCCTGGAGTCCTCCGAAAAAGTAACTAGAATGCTTTTTTTAAATCTTACTCCACTTCCCTTCAAATATTTTCTTAACTGCATCCAATTTGGGTTAGACTCTAAATGTTTTGTGAGTATGATGAGGAAAAGGCTTAGGTTTCCACCTTTTTCAGCCATTCCTACACACACATATAATACCAGCATTGAGCTATTTTCCACTATGGAGTATGACTGTTTATTACAGTTGACAAAAATAAAAAGTGTGATTAAACTCCTCATTCCAAACTCCGTAGTCCTTGAGATGAGGCTCTGAAATGAAGATCTGGGGTCGAAGTTCATTTTTTTTTTCCCATGGGGAACGATTCCCTTTTTTGCCTTAGGTAGGTAAAGGGACAAGATCTTGCTTGCTATTCTGGTCCTGGGTTTTTACAGTCTTGTAATTTATTGTATGTTTTCTTTTTGGGCTTCTGTTGCCAGCTTATTTCAAGTTTGATGCCCTAATCTCTCTGAAAGATGACATGTCATAATTGTAACCCCAAGACATTTTCAGGTAAAGACAAGATGCAGGCACTCCTTGATTTTATTTGTGGGAGGTACATTCTAGCCCATGGGAAAGGTGTAAGAAATATTCTGTCACTGTAAAGGACTTGCTAAAATCATGCTGACATGTGGTAGTTTTGAAGGGTGCTTAGATAAATGAAAAGAACACGTTCCAGAGAAATTATTTTTTTTCTACACTTGTTCCAAAAAGAGGCTTAGAAAACATCTGTGATTTGTACCAGTGAAAGAACCTACTATTCCTAAGGCAACTGTCCTCACAAGCCAAGTATCAATCTATACACTCCAGCTTTCTGATATCCCTGGGAGAGGTTTTCTATTGGCATGAAGAGTTTGACTGAAATGTAAGTGGGCAAGAGTTTATGAACTGATTCCCTGAGTCAGCACATGAAGCTGATTGTAAAAACCAACAACAGGGAAGCTTTTATGCTGAAAGCCACAGCCCAAAGACTTGAAACATATTCTTTTTTGCAGTCTTTTAAACAAAACGGTACAAGTACTCATAGAAATAAATTATTTACACTGTATAAATTCTGTTAAGAGTTTTCTATAGGTTTCTAACAATGGATTTTGAGCATGAGGTAGCTTGGTGCCTTCAGGCATGGCGCTTACAAGGAAATTAAGCAGTGGTATAAACCAGGGCTCAGTACAACCCTATACAACTCAAAAGATTGTCCTAAAATTGGGAGTTTGAGGCAAGAATCATTATCACATAAGAAGAACACATTCCTTCTTAATAAAGCAAAAGGAATCCACCACAGCACACAGCTAATTTTCAGATAGTTCCTGATATTCCACAAAGCACCCCTCCCTGAAACAAGTTAACTCCATGGATGAGCTCTGCATTCCATTAGCAGTGATTTTATTTGTGGAACTCTCTATACCTATACATGTCTGAGAACTTTTCATTTCAGCAAGCGGTTAATGGTGTTCATCACAGAACAGAATTGACTTGGCCTCGGGGTGGAGGAGCCACACCTGAACCCACAGGTCTTGAAGTACCGTCTGGTAAGAATGTTTTCAGAAAAGGATAATTCTTCTATGTATTTGCCATGTTTAAAAAAAGACTTATGATCTGGTGGGTGGAAATTAAATAACAACAAAGATGGGTGATAGAAGAAGAAAATATAATTCAGGCTCTTTGGGAACTCTTGTGAACTTCATGCAGAGGAATATGCTACAGGAGAAAGTATGAATTAATGAATGTAAATGGTTAGCTTTTTGTTTTGTAATAATGCAAACTCAGTTAACACACTGCTTTCTTGTAGCTCCTGGAGGCACTATTTTATTGAATAGGTACCTACCATCATGATTTGTAGGTATACAAATAGATACTAAAATTTTAACAGTAGTTTTATTTTCTTAGTATTCTAAATAATTCACCCATAATCTTTTTCTTGTAATATTTTCCATGAAGAAAAGGTCCAAGGTCCATTAAACCTAGGGCAAACTTCAACAAACTCCTTCCTCATGGTTTGATTTAGCGGTGTATATTAAAATGAGACTGTGTTAGTGGTAACTTAGATATTGTCTGGCTTAAAATATTGGTGACCTGTCTCATCTTATACCAGTTTGAGCTGCCTTTGATGCTATTCTTGACTTTTGTTTCATCAGTTCTGATTATGGACTGTGTATGGGACAAATTTTTGGTTTGTTTTTAAACACATTAAAGTATATCTATTTGTTCTTTCAACATAAAATACCCACTCCCTTCATATTGTTCTTTTCCATGACCAAAAAGTGGGCTTATCTCAGGAGCAGTTGTACCTCAGTGGTTGAGCACCCTGCTTTCCCATACCAGGTCCCAGGTTCAATCCCCAGTACCTCCTAAAAAAAAAAAAAGTAGGCTTATATCTAACCCAGTGCGCAGTTACACGTCCAACAAAGTTTACTCTAAGGCCAAAAGGTAATTAGTTTTTTCCTTTAGTCCCTATTATTTACTAGAAAACACCACTCCGTGCTGCTTCTTTTGGAACTAAGACAGGTAAGAACAGTTATCTTTCATTCCTGCCATAATGTTAGTCATATCTGAGGTGGTGCACTAAGGAATGCAGAAGGAGGAGTAGGGGAAGAAATCTGCTGTCTGGATCTTCTCCAACTTGAGCATGGTCGATATTCACATATTAGGGTGTCCTAAGCCTTTTGAAATGACTGTGCCAGGAGCAGGAACTTGCGCATCCTGTCCCGAGTCTTGTGTTGACTCAGTTCGTGACTCTGCCATCCTCAGTGGGGGCTGAGGGGAGAATGGCCATGGCAGATCTTTCCTGAAACGTTATAACAGAACCTTTCACTAGAATGTTGACACATCCCCTAACGGCCAAAGACAAGTGAAGTGTAGATATTCCTGAAATTTTAGGCCTGGGAAGAAACATCTTTTGTCCCAAGTACTTGGCCCTAAATCCTTATCTCGTTGTTACTTAAGTCTTTGGTTAATAGCATAAGAAGGAACTTGCATCCTCTCCAGGAAATAGCTGTAGTTAAAAAGAAGAAAAAAATTCCAGCAACAATGGGGAAGAACAATAATTATGGAAACTGAATAAAGCTAAGAAACTAAACGCCAACTTAAGCTAAAAATAGATTTATAAAAGCATATTTGATAAATATATATAATGTAGCCAACATATAATACATAGAAAAGCTTGTTGCTGCCTCCAAAACTCTTGAATTAAAAAAAAAAGAGTGAAATTAAAAAACGTAGAGAAAGTTATTGATTCATAGGCTGCTTGTCTTTTTGTTTTTGCTACTTTTTATTAAAGAATAACACACATATGAAAAGGCACGCAAATCATAAGGTACAGCTCAAAGAAAAATCACAAAGTAAGAACGCCCGTGTAGGTACTATCTAGGACAAGAACTAGAACATTACCAGCCATCAGATGTGCTACTTATCAGGAACTTTTAATGCCATTAATTAATTCAGTCTGTTTTAAAATGAATTAAATGGAATAATATAGTGTTAAATCTTTTGTGTTTAGCTTTTTTTGCTCAACACCATCATTTTTATTGTTATACAGTTTTCCATTGTATGAATACATCAGTTTATTAATCTACTCGATTTTTTTTAAGTTTTTAATCATTTAAGATGAAACTTTTCAAGCATGTATTTCAGATATTTGATCATAATTTGACCTTTTCTTGATGACACAAGTCATAACATTAGACAATTAGTTAGAAGATCATGTAAGATGTTGATTTCCTTTAGACTAAGAGTTCCTATAGTAAATGGTCTTAGATACTGTAGTCTATTTGTTTTTTTTTTTCCCCTCTCTTTATTTTTTTAAAATGTTTCATTCAAAAAATATATGAGGTCCCGGTGCTCAGAGACGAATTCACCAAATGCAATGAAAGTCTCATGATGATGGAGGAGGTTGTTGTTATGGGAGGAGGAGTGGGGTGAGGGGGGTGGGGGGTCTATGGGGACCTCATTTTTTTAAATGTAATATTAAAAAAATAAAGAGAAAAAAATGACATCAATAATAATAATAGGGAGGGTTGGGGAAAAATACTTTGGTTAGTAGTAATATTTTGACAATGCTCTTTAATCATTAGTTAAAAAGGTTTAACAACAGTGTAAGGTGTTGGTGGTAGGGTGAATTGTGAGAGTCATGTATGATATATATGTTTGTTTTGTAAGTTCACAACTATCACTATACACTTATTATACTATACACTTATTATTTATGTATGTTTGTGTGTGGGTGATATATTTCAATAAATTAATTATTAAAAATATATATAAGAGGTCCCCATATACTCCCCACCCCCATCACCCCACTCCTCCCACATCAAAACCTCTTTCATCATTGTGGGACATTCATTGCATTTGGTGAATACATTTTGGAGCACTGTTGCACCACATGGATAATGGTTTACATCGTAGTTTACACTGTCCACCAGTCCACCCAGTGGGCCATGGCAGGACATACAATGTCCAGCATCTGTCCCTGCAGTACCACCCAGGACAACTCCAAGTCCTGAAAATGCTCCCACATCATATCTCTTCTTCCCTCTCCCTACCCTCAGCAGCTACCGTGGCCACTTCCTCCACATCAATGCTATAATTTCTTCCTTTACTAATCACAATAGTTCCATAGTAGAATATCAGTAAGTTCACTCTAATCCATACTCTATTCCTCCATCCTGTGGACCCTGGGATGGTTATGTCCACTCCACCTCTATATCGAGCGGGGGCTTAGATTCCATATGGATGATGGAGGCAATTCTCCTGCTCTCAGTTGTAGGCACTCTTGGCTCCCTGGTGTGGTGGTTGACCTTCTTCACCTCCCTGTTAGCTGGCCGGGCTAAGTCCAATAAACCAGAGGGTAGGACTGCAAGTATGCTGTATCTACTCGATGTTGATGGCATTTGATGTCATTTCCAGGTTTTGAATATTATTAATAATGCCACTACTATGAATATTGTGAATAATTTTTGTCTTTTGTTTAACATGTACATAAAGTTAGTTTGGATGTATACCTAAGGGTAGTTTTTCTGGGTATAGGGGTCGTCTAACTGAGTAATAGTGTATGTATACATTTAACTTTAGTAAATAATGTCGCAGTAATGGCACCAGTTTATATCGCCACTAGCAGTGTTTAAAAAGTTCTGGTTGCTCTGCATCCTCACTAATACTTAATATGGTCAATCTTTTTCATTTCTGACATTTTGGTGGGCATGTAGGGGTATTTCATTGTGGTTTTAATTTTTTTCTATAAACTTTGAACTTTGAAATAATTTCAAACTTACAGGACAGTTGCAAAAATAATACAAAACTCCAACATACCTCTCCCCATACCGAGATCCATCAATTTTAACATTTTGCCACATGTGCTTTATCTTTCTTTTCTATCTGTTTATCTATCTACCAACCTATCTATCTATCTATCATCTATCTATCTAATCTCTTTTTTTATACATTTGAGAGTAGGTTATATACATGCTGCCCTTTGAACATATAATACTTCATGTACATTTCCTAAGAACAAGGATATTCACTTAGGTAACCACCTTAAGGACAGTTATCAAGTTCAAGAAATTTAATTTTGATGTAAAGCTTACAGTTTGTGTTCCAATTTTTAAATATGTCCCAGTAATGTTCTTTTGGGCCTTTTCTCCTTTATTATTAGATTTCACTCAGTATCACATATTGCATTTAATTGTCATAATCTCTTTAACTGCTGTTTTGTTTTCGTTTTTTAAATTGGGGAAACATATACAACATAAACTTTCCCATCTCAATTATACCATTTCAATTGTACCATTTCACTTTCAATTATACCATTCAGTGGGATTAATCACATTCACAACGTTATACTAGGCTTACTACCATCCATTACCAGAGCTTTCCATTTACCCAGACAGACCCTATACCCAGGATGCATTAACTCTCCATTCCCCCCCCCACCCCTGTAACCTGTACTCTACTTTCTGTCTCCATGAGTTTGCATATTCTATTTCACATCATTGGAGTCAGACAAAATCAAATCCTTTTTAACTGACTTATTTCACTGAATGTCTTCGTGATTCATCCATGTAGTGACATGCGTCAGAACTTCATGTCTTTTTAAAGCTGACTAATATTCCATTGTATGTATATACCACATTTTGTTTATTCATTTACTGATGGACACTTGGGTTGCTTCCACTTTTTGCCTGTTGCGAATAATGCCACTATGAACATTGGTGTGCAAACATCTTTCCAAGTCCCTCCTTTTAATTCTTTTGGTTATATACATACCTAGAGGTGGGATTGCCAGGTCATATGGTAGTTCTTTGTTTTACTCTTTGAGGAACATACTAAAGTGCATTCCACAGAGGATGCACTATTTTACATTCCCACTAACAATGTATGAGGATTCCTATTTCTTCACACCCTCTCTAGCACTTGTTATTTACTGTTTTAAAAAAATAATAGCCATGCTACTGGGTGTAAAATGGTATCTTACGGTTTTAATGTTAATTTCTCTGATTACTAATAAGGTTTGTTATCTTTTCATATACTTATTGACCCTTTGGATAGATCTTTTTTTTTTGAAGATTTATTTTATATTTATTTCTCTCCCCCCCGCATTGTCTGCTTTCTGTGTGCATTTGCTGTGTGTTCTTCTGTGTCCGCTTGCATTCTTGTCAGAGCCACCGGGAATCTGTCTCTTTTTGTTGCATCATCTTGCTGCATCAGCTCTCTGTGTGTGTGGCGCCCCTCCTGGGCAGGCTGCATAGGGTGGCTATCCTTATAGGGTGCACTCCTTGTGTGGGGGGCTCCCCTACACGGGGGACACCCCTGTGTTTCACGGCACTCCTTGCACGCTTCAGCATTGCATGTGGGCCAGTTCATCATACCAGTCAGGAGGCCCTGGGTTTGAACCCTGGACCTCCCATATGGTAGGCAGATGCTCTATCAACTGAGCCAAATCCACTTCCCTTAGACCTTTTTTTGAAGCGCTTATTCAAGTCTCAATCATTTTTTAATTGGGATTGTCTTTTTCTTATTCATTTATCTGAGTTCTTTATATATTCTGAATCTGAGCCCTTTATCAGGCCAATCTGTGGCACCCATTTCCACTTTCTTAAATGAATTTTTCCTTTTTTAGAATTCTTTATTTTTTATTAGAGATGTAGGTTTACAGAAAAATGCATAAAATACAGAGTTTCCATATATCATCCTATTATTAACACTTTGCATTAGTGTGGTACATTTGTTACAATTGATGAGAGAACATTTTTGTAATTATACTATCAACTTTAGTCCATGGTTTACATTCCCTTGATGAACAGAATTCTTAATTTTAAAATAGTCTACTTAATCTTTTCCATAATGGCCAGTGTTTTTTTCTGTCCTATTTAATAAATCTTTTTCTTCCCCAAGGTCATGAACATATTCCCTCCTACAAATCTCCTAAATTATCAGTTTTTAACCATTCACATTTGGATCTATACTTCCCTTAGAACTGATTTTTGTGTGTGTGGTGTGTATAGCATGGTGTAAAGTTACATTTTTTCCCATATGGATATCCCATTGACCTAGCACCGTTTATTAAAAAGAATTTCCTTCCCCTCACTAATCTGTAGTGCCATTTTTTATCATAAATCAAGGCTCTACATATGCATGGATATGTTTCTGGACTCTGTTTGTTCCACTGGTCTGCTCATTTATCCTTGCTCCAGTTCTATACTACCTTGATATCAAGATTTCTTTATTCTTTCGGGGTTTTCTTTTTGTTTGTTTGTTTGTTTCCAAGACATCTTGGCTCCTCTTGGGTCCTTTGCATTTCCAGTGAAACTTCAGAATCAACCTGTCAGTTACACACACACATACTCACACATCTGCCAAGATGTTTAAAATGGAAAGACCCCAAATCCATATAACAATTTGAGGAAAACCAACATCTTTAAAATATAGTCTTCCAATTCATGAACATTGTCACTCCTTTTATGTAGGTTTTCTAGTAAAATATTTTATAGTTATATTTTATAATTTACATGCTTTAAAATATAACTGGGGAGTAGATGTACCTCAGTGGTTGACAGCCTGCTTCCCATGTACAAGGTTCTGGGTTCAATCCTGGATACCTCCTAAGAAAAAGGAAAAAAAAAGAAAAACATCTAGGGAAGCGAATGTGACTCAAGTAAGTGATTGGGCTCCTGTCTACCATATGGGAGGTCCAGGGTTTGATTCCCAGGGCCTCCTGGTGAAGGTAAGCTGGCCCACGCCCATGCGGTGAGCTGACCAAGCGGAGAGCTAGCTTGCTCATGAGGAGTGCTGGCTCGCATGGGGACCTGGCATAGCAAGATGATGCAACAAAAAGAGACACAGAGGAGAGACAATGAGAGATACAGCAGACCAAGGAGCTGAGGTGGTGCAAGAGAGTGAGTGCCACTCTCCTACTCCTGGTCCCAGGATCAGTTCCCTGTGCTGCCTAAAGAGAAGACAAGCAGACACAAAAGAACACACAGCAAATGGACACAAAGAACAGACAATGCGGGGGGAGAAATAAAATAAATATTTTAAAAAAACATATACTTTATATTTTTAAATTTTTATAGTTTATATGCTTATATATTTTATAAATGCATCGTTTCCATGTTGTATAGCTTTATAGTTTATATGTTTTGTAATTTTCTGTGTAGAGATATTATATATCTTTCCTAGGTCTTTGATATTTTTGATGTTATTAGAATCAATGTCTTTTGAAATTTCATTTTCTGGGTGTTGATAATAAGAAATATAATTGAGTTTTTTACTTTATTAATCTTGTAAGAAGTAAATTTTCTAGACTCACATGTTAATTTGAATAATTTATTTGTAGGTTCTTTTAGATTTACCATATACTTATTTATATCATCTGCACTTAGGGACAGTTTTATTTTTTCCCTTCTAGTCCTTTTACCTTTTATTTCTTTTTCTTGTATTATTATACCTTGTAGGGCTTCCAATACAATGATGAATAGAAGTGGAGAGAGTGAGCATCCTTGTCATTCTCAATTTCTGAGAAAAAGTTGTCAACATTCATCTTTAAATATATTTGTTTTATTTAAGTAGGTTTTAAAATTAAATACTTTATCATATAAAGAAATTCTTTTTAAATGTTAATTTGTTTTTCCTTCGTTATGAGCGAATGTTAAACTTTATCAAATGTTTTTATTAACCAACTATTTAGGTGGTCTTATAATTTTTTAAAATTCCGTTTAATATAGCAAATTATATTGATTTTCAAATGCTAAACCAGGCTTACGTTCCTGTATTAAACTCGGTTTTGTCATTCTTTTTATATTTGTCTTGATTTTTTTTTTTTAAGAAATAAAACACATTAATCTTCTAATTCTTAAGCTTAAAATTGGTAGACTAACAAAAAAAAAGATTATTCTGTGGATTTAAGGATTTGTTTGTGGAATGTTTAACATTATCAGGGCTCACATAGCTACAATAAGAAGAATTTTACAGGAGATTTTTCTAAAGGGAAGGGTAAGTTCTAAAATTTTCCTTGCTTTAAACTAAAGCTAACCATCAAGATTTTCTTATAAATCTGACTATGGTCTGAGTGCAGAAGTCTTAGGAAGAGAGATTTCTACTCCTGATTCTTTGTATGTCAGATTCACTTTATAGCAATGAAACCAGCTACTGAAACAAGCAATTGAGAAAAATTTTAAAAATTGAACTTATGATGATGATAGGTCCTTGAATTTGAAGAATTCCTTGCAAAAATGAAACTTGACTCAAACTAACGCATTCATTATTAGGCCTTCAGCAGGGTGAGATCACCTGGTAAAGCCTAGACTTGGGTCCCAAATTCATTCCATGTACTTTGAGCCATTCTGTTTGTGTCTAGTTAATGAAATTTCCAAATCCTTTTCCTCCACACCTCTGAACAAACATGGAAGAGGAAGCGCTACTAGGATAAACATGGAAGAAGGATCACAGTCACACCAGGAGATAAAGGTTGCCCATGGCTATTTGGCAGATGAGTATCTTCGACTCCTCAGAAATCAGTCATGCCAGTCAACTCCTAGAAATGTGCTGGACTCACCTACTTATCAAGAACAGGCAATAGACAAGTTACTGTGCTCCTTAGAGGATTTCTGAGAGGAAGATGAGTCAAGATGCAATCATTTGTATTTTCCAAAATTTGATCAGCTACCTTGTTCACTCAGTTATGAACAACTCAGCTCTCCTTTCTTGAAGATGACTTGTACTGGGCACAGGCAACAGCAGGACCTGCTTCCTCTCTCATTCCTTCCTATTCCTACTTTTTGGGATACCCTCACATATGGTGATTCCAGGGGACATAGATATACTCCTTTATTCATAGTATATTCCATAAGTAACAGAAGTATACAGCACCCAAAATTTTGATTTCTTAAAAATTCTCTATTTGTAAAGTGGTGTTCCTCTAATATGAGAAGGGGTTGAGAGGAACAGTTAGGCTCTTCATGGATATTGTAGTAAAGTCTTAAGGGTTCCCTAGGAACCAGGTCTCCTAAGCAATGGATAAAAATGACAATGGGATGCTGGCAGCAGCACACCAAACACTTCTACAGACGGCTGAGCACAGGAATGTCATAGTTTTCTTTGCAGAATAGCATAAATAGCCATATTTAATTTTGTCATATGAAGTAGGTACAATAATAGTAGCAAGAAAACTGATTACACTTTGGTCTTTTTTTTTTTTTTTAAAGATTTATTTATTTTTATTTAATTCCCTCCCCCTCCCCTGGTTGTCTGTTCTCTGTGTCTATTTGCTGCGTCTTGTTTCTTTTTGTCCGCTTCTGTTGTCGTCAGCGGCAGGGGAAGTGTGGGCGGTGCCATTCCTGGGCAGGCTGCACTTTCTTTCGCGCTGGGCGGCTCTCCTTACGGGGCGCACTCCTTGCCCGTGGGGCTCCCCTACGCGGGGGACACCCCTGCGTGGCAGGGCACTCCATGCGTGCATTAGCACTGCGCATGGGCCAGCTCCACATGGGTCAAGGAGGCCCGGGGTTTGAACCGCAGACCTCCCATGTGGTAGACGGACGCCCTAACCACTGGGCCAAATCCGTTTCCCTACACTTTGGTCTTTACCAAACCAAAAGTTCTTTACAAAACAAATATTTGTTGAATATTGAATAAACATTTTAAATAAATCAGTTTACTGATCTTTCCTCTTCATATTCATTTGCTATATATCATTCACTACATATTCATTCCATTATCTGCTAACATACACTAGTGGACAATAAAGTTTAAGAAAAGTTCTTTAAGGAATTAAATTGGAACCATTCTACTCCTTATTTTAAAATTTTTCTAAAAATCTGAAAAAATCATCCATATTTTATTTTACCTTGAAACACCTTGGACCAGCTCACAGAACACCATTGCTCTAGTGAAGCACAATTTGAGAAAATTGGCCTAAATGAAGGACATGAAGAAACTTCTCTCATCAGTCAGCTTTCTCTTGTACTGCTCCTGCCCACCTGCCTCCTTCTCCTACCTTAAAGTATCCACCACTACCTGTACCACATTTATATGCAGTGTCACCACCTGCCAAGTTCTGCATTAAGTGCTTTATCTGCATCATCATATTTTGTGGAATTGGTATTATTATTCCATTTTATATTTGAGGAAATTGAGATTTAGTGAGATTATCATTAATAGCTCTATTAATGATAGAATTAAAATTCAAGGCAGAATTGAAATTTAAATCCAGAAATATTTGATTTCAATGTGCATTCTCTTAACTGCTACTCTATACTCCCTCTTGTAAGATTTTTAGGGATGTTTGAAGTGAAGCTCAGGGGTTAATGAGAACTTTTGGAGGAACAATGAAGATGATTTTTAAGATACAAGTCATGGATATTAAAGAATTATTTTATGACCTGATATACACCAACAAGAGTGGAAAATACCATCATATGGTATTTATAAGGCTGTCATGTTGAACAGTCATTAGGTTGAGTGTTTAAAAACTTCTCAATCATTCATATGTTACTATATTACCCAAAGAAAATCTGTGTCTTATAATCAAGTTTATATACTTGTAGAATATATTTTACAAAATTTTATCAATTTTAAAATGCATTGATTGAAAAGCAAGAAGGAAAATTTTTATGGATTGTTGTGAAGACAGTCAAATATAGCTCAAATGCCATGTTTCCATAAAGCTTTGCTTGACTTAACCCTTCTCTGAACTCCCTTAGCGTTTTTCTTGATTCCTCAGCACTGTATCTCCTGATTGAACTGAAAATACCTGCTAAGTTCTTTGTGGGGATGCTGAGGATACAGAGACCAAAGACATAGTCCCTGATCTCAAATAGTTCAGGTGAAATGTATATTCTGATAGCTAGAGGATGCTGTGGAAGTAGAAAGGCATCTAATTGACCAGAAACTAGAGGGTAGGGGGAGTGAAAGAACAGCATGGGCCACCAGAAGAAATGAGTGGGATCTTAATCTTGAGATGGGCTGGGAGCTAGCCAAATGGAGAAGGTGTGTGTGTATGTATTTTGTGTTGTGCGTGTGTGTGTGCATGCATACCTGTGCTTTCCAGGCAAAAGGAATAAGGTAGGCGATAAGGAGAGGAGCCTGGTCTATTATGGGATTTGCAAGATTCACTAACGCTGGTGTGCAAGTTCTGTGCTGGGGAGTAGCATAAGATGAAGGTGGAAATTTATGTAGGAGCAATTCTGTGAAAAGCTTGGATATTGTGCTGAAGAGGATGGGGAGTCACTGGAAGATTTTAAGATTTTTTTAAAAAATTTATTTCTTACCGCCCCCCCCCCCAGTTGTCTGTTCTCTGTGCCCATTTGCTGTGTGTTCTTCCGTGTACGCTTCTATCCTTATCAGCAGCACTGGAAATGTGTGTTTCTTTTTGTTGTGTCATCTTGTTGTGTCAGCTCTCCGTGTGTGTGGCTGCCTTCTTGGACAGGCTGCACTTTCTTTCGCGCTGGGCAGCTCTCCTTACGGGGCGCACTCCTTGCGCGTGGGGCTCCCCTACGCAGGGGACACCCCTGCGTGGCACGGCACTCCTTGCGTGCATTAGCACTGCACCTGCGCCAGCTCCATGCGGGTCAAGGAAGCCTGGGGTTTGAACCTTGGACCTCCCATGTGGTAGGCGGACGCCCTATCCATTAGGTAAAGTACACTTCCCAATTTTTAAGATCTTTTGAAACATCATCCTGGCAGCAATATGGAAGATGGATGGGGGTTGGAAATTCAGGTGGGATGGGGAAAAGAGTGTACAAGTCTAAAAGTTAGAAGACCTGTCAGAAGCTATTGCAGTCATACAGGCCAGAATCTGATCTTAGGCAGGAGCAGTGAAGTCAAAGAGGAAGACAGACTTAGACAAATAAACCTAGATTTAGACAAATAAATTTGCAAGACAGATTTGGACAAATAAAATGAATGAAAAATTGGGGCAAAATAAAGCAATACTCTCAGTTTTTCAGGTAAATAAATTGTATTTACCTTCTTATGTTATCTCCCAAAAGATTCACTTTTTTCTACCTTTTTTTTTTTTTTTTGGAGCTTGTAGTACTAATATATGGCAAATTTAGCAGAATAAATAATATCAGTAATTTTTTTACATGGCCCAACCTATATTTACTCCATGCCGCAGTATCTGATTTGTTTTCCTGAAGCTAAAGTTATAATTTGATTTCCAGGAACCTGACTTACCTATTCTCCATTCTCTGACCTCACAATCTGCAAATTATGCTTCCTTTCTCCAGAAGATTGGGTGATGGGGAGAAAAGACAAACCTGTTGAAACCTATCCCATTGTGAGCAAAGCAACACAAATGGCACCCCTTCCAGAGAGGGCCTGTGACTTCATCCAAAGAGGCAGTACATCTTTAGTAGAAAATTCTATTATGGTGCAAGTAGTCCTTCTTGGTGAATAGTTGAAAGATTTAGATTAGATTTGAGGAAAAGTTTTTCCCCAGAGAGGACGTTCAATATTGATAGCAGTTATGTCAAAGAATATTCTTCCATGGAGATTTTTAGAAAGAGGATATTGCCTGGGTGTTTTACAATGGCTTCTCTCAAGCCTCACCCTTTGTTCATCATGCCATTAATTTCACTGGTCTTTTTACTTCTGTTGAGCATATATAGCTTATCTTTTTATTATCTATTTTTGTTTACAAAGAAAAGTATAGTCAAACACAGGTTTTATCTGTAATTTGAAGGCAAAATTAAAGTTCTACCTGCTCTTAATAATCCCCTATCCCCTTCCTCTCTATTAGATGGTTATACTGCCACTCTCTCTTCTTGCTTTGTTTGGGATTCCCATCTTTTGAGTTACTGATTAAATAATTAATCCGTTAATTCTTAATTGCATCCATTTTATAAAAGCATTTATTGAGTACCTACTGTATGCACCAAGTGTTAATGAGACAATAAATGCAAGGGCATGGGTTCCAGAAGATGACAGTAAAAGTAAGCAGAGTTAACTAGGAGTATATCCTGCAATGGCAAGTGGTAGGTAATGGGAGTTAACCTGAAGCCCTGGGCTTGGAAAGGTGAGATTCCCTTGCTGTGGGGAGGGCTGCTGAGAGGAAAGAGAGGTCACCGAAGGAAAAAAACCTACATATAACAATTTTGGTCAGGGCTGGCCCTGATTGAATCTATGTGATAAATAACTGTGTCCAATCTATCTTTGTAAATTCTTAAAAATATATATATTTGTCCTACCCTCTATGTGTAGAACCTAGCACATCTTCCACAGTATCATCCTAATGGCTATTTCTGTAGGGAATTTTATTTGTAACTGTGCTTAACTCTCTGTTAACTAAATACTGGTGGTAAGTGGTGATTTCAGGTATTCCAAATGTACCAAAATTGGAATTATAGAAACTCACTGTAGGAAATAATCACCTTTCTTTCCACAATTCATAATTGAGAAAACTAAGGTCATAGAATTTAACTGGAGGGGGAGGCAAGATGGCGGCTGAGTGAACTTCCCGGTTACTAGCTCCTGGGGGGAATCGGCTGGGAGGCGTCGGAGACTCTTTGGGACCGGCTGTCTCGGGATTTTTCCTGGTCCGGAGGTGTCTGGACATCGATTTGGAGGGAAGGTAACAGAGAGGATCCATCTGTGAAATATACACGGAGATCCCAGCTACGTGTGGAGGACTCCCTCCTTGGGTAGCCGGAGCCGAGGCAGCTAGCACCGCGGCGGGTGGCGGGCGGGAGAGCCGAGCCGCGCTGTGCCGCAGCGGGCGGCGGGCGAAGGAGACAAGCCCAGCCGAGCCTAGCCGTGCCGCGGTGGGCGGCGGGCGGGAGAGCCAAGCCGCGCTGCGCCGCGGCGGCGGGCGGTGGGCGGGGAAGCCGAGTCCGGCCGAGCCCGGCTGAGCCGCAGCGGGCGGGGGGGCCGAGCCCAGCCACGCCGCGCCGGGCGGCGGGCGGGAAAGCCGAGCTCAGCCGAGCCCAGCCGAGCCTGGCGGCGGGGTTTCTGTTCTTTGGTTTTTTTTTATTTTTTATTTTTTGTTGTTGTTGTTGTTCTTGTTGTTCTTTTTTTTTTTTTTTTTCAATCCTCTCTTTCTTGTCCCCAATATTCTTCTTATACTATTTTACCTTAACAATACAATAGGTCCTACAGGAAATACCTCACATTTGCTGGGTTTCCTCACCCTCCACTGCCTCATTTCTCTGTGAATAGATTTAGCCTATCTACACTATCCCCTTTCCCCTACAACTTGATATCCTCCACCATCTGCTATCTCTCCTATATTCCATCTCCCTTTCTTTGATCCACAAAGTGTCTAACTCTTAATTTCTAATACCTTTGTTTAGTTTTCCATCTGGTATTCGTCCCTGAAACTATTACCTTTCTTTTCTCTTTCCCTCTCTCACGAAAACAATAGCCTCTTAGTACATACCACATTCCTCCCATATTCAGTCGTCTACCTCATTATAGGTACTTTCCTACTACTATAACTCTACACAATTTACATGATCTAACCTCCATCCTCCCAGAACTCATATTATTGCTTTGTAAACATATATCACCAATACTACTTCACACTTTTTCCTTCCTTACACAATTGACTTTCCCCAGCACTAATACTTTCCTTTAAAGTGAGCTTAACTAGCAATAAGAAATTGGAATAAGAAGAACAAAGTGACAAAGAGAAGATATAACACTTACGCAAAAACAACAGCTAATTAATCTCCAAGACTAGACAAAGAAGCTAAGGAACTGATTAAACCCGTCAAGAAAAAATGTTGACAAGACAGCAACAAAAATCTACAAACCAAACCAGTAATCAGGAAAACATGACTGAATCCAATCAACAAACTGAAAATCAGGAAGGGGGGCAGGACTTCGCACAAGCAATGAAAGATCTCAGAACATTTATCACCGACAAATTTGATGAAGTAATGAAAGAGGTTAACAGCGTGAAGACAACACTTGGAGGGGAAATTGCAGACATGCGCAAAAAAATAACAGATATGATGGAAATGAACACCACAATTCAAGAAATCAAAAATACACTTGCAGCAAATATCAGCAGACTAGAAGAGGCAGAGCAGAGAATTAGTGATGTGGAAGACAGTGCATTGGAAATCAAACAGATAGTAGAAGTGGTCAATAAAAAGGTAGAAAAAATCCAGATAGGACTTAGGGACCTGAATGATAACGCAAAACGCTCAAACATACGTATTATAGGCATTCCAGAAGGAGAAGAGAAGGGAAAGGGGTCAGAAGGAGTGTTGCAGGAAATAATGAATGAAAACTTCCCAAATCTACTGAAAGAAACAGATGTACATATCCAAGAAGCACAGCGCACTCCACTGGTCATAAACCCCAACAGGCCCACCCCAAGACATATACTTGTCAAATTATCCAATGCTCAAGACAAAGAAAAAATTCTAAAAGCAGCAAGAGAAAAGAAAACCATCACATACAAGGGAAACTCCATAAGATTAAGTGCTGATTTCTCATCTGAAACGATGGAGGCAAGAAGGCAGTGGTATGATATAGTCAAGGTACTAAAGGAAAAAAATTTCCAACCAAGAATACTCTATCCAGCTAAACTAGCATTCAAAAATGATGGAGAGTTCAAAATATTCACAGATAAACAGAAACTGAAAGAGTATATCAACAAGAAACCTCCCCTTCAAGAAATTCTTAAGGGAATTCTGCAGGAAGAAAGGAAAAAACAGGACAGTCAGAGATGGAGGCGAGTGTAAAAGCAACAAGAAAGACAAAAATAGAAGGGGAAAATAAAATAATACAAACAAAATATAACAAACACAAATCCAACCAAAATATGGCTACCATAAATAACTCTCTAAACGTAATAACACTGAATGTCAATGGATTAAACTCACCTATCAAAAGATTCAGACTGGGACACTGGATAAGGAAATACGACCCATCTATATGCTGCCTACAAGAGACACATCTTAAACCCAGAGACTCATGGAGGTTGAAAGTGAATGGCTGGAAAACAATCATACAAGCAAACAACAACCAAAAAAAGGCAGGAGTAGCTATATTAATATCAGACAAAACAGACTTTAAATGCGAAACAATTGTGAGAGACAAAGAAGGATACTATATTTTAGTGAAAGGGACAATTTGTCAAGAAGATCGAACAATCATAAATATTTATGCTCCTAACAAGGGCGCCTCTAAATATGTGAGGCAAACACTGGAAAAACTAAGTGAAAAAATAGATGCATCTACAATTATAGTGGGGGATTTTAATACACCACTATCAACTCTGGACAGAACATCTCAAAAGAGAATCACTAAAGAAACAAAACATTTGAACAGTATATTAGAAGAGCTGGATCTAATAGACATATATAGATCATTACACCCAAACACAGCAGGATATACATTTTTCTCAAGCGCACATGGAACATTCTCCAAGATTGACCATATGCTAGGCCACAAAGAAAGGCTTAATGAATTCAGAAAGATCGAAATCATACAAAACAATATCTCTGACCACAGTGGAGTCAAGCTGGAAATTTGCAAGGGACAGAGACCCAGACTTCACACGACAATTTGGAAATTAAACAGCACACTCTTAGAAAAACAGTGGGTCAAAGAGGAAATCTCAAAAGAAATCAATGACTACCTTGAAACAAATGATAATGATAACACAACATACCAAAATTTATGGGATGCAGCAAAAGTGGTACTGAGAGGGAAATTTATAGCCATAAATTCATAAATCAAAAAAGAAGAAAGAGCAGAAATTGAAGAATTAACTGCACATTTGAAGGAATTAGAAAAACGACAACAAAGTAACCCAACAGGAAGAAGAAGGAAGGAAATAACAGATAAGAGCAGAACTAAATGAAATAGAAAATAAGAAAGCACTTGAAAAAATAAACAAGAACAAGAGCTGGTTTTTTGAGATCAACAAAATTGACAAACCTTTAGCGAGACTAACAAAGAAAAAAAGAGAAAAGATGCAAATACACAAAATAAGAAATGAGAAAGGTGATATCACCACTGACCCCACAGAAATAAAGACTATCATAAGAGGATACTTTGAAAAACTATATTCCAACAAAAATGACAATTTAGAGGAAATGGACAAATTCCTAGAAATACATAAGCAGCCCATACTGACGAAAGAAGAAATTGATGATCTTAACAAACCAATCACAAGCAAAGAGATAGAATCAGTCATTAAAAATCTCCCAACTAAGAAGAGCCCAGGGCCAGACGGCTTCACAGGTGAATTCTACAAAACATTCCGGAAAGAACTAACACCAATCCTGTTGAAACTATTCCAAAAAATCGAAACAGAAGGAACACTGCCTAATTCCTTCTATGATGCCAACATTACCCTAGTACCAAAGCCAAACAAAGACACCACAAGAAAGGAAAATTACAGACCAATTTCTCTAATGAACCTAGACGAAAAATACTTAACAAAATACTTGCTAATCGTATTCAACAACACATTAAACGAATTATACACCATGACCAAGTGGGATTTATCCCAGGTATGCAAGGATGGTTCAACATAAGAAAATCAATCAATGTAATACACCATATAAACAGATTGAGAGAAAAAAACCACATGATTATATCTATAGATGCAGAAAAGGCATTTGACAAAATACAGCACCCCTTCCTGATAAAAACACTCCAAAAGATCGGAATACAAGGAAACTTTTTGAACATGATAAAGAGTATATATGAAAAACCTAAAGCCAACATTGTTTACAATGGCGAAGTCCTGAAACCCTTCCCTCTAAAATCAGGAACAAGACAAGGATGCCCATTGTCTCCGCTCCTATTTAACATTGTCTTGGAAGTACTGGCTCGAGCACTGAGACAAGAACCAGATATAAAAGGCATTCAAATTGGAAGGGAAGAAGTCAAAATTTCATTATTTGCAGATGACATGATCCTATATATAGAAAACCCTGAGAGATCTTCAACAAAGCTCCTAGAACTCATAAATGAGTTTAGCAAAGTCGCAGGTTATAAGATCAATGCGCAAAAATCAGTAGCATTTCTATACACCAATAATGAGCAAGATCAGGAGGAAATCAAGAAACAAATACCATTCACAATAGTAAATAAAAAAATCAAATACTTAGGAATAAATTTAACTAAAGAGGTAAAAAACTTATACATCGAGAACTATACAAGATTGTTCAAGGAAATCAAGGAAGACCTAAATAAATGGAAGAATATTCCCTGTTCATGGATAGGAAGACTGAATATTATTAAGATGTCTATCCTACCAAAACTGATCTACACATTCAATGCAATCCCAATAAAAATCAACACAGCCTTCTTTAAGGAACTAGAAAAACTAACTATGAAATTTATTTGGAATAAAAAGAGGCCCCGAATAGCCAAAGACATATTGAAAAAGAAAAACGAAATAGGAGGAATCACACTTCCTGACTTCAAAACATACTACAAAGCTACAGTAGTGAAAACAGCATGGTACTGGCATAAGGAGAGACACACAGACCAATGGAATCGAATTGAAAGTTCAGATATAGAACCTCATGTATATAGCCATATAATATTCGATAAAGCCACCAAACCCTCTCAACTGGGAGAGAATGGCCTATTCAACAAATGGTGCCTGGAGAACTGGATAGCCATATGTAGAAGAATGAAAGAGGATTACCATCTCACACCTTATACAAAGATCAACTCTAGATGGATCAAAGACCTAAATATAAGAGCCAAGACCATAAAGACCTTAGAAAGCAGTGTAGGGAAACATCTACAGGACCTTGTAATAGGAAATGGCTTCATGAATATCACACCAAAAGCACGAGCAGCAAAAGAACAAATAGATAAATGGGACTACCTCAAAATTAAAGCCTTCTGCACCTCAAAGGAGTTTGTCAAGAAAGTAAAAAGGGAACCCACACAATGGGAGAAAATATTTGGCAACCATATATCTGATAAGAGACTTATAACTTGCATATATAAAGAACTCATATATCTCGAAAACAAAAAGATAAACAACCCAATTAAAAAATGGGAAAAAGATTTAAACAGACACTTCTCCAAAGAAGAAATACAAATGGCTAAAAAGCACATGAAAAAATGCTCCAAATCCCTAGCTATCAGGGAAATGCAAATCAAAACTACAATGAGATACCATCTTACTCCCGTAAGATTGGCAGCCATGAAAAAAACAGTAGAATACAAATGCTGGAGAGGATGTGAAGAAAGGGGAACACTCATCCATTGCTGGTGGGAATGCAGAAGGATCCAACCATTCTGGAAGACAGTTTGGCAGTTTCTCAAAAAATTATCCATAGATTTGCCATATGACCCAGCAATACCACTGCTGGGTATATACCCATCAGATCTGAAAACAAGGACACAAACCGATATATGTACACCAATGTTCATAGCAGCATTGTTCACCATCGCCAAAAGTTGGAATCAATCCAAAAGTCCATCAACAGATGAGTGGATCAATAAAATGTGGTATATACACACAATGGAATACTACTCAGCTGTAAGAACCAATACACTACAATCGCACGTGATAACATGGATGAACCTTGAGAATCTTATGTTAAGTGAAGCAACCCAGGCATTGAAGGACAAATACTATATGACCTCAATGATATGAAATAAGTTAACTGCCTCAGAGAGCTAGAGTCTGGAAAAGTGGCTTACTGGAAATCGGGGGGTGGAGGAAGGATGTGAGTTAATGTCTGTAGGGGTGGAATCTGTGATGAGCTGGGGGTAAGTATGAGCACAAAGAAGGGACAAAATGGGGGCAAGGGGTTACCTTCGGGTGGGGTTTTCTGGGTTTGAGGGGGGCTGGGGATGGGAAGAGGGGTAATATGGTCCAAGAAATAGGTAGGAGGGAGGGGCAACATACAAACATGGGAGAGTGCCAGAAGTTCGTTGAGAACTAAATGTTGAGTAAAACGTATCAAAGTATAAGTAGGAGGGTCACCTGGTTAGGACGCTCAGGGGGTATGGTCTGATGCGGGACGGACTCCGGAGGGAATAGCTGAAGGCTCATTTTGCCAAGGTGGGTTCTACCATTGGGTGGGGTGGACCCATATCCTGGGGAAGACTAATGCCGTCGAATAGAGAGAACTGTATCTCTCGTGAGAAAGGACGGCTCCCAGGGCATTAGATTGGCAGGCGTTGTGGGCCCTAAGGGGAGGGGAAAATGGACGTGCAATGGATGGAACAAAGGTAAATAAGGGGGCAAAAGAGGAGTTATGTGAGAGTACACGAGGATGAATATAAAACAGCTAATATTACACCAAAAACATATAGGGGACGACAGACTAATAATGAAAACCATAAAACAAAACATAGGATAACTAAAAAATTTAGAAAACTGTACAACCTAAAGTATGGACCACATAGTAAGCACAAATGTTACCTTGTTTGAAAACTATAGTTTCGGAATCTGTACATCAGTTTCAGGAAATATGATATGAATAAGTTAAAAGATTATTGCTGTGGAAGGGAAAAGGTTTTATGGTGGATCTGGGGAAATACTGTATATTGTATATATGAATTTTGGTGATCTAAGACTCTTCTGAAGCTGACATTATGTTGGGATTCACTTTACGGGAAGTTTTGGATCACAGAATGGTTCAACAATGGCAGCGGAGGAATACTGATATGGGATGTTATTGACAGGATATATATGGTTGACAGGGAGTTATACAGGGCATATGCCCAGGGTATATGGTAATGTCTATATATACTCATAGTGGAAACAATTAAAAACAACAGCTGGGGGGGTACTGGGCTCCTGGCCGGGGGGTCACTGTTGTGGGCCCTGGGAGAGCAGCGGCAATCCTCCAGGTGCAACGGCAAGAACCAGGAAGGAAGGAGGGCCCAACAGTGGGCTCTTGATACTAATGGCTACACTTTTGAGCCTATGCACCTGCAATAAGAACAGGGCCTAGAGTAGCATTGTGCCTGGGGGTTTCCTCCTGACAGCCTTCATGTTACTCAAATGTGGCCACTCTCACAGCCAAACTCAGCGTGTAGATGTGATGCATTCCCCCCAGCGTGGGACACGACACCCGGGGATGAGCCTCCCTGGCACCGAGGGATCACTACCACATACCAGCTGAAGAAGCAACTAGAAAATGACCTTGAATTAAAGATTCAATGCGGAACAGCAGAATATACCTGTCTACATATAATAACATGACTTCGGGAAGCGGTTTGACCTAATGTAAGGGGGAAATGGAAAGGAGAAATGAGATTATAAGGCTGTGAGTCTCTAAAAAAGAGTCTGGAGGTTGTCAGAAGGAATACCCCTATGTACAACTGAACAGAGTCTAAGAGACAGATAAGGTAGATACAACCCCAGGTATTGGTTCTTTTGAGGGATAAAGAGACCCACGGGTTCTATGGTCATGGCAGAAGGGGTTCACTGCCATGACAGATGGCCCTTCTTTGGAGCTGGTGTTTCTGCGTCATGGAAATGGACTCAGAGGGGATCTCTTTTCACAAGACTTGCATGCTACTTTATTGGAACTGTAGTTGGTGCTGAGTTTAAGATATATGTAGGGGATTTGAATCTCTGGACTGATAATATGACACCCAGGCCCAGAGCCTCAACAGACCTCAGCTCCTACACTTTGACTTATTGGACTTACTCCACTCAGCTAACATGGAGTTGAAGAAGGTCAACCACCACAACATGGAGCCTAGAGTGTCTACAACTAGAAGCGGGAAGAGTGCATCCAGTACCCATGTGGAATCTAAGCCCTCACTTGACATAGGTGTGCAATGGACACAACCAATCCAATGTCCACAGAGGAAATGTGAAATGGGTGTGGGAACGGTAGCCATGGGGGCTGCTGGGTGTGGGGAACGGGAGGAAGAGATGAGATGTGGAGGCGTTTTCGGGACGTGGAGTTGTCCTGGATAGTGCTTCACGGACAATTACGGGACACTGTAGATCCCCCTAGGGCCCACTGGATGGAACGTGAGAGAGTCTGGGCTATGATGTGGACCACTGACTATGGGGTGCAGTGATGCTCAGAGATGAACTTACCAGGTGCAATGGATGTATCACGATGATGGGAGAGAGTGTTGCTGTGGGGGGAGTGGGGGGTGGGGGCGGTGGGGTTGAATGGGACCTCATATATATTTTTTAATGTAATTAAAAAATAATAATAATAAATAAATATTAAAAAAAAAAAAAAAGAATTTAACTGAACCTGCCAAAATCACATAACTTGTTAATGCCATGATCAGTAGAAATCTCAGATGCTCTGATTTAGTCCTATCCATTGCTATAGCTATATTTCCACCAGGAAACAACAACAACAACAACAACAAATCCAGAGGAAAAAAAGTTTTAAACATCAGTGTGTGTTTGGTGGCTGGCCATTAAACAAAAATTCCAAATGATTTCTCTAGTTTCCTCAATTTTAAAAGGCAACCCATGATTATCTTATGTATAGTACAAATTTAAGCTATCTCAACTTCGCAATTTGTGACCACAGTCCATTTCATCCCCAATTCGCTACGTAAAGCAACAAAAATCATCAACAACAAAAAAGGTTTAGAACTAAGAAGAAAACTTAAATAATTAAGGTCTGTGGTTTTACAGATTTACTCATTCAAGATTTCACCACTGTAATATATGGCTTATCTAATTTACAAGTTCTAACCTGATTATTATAATATTCCATCAGTCTTAAGAAAGTACAAGTGTATCTGAAATGCACATTTACATCTACCCCTTTCTTAATCATAAAGTCTTAAACTCCCCCAATTCTTTTTACTCATGTGTAGTCAAAAGGCCTCAAAAAAAAAATACTTCCCATTAAAGAAGAAATCATGACTTTCTCGGGATTGAGCCAAAATTAAATGTGTCCAGGATTCTTGGTGTTTGATCCGCTACTTGGATCTTAAAGTCCAGGTTAAACCTGTGGAATAGCTTGTATTGAGGAGTAAGCAAACCTAGTATTTAATGACCTCTTATGAAAAATAGTATTTTAAAACACAACCGTTTTTGTTTTGCTTAAGGACAGAAAACATGTCATAAAGAAGTTTCTCTGCCCTCCTTTTTTTACCCATCCTCTCTCTCCCCTCCCCATCCTCCTACATAATTCTGTGGTGTTCTTGACAGTGTTTGAATACTCATGAGAACCAACTTTAGTTACGAATGTAGTGGTCCAGGAATGCTTCTTGTAATTTCAGTTAGATAGGAAGGCAAGGTTCACAAGGCTTTTCTTGAGACCTGCTCATTATTATGCAGATGTTTAATTTCAAGCATTATAAATACCCTCATTAGTCCACTTAATTCTTACCTGTAGTCTTTCAAATCTGTGATATCAAGCTATTTTCAGTCCTTAAAATCAAGTCACTTCAGGTCCTGGCTCACTGCATCCACTGTTTGATAGCTTTGAATTTCTTCTGAAGTGAATTATCTTCCTAGTGCTTCTTTGGGGAGCTTCATCCCATTCAGAGTGTGGAATTCTATACCGATTGAGGTGAACAGGGAGTTTGGTTCTTTCAAATTGTGGAAATGGAAGATATTCCTAGCAGACAGGTTGTAATAGTCTGTAACGTTGGTGATACATTTTTAAAACTAGTGATTGAATTTCTATCCCCGTAGACAATTATTGGAATGAAACAAAGTCAGATTTACATTCTCTTCAAAACCCTTGGAAAACAGCTCTGAACGAGACTATGTACTGGTGAAAACTGCTTCTTTTTAAAAAGAGGAACAACTTGCCAAAGATTCAAACTCATTCCCTTCGGAGTAGCTTAATTGCACAAGCTTTATGTTAATATAATTATAGTAAAGGTCTGGCAGCTTTACAAGCATCTTAAACTTGTACATGCAAGTTCAAAATACCCTATTTCAATGGCCCAGGGTTAGGCTAGGAAAGCATTTCAGACAATGCCAAACTGTAGTAATGCCTGCCTTTTTATTTTTTAACCTATGGACAGCTTGTAACTTATAGTTTCATGGGAATCTGCTCCTCAAATGTGAATGTGATTAGTTTACAACCTTCCAAAAGGCAAACCTGTGTTCTTTGGTATCGTGGATGCTACCTACCAAATGGACAGGCTTCCAAAAGCCTGTGAAGCTCATCTTTGCTGGGGGGGTGGGGGGGTATTATCCTTTTACTTGGTATGAATTTCACTCACAGCATATCGTCAGCAACATAGGAGTTGAGTTATAAATATCCAACATTCATACAAGGGCTTAGATACACAAGTATCTTAAAGGGCATAGATTCACAAGTCATAATGGAGTGTGAGGAAAAGGGTAAACAAAGTAATGAAGAGAGACTAACCCATCATTCTTAGGCACTATGCAGTGCTGGAAATGATGTAAGTAACTCTTCTTTTGACTGGAAAAAAAATCTTTGAAAAATGTCTGTAAGGAAAGACAATTTGAATCAAAGATAATCACTTTTATTAAATGAAAAACAACTGAGATCATGTGGGCATTTGATAGATGTTAAAATAATAGCCAGAGTTGCACTTAAATGGAATTTTGGGGGTGGGGTAGGAGAGCTGAGAAGAGTTTGAGTTGGAGGAAAGGTACTACCTGTCAATCTTCTGCTAACCAAGTCTAAATAGGTGGGTGAAGCCTTAGAGGACTATGTCAGGGTGAATGTAGTTGTATTCTAGGCTTTTTCCCAGGATCCTATCCATGGGAAAATATTTTTTCACTATCAAAAAGTGCTATAATTTGCCAATTGAGAATCATCAGCATCCTTAGTAATCTTCACACTTCTTTTACTCATAGCCACAGAGATGTGATGGAGGTGGAGATTTGGTACTGTCGACATCACTGGCCAGTGGTACAATTTAGAAAAAAGTGTGCAACAGTCTTGGAGGTGGAGGAGTGAGAGAAATGGGTTCAAGAAAGAGATGCCTTTGCTAGAGCCCCCCATTTACTTACCCAGTCTTTGATTATGCTTCCCCCACTGATCCTAATGGGTGATTCATACTTCCTGGTCAGGGGTTTTGCATTCAGAGTCTTTGGTACCGTTCATAAACGTTGATGGTAGAAATCTAAAGAATTTTGTATTGCCTTTGGGAGACCTAGTGTTTTAGTGTGATTGGTGGGGCAGTGGGGGAAGGGACTAAATTTCAATCTAGTGCTCCGGTCTTAGACTGAGCTTGCAAATCCTTAGACGAAATTCACAGGTTTTCTCTACTTCTGTATTTACCATCAAAGTTTGTCAAGGGATAGAAAAGCAGAAGCAAGAACGGTAGAACGGTCTCTAACTTCTTATTTACCTGGCATTATTAGAAATCCTTCCTACTCCACCCCCCCCCAAAAAATCACCAAGAAACCTCGTATACCCTCAAAACTGAATCAGTAACACGAGGCAAGCATAGAAAACTGAGTTGACTTCTTTGCTGGCACTTCAAACAGATTTCATTCAATGCTATGAAATTATCTTGGGGGCTATTATTTCTCAAAGTTCAGCATGATTAAAGATGATTATATAACAGGTTCTGTTTTAAGGACTTGCTAACATCTAATGCCTCTTTTCTCCAAATGAATACAGGGTGACATTTCTGAGTAAATAAAGGATCTGGAAAAGATGTGGCCCTGAGCAATGCTTATATTCTCATTTTCTTTCTACAATCTAACTTCTCTGCCACTACCTCCAACACTCACCCTACCCCCACCTTCACAATTATAAACTAACCTGAATCACCCTATTCTTCTCCAAGAGAACACACCCTATAATAGCAGTGAATCATAGACACCCTTGCTTCTACAGTCTCTAATGGATTTGGTAAAATGCCAAGGTTGGTGGAATAAAAGATCAAAAATTTCAGATGAAAGTAGCTCGTTAGGCTCTTGTTAGTATACTATCCTGAACATTGATTTCCAGTAAAGTTTTGAGTTGCCTGGTATAGAAAGGCTTTTTTTTTTTAAATCACAGTAGTACCCTTCCCATATCTCCATGTTTTAAGTAACCATCCTACAGAGTAAGACAATCTCTCAGGCATGCCTAATAACTAGTTAATGGCCTCTTCCATCTTGGGGTTGAAAATAAAATTCTCTCTTGTTTATCTTGGCTAAACAATATTAAACAGATTACCCACAGAGGCCATCCTTTGGTAATAAGGCACTAGAGTCTTCAACAGTACCTACATGTGGAGCAATTACATGTTATGGAATTCCATATAAGATTTGTAGGTAATAGAGAAAAGAAATAGAAATAGTTTATCCTCAAAGGGGAATTTATGAAATTACAGAGACTAAACCATCTCTTCACCATGATGGGTCTACCAGATGCAACTTGAACTCATGGTAAGAGGAACTCAGAGAATAATTTTTAGAGGTGATTTTCAACTTATAAGCAAAGGTCCCAAGAAATATTGAAAATCAATTAAGAGAATTTAGCAGATTTTCTTGTGCTATAAAACTATTAAATCTAACTTAACTTGTCTTTTGCACTATAAATTAACATAAGCATGGATTTTACACAATTCCTTACCCAAGTAGGTGTAATTCTATCTTTAAAAGTGTATTTTCCTATCTTTGTTTAAAAAATATCTATGGATACTAGCTATGTCTACATGATACCAAAATGTTTGTCAATGCAGAAAAGCCATTGAATTACATGGAATTCGGGTCATCCTGAAATTACTGTTAAAATATGAAAAATAAAGTTAAAGCCAAGAATTTTTTAAAAAGTCAATCTACTGAAGTGAAAATTTTAATTGTGGTTAAAGGGCGTGTTTATATGTGCATAAAAAAAGAGAAAGAGAGAGAGAAAGGGAAGAGGAGAGAGAGTGTGTATTCACTATTCTTTTCATTCTTCTCTCCTTCCCATTAAAAAAAAAAGCATAAAAAACCCTCATAAAAATTTTTAGGTCTATGTCATCACCCCACAAACAATAATCACAGACAAGAACAGAAGAAGCATTTTACCACTCCCTGATGAATAACAACGTGACCAACAGTAGCCTTGGGTATTGAAATTTAAAAACACAAACACAGGCAGCCTAACTTAGGTTGATATTAATTACTATTATCATTGAATTCTATTGTTCAAATTGTTCTCTCTGTGGTACAGTAAGGATTCTTTGACTTCTGGCTCACTGGGCAATATTTTTCCCTCCCAGAAAAGTTTCATATGAAACATACAAACTCCTTCACAGGCCAATAGATTTCAGGCCCCTAAATACATGCGAATGTTTGCAAGGCTTTATCTAAAAATACAGTGAAAATCATAGCGCAGATCTAAGATAGCTTACACTAAGTTGAGAGTGGAAAGTGGGTTTCCACATTGGCATATGAAGGGAGTAAATAAAATACAAATTTACATATCAGGAGAGCATTCATTTCTAACAATGCATGAAGTCAGGGATGTAGGTCAACAAATGCACATTTTTGAAATACAGGTTATTCTGGGTACTTGTGAAGTTCTTTGAAAATCTGGCTCAAACAATCCTATTTTAATACAGTTCACATAATACTAAGCAAGTCAGAACACTTGCAAAGCAAGATGTTGTTTTCCTTTATGCAGCTAGCAAAAACACAGCTCTAAGCTTATGTTGTAATGATAAAAGGATTTGGGAGCAGCTGACTTTAGGGAATCATAAAAACAAACCACCCTTATGCCCTGAGGTATAAAGAATATGCAGAGTCTGCATTGTTCTTCCAGGGCCAGGACAAATCATTTTGCTTTTTTCCGGGAGATTATCTGATGCCAATGCATGAGTAAAGGGAGAAATTAATGTACAGTCTGAGACCTGTGGTATGGCGAAGTCAATAACCCCTGCATCTCATCTTTGACTTTGTAATTCCTTTAGGTTAATTTTTGTAAATAATGAAAAATTAAGGACTGGAATTTGTATTATTAATTATATAGAGAAACTCCAAGATTTCTATTTATGGATATAATTTGTGAGGGAATTTTCAGATCACATAATCTTTGAGAAATCATCTCTGGCCTATTTTGGGTGGTGTGAAGGGATGAAAGAATTGAATCAATTAGGAAATGGTGAATATAAGTGCAAATATGAATTAGCAACTATTGATGTGTAGATAGTAAATGCTATTCCAGTTGCCTCTCATGAATTCTCATTTAATCCCCAGGAGTACAGACTATTATCCCCATTTTAAAGAAAAAGGAATAGATACACAGACTCCATATTACAAGCCTCAAAAATAAAAATAATGGAGCCAGACTGAATTTAGCCAATCTGACTCCAATGTTTAAATCCGTAACCACTGCATTAGGTTGTCTTCATATTCTGCATTTATACTCCACAGCTTAGGACTCAAGTTACTTCCTTCTGAGTCCTGGCTACCACTAAACCATTATTTTGGAAACTGCACCATAAATAGAAATCTTATAATCAGATTTCTGACAAATTTTACTTAGGACCTATTTTTTCTCCCTATATGAGAAAACTCAAACCTGCATTAAAGAGCTCGGCTGTTAGTAGAGACAATGTCAACGTTTAAAATTGTTATTCATTAGGAAGACTGAAAACATTGGCTCCTTAAATTTCTTAACTTCAGTGTGACTCAGAAATTACTCAACTTTTCCCCTAACCCAGTACTTCACACAATTCAGTTAATTTTTTTGTTGTTGCATAGCAACAGATGATCCCAACACAGGAAGGAAGAGATTATAGACTAAGGATGCTGCTGCCAGTTATTTAGCAGAGGCCTTATCTGCCTCAAACATCTGAATTGTGGACCAATACAATCTTGTGACCGTTCTGCTTCCTGTATTGCGCAACAAATTTTGTTTGGTTAGATTTTCTCTCAGATTTGACGAAAAGATTTGAAGCCAGGCTAAGGGATATATATTTTAAGGTAGGTACAGTATTAAAGTAGAAAACGTGGTGACGTGACTACCAGGTTGGCAAAAGCATAAGGTTTGAAATTAGTTGGGAGTACGCAGAAGCTGTTGGATAAACGTCTAACATGTTGGGTTCTCAATAAGTCATTTAACCCAAAGCTACTCTTTTCAAAGAGAGGCCTTTGAACAAACTGTAAGTTTAACACAGAGCTGTGCAGCTACGCATCCTGTCAAGGGGAAGGGCCTTTACTGCGGCGAGAGAAAAGACCAACGAGAGGGAGGCAGGAAAATGGGCTGGAGCCTGTGAAGAGCACTCGCTCAGGCCTACTTCACAACCACACAAAAACAAGGAAGCGAGAAGGCAAGGCGATTGACGATAAGAGAAAGAAAATCTGAGGAAGGAAGCGCGCCTCCCTCAGGACAAGTTAACAGCTCTGGACACGAGCCCCGCCCGCCGGGACCCCCCCCCCCCGCGAGGCTCGCAGCTGCGCGCTCCCAGGGTGGCGGCTCTCCAGCGCCCGGCAGAGCAGAGCAGAGCAGATCAAAGCAGCCCGGGCCAGTCAATCCAGCCAGTCACGCGCCTCTTCCGCGATCCCGCCCCTTGGAGGGTGGAGGTAGGTGGCTCGCGGCTGCGCGTGCGCAGTAGTGCAGCTCTCCATCGCAGGGCGGAACTGAGCAGCGCGCGCCGGTCAACCCAGCCAATCACGCGTCTTTTCTTTGTCCAGCGTGGTTTCCGTCCTTAGGTCGCCGAGGATTTACACTTGCTGCTCATCCCAGGAATGGCGGAAGGTGGTAGCATGTTGGATGGCAAGTGGTTGTGCGACATCTGGACTAGTTCGGGGGTTTGCTGTGGAGTCTCATTAAGCCTCCTTTCCGCGGTCAGGGTACCTCACAACCCCACCTCAAGGCCGGGACCTCCCGAGGGCTAGCGTGGGTTTTCTGCAATGGTGGGAAGGAAGGGAAGACTCATCTCTCTGGTGTTATCTTGCTAATGTTGATATTTTGGTTTGAGGAAACAGACTTTAGTCGGCTCCTTTTCAGGGTCTGTTTGCTGCTAAAGTGATGCATACCTGAGTTGATTTATCGCCGCTTGTGTTCCATAATCCTCAGCCCTGGAGGGTCGTTGATTTCCATTCTCACAACTTTTACAGGTCTGTTTGTTGGGTTTTTGTTTTTCAAAGGAGGTATCCGATTTTGAATCCAGAACCTCGTACGTGGGAAGCGGGCGCTCAACGTCTGAGCTACACTCATTCACCTGTTTCTTGAGTCAGGGTTTCCCCTGTATTTCCTTTTATTATGAAGCTTTCATACTAAATTGAAGGATTCCTGAGTATCCAACGTTATTATATATCCCCATATGAGATTTTGAAGATATTTTGATAAAAACAAATAGGGAGACTCTTGTTTATTTGTGTGTGTGTGTATATATATACACACACACACACACACACTAGCCGGTTAATGTGTCATGAGAAAGCTGGTAGTCACTTTTGTTTGGGGAGATAAATGGAAAACAGTCCTTCAAAAGAGCAGGAATGAATATTAAGTGAAATTAGAGGAGATAACTGTCTTACTTGTGTATGTTATGTACAAAACTCAAAATTTCTTTGAGAAAAATTGAGGACTCTGTAGAGGTATGGATTAATTTGATTTCCATTTTGTGGATATTTTTCTTTTTTAGAGATAAACCAAGATTTCATCTTCAAGATGGAAAGTCCATCAGACTCAGCTGTGATGTTACCTAGCACACCACAGGCCTATGAGAATCAGTCTCCTTTTAACAATAGTTCAAGACAACAAGTATGAAAATCTTAATTCTTCCAGTGGATCCATTCTATGTTTCTAGTATTGTGGCTTTAAATTTACTGAAGATTGCTAATTAACATAATGTGTAACATTACTAAGTAAATATATTTTATTAAATACATCTAATTTTAGGTTTTTCTCCTAAGATATATGTATTTGACTCCAAAATGTTCATCCTCAATCAGTTATGTTAATTTAATTTCACATCAGGTTATTACAACAGTCCAAACTGAGGAAGTTTAAATCTGTGCAGTCTTACTATGAAAGTCATTGGTGGCAGGATCTAGTTTTTTTTTCCTCCTTAATTTGTAACAATGAAGTAGTGTCAGACATATGCTAGTCACTCAAAAAATGCTCATAAATACTGGGATAAGTGGGCCTGCACTTTTGGAAGGTTATTGTTGACCTAGCTCAAGTAAAAAGAGTAAAACTAATGGAGCTTCTAGGAATTAAAACAATTTTGTGATGGTTACTATAAGCATACAGACACAGAAAGCCATCTACTAGTGACTAGCAAAGAAATATAGGGTCTTCATTGCTAGTAGATTTATTTACATAAAGAATGTTTTTCTTAATGTTCTGTGCCTTTTCAGACTATGAGTGCAACACTTAGAGAACAATTAAGGAAGACAAAATTTTCATTTAATTCCTCTTATAGCGTGGTAAAACGTCTTAAAGTAGAGAATGAAGAAAATGGTCAGACTTTTTCAGAGAAACCAGCATCTTCTACAGATGAAAAATTTTTGGAATTTCAAGAAAGTTTGAAACACATACCCAGTGAATTTGAAGAAAGCACATATTTGAAAAATACCTTCAAGAAGAATTTTAATGCATGTGAATCTAAATCACTTGATTTTGGGTCATATATTGCTCTCCAAAATGACTTTGTGAATGAAAATCTTCCCAAACAAGGACTCAACGAAGAAAAATCAAAGTTGGTGAAGCAGGTTAAGGAAAAAGAAGACCTTCTTCGGAGGCTAAAACTAGTCAAAATGTATAGATCAAAGGTGAGAAGAATTTCAGAACCATTATATAAAATTTGTTTTTATTTAAGATAAATTACAGGAAAGTAATTTCAAAAGTAGAAAATAAGTTTAGTTTGGCATAATAAGCCAAGTATCCAGAAGTCTGGCTTCCAATAACTTTTAACTCAAAAGTAGTTATGGATTTAGATTAGAAGCCTCTAAACATCAAATAGAACTTTTGGAAAGTCTCAGCTAAAGTTAGTCACTTGACTTTCACTTATCATGCAGTTGGAACTTCTCTCTCTAGTTTCCAGCCCAGAGCAATATTAGAAATATCAAATGTTAGGTGCAAGTACAATGGGAACAGAAGTGATAGCTGACAGTGAATGAGTAAAAAAGCTAAAAGTGTGCTACAGAGTATAGTTAAGTATTTTTAGTAATGATACTGTTTCCCTCAAATAATTAAAATATTCCAGGCATTCTGTTTGAAAATATAACAAATATATATTAGATTTTAGATTTCACTTCAGATAGGTTGAATTAACTAGTACTTGGGCAGTTGGATTATTACTACCTGGATAGTTCATGTAAAAGAAGTAGCTCATTCTTCCCCAGCATTGTGGAGTAAATGAAGGATTAGCATATGTCATTTGTTCTTTTAAATTTTTAGGATTTTTCTAAATATGACCACTTGATTTTGAATGTTGAAAATATTTTTAACTTGATTATTGTCATATGTTGAAGTAGAGCTATACTAGGAAAAGTAGAATTTTCTTTTCTTTTTTTTTAAATGTATGTTGTTGCCTTTTTACATAGGTTTTACCCCATTGAATGATTTGACTTTTCTCTGAGGGCAAGAGTAGCCCAAAGCATGTTTCAAGCACAATAGCCGTAGAACTCAAGTTGAGTAGCTTTGTAATCATCCTAATTTTATTCTGGGTAGAAGTCCCAGTCATCCCCAAGTGTGTTAGCCTTTAAATAAATACATCAACTGATAAAAACAACTTTCATTAAATAAGTAAAAATAACAAAATTACTTATTTTATATGTTTTTTTTTTCCTTTTTAGAATGACCTGTCTCAGTTACAACTGTTGATAAAGAAGTGGAGAAACTGTAGCCAGCTGTTGCTTTATGAGTTGCAATCAGCTATGTCTGAGGAGAAGAAACTAAGTGTTACTCAGTTGATAGACCACTATGGGTTAGATGATAAATTGCTACACTATAATAGAAGTGAAGAAGAATTTATAGATTTTAATTGATAATTTTTTTCTCCAGAATATCTTTAAGAACTTAATTAAAAGATAATTTTATATTTTGAAGGAAAGGTATAAACCATTAGGCTTAGAGGAAGGTATCCTGATGAATATTAATTTAGGACACTGATATAGAAATATAAACAAAGTTCTAAAATGAAATTTTGGTATTTGGATAGAAAGAAAACTTGACTTTTAAAGAAATGTGGGGAAAATGTTTAAAAATAATTTAGACAATTTCTGGAAAGCAATTTTAAATAGTTTTGTTTATTGTGGCAAAAATATTTTTATTTTACATGTTAAAATCCACATAGTTCCATCTGGATGGTCTAGCAGATAATTAAACTCATATGTCCAAAGTTAGATTCTTCCCTGTTTTTCTTTGAATTTGTTTCTTGAATTCCTCATCTCATTTAGTGAAATGACCCTCTATTTTTTATAAACTATATATTCTCATCTCCCACATCAAGGCATCATGGCATACAAGGTCTTTCACATTCATCTCCCTTTCTAGCTTCATCTGTGAAACAGTTTTAGAGAGTCTACTCAGTTCATAATGATTCCTAAGCCAGAAACCTACTCGCATCCACAGGGTTGGATATCGGGCTGCTCTGATGTATGTTACCTATCATCCTGACCATATATGTGGAGATATGACCCAAGCTGGCCCAGTCCCTAAGAAGTTGGAATTGAGCTCAGGAAAAGAAAGCCCATTTCTTTTTTGTGGCTGGATATGTAAACTTGGGAGCAGCAAAGCTGGTGTGCCTAAGAAGGTGTAAAATGTGTGCTTACAGAAAGGTAGAAATGGAGAACTTTGGATCAGTGCCCTTCTGGTTTTGCTTTTCCAGTCCTTCCTGGGGCTTTCTGCATTCTTTTGGGTCTTTGTTTAAAAAAAAAAACAACAACAAAAAACACACACCTAAAAGAAAAGCCAAAAAACCTACTAGTTGGTAAATAGTTACTGCCTTGAGTTCTGTCTCCCCAAGTATAACCCTCTTTCAGTCCATTCCCTCCTATGATCTAGCAAAACATTAATATATGGCACAGTAGGGGACCTACTCTGGCATCCATTCTAATTGTTTCTAGGAGATCCTGCCTTGCATTCATTCTAATTGTTAGTGCCCATGCACTCTTCATACACTCCCCTGCCCCACCTCTGACACCTGGATGTAGGAAATGCTGCCAATGGCCATTTCCCTGTTAAGCCTGCTAAATTGACTATTTAAGGAATCATCCTAGTACTAAGGAAAGGACTCATCGAAAAGATGTTGGTCCTGTCATTTCCCTTACCATCCCTAGACAGCATTGATCACTATATGGGTGATCAGTTAGGATATTATCCTGGAGATTAAACTTTACATTTAGTTCATAAACTGTAGAATAATAGTGAGACATGGACATCATTTGGAAGTTGTGGTCAGGGATTCCAATTACAGCACTTTGGAATGCAACAGTCCACCAGCTGTGAAAGGGTGCAGCAATTTTCCAACCAGTTAATTGTCTCATTATATAAACTTTAAATAAGAAAGAGATAAACTTTAATGAGAAAGCATATATTTTTCTGTTTGCTAAACTAATGGGTAGGGCACAAGATTGAGTTATAGTAAGTGGGATATGTACAAGATTATGTTTTCAAGTTATAATTTACAAATGATTTAGAGCTTGGTAAAAGAAAACAATTTACCCTTATTCCATTGGTAGAACAAGGGATGATTTTAAAGGTTCTAATTTTTTATGATTATAGAAGAAATGCTTATGAAGAAAACTTGGCAAATATGGAAAAATATGATTTCATAAGTTCTCTGGTTAATTTTATAAAATTAGAAATGCTAGTAATGGTTAAGAATTTCTTTTGTCTAAGACTTTCTAGACTATACTGAAAATACTTTTTATCAAATTAAGACTAAATGAATAAAATAGAATAATTTTTGAGTTAAAATCTTGACCATTTTTGAATAAAAATGATTTATACTTGTGATGGTGAGGCTATTGTGTCAACTCGGCCAGGTAATTGTGCCCAGTTGTTTGGTCAAGCAAGCACTGGGCTAACTGTAATATAAAGGCATTTATGGACTTTAGTCACCATTGACTTTACTGCAATGGTAAATCACAGATAGCTGGGTATAATTAGATCAGTCAGGGAGATTGCTGTCAGCAGTGAGTGATGCTTAACCCAATCAATTGAATGCCTTAAAAGGGGAAGTGATACCAGCATTGAGGGAATTTCCCAGCTCATGTTTGGACAGCTAACATCTCCCAGAACTCGTCAAGAACCTTCACTGGACTTTCATTGCAGCCCGTGGTTGCAGCCTACCTGTGGAACCTGGACTTGTGCATTCCCACGGCTGCGTGAGAGACTTATACAATCACATACTATTGACATATTTCTTGTTGATTCTGTTTCCCTAGAGAACCCTGACTAAAACAATACTTGACACATTTATTCATATAGGACAAATATTTTTATAATGAGTAAGGCTAAAATTAAAGCTATTTAAAATATGAAACGAGACTCTACTTAAATGTCTTGATAGGAAAGAAAAAGAGATCATTTTAATCAAATGAAATGAATTTTAAAATGATTGGTTTGGTCGTGTGTTTACTACCAGCATTTTTACATTTGAACGAGAGCAGGAAATGTTTTCATCCTTAATCTTTCAACTTCAGCTTGCAGAATTGAAATCTGTTCAGCTTGCTGTTTTGAAATATTTGTTAACTTTTGTTGTTGCATCATGTTTTCATAACGTTCCTTGGCAATTTTTTCACAAGTCAGTTTAGATCCTATCCCAAAATTGAAGAAGAAAGGAATTAGTTGGATTAGTATCTATATTTTGAAATATAGAAGCAACACTCAGTGAACGAAAATGGATCAGTTAAATTTGTGAAAACCTGAGAAATCCTATTAGCTTTATAACTGCAGATTTCAGGAATATTAATTACTTTAAAAGAAACCTACAGTTGATTAAAAGAAATGCTTACCCATTGCATTACAGATGTCCTTTCTCTCTGAGACAGCCACCAACTCTTCTCGTAAATTGCAGCTTAAAGTATAATTTGCTACATCTTTTTGATTGCTGGTCTTTCCCAGTTTTTTGAGCAGCTTTTTGCAGTTTTCCACATTCTTTTTGTGGGTCTGAAATTTTTGTTTCCATGACACCCCACAAAAAATAATTTTGAAAATGTATTATATTTTATAAAGATATTATTTTAAGTCTAAATGCATTATCATCATTAAGATATCTTACTACCATATGCCTAGTGCCTACATATACTTGCCCATGTGCTCAATTATTTGTTGAAAGATAGAATGGTTAATACCAGAAATGTTAATATCACATTTTAGGGAAAAAAAACTTGCATATTTTTTTATAAAGATAGAAGATACTTTGAAAGTGGCCTTAAGATTCCTTTGTTTCCATCTTTTATATGCTATACAATCAAAACTGAGCATTTATTAAGCAGTTATGATAAAGCAAAGCTTTTACAATGACAAGGAAAGACTATCAAAACTTCTGTTACAGGAAGCGGATGTAGCTCAGAAGTAGTTGAGCACCTGCTTCACATGTATGACATCCCAGGTTTGATCCCTGGTTGTCGCTGTTCCCCTGTGGCCGTTAGCTAGACGGCTTTCGCCTCAGTGAGGCGAACTTCTCGAACGGGTTGTGAGTGACGACGGGGCCCCGGTATCACATAGCCAGGTTAAACACACAGTAACCACCCCGGAGACGCAGGCTCGTGGCGCAGGTCTGGTTTGTTGGGGAAGGGGCACAGCTTATATAGGCAGTGGTGGGGGCTTGAGGTGACGTGTCAATTATAGATAGGCTAAGGGGATTGGGATAATATGAAGCAGCTACTTGATTGGATGAGGCAGTCTTGAAGTTGGCGCGCGTGGGCTTCTCTGGCGGGAAGCTGGCTAGGAAGAAGGGAGGTGCCTTTTGTGATAGCCATTGTGTATGCTTAGTGGCCATTTTGGCTACATGTTGTTTGCCAGCAAGCTCACCAACACTGGTGTCTCCTAAAAATAAACCAACTGTCATTGGGGAGTGGATGTAGCTCAGTGGTTGAGTGCCTGCTTCCCATGTATGAGGTTCTGGGTTCAATCCTTGGTACCTCCTAAAATTCAAAACAAAACAAAACAAAAACCCCAAACTTCTATTACATAAATCACAACGTAATGTGAAATTGAAAATCCACTTAGATACGGCTCTCCCATGGAGTTAATTCTATATTAAAAGAAGTGTTTCAGTCTATCCCACATATTGTGGTTGCACAGATACTCTTCAGGAACCTCTAATTACATCCTGAATATCAGTAAAGGACCAAGATTTTGTCAGGTTCTGTTGGAATTCATAATTTGAAACACTAACTGTTGGGATGATAACGGGTATTTGAGACCTACCTTTTCTAAAACAGCAATGGTTTGCTCCATTATTACAATCTGAACAGCAATCAGGGTCTCATAGTTGGGTTCATTTAGGAACTTGGGGAGAGAAAAATCACAATATATGTGAGGATATTTTCCTCTATTTCTTTTATAGGTAACTGTATATAGATTGTCTTAGTTTTGAAAGATACTGTTTTCATAACAACTGTCCATATAAGGGTGATTTAATTTTTTGTGCCATAATATATACTGGTATTTAACCATCAATACATTCATCTACATAACTAATGATGACAGATTCCTAGAGTTTATTTTCTCATTCACCATACTCCACCAATTCAACTTACCAAATGTTTATTGTCTCGCTTGAGTACAAAGACATTGAGAAAGATGCGAGATAGATATCATGGTCTAGCTTTCAGGAAGGAGAGATGAATAGGCAAGAATAGTTGCTAGCAGATATGTAATGAGCCATGCAAATTCAAAGATGGTTTGTGATGGGACGTGGTTTCTCCAGGCTGGGGAAATCAGGAAAGGCATTTTGGAAGATAGGCTTGAAATTAGATTTGGGAAGTGGGGGGAGAAAAGGAAAGATATTCCATGTAGTAGAACAAGTGTGAGCAAAGACACAGAGGTAGAATTCTAGAAAAGAGTGATTAGTTTGGTTTTGCAAATACTGAGGTGTGAAAGGAATAGTGGTCAATGAGTTTGAAAAGTTAGGTTGAATAGTACTGAATGCTCACCTAAAGATTTCATAATTTGGGAAGTAGATGTGATTCAGTGATAGGGCCTCTGCCTACCATATGGGAGGACCCAGGTCTGATCCCTGGGACCTCCTGGTGAAAAAGAAGAGAAAGCTTGCCTGTGCGGTGAACCATTGCCCATGTGGTGAGCCAAGTGCCCACGCGAGTGCCTGTGCAGTGAGCCAAGTGCCTGCACAGCGAGCCGAGTGCCCAAGTGAGTGCCCGCATGGTGAGCCAAGTGCCCACACGAGTGCCTGTGCAGCGAGCCAAGTGCGTGGTGAGCCAGGGCCTGTGTGGTGAGCCAGTGCCTGTGCAAGTGAGTCATGCAACAAGATGATGATGTGACAAAGAAAAGAAAGGGAAAGTCAAGGTGAAGCACAGCAGAAACCAGGAACTGAAGTGGTGCAATCGACAGGGAACCTCTCTTCACATCAGAGGTTCCCAGGATCGAATTCTGGTGTATCCTAGAGGGGAAAGATGAGAAGAAAAATAGATACAGAACATCACACAGTGAATGGGCACAGCAAAAACAGCAAGGGGGAGGGGGAGGGGATAGGGAAAGAGGGAAGGAAAAAAATTTCTTAATTTGCCAATTAAGAAATAGTAGTTTAAAAAGTTTAGTAGAGTAGTAATTAGATTACTACTCTAGTAATCAGAGCTAGATAGGAATATTAATTTGAGAGCAATATATTGTATAGATTGGATAAGAGAAAGATCCACAGTTGAGAGACAATTAGGAGATATTATAAAATTGTAATAGTCTAAACTATTGAAAATGGAGGACCGACCAGGGAAAAGGCAGAGAGGATAGAAAATGAGGGCATAAATACATAAACTAGGCAAGACTTGGAAGGCAAAGGGAAATCAAAGATGACTAATACTTTAAGCCTGGATAAGTGGCTGGAAATAGAAATTAGCAAATTAAGAAGAGGAGCTGTTGAGGGGTGGGGAGTATAGAAATGAAGCTTGAGGGAGGTCAGGGTAGAGAGCTTAGATTGAAATTGTTCTTTTAGAAGTGATGATTAAGGTCATATTTCATCAAAGGAGAGCACATGGAAAGAAACAGCAAAGAACAGAATTTTAAAAATTTTAACTTTCTTTTTCAACTTCAAAAAATAAAATAATAGACAAAAGGGAGCTTAACAAATTATAGAAGCATTACTTTAAAAAATCCTGTCCAGGGAAGCGGACTTGGCCCAGTGGTTAGGGCGACCGTCTACCACATGGGGGGTCCGCGGTTCAAACCCCGGGCCTCCTTGACCCGTGTGGAGCTGGCCCATGCGCAGTGCTGACGCACGCAAGGAGTGCCGCCCCACACAGGGGTGTCCCCCACGTAGGGGAGCCCCATGCGCAAGGAGTACACCCGTAAGGAGAGCCGCCCAGCGTGAAAGAAAGAGCAGCCTGCCCAGGAATGGCGCCGCCCACACTTCCCCTGCCGCTGACGACAACAGAAGCGGACAAAGAAACAAGACAGCAGCAAATAGACACAGAGAACAGACAACCAGGGGAGGGGGGGAATTAAATAAATAAATAAATCTTAAAAAAAAAAAATCCTGTCCAAGCACGTGGATATTATTTAATCCTAAAAACAAAATTGTTTCTTCAGTATTCTGAAAGATGAATAAATGAGCACAGACTGGTTAAATGATATGATTAAGATGTTCTTGTTAATGAAGAAAATGGAAAAAAAAAACTCGATCACATTCACTCTCATAAAACCAAATCCTATACATATATTTTTTATCCTTAGCTTTGATATAGTACCTTCAGTACCTTCGCTACAAAAATATTACAATGTTACTGTTAACTATAGTCTATAAATTACATTAGTTTTATTTTCCCCATGTATCACCATATTCTTAACACCTTATTGAGAGGAACCTTCTTGTATTTGTATTATTAACCACAATCCTCATCTTAAATCTTAAAGAATGACTATAATTAAGAGTTAGAAGCAAAAGAGAAACCAGTAAAACAGAGTGGTCTGACATGAAGAAAAACGAGAAAACAGGGGCAATAAAAGCCAAAGGAATGTGTAACTAAGATAGAAGGTCAAATGCTACAGAGAGTTGAAGGATGGTGATAACTGGGAAAGGGAGCACTGAATCTGACAATTAGGAAATCCTTGGTGAACTGCAAGATAGAATTATACTACTGAATGGTCATGAAACACTGGAGGCAGCAAATGTAAACTAGTGGAAGAAAAAGAATCCACAGATACATTATGAAATACTGCTGGCCTAGAATATACTTGGTATCATGGAATCTTCTTATACTGGTTGAATGAATGACTGAATACATTAATGAATGAAATCAAAATTATATGGAGAGGGATAGGAAAAAACTTACTTTTTGACGATCTCTTGAAAAAAACAGCATCTGAATATCCCAAGCCTTCTGATTTAAATCTTCCATTTCCATCTCCATTTTCTTATGTTCCCACTCAATCTGAAATATTCCTTTGTGGACATCTTTACTTTCCATCATACTAGCGACTTTCTTTTGTCCTTGAGTCTAAAAATGGACATTTTGATATTCAGATAATATGATTCTGCATGCAGAATTATAGAATATTTGAAGATGAATGCTATTCTTAGAGAACACTTGGCTCACAGAGTTAATCCAGTTTTCTATTTTAAAATGTAGCCAATATTTAAAAATGACTTTTTAGGCAAAATTTGTACAGCATAATTGTCATTGAACAGCTGAAATTATAAAATACATGTAAACAGCAGAGCCAATTTAGTTTATATATCTGTGATTAGGAAGAACTCCTTTGCCATCACCTAACCTACTAATCTGTAAACATCCAGACCCCTTCTCTCTCCTCTCCCTCCTGATACTATGGACGAAGGGACTGTAGTCCAAAGCAGTTAGGCACAGTGGTACCTGGTTGGTAGCTAGTAGAAAAGAAAAATAAAAAAATAGCTGAAAGGGTTAACTATGACACTTGAACACCTAGATGTTTTATCCTTCATTTTAAATTGCTGGAGGAATTCGGGAATATTCTCTATGAAGTTGTTCTTTCAGATAGCTAAATATGAAACCACCGTGTTTCTCAAATTAATTTGTAAAAGAAATTCATCAGTTACATTTTACATTTTTCCTTTCCTCAAAAACCTAGCTTTTTAAAGGTCATGCTATCTGGCTGTACCACCAGCTATTCCTTTTTTTTTTTTTTAAAGTACATGGAGTTGTGGGTTTTTGGTGTTTTTTATGCCCCGCCCCCCACTGATGGTTCTCTTGCCTGTTTTCACATTGTTTGCTCGCCATCTCCAGGAGGCACCGGGAACTGAACCAGGGACCTCCCACATGGGAGGTGAGTACCCAAAGGTCTGAGCCACATCTGCTCAAGAATCTGCTCATTTAGGTGTTTGCTGGTTGTGGTGGGTGGTGTCTGCTCGTCTTCTTTAGGAGGCCCCAGGACCTGAACCCGGGGCCTCCCATGTGGTAGGCAGGCACCCAACTGACTGAGCCGCATCTACTTTCCCGCTACTATTTTTTAAAAATTGGTTTTTATCAATGCTTGGACTACCAATTCCTTGGATTTCCCACTTTCAGTGATCTTTTCTCCATCTTACTTCAGCCACCCAACTCCTGTGATCATACCCTTGATCTTGTCATCATCATTTCCAAAAATCAAGCATTTCTCTAGAGCAGTGGTTCTCAACCAGGGGAAATATTGTCATCCCTCTCCCAAGGGACATTAAGCTATATGTGGAGACCTTTTTGGTTGATAACAATTAGAGGGAAGTGTTGCGACAGGCATCTAGTGGATAAGTCCAAGGAAGCAATCATATATCAAATAAGAAGTCATAGGGAAATTAAAATACACATTGAAGGGAAGACAATGAAAACTCAAATATCAAAATTTGAAGATTTCAGCTAAAATAGTATTTAGAGGGGAATTTATGACATTAAATATTTATACTACAAAAGAAGCAAGGTCTATAATTAATTATCTAAGCTTATCTAAGCTTATCATTAGTAGTTTAGGCCTAACAAAACTATGGTATATTAAAATGAACATTTAACTACTGTGGTTCTGTACTTTCTGTACTTTAGAATTATTTGGGGAGTTTTCAAAAATACCTATACCTGGGAGTGGCCTGGGCATATCTGAAAATTCTCCAGATGAATTTAATGTGCAGTCAGAGTTAGAAACCATGATTTTACTGAATTAAAATGATTTTTCATGGAAAAAGGAGAATGGTGTAACATATTTGAAATAGCAGGTGATAGGTTGTATTTTCTTTCTTTTTTTTTTTCTTTCTGAAGATGCATAATTACCCGAATCACAGCATTTAAGTCTTCAATTATGTTCTTGTTGACAAGAATTGCATCTGCATACTCCAGCAATAACTGGAAATTCTCCACTTCTACTTGCCCTTGTTTTAGGAGAATTTGGATGGTCAAATTCAACTGGAATCCCACTTTCTCTTCCTGTAATCTAAAATGAAAAAGATTTCAAAACAAATAGTTGTCATATATTTATATTTCAAATTTCACCTATTATCAGAGAATAGAGTCAAATCAGCTTAAAGAAAATATGCTGGAGATTAATACGGAGAACACTTTCCCAATGATGGGCTTTCCAAGAGGTATCGGTGGTACCTCTTTCTATCAACATGAAGTTACTTATACTTAGGCTGCTCAAAGAAATGGTATAGACAAAAATGTATTCATAAAATTTTACTTTAGGATTAAGAAAAAATTAATATAAATTTGATTGTAGTAAATATAATAAAAATAGATACTACCAATTAACAAATCTATTGAAGTTGTTTTCTTTAATGACTTTTACATTATATAAACAATATTCAATCTGTACACTACTTAATCACATTCCTTCTTATACCCCAGATCTAAAATTGATGTGTATGACAAATTTGGGAACAGTTAGAGGAGTACTTATAAATGTGCTGTAACTATGATGTGAAACAAAGATTTTAAAAGTGAAGTGAAGAGAGAAAACCAGCAAGATGGTGGCAGAGTAAGGCACTCCAGTCAGCTTGTGCTACAGGGCAGTTAGTAATCACCCAGATTTACCTAAAGCACCAGTTTGGGGGTTCCAGGAGACCAGAAGAGTATCCTGCAATGTCCTTGAAAGAATGAAAGGAGTAGACTGCCATCTGCAGAGAAGATTCGTAATTAGAGGGCTCCAAGCCACGGAGGCTGGTGCCCATCCTCCAATGGCAGCACAAGCCACCTCAGAAGCTATTCCACTGCTGGAATGGATGCTCAACGTCCCAAAAACAGGAGAGAGAGACAGTTGGGCACTAATTTCAGCTACTGATTAGTAAATTTGGCTGGCTAAAGTATAATCCTAAGAACAGCAGAAGTTTGAACCTATCCAAGTCAGAAAGAGGCTGGTAGCCGTCATTTTAACTCCACCCCCAGCATGAGGGGAAGTTGAGCAGACTGAAAATCACAGCGCTGCTGGGCACTGGCTTCTTTCCATCCAAATCAGATTGCAGCTCTAGTCTAAGCCCCAGCCCCACTTCCTGGAGGGAGGAACCTGGGAGGTCCTACGCTAGCCTCTCTGGGAAAATAGAGGCCACTCCAGAGAGGCTGGTGATGATCATTCTACTCCGGTGGCTCGAGCTGCCTCAGGAGCTGTTCCATAGCTGGAGTTGGAAGCTCCATTTCCCAAAAACAGGGGAGAGAGCGACAGTTGGTCACCGAATTCAGCTACTGAATAGTAAATTTGGCTCTGAGATGCATACTAATCAGAATGTCAGATGCCAAAGACAAAGAGAGAATTCTGAAAGCAGCAAGAGAAAAGCAATGCATGACATATTAGTGATACCCAGTAAGATTAAGTGCCAATTTCTCATCAGAAACCATGGAGGCAAAAAGACACTGGTATGATATATTTAAGATACTGCAAGAGAAAAACGTCCAGCCAAGAATCTTATATCCAGCAAGATTGTCTTTCAAAAACAAGGGTGAATTTAGAATATTCACAGGTAAACAGAAACTGAGAGAGTTTGTAACCAAGAGACCAGCTTAGCAGGAAATACTAATGGGTATGCTACAGTCTGAAAACAAAAGACAGGAGAGAGAGGCTGGGAAGAGAGTCTAGGAATGAGGATTATATCAGTAAAAGTAACTAAAAGTCTCAAAAGAGTAGTGAAAATAAAATATGACAGGTAAAACCCAAAGGTCAAAATCAGTGAAATAAGAACTGCCTCCACAGTAATAACATTGAATGTTAATGGATTAAACTCCCCAAAGGACACAAACTGGCAGAATGGATAAAAAAATGAGTCACCTATATGCTGTCTGAAAGAGACTTACCTCAGACCCAAGTATACCAATAGACTGAAAAATGAAAGGCCAGAAAAAGATATTCCATGCATTCAGTAACCAAAAAAAAAAAAAAAAAAAAAAAATCCAGAATGCCTACACTTATATGAAATAGACTTTAAAAGACACTAGTAATGTGCAATCTGAGGAGGAAGGCAGGGAAAAAAATCCATTTACCATAGCAACTAGAAGAATCCAATATTTAGGAATAAACGTAACCAACAATGTAAAGCACTTGTATTCAGAAAACTACACAACTCATTGTTAAAAGAAATTTAAAAGACCTAAATAATTGGAAGAACATTCCATGCTCATGGATTGGAAGACTAAATATCATTAAGATTTCAATTCTACCCAAACTGATATATAGATTCAATGCAATTCCAATAAAAATTCCACCAGCATTAAAAAAAAAAATTAATGGAAAACATGTTTGTCAAATTTATTTGGAAGGGTAAGGGGTTCTGAATAGCCAGAAATATCTTAAAAGTTAAAAATGAAGTTGGAGGACTCTCACTTCTGGACTTTAAATCATATTACCTTGCTACAGTGGTAAAAACAGCACAGTACTGGCATAAAGATAGACACAGACCAATGGAACTGAATTGATGGTTAAGAAACAGACCCTCACATCTATGGTCAAGTGATATTTGATAAGCCTGTCAAACCCACTCAGCACTGACAGAACAATCCATTCAACAAATGGTTCTGCGAGAACTGGATATCCATAGCCAAAAGAAGGAAAGAGGACCCCACTCTCACATCTTATACAAAAATTAACTCAAAATGGATCAAAACCCTAAATATAAAAGCAAGAACCAGAAAGCTTCTAGAGGAAACGGACTTTGGCCCAGTGGTTAGGGCGTCCGTCTACCACATGGGAGGCCCGCGGTTCAAGCCCCGGGCCTCCTTGACCCGCGTGGAGCTGGCCCATGCGCAGTGCTGATGCGCGCAAGGAGTGCTGAGCCACACAGGGGTGTCCCCCGCGTGGGGGAGCCCCACGCGCAAGGAGTGCACCCATAAGGAGAGCCGCCCAGCGTGAAGGAGGGAGCAGCCTGCCGAGGAATGGCGCCGCCCACACTTCCCTGCCGTTGCCGCTGACGACAACAGAAGCGGACAAAGAAACAAGACACAGCAAAAAGACACAGAAAACAGACAACCGGGGGAGGGAAGGGGAATTAAATAAATAAAAATAAATAAATCTTTAAAAAAAAAAAAAAAAAAAAAAAAGAAAAGAAAGCTTCTAGAAGAAAATATAGGGAAATATCTTCAAGACCTGGTGGTAGATGGTGGATTCTTAAAGGAGACTAAGAGGAGGACTGAGATGGACTATTAATATTTAATGTATGTAGAAGTATTAACTTTATTGTAAATGTGTGGAAATGTATAGAGTTGGTGGTAGAACATTATAGTGAGTAACAGCTGGCTTATAAATCAGAATGTGGCTGAAAAGGGTAGTCCAGGGATGTAAATGCCAATTGAAAGAAAGCTAGAGAATAATCTAGGGACTGAATAACACAGTAAACCCAGGTGGATGACAATTGTGGTTGACTGTATAGAAGTCAGTGTCCTTTGTGAGCTAGAACAGGTGTACATCACTATTGCAGGGTGGTGGAAATGTGGAAAAGCATGGGAAAAATACACCTGGCGTGACCTATGGACTGTAGTTAACAGTAATAATGTAATATTCATGCATCTAAGCCAAAGATGTACTGTGTTGACAATGGAGGAGTATGGAAGAAGTGTGCCAAATGTATGCTATGGATCTGGTAATAGTCTGATGATATTATCTCATAATAAGTAACAAATGTTCCACCATGGTGTGTTGTGTTCAGAGAGGGGTGTTGTATGGGAATCCTGCATATGTGAATGATTGTTTTGTAAATTTACAACTTCTGTCATAAAAATATATTTAAAAAAAAATAATATGGTGTGTCATGGGAAAATACACCAAATGTAAGAGAAGGACTATAGTTGGTAGTAAGATTTTGATGGTATTCTTTCATCATTTGTAACAAATGTCTCAACAATGCAAGGTTTTCGTAGTGGTTGATGTATGGGATCTCTATATGATGTTATGCAGGCTTGCTTTGTAAGTTCACAATTTTTACTATACACTTATTGTTTATGTATGTTCATATAGAAATAATAATAATAATTATAATAGGGTGGGTTGGGGGGAAAAACACCAAATGTAAGATACTTTAGTTTGCGGTAATATTTTGAGGAAGCTCTTTAATCATTACTTAAAAATGTTTTACAACAGTGCAAGGTATTATTTGTAGGGTAAGGTATGATGTCCCTGTATGATATTATGTATGTTCTTGTTTTATAAGTTCACAACTATTACTATATACTTATTGTTTATGTATGTTTATTTATGATATACTTCAATAAATTAAAAAAAAAAGTGAAGCAAAGACTTTCAACTAATATTCCAAGATCTCAGTAAAAATAAGATGCCCTGAAGAGAAAGATACTAGTTGGCTAGGTAACTACAAGGGAATTTCTTAGACAATTGTATAATTTTTTTCACACATTTAGTTTGAATCTAAAAGTACATACTGAAAGAAACAGTTCCTTTCTACTTTTTGTGGAAGAAGCAGATTAAGAAAAAAAAAAGAACTAAGATTTTTCCAAAACTTGCCTATTTGTAATAAGAGCAATGGAACATGTGGGAAAGTTTTATTTGGAAACATTTTATGTAATGAACTGCCCTTTTTAAAATAGAATTTTTAAAGCACACTTCTGGGATTGATTAAGATAAGATAATTTTGTGCCAACTGTGAACAATTATGCCCCATTGATACAATCTAATTTAGCCCTAGCTTAAACTTTGAATAAATGAACATGAATGAAAGGTTCAAATTACAGGGTGAGTTCATGGAACACTTTTTCAATGTCCTGTTGCACCTTTTCATCATCCTCAGTTCTCTTCCGTAGGAAAGCCATCATTTCCATTAAGCCAGCTGCTTTCTGCTTTACCTGAAGAAACCAAACCACAAACACCTCAGAACGTATGAAGCCTTAGAAATTAAAAAAAAAAAGTTTAAAATAATTTTGGAGAACATACATCTTTTAACTTTTTGTGTCACAAAACCTTAGCGAGCCCATATTTCTAAGACATTAATATAAATTTAAATTCCTGCCATTAGGTAACATAAAGTATCTAAAACACATGGAGCATTCCATGAATAATTTGATTAGCAAGTTTGCTTTCCGCATTTATCAAATATGCAAAACAAAAAGAATTTTGCGTATCTTATTTTTAATATTTCTCATCTTAGGTAAAATTATAAACTAGTAATAATAATACCTTAATAAAAATATGCCAGCCTGTATTTGACAGCAAATTTAGGAATTTGGTGGGTGGGGGGTAGTGCTCAAGAAGCAGCAAGAGGAAAGATTCTCCTCCAATTAAATACACTCTCAAATTTTTACCTTTTGTGATTTAAAAAAAAATATTCTAGCAAAACTATGAAGTTGGTTCTTCCAATCTATGCAAAAAGAGATGAATATCACACTCTATACTAGGGCAGAGAGGAGAAGAGGAAACGATCTACAAAATTGCTGTCTAAGAAAAACATAATGTGAGCCACATATGTCATTTTAAATTTTGTTGTAGCCACATTATAAAAAATTAAATAAATCAGAGGAAATTAATTTTATTCGTATATTTTATTTAATACAATATATGCCAAATATTATCATTTAATATAAAATATTGATACAACATTTTCTTTTTTTTTATCACGCTATGTCATCTAAATTTAGGATATATTTTCCACTTATGGCACATCTCAATTAGGGTTGGCCACATTTATTTCAAGAACTCAAACACCAGGAAGCTGATGTGGCTCAACAGATAGAGCATCTGTCTACCATATAGGAGGCCCAAGGGTTTGATACCCCGCACAAGGAATGGCCCCTGTGCAAGGAGAGCCACCCTGCACGAAACTGCAGCCTGCCCAGGAGTGGTGCCACACACATGGAGAGCTGATGCAGCAAGATGACAACAAAAAGAAACACAGATCCCCAGTACTGCCTGATGAGAATACAAGCAGACACAGAAGAATACACAGCGAATGGGCAAAGAAAACAGACAATGGGGGTGGGAGAGAGAAATAAGCAAATAAATCTTTAAAAAAAAAAAACTCAATAACCACATGTGGCTTATGTTTACCATATTGGACAGAAGGTCTACCAACAAAGGCCTATGCTTAGCCCCCAGTAGCACCAAGGTTAATATTTTATTTCATTATTTTTAATATGACGTACTACCCTAGAAGGAAAACCTAAATAATTAGCTTTTCTGGAAACAATGTCACTATAAACTATATATTTGCTATCAGTACGCAATAAAATAAAATAAAATGATATATACTTTCTGTTCATTTTCTACTTTTGCTCGTCTGGTCATGCAGAAATGATCCCAGACCAAGGGATCCAAGCCCTCTGGCATGTTATGGATATTGTCCAATTCATCCATGGCTTTCATTAAATGGGCAAAGGCATCGCTATTCAATTTGCCAGATCCTGGTCGCTCTCCAAAAGGGACAATACAGTTTGCATCTGAGTGCCTTTTTTGTTTTTGAATCCTGGTAATACCAAAAAAAGCCATCAACCTTTCACATTCTCATACAACAAAACATCAGTGTTAAGTAATACAACAGTTAGCATAGGGAGAACACATATGACACTTTCCTTTGGCAATTAGGGCTGGTGGGTATATTATGCCAAAGAGAAAAGCACCCCCTTTGTCCCTCTTCCAGACTCGCTAGTTCCCCAAATATGACCTTGGTTGGCTAGAGACTTCCCTAATTGTCATCAGCACTGGTGGCTTTAGCTGCACTAGGAAATGTCTCCTTTCTGTGTATTTTGATCAGGCAAGTTAATGCTCAAGGGAAGTGTGGATGCTCCCTCGTCCTGATTGCACATCCTCTACTTGTCTCCTTTTTGCAGGTGGGTGGCTGGCAATTTGTTCATGTATTCGACACTGGAGAAGTACCTCTTTTTATCTACATAAATAGATCAGTTTTGTTCCTGGGCTGTGTGTGGGAAGGGAAGCAGAGATTTGTACCAGGAACTCACTGTCAAGATGCCTTACAAACACTGTGAGAATAGTACTATTATCTCCTTTCTCTAATGAGGAAACTGAGGCTTTGAGAGAGGTTACTGGCCTCAGGCACTAGGTATGGTGGAGATGAAAACTAAAGCCTTGCTTTCTGCTACTGCCTCCCAATATATATATACATGGCCTCCTCTCTTCATATGGAAGAGGTATGTACTTAGGCTTATAACTCACTCTTTGAAAAAATATGGAAACTGAGACATGAGGTATATTCTATATTAAATTTCCTCGGTTGCATGTAACCTGTCAAAGGTGAGAGAAATGTGTCTGTAGCTCAGACAAAAATGAACCCTTGTGAAAAATAAACTCCCTGATTTCTGGATTATGTCTGACTGAAAATTATGAAGATCTGAATTTATAATATTGGAAAATCAGTGAAATGTGTTTTTAATGCTGCTCTCATTATAAAAATCAGATATTTTAGAACTCTTTTGATAATGGTAATTTTCAATCATGTTTACAGCATTTGCCAAACTTTGTCGTGAGTATAATCACACGAGATGCTCTGAGGAAAAGAGATCTGCAGTCAGATACATTTGGAAAAAGCTGCTTACTCTGTTTTTTCATACCTGGAGCTCCAAAGGCCAATAATAAGTTCTGGGAAGTTCTGCAGTAAAGAAACCTGTTTAATTTTTTTTTTCTCCCTTAGCTCAGAGTTTCCCTAAATTAATTTTGTCTTGAAGCTTTTTATGTATAATTCCTATTCATACCACAAGGAACTCATGCGCTGGAACACATCGTGGGGAAAAAAACTACATAAATCTGTATGTCTTGTATTATTTAAAAGGAATTTGTTTTCATGTATAAAAAGTAACCTATAGTAGCACTGTGCTTACAAAGGTGCTTAACTATTTTAAAATAATAAAAAGAAATCTTATTTTCCCTGCAAACCTTAAGAAATAGGCATAATTTTTAAAAATATTGAATTACGATAAAGACACTCGAACATCTTTTTCTTAATGCAGGGGTACTTAATCAGGGGTCCACGGACCCAAAGATTTCAGGAGGTCTGTGAGCTTGAGTTGAAAAAAATGCACTTATTATCTTTATTTTCTCTGACCTCTAACTGAAATCTAGCATTTCCTTCACTTACGAATGTATGCCGTAAATAAATTACAGTAGTATTCATTTCACCCAACTGACAAAGGAGTTCATGGAACAAAAAAGGTTAAGAACCCCTGACCTAAAGGATGTTATACTGAATATTTTTATGTAATTGGAAGAAAAATATGAAATCTGGTAACACTCTTTTTTCTTTACAGTCATTCCCCTGAAACATGATAGAAAGGAGGAACAAACCTTGGCCGGCGTTTAAAAAGTTTGTAGAGTATATCCACCTGATGACTGGGAATTTCAGAAAATTCCTTTTTAAAGCTGCGATCCAGAACCTAAGGGCAAATGCATCATTTCTAGAATTGCAATTTTGTTCTGAAACCTTTTTACTGTTGTCAATACTCTTCAAAAGTCAAAATACTTTTATTTTTAAAATCCATGAAAACTTGAGAGATGGTCATTCACTGTGCATAGATGATTTAAATGTTTCTTTTGAGGGAAGTGGACTTGGCTCAATGGATAGGGCATCCGTCTACCACATGGGAGGTCCACAGTTCAAACCCCGGGCCTCCTTGACCCATGTGGAGCTGCCCCATGCACAGTGCTGATGTGTGCAAGGAATGCCGAACCACACTGGGTTATCCCCTGCGTAGGGGAGCCAAATGTGCAAGGAGTGCACCCCATAAGGAGAGCCACCCAGAGCGAAAGAAAGTGCAGCCTGCCCAAGAATGGCGCCGCACATACAGAGAGCTGACACAACAAGATGTTGCAACAAAAAGAAACACAGATTCCCGGTGCCGCTGATAAGGATAGAAGTGGTCACAGAAGAACACACAGCGAATGGACACAGAGAGCAGACAACTGCGGGGGGGGGGGGCCGGGTAGGGGAGAGAAATAAATAAATAAATCTTAAAATATATATATATATATATATATATATATATATATGTATATAAAGGTTTCTTTTGAATAGGAAGCACCTCATTGCATAAAAATATTATTTCATAAAATTGTTTAGCTGACCAGGCCTGAAAAATCATCCAGAACAGTGTTTCTCAGACTTCTTACAAAGATTCACTAAAAGAATCACACTTTACATTGTGACACTCAAACATATAGAAATAACAAACGGAAACAAAGGTTTCACATAATAATATTTACCTGTAAGCCGGCAAGTTACTCTATTCTTTTTCATTCTATTCTATGTATTCTGTTCTTTCATTATAAAAATACTGATCATAGCCTGCTCAATTGATATCATGACTCACTAATGGGGTGTGAAACCTGAAGCTTGAAAGCTCCAAGGCGTAGGTGATATCCTTCATTTTTGTACAAAAGGAAGCTTAAACCAGAGAGGTTTACAAAAATTCATTTTACCTACTGACTTTCAGAAAAATATAATACAATGGCATAGAATCAAATTCACCCATAACTGAGAATCATGGTTAAAAAAAACCATCTATGCAGAAAATAAGTTATTCCTTTTCATCAACTCTATTGCAGCCACAATGTTATTATTGCAAGGTAGGTGAGTAAAACAATGACTCTCACTTTGTCTTCTGCCAGTAAGTTGTCATAGTGCTCCTTGTACACATCGAGGTTTTCTCTCGCATTCCGGATGGCTTCGGAAGTCTGGATCTATAGTAGTATCAGGAACCAGAACAGAGACTTCACAGCATAAACAAAAATTTGGAGATACTAAGCAGAACAAGGAATTTCCTAGTAATATTAAATGTGTCAATGAAGTATCCATTACAGATAACATTTATAGAAGGAAGTAGACCAATTGGAGACTTTGAAAGAACAAGCATCTAAGCACCTGTCCTAGGTATTGATAATTCTGTATGTGATTGTGAATGCCTCTATGGAGCAATTCAAGCTTGCCTGGGCAGCGTAGCATGATGGAAGTGTACAGGTTTGGGAACTGCATGGTCCTGGGTTCTGAGAAACTGAATATACAAACAGACAATGGTCAATCCATGAGTAACAATAGAACCCATAAAAGTTTACAGCAACTAGCCCAGGGAGTCAAACCACAATCTCTGCAGCAATTGGTCCCAGTCAGGACTTGGTCAAAAACTGCTGGTTTCCTTAATTTTTGCCCTACTTCCAACTCAGTACCAACTGGAGAAAGCCAAATATGCTCTCCAGATCCATCACTTAAGATGGCCTGCCTTTCAGTAGACTGCTTCCAGCTTTCCCATGCAAAAAATCTCCAGAGTGTATCTGAAGGCTACCCCTTCTGTCACTATAAAGTTTTCTCATTCTGCTACCTGCCTTTGAGTCTCTGCCAATGAGTCTCTGCCAAACACAAGTGATAGTGGCTGCCTCCCTTGCTCTAGCAAGCTCTGAATACACAACCTCTCCTTTTTCTCACTTGGGTAATCTTCATTTATTTCCACGGTTCTAATTTCTGCTCTGTTACTTACTAGCGGGTGACTTAGGCATGATACCCAGAGTCTCCTCATCTGTGAAAGAAATCTAATACCTTTCAAGGTTGCTATGTATAGAGATATAATTAGGAGGCGTTTTGCATATGCTGTTTAACAGACGCTTAGCAAAAAGTAACACATCGTATATGATACATTAAGTCCTGCATTCATAAATGTCCTTTATTAATATTGAGAAAGGCTGACATCTTGAAACTTTTGATGTGACAAGCATTTTGCTCTACTGTCTGTTTAATTAACCACATCTATTTCTGCTCAGATACAGGTTTTCAGAATATAGCAAAGTTTTTCCTTCTATATAAGCTAACCCATTAACTGCACTTCCTTATATTTTTAGTAAAACTTAAGGTGCCAAACATTCTAGAGAGGACAAGATTCCCTAAAGAAGAGCCTAGAAACAGCTTAAAAGGTTAGATACCTGTTCAAGCCTCACAGCCAGGCAGTGGTTAAAAGCCAGTGCTTTTGATTAAATGACTGCGGCTGCAGAATCACCGAACTTTATTAACAGAATGGAATGAATACTTTCACCTGGTCCTGGAGCAAAGTCCCAAGCAGGGAACCAAAAGACGCGCACGGTTTAGCAGGCATGGTGGAAAAAAAGCTTAAACTAGGAGCTCGTCTGTCAGAAAATGGTTGTGCTCAGATGCCAAATTCTGTACTCACTCTCTCCTCCTGCTTCCTCGCAAGGTAGTTGTTCAGGCATAGCTCTCTGGTGGTTAATTCTTCATCCAACAGTAAAGAGAAAATAAGGTTATTTATTTTCAGTTCTTCCTATAGAAATGTTAGAAAAAGAAAAAATTGGTCACTACTCCTCCTTTTGAGAATTATAATTAGCAGTAACCAAACAAGTTTATGACACACAAGTAAGAGAGATTTCTTTTAAAGAAAAAGGAGAATAGACTGTCAGTTGTTACATTTCCCATCTTTTCATTGTAAACTAAAATGCAGATGCAGAAATATACATAAAGCATGTATAGTTTAATAGGTTGTTATACAGGCAAACATCTTTGAAATCACCACCTAGAGGAGAACTACTAATAGACTTGGCTACCATCAGAAGCCGCATCTGTGTGTCTCATCCCATCTCTACCCCAAGAGTAACTTGACTTTTATAGTAATCACTTCCTTGTGTTCTTTATAGTCTTATTGCCCAAGGGCGTACTTTAGGCACTATAGTTCGACTGGTCCATTAAAAAAATGTTGTCATGTCTTTTAAATCTTTTGAGTCTCAAAGTCTACAGGTTTTCTTCTTTTCCGCACAATTTTTGTTGTTGCAGGAACCAGTTTTCCCTGGGCTGGGTGTTGCTGACTGTGGACTCATGGGGAAGTTCATCAGGGCCCTTCATCCTCTGTAGTCCCTGAAGAGTGGCAGCTGGATCCAGAGGCCGGATCAGACTCATGTTGATCCTTTTGGCAAGACTGGAGATGTTACTGCGTTCTTTGATGAGGAGACATAGAGGATCTGGCTGTGATGTCAGCAAGTGTGGGTGCTCAGGGTCCAGGTCCACAATCCATCAGGTGATGCAAAATTCTATTTCCATCATTCCCTATCCACTAACTAATTGAAGTACTTTCATAAAAAGACACTTAACCTTATCTACTACTTGGTTACCTGGTAGAGCAGTTCACACAGTAAAGCAGCACAAATACTTTAGGCTTTCTCCTTTCTACCTAATTGCTTTTGTCTGTTTTCATGGTGACTTGGGGACATTAAAAAACTATGCTGCTACTGCCACCTTCTGCCCAGAATCATTGCGAATAAATGACTTAAAAAAATAAGAACCAGGGCCTTAAAATCTACTCAATATGGTAAACAAAGGGGGAAGGAGGAACAGAGAGAAATGGCTATAAGAGGGCACCTCCTCAATCTGGCCATTTTAAAAGTAATAACATTCAATTCTCACAATGACCCTATCAGGTGAGCATTATCCTCTTCTGTGTACAGATAAGGAACTTGAGGCTCAGAGAGGTTCAGAATTTCCCCAAGTTCTCAATGTCACTGAGTGGCAGAGCTGGGATTGACAGATGTGTCCCACTGTAATAACCAGCCTGAGAGGAAAATGAAGAAATGAGTCACAGGACTCAGTTCAAGTCCCAGCTGCTTGTCTGAGAGTAATAATGCAGCTAATGTTATTTCACAGGATTGTTAAAATAATTAAATCCAATGATTATGAAAGTATTACGTCCTGCCTAGAGTGTGTGCCTCTCTCCCTGTCTGTTCCCCACATCTCCCTCTTTCATTTGGGACAACTCAGGCCCTACCTCTCCCAGGAAGTCAGTCCTGGCCTTTTTAGGCCTTTCTGGCTTCCCACTTCTCTGACATCCAATAATACTTGTAGGCAGAGGAATATTATGTCTTTAATACCTAAAATGGCTTATTTTAAATTGTTTGATATTGTTTTGTATAAATTACCCTTAGGTTGTAAGCTCCTTAGAGATGAGGACAATTCGTTATTTTCTTTCCCTAGGACTTCAAAGAGCCGAGTATATAGCAGACACTCAGGAATTGATTAAAGGATTGATAGGGAGGTGGAGGACACCCCGCCCGCACTCACCCACCCAACCTCACCTCCCCCCCAGCACACACCCTGCAGCTAGACAATCACTGAGAACAAAATAAGAGGCTGTGGGAAGCTCAGCTCAAAGACCATTTATTTCCTTGGGAGATCAGCAACAAAGTCAAAGAGGGCTATTCAGAAGATGCCGTTTGCTTGTAGAGGTTCCTACTTTTAAAAATATTTTATCAAAGTTAAATTTGTATATAACAATGTCAAATGACTCTAAGGAAAACGGACTGTCCTGTGCTACCCCTCCCACCTTGTTTCTCACTTGCCAGTGCTAATCGTTTTCAACCCTTTTAACTGATTCTGCTGGGATTTACCTCTCTATTCTAAGTAGAGTGCTTACTCTGTTATTTCTTCATTTTTGGATTTTAGATTCGATTGGCTCCCTAAAGAAAGATGAGGATTCAGTTCTCTGTGCCTCTACCTTCAACCACAGATACATTCCCCCAACACTCCTTCCCAATACAGCAATATAATTTTTGACTGGATCAGTAGTCACTTTTAAAAATTATTATGGCTATATAAATGCTATTCAAGAAAATCCAGCACTCTGTTATTATATTTCCTTTCTCCCACATACTCTGTCTTCCCTGAAGTTAATAATTATCCACCATGACCGTGATGGTTAGGCTATTGTGTCAACTCGGCCAGGTAATTCTGCCCAGTTGTTTGGCCCAGCAAGCACTGGGCTAACTGTAATACAAGGGCATTATGGACTTTAGTCACCATTGACTTTACTGCAGTGGTAAATCATAGATAGCTGACTATAATTACATCAATCAGGGAGATTGTCATCAGCATGGAGTGACACTTTATACAGTCAGTTGAATGCCTTAAAAGGGGAAGTGATTCTAGCATTGAGTGAGAATTTCCCAGCTCGTCTTTGGACAGCCAGTGTCTCCCAGAACTTGTCAAGAACGTCACTGGACTTTCACTGGAGTCCCTGGTTGCAGCCTGCCTGCGGAACCTGGACTTGTGCATCCCCACAGTCACGTGAGAGACTCTAATAGAATGCATACTATTGACAGATATCTCTTGTTGATTCTGTTTCCCTAGAGAACCCTGACTAATACAATAACTAATTTATCCCTACACTCTACCTAAAGTGTAAATCCCATTTCATATGTTCCTAAAACATCAGGTAATCTCTTGATTCATATTCAGGGCAAGGGCTATCCCTTCTGGAGCCCTCTGTCTTCCTGTTACAATCTAAGGAGTATGTCACCCAGCCTCCGTACCCTGTGACTTCCTGTGGGGTTCAGTCAATAGGAAGCCCCAGCAGGAGATAAGAAGCAGAAGAGAGAACTAGGGTATTCATTCCCAACTCTACCAACTTCTCACCAGCATATACACACAAGCCCTCCCTGCCAGGCCAGCAGTTTGTTCTTTTATCTTTGGCCACAGCTCTTGCAGGATTCTGGTAAAAGCTCCCTTGCCTTGCCTTTTTAGCCCTGGAGATGACACTGGCTTCCCACTTGTATTAGAGTCCTCTAGGGAAACAGAACCAACAGGTTCTGTAAATAGTATGTTTTATAAAATTGTCTCATGCAATCGTGGAGATGCACAGTCCAAATTCCATAGAGCAGAGTGCAAGCCAGGAACTACAATGAAAACTCTCGATGAGTTCCCCAGGAGACACTGGCTGACTGAAGGAGAGATGGAAATTCTCTCTCTGAATGCTGAAAGCACCTCTTTTTTTAAGGCCTTCAACTGATTGGATGAGACATCACTCATTGCTGAAGGTAATCTCCTCAGGTGATTGTAATGTAATGAGTCAAAGATGCAATCAACTCACTGCTGATTAAAGTCCATGAAATGCCCTTATATTACCATTGAACTAAAGCTTGATTGACCAAACTGGCACCATTACCTGGCCAAGCTGACACATTAGCGCAACCAGCATATCTAAATCCCTCATTGTTTCACCATTCTTTGTTGTTTCTCTTATCCCTGCCCATACCCCTGTCAACAGTTCCTTCATTAAACTCTCTTCATCTTAACCATTCCAATGTATCATTCCTGCTTGGACCCTGATGCCATAGTCATCCTCCTGGAGATTCCCTTTACTCTCTCCAGTGCTGCATCATCTTTTTGGTTTACCCCTGGCTTTGGTGAGTCACATCTTCCAATAGCTTCCTGAGAATAGGGCATAAGAGGTAAATTCTTGAGACCTTGCACTTCTCAAAATATTATTCTCTTCTTACACTCACTTGATAGCTTGGCTGGGTATAGAATCCAATGTTAGAGATGATTTTCCCTCAGAATTTAGAGAATCACTCCTTGGTCTTCTTGTTTCTAGGGTTACTGAGCACTATTTATATTCTGACGACTGGATGAAATTAAGCCACGTTTTACATATGATCTTTCGGGGCATGAAGATTCTTCATTCATTCAACACATAGTATGAGCCAAGCCCTTTGGCAGTTGCTGGAGAAATAGGCATGAACAAGACAGACTCCATCTTACCCACACGGAGCTTATATAGTCTTGGAAGCATTAAGAAATAATCTTGCATAAATTAAAATTCAGTTGCATTAAGAAACAGTAAGGAGGTGGCGGACTTGGCCCAGTTGTTAGGGCATCCGTCTACCACATGGGAGGTCTGTGGTTCAAACCCCGGGCCTCCTTGACCTGTGTGGAGCTGGCCCATGCTCAGTGCTGATGCGCGCAAGGAGTCCTGTGCCACGCAGGGATGTCCCCCATGTAGGGGAGCCCCACGTGCAAGGAGTGCACCCCATAAGGAGAGCCACCCAGTGCGAAAGAAAATGCAGCCTGCTCAGGAATGGCGCCACCCACACAGAGAGCTGATACAACAAGATGACGCAACAAAAAGAAACACAGATTCCCGTGCCACTGACAACAACAGAAGCGGACAAAGAAGAAGATGCTGCAAACAGACACAGAGAACAGACAACTGGGGTGGGAGGGGAGGGGAGAGAAATAAATAAATAAATCTTTTTTTAAAAAAAAAGAAATAGTGAGGAAAAGAACAGAGTATATAATAGGAAGATATACCTCATCTGGGGAACTTTTAAGCAAGGACCTGAAGGATAAATATAGAGAAGCCAGAAGGCAAAGCAATTGGCAGAGAGTATTACTGGCAGAACTCTGCGGTGCGGCAGGAGGACACTGGGTGTGTTCAAGGCACTGAAAGAGGGACTGTGAAGAGTGAAGGGGAGGTGGCACCAGACAAGGCTGGAGAGGGAGCCGGCCCAGAACACACAGGGCCGTGGAACCTGGGAAGGGACCCCTGGAGGCTCCTTAAAAGAAGTCACCTATGCAAAGCTTTTATTTACCTGGTTGACTACCATCTCTGCCTTCACTCTCCGGTCAAAGAGTCTTTTCAAATATTCATCAAAGTTCTGTGTGCTTTCTTGAATAGAGTTTTGAAGTTTCTTCAGTTCTGCTTCTAACGACTAAAAGAAGTCAATACTAAAGTTAACGTCTAGGACCACCAAATGCTCCTAGGAAGTGGCGCTCACAGTTTGCTCTGAAGTGCCTCAGGGGAGGGGCAGGGAGGGCCCACGTGAGTGTTCCGGGCCCTCTGCCCCCTTCAGTTGGAGACCCTCCATTTGGAACTGTTTAATGCAGCATGTATCTGAGATGTGTGCTAAAAAGATTACACTGGGGGTAAAAAAGCTTCGACCACTGATTGCCTAATGATTCAGGCAGAAGTAAGGCTGGTGGAATGAACCGCAGCAAATCTCTCCCAGAAAGTTCTGACTCACTCTTTATATAGGCAAAGCAATTTCCTTGGCACACACTTGGACCTTAAAAAATACTGATTTTATTTTCAAGCTGTGAATAAGTTTACATATAATTTTTTTAGATTTTAAGGAATTAAGAATTGTATATATGGTGGGTGTGTGTATCTACGTATTTATACTCTCTCTTGTTTTCTCTATGTTTTGTTCCTTGAAGCAGTTCTACCTCAGGGAAAGGATTTACCTTTTTTGTTTGTTTGTTTGTTTTTTAATTCCACCAGAACTTAGAGCTAAATATACAGCAGGTAAATGGAAAGTTATACATTTATTTTTTAAGAAAATAACACCTGCAGATCAATGTTAGCCATCGTCTTACTAATGATTTTTATCTTAAAAAATTTTTGTAACTTTTTACTTTGATATAATTTCAAACTTACAGAAAAGTTGCAAGAAAAGTATAAAGACATCCCATATGCCTCTTATAAAATTCACCAATTTTTAACATTTTGCCCTATTTGCTTTTATCATTTTGATCTATTTCTCTATCTATCTATCTATCTATCTATCTATCTATCTATCTATCTATCTATCTATCTAATTATAGTCATCATCGTTGTCTTTTTTCTGAACCATTTGAGAGTAAGTTGCAGACAGTTGGGTACAGGCCAGTTATTTTTTGAATGTTACTCAGTTTAGGTTGATTGTTTCTCATGCTTGGACCCAGACACATTTTCAGCAGGAGCATTACTAAGTCAATATTGTATCTTTCTCAGTGAACCACATCAGGGGACACATGATGTTGGTTTGTTTCATTAGTGCTAATGTCAAACTTTGATTCCTTGGTTAAGTAGTATCCATTAGATTCTCTACTGTAAAACTACTATTTTATCACTTGTAATTAATACTTGAGAGGAGATACTATAAGAAATACCTTGAAATATCTTGTTCCTCACCAGACTTTTATCCATCAGTTTTAGCATCCATTAATAATTCTTACTCAAATCAATTATTACTATGATAGCAATAATTGTTGTATTTAAAAACCGTAATTTTTTCTGTTAGTTTAATAAAGGAAGATACTGACTCTGAGAAGATAATGGAAAGAGAGAGATTTAACAAAAAGTATAGAGACATATGATGCAAGAAGAAACATCACCTAAATTAAGCTAATTAAGCATGAGGAAGTATTTAAATAAAACAAACACATCTAGAGAAAGCACATATCAGGGCCAACTCACAGGTAATAATTTTCATCAGTACCTCATGGGAATGGAAGAATCCCGTAGACTGTGGCCTCCTAGTATTTATCAAGTTCATGTGTTTCTAGGTGATGGGAGCATCATCACATGGCAAATGATCAAAGTCCAGACTTTCCAAGCATTCTGACCCACCCTTCTTTAAAACAACGAGAATCCAGGCCTTTGAGGTTCTTTGGACAAGAAAGGACATATTTATAATGTAAAATGGCCTTTTGCCCTGTTCTTCAAATGCTCCAAACTCGTCTCTCTGCAGGCCCTTCTCACATACTTTTCCATCTGTCTGCTCTTCATCTCACTCTCAAACTGTACATTCTTTCTCATTCTTCCAAAGCAATAAATGTCTCTTTCTCAAGAAGGCTTCCTTGGGCCTATCTTAGGCCTTGTCTTAAGTCTAAGAAGCCAGGACTGAAACAGGATTCCAGGGCACAGGATGTCTTGAGGGAGTGCTCCTCAGGAAAAACCTGTAAGGGAGTGAGGGAAGAAGAGCAGGGCAGGGGCAGGAGCTAAGTGATGATGTCATCTCAAGCAGTCCAGCCTTGGCCTGATTCCCAGGGGAATGGTGGGGGGGTGGGGGGACGGGAGAGGCTCTGCTGAGCTATCCCACCTTGAGGAAAGGGAGGCTGGACTTTTGTAGCCCCTTCCTCATCTGTCAGTCATTGCTTGCCCTGGGTGGAGGTTATGGGGTAACCTGGCCTGGGTCTCTGGATAAGGATGCTCCCGTCAGCCAAGGGGACACTCCAGAGAAGGTCTCAGGGGTAAGTCTGTGGCTGCAGCACTCATAACAGCTAGGGGATGGGTACACCAACCTGTAAAAGGGACCTGGGGACACTGATAGCCCCTGATCTAAGTCAGTGCCTCAGTTTTTACTGTCATAGATAGCACCCTGAACTTGTCCTTCCTAATTCATCATATTGTAGTTCAACAACTATCTTGTGGGCATCCAGTTAATAAAAACCCCCTCATCCCAGACAATGAGGGGCAAGAGCCATGTCTGTCTTATTCGCCACATATCCCTTAGGACTAGCACAGTGTTTAGCACACAGCAGGCAGTCGAGAAGTATTTATTGCAGACATGGCTGTCACTTTTTCTTAGAGATACCTGGAAAATCTAATTGCACCAAAAAAGGTCTGCATCAGGTGCTGGGAAGTGAGAAGCAGGGGAAATTGAGAGGTGAGAGGCCAAGTAGGAGGTGCGTGTGAACACTGCAGCAATTCACCACGCCAAGAATTTCTCCCAGCCCTGAAAAAAAACCATGATGGGCCTTGTAATTTAAGAATGTATCATATGTGCTGATCAAACTATAAGCTCTTGAGAGCAGAAGATGTATCTTTTAATCTATGACTCCCCAGTCTTAGAAAACTGCCTGGGGAAATGGATGTGGCTCAGGCAACTGGGTTCCCGCCTATCGCATGGGAGGTCGCTGGTTCAGATCCTGGTGCCTCCTAAAGAAGACAGCAAGCTGGAGCAAAAGGCAGGTGCGGCAGGCTGACACAATCAAAAACACAAGAAAAGGGAAGCAGACCTGGCTAAACTGACAGAGCGTCCGCCTACCATGTGGGAGGGTCCAGGGTTTGATACCCAAGGCCTCCTGACCCATGTGGTGAGCTGGCCCACATGCAGAGCTGCTATGCGCAAGGAGTGCTGTGCCATGCAGGGGCACCCCCACGTGGAGGTGCCCCACGCACAAGGAGTGCACCCTGCAAGGAGAGCTGCCCATGAAAAAAGCGCAGCCTGTGTAGGAGTGGTGCCACACGCATGGAGAGCTGACACAGCAAGATGACATAACAAAAAAGAGACACAGTTTCCCAGTGCCGCTGAGGGTGCAAGCAGACACAGAAGAACACACAGAAGTGGACACAGAGAGCAGACAATGGGCGGGGGTGGTGAAGAAGGGGAGATAAATAAATAAAAATAAATCTTTAAGGAAAAAAAACCCACAAGAAAAGAACATAGTGGGAGACACAACAAAGCGGGGCGCAGAGGTTCCTGGTGCTCCTAAAGAAAACAGCGAGCTGATAAGATGAGCACAAACACCCAGCCCTTAAATAAGAGCACCAGTTCTCAAAGAACTTGTTATACATGCAGAAGGAAATAAAATAATTAGTCCAAATAACTTCTGAACATAATATGCTGGTTGTACATCCTCAGTGGGATATATTTGAAGAAGAAAAAGAAGTGCAAAGAAATCTTAAGATTGATTTAGTAAATTTTTTTTGGTGGAGGCATTTTGTGTACATTGTAGGACTGAACCAATAAGTAAATGTATTTATAATTTGAGAACCAGAGTTTTCACTGTGGGGGCAAGTGATCTAAATATTCAATGAGGAAAGCAGACGTGGCTCAAATGACAAAGTGTTCGTCTAACATATGGGGGTTCCAGGGTTCGATCCCCAGGGCCTCCTGACCTGTGTGGTAAGTTGGCCCATGCGCAGTACTGCCACGTGCAAGGAGTGTCCTGCCATGCAGGGGCGCCCCTGTGTAGGGGTGCCCTACGTGCAAGGAGTGCACCCCATAAGGAGAGTCTCCCCATGTGAAAAAAGCTCAGCCTGCACAGGAGTGGCACTGCACACACGGAGAGCTGACTCAGCAAGATGTTGCAACAAAAAAGAGACACAGTTTCCCAGTGCCACCAGATAATGCAAGCAGACACAGAAGAACACACAGAGAATGGATGCAGAAAGCAGACAACAGGGGAGGATGGGGAGAGAAATAAATAAAATAAATCTTCAAAAAAATAATAATAAATATTAAATGAGAAAAAAAGAGAAGAATCCTGTGGTGTTGATAGGAGGTAACAAATGAACTCATGAATATATACATATATATATAGAGAGATATAGATATAAACACATACATATTTTGTGTGAGCAAATACCTATAATTAGCTCTGTCCATCAATATGACCTAGAAGCAAAGTTGCCTTTTGCCCCCAGTAGCAATGAGCATGTGTATTACCCAGATTTTGGTCTCTAAATACCAATCCTAGTAAAAGAAATCATGGAAGACTAGAAAAATAGCTGATTTCAGGCATATGGCAGGAAAAGTATAAGATGTTCTTGTGTTAGAAAGGGAAAGTGCTCAAAAACTGCTGGGACTATGTCACAAGAACATGAAAAACTGAAGGAGCTTTGAATGCCCTGAATATCAAAAAGAATATTAACAGTAATGGATTAAAATATTTCCAATTTTAAAAAGAATTAAAAAAAAAAAGAGTAGGACTCATGTGGGTCAGAGGGAAAACTTCTTTACAGGAGAATACCAAATATAGAATAATTGAGAGAAATTGGAATTTTACAATCACCATTGTAACAGTTGATTCAGAGATCATTAATGGATGCCAAAATACTATATGAGCAGAAGAATCATAGTTTCAAAACGTCATCCCAGATTACAGATTAAGTAAAAAGGAAAAAAGGACCATATATAATGAAGAAATCTGCAGAACACCATCTTACCGAGAGACCAAATTTAACATCACCAATAATGGGACCAACTAGCATCAGGTGCCTCCTGATGTCACGCACTGAGAAGGACATAGCATCACCAATTGTAGCAGTTTGATATTATTGATGAATTCGAAAAAGAAATACTGGATTATGTTTGTAAACTGATCTTTTCCTCTGGGCATATTAGATTATATTAGATTCATAGGTTTAGTTGATTAAGTAATTATGTAAACCTCTTGTGCCAATAGGGCATTGAGTTCCCACCCTTAGGTGGGTGGGGACTCACAGATAAAAGGCATGGCAAAGGAGAGAGTTGGGGGGTTTTGATGTTGGAGTTTGATGCTGAAGCCTTAAGCTGGAGCCCCAGGAAGAGAGGAACGCAGAGTCTGGAATGAGGCAAGCACTGGGAATAAAGGAATCCTAAGCCCAGAGATAAGAAGACCTGGGAAGAGAGGAACACAGGAAGCCTGAACCCTGGCAGACATCAGCAGCCATCTTGCTCCAACATGTGGAAATAGACTTTGGTGAGGGAAGTAACTTATGCTTTATGGCCTGGTATCTGGTACCCTTTATAAAAACCAACCCATTTCTGGTATTTTGCATCAGCACCCCTTTGGCTAATACACCTATGTAGCATTATTGTAAAAAAGATTTTACCTGAATCTAATTATGAGCACACAATTAAATACAAGTTGAGGCGCATTCTACAAAACAACCAGTCTGGATTTGTGTGTGTGCGTGTATTTTTTTAATGTCAATGTCTTAGAACATACACACAAAGCTATGTCATGGGAAACTAGAAAGACATAAAACTAAGTGCAACTGATTAGCTTTTGGATTTTAAAAAAAGCTATGAAGGACATCATTGGAACAAGTGGAGAAATTTTGAATATGAACTATATATTAGGTAATAGTGTTGTATTAATAATAAACTCCTTGAGTATGGTCATTTTCTTGTGGCTATGTAGGAGAATGTCCTTGTTCTTAGGAGATTTATGCTACAGTATTTAGGTGTGTCATTATGCCTGCAGCTTATCTCAAATAATTCAGCCAAAAAAAAAAAAAACTAGAGAACGATATAAAAGATTGATGAGTACAGGTGGAGGGTATATGGATGTTCACTGTACTATTCATATAACTTTTCTGTAGGTTTGAATAATTTCGAAATAAAAATCTGCAAAAAAATAACTCAGGTAGAGGGAGGAAATGAAACAACAGTGGTCATTACACCATCTTCTCTATTTTCATGTATGTTTCTCATTTTCCATATTAAAATGTGTTTTCTAAAGATTGAGAAGAGGGAAATCAGAGTGAGTGAACATAGATATTTTTCTTGCTGTGAAGGTGCACAGAGACATTGAACAGCACATCAAGGGGAAAATGGGGTCAAGAGAGGTTTTTTATTTTGAAATAAATTTATATTAACTCAAAAGTCACAAGAATAGTAAAAGAACTCTTGCATCTTAGTTTAATAAGAGAGAAAGGACAGCATGTGAGTATGTTCTGGTAATAATTCACTAGGGAGGGAAAAAAAAATGATGACATAGGAAAAAAGAGAAGTTACCCAAGTAAACATGGAGCAGGTGAGATAGGATGAGATCTAGTGCACAGATGGGGAGGGCCAGTGTTGGCTGGAGGCAAGACCATTTCATCCACAGGAAACAGAAAGGCAGGGAGACTGTGGATTTGGTGGGAGGGTAAGGAAAGTTCTCTTCTAGTTGCTCTCAATCTCCCAGTGAAACAGAAAATTAGATGAGAGTGAATAGAAGGGGTCAGGTGTTGATTTGAGGAAAGCAGAGGTGGTGTGAAATGGTCTTTTAGGATCTGGGAGTTTGTTAGAAACTCAGGGTCCTTACATCCATTCTGGTCTATGGAACCCAAATTGGCATTTTTAATTACGATCCGCAGGTGATGTGGGTTCACCTCAGTGAAAGCACTGGGCTACGGCAAAATGTAATTGCATCGCTTGGCAGCTCTAACAACCCAAGGAAGAGCATGGTCACTAAATTAGAGTGGAATCAGTCAGTATTTTTTCTTTGTCCAGTGCATGGGTGCAGGTGCAGAAGAAAGAGGCAGAGTACTTGATGTAACTAAGGCTGAAATATTATCAGGTGAGAACGACCAAGGGGCAGAGAGGCAAGGGTGTGAGAGGGGACCATTTTACAAGGCAAGACCATGAGCTGGTGCAGTGGAATGGCCATCACCTACACAGCTATACTCCCTAATGCCTTGAAATCTTTACTTCACTCAAGACTACTCATTTGACTTTCGAATACTACCTTAGAATAAAATGCACCAAGAACACTGTTAGAAGATCGCAGTGAATAAAAACGGACAGGTTAACAATAAAGTTCAAAAGAGTTGTTCATGAAATACGGTCACCATAAAGCTGACAAACTGCCCTGCCTCATAAGAAGGCATCATTTTACTTCCTTACAGGAGAATAAATCTTACTTATTTGGTTGGATACCGATATCTTTTATTTCTCTATTAAAATCGTAAGCAATTTTAATGTGAGAATATGGGTTTCTTTGCAATGGAAGGAGATAAAATAGCAGAATTGCATTGCAAGACCTCAAATTTCCATTGTAAAGTATATGTTGTATTAATTGTGTCACTCCTCCTAAATTCTTTCCCTGAGATAGAGAACAAATCAAGAAAAAGCATTTCTGAATGCAAACCAATGTAGCCAATATAGAGCAATATTTGGCAGTGCTTTGCATACACTGTAATAGGTGTTCATTAAACATTTGAGGAATGAATGAAGGACCAAACAAATCATAACAATGCAGGAAATGCTGAAGTCAATAAGAATTTTCTTAACCACTGCTCTTTGTTCTTTTTATTTTAAATTGGTCTAGGGCATCAAATTTATCTCCACCAATTTCTCCAAATAAAGCATATATATCTCTTTGGAATTTAAGTTGAAGAACTATCCTAGTTAGTAAGACACTGAGAAAATTAAAATAAAGCACATTTAATTTGAAAAGATAATGAAGCAGAACCCTGGATATGATAGGCTACAAGAGTTTTTTGTTCTTCTAACCTTTCTATACTTATCTCTTTCTTCATTTAACTCCTTGACTTTTTTCTCATAGTCTTTGAATTGTTTCCTTTCCTCTTCAGACCACAAAGCATCAGCTTTTGTCATAAAATCAGGTTGAGGAATCACCTAAGGAGAGAAAGGAGAGCATTTACTCTAGCACAAACGTAGGTATAGTAGTACTGTAAAAGCTCAAAGTTATCATTACAGTTAAAAAGAGCTCTTTAAAAGGGTATAAAACTTTACATTGGCAGGGACAATGACCAGACAGAAAAAAGGATATGAAAAAATGTAGCAGTTGTTCTCCTGTGGCATAAGCTAAGGTGGGTGGTTGGGGACACACTCAGAATCTGATGTGACAGAGAGGTGTGTGTTGAACTTTGTAGCTAGAGCTATGCCTGAGCTCCAGGAGCACCTATGTCAGGTAGCAAAGAAAATGTTCCCTGGTGTATACAGAGGATTGCAGGGGCAGGGGTACCCCCCGCCTTCTGTGGAGACCACAGACCACTGTGGTTATTTGTTTGTTTGGAAGGCAAACCTGGGGTTTCAAACCTCTTTTTATTTGCTTGATGTGGTTTGTTTATAAAGTACTAAGAGGTTGTGTAATATATGTTGCTGAGGAATTTCTAATACTCAGGTCCGTATAAGAAAGAAATGGTAAATATTTATGCAGCTCTTTCCACCCCATTCCACCTTCCATGGGGATGGCCAGAACCTCACCATTCTTAGAACGTCTTCCTTCTTGACTTCCAAAACACCACCCATCATGTCCATCAGGGCTCGGCGTCTCATGTCTGTACTCTGGGAAAGAAGCAGTGTCAGAGAGGGCAGACAGCAGGCTGGCCCACTGTGGGGAGCACCAGGGACAGCCACCCACCCTGTGTTAGAATGACTGGGATGGAGGGAAGAAGAGAGGGAGAGCGACTGAAATTCGAGTGGCCGCTGCATATGACAAAAGCATGGAGTGCACGTACAGGAGCATTACATCCAGTTAGGAACTGGATGGAAAAAGGGTCTTGGGTACTATATAAGTAAAACTGCATACTCGTGCTATAAGCCATCGCTCCATTTCACGGGTCGCAATCAATTCTGCTTTGGCTTTTTGCCACAGATTCACATGTTTGCTGGCTTTTATCTGAAAGACACAATATGGTACATATAGGAAGGGGCTTGGGGATCTTATCCCAAGTGCAAATGAGCAGCCACTGCAAAGGTTTAAGTAGGGGAGGGACATCATAAGTTTTTCCCCACAACAATATCACTCTGCTGTAGCAGACTGGGTTAGAGTAAGAGAGGAAACAGCCTTTCTGGGGTTAATTATGCAGAGTGATTGCTCACAGCAGGATCTTCCCAAGAGGGGCTGACTGAGGTCCTTGATATCACTGTGCTCAAGAGTTTGAGGTGACATGAAAAGAATCTAGTTTAGGAAGAAACAACTTGCTTAAACACACACAGCACAGTAGAGGCTGGGAAAAAGGATAGGCTGAGGTGTTATGGGCTTGGTTCGAGCTCCAACTGTCACGCACTAGCTTTATTGCTGTGCCTAAGCTACTTAACCTCTCTGTGCCTCAGTGTCCTAATTTGTAAAATGGAGGTAATATTAGTACCTACCTTATAAGTTTTTTGTTTGTTTCGAGTTACCGGGGCCAAGGATTGAACCCGGGACCTTGTTCGTGGGAAGGTGGTGCTCAACCACTGTGCCACATAGGCGCCTTTACCTTATAAGGTTTTATAATGATCGATGAGTTTCAATGTATCAAGGGCATTCAGAATGGTGCTTGGCATCTAACGGGGTCTCCTAAGGCATGCTATTATTTTTTGCCCCAGAGAAATCAAGATGGTTTCATGTGAGCAAGGGGTTTTCTTTGATTATTCTTTAGCATTACTTTAAATTTTTTTTTTTTTTTGTATTAGAGCAGTTGTAGATTTACAGAAAAATCATGCAGAAAGGACCGAGGATAGAGTTCCCATGTATCCCACCCCACACACACACACCCAGTTTTCCCTAGGGAGCCCTCTTTGTCTGAGAACCACACGGTCCTAATGGCCTAAACTGGTGCTCACATGACCTCGTGTTCCTGGGATGTGTACACAAGCATGACATCCAAGCTGGGCCAAGGAGCCCCTGCTCAGGCAAATCCAGAATTGGGATTCAAAGGTCCTAGTTCAAATGAGCTTCTCTCTTGAATAGAGGAGATATAAGGTAGAAACTGCAAGAGAAAGCTGAAATGTAGGGAGAAGTTTGCTAAAAGAAGAACCAAAAAGCTCAGTCTTTGGTTCCTGCTTCCTTCATAGGCTCAGTGTCCAACTCTTCCCCAGGTTCCATGGGATTCATAAGAGAAACCCACATTCTGTGGAGGTTATGTCAACTGTTTTGGTGTTTGTAACCAAGCGTGCTTCCTAATACTGTCATTTTCAGCAGGGTAAACAAGATGAATAAATAAGAGACGGGGAAAATGTCAATACAAAGAAGGGAGAGGATGACCTGGCAAGCCAGTACCTCATTACTTTCCACAACAAGGGTTCTCTGTGGCTTCTCACAGTCTTCAAATTCTGGTTGCCAGATGTCTTCTTCTAATTCCAGATCTAAAATAATTTCTTGAATTCTTACATTTCTTTCCTTCACACGTGCAACTTCAAACTCTTTTTGCTTATATGCAGCATCAAATTCATTATTAAAAACAGTTTTTACTTTGTATATTATATCCTGAAAGATCAGTATGTTATTGAAATACATCACATATTATATCTTTACTGGCAAAACAATCCCACTGTTTTATTTTCCTTCTAAGTCATTCCACAAATTATCAGTAAGTTGATCTTTCTAAAACACTGTTCAGGTTAAGGAATTTCTTGACTTAATAACCTACAGTAGCATCCAACCATGGGTAGGATTAAGGTAACAGCATAATTGTAATACCACGAGCTGTTTCCAGAAATATAAGTTGTAACTCTAATATGCAGGTATGTTGATAAATGCTGAAATGGGCAATAGGTACTTGAAGACTCCTTGGGTTATTCTCTCTACTTTTGTGTATGTTCTAAAAAAAATCATAAATTATTTTAAAAGCAATATGCAGTGTTTAGGTTAGGAAATGTCTTTCTCTGGGAATGTAGTCTGGGAATGATGGAGAGAAATGTTTGGAGGATCTCCCAGAGAAGCACAGCTATGCACAATATTCTTCCCCTATATGGACAGGTCATTCCCAGGAAGTGAGCCTGAACTTGCCTGCTGGATCAGTCAATTCCTAAGGTGGCAGTGGGTTCAACTGGATTGCACCCACCACCACTGATGGGTAGAGCAATGGGTCAACTCAAAGTAGCCTTCATTATCAGAGTTCAGTCTATATCTATCCTACTGAAGATGAAGCCATTGAAGTAGGGTGGAAACATTATCTGTTTTAACAGTTTGCACTAGAATTTCTCTCAGGCTAGAAATCACCTTTGCATAGAAAATGCCTTAATACGGCAGCAGGACAGTGAGACTTTGAGGACATGGATCAGTGGAAGTTGAGCAACAAAAGAGATAACTAAACAGTTTTGAGGACAAATGAACAGGAATTTCAGGGGTTGGAGAAGAAGAGTAAAGAAAGATAGGAAGAGAGAACTGAGTGCCACGGCAGGAGGCTGGAATTCAAATTGCAGATAGAGCTGAAGGACTTTCAGGAACAGAGATAGCCAACAATAAATTTCAATTCCCTGCATTGGCGCAATCTCAGTCCTCACATTGTCAAAAATCTTCAGGAGGGCATTCTATATATTCAGATTTGTTCTGAGGCTGACTATAATAGATTGGTGGAAAGTAAGGAGTACAGCTCAGAGCCTGAGGGACCCCTGCATCTTATCTCTAAACCCCAGAATTTATAAAAATCTTAGAGAAGAAATTGTACTTCCCCAGGTTAAGGAGAAAAAAAATCAATCATATCTTGATTTTATAAGGAGATCTTAATTGATCCTGGGCTACACAGGCATCCAAGGATTTATTTAATCTTTCAACTTAACTGGAGATTTAAGCAGAAGAATGGCTTGTGGTGCCAATTAGTGCAGGATGCTCTTTAGAAAGAAACCTTGATACTACAGAACCCAGTCGAAATGGATGAAAGCAACTCTTGTACACAAGCTCTGTCTCAAGGACATGCATGCTAGCCCAAGGACTGTAAACACATCATTTGATGGGCATTAGATTTCAATGTGAGCCCTTGCAAAATAACTGATGGGGGAGTTTAAGAGATTTTCAAGGATAAAGTGAAAATCCACCCACCTTCAGTAATATAATTTGGTTGATTTTTTCCTCTCTGGAATGAAGCTCCAATTGGCTTGACAATAAAGAGGTATCTACCCCAAAATCAGTACTCAGACTGCCAAGCAAGTAATTGGGCAAATTGGTATCTTGTATTTGTACCCTTTCTTCTTCCTCTTCATCTTCCTCCTCATGATGCTTTTTAACCAAGGTAACTACAGACTGAGTCTCTACAATTTCCTTCCGTAGCTAAATACGGAAAAAGATGGTATAGAAGTTATTCAATGAAAAGAATTCTCTAAAGGAAAATTTTCTGACAATTCCGTGATTTCAGCAATCATTTTAAGATGTTAAATTCTCTCACCAACAACTGAATTCAAACTGATAGACAGAGTCAAAAACTGCTACAGAAGAGATTAAAGTTTCAGAAATCAATAAACTGTGGATAAACCAAAAGGGTGAAAATTGTTCTTGGTAGTATATTATATATTTTTGTGTCAGGATGACACTTGCTTATAAATATTTTGAGTATTTCTTGGTGCTTTAGCATTAAAAAAATATACCTTCTTTTCATATTTTGTAAAGGAACTAGTTTACATAGGACTGGTAGGTGTGAGTTAAGAATTATGGATACCTTTATACTTCATATTTCAGAAAAAGAGCAGATGCAAAGTTCTCACCAAAACAAAGCTAAATCAAAGGGGCAGAGTACATTAGTGGTCAGACAGAGATTGCTGCCAATAAAGCTAGGGTTGCTTTAGGAAAACCATAATTCTATCAAAACAGATTCTATTTCACCTTTGCTCAATTATCTTAAAAATACAATCCTTGGTGATAAGGGAGGATAAAAAGAGTATTGAGTAGATGAAGAGAACATCTGACCAGGGCAAGAAAAATCTCCAAATTTCATTTTTTAGTATATCCTCATATTTGAAGGTTAACCAGTGTTGAAAAGGATGTAGATCCTTGATTTACTGTGTGAATATAGGGTACTCACTAGACAATACTCTGCAAAATAACAAGGAAATGAAAACATAAATACAATCTAAATTTATCTTAAATTGTATGCCAATTCAAATCTGTATGAGGGAGACCCCAAAATAAAATGCATCATTCATAAAGGCATATATATTTAAAACTGTACTTTAAGGCACTCTGCTTCAATCTTCTTTTGATGAACAACACTCTCCAATTCTTTCAATTCTTTAGCAGTGCGCTCTTTCATTGGGAAGTTCTCAACCACATAGGGGATGTGAAAGCACTTGGGGAAGAAAAGCAAGGTGAAATAAATAAATTTTTAGTACAATTTTGTGTGGAGGGATGCTTTCCCTTATTAAATTAACTCAGAATACCAGTGACACTGGAAGTATCTTTAAAACAGAGCAATATTATTTCACTGATATTGGTGTAATCTTTGTATAAAATAACTATTTTTGTGAAGAAGTTATTCCTAGGACAGAGGTTCTCAGCTAGGGTTGATTCTCCCGACCCCTACCACCAGGACATTTGGCAATGTCTGGAGACATTATTGATTGTCACAACTGAGGGTGGGAAGTGCTGCAGGTGTCCAATAGGTGGAGGCCAGATAAGTTGCTAAACATCTACAATGCACAGGACAGGCCCCCATAACACAGAATCACCCAACTCCAAATTTTCACAGTGCTAAGGTTGAGAAATCGTGTTCTACAGTCGTACTCTGCTACATAAATGTAGAGTGACCCAATATGTTATTTTCCAGATGGGGGCATGTTTGAAAGTAGTACTATTAATAGTTACTCTAGAACCACAGGCATAAGCTGGGACCTTTGGTCACCCCATACAAAGATGGAAATCGTGTTGGGAGGATTCTCAGTACAAAAGCATGAAAAACAGCCCTTTAGCAAATGCAAGGGCAGGCACAGATGGATGTACCCGATGCTATGTCTAGCTTTCTATTATGTGGAATGTGAATGAGGTGACCTTTGGAAAAGACAGATGCAGGTAGTATTATAGAGGCAAAAAGGCAAGGAGTACTAAGGCAAATCTTGAGAGATGCTGGCTTAGAAGCAAATAGGAACAGAGAAGAGAGGGAAAAAGGGTCAAGACAAAGTGCCATATCTGGGTGGAATTCTATAGACTTCTGGATAGGAAGGGGGAGGGTATGCTTTATGTTCTTTTCTATGCATATATTTTCTTAAATTTCCTTTAGTTTTCTGCCTTAAGAATTTCAGTAAACTTCTCATGAGTCAAAGTTTTGTGTGTTGCATGTTACCTTAAGAGCACGCCCTTTCACGGTCATTGAATTCCAGCATTCTTCTTTTATAAGTTCAGTCAAGTATCTCTTGGCTAGGTTATCCATTTCTGCGTCCTTTCTTATCTTGAAGAACATAAGTGAAGGGAAAAGATGAATTCACTAACTCTACTCACGCAGCACATTTAGTGACAGAGTATGATTGTCTTTCCCCAATACATGAGGCTGCCCTGGCTGAGCTGCATTTTTGGAGGAAACTTCCCTGTTATTGAGAACATTTCCTGAAGTTGTATCCATAACTTGGGATTCCTTTCTTTGAGAACTGGGGTGTCAACACAAATGTCTCTCCAGGCAGCATGTCCTATATGTGAGAGAAGTGGGATGTGAGGACAAACGCTGGCTGGGAGGGAGGGAGGGAGGGCCTGGTGAGGCCAAGCTGGAGAGCCCCTGCCCCCTCAGCTGGAGAACAACGGCTGCAGGGGTGGGCTGGGGGAAGTGGGATGCAGACCCACTGGGCCAAATCTTCCTGTTTTATTAGAGAATCTTGACATTTGTATGTTTAGGTGAAGCTGCCAGATTTCTAAATATTGGCCTAATTTGCATTAACATATATCTGAACTGCCAGTGACTTCCGTCTTGGGGTCTTCTTTACTGCATTGAATTCCTCTATCATTTCTGTTCATGATTAAAAAAAAGAACACTTCACTAATTTGAGGATGATATCATTTCCATTTACATGTGCACTACCTCAATTAGTTGTATCTGCTTAAGAAATTCTATTACTTAATATTTAAGTAATTAAGTATTCCCAGTTTAATAGTTTGCCAAAAGACCTAATATGAAGTGAGTCCCAGCAATCCTTAGTCCTCAGAATCCTCTTCAGAAGCTTTTTGGCATTTCACTTTGTGGACATAATTATTAGCAAGCAAGCTAAGCTTAGCAGCCCCTAGATTTTAAATTGTCTTTTTTATTCATGATCTGATCAAATGGTTTTGTTTAATTTTCATTTTATTTCTTTTTGGTTTTGATCCATTGAGTTAATGGCAGATACAGATTTAAATTACTTCCTTCCTAAATAAACAACTCTCTTGGCTTATCAATTGTCAGAAGCTGCAGGCTTCCCAGTCCTGCCCCCTCTTCCCTCCTCTGCCAAGGCCATTTCATCAATGTCCCCAGGCTCAGCCGTCTGGGTTTTGACTGTTGGTCTTTCTGGTCTTTTCTCCATTTTTGAGATCCTGGCAGGGGTGGGCTAGTGGCCCATTTCCTTTAGGATTGGAATCCCAGACAGGTAGGGATACTAACTCTATCCAGGCACAGGCATTTTGCTCCAAAACACACTGAAAGCCAGCTGGGTCTGTCCTGCCTTGGCTAATACCGTTCCTCCCTGGACTGTCTGGTTTCATCGTCATTCCCAATCCAGCGCTGATGCCTCTTCAGAAGCCCAGTGTGCAGGAGAAATAAAACAATATGAAAGAAACCAGCATGTGAAAAAGCTTTCTTCACACCAAAACCAGCTTCAGAGGATTAAGGAGGCTTTCTGCGGGACGCACGGGAATTTGATAAGTGGCCAGGGAATTAGAGGCAGAGGCAAGGGGGTAGGGGCTAGGGGGCAGGTAGTGTGGGAAGAGTGAGTTTATCAACTCACTCATATGCAGATGAACAGGATAGAGAAGCAGGTTCATGGTGCCGACTGGTCAGACGTGGCCTTGGATGCAGCAATGGTAGGCTGAGGACAGGGCAACCTAACCCAAACTCAGAACTGAGTGAGCAATAGGAATGGGTTGGGAGAACTTGGCACCAGAAGAGGAGAGGCCATTCCAAACCTAAGCCAAGCCAGAGGCCAGGAGGAAGAGCCTGCTGCCTGGTGGAGGCAGACAGGTGCTCTTCCTGGCTCTGATCCCGAGAGTTGTGTGGTCTTACGTCTTAGCCACATGACTACGGCTCTCTAGGCTTCCGTTTCCTCGAGTGGGGAAAACAATAATCTCTTTGGATTGTTGTGATGATCAAAATAAATAGCATTCATAGAGCCCTAGACTGATGCCTACACATTATAGTAAGAGAATGGGATCATTTCCAATCGCTTTGTTGCACATTTAATAACACAGGCCAAATTCTTTACCAGGATGTATAAGTCCTCAGGAGCAGGCCTCTGCCCACCTCCCACACCTCACTCCCTGAGGCTCCCTTCTGTTCACTGCGCTCCAGCTTTTCCGGCCTTCCTATTCCTGGAATAGTCCCAGCCAGTTCTGCCTCGCGGCCTTTGCCTTTGCTACTCCCTTTGCCTGACATTCTCTTCCCCCAGATCTTTGCACAGTCAGCCCACTCTCCTCTTTTATTAGTTCTCAGATGAAATGCCACCCCTTTAAAGAGGTCTCCTCTGGCCACAGTAAGTAGATCTCTCCCATTATTTTCTATCACAGCATCCAGTTTTATTTCTATCCAACAATATATAAAACTTTGTTTACTGTCTGTCTCCTCTACTAGATTTGACCTGTGAGGGAAGGGATCTGTGTGTCTTGTTTATTGTATTCCCAGCAGCTAGGATAGTGCTTAGCACTTAAAAGGTGCTCAATAAGTGTTGCAGAATGAATAAATGGATGGATGGATGGATGGATGATTATCCCAGGTAAATTTTATCTTATGAGTCAGTTATCTGTTGAGATTCTTTTGATAGATTCCAATATTTTCTTTCTTTTTTTTTTTAAGATTTATTTTTATTTATTTCTCTCCCCTTCCCTCCCATTGTCTGCTCTCTGTGTCTGTTTGCTGTGTGTTCTTCAGCGTCTGCTTGCATTCTTGTCAGGGAGCACTGGAATCTGTGTCTCTCTCTCTCTTTTTTTTTTTTTCGTCATCGCTGCGTCAGCTCTGTGTGTGTGTGGTGCCGCTCCTGGGCAGGCTGTACTTTTTTCACATGGGGCAGCTCTCCTCGCGGAGCACACTCCTTGCACGTGGGGCTCCCCTATACAGGGGCGTCCCTGTGTGGTATGGCACTCCTTGCATGCACCAGCACTGTGCATGAGCCAGCTCACCACATGGGCCAGGAGGCCGTGGGTATCAAACCCTGGATTTTCCATATGGCAGGCGAATGCTCTATTAGTTGAGCCATGTCCGCTTCCCCCTCCAATATATTTTCTAACCTCCCTCTTGGAGACTTCAGTCACATACCCATCTCCTTTTGGTATACTTGTCTAACTAGTTATAATCCACCTAACTGCCTTTGAATCCAGGTATATTTCTTTCTCTTGTTCAAAGGAGAAATACTTGCATACTCAAACTGTGCAGGTTGCAAAAGATTTGCTTAACAACAGCCTATATAAAACGCACTGAAGCTTTTATTTAAATTAAAATCCATGTGAGTAAACAAACTGATGTAACGGGCTCAAAAAATAGCAAAGGCTGGATTACTACAAGTATAGTATCTACAAGAGAAGAGGTTTCATTTATGTTTTTCTCTAAACTGGACAGATCATAATTGGAATTCTTTGGTGGGTGTCATAGTCAAAAGTCATGAATTCAGAGGGAACTGCATGGTGAGGCTAATTAAACCACATATATGATGATCACAGGAGCTGGGACAGTTAGCTTAGACAAAAGAAGTTACACGGGGAATGTGATAAATGCTTATCTTCTCTATTTCCAGCCTGGCCATGAGTAGATGGTGCTCAAAGAGTAGAATGGCTGGTGAGTGCAGGGAGAGAGATTTCAATTCTAACTGAGAAAGGGTTACTAAACCAGACGTGTCTCAAGTTGGCATGAGGTGGCTGGGGAGATTTCGAAAGTCTTCAAACATACGAAGGAAGATGGTTGAGGTGATGTCATAGAGGAGAGACGAGCATCAGACCCCAGCTGGCCTGGATACTGCCCTTTCCCTGACCCTCAGAATTCAATGATTCTGACTCTTTCCATTTACGTACTGGAGTTATTTTCATTTTTTCGCATTATTCTGGAAAAGTTCCCTTTCCCATTTTCTTTTTACTTGTCTTGTTATAACTTTCTGATGCTTCAGTTGGATTTTTCCATACCTTTGCCACTTCTTCCTCACTTTCGCGGCGAAGCCTTTCCAGCTCTTCAAGATCCAGGCTAAACTCCTGTTGCTGTAATTTCGCAATATTATCTAGTGTTTCATTTTCTTCCATCATATCCAGAACCTGGATTTTAAAATACGAAAGGATGATGACAAGCAAAGAATTACACTTGAAAGAGATGCTTTTTCTTAGTCTCCTAAAGCAGCAACCAATAAAAAAAAAAGATGTTCTGTTTATCTAAATGTAGATACTGAGCAGAGAATTAAGTTATGGGTTTATTGTGGTTGTTAAAGTTTTAAAGTTTAATTCTTTAAAAAGTCAGTTATCTATACAAGAAAAAATCATAAATTCATCAATTCATTGAATGAGATTAAGGAATTGTTTTTAATATTTTAGGCGTGCTAATGGTATTGTGGTTATGTGTTTTAAGAGTCCTTATTTTTTAGAGATATATACTGAAATAAAGATAAAATGATACAATGTCTTGGATTTACTTCAAAATAATCCAGGGTGGGGTTTGTGGGTGTGGACACAGATGAAATAATATTGTTCATTATTGTATTATTCTCTTAATTCTTAATTATATCTGAACATTTCTATAGTAAAAATTATCTTGAAAAGATCAACATTTCTGACAATTCAGGGCAAAGGACACATTGCAACATATATGATAAAATATTAATATCTTGAATATATAAAGAGCCCTTACAAATCAATAAGAATAAAAAGTATACAACACAATAGGAAAAAATGGAGACTTCAGTTTCCAAATGGTGGAATAAGCTTTGCAATCATCCTGTCCTGCTCCAATCTCTAATGTTAATAGAAAAGAAATGTAAAATAGACAGATAAATCCATTACTGCAATTAAGAAGAGAGAGAGAGAAAAGGAACTTCAACGGCATGGAAACTGAGGAACCCCTGAAAGATGAAAATCAGATGTATCTGAATGATGCCTCACAGCCCCAAAAGCCCACAGGATAATAATCAACAAAAAGTGGAAGCTACACACCAGATACCAGACCAAGCGGTGTCACAGAAGTGACTGACAGAGTGATCTGTTGGGCTACTGCATCAGGAACAGGCAGTGGAGAGAACCTGCATGCACTCCTACCCAGGAAAGCTTGCTGGGGCCCAGCAATAGTAACAGGAGTGTTGGCCTTCAGGTGGAAGCAACTGGAATGACCATTTGGGTTGAAGAGACAGGGCGATGCCCAAGGAGTCTATCAACAGCTAGAAGGAATGGGAAACACCCTACTCAGAAGATAGACTTCCAGGACACTTCCCGACTCCACTTGTCCTTTTTCTGTTACTGAAAATAGACTGGAATACATGCACATCAGACCTCCTATACTTCTTCACAGCAAGCTGAGCCAGTGTAGCTGAGTTATAACAGGGAGTTTCAGTTGTAAAGATGAGCACACCATAATCAAAATAACAGTCACCAAATATTTGGGGAACAAAAGACCGTGGAAGAGAGACAATAAACCCAACTAACAGAAGAATTGTTGTCCATAGAAAAAGAATTAAATAAGCAAGAAGAATTTTACAGTAATCAGGAATGCAAAATATTTTATTACATAAAAAGAATCAAGAGGTTATAGAACTTTAAAGATTTGATATTTGAAACTAAAATAAAAATGAATAGCTGGGCTGAATAGCAAAATGTACACAAAGATAATGATCTGTCAGAGTGTATCGAAGAAGGATAACGAGACAGACAGTGTAAAGAAAAGTTAAGAAATTTGGAGACGTATCCAGAGGTTCCTATAGCTACTATGACTTCAGAAAGAGACTCAGAGAATAGGGACCATAATATTTACAGAAATAACAGGTGAGAATTTTCAAAACCTCAAAAAAAGCATGACTATTCAAGATTTAAAGAGCATATCAAGTTTTGAGCAGCCCAGATCTAGAAACAAAAAGTTTGCTATGCAAGTTGAGAACACCAAAGCCTAAAAATTTTCATAAAGGGAAAGCACATCACAAAGAGAGAAGAAACAGACTGGCAGGTCTGGAACATCGGATACAGAAAGATCTATTACTTTGAATCAAATTTAAAGGGGGAAAATACCTCAAATCTCAATTTTGTATTCATCAAACTATCATTCAAGTTTGAGGCTAAAATAGAGTAGTCAATTTACAGACACGGGGTTCAGAAACTTCAACCAATATCCAATTCTCTGAAAGTATTTAGTATGTACCAAAACTAGGGGGAAGGTGGGTAAAAATACAAAGTCTAAATATGACTGACACGTTTCTTGATTAAAAATGACAATCTGAAACTATAATTCCAAATGATATCACTGTGGGAAGGGGGCGGAAAGGGAATTGAAAATTTAAAAGCAAAAACAACAAAAGCACCTTGCGGCTCTTGTCTTATCTCGGGGGTGGCTACAGGTTGCCACGCCCACTAGACCAGAGCTTCTCCCACTTCTATGTGCTAGAATCACCTGGGGATACTTTAAACAGAGGATTCTGATTGAGGACATCAGGGATGGGTTTGAGATTCCGGGTTTATAATGAGGTCCCAGGTGATGCCAAGGCTGCCATGCTCTGGACCACTCTTGAGGAGAAAGGCCCCAAATGTCAGAAAAATAGAGGGTCAAGCGTGTGTTTCAGAATTTTAAAAAACAGAAATAGGAGGATAACTTCCAAATAGTAGAGAAAATACTCAAAAAAAGAAAAGAAAATATAGAATCATGATAACAAAAATAGCATAATCAATTCAAGAACATTGGACAAAGGAAAAAAGAAATAACTAGAAACATATATTAAATAGAAGACTCAAAATATAACACCAGGAAGAACTCTAAGCATATCATCAATCATAGTAAATTTAACTAAATTAAACCTAGCTATTGAAAATCCTAGATAATATTTACAAAACAGAATGGAAAAAGATATATAGGCAAGTGCTAAAAAAAAAAGAAATATAGCAAAAAAAATTAGAATCAGGGGGAAAAAATCCAAATATAGAGTTAAGAACATTAAAGGAGACAAAAATATTTCATGAAAGTTAAATGTTTTGCATTTAACAAAAATATGATAAGAATACAAGGAGAAATTGACAAACCCACAATCACATCCTAGAAAACAACAGTTCAAATAGTAAAAAAAAAAAAAAAAAAAAGAAGACAAATATGGATATAGAGAATTTGGCAAACACAATTAGATTTATCAAATAGGAATTAAAAAGGGAAGCGGATGTGGCTCAACTGATAGAACATCGCCTACCACATAGGAGGTCCAGAGTTCAAACCCAGTGCCTCCTGGCTCATGTGGTGGACTGGCCCGCTTGCAGGGCTGCTGCACGCAAGGAGTGCCATGCCTTGCCAGGGTCTCCTCTGTGTAGGGGTGTCCCACACGCAAGGAGTGTGCCCTGCAAGGAGAGCCACCCCGCGTGAAAAAAGTGCAGCCCAGCCAGGAGTGGTGCCACATATGTGGAGAGCTGACCCAGCAAGATGATGCAACAAAAAGAGACACAGATTCCTGGTACCGCCAAGAATGCAAGTGGACACAGAAAAACACACAGTGAATGGACACGAGAACAGACAACGGGGGGAGGGGGGGAGAGAAATAAATAAAATAAATCTTTTAAAAAAATTGAATTAAAAGGACTTTTACCTAACCCCACCCCACACACAAAATATTCTCTAAAAAAACACATGGAACATTCACAAAAAGTGAACAGATACAAGGCCAATCTCAACAAACTTTATTGACTGTCCAAAGTGAAATAAAATTCAAAATTAACAAGAAGAGAGTCAACATTCTACATACCTGGAAATTATAAGCAGACAAATAAATATACTCTTCTGAATAAGTCTTTGATTGGTAAGGTGATCAAACTAGAAATTACAAATATTTATAACTAAGCAATAGTGAAAACATTACATAATGCAATGTAACCATAGTGGTACTCTGAGAAATATTTATGACTTTCATGCATAATAGAAAAAACTGAAAATAAACCAAGTTTTCAATTCAAAAAGTAATAGAGGACAAAGTAAACCTGATTAAATTAAGGAGAAATTTTTAATAAATAAAATTCAAAATTGTTAAAATCCTAAATTGAGCAAATGTATATGTATAAAATTATATATAGTATTCTCTTACAATAAGAAAAACAGCAGCTATTTACAAAAATATTAATAAAATAGAAAAGACCTTGGAAAGTGATGATAAACAATGATAAAAGGCATAAACATACAACACTAGGAATAAAAAGAGAACTCTAATTGAAGTATCAGACTCGAAATTTATAATATTATATAATAATATTCTGTATAATTTTAAAAATCTAGATGAGATGGAAAATTTTCTAAGAAAATATAAATTATCAAAGCTATACTTGAAAAGAAACACAAAATATGAAAAGACTAATAGCCTAGAAGAAATGGAAACAATAGGAAAAAATAAAGTCCTTCAAAAGTCATCAGGCCTAGATGGTTTTATTGTGAGGTCCCCTCCCCTCCCCTTCCCTCAGCTCATTTGGTAATGCTAGTATAACTCCGATACCATAATTACATAAAGAAAGTATAAGAAAAGTAGGCTAATTTTACTTATGAATAGAGATACAAAAATCCTAAATAAAACATTACCAAATGGAATCTAGGGGACTGCTAAAAATGGCCAATGTCTATCTACAAATAAGCATTTCAATAGAAAATCTATCAATATAATATTACATTAAAAGGGGAGAAGCAAAAAAATTATATGAGCTTGTTAGAAAAAAAAAGCATATGATGAATTTCACAATAAACTTCACAACAAAAACTCTTATTAAATAAGGGATATAAAGAAATTTCTTTAACTTGATAATGGATATCTAACAGAAGCTATGGCAAATATCATGCTTAAAGGTTAGAAGCATTCCAGTCAAAGTCTGGAAGAAGACAAGTATGTCCACCATTATTTAGTTCTATATTAGAAGCCTTTGCCATAAGACAAGAAAAAGAAATGAAGTGTAAAAACTTGTAAGGAAGAGATATATCATTATTTTCAGAAGATATTTAGTCTAGAAAATCCAAGAGAATCAATTGACAAAGTAGTAAAATTGAAAGAGAATTCAGTGAGGTGGCCAGATATAAAATCAACAACTTTTTTATATATCATTAATAACCAATTAGAAATTTTAATAGAAACTTGCAAACTATAAAATACCTAAACAAGTCTAATAAGAACTATACACCAGGTCATTTTTAGAGAAACTATGGAATCTTTGAAAAACAAACAAACAAACAAAAAAGAAGTTCTTTTATTCATATATATATCTATTATGTGTTTGTCATTCAGAACTGGCAAATAAATTCTCCGTCGAATCAATCTATAAGCAATGTATTCTTGATCAAAATCAAACCAGGTTTTTTCATAGAGCATGACAAGCCGATTTTAAAATTCAAATGGAAAAGTGTGTATAAAAGGGCTAAGAAATTTTTGAAAAGGAAGAGCAAAGGGAGAAGTGCTCTCATAATATCAAAATACATAAAGCTATAGCAATCAAAATGATATGGTATTGGCTCAGGAAAAGATCAATACTCAATTTCAGAATATACAGCCCAGAAACAATCCCCATATACATGGGAATTTAGTGATTGATAAAGGAGGTACTTCAAATCAGTCAAGAAAGGATGGTATATTCAACAAATGCTCTGGGGAAATTGGTTATTTATTTATAAAAAAGCTCCATATCTATTCACAAAAATAAATTGTAGATGAAATAAAGGAATATTAGAAGAAAATATGTGAGATTTGAATGCTTTTTAAAATCACAAGTGAAAAACAAAAGCTGAAGGGGAAAAGGTCAAAACACTTGGACCACATCATAATTTTAAAAGTCTACATTAAAAAGATATATTACAGGGGAGTGGATGTAGCAGACAAACCAACAACCAGACACTGGCACATTGATTACCTCAGGGATCTGACTATAAGAAGAAGAATTTTCTAGCACTTTGACAGAGTTCTAATTGCTAATAGGCCTACAAAAGGGCTTAATCCACAACAAAGGCAATTACTAGTTCCAGGAAAAATAAAGTTGTAAAAACAGGAAATGTAATCATAATACACCTTGTGTGTGTTTCTTTTGTGCTCTGAAGAATGTATATAAATGATAATACCCTGTATACGGGGTACACATTTATGGGTATGTTGTGGTGACAGTGTTACACAAGAACATAAATACTTATCTTCCATACTAGGAAGTTCATAATTAATGTCATGATGGACATATCTAGAAATAGTAGTATTAAGACTATTGAGAAAGAAAGAAAAAAGCTAAAATAATTGCAAACATTTACCTCAGGAATCAGAAGGAAGAGAAGGAGGGCAGATGATGCTTTAAAAACATTATTTTTAATTATGTAACTTAGTATTGTAAAAATGCACATGCATAAACTTTTTAATGGGTATTATAAAACTAATAAGACAGTATTTGGGGCGGCAGACTTGGCCCAGTGGTTAGGGCGTCCGTCTACCACATGGGAGGTCCATGGTTTGAACCCCGGGCCTCCTCGACCCGTGTGCAGCTGGCCCATGCACAGTGCTGATGTGCGCAAGGAGTGCCGTGCCACACAGGGGTGTCCCCCGCATAGGGGAGCCCCACGCGCAAGGAGTGCATCCCATAAGGAGAGCCACCCAGCACGAAAGAAAGTGCAGCCTGCCCAGGAATGGTGCCGCACACACGGAGAACTGACACATCAAGATGACACAACAAAAAGAAACACAGATTCCTGAGCTGCTGACAACAAAAGAAGTGGACAAAGAAGACGCAGCAAATAGACACAGAGAACAGACAACCGGGGTGGCGGGGGGAGAAGGGGAGAGAAATAAATAAATCTTTAAAAAAAAAAGAAAAGGACAGTATTTGGGGAAGACAGAGAAGAAAACCACTGCTTATACATAGTATGATATGATAAAAACTCTTTCCTGTCAAAATACTCCAGGAAATTGAGCTTAAATTTAAAGAAAAAGTTATAGTTTCTTACACTATGTTAAAAAAAATTAAGTTCCAAAAGTGATTCTAGACTGAGGGCCAAATGTACATGAAATCACAAGACTTACAGTTTTAACAAGTGCTTTGATTCTTTTTTTTATCTCTTTCCTTTTCTTGGAAAACTGCTTAACTTCTTTTTTGATAGCCTGAAATAGAACAAGTATATTACATAACAAAGCAAGGGAAATAATACAGACAGATATGGATGGATGGGTGGGTGGATGGATGGATGGATGGAAGGATGGATGGATGGATGGCACTTAAGTGTACACGAAATCAAAACATGTGCAATAACTAGCTCAAGTCTAACTGCTAATATTTAAGTGAATATTGAAGCAACTTGGAATGAAAATAATTACAAGGCCAATGGAAGGAAAAGAATTAAGTAGTGAATAGTTGACAAAGGAAAAACTGGCATGCTATTTTATGGAAACTTATATGATACTAGATAAGCAGGCTACATCTAGAGATGAGCTGTCATCAGTTCATTACCTATTTCATCTCCCTGAGCACTGGGGCCACAGTCCCCCTTCTCCTGTTCCTGGCACACCTCTTTTCTTTTTCTTCTTCTTCTTTTTTTAATAACGAAATCTCTTTATTATCTATCTATCTACCTATCTACCTTTCTATCTATCTATCTATTTCTTATTTCTCTCCCTTCCCTGCCCCCCCCCCCCAGTTGTCTGCTCTCTGTGTCCATTAACTGTGTGTTCTTTTGTGTCCGCATGGATTCTTGTCAGCGGCACCCGGAATCTGTGTCTCTCTTTGTTGTGTTATATTGTTGTGTCAGCTCTCCCTGTGTGCGGCACCATTCCTGGGCAGGCTGCACTTTCTTTCGCACTGGGCGGCTCTCCTTATGCGGAGCACTCCTTGCGTGTGGGGCTCCCCTATGCGGGGGACACCCCTGCATGGCACAGCACTCCTTGCGCGCATCAGCACTGCATGTGGGCCACCTCATCATACGAGTCAGGAGGCCCTGGGTTTGAACCACGGGCCTCCCAGGTGGTAGGGAGACGCCCTATCCATTGGGCCAAATCTGCTTCCCCCACCCCTTTCTTTAAGTCAGCTTTGTAATCTGTGCAGACTAACTCCAACATGGGGAATCACAGTTTTTAAATCTAATTTAACTTAATTTTAATTTAATTTAATTTTATATTGTTTCACAGTTCATTCTTTGCTTTGGCTTACCTGGACATTTTTGTCCGGTTTCATGTTAGTCTCATTACAGTTCTTAATGCTCAACTGACTTACTCTAAAAGCTCTGGTTGTGTTTAGGATTTTTATTTTTTACCAGGAAAGTTACACTCTTGGAATGTAATGCTCTGAAAAGTGGTATTTCATTCTACTTTCCAATAGGTTTTCATAGGGAACAAATCTATCTGGCACATGTACAGAGCATTATTTCAAACGTATCCCATGGTTTATAAATACCTCTTGGCTTTTTCCTTGTATCCAGGGAATTTCCTTCCTGTCCTCAACGTTGGACAATTCTTCTTGTGATGAGTCAATGCTCATGAGCTTTGTCTGAGAATTCTTAGAAGGAAAGACAGACATCTCTTAAATTTAATCTAAAATTTTTCAAGTTCTTTTCCTCCTACCTTACTTCATGCAGCTCCTTTGAATCCTTTTGTACTTCTTGCATTTTAAAAAATAATAGCAAACATTTTGCCTGCTCAAGAGGTAATGTCTTATTAATTTAATTCCTACCACTCTGTCCTTAATATCAAACCTGGTCTTTCCAAGGGGTTTTAAATTGTAGACTTCTGGAGGGCAATTAGACTTGTTCTGTGTAACATTTAGCATGATGCCACCTACAGTGTGAAACTTAATGACTTTGTCTCCTAACTGGCTTTCTGATCTTGAATATACAGACAGTTGGCCTGAAATCTTGATGGATGGTGAAAGCACAGTTTTTCCTTTTAAACTCGTTTTCCATGTGCTTTATAGGTTACCAGTCTATCAGTGGTGTAAACAGTTTTCAATAGATTCCCATTGGTAAGAAAACCAAAATTATAATTATATTGAGGAAATATAATATAATAGTGACTTTAAGTCCACTCCAATGCAGCCATCCACTCCCACGGCTCATATATCTTTGACCCTGCACCAACCAAGCCCAAAATCAAACCTGCAATCACTTTACTCACTGGCAACAGCCTCTGTTCTGTAGAACTCCTCCAGCAGCTAACTCTTCTGGCTCATTACGGCTGCAGCCTTTTGACTCCTTCTTTCTCTATTTTATCTACCCCACAGCCCTCCTTGTCCAGGTTAGTTTCCAGGGTCTTCTGTGACAATCATACCTTACCTGTCTCTGGTCGAGTTAAAGAATAGTCCACCTACTACGCTTAATTTTCCTGGAGAAAACTCATCATCCCACTGGCCTGATTTTATATTTATGGCCATGAACTAGAGCAACCATATAGTTTATTGTCCAAACTGAGACACTTCTGAGTGAAAGTGAATGCTAATCCTGAAAACTGGGATATTTGGTCGTCTGATCTACCTCAAATCTACCCTACCTGAAAATTTTACATTTCTCAAACCTATTTATGTTACACTCTGCAAAATGATCGTTTCACATCTTTCCATTTCTCCTCAAATTTGCCACCCAGCTCCTTCTCAGCTAATAACCTTGGCATACTTTTTAGTGAGAAAGTAGAAACAACCAGACAGGTTGCTCAATCACCCCAAATCTGTCTTTCTTCTTGTTACTATGGACAAAAAGTCCCTGCCCATCAAGGCCTGCCCCACCATTTGTGCTTGGGGTCTTGATCTTTTCCTCCTTCTCAAGGCCTTTACACTTTCATCTCATCCCATCTCCCCTCTGCATTGTTTATTTCTCCCTTCTCTGGGGATCCTTCCCAACTATCTCCAATCTTAAGAAAACTGTTTTCTACTGACCCCAATATTCCCCTTCAGCTACCACCCCAGTTCTAGTCTCCACTTTGCCAAAATATCTGAAGAGTCTGGGATGTCACCTTCTCTTCATTCTCCTTCAAATTCACTGGTCTCTCCTTTTTGGTCTCCTTTGTTTCCCTGAATTCTACTTTTGGATCCCTAGAAGCTGCTCTGTCCTGGCCCTCATTTGTTTTCCCACCATTTTCTCTTACATAAAGACACTCCTGTTTTTATGGCTTTAAATGCCATTTAGATGGCCTTGATTATCAAATCAGCATCTCCCATTCTGTCCTTTCCCAGAACTCAAGATTCATCTATCCAGTGGTCTGCTTGGTATCTCTGCTTAGATGTTCTATAGGCTTCTCAAGCACAGTATGGATAAAACTGATTTCACAATTCCTTTCTCCTTCCCAAAGCTGCTTCCCAGACTTTGCCCATCTTCTACACAGTTGATCAAGTAAAAAAAAATCTATGAGTTATCTTTGAGTCCTTTCTTTTCCTTTCTCTGTATCAATCCATCAGCGAGTTCTGGAATCCACCACTTATCTCCTTCTCCATAACCACTCCTCTACCTCCATCATATTTACCTGGACCACTGCAATAGCCTCCTAACGAATCTCCCTGCTTCCACTCTTGCCTGCCCACAGGAAATATTCTCCATGTAGCCAAATGGGATCATCTCAAAAAGGTAAATAAGATCTTATTAAGCCTCTGCTCAGAAAACTTTAATAGGTTCTCATTACATGTAGAATGTTCAGTTCAACTGCACAGGTCTTATTATTTTCTCTTCTCAAGCACACCAAGCTCTTTCCCCCCACCTTTTCCCTCTGCCCTGAGTACTCCTGGAAGTCCCCTCCCTACCCCAACCTCATGCCCAGCCCTGCCATCTCTGCACTGTCTTTTAATTCAGATCTCAGCTTAAATGTCCTCTGGTTGAGGCTATTCAACCAAACTCTAGCACATCAACCTATTTTTTTTTTAGTGTGTATTTATTTTTATTAGAGAAGTTGTGAGCTTACAAAACAATCATGCACAAATGTGCAGAATTCCCATACATCACCCCTCCACCAACAGTTTGCATTATTATGGAACATTTGTTACAGATTATGAAGGAACATCATCGAAATCTTATATCAATCTATATTTATTCAGTGAATAGAACTTGTCACTATCTAGTATTTTCTTATTAATTTATTTATGTGCCTCTCCCTGACCATTCCATCCCCCAATTAGAATGTAAATTCCATGAGAGCAGAAGCTTTTCCTATCTTATTCAAGAGTCTAATATTTAGTAGGTGCTCAAAAAATATCTGCTAAATGAATGAATGAATGAATGCTGTTTCCTAGCTAGATACTCCCTAAATAATGTATGTGATATAAAATTATAGAGAGACCTGTCTGACCAAGCACCAGTATTGGTAGTAAAATTTTTTTTTTTTAGGCAAGCCTAGATCTTTGTTCTATAGTTTAAGTGAGATCTGAGATATAATACTTGTGATTGCTTTGACAAAGGCTGAATACTTTCTCTTAGATGTAGGTCATGGTATACCTTTTTGAAAATCATGGTATACCTAGTTAATGAGGACTGTTGCTAAATACCTGCTTAAAGAAAACCGCAAATTGCAAATTGATATCAGATTTTAAAAAAGAAGAAGAAAACTACAATGGAACTCAACTGTTTCTTTAAATTCTGATCTCAAATCTACGGAACTTTGTTGTAGTTTACTTAAGTAGACATTCTCCTCATCCATGGTGTTGCTCAGAGAAGTTAAAAGATGCTGGCAATAGTCAAGAATTTCATTGGCTAGGGTTCCTCCAAACCGCCTATATTAACAAAAAGAAAACACATAGGCTGTGAAATCACGCCTTTTAAAAGTCACATTTAGCTGTATGATTTTCTGATGCCTAACCATTTCTGCACAGAGGAGTCAGTAGGTTGGAAGTTTCTGCAGGGCCCAGTGGCTAGGAGGACTCTACTTCTTAGAGGAGACCCTTTTCAGAACTTCGGGACATGGCTGCCTCTTGCCCCCCCGTGGGGGACCTATCCCCCTCCTGATCCCACAGTGTCCCCAGCATGTCCTCTGTACTCTCCTTGGCCATTGCCTGAAAAGCCTCTGCATGGACTGAGCCCTTAAAGTACTAGACACTGTGCTGCTTCACATGCAGAATGACTCACATAAGCACACGGTTCTCATATGCACCCATTGAGGAGGGTATTATTACTTTCACTCAATATACCAGAGTGTCTCTAACTTTAAGTTGCATCAGTATCTCCCAGAGGATTTGTTGAAACACATCCCTGAAAACAAAACAAAACAAAACAGAAAACGGACCCCTGGTCCCACCCATAGAGATTCTGATTCCCTAAATTGGGGTGGGACCTGAGAATATGCATTTCTAACAAAGTCATTAGTGCTACAGACCACATCCTGAGTTACAGGTGATTTAGAGGGGTTAAGTCACATGCCTAAATTCACAAGCTTTTAAGCTCTGGATGAAGGTTTTAAGCCCAGTTTTGTTCTGAGTGCAAAATCTATGTGATGCTAAACTACCAATGGGTAGAAATGCCCTTACTTCTATAAATAGGGCTCTAGCACTTTTTAAATTTTACTGAGATGCTATCTGTTCCCTAACCATAAAGGGTATATTAGGATTTAGACAGTGAGATACAAGTTAACAGTTTATTCAGGGATTCCATGTATAAAATGGGCAAAATGATGCAGTCTTAAAATGAGGCCATGAAATAAGTTGCTACCAAAATTCTTATAATACAAATATCTCTGCAATAGTTAACATGATCATAATGTTACTGGGAAAAGCCAAGTTTCATTACTATTTTGATCACAGGAGGTTTTGAGGCACACGAAATTCTATTTTTGCTGAATTTGCTATGAAGGTCAACTTTTGATTTTCCATCTGTAGATCAAATGGGCAACATTTAAAGTCCAAGCTGTCTTTTTCATGCCACTTAGCACACTTCTAAGTGCTTTCCATCCCTCGATCATCATCTGTATGCTGGGTTAGTGCTTGTGTATTTTAATAGTAGTCTAAGCAAAATTTAACTAGGAAAAAAGTCTCTCTGTGTGCATATATATCAGGTTTTTTTAAAAAGAGAGAAATATGATCTTTTAAAGTAATCTACATATAGAATCGTTCTCATTCAGGTGCTCCTCCAACAGACTTGATTTAAAAAAAAAAAGACTGCTAATCAGCTAATCATGCCACCCTACCTGGAGTTGCTTGCTGTGTACCATACTTACTTCCATCCTAGATAAACAAGCACGCCATCATTTCTCCCATTCACCAGAATGTTTTGTCCATCCACTGAAATTTTCACTGACTGAATCCCTTGCCCCTGGTGAGAGTGACTACGACACCGAGCAAAGGTTTCCTAGTATTAGGAACAAAATGCAGAAATTACAAATGCAATTCTACCACAGGATTTTCTTCCAGGGATTGCATGCCCTTTTGTTTACTGATAAGTCTTTCTCTATTTCTAAACAGCATTTTATTTCATAAGACAGTAGCTTCTTGGTAATACTTAGCACTTAAAACCCCTAGTTCAACACATGTTCAGAAATGCAGATTCATTCTCCAATTACCTTTGAGTAGTAGGGATGGGCATTAATGGACTCCGCGAAAGTTACAAAGCTAGGAGAAGGGTGTTGGGCATGGGGAGAAGGCAAATGCGGCTGCCTGCAGGAATGTGCAGATTCTTAGTCGGAGGGAAGAGCTGAGCATGTGGAAAGCGGGGGTGGAGCCTCGTGAAGAATGGGAGGATTCTAATGACAGCAATTAGAGTACAGACAAAACTAATGTCGTACACGGGACAGCAGCTCAAACACCTTGACTAAAAACCAGGATTTCTTTTTCACACTCATTCTCAACCATGATGCCTTTTTTAAAAAAAAATTAACTTTTTGAATAGGCAATACATTCAAATGGGTCAAAAACTATAAAGGAGTATGCAGTGGAAGTCTCCTTCTTGTCCTCATCCCCCAACCACTTATTTACCTACGGACTGGCAATGTAATTAGTACCATATATATTCTGAGGGTTTTTTTAATGCATATAAAAGCAAGTTTTAATACATCCCCTCATTTTAAACAAATTATAGGACAAAATATATATGAGGCACCTTGTTTTTTTTCCTTTTAACAATATATCTTGATTTTTTCCCCATATCGTTGGATAAAGATTTTCTCATTCTTTATTATAGCTACATAGTGGTCCATATTTTATTTATGCACTATTATGCACTGTTACTAATGTCCCTTGCTGCTGGACATTTGATTGCTTTGGCAAATAGTGCTGCCATGAATAGCCTCCAACTTGTGTGCATAATATAATCACCTAAACCAACTGATGTCTCCCAATGTTATGTCACTGTAAATAGCAGCAGAATTTGCAAATAATTCACTTAAAAATAGTCTCAATGGGATTCTAGATTTCCCCTATATAGTAATAATATTTTGCCCAGTTGTATTTCAGATATGTTTTCTTGCACAGGTGAGTGAGAGGGGCTGGGATATGCACAACCATGAGCCAGATTCTCTAGGGACCTATAGGAGTGTCATGTTGGGTGGACACAATGTTTCTGGCATGTGGTGCAGAAAACTAAGGTACATTGTCTGCATTAAATTACACTGATGACCAGCACAACTCCATCCTCAAACCAAGAAAAGGATCCCCCAGCTTTAAGGAGAAAAAAAATTATTTTCCATTGCTCAGAGGTCGGAAACTATGGAAATAAGAAATGGTAGGGGTTGCAGTGGTTGGTGACATTGGGGTCTGGAAGTGACAGAGGAGGACACACTGAGGGCCACGCCCTGCTCTCTTCTGCTCTTCCAGCATCCTGTGAAGAGCAGGTGGCGGCAGTGGCACCCAGCCCAGAGGGCCTCCTCACGTTTGCATTAACGATTTGCTATTATCCAAAGCAGTTTCATAGGCACCATCTCACTGGCCCTGATTCTGCAAGGGAGAAAGAGCAAGTGTGCTTTTCCTAAGTTTAGAGATGAATAACTGAGTTGCTCAATGAGTTAAAAGATACACAGCTGATGATGGAGCAGGGCTGTAGCTCAGCTTCGGTGTCCCTACCCAGGTCTTGTTATGTCCAGATCTCATTTTACAGGTTGGAGTTCCCTCCCTTAGATATGCAAATCTCTGCAAACAAAAACACCAGATCATGGGGCATTGTCATAGTGGATAGAGTGTCATACAATAACCGAAAGAATATGGAATTCCCATCATAGGGAGCTCTGCCACATTCTCTAATGGAACAGCAAGAATCCCCCAAGTACCAGGGCAATGATCAGTGAGGGAGGATGGTTCATTGATGGGTTCTTGATATTGATAACTGTACTTAAGAACCTTTACTTTTGAAATTGAAACTTAGCCTAGTATTCTAGGGTGCCTAAGAGTTACTCCTGAGAGCCTCCTTGTTGCTGAAATGTGTCCTCTCTAAACTAAACTCTGCATATAAATGCATTACCTTCCCCCCAGTGTGGGACATGTCTCCTGGGGATGAATCTTGCACGGAGGGATCACTACCAAGCACCAACTAGCAATGCAACTGGAGAAAGATCTTGACCGAAAGGGGGAAAAGGTAAAGACAAATGAGTTTATATGGCTGAGACTTCAAAATGAGTAAGGACGTCATTTCATAAGTTATGCTTATGCACATCTCAGCAGGGTCTCATTGACTGCTAAAGTAAATACTACCTCAAATAGCAGGGCTCCTGAGGGCTCTGTAGACATCCAGATACTATACAAGGTAGATAGCTCAAGAATTTGGTGCCTTGCCAGTGGGCCCTACTTCGGAATTTATGCTCCCTAGTGTGACAGAGTTGGACTCAGTTTTGATTTCCTTACACATGGCTCTTCTGCCCCTTCTATTTGAACCTAGTATAATTAGTACTAGATTCTATTTGAATCTAGTATAATTAGTACTAGAGTTCTATTTGAATCTAGTATAATTAGTACTAGATTCTATTTGAATCTAGTATAATTAGTACTAGAGTTGATAGGTTTATGTCCAAGAGACTTAAATCTCTGGGATGTCCATCTGCCAGCTGGGCCCTGAATCTCAACAGAGTTGCAACACCTACTCTTTAGTTCATTGGACTCATCCAGGACACCTAACACAGAAGATGAAAGACAACAACCATCCCAAGGAACTGAGAGTCTACAATTGTAAGCAAGAGAGTCCCATCCATCAGCCCTATGGGATTGAAGCCCCCTCTCAATTAGAGGTGGAGTGGGCATCACCATCCCAGAATCCTCAGGATTTGGGAATGAACTATGGACTAAAGTAGACCTACTGGTATTCTACTATAGACTTATTCTGATTTTAGCAATGGAAGAACTTATATCATTGATGTGGAGGCAGTAGCCACTGGAGATTCTGTGGGCAGGGAGAGGGAAAAATAGGTGTAATATGGGGGCATTTTCAGGACTTGGGAACTGTCTGAATGACAATGCAACAACAGATATAGGCCATTATAATCTTGCCATAACCTAAAAACTTGTACGGGAGAAAGTGTCAATTACAATGTAAACTATAATCTGTACTTAGTGGTAATGCTCCAAAATGTATTCATCAATTGTAATGAATGTACCACATTAATGAAGGATGTTGTTAATGTGGGAAAATGTTGGAGGTATAGGGAGCAGCACATATGGGAATCCTCTGTATTTTTTATGTAACATTTATGTAATCTAAGTATCTTTTTAAAAAAAACAGAAAAATTTTAAATTCAATACCATGAGTGGTAAATAAATTATGAGACAATCTAATTTTTTAAAAAAATGTCCAATTCCTTTTTTTAAAGATCAAATATACTTCCCACGATTTAAAAAGTATTTACCAAAGTATAAGTATCTCGAATACAGATCATTCCATCTTTAGCTATTGTTATAAGCCATAATCCATGCGGAGACAAATACATCATCCCAGGTCCATACTGTCTGCTTTGCACTTTTTGGAATGGTTTAATAATGCAAACACCACTATGTTCCTGTCAATCAAAGAAAATGACCACATTATAGAAAAGATCAGGGAGCAGTACCCTAGGATTTACAGCTGTGCATGTACAGTTCCATGCAAAGGCACAAACACAATTGTTGCAAATAAAGGCATATGTGATAAAGTGGGCACCATGTTTGCTTGCAAATAAAAATTTGTTTCTCCCAACTAAGAAAAGTCTTTTTGATATTTTAGTCTGATATTAAAGATCCCAGCCTAGAATGACAATCTTTATTTTTACTAATCATTTTCATATACCCCATGCTCAAGTAAAAATAAATTAGCCAATATCCTCCCTAATACCTCAAGCATTCTCACCTCCAAGCCTCTACGCCTGCCCTTCTTTTGTCCATAATATCCTTCTCCACCCTATCTCCACCCATCCTATTCTACCTCCCCTCCTCACCCCCACAATGTGTCCCCATGTCTAAATCTGACCTCGTCTTTAAAATCCAATTCAAATATTACTTCTTGCATGAAGCTTTTCTTGATTCGGCCTTGCCATGAACCATTTCTTCCTTCTCTGGATTTCTATATCTAATATCTTGCTGCCATCAGCTGCTCTGGGAGAGGACATTGATTGAAGGACTTAGAGAGGAAGAGTGGTAGATAATCTTAGGGCAGGAAGGCAGGCATCAGTGGGGAACTTTGCAATAAGGGCACTGAGTCTGTGTAGCAGGAAGTGACACAAAATGTGAGAAGTTCCAAGAGTGTTGAAAAAAATGCCCTAAAACATAGTTTAATTTTTTTGGGCAATTTTGCTTAGAGTTCAGGTGTAAATTTCCACTGAAAACCATCTGCCCTATCACCCCTGATACCTATGGAATAGATTTGCTAATATTACTTTGTTTTTTGTTGTAGTTGTTTTAATATTTTATTAGAGAAGTTGTAGGTTTACAGAAAAATCATGTAGAACAATACATGTTCCTATATACCCTCCCCAAATATACAGTTTTCCCCATTAACACTTTGCATTAGTGGTAACATTGTTACAATTGATTAAGCAATATTATTATAATTGCACTATTTATTATAGTCCATAGTTTATATTAGGATATACTGTTTATGTTGTACAGTCTTTTTAAAAATTTTTAAAATATATATATATATATATATAAAACCTAAAACCTAAAATGTTTCCATTTAATCACATTCAAGTATATAATTCAGTGGTTTTAATTACATTCATAATGTTTGGTACCATCACCATTATCCATTGCCAAAACTTTTCTATGATGCCAGAGGATCTGTACCAACTAAGCACTACCTCTCCATTCCGCACCTCCACCACAGCCTCTGGTAACCTGTATTCTAGCTTCTGACTCTATGAATTTGCTTCCTCTAATTCTTTAATAACAAATAATGAGCCACGTAATATTTGTCCTTTTGTGTCTGGCTTTACACTCAACATGATGTCTTCAAGGTTCATCCATGTTGTCACATGTATCAAAATTTCCTTTCATGGATCAATCCCATTGAATGTATATAGCACATTTTGTTTATCCAGTCATCTGTTGGTGGCCATTTATGGCCACTGTTGCTTCCACTTATGGCAATTGTGAATAATGCTGCTATAAACATGGGTCTGCAAATTTCTCTTTGAGCCCCTGCTTTGTAATGAGTTCCTGCTTTCAATTATCTTGGGTACATACCTTGAAGTGGGATTGTAGGTCATAAAGTGATTCTATTTTTAACTTTCTGAGGGCCCATTTTACATTCATACCAACAATGAAAGAGTGTTCCTATTTTTTACAACCTCTCCAACACATATAATTTTCCATTTTTTTCAACAGTAGCCATTCTAGAGGGTGTGAAATTATGGTTTTGATTTGCAGTTCCCTAATGGCTAATGATGCTGGGCATCTTTCATGGGCTTATTGGCCATTTGCATATCTTTGGAGAAATGTCTACTCAAATCTTTTGCCCATTTTTAAATTGGATTGTTTGTCTTTTTGTTGTTGATTTGCCGGATTTCTTTATATATTCTGGATATTAAACCCTTATCAGATATGTGGTTTTCAAGTATTTTCTCCCATGCTGTATATTGTACTTTTACTTTCATGATGAATTTAATGTACAAAAGTTTTAAATTTTGATGAAGACCCATTTATCTGTTCTGCCTTTTGTTGCTGATGCTTTTGGTATAAAATATAAGAAACCACTGCTTAACACAAGGTCGAAGACGCTTCCCTATATTTTCTTCTAAGAGTTTTATAGTTCTGGCTATGTTTAGGTCTTTGGTTCATTTTTTTTTCTTTATTAGAGAATTTGTGGGTTTATAGAACAATCATACATAAAATACAGGGTTCCAATATACCACTCCATCACTAACACCTTGCATTGGTGTGGAACATTTGTTACAGGTAATGACAGCACTCTTTTTAAACTGTTCTATTACTTAAAGTTCATGGTTTACCTTAAAAGAGTTCACTCTGTATGTAGTGTAGTTCCATGGATTTTAAAAAAATTTTATTCTGTTATTATATATACAATCTAACATTTCCCCCTTTAATCATAATCAGATAAACATTTCAGTGCTGTTAATTGCATTCACAATGTTGTGCTACCACCACCACCATCTATTACAAAAACATATCCATCATTGCAAATAGGAATCCTGTATATTTCAAGCTTTAACTCTCCATTCCCTACTACAACAGCACCTGGTAATTTATATTCTAGATTATGACTCTATGAGTTTGCTTATTCTAATTGAGATCATACATTATTTGTCCTTTTGTACCTGGATGATTGCATTCAACATGATGTCTTCAAAATTCATCTATATAGGTTGACACATGAAATCAGGACTTCATTCCTTTTATTACTGATAATATTACATTTAAGTATATACCACATTTTCTTCATCCATTTATCAGTTGATGGATACTTGAGTTGCTTCCATCTTTTGGTAATTGTGAATAATGTTGCTATGAACACTGGTGGGAAATATCTGTTCGAATCCATGCTTTCAAGTGTTCTGGGTATATACCAGTACTGGGATTGCTGGGTTATACAGTAGTACTACACTTAGTTTTCTGAGGAACCACCAAACTATCTTCTACAGCAGCTGTACCATGAACGAATGAGCAATGAGTAAGTGTCCCTATTGTTCTGCATCCTCTCCAATACTTATTTTCCATTTTTTAAAATAGCAGTCATTCTAACTGGTGCTAAATGGTATCTCACTGTGGTTTTGATTTGCATTTCCCTTATGGCTAATGATGTTGAACATCTTTCCATGTGCTTTCAGGCCTTTTGTAAATCATCTCTGCAGAGATATCTGTTCAAGTCTTGTACCAATTTTTAATTGGGTTGTCTTACTGTTAAGTTGAAGGATTCTTTACATATTTTGGATATTAAACCTTTATTACATATGTGGTTTCCAAATATGTTTTCCCATTGTGTAAGTTGTCATTTTACTTTCATGGTAAAATCCCCTGAGGTAAGAAACTTCTATGAAATTTCATTTATCTATTTTTTCTTTTGTTGCTTATGCTTTGGTTATAAAGTCTAATAAACCATTCCCTAACACAAGGTCCTAAAGATACCTCCTTATGTTTTCTTCTAGGAGTTTGATAATTCTAGCTTTTATATTAAGGTCTTTGATCCACTTTGAGTTGATTTTTGTGTATGGTGTGAGGTAGGGAGTCCTCCTTCTTTTTGTGGTAAATGGAGATGCAGTTTTCCCAGCACCATTTGTTGAAGAGACTGTTCTTTCCCAACTGAGTGGTCTTTGTCAAAAATCAATTGGCCATTAATGTGAGGATTGATTTCTGAGCTCTCAATTCTATTTCATTGGTCTATATGTCTGTCCTTGTGTCAGACATTTTGATTACTGTGTTGTTTTGATTACTGTGTTTTTTTTAAGATTTATTTTATTTATTTATCCCCACCCCTATTCTCTTGTTTCCACTCCCTTCCTGCTCGTCTCCTTTTTAGGAGGCATCAGGAACCAAACCTGGGACCTCCCATGTGGGAGAGAGGTGCTCAATCACTTGAGCCACCTCAGCTCCCTGGTTTGTTGTGTCTCTTGTTGGCTTTCCTCTCTGTGTCTCTTTATTGAGTCATCCTGTTGTGTCAGCTTGCTGCACCTGCTCGTTGCACCCACTTGCCCTCTCTAGGAGGTCCTGGGAACTGAACCTAGGACCTTCCATGTGGTAGATGGGAGCTCAGTTGCTTGAGCCACATTTGCTTCCTGATTACTATGGTTTTGTCATAAGTTTTTTGTGTGTGTCTCTTTTGTTATGTCATCTTGCTGTGTCAGCTCTCCGTGTGTGCGGCACCATTCCTGGGCAGGCTGAAATTTCTTTGGCACTGGGTGGCTCTTCTTACAGGGCGTGAGGCGTGGGGCTCCCCTCCACGGGGGACACCCCTGTGCAGCACGGCACTCCTTGTGCGCATCAGTACTGCGCATGGGCCAGCTCCACACGGGTCAAGGAGGCCCGGGGTTTGAACCATGGACCTCCCATGTGGTAGACGGACACCCTAACCACTGGGCCAAGTCCGCTTCCCTTGTCATACATTTTAAGATCAGGAAATGTGAGTCCTCCAACTTCATTCTTCTTTTTTTTTTTAAGGAGGTACAAGGGATTGAACCTGGGACTTTGTACATGCAAAGCAAGTGCTCAGCCACTGAGGTACACCTGGTCCCCCATTCTTTTTTAAGAAGAATTTGGGGCTCCTTATCCTTCCATATAAATCTGATGATTGGATTTTCCTTTCTGCAAAGACAGTTGTTGGAATTTTTATTGGGATTGCACTGAATCTATAAATAGCTTTGGGTAGTATTGACATCTTAACAATATTCTGTCCTTCCATTTATTTTAGGTCTTTAGTTTCTTTCAGTAATGCCTTGCAACTTTCTGTGTACAAATCCTTCACATCCTTGGTTATTAAGCAGGATGTTAGCTATGGGATTTTAATATATGCCATTTATCATGCTGAGGAAGTTTCTTTCCATTAGTAGTGTTCTAAGTATTTTTATCAAGAAAGGGTGCTACACTTTGTTAAATGCCTTTTTTCAATAAGTTGAGATGATGTGTTTTTTCCCTTCATTCTGTTAATGTGGTGTATTACATTACTTGATTTTCTTACATTGAACTAACCTTGTATACCAGGAATAAATACCACTTGATCAAGGATCATGGTGTATAATTCTTTTAATAAGCTGTTGTTTTGGTTTGCTAGTATTTTGTTGAGGATTTTTGCATCTATATTCATAAGAGATAGTGATCTGTAGTTTTTTTTTCTTGTGGTATTTTTATCTAGCTTTGATATAAAGGTGATGTTGACCTCGTAGTGAGGGAGTATTCCCTCTTCAATTTTTTTAAAGAGTTGGACTTTGGTCTTCTTGGGATGTTAGGGAATTCCCTTGTAAACCATATGGTCCTGTGAGTTTCTTTTTTGGGAGATTTTTTATTACTGTGATTCAATCTCTTTATTAGTAATTGGTCTATTGAGATCTTCTATTTCTTCTTGGGTCAGTGTAGGTAGTTCGTGTGTTTCTAAGAATTTGTCCATTTCATCTAGGTTATCTAATTTATTGGCATAAAGTTGTTCATAGTATCCTCTTATAGTCCTTTTTATTTCAGTGGAGTCAGTAGTAATGCCAACTTTTCATTTCTCTTTTTTTCTTTGTCAGTCTGCTTAAGGTATTTCAATTTTATTGATCCTTTCAAAGAACCAACATCTGGTTTTGTTGATTCTGTTATTTTCTTTTTTTAAAAATTTATTTATTTCTCTCCCCTTCCCCCCTATTTTCTGCTCTCTGTGCCCATTCACTGTGTGTTCTTCTGCATCTGCTTGGATTATCCAGTGACACTGGGAAACTGTGTCTCTTTTTTGTTGCGTCATCTTGCTATGTCAGTTCTCCATGTGTGCAGCGCCACTCCTGGTCAGGCTGTGCTTTTTTCACGTGGGGCAGCTCTCCTTGTGGGGTGCACTCCTTTCATGGGGGGCACCCCTAGGTCGGGGCACCCCTGCGTGGCACAGCACTCCTTTCATGCAGAAGAAACCACGTGTGGGCCAGCTTACCACACAGGTCAGGAGGCCTTGGGGATCGAACCCTGGACTCTCCATATGGTAGTTGGACGCTCTATCAGTTGAACCACATCCGCTTCCCTCTATTGTTTTCTATTTCATCTATCTCCACTATAATCTTTGTTATTTCCTTCCTTCTGCTTGCTTTGAGTTTACTTTCCTCTTCTTATTTCTACTTCTTCCAGGTGTGAGGTTAGGTCTCTGATTTGAAGCCTTTCTTTTTTTTGTTATTTAATTTCATGTAAGTTTTTTTTCTTCCCTTTTTTATTTTTTTAAAAGATTCTTCAATTGCATAAATGTTGCAAAGAATATATACAGGTTTCCCCTATGGTCTACTCCCCACCCTTCCACATTTTCATCAGTGTGGTACATTCATTGCAATGGATGAATACATTTTGGAGCATTGCCACTAAGCATGGATTATAGTTTACACTGTAGTTTACAGTCTCTCCCATTTGGCTATGTAGGTTACAGCCAGAAAGTCTTTCTTTTTTAATGTGAGCATTTAGAGCTATAAATTTCCCTCTCAGCACTGGCTTTGCTGCATCCCATAAATTTTGTATGTTGTGTTTTCATTTTCATTCACCTCAAAATATTTCCCGATTTCTTTTATGACCCATTGATTGTTTGAGAGTAGGTTGTTTAATTTCCACATATTTTTGATTTCCAATTCTCCTTCTGTTATTGGTTTCTAGTGTCATTCTATTATAGTAAGAGAAGATACTTTGCATGATTTCAATATTTTTAAATTTATTGAAACTTGTTTTGTGACCAAGCATATGGTCTACCCTGGAGAATGACCCATGTACACTAGTGAAGAATGTATAGTCTCCTGTTGTTGGGTAAAGGGTTCTATATGTTTGTTTGATTTAGTTGATTTATTGGATCAGTTAAGTGCTCTACCTCTTTACTGATCTTCTGTCTAGATGTTCTATTCATTATTGAAAGTGGTGTATTAAAGTCTCCTACTATTAATGTAGAACCATCTATTTCTCCCTTTAATCTGTCAATATTTACTTCAATATTTTGGGGCTCTGCCTTTGGGTGCATATATATTTATAATTGTTATGTTTTCTTGTTGAATTGATCCTTTTATCAGCATATAGTGACCTTCTTTGTCCTTCATAACAGTTTTTGGGTTAAAGTCTATTTTTTTAAAAGATTATTATTTTTTAATTTCTCTCCCCTTCCCCCCCCCCAGTAGTCTGCTCTCTGTCCATTCACTGTGTGTTATTCTGTGTCTGCTTGTATTCTTGTCAGTGGCACCTAGAATCTGTGTCTTGCTTTGTTGCACCATCTTGCTTTGTCAACACTCCGTGTGTGTGGCGCCACTCTTGGGCAGGCTGCACTTTTTTTTTGCACTGGGCGGCTCTCCTTACGGGGCACACTCCTTATGCATGGGGCTCCCCTATGTGGGGGACACTGCTGTGTGGCACGGCACTCCTTGCGCACATGAGTACTGTGTGTGGGCCAGCTCATCACACGGGTCAGGAGGCCCTGGGTTTGAACCTTGGACCTCCCATGTGGTAGGCAGATGCCCTATCTGTTGGGCCAAATCTACTTCCCTGAAGTGTATTTTATATGATATTAGTATAGCTATCCCAGATCTCTTTTGTTTACTATTTGCGTGGTACATTTTTTTCTGTCCTTTCACTTTCAATCTACTTATGCCTTTGAATTTAAGGTTAAGTCTTTTGCAAATACCATATAGTTGGGTCATGCTTTTTAAAAAAAATCTATTCTGCCAATCTCTGCCTTTTGACTGGATAGTTTATTCCATTTACATTTAAAGTACTACTGATAATACAGGACTTTCTTCTGTCATTTTGCAATTTGATCCTTGTAAGTCTTAAAACTTTTGGGTCCCTCAATTCTTCTGTTAATGCCTACTTTCACATTTATTTGATTTTTTGTATTGTACCATTTTAAGTTCCTTCTCATTTCTTTCTGTATATATTTTTCATATACTTTATTTGTGGTTACCATTGGGCTTACATTTAACATGCTAAATAACAATCATTTTTTATTTTATACCAACTTAATAAAATGACATCTATACACTGTTCCTATATCCCTCTATCCCCCCATATTATTGTTGTATTTGTTATAAATTATATATTTACACATTGTATAAATGTATCATTACCTTTAAATGAGCTGTAGAATTTGTAAGAAGTAAAAAAGTGCCATTACATACCAAAAAAAAAAAAAAAATACAATAGTACTGCTATTACAATTACTCATAAATAAGCCTTTATTTCCTTATGCTGCTCTGATCCACTGTCTAGCATACTTTCCTTATAGTCTTAAGAACTCAAGCATTGTTGATGAGGCAATTTTAGTAATGATGCACTCCCTGAGCTTTTGTTTATCTGGGAACCTCTTAATCTCCCCCTCATTGTTGAAATACAGTCTTGCTGGTTAGAAAATTCTTAGTTGGCAATTATTTTCTTTCAGCACTTTAAATATTTTGTCCTAATGCCTTCTTGTCTCCATGGTTTCTGATGAGAAATAGGAACTTATTCTTATTGGGATTTCCTTATACCTAATACATCATTTTTCTCTTGTAGCTTTCAGAATTCCCTCCTGGTCCTTGGAATTTAACAATCAGTTCTTGATCCTCCTATCAAGAAGATCAGCCCAAGTGAATGTGAGGTGCATGGTCCTTTCTACCTTTCCTGAGCCTGCATCTTGTCTTGGGCTTGCTCACCACCTTAGGAATTCCCCCATTTACAAGAATTAAAATGACCCTTCTACTCCCTATGAAATAGACTTTGTCCCATGCAGGGTGCTTTATTGTATAACAAAGCAGGCAATCATTTGCCCCATGCCACCTTCACTTAATTGTTTCTTACATAGCTTTAGCTGTCCACAATTTGCTTTTGCCTGCAGGGCAAGTTCTGAGAGGGTGATCCAGAGATGAGTTTCCTGGCTCAGTGTTTCAGACTGCCCCTGAATAGACTGGCACTGACATGCAGGCACATAGTATAAACATAGGGGCTACTCTGTTCCCTCCATAACAAGGATAGGGACTCACAATAGAAGTGCAGTTTGGCTCTTCCCTGTGCCAGGGAGGGGGTAGGGGAGAATCCATTAAGGTTGCCAGGAGTTTCTTCTACTTTTCTTTTTTTTTTTTTTTTTTTTAAGATTTATTTTATTTATTTCTCCTCCCCACCCCTCATTGTTTGCGCTTGCTGTCTGCTCTGTGTCTGTTCATTGTGTGCTCATCTTCTTTTTATGAGGCACCAGGAACTGAACCCGGGACCTTCCATGTGGTAGGGAGGTGCCCAAAGGCTTGAGCCACCTCTGCTCCTGCTTGTTGTGTCTCTTATTGTGTTTCCTCATTGTGTCTTTTCATTGTGTCATCTTGTTGCATCATTTTGTTGTGTCAGCTTGTTGCAACAGCCCATTGCATGTGCTCACTATCTTGCTTGTCTTCTTAAGGAGGCATTGGAAACCAAACCTGGGACTTCCCATGTGGTAGGCAGGTGCTCAACTGCTCGAGCCACATCCGCTTCCCCTACTATTTCTCAAAGCTGTGTTTTCTTGATTTAGCATTCATGCGGTTACTGCAACCCTTTAACTGTTTTCCAGAGCTCAGGGAAGATGGTTCTGGCAGTTTTTGTTAGTCAGCAAAAGATTCTGTGTGGGGACCATAGCCTGGAGCATTTTACACCTCCACCTTGGTTGACCAGAAGGCCCCCTAGATTCTTTTTTACAGGCCCTTAACTAATATGGTGCTAACTACATGTTTGTCTGACAGGTTTGTCTGACATAAGTGTGAGATGAGTCAAATGTATTTTATGACAGATTAACAAATATTGCCAGTTCATGTCTAGTTTAAGGAAATCATATTAATATACTAAAGTCATTTGTTAACTGGACTCATATTAAAGAGGATTATCTAATTAATACAATGTGTCAACCTTGATTGCTAAGATAAATCATAGTACACTTAAGAAGTGTTGGCATACCTTTTCAGGAATAAGATAGCTACAGATGTATGGCACTTGATTACAGAAGCCAAATATTCGGTTGCTTTGAAAGTCCAAGACTGCAGAGGAGAGAGTGTGTTCCGTCTCAAACACGTATTTATGAATTAATTCATCTTTCAGCCTCCCTCTTTCATCCATAAAGGTTTCAGAGACTGTAAGATTTGGATAAGAGCAGTGATCACTTGCACTATATAGTGATTTTATTTTTTTAGTCATCATGAACAATTATGAAATGCAAAATCAAAATTATAAGTGTTCAATTAATATTGCAGAGGCTATTAAGTGATCAAAATTATTTTTTAAAAATTGACTCCATTACAAATTCTTGAGTATCAACTGACTGTGGATAAAATATCTTTTGTAAGGCATTGGTTAATTTCCCCAATTAAGAAGATACATGTCATTTGGAGGGAAAAATCCTCATGCTGGTATAGAGCTCCTTTGGGGGAAAAAAACCTCATGCCGGTATAGAGCTCCTTAATTAAAACATAAAAGCACTTGAACTTTTCAGCTTTTATATTCTATAATTATTATATTTGCAAAATAGCTCTTTGTCATCTTTAAAAAAATAAAGATACTTATTTCCTCATTCCTTTTTATCCAGAAAGCTTTCTTTACACTTTTATCAGTGAAAGTAACTACATTGTAATCTATTTGAATTTAACTATATTTAAAGCTACAAAACAAGAGATAGCATGAATACAAACCCATTTGACCCAAATGTCTGTCAATCCTATTTCTTTTCTCTGGTAATAAAACATTCTATGTCACAAGGCCTGGAGTAAAGTTCACATTTCGGATTGTTTAACAGCCAGATCAGCTGTCACTTTGTAAACTGGTACAGAAAATATCCATTTAACTCATCATGTGTTCATGCCATCAGCAGAAATAAATAGACTCTACACTGATGACTTATCTGGGCACAGGATAGAATTGTTGGCTTGTTTTTTCTTTACCCTCTGATAGTAGGACAGGCAGAGTAAACATTTCCAGCTGGTTTCTTCCTCCTTCTGAGGACATGGAAAGCACCAGCACTTCCACTATGTCTGTTTCCAAAAGAGACACTGTAGAGATTTGTAAAATGCCTTTGCCCACATCTGAAAGCAAACAGAAATCAACACCAAAAGTGGTCATTAAATTTAAGAATCTTTTATTTTCCTATTTGAGATACACGCTATATATTTGCCTTCACTAAATCTTCAGATTCAAATTCATTGACTGGATATTTAAAGTGACTTAAAACCTAAGTGCCAGGGAGAGTTGTGATGAACAGATGGGGGATTCTCCTGATTGGAAAGCTGGGTCGGCTCTTTCCTTCCCACCTGGAGTGGCCTCCAGAGCCTGCCATATCTACCGAACTCGTGCAGGTTCTGACCCCTTGCATGTCCACTCCAGCATCGGTGTTCTTTGCATCTGCAATCACGGTGTAGGGTGTGGTGGAAATACACATGCCTTTATGAGTTTGCTCCTCTAGATATCCAGGTTACCCTACCTCTCCGAGGTCTTCCAGGCCATCTAGGATTCATCTGAGAGTCACTGCTCACACACTCTCCAACATGACCATTCTGAATGCTTCCACTCTCTCAAGCCTCCGACAACCCTTCTCTCAGGTGTTCAACAGCTGAATTTCGTTCTTACTTAAAAAGGATGACCAAGGATATCTAACACAAACTTGGCCTCAATTTTCTTACCCCAGATCTCACATTTCTATTTCCATTCTCCCCCTTCACTTTCTGACATTTCTTTAGGAATAAACTGTAGCCTTGTCTTATCTATGATTTTGAGCCCATTCCTTCAGTGTCCTAGTAGATCATGTGCTATCAATTACCTCCTTTTATTTTCTTCTGCCTCTTATACTTTCTTCTGTTCAGCCCTCAAGATGCCCGTCTTTGACTCAGAACCTTCCTTCAACCCTGCTTCCCCACACAAGTTACCATTCCAATTCTCTTTGTTCCACTGCAAGCTTCTTAAAATAGGGGACTTCCTCCTTAAATGAGTGCTTGACTGCACTGTGCCTCAGTCGCCTCGTCTGTAAAATGAGGGTAACAGTAGTACTGACCTCCGCAAGACTGTCAACGGGAATGAAATGACTGAACACCTGTCAGGCACTTAAGGCACTGGCTCTCACAGCAAGGAATCCCTTGGTAAGTCTTCACTATTATTATTATCGTCTCTTGCCTGGACTATCATAAAAGTTTCTGAAGTTATCTTTTGTTTTGTTTTGTTTTCTTGCCTTTCTAATCCATCCTTCACGCCGGTGCCAGAGTCATTCTCTAAAAACCAAGTCAAATCATGCCAGTCCCATCTGGAAAACCCCTAAGGAGTGTCTTTAACAAGAGGACAGAGTCCAGCCCTCTTGGAATGATATTCCAGGCCCTTCATCAAGCTGCATCACCACCGCAGGCTTCCAGTAAACATTCCCATTCATTGTTACTCCAATATGCCCCATCCTCCACCTGCGAAAATCTTTAAACCAGCTTTAAACAGCAGCAAACCGCCCCATCCTCGTAGTGCCCTACCTGAGCCTCCGCCCTGCACCCCCACTCCTCTCCTCGCACCTGGTGGGCCGTTTCTTCCCCTGGGCCAGCACAGCATTCTGCTTATTCCTCCCCCACTAAATTGTTTCCTTGACCTTTTCACCCTCCACAGGGCCTAGGTTCAGCATTTTGCACCTAGTAGACACTCAGTAATCTTTACGAAACAACGAATGGATTTAAAAATATATTTGGAGAAAATTTTATATATATATATATTTATGTGTGTATATGTATACACACATGCACACACACACACATATATATATTTCGTCCCTAAAGCCAGAGACAGAAGTATTAGTTCTTACGATTTATCTTGTAGGTGCTCCTCTGCCACCAGATCTATGCTTCATCTTGGCATTTAGATGCACATTCCTGAAAAGACTGGATATCTTTTTGTTCAAAGAGGAAACTTTAAAGATGCTTGCAATAAAACTCACTTTAGATAACGCTATTGAATAGAAATCAAGTATTATTTCTAAAAAGTTATTCCAGGGATAAATAACCCAACTTACCCCAGTAATAACACTAGAAATGTTCAGTCATTCCATTAATTCATTAATCAATTCAAGATAATTTATTTAGCATCAATTATATACCAAGCTGATAACTCTAATACTCTGGATACCTCTAAATATGGTGTAGAAATTCCATATGAAAGCTATTCAATGCTATTTAAATGTTTCTTTTTTGGAAAATATGCCAAGAAAATTATTTCACTATAGTCCTGCTTTTACAACCTTAAATTCTTTGGAATAAAGTGACTGTTACTTTTAACTAATAGACATTCCGTGTAGTACCTATGAATCCAAGAATCTGAAATGAGCTTGAGGGTTTGGCATTGATGACAAAGATGTATCCTTCTGATGTTCCAGCTAACAGAAACATTCCTCGCTGGTCATAACTGGAAAAGAAGAAACCTGATTATCAGATTCTACTTGCTTCCCTAATAAGATGGTAAGGAAGTTTAATAAATGAGAACATGGAGATATATTTAAAACCAGTCATGCTTATGGTTTGTGATTTTTAATAGTATCTTACTGTATAGAAGCCAAGTGATTACATATAAATATAAGCATTACACCCTAGGTGCCTGCTATTTCCAAATTGCAAGTTATAGGGTACACAGTCAAGACTACTCAGCAAAGATGGACAACTGTTGAATCATAAATGAAACCTGTCAGTAGAGCTTTCTGGATAGTTCAAGTGGAAATAAGCAATTCTCAAATTATCGATGGCTGTGATGTTTCAGTCTGGCAGGAGGAGCAAGAAGAATGCAGTGAAACGTTTCTACAACTTCAGCAAATTAGAAAGTGTGGAAAGATGCCAATTAGAATAAGAGCAAAGGGTCTGAGAAAGAAGAGGCAGAGGGAGGTTCCAGCTCCTTCCCCACCCTGCTAGCGGCAACAGAGCTGGGTGAAAGTAGGGCAGGTGGCAGAAGTCCAGCTGCAGAATCCTGGGCAGATGCCTCTCTTAACCCCCTTATTTATCAAATAGTGACAAGTGTAATACGTTTGGGACTGGTGTTGTGAGGACCACATTCTTATTCATACTTACCATTATGATAAGGTGAAAAAAATAATAACAACACATAAGGCCAAATCTTCTTAAAAGTATTACTTCAAATGATTGGAAATATTCTACATGTCCATAAAGAGGGTACTGTTTAAAAATAATGGTACATTAATATAGTGGAATACAATGTATTTACAACAGAGTAAGGCAGGTCATCATGTGTGAATATAAAATCACCTCACTTAATGTCATTAAGTGAGAAAAAATTAGGTGTAGAGTTTTGTGTATAATTTGTTATCCTTTAAGGATAAAGGCCTTGACTCTGGGGCCAAGCTGCCTGGGTTAAAGTCCTGACTTTAATCACTTACTATGTGTGTAATAAAGGAAATTATTCACACTTGTTGTGCCTTGTGCTCTTCATCTGTAAAATAGAGACAGCACATGTTTCTATTTCATGGAGTTGATCTGAGAAAAGCAGCTGGCTCACTGTTAAGTGCTTGACAATATATTTGTGTAAATAAAAGGAAGTACTTATCTATTTGCTTGTGTATGGATAGAGAAACAAGACCTCAGTATCAGGCTGCTAAAAGGAGGAGAACTGGAGGTGTGGGGGACAGGGAAGGGAGACTTTTCACTACACAGTCCTTTGTCCATTTTGAATGTGGCATACAATGCTAATCAAAATAAAGAAAACATGTAAAACTTAAAATTAAAAGAAATTACGATCTGACTGGAGTTCTCAACAGACAGACTCACAAGGCAGCTGCAGGCGCAGGCGGTACTTACAGGAGGTGCTGCAGGGGTGATTCAGAAAGAAAGGCCTCGTGAACTATCTGCGGGGAACTGGCATCACGAACATCGAGGAATTGGACACGGCCGGCCATGGTCCCCACGGCAGCAGAGAGTGAGGAGGGAGAACAAGCCAGAACCATTGCCTGTTTAAAATAAACCCCCAAATGCTGAGCTTCACTGAGCCAGAAAACAAAGCCTACTCCCCAACATGTAAGAATTCTATGATGTGTCTGAAATGCTTGCAGAATGAGAATCATGGCAAGTGTTGTGTGGTATTGCAAATTATAAATGCAACATTCTTGAGTTAGTCCATTGCAAAAGAAGCCACAGACGTCTGTACAAGTTAGTCTTTTATACTAAAATTGGAACAATAAAAATATAAAGAGATTTCTTGAACTTTCAGGCACGGCTTCATTTTATCCCTAAATGATAATGAAATGATCATACCAAAAACAATGACAAGTGAAATAAGAAATCTAAAAGAAATTTCTAGCCCCTTTTGGACATTTTTTATAGAAGGCTACTGATTTTGTGAAATCAGCATTCATCTCCTGGATGGTGGTCAAGTCTGTGAGGCTGGTATGACTGAGGAAGACAAGAAAATAACTATATTGCTGTACCAAGTATTTGCTCACTAAAATAATGTATAATGGATCCTGTTTCTCCCACCACTCTTTCTACAGAATATGATGTTTACAAGAAGAAATGAACTTTCATGACATTTAAGGAATCAGGTTCATTCCTCTACAATTACACATTATAAATAGTTTTGAATTAAATCATGGAATATTAGCACTAGATGAGAACTTAAGAGATCATCATATTGTAGAAGAGAAAACTCAGGCCAAGAAAAGTCCACCAATTTGGCCCAGAATTTCATAACCGGTGAGAAAGCTCAGATAAGCACTCAAGCATCCTGCCCTAGAGAACTCACACACTTGCCCAGTTGAGCAGGCTTTCATTTAAAGTGATTTTTCCAAGGTTTAACCAGGTTGAGTCTTTAGCAGTATCTAAACATGAAACTGGAAATGAAATGGTGAGTGTTGTTTTTATTTTAACTGAAAACTTTTATGGGACATCTCATTGTGTGTGTGTGTGTGTGTGTGTGTTCCCAAAGTTATCACTTGAAATTATTCTCCATTCCTGGGCAAGTGTGGGCGAGTCTAAAGATGTAGCCCATATCTGGAGGGGTCTTATGTACCCTAGCAGGTGCCTTCAAGGGACAGTGCTCATGCCCAGGCATCCTGCTGTCATTGTGCTGGGCTGGGCTCCCCGAGGACCACTGCCACAAGACATGCACATTTTATCTAGAATTGTGTAATGCAGCAAATGACAATACTGTCAAAGAAAAGCACATTATCATTGATTCCTGTCCCTTTTATGTCTTTTAGATTATTTTATGTAAAACACCATTACGGACATCGCAGACACAATGGTATCACATGGTGGCAGGTGTTGTGGGCAGTTGTGGTTTGTCACCCAGCACCTATATGCCCTCCCTTTGGGAAACTTCTTGAATATCCTCCCAGGAAACCATCCCTCCCCTATTTTCAGGGTTGAGCGGAAGGGATCTGACCTAATTTCCAGGACTGAACTCCAGTCAATTAGCATTTCTCATTCCCCTGTTCACAGAGATTAGTTCAGGGATGTGTCTGAGACATTAAAAGGTATTGACTAGGCCTTTGGGAAAGAAGGTTCTTTTTTCTTCCCTCCTACTATTGGAAGCCTTTCCCCCGATAATGTGCTGTGAGGATGGCACCTGTGGCAGCTGGCTATTTTCTAAAATGAAACAAAAGAGATATCACTTCACACACCCTAAGATGGCTATTATTTAAAAAAAGGAAAATGGCAAGTGTTGAAGAGGATGTGGAGAAATTAGAGCCAGCGTACATTTGCTGTTGGGGACGTAACATGGTTCAGCAACTGTGGAAATAGTTTGGCAGCAACTCACCTAAAGTTAAGCATAAAATTACCATATGACCTGACAATTCTACTCCTATGTGTATACCCCCAAAATTGAAAACAGATACTTGTACTGTAAACATCCTTATTCATTCTAATAGCCAAACTCAAATGTCCATCAACAGATGAATGAATGAACAAAACATGGAAATGTGGCAAATATGGACAAAGGAATATTATTCAGCCACAAAAAGGAATGAAGTTTTGATATATGCTTCAACATGGATGAAGCTTGAAAACATTATGTTGAATGAAATAAGACACAAAGGGAAAAATATTGTATGATTCCACCTATATGAAATATTTAGAAAAATATTCAAATTTTCTTTTCTATTTTTCAAATAGAAGCAAATTCATAGAGAAAGAAAGTCGATTAGTGTGTATGGGGGGGAGTGGGGAGTTATTGCTTATGGATACAGAGTTTCTCTATGGGGTGATGAAAACGTTTTGGTAACGAATAGTGGTAATGATAGCGCAACATTGTCAATGTAATTAATGATGGGAACTGTACGCTTAAAATGGTATAATGTTCACTTTATATATATAAATAATATATATGTATATTTTTTAATTAAGCAGGCTGACTCAATGGGGGACCCAGTGGGCCATGGAGGGTTTATAATACCACTGGGCTGCAACTACAGAAAAAGCTAGGTTACTACTATTCTTCTCTCACACAAATATATTTGGTGGTTTTATTTTCAGTTATAACAATTCGTTGTAAAGGATTCAAACAATGAAAATAAAATAAATCCCTCTCTCACACATATGCACACAGACACAAGATGGAACTAAAGGCATAGTACAGAGACAGAGAGAAAAACAAAATCCTTGGTAGTGTCATTTGAGCTGCTGGATTGAGCCACACCTGAGGCCAGGCAAATTCTGTACTTCAGGGTTGATTGAGCCAATAACTCCCACTTTTTTTGGCTTAAGCTAATTGAAGTAGCAGTTTTGTTTCATTTCTAACTGATCTCCTTGCAGTTAAGTTAGGGAATTTATTAATAACTAGCTATGACCAATGGCATCTATCACTTAGGAGCCTAAGCACTCAAGTGTTATTCAAGCCAGTACTCTCTTCCCCCGCCATGGCACTGAAGAAGCCACGGGTTCTGAATACACACACATACGGCAGCTATAAGTTGGTGGTGCCTCCACCAACCTGGCCCCCTGAGAGACTGTGGGAAGCAGAGCCCCTTTTCAATCCATGCTGAGTTGCAAGCCGCTAGGATTGTGGAATTAACTGCTGCTACAGTAAAGCTTATCTGTTCCTATACCTCAGTATAGTACACGGTATTCTAGTCTTTGGGCTGTGGAATTATTTGAAATCTATAAGGTGAAAATGCTGTAAGGTTTCTGTAAAATGTATCTCCAGAGATTATTTAAAATGCAAATATGAAAAGGTATACCAGGTTAGAATTCAACATTTGAAAAAATTCATTGATTAGACACACTTACCGGGGTATTAAGATAAATCCGGCTGACACAAGAACCATCCTCCAACCACCAAACACAAACTTCTGAATCTGTAAGCGTCTGTGGCAGTAAAGAAGAATACAGCTCTAATTGGAAAACAAGACACTTCTACAAAAGCTTGTTCTAAGTCCCTTTATCGTATGTCAATTGTTCTGTGGGTTGTAAATAATTACTTTACAGTTTCAATATTAATATTTCTTATTCGAAAAAATATTAACATTATCTTTATTATAATTTCAGTAATAACTAAGTAAATTTATTAGTAACTAATTACGATAAGAAAAGTGAAATATTCTCCTCTGTACATATTTGAAATTAAAGTTATTTGGAAATTCAATAGGATTAATACCTTGTGAATAAACCTAGAAATGGGAGAGTATACAATATACATTTTAAAAATAACCTTTATCCTTTTATAAGATCAAGACTTAAAGTACCTTAAAGTAAATGGAATGTGATAGTATTCAAATTGTTTTTTGGATAGTAAGAAATAGACAAGATAAAAATCTGGATTAGATATCTAATTCCTAAATATGAAAATCTTATATGTAGTTTTTACTGATTTGAGACAAGCATGAGATGACATAATTCCTATCAGAAACATCTGAAAGAAAAATCATATAATCAGATTCTCAAAATTGGAAGAGACCTTAAATGTCAATTATTCCATAGCCTATGTATGGCTTTATTTGATAGAACCCCAAAATCTTAATGGGTTTGTTGACAAATGGGTTTGTTGAAAAAATGAACAACAGAACACTGGAAAAGAAGTATATAGTTTCTAACGTAGAGGGTGTTTTTTTTCTTCTTAGTAGGTTGGATTCATGTTTTGTGCAAAACAACCATTTGCAGCATTTTCTTTTTTTTAACAAATCAATTTAATTGATACATATTAATAAAGCATAAATCCATCCAAAGTGTACAATCAAAGGTATTTGGTATAATCACATAGTTGTGCATTCATAACTTCAATCATTATTTCAGCATTCTCATAATGCCAATAATAATAATGATAAACAGACATAAAACCTCACCACTTCCCTCTATGCTTCCCCTGCCATACATAGCTGCTATTGTTTCCTTCTCTCTATTTGTGTTTATATTTTGTAAAAAATAGTCTTATGTATGCAATATTACCCATATTCGTGTTTTACATGAGCTTTCACTATGATATGCAGTCCCATGTTACATTTTTAGCTTTCCTTCTAAGTAATATACATGACCTTAGACATTCCCTTTCAACCACTGTCATACCCACATAATAGCTCTGCTAGTCATAAGCGCCACAATGTGCTCTCACCATTTCCATTCATTTCCAAAGATTTACAAACAACATTTTTACCAATTCTGCACAGATTAATCCTCAGCTTTCCGTTCTCTACCATCTTTCTATTTTCTGGTGACTTATAGTCTAATTAAAGCAACCATTTAATTTTATCCTTAGGTGAGTCTGTGTCTCTCTGGAAGAGGTCAAATAGTAGTTAACTGAGAGCTGATGACTTATTAGCAATGAATGTATTTAAAAGTCTGACTTAAAGAATTTGGGTTGTGATAAAAACAGGTTGGCTCCTAAAATCTCTATTGCTTTGGTCATTTTCTGAAGCCTTAATAGTTTACGAAGTTACAATATGATGATATCATTCTAACTAGGGAGTAGATTCAATGAAGGGCGTGTTTGGCATCTCTGCTACAATTTCAAGGATGCCTTCTGCTTCCTATTTGCAGTCCCTTTGCACATGGACTTCCAAAGTTATGCAATTATATATGGATAGGGATTTAAATCTTGAAACACAGCATTTTAAATCTTACTGTGAAACAACACAACATTTCTTACCATGAAGTGATTATTTCCAGCTGTGATAATGTCAGTTGCCTTAAAGTTCCCATCACAAGCATCCAGGACTTTCTCAAAGGCTGGCTCCTCACCAAAAGTATAGATAAAAACAGATCCCTGTTAAATATAACAATAGAAGAAAAATAAAAGGAATGCAATTCAGTGCTTGGATGTGTAGTTCAGCAAATATTAAATGCCTACTGTGGGAAGCTGACTTGGCCCAGTGGATAGGGTATCCATCTACCACATGGGAGGTCTGCACTTCAAAGCCTGGACCTCCTCACCCGTGTGGAGCTGGCCCATGTGCAGTACTGATGCACGCAAGGAGTGTCCTGCCATGCAGGGGACCTGCGTACGGGAGCCCCACGTGCAAGGAGTGCACCCTGTAAGGAGAGCCACCCAGTGCGAAAGAAAGTTCAGCCTGTCCAGGAATGGCACCGCACACACGGAGAGCTGATGCAGCAAGATAACACAACAAAAAGAAACACAGATTCCCATGCTGCTGACAACAACAGAAGCGGACAAAAAGAAGAACATGCAGCAAATGGATACAGAGAACAGACAACTGGGGGGGTGGGCGGGCGGGAAGGGGAGAGAAATAAATAAAATAAATCTTAAAAAACAAAAAAGCCTACTGTGAGCAAGACACTGTGCGTGAATAGGTGGTGGGAAATCAGAAATCAGTTCAGTAAAGCCCTGAACTTGATCTTGAAGGGCTTAAAATGAAGTTGCTTCATTTGTTTGTTTATTGACTGATTCATTCATCCATTTATTCTTCATTCAAAATAATCAATAAGACTTTCTTCTCTCTCCAATTCCTCTTTGTTTTTTAAATTATAAAATATAGCACAACACTTTTTCCTGATTTCTAAAAGAATGTTTATTTATGTAGAAAATTAGAAAATGTGGAATACCAGAAAAGTTGTTAAAATGAACTAAATCTACCATGTGCTATACACCATGGTAGGCATTAATTAAAACTTTCAAATGAGCTGTGGTAGAAAGTGAGAAGTATGGCTAAAGCTGTCATTTTACAAATTATTTATCAGATTCAGCTCCCAAATTCATCTAAAAAAATCTTTCCTGTAAATTAGTGTGCTTTCCCCCAGTGGTGTAATGATATAGTTATTCTGACCAGCAATAAGGAAGTTTGCTTTCAACTGCTCCCAAGTTCCTTAAGTTTACGCGATTAAACTATGAATATTATTTTTTCTTATTATAAAAAAAAAAAAAGAGTACATCTCGTGGAATTCAAAGTTCAGTAATTTTACCTTTCATTCATTCTTTCAACAAATATTAAGTGGACACTTTGTCCCTGGGATGCTCAGGATGCTGGGGCTATACTGGAGAACAAAACAGACAAAAATCCCCTGTCTTCATGGATCTTACGTTCTAATGGGGGTTTCAGGCAATAAGTAAGATATAGAAATAAAATAGTGATAACTGTAGGAAGAAAAAAATGAAGCAGGGAAGGAAAATATGCTACGGCCATATCCGAGGGTGAGATTTTGAGCAGGGTGTCAAGGCTTAAATGAGAAATTAACTTCAGAAAAAAAGACTTGAAGGAAATGAGGAAGGGATCCACGCAGGTTCTGGGGGAACAGCATTCCAGACAGACGGAACATCCAGTACAAGGACTCAAGGCAGGAACATGCCTGATATACACAAGGAAATAGCGTGATGCCCCGTGTGATTGGCACAGGGTGCCAGCAGAGGCACCCTGAGGCAGAGTAGTGGAAGATAAAGCCAGTGGTGGGGAATAGAGTCCACACCATGAAGGGCCTTGGAAAGCAGAATAAGGATTTTGGCTTTTACTTGGAATGACATGGGAAATTACTGGAAGGCTCTGAAATGTTCTGCTCACGTTGGCTACTGTATGGAGAATACATTGTTTATTCTATCATGTACTAAGAGAGGTATATTAAAATCTCTCATTAAGAGTGTGGCTTTGTTTCTCCTTGTCATTGTGTCAAGTCTTGCTGTTTATATTTTGAGCTAAGTTATTAGGTACATATATATTTTAACTGTTTATATCTTCCTGGTGAAGTGACTCTTTTATTATTCTGAGATAAGTCCATTCATCTTTAATAATAACTTTTACCTTAGTCTATTTTCCTGATATTAGCTTTCTTTTCATTAGCATTTGTTTCCATGGTATATCTTTCTCCATCTTTTTACTCTCAATCTTACTGTACATATGATTTAGATGTGCCACATAGTTGTTTTACTTTTATATCCAGATGGCAATCTTTGCCTTTTAACTAGATAATTTATTCTGTGTATACTTCTTGTAGTTACTAATATTCTTGAACCTAAATGTAACATTTTTTTTGTTTTATTTCTCTCCCCTCACCCCTCCCTCCCAGTTGTCTGCTCTCTGTGTCCATTTGCTGTGTGTTCTTCTGTGACCGCTTCTATCTTTATCAGTGGCACTGGGAATCTGTGTTTCTTTTTGTTGTGTCATCTTGCTGTGTCAGCTCTCCGTGTGTGCAGCACCATTCTTGGGCAGGCTGTACTTTCTTTCATGCTGGGCAGCTCTCCAGGGCGCACTCCTTATGCATGGGACTCCCCTATGCGGGGGACACCCCTGCATGGCAGGGCACTTCTTGCGCGCATCAGCACTGCTCATGGGCCAGCTCCACACGGGTCAAGGAGGCCCAGGGTTTGAACCACAGACCTCCCATGTGGTAAGCGGATGCCCTATCCATTGGGCCAAGTCTGCTTCCCCCAAGTACATTCTTTAGAGTTTTCTTTAGTGACAGTCTGCTGCTTTATAAACTCTGTTTATGGGTGCCTAAAAATATCTTTTGTCATTCCTATACTTAGAAGATATTTTCATTGAGTATAGAATTCCAGGTGATAATTATTTTCTTTTACTTCGTCAACAATGAACTTTTTCTATGAAAGTCCAGATAGTAAATATTTTTGGCTTTAAAGGCCATGTGGTCTCGGTCACAACAATACATAAATGAATGAGCAAGGATGTATTTCAATAATACTTTATAAAAACATGCAGCAGTTTGGATTTGGCCCATGGGTTATAGTTTCCTGATCCCTGTTCTGAAGCTATCATGCCACTGTTTATTTTTTTAATTAAAATTTTTTTTTATTTCTCTCCCCTTCCCTGCCCTTCTCCCTCTGCCCCTCCACTCCAATTGTCTGCTCTCTGCATCCTTCGCTGTGTGTTCTTCTGTGTCTACTTATATTCTTGTCAGCGGCACTGGGAATCTGTCTCTTTTTGTTGCGTCATCTTGCTGCGTCAGCTCTCTGTGTGTGTGGTGCCACTCATGGGCAGGCTGCACTTTATTTTGCACCAGGTGGCTCTCCTTATGGGGTGCACTCCTTGCACGTGGTGCTCCCCTATGTGGGGGACACCCCTGCATTGCATGGCACTCCTTGCGCGCATCAGCACTGCTCATGGGCCAGCTCATCACATGGGTCAGGAGGCCCTGAGTTTGAACCCTGGGCCTCCCATGTGGGAGGTGGACACTGTATCCATTGAGTCAAATCTGCTTTCTATGCCACTGTTTTTTATCTACATTATTGCCACAGAGAAGTCAGTTGTTAGTCTAACTGCAGTGGATACTTATTTTTACAGTTTATTTATTCCCCTTCCAGAGCCCATATTTTCCTTAGAGTAGCACCCATGACCCCAATTTTAGCCCATGTTTGGGTGGCCTAATCACTCTGGGTCCAAGGGTGGGCATGTGACTCAGGTATGGCCATTCAGAGCTTAGATTCCCTTAAGTTAAGAGATTGACACAGACCCAAGTAAGTCCAACAAATCTAAACTCCAGGGTATTTGTTCCAGAATCACAGAGAGTAGAAATATATGTTCAAGCTGTGGGAGGCTCTCTTGGTACCACAATGGGAGACTTTGCCTGGGAATGGAGCCAGCAGAAAGGAAACAGAGCTAAGAGATGGCAGGAGAACAAGGTCCAGTGGTAGCATGGGAATGTAGGGATTCAGAGCCATTCCTCCCCCTTTCACTTACATGCACAAAACCAAATAACAAACAAAACCCCTTTTGTTATTTAGGCCTTTTAAGCCAAGTATTTTTTCATTTGCAACCTAAAGAGTCTTCACTAGCAGGGTATCGTTATGCATCACATTGTTTCCTTCATTTCTGGCCTGAAATCATAATAATATCTACCAGAAACTGTATATAAAGAAATCACCATCTGGCATACCTTCTCTGTTTGAATCAGCAACATTTTGTAATCAGGAGAGAACGTCATATTTTCCACAGGCTCTCCCACATTAATAAAGTTATCTACTTTGTAATTTGAATCTTTAATAATAAAAGAATACACCAAGCCATCCTAGACACAAAAAACAATGAGATAAATGCAGAAAATCAGTCTCAGTTAATGCATAGTATACTTCCCTTATTAGCTAGGCCAAGACTTATTTGATCACTCTTTATTTTTTGGAGTTGTCTATAGAGTTTACACTACCTCTTTTTAGTCAGCTTTCAACCATGTTCTCTGGTCAAGCTTCAATTTTATCTCTTTCATGATCTTTTTCAACTACTTAAAATTTTACTGATTTCTCCTTTCTGTGACCTTCTCTAACATCTATCTTCTGCTATCTTCTGTACTGTATGTTTCACTACACAGGATTTGGGGCAAATGAGCCGGCATTTATTATGGGACACAAACTAGCCCTAAGATAGTATTCTTTAATATTAAGTGCATTTCTTATCTCCCCAAATCATCCAAGGGTAGGGAGCCTGCCTTTTATTTCCTTTGCATCCTCCTTTCCATTTCCTTATACATTGCTAGAAATATGGCAGGTACTCAACAAAAACAGGTTGGTAAATTGACTAGTTGTTTGGTTGTAAACAGATTTAGGTTAGTTTAATCTCAAGAGGAATTTGAATTATTTTTATAATAGTGAGGAGGATTTGAGTAGATTCACCCACAATTTATAGACAGATCCCTTATGACTAAGAGCAGGCATTTGTGAATTGGCTGGGCTCAGATGCTTGCAGCCTGAGGGACATGAAAGGCCCAAGGTGCCTTCTCCAAGCCCGTGGTCATTCCCCATCACTCACTGGAGCAGATACTCCAATCATTCCTTTAAACTAGGTTAAAACAAACATTAAGGGTGGCCTTGAAGAGTACAGGAGTCACAAAAGTCACAGATGCAGTCTAAACACTGGAGCGAGGAGGGCAGTCCACGGCAAGAATGGGGGAGGGGATTATGGGCTGAATGTAGGTACATGGGCTCCAGATTCCTTCTCTGTGTGGAGATACATCTCTTACCCTGATATCAAGGCCTGACTGTGCTTGAGGACCTGCAGATGTGATCCATTGCAATGGAACAGACATAGCTAACAGTGGACTCAAGACAGCTACAAGCAGACCTGAGATTTTAGTATGAGTCTGCTCCAAACCTTAGAACTGATTGCAACAGCATGGAAAAGTAACCATGGTCTGATCCTTTTTCATATTTACTGAGGCTTTGTACTGTATTACATGAAAGCATAGATCAGGAGTTCTTAACCTGTATTTTTCCACGGATCCTTCTGCCAGTCAGGTGAAAATCACAGACCCCTTATTAGTCCACACTATATACTGCATATCATTTAATAAATATATCAAACCTGCACCAACATGTCCCCACAAGAATAATGTTTGTTTGTTTCTTTTTAATTTAAATTCAAGCTCTATTGACCTCTTGTTAAGAGCTCATGGTATAGACTTGGGAGTGTGACACATGTGGCACATGTGTCACATCCTAGCCCATCCACATATTTGTTGATGAACTCTTTGAGGCATGGCTCCTTCATCTGTATAAGGGGGATACCAGTAATTCCTTCTTGATAGAGTTGTTGTGAGGATAAATAAGATAATACAAGTGGAGAAAGCTCTTAGAATGGTGCCTGGCACAAAGTAATCACCAAGTAAATGGAGGCCATTAATAAAAACCCTAATATGAACAAAAACAAAAGGATACATGTAAGCCAAATGGGCACTGAGAAGCTAAATGGGTTCTAAATTCATGTATGACAACCTACTATAATAAGTGAATAGATGGGCATGGAATTGGATAACTAGATACTAAGTGTTTTCAGAGATGTATTTTTTATTTCTGTTTTTGTTTATTTGCAATAAGATACGCTGGTTCATCATACTGTTCACTCTACTTTTGCATATAGTTGAAATTCTTTATAATAGAAAGTTTTCAATATAATAGAATAGTTTCAAAATAGGGAAGTAACAATCTATCACAACCAGACATCCCAAAATATGGCTCATCAGAGTAAATGACAGCAAGATGCAAGTGTATTTTCTTAAAAGCAATTAAGTTTTGAAGAAAAAATACATTACAATTCCAGAAGCAAGCATGCCTCCTCTCTGATAAACCATTGTGACTGGACTGATAAGATGTCCTCCATCTTTTAAAAAAGAAAACAAGGTAAAGCAGATGACAGATAATTAAAAGTGCAATATAAAGTAATTAATCTCACTTATTCTTATAGTACTATTCATTTCTTTGTAATCCTTCTCTAAAAATCAATTTGATATCAAAATGTTCTATGATGCCTCCCAAACAATGAATAATAGAAGCTTGTTAGCCATGCTACTGATGCCAATCACAGCTGTGTTTAATTTCTGTATCACAGAATTATACAGTAAATATATCTTAATTTTTAGGAGATCATTGTTGGAGGTTTTAAGAGGCTCCCCCCAAAACCAAAAAGTATTATACTTAAGATTTGTGCATTTTATGGTATGTAAATTATACTTCAATAAATAAAGCATAGGGATAAAATGGAAATAAAAGTTTAAAAGGAACATTTCTTATTAATAAAATATTGTCCTCGGAGAAAAGAACACTAACGTACATTCCTTCATATGTAGATAAACCACAAGACCAACTAAATCAGATGCCCGCAGATGGCATCCAACAAATTGCTAATTGCGTACTATGTGCCTGGCATTTTGTTAGATTGTAGTAAAGATATATCCCTTTTCCTTCAAAGACTATTCACCTCCCAACAATGGTTTCTTTTCTGATCTGTCACTGCAGTCCTCTTAGGCCTTCTGGCCTGGTCTAGGTGCTTGTTGCATATAGCTACCCACTTATAGGATCTTCCTTTTATGAACCGTGGCCAAATTGATCTTCCCAAGCACAATTCCAAATGGAGTACATTCTCATTTGAAAGTTTTTGATGTCTGTCTACTGTCAGCTGAATTATGTACTCCATCACTTCCTTCCCCACCACTCCCTTATAAAACTCGATATTCCAGACAGACTGGAACACTTCTTATGGCTCTTATCATTTAAATACCATAACCAAAAATGTTACCAACCATGCTTCCCACCAAACATCCCTGCCTATGGACCCATCCTTCTAGGGCCAATGCAAATGCCATCTGCAAAATGGCTCAACTTGGTCTGTTTCCTTGTTTGAATTCCCCATGACACTTTGAGAAGCTCTCCCTTAATAAAATCATCTTAATCTACCTTAATCTAATAAAACGTAAATCCCATGAGGGTAAAGGTTATGAGAGTATATATTTGCCATCTCTGTAAACTGAGGGACCTTGCAGAGTGTCTTCCACATTGTAGAGCCTCAATAAATATTTATTTGAAGTTGTTTACAATATGTCATGAAAGTCCTAAGAAACAGTATGCAGGAAGGAAATAGTGACCGATATAAGACTACATTTGATTACGTAAATCAAATTGTGTAAAACATATTACAAGTATGATAGGAGCTTGGAAAAGAGAAACTGTTTTATTCATTCACTTTACAAACACATATAGGTACCAATTTACTCCGCAGTACTCTCTGAGATTAGATGTTAGAGCTTAGGATGGGCAAGACACAGCACAGGATGAGGCTCTAACAAAAAGGTGAGTCCTGTGGAACCCCAGAAGGGGAAACTAATTCTGCCTGAAGGTTGGGGCAAGGACAGGGAAGACAACACGAAAAAAGACAATTTCACCAGGTAGACAGAGAAGAGAAGATAATCCCAAGCAAAGGAAAATACAAATGCCAGGAGGCAGAATTAGGAAAGAGCACAAGAATACTGTAATGAAAAATTCTAAAAGGCCATGGAAGGAACTGAAGCTGAAAAGGCAGGCCAAAATAAAGGCTTACATTTTACAGAACTACTTGGTTAGCACTGTGGGTGCTATATCAGGTAGGGCAGCAAGCTTGGAGGGTACGGGTAAGAGTAAAGGGAAACTATATTTTCTGCATGGGTATTCAGTAAACCTCCAACTTCTCTTTTTTTTTTTTTTAAAAAAAAAGCATTAGAAGTGAAATTGCTAAAATAACACTGTAAAAAAGATTGAATAAAAATTAAGCACAAAAAAGAGGGAAAGAGAACCAGAGGGAGAAATTTGGTGGGAAGCACAAATATACAAGACAATGAGAGGAATAAACTTAATAGATGGAGCACGTGAATGCCAATCTAGTTTAGCTCTAAGATACACAATAGACTAAGCATCTTTCAGAACAAATTCAGAAAAAGAGGCCCTTAAGGAAAGAAAGGAAATCCCCATTTCAGAAAAATAATCAAATAATGTGATTAAACAAGAAGGGAGCACATAGATATAGATATATAGATACAGATATATAGATATATATATTTGTCCTTACTAGATATACTAGAAGTTTCTGAAATTTGATGTCTAAATCTTTTTCAGATCTAACGACCATGAATACAACTAAAAATCAAGCAATTAAAAAAGAGTAAAGGGAAAAGCTAAGAGAGGGTGTGGGTTAAGAAATTCAAACCTGATGCCCTCAGTTTTCTGGATGAAATGAGTTAGGGAGTGGGAAAAGGAGTAAGTGAAGGGACACTACAGCTGGGAAAACCTTGCTAGAGAAGACAGTATTTGAGCCGGGCACTGGGGTGGGGGTGACTAGGCTAGATCAAAGAACTCATACTGGGGAGTAGCAGGAAATAAATGCAATGAAGTAGACGGGATCAGATTATGGAGGGTCTTAAAATCAAGGCAGAGTGATCCATGAGTTTCATGTGTGAAAATAGTCTTCAAGAGGGACAGTTTGGCAATAATGAGCTGCCTGGTTTGGATCCAGTATAGATTAAGGTTAATGAAGATAGTCTTAAAATTGCTGCACAAATCATGTTGTGGTCTAATAGGGCAATTGGAATGGAGAGTGCATTGGATAGGTCTGGAGAGCTTCCACTGGCCTGTGTGGCTCCCTTCTCAAAGGGTCTACACCTAGCCCCCCCCTGCTCCTGTGACTCAGGCCCAACTGACTGGACAAAACAGCTGATTGGACAAAAATGGACACCGTACCCAGGGAGAAGGTATCAGATTTTCTTCAAAATTCTAACCAAGCAACATAAAAGTGATTTTCAAGATGGCAGCTGGACTTAATACGAGAAGGTCCTCACAGAGAGGGTATAGGTGGGTGAGGAGCAGGAAAGGGCATGATTAGCTGAATAAGCATAACGGCCCCAGGAGAAGGACACAGTATAATAGCTGAGAACCTGGACTGTGAAGTCATATTGCCTGGCTTCAGGTGCCAACTTCTCTGTTTACAATTTGGGCAAGCTTCTTCACCTCTCAATTCTTCCAAATATTTATCTGTATCATGAGGTAAAAGTAGCATCTCCTTTTAATGTTTTGAAGATCACATGAAATATGCATATAAAGTGATAGCAGAAGGCCTAGAGCAGAGTGACACCCAATAAATACTAGCAAGCTGTAAGGACTACCCGTAGGATTTGGTAACTATCTAGAAGATGGAGAGGGAGGAATCAAAGATGTCTCTAAGAAAGGGAAAAATAGGGAACAGAACTTGCATTTTTAAGTGCATGCAATACAACACGAACACGCAGGGCTACCCTTCTGGAAGTATGAAGCAGAGCAGTTTCTCACCCAGTGGTGGCGCTTCTTTTGTCTTATTAAGCACAGTCACCTTCAGGGTGTCTCCATTAATCAGTAAAAGATAACCCTCCTCACAGCCAACGTACAGGTCACTTGTTGGAGTCCAGCAATGCATAGTCGGGTGAAGCAAAGGACAGATATCATCTTTCGGCTTCAGGGAAAGATTAAAATCCTTGTGTTAAGATAACAATCATGGTTTAAGAGCCAGAAGAATATTCATCAAAAGAATTGCCAAAAAAGAAACAAATGAATATACCTAAATTCATTGGTCCCACCATTGGCCAAGAGCTAAGTGAACATCTTCCTCCATCCATTCCTCTACAGTTTGATTCACTAAGAAAACATAAGGTGTTCTTGTCAACACCTTCAGAACTCTTCTATGGACACATATTCTCATGAAAGTGTTGAAAAGTAATTTCTAAATGTTTCTTGAACTTCTTCAGAATTGCAAAATCTAGAAAATTACTGTCTAGCTAACCACCCTTTTTGAGGAAGACTTTCATCAATATTTCTCCCTCCTGGTTCTGCAGGAGGCAGGAACAGGATTTCCCCTGTGCTGCTGTGGAGAGGTCAGGCTGGATCCTTGGCTTATTGTTAGCTTTCCTGGGGATGGAGACCGCTTGCCCAATTCTGGTGATCTCTCTGATTTCGTTCATGAAGCATCCTACATGACTTTGATTCCATGGAAAATGTGAATAGAAATACACAAAATCTACAGGATGAAAGACTGGATTTGGGGACTGTTATGGGTTCAATGTGTCCCCCCAAAAGATATGTTGAAGTCCTAACCCCCCTGGTACTGCAGAATGTAATGTTTTTTGAAAATAGGGTCTCTGCAGGTCTAATTAGATAAGCTAAGGTGAGGTCATACTGCAATAGATTGGGCCCTTCAGGACTGGCATCCTTAGAAGGAGACAGACCCATGGGGAGAAGACGGCCAAGGCAGATGGTGGCAGAGATTGGAGTGATCACAAGCCAAGGAGCACCTGGGGCCACCAGAAGCTGGTAGAGGCAGAGAAGGTTTCCTCCCCCAGAGTCTAGAAGAGAGCGTGGCCCTGTCAATACCTCTGTTTCAGGCTTCTGGCCTCGGAACTGAGAATAAATGGCTGTTGTTTTAGGCTGCCCAGTTTGTGGTAATTTCTTATGGTAGCCCAAGGAAACTAAGTCAGGGACTGAAAACAATATGGGCTGGGAGTCTAAGGCAAGTTTTTTTCTGTAAGGGACCAATTAGTAAATATTTTAGGCTTTGGGGGCCACAGCGGTCTCCTTTTTAAACAACTCTTTTAAAAAGCATGGCTTGGGACCATGAAAAATAGGCCATAGTTTTTGGCCCAGGCTTCAGATAATACCTCAGGGTCATGACCCCTGCAGAGAGAGGGGCTGCTGCCCCTTTGCCAGCACAGAGCAGGCCTTCCTGTGAGCCTAGGACCACTGCCCTCCTTCCTGGAGGTCAAGGAGCTGGGACAGCTATTTTAAGTGCGTGTTTCCCCATCCCCTAGCACGACTGGTTTAAGATTCTGAATTCAGGATCCCACCATATGGCACTCTCTCCTTTCTATTTGAACTAGTTAAACATACCAGCTTAACTTTTATTTATTTATTTTTTTGAGACATAACGTTAGTACTATCTGTGATTTTCATTATGGTATACTATCATATCTTTGTTTTCTTCAGAGATTTTTTTTTTAATATATATATTTTAAAAGATACTTAGATTACACAAAATGCTACACACAAAAATATAAGGGATTCCCATATGCCCCACTCCCCACACCTCCCACTCTTTCCCATATTAACAACTTCTTTCATTTGTGTGGTACATTCCCTGCAATTCTTGAACCCATTTGGAGCATTGCCGGTTAGCATGAATTATAGTTTACATTGTATCTTTAGGCATTCTTAATGGCCACAGACACAGAAAATATTTTTAATAAGCTATTGGCCAAATTTCTAGAATTCCTAAATTCCTTCAGAGTGCCACGTTTATTTTATTCACTCATTTATTCATTTATCTAACAAATATTTATTGGAACTTTAATACTTTTCAGGCACTGTTCTAAGCCAGGGATGTAAACAGTGAACAAAACAGACAAAAATTGCTGCCTTCATGGTGCTTGGTGAGGGGAAATAGAGAGTAAAAATAAGTTAAATATAGAGAACATTACATGGTGGTAATTACTGTGGAGAAAAATAAAACAGGGGAAGCTGGACAAGGTTTCAAAGTTGAAGAATATTGCAAAACTATGCAAACAGCCATTTTTCTTTTCAAAACTCTTCAATATATGCAAGCCACCTTTCTGATAAACACTCAGTTATTTGACTCATATATTATATACTGCACTTTTAATTTAGGAATGGGTTGTAGATTCAAGGTAAAGCAGATATGGACCTGCCAAAGTAACTATTTCTTGGTACAAATTTGTTGCATAATTGATATCATGTCAATAAACATTTATTGGGTGTTGGGTGTATACCAGGCATTGTGCCAATTCCTAAGGGACCCCTATTCTCAACAGGATAATCACTGTCAGAAAATATCAGAAAACATGATAGGTTCCAGTGACAGCTGTTCAAATATTAGGGGAGTATAGATGAAAAGCTTTGGGTGAGTGAGGGAAGCACAGTGAGAGGAAGACTCATTTGCAATGGACCTTGAAGAATGACTAAGGTGGCAATCATCTATAGGCACATCTGTAGTGATAATTTTTTTCAAAGCATGGATGGACTTTAATTGCACCATTGGTCTATGCCATGCTCTCACAGCCTTAGATCAAAAATAGATATGCGAGTCCACCTGGAGGACTCAAAAAATGACAAACCACCCAAAAGGATTAAACTGCTGCTGATTAATGACATTTGTGTGGCGTTTGAGTTTTGACTCACAGGAAAAAAGTTATTCAGCGAATCCCCTTTACTGATTAAAAGTTTCCTGAGTTGTCTTGATGATATCTAACATTATTTTATAAATTGGGTATGGCAATGGGCGCAGCATCTTAAAAAGCTACATCTCTGCTTCTCACAGCACCAGTGAATCGGTGAGTATGCAACAGAAAGAGTGGATGAACTCTTGGATTTTTCTGGTTTGTTATGTTAAATTAGCCTTTTATGTGGCTTTTTTTTACATTCAGAAGACTTACCTTTGTCTTCCAGCTGCTATCTTTCATCAGTGAATATGTTCATTTAAAAATGAAATTGATATTAAATGGATTATGTGGACAGAAACAATAATTTTCATTTCTGAAAACTCCAACAGTTTTTAAATAAAAGTTGTCAAATGTTTTTAAATATTCATAAATAACAGGGCCTCCTTTTTCATTTCTCTTGGGCCATAAATCAAACACTTTGATCATTAGAAGACCAAATATGAAAACGTTTAGTCCAGTTTAATATTCTTATAAACTGTATGCATCTGAATGTTGTAGAATGTTTAATTTTATAATTGAGGTTCCTGTTTGGCAAATTCTGTTAAAAAGAAAAAGTAGATCAACCATGACTTCTCTAATAAAGAAAAGAAAAAATGCAAAAAAAAAGTATATGGAAAAAGAAAACTGGACATTGGAGATTAAATTCATTATCATGGATGCAATTTCTGTTCAAATACAAGATCTCCATGTTACCACTGGATATATTTCTAATGCTCTAAATAAGTCAAATATTTATGGTTCAGTCCTAATTAAAGATCTATAATGTGCCTTTCTAGCATTAACTACAAGAGAGATGTGAGAGTTTTTAATGTTTGTAATTTTGTAAAATCCACAGCTTGTAGATTTTTAAGGATTTTATATAGATTAACTCCATACTGATTTTTTTGCCCTTGGTACTTAGGTCACAAGAAAAGAATTCAAAGGAAGGAATGGAATCAAGGAACTGATTCCATCTTAGATCTATTTTTGATTGTGTTTTCACTCATTGTACAGACATTAATAAAAATTTTAGCCATTTTCTCACTTTAACTATAAAACGAAAAAATGAGCTACTAGGAAAACTAATTTCTAACTTGAATGAAAAATATATAGCCTTGTTATTTCTGTATAATTGAGAAATGTCAAACTATAATATTAAATTTTTCAAAAAAGGTTAAAATACTGTTAGTGCAAAAGTCCTAAGAAATAAAGATGTTTGTATATTATAAGTATTTCAAAAATGAAAACTCTAAGGGAGCAGATGTAGCTCAAGTGGTTCAGTGCCTGCTTCCCATGTACAAGATCCCAGGTTCTATCTCTGATATCTCCTAAAAACAAAACAAAACAAAACAATATCAATGAAAAAAAAAATCCAAAAAAAACAATTCTTATTGGGGAGCAGATGTAGCTCAGTGATTGAATGTTTGCTTCCCATGTACTGGTTCAATCCGCAGTACCGCCTTAAAAAGAAAAAAGAAAAAAAAAAAAGGCATTTTATAGTGCTTTTTTTAAAATACAAAGACAGCTGTCCTGAATTCTAAATGTTTAATGTAGGGTTCATCATGTTGGTGAAAAATGTAAATATGACGGCTCCTGCAGAAATTTGCTGCAGGGAAAAAAGAGATTTGAGATGGTTGAAAATTTAGTGTTCAAGAAACATTCTTTCAAATTGTAAACCAGGATGGCTGATCTATTGGTTTTTACTTTGCTGCCCCACTGTGGCTGAGTATGGTTATATTTACAAAACCAAGTCCTTTGCTGTAGAAGGAATTAATCTCTTCCGTAATTTAAAAAATTGAGTAATTGTCATCCATTAGAGGAAATACCAAGAAAACATAATTTTTTCTCTTGCTTGCAACAGAGGTTTTAAAAAATGAGCCAATTATCACATCAAATTATTTTAAAATAATATAGCTTAATTCTCTAGAGGTCCCAAATATTTGGGCACCCCTGCCTCCTTTACCCTTTGCTTAGAGTTCAACCACAAGCATTAGCATGATGCAGGTTCAAGAAGCTTGAACAGTCAAGCTCCTTGCCTTCATCCCTAGGGCGCCACACATGCTAGCCCTTGCCTCCTTCTAGAACTTCACCCTGTACTCGCTTTCCGCCTTTCATCATACTCCAGACTTGCTGGTCTTTCTCAGTTCCTCAAACATGCCAGGTCATCTTCCTCCCCCAGGGCCTTTGCACACACCATGCCCTCTGCCAAGAGCATTCTTGACCTTGCTCTCTAACATGGGTATTATCACCTCATTGTCCTTCAAGTCTCAGGTTAAATGTCATTTCCCCAACCTTCCTTGACTAGTCTATGTTAATCTCTTTCTCAGCGCCACCCCACTTATTCCATGAGAGTAATGATCATATTTTGCAATGATTTAATGTTTGTTTTCTTTCGTTGTTGTTGAAGAGCATATGACTAGGCTGGTCACTATGTGATCCCCAGTCCCTCAAGCAGTGTCAGCTACATAGAAGGTACTACGTAAATATCTGTTGAATGAATGAAGGAGTGTAAAGACTGTTTGCAAACTCTCCCTTTTGAAAGCTTCTTTCATTTTTCTATGGCCTAGTTCTCTTCTTAATTTGCTTCGACTTCTGGGACTATTCTTTCTCAGACTCCCCTCCTTCTCCTGACTCAGTTTCCTCTCAGACCCTCTTCTTTTCCCTGACACCCTTTCTCTCCTCATTCATCACCCTCTCAAATCTTATATTTTCCTGTCGGTGAAAATGACTCTGACTCTATGTCTCCAGCCTGGCCTTCTCCTGCCTCATCTTCCACTCAGCAGTTCTACCTGATGTCTTCCCAGCACCCCAGACTCAGTATGTCCAAAGCTGAAGTCACATCTGCACTCCCTGTTTCTGTTAGCAGTGCTGTGGTCTTCCCGTCACACCAACTCAGAACTCAGGGCCCTCATCTCTGTGGCTGAGCTATATTAAAAAGCCAGGACAATCCTCTCTGGGCTGCATGTCTCGTGGGATGGTCATGAGAATCAAATGCCATCATGCTCCCTAGACCTCAAACCATTAAGCAAACAAGGAAAGGAGCCAGGCGATTACCCTAAAAGTTTCCGCCTCTTGGCCCACTAGCCCGGCAATGGCCGACAGTGGGAGCACAGGTCCGTAGATGGGGTCCTTGAGCGACGAGTGAGAGAAAATTGTGTCTGTTTCATCCAAAAGTGTCCCATCTTCTGCAGGCAATTTTACTACTCTGTGCAACAAGAGACATCAGAGTAATCGGATTAGCATATGGGAAGTAAGCAGGGTAGGAGGTGTAATAACTTCTAAAAACAAAACAAAACAAAAGCAGATACCACCCAAATAGATTTTGAAATCTATAATGTATCATTAAAGGACAAGCAATGCACAGTTATAAATTAAGTATATAGCAATTTTCAAAACTGTCATATTAATATTCAAATGCTGACAGGGTCAGGCAGGTACTATTTGGCCAGGTGGGCACTGTGATGAATTGGAGAGTGTTTGTCCTTCCTAAAGGTGGCAGGTACCACATAGCTCCAGCTAAGGTTTGTAGACATGTGAGAATTCCTGTTCCAAAACTTCAAGAGAGTTCCATTATTCGAGCATTACAATAAATCTCTCAACTTCTAAATATATGCAACTAATTGAAATTTTAAAGAAACACTGTCACCCAAATAAACATGTCTATAGTTTGCATTCAGCTACCTTTGCAACCTGATACCAAGAATTCATTTTCAAATTTATCATCCATATACCTACTATTAACTCATGATTATAAAGATCATATAATAGAAAGTTTGGAGAATTCATGGTTTCATGCATGAAATTAAGAACTGGCTTGGTATGTTTCATGAATGATGAGTGATTGCGAAAAACAATCACATAAAAACACAACCTACTATTCAAAACATGTTAAGGCTTAAGTGCTTTTTGAATCTGGTTTGCTCTGTGCACCAAGACAATTCACTCATTTTGCCTCCCACTTTATTTGCTTGTAGAAAAATCACAACTCAGTATTCAGAACTGGAGTAGAATATTTGAGGTAAGTAAAGGGAAAGATGGGTGTGAGAAATTACCCGGCTGCCCTGGCAAGGATCTGAGATATCACCCCCATATTTACTAAAAGGTGCAGTGTTGTCAAATCTGACGACACAGATTTTACTATTCAATGTGTTCTTGTAAAAGTGAAATTGAGGTAGAAAGGGTACTGAGGGAAAAGAAGTGCATTTCTTAGGGCTTTCCATTCAGTAATTTCTTTACTAGCTTTGCATTTCCCTTTTTTCTTTGCTTGGGTTTTTAGCTTTTTGTTTATTTTAAAATTTAAAATACAATACAAAATTTCTTACTTTCAACTTTTTCAAAACACACAGTTCAGTGGTGTTAATTATATTTACGATATTGTGCTACCATCACCACCATCCATTACCAAAACTTGCCCATTGTCCCAAAAAGAAATTCTCTACCCAAATAAGCCTTTACTCCACACTTCTCCTCCTCCCTTCACCCCTAGTAACTTGTACTCTACTTTTCTATCTTGATAAATTTTCTTATTCTAGTTATTTCATATCAGTGAAATCATACAATATCTGTCTTTTTGTGTCTGGCTTATTTCATTCAACATGATTTCTTCGAGGCTGCTTTGTATTTCTCTTAAGGAGGTAATTTTTTTAAAAACTGCAATCTCAAGCATTCAATGTCGAGCATCTCCTAGTCTTCACTTGGTGGGGTACACTGAGAATGGTCAGCTCACAGCCACCTGGAGTCTTTGGACTCTTTCAACAAAGGCACCTGTTACCATCAACTATCCCCATGACATTAGTCATAGATTTTTCTCTTTGATCCATTTATATTTCATCAGGTAACTCCTATGATTCCACTGCATGCAACAACACATTTGTTTATAGATAATGTGGCTGCAAGTATAAGCTGGGTACTTTCTAAATCTAAAAGTTTTTTATTTTCAAGATTCTATTAGGGCATCAAAATAATAGAGCAAACAGTCATAACTTCCTTTTTCATATAATAGATGTGCTTTGAACTAGTAAGAGCAATCAATATTTGGCCAATTAAATCATTGGGAAAAACTCTATGAAGGCATGAGATTTAAAAGAAACTCAAAGTCTTAAAGCAGAGAATCCTTTTGAAATTCAAATAACCCTGTAAGGTAAGGCTATAAGTAGACAGAGGTCATGAATGCAGATGAAGACTACTGCTTTACTGCTGTGCTGTGAGGAAACCTCTTACCTGGATTTGAGGAAATGCTCTTGGTTGCTTCTCTCAATGGTCCAGACCGTCACTGTACTGAGATTTGACAAGCATAACTGGCGCCAGTTCATGGGGTTAAAAGTCATGTAGTTTATGTCCATACCGAGTTGTGATTTCTTGCACAAAATGACACTGGATTCCCAGTTCCTTGGAGGAAAACAGTGTTCAATAGAGAATTCCCTCATCTTCCTGCTATCAAACATAATTACCCAACAGGAGCACATCGTTCTTTCTTCCTCCCCTCCTGTTACAAAGGAAGCCTCTTCCTTCCTCCTAACTAGGGCCAGTTCCATCATCTGTGTCCTGGATCCCATGGATCTTGCCTTCTTAGGCTTACCCATTACTCCTCTTCTGCATCTTCAAACTCTCACTTTCTCCTGATTCCCTCCTGCCAACACTTAAATGTGCTCATCTGTACTGTCTTAAAAAAGCCTCCTCAATCTCACCCTTCCACATCTCACTTCCCTCCCCTCTGGGATGAGTTATTCTATGCTCAGTGCCTCCTCTTCTATACCTTCTTTTCTCATCATCCCATGGTTATCTGTATTTTGTCACCACCATTCCATTAGCACAGCTCTCTCCAAGATCACCAATACCCACCCGTCAGTCTAAATCTAGTGAGCACTTCTTGGCCCTTGTCTAAATTCACCTCTCTGCACAACTTGACACTACTCACCACAACCACAACCACCTTCCTGAGTCTTGGGTGCCCATCTGATGGGATACCTCATCCTCTTGTCCTCGCTATGTCTCTAGAGCCACTTCTTCTGCCCAGCTGCCTCAGTGGTTGCCCAGTTATCTGGAGATTTTGACTAACTTCATGTGGGCACACACCACCTGTACCTTACCCTCGGCCTACCCACATGCCCAGGGACTTTCCTGCAATAACTTTGAAACGCGGGGGAGTTAACACCTTGCGCAGTGAACCTTTGATCTATGGGATTTGGGAGTCAGTGGTTACATTCTTGTCCCTTTCTCTCCTCTTCCCACCCCACAATCTGTCAGTGCCTGAAGACTGTCCATATTCACAGAAGTCCATGCAGCCTATCAGAAGACCATCTGCAAGACTGAGCGATCAATTACACTTGGTACCAAGGAGTGGCCAGCAAAGTAATGCACCCTCATATACTGGTTCTCTTCCTTCCCTGCCTCCCTTCCCCTTTCCCACACACCTCCTTCCATGAGATTGCACTCCCTACTAAACAAGTGGCTTGTGAGCTTTGGCCTCAGGTTCTTCTTTCTGTGCAACCCAGGCTGAGGTATATTCTGTGACCAAACACACTCTGCCCTCTGTGGCTGCTCTTCTGAGTCTCCTTTGCAGGAGACCCTTTTTTAGCCCTTTTATTGGTGTTCTTCTAGGTTCCATTCTAGGTTTCTCTTTAGGTGTTCTTATCCCCTTTTAGCACTTCAGTTCCCCAACTCGATTTAACAACTCTCAAATGTTTACCTCCAGTCCAGACCTCTCTCCTGAGTTCCAGTCCTGGATATCTGTGGCAGAGGCAATTGCATACAGTATTGATTCTGTTTCTCCCTCAAGTAACAGGACCCTTGGTGTTAAGCCAAGCCCATGGTCAGCCACAAAGAGGAATGTATTTCCCAGCATCCCTTGTAGATACATGTGGCTTGTGACTAAGCTGGCCAGTGGGATGGACGTGGCAGTGATGTGTGCAACTTCCAAGCTGTGCATTTCAAGAGCAGAGTCCTGCCCTCCCCCTTATACTTGGGCATAGAGATGAGGACAACAGCCTAAGGATGGCAGAGCAGCAACAGAGTGAGGGGCCAGGCCTGACCCTCAGGAGCCACCTCAGCAGCCCTGGACTGCTTGTACCTGGATGTGAGAGAAAGAAACTTCTACTTTGTTTAAGTCAATTATTTTGGGTGCTTTGGGTTTCTGGAACAGCAGCTGAATCTAAACCCTAACTAACATTATATTAATTGTCAAATCTCAACTCAGCTTGTCCCAACTCCTCTTCCCTCACTGAACCCTTTTGAGTTTCCCAAATTCTCCTCCCGTGGTGCTGATATCTCTTGCCAAGTTCCCTAAGTCACAAATCTGGGTAAAATTCTGACCCCTCCTTCTCCCTCAACACCACACCCGACATTTAGCCAGTCACCAGGACCCACGACACTACCTCCTAAAACTCTCTCAAAGACATCCACTTCTCTCCATTTCTACAACCACCAGCCTAGTCCAGGCCACCATTGTCTCTCACCTGGACCGCAACAGCCCCCGAATCGAAGGCCATGCCTTGGGTCCCTAAAACATCCCTTCCATGACACAGCTGGATCACATCTTCTGCAGTGCAGATGTGATCACGTCCATCACTGCTTACAACCCTTTAATGGTTTCCCATCGCCTTTGGGATTAAGGCTGCACCCATTCGCATGGCCTATATTTATGGTAACTATGCTTCCCAGTTTGCCCAGGACAAAACCCAGTTTAGGCCCAGAGCTCTGTGCTAAAATACCACAGTTCACTCTCAAAGTGTCCTGATTTGGGTGATAAATTTTAAGTTCACCTACTTATGAGGTGGCCTCAGGCTCTCCCTCCAGGCTTGTCTCTCCTAGTTAATCACCTTTTCTCATCATTATGATCTTTTAATTAAATCTTTTTCCATGTTTTTTTTTGCCGTGTTTTTCCTGATTTCATGTCCTATGCACTTGCTATCCCCCTTCTGGGAATCCTCTTCCTTCTCCTCTTCAAAACACTAATTTCTACTCCTCTAGGAATCAACCTTAACATCACCCCCTCCAGGAAGCCTTCCTTGACCACTCCACATCACCCTCAAACTAGATGAGACACCCTACTATAAGCTCCCATTGTACCTTCCATCATTGGATACTGTAAAACATGGTGGTTATAAGGACATTATGATTGTACTGCCTGGTAGAACAGTTAAGCTTAAGATGCTATGTTGTTGTTTTTTTAATTTTTTATGGTGACTATATATACATATAACACAAAATTTGTTGTTTTTACATTTTTAAGTATACAATTCAACGGTATTAATTACATTCATAGTTATGCTACCATTACCACCATCCATTCCAAAACTGTTTTCATCATTCAAAACAAACTCTGTACCCATTAAGTAACTACTTTCTATTTCCTCTTCCCCCTTCCGGGTAACCTCTAATCTACTCTATGAATTTGCTTATCCTAAGGTATTTCACCTAAGTGGAATCATGCAATATCTGTTCTTTTGTGTCTGGCTTATTTCACTCAATATAAGGTCAAGGTTCATCCACATCAGGAAGATGCTAGGGTTTTGAGACCTCAGGGAAAGTTAACCATTCATGTATCCACCCTAGCAGTTATTTAGCCTTTCCTCTGTGTGTGTGTGTGTTTGTGTGAGTGTGTGTGTTCCTTAAGCACTCAGAAACCAGCTTCTTTTCTTTTGTCTCTGCTAGTTCTCACATTAAGAATTAAATAAAACTTTTTGTGTGTTCACAATCTGTTTGAAAAAAAAGTCTGCTTTAACATTTAATGTCTTTAAGTTTCTGCTTCTTTCTGTAAAGTGAGAATTTTAAGAGATGTGTCAGCTTTTTTGGTGAGGATTAACTGAGCTACCTCATTGCAAATCTCAAAAAAGGCTTCTGGTGAAAGCTGTGGTAGTGATTTGCCCACCCACAGCGATGGGCCTGCCTTCTACCCTTTGCTTATGTAGCTAGACACCACTGGGCTGGGACTGAAAACACAAGATTAAACACCCCCTCACTTTTAAAATACTTTTTCAAGGTTATTATTTTTAATTACACAAGTAATATATGAATCTGTTTTGCTTTTTTTTTTTTTAAACAGAAAATAATAAAAAGTAAAGTCCCCTTAGACAAATTTACTTTAAGGGATCAAGTCATGGTACTTGAGCTTCTGTTGGCCTGACTTCTAGAAGTTGACTTCCTTTGCATCTCATTGAATTATTTCTGGGAGTCCCTGAGAGACTGGCTCTTCTGGGCCAGCTGCTATCACCAGGTTGCATCCTCCTCCCAGTTCACCTTCCAGCTCCCTCTTGTCTAGTTCCACTGCCTGCAAAGCCATTTGCAAACCTCAAGCTGTTGGTCCTCATCACAAAGCCAAATCCCACTCACATTTTATGGCCAATGGGTGACATCAGGGCTGCTCCCAAAGCTTTTGAACTTTAGGGTGCCAGAGCAGAGGCCCAAAGAAGGGTTTGGCTCCCAGCTCTGTTCACCCTCATCCATCTTCATCTGGCCCCAGAGCACCTCTGCCAGTGTCCCGGGGCCTCGCAGAAAAGCACCTTATTTCTAGTCCTCCCCACAGCAGTGCAAACCAGGTCAGGGGCTGGATGAGGGACACGGGCCAAAAAATATGGCCCGTCTCCCTCCACTCCCCCCTCCAACCCAGACTTCCTAAATCAAAGTGCCCATGAGTCCTAAGAGATGCAGATAAATATGGGGGAAGGGGGCAGGAGAGGAGGAGCCTCTGCCAGCACCTAGGCTCAGTTCCAGCTCAGTCTACTGACCATGTCCCACTACAGAAGCCTCAACTTCTCCACTAGGCTGTAAGATTCTAAGAAGAGAAGTATTTCATGTCCAGCACCTAGCAGGGGATAAAAGGTCACGAAGTGAATTAAATCCACTGAGCAACTCAAATGCCTATAGAGGCCGAGAAGTTCATGTAAATGAGTGAAAATTTCTTGAATGTAGGACGCTAGGTCAAACTCTTTCTATAAAAAGCAAACAGTAAATATTTTTAGCTTTGCAGACTATGTGATCTCTATCACAACCACTCAACTCCGCCATCATAGAGTGAAAGCAGCCATAGACAATACATAAATGAGTGAGCACGGCTAAGCTCCCAATAAAACTTTATTTACAAAAGGAAGTGGTGGGCTGGATTTGGCCTGTGGACTTGAGGAGGTGGTAGCCACTGTGGACATCTAAAGTGAGCGGCCACCACTGGACCACAGGAGACTCTCACCATGTGGGAATAGGCCCAGGTGTGTCTGTGTTCAAGAGAGGATACAGGGTATCTGTTTGCCGTGATAAATTTTGGTAATGGATAGTGGTGATGATAGCACAATATTGTGAATATAATTAATATTACTGACTTGTGCATGTAAAGTGGTAAAATGGGAAATTTTGTGTTGTATAGATGTCGCCAGAATAACATTTTTTTTTTGAAAGAGAGAGGCCAGATGGGTAAATTTTTCTCTGAAATTTTCCAATTAAAAATAACTCATCTGTGGCCCAGAATTGACCTAAAGATCACCACTTTTGAATATCAGACTTAAAGAAATAAACAGCCTGTAGCAAGCACTGTTAGAAATTGTGCATACGTTTTACTCAGTGAATTCTTAGGAAAACCGTATTTACGAGATAACTGTTATGCCTATTTTACAGAGGAGGAATCCAAAGGGGCACAAGGAAACTTTTGAGGGTGATGAAAATGGTTATCATCCTGCTTATGGTGATGATTTCATGGGTATATACATAAGTTAAAACTTAAACAAATTTTGTACTTTATAAATGAGCAGTTTATTATATGTTAATCACACCTCAAAAAAAGCTGTTTAATGAAAAAAAACCTGCAGAAACTAAATGCAGCTCTCTGAATTCTAAATCATTACATTTTTATATAAGCGGCGCTGCTATGTAAGACGCATCTTCAGCCAATCCTGGGATATTTTGTACCCTCCCTCCTTTCCCCCAAGAAGCATATATTATGGGTGGAGGACTGAGTGCAGCTTTGAAGTTGGCCACATGAAAAAGCAAAGAGCAGGTATTTCCTATTCAGCTCACAAGTGTGGTAGAATGTTCCAGTTTCTGAACATGTAATTGTTTAACGTCTCTAAAAACAATAACTTTACACTGAGTTGTAATGTAGAGTCCATCTGACTTTAAAAATGTGTTTCAATTTAATTTCAACATTAGTGGAAAAATGCAAACAACTCAAACACATACTTATTAAAATATGAAACTTGATGTATTAATTAGTGTTTTTTTCATCCAACAAAGGAAAAATTACAACATGTTAAGAAAAAAAAGAAAAACTAATTTAGCTCCAGATCATTTTTGCCCCGGCTGCCAAATTTTATATGTAAACATAGCAATTATATGAAACCTAAGATTAGGACTTTTATTCCTTCCATTTTTTCCTTGTTTTGGGTTTTTCATGAATACTTCTTTAAAATACAACCCAGTAAAGGGAATTCTGCCAAGATGCTGCAACTCACCACAGAGCCAGTTCATATTCTGGGAGAGAAGAGTAACTAGCCAGGTATGTGCCACAGTAACTGAATGCAAGCAAAGTGTAGTCCAAAAGAACATCACCTAAAAGATAAAATCCATTAAGAAGGACTTAATTATCTAACTATAATTATAAACTACAGTCTTATAGCTTATCTCCCTTTTCTAATGATGTTCACATAATTAAAAAATCTTTAGCCTTTGGATATATGAGATCTCCTAACTGATTTCTCTAAGAATATGAATAGAAAGCTAAGAGCGAAGTTAAGATTCGGTTCTTTGTTTTGGCCATCATTTCTAGACTTTAATGCAGAACTGAGCATAATGTATATATACCCCAGCATGATTTTAAATGACCTAAGAGCCATACATAAAGTACTCCATACATATAAGAAATATTGTAATTAGAAAAGTTATTCAAGCAACTTTAAATGCCTTGTCAAATTGTAATCATTCTAGCTTATTTCCTTATTTCTATACCTAAGACCATATCTGGCTATTAGCTAAGTATCTTCCAGTTCTTGGAACAACTATAAAAAATTATATTTCCATTTGTATCTATAGTTGAAGAAATGCAACATGACTTTAAAAGTCATTTAGGAACAACAGGCATATTTATTTAAAATGCTTGTCATGGGGATGCTAAAACAGGGTAGTGCCTAGCTCTGCTTCCCTGTATCTGGGAATCTGATTTTCCCTCTTCTTGCTTTTGCTTTCCCCTCAGTGTTGCTCCATAGATGCAAGTTTTGCCTTCCCCTGGGTCTGTTTTACATTGGTGTTATACTGCTTGTTCTAAGTGTTTTTAATGCCTGTTTCTTGCTTTTTGCCCTTATTACTTGAACCATAAAATAACCTCAAAACATGACTTTCTGTTATTTGTTGAATGTGCTCAGTACAATCTGATCAACATGGAAAATCAAAATGTATTTAGTGAACATTTAATGGGAAAATTTTTTTAAATGTATTTTCTGTGGGATAGAATTCTTAGCAGAATAATTTTCTGTCCTTAAAATACAGACTTTCCCCCATATTTGAAGATTACTAATTTTGTACTTTCCTTAAATTTATTTCAGTAAAAAATATTTTTTTAAAGAAAATACTACATATATATAAAGAAAAATAAAACCTCTGTAAACCAACTAACATATTTGGTAAATTTCTGGTATTTCATTTGTATATTTATTTATAAAACTGCATACATACATATTTTCTCTAATTATAGCTTTGCTTTGTATAGCTACAGTACTCGTAGATAAAATCACACATAACGATTCGTTTTTAAATGGAATTTGGATTACACTATACGGTGCTTCATTCTATTTCTTTCTTTTTAACATTTTACCATATTCTTAATAATTCTTCAAAAATACGATTTTTAATGATTGCATAATACCCCCTCTTATGGGGTATTTTAATTAAATTCATATTGCTGGAGATATGGGTTGTTTCCAATCTTTTGCTATAATAAATGACACTGCATTTATTATAACTCCTCTGCACACAAATATTTGACCATATTTCTCATTATTTCCTTAGAATTGAATTCTAATTCTAGAAGTGGATTTCCTGGGTCAAAAAGAATATATTTTACTTCCCAGAAAGACTGTATCAGTTTATACATTCACCTTCTGCAAAAAAGAGCACTACAGATTGCACTGCCCTCTATCTAGCAATTATGATCTTCAAAACTATCGTGACCTTGATAGATAAAAATAGAGTATCTTGTTTTAAAATACGTCTTATTTTTATTACTATTGAGATAGAACTTTTTTTATGTTTTTGGGCATATGTAATTTTGTGATTTGTCTGGGCAAGTCCCTTTTCCATTGTTCTAATGGGATATTTGTCTTTTTCTCATTGCTTCATTAAGTGTTCTGAGAATATTTGTTCCAAATACCTCCCCATTTATTATTATTCACCTTTAATTTTTCATGGTATTTTTGATGTTCACAAGTTTTCAATTTTTATATAATCAAATGCCAATCTTTTTATTTTGAATTTCTTCCTTTGTGTGCTTGGAAAGTTCTTCCCCAGCCTGAAATCAGTTTAAAAGTCTACCACATTTTCTTCTACTTTTTAAATGAGTTTGTTATTTATATTTAACTCTCATTTTCATCTGACATATTTTGATGTACAGACTAATAGAAGTACCTAACTCAATGTTTTTGTTCAATTTTCTTAAACGTTGTTGAATAATCCATATTCTCATTTTGTGTGTGTGGGAGCTTCTTTCATTACATACTGAATTTTTATATATTTTATATTCTGTTTCTAGTTTTTTCAAACTTTTCCACGGATATGGAGATCCCTGCATTAATCCACATTCTTTTTTTTTTTTTTTAGATACTGGAGCCGGGGATTGAACCCGGGACCTTGTATGCGGAAGGCTGGCTCTCAACCACTGAGCCACATTGACCGCCCCCCCACCCCGAGTTGGTTTTATCATTTTTTGCTTGTTGCTTATTTTGTTTATTTTTTAGGAGGCATCAGGAACTAAAGCTGGTATACCTCCATGTTAAAAACTAGTCTCTCCCCTGGCATCATTCTCTTTCAAATTGGTCTCATTCTCTACTTTTTTGTTCTTCCAGATACACTTTGGAATCATTTAAGGACTCCTTGCACTCTAAAACACGATAAACCTAAGAATTGCTTTCTGTGAAGAATAGCAGAAATATATTTATAATAACCAGGCATCCAGGAATATATCTACATATTTAAATATTTTAAATCAATGATTTGTGTAGTTTTCTTCTTCTCGGTCACTCACATTTCTTCTTGGGTGCTTTGTAAGTATTTGAATCTTCTAATTGTGTGGGTACTTGTTTTAAACACATGACCTTACTGAGTATTCTCTTATTAGACCTTGTAGCTTTTTAAGTACTTAGATTTTCTAGGTACAAACTACCACGTTGCCATAATTTCTTTCCTTTCTGTAGTACTAGAAAAACCCAGTGTAGCTTAAATATTAGGCACTGTACTGTACCTTATAATGTTAGAAAAACACATTATAACTCTTGCTCACCTGTCAGGAGGTATACAGAGCTACAGATTTAACATTACCAGATTTAGCTCTACCAAAAATGTGTAAGTATGCGCTTCCTCATCTTCACTCACATCTGTACCATCCCCCCATCGTTATCACCTCCAGATTATCAGACCCCAGGTACTATACATATTTTAAGATTAAAGCAAAAACTCATTTTTCTGGACCCTCCTTAGGAATGTCACCGTGATAATTAACTTTCTTTGTTTCATCCAGTATAAAATCTGTGAGAAAAACCCTTAATGGAGAGGCTGGCTTGAGATTGTACATCTCTGGCTCCCACTGTCAAATCAATTCTCTTTTCCTTCCTAGTCTAGTTCGGTGTGTCTGTCTATTCTGCCGTGCCTAGTGAACGAATCCAGTTGAGAATCACCTGGCCCCTCTTCACTTCCCCATAGCAATATATAATATTTTTTTCAGTTTCATACTTTATTGCATTGCCTTGAACTTCCAGGTTCATGTTAAATACTAGTGGTGCTAACAGTTATACTTAATGACCCAGTCCTAATTTTACTGTGAATGTCTTTAAGGTTTCATTATTCAATACAAATGTTGGTTATTAGTTTGAGTTAATTTTCAATTTCTTAGGAAGGGCTACAGCCAAAGAACTAAGTTTTGGAAATGCTAAAGATTGAAAGGTATTTAATTCTACATAGTTCCCAACTTGCGAATGGATTGTGTTCTTGGTTTTTTTGTTTTTTGCTTTTTTATTTTTAATTTTATTTTTAAAGAAAATTTAGGTTATGTTAATGTTACATTGAAAATATAAGGGGATTCCCATATACCTCACCTGTTCCCCCTCCCACACTTTTCCCCATTAACAACATCTTTAATTAGCATGGCACATTTGTTACAATTGATGAACACATATAGAAGCACTGCTACTAACCATGGTCAATAGTTTATATTATAGTTTTCACTTTGCACTGCACATTTTTATAGGTTTTGACAAAACTTATAATGGCCTGTATGTCATTGCAATGTCATTCAGCACAATTCCAATGTCAAATGGGTTATGTTTTTAAAAGTTATTTTAATCGAACACAGAGAAATTTCTCCATAAATCAAATGTTATAAATTACAGTGAAGTTCCCTGGCTTGTCTCAAACACTATTTGACCCATAAGCCTACGAAACTAAGACCATTAACCATATTCAAGCTCTCCTGAACTTTCTATCCATGATGTGTTAAATGAGGGAATTGCTAGCAGCCGCCGCAGTCAGGTCAGGCAGGGTCAAGGACCGTTGTAGCTGTACGAGTCAATACCAATTCAAATAGTAGGTAACATTGATTGAGTATATATATATTTTTATTTATATTTATATTTCACTTATCATCACCATGGTCCTAACATTAGGTACTATCATTATCTCCATTGCATGGAGATATGCATGCATATCTTTAGAAATTATCTTTAGAAATTGTCTTTAGCATCCACCTGGATTTTCAATAAATCATGAAGAAAGAAGAAAATCATTGCTCTGAACAAGGTTTTCAAACTACATACAATTTCCTAGTCCAGGGCATCTCAAAGTTTACTGTGCATATAAATCACCTGAGGAATCTTGTGAAAATGCAGATTCTGATTCTGTAGCTCTGGGGTGGGGCCAGAGAATCAGCATTTTAATAAGCTCTAGGATAGTGCTAATGTTACTGATAAGCAAACCACACTGAGTAGGAAATCTAGCCCATTCAATTAAATCCTTCATTAAATTACCTTGATTTTTCCTTTTGAAATTTATATTAAACAAAGACCCTCTTTTGTAAGAACTAAATTTGGTCATATCTTATAACAAAATCCTTCAATTATGGCAGAGTAAGGATCCTGCAGGATACCTTTTAATTTGGTCCTTCTAGTCAATCCAGGAAAGCTGTATATGTAGATGATGGGTTTTAGCTTCCGGTCAGAAAAAGCCACAACTTCATAAGGAATGTTAGTTGCCACAACACCCACAATTCCGTTGGCACATTGGAGTACAGTCTTGTTCTTGGTTTCAATATTAATAAATATTACGTAATTCCCACAAGGGTAGCAAATGGTATCGTTGTTGACAAAATGAACATCCTGTTTTGGGAATCCTTGCACCCATCTTTGGGAAAAAGATAAATCATCAATATAATATAGCTCAAATACTTTTTTTGTTTTTAACAATGCAAACGTCATCAAAATCTTTGAACTATATCTGTTTTATGTTTACCCCCTGTCTGCCCAAAATAGAAGAACACAAAATGCTGGCTCTGAGACCAGTTTGAGAAAATAAACTATAGCAATTTAAAGTTCCATAAGCCTCAAGAGCCTTCATCAAAGACTTTTTTTCAGTAAAGCAAGTAAGTCCACTCATCAAACCTGAAAAAGTTTCAGAAGGGTTTCTGGGGTTATATATATTTGGTAAAGAAAAGTGGGAAAGGCATAAATAGAGTGAAAAGCATTGATCCCAATAGAAAATCATACCAGGCCTTTTTTTTTTTTTTCAATTTAAAAATAAACATTCAAAAGCAACTTTGAGTAAGTAGGACAGCATGTTTTGTGGTTGTAAACACAGTAGGAAAATTGCTTCTTCACAAAGTCGAAGAGTGTGTGGCCATATTTAGATCTACAAAGGCAGATAGATGAAGAAACGGAATGAAGTCGACATGAAATAAGAGTGGTTAGAACACAAAAGGACTCTATTTTTAAGTAGAGCATAGATGGTGTGTGTATGCTAGAAAGAAGCAGTCTGAGATGAGAGGAGGTTCTATTTTATTTAAATATTAAAGATATACTTGAAGATGGCAGAGAAGGCAAGTGAGGGTCACTGGCTTGGTGCATAACTTCAAGAGACTGGAGTACAGTAGGATTGGCAGAGAATGCTGTATAGAACAGAGTGTGGGTAACACTCTTTACATAGAATGTAGAAGGAAAGAAATGCCACCTTTATCTGTACAGCGCTTTATGCCTTTCAAAGGACCGTTTAAATGCAAATAAATCCAAAATTAGCGTAAGGGAGTTAGGAGAAAGGGACTGACGGCCCTAACTTTGGAGGAAAATCACCAAAGACGGCAGGGATTGGAGTTGTCACTGTGATGTGGGTTTGGGGGAGGGTGTATGAAGGTCGGGAAACGGACCACTGAAGAGAATACTGAGCCAGAAAGAGGAGGCAGGAATAGAGAATGAAGGAAAGGAATATTGGGTAATCCAGTGGGAGGGTCACAGAAAAACCCGGGGGTGGGGAGGGCGGGAGAAAGGATAAATGAGGTCAGAGAATCAGAGGATGGGATTTCGGAAGAAGAGGCCAAAGGGAGGGAGTCTGCGGAGAAGCGGACGAAATTAAGGGCAGACCAGGTCTAAAGGACCGAGGAAGACGAGGGTAGGTAGAGAGAGGTAAGTAGAGAGAGGAGTTTCCAAGCAAGACCGAAGTCGGTCGCCGGGCCGTGAACGCCGCACCTCACGGACAAAGACGCGCCGCTGACGACGTAGGGGTTCTCTTCTTGCTCCTGACCGTGAGCCATGGGAGGAGCTTCTCTTAGTTGAGTCGCCGGCGCAGAAGCCGGGTGCGGGTTGCGGGACAAAACGGTTACTCTGCGGCAGGAGGCTGCGGGCCTGCGCTGCCTCTGCTGTTTACACCCGTATCCAGGAAACAGGGAAGCCCGCGCCCATTGGCCCCGCCCTCTCGGCGCTGCTCCCTCTCTGGCTAAGCGGATTGGTGGAAGCGCTGCCGTTTCTCGGCCAAAGGGCGAGCCACGAGCAAGCAAGGGGAGATGGTCGGAGGGTCTGTGCTACCTGTATGTATGGTGATCCTGGCGGGCCAAATGGGTCCTGGGAGGCCCAGCCTCGGGCTAATAATAGTAATAAATATCAACAATAGCTGATGTTAATAGTGAAGACTGACAATGCCAGACGTCGTTCCAACCTCCAAAAAGGCTTGATTTCATTTAATCTTCTTGTCATCCATCAACCCCATTTTACGAATAAGGAAAGTGGAGATAAGAGAAGTCATTTGCACGAGGCTACAAAGCTAAGTAGGGTTTAAACCTAGATCTAGTCTAAATCCAGAGCTTTAAGCCCATAATTACTATATTACACTTTCAGATATACCCTCTGCCATCTCAGAGCGCTAAAATAGCCGGATCCAAAGGTCTGTCCTTTCTTCTTCCCTCCCCTTTTCTCCCATCTCCTCCTTTGTCCTACTCATTCCCCTCCCTGCCCTCCCTTTTTCAGGTCTCTCCTCACCATCTTCCTTCCTAACCACTGTCTCTCCTTCATTTCCTTCACAAATATTTATTGAGCATTTCCCATTCATTGTGTTATGCTATTCACATGGAACAAGAATTAGCAAAACAGATAAGATTACTTCTTTCTTGGAACTTAAGAGACTGGTAAGGGCTGGGGGTGGGGGATAGACATCCACCTGATTCCACAAATAATAGAATTAGAGATCAAATTAAGAGCTAAGAAGAAAAGGAATGTGACACGCACATTCATAGTGCATAACACGCACTATGTTGGGTCCTAAGTTGGATGAGTAGTGTCAGAGATGATTTCTGGGCCCATTTACTGTTGTAGTTCAGAGTGAAAGGATGGGGAGTGTTGAGGGGGAGTGCGAGGTGGAAGGCAGCTTTTGTAAAGATATTAAGCCTGGTCAAGGGATTGGACGAACTGGAATAGGCAGTGTGACTGTGTGACTGGGGCAGAGTGAGATGAGAAGAAAATACTGAAGATGAGGCTGGAGAAGGAGCAAAGGGCCAGGTGAGGTCCAAGGTGAAAATTCTGGTTTTTATCCTAAGAGCTATGGAAAGACATTAAATGTTTATAAAAGATCATCCTGGCTGCAGAAAGATTATCTATCAACTGGATGGGAGGGCAGGGAAAACAGAAGTAGAAAGATCTTTTAGGAGTCTATTTCATTGGTTCAGATGAGGGGTAGTAGTAGTGGAGCCAAAGTAGGACTTCTCAACCTTGGCATTATTGATATTTGGGCTGGATTGTGGGGACTATCCTGTGCATTGTAGGATTTTTAACAATGTTCTTGATCTCTACCCATTAGATGCCAGTAATACCTTCCCAGTTGTCACAACCAAAAATGTCTATGGACATTGCCAAATGTCACTGAGGGGGTGGATGTGGGGACAAAATTGCCCCAGGTTGAAAACCACTGATAGGTCAATTTTTTAAAAAGCTATTCGGGGAAACAGATGTGGCACAACCATTTGGGCTCCTGTCTACCATATAGGAGGTCCAGGGTTCGATGCCCAGGACCTCCTGGTGAGGGCAAGCTGGCCCACATATGGCAAGCTACCCCACATGGCAAGCTGCCCCACACGGAGTGCCGCCCTGCATGGGATTGGCGCCCAGCACAGGAAAGCTGCCCCACACAGGAGTGACGGCTGACACAGAGAACTGGCACAGCAAGATGATGCAACAAGAGACACAGAGGAGAGAAAATAAGAAGACATAGCAGAACAGGGAGTTGAGGTGACACAAGAGAGTAATTGCCCCTCTCTGGAAGGTCCCAGGATCGGTTTCTAGAGCCGCCTAATGAGAACCCAAGCAGACACAGAAGAATACACAGCAAATGGACACAGAGAGCAGACAATGGGGGGGGGGGGAAGAGAAATAAAATAAGTCTTAAAAAAAAGTCATTGGGAAGCAGATGTGGCTCAAGCATTTGGGAACCCGTCTACCTCATTGGATGTCCTGGGTTTGGTTCCTATTATCTCATAGAGAAGATAAGCAAGACAGCAAGCTGGCGCAACAGGCTGGCTTGGTGAGCTGATAAAACGAGATAATGCAACAAAGACACAAAGAGGAAACACAATGAGAGATACAACAAAGTAGGGAGTGGAGGTGGCTCAAGCAATTGAATGTCTCTCTTCCACATGGGAGGTCCCAGGTTCTGTTCCTGGTGCCTCCTAAAGAGAAGATGAGCAGGCAGAGAGCACACAAAGAGCAGACAGCAAGCACAAACTGGGGGGCGGGGGAGAAATAAATAAAATAAATCTTTTTAAAAAGTTATTGTAAAGATAAAAATCCATAGGGCTTGATGCTATAGATTTGTAGAGATGAGTAGGGATAGGTAAGATAGGAGAATCAAGGATGCATCTAGGGAAACGGACTTTGGCCCAGTGGTTAGGGCGTCCGTCTACCATATGGGAGGTCCGCGGTTCAAACCCCGGGCCTCCTTGACCCGTGTGGAGCTGGCCATGCGCAGTGCTGATGCGCGCAAGGAGTGCTGTGCCACGCAAGGGTGTCTCCCGCGTGGGGGAGCCCCATGCGCAAGGAGTGCGCCCGTGAGGAAAGCCGCCCAGCGTGAAAAGAAAGAGCAGCCTGCCGAGGAATGGCGCCGCCCACACTTCCCGTGCCGCTGACGACAACAGAAGCGGACAAAGAAACAAGACGCAGCAAATAGACACCAAGAACAGACAACCAGGGGAGGGGGGGGGGAATTAAATAAATAAATAAATCTTTTAAAAAAAAAAAAAAAAAAAAGGATGCATCTACATTTCTGATTGATTTAGTCAGAGATGGTGGTGGCCTTCACTGAGATAGGGTGAGGAAGGAGTAGAGATGTGTGTTTCTGCTCTCAAGAATTTCCAGGTAGAAATGTGAAAACCAAACAAGTGCAGCACTTAGTGTTTAGGAATTGCATAAAACTGGCTAATAAAATCCCATGTTTCTAAAGCACAGGTAGAAGTGGCAGAGGGGAAAAATCAAGCTTTTTCCTCTAGTACTTCCTAAGCCCTGGACAGTTTCTGTTAACTGGTTTGCTTATTTCTGTTTTAACCAAGCCCTAGATTATACACACACACACTCACACACACAACTACCACCCCACACCTTTAACTACAACATGAGAGTTTTAAAGTCAACACCAGAGAATAATTCAATGGGGCAAGGCCTACCACTGCTTCCAGAGTAAGCAGTAGGTAGAAGGTGTAAGGAACTATGGGCTCTAGGGAAGAGATACTGATGGGGGCTAGAATCAGCCAAGACACTGAAATTCTGAGCTTTCACTCTGCTGGGGCAAAAGAGGAACTGAATGGAATCAAATTGGAAAAGCCATGTGATCCCTTGAAACCTTGACTTTGGGAGATAGATGAAAAGGGAAAAATTTAGCTGGGTTTCTGGGGATGTGGTTGGCTTATGTTCAGGAGGAGATTCCTAACTCCTGTGCTAGGTTATAGGAAGGGGATATAGAGATTATCCCAGAGGACGGGATGGCAAGGATAAATCAGGAACATATGCTCCGGCTCTGAAAGATTTATAGCTCTTATAAACAAAATGTAAGACCCATGAGTTCTTTCTCTAATCAGGGAGCGGCTGTGGGCTTCCTAAGATGATAACCAATGTTTTCCTCCTGCCCCCAAACCTCCCCACTCCTCCCACCCCCCACCTCTCACTAGACTAGTCCTAGATGGAATAAACCTAATTCTCATCAGGAGGATTTATCCCTTTTGTGAGAGAACTCGTTTTTTTCTTAAAGGCCTAAAGAGCAGTGGTCAATTCAAGTTCATTGTGCACCAAACCCTGCCTGCAATTTGCCACAGAACCAAAAACTCTTGTTTTTTCCCACTTCAGTCCTGGCTTCTCTAGGCTTCCAAATGAATTCCAAGATAATCTGAAAGATGAATTTTCACAAAATTTTCCACCTATTAATTACGTTTTCTTTGATTATTTAAACATGGAGACAGTTTCCACAGCGTACTAAAAATGTTTCATTAAGTAGATGAATGACTTCCTATTTATTAGCTAATTATTTGTTTCTGGTGAAAGGTAGCAATCTTTCAAAGAAAAAGATGGAAGTAACAAGAAGTGACTATTGCTTCTCTGGATAAAAAGAAATGTAAATAATGAATGTTTTTAAGGAAAAAGGAATAACCTATGGAGATAGTGTATCTACTTATTCTCTGGTAATTGACTCCTTTTATAGTAGTGATGATAGTAAACCACAAGTTTTTGAGCTTCTACTGTGTGTTCAGAACAGCATATAATCTAAATCCTCCCAACAACCAAGCTACATGGGAAGCTGGGACTCAGTGAAGTATGTTGCTCAGGTGTGCCCATTCAGTTTGTGACAGAGCTGGAACTGAAAGCCAGGTTCACCTGCCTCTGACATCTGTGTCTTCTGCTCAGGTTTTCTCATTGCCCTGCCTCCTCCACTCATGTTTGTTGCCCTCGCTTTACAGAAATTAAAAGAAGGGACCTGGAAGGAAAGCCCCAGAAGCTAGGCATATCGGCAGCGTTTCCAGAGAGTGCTAGTTTTCTTATTCATTTTACCTCTTTGGTGGTATAGGTGTGTGTGTATATGAGCACAGTGTATGTGTGTAAAGTGTGTGTGGTGTGTGCAGCTTCTAGAATGGACTTTTATCTCTCTCGACCCATAATCTTCTTCCCCTTGCCTAATGAGGTTGTCTCTGTGGGATTAGAGATAAATACATTTGAAAGGTCAAATTGAATTAAAAACATACTCTGCTCCTTAAATATTTTGCTTACTTATTAAATTTTATTTAGAACTCTTAAAAATTATGTACAGTCACCCCCACACCTCACAAATTATTCTGACACTATAGTAGAGTTTACATAGATTCTTCAACCTGCTTCAATTGTACATCCTGTTGGAGAATATGGTGAGAAAGAGGGGGAAATCCTAAAGGTTCTGATTTTTTAAAAAATCTGGACACCACAGACTTGACTATTCTGAGTCGAGTGAATTTTTTTTTCTTTTTTTTAGGTACTGGGTCCAGGGATTGAATCCAGGACTTTGTACATGGGAAGCTGGTGCTCAACCACTGAGCCACATCAGCTCCCCTGAGTTGGTTTTTTCATTTGTTTACTTGTTGTTTGTTTTTTTGTTTTTTCAGGAGGCACTGAGCACTGAACCCGGGACCTCCCATGTGGGTAGCAGGAGCTCATCCGCTGGAGCCACATCCACTCACTAAGACAATTTTTTTATAACAACTTTATTGAAATGTAACTCCCATACTTTTGCAATTCACGCATTTAGTGTGCAATTCAATGGTTTTTAGCATATTCACAGAGTTGCGCAACCATCATCACAATAAATTTTAGAACATTTTCATCACTGCACAAAAGAGACCTTGTATACTTTTTCCAGTCACCCCATTTTTCTCAAACCCCACCCCCACTCCAGTTCTAGGCAACCACTAATCTATTTTCTGGCTTTTACAGCTAGGCTGTGGTGTCCAGTTGTTGGGTTAAACACTACTGGTCAAACACTACTAGCCTAGATGTTGCTATGAAGGTATTTTGTATATGTGATTAGCAACTGTAATCAGTTGACTTTAAGTAAAGAAGATTCCCTCATTAATGTGTGTGTGCTTCATCTAAATTTGCCTTCAGTGCAAAAACTGAGGTTTCCTGGAGAAAAAAATTCTGTTTCAAGACTACAAAATCAACTCTTGTCTGGCATCACCTTTGGATTTTTTATTATTATCAATTTTATTGAAATGTATACATAAACCATATATTTCATCCAAAATGTAAAATCAGTGGCATTTGGTATAGTCACAGAGTTGTGCATTCATCAATATAAGAGCATTTTAATTACTACACACAAAAAAGAGAAAATAAGAGAGGAAAGAAGGGAGGGAGGGAGGAAGGAAAAACAAATCCCCTATGGATTTTTTTTTTAAGATTTATTTATTTTTCTTTTATTTCTCTACCCTTCCCCGCTGCCCCCTTACCCCAGCTGTCTGCTCTCTGTGTCCACTCGCAATTTTTTCACACTCTCCTTACAGGGCGCTCTCCTTACAGGGTGCACTCTTTGTGGTGAGGCTCCCCTACGCTGGGTACACCCCTGCGTGGCACGGCACTCCTTGTACACGGCAGCACTGCGTGTGGGCCAGCTCATCACACAGGTCAAGGAGGCCCTGGGTTTGAACTTTGGACCTCCCATGTGGTAGGTAGACGCCCTATCTGTTGGGCCAAATCCTCTTCCCCCCTATGGATTTTGAACTCGATTACAACATAAGCTCTTGCTAGAATTTCCTCCCTGCTGGTCTGCCCTACAGATTTCTGACTTTCCAGTCCCAAAAATCTCTGAACCGATTCCTTAAAATAAATCTAGAGGGAAATACAAATATCCTATTTGTTCTCTTTCTCTGGAGAACTCTGACCCCCCGCTGATACTTATGGATATATCATATTTTCGTTTATCCACTCATCAGTTGATGGATATTTGAGTTGTTTCAACTTTTTGGCTACTATGAATAATGCTGCTATAAACAAGTATTTTATGTGGACATACGTTTTCATCTCTCTTGGGTATATAACTAGGAATGCAATTTCTAGGTCATATGGTAACTCTATGTTTATCTTTTGAAGAACTACCAGACTATTTTCCAAAGCAGCTGCACTGTTTGTACATTCCTACCAGCAGTGTATGAGGATTATATTTTCTCCACATCCTCACCACCACTTCTTATTATGTCTTTTTTATAGCAATTCTAGTGTGTGTGAAGTGGTTTTGATTTGCTTTTCCCTGAAGGCTAATGACATTGAGCATCTTTTCATGTTCTTATTGGCCATTTGTACATCTTCTTTGGACAGAAGTCTATTTAGATCCTTTGCCCAGTTTTTGAATTGGGCTGTTTATTACTGAGTTGCAAGAGCTCTTTACATATTCTAAATATAAGTGAAATAAGTTGATATTCCTCTAACTTCACTTTCAGAATCTAACCCTTCTAAATAATTTTTCAAAGAAGTGTCATAGGTGTTCTCTCTTTTCTTCACAAAACATTGTCCCCTGTGCCAACAAGAGCATTTGATGATGCAGCAACCGTATGCTCTTATCTCCAGGATTTTCTTCCAAGCCACTGACATCCACCCTCCAAGTTTTGATACACAAGCACAAGTAAGAACACCTTTTTGAAGACTGCGATAGTGTTGAGAAGGGGTGGAGCCAGGATTGAGCCCAAGCAGTGAGGTACCAAGATCTGGGTTATTATTGCCTTATTCTGCCTCTCTCATAACTAATTAAAATAAAGACAGACACCCCCGCGCCCAAATAAATGGCATGGGAGTTACCAGGCAAATCTAGGTGGACAAGTAAAACATTGACTAGCCTTTTCCGATCTCTACCGTGGTGCCCCAGAACCCCTGCTTTCCTGAGCCCAAGTTTAGGGGACTGAGTGGCAGTTTTCATGACCCAAGGAACCTAGTTTACTCAGCCCAGCTGCCTGACTCTAGGGCTGTGCCTTTACCCAAATGTTTAATAAAGATTTGTGAAAATAACACCATCATTCTGAGGTTGACAATTTCCAGATTTTTGCTGCTTCCTTTATGTTAAAGTTGAAAGGCTGCATCCCGTAGGTGACGGTGGGCTAGTGGCCCTCCCAGTAATCATATTAAGAGCAGGGAAAGGAAAGGGCTGCTCAGGTGCCGAGGTGACCTGGCACTGAGCCGTGGACAGGTGCTCGTTCTGGAACCAGAGAATGCATTGACCCTGACTTAAGGCCCGTTTAGTCCGGCAAGCTTTGGGCAGGAAGCTTCAAGGAGGAAGTCAGTCCCAAGGCTGGTGTCACGTATGGGTGGCCGGAGTGTGGGACGGGGGCAGGTCCTGGTCTGGCGAGGACTGGATTGGAGGGCGGAATGGTGACCGGTTTCGTTTGGGGTGAAGGAATGGCTCTGAGGATTTCGAGCCTCTTTTGTGCACCTCGACGAAGGCGAGTCTTTTTGGCCGGTACAATAAATACGGTTTGGCACAACAGCACCCTGCCGGGTTTTAAGAGAGTTCACCAGAAAACCCTTAAGTCCAGCCTCGCGTCGGGACGCCTCGGCCGCGTTTTGCCTACAGGCGCTCGAGCCGCGGGGCGGCGCGCTCCTCCGGGCTGAGGGTGGGCAAAAGCCTTGGGCGCGGGTCCGGGTTGCCCCCAGAAGCACAGGGCGCGCGGGGAACCAGTCTACGCCCAGCGGCAGCCGGCGCCGCCCGCCGCGCGCACTAGCCCTCCGTGTGCGCCGCGCAGGGAGGGGCGACCCGCTCCTCGAAGCGCCTGCGGACCCGCGAGCCGGAGCGACCTCCCGGGCCCTCGGCCTGCGCCGCGCCGCCATGTCGGAGGGCTCTGCCAGGAGCCTGGCGAAAGGTGGGGCCTGCCCGGCGCGGGGGTGGGGGTGCTCTCGGCGACCCCGGGGCACGCGTCCGGAGCGGCGGCGCCGGGCGCCGGGGGCCGCGGGCAGGACCTCTTGGCGCCCGGCGCGGGGCGGCGGCAGGGTGGGGGTCCCCCGCGGCTCTCGGGCTGTCACCTCCTCCGCTCCCTCTCCCCGGCAGGAAGCGCGCCCCCAGGGCCGGTCCCCGAGGGCCTGATCCGCGTCTACAGCATGAGGTTCTGCCCGTTCGCCCAGAGGACCCTCCTGGTCCTGAAGGCCAAGGGGATCCGGTAAGGACCCAGGCGGGAGCGGGAATCTGCAAAATAAACTATTCCAGCCTTTTTGGTGGTGGCAGTGGTAGTGAGAATAGAAAATTACGCAATTTCTCCTCAGGAAAAAAAAAAAGCCACGTATTCCACCCGCCTGGGACATTCACTTAACCATTTTCTGGATTCGGAAAGCTCTAGTGAAGTCAGTGATTTGCCCGAGGTAACAGGCAGAAGCCCTTTTAGCCCTGGTAGGTCTTCTAGTAGGTCCACTGCCCTTTCACTTTCATGTCACTATGGCTTCCTGTTCTTGTCGGGTTGTCCAGTGTTGTTTGCAGTTATTCTAAGAATATACATGAGCCCTCCTCGAATAGCTGGTAATTCTCCCCAGGATACAGTTCAGACCTTTACCCTCCTAGCAGAGGGCTGAGTTAATCCTATAGTGGATATTCATATATATGGGGTTGTTGGTTGAGTCAAAGAAAGGGAAGCACCCAAGCCTAAAAAGGCAGTCCTTTGCAAAGCCTCAGCATTGAAACTAGCACGTTTATTGACATATGGGATATCCCCAAGAAATACGCAATAGTAAAGGGCCTCTTCTCTGTTGCCATGTATCTGTGGGAAGGGCTTTTCTTCCAGTGACCTTTGGAGTCTGTTGAATGGACATTACATACCTAGTCTCTGGAAGGCACTGTGGAAGTTTTAAATATAAACCCAGATTCAAGGAATTTTCCCTGCTTAGGGTTTGTAAACTAATTTTAGACTTCTAGAAGAATGGTTAGGTAGGCAATTCTTTTCCCTAAAAGAATGTGAGATGCATTCTAAAGAGAAAATATAAAATCTTTGGACTACCTATCATGTCAATTAGATTTACATCTCATTTGATAAAATTATAATTTTGAACATGTAGCAAAATATTCACCATTTTGTAAGGTTTATCTAAAACAATATTTGCTGTATTAGAACTCTTTCAATTGCGGGTAAGAGAAACTTAATCCAAACTGGATTATAATTATAATTGAAAAGTCCAGGGGCAGGACATAACAGGATTCCAGGGTTTATGTGCCCAACTCGGGAACTCTAGGTTGAAAATAATCCTACCTTAATTACTGGGACAGTTTTCCAAAGGAAAATGGGAATGAACTTCTGGACTTTGACTGGATTATACAACCTAGCAAAGCATGGTTTCCTCTAAGGTGCATCTTCCAAATTGTTCTGGGGTTGTGTGTAACTTCTTGGTTCACAATGCCAGATCACCAAAATGCAAGTGTATTCTGAGAGCTTTATCACAAAAGCCAAGGATTTACCTTCTGTCTTCACAGTATAAATGATGTCGGTTCTTTGTCAGGTAGCCTTGTTTTCCTTGCAGCAAATGACATCTGAATGCCCAGTATCTGTCAGTACATGAACCTTGTAGAATACACACACACACACACACAGTGTGCTCAAACTGGCTGTTCCTATGTTTCCGTGGGGCATTTCAACTTTAAAACTCCAAACTCAGTGCTGTTCTAGATACTGCAGTGGATTTGGAAAAAGGAAATGAAAGCTGTGCTGGTGTACATTATTTTTGAGTGACTAATCTGTTCTTTTGAGCAGTTGTCCAGCTTTGGCAATTATATGAAACTTTTTCTTTTTCTTGTATCCTCTACAATCTCCAGGCAAGATATAAAATAGATCAAATTACGATCTGAATATAGTCTGGGCTTCACCTCTTTTCTTCCCTCCTGGTTTACTTTGGATGATTTACTCACCTACCATTATTTTTTTAAATATCAAAGCATGGAGAGTTAATTAAAGCTTTACTTGGTGGGTAGATTTTTAGGATTCTTTAATAACCTCATAAAAAGCAAGGAACTTTTTATTCAAATTAGCAAAAGGTATTGAATTTTATCATGTTGATTCTCATACAGTGGAGAATGGACACAATTCCATTATATGCCTCATACAATATATAAGATACCCCTAAGCCAGAAATGGAGTATCTTATTGACAGTTTTGAAGCATTTCCATTATTTATTCATTCAACAAATATTTGAGTTCCTACTTGAAACTCTTTTTATTTCTTCATAACATTTGTATCCATCTGATATTCTTTGCTTTTACATGTTTATTGATATGAATAAGATACACAAAATCCCTGCTTTTATGGAGCTTATAGTTTAGGAAGATGATTAAATAAATGCATAAATAAGTGAGGAAAATAATTTCAGAAAGATACCACAAGTAAACAAGGTGATATTTAGTAGATAGGGCAGCTGATTCAGGTGGTCAGGGAGTGCCTCTGTGAAGCTGTGACATTTGTCCTGGGAAGATCTGGGAAAAGCTTTTCCAGGCAGAGGAACAGCAAGCGCAGAGACTCTAAGATGGGATTGTGTTTGGCAAATTTAAGGAATATAAAAAAGCTAATGTGGCCAGATCATAATGTCCAGAGGGGAAATCCTAGGAGACAAGCAGCAGCAGTTGAGGAGTGTTAAGAATGAGAGTGGTCCAATCCAATTTGCTTTTGTAAAGGCTCATCCTGGCTATGTGTGGAGAATGGACTGTGGCAGCAGAGAGGCCAGTAGGGAGGCTGCTGTAGAAATCCAGGTGAGGGCTGGAAGCGGTGGTGAAGGTGAGAAGTGGATAGAGCCTGAGAAGTGGAGGTCGAGCTGACAGGTCTTGCTGATTGATTTGACTTGAGGCAGGGAGGAATCCAGGCTGAGTCAACTCCCAGGTTTGGGGTCTGTTCTGCTAAGTGGATGGTGAAGATTTATTTAAAAGTGTAAAATATTTCACTCTCCATAATCTTCTGTGTGTCTTTCAGGCATGAAGTCATCAACATCAACCTGAAAAATAAGCCTGAGTGGTTCTTTACAAAGAATCCCTTTGGTTTGGTGCCAGTTCTTGAAAACAGTAAGGGTCAACTCATTTATGAATCTGCCATCACTTGTGAGTACCTGGATGAAGCATATCCAGGGAAGAAGCTATTGCCAGACGACCCCTATGAGAAAGCTTGTCAAAAGATGGTCTTTGAGTTATTTTCCAAGGTGTGTGTATCAGAAATTTCAGCTATTTGAAAAATGTTTGCTTTTCTAAGGTAAAACAATGCTGTCATTTATGGTTTAGTTACTGGGAAGAGGAAAACAAAAGAATCTGTTCTTGTCAGCTCTCACATACCCTGCAGGCTCTTTCATGATCTGGTTCCCCTTTTGAGGCCTGACATTTTATATTCCAGCCATACTGCCATTTTTCAGTTTTTCCAAACTCACCCTATTCTCTCTTATTGCTTGTTGGAAGGTTCTTTTCCCTTCCCACTTTGCTGGTTATCTCCAAGCACTGCTTTCTTCTATAAGCTTGCCCAGACTGCTTTAGTGCCCCTGCTCTGTGATCCCCTAACATGTTAACTCTTCCCTGTTGAGGCCCTGGGCACACACACTGTAAGTACTTGCCTTTCTGCCTGTGTATTGCATGACATTGAGCTCTTCAAGGGTAAGGGCTGTGTCGTGATCATGTTTGTTCACTGCCTATGTTTGTGACCAGCTCTGCCTTTCCCTAGTTATGTGAATCTGAGCGAGTTACTTATTACTTACCTCTGTGAACCTCAGCCCCATCATTTATAAAATGGGTATAATAATTGTTGCTACCTGATAAGATAAAAATGAGTTGATAAATATAAAATATCTAGAGCAGTATCTGATGTATGGCAGATACTCAGTGTTAGCTCTTGTTTTTGCACTGAGCATCTCCTGTGTGTTGGCTGAACTCTCAGGTGATTGAACAAATGGCATTTCCATAGAAGAATTGTTTGCATCTTAATTATCACTGATGTTGTGGATTAGTTAAAACAATCAGTATTAACAAAGAAATGACCAAGATATGTGTGTTGAGGCATTAAGAATAGCATTGCCAGGTTATATTCCTATACCCTTGTTACCTTGGTAGTATGGTCAGGATATTATAGAGGAATATTTTGTCTCTAGAGAAAGAAATTGTTAATGAAATACTTAGAAAATGGTAGGGCCTTGAAAGGAGAACATATTATTTTAGGAGCTATTATAAAGAGAAGCCAGTAGGGAAAGAAGAAGGAGCCATCTGGTTTAAGCAGGATGGGGCTGAAAAAATAGTAGAGGGGACTGCTGTCAGAGATGATGGAAAGGGAATAAATGTGACATTTACAAGATGTTGGAGAGTTAAAAAAAAAATAGAGATTTTTATTGTAGTGTCTAGAAAAAAGCAAGCTAAAAAGTAAAGGCGGAAACGTCTACCATTAGTTTCCTGCTCACATTCAGGGAAGAGGTAGCCTGTGTACCACATGATCCCACCTTCCTGGTGACAGCCAGTTAGGCCAGAAATGCACCCCCACCCTCCATACCACTTCCCTCCTTCCACACCACTCCCCACCATATCAGGCTAATTGTCTTGGCTCCTGAGAATTTGGAACTGAGACAGTAAAGGTGGGAAGCTTTGAAGCTGTCAACTTATATATCAGGGGAGACTTAACAAAACCAGGTAAAAAATAAAATTTTTAGAGAATCAGAAATGAAGAATTTTGCAAAAGGAACTGATATATGAATGACAATATGAAGCAAATTTTTAAGGAAAAGCAAAGGTGAAAGAGGCAAAGCCCCTTTGGAAATGTGATGGAAATGTGAATGGAAGGGCTGCCTGCAAACTCCAGGTCCCATGAGATCAACTGACTGACAAGTGCCCTGTTTTACATAAACCACAATGAGTAGACTTCTCACTCTTGCAACCAGATGATACCAAAGACCAAAGTATTAAACACACAACTCCTCCACCACAGCATTAAAGCATCTGTCACTACACCTATTGAGTCTTCAGGTGGTCAGCACATTTTGAACACACTTATGTCCTCCCCAAGGGAGGAATCAGAAAAGTTTTCTTCCCAGCTCCTTTTTGCAGCCAGGGCAGAGGCCCATGACCTAGGCTCTTCTTGTCAGATGCACTCATACTAGATTTCAATGCAGAAATGAGCAATGTGAGGAAACAGGCTCCATATGGGTCACTGATCCTGCTGGTGAACGTGGCAGGGGAGCTCCCTGCTCTCAGGAGCAGTGGTTGCAAGAGGATAGTGGAGAGTAGAAAATGTATTAGTGCTGGTGGCCAACAGCCAGTGCTCAGCCATCCTTGGCAGCAGGGGCATTTCCCAACAGGCCAGTTCAGAGCAGGATGTTGGAATGTTCCAGCTTAGTTCCAAGCCTCTTTGTTCAGCCTCCCTACAATTCTGTGAGCCACTCAGTGTTCTTTGAAGACCTTTTTGGCTCAAACTTGCCAAAGTGGGTTTTATTATTTGTAACACAGAAAATCATGACCAACACAGCATCTTAGGCTGCAAAAGCTCCCTAAGATCAGTCCACGACCTCTGTGTTAGTGCATGCTTGAAGTTTCTAGGACACCCTGACACCAGGACTATGAGAGTTCTAGCATGTTTGTGGAGGGGGAATATATAGTTAGCATCAAATTTTAAAACTAAAAAATTATTCTCTGTCTAGGTACCACTTTTGTTAAAAAACTTTCTTGGAAGACAAAATAAAGAAGATTGCGCTGACCTAAAAGAAGACTTGTGTAAAGAACTCAGCAAGCTAGAGGAGGTAATCAATTTATTCTCCTAACTTTCATCAGAGTAAATGATAACACTTTATCCTCCTCTCCCTTCTGCTCTTTTTCTTCATATTTCCATATTCCAAGTCACTTTATGGCAATTAATAATAATATCAAATAAGAAATTTTAGTTTACAACAGATTGTGTTAAGCTGTTCTTAGTTATAAACCAAAACACCTAAAAATGCTTTGTCGTAGGCTTGCTTTTCAAGTATTTTCTCTATTGCTGTTTTAGTTTCCTTGGCCTGGTTTAAACAATGGGAATTTATTAGCTCATAGTTTTGAGACTAAGAGAAAGTCCAAATCAAGGCATTATTAAGGTGATGCCTTCTTCCTGAAGACTGGTGTTCTGGGGCTGGCTGCTGGCAGTCCTTGGTCCTTGACTCCTCTGACAGCCTCTCCTGGCCCCTCCTTTCTCTTTAAGGGTCCATTGATTTTGGCTGTGGCTGCTTCTTCTGTGGCCTTTTCTCTTTCTGTCTCAATTTCATTCTGCTTATAAAGGACTCCAGTAATTGGATTAAGACCCATCCTAGGGAAGCGGACTTGGCCCAATGGATAGGGCGTCTGCCTACCACATGGGAGGTCCGCCGTTCAAATCCTGGGCCTCCTTGACCCGTGTAGAGCTGGCCCATGAGCAATGCTGATGCACGCAAGGAGTGCCCTGCCTTGCAGGGGTGTCCCCGCATAGGGGAGCCCCATATGCAAGAAGTGCGCCCCATAAGGAGAGCCGCCCAATGCAAAAGAAAGTGCAGCCTGCCCAAGAATGGTGCCACACACACGGAGAGCTGACACAGCAAGATGATGCAACAAAAAGAAACACAGATTCCCAGTGCCACTGATAAGGATAGAAGCGGTCACAGAAGAACACACAGCGAATGGGCACAGACAGCAGACAACTGCGGGGAGGGGAAAAGGGAGAGAAATAAATAAAAAATAAATCTTTAAAAAAAAAAGACCCATCCTAGGCCACACCTTAACTGAAGTTACCTCTTTGAAAGGTCCTACTTGCAATGGGTTCACACCCACAGGAATGGATTAAATTTAAGAACATATTTTTCTGGGGTACATACAGCTCTAAGCCACCACAATGCATTGATACTAAAATCATGAGGGAAAAAGAAAATTTCACCTACATTTCCACAATTGGTCATCTGTTTTCATTTCTCCATGTTTGTTTCCAGTCCTTGACCCTATATTTAAAAAAAAATTTACTGTAACTGTGATCAGAGCATGTATGTCTATATGTGTTCTTCCCCTCCACTCCTTCCCCCACTTAATGTTATATAATTACGTTTCCCACCACAGAGTTTTCCATAACCCGTACACACACTTGGGATCAACTTCCTTGGGGAAGAGCAGCCATTGAGGCCTTATTTTATTTTGTATTTCTTTGGGCCTTATTTTAGAGTCTTTCTCTCGTCCTTGAGGCATTCAAGTTATGATTGGGTTGAAGTTTTTACTGATATAAGACTGTTCCTGTGTTTTATAGAATGCATCCTAACATTTTTACCAATAAATGTGAAGTTTGCTGTAGGTTTTACCAGAGACCTTCTTTTCATGTTAAGATAGTTCTCTTCCATTTATGAGTTTGCCAGTTCTTTTTAAGTCATGAATTAATGGTTAATTTTATTGAATATTTTTTCTACATCTAATGAGATATTCCAGTAGATTTTTTTTCCCTTTAATCTGGTGAATATGGTGTTATTGACAGATTCTCTGGTGTTGAACCATCCTGGCATTAATGAGATAAAACCCACTGTTCTCGATGGATTTTCATATACACTGTAGAATTAGTTAACATTTAAAGGATTTTTGTATTTCATAAATGATATTGGCCCATAATTTTTCATTCTTGTATCTCTGTGTTTTTTTAAGGTTTATTTATTTTTAAAAAATTTTTAAAAATTTATTCTCTCCCCTTTCATCCCTCCCCCCACTGTCTACTTTCTCTGTCCATTCACTGTGTGTTCTTCTGTGTCCGTGGGATTCTGTGTCTCTTTTTGTTGCATCATCTTGCTGCATCAGCTCTCCATGTGTGAGGCCCCACTCCTGGGCAGGCTGCACTTTTTTTGCACGGAGCAGCTCTTCTTACGGGGCGCACTCCTTGCACGTGGGGCTCCCCTATGTGGGGGACACCCCTGCATGGCAGGGTACTCCTCGCACTCATCAGCACTCCGCGTGGACCAGCTTCACCACACGGGTCAGGAGGCCCTGGGTTTGAACCTTGGACCTCCCACGTGGTAGGTGGATGCTCTATTCATTGAGCCAAATCCGCTTCCCTCTATTTGGTTTTGTGTCAAGGATATTCTAACTTGATAAAATGAGTAATTTTACACCTTTTTCTAATACTGGAAAACTGGCTGTTTGTGTGAATGTTAAATTGATTGAACTTGATAACTGCACTTGAGGTGGTTTCATAAGTAAATATCCTTTTCTTAGAAGTGTACATGGCAGTATTAGGTGTTCAAAGATGGTAATGTATATATATCCTACACTCAAGTGTACAGAAAATGGGTTGATAAATAGATGGATAGGTGGAATGATACAGCAAAGTGGTAAAATGTTAAAATTTGTGAATCTGGATATCTGCAGGTGGGAGAGTGGGATATGTTGGAGTTTTCTTTGTGAGGTTTACATTTATTTTTTTCTAACTGTCCTGTAAATTTGAACTTTAATTGAAAATAGAAAGTTGAAACAACAATATATAAGATTAACACTGTTGTGGTTTATTTTTTTCATAATGGAAACATCTACTAAATTTCACTTTAAGCTTAGTGGTGACAAAAAGATGTAATTTTTTTCTTCATTCACATTCACAGAATGTAAGTTAAAAACACATGCTTTAAAATGAGTAGTCCCATTTCCACATTTTAGGCTGCTGAGAGGGTATTTCCCTCTGTCTGAAACTACCCTACTTAAATTTATTTGTACATGGTGTAACCATTGTGGAAAATGGTGTGGCAATTTAAGCATAGAATTACCATATAAGCTGCTAATTCCACTTCTAGGCGTATACCAATATAATTGATAACATCAACTCAAACAGATACTTGTACACCAAATGTTCATAGCAGCATTACATTACTCACAATAGCCAAAAGGTAGAGACACCTCAAGCAGCCATCAGCAGATGAATGGATAAACAAAATGTGGGATATACATACCATATAATATGACTCAGACATAGAAAGGAATGAATTTCTGGTATATGCTACAACTTAACTGAACCTTGAAATAATTATATTGAGTGAAATAAGTCAGGCACAAAAGGACAAATATTGTATGATTCCACTTATTAAAAATATCCAGAATAAGCAAATGCATAGAGACCAAAAGTAGATTAGAGCTTGCAAGGAGCGCTAGGGAGTTATTGCTTAAATGGTGTAGAGTTTCTGATAGGGGTGATGAAAGGATGGTAGGGAAGGAGAGCACAGCATTGTGGATGTAATTAATACCACTGAATTGTACACTTAAAAATCATTAAATGGGACGTTTTATGCTATATATATATCTACACAATACAATTAAAAATATTTGTACATAATTACTAGATTCTATGCTTTAAGGGTAGATTCAGACAACATTAATTCATGGAGCAATTTTGAGCAACTACTAATTGTAAGGCAGAAGCTCTGCTGAAAAATGTGGGAGGCAGAGGGTAAGATGACTTCTATACTCCTCAGATGATCATAGATTAGTAGTTGATAGAAGACACTCAGGTAGACTTAAACAAGCAGTCTACAAAGCAGGAGGTTACATGGGCCTTGAGAAAAAGTATGGTGGTTTTATAAGGGGTTATTGGGTATTGGTTTAATTAGGCAGATAATATTCCCATTTCTCCCCTTTGGCAAAATCATAATACCAATTAACCTTCTTAAAATTCACAACTATGCTATTTGAGCTTGGTTGTCAAATTATTTTATTTAGCATCTGTTTAATAGTTAATCCATTTGTTTTCCATTATTTTTCAAGTAAACTTTTTATTGACACCTTACATGCAGGGGAGTGCTCAAAGCACAAGAGTGCAGCTTGATGAATTTTTTTTTAATTAACACATTTTTATTAAAGTTAATAGGTCACATAAAACGTTACATTAAAAAAGGCTTAAGAGGTTCCCATATAACCCACTCCCCACCACCCATCCCCATCATTTTTGTAAATTGTATTTTTTTGAAGATACATACACCACAAAAAAGGTTACATTATAAAAAACATAAGATATTTCCTTATACCCTCCATCCCTCCACCCCACTCCTCCCACACCAACAACCTCCCCCATCATTGTGGTACACTCATTACACTTGGCGAACACATTTTGGAGCACTGCTGCACCATGTGGATAATAGTTTACCCTGTAGTTCACACTCTCCCCCAGTACATTCAGTGGGTTATGGCAGGATATATAATGTCCAGCATCTGACCCTGCAATATCACTTAGGACAACTCCAAGTCCCAGAAATGCCCCCTCATCACATCTCTTCTTCCCTCTCCCTGCCCTCAGCAACTACTGTGGCCACTTTCTCCATGTCAATGATACAATTTCTTCTATTACTAGTCAAAATAGTTTTTCACGAACTTAGCCATAGAACTAGCACCCGTATTAAGAAACAGAATATTAGGTTTGGATATTTTAGCTCTTTATGTAACTGAAATTATAGAAAATGCACTCTTTGGGGTCTGGTTTCTTTCAGTCACTATTAGGTTTGGAGGTTCATTTACATTGTGTGTAGTTCATTCATACTCTTTGTATAGTATTCCAAAGTATGGTTATACTACAACTTATTTAACCATTCTTCTACTGCTGATAGTAAACATTTCCATGTTTGAGCTATTATAGTGCTCCAGTGAACATTCTTGTACATATATTTTGGTGAACATATGTTCTCTTTTCCCCTTTAGGATTGCTAGGTTAGAGTAAGCATCTGCTCAGTTTTTGTAGATAACTGTTAAAATATGGTTATACCAATTTGCACTTCTACCTGTAGTGGTTGCACACCGTTGCTAATTTTGTCTTGTTAATTTTTATTTCATTCCGGTGGGCAACCATTCTAGTGAGTGTATAGTGGTACTGCATTTTGGTTTACATTTGCATTGTCCTAATGACTAATGCAGTTGAGCATCTTTTCAAATGATAATTGGCCATTTGGACATCCTCTTTTGTGAAGCTCAAGTTTTGACCTTTTTCTAATAGATTGTTTACTGTTTTCCTTATTGACTGCCAGGAGTTCTTTCTTTATTCTGAATACATCTTTGTCAGGTATATGTATTACAAAGATCTTTTACTCTGTGGTTTGTTTTATTTTTCTGAGCTTTCTATTTTATTTTATTGATTGTTTTGCTTCGTCTCAAGCAGACAGATTGTAAAGCTTAAACTGATCATTAGACCAAAAAATCAACTTCAGTGTGGCAGAGTGAAAGCTGCTGCCCCTACCTGCTGTACTTAACTTGCCTTCATCATTTCTAAAGATGTCTTACTAGGTACATAAATAAGAATTACTCTTATACTGTCTAATGTTCAGGTTCTGACCAATAAGAAGACAACCTTCTTTGGCGGCACTTCTCTTTCTATGATTGATTACCTCATCTGGCCATGGTTTGAACGGCTGGAAGTACTGGAGTTAAACGAGTAAGACTTTGACTATTTGGTATGATAGGTGGAATTGTATATACTGACCTTTTTTTCTGAACAAAACTTAATAAAACTGGTTTGAGCAGGACAAGCAGGCAGGAGGGTCTTGGACTATCAAGGGGATGTCATATACTTACCTAACTTGCCAGTTCCCCCACCCTGGGGGGGGGGCAGGTGTTCAGTGATGTAGTAAAATGTTTTAAGAGTATTTTATTCCTTCCCTCCTAGTTAAAAACCCATAAGGATGTGAGCTTTTATAAGGATGTCTTTTCAGGATTGTATGGCCAGTGTTATCCCCCGTATACCCGTAAGATTTCCACACTCCTCTTTCCAAACTCCATCTCTTGAAATTTTAGATATGTTACCCATTTGGCAGTCTGTTGGCAGCTACCGAGGCTTTCTCGAGCTTCTTCAAAGGTGACATTTAGTCACATTCTGACCCTAGAATAATAAATATATAACATTCTTTGTTGTTCTCGTGTTCTCATTTTAGAGAGTTAGTCTCTGTTAGGATAGGAACCTGTTCTGGTCCCAGTTTACATGCTAACTGAGCAGGGCACTTTACCCTAATTTCAGATTCCTCTTCCATAAAACAAAGACCTCTAAACTAGCCTCCGAGTCTAATTTTCTATGATTATGTGTATTTTAAGGAAGTATTTTAAAAGTTAGGGAAAAACAAAGTGCAACTACACAGTGGTAATAATGATATATGGGAGGCTTTGCGATGCCTTCCTATTTAACCTACCTCACACCTCTCATGCTTTCCTTCTCCCACAGGTGTGTAACCCATACTCCAAAACTTAAGTTCTGGATGGCATCTATGAGGAAAGATCCTGCAGTGTCAGCCCTCCTCACTGATGGGAAGGCCCTTCGAGGTTTCTTCAATCTGTACCTGCAGAACAGCCCCGAGGCCTGTGATTATGGGCTCTGATGAGGGCAGGAGTCAGCAGTGAAGCTGTCTGATCTTTCCTTCATTAAAATGAATAATATGCCTCTAGTTTTCCAAGTCCTTTCATGTATCACTGGATCACCTTTTCTGATTAACGACATTGTGGCCTAACTGGGAGATTCCCCAGAGCCTTCCTACTGATTAAATTTCCTGTCCCAGAGTCCTCAGTGACTGAGGGTTCCACTGTCCAGAGTCCAAGCTGAAAATCACCTCTGAATCATCAGCTCCAGCTAGATCTAGACTTCAATCTAGATTTTAACTGCCAGTAGGACATTTCCACTTGGATACCCTGTTGTACTTCAAGAGATGCCCTCTTTAGTTTCTTGTCTTCCCATTCTAAGTGGGGAAATCTGCAATTCCTCATGCTTCCCATCGTCGACCTAACTTCACTCCCTCCTTCTTTCCCTTCGTTATTACCACTGAAGAATTAGACCCACATCACCTCAAAGCTAGAGGCAACAGGGTGGTGTCCTGTTTGGTCTCCCAGTCCCCTTTCCCTACCTTTTCAGAGTCTTCCTACCACACCCCACAATGGGCACAAAGCAAGTGTAATTAAATACTGTAAAGACCGTATCAGTCAATTCAGTGTAGGAGGCTGGACAAGTTATATACTCTACCCACTCAGAAATATTAATGCCCACTTCCATACATTCCCAGAGCCCATTGGGCTTCTACTTCATTTTTATCACACACCACCTCTGTGAGAAGGTAAGTCAGAGAGCATCATTCATTCTACAGATGATACAAGTAAGATCCTGAGGTTAAGTAAGGCCTTACGATGCTCGCAGAAAGATCTGGAGATCAACTGGTATGTTGCTCTTACCATCAGAATTAAGGCAGATTTCAACCCTCATCTCTGTGGTGTGGTTCCCTGTACTTATTTCTGCTAAGTTTGCCAGTGAAGAAAACCTCCGGGGGTTCTTAAGCGCAAGTGTGCATAAACATTCCTATGGCTCACCCCTGGATTTCGGATTCACTAAGGCTGCGGTGGACCGTAAGGTCTGATTTTGAAATGAGTACCCGTCCCATAGTGATGCAGGCGATCCCGGCGCGGCATCTTCAGAGGCAACTGTGAAGCAGCTGACTTCACAAACGGCCTCTTGCCGCCCACCCTCAGCCTCCAACCACCACCAGGCTCCCGCCAGATCCAATTCTGCCGCTCTTCCCTGCCCTGTCTCCAGGCTCAGTCAGCGCCCGGTGATCTCAGTCTCCGAGCACCTCAAATCGGATTGATCCCGGGCGCTGCGAAACCACCACCCCTAGGCTTCCTGTTCCGCCCTCCGGACAGCCGCGGGGACCCAAGACTCTTGTAATGCGGGCGCCCATTGGTTCAGCTTAAAACTGCCTGGGCGCTACCCAAAGCTCTGGGGATTGGCTGGAGCTCGGGCGCCGCGACCATTTGGCCGGTAGGATCACATTCCAGGGGGCGGGCCTCGCCTCCCGAAGCCGCTCACACCCCCGCCCCCTTCCTGTTCTGTTCCCAGGGTTCCCCGGCGCCCGGCACGCGCTCTCCTTACACCTCCACATGTTCTATGGATCTGGTCTCAGTCGTATTTGGAGGGAAGAGGGGTTTGAGGTCATTTCCGAATCTTGGTATTTTCACAGATTTCGAGGCCCAGAATAGGATTGTCAATTTTTATTTTATCAAACATTGTAGATGAAAACCCAACTATTTACCAACATTTCATGAAATATTTTAACATAGAAAAAAATAGCTTATTGATGGACTAAGAAAAATTAGAAGGGCTATAACCTGAAAATAAAGAGCAGGACTTTAAGCCAAATGCCTTGGGGTGGGAGGGGGGTTGTGCTCATTAAATTGTTCTTTTTCTGATTTGACTGAAGACAGATGGAGACCGCCCCAGATAATCAATTCTTGGCCCTGCATTGGACAAACCAGTAGTTTAGCTATACCACGTGTATATAGGGCACTATATAGGGCAGGGGATTTTGGTCCCCTGGGAATTTGTTTTTTGTGAGGTCTATGAAAAGCTTCCCTGCTAATTAAAATAATAATAGCTAATGTTAAATGCTTACTAAATACCAGATGCATTCTAAGTATTAAATGCTTCTCATTTGGTAACTGAATGAACCCCACCAAACCGTGGCACTATTAACTCCTAATTAGAAATGATAACAACTAGATTGCTTCAAGAACATTCTTGAGATAAGAGCTCACATGTACTTTCCTGCAGTCTCTATTCATCCGTGCTGACCAGGAGAAGCTAATCAAACTTTTAAAATCACATCAGCATTATTTTGCTTGGGATTGAACAGCAAAACTCAATGTGTTTTGTCTGATTTTGCAAATGTTTGACTTTTGCTAATTTCAGTATCTTGAAAATTTTGCCTTTGATTATTCATGTATTATTATATCAAAATGTTAATTTTTTTCTTTGATGCCTCAAGATGTGAAGAAAAATAGACATAGGTAAGCAGAATAAAATACTTAAAAAAAAAAAAAGGTCTCTTGTGACCTTGTTTTCCTTAGTTGGGAAGATGTTCCTTTCCTGACAACTTTAGTAATCTTATAAATGTCCCAAATATATAGTCATTAGAACACAGTCATTTCCTGGAAACTAGCACCAAATGTAGGGACATTTGAGAATAGAGCCTTTTCCCTCACATATCTCATTCTTTTGAACTTAGTAAACAATAAAAGAACACTAACAAAATTTTCATAGAAATTAGGCTTCTGAATTATTAAGAGGCATGTCTTTTATTTTCTGCCATTTTCAGAGACTGAGATAATAAAGTTTAAAAAATTGCACAGTGCAAACCCCATTTCCTCTCCTCAAAAATAGAGATCCATGTAAGTGGAGTGAATGAATTATTTCTGTGTTGACCTTTTCTCAGAAGACCTAAGTATTTAATCACCCATGACCGAAGATCATCACATTTTCAAAACAGACCTGATTTATTTCAGGTAGCTGAAAACTGATTTGGAGTTGATTTTATATGGCCTTATTACTATTTACTTGTTGCTTGAATGAATCAGTATAAGAAAGGTGTAAACATGAAACAGTAATTTAGTAGGGAAGTTTGCTAAATGGGTTTCAGAGAGGTACTTTATTGGGTCTTAAAAAGCAAGTAGGGAAGTAGGGGTAGCAGAAAGGTCATAATTAAAATCTTTCCAAGAAAACTGTATTGTTTAGTGATAGGATTAAAAAACATAACTGATATGTTCCCTGAAGCTTGCAATCCATTCAATTTCCATTACATTGGTAACTGGTGAATGAGTATTGTGAGTAGATTTTAATTCTAATATGCTTGACAATTTTAGTGCAGTTCTTTGTGGATACAAAATTGAAAAGCACTATGCTACTAAAAACATGTTTTTATTCATTACTATTTGCCATGTATTTCAAAGTATACTGAGCTCTTACTATGCCGAGGATTGCACAAGTCCATTCTATATTCACAACAGATCCATGAAGTAGATAAATTATATAGCTTGCCCAAAATGCCGAAGTCAGCAGTTCAAAATCAGCGGTCTGGCTCCAGGGCCTGTTCCGAGAACTTTGACACTATATTGCTTCCCTTTAGAGGAAGAACTATTTCCATCCCTCCTGATTTTTCTCCCATACCTATACCAGATAGACTTGCCTTTCAGGCTCAACTGTCTATATACAGATATGGTTGTTTTTTGTTTTTGCCTTTAATCAAGTTTTGTTTATTTTCTTAACCTTTCAAAGTCTTTAAAGCTTTAACCAGAAGGAATCAACCAGAAGGCATGAGTATAAGGGACATAGTCTTCCAACACTTCTCATGTAAATCCAAATTTCAGAAAGATTCCTTTTGTAGAGTAAAAAGGCTATTTGCTGTTTTTATTTCTGAGTTGCAAAGATAATTTCCCTTTCCCCGTGTTTTTAGAATTTTCTGTATTCCCCCATTCAGTCTTGGCTGCCACAACCAGACAGAGAACGCGAGGACCTTCTTTTTCTTGCATCTGTAGTGGAAACCTTAGCAGCAGACACTAACTGCTCCAGGTCTGTCAGAGATGCATCAGATATGTTTTTAATAAACATTTTCCAACCCTCAGAGTTGGTTTCCTTTTAAAAGGTGGGAAGGAGGAGAATAAAATTGGACATAGGTCCTTTTCTGGCATGATAGAAAGGTGACTCCAAGGACCTTTTAATTTACAAATGGAATTTCCAGATTGGCCATTGTTATTTCAGTCATTGTTAATATAGACTAGGGGTCAGCAAACCAAGGCCGGGAGACCAAATCTAGCCCAAGAGCTGGATTTGGTTTTTACATTTTAATGGTGGAGGGAAAAAAGAGATGAATAATATTTTGTGACATGAAAATTACATGAGATTCAAATTGTGTTCATAAAGTTTTATTGGAACACAACCACACACACTAGTTTACATATATGTACAGCTGCTTGAGTAGGTGAGACCAGATGGCCCACAAAGCCTAAAATATTTGCTCTCTGGACCTTTACAGAAAATGTTTGCCAACCCCTGCTATAGACTGAGGTTAGTAGTTGAAAGTGCTGCCTGAAGTCAAACTTCATGAATTCATACTTTTCATTCTATCACTTACTAGCTCTGAGGCTTTTGGCAAGTGACTTAACCTTGATAAGCCTTAGTTTACTCATCTTTAAAGGGGGACAATAATAGAAACTTTATAGGGCTATAGTAAGGATTAAGTGCATGTAAAGCACTGAATACATGTTAGTGCTAATTTATTTTGCTTTGGGGAATTTCTCACTCCTCTTATGGTCTTAGACCCTTGAGAATCTGGATCTCTTTTCTCTGAACCATTTGAAATCTGCTTTCTTTAAGTGAAGGATGCATGTGTCTGCCCTGGAAACCTCTTCTTGTCTAGTAGGAACTCAAACATAATGGTTATGTTCATTGCTTCTCCTTTACCACCCAGTCAGTCTTTCTGGATCAAAATTTGGTCCAGAGTAGTAGCTATCCTATTATATTGTCTATCTTTCAAAATGAAAAACATCAGTATGGCAAAAACAAGACCCAGTTTGTCTTTTCCAACACCAGATTTCTTGCTTTCAAATATGCATTTTATTTTCAGAGAGCATTTATTCAAACATCTGTGACATTCTCTAATTCTTATAAAGGGAAAACACATGACATATCATTAGAGAAACTTATCTCACATGAAATCACTCATAATGACTTAGTGAAAAAATACTATTCCTAAAATGTTTTTAAAAATTGAGTAGAGAAAAATTTTTTAGCACTTTTATCCACAAAGTTGGACAGATTGGAAATCCAAGGCAAAAAATGCTCATTCATAAGTTACCTAATTAGTTTTTGTCATTTTAATAAAAGATATTTAGATTCAATTAACATTTGTTGAGCAGCCATTCTGTGCTGCATCTTTTCCTGGATTTAAGTCCTTTCCTCTCCCTACTGTTAACAGCTTTAGAAGCCAAGATAGTCTGCAGACAGAGTTCTTCAACCCTGTTAGCTGGGCACCTAGGCAAAATAATTTTATATTTTCCGAGGCTGTTTTCTATTTTGTAAAATAGGAACAATATTAGCAGCCCAACTGAGCCATCGTGGGACTCAAATAAGGTAATCTATGGAAATCTTTTAGTCAGTGTAAGACTTTTTTTTCCCTTTCTTTACCCATCAATCCCATAAAATGCATTTACAAGCAATTCCCACTTCAGCTCAATCCTGTAAAATTAAAGGAGTTATCTTTCCACCTGCTGAAGTTCTGGACCTCGGCTTACCAGGGCTGCAGCACAGGTCGGCTACTCCCCTTATCTCCTGTGAATGGAGGGGCCAAGCAGCCTATTGACAATGTGTGCTTGAGGGGTCACCGATTTTTCTTTGCCTCCAGGAATTTTTTTATTACCAGTTTTCCTTATTTTTTCAGAACTTGAGTAAAGTCTCAGAAGGTGGATACCATGAGGCAAGTGAGGTGTTTAGGGTGCAGAATTTTAAAAGGCATTCCCTCCAGGGTCATGCAAGACCTCAACTCCAATATTTTTTTCTTCCCTCTCTGCTATATAATGAGAAAGTCTGGTCTTATTAAACAACAACACGAATGCCCTACTCATTATACAGAGGATGAGAGCAATTGTCTTAGTGATGCAGCAGGGAGGGCTGACAATGGAAAAGGAAAGTCAGCTTTACCCTGGTCAATATTTATTGAACACACTTCAAACACATGCCGGTGTAAGCGCCTTTTTTCATCTGTGATGGGGTGAGGAGCCCCACGGAACGCTGTGCCCACGGGTCCAAAGCGAGGGGCCCTTTCCAGATCTACTTTGCCCGTCCCTACCCTTTAGCTTCCAAATCTGGGGTGGTGCTCCCCAGGTTAAGTTATCCAAGCTTCCTTCCCAGATCTTTTCTTCCTCAGCCACGCCAAAGCCCAGTAGTTCAAAAGTTAACCTTGGAGCCCCAGTGGTGTGCGGGCCGGCCGCTGCCCTTGCAGCCTGCGGAGCTCTTCGCGGCGCAGAGGCAGCGGCAGCTGGTGCTGGATGCGGTGCTCCACGGGCAGCAGGAGGCTATGTACGGGGATGCGATCAAGAGCTTGGGGAAAGGTGAGTCCTCCCGACGGGGCCCGCGGGCTGCGGATGTTGAGTCTGGAGAGGGAGCTGCCCCAGCCTTGCCCCACACCCCAGTGGGGCGGATAGACTTGGACGGCTCCCCCGCACAAAGCCACGTGCCAAAGAAAAGCGTGTACTGTCTGTTCCCGTGCGGAGGAGCGCGCACGCTGGCGCCTCGGCGTCAAAGCTCGGCCGGCGGGGGGCCTCACTGAACTCCCTGGCTTCTCTCCTCTCTTCCTGCAGGAAGCCGTCCTCCAGGGCCGGTCCAGGAGGGCGTCATCCGCCTCTACAGCATGAGGTTCTGCCCCTACGCGCACAGAACCCGCCTTGTCCTCTATGCCAAAGGAATCAGGTGAGAAGCGGGAGCCGCGCGTGCTCAGAGCAAACCCAGTGACCTTGGAGCCAGGGGCTCTCTGGAGCCTTCTTTTGAGGCCAAGGGTGCTTTCCTTATCGGCCCATTCTGAAATGTAGGGTTTTTTTTTTTGTTTTTTTTTTTTTCCGGAGTCGTGTCTGTGCAGGAAACTTTTAGGACAGCTCAGAATAAACGGAAGGATGGCTCTGGTAAGCTGGTTCCCTCCCATAATGTTTGTGGAGGGAGGGCACAGCGGAAGCTCCCGAGGCTTCCCCCAAATGTCCCAAAGAATGCCACTCCCATGGCACACCTTCAGGTCAGACCAGTTCTTTCTTCTTTGCACTTACCTGCATGCAGTTATTTTGTTTATCATTTTTCCCCCGTCTTTGCACCCCACTAAATTAAAGTCCCTGTCTCTTTTATTCGTGCGCTAGAAGAGAGCCAGGCACATAGCAGGTGCTCAGTAAATATTTCTTGAATGAATGAATAGATCCAAACAATGAAGTAGAGGGACCTACTCTACTAGTTCAAGAGTTTTCTTGAAGGTTCCATCATATCTAATAAATGGGTATATTTCATTCCAGAAGAAATTTTGCAAGATGAGGTCTTAAGGGTCTGGATTTGGAAGGTAGAACAACTTATGTGGACTGCATAATATAACTGGCCTGAAAGACTAAGTGTTGAGAATATGTTACCGAGGGTTTCTGACTCTTGTCTTGGGGAGTCAATTACTACAGGGTAATTTCAGAGTTTGAGACTCATGCCAGAGAAAGACTAAAACAGTAATTTTCATTAAAACTATGTCATTCTGCCTTTTTGAGTAGTTTATGGCTAGTATTTCCAGATTCTTTTTTGTTCAAATCTAGTTGGCCCTTAGTTACCTATTTTTTTGAGAGAGAGAAATAATAGCAGTTTGATGTTTTGTCAGTGGTGACAATTGGCAGCTTAGGAATTGATGTAAATATTTTTTTAGGGCATGATTTCTCATAATTGGCACTATCTACATCTTGGACTAGATAATTCTTTGTTGGGGGGATGGCATAGAGGAGGGCTGTGCTGTACATTGTTGGATGTTTAGCAGAATCCCTGGCCTCTATCCACTAGATGCCAGTAAAACTGTAGAGATTCCCCCTCCCCCCAGTTGTGACAATCAGAAACGTCTCCAGACATTGCCAAATGTCCCTTGGGGCAGAAGACAAACTCACTTCTCATTGAGAGCTACTGCTTTTGGGTTTAAGACAGTCTCCCAGGGAAGCAGATGAGGCTCAAGCAATTGGGCCCCCATCTACCATATAGGAGGTCCAGGGTTCAATGCCCAGGGCCTCCTGGTGAAGGCAAGCTGGCCCGTATGGTGAGCTGGCCCATGTGGAGTGCTGCCCTGCTCAGGAGTGCTGGCCCACACGGAGAGCTGATGCAGCAAGATGACGCATCAAAAAGAGACACAGGAGAGACAATGAGAGACAAGGCAGACCAGGGAGATGAGGTGGTGCAAGAGAATGATCACCTCTCTCCCACTCCGGAAGGTCCCAGGATCGGTTCCGGAGCTGCCTAATGTGAATAGAAGCAGACAATTGGAGGGGGAATGGGGAAGAAATAAATAAATCAATCTTCAAAAACAAAACCAAAAAAAGACAGTCTCTGAAGGCGGCTGGTCGGCTGCATCTCGTGGACTGGTGCCTCTGAGGGAGAGGGCCTTCCTCACGCTGCCGGCGTGAGATACGGGTTGTCCGGGCGACTTCTCTGCCTCGCTCTGGGAACCGCCGCCGGGGCGCGCTAGGAACTCGCACGAACACCGGCCAGAAGAAACAGGAGACTTTATTGGGAGAGCCAGAGCGCATGGGCTCTTGGGCAATCTGCAGACGAGTTCGGGGAAGAGGAGGGGAAGGGGGAATATATAGGGATATGGTAATTTAGGGGAGGCGCATGCGCCTTGGCCTTCCCCCATGACTCAGCACTCCTGACTCATGACTCAGCACCTACGACTTAGCACTCTGATGGCACCCAGGCCCACAACACGGCCTATGCTCCCTTCAGGTCTCCTAGACTGAGAAAAGAATATACCCATATGCTTTCTTTTAACTTTTGAATATATGTACCTGCCTCTGTTAACTTTATAGACCTGCAATAATAATTAATAAAAAGAAAGTCATTGCATGCTTATATACTAGGCACTGTCCTAAACACTTTATATGTATTCACTTATTTAATCCTTACAACAATGCCACAATGTGGATAGAATTATTATCTCCATTTTACAGTTAAGGAAGTAGAACCCAGAGAGGGTAAGGAATTGGGCCAGACTCACACAGCTAGACTGCCCAGACACCAGGCAGTCTGATGGCAGAACTTGCGCTCCTAACTGCTCCAATTTACCATATTCTTTTGTTAATATCAGATTTCTATTTCAAACTTTAAGGTATACTAAACTTTGTAGTGCCATGGTTAAGCATGTGAGCTCTAGTCAGACTCCCTGGCTCTGCTATTTCTTAGTGGGTGACACTGGGCACAAGAGTCAACCTCTCAGAACCTTATGTCCTATAAGGCATAGAAAATATTTAACACATTTTACTGCAGAAATGAAAATGCTGTTACGTATTTTTCCTTTATGTCAAACTTTAAAATACTGATTGAAAATTTTATTTTATAAAATTGTTTGCTTTCAAGAGGCGTGTCTGTCTGTGTAAGCTTCTTGTGTTTGTTCTGCCTTGTTTTCCTTTGCTTTTTAAGGCATGAAATTGTCAACATTAATTTGAAAAACAAGCCTGATTGGTTCTATACAAAGCACCCCTTTGGCCAAATACCCGTCTTGGAGAACAGCAAGTGCCAGCTGATTTGGGAGTCTGCCATCACGTGTGAATACCTGGATGATGCTTATCCTGGAAAGAAGCTGTTTCCATGTGACCCTTATGAGCGGGCTCGACAAAAGATGTTATTGGAGCTATTTTCTAAGGTACATTCAGTTGCAACCAACAAAGAAAAAATCTGCTTAAACTCTATTTTATTTAGTATATCTTTGTTTCTTAAACTTCAACCCATTTTTAAAGCCAAAGAACTAGTGGGATTGTTTTGTGGGAATTTTTTTAAAATTAGAATTTAATTTGTTTTAACATGTGCCTCAGGAGAATAACTGGCATGGAATTATAGTACCATTATGACCACTGAGAGTAAAGGATAACAATTTTACTGATAGGTGCTTTTATATTTCAACTAGCAGTCTCAGGATGTATGATAATCATATGGTTATGAACATGTGACTTCAGACAAGAATATTGAAAGAACTGAAAACTAGTGATGCTTTAAAGAGAATATCAAACATAAAAAATACTGGGGTTTGAAGAGATTATACACAGAAGGGGATTGCCTTATACACAGAAGGGGATTGCCTCTTATGTGGGGCAAGAATGCCAAGTGCTCAGGAAATGCAAAGAATAGAGAAGGGGGCATCTGGTGATAGCGGAAGAAAACGTGATGGAGACATTTTTAGATAGTTCCCTTTGAAAAGAAAAGAACTCAATGGTATTAATGGTTGAGCTATACTGAGCACTTATGTGCCAAGCACTATCCTAACAACTGTCTGTAAGTTAGCTCATTAAATCCTCACAACTACCCGTCGAGGTGGGTGCTCTTACGTACCCATTTGTCAGATGAGAACACTGAGATTTAGAGAACCTACAGCATGGAAGCCACTGACTGAGAACGGAGCACTCTGGAACTCTTTTTAAGTGCCTTGCTTTACCAGGGTACTGTGAGAAGTGGATTCTTGGAAACACAGGGATACAGGGATTGACCATGCCCCTCAGAGGGCAATGTTGGAGTTCTGAAGCTTTGGCTGCATTTTTTGGCAGAGAGGGAGCACCAGGTTGTCTCAGGCTTCTCCACTAAGAACCTTGTCCTCCCATTAGGTCCCGCGTTTGACCAAAGAGTGTCTGATAGCAGTGAGATGCGGGAGAGAGTACATTGACCTGAAGACAGCCCTGTGTCAGGAGCTCTGCAACCTGGAAGAGGTATAAAAAGGGGCGCCTCTGCTAGTCAGATACAGCGGAAGAAGTGGCACAGGCTTGCTAACCAGGTCGCCCTGACACCCTCTGCTTTCACAGGCTTATTCTTTTTTTATAAGTTCAGTCGTAGATAAGTTCAGCTTCTAGTAATCTGATTTTAGCTTGTGGGTGCATGCCCTCCACTCACCCACTGGGGAATTACTCTTGTAAATCTGGCGAGGAGTGGGGGAGGATATGTGATGACTCTTCTTTTCCTGGGGTCACCACTTTCCTAAGTATCTGCATGGCTTCTATCGCTGCTAGTAAAAGACATCTGACTAAAGTAAATTTCTCTTATAAGGGTTTACTCTCTCACATAGAAAGCCAGAGGTACCTAATTCAGGACTGTTTCGATGACTTCTTCATGAAGTTACCAGGGACCCAGATTCTTCTTCTGTTTCTATTCTGTCATTCTTAGTACAAGTCTTTCATCCTCCAGATGACAAGATAGCTGCTGGAACTACAGCCATCACATCCAAGTTCCAGGCGGCCAAATGGAGAACAGAGAGGAGGCAATGGCAAAAGGCCATTCCTCTTTTAAAGAACATTTCCAGAAGTCCTACTTAAAGACTGCTTAGGTCTCATTGGCCAGAACTTAATAGTAGGGTCATAACTAGATCCATGGGAGATTGGGAAATGCTGTCTTTTGCTGGTGATACCCTGAATAAAATCACGGTTGTGTAATTAAGGAAGAAGGGGTAAGTGGCTGTGGGTGGGCAAGGAGCAATCTGCCAGCAGATCCTTAAATAGCCCGGCAGTAATGGGGCTATTTACCTCTTTCCTCTAGAATAATGGGGAAGTCTGCCTCTCACTTCCTTTGCCGTTGCTCCGCATGTAGATTACTTCCTTTTCTGGTGGATTGTTCCCCTGTTGGCAGCCAGAGAATGCTATTTTTAATCCTTAAGGAAGTCTCATTATTAATACTCTTCCATTTGACCTTTATCAAGTGGAAGCAGATTAAATTTATTTGCACTTCTAGTTGCCTATCTTAGATTTGTAGAGTTAACAGTATTTATGAATGATGAATAATCATGTGTAAGAAATGTCAACCTTTTGTTCTAAGGCTATACACGGTGGCTTTGACCCTGATGGAGGCAGTATGGTACAGTGTAAAGAGTCTGCCTTTTTGGATCCTGTTAGAGAAAAACAGCGCTCACTGGGACATGGAGACTGACGATTGCAGGCAGAAAGTTTATTGGGAATCTCTTCCAGTGTAGGGGATCTGAAGAATAGACTTCAGCCCCCCACTGGCATGGAAGGGGTCTGAAGAGAGACTTCAGCCCACCTGTGGCAGAGGCAGTCATGAATTTATACAGTACATCTATAGGTGGGAAAATGCGCAGTCAGTGGGAGGGGTTTGGGGCTTAGACAAGACCCAAGGGCCAATATGGATGGGTCGGAGGTGGTGGGCTTGGGGTAGTGAATTCTAGGGATGCGGGAGGGGTTGGTGGTATCATGCGGCTCCTTTGTCTATTCTTGTGAGGAATGAACTGAATCTGAACACGTAGGCTCGGAAGGGGGGCTGCTCTATGTCGCCAGAATGCAAGTCTCTGTTTCTTAAGCATTGTAAACCTTGTAATCAGCTAATTATTATAAACCTTGTAGGGTGTCTACTTGTATTCTCATTAGGCAGCTCTGGGAACCGATCCTGGGGCCTTCCGGAGTGGGAGAGAGGCGATCATTCTCTTGCACCACCTCAGCTCCCTGATCTACTGTGTCTCTTATTGTCTCTCCTCTGTGTCTCTTTTTGTTGTGTCATCTTGCTGTGCCAGCTCTCTGCGTGGGCCAGCACTCCTGCGCAGGGCAGTACTCTGTGTAGGCCAGCACTCTGTGTGGGCCATCACACCACACAGCCCAGCTTGCCTTCACCCGGAGGCCCTGGGCATCGAACCCTGGACCTCCTATATGGTAGACAGAAGCTCAATTGCTTGAGTCACATCCGCTTCCCCAAATTCTTCTTTTAACTAAACTTAGCAAGGCATGTAATAAGGTAGCATTTAGGGATAGGGAGGGGCTTTGCTACTTTAAGAAGTAAGTTTGAAAAGTCCTGCAAATGGGGAATTTTTAGGGTCTTTATTTTAAAGGTTACCTGACCTTATTTCATTACCCCAGGTTAATTACCTTCTGCCATATAAATGCTGGACTAAGGAAAGGAACCTGGAAACAAAACCCCTTAATTAAAAAAAAATGTTTGTAAACACATTTTGATCCATCTCCCTTCTACCCTGCATTTCAGTGATGGGTAAACTTTGTAAATGACAGATTGCTAAACAAATGTTAGTAATATGGCAGAGGCGCAGTTCTTCAGTTGGGGCTTTTCTCAGGGGAAGTAAACCTGGAAAAAACTTTTGAACCCAGCATTATGCTGCAGGCTCTTTGCACACACCATTTCATTTAATCTTTCCAACAACCCTCTCAGGTAAATGTTAGTATTCCTATTTTACAAATCCGAGTGGCCTTCTGTGTAGGTGGGGGTAGATGACTCTGTTGACTTCTCAGGAAGGAGTCTGAGACAGAGAGGAGAGACCCTGGGGTGTTCAGCAAATAAGCAGTGAGAGGCTGATGTTGAGGGATTGAAGGGTAAAAAAAGGTGAATAGGGAAGGGGGTCCAGATTCAGATGCTAAAGGCCTTTTCCCCTGTGCCAAGGAATTCGCACTTTAAACCAAAGATGATTAGGAATTATGGAAGGCTGTTAAGCAGAGGAGTGGCTTGCTCCCTCGTGCTTTTATAAATGTCCAGCCCAGCAACAGTGTGGAAAATGGATAAGAGGGGGCAGGGGAGGGACAAAGAGAACTACACTAAAGAAAGCTGGAGAGGGGGGATTCGACTGGGGAGATTTTCAAGGCATAAGATGCGATGGTATCTGGTAAAGGAGTAGAGGGAGCTGAGGATGCTCTCCAAGTGCGTTGAAAACTTGAGGTGTTTGACTGACAGAAGCCTGCCTGGGAACATCTATGTTACCGAGTTTGAGTTGCTAACGGGATGTCCACGTGGGGACAGATGCCTGGCCCCGAGTGTAGGCGGGTAGTATGTGGGCTGGGCTCAGCGATTAGAATGATTTTCTGGCTAGGAGCTTGACACCTGTTGAGGAAAACGCACCTCTTCATAAATGTGGTTTGACGTAAGTGAGCAAGTCATAGCTCTTTTTGCTGAAATTAGAACTAAGTGGAGGAGATGAAGCCACTTGAGGAGAGGCACAAATTGTATGAACAGGAATGGAAGCTCAACGTTTTACCTTCGTGGACTTCATTCAACCAGAGAGATTAGGAATACAACCAGTGGAGTGGTGACACATGCTTAGCAAACAGCTGTCTTGGGGCAGGGGGAGCCTTGATTTGGAGCATTTGCCAATTGCTGTGGTATAAATACTCCCACCATGGATGTGGCTCAAGCAGTTGAGGGCCTGCTTCCCACATGGGAGATCCCAGGTTCAGTTCCCAATGCCTCCTAAAAACAAAAACAAAACAACAGGCAAACATATGTAAAAAAACCTACTCAGGGGAATAGATGTGGCTCAGTGGCTGAGTGCCAGAGTCCCACATACAACATCCTGGGCTCAATCTCTGACCCCAGCAACTCAAAAAATAAAAATAAAAATAAATAAATAAATAAATACTCCCACTAAGGCTGATTTTATGCCACCCATGTGATGTCTCTAAACTCAGAGTTGGGAGGAGATGTGTGCACTTGGCCATCTCTGTCACACCACTAAATGACACATTTTCATTTTATCTCCAGTAGCTGAGTCCTAGAAATACTTGTTGTCAACCAGCACAAGTTCAGGTAGCTTTGACTGATGCTATTTAATAACCATCAAGAATTCAGCATTGTCCTAAAAGGTTTGAAGTAGTATCTGTCTAGGAAAATGTTAACAAGAATTATAACTGCTATCTAGGTAATATGAGAATCTGGCAACACTCCCAGTGAGCTTGAATTATTGATCCATCCCTCTAAATCCCAGTATATTTATTCTAGGAGAATTTTAGTAAAATTGAAACTTGTCAGAATGAATCTCATACAGATGATGATCCCCTGACTTATGCAACTTTCACATTGTTTTATAAAATGAGGGTGTTGTGTGACCTGAAAATATGTTAAAACACAATGGACTTTCTGGGGTAGGTATAAACCAGACATTCAGTGTGTAATCTGCCACATTCTTCCCAAGGAAAAGGCTCAGTTTACCTTTTGCAGCCTTAAATTTTGTTACTTTCTTCTTTTGAAAAAAAAACTTTTTTTCTTAAAAAATCCTATCTCATGAAAATTAAAGTTACCACGTTTGTTATATAGCATTTTATAATGATGTTACAATTATTTGAAGTATATTTCTGCTGCTTTGATTATTGAACCAGCAGCCTCGCCACTTGTTTTCCTGTCAGGAACACTGGCGTGAATTATCAATAGTATTTGGTGTAATCACATAGTGCATTCATCACTTTGGTCCTTTTTAGAGCATTTTCATTATTTAATAATAATAATAATAATAAACAAAAACCTGACAAATAAACAAACAAAACTCATCACCTCTCACTCTCTATCCTTCCCCTGCCATACATAGCTGCTATTGTTTCCTTCTCTCTAGTATATTTGTATTTATATTTTGTAAAAACAGTCTCATATATGCAATATCACTCATATTCGTATTTTACATGAGGTTTCACTGTTATACAGTCCTTGTTACATTTTTTAGCTTTCCTTCTAATAATATAAATGCCCTTAGACTTTCCCTTTCAACCACTGTCATACTCCTGTAATAGCTCTGCTAGTCACAAGCACCATGATGTGCTCTCACCATTTCCATTCATTTCCAAAGATTTACAAACAACCTTTTTATCGATTCTGCACAGATTAACCCTTAGCTCTCCATTCTTTACCTCATTCTATTTTCTGGTGACCTATATTCTAATTTATTAAAATTCCATGAGTTTACATAATATATTTAGTTCATAGTAGTACAATCATGCGGTATTTGTCCTTTTGTGTCTTACTTGCTTCGTTCACCATAGTGTCCTCCAGGTTCATCCATGTTGTCATTTGCTTCCTGACTTCATATCTTCTTAGTAGCTGCTTAATATCCCATCGTGTGCATATACCACAACTCGCCTATCCATTCATCGGTTGATGGACACCTGAGTTGTTTCCAAATTGGGTAATGTTCACTGTTATGAACATTGGTCTACAGATGTCTGTTCGTGTCACTTCTCTTAGTTTTTCTGGGTATATCCCTAGTAATGGTGTTTCTGAGTCGCATGGCAAGTCTATATTCAACTTTGCTGAGAACTGCCAAACAGTCCTCCACAGTGGCTGTACCATTCTACACTCCCACCAATAGTGAATAAGCAGGATCTCAGTGACTGCCAAATTAGACACTACCTCAAACAGGAGGGCTCGTGAGGGCTCTGGAGATACCCAGGTCAGGGCAAATAGCTCATGACTTTGGTTCCTTGCCAGTGGGCCCTACTTTGGCATTTGTGACAGAATTGAGCTCAGTTGTGATTTCCCTATGCATGGCTCTTTGGTCCCTTCTATTTGAACTTGTAGTTGGTGTTGGAGTTGATAGGTGTACTTCCAAGATACTTGAGTCTTTTGACTGTCCAGGTGCCAGCTGGGCCCTGAGCTTCAATGGAGTTGCAGTACCTACTCTCCAGTTCATTGGACTCACCCAGGACAACTAACAAGGAGATGATGATGGACAATCACCATACCAAGAGAGAACCTACAACTGCAAGTAAGAGAGTCTCATCCATCAGCTGTATGAGAGGACCCTCTCACTTAGAGGTGGAGTGGACGTCACCATCCCAGAATCCTCGGGATTGGGAAATGAATTATGGACTAGAGTGGACTTACTGGTATTGTACTATAGACTTATTGTGATTCTAGCAGTAGAATAACTTAAATCATTGATGTGGAGGCAGTAGCCACTGGAGGTTCTGAGGTCAGGGAGAGGGAAAACAGGTGTAATACAGGGCATTTGGGGGGCTTGGGAATTGTCCTGAATGACATTGCAATGACAGATATAGGCCATTATATATCTTGCCATAACCTACACAGTTGTGTGGGAGTGTAAACTACAATGTGAACTATAATCTATGTTTAGTGGCAATGCTCCAAAATGTGTTCATCAGTTGCAATGAGGGTACCATACTAATGAAGGATGTGGTTAATGGGTGTAAATGTGGGCAGTATGGGGAGCAGAGCATATGGGAACCCCCTATATTTTTTATGTAACATTTATGTAATCTAAATATCTTTTTTAAGAAATGTGAAAAAACACAAAACAGTGAATAAGCATTCCTATCTCTCCAAATCCTCTCTAACACTTACAGTTTTCTGACTATTTAATAGTAGCCAGTCTAATAGGTATGAAATGATATCTCATTGTAGTTTTGTTGTTTTTTTTAAAGATTTATTTTATTTTGTATTTATTTCTCTCCCACCCCGCACACAGTTGTCTGCTCTCTGTGTCCATTTGCTGTGTGTTCTTTTGTGTCCACTTCTATTCTTGTCAGCGGCACAGGAATCTGTGTTTCTTTTTGTTGCGTCATCTCCTTGCATCAGCTCTCTGTGTGTGCTGTGCAACTCCTGGGCAGGCTGGACTTTCTTTCGCACTGGGCAACTCACCTTTTGGGGTGCACTCCTTGCGCATGGGGCTCCCCTATGCGGGGGACACCCCTGTATGGCAGGGCACTCCTTGCATGCATCAGCGCTGCACATGGGCCAGCTCCACATGTGCAAGGAGGTCCTGAGTTTGAACGGTGGACCTCCCTTGTGGTAGGCGGACGCCCTATCCATGGAGCCAAATCCGCTTCCCTCACTGTAGTTTTGATTTGCATTTCCCTAATCGCTAGTAATGTTGAATGTTTTCTCATGTGCTTCTTTGCCATTTGTAATTTTTCTTTGGGCAATTGTCTATTCAAGCCTTTTGCCCATTTTTAAAATATGGTAGTTTGTCTTTTTATTGTTGAGTTGTATGATCTCTTTATATATCATGGATATTAAATGCTTATCAGATATGTGATTGACAAATATTTTCTCCCAATAGGTCGGCTGCCTTTTCACCCTTTTGACAAAGTCCTTTGAGGTACAAAAAGTGTTTAATTTTGAGGAGGTCCCATTTATCTATTTTTTCTTTTGTTGCTTGAGCTTTGGGTGTAAGGTTTAAGAAACTACTGCCTACCACAAGACCTTGAAGATCTTTTTCTACATTTTCTTCTAGGAGTTTTATGGTTCTAGTTTTTATATTTACATCCTTGATCCATTTTGAGTTAATTTTTGTATAAGGTGAAAATAAGGGTCCTCTTTCTTTCTTTTCTTTTAGTTCTTCCATTGCTATTTGTTGAATAGACTATTCTGGCCCAGGGGGATGGGCTTCACAGCCTTGCCAAAAATCACTTGACTGTGGATGTGAGGGTCTATTTCCAAGCTCTTGATTCAGTTCCATTGGTCACCGTGTCTGTCTTTATGCCAGTACCATGCTGTTTTTATCACTGTAGCTAAGTAATTTGCTTTAAAGTCAGAAAGTGAGGGTCCTTCAACTATGCTCTTCTTCTTTTTTTGAAGATTTATTTATTTATTTCTCTCCCCTTCCCCCCCACCCTACCTCACCCCACCCCAGTTGTCTGTTCTCTGTGTCTATTTGCTGCGTCTTCTTCTTTGTCCGCTTCTGTTGTTGTCAGCGGCATGGGAATCTGTATTTCTTTTTGTTTGTCATCTTGCTGTGTCAGCTCTCCATGTGGGTGGCGCCATTCTTAGGCAGGCTGCACTTTCTTTCCCGCTGGGTGGCTCTCCTTATGGGGCGCACTCCTTGCGCATGGGGCTCCCCTATGCGGGGGGCACCCCTGGGTGGCACAGCACTCCTTGTGCACATCAGCACTGCTCATGGGCCAGCTCCACACGGGTCAAGGATTCCCGGGGTTTGAACCATGGACCTCCCATGTGGTAGATGGACGCCCTAACCACTGGGCCAAGTCTGCTTCCCTGTTCTTCTTTTTAAAGACATTTTTGGACTTTGAGTTATCCTAAATGATATTGCAGGGTCAGATGCTGGACTTTATATATCCTTCCATAACCCACTGAATGTGCTCGGGGAGAGTGTGAACTACAGGGTAAACTATTATCTATGTGGTGCAGCAGTGCTCCAAAATGTTTTCACCTCATGTGATGAGGGTGCCACAATGATGACCACAATGATGAAGGAGGTTGTTGATGTGGGATGAGTGGGGTGGGGGTGGGGGGGGAAATATGGGCACCTCTTACATTTTTTAATGTAACAATTTTTTGTAATGTATATGTCTTCAAAAAATTACAATTTACAAAAATGATGGGGTGGGGGGGTGGGGAGTAGGGTATATGGGAACCTCGTATGTTTTTTATATTTTTTTAATGTTTTTTAATATAACGTTCTTTGTGATCTATTAACTTTAGTAAAAAAAGTGTAAAAAAATGATATAATGATATGGCAAATGTGGCAGAATGTTAAAATTGGTATATCTAGGTATCTTCAGATGGGAATAGGTGAATATTGGAGTTCTTTGTATGGTGTTTGTATTATTTTATTATTATGGTAAGGGTCCTTAAGTTTGAAAGTATTTCAAAATAAAATTAAGAAAAAAAACCAATAAAGACATTTTTGACAATTCAGGGTCCTTTACCCTTCCAAATAAATTTGATTATTGGCTTTTCCATTTCTGTAAAAAAGGCTTGGGATTTTTATTAGGATTGCGTTGAATCTGTAAATTAGTTTGGGTAGAATAAACATCTTAATGATATTTAGTTTTCCAGTCCGTGAACTTGGAATGTCCTTTATTTAAGTCCTCTTTTGTTTCTTATAGCAATGTTTTGTAGTTTTCTGAATACAGGTCCTATTGTCCTGGATTAAGTTTATTCTTAAATATTTGATTTTTTAACTGTCTATTATAAAAGGAATTTTTTATAATAGAGAATAAAAAGAGTGCATATGAATAGTGTGTAGAAACACTATTGAGGGAAGCAGACTTGGCTCAATGGATAGAGTGTCCGCCTGCCGCATGGGAGGTCCACGGTTCAAACCCAGGACCCCCTTGACCCATGTGGAGCTGGCCCATGTGTAATGCTGATGTGCGCAAGGAGTGCTGTGCCATGCAGGGGCATCCCCCATGTAGGGGAGTGCCACGCACAAGGAGTGCGCCCCATAAGGAGAGCCGCCCTGCACGAAAAAAGTGCAGCCTGCCCAGGAGTGGCACCGTACACACAGAGAGCTGATGCAGCAAGATGACACAACAAAGACACAGATTCCTGGTACCGCTGACAGGAATACAAGCAGACACAAAAGAACACACAGCAAATAGACACAGACAGCAGACAACTGGTTGGGGAGGGGTGAAAGGGGAGAGAAATACATAAATTTTTTTAAAAATTAAAAAAAAGAAACACTATTGATTTTTGCATATTAATCTTGTATCCCACCACTCTGTTGAACTCATCTATTCTAGTAACTTTGTTGTGGATTTTTCAGGATATTCTAGATATAGAATCATAGCATCTGTGAATAGTGAAAGTTTTCCTTTTTCCTTTTCTATTTGGGTGCCTTTAATTTCTTTTTCTAGCCTAATTGCTCTAGCTAGAAATTTTAGCACAATATTGAAAAACAGTGGTGACAGTGGGCGTCTTTGTCTTGTTCCTGATCTCAGGGGGAAAACTTTTAGTCTGTCATTGATGGCTATAATGGTAGATGTAGGTTTTTCATATATGCACTTTATCATATTGAGAAAGCTTCCTTCTATTCCTATCTTTTGGAGTGTTTTTATCAAGAAAGGGTACTATATTTTGTCATATATTTTTTTGTATCAATCAAGAGGATCAGGTGATTTTTTTCCTTCATTTTATCAATGTGGTTTATTATACTAATTGATTTTCTTCTGTTGAACCACCACCCTTGCATACGGGGGATAAAACCCACTTGATCGTGGTATATAATTCTTTTTCTGTGCTTTTGGATTTTGTTTGCAAGTATTTTGTTGAGGATTTTTGCATCTATATTCATTAAAGATATTGGACTATAATTTTCTTTTTTCATAGTGTCTTTATTTTTTTTTAAAGATTTATTTATTTATCTAATTCCCCCCGCCCTTGTCTGTTCTCTGTGTCTATTCGCTGCGTCTTGTTTCTTTGTCCGATTCTGTTGTCATCAGCGGCATGGGAAGTGTGGGCGGCGCCATTCCTGGGCAGGCTGCACTTTCTTTCGCGCTGGGCGGCTCTCCTTACGGGTGCACTCCTTGGGTGTGGGGCTCCCCTATGAGGGAACACCTCTGTGTGGCGCGGCACTCTTTGTACGCATCAGCACTGCACATGGGCCAGCTCCACACGGGTCAAGGAGGCCCAGGGTTTGAACCGCGGACCTCCCATGTGGTAGACGGATGCCCTAACCACTGGGCCAAGTCCGTTTCCCATCTTTTTTCATAGTATCTTTATCTGGTTTTGATATTAGGGTGATGTTGGCTTCATAGAATGAGTCTGGTAGTGTTCTTTTATGTTCAGTTTTTTGGAAGAGCCTGAGCAAGTTTGGTATTAGATCATCTTTGAATGATTGGTAGAATTCACCTGTGAAGCCATCTGGTCCTGGATTTTCATCTTTGGGAGGTTGTGTGTGTGTGTGGTACATTCATTGGATTTATTATCTTTTTTTAAAAAAAGATACATAAATCACACAAAATGTTACTTTAAAAAATATAAGAGGTTCCATATACCCCACTCCCCACACCCCCTACTCCTCTCACATCGACAACTTCTTTCATTAGTGTGGTACATTCATTGCATTTGATGCGTACATTTTGGAGTATTGCTACATAGCATGGATTATAGTTTAAGATGTACTTTACACTCTCTCCCAGTCCATTCAGTGGTTATGGCAGGATATATAATGTCCTGCATCTGTCCCTACAATATCATCGAGGACAACTCCAAGTCCTGAAAATGGCCCAATATCACACCTCTTTTTCCCTCTCCCTGCCTTCAGCAATTCCCATGGCCACTGTCTCCTCATCAATGATATTTCTTCCAGAATACCAGTAAGTACACATTAATCCATATTTTACCCCTCCTTTTTGAAGGACAGTTTTACCAGATACAGTTTCTTGGCTGGCTGTTTTTCTCTTTAAGTACCCTAATTACATCATGCAACTTTCTTCTTGCCTCCTGATGAGAGGTTGACCCTTAATCTTATCAAGGTTCTCTTGTATGTGATGTTTGTCTTTTCTCTAGCTTCTTTCAGAATCCTCTCTTTATCTATGATATTTGTTATTCTGAATAGTAGGTGTTTGGGGTAGGTCTATTTGGATTTATTCTGTTTAGGGTACATTTTCCTTCTTGAATATTGATATTTTGTCTTTGATAAGGGTTGGGAAGTTTTTGGTCATTTTAGCATCAAATATTCTTTCTTCCCCTTTTCCTCTTCTCCTTCTGGGACACTGATATTGTGTTTGCGTTGTCATTCAATTCCATGAATTCTGTTTTTTCCATTCTCTTCTCTTTCTGTTCACCTATCTTTTCCAGCTCAGATATTCTGTCTTTGAAGACTTTGAAATCACTGATTCTGTCTTTGGGCAAATCAAATCTGCTCTTATATGCCTCTAATGTATTTTTTATCTCATCCATTGTGTCCTTCATTCCCATTAGGTCTGTTACTTTTCTGTTCAGGCTTTAAAATTTTTCTTTATGCTCACCCATTGTCTTTTTAATATCCTTTATCTCTTTAGTCATATTTTCTTTCAATTCTTTGAATTGATTTAGGAGAGTTGTGTAATTATCATTGATTATCTTAAATACTGTATCTCTTCAGGATATTTGGTTTATTCCTTTGGCTGGGCCATCTCTTCCTGTTTCCTAGTATGGCTTGTAATTTTTTGTTGATGCCTAGGCATCTGAATATGTTGGTGAATTTACTCTGGTGGCCAATTTCTCTCTATTGCCTTTTTTTTTTCCATAGCTCTTTTTTGATATTTGGTTCAATTTATTCTAAATCTTTTAAATTGTCCAATTTAAGTCATCAGAATTGGGCCACAGACTCATTAATGGGGTGCAGATTTTCTCCCAGGAGTTAGGGTACAGAGAGAACCAAAAGCAGTTCTGCACATACAATTTTCAGACCAGCCAGTAGATGACACTCTTCAGTGCACCTTTCCACAGAGGTGTTTCAATCTCTGTTTTTCTGTGTTTTGACATGGCCAGAGCTGAGATTCAAAGCAGGCTCTGCTGGCTGAATTCACTGAAGAAAAGCCCCCCTGACTCCCCATCTCTTTTCCCTGATAACAGCTGATGGGGAGGAATGTCTGTTCCTCTCTCAGTTAGCAGCATTGAGCCAGGGATTTTACCCCAGCTTAATCTCTTGAGAGTTTGGAAGGGGAGCCCTTTCCATCCACCACAGGGCTTTGGTAACTCACATTTGTTGTTCTTTGTTTCTTATTCCCTCACCCTCCTGGGAATTGTGCAGTCCTGTCCTGGTTTGCTGACCTTCAGAGTAGGTCGGTGAGACACCTTTTGGCTCTTTCTCCATTGTTTGTGTGTGAGAGTTGAGCCCTACCTGCTTAGTCTGATGGCATTCTCCCACAGTTCCCAGCATAAGTTTTAAAACTGTTCGGATGCCCTTATCTAACCATGCTTTATGTCTTCACACAGATTTCTAGCCTTTACCAAATCATTTACTGCTTAGAAGCAGCACACATTTTTAGTTTTCTTCTCTCTTTATGTTACTACTGACTTTTCCATTTGAAAGTACACTCAAGCCCAGCCTTGTGTTTTTATTTTTTGTGGACTTGAATGTGGCAGGACTTTTCAAGGGTCTTTTTTGCCAGTGCCTTCATTTAAAATATTTTCATTGTGGAAGTAGTCAAATCAAGTCTAAGTGCAATGAAAGACAGGATTTGGCTAGATTTCTTTGATGTTTTGAATATTTGCTCTAACTCAGTTTTCCTGTGCTTAAGAATTGGTTCTACATTCTGGGTATTGCTTGGTCCCTTACCAGATATCAACAGAATTTAGCAGAGGTGAATGGGAAGGGGATAACAAATAACCCCAAAATAGCACTAGCACTAATGGGGTAAGAATCTGCTTAGTAACCAAGGCCTTTTCCTTCAGTGGACACTTTCTGCTTTTGCTTCTTAGCGTTCACTTGCACTCACCCTCTTACTTTGTGGAACTTTGCATTCCTATACAAAATGCAAAGTTTCCCACTTTGCCAAATCTGATTACATGCCTTATGTGTAGCAGATTGAATGACATTGAATTTGCATAAATTGTACGTGCATATCCAAGGATTATCTGCACATAAATATTTTCTTGATTTTAAATTTCACCCATAATCTCAATTTTTAATCTGTTCTTTTTCCTTTCCAAAAAATACATTTTAGCCCAATTAGATTATATTTCCTTGGTTAAATTTTGCTGTCTTTCTTCTTTATTTTTTCTTAATTTCCATTATGAAATTGTATTTATTGTTAAATTTTATCTTTTAATGTCAGCAGAATATGAAGAAAAGTAAGTTTATATATGGCTAATTCTTCACTGAAAATAGTTTTCTGTAGCCTTTTGTGGATAGCAAACTACTTACAAACTAAATTTATTTTTACCAACTAATTTGACATGTCTATAAAATGACTTGTTAATAGCTATTTTTATAGTGGTTCGTTGAGCTACAGTTCACTCACTATACAAGTCACCTCTTTAAAGTATACAATTCAGTAGTTTTTAATATATTCACAGTATTGTGTGACCCATACCACTGTCTAATTTCAGAACATTTTCATCATCTCAAAAAGAAATCCTGTACCCATTGCGGTTACTCCCCATTTCTTCCCAATCCTCCCAACTCTAGGCAACCACTAATCTACTTTCAGTCTCTACAGATCTACCTATTCTGGATATTTCATATAAATGGAATTTTATATTAGGTAGCCTTTTGTGTTGGGCTTCTTTCGCTTAGCTTAGTGTTTTCAATGTTCATTCTCCTTGTTTCCTGATTCATTACTACATTCTTTTTTATGGTTCAATAATATTCCATTGTATAGATACACCAGTTGGTAGGCATTTGGGTTGTTTCCACTTTTTAACTATTATATGAATAATATTACTGTGAACATTCCTATACAAGCATTTGTATGGACACATGTGTTGTCAATTCTTTTGGGTTTGCAGACTAATTTAGTGACTCTTCTAATATACCATTTTAGGTGTAACCACCATTTCTTCCACACTGGGCAACTGGTGGCTATTTGAGAGTTTTTAGTGCTCTTACTAGTTAAGTAACTTCATTAGTTGTCCAATCCTGATGACTGTTTTCCAGTTGATATTTAGTGTATTTCTTTTAATAGATTTCTGCTACACCCTCTCCCACCATGCAAATAATAGAATAATAATAATTATTATTATTATTACTTAAAAATTAAATTTATTGTTCTCTAGTTATAAAGTTATACTTGTTTATTAGAAAGAATTTGGATAACACAAAAAACATAGAAATAAAGAAAAAACAGATCCATAATCTTGCTACCGAGAAAAAAAATACTTAATATTTTGGGACTTTTGTTTTCTGTCCTTTTTTTCTATATATGTTTTTATATAGTTGAAATTGTACTCTATATAGAACCTGATTATCATTATGACTAAAGGATTTTCCCTATATTTTTACAAACTATAAATATTTATTTTTATGTATAACATGTTTAGTAGGAAAGCATTATTTGTGAGGATGAAAAGTTTAGAAACCTCAATGTGCATTAGAAGAGAAAAGGTCAAATAAATTACGTTCATCCTATGGAATTCTGTTAAAAATGAATGTTTGAAATTTTTATGTATTAATGAGACTATTTCTCCAATACATGTGTAATTTAAAAATGGAAAAATTATAAACCATTACTTTTATTTTTTTTTAAGATTTATTTTAATTATTTATTTCTCCCTATCCCCTCATTGTTTGCCCTTGCTGTATCTCTTTGTCTTCTTTGTTTCTTTAGGAGGCACCAGGAACTGAACCTGGGACCTCGGATGTGGAAGGAGGTGCCTAATCTCTTGAACCACCTCTGTTCCCTGCTTTGTCATGTCTTTCATAATGTTTTTCTTCTTTTATCTTTTGTTGTTGCATCATCTTGTTGCATCAGCCCATCACATCAGCTCACTGTCTTGCTCATCTTCTTTAGGAGGTACCGGGAATTGAACCATGGATTTCCCATGTAGTAGGTGGGAGCCCAGTTTCTTGAGCAACATTCGCTTCCCTAAACTATTACTTTTAATGTCCACATTGTTTGCCATGTGTATAAACCATAAAGTTATTTATTCGGTGTGCTACCCAGAAGTGTTTGGTTTATTTCTAATTTTACATGATTATAAATGATGCTGCTGAGAACAGCAGCTTCTTTGTATAAAAACATTTCTCTATTTTAGAATATGTCCTTAGGTTGGACTCCCAGTAATAGAATTACTGGGTCAAAAGGTATGAATACTTTGGAGGGTCACACTGTATATTGCTGACTTGGTTCCCAAAAGACTCATGCTGGCTTACCCATTTCACCAGTAGGTGAAGATGTTCTTTGTACTTGTCCTATTTCCATTGTTTGGAGAATTCATTAAAAATGATAATTTGCTTATAGTGTAGATAAACAGTTTCTCATTGTTGATTTAATAAGTATCTTTGATTTCTAATGAAGTTCAGTGTTTTCCCAAAAGCATATCAGCTCTCTGTGTTTACTTTTGTGAAAATTGTCTGTTCAGGGGTTTTGCCCATCTTTCTATTAGGGCCTTATTGATTTTCCCTGTTGGTTTGTAAAAGTTCCTTTTAGAGAGTTCCTTTATTTATAATCACCTTAAAAATTTGCCTTAAAAATTTTTGCCTTAAGAATTTTTTTTCTTATAATTTTTAACTTCATTTATCTATCTGTACACATAGAAATCTAACATTTTAAAATATAGTGCTATAAGTCTTTCCTATTGTGATTTCTTCATCTGCTTTTTATGCTTAGGAAGTCCTCTCCCCTTTAGAGGTTAATAGATGTTCATTTATATTTTTATCCATTTATAAATATTTGTTTTGTTAAGCACAGTCCTACTAGCTTTTATCCCCCCCTACTGTCTTACAAATATGCTTTGAACAAAAGAATTAAGTCCATTAAAAGGATTCTAGCCTAGGAGAATTTTCAGAATGTTCCTTTAATCCCCATATGTGGACAAATTACAGTCTGCATCTTTCCTAGGAGAATGTCATGCTTGATTGGAAGGAGGAAAGGGGCATGTTACAAGACTCTACTTGTAAAACTTCTTTCTAGAGGAGAGAGAAATCTTCTGATCTATACCCTATGTTCGTTTTACGGGGAGTTGGTTCATCCATCCTTGGCTCGGCCTCAGCTCTATCAGGGTAGCAGGAACCTGAAATTTGAAATCTTGAGAACACCCACTTATTGTTTAAGAACTCAGAAGATTTCAGTATTTTTCTGCTGCTTCTGGATAATGTCCTACTAGGTGGCTTTGTGTCTTTTGGGGTGGGGTGGGTGGAGGCTGTGCTTCAGATTTCTCAGCAGAGGTGTCAGTGACAGTGGTGAGGGGCAGACAGCCACTTCAAGGTTTGAAGCTCAGTCATTGAGACTGAACCCAAGAGTAAAAGACCTTAGACTGGAGCGAGCTGTGTGGAATGCCTAGTTTGAAGAAGCCTGACATTCATTCCTCTTGGGGATCCTGCATCTCTCAAAAGCTTTATGGATTTCTTTTCCTCCCCTAATGAACCTTCTGGATGAGCCACGGCCTGTGTGCCTCACCACTCTGACCACAAGGGGGAGCCCCGTGAACTTCTTCCTGCAAGGTCTGACTTGCTCCTTACGGTCCCTCCAGCAGCCGAGAGGCCCTCACAGACGATGGGGGGCCCTTGCATCCAGGCTTTTCCCATTCAGGGTGGAAATAGTGTACTCTCGTCATACCAAACAGGTACTTCCTCTTCATTTGTATTGCTCACTCATTACCCCTCATTACATCCGAAAGCAAGGGAGGGCTCCATAGTCTAATTCTTTAGTCAACAGGAGAACAGAAAAATTTTAATAGACTCTTCTTATATTCCAGAACTTCTCAGTTCTTAATCCTGAATTGAAGATGTCTTAATGCTTTTATTTTATTTATTTATTTTATTTATTTCTCTCTCCCCTGTCCTCCCGTTGTATGCTCTCTGTGTCCATTCACTGTGTGTGCTTCTGCATCCACTTGTATTATCAGGCGTCACTGGGAAACTGCGTCTCTTTTTTGTTGCGTCATCTTACTGCATCAGCTCTTCGCGTGTGTGTGGCGCCACTCCTGGGCGGGCTGCACTTTTTTCACATGGGGCGGCTCTCCTTGCAGGGCGCACTCCTTGCACATGGGGCTCCCCTATGCGGGGACACCCCTGCGTGGCATGGCACTCATTGCATGTGGCAGCACTGCGTGTGGGCCAGCTCACCATACAGGTCAGGAGGCCCTGGGTGGAGAGCCCTGGACTCTCCGTATGGTAGATGGACGCTCTATCGGTTGAGCCACATCCATTTCCCTGTTAATGTTTTTAGAAAACCTGAGGGTTGAGAAGCTAAAACCTCAGTTGCTGACCCTGGCCATTTGTGGAAGCCCTGTGGTTCATATCTGGGGCCACTAAAGAAAAGCACCTTCTAAGCAGGTTATTTTGCTTTGCTTATTGATACCTAGGATGATATTTCTGAAAGTAAGGGATTTCATTGTGAGAGAAGCTATTTGACATTAAGAGTGGCCAGTGTCATTATGCAGCCAGTAGAGACAGGAAGAATTCAGAATAGAATTCTTTTAAACCACTGCTAAGTGGTTTGAGGTAAAACAGATTCTCATTCCACTGCTGATGATAAAACACATAGGAAAGATAAGCCATTGGAAGTTAAGAGTTTAGGATTATAATAAATGTCAGTTTATTTTACCTGTTACTGTACTTTGTAAAATTTCTTTAGAAGAGCTAACTGACTGTAAGTGCAAGGTGTTATGGATTGAACTGTGTTCCCCTGAAGAATGTTAAAATCCCAACCCCTGTTACATAAATGTGATCTTATTAGGTGTTAGTTAAAATGAGGCCAAACTAGATTAGGGTGAGTCCTAATCCAATATGACTAGTATTCTTGTAAGGAGAGGAAATTTAGACACAGTAGGAGCCGGGGGTGGGGGGCAGGGGGGAGAACCCTATGATGGAGGCTGAGATTGAGTGATGCCACAAGCCAAGGAACATCATGGAGTGCTGGCCCCCACTAGACCCCTACAGACTTCAGAGGAAGCCTGACCTTGCTGACGCCTTGGTGTGGGCTTCTAGCCTCCAGAACTGTGAGACAATAAAGTTCTGTTGTTTAAGCCAACTAGTCCATGGTACTTTGTTACTCTGGGAAGCTAAGACAAAAGGGGCTTCTTTTTTTTTTTTTTTTCAATTTTATTTTTTAAAAAGATGCTTTCGATTACATAAATGTTACATAAAAAATATAGGGGATTCCCATTTGCCCTACCTCTCCTCCTCCCACACTTTCCCACATTAACAAGGTCTTGCATTAGTGTGGTACATTTGTTACAATTAATGAACATATATTGAGCATTGCTACTAACTGTGGACTGTAGTTTACATTATAGTTTATACTCTACCCCACACAATTTTACAGGTTATCACAAAATGTATAATGTCCTGTATCCATCAGTGCAATGCCATGCAGGGTAATTCCAGTGTTCCCCAAATGCTTCCATGTTACTTATTCTTCCCTCTCCCTGCCCTCAGAACTTCTGATGGCCGTTGCCTTTATATTAATGATAAAAAGTTCTTCCATTGCTAGAATAATAATAAGCCTATAATAGAATAATAATAAGTCTGCTTTAGTCCATTGTTCATTCCCCAATCTTGAGCATTTTGGGATGGTGGATGCCCATTCTGTTTCTAATTGAGAGGGGGCTTAGATCCCATGGGGCAGATGGATGGAACTCTCTTGCTTGCAGTTGCAGACACTATCTGTTCCTTGGGATGGGCATTGTCCATCATCATCTCCTTAGTTGTCCTGTGTGAGTCCAATGAACTGGAGAGTAGGTGTTACAACTCTGAAGAAGTTGTCACAGTACAAGATAACATCCTACAGTGATGAAAGACACAATGCATAATATTTTTTTATTTTTAATTTTTATATTTTATTTGTTATTTTTAAAATTATTTTATTTGGGTTTTTTTTGGCTTCATTTTTGGAGCGGTTTTGGATCACAGAAGGGTCACAGTTGTGATAGGGGAGGATCATTGGTGTGGGGTTTTGGTGATGGGGAAATGTGTGGTAAGGGGTGCACCTGGGGCATATGAATGTGTTCACATGTTCAAGGGCTGTTGTCTTGGTGGGTGGAGACGCACACAATAACTGAAAGAATATTGAATTCCCATCCTAGGGAGTCCTGCTGCATTGTCTAGTAGAATGGCAAGAATCCCCTGAGTACATGGGCAGTGCCTTGGAGAGGAAGACAGACCATTACGCCAGACCTTTGCTATTGATGATTGTACTTATGAGCCTTTTCTTGTGAAACTGAAACTTAGCCTAGTTATCTCCTGAAGGCTTCCTTTTCACTCAAATGTGACCTCTCTCTAAGCACTCAGCATATAAATGCAACTATGCCGTGTCCCCCCCCCTAGTCCCCCAGCTTGGGACATGACTCCTATGATGAGCCTCCCTGGCACCAAGGAATTATTACCAAGTGCAACTAGCAATGCATCTGGAAAAAGACCTTGACCAAAAGGGAAAATATGACATAAAAATAAGTTTTTATGGCTAAGAGATTTCAAAGTGAGTCAGGAAGTCTTTCCAGAGGTTACGCTTATGTACATCTCAGCAGGATCTCATTTACTTCACAGTAAACAGTGCCTCAAACAGCAGGTCTCCTGAGGGCTCTAGAGACATCTAGACACCATAAGTAGGGCAAACAAGCTCAGGAATTCAGCACCCTCTATGTTGGCTTTATTTTGGAATTTATGTTCCCCAGTGTAACAGAGTTAGACTCATTTATACTTTCCCTACATATGGCTTTTCTTCCCTTTTTATTTGAACTTATAATTAGCACTATACTTGTTAAATATGTGTCCCAGAGACTTAAATCTTCGGTCTGGTCATTTGCTGGTTGAGCCCTGAATCTCAGGAACTTCATCTTGACTGAGATTGGAGAGGAAATATTTCAGTAAAGTTGCCTGTAGACTTTCTTCACAATGGAGTAAAACAGACCCAAGAGAATTTTGATTAGCTCTTTCAAGATTCAAGGATTATGTGGGTGTGTCTCACCTCCCTGTCAGTGCTTTGTCAGGAGCATCTGATTAAATGAGGGAGTAAGAAAGGGCAGGTTTGAGGAGGGGCTTCTTGTTATAGGGAAGTTCAGAAGTGGGTCAATCCTTATCTGTAGAGGAGAAGCTTTCAGGGTTAGTTGATTTCAAGCTTTTTACTGTTAATTCAATTTAAAGAACTAATGAAGAATTCACAAGAGACTTGAAGAAGCTTTCTGTGATTAGAGTTCTCATAAATACATATGTAAGGTTGAATGGCAGGTTTGATACTAGTCTGGGAATTAGGAGAATGGTGTTTTCATCTGAGTTTTGACATTACCAGAGGACCACTTTACCTCCCTGGGATTGAGTTTCCTCTTCTGTAAAGTGAATGTTTCCTTTGCTTCCACATGAGAGACAACAAGAATCAGCTCATCTGCATATTTTCCTCTCCATTTTGGCTACCAGGAAGCTCAGTCAAATCCAAGGTTTTATTTAAGATACTCTGGAAGACTTATGGCTTGAAATCTTGATAAAGTTATCCTCTCTAGTTTTGACTTTTTTTCTAGTTTATATTTTCCTCGATGTTAGCATTTTCTTAACTTTTGATTTTGAAATAATTTCAGACTTAAAGGACAGTTGCAAAAATAATACAAATACCATACAGAACACTCCAACATACCCTTCCCCTGCCCCTAGATACACAGAACCATCAATTTTAACATTTTTGCCACATTTGCCATATCATTCTATAATCAATCATCTCTCTCTCTCTATCATCCTTATCCATATCATCTATGTTTCTGAACATCAGAATGCAGCTTGCACACATCTTACTCTGAACACAGAGTACTTCCATGTATACTTCCTATGAACAAGGGGTGTTCATTTATGTAATCACCTTACATGCAGTTAAAAAGTTCAAGAAATGTAATTTTTAGTATAAAGCTTACATTCTATGTTCCAATTTTTTCTTATGTCCCAATAATGTCCTTTTAAGCCTTTTCTGCTCTGTTCTTAGATCCTATCCAGTATCAAGTATTGCATTTAATTGTCATTATCTCTTTAGTTTCTCTTACTTTTTTTGGTTTCATTTTTTGTTTTTTCAAATTTTTAAAAAATTAAAAAAAAAAATTTTTTTAATTGATGAAACATATGTGCAACATAACTCTTTCCATCCCAGCCCCTCCTCTAAGCATACCATTTGGTGGGATTAATCATATTCAAAATGTTGCAGAGCCCTCACAACCATTACTCCAGCTTTCCCTTCACCCCAAATGGAAAACTTACACTTATTTTGCATTAACTCCCCATTCCCCCTGTCCTCCCCTGGTAACCTGTACTCTACTTTCTGTCTATGAGTTTGCATATTCTCTAAGTTTTCTTCATAGTACCATGGGGCTAAAATTTAACATCCTAAATTATAATAATCTTGTTTGCTTTGATATCAACTTAACTTCATTAGTATACACAAGCTATGTTCCTATACCCCTCTACCCCACCACCTTTATGTAGTTCTTGTCACAGTTTACGTATTTATACATTGAGTTTCAAACCATTGATTTAGCATTACATTTTATGCATATGCCTTTTAGATCCTGTAGGAAGTGAAAAGTGGAGTCACATATAAAAATACAATAGTATTGGCATTTATATTACTCATATCATTATCTTTGCTGGAGGGCTTTGTTTCTTCAATTATCTAGTATCCTTTCCTTTCAATTTGCAGAATTCCCTTTTGAATTTCTTATGGGGCCTGTCTAGTGGCTATGAACTCCCTCAGCTTTGGTTTGTCTGGGCATGTCTTAATTCCTCCCTTATTTTTTTTTCCAACAGCAACATATTTATTCATGAACCGAAGACGTAAGTGATGGATTTGGTTCCTTTTCATAGTTTTCATCTCTCTATTGATATTCTCTTGTGTTCATCTTCCGTTTTTCAGATTTCTTTTAATTTCTTTGCATGTTTTCCTTTAGCTCCTTGAGCATATTTAGGACCTTTTTTCTTGAAGTCTTTGCCTGGAATGTCCAAGGTCTGAACATCCTCGTTAATGATTTCTCATCTTTTAATCTTCTCTTTGCCTGGATCATCACTTCTTTTTTCATATGTCTTAAAATCTTTAAAAAAATTTTTCTTTATTATTTTTTTAATTTGTAAAAAAATTCCCTCCCCCCCCAGTGGCTCTCTCATCTGTTTGCTTGTTGGTTTTGCTCAGTTTGTGCTTGTTTTCTCCTCAGTTTGTATGTGTGTGTGTGTGTTTTCTGCTTGTTTTTCTCATTGTCTGTTTTGTTTCTTCTTTAAGAAGCACTGGAAACTGAACCTGGGACCTCCCATGTGGGAGGTGGGCATTCAACTGGTTGAGCCACATCCAGCTCCGTTTTGTAATCTTTTGTTCAAAGCTGAAACCGGAACATATTTTAATATGCTATCACTGAAGTTTAGTTTAAGGAAGCAGGCATCTCTTCCTTAAGCTTGTATCCAGCTAGCGTTATGACAATGTTTTCCTTAAATGCCAGAAGCTAACAAACAAACAAACAAACAAAAAAACACTTTTCCCATTCTTCGCAGATTGTCTGCCCAATGCTCTCCTTCAGGTTTTAGTTAAACAATGACTTTGGAGGCCAGCTCCATGTCAGAGTACAGGGGTATAAGGGCCTCTCTGGTCCTTTCTTCTTGTTAGTCTTGTCTAAGGGTGGGGCATGAATGTGTGGCCCTAGGAATTCCCCCTGTGAACAGCGTTGCAAATGTCCCTAGGAGGCAGTTCCTTCAGGGTCCCAGACAGTGCACTGAATGTCCTACTGCCAGGAATCCCTTGCCCCAGGCAGCACCACCTAGCTGCTCTCCCACAGCATTCCAGAGGAGAGAGCTCAGCCAGCCACCTTCATCATGTGGGGCAGGTCCTGGGACAGCACGTTCCTCCAGCCACCTCCTGACAGATTGGGACAGACATGCTCCCAGTTCCTGCAGGGGGGCCACTCTGCTCCCTCTGGAAGCAGGACCAGGGATCTTCCCTGGGAGTGTGGGCCAGCTCTGCATCAAGCCAGTGAGGGGAGAAGGGGGACCATCCAGGCCTTAAAAGCTCAGAGGGCTTTTAAGTGGCTTCTTGCTGGATTCAGCTCTTGCCCAATTACTGCAGTTCTTTAACTTTTCTGAAGCCCTGAGAAAGATGTTTCTGCCAATTCTTGCTGGTTGTTCAAAGCTAGTGTGTGTGTGTGTGTGTGTGTGTGTGTGTGTGTATCTGTGTGAACAGAGTTCTGAAACTCTTACTGCAACATATTGATCTGGCTGATTGTAGCGTCCTATTTTTTTTCATATTTAATATTTCATTGCACACGGTTTTTACACTGTTTCTCCCATCCTTTCTGTAACAAGCATAGTTTAAACAAATGCTAAAATGAGGGGGAGGCTCTAGATGAGTTCTGGGGGCCCTTCCAGTACCAATGTTCTGTGATTCTAAGGGGAAGAGAAATTGCTTATGTCTAGAACGTTCCAAGTTTGGAAGAAGGGTGCTCTCCTATCGAGGGTCCTGAACACTTAAGCAAATCTCTAAGGAGGCTTTTACCAGGATGTTCCTATATATAATGGGATGTGTCTGTAAAAGAGTCAGCACTTTGTGCTAATTTATTGGAAGATTTCTTCTCTTTGGGGAAAAGAAGAAATTGTCTGGTGCGAAATCTGGTCGAGAAATGCTAGTCTCCGGCAGGGCTTGATCAAGAATCTGCAGCTGTATTGTTGTAGAAGTTGAGAGAGGTTCAACTATTTGTGTATAGAAAGGCCAGGACTCAGGAATAATTTTGGGAAGGAGAAAGGATTTATTTACGATGGGCCTGGCTCGGAGCTTCTCATTCCAAAATCCAAGTCTGGAACAAGATTTTCAAGTTTCTTTTATACAGGGTGGGGAGTCAAATGGTGCTTTGTTTCAGTGCTCAATAGGCTTGAATTAACATATATCTTCCACATCCTAGGGTAAGCTTTTAGCAAGGATTTCATACATTCTAGATAAGCTTTTAGCACATTTGGTTTGCATTTTCCCTGAATATTTAAAGTTTATAGTCTGCAGTGCTAAACTGTTTCTCCGGGACTGGAGTTATTGTCATGGTTACCAAGGGCAGGGCTGCAGTTCTCACTGTCCCAAATGCACAGCTCAGTCAGGTTATCTGTGAAGAGAAGAACAGCCCCCCTCCCCATAGCCTACATCAGTATCAAGAACTCCATTAGTTTTGATGTGGGTGTTCCCAAGTGACACTTAGCTCTAGGAGATGTGTGTGTGTGTGTCTGTGGGCTGGTGGCTGGGAGGAGGATAGTTGATGCCTCACGCGTTTCATCCATATGCTCATCCTGATTTTTGTTGTAGGGAGTGCCTCGGATAGAGCTTGGGTTACTTAATGACTGTTTATTTTAAAGTTAATAGTATCTGTAAGATCATATCTATTTAAAGGCATACTCCTACTCCGAGTAAATGAAAAGTTTTGTGTGTGTGTGTGTCGCAGGTCAAGCACAGGAAGACTGACCAAATAATTCAGGATTCCAGAGAAACTGCACAGGAGCCCAACGCCGGTCATGCCTTTATTACTCACGATTATTCCCGTAACCTGGTGACGGCCGGCCACGGGAAGCTCTGCGCAGCCCCTCGAGGGTTACAGGTTTATATAGAGAATATAGCAGAGGGGTGTACTTGCGCATGAAGGCAACAGCACATTTTTGCAGCATAGGTAATGGGTATAATTAGAATAGGAACAGTTAATAATAAACTTGACTGTAGCCTACATGCACATATACAGGTTAGACATCTTGTTGCCTCTTTTACCGTCATTCCACTTGAGAGGGTTGGGTTGCTGGCTAGTTCAACCCCACCCTTCCTAGCAATCTACACAAATAACTAGTGGGAGGGAGGAGGGTGTAAGAAATAAATCTTCTTCTAGAAGAAAATAAGGCTCACCCGATTGTGGAAAAGAAAAGAATTTATTCTCAGTCTTGCAAGAAGGGGTGCACAACCGGAAAACACGGCTGGCGCCTGGAACAAAGAAAAATGACACAATTTATACCCCTAAGCCTAGCACACAAGCCCTTCCTCCATAGATTGGATACTTCAGAAGTTACAGCCGATCTGAGAAGATCTAACTTTACTGAGCAAAAGTTTGTGATTAACTGCTTCCCTCATCACATTCCAACCATTTTAGTTTTTACCTGCTCCCCTTTGCCAAATAAGGAATGGAATCTAGTGCTGTATTGGTATCGACTTAGCTCTTTCTTGAGCATCTTTTTTTACTGCCTATAGGATTGACTTAAGCTGGTTTCCTGTGTTCCTGCTTAACCCGGGAGTGGGAGACTGAGGCAGTAGGCTGCCATGATACATTAATTAATATTTTCTTCCTTTATGTGAAAACTAAACTAATATTCATTTCTTACCGTGGGCATTTTGTGTCCCCACAATATGGAAAACATTAATTTCTAAGTAACCATTCATTTTCAAAATATCTCACCACATTACTGAAGGATCTATTGTGGGTTTCATTGAATGGCTAAATATGATTTCTTTTGACAAATATTTTCCCAAGGACACCTCTGCTCTGATACAGAAGAGTTTTATAGATGTTTCAGAGTTAATCAGTTTAGATTTGGTTCTGATTTGTGCCATGAAGTCCAATAAAAAGCTGAATTAAAGTCAACAATTAACGTTTAGGTGATTATCTATTCTTCAATGTAAAGAAGTTTCAAGGCTTTCTGGAATGCATAAAAATGGAACCGTTTGTATCCTTTCCCCTCTATACCAGATCTTACTTATATATGGTTGAAAATAGGCTGTTTTGATTTTCCACTGCCAGATTCTGCTGTTTTAGTTTCACCCTGTTGGTCTTTGAACGAAGGGTTGTCACTGAACATTTTTTCAGACCTCTAGGACAATTGTCAGGGGCACCCCTCTATATGGCCTGGGAGGTCTTGAAGACTTAGGCTTAAGGGGAACACATTTGCTTTCCCTCTGAGAGGGGGTGGGCCGACTAGCCATCCTTTGCCTCCGGGGTGGATTTGCTTTCTCTAGATGTAGCCCTCAGGGGGTCTCTGCTCTTCCTCATGGGTGGGGCCAAAGAATTATCTGGGCATTATTACTTCCATCCACACCGTACCCTCTGAGGTGGGCTCTAACATTACCACCATTTTATAGATGAGAAAGTCGAGGCTTGCAGGAGGAGGTAGGTAGGAAAGTTGCCCAGGATTCCACATTGAATCAGAGGTGGAGCACACCTCGGGGCCAGGACTGCTGGCTCCAGAGCTCACCTTCCTAACTACCACCCGGCCACCTCCCTGCTGAAAACAGCTGCGACCACCTCTTTTTTGTGCATGAAGAATCAGGTCTGGGCGTGCTGCCTGCAGATGCCGTCCCTGCTCTGGGAACCTAACTTGCAGCTTGACTCTAAGTAACCCTCTGGTAACTCACCGGAGCCCCAGCGCCTCAAGATGGAAACACCAGCAGAGCTTACATCCAAACTTCCCTGGGCGCAGGAAACTAGATCTACAGCTGGAGGGAGGTGTTTCGCTGACTATGAGTTATTAATATATGGGTCACAGACAGTGGTTTGCTTGATTTAATTAGGTAATTGGCACCATACTTTTCTCTTTGGGAAGACCTGGCCAGATACTAACCCCTGCTCAGCACTTTTGCTTTTTCATTTTGCTGGGTTTGGCTGTCAAGACAGCTCGTTTATCTTGATCTGTGCCATTAAGGAATCAGAGATTTCATTTTAACATGAAAAGTTGGTAATATTGAGTGGCCAACAAGTCTGAAGTTCAAAGAGCTCAAACAAAAGAGAAAATATGAAAGAAAGACAATGTTGAGGGACCCTATTAAACAGCCTACTCCTCCCTGCCTTACTTTTGAACCAACTGAGAAAATAAGGTCAAAGAGGAAGACATAGGGAGGCTACAGACTTTATTACTGATTAGCTGAAGCTGATCCTGGAACACGCTGGGATCTGCAGAGTTCCTAGTTTGGACTTGAGCATCAGGCCAAGGCTGCGGCCCACCCCTCAAATCATGGGCAGTGGGGCCTGAGGCTGGGCCCCTGCCCAGGGGCGAAGCTCATCTATGGAAAACTTAGCACCTGGAGGCTGCCGGTGCCTGCTGTAGAGAATGGCCAGGTGTCTCTGCAGAGGTTGTCCTTTCAAATGCCCCAATCAGATGAGCCAGTTCAGTGTTGAAGGAGGGGACTGACTGAGTGTGGCCAGAAGTGACATGTGACAATAAAGGAGGTCCTTGCACATGGAGGGAAACCTCAGGAGAAGGGAAGACACATTCTCCTAACTAATAAGAAAGGAGAATTAAAGCCTTAGTTTTCCTTTGGAAATTTATTTGATGTTTGTATTTTTAGTGTCTATAAATACATCAGCAGACCTGTAAATTAGCTTACTTTTATTCTATTTGAATTTTTAGGTTCTTGCCCACCAGCGGACCATCTTCTTTGGTGGCAACTGTGTATCCATGATTGATTACCTCTTTTGGCCCTGGTTCGAGCGGCTGGATGTATATGGGATAGCTGAGTAAGGCCTCTTTTCCCGTGATAGGGATTTCCTGGGGTCACATTGGGTAATGAGGTTGAAAAAGTCTGTGTGCTGTTTATCCACCTTGTATGCAAAACAGAATCAGGTTTAAACTACCCCGTTTCTTAGTTACAAATGCATCTGTGCTCTTCTACCACTGATTGTGGCCTCAAACTTTACTCAAATTTCTGTTGATAGAACCTTGTGTCCAATAGTCTCCCTGACTGCTTCCAAGCCCAGTGCCCTCACCAGCCCATCCGAATGCAAGCCGGGCGTGAGCGCAAAGGGGGGTTACTGTCGCAGTGTTTGGTGGCTTGTCTGCAGCTTCCTCCCTGTCCCTCCAGCTGGTCCTGTTGAGTCACACAGAGGACACCAAATACTTTAGTCATATCTCATTTCCCTGAGGACTTTCCTCCCAGGTAAAAACACCCTTAGAAAAACAATTTTAGTGGAGCAGGTACAGCTCAGTGCTTGAGTGCCTGCTTTGCATGTGTGAGTTCCCATTTTCAATCTCTGGTACCTCCTAAAACAAAAACAAAACAAAATGAAAAACCACAGCAACTTAAATAGCCAACCAAGCACCACAAAAGGGTAGGGATGTTTAAAGTAGAAGAAAAAGCCCTGTACACTCAGGAAGACTGCGGGGGGGTGGGGGATCCCTCGGCAGAATATAATGTTCAGAGAAGCTGGGCTTGTTCCGACTTGTAATCCCAGCCAGCCACATAGTAGATGCTGGATGGTTCTGGGGTTTGGAAAGCCAGTCCCGCCGAGGCGAACTGCATCTGGACCCACATAACCCATGGGCTTGCACCCACCCAAGAGTCACCCCATGTGCTCCCGGCAGCTGCCTCTCAAGGGGAGGTCAGATGTAACGTGGTTGGTTATTTAAAACCCTGTCTCAGAAATAAAAATGAGAAAAACCTGTCTCCTCTGAGGACTGCGTATTGAACCATAGATTAGTAAACTTCATTCTAGTCCTGGGTTTCCCATGAGTCAGTTGTATTATCTTGAGTAAGTCACTTTCCATACTCTAGACCTAAATTTCCTCATTGATCTTTTAAAGGGCCCTGCCAACTCCATTATTTCAAAGTTTGATGATTGTGTTATTCCTTTTTTTGAAAAAGACTTATCTTTTTTTTTTTTCAACCCCCCTAAAGTAAAAACAATGACAAGAATGTTTCAAAGGGTTGTCTTTTTGTTGGCAAACAAGGAAGCATAGCTTTCCAGATTTCCCTAGAACTGTCAGTTCACAAATATCTTAACTGTAAAAGGCAACGACAACTTTTACAATTCAAAAACAAATATAGCTTTGCAGAAATTAAGATTCTCCACAGGAAGTGACCATACTCACTATTTCATTACCTCGTGAGTATGAGTTAATTTCCTAAGGCTGCATAATAAAGTACCACAAACATTATTATGGCTTAGAACAACAGAAGTTCATTCTCACAGTTCTGGAGGCCAGAAGACTGAAGTCAGCTGTGGGCAGGCCACGCTCCCTCTGAAGGCTCGGGGGGCGGGGGAAGGATCCTGTTGGCCTCTTCTAGCTTCTGGGGGCTTTGGTCGTCCTTGACATTCCTTGGCTCAGAGCTGCAGCCCTGCAAGCTCTGCCTCTGTGGTCACATGGCCTCCCTCCCCGTGTGTCTCTGTCTTCACCTGCTCTTTTTCTAGTCATTGGATTTAGGGACCCCCTAATCAAGTATGACTTCATCTTAACTAATTACATCTGGAAAGACCTTATTTCCAAATAAGGTCACACTCTGAGGCTCCAGGTGGACAATTTGGGGGGGACACTGTTCAATCCAGTGCAGAGTATAATCCTTTACTCAGTCTGTGCTCCCCAAGGAGACCCATCTCTAGTGTCTTGTAAATCTAAAAACTGCTAAGTGAACCTTCCCTGATGCCTTCCACTTCAGATGTGCTAACACTTCTCTCCTGTCCTGCAGCTGTGTGGAACACACCCCAAAACTTAGGATCTGGATGGCAACCATGAAGCAGGACCCCGTAGTATGTGCTCTTCTCATAGATAAGAACATTTTCCTGGGCTTCTTGCATCTCTATTTTCAAAACTGCCCCGATGCCTTTGACTATGGGCTACGCTGTTGAGCCTCATCGTCCACTCCTTCACCACCCAGAATTCCAGAATTCCCAAGCATGTTGTGATTCTGCATCACGGATTGTCTTGGGGCTTAGTCTCTGTTGGTTGTCCTGAAAGGTCCCAATAAAAATGAAACCGAAAATGTATTCTTTCTGATAATCGTTTGTCTGCCTCTTCTAGCCACAGCTTCTACGGATTCTTTAGACAGTGCCCAGTGCTAACATTGGAGCACATTTCGGGAGCCCACGTGCCTCTCCCCACTCCTTGGCTTAGTTTGACTTCCAGATTTTTGATCTGCTGCTGCTGCTTCCACAAAGGTTCAGGGCCCACCTATCACTGATGTTTGTCGTGACAGGTCAGCAGTCTCCAAGGACCTCCCTGATGAGAGGAAAGCCAAAGAGGGAGGTGGAAAAAGAAAGCACTCTGATTCCAGCATCCTTTGTTTGGCAGATGAAAGCTGCTATCCACATGGTGTCTACGATTATCATATTCTTTCAAAATTTGGCCATGGGCCTGGGAAACATTGAGGGTCTTATGACTGGGGATAATTCCAAAGCAGGAAATGAAACACCAGCTTATCACCCTGAACTAAACACGTCAGAATTTCACTGGTGCTGTCAAGGCTCAGGATGTCTCCACAAAATGTTCTGCTGCTGACTTCCTGCTTTAAACAAGTACATACCCACTCCAAGCCCAGGCACGGGCAAAGGTCATCCTGGTGGATTTGCGTCACATGCTGCTGACGCTTTCAAGTCATCCCAATAAATGCCTCTGCTTGCCTGATGTGTCCCAAGCCCTTAGCTGCGTGGGAGAAATAATGATGACAAAGACAGGGTCCCTGCCCCACAGGAGCCCGAGCGCTCCACTCATCTGCTTGACGGTTTTGTTGTTTCATTTAGCTGTTTGTTTTAGCTTTGTTTATTTCATTTTGTGGCACCATATTTTATCAGTTATAACATGTACACTTTTATGCATTTTGCCATCTTCAGAATCAGGATGAGTATAATAATGACATCACAATTTAATAAGCAGCATTTTTTCTTAGTATAAAATCATGGTACAGCTTATATTTAATGGTATCAAATTTCATGAAACACTATGTTGCATAATGATTTTCCTCAAACGTATGCCTAAAACATCTTCAAGTCAGGATTTTCTTGCTTTGAGGCCTGAGTAATGAGTGGGGAAACCAGGGTTTAATAGACTCCTTTGGTGGTATTTTCAATCCTAGGGCCATCGTATGTAACTTTCTTGTGCAGTAGCATTTCCTAGGTCTTGTGTGTGTGTGTGTATTTGTGTATGTCTGCATATGTGGAGACTAAAAATGTTCTTATTTTATTGTGGTGCCATATATGACATAAAATTTGCCATTTTAACCATTTTTTAAGTGTACAATTCAGTGACATTAATTGCATTTACAGTGTTGTGTCCTACCATCACCACCATCCATTACCAAAACATTTTCATCACCCCAAACAGAACTCTGTACTTATTAAGCAATAACTTCCCATTCCCCATCTCCCCCAGCCCCTGGTAACCTGCAATTTGTTTTTCACTGAGGCTTTAAGCCTAGTCCTTTGGAGCTGCAGGTAGTGGGAATGCTGGTCATGGCCCAGCTGTGGCCACTCTGCTGGCTGAAGACAAGAGCCGAGAAGGATGGGCTAGTGTGGCAGCAAGCACCTTAGGCTGGGTGATTCTGTCACCTCCCTATCGGAGCTTATTGATCGGTCCCGTGCTATTTATCTCAGTTTAGGATCCGCCCGTATAATTTCAGCTTTGCTCAATGCCTTCCCCAGCCTCCCAACCATGCTAAGCTGGCAGGCAGCAGCAGGAGTGATGCTTTGAATTGTCAGTTTTCACCGAGGAACTGTCTGCTGTCCCTGCCTCTGACTCAGCCCAAACCAGCCCTCTTTCCTTCCTGCATGTCATCCTGGCCCTGCCATCTGCTGGCTGTGGGTGTATTTTGACCCATGTAAATAGTTACCAGGTGTCCCTCTGTGCCAGTTGGACAGAAGCAAGCCTGCCTGGTGAGGTGGCCCCATCTGCCAGGCCAGGAGCGGCATAAAAGGGGCAGTCTGCCGTCCATCTGCTCAGGATGTGGTTCCTGTTGCCATGGTACCCGAGCTAAGGCAGAATGAAGTATGCGAATGGCTGTTTCCCAGGGATCTCTGTTAGGGAAGAGGAGAATCATCTCCTGTGGCTCAGACAGGCAGTAACTTGCCCAGTTAATAATGTGCCCACCTAGAGCCTGTGCTCTTCATGCTGCACTCCCCTGCCTGCCACTGCCAGCACTACCTTGCCTCCGTGTCCCCCTCTAGACTGGGAGCTCTCTCCAGGCAGGGATCGTCTCCCTTGACGTTGTTTCCTAGCACCTGGCACAGTGCCTGGTTTATAATAGCAATAGCAGGGAAGTGACTGTGGCTCAAGCGCTTGAGCTCCTGTTTACCATATGGAGGACCCAGGTTTGGTTTCTGGGACCTCCTGGTAAAAAGAGAAAAAAGACGTCCTAGACCTGCGTGGCTCGAAGAGGCGCACCAAGAAGACAATGACGCAACCAGATAGAAAAAAAGTGATAGCACTCAGGGGTTTGTGAGTGATTGGATGACTGCATGTGTGGATGCCAGAGCCTGGACCCCTTCCGGGGAACCCATCGTGAAGGCAGCTGCCACTGTCCCCCCCTCCCCTTTACTGTCCAGAAGAAGTGCCTGTGTCTCCAAAGAAGGCAGGGCGTCCTGCTTGGTTCCCTCTTGCTGGTGCAGCTGGTGCTTGGCAAGTGCTGATCCAGGCTCCGGCTCTTCTGTTAAGGGCCGAGGCAGGAGACCCCGCTCTACTCCCCTAAGCTGGGGCCAGTATCCCAGACCCCCTCGGTCAGTTCCGTGAGCGTTTCCTGAGCACCAGTGTGCGCCTGGCCCTAAGGTAGGTGCTGGCGAAGCAGTTCCCACAGGAACTGTGCACTGAGGGAGCCCCCCCCGAGAAGCCAGGCTCCCTCACACAAGATGAAGTGCAGCAGGAAGAGGCACTTGTGGGGCAGCCCCGACACGGGGGGAGCCAGGAAGTAGGAATTTGGCCGAAAGGAGCCCTCGGAAGGGCAAGGATGATAACTACTGCCGCCTTTTGTGGTTGAGCTTGTTGTTTATCTGGCCCTAAGCTAAGTGCTTCGCATGTGCCCTTTCATTGAATCTTCTTAATGGTGGGCAGTATTATTCCCATTTTACAGTTGAAGAAATGGAGGCTCAGAAATTATACTTGCCGAACTGCAATATGGCATAGCTGGGATTTGAACACAGAGCCCAAGCTTAGTCTGATGGTGTTTTTACGGTGTCTGGAGTCTCAGCCTAACTGGCCTTTGAACTGGCCTTGTCATGGGAGAGGTCTGGGTACCTGGTGGGCCTCCACACTGAGTGGTCACAGGTAGAGCACGTAAGGGATCTGGGTCGTTGGACATTCAGGCTGTGCAAGCTGGCTGCTTGAGATCTTTTGTTCTGGATGGGTGGAGCTTCAGTAGCTTTCCTGCCTGCCCAGATTATAAAATGGTATGAGGAGGAAACAAATGAGTGGAGAGGGCTTTGGGAACCGCTCTGGGCAAAGCTGTGGTTATCAGAGAGGTTGAATGCCCTGGCTCCAGCCCTGAACTTGGCTCTACTTAGGGCATATTAAGTCTGGGTCGGTTCTGGTTCCTGAGTAGGGGGTACGTGTGCAATGACTGGTTGTCCTTGGCTCGGGAATCTTGGGGATGACCTGGAAATTCCAGACCTCTGGGCGGCTGACTCAGCGCTAGTCACACCTTTTGGAAGACACCCAAGGCCATGGTCAGCCCTTGGGGTTCAACCACTGTCCCAGGGGAATCTTCTAAGCCAGCACAGTGCACTCTCCAGGGACAGGTGGGCAATAAGGTCGTGGGGGCTGTGTGAGTCATCTCTGACCAGTGGAGAAGAAAGGCCAAGGACAGCTTGTGAGAAGTGGCAGGAACTGGGTTTTTGCTATTTCTATTTTAAACAAGTTACCCTAAGATAAACCTAAAATATCACTGTTCCGTGGGTTTTAAAGAAACAGATAGAACCAAACCCTCCCAGACTCCCTCCCCCACCCCTATCCTGCAAACCTCCCCTTGTGCTTTTGTTTTTTTTGTTTTTTTAAAGATTTATTTATTTATTTAATTTCCCCCCCTCCCCTGGTTGTCTGTTCTTGGTGTCTATTTGCTGCGTCTTGTTTCTTTGTCCGCTTCTGTTGTCGTCAGCGGCACGGGAAGTGTGGGCGGCGCCATTCCTGGGCAGGCTGCTCTTTCTTTTCAGGCTGGGCGGCTTTCCTCACGGGCGCACTCCTTGCGCGGGGGACACCCTTGCGTGGCACGGCACTCCTTGCGCGCATCAGCACTGCGCATGGCCAGCTCCACACGGGTCAAGGAGGCCCGGGGTTTGAACCGCGGACCTCCCATATGGTAGACGGACGCCCTAACCACTGGGCCAAAGTCCGTTTCCCCCCTTGTGCTTTTGAAGACCCACCTTTTCTCAGAAGGAAAAGAAGTCTTTGAACTTCTCTGAAGTTTATGTGGTTCAGTCTTACAGGGAGATTATTTTTTGTTGGCAGTTTTATTTTCTGGTTTCATTATGGGGGTTGTAGAGGAGCATCAAAGGGATGGAAAACGCCGTTTTCACCTGTAGAGCAGGGGCCTCATGCTTTGCAGGAAGGCTAAACTAGCCCTGAGCTGAGATGAACACAAGCACTTGGGAGATTGAACAGATGTACTGATGATTTCCTTTGGGGGAGGTTCTTCATTTTTCTGTATATAAGGAACTAAATCTGGCACAGCTCAAACTTAAAGTTGATCTGGCTGTTCTCACACTCTCCTCTTGCAGGCATCAGAGCCACCTAATTTCACCTTCAATTACTTACACCTTTCTTTGATCCCTGGTTTATTTTGCCGCGATTAGTCTTTTCTTCCTACTACACCCAGTTCCTTGGGAACAGAGCCCTTGTCTTATACTTGTGTTCACCACCTGCCCAGGGGAGATGTTGTGTGAACATGTCTTGTTCTTAGTTCACATTCTGGTGGGCCTGGACCCACTGGAAGGAAACCTCTTCAAGATGTTACTTCAGTCGAGGTGTGGCCCACCTGGATCAGGCTGGGCTTTAATGTGGATTACTGGAGTCCTCTAAAAGCAGAACAGAAGTCAGAGGAGAGAAGCCATGGGAAGCAGCTGGAAGCAGGGAGACAAGGGACCTGGAAGAGTACCAAGGTGCTGCCACGTGCATTGCCATGTGACCCAAAAGCCAAGGGCAAGGACCACTGGCTAGCCAGAAGCTAGTGACCCAGGAGGAAGCACGCTTCCCAGCGTCTGAAACCATGAGCCAGTAAATCCCTGTCATTAAGGCAACCTAATGCTAGCTATGTGTTTTAGCAGCCCAGGAACTTAAACAGAGGATACCCAAGAAACTTACACTGGTTATCACTGGGGACTGGACTGGGAGGTCAGAAGTGGGAACTTTTATAGTCAAATTTAATACGAATTTCTTTTTTAAAGTTCTTTTTTTAAACAAGCTATCTTGTTTAAAAACAAGTGGTAATGAAAAGTTTATTCTAAACCATTGGGGGGTAGGGTGGGAGTTGTGGGGGAGGATCTCAAGGCGGAAGAGGGTGAAGGGGGACCTCTTGGCACCCTCTGCTTGCAGTGCCCTGGCCACACCAAACCACCTTCCAGCTCTCTCCCATGAGGCAGACTAGATGGAGTATGACAACATTCTGAATCAGTCCAGGAGTGATTTAAGCTTGGACTGTACTGACCACTGCCACAGTTGCCGTCAACCCCGCTCTAGAGGCCAGCCATATACCCCTGAACCACCTAAACGCCCTGACCACATAATTAGACAACATAGTTTGGGGTCTTTCCCACTTCAAAATTACTAATGGCTTGTCACCGCTTATTGTATAAAGTCCCAATTTACTGGAGGTTTAAGGCTTTCTGTGGTTTAGGCCCATTCTACCTTTCCATTCTTATTTGCCACCATTTCTCAGTATACATCAGCTCCGCCTGGGTTCAAATTCTGCCTGTCATACTTACCACCATGTGACATTGGACAAGTCACTTGAACCCTTCGGTTCCTCAGTTTTCTCATCTGGAAAATGGGGAGGATAGTTACAGCATCTACTTGATAGGGATGGCTTAGGAAGCGGTTAATATATATAACTACTTTAGAAGGGTGCCTGGCACACAGTAGGTGCTACTTAAATGTTACCTACTATTGTGCTTTCTGGCCTTCATTCCATGATCCTGACTAGGTTTTTCCTGGCCACAGACTTCCCCAATGTCCAGTGTCTGTATCAAGCTCATTTCAACTGTGCCAAGAGGTGCCGTCCTGGCATTTTCCATAGCAAGTGCACAGATGCTAAGCAAAGTCAAGCATCCTTGGGAAGGAAGTCCCTGAGGGGAAAGAGAACTGAGACGGCCCTCAGGTGAAAGGCCAAAGTGCGCCAGAGGACTAGAGAACTCTTCCATTAAGACAATTATCGGGAAGCAGATATGGCTCAAGCAATTGAGCTCCTGCCTACCACACGGGAGATCCCTGGTTCAGTTCCCAGTGTCTCCTAAAGAAGAAAGAGAGCTGACATAACGGGCAAGCTGATGTAACAAGATGATGCAACAAGAGACACAAGAAGAAAAATGAGACACAAGAAAGCAGGGAATGGAGGTGGCTCAAGTGATTAGGTGCCTTCCTTCCTCATCGGAGTTTGGTTTCCAGTGCCTCCTAAAGAACCAAGGAAGACCAACAGACACAGCAAGTGCAGACAACAAGGGGGTGTGGAGAAATAAAATAAACATTTTTAAAAAAGACAATCTCTTCAAAAAGCAAAGCTTTCCAAATTGCTTCCAGCTCCCACATTTCTTTCCACACATGAGCTCTGTGAAATGAGGTTTTGTGTTGGAATCTAGCCTACAGCCCTCTTTCAAAGGCCCTTTCTGGAACTAGGCAAGCAGCACCTAAGTTGCCTCAAAGATGGGCTAGAAATTTTTTTTTCTTTCAAGTTTCCTGAAAGTGTAAGAATAGAAAAGGAGTGAAAGCTTCTGTCTACCATGTGAAATTCACCCTCTACCTCCCCAGTTCTGCCCTGGGAGCCTCACAGGTTTCCTGAAGTTATAAACAAACATCACGACTTTTCTACTCCTTGCAAGAATTTAATTCTTCCTTTAATATAAATAAGGCAGCATGAAACACCAAGTGTCTGCAAAGAGCCCCATTGTGTTCTGCTTCAGAGCAGCTCTGGTACATGAAGGATCCCCCTTTCCCTGCTGAGTTTTGTTTTCTCTATATAAACAAGAAGCCAGAAGTGATTTTTTCAGTGAACTTTCTCCTGGAAGCAAAGCAGAATGCCCAGGCAGATCCACGTTTGGTCTTGACTTCTGGAGGGTGATTCTTAGTTGCTGAGTTCTCTTCAAAGCACAATGGGACAAGAATAAAGACGGGACAGGAAAGGCACATAATAAATAAGGAAATTCACCCCAATGCTAGAAATGGATCCCAATGGGAATGGGGGTTAAGGGTTGTTAGAGACACACACAGGCAGGTTCATTCCCAGGGGCGCGGGGCTGCCGAAGGGCTGGAAGAGGGCAGAAAAAGCGCGTGTGCGCCTAACTCCAGCCCACATGGGAAGGCTTCCTATGGGCCACGCCAGCCTCCCTGCCATGAATTAACCCTATCAGTAAACTGACCATCTTCTTGAATTTTCTGAGTCTAGATGAGGGTATAACAGAGGATGGGGTAGAAACTCCTTTCTTTAGTTCATGAAGAGTCCTGGACACCCTGTTGAATCGGGCACGCATGTTAGCTAGGGGTATGGCCAGTTTAAACCCTGGAGGGAGAGGACGGATGCTGGTGACGACTTTGTCTCGCTCCTCATTCTTGCTGTCTCCTCAGCTCTGGAAGGGCTGCAGAGAGTCACTGAGTCGATGCTGAGAGGAGACCCCAAAAGGTCAGTGAAGCCACGAATGGAGGAGAGCCTTCCCAGCCCTCCTGAGCCAGGCCTGGGGACAGAGCCCTACTCAGACCACAGGGGCCACAGTGACGGAAGTCCCCACAGTGCCAGGGCAGCCTCTCCCTGGCCTACGTGAACCAGTGCTGCCCCTGGGTGTTCCCAGCTAGCCGAGCCTCCGTTAAGTTCTCCAGGTCTGGGTTTTCTGTGGGGCCAGCAAGGCCCATGCAGAAAGGCCTGCTGGAGTGGAGAACTGAGGGAGCCTGGAGGCCCAAGGACCAGAGCTGGCCAAGCACCCTGTGCTGGACTTGGGCCCCTGAGGAGCACACAGGGTGATGGTACCCCTCATCCCCTCACCTCGGTAACCCTCTCTGCATTGGCACCCGAGGCCAGACTGACAGCCAGACCTCAGCACCCACCTATCAGGTCTGTCCCAGTCACCCCTTGGCCAGACCTTTCTCTAGACTGCAGCGTTTGTCCTTCCCCTACCACGCTGGGGAGAGAATAGAGAGGTGTAAAGCTTGTGCACATCGAGGTGCATGGCACCCACGGTGCTTGGGACATAGCACACTCGGGCAACGAGCAGGAAGGGACAGGAGCGCCCTGAGTGAGAAGTACAGCCGCAACAGCAGCCAGCTTTAAACTTCTCTGCCCCCAAGTACCAATTTGTGAGTAACAGACACATCAGTCATCTGGGCCCTTAAAGCTCTACTGGGCCTTTTCTCCAAATAGAGTAAAAAAGTATCACTTCTATTGTTACGCTGTTGCACAGGATGTGAGCTGAAGTTTGTGAATTCCCACATCTGACCCTACTAGTGCTTTGGCTGCAGAGGGTTTGGGCCCAGGGCTATTGCGACTAGGGGTGCTGGGCCCCTCTTAACACTGGTCCTGTCAGCATTCTTGCAGATCTTCTGTTGATATTCAAGTAAAGACTAGGCATGGGATATACAAGCAAGTACACCCAAACCACCTCTAACCGGGTGTTCACGGCATGTTTTTGTCATCACCTTGGCCATTCACGGCGATCCAAAAGGAAGCTGCAAAGGATCAATCCCCAAGCCCAAACAACAGCTTCATCGACAGGTCCCAGAGGCATGAAAGCAAACCAGCCGCCGGTTTCCTCTGCTCCACAGGACCCGACGTCCCTGGCAGGATGAACCAAGGCTTCCTACCAGGACAGGACCTGCAACTGCCCCCAGGGGCATGGACCTGCTGGGATGCCCTGTGTCCAATGCCCCAGCTCTACAAGATGACAGCTTTTGGGGGCAGGTTGGCATGGTCTGGGGGGACATGCAGGGAATACTCGCTAATGAGTGCCGGAGCGTTCTTGAGCATCTCGTAGAAGGAGTCCACGGTCTTCCGGTAGAGGCTTCGCTGCAGGACAAAGGGCCGGAAGAGGTTGAGAGGCTCGGCCCTGCGCACGGCCTCGGGGAGTCCCAGGGCCTCGGGCACCTTGTGGTTGCCGATGAAGAAGTGATGGAGCTTCTTCTCGAGCAGGCTCTTCTCCAGGAAGCAGAGCAGGTCATGCAGGCAAGCGTCGAGCCGCGCGGCCTTCCAGTTGGTGGCCCGGTGGGAGAGCAGCAGGTGCAGCAGGGCTGTCTTCAGGTGGTAGGTGCTGAGTCCGCTGGGGCCGGTCAGGCGGCCCTGCTTGGACAGCAGGAAGGAGGCGATCTGCAAGCAGCTGAGGTGGCAGGCGCCCTCGGGCAGTGCCTTCGATGTCATCCTGAGGAAGTGTCGCTCGTAGACAGCAAAGGACAGGAGCCAGTCAGTGCTGGACGCTGGGGTCCCCCGGGAGGGCTCCCGGGGCAGGTGGGAGACAAAGTACAGGTCCGAGTCATCACACTGGATCACAGGAATCAGGTTGAAGGGCATGAACTTCCCTGAGCGGAACTTGATCTTCAGGGACCCCGGGGTGTCCAGCTGGCCAAAGGCCAGGTCAAACTCGTACTTGCGGGCGATGCGGTGCCAGGCCTTGGTGAGAGCTGTCTGGAACCACTTCATGACCTGTAGTGTGTCCAGGTATGGGGAGTCTTTGGCACACAGCAGGTCTTCCATCTCGCCGCTGGGCTGCACTTTGTGGTTTTTGCCGTGGAGCAGGCACAGCATGTCTTCCCCGAGCTTGGTCTTGCCGCAGATACAGCCCAGGGCGTCCTCACTGGCCCGGACCACCTTGATCTGGCCATAGCCCTGGCGATCCAGGGGCACCGAGCGACTGGCCCACCAGAGCTCCGGGTGGAAGCGGTAGGGCTCGGGGGGCGTGAAGGGCACAAAGAGGTCACACAGCAGGGGCCTGTCCACCTGCCAGTTCTCGTACATGCTGTCCACGCCGATGAAGTCCTCCACCTCCATGTCCACATCCCGGTTGCAGAGGCTCCTCAGGGCTTCTAGCAGGTCATCCACGAAGCCCTCCACGAACTCCCGGGTGCGGGCGGCATCGGCCGTGGCCCCCCGGATGCAGCGCTCATAGAAGTGGCCCAGCGTGGCCTTGTTGGGCAGGGTGAGGCCCCGCAGGGGGGTGCCCCCCAGGCCGGGCAGCTCCTCCTCGTCGCCGCCCAGGCATTCGGGCGAGGGGGCGTCCTGGTGGTCCTGCCGCCACACCTCGATCATCAGGAAGAGGATCATGCAGAGCGTGCTCCAGAGGTCCCAGGCCACACGGCTCTCGTTCTGCTGCTGCTCCTCCTCGGCCGCCACCTCCAGGGCCTCCTTCTCGGCCGCCAGCCGCGCCACCTCCTCCTCAAGGCGCAGCTGCTCCAGCTGCAGCTTCTCCTGGTGCGCCTGCATCTTGCGGATGATCTCGTCCTCGTTCTCGGGGACCGTGGCGTTCTCCCGCGGGAACAGCAGCGGGTGGTTGATGATGGCCGTCACCACTACCAGGCACACCCGGAAGAGCCCGACAGCCATGGCCGGAGCTTTCCTGAGAAGAGAGAGAGAAGGAGGATCACGCCGAGCTCCCCTCTGCATCGCTTCTTCCCCAGACCTGCGCACCTACCCGCCCCATAGCTGGTGAACCTCCGATGGCTCTTCTCCCCCTGACCCACCGTCCCCTCCGCAACCTCGTCACGTGCTCAGGCTAGCCAGCTGTCTTGGCTTAACAACTCCCTGTGGTGGTGTCTGCTTCTGTGGGCCCTGCATACCTCTTTCTGGCAGCCACACCGTGTTTTCCTTTGGGAACTCTTAGGGATTGAATGGTGTTTCCCCAAAAGACATGATTAAGTCCTCCTCTCTCGTTCTGTGATTGTGAGTTTATCTGTGTGCAGGATCTTTGTAGGTATTATTAGTTAAAATGAGGTCAAATGGATGGGGGTAGACCCTGATCCAGTATCATTTGTGTTCTTATAGGGAGAAGCAATTTGGACAGAGAGAGACAGCCACGTGATGGAGGCAGAGACAGTTATGTCACAAGCTGGGGAGCCTCATAGATTGCCGGCCGCCCACCGAAGCCACGGGAGAGGCGTCGGACAGATCCACGTGGCCCTGCCGACACCCTGATTTCAGACTTCTGGCCTCCAGAACCACGGGGTAATAAGCTTTTGCAGTTTAAGGCAGCTGGTCTGCAGCACTGTGTTTTAAGAGCCCTGGCCAACTAAGACAGCAGCCATCCATTGCGTTCCCACTCCGGGCCCTGTGGCTGGTTCAGGGATAAGCCAATGGCCCAATTCAGGCCAATGGCAGACGAGCTACGACTTGCTGGCACCGGCGGGGAGGGCGACTTGCCCTGTGGGGAGGGTTTGGAGGCAAGAGGACCACACCTGCAGAGCTGGTGGCTCTCAGCCTGCCTGAGAGAGACGCCGGCAGAGGGAGGCAGAGCGAGGCAGAGCGGGGGTGCGGATTCCTGAGAACCCTGGCTGAGCCCCCGGATCCAGCTATGTTTGACACCATTACTTCTGGACCTTTTCATCTCAATAAATCCCCTTTTTGTTTGAGTAGTTTTTTCCATCGCTTGAAACCAAAATAGCCCTGAATAAAATATGCCCCTTTTCCCTCCAGTGAATACAACCTTCCTGCAGTGCAGTGATGCCTAGTGGTTAAGAACGAGGGCCAGGTACCAAAGCCAGCCCTGTCACTGACTAGCTGTGTGACCCTGGACATGTTAAGTTACCTCTCTGAGCCTCAGTCTCCTCGGTGTAAAAGGGGATAGCGACAGTATCCCACAGGGCAAAGCACATGGCACAGTGGATGGTGCCCAGCACATTCGTGGAACAGGATCTTTTTTTTTCCTTGAAGTTCTGAGCCACTAGCTCCCCCACTGTATTAATAAACCTCTGCTTCTAATCTGGAAGCCCCCACCTCAAAGGTCTCGCGCCTTTCCCCAGACATGTCCGTGACAACCACCAAGGGACTGAGTCATTGGATTTCTTCTCACCAGGCACCTGAACTTTACATCCGAACTCCTGACGGTGAAGGGAGACGCTCCACTCGCCCAGGATAAATGGATTCTGAGGCCTCGTGACTTTCGGGGAAGGGCTAACTCTTTATATCCTTGCTGTTCAACGTGTGGTTCACACACCAGCAGCTGCAAAATCTCCTGGGAGCTTGTGAGAAATCTAGAATCTCAGCCCACAAACCAGACCCGTTGAGCCAGAATCTGTATTTTAAAGAATCACATTGAAGTCTAAGAAGCATTGTGTTATAGCCTTACAATATACCCTCTCCTCTCCCTGGCAGAAACCTTGGGAAAGAACAATCTGCCCTTCCCATACTTGCCCAGCTCCCCTCCCTGCCTGAGACCCAGGCTATTAAGAGCACAAATGGCCAAACCCAAATCAGCTGAGGTTGACTCAAGAGCACATGAGGGCTCCTCCCTCCACCCCCTGGTGCATGCCAATACCTGCTGCTGGAAGCTTCTGGGTCTTGCCTGAGCCCCATTCTCTTTGGCTTGAGCCCCTGACCTTGAATCTGCCCCATGAAAACCACCTACTTTTATTTTTGCCTTAATGACACCAAGGAGCAGTAATGTTTGGCAGCAGCTAAGGACACCTCTGCAGGTTGTCTCCAGTGAGAGGCAGGGCACAGATGACCTGGGTTGGCTGCCAGCCACACTCGGGCAAAGGCTGCTGCTCAGAAGTGACTCAGACAGTTCCTGGCACACAGTGGCAAGTACCAAAAGGGGCTGGGGAAGGCTGGTCGAGCCGCAGCAGAATTCCGTTTACACAGATTCAGTTCTCAAAGAGATGAACTCCAAAGCACATAAATGCCTTCACTCAGGGAGGAAATGGGGCACAAGAGAAAGTGGAGGAAGTCAGAGTAGAAGGGGATGGACTGAAGGGAAAGGATAACAGGCAGCTCGCCAGTTTTCCTTCTTCAAGCCAAGGAGCAGCTTGCTAGATAATTGCAGAAACAGGACAGCCTGGTTTCCACATTAGAGAAACATCAATGGAAAGAGTTATAAAAGCCAGGGTGGTCCAAGGCAAAACCGTGAGGCCAGCTGGTTAACGTGAATCAGATTTTAAGGTTAAGGCGCAGAATGCTGGCAGTGAAATGCTGGGCAGCAGCCAGTAAGGAGGCACTTCTGGGGTTTGGGGGGCCTTCAGGGCCCACGCTGTAGCAACCACTTTTGGCTGGATGGCCCTGACCAGTCACAGAACAGCCCCCAGCACCTCCCACCCCGGTGGCCCCTTCCAGTGGACTTGGGCTAAGGGGCCACCGTTTTGGGAGATCACCAAGCACTACGACTGCACAGTCCTCTTCTTTGCCTAGTAGCTTCTACTGTGATACCTGAGTACATCCTCATGTGTGACAGAGAAGGAAGGGCTGAAACGGCCTCCTTGGACTGGGGATAGGCCAGGTCAGGGCTCCAGGGCGCTTGGAGAGGCCAGCTCCACCTGGGACTTTGGGCAAGGGATTGGAGGATGGACTCTGGGGGAGACAGCTGGAGTTAGAACCCCAGCACCTGTGCCTACTGCATATGTGACACTGGGTGAATCATTAACATCTCAGAACCTCAGTTTATTCATAGTAAAGTGGGAGTAATAACACCTACTGTTGTAAGGCAAGATCAGACAAATAAAGTGCTTAGGAAAACGCCTGCCCTGAGCAAGTTTTCTGATAAAAAGGTAGCTGGAAATAGACAAATGAACCCGATGGCATGGGCCTCAGACGCCCCTGCAAAGGAACGGCGTGAGGGCAGGGAAGGAGAGCTGTGCTATAGGGCTGGGCATCTGGGTTTGATCACCTTGCCGATGATCTTGTCCTCCTAGCTTCTCTAGGGCTCCACTGCTTTACCTGTGAAGTGGGGCTGCTGATAGCCCCTCTTCCAACGGGATGCTGTGGGGGGTTAAGTGAGAGAATTTGGCTGGGGTGCTTAGCACAGCACCCTACAGATATCAGCTCCTCTCCCCTTGGCTTCCACAGCCACTGTTTCCCCCCCACAAGCTCCCCAGACCTGCCCGGCTCCCAGGGGCATGGAGGGACACACGCTCAAATGTGCTTTGAAAGCACAAAATACTCCACTGTGATCACTGTCCTTGGCATCCTGCCCTCCACCAAGGGAGAGAAGCCTTCAGAGTTTGGATCCTGCTGCAGGTCGGGAGTTGCCAGCAGGAGGGGGTGCTCACAGTTCCCTCTGCCTCACCTCCTTGCTCATCGCCTTCCTCCCAGGGATCGGATCCCTGCAATTATTCTGCACCTGGTCAAACTCTGGAGGGTGGCTGCTCAGTGCCCACCAGTGCGGCCGCATTCGAAGCCCCCAGTATTTCTGCTCCCCAAACCAAGCCACAGGGAACATTGTCCTGGGGACCAGGGGTGTCAGAAGAATGAGGGAGGGACTCAGGGACTGGACCTTCGGAGCCCATGGGGGCAGGTGGCTGGGAGCATCTCACAAGACGCCCATGTGCACGCACACACACGCTCCCTCCCTCCTCCCCAAAGGCCCCTTTCCTCTCTTTTCAAGGATGCCCACCCCCACCCTGGCCTGAAGCTCTCACCACTGAGGCCGTCCCACATGTGGAGCCTGCGAGGTCCAGGTGGTGGGCTTGGCTGTGAACATAAACCCAGGCCACTTCATGGTCCTTTGTCTGTCTGCCAGGAAGCAGGCAGGAAGCCTGCCCAGTTCCTCTCCACCCTTGCCCACGCATGGTGGCCCATGCACTTCTCAGCTAAACTTAGCCCAGCAAAGGGCCAGGGTCACGGGGCAGCAGGTGGCTGACCAGAGCCAGCGCTTTACTCAGAGCCTTACTGAGCCTGGCCAGAAGCCCAAAATGCAGGGGGTGATCCCAAACGGCTCCCTTCCGTGGGGTCCCTTGCTCCTGACTCCCCACAGCCCTAGAACACCCCCTGCCACAGTGTAATCCAACACATACTGCTAAGAGTTGTCCGATAACCCTGAGCTCCTATTCATCAAGCCCTCGCAGGGATGTGCTGGACACACTACACAGTGACTCAGTGGGACCGCCAAGAGGTGCTGTTATCCCTGTTTGCCAGATGGGTTAACCAAAGTCCAAAGTGCTTTTCTAGCCAAAAAGTCTGAAAAGGAGCCAGGCTGCATTTCTAGTCCGTTCTGCCTGCCTCCACCTGTTCTTTCCACTGTGCTGTTTACATAGAACACCTACTGGATGCTGCAAGGCCCACAAAGGCTTGTAAGACATGCTGCTCAGCAGTAAAAACATCATGACAATCCTTGCGGGGTCTCAGACAGTCAACACCTACCCTCACAAGGCAGAAGGGCCGTGGGGCCTACAAACGATCAGCTACGAACACACAGGGAGAGCTTTATTCATGTTCTTGGGGTGGGGGCCTCCCCTTGTCTTCACACCTTCCCCCTGACCCCACCTGTTGGGGAGATTCCAACATACACCCCCTTTGCCCCCCACCCATCTCCTCCACTCCTTCCAGACAGAATTCCTACCACGAGATGGGAACAGCGGGAGCCTGTGTCCAGGCCCACAATGCATCACCACTCACCCAAAGTTGGCTGGCTCTGGTCAGGGCAGCCGAGGACCCCCTTCTCAACAGCCCACTATCCCCTCTGGGACAGTGGTTCTCAAAGCTCCACTGGGGAACCTGTTAGAAACGCACATTCTCAGGCGTGAGCCCAGACCCACTGCTGAGAAACTCCGGGTGTGGAGCCGGCACCTGTGTTTCAACAAGCCCGCTCGGCCGGAGAACCGCCCCAGCCCAAGCCGAGCAGTCAGTCCTCCGGGGAGGCGGAGGGCGGAGTCCTCAAGTGTCGCTGCGGCCCTGATCCTGGAGCCCGCCCAGGGCTTGCCTCATGCCCAGGCTGCCAGATGCAAATCATTCTGCTAATTACAGCAGCAGAGGCAGCGCCTGCCTTGGCGTCTTCAGAGCCAAAAGGGGCAGCTCCCGTGCTTCCTTTCCAAAACTGAATTAAGGAGGCAGGTTGGTGGCAGCGGGTGGCACTTTGAGCCCTGCCCATGGGGTTACTTAGGCCCAACTCTAGGTCCTCTAAAAAAGAAGGGGCCAGGAAGACCCAAACCGTTGCTAAGTTTGGGTTGAGCGCCTGCTGGGTGCCTTGAGATTTGCTGCCCCAGCTAACAAGGTACATGTTGTTTGGGGAAAACAGAAGTCACAGATTCAGGAAAGTCAGAATTTAGAATTGTACTAATCTCAAACCCATTTTACAGTTTAGGCCTAAAGAGGACATGTGTTTGCTCAGGAGGGTACAGCGGAGGTGGTCAGGCTCTCCCAGGGGATGTCTGGCAGGGAATCCTGCACAGGAAAGGGGCAGAGATGATGTTTTCATCCACAGCCAACATTTATGGAGCAGTTGCCCCGTGCCAGCTATGATGCTAAGTACTCTGCATGGTATTTTCAGAACATCACTTAGGGAGGTATTTACACTGTCCTTATCTTACAGATGAAGAGACTGACGGTCACAGAGGCTCATGGGTTGACCTCTAAAATCTTGTCAATTCTAAGATTCCTTGGTCTGCAGTATGTGATTGAATCTGCCCTTCCCTCTGCTCTGCCTACTAGGGCTGATGGGAAACTGAGTCATTCCTGCCACCTTCCCCTGCCTGGATGGCACCTCCCTGGTACTGCTGCCAGCAGTGACCACCAAAATCAGGTAGTCTGCCCCCCAAGCTTCCTAGGCCTTGGAGAAACAGGGCTGAGAGGGGGTCAGGTTCAAAACAGAGCACTAATTTGACCCTGAGTCCTAGTTTTGGGGTTTGGACCCCATAGACAGTTTGTCCAAAGCCCTGCTGAGATTTTCCTTCCATGCTGGCATTCCCATCTCTCCTCTGATGCCCTGCTTCTCCCCTGGCAGACCCTGCACCCCATGCTGCAGTCAGACCAGCTTCCCTACGGAGTCCAGTGCCACCCGCCTTCGTGGCAGGTGCAGGGTCCCTCCTCTGGGGAGCCTATCCCGAGTGCAGGCCTGTCTCGCCCTTCTCTGAACTTCTGCTGCTGCAGCCAGGCCCCCTCGCTGTCCTCTCTTGTGCAGTGCATCCACCAGTCCCTGCCGTCCCACCTTTTGCTCACTTCCAGCGAGGTCAAGAAGCTGTGCCTCCTCCTGCCTCTCCCAGACCCCCAGGCATGGGGCCAGGCCCATCCCAGTCTCCCAATCCATTGCCAGAGCTGATGGAGCACGCATTTGGGAGGGATGGCCAGGGGAGATACAGCTGTGGGACAGACATGTCTTCACAAACCCCATCCTCTTCGCCTAATCAGGGCCAGGGTGCAGACACACATGGCACAGGGGTTTGGTAAGGGTGGCTTTAAATGCCTCAATGTGGCTGACACCCACCCTTCCAGAACGGGCCTCCTCTGTGGGAGAGGAGAAAGGTCATCAGAGCTGGCCTCTGCCGCAACTACACCCGGACAAGGGCAAGGCCAAGAGCGCTACCACTGGCATCTCTGAGGTTTCTCTTTACCTGCACCCCAAATGGGGGCTGGAGATGGGGGAAGGGATCGAGTGGTGGTTGAGCAGCGCTGGGGGTGGGGGCTGGGCCCTGGCAGGCAAAGAAAGGAAGTGAGGAAAGAGGAAGGAAGAGAGTCAACAGAAAATTGAGAAAGTGGGTAGAAAGGGTGTGGTGCTGGGCCCCTAGCGCCTCCTTGATCAGCTTTGCACCTGCCCCCCTGCACCCCCAGTCACGTTCCATCTGTCCGGCTGGGCAGGCCGCCCCCTTGGCCCCTGGCCAGGCTCACCTTCCTCGCTCTGCCACCCCTCCTGGGCCCAGGGGTTCTTCCCTTCAGCCCCTCAGTGGCCCTTCCTGAGGGCAGGGGGAATGCCTCCGGGCGCCCAGTGTGAACGAGCAAGATCCCCACGGGCACGGGTGACAGCGGGCAGCTGGTCACCAGGAGCCTCCTCTAAGACAAGAGCCACACACAGCCCCAGGCTGGATTCTGTGCCCCGGATGGTGAGAACTTTTGTTTTTCCAAGTTATGCCAGAAGTCTGGGCTTTATAAAAACCTCCTATTTTTTAAACGTTGACTGGTAACACAGTTTTAAAAATCCATGTGTCCCAAACAGGACATACGGTGGGCCCCCGAGCGCCGGTGGGCCCGGGTCTGCAGCCCCTCCAGTGGTGCTGCCGCGGAGGAGTCGGCGCCCCTCTCCTGCTGTGCCGTGCCCTGCCATGCCTAACCCTCCCCCTTGGGCCCCAGGTCGCCCTCACTCCTCCCCCACCCCGACCCCCACAGCAGCCTCACCTACGCCTTCCTCTGCACCCAGGACTTCCGGAAACGCCACCTGGCTTGAGCTTTCTCCCCAGACCCAGTCTCGCTTCTATTCGGCACCTCCCTGCCGGCCACCACAGCCCCCTCGGAAGGAAGCTCATCATGGGCATTTATGGAGGGCTTACTCCGCGCCAGGCCTGGGGCCTTACGTGAATGCCAGATGGGTTTTCTCCCTGCCCCTTGGCTCTCCGGGGACTAGAAGAGAAGAAAAAGAGGCCCCAGAGTGTCATGGTTCCGCACTCGGCGCACTCGGCACGAACAGGGGGGTCTGTGGTCCAAAGCACCTGGAGAGCCCAAACCCCCACGGGCCCCCAGACTGACTGCGGGCACAGGGGTTGAATGGACCCTGGTGGGAGTGGGGGAGAAGGTCGGAAGTGGGCGCGCAGCAGGGATGGATGCTACCCCAGGTGCCCAGTCCAGAGGACATTCCAATGAGCCAACGGGAAAAGTGTAAAGCAGAGTGGCGCTGGCCTTGCACGATCTGCTTTTACTAAAGTGAAACTTTGCTCTGTGGACGCAGCAGCACGGACTCAGGAGGTGCCCAGTGACAGCCACTGCAGGCACCAGTTTCCTCCAGCTCACTCGTGGAAGAGAAGGAAGGATGCTCGCCCGTGCTCCTGCCTGGGCCGTGCAGCTGTCTAGCAAGGCGCTGGAGGGACGGCAGCCTGGGCCCATCGAGTCACGGAAGGGGCTTCCACACCCTCCTTGTTCCCGCCTCTCCATCAGCAGCAGTGCTGCTGCAGTGCTGGTGCACGTCCCAGGAAGAGGGGAGGAGGAAGGCAGGGACGCCAACAATCTCCTGGGCAGTCGGCGGCGCCCGTCCATCCAGCTGCACTCTCTGACTCGCCTAGAGCAGAGGCCCTGACCCACAGGCTGTCACAGACAGACAGACAGACAGACTGAGGCCCAATTGTCTAAGGCTGGGTTGTAGAGTGGAGAGAGGCAAAGGGAAGCTGGAGAAGCCTGTGGGTACCACTGATGGGTAAAGCAGTGGCGGAGGCAAGAAAGGGGCTTCTGGGAGACCCTCTTTCTCTCATCCAGGGCACCCGTGGTGGTGTGGAGCTGTATGTGCTCCAGGAAAACACGTTCTTAAACCTAACCCATCCCTGCGGGTGTGAACCCACTGGAAGCAGGACCTTGTGATGGGCTACTTCAGTTAAGGTGGGACCCACCTCATTCAGTAGAGGTCTTAATCCCATTGCTAGAATCCTTTATAGGCAGAATGAAATTCAAAGAAAGAGAAAGCCACAGAAGCGAGAAGTTGAAAGCAATGAAACCCAGAAGACAAGGGACAGACCAGCAGGCACCATGGTGTGCCCTGCCTTGTGCAGAGGAGCCAAGCATCGCGGGCAGCTGGTCTCCAAGAAGAAAGCATCGCCTTGATGTGGACATTTTCCCAGCCTCAAAACCATAAGCGAATAAAATCCCACGGCTTTGTCATCCCATGCTATTGCTTTTATGCAGGTAAGAAACTAAAATGGCAGCTCAAATCTAGTAGCCCCCACAGTGGATTGAGCGGTGGCCCTCAAAAAGGTATATCCGTGTCTTAATACCTAGGCCTGTGGCTATGACCTTATTTGGAAAAGGGTTTTTGCAGATGTAAAGATGACATCATCCTGGATTATCCAGGGGGGCCCTAATGCCAATGACTGGTGTCCTTACAGGAGAGAGATGGGGAGAAGACATATGCAGAGCAGAAGGCCACATGGAGACTGAGGCAGAGAATGGGGTGATGCTGCACAAGCCAAGGAAAGCTGGAGAGGCAAGGAAGGAATCTCCCTAGCGCCTGTGGAAGCAGCGTGGCCCTCCTGACACTTCAATTTGGGTCTTCTGGTCTCCAGGACTGTGAGAATGACTTTCTACTGTTTTAAGCTATTACATCTGTGTATTTTATGATGGCAGGCCTAGGAAACTCAAGCAGTCTCAAAGTGCAACCCACCTTCCTCTCTCCCAAGCAGCTCCTCCCGCTGACTTCCCACGCCTGCTCCCCGGTCACCTCTGACCCAGCTGCCTGGTCAGCCAGGTCCTGGGGATTCCATATTGATGGGGCCTTGTGCCTGAGACCCCAGGTGCCTCCAGAACCTCAAGGTCTCCCTTCCACACTCCCGATTCCACGCGACACATGTGGGACAGATGCTTTCAGTTTGCCATGCAGGGTCCAGCCCCACCCAGCCTCGGGGACCTCTGGTTCAGTCCGCATCTCTCCCAGTCACTTCAGACCATTTAAGTCCCTGGTACCTCCACTGCCTCCGACATCCCCCGCCACGTCCAAGCTCCCTACGTCTCTCTCTCTGCTCGTCAAAACCCTTCCCAAGTGTCCACACCGCAAGGCTCACCTCAGATGCTGCTTTCAGGATACCTTCCTGGGCCCACACCACCCCCCGCCTGACACAAAGTCTTCTTTCTTGAGGGGACAGAAGAACAAGGGGAGGGAGACACTATTTGTTAAGCCTTTTTTGAGCACAGACACGCGCCCGCTGCCTTGTGTAGATTGTGTCTTTCTAGATGTGCCCAGCACGTAGCAAGGGCTGGCTCCGCTGGGCCTCTGCCCTTAACCCAAGCCCCTGCCCTGGGGGAGTGTGCCATGGACCCCATTTCACAGGCCAAGGAGCCCAAGGACTGGAGTGTGTGACAAAGACAGTAGAGAAGCCAGACAGCAAACTGGGCCTGTCTCTCCAGCGGCTCCAGACCCGACAGTTTCCTTGGGCACTCCAGCCTGCTTCTCATCCTGGGCCAGAAGCTCCCCCAGAGCACAGGAGCCCTGTTGGTCTTTCTGTCTTCACAGAGCCTGGCTCAGACCAAATGCAGGGCTGTCTGCTCTGCGCTCACCCCATGCTCTCTGGAGACCCACTCTCCAAAGAAGGCCTCCCTAAATGCAGATCATTTCTAGGGAGGATGCATTTCCTACAGTGAGTGTGCACAAAAGGGCCGCCGTTGGCCCCGGGACTCGTGCCTTAGCTTTCTATTCCTGGCATCACAGCAACGCTGTGCTAAGCCTTTCCCACAGTCATATTAAGGCCTGGCTTGAGCTGGTATTTCTCAGCATTTTCCCTGCCGCTGCGGCCCCAATGCCACCCACAAGAGCACCCAACACAGAGGGAATTCTATTGCCCACCCCCGCTGCAAGGTGCCATCACCCAGCAGGGCAGGGCATGCCAGGGCTCCCCAAACTCACCCCCGACCTCCGCTCGACCCTGTTCTGCTACCCAGCCCTCCACCCCAGCACAGAGGCAGATGTTCAGGAAAAACCACGCTTCTCGGCGAGGCAGGGAGGGGGGTGCCTGGAAGGGAAGCAGGCTCCCAGCGGCAGCCAAGGCAATGGGCAGTGGGGGGAGCCGGAGCAGAAACCAGAGAAGAGACAAAGGACACAAAGCCTTCCCTGGGCGCCTCTTTCAGAGATGAACTGGGGACAGCAGAACCAAACTGCCAGCTCCCGCAGCCACCTTCCTTTTGATTCTTGGATGGGGACAAAGACCAGCTCTGAAAGACAATCTGAGTCCTCTGCCTGGCTTTTCCACGGCCATAGAAAGGCGGTCTCCCCACACCCCACCTTCCTCTGCCCTCCCTCTCTTACCCACATCCTGGCTTTGAGGGATTCTTGACCCCCCACAGCAAGAAATCTCAGGCTACACTCCTACCCCAGCCCCCTGTGGCTTGAGATGTACCTGACAAAGCCTGGGCCTCAGCTGGGCTGGGGGTGAGGGCTGAAGAGGAAGGAGGCTCTGCGCCTTTGGCAGCCCCCCCCCCCACCCCACCCTGTAAGCCTGCGAAGCCTGAAAGCCCCTTTCATCTTAATAAAGGGGAACAGCAAGACAGCAAGGGACACAAAGGCGAGGGGGAGGCCAACAGCTGTAAAAAAACCTAAGAGCTTGCGGTCCTCTGCTTCCCTGCTTGGGCTGCGCTAGAGCTGGGGTGTCTGCCTGCCCTCCCACCCCGGGGCAGCATGAATCAGCGCAAACCAGTTCCCCACCTCTCAGGAAAGCTGAGGGCCCAGACCATAAGGCTCGGGACAGTTGACGAAATTACCCCCAGAACCCCCGATGACTATGCACAGAGTCATACTCCCTGTAAATTAGAGAAAATGAAGGAAAAACTCACAAGTGCATCATTTTCCACTGATGGAGCCACGATGAATGATGGACCCACTCAGTCATTGGCTTGTGCCTGAGATTGTGCCTGGCACACAGCAGGTGTCCAAATGTGCCTGCTGAATGCACAAATTGATGCCTGGCACTTGTGTCAGATTGGGGCAGGCAGCAAATGGCCAAGTTAACCTGGGCACAAAGAAACAGCTCCAAGCGCTTCAGCCAGTACACCCAGGCTTAGATTAGAATTGAGGAGCTAAGGGGCCAAACTCTGGAATCAGGCTGCCTGTGTTGGAATTCAGGCTCCCCATTTAAGATGATAATAGGGGAAGCGGACTTGGCCCAAAGGATGGGGCATCCACCTACCATATGGGAGGTCCGCAGTTCAAACCCTGGGCCTCCTTGACCCATGTGGAGCTGGCCCATGCGCAGTGCTGAAGGAGTGCTGTGCCATGCAGGGGTGTTCCCTGCGTAGGGGAGCCCCACATGCAAGGAGTGCGCCTCGTAAGGAGAGCCACCCAGCGTCAAAGAAAGCGCAGCCTGCCCAGGAATGGTGCCGTACACATGGAGAGCTGACACAACAAGATGACGCAACAAAAAGAAACACAGATTCCCAGTGCTGCTGATAAGGATAGAAGCAGTCACAGAAGAGCACACAGCGAATGGACATAAGAGAGCAGACAACTGGTGGTGGTGGTGGGGGTGGAAAGGAGAGAGAAATTTAAAAAAAAACAAAAAGATAATAGTACCCACTTCACAGTTTTCTGGTGTGCATTGACATCTTGAGGGAGGGGCTAAAGGGATTTGTTAAATCCTCCCATTTACATTACATCTCTGAGCCACCAAAAAAACTCTGGGGAGGCGGGGTGTGATCCGCATCACCGGCCTCCAGAAGGCCATCCCACAAGATGTTGCCAGCCTCGTTGTTTTCTTCCTCCAGCAGAATCCACCTAATTCCACCAGGCTGGCTGGGAGCCCAGTGGATTCTTCTAAAGGCCCCAGGGGCTGACACCGGGAGAAGAAAGTCTAGGGACCAAGGAAGCTCAGCAGGTCCCTCCCAGCCTGTCTGATAGCACCGACACTGTCAGTTCCTCCACTAGGCTGCGAGCACCTAGAAGGAGAAACCCTTGATCGTCCCTGACGCTCAGCCCTAGAAGGGTGCGGGCACTCCATGAATGCTGCTGGTGAACGAATGAAGTCAGGGCTGGGAAAAGAAGCTCACAGCTTTTATTCTCAGAAGCAGGAATTTTAAATGGGGGTGGAGTGGGAAGTCCTGGATGAAGTAAATTCTAAGATTTTTCTTCTTGGGAGGCATCCCGCAGTCAGGAAAGCGCTAACCGTGGTGGGTGCTGCGAGAAATGTAAGCACAGTCTCTCCCAGACACCAGCCCTGGAGACCTGGAGACAACCCGGGCCAGGAGCAGCCTTCACCTGACTACAGGCCGACTCACTGGCATTTACCAAGAAAATGACCCAGGAGTGAACATCTGATCTACAGCTGTCCCTATTTGCCTCTTTCCTTGGCACCCTGTCCTTGTTCAAGAGCTTTCTAGAAATGAGAGAAAAATGGGGTTTACAGCGTTAAGTAGAAGTTAGGTAAGAGAAGGCGCAGACAGGAGTCTTAAACCTTTCCAGAGAAAACTGGCCAATCTGCCTGCCACGGGAGGGTTTAGTAAACAGCAGCCAATACACCACACTTTCTGATGCTTAGGGATGGTGTAAAATGCTTCACGTGTATCATCTCGCTCATTCTCACACTGTACTACTGAGGCAAGCACTATTCCCATTTCACAGATAAGGAAACCAAGGTACAACGGACGAAGCCACTCACCTAAGATCACAGAGTTCTTAAGGGGGAGAGCCAGGATTCAAACCCAGCTCTATGTGACTTTCAAGAGAAGGCAACAATTTAGGTGACATTTGGGCATGAAGTAAGGTTGGACTTAAGGAACTTCAGTGGCTCCTACACCCAGAGATTGACGTGGAGTGTTGGAGATGGCTTTTAAGCCCAAAGGTAGGGAGAGACCTTCTCTGCCACTGATTAGGAAAAGGGAGTGGGGGATTTTTTTTATCTTGGATGGTGTCTCTGGGTTGGGATGAGGCCTCAGGATGGAAGTGGTATGGATGCATGGGAGGGGGGGCACCCGGGCAGCACCCGTGGTGGGAGACATCCGGGCAGCACCCGTGGTGGGCATCGAGGTGGCACCCGTGGTGGGGGGCATCTGGGAAGCATACGTGGTGGGGGACATCTGGGAAGCATACGTGGTAGGGGGCGTCCGGGAAGCATACATGGTGGGGGGCATCCGGGCGGCACACGTGGTGGGGGGCATCTGGAAGGCACACACAGTTGGGGCAACTGGGCAGCACGCGTGCTGGGGGGCAACCAGCAGCACCTGTGGTGGGGCCCAGGCATCCCCTGCTCTTTTCCCTCTGGTCCATGCGAGCTGCCGTCCTGCCTTCTCAGCGACTCTGGACAAAGTCTCAGAAAACAAAGGACCCTTTCATGAACTTGAGGCGGGTCCCCTGGCTGCTGCTAAGAAGGCTATTGAAACAGGCTCCCAGGAGAAGAGTTTGCTAGAGCACATGGTTTTGCACTAACAGGTAGGGCCAAAATTATGACAGTGCCCTCCCCTTTTGTCAGATGCAGGGAGGAGACTCCCCTTTCACTGGCGTGAGGGAAATGACAGCCCAGGGTAGCTTCAAAAAGCTAAAGGGAGAGCCTGGCTCCTTTCTCCTAGGCTGCAGGTGTCCCACTGTGTTATTCACCTGTGGAGTGAGCCATCTGGTAATTGGGGCCTTTGTATTTTTTCTAGGGACTTCCATCTAGGAATCTCGAAGTGCTCTGAATATATGTTATTCCCATTAAATAGACAGAGAAACTGAGCCCTGTCTGCTAACATCATGAAGTGAGTCACAGCAGGAGGGGCCCAGACAGCTCAGGCCGGGAGTATGGGTGTCAGCCTAGCGTCTTTATGACACTCAAATTTTGGGGGGTTCTTTATGCTGCCTTCACACTCACTGGGCCATGGTGTCCAGATAAAGGCCTGGCGTGGCAGAGAGAGTCTAAGGTTCTGGGAGGCAACAGATGTGGGTTCCAGTCCCACCTCAGCTGTTTTCAGCAGCTCTGTGACTCTGAGCAAGTCCCTTGCTAAGTCTGTTTCTTCATGCATAAAACTGGGATAATCCTTACTTTCAAGGGGTAGGATGAGGAAGAGAACCAAATATACATACAGCCCCTTGGATGGGGCTTTGCTCAGGGTAGGTGCCCTATTAGTGAAACAATTATTATTTTAAGAATTTATTCTGCTTCTATGAACAAAAGCCATGTCAATTGATTTGGGGACCAGATCTATAAATAGAATCCATTTACAAACAAACTTCTCTGCTGACAATACTCTAATTTTCATCTATAACCCTGAAAATGCTATGCTCATTCAAAAAATTGGGCAATTACTTTAGCCACTGGTATGTTGGATATCGGGGAAGCTATGCTAACACATCTGAAGTTATGCCCAGTTGCACAACGCAAAAACTTTAATCAGATGCCTTAAAGTTGAAAGGCAAGGTGATTTCAGCAATATTCCTTGTTAGAAACCTCAATGCCAGGCAGAGAATCCCCGTGCTTTTTCTAAACCTCTTTAGAGAGAACCTATCACATCAGCTGGTTTTTCACTCAGTGCGGGGAGTTTTCCCTTTCCTTCATCTTGCATCCTTTGTGTTAGCTGCTAATAGTTCTTGCTGAGGAATTTGTCTTAAGGAATACAATAGGCATCACCTTATAAGATGTGGCTGAAGTCACAGGTTGCCAAATTAAGAGCATGGGAATCTCCAAGCAAGTTCAGCATTTCACCTCTGTGGGCATGGGGAACTCCCATCAGTGGGCACAGGGGACACCTATGGCTGTCTTCTCTAACCCAAAATATCAGGCACAGCTCACACACCTCCAAACTTCCTGAACTACTGGAGAGAACAATTCTCCTGAACTACTGGAGAAGAAGGGATTCCACAGGTCCAATCTGACCCATCCAGAAGCTGACGGGGAATGTTAAGAGCTGGGTAAGAGGTGAACTGTGACTGCCTTTTCTATTTCCAGCCAGTACTAGCTCTTGGGCCAAAGGATTCCGTACATTCTTCCTGTCTGTGAGAGTTCGATTATAAGCTCCGCGAGGACACTGAATTCCTAGCAGTGCCTGCTTAGCGTGGTTATGCGATAAATGCCTGTCAATAAAGTAATGAAGTTTCTTTTTTAATCAGCCCCAGTAGGAAGGATGTGGGAATCCTTGCTTCTTACCTTCTTTTGGGGGTAAGGGTGAAGGAGGGAAAGCCACTGTTCTAATCTTCCCTCCCCATCTTCAGACTCAGGCAGAGAAGGCAGTCACAGAGCAGGAAGGGCCCCAGAAGCCCTGAAGGGAGTTCTGCTTTTTGCTCAGCACTGTGCTCTTTGTCCTCTGGGCAAACCCTAGGCCTGAAGTCCCACCACCCACTGACTCACAGGCCTAAAACTGCAGCCCCTCCCCTGCCCCACCGCCCTCTGCCCATCCTCTCCTGATCCTCTAGAGAAACATACCTGTGGATGTTGTGCCTTCTATGCTCTTCCCTTCCACATGTGTCTTACAGTTGGGGCTGGTTCTCCTTGCTCCTCTCTGTCTACCTTAAGGTGGAGATGTTGCCTTGGGCAACAGTGATGTCACCTGCAAGGTCCTTCTATTGTGCTGATGTCATGGGGAGGGCCACCTGAGTGGAGGGGGACTGTGCTTTCTATAGGAAAACATCGCAGGTGCCAAACCACTCAGCAGGATCCTAGCTACCTCTTGGGTGCTCCTAAATGACTCCCTTCCTCTCCCAGAAAACCTTCTCACCCTTCTCTCCCCTCGGGATGCCTGTTACATGCCATGTCTCAAATTCAACTTGCCCTCTCCCAGAGTTGACCAAAAGGTCAGGACAAGCAGTTTTGTCCTCAGCTCTGAACAGACCACAGGAGGTGCTGTGATGAGCTGCTTCTCACCGCCTGGGTCACTCTGCTTCCCTGTGTCCCTGTCGTTTGCCTTTAAAGGAGGTGGCAGTGGCACAGATGGGGAAGCTGGGGGCCCAATTCAGCAGGGGATGACCCCGACTGACCTCCACCAACTTAAAGAGCTGACAGTAGGCAACTTGCCGCTTCTGTGCCAGGCACTGTGCTAAGCGCTTTATAAGCATTGTTTGGCTTAACTCTCACAACAATCCCAATTTTATAGGTGCTGAAAGTGAGGTCTGGAATAGTCAGGGCACTTGTCCAGGAACACGCAACCTCTGAGCAGTGGAGTCAGAATACAACCCAAAGCCCATACAGGTGACACTTCTCTTGGCTCCAAGCATCTTGAGGTGAAGAGCCATGAGGGTGCCTGAGTGGAGACCAGGGAGAGCCCTTGAAAACCAAAGGGACCAGCTGGGCAGAGCAGGGGGCCTTCGGCAGGCAAAGCAAACACTGCCTTGGACCGTTTCACCCCCAGGCTCACATGGGCAGTGGGCAGCAGTAAGCAGGCAGCCCAAGACTTTCCATTGCCCTGGACATCCCTGCCAATTAGGGACTCAATTTCTTTGCTCTGTGCTTGGCTTCCTGTTGGCCTCACACATCCTTTCAACTTGCCTACAACATTTAGCCTTCTAACCTTGCCCTATAACCCTGAAATTGTTCATTAGCATTATTTAACTTATACACATTTAACTTTTTTGTGGTGGAGGTCCAAAAAGAAGTCAGGAGAAGAGGAAGGAGAGAAGGACGGGAAGAAGAGAGGGTGAAAGGGAGAGAGAGAGAGATTTAAGTAATCTCATATCCAACTGCCCCTTTCTGTATCAATTCTTCCCCTGTCTTCCTAGCCCTGTTTAAGATATTGAAGCCTTTTTTCTCACTTCCCCATGGACACCTGCTGCTAACTTGCTGTGTGTATAAGTTTCCTACAGCTGCTGTAACAAATTACCCCCCATTTAGTGGCTTAAAACAGAACAACTTTATTATTTTAGAGTTCTGGAGGGTATAAATCCTAAAATCAAGTTGTCAGCAGAGCTGTGTTTCTTCTGTAAGCTCTAGGGGATTCATCTTCTTGCCTTTTCCAGTTGCTAGAGGCTGTCGCATTCCTTGGTCCAAGGCCCCTTTCTCCATCTTCAAAGCATCACTCCAGTCTCTGATTCAGTGGTCACATCTTTTTCTGCCTCTGACTCTGCCTCCCTCTCATAAGGTCCTTGTGATTATACTGGGCCCACCTGGATAATCCAGGCTTATCTCCCTATCTCAAGATCCTTAGTTTGATCATGCCTGCAAAGTCCCTTCTGCCACATAAGTAACATATTCACAGGTTCCAGGGATTAGGGTGCAGACATCCCAGAGGGCCATTTGCAGCCTAAGGCCAATCTGCACCTCGGTCCCCTCGTATGTAAAATGGGGAGGTGGGGCTAGATGCTCTCTGAGGGTTTTCACTGGCCCCATCGATTCTATAACTCTAGCTGTGTCCTACACCCAGGAGTTCACAATCTTATTGCAGAGCATGCACTGACACACAGAAAGCAGGTAAAGAGCCACCAACAGTGAAGTCACACATAACAGTGGCAGAATGAGCCTTAGAAATGAAGCAGAGAAGGATGACCCCTGTCTGCTATGCTTGAAATCAACACATAATAATAAATAGATCAAAACAGGGACGACCAAGTTACTATAAAGAGCCATCCCCCACCCCCACCCCGTGCTGGCCAGTCAGGCAAGACTACAACCTAAGTTAAGTCATGAATTTATCTAAACAAAGCAGATATTGGAGCTAAAGCTTGCGAAGCATTAAACTAATGAGTAAATTTTTAAAAGCTGCTAAATTACGAAAGAGGAAAGGGAAAAATCCTACCAGGTAAAACACAGCCCTTGAGCCACTGGCTAAGGACATGCACCCAGCCAGGCTGACCCAGGTATCTGGTGTACCTGGCAGGTATCCCTCCATGGGTGAGAGGCCCCAGAGGCCAGCAGAAACCCTGCTACTAAACATCGTGCCTCTCCTTGCTCGTCATTCCCAGAAGACATCTTGACTTCACCACTGGCTGAGAAACCTTTTTCATTTAAAGCATCTACAGATGGTCTGCACAGTTCCAGCTGAGTGCCAAAATGTACAACATGGGAAATATAAGATTTTATACGTACATGAAGCTGTTGAAATGAAGTTTTGGGAAAGGCTTCCTGGACAAGCTTGGGAAGGGCTTGTAGGTAAAGAGATCTGGACAGGGAAGGGAAGAGGACAGAGATGGGGATAGGGGACGTATCAGGGCAGCATGTCAGACACTTCCCCACCTCAGTCCTCTCCTGAGGGACTTCTCTGCCCAGACCAGGCCCTGCATGCAGCTGTGGCCTTTCTCGCCACACCACGCCCAGGTAGCACTGACTCATCACCCTCCTGCCAGGCCCTAAACTGGATCTGCCACCTCACACCACCCAGGGATCAAGAAGTCATTCAAGGCTTTGCCCAGGCCTCCCCATCAACCACCAAGGCCAGGCTTTGTCTTTAACTTATCCTGCCAGATGAGCTTTCCAGCCTTCCTCCGCCCAGGCTGAGAGCAAGTATTTTCTCCTTCAACCAAGAAAGAAAAAGGCAACTCCTCTTCTCTGTCCCATGAAAGTCCCCAATTCAACTAGCTTTTTAAGTTCAATCTGCTTCTTGTTCTGTGACTGCTCAGTGATTGAAAGTCAGCCTCTAGGTCCGTGAATATTTCCCTGTGCCTCAGTTTCCTCATCCTGTAAAATGGAAATAGCATCTACCTCAGAGGTAGATATTACGATGAAGATTAAATAAGATAATACAGAGTGCTTTTGAAAGGAAAAAAAAAAGCCTGGCAAATGTCAAGCTCTCAGTAATTCTAAGTTTTCAGGGCCACTGTGAATAGTTGTCCAGGCTGTGGACACCTAGTTAAAGGGTGAGGATGAATCCAACCCACATGCCACCTGCCCAGCTATGTGCCTTGGCTGTGTCCATGAAGAGTCAAATTTTTCTAAATGGCACCAAGAGGCCATCATCTTGCCCAGTGGAAGCATCTTATTCTAGTTCAGGGAAGGAATGTGCGTGATAGGCTAGGAGCAGCCCTGGAGGGTATTATATCAGCTCTCAGCAGCCTCATGGCTATGTCCCCCAACCCAGGTAAAGTAGACTGGAGGGGTGCCATAAATAATGTCCCTCTTCTTGGCTCCCCAGCACACCTGCGGTACTTGCTTCTTCCCCAGGACACACTTCTGAGTATACACTTCTGCCACGTGGAACCATGATGCTTGGACCGGGAGGGATCTCTTTCCTACTAGCTGACAGACCTGCTTCTGCGGACAGTCATGGCAGCACGTTACCTACTGGGGAGTCTAGGCGTCGGCAAGGTCCTTCTTACCCTACACTGAGATGGGCCCCCCTGCTTCTCCAGACTAGCGGGTGGCCAAGGCCAGGACAGAGCCCGTCTCCTTTTCTCAAGTGACAACCCTAAGACCGTGAGATACTGTGAGACACCCAAAGGCCTCGGTCAATATCCCTGGTTCATTCCCGTCTCGCTCACAAGATGCCTCTCCCTGGACAGATTCTGGTTTGGTAGTGGTGTCCCTCACAGGACATGGCAGAACTGGGTGGCTGTGGCTCCTCGGTCCAGCCCTGCTTCTCTGGGGCTCCAGGCATGGGGAGCCCATCACTGTCTCCTCCGAGACCATGCACCCTCTTCATCCTCTTCGCGAGACAGAAACCCCACCTTCCTTTTCTTCAAAGGCCCCAGAGAGTCCAAGGGGAAAATACAAAGCCATGTTTCCCCGGGCAGTACTCTCTCAGGTAGGCGATTTTGCCAGAAGCCTCAACCCAGAAGTTCCTCCCCCTTCCTGCCCTCTGAGAAAAAGTTCACCCACACACCCTCCTCTTTGTTTCCCTCCTGAGCGCAGCAGGAGGGGAGAGTCTGTTCCGGCAAGGAGAACTTCTGCTATGATGTGGTTAAAAGTTCAGATACCTGCCCCCAAAAGCCAGAGCTTGAAACTGCTGCACCTTTGAAAATAAAAGCGCTACAAGATGACACTAGAACAAAAGACTTTCCTTCCACCCAGGGAGAGTGAAGTCAGTAAAACCACTTACTGCATACCCACAAGTTGAAAACACGAGGGCAGCATGGCCTGGAGCAGCAACACATGGAATTAGCAAACAATGAAAGCCACTCAGGCATTCCCGCTGGTGGGCTGGAAGCAGCGGTTTAAAGCACAGCCTCCCGGAGCTATTCATTAGGATGTGAGTGGCAGCGATTTTCCCTGGATCAACCCCATCATTTGCACTGTTAACCTGAGCTGCATGGGCCACGGATTAACTCCGAGGCAGAACTGGATTGTAAAAGGCGAAGGCTCCGAATCGAATCCAAAAGAGGAACAAGAAATAAAACGCAACCCCAAAGTTGATTTAGATGCACAAGACGTGGGTCCAGGATGCTGCCAGCATGTGGCGCTCTTCTAGCTTTGAAGGGAGAGGGGCGGGGGAATCACGGGGACCCTTCTCGCACCCAGCAGAGGGGCAAAAGGCAAACGTACACTACCAGCGAGCTTCAGCAAAACAGGTTCCCTGCCCGGTCCGCCGCGTTTTTGCTTTCAAAGAGAAGGAGCGTTTCGGAGCGGAAGCCCCATCACGGGGCAGCCAAGAGAGAGGAGGCACTGGGACGGAATTAAGGGTCACGTAGCGGAGGCCGTTTGCAGCCCCAACAGAAAGTGCCCCGCGTGGGGTCTCCTCCACTAATAGTCCCGAAAGAGGAAGTGGCGGGGACCTGATCCGGGCCGAAGCAACCCCATAGCTTCACTACCTTAAACCAAGTGAAAGAAAACTTCACTTCTAGCCTTCCGAGAAGGGGAGGGAAGGCGGCTGAGGAGGGCGACGCCGCCTTTCTTTCGACAGTCGCATCTGCAGACGGTCAACGGCAACGGATGCTCGGGGCACTAGGAACGAAAGTGTGGCCCGGCTGCGGGCTCCGAGGCTCGGCGCGCGTCGGGGAGGCCCCGTCCGCCGCCCGCGGGCTGCGCGGAAGCGCCCCTCACTCTCTGCCGCCCGGGCTGGAGCGGAGACCCGAGCGCATCACCCTGCGCGGTGGGAAGAGGAAGAGGGAAGAGAGGCGACTACTGCACCCGCCTTCGGGGGCCGCTTAAGCCCGGGAGCGTGTCTCCAAAGTCAGCCCCCGACCTCTGGGTCGAGCAGGCGCCCGCGCCCCCCGCGCCAAGCCGCCATCTCGGACGCAGCTCCGCCTATTCCTCCCTTCTCCATCGCGCCCTTCTTTCTTCCCGCTCTCGAGGGTATCAGGGAAGAAGCCCTGCCTCGCGGCTGCTCGCCCCGGACTTACGTTTAGGCTTCGCCCGGGTCCCCGGCACGGGCAGGGCGGCGCGGGCAGGGCTTCGCACGCGGGTCGGGTGCGCGGGGACTCGGCCTGGGCGGGCGGCCGCAGCCGAGCGGCGGGCGGGGCAGTTAGAGAGAAGGGGGCGGTGATGCTCGGGCCGGTTCCCGCCTTCTGGTCTCAGGCCGCCGGGCTCTGAAGGCTTCGGAGTTACTCATTTCCTGGATGTCACAGAAACTTTTTCCTCCTTGTGAGAACGAAACGCCCCCTCTGCTCTCGGCCTGGAAGCTCCTTAAGGAGGACCATGCGGTGTAGAGGGGTCGCACTAGAGACCGCCGCGGACGGTCCGCCCAGTGGCCCTCAGAAAGTCAGGACGCGACGGTAGAACTGGAGGGTGGCCGGGCGCGACTGGATTTAGCAACTAAAATGGGGCAAACGGGCAAATGGAGAGGGGAGCCAGGAGAACACCCTTAAAAGTCGGTCTAGGCCCGCTGAATGGAAGGGGTTAAGTCCCCGCTAGTCTGCCCAGCCTTTTTCTGCGGCGCGTTTTACCAGTGGCGGAATGCCAGGGGCCACCTAGTCGTCCCCTGGAGGGAAATATAAATCGAGACACGACGCCGGCCCTTTTCACTTTCGCGGCTTCCACGGATTAAAACTATTAACCAAGTTTTGTAATGGACTACTGCATTGTTGCCTTTCTTCCTGCGTAGCGCGGCACAAAGGAGAAGGAAGACCAAATGCTGTAGAGGGCGCTTCCGAAGCCGGTTTACTGCTGCCCCGGGCGCCCTGTGAGGTTGGGCCCGGTATTATCACCCCTAAGAGAGAAGAAAACTGAGGCCAGGAGCAGCAAGGAGCACCTCGGCGGCTCTTAATAGTTTATGAAGCTCATAATCTTCCATCGTCTGCCCTTTGTGACCTGCCCAAATTCCACAGCCAGGAGAAGAGCCCAGGCAGGCCCTGAATGAATTCTAGGCTAGCCAAAGGCCAGTGATGGCACCTTGAGGAAATCAGAACGAGCGGTCCAAAGGATTATCACCATTGCTACTGCTCGTTGGTCTTAGTTCTCCTGCTTCCTTTTCTCCTCAATCCAGCCAAATAACTTCAACACAGGCCTGGAAGGCATTAGGCTGAGTTTAAAAGACAAACAGGCAATGGGAAAATTTTTCTAAAAATAGATTCCCTGTCCCTTGGCCCAGATACTTTTATTTTCAAGCTTTAGCTGCTGTTTATAGATAGCCCTTGCCTTACATCAGGGATAGTTATGTCAGACTTTGGGGGCTGGTAGGGACAGTGGGATGGGGTGTGTGAAACACTCGAAAGAGCTGTGTATTTCCAAAGTGTCTGCAAGTTGAATGGGTGGAGTACTCACCCACCCAAGCATTTCTGTGTTTGCAGCAGGGGCTGCTGACTTGATCTGTCATGTTCCCAGAAGTTGAATCCCAAGCAGGTGGGTAAAATTTTGGGAGGTCAGGGCACTGGACTGGGCACCACCATGCTGCCACCTGATCCTTCTGGTAAGAATTAAGAGTAATGCTGAAGTGTCAAGACCAGTGCTTGAATGCCCTCCAGGACTGTCACCCTGTCTGCAAAGTTGTTTTAGAAATTCCCAAGTGGCTATACACACACACACACACACATTTATACATTTATATTTATATAAGGAACACTTATTAGATTTTTCTTTTAAACTTACTGATTCTGGTCTCTGTCAAACTGGCTCCCTAATGCTCTCAGGACAAGTCCCACTGACCTTAATCTGGTACCTTAGACCCTTCTTTAACTGGCTTCTGCTTATCTCACCAACCTTACATCTCACTCTGTGCTCCACATCAAACTTGCAGTTCTGGGAACTTGTGATTCTCAGAATGTGATATGCTGTCTGTTTGCACCCTCTCCCCACCCCTACTCCTAGGATCTTCACACATGCTCTATCTTCTGCCTGCAACCTTCACTCCACCTCTTCCTGCAACCTGTCATCCTAATTGCACCAATTGTACACATTATTTTGCCTGGCTAATGAGCACCCAGTCTTCAGCTCTCAGAATAGGTGATTTCTCCTCCAGGAAGTCTTCTTTGAACTCCTATACCTGGGTTGTGCTCAGTGTCTGCTCATTGTTTGTCTTCTTTCGGAGGCACCGGGAACCAAACCCAACAATGATAGAAAGAACGAGCAAGCAATGAGCAAAAACAAAAAAGCAAGAAGTCAATGTGGCTCAAGCAGCTGAGTGCGTGCCACCCACATGGTAGGTCCTGGGTTCAGTTTCTGGTGCTTCCCAAAGGAAAAACAGACAGCGAGCGCAAGCAACGAGTGAACAGATGTAGGAGCCACCTGGGGATGAAGGAAGAATGTTGTATCACAAAGAAGTTGGGTTATAGCAGGAATGTAAGAACTGTTTATTATAAGAAAATCTACTAATGTAATCCATTATATTTCTAGATTAAAAGATAAAAATTGAAAGATCATCACTATAGATGCTGAAAGCTATTAGATAAAATTTAGCATCCATTTTTTATTTTAAAAAACTCTTAAAATACGACTAAATTATCAATTCTGTAACATGATTTTTAAAAGGATGCAATTCATCCCTAAAGTCAATATCATACTTAATGGGGAAACATTAGAAATCTTCATGTTAAAGTCAGTGTAAGGTAAAGATGTCCTCTTTTGCCTTGTAGCAGTTTGATATGGTTCATGAATTCCAAAAATTGATATTGGATTATGTTTGTAAACTGGTCCGTACTTGGGTGTGATTAAATGTGATTAGGGTCTTGATAGGGTCACGTCAGTGGGGTGTTGAAGTCCCCACCCCTTGGTGGGTGGGGACTCAGAGATAAAAGACATGGCAAAGGACAGAGTTGGAGTTTTGATGCTGGAGACCTGGGACGTAAGTCCACAGAAGAGCTTGGTTGTGAGGAAAGAGAAGCAAGCCCCGGAAAGAGAAGAACCCTGAGCCCAGAGAGAAGCAAGCCCTGGGGAGAGAGGAACCCAGGAACCCTGGCAGATGTCAGCAGCCATCTTGCTCCACACTTGGCAAAAGACTTTGGTGAGGGAAGTAACTTACACATTATGGCCTACCCCAAATAAGCTTCTACCCTAAATAAATACCCTTTACAAAAACCAACTGATTTCTGGTATTTTGCATCAGCACCCCTTTGGCTGACTAATATATGCCTCTATTTTTTGTTTATTTTTTGTTAGGACTGTGTTTGGCTACAAGTAACAGAACGCCTGACTGTAATCTCATTCCGTTTATAAAACTATATGAACTTAAACAGTTTTATTTTTTCTCCAATATGAAGTTGGTATATAAGTGATTGCTTTGATTGAATGCCTTGATGGGTTCCAAGTTGATCAAAATGTAATCCACTATATTTCTAGATTAAAAGATAAAAATTGAAAGATCATCACTATAGATGCTGAAAGCTTTTAGATAAAATTAGTGTTTTGATAGGTATTGCTGAATTGCCCTCCAAAGAGGTTTCTTCAATATAAACCATCACCAACAAAGTATGAGAGTTCCTGTTTCCCCACATCTTTGCCATGACTGGATATTTTCTTATTTTAATTAGTTTGCTTTTTTAATAGGTGAAAAAAATTTTTCAGTGTTTTGACTTGCATTTTCTTATTTACAAGTGAGGCTGAACAGATTTTATTGGCTATTTTTATTTATCTGTGAATAGTCATAATCTCACCTGTTTTTCAGTTGGCTTGTCTTTGTTTTTTTTTTAATCAATTTGTGTGAAAGTTGTAGGTGCTGGATGAGGCTTCAAATTCCACAGTGAAAGGTATCTTGTGACAATACTGGACCAACTGCAGGGCAGCCTCACACTGTATTTAAAAGTCAGGAACATTGGAAATTAAAAAAATATATAATTAAATACACGGGAACAGATTTCCTGTTCATCCGTAGCTGTGGTTATCCCAGCATATGGAATAAAATGGGACAATGGGAGAGGCAGGAAGCCCGCCCTAGCCATCAGGTCTGATGGATGGAAAAACAGGGCATTTGCCCTGATTTGGTCAATCACTCACCATCCTGAATTCACCTTTGCATGGAATTTCAGAGATAATAAGTTAATTTACAGAAGGTTTCGCTGGAATGGGCTGCCTCACTGAGATCTCAAAGGGGTCAGTTGAACAGGATGGATGATTGACATTTGGCTATTTCTTTCCTCAAAGTCAACGCTGGGGACTCTCCTCTGCTAGGAATGTTGGAGCTGGAAGGGCCTTTAGAGGTTAATTACTGACACAAATGAAGCGCAGAAAAGTTAGATGACCTTTTCAAGTCACATTGCTGGTTAGTGCCAGAATAATAATAGCTAACACTTAAAATGTGCTAGGCATTGCTCTAAGCACTTTATATATAATAAGTCATTTAATTCTAATCACAATCCTATACAGTAGGTATCTTTGGGTTCTCATTTAAAAGATAAAGAAACTGAGGCCCAGAGAGCCTAAGTAACTTGCCTAAGGCAGAGCCAAGATTTGTACCAAGTACTTGCCCTCACTTACTACATTATACCTTTTTGTTCCAAGTAAATCCCCTTCAAATATGGAACTGCATGTTTGAATGAGATTACAATGTTTTTTAAACTTTTTTGAAAATACATTTACCTCACAACCCTGTACACTCACACGTACAAGTGTATTATAATTGAAAGACTGTTCCCTCAAAAGAATACTATGCTTACCACATGTGATACACTCTGTTTCCTTTTCTTTTTTCTCTACTCATGTCTTACCCTTCTTTGAAAAAAAATGCAAGCCATAATTCCCTACTGAGTCATAATCCAGTTTGAAAAAAAATCCTTCTTTAAAACACTCTTCTAACTCACATCTCAGTTCTGAAAGTTCCAAATGATTGATACATTTTCCATCCATCCATACCACTTGGAGTGGGGATCAAAGACTTGTCAGATAATTTTTATAAAGCTTATTTCTGGTCGGTAGGTATTTATTGCTCTCTCTGTAGTTAATGTCTAAAGATGGTATTCTGGGGCTTTAAAATCTATCACTATTTTGTGACCTTAGTAAGACCTTCCTCCACTCATTTATCCATTCTTTCATTCATCCATTCATTTATTCAGTAAATACTAAGCATTTACTACATGCCAGGAATTATGCTAGATCAGGAGTTGCCAAACTATAGTCAGCAAACCAAATCCAGAGCATTACCTATTTCTGTAAAAAAATTTTATTGGAACTCAGCCATGCCAATCATTTAAGTATTGTCTACAGCTGCTTCTGCACTGCAGCGGTAGAGTTGAGCAGTTGCTACAGAGACCTGCAAAGCCCAAAATATTTATTTTTCATTAGAGAAGTTTTAGGTTTACAGAGAAATCATGCATAAAATACAGAGTTCCTACATACCACCCTATTATAACACCTTGCATTACTGTGGTACCTTTGTTACAATTGATGAAAAAACATTTCTATAATTGTACTATTAACCATAGTCCAGGATTTACATTAGTGTTTACTGTTTGTGTTGTATTAGACTATATTTTAAAAAAAAATTTTATTCTAGTAACATACATCTAACTTAAAATTTCGTCTTTTAACCACATTCAAATACATAATTCAGCAGTTAATTACCATCACAATGCTGTGCAACCAAAATACTTCTTAATCTGTCTGTTTGCAGCAAAAGTTTGCAGCCCCTGGTGCTAGATTCTAAAATAAAAAGGTGAGTATTTAGATTGTTCTTTACTGTCCTGGAGATTACTGCTAAGTTTAAATTGGTCTTCACACCCTTTGAGGGAAAAAAATCTGGCCTTAGTCAATTTTTGCTTCTGACGTTGCCTGGGAGAACACCTGGCTCATAGGAGAGGCTCAACAGGCATTTGCTACTGCTGAATTATTCAGTGGTTCTGGCAGCAGATTTTGGAAAGAAAACAACTTAGCTACAGGCTGTAAACATGGCAAAGAATTTCACTTTATAGATGCTTATTTTCATTGTCTATGAGAACCAAGAAGTCAACTTTTATTGTGTACCTATTGAGTAAGGAAAAAGTATATGGTTTTGAGGTACTTATATTAAACATGGGAAGAGAAAACAGATAAATGCATTTTATGATAATCCTTATTGCTTCTGTTTGAGGTTCTAGTGTGTGCTTGGATATGATTGGGCTTGACTACCTTAGAGTTTTAAATGTGTTCCAATAGCTTCCAACTTCCCTTGGTCACCACTCTGTTCCAGGAGTAATTGCTGAATGCCCAAGTGTATTAGTTAATTATATTTCTTATTCATTCATTCATTTTTCAGCCATCAAACTTTGTATTTTGAGTGTCTCCTAAGGGTCAGCACTATAGATATATAAAGGAGAAAACTGGTTGGTCCTTCCAGTCGGTGGAGGAGACAGTCTGGTGGACAGTCAGCAAATGATTAAAATACAGTGTAATAAATACTAATGAAAGAGAGAGGCTCAGATTTTCTAGCAGCACAGAGTGGTAGCAGGGGTGCCTAACTGGGGAAGACTTCCTGGAGGAGGTGACTCTGAGCTGAGTCTTAAGAGAACTACCTGATGGGAAGTGGATGTGGCTCAAGTGATAGAGCTTCTGCCTACCGTATGGGAGGACCTGGGTTCACTCTGGGGCCTCCTGGTGAAAAAGAAGAAGAAAGTGTGCTCACGCAGCAAGCCAGTGCCCATGTGAGTGTCCTCATGGTGAACCAGTGCCCATGCAAGTAGGTCATGCAGGAAGATGATGATGATGCATCAAAAGAGAGTCAAGGTGAAACACAGCAGAGACTAGGAGCTGAGGGGGTGCCATTGACAGAAAACCTCTCTCCGCATCAGAGGTTTCCAAGATTGAATACCGGTGAATCCTAGAGGAGAGAAAATGAGAAGTGAAGACAACACAGACAGCAAAAACAGCAGGGAGGGAGGAGGGGGGAAATTAATTAATTAATTAATTAAAAAAAAAAGAACTACCTGATCAGAGAAGGAGATAAAAGGCTATTCCAGATAAGGGATCCACATGTGTAAAGTCTAGAGGGGTTTGAAAACATGACACTTTCAGGGGATAATTGAAATAATAGCATCGACTTATAAAAGGGATTTATGCTTTGATTATTTTTATTTATTTTTTGATTGTGGTATTCTTTATTTCCTGGATGGTCATCCATGAAAAAATCTACCTCTAATCATCTTGAAATAAATAATAAATTATCTTGTGCTATATAACCACTGGTACTTATAGCTTAAAGCATTTTTAAAAAATATATTTAAAAAATTTTTTAAATTAATAGATCACAAGGAATGTTACATTAAAAAACATAAAAAAACTAAAACATAAGAGGTTCCCATATAACCCACTCCCCACTCCCTACCACATCACTTTTGTAAATTGTATTTTTTGAAGATATATACATCACAAAAATGTTACATTAAGAAATATAAGAGGTCCCACTCCATTCCTTCCACACCAACAACCTCCCCCATCATTGTGGCACCCTCATCACACTCAGTGAACACATTTTGGGGACACTGCTGCACTACACAGATAATAGTTTATCCTGTAGTTTGCACTCTCCCCTAGTACATTCAGTGGGTTATGGCAGGATATATAAAATCCAGCATCTGACCCTGCAATATCATTAAGGCAACTCAAAATCCCAAAAATGCCCCCACATCACATCTCTTCTACCTCTACCCTTTCCCTGCCCTCAGCAACTATTATGACCACTTTCTCTACCTTGATGCTAAAATTTCTTCTATTACTCTTCTATTACTCTTCTATGACAATAGTTTTATAGTGGAATATCAGTAAGTTCACTCTAGTCCATATTTTATTCCTCCATTCTGTGGACCCTGGGATGGTGATGTCCCCTCCACCTCTAGATCAAGAGGGGGCTTACAGTCCACATGGATGATGGATGTAATTCCTCTGCTTACAGTTGTTGAATCTCTTGATTCCCTGGTGTGGTGGTTGACCATCTTCACCTCCCTGTTAGCTGACCTGGGTAAGACCATTGAATAACCAGAGAGTATTTTTAATTAATTGATTGATTGATTCAAGTAAAAATGGGTTGTATGGAGCAACCCATCTCCTTACCCACTCATTGTTTGCACTTGCTGTATTTGTCTTCTTTGTTTTTCTAGGAGACAATAGGAACTGAACCTGGGATCTCTAATGTGGGAGGGAGGCACCTAATTGCTTGAGCCACCTCCTCTCCCTGCTTTGTTGTATCTCTCATTGTGGTTTCCTCTTTGTGTCTCTTGCTACGTCATCTTGTTGCATCAGCTCTCCATGCCTGCCCATCACATCAGCTCACCGTCTCTGTCTTGCTTGTCTTCTTTAGGAGGCACTGGGAACTGAACCTAGGACCTCCCAAATGGTAGGCAGAACTCAATCACTTGAGCCACATCTGCTTCCCCACTCAGTCTTTTTAATCAGTCCAGTCAGTTGATTGGTTTGTTCAAGTCCTTGTGAGTCTTGGTAGGGCATCAAAACAGCAACCTTGGCCTCTTGGGCATGAAGCACCAACTGAGTAAGCCAGCCTAACCAGTCATACCCCAAAGTCATCTGACTGGGAGATGGACAGTTGCTGTTAAGCCAATAAAATTCAAGGCAAGTAAAGTGACTGGGTGGTTGTGACACTGTCTCCTGGTAAAAAATGATGGCCAGCAGTGTCAGGCTCATCCACTGCTTCCACCTCATGCCTGACCTTTCAATCATCCTAACAAATCTGCCGAAGCTTTACTGCCTTCATGGGTATCAAGAGGGGTGTTTGTATGGAGAGCCTTTGGGAACTGATGTCAAATGCTCTACAAATGTTCTCTTAAGTTAGGTCTGCAGCAGGCTGGAAAAGGAGCAGATTAAAGGAATAAAATATGCTCCAAACCGTTTTTGGAGAGCACTAGTCAGCTGGGACTCAGCTCTGTCATTTAAGGTGACCATGGGGTCGGCTGATAAATGATAACAATTTTCTGCAACATGTGGGCTTTTAATCTTCCCAACAGCCTGGAGGAGAAATGTTAGACATGATGAGTGGAGCAGTTTTTATCATGTCGTTTGGGCCACCATATGCAGTTTTTAGGATTTCATGGATATAAAATCCAGCAATACCACAAGAATGTCTATGCAAATGTTACCTATATTGGTCAGGGTTTTGATTTCTGTTTATTTTTTCATATAAGCAATAGAAACACACTTCAGCTAGCTTAAAAAAACAAGTGCATTTATTAAGAGGAAGCAAAATATCTGGCAGAATCCAATAGAGCAGGTGTTGCTGGACCTCCCCAGGGGCTATTACCAGGACCAGAAAAAACATTAGCAACCAAGGCTCTCTTCCTCCCTCTCTTGGGTCTGGGGTTTTCCCTCCAGATTCATTTCCTTTATTCTTCCCTCTCTATGCAGCCGGCCTTTTTCTTCCCCTCCTGGGCTTCATGTACTCTGTTCTAATCCCCAGAAACGAATGACTTGCCACTCCTGGTTTTTATTAATTCCCAGGGAAATAATGGAATTGGTCTCGCCTGAGTCAGGTATCCACCTGCCACCCCACCCCTGCTGACCCACGCAGCTCTGACCCTGGGGAGGCAGGCAAATACCTAGAACATCATGGCTTCCGGAAGGCACAGACTTCTGGGTGGGAATGTCTCAGAAAAGAGCACTGTGGGTTCTGCACACTTACCTTCGATTTCCTCTAGGGCCTCTTTGATTCATTCAAGGAGCAGGTTTCTTTTAGGGTGCAGTTGTTTTGCATGGCAGGCTGGGAATTTACATGTAGGATTGCACGTCAGTGTCTCTGCTTTTCTGGAGGTTCATTTTATATCCTCGCTGGGTGCTGCTGAATAGGTAAGCACTGTGTACAGAAAGCTGTTCTTGTTACTGCTCTACAGTACACAGTTGAGAGGACCTAGGAGGGTACTGATGAGGCAGTTACAACCAAGTTCAAGTAAGCAGCTCTGCAGAGGTACTACAGCTCATAATCAGATATTCAAGTTACCTGGAAGAATGAATGGGTGTGCGTTCGGCTGTCTCTGGACCTTGAGTTTGTAGCCACTTACCTGCCATTCTTCCAAGGCATTCTCCCACACCCTCTTCTCAACACTAGTGCCCACTGTTCCCAGATAGGATGTCCCCTCCCTATTGCATGACTTTTGCATTCTCACCTTGGTGTCTGCTCAATGCTATTTCCCATACTTGGAATTCCTTCTGTTTTCTGCCATGTCTCTAAATCATATATATAATTTACGGTCCAGTTTCAGAGCCATGTCTTCCATGTAGCTTCTTCTCATATGCCATCCTTCACTGGTCTTCCTTACTTTAGGATTCATTCAACAATCATTCACATACTAATTATTTATTGAGCAGAGTGCTGGCTGTTAAAGACACAGAGCTGAACAAGACATACCTCATCCTTGCTTTCCCGTTTGGAAGCCTGGTAGGGAGGACAGATATTAAGCAACCATTTATGTGTGTGCATAATTAATTAATTACCATTCTGTCTCAAGAATGAGAAAATGAAGGTAGGTGAAAAGAAAAGAGAGTCTGGTGTGTGGGTGGGGGACAGGCCAGGAAAGTTCTCCCTGAGGAAGTGAGACGGGAAGGAAGGACAGGGGGAGGTCAGCCAGGTCACGCCGGAGGTCAGCCCTGGTGAAGTCAGACAGTAGGAAAGAGCAGGACCTGTTCAAGGAATTGAAAGAAGCGGGTGTGGCAAGGAGCGGTGGGAGAAGGCACTGGAAGGTCAAAGGCTCCGGATTGCACGGAATCTTGTGTCCTGACACTCATGTTCCAGTGCTTTTTTCCTTCGGCCTTGGGCTGTTCCCTAAATTTTGGGGAGGGGCGGGGGAGAAGAGATGGCATGTGTATTTTGCTTCTCCTTCTGCGACTTCAGGGCCGTCATTCTACCTCCGACTTTGATTCCCCACAGTGCCTGTAGGTGCCCAGTAACTGAAATAAACTGGGTATAATAAGAAAGAAGATGAAAAAAAGCACACTTAGTCATCTAATTTCAAGGTTATCCAATTTTCGGGGGTGTTTCTCCTGTAGTCTCTCCAGACAGCGACTCCCGAAGCGAGGATTTCCCCTATTAATAGTCTTGGTAGTATGACGCCACCTAGTGCTTCATTTTATTACAACGACGAAGGGGAGCAGAGTGGGAAGTACTTTCATAATCCAGAAAATTGTAAATCAAACATTGCCTTTCCATCAGCATAAATTAATCTATCCAAGCATCCATCCCTCCATCCATTCATCCATCCGTGTGTATGTCCACCTGCCTCTCTTTCCTGTGAGTTAAACAAGTCATGTTCTTTTCCACCTCGTGATTTTGATTTCTCATGTTGGGTCTTTCTGTCCCCATATCATAAAAACCGCTCTCAGGTATCCTTGTCTAGCTTCCCTGAGCTCCCATATTGCTTCTGTCCACATGGCATGTACTGCATGACACCATCATATTGTGTTAGAATTCATTGTAGATGTTCCTTTCTCTGTCCCCCAACTGTGTGGTTCTTGTGTGGCCATTCTTGTGCTTGCTAAGGAGCAGTTGCTTTAAAAAAAAACTATTTTCTGGATTGAACTGCTGTTGCCTTGGCAGACCTCCTGCTTGCGAAATGATCCTTTAGGAGATTCCTAGGAAACATGAAGCCAGGTTGCCCTACAATTGACACCATAGCAAGATAAGAGTGGCCAGGCACCCCCCTGCCCCCACCTACGTCTTTCTCTGTTATTATGTACCTTCAGGAATGTTATAGAGTCTCTCTAGATCATCATGGTCCCAAAAGCAGGTGGTCCCAAAGTTTAATATGGTTGCCTATAAATACACAAAACAGCTTGAGTTGTGCTGACCAAATCCCCTTCAATCCATTTCTATAAGCTTGACTTGCAATTTGGTTCAACCAGTTTCTCCAACTTTATGTATCTGCCACCTCTCCCCTTACCTCCATTATGCCTCAGCCACATTTTGCCCTGTTTGCCCACCACATATGCAGTCTCAATTCATGGATGAGAGATCATAGTATGGATGAAAAATTTCCCCCAAATTAATTAATGAATTCAATGCAATGCAGTTCCAATGAAAATTCTCAAGAGGAACTTCAAACTCTTCCCAAAAATTATATGGGAGGATAAAGGTTCATTTATAGCCAAAACAGTTTTGACATACAGGAAGTAGGGACAGGGGCTTGCCCTTCAAACTTGATGACTGACTACAAAATCACAGTAATAAAAACCTGCGGTCTTCAGATGAAGTGTATGCTTTGTTGATATGTATTAATAAAACTGATTTGTTAAAAATAAATTGATCAAGTGAAAATGTCAAAAAAAAAAAAAAAAGACAATGAGTGAGCACAAAGAATTTGAAAACCTGAATAGAAAAATAACAGCTTACGGCAATGCAAGACACAACAGGTGAGATCAAAAACACATTAGAGGATGAGAACTGTGGTTGATAGCACCACATGCAAGAATGTCCTTCCATGAACTAGAATGGATGTACATCACTATTGCAGTGTGGTGGGAATGTGGAGAAGCATGGGAACAATACAATTAATGTAACCCATGGACTATATTTAACAACAATACTGTAATATTCCTGCATCAATGCCAAAGATGTACACTGTTAATAATAGGGGTTATGGAAAAAACATGCCAAATGTATGCTGTGGACTATAGTTAGTAGTAATAGTCTGATAATATTATTTCATAATCTGTAACAAATGTTCCACAATAGTATGGTGTGTTGGTGAAATGGTGTTGTGTGGGAATTCTACACATGTGCATGAATGTTTTGTAAGTTCACAACTTCTGTAATAAAAATATATTTTTAAAAAACCAACAAAAAAACCGGTGGTATAGCACAGGCAGAGACCAGATAGCTCAGAACAGACTCATGCATATTTGGGAATGTTCCCAAACCCCTTGGGAGGGAATGGATTGTTTAATATAGGATGTTGGCAAATGGCTCATTCCATGGATAAAATAAAATCAGATCCTTACCTCACCCTGTACACAAAGGTGAGTTCTAGGTGGATTAGAGAACCGAATATGAAAACATGAAACTATGAAGCTAATTCAAGAAAATGAATTGTAGCAGTTTGATATTATTGATGAATTCCAAAAAGAAATATTGGATTATGTTTGTAAACTGATTTTTTCCTCTGGGCATATTAGATTATATTGGATTCAGAGGTTTACTTGATTAATCAGGTAAACCTCTTGTGCCAATAGGGCATTCAGTCCTCATCCCTTGGAGGGTGGTGACTCACAGATAAAAGGCATGGCAAAGGACAGAGTTGGGGGGTTTTAATGTTGGAGTTTTTATGTTGGAGTTTGATGCTGAAGTCTTAAGCTGGAGCCCCACGGAGAGAGACAGAGCTGTTCGCCTAATTGTCTACAGCTGACCTTGTGGAGAGAGGCAAAGCCTAGAGAGCCTCATCGTCTATAGCTGATCTTGTGGAGAAAACAGAGGAGCTGAGCCCAGAGGAACACAGGAAGACTGAACCCTCACAGATGTCAGCAGCCATCTTGCTCCAACACGTGAAAATAGACTTCAGTGAGGGAAGTAATTTACGCTTTATGGCCTGATATCTGTAAGCTCCTATCCCAAACAAATACCCTTTAATAAAAGCCAACCAATTTCTGGTATTTTGCATCAGCACTCCTTTGGCTGACTAATACAGATGGAGAATATCTCTATGACCGTGGGGTTGAGAAAGAAACTCTGAAATCATACAGAGAAAGCATATAAAGTAAAAAAAAAAAAAAAAAAAAAAAGGAAGGATTGAAATAGATAAAGGGCTACAATATCAAAATTAAGGATTACTATTCCACAAAGGACATCACAGGGAAAGCTTTCAGTCTTTGAGAGCAGATTAATGTCCAGACTTCACAAAGACCTCCAGAAAATAAAAAAGGAAAAGACCAATAGAAAAATAGGCAAAGGCTATGAATAGACAATTCACAGAAGTGAATCCCAAATGGCCTATGATATATGAAGAAATGCTCATTATCACTAGTAGAGAAATGCAAATTAAAACAAAAATGTGCCAACACCTTATTTCTATCATGCTAATAGAAATTAGAAAATTGGCTAATAGATGAGTCAGTATTTGTAAAGCACTTAGTAAACACTATATGAGTGTTTGTGACAAAATAAATTGCCACATGCTGGCAAGGAAGGGAGTGGGGGACAGAACCCTTGGACTACACACAGGAATGTGGCGAAGCAGTCATTCTGGCGCACAGTCCAGAAAGCTCGCGTTACTTGGTAAAGTTAAGTACCCAGGGCTCCCACTCGGCTGTTGGGCACCTGTGGGAAGATGAATCAGAAAAAGCCACATTCTCTGGCTAGTCGTAAATTTCTAGATTCATGGCTTGGCCAGAGGACTGTGCTTTGGTGGAAAGAAAAAGAAACATTTTCCTCTAGCAGTCCAAAGCCCTCTGCCAAGTCACACGGCTTGGGAAAGAAAGTAAGGCTAGCTCCTCGGCTGGATTCTATGGCCCTGTGCACCCTCTACGACTTAATCTCACTCCTAGGCATATATTTGCACACAGGTTCACAAGGGGCAGGGAGAAGGATGGTTACTGCTGCATTGTTTGTGCATTGGAGAGTTGGAGGTGTCCGACATTTGAGGAATGGAAATAAAATGTGGTAAGTGCACAATATGGAATGTTATGCAGCAATCAGAAGCAATGAATTACAATGAATTACAATACCAAGTACAACAAGGATGAATCCTTAAAAAGAAGGTTGGGTGAAAAATGTAGAAAATGAGATGATCTCTAAAGGCCAATAACATTAAAACTGAAAAAACAAACAAACCCATATATAAAGGCTGTAGATTTTTCAAAATGTCAGTTCAAGCACAGTGGCTTGGAGGCCTAAGGGGCTGAGGATGGGGTTGAGAGCAGGGATGGGGATGAAGAGGAAAGGAGAAATAAGAGAGGGGCTTTGCCTGTCTTATGAATCAAGGAGCATAGTGATTTCAACTCTGCACTAAATCCAAAGGGAGGGCAAAGGAAGAGGAGGAGGAGGAGAAATAAAGGAGGAGAGCAAGGAGAAAGAAAAGGAGGAGAGCAAGGAGAAAGGAGGAGGAGGGGAAGGACTACCGACGACAGGGGGCAAGGAGAGCAAAGGGTCGGAGAGAGGAGGAGAAAGAAAGGGAGAAGAAGGGAGAGGAGAAGGGGAAAAAGTGCATTGGGAAAGGAGTGCAGGTGCTATGGAGGGTTTCACCACGTGGCTCCACTATACTTTTCCAGAGTGCCTCCTATTTTCTTACCTTATTTTCCTCACCACTAGTGACTCAAAACCTTTCGAAGGCGGGGTTTGTGTTTTTCTCTCCCTTAGTTTTCTTTTCGTGTCTCCCTTAGTTTTCTTTTCGAGTAGTAGTTGCTCTTTAAGGGTCGAAATGACCCGAAATGAAATTATTTTTTGTTCCTTTGTCACAGAGAGGAGAACGTACGACAGGCCTTTCCTAATGCAGAACCCTCTGATCCATTTTTCCTTCTGTGCGTTCGTCCGCGCTTCCCAACCTGCCCCCTCTTCCTCTCCCGGGAGCGCCTTTCCCAACGCGACCCCTCCTTTCTCTTTGGTGTTCCTACCTTCCGCGCACACTTTGGGACTCCGCCCAGGCACTTATTGGCACCGCCCCCTCCCTTAGCTCCGCCTCGTTTAGGGAATATTTGCTGATATCTCGGGGAACCACCGCCCAAGTGCGGCCTTAGAGGCTCCTCCCCCTTCGAACCTCAGCAAGCGCCCCCAGGGGGCGTGGCGGTTGCCGGGCGACGGGAGGACGCGCCGAGCGCCGGGTTTCGGCCCTGGGGAGGAGATAGAGATAACCTGGCGCGGTTTTAGACGCTGGGCCCAGTGCACAGGCCCTTCCTCAGACTCCGGCCCAGTTTCCGAGATCTTCACAGCAGCCTCTGAGGCCGCCCCCAGAGAGCGTCAGGATGTCTGAGGTCAGGAGTCGGCGCCCTCTTTCTGTCGCCTCTCACTCGAACCCTCCCCATTGTCCCCTCTACCGTCGACTCCGCCTCAGCACATCCACTTATTCCGATATTCCTCCATCGACAGCCAATCCTCACCTGCGGCCTCACCTCCCCTTCTCCAAATTGACTCTGACCCCCTCCTCCGGCCCCTCCTTCAATTTGACGGACATTTACTCCCTTCCTCCCCGCCCCTGCCTTCCACTGAGAAACTGGTGCTGTGCTAACCGCGGTGTGAAATTCATGAATTTGCAGATCCACATATGACATGCACCCATCCCTAGACTTTGAGCCATAAGGTGATACCACAAATATTGGAGAAATATTGGAGATGGCTAACTTGACTAGGGGCATGTAGAGGAAGACTTCATAGATCCCTACTGTCACCCCCCCGTCAATGACACTATCCACCCTGATTCCCTGTCACCTGATCACTCTGTAACCCACCTTTGTTAAGGCCCTTCAGCCCATCAGCACTACCCCTTCGTTCGCTGAGACCTGTGTTCTTATCTTTAGCCTCCATTCACTCCCTCATAGTATAGTACACCCCATCTTCAGCCTCACTGATGAGGGGTCATTTCTGCAACCCTTCAGTGACTTCCAGTCTGCCCATTATAACCCTGACAACCTCAGGTCCCTGTTGCTCACTTGCCATTCACAGTGTCTATCCACCCCCATCCTCCCAGCACCTAGAACAGTGCCTGGTACCTAGTTAACACTCAGTAGAGAGGTGTTGAATGAAGAACATCACAATTCTTCTCTGATAGGGTAACCATGCTCCTGAAATAGAGGCCACTGTATGCCACAAAGGGGGTATACTGTTCACTGGTCTCAGAAATTCTTTTTGCTTTGCTCTCAATAGTAATAATTTTTAGTGGCAATGTGAACAAATCTCTTCTGTTCATAAAAGTTTCTTTAAAACTTTTCTTTCTTTGATATTTTCCCATTCTATGATAAGTGCCAGGTACACAGGGAAAACCTGGTCTGCAAACAAATCATTAGGCCTGTGATCAAGTGTTGACTTTAATACCATTTACAGGGATGGAACTGAGAACATTGCCTTGATAAATTTTTGTGTGTGCTCATGTTCAGCATCAACAAGGGGAAAGCACAGAGCTGCAGCAGCACCATATTTCCTTAATATGATTTTTCCTCCTTTGTGGAATTGCTACATTGCAGTCTTTGCCATAATCTGCTTTTAGTTAGGAAGAAAACTTCTGCTGAGTTTAAAATTAGTCCTGAAGTTATTATACAAAATAGTATGTATATGCTTGTGACTCCACATCTATTTTGGGGATCATCTTCAAAGATTGTTTTGCTTCATGCCATCTTTAGATATTTAATTAATAGTTCAAATGTTTCTGAAAGCAAACATATGTAGCTTTTCTCCATATTGGGCAAAACAGGCTTGTCAAAGCAGCAAGTAAATTAGGCTCCTTAACCAAAATCTTCAGAGGGAATTGGAATTTTACTGAGATGGTCTCAGTTGGTTTCTTTGATTAGCAATAATTTTGACTCCTTTGTGCGTGTGTGTGTGTGTGTGTGTGTGTGTAATAGCAAAGCATAATATTGCTAACATAAATAAGACCCTGCCAACCTTATCAGTCCTTTATCAAAAATCTCGTGTGGTCTTCTGTGGCCTATAGAATAACACACTTCATGTTCCTTAGAATGTCAGGCCTCTGCAAATGCTGGATACTTGTTTGAACCTGAGCTTTTGCTCAAGCTTTGCCCTCTACTGGGAACGCCCTCTATCCCCATATCTACTTGTGGAAATTCCATTCTTCCTTCTGAGCCTGCTCTGATGCTACCTCCTTTCTGAAATGTGCTTTAATTCTTGCTGCTAGAGTAATTCCCTCTTCCTATGGGTTCCCATAGAACTTTTTGAATCCATTTTATGGCAGGCCTCAACTTCTACATGTCCATTATCTGCCTATACATACCATCTACTATTAAAGTATCAATTCCCCGTGGGAAGGCTTTTTCCTTACCTTGCTATCTCCTAAAGTTTTTGTCACAGAACTTACATTGTAACAAGCATTCAATAAATGTTTCCTGAATGAGTGAATGAATGAATATATTAACCATACCTATTTTTTTTTATTATTGTGCCACATAATAAAAAGAACTAGGAAAATAAGAATTCCTATAGACTTAACTATAGGGTTCCCATCTAAGTCAAATAGCCAGACTTGCTTTCGTTACATCTATATGTCTAGGCTTGTATTTTAAAACAATTTTTTGCCCAGGTAAGGATGGAAAGCAAATGTAGAAAAGGCCCATGAGCTTTTCACAGGGGGTGTTTTAATATACTTGTGGGGATGACCTAGCCTAATTTTTAAAAATATTATTTTATTATTTTATTTATTTTTTAACCTAATTTTTTAAGGGATAAAGATGATGAATTTGTATGAGGAAATCATCCGTATTTCAGGCGGATTTCACTGTGTATATGTGTGATTTCACGATATCCATGCCGAGATCTCCCTGTATTTGGCCTTGCCATTTCACGGCTGCCCTCTGCCGTCCTGGGGACAGTAGGAAGCAGGATGAAATGAAAAGGGACCAGGGCTTGGGAGAATCGTAATAGGTATAAAGATCTGTTGAGTGCCTACTGTTTTCCAGATACTTGGCTAAGTCCTTAACAAGAATCGTGCCATTTCATCTAGTCCTTGACAACTGTATGTGGTAGGAAACAGTAGTATATTTATAAATATAAACTTATAATTAATATTAAGTATTAATAAATATTATTGTTCGTTAAGTATTCATGCATCAGGAGATGAATAAGGGGACTTCTCTAGCATATGGTCTCAAATTTCTGCATGTCTGTGGCTTGTATTTTGACTGCAGGAGGGTCTTTCGGTGCAGTCATAGTGATTCCTTAATAGTAATGGTGTAAATGTTGCAATGCTGATTCCTATCCCTGCTCTCTTATATAGGAAAAGACTGAAAAACTAGTGCTGCAAGAAACTGCCTTTGAAGAAATCGAAAGGGATTTTCAGGAGGTTCTTAGTGAACTTTCAGGAGACAAAAGTCTGGAGAAATTTAGGATTGAATATGAGAAACTTCATGCTGTCATGAAAAAGTCGTATGACAATGAGAAGCGTCTGATGGCCAAATGCAGAGAGCTAAATGCAGAGATTGTGGTTAATTCTGCAAAGGTTGCCACTGCCCTGAAGCTCTCGCAGGACGACCAGACCACCATCGCATCCCTGAAGAAGGTCAGTGACTCTATAGAAAGGAAACCCACGGAGAGCCCCCACAAGTGCCTCCTGTATTTAAAACATCAGACTTTCATTACATTGGCAGCCCTAGGCTGGTAGTAAATGAGCTATTAAGTACAAATTGACATGGTTTATAGATTCAGCGAGCCTAGGAATAATGCTCACTTCCAAAGAAAATAAGTAGCCTAGGTGAATTTCATTACGTGGAAAATAATGTAGAACCTTACTGGCTTGGCTTCTAGGAAATCATGGGTTTGCAAAAAGAATTAAAGGTAAGTAAACGCATTATTAGGAATCTCAAGATGTCCTTTTTCATCTTTTCCCAATGTTTTGGGAGAGATTCCCTTGAAAATTCCCGGATAGTAAGTTTTACTGTTTCTTTCTAGTAACTCCTTTGCTTCCCCCTTGCTTCTCCCAATTCCTCATAACTGAAGAAAAGATTTTCAGTGTGGGGGGATACTGGGGAATTATGGCTTTGACTTACACTTTATTTTTTAATCCTCAAGTGTGTTGTATTGTTTTGACGGTAGAACTGATAAATGTTCCTTGTCAATCTCAGGGTGATAAAAGGTTGAGTCATTTTAATTTATAATTAAAACCTTAGTTATGAGATAATTTATAAACTTTTAGGATAATTTCCTTGATATAATGCAATTAGCCTTTACTCAATTCAAATTAATTTCCAAAACCAGTACAAAATATGGCTTATCTGATTTCTTAGAAACTGCTTTTTTTTAGTGCCAAGTTTTCTCCTTATTGTCATTTTCTTCTGTTCTTTGCTGAAAAACCAATATAAGAAGACTTTATTTCATTTCATAATGGGAAAAACACTTTTCATTATAAGGTTCAAAACTGGACATGGAAGTCATGAATTCATCAAAATCTAATTGCTGAAGTTGATTTGTATGAAATTTTATATAATTGTATTTTCATTTAAATATCTTTCTTTTATTTTGTTGAAAATAGTACATATAATTTCAACAGATTTGTCACAAACCAATATTTTGTTTTGAACCAATAAATAATGTTCTTTGCTGAAAAACCAATGTAAGACTTTATTTCTAAATAAAGTCTCTCTAGTATAAATAATGAGCATGAACTTATTTAATTAAATTAAATACTATCTTCCACTTATTTTATTCCATGTGAATGTAAAAATGGAATGCTTCCTCCTAAAACTTATACGTAAGGGCCTCACATTCTACTTGATCAAGTTTTGCAAGAAGGTTAAGTAGAGGTAGAAAATTCAAGGCTGTTGCCATACCTCCTGTGCTTTGCTCATTTCCTGAAAGGCTGTGATTCACTTTTATTTTTTATTTTTTTAGAAGATTTATTAATTTATTTCTTCCCCCTCCCTCCATTGTCTGCTCTCTGTGTCCATTTTCTGTGTATTCTTCTGTGTCTGCTTGTATTCTCATTAGGCAGTTCCAGAAACTGACCCTGGGACCTTCTAGAGTGGGAGAGAGGTGATCATTCTCTTATGCCACCTCAGCTCCCTCATCTGCTGTATCTCTTATTGTTTCTCCTCTGTGTCTCTTTTTGTTGCATCATCTTGCTGCTCCTGCTTTCTGCATGGGCAGTATTCCTGCGCCAGGCAGCACTTTGCACAGGACAGCACTCCACACAGGACAGCACTCTGCATGGGCCAGCTTGCCTTCACCAGGAGGACCTGGGCATCAAACCTGGACCTCCTAGATGTTAGATGGGAGCCCAGTTGCTTGAGCCACATCCGCTTCCCATAAGTATTTATATTAATATCCCACACTGCATTTCATAACATTAAGGAAACTAAAGTTGCCTGAGTCATTGTTTCTATTCCTTGCTAGGGACTTTATGTCCTCCCCTCTAAGCATTTGATTAGAATGCCTGGGCTTGAATTTTTAGAAATGGGAATTATCAAGATTGTTGTGCCTAACTAGGTGGACTGTATTGCCAGTGAATGTGCTAAAGCTCATGTTGCTATCCAGGAGCCCACTTGGAATCTGAGGACAAATTATATTTTCTATTTGAAATCTGTCAAGGACTTCAAATTTAGGGCTTGTATCTATGATCATTCTTTATGTGATAAAGTTTTTTTCTTTCTATAAAATACCTGGACTAGGACAGCACATAAATTTTTATTTTTAATTTTGCAAGCTTATCTTAAGTTCTTTGTTAGAAACAATCCCCCTAGATATGGCGGCTGTTGCGGTATGTGAGCCTTTTGCCATACTCACCTACACGAGGGAAAAAACACCCTTTGCCAGTTCCCCTCCTTAAGTCTGGTATTCAGTACTGATTAGCTCATATTGAACAATTTAATAAGTCAATATAAATATAATGAATAATATATAAAATATAATTTTATGTACCCATCAATGACTGTCATATTGTGGTAGTGCTTATCTATTTGCTCGGTTTGTCTTGCACCTGGAACCCAGTTTGGTTTTCCTCACTGATATCCCATGGCCCTTCTAGGAAATTGAAAAGGCCTGGAAGATGGTGGACTCTGCCTATGATAAGGAACAGAAAGCAAAGGAGACGATTCTTGCACTGAAAGAGGAAATAGTGAACTTGACCAAATTAGTTGAGCAAGGATCTGGACTATCAATGGACCAGGATAGCAAGTAGGTCATAGCCTTCTCAACATATGTTGAACTTGCCGTTGAAGCAGGCTCCTTCTTCAACAGAGAGCCTGGGGCTTGCCAGCATCTTCTTGAATATTCTCTGTGATACAAGACTCTCCTTTAAAAATAAACACTTTTTTTATTGTACCGATATATCATTAACCATTTTTCAGTATACAATTCAGTAGCATTAATTACATTCACAATGTTGTGCAACCGTCACCACTATCTATTTCCAAATTTTTCATTACCCCATACAGAAATTCAGAACCTACTAAGCAATAACTCCTCCTTTCTTCCTATACCCAGGCCCTGGTAACCTCTAATCTCCTTTCTGTCTCTACAAATTTGCCTACTAGATATTTCATATAAGAGGAATCATATACTATTTGTCCTTTTGTGTTTGGCTTATTTCACTTAGCATAATGTGTTCTAGATTCATCATATTGTCACATGTATCAGAACTTCATCCCTTTTAATGGTTGAATAATATTCCATTGTATATATGTCCTACATTTTGGTTATCCAATTTTCTGTCAATGGACACTCGGGTTGTGTCCAATTTTTGGCTTTTGCGAATAATGCTGCAATGAACATTGGCTTAAAAGTATCTGTCCCAGTTCCTGCTTTCAGTTCTTTTGGATAGATACCTAGGAGTGGGATTGCAGAGACATGGGGTAATGATGCTCCTTTGTTGGGTCTCTGGAGATTGTTTTCTGACCATTGTTAGTTTTTCTTTTTAATACTCCTTTTATCCATACCCCAAAACTTCTCATTTGTGACTATATTAAATATAAGAATCACTACTAACTACAGTTTCAAAAAGAGTAAAGATTTTAGGTTTATTTCTCTCAAATATGTGTAGAAAGGACAGGCTGCCTTTCTGCCCAGACTCCTAGCTCCTACCTGACATACCCCAATCATAAGTCATATCACTATCTCCCCAAGTCCTCAGGCTCTAGTCCAGAAAACAGAGGTGCTCTCCACATGTGCCAGTCCTTCATCCCTTAAAGTTTTGAATTGTTGATTCGGTCTTCTAAGTATCTCTTATTCTTTCCCTCCTCCCTATTGCCAGTGCTACTGCCTTGGCTTATGCCTCATTCTCTGGTGGCTTTGGCAGTAGCCTCCTGACTGATCACTCTGCCTTCAAGGAGACATCTCCCCCCCTTATTCCATCTTCCACGTTGCTATCAGAGTCTGCTTCTGAACTGCAGATCTGCAAGTACCCATCTGCAGAATAAACACCTTCAATAGCTTCCCATGCCCTAAGGATAAAGGCCAACTCTTGAGCATGTCTTTCAGAGCCTATCATAGATCTGTTGCAGTCAGCCTCTCTAGCTTCATGAGCAGCCATGCCTTGTTGCTGATGCCTCCATGCCTTTGCACATTCAGTTTTCTATGCCTGAAACACATAGAATTTTCTTCCCTCCATCACATGGTAAACTCCTATTCATCCTTCAAGACCCATCTTGAACACCAACTTACCTTCATTACTATCAGCAGCTCTGTTTCAATCTTATCCCATCCCCACCCCTACTCCAATAACCAAGCAGAAAGAATCACTGTATTATTTGCTGTTTCCATAGGACACAACATTTACCTCCAATATAGCACTGATCATACTGTACTGAAATTATTTCTTGGTATGCTTCTCTATCCGCTAGGCTGTGAATTCCTTGAAGGAGGACTCCATTATGTCCCCTCCAGGACTCCAATACTGTGCAGGACAAACAGAACATTGAAGCAATGAATCAGAATGAGCATTCACTTCCTTAGGCATCCTTAACCAAATCTAACTGCTCTCTAGGTAGCTTATGATTTCTAGAAGCACTTATCCAACTTTGATAGAAAACTCTTAAGTGTAGGTGTTGGGGGAGAGAACAGGAAAAAACAGACAGAAGATGTGGTGTCTGAAATGATGGATTCAATCTTCTTATTAAAGAAATAAAACATTCAGAGCATTTACTTAAGAGCAATATGAGATTCAAATAGGAGGAGATTTGAAAACCATCCAGCCCCAAATTATAGCTTCAACTGTATGCTCTGGTTTCTTTTCACAGCAACCTTATAATTTGAAGTTTTGTTTGTTGGGAAGAAGAGTTTGGTTGGAGTTTTAAAGGTTCCTTATTAAGCATTTATGTTATATCAAGGTTGTTGATTAAACATTGTCAAATTACTGTGTTTTGAACAGTTGTTTGATGACTGTCAGCTGCAAATTCTCCTCTGCTTTCTAGACTTTCAAGTGTCTGCTTTGCTGTAGACTAATTCTGGAGGTCATAGCAGAAACAGTTTTTTCCACTCTCAAAATGCAAATTCTGCAGAAAAGTCATGCTGAATCACATATAATGGCTTTTGAAATATGGAGCTGGTTTACAATTCAAATCAATGAATATTGTCACATACTTTCCAAAAACTGGCATTGTGAATGATTTTCCACATTTTGTTCTTGGGAACATTTATCTGAGTTGCTTCCTTTTAGAAGAAACTAATCTCTTGGGATAAATGGATAGAAAACTGGCAGAGCATATTATTTGCTTATGTTTTGCTTCATTATAGAGGTTATGGCTGTGAAGATAGCCTTCCAATGGATATAGTAAACAAATAATTTTCTAAACTGACATCTCCTTAGGGTTAATTACAAGAATTGACAATAGCAATATAGTCTTATTTTAACAAATTTAAATAATACAGAGGTCTGGAAAGCAAGGAGAAAAAGCATCCCCTCAAAACTTATACTCTAAATTCCACTCCTCAGAGGTAAACAGTTACCAATTTGGTATTTATTTTTTTGGGTTTCTAGAAAAATACTTGTAAGACACACACTGTCACACTCAAAAAGGCACAGCATTTCTTAAAAATAAAAAAAAGGGGTCATAGTACACATACTATTGAAACAGCTTCTTTTCGGTTGACCTATCACAAGCAGCTCCCAGAATCAGGACATACAGATAGATATATCTCTTTAATTGCCTGAAGCATGTCCATTATTGACCTGAAGTCTTTGAGACGAAAATGAGCTCCCAGGCTGATAAAAAGGACCCCTGAGCAGATGGCCATTTCATCTGACTTCTGTTTTTTTCCTTTGAAGTATCCGAGATTTACTGAAGTTCAAAGAAGAAATAACAAAGGAGAGAGACCAGCTCTTGACAGAAGTGGTGAAATTACGGGAGTCCTTAGCTCAGACCACTGAACAGCAGCAAGAAACGGAGCGATCAAGAGAAGAGGCAGAGCAGACTGTCAGTCAGGTCAGCTCTAGCACAGAGGGGAGGATGAAGGAATATTGCCTTCTCAAGGACATCTTGTCTTTCTCCAGTCCCCATTTCCATCTTGTTCCTCTCAAATGTACATCCTATGTCCCAAATCTGTATCCACTGTGATGCCTGTTTTTCTGATGTGTTCCTGCAAGAGCAGTTTTTTTTTTTCCCTTAATTTTCCCTGTCCTAGAAGTTGCTAAGGCAGAATTCCCTGCTTCCAAGTCTGGCCCAAGCTGATGTGCCCAGATGTGAAGGCCAAGGGGCCCTGTATCTGGAGATATGGAAGTCGTTTCTTTGGCTTTTGGCTCTTTGCCCTTATGAAGGAGCCATGTATCTGAATCCATCTGAGCGCTTTTACATAAAGTCAGAAGGCAGATGCAAACTGTAGTCTCTAAGAGAAAAATGTGAGACTTCTTTGAGTATGACATTTAAGAGAAAGGCTTTTTGTAGAATTTGGACATGATGATATCTACTATCGTTATTTTTTCAGCAATATCCAGAACGCATGTAAAACACATTTTTAGGGTAGCCAACTATAGAGTTTAGTTCTTACTGACAGAATTAGATGAATTCTTTCCATGTTTAACTTCCCTAGAACCCTGGGCTTTTGCAATATTTAATCAGATTTTATACTGTCCTTTCTGGATGTGTGCTGTGTTTGGTATCAAGACCCTGAAAAACACATAATATTCTGTGAAAAGTTTGAAACTTGGGGCTCAAAGATCACTGTGCTCTAGGAGAAATGCTTCTCCAAAGTGACTGCCCTTAATGTGAAAGACCTCGGAGAGGGGAAACCTTGGCTGTTTAAGACCTGCCCTGCCTTTTCTGTGCCCGTAGTTCCAACAAGAAATCCAGCTACGTCAGAATGAAGCTTCACGGGAGTCTCGAAAAAAGGAAAAACTGGAGAAAGAGCTCAGGCAGATTCAGACGGACATGGACACCAAGCACACAGAAATTAAGGCCCTGCAGCAGTATGTACAGAAGAGCAAAGAGGAGCTTCAGAGGCTGGAGCAGCAGCTGAAGGAGCAGAAGGTGAGCGGGGCTGGGTGTGACTGCAGGTTCTCACGAGTGCTGGAGAATCTGTGACCTCTCTTTACTGCTGATGTTGGTAACTCAACACTTGGCACTGTGTTTATTAGTCTTTAAAGGGCTCTTACAGGTAGTTATGCCCTGCTTTTATTCAGGTTAGTTTAACCTTTTATTGATTCATGATTTGCACATAGGAAAGTGAATATCTCACAAAAATGTACATCCGAATGAATTTTCACCAGTTGAATGCATCTTGGTAACTTGTACCCCAATTGAGAAATAGAACATTACTAACTCTTTTGCACCCTTTGTTGCCCCTCACAGTCCCTATCTCCCCCAAAGAGCTCCTCTATTCTGACTTCTAAGCAGAGTTTAGTTTTGCCTGTTTTTGTGCTTTACAGAAATGAAGCCATAATGGGTGTCTCTAGGGCCCTTGGGAGCACTTTTATTTGAGGCTTTTTTAATAGTGGCAGTTTGTGAGGACTGGCTGAGAACTGTGTAAGCGTAATCTCTGGAATGAACTCCAAACTCACTTTGAAATCTCAGCCACAAAAGCTATTTTATTTAATACTTCCCCCTTTTGGTCAAGGTCTTTCTCCAAATGCATTGCTGATTAATTCTTGGTAATAATACCTTGGTGCCAAGGAGGCTCATTCCTGGGAGTCATGTCCTACCTCAGGTGGGTGGATGAGGTAGTAAATTTATTTGCAGAATTTGACTTAGAGAGAGGCCACATTTGAGTAGCAAGGAGATTTTCAGGAGGTAACTCTTAGGCATTAATTATACTTAGGCTTAGTTTCATTATTATAGGGAAAAAGTTCATAAGTGCAAGTCTTAAGATTGAGAGCTTAGCTTATTGGCCTGTTTTCATTTATAGGCAAGGCATATATATTCCAGAGCTATTTTCCATCTTATTTGAGAAAGTAGCAGGACTTCCCCAGGAGGAAAGTTTAATATTTTGTTAACTACTGTGTGGGTTTCTCCTATCCAGAAAACTTACCTATGGTAACAAGGATATATTTATAACTCATAGAATTATCTAGCTAAGTAACATTCAAGGTGTTCAAAAGGCCCAGTATTTTGGGACACGTGACCATATCCCATCTCTACCTTCTTACCAGAGTTCTGTTAACTGACAGGTAGAGCATAAATTATATACTTGCCTTCCTTCTTGTGGAAAGTTCTTTTCTCTCTCTCTCTCTCTTTTTCTCTCTCTTTTTGACCTGTAGCAGGTTGCATGTTCTTTCAGGGAAGCCTCAGAGTAAGACAATATAGTTGACAAGGAAATTTGGTTGCTTCTGTGGTGTATAACATTTTTCTAAGAATAAAATATGCTTCATTCTCCTATCACCCCTCACCCCCCATTTCTGACACTTAACATTGGTGTGGTAACGTTGTTATAATTGATGCAAGAATGTTAAAAATTACTGTTAACTATGGTCCATATTTTGCTTTAGGAAAATTTTCCCCTCATAAACCACCCCAGTATCAACATTTTGTACAAATGACATACCTTAGTTATAGATCCTGAAAGAACATTCCTAATAAATATTGGCACCACATAACCACAATCCAAACATGAGACATTTTAGAGCATGAAAAGTCTCTTTGAGAAGGTTTTCATAGAATTTAGACTTCATGATAGAACTATAGTTTTTTCTTTAGCCATCTCCAGGATCCATGTAAAATACAATTTCATTTTTTAGGGTAACCTGCTATATTTTATTTGATGAGAAATTAGATGGATTCTCTCCATTCTTAACTTTTGCATGCATGGAAGTTATATTTTAGAGTAAGTGCCTAAACAATCTTCTCATTTCTTTTTCTTCAGATCATTTGCTACCCCTCCACCTCAATATTCCCTCAATATAAATGACCTCCCCCAATATAATCCTTGATTTTTATAAAACCTTGCCTGCTCAGGGTTGTCAAAGCAGGGAAGAGAAACACCTGGCTGACACTGAATCAGGCAGATATAAATCACTACGTTGCTGTTCCACGGTTTCGACTTCAGTTATGTTAAAGATGAACTGGCTCTGTGTTGGTGATAGTGAACCTGTTCTGTTCAAGAACACATTGTAGGCATGCTAATGCAGGATTTGCTTCTGAAGATACCGCTTCAGAACCCCCACAGCTGATAAAACCCATTTGAATCTCTAGTTCATTTGCAATGATTACAGCAATCGTTGCATATGTGAAGCCTGCCAAATGGCAAACAGGCATTAAAATATTTATCCACCACCTGTGTACAAGACTTCCCAAGGCGCTCAGAAAAAAAAAATTATGCTCACTGTGTTATTCATTAAAAGGCGTCATTTTCCTCAGCCATTTAACATTCATCATATTTGAGTGCATCAGTGCTTTCATCAGGGATAAGGAACAATTTCTACAAAGACAAAAGACTGTGGTTGCTGTTATCTTCCCAGGAGGTTTACAGGGCCTCCTCTGTGTATATGCAGATATTGTAATCAGATTTAAAAGCATTAACCAACCCCTTCTGCATCTTTCAGATACTGAATGAGAGAGCTGCAAAGGAACTCGAGCAGTTTCAGATGAGAAATGCGAAACTTCAGCAAGAGAATGAACAACATAGTTTGGTTTGTGAGCAGCTATCTCAGGAAAACCAGCAGAAGGCGTTGGAGCTCAAAGTAAATACAAAGTGACGCGCCTGTTCTCACTCCCTCCTTGATTACCTATCGATATAGGTTTGCCTTTGCAGTTTGATCCCTTGGTTGCATAACCTGCGTTAGCTTTACTGAGTGCCTTGTTACATCAAAGGCAGGTGCAAACCTACAGTGATGACTTGGTGCCTGGCGGGCAGTTCGGGAACTTCCATTCTTACTTGTAAAATAGCACACCTGATTATTGATTATATGGTTATGCAAATGATTTCCAAAGCAAGATCAGATATTGTCTCTGTGATTGAGACTTGAAAGTAACCAGTTGCCTAAGTTAGAAACCATTTATATGAGTTTGTAGCAAAGAATTCTGATTACATTTTACTGTTTATATGGAGAAGGTGGAAGGAGGGCTGGGCATGGGCTAGTACAATTGGTTACTTACTTCCAGGGCTATATAATCGAGATTTGAATTTCTGTCCGATGTAAATTTCAAGACAGATTTCTTGTTCTTCTCCTTGCCCTCATTGAGGAGTATTTCCAAATTAAGTTTGCTAATTGTATTATACTTGGGCATAAATTTTATGCCTAGATATGACCAGAGCAGTTTTATGTTCTTCTAATTCTGAAAAATCCATATTCTCTACTCTGGCTATGTTAGAAAATGAGGCATAAAACAAGTGACCATTGAAGAATAACATTTTTCTGCATCACAGGCCCTTTCAAGAATTTGATAAAATCACATGTGGGCATGCACGTACACACTTATTTGGATATCTTGCATCTTGTTTTGCATGCAGTCTCAGCGGTTTGTGGGATTTTTCTGAAGTCTGATGATGAGATCTGGATTAACAGCTACCGAATTAGAACATCTTAGAATTTAAAAGGAGCCTTTAGACCCTATAAAACCGGTGTCTTAGGAACATTTAAAGCAGTCCCAGAATGGTTTGACTTGAAACCATTCTTTATGAAAAGGCTATAAATTGCAACAGAGATGAAATGACTACTTAAGGCAAAGTAATATATTAGCCACTAAGGTGAAACAAAAGTAAAAATGCTTATGCCATTAATTCTCTTCTTTGATAACATGACTGGGACACCTTGAAAGATGGAATATTTCTGTTATCAGATCCCAAACTTACGTGCTTCTGCCTCTAGCAATAAGTCATGGATAACAGACACAGCTAATTTCAGTTTCTTCATTGTTAAGAGCCGAGACAATTGCTAGCTTTTGTTTGTATAATAGAAAATTCCCAGCTGCCTTTCCAGTTATTTCTAAGAACCGCAAAATTTTTAAAAAGTGAATTTAATTAAAATTAAAAAAAACCCGTAAATCTTGAAATCCATAGACAAAAATGTCAGACTTTCCATTTTTAGAATTATTGTTGGCACTTTTTGCCATCCTGCAGAATTCTATTACTGTTGCCCCATCCACCTGTCCGTATAGACAGTCATTTGCTAACATACTCTGAGGAAAAAAGACCCCCCCTTCTCTAGGGTATTTAGTGACCTCATGGGACCAAGAGAGTGTTTGGATGTTTTGTAGCATGTTGATAGCCTTTTGAGAAAAATAACTGTGAGCTCAAGAAAATTGCTAATCAAATACAGAATTTACATATAAAATTATATATATAGCTCTGTCTTTTTTTTCTTTTTTTTGAGGTACTGGGGCACGGGGATTGAACAACCCAGGATCTCATGTGGGGGAAGCCGGCTCTCAACCACTGAGGCACATCGGCTCCCCTGTGTTTGATTTTTTTGTTTGTTTTGTTTGTTGTTTGTTTTTTTCTAGGCGGCACTGGAAACAGAACCCGGATCTCCCATGTGGGAAGCAGGTGCTCAACTGCTTGAGCCACATCTGCTCCCCAGCCTTCTTTTCTTATTTGATTAAACAATTAGATTCACCTTTAGACATTAGACTTCCTCAGTCTTTTCATTATTTTTTAGCTTAGATTGCCATGCATTTTCTTCAGAGAACAGAATTTTCCCACTTCTCTCAAGACCAAATAGTATGTGTTTTGGTTTAATTTCATAGAACAACTTTACACAGACAAAGGAAGAATATCCTTTTATAGTTCTGAGTTTACCATCACCCAGTCCTCTGGCCCGTTCTTTACTGAGCCTCCCTGGTAATTTTTCCTCACTAATTTCAGGCCAAAGAGGAAGAAGTCCATCAGATGCGCCTTGACATCGGGAAACTCAACAAAATAAGAGAACAAATCCATAAGAAGCTGCACCAGATTGAAGATCAAAAGTCTGAAGTGGAGCAGCACAAAGAAACTCTGAAAAATCAGATCGTGGGATTAGAGAGAGGTAGGCTAGGAAGCATTTTGTGCTTTGCTTTACTCATTTATAAACATTTCATTGGTGACTAATGTCACCTGGCAACCCAGAGCTCCATGTGTACAATCACAAACCATGCCAAATGAAATCAGTAAAATAAGCAGCATTCAAACTGGTAAACAGTTACTGAGGAGGGAACATCATTTTGAATACCTGATTAGACTTAAAAAACCACCAGCACCACAAAATTCACAAAATTAGGTTATCTGGGCATGATGTCAATATAGCGCAATTTTTCAGTATTTGTCAATGGAATATTAATACTTATACTCTTAGATCTGGGGTCTACATAACCATTTGCTTTAATTCACTTTTTCCACAGATGATTGGGGCTAAATTAAAATAATATCCCCCACTAGCAGTATTTGGGGCAATGTTGTATCAAGAACCAGTGGATCAAAATAAGTTGCTCCTAACTTGCTCTGTCAAGTACTTTGCCAAATGATGAATCCCTATAATACCTGGCTATAACAATGACCTCTGGGGCAAAAATTTAAGTGCCATGAGAGGCATATAGTACAGCTGAGCCATTGAAAATACAAACTCTGGAATCAGATCTGCCTGGGTTTGGACCCCACCTCCAGTATAGTTTGAAGTGAGATAATACATATAGGGCACTTGTGAACAGTGTTAGCATACGGTAAGTACTTATTAAATGCCATCTATTATTATCCAGTTATAGTACTATTTTCTGAATAAGAGTACACTGGACACACTAGAGCATGTTTTGTAATTGGGTGAGTGACTATCAAAATATTTCCATATTTAAATTTCTGTATTTTGTATTTTTCCTTCTAATTGTAGTACCAAGCTTAGAAAAAAAAATTTTTTTTCCCATTCAATGTTGATTCCAATTCTTTATTCCTAAATCATCTTTATTGAAGTCACCATGCTTTCTCTTCTGGTTATTTTACAGATATCATTAACATTATTTCTTCTTAGGGACCCCTTTTTTTGATGTACCTGATCAAAGAATGGCATTTGGAATAATGGCTAAGAGTAAGGGTCATCCATAGGATATGATTTTCTGCTACAAAACCCAAGAAAATGAACTGAAAATCTACTAATACTAACAAGAGAACTCAGGAGGGTGGCAGGTTAGAAAATAAATGTATAGAAATCAATAACTTTCTGTCATATGAGAAGCAGTAGGAATATATGATGGCAAAACCCTTTCACAATAGCAACCAAAGTAATAAAATGTCAATGAATAAAGTTACCAAGATATTTGCAGGACCTATATATAAAAAGTAACTATAGAATTCTATTGAGGGATATAAAAGAAGGCTTGAAAAATGGAGACATATATCAGGTTCCTAGACGAGAAAACTCAATATAAGATATAACTTCTGTCCAAATTAATCTATACATTTAATATTTCCACTAAAAATTTCAGTGAGTTTTATTGTCTGGGACTTGAGAACTGATTGTAGAGTTCCCCAGAAGAATAAATATGTGAAAATAGTCATACAATTCTGGAAAAGTAGAGTGATAAGGGAAATTTGCCCTACCAGGCGTTCAAATATATTATAAAGCTTCAATAATCAAATAGTGTTGCAGTGATGTCAGAGTAAACAAATCAATGGCAAAGAATGGAAAGGCCAGAAAAATATCCGAGATAAATCAACCAAGGTCTTATTTCACACCAGTATGAAGTATGGATTATTAAATTATTAGTACCACAATAATAAGCTTCTTTCTGGGGAAAAAAAATGTTAGGTCCCTATGTATGCCTTTCGCCAGAATTTATTTCAATATGTAAAAGACAGTTAAATTTAAAAAAGTAAATCACAAAAAGTAGAATAAAATATACTGTTAACAGCAAATGCAGAAGCCATAACGCTAACATTGAGAGATTCAATGAAATAAAAATTGAAAATTTTTATGTAGCAAAAGACTATAAATAAAGGCAAATTGACCAAAATAGTGTAAAAGAGTTAGTATCCTTATTATATATAAAGAACTCTTAGAAATCCACAAAAAGTATAAACAATCCATGAGAAAAGTGGACAAAGAACAAGTGTGAGAAGTTAAAAAAGTAGGAATAGAAGTAGTAGTTAAACATGATAAAGGTAGTTAACTTCACTACAAGTCAAAGAATTACAAGTTAAATACTGACATGCTCTTTTTAAAAATCTACCAGATTGTCAAAGATTAAAGAGAATGGTAATGTTCATTGATAGTGTAGGTGAGGATATAAATCATTATTAATTTTCTGGAGAGAAATTTGGCAGTAAGTATGAAATGCCTTAAAAAAAAAAAATACATCCCCTCTGATCCAGGACTTCCCCTGAATCTAAAGGAACAAACAAACAAAAATTTCACAGGAGTCTTGCTTATAATTGAAAAAAAAAAAAAAAGAAAGTAACTTAAAGGATAACATAATGGGAACTGACTAAATGAACTATGCATTTTCATGCCGTGAAATACCCTGGAACCATGAAAAGTACTGAGGTTGTCATTTATAATATGGAAAGGCATTTATTTTATGTTTTTCCGTAATAAAAGCAAGCTCCAAAACAGTATCTGTAATATGCTCCCTTTTGGTATATAAATATATATATTTTCACAAACATTTGCATAGGAAAATATCAGAAAATAGATATATCAAAATACTAACTAGATTTAGGTTGATTTTAATTTTTTCCTTTTGCTTATCATATATACAATTTCTTTCTGTATTTCTAATTACTTATATAACAAAAAGGATTAAAAAAGAGCAAGGAACTTTTTGGAGTCAGAGAAATGGAATTTCCAATCTCCTGTCACCTCCTACCTCTGGACTTTGGGCATGTGGCTCAATCTCTCTCAGCCTAAGACCTGCCTCTGTGAGTTATAGGGAAGATCATGTAACACTCAGGAAATAGTAGTTTTACAGGTACACATAAATATTTAAAGCAATTTTTGTATCACTTTGGCTTTGGCAGATTGTCTCTTTTTAGAAAATCTATATTCATTATTATTCCCCCCTCCCCCCCATTATTTAGAGGTGGAAACTTCAAAGAAACAAATAGAACTTGATAAGAAAGCAATGGATGAGCTTCTGAGAGAAAGGGACATATTAAATAAGGTAAGTTTCGTACAGTGGCACTGGTAAATGAACGTCTTTTCTTTAGCCCTATAATATCTGTCTATAACCAGTTGTATAGTGAAAGAAAACGGAGGCAAACAAAAGTAGATTTAGAATAAATAATAGTGCTCTAAGCAGCTACCCACAGCCTGCCATTCACCGGCTGTGAACTGAAACTGCATTATCACCTGTGAACACAGAGGAGTATTAGCATATAAAACAGCAGGGGATTTAGGGTGCTCTGTGTATTCTCTTTTTATTGCTGGTGTGTTATTTGGCATCCTAAGCTAGTTGATCAACATTTCTGGATTTAATATCTATAGTCTATAACTTTTTGCCACTCCAGAAAATGTGAGTGCTAATAAGATTTTCACTCTGAGGTCTTAGGTTAAGAATGGCCAGTCAGTGATGAAAATTAGGGGAGGTTTGGTGGAGCTGGAGGGCAGAGGCTTGGAGCTCCCTCCGTAAGGCAGGGTGGCCCAGCTCCTTCTAGAGGTTCCAGTCGGTCACTCTCGGGAGATGAACTGTTTTCAAGGATTTAGAACAAAGTTTCCTGCTCAAGGATTTCTTCCGGGGAGGAAGAAGGGGCAGGCCAGATGTAGACAGGGGCGGCTGCTTCCATAAAAGACAGTCTGATGCTTTTGGCCAAGACAGCTTTATCTCATCAAAGTAGAAATGGCCTGTATTTGTTCATTCCAGATTTCATTACTTCTCTGGGTTTCCCAGAATTGAACAAATGTTGACAAAATAGACTACTCTTTGGTTTAAAGTAGACCATTTAGGGAATCTCAGGAAATGGTAGGCAATTAGAGATCACTACATGCTAAGTATGCCTCAAGAAAATATTGAAGTTTTTTTTTCTTTGAATAATTCTGAAAACGATTTATTTATTCTTTAATTTTACACATGTAAACTACTATTGGATTTAGATTTTAATTTATTTTTAATGCATACATTTAATCAAATTTATATTTTATATATACTATTAAACAACCAGGGTATTTTCTACCACAATAGGACATGTACAACAGTAATTTTATATTTATTTGAGTTGATGAATGTCAATTCCTTCTTTAGGGCAGGGACTATTTCTTTCGTGGCTTTTGTATCCTTAGTGCCTAACGTGGTGCCTGATTCTCTGCATGTCAATATTTATTAAATAATACATTTTCCCCCACTGATTTGAATTGCCAGCTTCATTGGGAGAATGAATAATTTTTTTAAACAAATCAATTTTATTGATACATATTAATAAAGCATAAATCCATCCAAAGTGTACAATCAATGGTATTTGGTGTAATAACATATTTGTGCATTCATAACTTCATTCATTCTTAGAGCACTTTCATTATTCCAATAATAACAATAAACAAACAAACAAAACTCATCACCTTTCAATGAGTGATGTGGTTTTGACAGGTGGCAAAGTTAATATATATTTTTTTCCAGTGTTATGTTGAAGTGGCTTTGTCTTTTACAGAACAAATGTTTAATTCAATACTTGAAAATAAAGTTGACCTTTTCTATTTTCTATGTAGTCACCCAATCAAAGTTCAATCTGCCTTTTACCTATTTATAGTCAGTCTGTGATTTTCAGTCTAGCTGTGGGTTGGCTTGGCTAGAGATGTGGGAAGAGAATATGAGGTGCCTCATGGAACCCAGGGGTACAGCTGGTCCTAAGGAACTGAAAGGAACCTGGCCCGGTGTTGTTGAGATACACAGAAGCCCTCTTGTTCTACCACTAGACTTCCTGTTTGAGTTTCTGCTTCATTCATCTCTTTCAATGAAGACTCATTCCCTTGTTTCCCAGTTTATATGGCAGAAAAATGGCTGCCTCTAACAGCCCCCAAGTTCAGATCTTCTACTGAGCTGCCCAAATCTAAAGGCCCTATTTCAAAAGTCCCTGAGTGGGTCATTTGGTTCATTCAGCTGTGTCTGGAGAGTTAGATCCTTCTGCCTGAACCTGGCTGCCAGAGTTGCCCTGCTATTAATTCTGTGTTTCAGGGGAGCTTGGGCATCTAGCTAAGACACTTTTTATTTCAGCATCAGAAATCACCAGTACAGATTAAAAAAATATATATATATGGGTGCCTGGGTCCCATCCCAAATGCACTGCACTAGGATCTCTGGAGTTGGGACATGGATCTACATTTTTAATAAGCTTGTTTTATTTTACTTTGTTGTCAAAGCCCAAGTTATATGATTAGGTTCAGATGTTGTAATCTCCCAGGAAAAGGTTAGAGGTGGGTGGAAATTAAGAGCATGGACTTTGGGGCCAGCCAATCCTGCATTCAAATCCTGGCTCTGCCAATTCCCAGTTATATGATTTTAGACAAATAGCTTAATCCCTCTCAGTCTCAGTTTCCTCCCCCTAAAATGGGAACAATACAGTGCCTATTCTTATGGATGTGTGGTAACTATATGTCTATTGATAGTGTCTTGTACACAATTAATATAATTATATATGTAGAGAATATGTTTATTTTTATTCATGCAAAAGAAAATGCATCTAACGATTTTAGAGATGAGACAGGAGATAAATTAAAAAAACCCCTAACATTATGCGTAACATGGCTGCCTTGTTCTTATTTTTAGAATATGCTTAAGGCGGTCAGTGCCACCCAGAAACAGATCGACCTGGTGAAGCTCCATGAACAAGCCAAAAGGAACCTGGAAGAAGAAATTCAGAACTATAAGGATGAGGCTCAGAAACAGAGAAAGATCATCTTCCAACTGGAGAAGGAGAGAGATCGGTACATCAACGAAGCCAGTGACCTTACCCAAAGGGTAAGCCGCTCCTTGACGTTGTGGCACAGCACATGCACAGTCTGTCCTTGCATTTCTGAAGGTCACAAACTGTTGCAAAGACTTTTATTTAGATTTCAACTTGCAGTTTGCCTGGAGATTTAGGGCAATAGAGGTTGACACAATAGAAACCGTCCCCTAGCTGATCCTGGGCCACACTGTGAAACAGACAAGGCTTGTCCTTGGTGTTCTCCCATTTCCCCTTTCTGGACCCCTCTTCTAATACATGCTCCCACTCCCCACATGCCCTCCCCTTCCCTTCCAGGTTGACCTCACCATGGCCGATGGCCTTGCCATCTCTCAACCTGTTGCTCTCATCCCTACCTGTCCCCTCAGAGCAACAATTCCAGCTGGTTGTTAGGAGAAAAGAATCCCATTAAAATGGACTCAAATTAAGATATGAGTGCCTGCTGACATCAGCAAAGCATGTCGTGTGTTCAAAGAGTGTTTTTACTTTAAAGCTGTTGCTTACCTAAAATCCCCTCATTAAGTAGCTGAATTCTGAATCTCTGCTTCTTGTAAACGCTTAAGAGGGAGAAGATTTAAGGAGGGGCATTTAGAATGACTCAGGGATTAGGATTTTACTTTAACCAGCTGTTTTAGCACATCGCCTACATGCTTACATTAAGCAGAAGCAGCTAAACAAATATTCTCTCTCTCTTTTTTTTTCCGGAGGTACCAGGGATTGAACCCAGGACCTTGTATATGGGAAGCAGGTGCCCAACCACTTGAGCTACATCCACTCCCATGAATACTCTCTTCAGTGCATTCATAGATATCATAGAACATAGGGGATACAGAAAAATTTTAACTGAGTTTGGGAGAAAAGACTCATTTAATGAGTTTTTTCCCCTAGCAACATGTTGTCTGCTGTGCATTATAAGCCCTCTCTTCCATCTCCTCAACAAAATCTGCAGTAAATTCTGCAGTGTTCACCACTGCGCATGCATGTTTAAATTTTGTTTGTTTGGTTTTTTTTTTTTTGACTAGTATCTCAAAGAAGATAAGGGTGACAGCCTGCATTTGAGTTATAAAGGAAGTGGGAAACAAGCTTTACTAAAAGGAAATCTGCTTTTCCCTCCTAAACTTAATAAATGACAAACAGATACTTACAGACTGTAGGTTTGAAGGGGCATCAGTGCATATCCTTAGTCCATTTCTGGCTGGAAGTATCTTCCTTGTAATAGATCCCTAAGTGATTCTCATATCCCTGATTGGGAGCCATCTGAATAGAGCATATTTATCTTCTGACTTAATCATATTAGAAACTCCATTGATTGATTTACTGACTTTAAGAGGGCTAGATGTCAATTCAGGCCCTCAGATTCTCTAGCTCATTAGTCTCTGTAATAGCTTAAACTGTAACAAGTAATTTCCAAATCTCAGTGGTTTACAGCATCCAAGATTTATTTTTGCTCATATTAATGGCCTTCAAGGTCCAGCAATAGCTCTGCTTCCTGTCCTCTTTATTCCAGGCCAACCCTGCCTGGGATGCATTGACCTGTGAAAAAGAAACGAGTAAAATACTGGGACCTATTTTAGATCGTGCTGGCAAGTGATGGGCACTAGGCAACCCACCCATATTCTGCTAGCCAAAGCAAGTCACAGAGCCGAGTCTGACTGTCCTGGGCCGAAAGCATGGTCCTCTAAGGGAGGGCCCTGTAGAGTGAGGCAGCAAATGTATTCGAACATATAATATAATCCACTGCTGCCTCCTGCTTCTTCTAATCCTTCTCTCTCCATTCCAGGCTCCATCACACCACTATCAGTGCTACCTCTTAAAATTCCAGTCTGGTCTTATTATTAGTCCTGGGCTGACAAACCTCCATGGACTCTCATTCCTTGGGGCAGTGCTACCAAACATTTTTCAAATCACAGTACAGGTGGAAACTATGTGTGCAGCACATGGGAATACGAGGATGAGGCTGTTCAGGGGTGGAGGGGGCTAAGGCAAGGACAATAGCTGCCCAGGCTCTACCTGGTTCTCTCTACCCAAGTAGAGCTGATCAGTGTTTTGTCACACATCTGTAACCCATGTAAGGCACAGCAGCTGGGATACTCTCATCTATGAGATTAAGTTCAAGTTCTTTGTTGGCTCTTCCTTGAAAGTCTTTCCTCCCTGTCCCTGCATAGAAGTCTCCTATTCATCCTTCAAGATCCAGTTCAGATCCCCATCTCCTAGTTCAAGCCTTCCAGTCACAGCTAGTCACTCTCTACTTTATGCTCCATGAGGATTTGTTTATATCTCTAGAAGAGCATTTATCATCTCTAGTGTAACTATTTATTTGTTACATTTTACAGTGAGTTTTTGGAAGCAATCTCACTTATTTCTTTATTTTCATTTATCTTATTTATTTCTTTATTTTCAGTATCACTGGCATGAGGTAGACAACAGAAAAAGAAAACATTTATTAAACAAATGGATAGATGATGGGTGGTAAAAAGAATGCTGCCACCGATTTTAATATATGATTTGTATATTTTTCTCAGCTTCCTTATAAAGAGAGTTTCTCTGTTAAATGTTTTTCACAATTTCTGATATTTAACTTTGCAAAGATATAATGATCCACCTAAATAGTTTAAGTACAAGTTCTTCATATATTAGTCATCAACTACAACTTTCCTATCTTTTATTTAATCCCTGATGACATATATCAGTTGCTACAGCAACTTGTGTCATCTCTAGACTTCTGTGTTAAGGACACATGTGCCTTTTTCCCCCTTCTCCCCATATTTATTTATTTGCTTCCTTCAAATGGGCCTGCATGCACACACACACACACACACACACACATGTTCTCGTTCCTATAGACAGAAACTCCCTATTGTGCACTCTGTTTATAAGAGCTGAGGAATAATACCAAGGGTAGGTGAAGATGTCATGAAACTCACATTTTCATCTTCTTCTAGAGTGAGTACACATCATTCCAAATCTATCCTTTTGAAACAGCATCTTCTCTTCTAAGAATCTTATCTAAGGGAAAATAAGAAATGCAAAGAATATTCTTCAAAGCATAATTTATAACAATGAAAGATAAAAATGAGCCCAAATTAAAAAAAATTGGAAAGGTTAAATGAATTGTGCTATATTTGTTTGATTCAATATTATGTAACCATTAAATTCAGTTTTTTGAAAAAATATTCTTAAAAATTAGGAATGTGTTCACAATATAAATTGTTTAAAAACAGAATGTAAAATTATTTATATGGTTTGACCTCAATTTTGTCTGTATGCATAGAAAAAAGATTGGAGGCATACCTCAGTTGGGTGGTTTTGAGAATTATATGAATGAATATTTGTAAGGTATTAGAAAAATCTTTGGCACATAGTAAATGCTATGTAGATTTTACATAAACAAATGAATACATAAATTTGTTGATAGATCAGAGTGTTTCCTCAAAGGGGCATTTAAAAAAAAATTATTGTTTATTTATTTCTCTCCTCTCCCCCCCCAGTTGTCTGTTCTCTATGTTCATTTGCTGCTTCTGTTGTTGTCAGTAGCACGGGAATCTGTGTTTCTTTTGTTGTTGTTGTTGTTGTGTCACCTTGCTGCGTCAGCTCTCCTTGTGTGCGATGCCATTCTTGGGCAGGCTGCACTTTTCTTTCATGCTGGACGACTCTCCTTACGGGGCACACTCCTTGCACGTGGGGCTCCCCTATGCGGGGGACACCCCTGCGTGGCAGGGCACTCCTTGCGCGCATCAGCCCTGCACATGGGCCAGCTCCACACGGGTCAAGGAGGCCTGGGGTTTGAACCGTGGCCCTCCCATGTGGTAGACGGATGCCCTATCCACTGGGCCAAGTCCACTTCCCCAAAGTGGCATTTAAATGTTGTTATTCCCAACTTCTTGCTAAATGTCAATAAGGTGTAGAAAAAGATGAAGACAGCATCAAAGACCAGCAAAAAGCTTAATGCTAATAAAATGTAAGAGAACAAATGAGAATTATAAAAACAATAGCACTGAACTGAGAAAACCAGCTGGACCTCAACTCATAGTCCCTTGAATTTGCTTCATAAAACACTATCTGAGAAAAGCTAGAAAGGTGCTTCAGAATGATCCCACTATCACTTTTCTGTATTCCCGAAGAACTCATCAGTTGTCACTCCATCTTGCAGTAAGGCAAATATTGCAACCTAGAAAAAAGGGGGACAGGCAGTGGGGGAACTGGTAATGGCAGTTGACTCTCAGTAACTTCATATGGTTCAACATAGTAGAAGAAAATACAGAGAAAATGTTTGGTTCCTTTGATAAATATAGCAAAATAAAGCCTGGTGCCAAGTTTCCCCTAATGGAAAGAACAATCTTCCGTTAGCAGAATACCTTGATACCTGCTTTGGTATGAAAGGTGAGGCTCAGTGAACCGGAGCAAGACACTGTACCTATGAAGAAAAGTAGAAATTGGGAAGGGGACAAGGTTGAGGTCAGCATCGAGAGGGGAGGGGATGAGAAAGGATGAAGGAGGAGAGCAGAGAAGTGGATTTGGCTTAACTGATAGAGCATCTGCCTACCACATAGGAGGTCCAGGGTTCAAACCCTGGGACTCCTGGACTATGTGGTGAGCTCGCCCACACGCAGTGCTGATGTGTGCAAGAGTGCCATGCCATGCAGGGGTGTCCCCCATGTAGGGGAGCCCCACGTGCAAGGAGTGCGCCCCGCAAGGAGGTCCACCCCGTGCAAAAAAAAGTGCAGCCTGCTCAGGAGTGGCGCCATATACATGGAGAGCTGACACAGCAAGATGATGCAACAAAAAAGAGACACAGGTTCCTGGTACTGCTGACAGGAATACAGGCGGACACAGAAGAATACACAGTGAATGGGCAAAGAGAACAGACAATGGGGGGGGGTGAAGGGGAGAGAAATAAATATAAAATAAATCTTAAAAAAAAAAAAGAAAGAAAGGGGAGAACAGACAACACTGATGTCAAGCAGTAGGCTGGGGCTCTTGTGGAAGAGATGACCAGTGAGGAATTCTCAGAGGCAGGAGGGACTGAAGGATTGCTAGGAACAGGAATGTCCAGTATTCCATTTGAAGTTGGTCACTGTGCTATGTACTGCAAACCTCCAGTGAAAGTCTGCTTTTCTGCTGCAACTCTGTTGCTAAGATTGCACTTAGGGGAGGGCAGGAATGGGGTGGTGAGAAATGCGAGGTAACATCCTAGAAAAGGAATAGTACGTGCAAGAGACAAGACACCAACTGAGAATCCAGAATTTGATGGAAACAGGAAATTGAAGCCACAGATATATAGGAGAAATTTAATCTCCCAAGAACTCTTGGAGCTATTAGGAGGGATGCTGGGCTTCCTAGCACGTGGAATGGGAATTCTAGACATTTGTTGTTATGGTTGTGAAGGACAGAGTGACCCCAGGAGGACATAGGGCTGGGTGATAAGTCCAAGATGACATTACCTCTAGGAAAAAACCAAAGATGAAATAGAAAGGAAGAGATGGATACAGTAAGTAACGATTGTAAAGAAACCAAAACAAACAAAACAAACAAAAAAAGGCAGACTTAAAAATCCACATTGAAATCAGTAAAGAAAAGAACTAATGTGGTAAAGGAATCAGTGGAGCACAAATGGGGAGACTTCCCTCTAAACGCAGAGGAAAAAGATGAAAGGAATACAAAGTATTGAAGAGAAGATAGGAGATAAGAAGGACAGAAAAGAGAAACCTACCCATGGGTAATTGGTTTCTGATGGTGGAACTGAGCCCCAGATCAAAGATGTAATGAGAAGACATTGTCTGGAGATGAAGAAAGGAGTGTGTATATAGACTGACCATGTTCTGTTCAGTCTGTAGTCTCCCTTATAGCAATCTGGAGGAAGGTGTGTGTGTGAGTTGTTTTACCCAGAAGGATGGAGAAAAGAACTCTATTAGAATTTACAGGGAAGCAGGTGTGGCTCAAGCTATTTGGTCTCCGCCTACCATATGGTAGGACCCAGGTTCAATCCCTGGGGCCTCCTCATAAAAAAGAAATAGAGAAAGGATGCCTGCGTGGTGAGCCAGTACCTGTGCAGTGAGGCAAGTACCCGCACGGCGAGCCAAGTGCCCACACGAGTGCCCCCGTGGTGAGCCAGTGCTCGCGCAAGTGAGTCGTGAAGCCAGATGATGACGCAACAAAAGAGAGATTAAAAAAGGAAGAAAGAGAATCTACATCTAATGAAATAGAAGCCTAGTTAGATTTTTTTAAATAGGAAAAAATTTGGAAGGCAATATACCAATGTATTAATAGTGGTTATTTCTGCATGGTAGAGATACAGGTTAATTTTCCTTTTTTGTGATGTCTGTATTTTTTCAAATTTGTAAAATGAATATATATTACTTTTATATCCTGATAAAAATAAAGAAATGATATTAATAAAGCTTTACCCTTCATTCAAGGACCTAATCAAATTCCACTGTTCTCAAGGAGCCTTATTGAAACATCTCTAGTGCCCTTACTTGGTTTTCCTCTCTGGCAGTTGAGAAAATCCTGCATTAGTTTACCATTAATTGTATGTCTGTCTTATCCTACCTACTTGGTTCCTTGAAGAGCAAGTCTGATTCAATTTTGGGCTCTTCATATTACTTATTTACCAAACATGTTGTCATGTAAATGTACTATTCTAAGAAATAGAAATCTATATCAGAAATCTATATTAAATTCTTCTTCAAGAATATATTTACTTATCACTATGGGTGTGCCCTCCCTTTAAATTCATTTGAAATGTGTGGTCATGATGAAAGATTTTAACTGAATTATCCTCAGCATTTTTAGCTCTGAATGACTTTTGGAATGGTTTTTTTTCTGCTTCTGGACTACAAAAACGACATCCACATTTGCCTTCTGAGTCTTTCTGGTTTAGAGAAAGAAAGGGGGAATCTAAGATACTAAAAGTCTTATGTTACATTTTATTAATTTAATTTGGCATTTGCAAGTAAGAAAGATCTTCTTTTGTGCCAGAATTGGCTGGCCTAGAATCCCAAACCTTTTCTTATGTGTTGGTCTCAGTCACTGCTTGTCATAATAATGCTGCAGAAAACAGTGACTAAACCTCAAAGGCATATATGCTGCTCTATGCTGCTCTTGGCTGTGGGTTGCTCTGGGCTGTGGTTTGGGCCCAGTTCTGCTTCACATTTGTAATCTCATCTTCCTGGATATAAATTCTTCTCATGGTGAAAGGAAGGAGTGCAAAAGACAAACCCAACCACACAAGCACACTTCTGGGTCTACTTGCCTAAGGTCCTCTGATATCCTATTGGCTAATGCATGTCACATGACCAAACCCAACCTCAACAGCCTGGGGAGGGTGTGGGGATAAGGGAGGGAGTAAGTATTTGCTGGACCTTGAATTACTACAGGGTTTCAGCACTTTTTATTCTCCTGGTTTATCTTCTGTTGGGATCTGAATTTTACTCTTCAGATAAACTGCTCAGCACAAGGAATGGCATCATGAATTGTGGTCCACCATATTTACTACTTTCCAAACGTTCACAAATTCTAGGTAAAATAATGCCTAATTAATTATTAAATCTGCTGAAACATTTTGCCCACAGTACACTTGGTTCATTTCAAGACCTCTCTTTTTTCATTCTAAGTATTACGCTTCTGGCAATTTCCTTCCAGATATTTTACATGCCAAAAAGCATTTTTTCACTATGAATCCCTACCTGCAAATTTCTTAGCTCTTTCCTCATTTGCCTAAAACAATGTCAAGCAAAGCTCTTCTAGACAGAGCTTCCAAGAAATGAATAATAATGTGGCTTCAAGGACTTATTATAGAAGCAAGTAAGAAAAGTTAAAGTTGATCAAAGAAATATTGTCCACTGTATAGATAGCTTCATAATGAAATAGAACTCCAGTTTCTCTGATGTCCATTTGACATTTTATTCAGAGCATCCTTAATGGGGTAGAACCCGGATGAGACCCATCAAGGGGACATATACAAATTATTGGCTTTTCGTGTCCCAATGAGAGAAGTACAATGTGTATCATTACTTTCTTGGGGAACAGAAGTGATTCATAGAAACATTGAATTGATTTATTAAGAGCTAATTTAATGTAATATGGCATAATGTAACATTGTGAAAATCTATTGACATTTATTGTTTAAGTTACTATATGCTAGGTACTTATAATGACCTATATTAATATTTTCTCATTAATCCTTACAATTACCCTGTGAGGTAGACACTGTATAATCCCTGTTTTATGATATAACATAGTATAATATAATATAAAAAACAAGGGGATAGAAACACAGATATCCTTCTCTGAATTTAGGATAAAGGATAAAATAAGAATGCAAAATAAACAACAAACAAGGAAGACTTAAATTTTCATGTGCCTGTGTTTTCTGTTTTCAGAATGTGAGTTTTTCAGTTTCATTGTGAAGATAAAAGCATTGTCAGCATTCAAAGCATTGACATTGAGTCAGAAAAACTTATTTAAGAAGTTAATTGTACTGATATTTCATCAAATGCAAGTTAAAGTAGTCCAAATTCAATGACCTACTTTCTTATCCTGCCTCAGTCTATATGATATTTTGGCTATGCTGCAGATTTCCAGCATGTGTTATTGATTTTTAATTTACTTTTATTTCTATTGGCAGGTTGTTTTAACAGAAAAAGGTAGGAGTAGGTTATAAACTGGGACAGTACCCTCCTAGTGCATTGTAAGCATTTTTTGGGCTCCTCTAAAGTGAGCTGACATATGCGAGGAACTCCAACCCTCTGGCTGTAATAAAACTTTCTATATTTGGATGTGATTTATCTCATGAATTGGTTTGAGGTATCTGGAAGTGTAATCAATTAATTAAACTCCAGCCCCATAGCTGGCATTCTGCATCCTCTGATATACCATTTTTAACAGGGGACAGTTTGCTGACAAGAGGTTTTGCTACCTGAAAATTCACACATTTTATGAATTTTCAGCATTTGAACTTATATGTGATATTGGTTTTGAATGATTTCCATCCAAATAAATTGAGTCCTAACATTTAGAAATAAATTGCTTTGTAAATTGTCTTTCCCCTAGTTTCAATACTTAGGTTATTTTTTCATTGTCATTTAACTTCTGTGCTTTTGACCTTCTTGGTACCATGATAGGTTCTTCTTACTTCCAGCTTCAGAAACTGTGAAGCAAGTTTGTGATTTTGTGCACTTCCTGTGCAGAAACATGGACCATGTTAGGTGGATGGCTAAAAAGAGATGCCCTTGGCTGCATCCTTTCTCTGGAGCATTATTCTGTCTGTGCAACAAATTATTCTTGTTACAGCATCTCTCAAAGTGATTGAACAAGCAATTTTTTTCCTTTTTCTGATATGCTGCCTGATATTCTGAATGCTGATGATGCTGTTTAAAGTATCATCACTCTTTGTTTCACTGACCCTAAAGAGGGTGATGGCTTATCCAGAGAAAGGCTAAATTTTAAGCTAAGACAGTGCCTCATTCATTCAGTAGGTACTCTGTCCATTTTATGAAACTAAATAGAACCCAAACAAAAACCAGAGATTGATCTTACTTAAGAATATGTATTCAGAATCCCAAATAAAATTCTAGCAAATCAAATTCAATAATACATTAAAAGAATCATCTGGTATGACCAAAGAGAGTTCATCCTTTAGCTGCAAGGATAGTTTTCTATTAAGAAAACTATTACTGGCAGTGTGGAAATGTGAAGTGTTACAGTCATTTTGCAAAGCAATCTAGCAACATCGGTTAAAGTTAAATATATATATTTAAAGTTAAATATATATATTTGCCCTTTGAGTCAGCTATCCCACTCCTGCGAATCTCTCCCACAGAAATAAAAAAGTGCATGAGGAAATGTTTATTCCAGCATTGTTAATAGTGGCAAAAAAGTGGAAACAAAGTTAATGTCCCTCAGTAAAGGAGGAGTTGAATAACTGGTGATACATCCACCTGTAGAATATTATGCAGTCTTGAAAGAGAATGAATTAGGGCTGTAGCAGATGATTTCCACAAGTCATTATTGAGTGATAAAAGCACATAAAAGTATATAAAATAAAATTTCATTTGGCTTAAAAAACTCTGAAACCTAAAAAACAAAGGAAAGCAAAAAGTTAAAAGCCAAGCCAAACCAAACTAAAACCAAAACACCAAAAAAATATAGAAAGGAAAACAAACTCCTGTATTTGTGTACTTACCAGTTGGATAACTTTGGGAATTATATTAGTTCTTTGGATTTCAGTATCCTCCCTCTTTTAAAAAATCAGGATGGTAGTACACATCTCAGGATTTTTGTGATGAGTAAATGAGTTAATGTGTGTAAGTGCTTGATACATAGAAAGTACCTGATAAATATTAGTTATTCCAATTTATTTGTAGATTTGAATAGCATATGCAGAATTCAAAGAAAAATATGGAAGGATGCGTACTAGATTGTTAATCTAGTTATATTACATGAAGCTGAGGGGCTGATGTGGGTTAAGTGAAGAAGTGAGGTCAAAGTAAATAAGGAAAAGAAATTAAAGATATATTTCACATTTATGCATGTATTTTAAATCATAACATGTGGGAATATGTGTAAAGTGATCAACCTAAAATATTTTAAAAAGGAAAAATTATTAGAATATCAAATCAATGGATTCAATAAGAAAAAAGGTACAATATAATATATACTAAAAACATACATTGAGAGGCATATATTTAACCTCATCCTTCCTTCAATACTAGTTTAAGAAAACTTTGAAAGGCATCTCTTTAAAGGTATAAAGGATACATAGATATTTTAAAGATATTTTAAAGAGCACCATCAGCTCTGATGGAGAAACACTAGAGCAGGGGATCTCAGTGTAGTTCTGGAATACTAATTCCACAAGTGAAAAAAAAAAGGATTCTGTGGTCCAGTAATTTGGGAACATGTTACTTCAAACAAGTAGCCCCCCCTACCTGACTCCCAGTGAATATCAGCACGGTGCATGGCAAAAGTAGATGTTCCTTTTGTTCTTCAGGTTTCAGGTAAAATGTCGCTTCCTGACCTTATCTCAGGAATATCCCTTTCCCTCCACCCTCTGTCATGTTGCTCTGCTTTTTTCCTTCGATTATAACCAGTAATTAAGAGAACTCCACTACAGGTCAGTGAAATCTTAAGAATTTTCTCCTTATGTGTTCTAGCTGTTTTTTGGACCCTAGTTCCATTGATTTAATCAGTTTTCCTTGCTAAAATTTTTCTTCTTAAGGAATTTTTAAAAGAAGTCTGTCCTTAAAAAAAATCAATGTCTGTGGACTTTGCAGCTGAGAGTCATGATAATGTAGTTTCTGCTGTGTGGCTTGCTTGTTGAGCAGTACTGGTTCACTGTGGAGTTCTGTGCCTCGGTTTGTCATGCTTGCGAAGAGGAGGCAGTCATTCTTGCATCCAGAATGTACTCTTCATGAAGTCCTTCCCTGATGGAGCATGACGTTGATACCAGCAAGACAGCGTTATGATTGCTATCAATGTCCAAAAGGCCACTTTTCTTTCTCCTTGTTAATTCTGTGAAGCCGTGTGTGTGGCCAGGCAGCTAAGCTATCTCTTAGTGCATTGTGTTAAGATCAGTTTAAGCCTGTGGCTTTCTTTTTCTTTTTGGTGGATGGGCGGGGTGAACAGGAGGGAATTTCAGTATTGAAAGATTTTTTTTTCCCCTCTTGTGATCACAAAATGACTGTGTTAAAACCTTTATACTTGAGCAGAATTCCGGCAGAGATAAAAGGCATGTTTCCCCCTAATCAGTTGGGCTGAATTTCTGTGTTGTATGGCAGTATTATAACAACAGTCAGATTTTCTGATGACTGGCAGCTCTTCCCACCACCCTTAGATAAAAATCTCCAGCCTTGTCCAAAACTGATAATCACAGATAGGCTATTTGACCATTTTCATATACCTCTTTCTTTTCCAGGTCCTCATGAACATGGAAGACATAAAAATCCGTGAAATGCAGATTTTTGACTACAGGAAAAAAATAGCTGAATCAGAGACTAAATTAAAACAGCAACAAAACCTGTATGAAGCTGTGAGGTCTGACAGGAATCTGTATAGCAAAAATCTGGTTGAGGCTCAGGTAAAGAATAATATTTGTGTCTTTACCTTTTGATCCCTCTCCACCTTGGGTTTGAAACAGTTCATATTATCCTAATGGCAGAAGTTAGACTAGATCAAGAAAGAAATCTTGTGGTATTCACCTGAAAGAACAGATGTATTTACACAGAACTTTCAGGTTTGAAATTGAAATGACACAAGTTGTTGGGATAGTGGACAGCATGATCCTGCTTTTAATTATAATGTAGAATTGCCATTCTCCTCTAATTTTTAAAAACTGCTAATAGCCACTCAGAAGGTAGCAGCAGATTCTTGTCAATTAATTGCAGATTGCTTCACAACCTTTTTGTTATATTATTTGTTGTGCTTCTAATTCTTCTCATATAAAATGAGGAATAAGGTATCTATGTGTACATATATCATACATACATATGGCATATACATTATGTACACTTAATATATATCTCATGCGAATATTTTGAGAGCTAATGTTCTAAAGCTCTTGAGATTGATGGGCTCAAGATACAAAGGAATAGTTGAGTAGTAACTGGCCAAGAGGCCATTGTTTTGAGAGCACCTCCCTCAAAAGCTTTTGAATATGTATTGAATTTACACAGGGGCGATGATGCCTATTCAATTCACTTACAAACATTTCTCCTTTCATTTTGTTAGGATGAAATAACGGAAATGAAGAGGAAATTAAAGATTATGACCCATCAAGTAGATCAGCTGAAAGAAGAAATATCCGCCAAAGAGTCAGCACTGGTGAAGCTACATCTGGAGCAGCAGCGAATAGAAAAGGAAAAGGAAACATTGAAGGTACCAAGGACCAATATTCTATCTATTGACCCACTCGAGGCAGGTTCCTCTCTCCCTGGAGGCAGCAGGGGACAGGGAGGACAATCAAGTTTGTTATCCAAACCAATTCAGGCAGGGCGCCAGGAGGAGGAGTCAGGGATCCTAACTGGTGGTGCTCCCAGGTAGAGCAGGGGACAGTGAAGATGTGCAAACATGGTGCATTTCTACTGGCGGTCATCACATTGGTAGAAGAGACCTAACGTATCAGCAGCGCCCAAGAAGTCCTTGAGCTTGCAGGCTTGCTACAGTCCCTTTGCTCTCACAAACAAGTCCAGCCCTTGTGCCCACAGCAACCATCCCAGCCTCCCCTCTGGGCCTTCTGTAGGGTGATGCTGACAAGAGCTTTTGTGCCTCGGCTTCTAGTTGGTGGTCACATTATGGGCCAATGGTTTTTCTGCCTGAAATAGGCTGAACTACTGGTTGTCCTCACTTGGTTTGCCTTCAGCCAGGTTCATGACTCACTTTAACTCTGGGTGCCTCAGACCTTTGCTGCCCCTCTTCCTGAGGTTACCTCTGTCTTCAGAGACCTAACTAAGGCGCATCCCTTTAGATCTCGTAATTTAGAACTTTCTATGTCTAAGAACATTGTGTAAAGATTCTTTCTAAACATACATCACCAAAGATTTCAAATCCTCTAACCAAATAAATTTTACTGTGCACACCACTAAACCTAATATAGTTGCCTTTTTCCTATCCAATCCAGTAGGTTTCCCTTCTAAGGCATTTGACCAAAGAATCATTGTGCAATGTTTTGTGCTCATGCAGAATAAGTACTCATGGATGCTTATGAGCCACTTGCAGGAACTACTCACAAGAAATGAGAGACTGGGGACCTTTGTTTCTGCACATATTAGCTTTCAAAGATAATTCCTATCTTGAAAATGTGTATCTGGTGTTGGACAGCTTTAATGCCGTATTTCCTTGATTCTCAGATGTCATAGATTGAAACATGCACTCTCAATTTAATAATAGGTTTTGTCAATTTAATGATAGGTTTTCATAGACATAGAAGTACTATATAAAATTAACCTAAGGCACATCTTGTTTCAAGAAAGAGTAAAATGTGAAAAAGTACCTTTATTAAAAAATGTAGTGATTGATGTATTTTCCTCTCTGAAACGTTCATCTCTCCCCTCTCCAGTTTATGATAGAAAAAGAATAGAAACTTATGCATTATTTGTTTACATGTAAAGAGGCATACATACATTGTCTAAGATTTGAAAATATCTTGTGTACTTGTCCTTATTCTCCTTGTTCAAAAACTTAGTTTTGTAGGAGGCAGTTTATTACACCCTGGAGTTTGAAGAGCGATGAGGTTTATTTTTATTAAATGAATCAGGAGAGCCTCCATTATAAACATAGCTTCACCCACAGGCCTCTTGGATCCATGTTTGAAAGACTTCAGTGTAACTCCATTTGGAGAATATCTAGTACACCAACTCTTTCCTTTTAGAGAATGACAAGGATCCTGATCACTTTCCCAAGCAATAATTGATTCAAAAGATTAATTATTATCTCATAATGGGGTACAAGGTAGAACTGTCTTCTTTAAAATTCTGCTTTAGAATAAGCAATGTCCTATACAAAAGAGCAATTATTTTTAATTCCTCACAGTTTGACTTTGGTTAATGTTTGTTTCAATTTATTCATCTTATATAAAAACTCTTGTAGGCTTATTATGCCCTCCATTATATATCTCCAAAGAAGCATCATACTAAAGTAAAGAACAACAGAGTCCTGTTATTTGATCCTGGGTCAGCCGGCTTAGCAGGGGTAGACATCTAGGGTGATTGAAGGGTTTCCACTCTGCTGGTAGGCAAAGTCTGCTTAAATGGGGAGTCCTGGATCTGGGTAGCTTTGGGTCTTTGATTATAGGAAGATGACTGCTTTGACCTTAACTATGAAATTAGGAATCTTTTTTCCCAGCATTTCCCTTTAAGGCAAGAAGGAGGAACAGAGAAAGGATGCCTGCTTGATTTATTATTTGAAGTTACCCAAGGGTGACTTGCAATGGTGCTTCTATTGGATAATTTTGGCCTATTATTAAACCCATTTGACATTCTTTAGGAAAAAAAAATGTTGAGTGCGAGTCTCTTGACTTTTTTAGCCTGAAAATTTGAATCATGTTACACGTTGGTCTCTGGATTCATGCATGGTTTGTTTGCAAACCAAAACACTGGGGGGAAAGGACAGATTTTCCAGTAACTTCTCTTCCAGAGATGTTTAGCTTATTGTGAGTTTTACAAAGACACGTAGGTGCAAAATCCTGCCCACAGGGGCAAGCCCTGGCCTGCATGATAAACTGTGAGATGCCTTTTGACAGAACAATGCAATTTACTTCTTTCAAAGCTGACAAACGGTTGTCCACAGTAGGTCATCTCCATCCTCATTCATCCCTCTCAGAAAGAAAAATTTTGCTCCATCCATGTTTCTTTTCCTTTTTCAGTCTCTATCAGATTCTACAGCCCCAGGATTCTAGACCTTGTCAGCACATTAGTTATGACAGCATGTCAGGAGTCCTCTGTAGAAGTTGCTGTCTCTGGGTTCATCTGCCCCTCCATCCCAGTCTTGTTTCATCAGTACCGAAGGAGCCATCTCATTTGGAGTATCTGCCTTCCAGTCCTAACAAGCCCCCAAGTCAGTCTAGTCACCTCCCCAATCATCTCACATCAATCCGACAGCACTTTGATTCTCAGTGAATAATTCAGCAGCAAATTCTGTGTCCAGGGCTCAGCATCACATTAGCAACTGGCTCCAGGGCACCATCCTCATACTTAGTGAACTCTGTAGAAGGACATGGATGGGAGCTCTTGAAGAAAGAGTGAGAGAAACTAATTATTCTTGTGTCTGGAAGACTTCATTTGGTCCTACTTGTTTTCCTAGGTGTAAACAGATGGTTTCTGTGAAATCCAGTAAATAGAGGGATCATGAATGAATGAATGGGACTCTCATAAATATGGCTTTATGAGATATGATTTATGCTTGCATACAAATTAGGGATACATATTCCATAAACACCTATCACAAGACTACATAATTAGGGAGGCAGTGATGAAAGTGTGTGTCCTGCCATCTCATTACATCTTCATATCACCAATAACACTTTGATAGATGCTGAAACCTCAGTTCCTGCTTAGAATACTGCTTGATGGACTTTTGGGTGCACCAGCAGTTGTTAGTGTCTTTCCTGGATAAGACAGTTCAGATTTATAACTGCTAAATGCATTAAACCTAAGGTATTTTGTTGATGTTAACATTTGCTGCCAACATCTAATGCCACATCTTGTTTACAGCCCATAAATTTATGACATAAGGAGACCACTCAGAATTTTGATATATTATGAAAAAAAACCCATCCAGTAACGCCAAATGCATGAATGGTTTTACATTTCAGACAGATACTTTTACACACCGTTGATTGCATTTTAATATAACAGGAGTTCCATTTTGTTCTGCTAATGGATTCTGATCAGCTCTTGGCACTTAGGAACAGGGAAGTGAATGCTGCACATCTGGGAAAATAAAAGTTTTATTAAAGAAAGCATGAGCCAAACAGGTATTTTATTGCTGTCTCCACTGTCATCTTAAATGATTATAGAAGCAGAAAGGCTGGCTCTCCTCTCTCTTTCTTAACAGGCATTCCCCAAAGTAGTAAATGCTAGACCAGATCTTTTCTCAATAAATATTTCCTTTTGCTTATCCCTAAACCAAAACATATTTCATGAATGAACAAACAAAATGTCATAAAAGAAACTCTTGGTTTTATAGTAGCTGGTTGCATTTAGTTTGTGAAATTCCACATCTATTTCCAGGCACCTGATGGCTTCTACTATTTAGATACATTTGAGATATGGAATTAATGATTCTTGGTCTTCATGGGTAAGAGGCAGACCTTGATTAGAGTTGGGTTAGTTTTCTTTCATCTTGGTGACCTTTCTGGGGGGTGGGGAAGGGGTGTCTGAATACTTACTTGAAGGAAAGGTCATTCCTCTTTCACTGTCATTAGTGACCTGTAAGCCATTGCCAAGTTGATTCCTTATTATCATCTTGCCATCTCCCTTGTAGTTCCAGGCATGGGTTAAAGCAGGGCTCCTTCTCCCTGTTTTGCTTCTTCTTGTGCTAAACTGGTCTGTGATAACACCCGTCCTTCTCATCTGGGCATGGAACCTCTCAAGGATATGGTCCTCTCTCCGTTACTGTGGTTGACTCTCTGGGTCCCTGTTATTTACTCTGTATGGAGCCCTCGCCAGTCTGGCCCATCTGTTTCGCCAGCTTTACCTCCTGTTATTCCTAACTGCACACTCTGTAATTCAGCCCTGCTCTTCTTGGAACACACCAAATACATTATAGTTTGCATGCTATTGTTCAGGCAAGTCTGATTCTGGAATGCCCACTCCCTGTCATCTATCCCTTCATTTTGGCAATATCTGTCAACTGCCAATGCTCTGATTGGTTCTGCCTTCTAAACCCCAGCCTTTCTTCTATATCTCCTTGTCCTTTTGCACACACATAGGTAACATCTGTCATCTCCCATGGTTGATGAATCCCTTAAGTCTTACTCACCTTCTGTATTTTACTTGGAACTATTGGGTGGTGACAGTAGAAGGAGCTCAGGCTTTGCAATCAAAAGACTTGGATTAGAATCTCAGCTCTATGAGTTGCTAGCTGGGTGATGTTTGGCAAGTCAACAGACTTCTCTTTGTCTCTGTAAATGCATCGGTAAAATGGGGATAATGGTAACTCTGCACAATGGCTAGTATGCCTGTGGTATCATTGGTAGTAAACTTGTTTGTAGAATCAAAGTGAATGTGTCCTTTGATGACAGGAGTTTTCCTTCTAAAACTTACCAGTTTGTAACACCCTTCCCCTGTCACTCCTATGATGTCCATGCATCCTCAAGTGCTGGCCTCAAGTCTGAACTCTCCTAGGAAGCCTCCCTGACAACCCCAGCCTTGTGATGAGTTTTCTCTGACCTCCTGTAACAGCAGTTCACTGTGTGAATGAGAAAAAAGATACTGAAATATCATTGCCTGGACTTGTTAATATTTGCCTAATATTTGTGCATCTTATCCTTTCAATCTGAATTGGAAATGTCTTAGTGGCAAGATCTGAACATTTTTAAAAATAAGTTGTGTCTTTTCCATTCCATTGGAATGTTTTACAAGATACACAGTTATCTTGGCATAATTTAATGCACTTGCCTTTATCTCTGAAGTTAAAGTGCTGGTGGTGTTAGGACCACCATAGGAGCTGGTACCACTGAGCCTTCCCTATCGTCACCCCCACATCCTCCTCTGCACTATTCCTTGTGGATTCTCACAGTGTTTAGTTGGTAAGAGATGAGGTGCTGTTGAATAGCAATGAAGCCCCTGCTACACATATATAGAAAAAGAGAAATCTCTCGGGGGCACAACTCATAGAATCAACATGGTCACTCTAATGCGCATTTCTGCTTCTTTATGTGCTTTTGTGTGTCCGTGAGTGGTAAACTCGTCTTGCTTGTGAGAATGAACAAATCATGTTAAATGAAACATCAGAGGCAAGTACAAGAAGTACTAAATCCAGGCCCAGGTTGGTGCTGTTACCAAGTGAAATCTGCCTACATCTTTCACTATTTGTCAGGCTGAGCTGCAGAAGCTGAGACAACAAGCCCTGGAGACCAAACACTTCATTGAAAAGCAGGAGGCGGAAGAGAGAAAGCTCCTGCGAATCATTGCGGAGGCTGATGGGGAGAGGCTGAGACAGAAGAAGGAACTAGACCAGGTAGAACACCTCCTTACCAGATCTGCTGGTCTCGTCAGCTCCTCAGCAGACACCAGTCTTTGAGTCAACTCTATGAACACTCATTTCTATCTAAGCGCTTCCATCCAACTGTATTGGAGGAATAGCAGCATTCAAATTTAGACCTTTAAAAAAGAAAGTGCTGTAAAAACAAACAAAAAGATGACACACCCCTGGGCCACGATTAGGAACTAGGGATTATTTGTTTGACTGTTTCTCTTTCCAGGGAGACTGTAAACTCGGTAGGGGGGAGGGGCAGGGCCTGTTTATTGTCTACCAGGACATGACCAGTTTTCAGCCCATGTGGCACCTGGCACATGTGAGTATTGGACAAATATTCATTGACCGGATGTCGTGGCTATAATGGAAAATGATACTTTTTGTTCCATGAATGACCTTTCCCTGGTGGCCATACCCTTTCCTACCTTCTAGGTCATCAGTGAGAGAGATATTCTGGGGTCCCAGCTGGTTAGGCGCAATGATGAGTTAGCTCTGCTCTACGAGAAGATCAAGATCCAACAATCTGTGCTGAATAAAGGCGAGAGCCAGTATAACCAGAGGGTTGAGGACATGAGAATCCTCAAACTAGAGATCAAGAAGCTTCGCCGGGAGAAGGGAATTCTTGCCAGGAGTGTGGCTAATGTGGCTGAACTCAGGTAAGAAGAGACACTTCAGGGTTGAGGGCACAGGCATCTGTTGGAGCTCCTGAAGTAACCGTGTTTTCATGCTTGTTGGTCTTGAAGGGCTTTATCAAGTGGTATATAATTTTGTAAGATCAAATTATTAGTGAATAATGAGAACAAATGTTCATAATTCAGAATCTACATTGTATGCAGGGCTATGTTACAAAAACAAACAAGTTTCTTTTTTTGCGGGGGTGGGTTGGGGTGGAATACCTAAATGCAAAAAGACTTTAAAAACTGTATTCTGAATTTTAGAAAAGAGAATTTAAGTCAAATCACAAAAATACAAACCAGTTACAATTTAGAAAGTTTTTCCCCCCTCCCAAAGAGTGCTTTAGAACTCCTTTAATAAAGCAGTATGCAAGAAATTGTCAGTATTTAAATTTGATTCTGGTAACATTTGCACATCTTTTACTCAGAATTATATACAGATTGAAAAGAGGTGGAAATTTTAATTTTATCACTACTTGAAAACTCGGTTTCCTTAGAAGGTGGCCAAATTTTCTATCTCACTCTTGATTTATCGTCTGTGGCTCTCACTTTAGCCTACTGTGCTGCCTTCTTACTTTAAATCTTGCATTACACAAGATCTGCTTTCCCTTTGGGAAAACATCACCATGTTTCATATAGGCAATTGCAGGAAATCAAATACAAGGTCTGGTGTTTTCTCAATAACTTTTCTTATTCCCTTATTCCCCAGAGACTTGTAGGTGAACAGAATCCTCGACCACCTTGGGTCAAGGATGCAGTTGGAATCTGCTTCTCAAATTAATTGAATTAGAAAATACTTTTGATACTTGGAAACAGTTAATATATTCAGGAATAGCAGGATTGTAACCTTGAAGAATGGCTCAATACTTTTTTTTTTTTTTTAAGAGTTGCTTGTGTTTCAGATGATATAAGTAAAACAAATTCATTGTAGAAAATGTGGGAAGTGTAGGAAAAATAGAAAGATGGGATTGGAAAACCACTCATAACTTTACTACCTAGAGATACCACAACTGACGTTTTGGAGACAAATGGATTCATTCTAAGTAGCAATTGAATGATCTCCAAGACCATCAGTAAACTTGCCAGCCATGAGTTATTTTTATTACATACACAAAGGATCAAATTTTACTTCCTCTTAGTCAGTATTGCTGGTTTGTTGATAACAGACTTTATTTTCTTTTCAATGGGAAGATGGCAATAAAAACATTGGGGGCGAGCGGGCATGAACTGCAGCCTCAGCCCTGCCATGGTAAAGCTGTGTGGCCTTGGAAAACTCACTTGCCTCTGAACTTCGTAGTTAAAATTAAGCACAGAAACAAATGTAATGTGCCCAGCACAGAGTCCAGTACAAAATAAGCCATCAGTAATGGTAGCTAATACTCCTGCCCTCCTCTTCTGATGACACTCTAGAAAATGGAAGAGTTAAAAATACGCTTTTAATTCTAAGCAGCTTGTTCTGAGCTCCCTGTTGAGTGAACACCATGCAGTTAATTCTAATGGTTTGTCTTGCTAATGAGGGGAAGTTGTATTATTGGTTTAAATGAAGCAATTAAGTCAAAGAGATGGCTGAGTATTAGTAATCTGCACACCCGTAGCAGATGAAGACTGATCCTAATATTCTCATTGCCCATGTCGATGCATGTGCTTGCCTTTCCTCCACCCCCCAAAAAACTTTTGTTCAGTGGGTGGCAGGGCTCGCAGGCTACTGAGGCTGTAGCACCTTACCCCATTAACTAGAGATTCCCATGGAGAAGTATGCTAGAGCCAGAGCTAGTACTTTAGGACTTTTTCAGCCACCTGTGTAGTTGTGGAACAGGAGACAAAACATGATCACAACTCCGAACTCAGCGGTCCTCAATCCCGGCTGCACATTAGAATTACCCCCAGGGCTTTGAAATCTGTGCAGCCCAGGCTTCCCAGTAGAACAATTAATGCAGAATCCTTCTAGGAGTTGAGTCCAGATGAGGCAGGGGTTCTTAACCAGGGGTCTGTGAGCTTGAATGGAAATTCAAAAAAACATTATTCTTGTGGGGACGTGTTGGTGTGGGTGAGATATATTTATTAAATAATACTCAGTACAGTGTGGACTTAGTAAGGGGTCCATGGTTTTCACCTGACTGGCAAAGGGGTCCGTGGAACAAAAAAGGTTAAGAACCCTGAGATTGGGAAGCAGACGTGGCTCAACTGATAGAGCATCTGTCTAGCATATGGAGGGTCCAGGGTTCGATCCCCAGGGCCTCCTGACCCATGTGGTAAGATGGCTCATGTGCAGTGCTGCCGTGTACAAGGAATGCTATGCCATGCAGGGGCACCCCTGTGTGGGGGTGCCCCACGTGCAAGGAGTGTGCCCATTAAGGACAGTTGCCCCTCGTGAAAAAAGTGCATCCTTCTCAGGAGTGGTGCCGCACACATGGAGAGCTGATGCTGCAAGATGATGCAACAAAAAAGAGACGCAGTTTCCAAGTGCCGCCAGATAATGCAAGCAGATGCGTAAGAACACACAGAGAGCAGACAATGGGGGAGGGCGCTTAAAAAAAAAAAGAACCCTTGAGATAAGGTTGGTTTCAGAGCTCCCCAGGTGATTCTACAAGCAAGCATGATAAAGAGTATGGCCCTAACTAATGTCAGCTTATCACCTGAGCCACAACAGCTGGCAGTTAGGGGCTGCAGTTTGCAGTGGATTGTAGACTGTTCTCCTGCTACTAAACACATTGAGAAACACTAAATAATATATTGAAACTCTTTTAGTTTACCCTCCCTTCCCACGTTTCTTCTACACACCTCTAAATTCCTGGAGTATCCCAATTTATGACACTGAAGTCTTGGCACTTTTTTGTTTGTTTTAAAGCTAAGGCTATAGCAAGTTTGAGCTCTGCAAGAACTAACATCATCTATGTCTTGCCCAGATTAGGAGGCTGGTCTCAGCATTCACAAAACACTTCCTAATTCCAACTTTTTATCTAAGATTTAGCCATTTGGTACCACTTGAAGATGTTATATTCAAATGAGTGGAGAATTTCTTTGCAAGAGAAAGTGTGTCTTATTCAGACAGGAGCTTTTTCACATCCAAAGAGAATTCTTGAAGGAGAGGACCCGGTGCCGAGCGCTGGAGGAAGAACTAGAGAACCCCATGAATGTGCACAGATGGAGGAAGCTTGAGGTAACACCTGAAAGAATCTTCTTTCCATTCCCAAATCTCTTCTACCCTACGGGTGACTTCCATTCTAAAGCACAGTAAGAAGTGTGGTTTCATTTATTGCTGTGCAACTGTTAAGGCTGGATCAAATGTAAATTGGGTTGTTCTAGAACCAGATTGGTTCACTTGGGCTTTGTTTAAGAAATGTCAGACTAAATCCTTTCTTCCTAAAGAAGACCTATTGAAAGTGTGAACTGGCCTCACCAATTGACCTTTACTTTCTTGTTTGGGTAGTTTTTGGCCTACTAGTTATCCTGTGGCTGGCTTTTAGTCTTAGGTTATGAATCACCTTTGGGCATATTGGCTACCAGCATCTCTACCTTTCAATTGGTCTTTCCATCCCTTTATTTTCTGCACTAAATAAGAACTAACATATCAACCAGGCCTTTCTGTTAGTATCTGATCACACAGCCAAAGTCCCATTAGTAGGTGATGGCTAATAAACTTTTTTTGTGCAGATAACAGTTAAAGACAAGCTTTGCTTGTTCAAGAAAAAAGTGGCCATCTCTTTAGTTTGAATCCAGCAATGTGGATATCAGAAGGGGCTTCCATTAAATGAACAATTAGGGTTTTGGAAGAATGTAAGTATGTGATCTAACAGCAAGCAAGGCATAAGAGAAAACTAGCCAAATAGATTTTTGGTTTTCATTTTTGTGTTTTTGTTTTAATGAATAAAGTATTAAGGATAATGCATTATAAATTGTTACATTAACATGAGGTTTGAATTTTAACAACATCCAGTCCTGCCAAGTGAGTGTGTGCCAAATGTAGTTGCAATATATGGATATCGGTTGGCACTATTTAATATTTCTTAAGCAAAGTCAGAGTCAATGGAATACCTTTTTTCCCCTTTGGACTCTTGTTTATTCCTCTTCAAATGCCAAGAGTGGCATAGTTTATTAAATTAACAATACTATGGATGTGTCTGGGGAAGTTGAGCTGATGATTTTAAATCCATTTACTGTCACATTAGTTTATTCCATATGTTTTCAAGAAGATCTTTAAAGTGTCCAATTCCATGTCAATTTGTATTAAAATATTAGCGATAGAGTCTCTGGGAGGTGGTTGAAAATATTTAGCTGCTAGATTAATTCAAAATGTCAGTACAGTTGAAAGTGAAACTTTGGCTCAGAGTGTAGAGTACAAATGATCCATTTATAACTGTAGATCTTGTTTGAGTTATACACAGATAGCTATTGAAGGAACGTCAAAGCCCCGCGGATTGAAACTCCATTTGAGAGCTAAATGTCATGGTCGTGTTCTGCTGCCAATTATTAGCAGGGGTCCACGTCCTAGAAACCTTTCCCATCATTGGCTGTAATGAATCTTCTAGATGACAACTACCAGAGGAGAACCCTAAGGCTGAGTGTATTAGGGACCCCCATCTCTTCCTACAGAAAGAGTGGTGATGTTGGGGAAGCCGTGGAGTGTAATCATTAAGGACCACAGGCCTAGGAGGCGCATCTGGGCTTGAGACCAGCTCTGACCCTTATAGTTTTGGCAAATGACTTAACTTCCCTGAGCCTCAGTTGCCTTATCTGTAAAAGGGGAAGACCAATGCTGTTTCGTAGGGTTATCATGGGGCTAAAATAGGATGCTGTGTGGAAAGCACTTAGCATAGTGTTGGAGGGATGGCAAAGAATCGGGCATCATGGTAGCTACCACTATTGCTGTTGTTATTTCCAGTGGTGGAATGAACACGTCCACGTTCCATGAATAAGACCTTAGGAAAACTGCAATCTGTTGTTTGGTGTTGTTTGTTTGTTTGTCTTTTGAGGCAGGTGGTGATGACCATCCATCAGTTATATCTTTTTTGGTTCTAATTCTATTTTGAGCCTGCAGGTTTGCAATACATAGAAACAAAACACTAATTATTTTACACAGAGACCCTAGTGGTCTGACATTGATGATATCTCACCAGCTTTTCTGTTCTCGATGGACAGGCCAGTGACCCCAGTACCTTTGAGCTGATACAGAAAATTCACACCCTGCAGAAGCGTCTCATCAGCAAGACTGAAGAGGTGGTTGAAAAAGAGCTGCTTCTACAGGTAGCATTTTCATTTTCTCTACACACTGAGCAAGCATATTTTCTCAGCACCACCAGCCATCTCCAGGAGTACGTTTTTAGGATCAGTTACTTGGTAACATTGCATGCCCCTCGTTTAACTGTAGATGGCAACAGTGACTCACACATAGAGAACAAACACCTGATTATTTGGTCTGATATTTCAAGAATTCTAGAAAATTACATTCAAGGCTAGACTTACTGCATTGGGTAATATGAGCACCCACCCCCACTTCTCTACAGTTTTGTCAGATTCTTTTAAATACTCTTCTTCATATCTTATAATGTGAAACGCTGCGATTTTGATTTTGAAAATAAGCTTTCACATATAGCAAGAACGATCTATCCACTTGAAGATTTGTGCGAGTGAAGTGGAAAGATTCATTTTTGTGGATTTTAGGCAGTAAATTATTCCAGAGCAATGAGAAATGGCAAGATCTTTTTAGGCCCATATCTTTGCAAGTAGTAGTTGTCATCACCACCGTCACCATCTTCATCATCATTACTTCCTGCATACAACATACTGTGCTGAGGTCTTTAACACTTGTCTCATTTCCTTTTCACGGTTTAGGGTTTGGGTATTGCTATCCCCAAGGATGAATGAGGAAGTGGGTGCCGAGGATTTAGTGAGGGTAAGAGTGTAAGCTCTGGTGTTAGATGGCTTGGGTCGGTGTACTGCCTTTGCCAATTGGTACCTGTGTGAGTTTAACTTCTCTGCACCTGAGGTTCTTAATTTGTACTATGGGACAATAATAGAGCCTGTGAAAATGGATGTTCTGAGGATTAAAAGAGCTTAGCATTTTGTTTGGCACCAAGTGTCTAATAAATATTAGCAACTCTTCTAAATATTTCTGATTCCAAAGCCCCAATTTTAATTGCTGGGTGACAATAGGAGGAGAAGGAGTGGCGTTTTCCCTGCCTGTTTTTCCATGAAGCTGTGTATACTGTAAGTAGCCTTCCAGAACTTCACTACGCTGTGGGTCAACAGGGATTTTCCTCTGCTCACGTCGGTGAGCATGGCAGTTGAGAGGGCAGAGCTTGGAGCTGGGGAGGTCTGGTCTTGAATCTCAGTTCCAACATTTCTTCACAGTTTCATGATTTCGGGAGACTTCCATAAGTTCCTCAAACCTCAGCTTCCCCATCTGTAAAATGGGGATAATAATAGTGTGTGGAATAGTCAGTCAGTGTGTGGGCACTGGGATCTGGCCATCCAGGGGATGGTGTGAGCTGTGGCTCCATGAGTGCCAGCTGCAAGTCACTTGCCCAAGGCTGTGCAGCTGGTAAAGTGGCAGGCTGGGATACAACCCAGGCAGTTGGCTCCAGGGCCCATGCTCACCACCGCTTCACTGCACTGCCTCTCCTGTTACTATGAGCACTTTACTAGTTTTAAAAAGAACTGTATTTTATCTTTTGTCAAAACTCTCTATTCCAAGTTTGTTTGTTTGTTTTTAAAGATTTATTTATTTCTCTCCTCTCCCCACCGTTGTCTGTTCTCTGTGTCTGTTTGCTGCGTCTTCTTTGTCTGCTTCTGTTGTTGTCAGCGGCATGGGAATCTGTGTTTCTTTTTGTTGCATCATCTTGTTGTGTCAATTCTCCGTGTGTGCGGCACCATTCCTGGGCAGGCTGCACTTTCTTTCGTGCTGGGCGGCTCTCCTTACGGGGCGCACTCCTTGCGCGTGGGGCTCCCCTGTGTGGCACGGCACTCTTTGCGTGCATCAGCACTGCGCATGGGCCAGCTCTACATGGGTCAAGGAGGCCCGAAGTTTGAACTGTGGACCTCCCATGTGGTAGACGGATGCCCTGACCACTGGGCCAAGTCTGCTGCCCCAACTTTGTTTTGTATTTCATTGATTGCTTGCTCTAACTTTGTAATTTCCTTCCTTCTATGTGCTTTGGAGTTAAGTCTATTCTTTTTCTTCCTTCTTAAGAGTAATGCTTTATGCTCAACTCAGTAATATCCAGCTTCCTTTTAATATAAGCATTTAAGGCTATCAAATATCCTTTAAAGAATATCTTTAGGTGCCCCCTACCAGGTTTGGTATGTGGTATTTTCATTTAGTTCTAAGTATTTTCTATTTTCAATATTATTTCTCCTTTGAGAATAGAGGTCTTAAATATATCTACTACTTCTCCTATGATAATTAAAAGTACATCTTTAAATTTAAAAAATATATAGGTATTTAATGGAATCCATGAGCATTAACATGCACGGTTGACATCAAGTCTAAAGTTGAGTCAATATCATTTTCCTCCTTACAAGTAACACAAGGTCTTGGAATGCTTTAATTCCAGTTACCTACCCACCTGCTCTGGTCCTCTGAACATCATTTGTCATCGTCCTCATCATCATCATAACCATCATTATTTTATACAGTCAATGAACATTGATTGAGTCATATTTATCTAGATAGTTACCAATTCTTTGTGTTTTCTCTTTCTTCTTATCTCGTTTCTTCCTTCTTGGTTTAATCTCCTTTTTTCTTAGTTCTTTCAGATGGTCTTTTCAGTAGTTAACACTCTTCTTGGCTTGTCTGAAATATTTTTATTTGATCCTTACTCGCAAATGATTAATATGGAACCTTATTTTATGTTTATGCTTTGAAAACATTAGTCCTTTGTGTTCTAGCTTCTAGTGACACTGTTGAGAAATCTGCCATCAGTCTAATTACTATTCTTCCTTTTTAGGTAACTGCCTTTTGTTCTGCTTGGTTGTTAGAGCTTCTCTTTCTTTTTAGTATTCTGGAGTTTTGACACAATGCACGTAGGTATGAATTTACTTTTACTTATTATCTTAGGAGTCACTGTATTTCCTGAATCTGAGGATTCGTGTGTTTTCAAATAGTCTCTCCTTCATTTTCTCTATTTACTCCTTCTGGGACTCTTATTTTTAATTCATTTTACGTTAACCTCTTGGATCGTTTTCTTCTCTTTATCTCTTTGTGAAAAAGTTTCCAAGCTTTATTTTCCAAATTCTCTCCTAATCTGTGCTGATCTATTAGCCAATTCACTAAGATTTTTTTTTACTTGCCTGACATTCTTTTATTATTATTATTATTATTTTTTAATGTTACATTAAAAAAATATGAGGTCCCCATATAGCCCCACACCCCTCACCCCACTCCTCCCACATCAACAACCTCTTTCATCATCGTGGTACATTCATTGCATTTGGTGAATACATTTTGGAGCACTGCTGCACCCCATGGATAATGGTTTACATCGTAGTTTACACTCTCCCCCAGTCCACCCAGTGGGCCATGGCAGGACATACAATGTCCAGCAACTGTCTCTACAGTACCACCCAGGACAGCTCCAAGTCCTGAAAATACCCCCATATCATATCTCTTCTTCCCTCTCCCTACCATCAGCAGCTACCATGGCCACTTTCTCCACATTAATGCTACATTTTCTTCCATTACTAATCACAATAGTTTTAGAATAGAGTATCAGTAAGTCCACTCTAATCCATACTCTATTCCTCCAACCTGTGGACCCTGGAATGGTTATGTCCACTCCACCTCTGTATCGAGAGGGGGCTTAGATTCCACATGGATGATGGATGCAATTCTTCTGTTTGCAGTTGTAACTAAGGTTTTATTTCAAGGATTTTGTTTTTCTTTGCTAGAGATTCTTTTTCATGTATGCCTGGTCTTTGTTTTTTAATGCAATGATGATAAATTACCTTTCCTCTCTACATCTGATGTTACTTTTTATCCTCCCCTCCTTGCGACTTACCTGATGTCTGCTTTCTGTGTCCATTTGCTGTGCATTCTTCTGTATGTCTGTATTTTTTATTTTTATTTATCCCCCCCCTTGCAACTTGCTTGTTGTTTGCTCTCTGTGTCCATTTGCTGCACGCTCTTCTGTTTTTTGTTTTTTTTTACTTGTCTGCCTTTTTTGTTGTGTCACCTTGCTAAGTCAGCTGTCTGTGGCACTTGTAAGCCCAGCGGCACTCTGCAGCGCTTGTGGGTGAGCCTGCCTTCACAAGGAGGCCCTGGGACGCGAACTCAGGGCCTCCCATATGGTAAATGGGAGCCCAACTGATTGAGCCACAGCCGCTTCCCCTGCCTGGTCTATTTTGATAGTTTCTTGATTTTTTCTCATGTTTTTAATCCTTCTGTTACGTCTTCAATTAATTTAAACATCTTCATTTTATTATCTTTATCTAATCTATTGGAAGAGCTTTGTTGTTTGTTGTGACTGTTGGCTTTTGGGTTCATGGTGGATTTTTTCCTCTTGTGTTTTTAAATTTTGCATTATGAACTCATTTTCAGAAGCATTTTTTAATGGAACTTGCAAATGGTCTAGGTTAAGGTTGTGTCCCTTCATTTGTTTCTCCCAGGTGCCCCAGGACAAAGCACTTGTTTGCTTGGGATCATTTGTTGTTAAATTCCCTCCTTGGGAGTTCCTGGACCACTTGGTTAATGTATATTAGAACTTTTATACCATTTCACTGAGGGTGTAACTCTTCTCAGTCCCTAATTTTACTTGGAAGAGCCTCAGTACCAACTACCCACTTCACACTGGCTCAGTATCTCATCATTTTTACCTCTGCATGGACACCAGGGGGTGCTGGTGAGCACACAATGAACTTCAATTTGTGAGACGGTGGGAGGGATGAACTGTGATTCACTCAGGGAGATGGTAACAAAATTAACTGCCTAGAATGTTTTGCCCACAAAGCTCATTTTGCAGATGAGAACAGTGAGATATTTCCTTTACTAAGCAGAAGTAGTGGCAAGAAGAATTAATTTTCCTGGGCGGTTATGCTGCGTGGAAGCTAACTTCCTGATGAACAGTGGCACGCTCAAATAATCCAAGTGAGAATCTCCCTTGGTGGAGGTCGGCTTGGTGTTGCTTTAGGAAATTGTCGCATGCGTTCTTGATTGTCTCTTTCTGTGAGCCTAGAGGCTAAGGAATGGGTATACAACCCTCTGATAAATAAATAATGAAATGAACTGGAACTTGCTGCTTCTTTGCTGGCAACTGGGTCCTGCCCTTTCAAGGTGAACTTTCATTCTAATTTAATTTTATGACTGACTGGATGGGAGTCTGGTTTACTTAACTGTACAAAGGCTTGAATCACGAGGTTTGAATGGATCTGTTCAAGTTATTAGCTATGCAAGGGGAAAAAGCCTTGTCTAGCACATTTCTAGAAAATTTGTTGGTATCATTTTAGTTTGCCGAAGTCTGCCGATGCAAAATACCAGAAATGGATTGGCTTTTCTAAAGGGTATTTATTTGGGGTAAAACCTTACATTTTTGAGGCCGTAAATGTCAAAATTGAGGCACCATCAGAGGTGCTTAGTTACCAAAGTCAGCTGCCACGTGGTGAAGCAAGAGGGCCACAGATCTCTGAGGTCTCCTGGCTCCTAGGCACGTGGGCTTACCTGTACTTCACCTTCCTACGCTTGGGATTCCTTCTTGGTAGCCTGGAGTGCATCATCTTATCAGCATCCTCCGGTTGTCGGTTGTCGGTTGTCGAGATGATTAAGGGAAAGAATTACATAAATCACTTAGCATGCTGTTTAAGAATTGGCCTTGACTTAAAAATTATCATTATTTCTAGTTTGGAGCCTGATAACCTCACACTTTGGTCCTTGGCTCTTGAAATCCAGGAACTGAGAGTATCTATAAGGCAGCTGACAAATGATTGCACCCAGGGTTTGAGGCATGCTTTAGGGCCACACAAAATTTCGAAATCTATTGGTATTAATGTGAAAAATCTCGAATGTTTCTTTGTTGACAGAGGAATGAAAATCTCTGATCCAGTTTGATGGTAGCCTTTGAAGAGTGGAGGGAAGTAGCAGTAACGGCTCACATTTGTTAGATGTTTAGTACATGCCCAGCCCTGTGCTAAGCATTTTGCTTTTGTTGCGTCCACTGGAAACCCAGATGAGGTCAATTATATTATTGTTTCCTTTTTACAGAGCAGGGAGCTGAGGTTTTAAGACAAAACTTGCCCAAGAGCATATGCCAGAATTGGGATTATAAACCAGGGTTTGGTAATACCTCCCCATACACACCTGTTTTTGTATGGCCTCAAGCTAAGAATGGTGTTTACATATATAAATGGTTAAAAATCAAAAGGAGAATAACATTTCATGACACATGCAAATGCTATGAAATTTGAATTTCAGTGTCTGTAAGTTGTTTTATTGGCACACAGCCACACCCATTCACTCATGTATTATCTATGGCTGCTTTTGTGCTACAGCAGCAAAGTAGAGTGGTCGTGACAGAGACTAGATGGCTCACAGAGACTAAAATCATTACTCTCTGGTCCTTTACAGAGGAAGTTTGCTGACCCTTCTTATAAACCCTAATCACTGGAATCTAGAACAGAGCCTCAAAGCACTCCCAGTAGAGCCACTAAACGTTTCATTTCCATGGCTGCTTTCCCCTGTAAAATTCCAAAGTAGTTGTTCAATTTTTAAAGAACTGCATTAAGATTTAGAAGGTAGAATTCTAATACTGTGGCAGTGTCTCTGGGGTGTCGCCTACACTAAACATATTCCTTGCCTCCTCTGTTAGCAGATAACTAATGATCATGCTCCCCAAAGCTGAGCTGAAATGTTCTCTCACTTGAGATGGTAGGACAGAAAGGCATGGAGTTAGCTGAGGTCGTTGAGCTGAAGCCCAGTCTTTCATTCTGTTCTAAAAATCAAGGGGAAGAAGAATGAGATGAGGAGGGAAATGCTCTCTCTGGAGACTTGCTTTTGCTTCCCTTCTTCCTGGGCCTGATTTCCTGCACATCCTTTTCACTTGCCAGGGGAGATGGAGAGAGCAGTCGGAGAGGGGTTGTTCAGAAAACAGGATGCTAACTTTAGCCGCATCAGTGATGTGCACGCGTCTGCATGGCCTGTGGATGGGGCGCTGAGTACTTCTACCTGCTTGGCTTGTCTTAGGAATTCTTAGTGTTAATTCTAAGAGGGTGGATTCTGGCTCACCTTGCTCATGATCTTGGGGCACCCCAATAACATTAACACTGACTGACCGGTTGGCAAAGCGCTTTCCAGACAAAGCTCAGTGGTTCCCAAGTGCTCGTCTGAGGACGGGGAGAATCTATAATTTCCCAAATATAGTATTCATTGGTCGCTATTGAAATAAACACAGTATGGACTGTATAGCATTAAATTAATTTTAGGGGCTATTCTTGATTCTGTTTCCTTCTTTCTTATCTTTGGAGATAAAAAAGGCATTTCTTTTTGGAATTGGCATTCTCTTAGTTTTTATGCATTCCTTTCCTTTATGAGATGACGGTTTCCTATTAGTTGAGAGCATGGAGTCAGATTGCTGGGGTTCGAATCCTGGCTCTGCCACTAGCTCTGAAACCCTGGGCAGGTTACTTAATCTCTCTGTGGTAATTCCACTTCCTTATTTGTAAAATGAGAATACTTATATTTATCTCATAGGATGGCTTGGGAGATTATATTAATATACGTAACACATTTAGAATAGTTCCTATCACATAGTAAACTTTATACAAAGGCCATATATTCATTTTTTTTTCGTGTTAAAATTTAGCAAAAGAAAAAGTTGTCGAGACTATGTTGATGCCCTCAAGATTCGGGGGGAATTATACAGGTCCAAGAAATCGAAAATCTAGAATCTACTACTTATTTCTTAATTCTCCCAACAACCCCATTTAACAGATCAGGGAACCAAAGCTTGGAGAGATTTATGAGTCCTCAGAAAATTTCGCTGCCATTACCGGTTACCCTTAGGGAAAGGGTGATTGTGCAGGGTTGTCTGGAACCCTCTGGCCTCCTTCAAAAGAGCAGGCTTTTCATGTGCAGGTGTTTTGGGCTTTTCTTAAAATTGTGTTCAGCTTCATTTAAGGCGAATAACATTCTCAGCCTATGTCCGTTCACACTTGCCTAGGTATACTTAATGTGCTCAATTATTGCATACCTTCTCATATTTCCCCTCACTTGCCTCCATAAATGTGCCAGGGATAGCTTCACAGAGTGTCACAGTCCTCTAAGCATTAGGAGTTTTCTAAAAAAGAGATTGGCTCTGGTAGGCTCAATTAGGCAGATAGAGGTTAAAAACCAGTTTATACCTTAATCCATAAATACCTTAAACATTTGTAATTTCAACCTTCCTAAGGAGCTCTACAGATCACTGTTGGTCTAGACCTTTAATTGGGTTAGGAATGCTCTTGCTCCTGTTATGTAGATTGAAACAAGTGATTTTCCAAAGGGGCTGTGTTGACTGACTTTCTTCTCCTCACCCCTGTTTCCATCTCAACTTTAAGAGTTAGGGTTGAGACGTTTTAAATTGTCAGTAATCCAGGAAATAGGTCTGATTCTGGAGGTTTAATGAATAAGAGGCTGACATATATTAAGTGCACAGTAGATACTGAACCTCTCCTATCTTTTCACGTGAACACCTGTGGTCACCTTTCTACTTATTTTCCTAGCCTATTTCCAAGATCTCTCTTTGGCCTCTGCCTCTACCCCCAGTCTCTCTTGTAACTAGAAAAGGAGGTATTATTGCTAATGTAATTAGTCACATCTGAGTCTTGGGCCACACTATGCCGATGGGCCAGGTCATTGCTAAAGAGCCCCTGTCAATCTGCTGAAGCTCTCTGGCTATCTCAGTCTCTGTGTGGTCAGCAGGTCTGCGTAAGACCTGCTAGGTCCATTGTGTATTAGTTAGCCTAAGGGGTGCTGATGCAAAGTACCAGAAATTGGTTGGTTTTTATAAAGGGTATTTATTTGGGGTAAGAGCTTACAGATACCAGGCCATAAAGCATAAGTTACTTCCCTCACCAAAGTCTACTTCCACATGTTGGAGCACGATGGCTGCTGACGTCTGCCAGGATTTAGGTTTCCTGGGTTCCTCCCTTCCAGGGTCTTGCTTCTCTCTGGGTTCAGGATTCCTCTCTTCCCAGGTCTTGCTTCTTCCTGGGCTCAGGGTTCTTCTCTTCCTGGGGCTTGCTTCTCTTTTCTCTGTGAGCTTACTTCCTGGGGCTCTAGCTTGGGGCTCTAGCTTAAGGCTTCAGTATCAAACTCTAACATCAAAAACCCTCAGTTCTGTCCTTTGCCATGCCTTTTATCTGTGAGTCTCCACCTACCAAGGCGGGGGGACTCAACGCCCTAATGATGTGGCCCAATGAAAGCCCTAATCATAACTTAATCATGCCCAGGTACAGAACAGATCGCAAGCAATCCAGTATCTATTTTTGGAATTCATAACCATATCAACTGCTACAGAAGGATCTCCAAAATGATAGCTCATAAAAGGATTAGCATAATTTTATATGTGAACTGACTTTGAGGAATAATTGCATAGACCCATGCATCCTTAGGGCTTCTCACTTTCTCTCTGTGGCGGCTGGTGTATTAATTCTTTGCTCATGAAATAGACTTCTGTAATGACATCTGTGTCAGTTAGCTACTGTTGTATAACAAAATACTCCAAAACTTTGTGGCTTAAATAATAATCATTTATTAGGTCATAAATCTGTGAAATGGGCTGAGCTCAGTTGGGCTGTTCTTCTATTGGGCTTGCCTGGGCTCACTGATGTTTCTGCAAGTGACTGGTGGGTTGACTAGGAGCTGGTTGCTGTAGATGGCATTACTCACATGCACAGTTGGTGTTTGCTATTGGTTGGTGCTGGCATTGGCTGGGGTGTCAAGAGGACTGAAACACATGTCTTTATCATGTTATCCCATTTATTCTCATGGTGACAGTCTCAGGATTTCCAAAAGCAACAGGAAAGGCCAAGTCCCAACACACAAGCACTTTTTTGAGTCATATTTGTTAATATCCCAATGGTCAAAACAAGTCACATGTGGGAAGGGACTGTCTAAAAATGTGGACACAAGGAACCATTATTGCAACAGTCTACCACAGTTTCCTTTCTTTGGTGAATGAGTGGAAATACTTTGCATTTAAGCATTCAAGTGGTATAGATTTCTTTTTTTAATCCTTTGTCAGATGTTGTATTTTAATATGCCTGGCATCTAGTCTACCCTTGGATTTTATTGCTGACATGCTTTTCTTTTCTTTAATCTTTTATTCCCTTTATTTGGGAAATTATAGTTTGCTGCAGGACATAGTTGTTTTTAAATAGGAGAAACAGCTATGATGTCATAACCAAGCACATTTCCTTAGGGGATATGCATTTACCCCCATGCTTTTGGAAATATGATCCATAATCCATTTGTAAAGGTTTTGGTGTTTGACTTTGTAGTGAATCAGAGCATATGTGTGAACCAAATGTATTAGTTGATTAATTAATCTTTAAAAAATGTTAACTTTTACTATTTTCTTTTGATTTCTGGTTATTGAACTCTAATAGGTAAGGAAGTCTTATAAATTTTTTCTTGTATGAGGATCAGTTTGACTTAAGTCTAGCAAAACAAGTGAGATGCAGAATGATATAAATTTCTGGTATCAGAAACTATTCAAGCTTTTTATGAGTAGTGTTTTAATAGGAGAAATTTTGTTTTGCAAAAACAATAGCAGTAGTATGACTCATAACTTAAAATGGAAATAGATATATTACTTAGAGTCCAAACAAAACATTTGCAATAAAGAATTTCTCAGTGGAACATTTAAGTTCTTATTGAATCTGTACACAATTATATCTTATTCCCCAAACAAAACAGATTTTCAGTGATAAATGTTTCTGGACAGCAGCAAGATTCAATTCAGTTCACTTCAAGATGCAGATTTATTTGTGAAATTAGAAGAAAATAGTTGCCAACAAGAACCCAAGGGGGTCCTATCTATCTTTAGCTCCTCTGTTGGTGTTTTACCCAGAAAAATCTCAGAGATAGAGGTGCTTCTTACACGGCTGAGAAAAACTGCAGCTGGAACAGAAATTAATTTGTATTTATAGTCCAAACACCTACATGAATCCTTAATCTGCTATTTTTATGATTTTAGGAGAATTTATAGAATCGTTTAGATTGGAAGAAATCTCCAGTGGGTCATCAAGTTCCCTCTCCTTATAATGGCAGCCCTGATTTTATTATCTTTAAAGCAGCTCTGATAGATGGGTGTCAAGTCAGACTCATGTATCATGCATTTAAAAATGTATATTCCCTACCCTGAGTGTATTTAATGTGTAGGAGAAGAGCTGCCTATATGCCCTGGGGACCTCTTCTGAGTTCCTGACACCCAGGCTCCTCTGGAACAGATGCCAAATACATAGCAAATTAAGCATTATATTGATGCCATCAAGCCCCGTTTGCTTTTTGGCCTCTGACAATTGGCAACACTTGTCCCCATGTGTGTAGGGACCCAGTGTTTTGTCTGTTCTGAGATGATAATAGAAGCTCATTCCTTCTTATCATTTTGTCCTGCGTACCTCCAGGGACCTGCCCTCTCCCCAATTAAGAGAGCCTGCTTAGAAGACCAACTATGAGTTGAAAGGTATTGGTCCATGGATACTGTGAACAAAAAGTTGTTGGGACCCAAAGAAATAGAGCACATGGTCCTCACCTGCCAGAAATTTACATTCTATTTGACAAGATTCCTGAGGTATACCTGGAAAGAAATGAGATGGTCTCTATGGCAGTGTGTGGGAACCCGTACCGTTGCCTTATGGTCCTGCTTAGTGAACAATACACAATTATACATAATTACATTATATTGGATACTGACAATAGTAAGTGCCCAATTATGCAGTAGAGTCACTGTTTCGGACAGTGCATAATAAGGGCTTCATTGTTTAAAACAGCTAGTAAGTCGCAAAGGGGTAAGAGCAGGAGAGATGAGTAAGAACTGACTTCCTCAAGGACAGAGAAGATGTGATTGGACTGGGTCTTGAGATTTAAAATGATTCATCCAGCCATTGCCTAAGAATACGTGCCTAGGGAGGGCAGCATAGAAGTCGATAGCTCAGACCTGGGATTTTTAATTAATTAATTAGTTAATTTTATTTTAAAAGAAGCTTTAGATTACATAAATGACACATGGAAAATATTGGGGGATTCCCATATACCTCATCCCCTTCCCCTTCCCCACTTTTCCCCATTAACAACATCTCTTATTGGTGTGGTACATTTGTTATGATTGAATGCATATTGAAGCATTGCTATTAACCATGGTCAACAGTTTACATTATAGTTTACACTTTGCACTGTACCTTTTTATAGGTTTTGACAAAATGTATAATGGCCTGTATCTGTCATTGTAATGTCATTCAGAACAATGCCAATGTCCCCAAATTGCCCCATGTTATACCTATTCTGCCTTCTCTTTCCCCTCAGAAGCTCAGACCTGCTTTTGAGTCCCAGTTTTACCAATGACCAATTTTGTGACCTTGGACCAGTAACTTACTCACTTAGAGCCCCAGTGACTCCGTCTGTAAAATGGGGAGAGTAATAGCGCCTGCCTCATTGAGTTGCTATAAGGATCAAACGAGATAATTCATTTAAAGTCCTGGGCCAGAGCAAGACACCCAGGGTAGTGAGAGCTAAATAAATATGATGGGGTGGTAGTGGTTGTAAAAATCCCGGTGGAAGCATGTGGACAGATAGCAGAAAGATTCCCTGAAGGCAGTATATTTGGAAATGAATGAAAATGCATTCTAGGCTGAGGGAAGATAAAGCGTCAAAGCTCTGAGATAGGGATGAGAATGTCTGGGGTGTGAGGATGGGGGTGGGTAGCAGGGGCATAGAACCAGTTCTTTTGTGTTGGGGAGTGCCCTGGAATATGTTGGAGGGGGACAATTACATGGTATTAAGAATCAAGCATAGGGAAGCGGACTTGGCCCAGTGGTTAGGGCGTCCGTCTACCACATGGGAGGTCCGCGGTTCAAACCCCGGGCCTCCTTGACCCGTGTGGAGCTGGCCCACGCAGCGCTGATGCGTGCAAGGAGTGCCCTGCCACGCAGGGGTGGCCCCCGCATAGGGGAGCCCCACGCATAGGGAGTGCACCCCATGGGGGGAGAGCCGCCCAGCTCAAAGGAAAGTGCAGCCTGCCCGGGAATGGACCTGCACACACAGAGAACTGATGCAGCAAGATGATGCAACAAAAAAAGAAACACAGATTCCCGGTGCCACTGATAAGGATGGAAGCGGTCACAGAGGAACACACAGTGAATGGACAGAGAGCAGACAACTGGGGGGGGGGGGGGGAGAAATAAATAAAAAATAAATCTTTAAAAAAAAAAAAGAATCAAGCATAGGCACACTGAGTGTGCTCCAGAAAGGAGATAATTATGGACTCTCATTGTGGTAAGGACCAGACTCCCCTGGTAGCAGTTATGGGCTTTGAAAGTCTGTTGTGTGCCTGATCCTATGATGGGCCCTTTTTATTATGTATTATAATTTAGGTTTTCGGCCAGTGTCACCACTTTTCTCCCATCACAGCTTCCCGGGCTGAAACTTGGACCTTAAAACTCTTGGAAACTTGATGAACAGAAACCAGAAATAGAAACAGAAACCTAAAATAAAACAAGACCAAAGGGAAGGCGGGGGAACCATGTTACTTAAAAGCTGCAAGAGGTTATTATTTCAGGAAGACTGGAGAGTCCAGTAATCTTTTTATCCCATTTGCACTGTTACTGATTGTGCATCTGATGGCAATTTGCAGTTATGGTGAAAGAAATCTTTTCCCCCATTATATGTTTCTATTACTGCTGATATATTGGAAAGCTATTGATTTTTGTTTGCTTATTTGTATCCAACTTATCATGCTAAATTGTTTTATAGTTATTTTATTTTTGGGTTTTATAGATACATAATCATACTTTCTCTAAGAAGTGATGGTTTTCCTCTTCTTTTCCCATAGTTATTCAATTTATTTCCTGATTTAATACTTTGTTTTTAAAATGACTTTAGGAAAAAAACAGTTGGATAATGAAAATGATAGGGTTTTGAGCAGTGGTTGGAAGGACAGGTTGGAAAACAAGGAAGCTAAAGATAGTATAAATGGTCAGGAAGACACTACAGTAGAATTGTGTTGTGATGAAGCCCAAGAAATTTGAAATGAAGGAAGTAGAGGAAAAAGAAAATTGACTGGCCTTGTTATTGTGGACATGGCATAAAAAGCGATTTTCAGGCCTCAAATCCAGAGTCTGGCAGTTTAATTGACAGTGACCAGGAATTGACTATGTTGTTAATAGAATTTGAAATTTATTTCAGTCTATTCATCTGAAAAGAGGTGAGAGGGTGGAAATTAATTAGAACTCTCAGTTTATAAACAGTTCTGGGAATGTGGATTCAAAAGAAATTAGCAGGTACTTTAATTTTCTTCAATATTGTCTTGGTCTGACTCTTAATCTAGCTAGAGGCAAAATATCACATAATAATTACAATTTATGAATGTTTTTCCACTTGACAAAGCAATTTTACATATATTGTCTCATTTGTTCTTCAACAACCCGATGAGATGGATGATGGTAGAAGTATCTAACAATTGTCTGGCAAGTAACACTCTTGTAAGGCACTTGCACCTACACCACCTTATTTAGAGCTCTCACTCATTAACCTCTAACATACATTTGAACCGGTTGTCTAATTGTAGTTCTCTAAACACAGATTTTCCTTTTGTACTTCAGTCTTTAAAAATAAAGTTCCTCTGAGAGAAAGGTCTTCCTTGCCTTATCCACCCTCTGAACCCCTCTTCATTTTTCAAAATCCTGTTCAGTTGATTTTCACTCCTTCCCCACAAGGGAGAATTAATGGAGAGACGTGGCATGGAAAGAGGCCGAGTGAGGTCGCTCAAGGAGGGAGAACCCAGCCCTGTCACCCCTGGGAAGTGTATGTAGGGGACAGCTGTTAAGAAGGTCCCTGTGGCAGTACCGAAGGTGACGGGAGCTCGGGTGTGGCCTTATAGTCTTTGGCTTTTTTCCAAGGTGGAAAAGGTGGTGGTTGTGAGCGGATGTGTAGTGTGCTGTGTGGAGGATGGCATTTCATACACAAACACACAGACTGCACTCAGACACTCCCCATTCGGTTGCTCTTCTGCAGGGCGGACTCCTTGGTTAGACAGACCTACTTCCCTTGATTTGAAGAGAAGGACGGGGGAAGCTCATTTGGTTGCAGGGTCTTTCAGGGGAATGTGTCCAATTTGTCAGTGGAACTCAGAGGGCAGTATCCCAGAAGCCAAAGGAGGAGAGAATTTCAAGGAGGGAGCAGGTCATCATCACTGGTATCTGCCAAGAGAAGTAGAAGGGAGGGAAGGATGTGGCCGCAAGGAAGTCACCCCCTGGGGACCTTTGGGAGTCCCATTCCAAGAGGTTGTTGGGGATGGAAGCCTGTTTGCAAAAGGCTAAGAAGGGAAAAGGTAATGAGAGAATGGAAGTCATGGATTTAGGTTACTTGTATAAGACATTTGGTTAAGAAATATTAGAGGAGAAAAAATTTAAATACACGTATATAACACAAATGCATTCTTGTGAATGATTCAAACAATATAGAAGCATAAAATAAGCCATGAAAGACCTCTTTCCCTTTTTTTGTCGCAACTCCACTCCCCAAGTGCAATGAATTGAAATGTCATCCTTGGTAGAAGCTTTAAAGAGAGGAGAGACCTCATAGTTTTTGAATGTAACATTTAAAAGAAAATAAAGAAGAAAAAAATAAAATAAAATAAAGAGGGGGTGAGAAACATGATGAAGTCACACATGTGTTCAAGTAGTAAGCAAAGAAAGAGCGGCTATTCAAATAGGTATGGGTGTTTGTGTGTGGCACGGATACACCGTGTGTGGCACGGATACTGCATGTGTGGCTTTATGACCCGGGAATTCATCCGCAGATGTTTATTCATACAAAAACACACCAAGAGAGGCTAAAGGCCACATGTCTGTTCATCTGAAACAGACAGGAGGGAAGAGAGAATTTATATAGCACCGATGCTGTGTGTTGAAGGTCAGGATCTCTTACCGCCTTCAGTCTGTTCAGATCAAGTCATCTGATGAGTGGAAAGTGACCAAGGTGGAACTGGGGTCTTGAAGAGCGAGGTCTCAAGAGGCTGCTGAGGAGGTGATGTCTGGTTGTTCACAAGAAATGGAAATAAAAATTGCCGAGCAGAGGGAAGGAACAAATTAATGTGCATGGCTTGAATTTGTGATGGCCTGCCTCTGAACAGCTCCGCCTCGCCCTCCAGTGGGCCTGGGCGCTGAGCCACGGGGCAGGCCAGGAGGGGTAGTGGTGGATCGTGCAAGGCAGGCCACGGGAAGTCGGGGGTGAGGGAACTGCAAGGGTTGTAAAGGACACTTGGAAGTATTTGACTCTGGGATTGAGGTGGGGGAAGAGAACAATAAAGCCAGGAGGAGGCTAACGGCTGAGTGAGTGGGAGGACTGAAGGAGAGCAGGGTCCAGCTAGGGCCCAGGAGCAAGGAGCCAGAGCAATGGTAGTTGGGAGCCAGCACGCAGTGGGGAGGAACGTGGAATTAGAGCATTTCAAGGCCAGCTCTTGAATTGATGGCATTCACATTTAACTGGCTATGGAATTTCAGGTGTAATATGTCAACCAGATAAAAGCCAGAAAGATGCCAGTGCCTCTTGTGGCATATTAACCACCCGCCCCCCCTCCCCCAAATCGTTTATCAAAATTTCTTTGTTATTTAAGGGTCCCTTAGAAACTGTCATTTCTGAAAATTGATATATATCCAAACGGCACCTATTTAGAGAAGCCTCAATTCCTCTTTGATTATAGAACATTGCGGATGCTCTCTGACTTGTGAAATCCTTCCATTCTGCAAAGTCTTATAAAGACTGAATTTCTCCTAAGTCAGAAATGATTAAAATATATTTTGGTACCATCCCTCACTTTTGTTGTGTTAAAAACTGATCTTTTACTTTTTTAAGCTACCCACATCAACCTTATGGCTATGCATTGAATCACTACACTTTTCTGTTTTAGACTCCTGCCCTTTGCTGGTTTGAATAGACACAAAATATAAACCTTTTTTTTTTCTTTCTCATAGCCTTTCCTCTTCTGCCTGCTCAAGAGAGTTCTGGTTTTGCCCTCTCAGCACCAGCCACTGCTCCCACTTGGGGGAAGGGTCTGTCTTTGCTAGAGTCTTCTCTTGGCTGTTTAGGTGCATGATCATGAGTTTAACCATGAGGGATGGACAGATGGGCAGCAGATCAAAAAAGTTTTCCTAGGAATTTTTTTTAAAGATTTATTTTTATTTGTTTATTGCCCCCTTGTTGTTTTGCACTGACCGTCTACTTTCTGTGTCCATTCACTATGCTCTCTGTGTCTGCTCATCTTCTCTTTAGGAGGCACTGGCAACTGAACCTGGGACCTCCCGTGTGGGAGAGAGGCGCTCAATTGCTTAAGCTACCTCATCACCCTGCTTTTTTGTGTCTCTCATTGTCTTTCCTCTTTGTTTCTTGTTGTGTCATCTTGTTGCATCAGCTCATTGCACCTGCTCATTGTGCCAGCTTGCTTCTAGCTTGTTTTCTCGAGGAGGCACCAGGAACTGAACCTCAGACCTCCTATGTGGAAGGCAGGAGCTCAATCGCTTGAGCTACATCTGCTTCTCCCTAGGAATTTTAAAGTCAAGGATTTGGGAGTAGTAACTGTAGGTTATGAGGGAAAGGGGATTTTAAGAACTATCAATGTGGATTATACATCTCCCTCATAGTGGTTGAGAGATTCCAGTGAAGCACTTAAGATAGTCCAAAATCACTTTTGGGTCACTATGTCTGACCATGATCCTTCTCTGTGACTGGATCGAATGAGCCATGGTGTCAGCAGGGTTACATTAGAATCATTGCAGTCCAGCGGAGTGGATTACATTTAGGAAGGAAGTAACCCCAGGGCCACTGGAATTACATGAGCCAATGCAGTGATAATCCATGGGATAGTGGAGACATTAGGAGACTGACAACAAAAGATCTTTTCCTAGGGTTGTTGCTTGCCACACTACCTTTTCACCTTTTAGGAACGAATCTACTTTGCATTATGGACCTTAATACAAAACTTTCCACTTCCCTAAAATTTCATTATATATTTTATGGAACAATTTATGTAAGGCCTAATTTTCCAACTCATGTGTTGTCAGCTGTGCAGTGTAATGACTGCATGCTTTTCCGTCTTGGTTCATGCCAATATTTATACAAAAGATGGTTGCTTTCCATTCAGAGGATTCAATATGTGAAAACTGGACAGGTCTTTTTTTCTATAATTTTATATCTACAACAAAATTGTGGCTCTATTTCAGTGTTGTCCAACAGAAAAATAATGCAAGCCACATCTGTAAATTTAACTTTTCTAGTAGCCACATTAAAAAGTTAAAAAGAATCAGGTGAAATTAATTTTAATAATATCTTTTGTTTAACCCAATTTATGCAAAATAAATATTGTTTCAACATGAAATGAATTTTAAGTTATTAAAATTAATTTTAAAATGAAATTTTTGTACTAAGTCTACTGGTCTGGTATATATTTTATACTTACAGACAATTTCAATTCATATTGTGCACACTTCAAGTGTTTGATAGCCACGTGGGATTAGTGGCTACATATTCACCAGCATGGGTCTATTTTGTGGCTGTAAGTACTTGGGTACTAGCATGGCTGCTAAATTCCTTTTGATTTACTGGGCATGTTTGACATAATCTGGGAATGGCTGATTTTACCCATTTAGATAACTCACCCATTCACTCACTCATTCATTCACTCATTCATTCTTTTTGTTCACTAACTCATTCAAAAAACATTGAATACCAGGTCTTATGATACATGCTAAAGATACAAAGATGTAAAAGGGAACAGTCCCTGTTTATGAGGAGGGCAGAGTCTTAATGTCGGAGACAAGAATGTAAACAAATAATTATAACAGCATAATAAAGCACTATATTTACTAGAAGTGTAGAAACATAGACAAAGTGTTATGAGATTTAATATTTATGTTTATATGTATATTTGGAAAAATTCAGGTTAGTACCCTTTTTTATATCCTATATAAATATTTCAAAATACTTTAAAATTTTTAGAATAAATTATAAATGAATTTCCATATATTCTTGGAAGTAAAGCTTTTTTTCCTTTTAGGCATTTTTAGATACTGTGAATGGAGTTTAAATTGATGTAAACTTTCTGGAAGAGCATTTGATAGTATGTATCCAAGATCTTATAAAACGCAAACTCCAAACTCTTTGACACAGAAATTCTACTTTAGGAATTAATCCAGAGAAAATAAGTTAGAATTGTATATAAATGTACATGTACTGAAGATGTTTATTGTAGTCTTACTTATGCTATAAATAATGTTAAAGATGGCCTTACATGGACCAATGATAGTAATGTACCACAAACATAATTGAATCAGCCCAAGATCATACACTATGATAACATCACAGATGCAGTTAATTTGAGGAAATTGGGAAGGACTCCCAAGGCAAGTTACTTTCAGCAGTATCTTGAGGGATGGGAAAGTAATTGCCAAGGGAGTGGTGGAAGAACATTCTGGCAAAAGGAGTGGCCAGTGCAAAGGCAAAGAGGTGAGAGGGGCACAGAGGGACTAAGAAGAGCAGAGCAAGGATGGAGCCCTCTCTGCTATGAGTTCCTCCCATAATGTCATGGTCCCATTATAGTTTTGAGTCTTTCTAGGGTTTAATCACAAAGTCTAAATTGCTTGGCGTTATTTCAACTTGAACATGTAATTCCATCAGAGTGTTTCTTGGTTTTAATGCTTGATTTGGTTTACTCAGAGCTATATACTATTCCAAAGAGCAAGATTTTACTGAGCTGCCTTTCACCAGCTCCATTGCATAGTTTAATAACATGATTGAATAAGATGCTTACTTTATGCATCTGTCATTATCAATGTACAGTTAAAAGATGCTCTGTCCCCTCCTGAATCCTCACTACATTGGCTGCTGCACTGGTTTGGCTGGTGATGGAGAGCGGTGGAGGGAGGCGCTTCTCAGCGGATTGGGAGAGGCCAAGATGTGCTGGTTCAGGCTTGGAGTCACACTGACCTGGGTTGAAATCCTGACTGCAATTTGTAAGTGTGTGATCTTGGGAAAATGACTTAGCCTCACTGAGCCTTGGCTTCCTCATCTGTGAAATGAATTGATGTGGAAACATTACATGGATTATATCTACAAAGTGCTTTTCAGAGCTTGTGGTATGTGTTCAATAAACGTTGGCTATTGTTATTATTATTATTATAGTAGTACTATTTATGAATAACAGAAGTAACTTTGTCTTCTCCTACTAATCCCTAAGGGATCATTCATACTATAGGACTAACTGTTTATGGCTCCAGAATTTCCCTTGTGTTTCTGACCTCAGTGGTACCTTGGTGAGAGGAAGCTGGGAGTTCACTGTCTGGGCTGATTCTTGACCCCAGACTTTTAGGAGAAAAACAGAGGAGGCCTCCAGCGCTCCTTCTAAATTAGACAATTAGATAGAACCTGAGGAAGGGGCCCCCTTTAGAACCAAAAAACACACCCTTGGACTTCCTCTTTCTGGAATCCCCACATTCACACAGCCTGGTTCATCCCACTCCTGAACAAATAACCCAGGAGCAAGGGTCGCAGAGAGAGAGAAGTACAGAGAAAAGAAAGTTTACGGACTCAGCTGAATGACCTTTGACGTGAACCCCTTGAGCTCACCCTTGGGAGTGATGGACAATTATTGGCAGCAGAATCCCAGGGGTCTTTCTTTTCAGGGATGTCCCTTTTTTTATTTTATTTTTTAAAGATTTACTTACCCCCCTCCCCCCCGTTCTCTGTGTCCATTCCCTGTGTGTTCTTCTGTGTCCGCTTATATTCTCATCAGGCAGCACAGGGGATCTGTATCTCTTTTAGCTGCATCATCTTCTGCATTAGCTCTCTGTGTGTGTGGCACTACTCCTGGGTGGGCTGCTGTTTGTCGTGGGGTGGCTCTCCTTGCACAGGGACATCCTAATGCAGGGGCATCCCTGCGTGGGCTGGCACTCCTTGTACACAGTGGCACTGTGCTTGGGCTAGCTCACCACACGAGTCAGGAGGCCCTGCGTATCAAACCCTTGGACCTCCTATATAGTAGGCAGATGCTCTATCAGTTAAACCACATCCACTTCCCCTTCTTTGATTTTTGCGGTATCCTTTGTGTCTGTTTAGAATTGCTCTTTTCATAAGGTTCTGCTAAATTACTTGTCTGGGTCTTCCATGGGACTCTAAATTCCTTGAGTACCACACAGTCTGCAGGAAGGAGTGTGGCTTTTTTGGAATTAGGTTTGCTTCACAGCTTTAGCACTAGTGACCTTGGTCAATTTACTTAACCTCTCTGAGCTTGTTTCCCCATCTGTATTATGAAGATACCAACTGCTTTAAAGAAGTCTTATAAGAAAGGGATATAATTCATGAAAAGTGACCAGCAAATAGTAGGTGCTTAATAAATGGTAGCTGGTGACTGTAAGAACACTGACAACAGCAATGATGAAATGATGATGTCAGAGTGTAGCATGGGCCTGATGTGTCCATCAGCCCATGTTGAATGATAGATGGATGAATGAATGAAGGAAGGAATAAATGTTAAATTAGATGAATAAGTGATTCCAGTGAACCAGTTGCACCCCTTATCCTTTTTAACCCCTACCACATTTGACACTCAAATACATTCTATCCTCTCCTGTTTATTCCTGGTCTCAGAAATTTACTCATTTTCTTCTCTTGCTGACTGCTCCTTCTCTCTTCTTTCCTGGATCTTTTTTTCTCTTTTCTTACTCCCTAAATGCTAACCATTCCCCAAGGCATATCCTGGAACATTGCTTTTACTGCTCTCACCCTCAAGGATCTTACTCTTTATTAAGGCTCCAATGAGCACCCTAATGTGGATAAACTTGAAATGGCTCATCTGGAATCTCCTTCATTCTGGGCTCATATTTCTTAATATGTGTTTGTCAAAGGATATCCTGTTGACCCCTTAAAGTTGAAATCACCATCTTCTCCCTGAAGCCAGCCTCTTCCCTGCCTTGGGAAGACATGTTCATGGCACAACAGCTTTTCCAAGCACCCAGGATCTTTACATGCCAGACTCACTTGTGACTCTGCCATCCTCCTCCCACCTATGCCCCAGTCAGTTGCATAATCATGTAAGTTCCATCTCCACAAGCTCTTGAATCTGTTTCCCTAGTCACATCCTAATTAAGGTCCTTATTTCTATTATCTTATGCCAAGGGTCTCCAAAGTGGAACACTTACAACAATCCACTGGGTGATGGAAAAAAATCTTAAAACTTCTACCTATGTGCATTTTTATCTGTCTTTAAAATGTTCTATTTTATGTATGTCCTATAATAGAAATAATTTATTAGAGGCACATGTTTATAATATATAATATATAAAATAAAAATATATTGGGAGCGATACTAAAAGAATTGGTTTACTCATGGGGGCGTTTGAACAAAGAATGTGTACAGTAGTGACCTGCATTAGAGCAACTATCTTCTATTTGATCTCCTTGTTTCCTCTGTACCCCCACTTCAGTTCATTTTCTATACCAGTGGTCACTTATCTACCAAGAAACCCTCACTGGCTTCCTTATCATGTTGTAAATGAACTCATCTGCCTGTCATTCAAGGCACACAGAGTCCTCCTTTCTAGTGCAGGAAGGCGGGCCTCATGACCTCCCTGGCACATAGTGCAGGCTCTAGTCAGATTGGATTACTTACCGGATGTCTTTATGCTCTTGCTCATGTCTAGGCCTTGTCTGTACTGTTCTCTTCTCTTACTCACCCCCTGCTAGAAGAAGCAGGACGTGTAGTGGTCAAGAGCAAGGATCTATAGTCCTCCAGACGTAGGTTCAAATCTTGGTTCTGCCTTTTTCTGGTTGTTTTATTTGGGCAGTCACTTACGCTTCTGAGCCTTGACTGCCACATCTGGAAAACAGGGATAAGAACAATCAAGTCTCAGGCCTGCTTTGATGAGCAATTGAAATGACATATGTTGAGCTTAGCACTGTGCCTGGCACATGCATAACATACTCAAAAATGAGAGCTGCTGCTACTGCTCCTGTTACTCATTTCCAGTATTCTTTGTCCAAGCCTCTCACGTTGTGAGATTGTACGGGAAAGTGAAGGTTGTCGTAACATAAAATATTTAGTAACCTACCTGCCACTTACATGTCTTATTCCCCACTCACATCATCTTATGACTACCTCTCGCCCATCTTGATGCCACTGATCCTCTTTATCAGTAGGATTGTCCAAGGCTGTTAATATCCGACAATACAATGGAAATACAATGCCAAACAATTGTAACATAAAATTGTAAACTTGGCAAAAGATGCCAGATAATAAGAAGCCAACTAAAGTGATACTAGCAAAATGTTGGCATTGTATATAAAGGCAATCGTAAACCAGAATCTGGCAGAAAAAGAGAAATTTGAACAAGTAAGTGCAGGCACCTCATATGAGAATGTTTTAAATATAAGGATTAAGAGAGGATTTGGCAAAAATTAATGAAGCCTTTGAATATCTCTGTTAAAAGAAATATTTTAAAAATAATTGGTCAGAGTTTTAAAATAAGATACAAAAAAGCATTAACCATAAAAGAAATGATGGATAAATCCTGCTACATTAAATTAAGAATGTCTCAAAAGGAATCATAAAAAAGCAAGGGACGAACTTTATATATCTTTACATACCCAGAATATATAAATGATTACAAATTAGTAAGAAAAAGGCAACCCAATAGAAAAACAGGCAAACAGTTTACGTGAACAAGCATTTCTCAGAAGAGAAAACAAAAATGGTGACTAAACTTAAAAAAAAAAAGATCCTCAGCCTTATTTTATAGTTAGGGAAGAGCAAAATAAGATCACATTGAGACCCCGTTTTATCATTTATGTAGGAGTAAATATTAAGATGTCTATATTAGTGATCTACTGCTCTGTTACAAATTGCCACAGACATGGGGGCTTAAAACAGCTCACATTTATGATCTCATAGTTTCTATGGGTCAGGAATCTGGCCTGGCTTAGCCTGATCCTCTGCTTAGGAATGCTTGCCAATACTGAACAATGGCCTGGAGGAAGATCAATGGGAATTTCTATACAGTGCTTTGGAAAGGAACTTGTCCTTATCCTGTAAAATTCAGTGTTCACATATTTGTAAGATGCAACAGTTCATGGAAGACTTGTGTTTGTGAACCAGAGAACATGCACAAGAATATTCATAGCAACATCATTCCCAACACCCCTAATGTCCACCAAGATAATGGATAAATTGTGGAATTCCCATCCAGTAGAATATCAGATGAACTACATGAACAGAAACAAACATTGATAAAATTTAGAACCATAAGTCTGAGTAAAGCAAGCAAGTCTCAGAAAACAAGATATGCTCAGATATATTTTTTGTAGATTTCAAAACCAAGCAAAACTAAATAATAGATACATGATAAAATTGTGTGGTAAAATCAAGAGAATAATAATAATAGGTTTCAGAATAGTACTTACCTTGGCATATGGTGGAAGAGATGGGATGGGGAAGGAAGTACACAAGTAGCTTCAAGGTGTTGACAATGTTCTATTTTATATGTTGTATAATGGGTTCATGAGCATTCATTTTATTATTATGCTTTATAGCTATATATGATACATATTTTGTACAATTGTTACATAATAAGAATGTAAGAAAAGACTGTATTGTGGAAATTAGACATATGAAGGAAGTCAAACTGTACTATAATATAATACCAGGTATGTCAAAAAACCACAGTCAGCATTTGATTATTTTGTTTTTTCCAACCATTAGCACATTGCTATGATTCAAATGTAAATTTTGTTAATTGTAGGAGAAAGTATTTTTCTTTTTATGGATTTTAGATCAATTTTTTCAAGAAAATTCTTATTCAAACTTTGTTCCTACTGTTTATTATGAAAATTTGGTCACTGTTGAAATGATATGTATTGTGGATCAACTTCAAGTGGTCCTTTTTTTTTTTTAAAGATTTCTTTCTTTCTCTCTCTCTCTCTCTCTCTCTCTCTCTCTCTCTCTCCTCTTTCCCCCGACCCCCGCCCCGGTTGTCTGTTCTCTGTGTCTATTTGCTGCGTCTTCTTTGTCTGTTTCTGTTGTTGTCAGCAGCACGGGAATCTGTGTTTCTTTTTGTTGTGTCATCTTGTGTCAGTTCTCCATGTGGGCAAAGCCATTCTTAGGCAGGCTGCACTTTCTTTCACACTGGGCGGCTCTCTTTATGGGGTGCACTCCTTGCGCGTGGGGCTCCTCTACGCAGGGGACACTCCTGCCTGGCATGGCACTCTGCGCGCATCAGCACTGCGCATGGGACAGCTCCACATGGGACAAGGAGGCCTGGGGTTTGAACCGCGGACCTCCCATGTGGTAGACGGACGCCCTAACCACTGGGCCAAGTCCGCTTCCCTTCAAGTGGTCTTTATCCATTGAATTTGTCCTTTGATATTGAAGCCCTTCTCTGACCCATGAGTACAACTATTATTACTGCTTTTACTATTTCCACCAAGATCCATCAGAAATATTTTCCTCTTTATAAACTCTGCCCTGTCTACCAAATGGATATCATTTCTACTTTTGAATCTCCCCACACATTGCATCCTGTTCCTAGCACCTCTTTGGGGGATCTGGCATTCCTCTGCTTTGTTATTTTTTTGCTTTTTCCCCCCTTTTTCTTTTTCTTTTTCCTTTTAGGAGATGCTGGGGATTGAACCTGGGATGTCATATATGTGAAGCAGGTGCTCAACCACTGAAACACCCTCTTCCCTCTGATTTTTGTTTTTTAAAGATTTATCTTTATTTATTTCTCTCCCCTTCCCTCTCCCCCCAAGTCTGCTCTCTGTGTCCATTTGCTGTGTGTTCTTCTGTGTCCGCTTGCATTCTTGTCAGGTGGTATCAGGAATCTGTGTCTCTTTTTGTTGTGTCATCTTGCTGTGTCTCCTCTCCAGGTGTGCAGCACCACTCCTGGGTGGGCTGTGCTTTTTTCATGTGGGCAGCTTTCCTTGTGGGGTGCATTCCTTGCATGTGGGGCACCCCTACATGGGGGAAACCCCTGCGTGGAATGGCACTCCTTGTGCACGGCAGCACTGTGTGTGGGCCAGCTCACCACATGGGCCAGGAGGCCCTGGGTTTGAACCCTGGAGCTCCTATACGGTAGGCGGATGCTCTATCAGTTGAGCCACATCTTCTTCCCTGCTTTGTTTTATAATGACTTAGCTATTTGCTGTTACTCAGTTTCATCCCTGAGTTTACTCTGAGGTTGGACCTTATTGTAGCAGTTTGGCATTATTTATGAATTCCAAAAATAGATATTGGATTATGTTTGTAAAGAGGTTTCACTTTTACTTGATTAAATAATGAATAAGGCTTTAATTGGGTCCCATCAGTAGGACGTTAGGTCCCCACCCCCCTTGGTGGGCCGTGACTCACAGAGAAAACTACACTGCAGAGCAGAGAAGTTAGTTGGAGTTTTGATGCTGGAATTTGATGTGGAGTCTGGGGAAGTAAAGACATGGAGAAGGAGACACAAGGGAGTTCTGGTATTGGAGTACTGGGAAGGAAACACACAGAGAAACAGATAGGTGAGGAAGGAGCGATGCCTCCATTAGAGGCAGAGGCCCCGGGAAGAGAGATCGGCTGTTTGCCTAGTAGTCTACAGCTGGCCTTGTGGATGCACGCCTTTTGTCTGATAGTCTACAGCTTGCCTTATGGAGAGAGGAGAGCAGCTGAGCCCAGAGAGAAGCAAGCTCTGGGAAGAGAGGAACCCAGGAATCCTGTACCCTTGCAGACGTTGGCAGCCATCTTGCTCCAAAACGTGGCAACAGACTTTGGTGAGGGAAGTAACTTATGCTTTTTGGCCTGATAACTGTAAGCTTCTACCCCAAATAAACACCCTTTATAAAAGCCAACAGATTTCTGGTATTTTGCATCAGCATCCGTTTTGGCTGATTAATACTTATTTTCGTCTAAACTAGCATGATGATATGAACAGTGCTGGTGCTGATAAAACTTAGCTGGCTTGGATTTTGTAGGACCTGTTTCACCACAGACTTTAAGAAAAGTCAACACTATCATTATTTAATATGCCCAAATTTCTCATATGCATTAAGTTGCTTAGGTAAGTTCTGAAAGTAAAATAAGGGAACAGCTTTGGTAATGAAGCTCAAAGCTAGTCTAGGAAATTACATATTTTGTATAGGATTTCACAAACATATATTTACATTTTGGAATTAAAATCCTTTGCGAAAAGATTTTCAAGGAAGTTTGCTTATATCAGAAAGCACCAGAAGCATTTTTCTTATTGTTACAAAACTGGTAGAGGTTAGCACATGCAAATTTCTCATATGCCTCATAAAACCCTTAATAAGCTACATCTGAAGCCAAAGACCACAGTATAACCAAGTAGCTCCTTGCTCATGTGGAACTTGGCTGTATAATTCCATTTCATCCCCAATTCCATCCTCTCAAGGGTGCTTTACCATTTCATGACATCATAAACAAGATGGGTCCAAATTTCAGTTTAGCTGACATTTTTGTTATAAAGCCAATAAACAAGAAAACCCCAAGGTATTAGCCATTAGTTTTTTCCTTTTCTCAACCTGGATAGAAATGCAATATGTGTACAGAATTTCTAATTTTCCTACAAATGAAAATATGCCTTTCCAGATAAATTAGGCAGTGTTCTGGAGTTGCCTTTATTTATGGAGATAAGCAAATTTGCTTAAGTTTTTAAAACTGGCTTTAGATTTTTGCTAAGAATTATGTATGGGGTGGGAGAATGGAAAAAGAACTGAAAACAAGCAAAGAAGCAAAAACGTATTGCAATTTAAAAAAAAAGAGTTAGGTGTGCAATCAGAATGTCCAGGTTTATGGAGGCTGTTTTAAAAAGTCAACACCTTATTTAGTTGAGGAATGTAGTTTAGGAATTATGACTGCATCTTCACACTTACAGGTGTCAGTAAGAGCATGTACATACAAGCTGAGTTTTCAGTTAATTTGAATACATTTTTAATCTTATGAATTTAAAAATGTATTTGAAACCTCCTTGAACCATCAAAAATATTTAATCAATATTATATGTACGAATATATTATATATCGTAACCAAATGATTAATGGTTGTAAATCAAGCATCTTCCTGAATAACAAGCACAATGAAAATAATATAGTCCCAAAGTTATGAAACTTTCTGCACCTATTCACTATGGAGAATTAATAAAAGCTCTGCTAACTGGAAGATGTTATCAGTGGTCTAATTCAATTAAAAGTTCTCAAAACAAATATGTCTGTCCCTCTATTGATGTATATTACTAAAATATGACAAACAGAGTTTGCTGATTTTATAAATTGTAATTGACCAAATTATTGAGCACCAAGAATGAGTAAAGCACAGTAAGTAGTAAGTATGAGATATTTATGGAGAAATCTATTATGGTTTCGACCTTAAAGATTCATAATTTAGTTGGAGAGAAAGAATGGATTCATAAAGATTAAATACTGGCATAACATAAGTGATCGTGAAGTCAGTTCTTTCAGAAGTAGTGGGTGTGGGATTTTTTCTTTTAATCAATTTTATCTTGAACACATGGGTGAGTGTGGAGTGAAGATGAGATGGCATCTCTTTCCTTGGAGTACTTACTACCCAAGCATCTGAATAGGTGATTGCTGTCCTGGTGAGTGTTGATAAAGCATGTGTCTTTAGATCAGGACGAAAGCTGCCAGTTCCACATGAGTCAGTTAGTACATGGGGTGAGGCCATGATTCCCAATTCTTGTCCAACCAAAATGAATTGATGAATCCAGACTGAGCAGAATCAATGCATTGGCATTTGCCAGAGATTCAGATGAAAACAGAATAATAGTTTCTCTCCTTCATTTATTGCTTAGAGTAGGTGCATTGAGGAAGAAGAGGTGTTAAGTGACACATTTAATGTGAACTAGCTACTGTTTTCATCCAGAGATGCAAAATAAAATACAGGGACTATCAATAGACAGTGAATATAAAACGGTGCTTGGTGGGGAAAGGAGTTCTGTGAGAAACTCTATTTCTTGCTCTGAATTATACCCAGACTAGCACATACTCTTATTTGCATAGGCTGTTAAGAATGTAGACTTTTAATTTATTGTCAGATAAAATATGACTACCTGAAGTATTAGTGACTCTGCATCTAGAGTTTCTGTTATGGGGTTACAGACTGTCACCATGTAATGACAGCATTATCTGAAGCTAATACTGTAATTAATTCTTACCTCTGTACTCAGCCAACATAGACAATGACCTGTGTTACCCAGCATAACTTGGCAGAGAGTCTTGCAGCAAATGAATCCATAATCATGTCTGACAGTCTGTCTAATTGAGAGAATGGGATGTCTACAAAGAGAATATCATTTCAAGGATGGACATAGTATGGTTAATGTTTGCAAAGCTTCCTCAGCCAAAGAGAAAGCTATAGTTTTAGTATTAATAGTCCAGCTATATTCCAGTATAGTTTTTCATAAAATAATTTTAAAGAATTAGATATACTGAAAGGCAATCTTAATGTGCATTGTAAACAAACTGTGAATAAATAAAGAATGCCAACCTGAAGATGCAATCTTTTATTGGTAGGGAAATAAACTATTTATGATTTTCTTACAATGTTTCATTGACATATGGTACTTCTATCCCAGTGACAAATTAACTGACTAGGTTTAAAAAGAAATGGATGCTGCTTAATGAAGAAGGACAGGATATGTGTTACAAGGCAGCTGGTTCTGCCACTGCTGGCTTATGGAGACAATATACTTTGGACAGCTAATGAGTCTCTGTTGCATAAGATAGATTCTCTTTATAATAGAATTGCACGCTTTGTCTCTAAATGGTGGTTATTATACACACCATTGCACAATGTTTGAAGAGCTTGGTTGGCCCTTGTAGAGGGTTAGGAGAGAAATAAATTGGAAAACAATCATATTTAAGACCTTCAATCTATCAAACACTCCATATTTATCTAAATTACTAGCACGTTCTTCCAAAATACAAATCTGTATGATACACATGGCTAGAATGTTAATGCTGACCAGCCCTCACTTTGGTTTCATCAGTTCAGTTTTCCCCTGTAAGTACAGACCAAAATTCATGCACATTGAAGCCTGGCAATGCATTCCAACTTCAACCCCACCTTCTTTCCCTCTGCTCTTCATGCATTCCTTTATCTTAGTCCCTGAAGCTTCATTTGTTATTCCTTCCAACCACCATGAATATATATGCTTCACTTATCCTGAGTTATTTCAGTCTCAGAACTCTTTGACTATGACTACTCAGATAGTTTTAATGGTAATTCACTCAGTTTCTTCTCTTTTCTCCACACTTGTGGGCCCTACAGTTCTATCCCTGTTATTCTTTGGCATAAATTCATTTCAATTCATTTTACAGTCTTGAGAAAAACTGGAAGGGATAGAAGAAGACAGGATAAATGGCAATATCATTCACTCTGTGTATGAAGATTCTACTTCTTATTGGAGGACATAGGCAGGGACTCATTCAGTTGGTATAGACCAAGTGATGGAGGAGTTGAGTCAGGCTCTTACCTCTAACACCCTCCAATCTGGCTTTGTACCCGAGTTAATCTTCTGGCTTGATTCTTTTATTGAGGTTGTCATGTATGAGGTCTTTAGGAATTACATAACTCAATTTGATTCAGGTATTTTCAGGGTCATAAAAGATTTTTCAAGCACCAGAGGAAGTGTTGCATGGGAAAAGTGGTTCTTGACTATATCATGACTTAAGTTTTTGACTTGTTGAGAGACTTTGGGCACACCATTCACTCCTGTTGATTTTGGGATTCTCACCTATAAGGTGAGTGTAACAATATTTTACTTCTTTTAGTCTTTCTTCTCTGTGTCTCTCCTTCCTTCTTACCAAGGACCCTGGGAAAGAATTGTTCCTGTGAAACATTCCAAGGTTCTTGGAGTAAGATGGTCTTTTCAGTTTAAACTGTTATTATATCTGCCTCCTCTTCATCATTGTGGGGTTCCTTACTTTTCAAGTCTACCTGCACTCTGGTTCAGAGAAAGGTGAGCTGGTGAGCTAAAAGAAATGGATAAAACCATTTCATATTTATTTCCCTCTCCAAATTGAATCTTGAAACCTTGTCAGAAGTGCTATTCTTCCAACAGAGCAGGCGTTAAGTGGCTATAGAAAATAGACTCACCTTCTGATATCTTTCTCATTGCTTGCTATATCCATTTACTGTGAAGATTATATTGTATGGTGTGACAGGAGGTGTTGTACAGCAAAGGAAAATCACCACTCTGTAATTCTATTTGCTCAAGTTTCTTCTTTTGCGTGGGCTTTTGGGTTTCCTTGTCATTTCTGGAATACTTCTAAATGATATTATTTTTGTACATTTTTTCCAGAAGCTTCTTCCATCTAACTGATTTTTAAATTCATGTACTCTTTTGTAAATAGAGTTATGATATTTGTAATAAAGTTTCTACAGCCTGTCTGGGGATGGGTACTACAACAAATGGTAACAATTGCTAATTAATGAATTTTCTTCTACTTGTTTTTAAAATGACTTTTATGTTCTAAAATCAGATTATTTGATGACAATGACTCTAGATAAAACTTAGTTTTACTTGGCTGAATGTTTCATTTAATGAAAGATCTTGTACCTATCAAATACTTTTCTTTCTTCAACACAATTACCTTAAGGAGTAGCTATGTAGAGAGATGAAAGAGTAGATATCTAGTCTTTATCAATGTTTGTTTAAATTATTGCAGTTTAGAGAGATGGAAATCAAGAATTGAGATGGCTTAGAAATAAATCTTTGCTTGTATGTAGTATCTTTAGTCCAAGGATCTGAAAACACATTATAAGCAATTAAACTTTAGAGTATAAATAACAATTTCATATTGTTTATTGCATATTGGTTAAATTAAGTCACAAAAAATTTACTTTGAGTTCCTAGGAAGTCCTTTCTTTGAGTTCCACAAATTTGTATATCCTAGTTTTCTTGGACTTCACCTACCCGTCAAACCATTTTCTTCCCATGTCATCGTATTTCTTTAAAAACTCACATTCTTTACTTACTCCCTCCAATTCGTTTTTCAGTTTGTGTGACTTTTGTTCCCCAAATGTTACTGAAACCTCTCTGATTGAGGTCGGCAGTGACATCCTAGTAGTCCACTCCAAAGTCCAGTTTTCAGTACTTTTCTTGTTTCTTCTCTTTACCCCATTTGATGATACTGAGGATTCAGATTATCCTCCCTTGTTAAATGTCTGCCCTTTCTTGGTCTTTGGAAGATTCAGTTACTCTCCTCATTTCTTTCTTTGGGTCTTTCTTCTTACCACCGCTTATATTCTGGTATTCCCAAGGATCTGGTTGTCCTGACATACCCTATAAGCCTTCTCTGGCTGATAGATCCATTCCTATGACCCACCTCTTGCTCTGACTTGCTCCCCAGTTCTCAACTCTGGGCCCACATTTTCAACTTCTCTCCTAGATATTCCAAAAGACCTCAAGTTCAACAAGTTCAAGCAAGTTCTGAACCTGCTGGTTATCGGAAGATGGTGCAGTACCATTTCCTTTCCTCCCACACCTGTTCCTCCTCTATTCTCCCCTGACTCCATTGCCATCACCCCTACCCCAGGTTGCCCATGTTAAGACACTGTGGTGTCACCTTGCCTGTTACTCCTTCTTTCCTCTCTCATAGAACTTCCAACAAATCCTGTTTATTCCACCTCAGCAATGCTTTCATATCTGTCTGCTCTGCATCTAAGATGCCTTAGGTGCACTTTCTTCATCTTCTGCCGCACTAGTGCCCTGAACAGTCTTCTCCTTCTGTTCTTTGACTCTTTCCAGGCTCTCCATTGCCTAAAGGATATGGTCCCAAACCCTTTAGTGTGGCATATGTACTCTGGTCCACATCAATGAATCCAGCCTTTTCTCTATGCTTCTCCCCTCTTCCTAGTCCTGTGCACTGGCTGAACTAACTTCCAGCTTTCCTGTTCCTTTACTGAACCTTTGCCTAAAAAGCTCTTTTCTGTCTCTGCTTGGGGGAAATAGTATTCTTTAAGGGATTCAAATGACATTTTTGTGAAACCTCCCCAACTCTTCTAACCAGAGTAAGTCACTTCCTGCTTTTATTGGCTTAAATTCTTTGTTGATACCTTCTATCACTGCCCTTGTCTCCTAGTCATACAATCATATGTCTAGGTAGAGAAGGACTCCCTCTTATTCATGTGTGTTCTTATTTGTATGCAAAGGCTGGATACATAGTAGGGCCTTGATAAGGGGTGGTTGGGTGAATGATTGCATGCATCCATGACTAAACGTCACCATAGGGTGGACAGTCCCAAATCACCCTGACCCTGCTCTTAAAGGCACTTGCCTTGTTTTGATGTGGCTATTGATGCTCTCTACCAGGAAAAGGAGAAACTCTATGTGGAACTAAAGCTCATCTTGGCCCGGCAGCCTGGGCCCGAAGCTGCAGAGCAGCTACAGCTCTACCGACACACGCTGCGGGAGAAGACCAAGCAGCTGAAAGTAAGTGACAGCCTTTATTCTTTCCTGATTCCACACTCTGGGAACACACCTGGATAAGTCCTCTGACTTGGCAACTGCCCTACTTCACTGAGGTCAGCCTTTGGAGAGGGCCAGTCCCAGGAAGATGAGGGCAGGCTTCAGAGCTTCCCTTCTCCTCTTGGACTATTGAACTCCATGAGTCTCGGTTTCCAGAATGCAATGAAGGTAGCACGTGTCACCTTTTGGCCTGGGGTAAAACGGGTGCCACGTTACTAGCGTGGTACTAGCACTTTTGCAAATAGGGTGTGGTAAAAGCACACTTTTTGCTTTAAAAAGACTGTGAAACAGAAGCCTGTAGAATATTAATTTGCAACTTATTACTCTAAGTGTTCATGTCACTCGAGTATCCTGAGTCATGATTCCAGTTTTGCACAAGGCATAATCATTTGATAATTTATGTTCCTTTAAACAGTTGAATACTCCAAACAAAACAAAAACTTTTTATTTTCTCTTTATCTCAGAGGTGGGTATTGAATAGAAGAGTGCATGTCTGTATTTATACTCCTGCCAGATACCCACACTTAGCTCTGGATTGCATTGAATGGTACATAAGAGCCTTTTGTTACCTTAGCCCTACCTTGCAGGAAATCCAGATTCTTGCTCTGAATGAAATGTGACACCTTGTGGAATAGGTTCAGAGGTGGAGGATACTGAGCAAATCTGCCAGTTTGTTTTCATTACTGGACTCTTTTCCCTAGCTCCATATTCATTGTTTGGAAACAGGGTCTTTGTTCCTAAGAGTTGACTATTGAGACAGATTTTCTTCTAGCGTGAAAAGCATATTCTTTTGTTGATGATATTATAGTAAGACTCACTTTCACAACAGTTAAGATGGAAGAGTTCAGAAGCAGATGGACATTCAAGAGGCAAAGATCACGCTTTGGTGCCAATCTTTTAGAGCGCAAGAGGAGAAATAGAGTCTATTACATGTCCCTTCCTGTCCTCCCCGTGATTTCGGTGGCCAGCAAATTCTAACTTTGGCATGCTTTATGCATCCCGTTCAGATGAGTAAATTCTGTTTGTAACATCTGTTGAAATCATTAATGGAAGGAGGCAGATAATCAAGCTTCTTACAGCTTCTCACATGGTAGGTTCTCCTAAAGCACATCACAGTTCTCTTTTCTTAGAGGTAAGGGTCCTAGTGCTGTGATAAAGAGAACCTGTTAACAATCCCAAAGAACACAATTAAGAAATGATAGACATTTAGCAGAACAATAACCTTGGAAAACACGTGAACTGAATGTCTATTTTTGTGGTGGCAGCAGGATGATTCCAGAATATTTTATACCATAGGCCTCAGATGGATCAAACTCCCTAGTGAAGTTTTTCTTGAATGCTTTTTAAAAAAGGCTTTAAAAGCAATTTTTTACTCTCTCTTGGAGGTTTGTGTTTTTATTGACGATATTCCTTGAAACACATTGCACTGTTTACTGTTTAAATTTTGCCAGAGAGTTCACCTTTTAACAGGGGATTGATGTTTCATTTGAAGTTTGCCACCTGATTATCAGTCCTCAGCCCTCAACTGATTTGCTACCCAGACATAAACCTTGAGCTAGTTTTAAGCCTAGGCATGGTTTTATATCTCTAGATCCATAAATGCTAGCTGGTTAAACAAATTCAGAAACAGATGTTGTCTACTGTGTATCATATGTTAATACTGCTTTATTTGCTATGGTAGGTTTTGTCTTCAGAATTGAACATGTATGAATCACAGAGCCAAGAATATAAGTATGAGATCGAGAGACTTGCCAATGAACTGCTGAACATAAAGAAGAAATATCTCGCCCAGAAACGTAAAGAACAAATTCAGAAGTAAGAATTAGTCCAATGTTCTTACTTTGTTGTGCCTGTTACCTGCTGCTAAGAAAATGTTTGGCAAACAGTCACAGGGCTGCAAGTTTCATTGGAGTAAATTAAGTCACAGGGTGAACAAAGGGCATCCTCCAGGTCATTCACTGAGTTTGTATCTGAACATGATCAGTACCTCAGCTGATATTTAGGACTTTCCTTAGGACTTAGCAGAGATCCATTTGCACCTGATCACTGATGGATCTAATGAAAAGTGGAAGACATATAATGTGTTTCCCCCCTCCATTATTCTCATGGTTTGGAGATAGTCAGACTATCTGTGTCTGCAAATGAGGTTTGAAAACTGTACAGACTGAAGCAAATTCACATTTAAAACCACCTATCATTTTGCTAAAGGCAGGACTTGGTAAACTGTTCTTTTTAGTACTGCAACTGTACTACTGTAATTACAAACAGATCATAAATGATTTGCACTCAGGTTTCAGATAAACTATTTTGGAACTGTCTCTATGTTTAGTAAGTGACTTCAGTATCTGCTGTGGAGTGCTGATGTGAACTCTTTTTATTCTTAATATCTAGGAGATGATAATGCAGCTGTCAGGTTAATAGTTTGGGCTTCAGGATGCCTACATGTTGAAGAGGAAATGCTCTATTTTCTTTGTTAGTATCATTTGCCTGATCCCAGGGTGAAGGTGGGGGGGGGGGGGGGGAGGAGCAAATGTATTAGCAGATTTGAAATTTGGTTTGGCCTTGTGGCATTGCCAAAATCATCTAGTTAATTAGTATTTCATCTGCATGAATATTGCAGGGATATGGTGAACGATGGTTTGAATGCACCTGCCTATGATTTTTTAGCATCAAACAGCTATATAAAGTAACTGGATGAAAATTCATTTGCCAGTAAAAATCTGCCCTTCTTGTAAATGAGAACATTCCATAGTTAGATACCAGTTCGTTTGTAGACAGAAATACTACTATAATTGAGATGAGTCTTTCTTAATATTAGCATGTCGCTGATTACCTTTGTCAATGAGGTAGCTACACCAACAATGTTAAACAGGCAAGGCTGACTTTATGCAGGGGCTGCTACAGCTGGGGAGAGAGAGGAGAACTCGACTGTCTTGAAACAAAGGACAGCCAGCTGTTAAAGGGCTGGGAATGGGTTGGAGGAAAAGTATCGGGAGATATGTAAGGTGGTTGATCACTGGGGTGAGTAATTCATTGCGGTTGCAATTAGTACTGTTTGGTTCCACAGTACTGGGCAAGGGATGGGTGAGGGATTTCCTGATTCGGATACTTGGTTAGGAATGTTTTCATCTGTAGTCTGTAAGGACCAGGAGAAAGAGGAGGAGGGAGAGAAGGACCTGCTCAGTGAGGAGCCGCTCAGGCGCCTGGGTATTTTAAGGGCTGTGGGGAAAGGGAGTAGGGAGGGAAAGGTGGGGGGCAAGATGGATATTTAAAATATTTGGGGCCTTGAAGGTGTCTTTTTCATTTTTTACCCTTGGACTCGAGTTGTTTTTCTCTGCAGTCCCACAGCTGCAAAATGAGTTTCAAGGTAGTCAGAGTGGGGGAGGGAGCCTGTAGGGACCTGGTAAGGCTGGTGGCTTGGTTAAGAGAAAGGAAAACGGTCTTGGTCAACTTCCCTGCCTTGGTGCTGCATTTTGGCCCATCTCCCTTGACCTTACTGATGCCCAGTAGTTTGCTGGACACAGGCTGTGACAACTCTCCCAATGGCCCTTCCTCTAGAACTGCCAACTGCCCTTCCCCAGCCCATGACACTTGTGACTATTCAAATTTAAATGAATTCCAGTGAAATCAAATGAACAGCTCATTTCTTTACTTATGCTAGCCACATTCCAAGTACTTAGTGGGCACATGTGGCTGGTGGCCACTCCCTTGGCAGCTTGGATGTAGAACATTTCCATCATCTCAGAAAGTTCTGTTGGGTGGCACTGCTCTAGGATCTTTGCCTCTTCTTGCCCTTTAATGTTCATTATGCGTAGCTACACTGACCTGGTTAGGGTTTCACTGGTGGGATCCGTAAACTGGAGATTGACAGAGAGATGCGTTCATAGGAGAATAGCAAAAAGATTAAGGTTTTGAAGAAAAATAGGCAGAGACAAGAACAAAAGTGCTGAGACGCTGAAGGGAGTCATTGTAATGGTCTATAAATGTATTAAAAAGATAATATAAAGGAGACATTATTCCCATTAGTCAGCCCAGACCAAGCCAGAAGCATTAAGTTTAAGATCCCCCAGAAAGGAAAATTTAGGTAATTTAAAGCAAGAGACAGCCAGGGAAAAGGGAGGAATGGGTAGCAGTGCCTTCATCTAACAATAGTATGGAGCTGGACAAGTTGCCAGAGAACATGAAAGATTCCTCTTTGCTGGAGACACACAGCTTTGTCCTATTTATGGAGGATTATTTTTTATATTAATGAAATAAATTCTGCTAAGAGAAAGCTGGATTGATAAACAAATCCTCTATAGCTTCTTTCCAAATGGAATAATTTCTGCAGGTGTTCTTCCCATACACACACTTTATAAATATCAATTCATATAATTTCTACCTATTTTGCCCCACACACACTTTTTCATCACACTAAGATCCCAGCCTGCACCCCCACCTGCCCCAACTTCCCTACCCCAGATCCCCTGGTGAGTCTAGAGTCTGCAGTACCAGTCAGATTCTTTTCCCAAAGGTGGCATTGAGTCCCCTTAGGTAAGTTATTTGTATTCTTCAAATCTAATTGCTTCTGGTCTTAGTAATTGGCTTAATTTTTATTTTTTAAAAGGGATTCTACAGGTGTTTTCCTTAAGACCCCTAGTTACCCAATGGGTAAGTTATGTAAATCCAAGATACCTCTGCAGGAAACCTGAATGTGTGTGTATTTGAAGAAGATCTGTATGGAAGATACGTTGTAGATTTTAGTGCAGAACTCCCTTTATCTATTGCCAAATATACTCTTATTTATATTTTCCAGCTTTTCTCATATCTTAAACTATTTCTAGTAATAGTTCACTAGAGTATGCTAGTAGACTACTGCTTGCCTAAAGTTATAGCAAAATTTGTATTCTGTAAATGTCTAAGTTTGCTGTAGATATTTTGCATGTAGTAAAATATTTATAACTTTCCATGAAAACTTTGGAATATAAAAGTTGATATAGTTTGAATTAGTCATTATAATTGAGCCAAGAGAAAGATTCTTCTTCCTGATCTTTGAAAATAAACAAATGCTAAAACAGGAAGATGATTACAAGTGAGAAGCCACCAAGTTCACAATGTTTGAGTTATAATGAGGTATTTTGTCTACATTTAGATCAACATGAGGAGGGCATGCTTAATTATGTCTTTTCCTAATTCTACATGTTATTGGTGAATACCTAATTAGATTTAAACAACCACCTTTCCTAAAACTAGAAGTTTTTGTTTTTGTTTAATCAAAGCCATTTTCAGTGACTAACTCACCCTATGAATGTAGAGAACATCAAACTCAGAAAAGGAAAAGATGTTAAGGAAGCTTTCCCTCTCTTTCTTACAGAAAAGACAGAATTTCCTTGGATAACACCTTCTCGTTGGCTAAACCAGATGGCCCTCGTTTTACTGGGGGTGGATTTCCCCTCAGCAAGCCACCCAAGGTGAAGTCGTAATTTGAAGCCCAGAGCTGGGTCCAGTTGACCTGCTCATGAACTTTGCACTGGAATATTTTTGAGGAATCTCTTTCAAATACCTTGGGTCACAGATTTTAGGAAAATCAGTACTCAGATTCCAGGATGGAAAGAAATTCAGAACTACCATAGTCATGTACATATATGTGGTCCATGTGGATATTAACAGATTGTAATGATATCCATTCAATTAAGCTGACCCACAGCACGAAGCAGATCTTTTGTCACTACCACATTGATTGATTTGAAATGCATCAGATCTGGACACTCCATATGGATGAAGTTTGGGATCTTAATTTCTCTGTTATAGACAATGGTGTACCTGAAGGTTTTATATTTGAAAAATGTTTTTGAAATACAATGTATCCCCTGTAATCTTATTAATAAGAAACTATTTTAATTATTCTTCATTAACAGTAATTGCATCAGATGAGAAAGGACAAATTCTGAAGTGTTTCAAACATGTTTTGAGAATGATTTCTATGTGGAATTTCTTTTCAGGTCTGGGGTAGGAAAATCTATTCCAAAGAGACATACTAATAAATACTTACTTCATCAAAAAAATAAATAAATAAAGAAGAAGCTTTGTGGAGATTTTGATCTTTGCTTTGGTACAGTACATAATTAAATTTTAAAACTACTGTGAGAAATGTTTAACATAAGGATTTGGTTCAGAGGAACCAATACTGTAAAATGAGGGTTTTGGGTTAGTATTCTCTCCAGGTCTGTCCTTTCCAGGCCTAACATTTGGAGAATAGAGTTAACAGGACAGGGATCCTTTTGGTTCCCAGGCTGCAGCCAGCATTTTGAGCCATGGAATCCATTGTGTTTTCTTTTTGTAGAAATCACAGTTATTTGGGTATGGGTTCAAAGTTTCCTAGATCAGGGTGTTCATTCAGTCATATAATCATCTCTCACAATAATTTGACTTCTGCAGTTTTAAAAGCTATTGAGGAATAAGTACTGAGGGATGAGCAAGGACAATAAAAGTCCTTCCATTTGTGCTAACAGACAAATGTTCCCACTGTGAGGAGCCAGAGTGATAGAGACCTCAGAGATTTGTTCAGATTATACAGTGAGGTAGGATTCGGAGGAATCTTTTGGGTGTTCTGCTGCCTGTCTTGGTTCCCCAAGTCCTGGGCTCCTGCCTTCCACTGGGTTCACCAGAGGCAGCCCCAAATCACTTATGACAGGAAAGTGATGTGTTATGCAGTGATCCAGAAGAAGCCGGCAGAGTGGGGAAGTGCAAAGGGAGGGGCTGGAGGCCAAGGGGGCACTATTAAGCCAAGTTCCACGAAGGGAAACTGGCTCCATCCTGCAGGGGAGCTCCATGGATGGTGTAATCGAATTGCCGAGGTGACCTCATTGGGGGTGGGAGCACAGGTGCACTTTATAACCCCCACTCTGTCTGTTGTAGGCCAAAGACTGCCCTGGAGGGCAAGCCTCTCTCTCCTTGCTGCAGGCAAGGCAAAGCCAGTGCAGGTAGCCTGGGGGTGGGCCCGCAGGCAAAAAGACCACAGGTGTTGACTGTGGGGAGTGAAGATGTTAAGAGTTTCAGGGGAGGTGTGTGGGCCAGTAACATCAAGGGCTGTGTCTCCCGAATGGGCCTGGTGGGAGAACACCTACAGACTCCCATCACCCTCCAGTGTAGCTGGTAACCCTGTGGTGAGGTGGGATCTTTAGCTCTTTGGACACCCTCCAGGGGTGTGTAGGTGTGTGTACCCTAAGAAATTTGCCTAGAGCGTTTTTAAATCTAAAGACTCACATTAGGGCCATTTCCATTTCTGAAAATCACTGATATCTTTCTGCAGAGCCAGCCATCTTGTTTAGACAAAAGATTTTGCTGGTAAGGCAGTTGTACCATGTTTACAACACTGGAGCCTTTCCCTCCCTCCAGGAACATTTGGAAGTATAACTACAGCCAACTTCATTCTAAGATCTTAGGAGGCTTTTTAAAAGGTTCATTTCTGGAGGAAAATGAGATCTGGATTCTTGACCCATCTCATGGTGGCAAAGGCTTCAGAGACAGATGCTAGGTTCAAATCCTGACCCCTCACAACCGTGGGCTATTATGAGGACTAAACAAGTAAGTGCAGGTAACATGCTCAGAATAGTGTCTGACACCTGGTATAATATCTGTTATTATTATTATTATTATTGCATAATACTAATGTTTTAAAATTGGAGAATGGAAGTTGCTACATGGCACTTGGTTATTATATCAAGTATAAAGGCAGTTCTAATTTTAATTTAGAGGGTGGGTGACCTTAAAATATCTGGATGAAGTTGGAGTTGGTAACGTAACTTATACTTGAAAGCCACCTTGGATGCCTCATGAAAGCTGCTGTTTATTATTCTTCTCACTGCGATCTGGGGAGGAGTTTTCAGTTTTCCTCAGATCACCAAAGGGCTTGCAGACCCTGGTGGTCTCTCGCTGCCTGTTTCTCTCCATGTAATGTATTAATAGCAATAGCGGAGCATTCAGCCTCTGCTGACGGCAGTGGTCCCAGGAGCCAGGATCACGGAGCACTCCGGGAGCAGACATGGCGCCTCTATTAGGCTCAATACGATAATGTTCAAATGGAAGAGGAGCGAATTTAAGCCAGAAAAGGTGGCTGATAGTGCCGCTGCCTCTCATTTACTGAACATCCTGACAGCCCAGGGTATTATAAGCAATAACTATTTAAGTACAGGTGTTACCACCATAGCCACAGCACAGAAATGAGCTGTTAAAAACACCAAGATTTGCAAATCATTAGAGAGAACCGTGAACTCACAGCGGGCCGAGGTGCTTTTAAAATCACAAATTTGAGTTGCATTGTAAAGCAACATTAGGAGATTGTACAGTAGCATAATTTTACCCTGGGGCTTTCAGAGTTTCGGAGAGGAGTCATGTTGCTAAACCAGCCATTGACCCCAGCCTGGGCTGGTGGGGAGCTGGTATGGTTTCTCTACTGAGAAAGACAGGCATGATAAAGGGGGGTTCCTGGTTATTAGTTGCTGAGCTTGGCTTCTCAGCGGCTGCTCTTATAGCCACGTTTTTATTTTGCTTACTTCTGAAGAATTGCTCAGAGCAAAGGTTTGTTGCTGTGATAAGCCAAAGAGGCAGGGGGAGTCATACTAGTAGGTAATGGCAGCAACTTTCCTTGTCAAGGGCGGTAATTTTGCTATAAAAATTTATCCGGGGTTAATAATTATCATCTGATTTCCTGTCATGCTCAGCGAGAATCTGAAGTTTGACCTAGGCCAAGATATGCATTGGAAACGACTATATAGTGAGTTTTGAGCAGTTATGAACATTTCACAGCCTGGGCAATTTGGGGAAAGATACTATCTCTCTCTTAAATATAATCAATTATATGGTGTTCTAGTTGGAATAGGAGCAAAAGGAGGGCATTTTAAAACATTAAAATGGTAAAATAATTTAAAGATATATTTCGTTGATTTTATTTGTAGATGGGAAATATTTTTATAGCATTATCCATTTTTAACTTCTAATTCAATATTGTTTTAGTATGCCATTTTTCATGTCTATTATTTAAAAGTTCCATTAGGGTTTTGAGAGCTATTAGAATTTTATAACAGTATGAAATGTGGTATCAACAGGGTACCATTTTTCTTTTTCATAATTAAAAATAGATTTTCTTTTATTTTAAAATACCAGATTGTTATAGAAAATTAGAAAATACAGATAAGCAAAATGAAAATAAGGGGCATCCATTAGCCTAACACCAACTGATAGCTATTGTTTCTCCCAGACTGACACTCATCTCATTCACAAAGGCTGGCTAGTAGCAGTTGTTCAGACCTGTGATTTGCTTTTATTGGTCCGTACTTGTGCTTACCAGTTGTGAAATATTTTGAATATCACCTTTGAGATACTACTGCTCTATATTTTTGAATTCATCTTTCTGGGCATTTAATAACTATATATATATATTCCCCTTTTAAAAATCAACTTGAGATATAATTTTCCAATAAAAGCACATATTTAAAGTGTATAGTTTGGTAAGTTTTGACAAATTCATATGCCTAAGAAACCACTGTAATAATCATCACCCCAAAGCCTCTTATGCCTAGCTTTTTTCCCTTAGCAAAATGATGAGATTCATCTATGTTGTGTATATGTGAATGAATAGTTCATTTTTATTGCTGAGTAATATTCCATTTGATGGATACAATATAATTTATTGATTTACGTGTTAAGAATTTGTGTTGTTTACAGTTTTTAATTATTATGAATAAAGTTGATATGAACATTTATGTACAAGTCTTTATGGAGACATACATTATCATTTCTCTTGGGTAAGTACTTAGGAATAGAATTGCTGAATCAAGGGTAAGTGTATATTTAACCTGATAAGAAATCAACAAACTGTTTTCCTAACTGATTGTACCACTTAACGTCCTACAAATGTGCGTGAATTCCAATTATTCCATATCCTTGGCAACATTTGGAATTCACGGTTTTTTAAGAGTCATTCTATTGGGAATATAATTAATTCGTGTTTCCTGATGACTAATAATTTTAAGCACTTTTTTTCATATGCTTTTTGGCTATACATATATATATGCCTCACTTTGTGAAGTGCCTTCAGATCTCTTTTAAAATATAGGATTGTTAATCTTATTATTTAAGTTATAAAAGTCCTTTATATATTCTGGGTATAAGACTTTTGTCAGATATATGTATTGCAAATACTTTCGCTCAGTCTGTGACTTGCCATTTCATTTTCTTAATAGTGTATTTCAAAGAGCAGACATTTTAAATTTTAATAAGGTATAATTTATCCTTATTTTTCTTACATGGTTTGTATTTTTCTTGTTCTACGTAGTTTTTACTTATTCCAAGATTCTGATGAATTTTTTCTATGTTTTTCTCAAATAGTTTTATTATTGTTTTAGTTTTATGTTTATATTTATGATCCATTTAGAGTTAATCTTATGTGTGCTGTAAGATTAGGGTAGAGATTCTTTTTGGTTCTATATGGTTATCTAATTGTCCAGCACCATTTACGGAAAAGAGTATTTTTTCTTATTGGATTTCCTTGGCACATTTGTAGAAAATCAATTGACTGTATTTGAACAGGTCTTTTTTTTTTTCTTCTCTATGTCACTTTGTAGTTCTATGTCTATACCATCTTGGTAATATCTTTATAGTAAATCTTCACATTGTATTGTAAGGGCTTTTTTCTTCTTTGAAATTGTTTTTGTTATTCTGGGTACTTTGTGTATCTATATATAGTTTGGAACTAGCTTGTTTTTCTACAAAAAGACCTGCTGGGATTTTGGTTGAGATTGCTTTGTATCTATACATCTATCTGCGGAGAATTGACATCTTAACAATTTTGAAAATTTCAATTCATGAACATGGTTTATGACCCCATTTATTTAGCCCTTTAAAAATTTCTCTCAACCTTTTGTAATTTTCAATGTGTGTATGTGTGTGTATATATATATATATAATATATTTTGTTAAGTTTATGTAAGGATTTTGCATTTTCTGATGCTACTGTAAATGGTATTTTTTAAAATTTTATTTTCCAATTGTTTCTTATTAGTATCTGGAAATAATTTTTTTTTGTATATTTACCTTATTCACCTTGTATCCTATAACATTGCTAAATTAATGTATTAGTTTTACAGCTTTTTATGGATTTCTTTGGCTTTTCTAATAACATAATCATGTTTTGTACAAATAAAGACTTTTTTTTTTCCAATTGGTATGCCTTTTATTATTTTTTTTAAATTTTTTATCTCTAATTTATACTGGCCAGGACTTCCAGTACAATTGAAGTGACGGGAGTGACATCTTTGCCTTGTTCTTAATTTTAGGGAGAATGCACTGAGTCCTTTATCATGAAGTGTCATGTTAGCTGTATCATTTCATAGATGACTTTTACTAGGTTGAGGAAGGTCCCTTCTATTTCTTGTGCTGAGAGCTTTAACCATATATGGATATTGCATTTCATCAATGCCTTTTTCTGCTTGTATTGGGATAATCCTATGGTTTTTCTTTTTTATTTTGTTGATATGGTGAATTATTGTGATTTTCAAATGTTAAATGTAACATTCTTCAGGTAAACCCTACCTGGTTATAACATAGTATTATTTTTACATATTGTTGAATTAGATTTACTAATATCTTATTAAGGACTTTGACAACTATGTTCATAAGTCTCATTGGTTTGTAGTTTTCTTGTAATATCTTTACCTGGTTTTGATATCAAGGTTTTGCTGGCCTCTTAAACAAATCGGGAAATACTCCCTCTCCTCTATTCTCTAAATACTTGGTATGGTGTTGATGATATTTCTTCCTTAAGTATTTGATAGAATTTACCAGTAAAGCCATCTGAAGTTATAATTTTTCTTATCAGAAGATTTTATATTATAGATTCAATTTTTGATATAGGTTTATTTAGGTTTTCTAGTTCATGTTATGTAACTTTTGACAATTTATGTCATTCAAGATATTTGTCTTTTTCATGTAAGTTGTTAAATTTATTGACATAAAATTGTTCAAAAAATTTTTTGAGGTACTGGGAGCTGGGTATTTAACCTGGGACCTCATATGTGGGAAGCTGGCACTCAACCACTGTGACACATTGGCTCCCTTGCGTTGGTTTTTCCATTTGTTTTTTGTTTTTTTTAGGAGGCAAAGGGAATTAAACCCAGGACCTCCTATGTGGGAAGCAGGTGCTCAACCTCTCAAGCTACATCTACTCCATCAAAATATTCTTTTACTATGCTTTTTCTTCTTCTTCTTCTCATCTTTCTCTTTAGGAGGCATGAGAAGCACATTCTGGGACATCTGATGTGGGAGAGAGGCATTCATTTACTTGAGCCACCTCATCTCCCTGGTCTGCTGCATCTCTCACTGAATCTCCTCTTTTCTCTCCTCACTGTCTCCCTTTTGTTGCATCATCTTGCTGCACCAGCTCTCCGTGGCATGGGCTGCAAGCTCTCCATGGTGCGGGACAGCTTGCTTTCACCAGAAGGCCCTGGGAATCCCACCTGGGGCCTCCCATATGGTAGACAGGAGCCCAATCACTTAAGCCACATCCGTTTCCCTTTTAGTATCCTTTTATCATTGGTAGGGTCTATGCAGATATTCCCTATTTTTTTCTGGATATTGGTAATTTGTATCTTGTCTTTTTTTTTTTTCTTGATGAGGGTTTTATTAACTTTATTGACATTTCCAAAGAACTGGCTTTTCATTTCAATGATTTTGTCTGGCTTAAAAAAATTTTTTTTTTTACTTCATTGACTTCTGGCTCTAATTTCTTTCTTCTACTTACTTTGGGTTTAATTTCTCTTCTATTTATAGCTTCTTAAAGTATTTATTTTAACCCATTCTTCTTCTCTGATGTAAGCCCTTAAAGCTATACATTTCCTCTGAGTTCTGCTTTAGCTATATCCCACAATTTTAATATGTTGTTTTCATTATTACTAAGTTTAATTATTTTTTACATTTCCCTTATAACTGCTTCTTTGACCTCTGGGCTCTTTATAAGCAGGTTTTTAAATTTCAAATTTGGTGAGCTTTTTCAAATATCTTTTTAAAATTCATTATCCTAAGATATTTGGATAAACAAAATGATCACAATAGATATGGGAACTAAGAAAATGAACAAAGTTTCCCAGAACCAGAATCCTTCAACAAATCTACCATTTCTGTTAAGATTTGTAGTACAATGATGTGAAAAATTGTCAATGTTATGAGTTTTTATTGATATAAATTCATTGTGCCAAGTACTTTAGGAAATATAATGATGTCCTTGTAAATTTTAGAATTTTTGAGTTTCTTTCCTTTTCCCTTCAAATTCATTACATTCTTTCCCAAGCTACCTATTCTCTGTCTCTTTTCTACCAAGGAAGCATACTTGTCTCTACTTTTCTCTAAGGATAATAATTTCCTCCACCTTTGCCCAAGATCCTATACCTTTTCATATCTCATGGAATCTTATAAGTAGACAGGAAGGCATAATGTTTAAGAGCATACAAGTTCTGGGACTAGAGAGATTTCTGAATTTGAATCCACCTCCTTCCAATTACTAGATATTTCATCACAGGAAGGTTAAATCACCTCTTTGACTTTTAGCTCCTCATTATTTATAAAATGGGGATAATAATAGTATCCATCTTATAGAATTGTTGTAAGGATTATGTGAGCGCACATGTGATGTTTGTATAGTGCCTGGCATATAGTAAGAGCCCAATGTCAGTGTATTAGTCAGGGTTCTCTAGAAAACAGAACCAATGAGTGATATCTTTAAATAGTAGGAGATTTTATAAAATTGTCTCACACAACTGTGGGGATGCCCAAGTCCAAATTCCACAGGGCAGGCTGCAAGCCAGGGTCTCCAATGAAGGTCCTTAGTAAGTTCCTCAGGAAATGCTGTCTGTCTGAAGTAGAGATGGAAATTCTCACTCTGAATTCTGAAATCACCGCTCCTCTTAAGGCCTTCAACTGATTGGGTGAGACGTTACTCATTGCTGACAGCAAGCTCCTCTGTTGATTGTGGATGTAATCAGCCATCTATGCAATCAACATGCCCTTGTATTACAATTAGCCCAGTGCTTACTTGACCAAACAACTGGGCACCATTACCTGGCCGAGTTGACACATTAGTCTAACCATCACAGTCAGCTTTAATTATTTATTATTATCTAAAACTTTATTATTCTCTCGTAATGATTGTCTGGAAAGTTTTGAAAGATTTCTAAGTGGTCAAGTGAATGGATAATAAACATTCTGGAAACTGCTTGACTTCTGTCTGAATGGATATGACCAAGAATCTTCACTGTATTATAAGGTCTTATGTTTTTTTTGAATAGGTATTAGAAGATTGTGTCATTTCTGTCACTTTCATGTGAGTGATTAGTGTTTCTTACCCTTAATCTACAAAAGAATGCCAGCAACTCTTTCCTCTATTTCCAAAATAACATTATTCTCTTTTGTGGCTAAAGTAACAATTCTCTTCCCCATTTCCCATTGTGCTGATGCAAGGGAACTTAATAAATGTAACAATAACAGAAATAGCCACCGCCTCAAAGATTTTAAAAAATCCTGATGCCCAGTTACACCCCAGGCCACTTAAATCAGAATATTTTGGGGAAGAACACTTCAGAATTGCCTGGGAACCTCGAAAATACTGATGCCTGTGTCTTCCTCCCAGAGATTAGGGTTTGATAGGTCTGGGACATTTAAAGCTTCCAAGTGATGTGCAGCTGGGGTTTAGAATCACTGCTTTATAGACAGCATCTTCTACAGAGAGAAGCCCTCTTCAGACTGATACAACCTCACTAATGAGAGAGACACTGCCTTGTGGGTTATGGCTAAATTTCCAGAGCCACAGCCTGAACTGATTAGTCTCTTGAACTAATCTTATCACACCAGCATTATGGTTTGCCCCAATCTCTGATGGAAGCACACGCCTCCAGTCCATTTCATTCTCATCCTGCCCAAGTTGAACCCCTTCCCTATCCCTCCAATCGTCTACTGGGCCCTCTGAACTCTGAGCAAACTTCCCTACATCTTCACTAAATGGAATTTTCTTTCCTCTCATTGTTCTAACTGAGATCTGGTCAACATCTTCTTCCCTTGTACCCTTCTAAAATGGAGACTTTTTATTTTTAAGTCTCACGAACACCATGCTCTTCAGGTTGGGGATATAGAGTGGGTATCATCCTTGCTCTGAATTACTACTTTCCTTCCTATTCTTTCCCCCTTCAAAATATCAGTATGGAAGAAGGGATTGTGGGAAGATGGTGGGATAGGAAGTTCCAGAAATCAGTCCTTCCTTGAGAACAACTATTTAACTGACAGCAACTGTCTGAATCAATGATTTTGAGACTGCAGAGTCTAGTAGAACACTGTGTAGCATCCAGGGAAGAGTGGGAGAAAGAGGCTGGTAAATTTGAGTAAATACCAGTGAAATTCACTCTCTGTAAAGAGGTTACCAATACCCATTCCCCTGCCTTGCAACAGGCAGCAGTGAGGTATTCAACCCTGGTTCCTGCTGCAGGTTGCTGGTGCCAGGGTGGGATATAAAGACCTTGTTCCCCAAGATATGGGGGTGTGTAGTACAATCGCTGATCACTGTTTTTGATTAGCTACTTTGGATTGCTGGGAGTCTGGCTCTGCGGGCATCCCTTGTTTCAGCCTGCCCTTGACAAAAGCAGTGAGGAGACTTAAAGATAGTATATTTCCTCAGAGCTGTGGAGGACAGTTGAAGGGCTGCATTTGCTGACCAGGTGCTGAGTCAGCAAACTGCAGCTTTGGGGAGCCATGGAAGTAGCTCCTGGCATTCTTCCTGGCCCCTCACTAATCCCTTCCCAGGGTAGTTTGGAGCTTTGTGGGTCCCTGGCCTTATTATTGATGGACAAGATGCCTTTACCTTGGGCTGACCTTCTTGATAGGAAGGCTGAACTCCGATGGAGGGCACCAGCCAACACAAGGCCAATTTGCAAAGATGGTGAAAGTTGTTTTTTGTTTAGGTTGCTCGATTTGGTTAGCTACTGATACTCAAGAATATCTGTCATATCACTAGTTGGATACTATTTCAAGAAACAAACAACTCAGGGAATAAATCCCAGAGTAAATATTTTAAAATATTAAAATGTACACTGTGCAAACAAAGATTACAAGACAAACAAAGAAACAAGAAATGATGGCCCATCCAAAGGAAGACAAAAATCCAGGAAACATCACTGAAGAAGACCAGGATGCGGATACTCTAGAAAAAGACTTTAAAAAATGATCTTTAGTATGTTCAAGGAGATGAAGGAAAATATAAAGAACAAAAGATACCAAGAAAATGAATGAACCATATGAGAACCTTAATAAAGAGATGAAATTTTTAAAGGAACCAAAGAGTACTACTGGAGATGAAGAGCACAATAACTGAAATGAAAAAATTCCCAGAAGGGTTTTAACAGAAGATTGGAGCTGGTAGAAGAAAGAATCAATGAACTTGAAGGTAAGAGACTTGAAATGAGTCAGGCTGAGGAGCAGAAAGAAAAAAATATATACATATATATAAAGCAAAAATAGCCTAATAGACCTCTGGGTCACCATCAAGCATACCAATATATGCATTATGGGGTCCCAGAAGGAGAAGACAGGAAAGGACAAAAGGACTCTTCAAAGAAATAATGACAGAAAACTTGCCAAACTTAGCAAAAGACATGAATATGCACATACAATAAGCCCAGAGTAACCAAATATGCCCTGTCACATATTGATCAAACTGTCAAACACAAAGGACAAGGAGAGAGTTCTGAAAGTTGCAAGAGAAAAGCAACGTGTTATGTATAAGGGAGTACTAATCAGATTAAGTGCGGATTTCTCATCAGAAACCATGGAGGGAAGAAATCAGTGGGTTGAAATACATAAAGTGCTGAGAGAAAACAGTTGCCAACCAAGAATTTTATATCTGGTGGGACTTTCTTTAAAAAGTGAGGGAGAGATTAAAACATTCCCAGATAAACAAAAGCTGAGGAACTTCAATACCACTACACCTGCCCTACAAGCAATACTAAAGGGACTTCTTCAGACTGAAAGGAAGGGACACTGGACAATGTTTCCAAGTGGTATAAAGAAAGACCTCCAGTAAAGGGGACAATATAAGTGATTATAAATGTCAAAACTAATATTGTGTTGTTTGGTATGTAACTCTGCTCATTTCCTACAGGTTCTAAAATGCAAATCCGTAAAAAATAATGAGAAATCTTTGGTTTGGGGCATCCAATGTACAAAGATATAGTTTTATAACAAATACAAAAAAAAAAAGATGAGAGGACAGAGGGATATAGGGACACTGTATGTATATGCTATTTTTTTAAACTTATTATTTATCTCTCCTCTCCCCCCCTCCCCCCAGTTGTCTGCTCTCTGTGTCTGTTCAATGTGTGCTCCTCTGTGTCCGTTTGTATTCTTGTCAGCAGCACTGGGAATCTGTGTCTCTTTTTGTTGCATCATCTTGCTGCATCAGCTCTCCATGTGTTCAGCACCACTCCTGGGCAGGCTCCTTTCACACAGGGCAGCTCTCCTTAGGGGCACACTCCTTGTGCATGAGGCTCCCCTACATGGGGGACACTCCTGCGTGGCACAGCACTCCTTGTGCACATCAGCACTGCACATGGGCCAGCTCACCACATGTTTCAGGAGGCCCTGGTTTGAACCCTGGGTGGATGCTCTATCCATTGAGCCAAGTCTGCTTCCCCGTATATGCTATTGAAGTCAAGTTGGTATCAAATCAAATATGATATATTTAGGATGTTAAATTTTAACCCCATGGTAGTCACAAGGAAAAATATAAAAATACATCTGAAAAAATGAAAAGGGACTCAATGTGGTACCATACAAAAAAATCAAATACATATGAAATTAGGCATTAATGGTAGAATTGAGGTATAAGCCTTACTAAGACAAAAAAGCAAAGTGACAGAAGAACTTTGTACATTATCATTAGTTACTTTTAATGTAAATGGGTTAAACTCTCTGGTCAAAAGTCAGAGATTGGTAGAATGGACAAAAAAGAATGACCCAACTCCATGTTGTTTTTAAGAGACTTACTTTATATTTACAGACGTAAGTAGGTTGAAAGTGGGATGGGGATTGGGAGTGGGGAGTTAATGCTGAAATTGTGCAGAGTTTCTATTTGGAATGATGGAAAGATTGGTAATGGATGGTGGTAATGGAAGTGCAACATTGTGACTGTAATTAACAGCACTGAAATATTTATTTGAATGTGGTTAATAGGGGAAATTTTAAGTTATATAAATGTCACTAGAATAATTTTTTAAAAAGTATCCGTAGTACTGTACAACACAAACAATGAGCCCTAGAGTAATGTCTCCCAATATGAGTTGTTCTGATGTTTTTCTCATGGTTAGATTGGGGTTATGATGTTTTGGGAAGAATACCACAGATGTGATATATATTTTTATTACGTCATACCAAGGAGTAAATTATATCCACATGACATCACTGGTGATGTTAACTTTTTCTTGGTTAAAGTAAAGTTTGCCAGATTTCTCCACTGAAGAATTACTATTTTCCCCTTCCCTACTCTTTTCTTTGGAAGCAATTCAGTAATTCTAAGTCACCCTCAACCTGGGGAGGAGCAGTAGTGATTAAATTCCATGGAGGAAGATATATTTATCTCCAGTTTTCAGATGAGGTAGTTGAGGTTAAGTGAAATTTCTAAGGCCATGCTTGGGTAAGTGACTAATGATGTTAGCTAGTTACCTAAATAACTTATAGCCATCTGTCCTGGTTTGAGTCTTCTGTGGACTCCAGAAAATCTTGTCCTTATTGCAAACCCTCTCCTGTGCATGTAAACTCATTGTGGGTAAGGTCTTTTGATTATATTCAATTAAGACACCTTTTGATTAGACCACTTTTGATTAGATCATTTCAGTTAAGGACCTTTGATCATATTCTGGGACCCAGAGTAGGTCTTAATCCTTTACTCGAGTCATGTATAAACAGAGAAGAGGGGAGAGGAAGAGCCACATTTTACTCTGCCACATGAGAGAGGACCCCAGGATCACCTGCAGCCACAGGAACAAAGAAAAAGCTGAAGTGACAGAGAAAAGCCACAGACAGAGCAGCCCAAAGTGGAACTATCCACAGGCATGGAGAAGAGGGGACAGATAAGCAGGCCATCATTATGCCCTGCCATGTGCTTGACTGCTCACAGCTCAGTCTCCAAGAGAAAGCATCTTTAGATGATGTCACCATGTGCCTGATTGTCGACAGCTGCAACTTGGTGAGACCACATTTCTTGATGAGGCTTAGATTTGAACATTTTTATAGCCTTTAACTGTAAGCTTCTACCCTAATAAATTCCCATTATAAATGCCAACCCATATTGCATTGGCAGCCTTCAGCAAACTAAAATACTACCTACTTTGTATTCATGCAGGTAGCCTTCCATAGGGATGTGTTTGGTTGACATGCTTTTAAAAAGAAAACCTTCAGGTAAATGCAAATAAAAACCCTTAGAAAGACACCATCCCTGCAGGCCAATGTGCAGGCCAATTAAAAATAAAATGGGATCCCAAACAATGTTTTCCATTGTCATCTAAACCACAGGAACTTTATGTCAGTGAAGAGAAGGTTCTAGAGAAGAAGCAGAGTCCAACTTGCATTCTGTGGTTTGGATCTGGCTTGCAGATGTGTCTCATTTGACTTATATAGTATTTAAAATTATTTTCTGACCTGGATGTCAACTTTCAAAAACTGGGAAATTTCACATGCAAATCCAGAGTTCACAATTCTTTTGAAAATGGAATGTTCTGACAGCACTGGTTCTTCATTTATGTATGCCAGGTCACTGAGGCACCCCTTCGTTAAGAGGCTCTCTGGGTTCCCCACAGTTCCTTTGTAGCCGATCTCATGGGACTTCTGGCTTTTGTCGCCATCTGAGCTCTCCACTCCTGCTCAAAGGGACACAATCATTGTCTTTGCTTGGTTTAGGGGTCACTCAAGTCTGAGGGGTAGTTGACGTATTCTGTAGAACTCCTAAGAGCAGAACTAGCACCAAAGCCTGGAGTTGTAGGAGGCAGTCTCCAGCAAATGTAAGGCCAAACATTCTACAGATTTTTGTAGCTTAGTGGTACAACAGGTTGCCTCAAATAGGGTGACCTTCTTTTCACCTGAAGTGTCTAAGTAGAAGAGAGATCATGAATCAGGACTATCCAAGACAATATTTGTGTTTTGAAGAGAAAATTGGAGCAGGGACATTGGAAGAACTTCCAACTCAAATATTATATAACCCTGCTTTGCTGAAGAAAGAATAAACTTGATGGGATGGTAATTCTACTTGTAAAGAAGAATTGTACCTAATAACATTATACTGGGAAGACCACATCATAGCCTCCAATATGAAAAAAATATATATGAGAATAAAGAATATAGTGAAGTGATTGATGTCTCTAAGCTCCAGGGGATGGCGAGAACTGGAGAGGTAGGGAGAAATTTGGGTAGCAGAGAAGGTAATGGGACCACAAGAAGCTTGTGTTCTGGATAGAGAGAGAAGGTTGAGGGAGGTGATGAAATAGTCCAATTAAGGGAAAGTGTACTCATCATCAGGCAAACTGCTTGCCTGGGTTAGATTTTCTGATTGAGTTGCCCGGACTTTCTTGGGATAAAAGGAAAGCCAGATATGGTATAAACAGTCTGCACAACCTCATCTAAATTGTTGTATAGACTGATGGCAATGTGGTTTTTCATTTAGGGAGTTTAATACATGAATGGTACCTGTCTAGTCTGCTATCATAAGAGATTATTCTAGCTTTGCCCTAAGTTTCAGCTTTTGACAGCTTTACTGATGTTACCTTTATTGATGTTATGCTACAGAAAGTTGAGTGGTTCAGGACAAGGCTGTTTATGTTTACAGAGGTGAGGATTTGCCTGAGAAACCATTTTGCCTCTGTGGCTCCTTTGATCTCAGAAGCAGTTTGGGAGATCACTCAGAAATTAATTTGGGATATTGTGTTGTCAAACCGAGACAGGTAGAACACACATATCAATTAGTGGGTCTTACTAACCAACGGTGATAAAGATGTTAATCCCCTCGCTGTCTGTGATGTTTGAGATGAGGAAGGAATGCTTGTAGCATCTAATTATACCTCCCTGTATTAATTACCATGTTAAGTGACAGTTTTGTTCACACCTTGTTGTTTTTATGAAGGAAAAAGGCAAAAGAACAATTTTGTACAGTTCTCTGAAGATTTGGAATGGGAATGTTGGCTCTTGTTAACAGATTGCAGGTCGAAATAAGGAAAGGAAAAGTATTCTACTTGTGCTTGATGGCTTAATAGAAAAAAAAAGTTTAATGACTTTCATCTTCTTTCAACTCAGACGCCTCACTGAGCTATGATTTGAAATGAGTTTCCTATTCTTGACTCTCCTTGTTGAAGACCTGGAGATTTATCAATATCTCACAATAACAAAGAACATTGCTCAATACAGTTTGACACAGGTGCTGCTTTCTTCTCCAAAGAACCATCACATGTCTTCTTAACTTCTATAGATTTAAACAGGATTTATACTTCATAAACCCAAGTGTGTATCCAAATCCTCTTATTATTGTAAAGAACAACAAATAAGCCATACTCTCAATAAGGTAGTCTTGTTTTCTATAAACCTCTAGAGAAAGATTTGTACTTTCCCTGGCCTGAGCATTAGGAGAAATAAACCCAGTTTGGCTGTCACCCCTCCCAGAAAGCCAGAGCTGGCAACAGACCTGGGAGCCCTGTAAACTTCCAAGCACAAATATAAAGGACTCGGCAAAGTAACTAGAGTAAATTTGTCACTACCTTCTTTTCTTTCAAGTAGAGCAAGTTACATTTATGTTTGTCTTTCTGGAACACTGGTGTGTTGTGCTGTTATCTAGTCAGAGATAGTTTTACTATTGCCTTATGGGATTTACAACCACAGGGTTTATTTATTTCCTTGCTTTCATTTAGTGCTACATCTGAGAATTATGCCCATTGACACTTTAGGAAATTTCCTCTGGAGAGGTTGTATTTAAGCCAGAAATGTCCAAGCTCATCCAGAGCCCACTGCTTAGCTGCTACTTTCTTTGTGGTGCAAGAAGGATTCTTTCAGTGAAATTGATTTAACTTGTTGAAAGTTAACTCTACTGTGTATTTCCCTTTTTCATTTGAGTTTTCCTCACTTGGTATCCCTTCCCATTGCCTGCATACTAATATGTAGTAGATGCAGAAAATCCGGCATAGGAGCATTGTGCAAGTTTCTCTGATGTATGATGCCAGTGGGCACGGATACTTGGAGCAGGTATAGTAGGGATGTTGTGGCAAAGGGCACGTGGTATTGTGGAAAGAGTGGGGGACATGGGGTCCAACACTTAATCGTCCATTGATTGGTTTTGTTTGTTAACTTCACATCTTTGAAAGCTTGTAGGGTTATTGTAAATACTTTCTTGAAATATGCATGTAAATCATAGGAGAACTGCTTTGGGGATGCCACAACTGTGGCCAGTCACTGCAGGGCTATTGTGAGAATGCAATTGCTTTTCTCCTCCAGAGTCTTGTTGATGCTGCCATCAAGTTGGTCAATGTAGAGGCCAGCTGTTGTTTTGTGTCTTGGGAGCAAGCCCTTGGCGGGGCTTCCATATCCAAGACCCAGAAAAGACTAGGTAGACTAGCAAGGATGATTATTAGTTTTTATTAGAAAACATAGCTAATGAGTGCACTGGATAATCACCCCTTTTTTTCTGATCAATAGGGAAGTTGACTAAAGAAACCAGTTTAAGTCCCCAAAGGTTTCTTGGTGCCTATAGAATCAGAGTAATGAGACTGAGGTGTTTTTAGCATTGTTTCCTTTTTAAAATTATATGAGTAGTAAATTTTTATTGCAGAAATATTAGAAACATGATTTGTAATTAGGAAAAAGGAGCATAGCACTTAGGGATAACTATTGTTAATGTTTTCATGCATGTCTTTCCATACTTTTCCCATGCTTTTCTATGCATCATTTTTTTTTTTAAGATTTATTTTTATTTATTTCTCTCCCCTCCCCCCTGCCTATTGTCTGCTCTCTGTGTCCATTTGCTGTGTGTTCTTCTGCATCCACTTGTATTGTCAGCCAGCACCTGGAAACTGCATCTCTTTTTTGTTGCATCATCTTGCTGCGTCAACTCTCCATGTGTGCTGCGCCACTCCTGGGCAGGCTGTGCTTTTTTCATGTGGGGCAGCTCTCCTTTTGGGGTGCACTCCTTGCTCATGGGGCACCCTTATGTGGAGGACACCCCTGTGTGACATGGCACTCCTTGCGCGCATCAGCACTGCACTTGGGCCAGCTTACCACATGGGTCAGGAGGCCTTGGGTATCGAACCCTGGACCCTCCACATGGTAGATGGACACTCTATCAGTTGAGCCACATCTACTTGCCATATGCATCATTATTGAGACTTGAAGACACTAAAGCTTGAGGATAATTCCTTTCTTTTAGAAACTTAGGGCTCTCTAAGAGCAATTGTTTGTCTGATTTGATTTTGAGATGACACAAGAAGTGGAAGACCTTGCTTCTGTAAAACCTTCTCTTTTGCTGGGTAAATGGATGGATGGAAGGATGAAAGGTGGGATGAAAGGAAGGAAGGAGGGATGAATATGTGAATGGGATATTTGGAAGAGCAACCTCTTAAGGTAAGCCAGTAAGCTGCAGTTAGAAATTGGCTAGCTTTCTTTATGGTAGACATGTCATTTTTGTCTGCTAGCTAGAGAGTGGGGAAACCCACTCTCTCCTACTCAGTGGTCTGGTTAATTTTGAAGTGTGATACATACCCTCTCTCCAGACATCCTAGCCACAAGGGTAAGCATGCAATACAGACTGTGCAAATTGTATTCTTGGAACCCCTTGGACACAATGATTGGTTCAGGGGTGGGCTTGTAGGGCTAACCAGAGTTTCTTACTGGGATTGAAATAGGAAGACTAGGAGAAAAAGTCTCTTTTTACTGAGATAGCTCAATGAGGAAGATGGGCAACAAGGCAAACAGGTGCCTTCTTGCCTACTGAATGGCAGAGAGCTGGTCCAAGAAGAGGGACCAGCAGTGTAGAGATGGAGATGGAGATGGAGAAGGAGATGGAGATGGAGGGAGGAAGCAAGGAGACAGAGAGAAGAGTGAGCAAGAAAGAGAAAGAAAATATGAGAGCAGGGTTGATATTGTTTGAGTCCCTGGATCCAGCCATCCTTGTAACTCCCAGTTATATTAACCAGCTAAATTTCTGTTTTGCTTAAGCTAGTTTAAATTGGCTTTGGTCATATACAACCAAGGGTCATGGCTTTTGTCCTTCTCCACTTTCCTGGGGACAGGGACCCTATCTAACTTAGCCACCAAACATGCTGCCCGGCATATACCTGCTTGACTGAGTTCTAGCGTTTGTGTTCTTGTATTCATGATGCTGCCTTTCTCCCTTTCATTTTGCCTTGAAAATTTCAGCTTTCCACTCTGCATTCATTGTGCTGATGGATGGACCAGTGTCTTCCTGGGAAAAGAGGAACCTAAGGCTCTTTTTTGGCAGTCAGCAGAAGGGTGGAACTTGTGACTTCCCTGACAGCTGATGGGGTCAGATAGATAGGGCAGGCCCAGTTTTGATTAATAGGCCTATAAAATGGAATTCTGGGACTGACCTCCACTCAACTCAAGCAACACAAAGATAATTGACCTTTGGAAACTGCCTTTGGCAGACTTTTTATTATTTTTATAGGAAAGTCCTGCAAACCAATTACATCTCACAATGGGCCTTTTATGGTGCTATTAGTTTAATGCAGCTTTCAGAGAAATTAGCCCTCAGGGAGCCTGAAATCCTAGAGAAAAAAAAAGCCCTCCATGGACTTATTTGACTTTTGGATTAGCAGGGAAGATGAATTGGTAGTGGATATTCCCTACAGTAACTTGGCATTTGAATCATCTGATCAAGGTACCAAATTCACATTTTGGCTCCCTGGCTTCTGCCCCAACGAAAAAGAAAAAATAAATTTGAAAAGGAACAAGCTGTCTCTTTAAAGAACATAGTCTGCAAATCAAAAAGGGTGAAGCCCCCCCCCTCCGCCCCCCAACACACACACTTTAGTCTGAGGTTAAAGGAGAAAGGGAGGGAGAAAATTGAAATAGCACTTCTGTGTGAAGGCTTGAGTTTTTCCAAATGTGAAATTACAGGTGTCTCTCAAATCCTTGGGTTGAATTCAGCACCTCTCAACCTGACCACAATTATGTGCGAAGTGACAGGTCTGGGGCCACTGTCACAGGGTTGGGCTGTGGGCCTGGGCTGGAAAGAGGGGAACTACCTTCTTAGCAAAATCCCTCTGCCCTCACCTAGGGCACGCAGGTGGGGAGTCATGCGAAGCAGAAACCAGGTAGAGCAGGCTCGAAGGTGATGAGAGGGACCAAATACTCACTGCGGACCCTGCCATTTCCTGGGGCTGATCTCCAGGGTGGCCGGCCAGCTCATTCCCAGGACATCGAAGGGCCCGTGGAGCAGGTCCATGAGGGGCAGAGGGCCTCAGTGGCTTGCCCATGGGGGCTGTCGCCCTCATCAGCCTGGCCCTGAGCCTTGAAACCCCCAGCCCTGTCTGGCTCTGTGTCGTGTGGTCAGCAGCCAGGCTACAGCCCAGGAGCTCACAGTCCTTCTGTCCCCTTGAAGGCTTTAGCTGTGTCCCTATTCTCTTCCCCTCCCAGTGACTAGTTGCTCTGGCTGTGACCTTGTCAGGGCCTGCCCATATGTCTCGGGTACTTACAGTCAGGGTTTCTGAGACTGCCTGCCTGAGGGTTCCCCAGGCTGTAGGAGCTCCCTTGGCCTGAGCAGGTGGGGTAGGCCCAAGCACATGGGAGCAGCCTCAACTATCAATGTGAGGGTGTTGATGGGTAAATACCCCGTTCCCTAAACCCTGGGGAAGGGGGAAGGGATGGGAAGAACTCTGAGGTTTGTTCTACAGTCTCCCAGAGTTCCCCAGTGGGTTTGAGCCAATTGTTCCAAATGGTAAACTTATTCATGGACCCTGTAATAGCTTCCGTCCCTTCCTTGGCTGTTTACTACCTCCTCTGCTGCTGCTTCTTGGAATCACCTCCCAAATAAACCACTTACACTCAATCCTCATCTTAGAGTCTGCTTCTGGGGAGACCCAAACTAACCCAGACTTCATGCCTTGTTTCCGTCGCTACCCTGGCAGGTCCTCTGCCTTGCCTTGAATTTGTAGAGCTGCTTGGGCCTAAGTGCTTCAGGCTCCACCTGGCAGTGCCCTAGCCTGAATTGCTGAGCCCTCCTTGGACCTATGTGGTTGGCATTCAAGGTAACCCTTGAAGGGAAGGAATGGAATCTCCCTTTCTAAGGGAGAAAAACACTGAAGGAAGAAAGAGATAGGCTCCATCTTGAGGGAGAGGAGAATACTAGAAGGGCCACACCTCCAGCGTGGTGGAGCGGTGTCTCCAGAGAAGCCTGGGGTCTGATTGAGAACTGCGCTCCCACCCTCTGGGGCTGCAGCGTCCTCTTGATGGATTTCTGGGACTGGCCCTTGAAAGGGCTGATGGATGGGTTTTCTTTGAAAGCTCCCTATCCTGCATCTCCTAACTGCCCCCCTCTGGAAGTCGCAGCTTCTGGCTTACAAAGCAGAAAGCTCTATCTGCGTAGACAGCTCGTGTGATGTTGGCCCAGTCGTTTATTCTCACTATGGCTCAGTGTCCTCACCTGAAATATGAGACTCATCCTGTACCTCCTCATAGGTTAGTTGCAAGGAGTAAATAAGCAAATGTGATGACATGATTGGCAGGCTGCCTGGCAGGTAGCAAGAGCTCTATAAATGCTGCTCTTATTCACCTAGCACGTCCTGCCTGGTTCTGTTAATTATCTTTGTATATTTTCTCTCCTGGAAGCCAGGAAGCACGTGATAGCCTCTTCTTTCCCCAGGGTGTCTGTCGTATGTGTACCTAGTAAGGGCGTAAAAAGATACATCCGTAGAGGGACCAGGTGGGTTACTGTGCTATCACTCTGATCATTTCCCTCTCGACCTTTCCAGCAGGAAGCAGCTTCATCCATTGCAGAACAATCCCTGTGGCAGAGAAGCCACACTAGACCTAGACGGTCGTCAAAATACCCTCCCATACCTTGGGGCCATCTGGGGGTCAGGAGGCCCATGAAAGGGCCATTCTAGTTACGGCCCCCGGGGTCTCAGACCTGCTCGTGGACTCCTGAGGATGCTGCAGCCCTGCTGTGATCAAACCACCTCCTCAGGCTTAAAACCAAAAGACGAGCAGGGGCCGCCGCACAGGAAAGACCACGGCGCCCGTGGGGGACTTCACGCTCTGGAGGAGCCAAAGTATTTAAGCCGAACAAGTCACTTTAATAACGGCATTATCTGCTGCGTCCCCTTCAGTGTTCCAGACAGATAAAGATAAAATAGCCGAGGTAATTGTGGAGATGGAGTAGCGCTGGCAAACGATCTGAGCACAAAGACCATTTCCAGAGACAGATGGAGTAGAGGCTCCGGTAATTTTTCTTGCATCATGTTTAAAGCGGCACAGTCTGAAAACCAATTCAGCAGGAGTGCCGCTTGGAGGGTCTGGGGCCACCTGAACTTTGAAAATATCAAAGCCCGGCAAAGCTGACCAGTGGCAGAAAGGAAAATACCCCCCAAAATAGCCGGGTGTGGGGGTGGATTGGCGAGGGAGCTTGGTGACTGCCCCCTGGGGAATTCCACCCCAGGGCAGGGGGTGCAGTTTACCAAGGGGTAGTTACTGGTGACTGGCAAAGCTGCCATCTGGGCTTGGCTCATTTCCAGGGGACGGGGACATAATTGCACTGATATGAGTGGAATCAGCCAAGCCTGGGGTGTGGGGGGGTCGTCCTCATTCATTAACTCAGTTTGCTCAGGGGTATCGAGGCAATGGATTCTGGGAATCAGGCACTTTGGGGATTGAATGTGCTGGCAATGCCTTGGACCCAGTGCCGGCTCCCTGAGCAGCTGGAAACTTCCCTCAACTCACTCTGAACCTTCTCATGAAGGAAGTAATGGGCTCTGGAGGTAAAATGACAGCATCCTAAGGTACACTTTGCAGCCATTGAAAACCATGTTGTTGAAAAATAATAACTTGTTCATGACACACTGCTGAGGGGAAAAAGCAGCCAAGTATGCTCCCTGTTTTTGTTAAAAGAAATTTTACTTATGCACACATACGCAAAGAAAAATGACTGAAAAGACAGTTAAAACGTTATCTGTTCTTTTTAATTTTCATCTTTCAATCCTTCTACATTTTTCTAAAATTTTCTACCATGGGCATGTATTTCTTATAATCAGAAAAAATATTAAAATATGAGTAGTATCTTCCATTAATATAGTACTGATAGTTTTCAAAGTATTTTTTTACATACATATTATCATTTGATCCTTATAACAGTTCTGTGAATTAGGTAAAACAGCTATTCCCATTTTATGGAGGAGAAAACTGAGGCTCAGAGCGAATCAGGGACTTACATACTGCTTGGCTAGTAAAACACTAGGACCCAAATCTTATGTATTCTTTCCACAAGGGTTCTTTCTGTATATATCTTACCATATATTAAGGCTTTTGAGATAAGCCACCCTGTCCTGGAGATCCTAACTTGTGTCACTTTGCCAGGAACACTTGCCCTGATCCTCTTTAGTTGATACCAGATGCCTTTGTTCTGATCTCTTAGAACTGAGTTCCTTCTTTTCTATGCTGTCCAGTACAGTAGATACTGTGTTGTAGAATTTGAGAGAGGTTCAATTATTTACGTATAGAAAGGCCAGGACTCAGGAATGATTTTGAGAAAGAAAAATGGTTTATTGATGGCCAGCCGGACTCGGGAGCTTTCTGTTTCAAACCCGAGCCCCGAACAAGATTTTTGAGTCCCTTTTATACAGAGGAAAGGCCAAATGATCCTTTATTTCAGCTCTCAATAGACTTGAATTAGCATGTATCTTCCACATCCTAGGTAAGCTTTTAGCATGGACTTCATACATTCTAGATAAGCTTTTAGCACATTTGGTTTGCATTTTCCCTGAATATTTAAAGTTTATAGACTTTGCATTGCTACACTGTTTCCTGGGACTGGAGTCGTTGCCATGGTCACCAAGGGCAGGACTGTAACCATTAACCGTTCCACACCCACAAGTCAGGACAGACAGCTTAGGTTAAGTTTAGCTCTGAAGACACAAAGAGCCTCCCACCCATAGCCCACATCAACTGTACTGGCCACCTGTGGCTATTTAAGTTTGAATTTAAGATAATAAAAAAAAAATTGGCTTCCCTGTCGTGCTAGTGCCATTTTAAATGCCCACTAACATAGGAAGCTCACAGCTAAGCGGTGTTGGACAGCAGAGGCGTAAAAAGTTTCCATTACCACAGAAATGTCCAGGCAGGACTATTGTAGACTGCTTATCTGCCTTTATGATTACACATTTATTTGTTCAATTCTTACTGGATTTATGTCTGTTCCCTGCACTAGACTGTAAAGTCCAAGAAGGCAAGGATTGTGTCAGTTTTGCTTCCTTTTGTACTCTAGGCTTAGCCCAGTCTTGACTTGTGGTAGTTTCTTAAAAAATATCTGTTGAATGTGCCCTTAGGATGAAGTCCCTGTGCCTTAGCATGGCTTCCCAGCGTGGCTGATTATAGTGGTCTGACCTCCCTCTCCATGCTCCTCTCCAGCCACTCTCTTCCTTGTTTCCAGCCATCCTGTTGCCCCAAATTTCTTTCAGTTCCTTGGATATCCCAGGTTCTCTTGCCACTGAGCCTTTGCACATGCTATTCACTATGCATACAGTGCCACTCCCCCACCGCGAATCATCCTGGATGAGTCCCTCTCATCCTTCATGGCTAAGGATTAAAGATTGAGTGCCCCTTCTTCCAGGAAAACCTCCCTGGTTCCCCAAGTCCTGGTTAGCTGCTCCTCCTATATGCTCTCCTAACACCCTGTGGCTCTCCGGTCCCCCACGTAGCATACTGTAACGCAATGGCCTGTTAAGGTCTTTAGCTCTCCACTAGACTGTAAGGTCCCTGGGCAGAGTCTGTGTCTCACTCATTATCAAATCCTCTTGTGCCTAAATCAGTGCCTGGCACAAAGTAGACCATCAGTTAAAAACTGTTTATTGGGAATCCATAATGTGCCAGGAGCAGTGGGCCCTGGGAGTACATTAGTGGACAAGATAGACATGGTCCCTGACCCTAAGGGCCTTCCCTGGTCTTTAGAACCTCACAAAATGTTTGTTGAATGAATAAAAGACTGAAGTGGCATCTGATAAGAGAGACCTGTCTCAGGTGGAAGTGACTTCTCTGACCTTGGAGCTTCTAGTGCAAAGTCAGGGAAGATATAGGAGGAGGTTCTGCCTTCACTTGCACTGGACTCCATGGGAGATGGGATGGAGACTGGGAGAAGCAAGGGAACGGGTGATTGAATGACTTGGAGTCCTTTCAAGATTTCTCTGGTGAGAATTGCTGCTATAGTGTTCCCAGTAACAATAGCCATTGTTTTTTTGTGGCTGTTGTAGGTTTTTAGAGAAGTTTCACATTTACAGAAAAATCATGCACAAAATACAGAATTCTCATAGCCTCATCCCCATTTTTTTTTTTTAAGATTTATTTAATCCCCCCTCCCCCACCCCCGGTTGTCTGTTCTCTGTGTCTATTTGCTGCGTCTTCTTTTTTGTCCGCTTCTGTTGTTGTCAGCAGCATGGGAATCTGTTTCTTTTTGTTGCGTCATCTTGCTGCATCAGCTCTCCATGTGTGTGGCGCCATTCCTGGGCAGGCTGCACTTTCTTTCGCACTGGGCGGCTCTCCTTACGGGGTGCACTCCTTATGTGTGGGGCTCCCCTACGCGGGGGACACCCCTGCATGGCACGGCACTCCTTGCGTGCATCAGCACTGTGCATGGGCCAGCTCCACATGGGCTAAGGAGGCCTGGGGTTTGAACCGTGGACCTCCCATGTGGTAGACGGATGCCCTAACCACTGGGCCAAGTCCGCCGCCCTCACCCCCATTTTTAACAGTTTACATTAACGTGGTATCTTTGTTAAAATTGATGAGAGAATATTATTATATTGTGCGATTAGCTCTATAGTCCATAGTTTACATTAGGGTTTGCTGTGTTGTACAGTCCTATACCTGCTATATTTTGCTGGGTTTTTTGTTCTAGTAACATACATATGCCACCTAAAATTTTCCTTTTCAACCACATTCAGATATCTAATTCAGTGGTGTTAATAATATTCACATTGTGCTACTATTGAAACCATCCATCACCAAAACTTTTCCATCACTCCAAATAGAAACTCTGCACCAGTTAAGATTAACTCCCCATTCCCTACCCCCATGCCAGCCTCTGGTCACCCGTATTCTAGTTTCTGACTCTATGGATTTATAGCCCTTGTTTTTTGCACACCTGGGATGTGTCAGGCCCTGTTCTAAATGCTTTACACACACAAACACATTGCATCCTCTTAACCACCCTATGAGTGCGGTACAGTATTCTCTTCATTTTATAGATGAGGACCCAGAGAAGTAAAGCAATTTGCCCAAGGCCATCAGCTAGTAAGTGACAGAGCCTGTATTTGAACCTAGGCAGTCTATATTCTAAATAAGCTCTTTTTTTTTTCTGGCTTTTATAAAGGGTATTTATTTGGCGTAAAAGCTTACAGTTGCAAGGCCTAAAGAGTCCAACTCAAGGCCTCTTTCCCACCAAAGTCAGCTACCACATTTTCTTCCCTTTATTTATTTATTTTTAATGTTACATTAAAAAAAATGAGGTCTCCATATACCCCCCACCTCCTCACCCCACTCCTCCCATATCAAAAACCTCTTTCATCATCATGGGACATTCATTGCATTTGGTGAATACATTTTTGAGCACTGCTGCTCCATATGGATAATGGTTTACATTATAGTTTACACTTTCCCCCAGACCACCCAGTGGGCTCTGGTAGGACAACAATGTCCAGCAACTGTCCCTGTAGTACCACCCAGGACAACTCCAAGTCCTGAAAATGCCCCAAGCTGCAGGGTACCAAAGAGTTACCTCCTGAGAGTCTCCATGTTGCTCAAATGTGGCCACTCTCTAAGTTAAACTCAGCATGTAAATGCAATACCTTCCCCCCAGTGTGTGACATGACTCCCAGGGATGAGCCTCCCTGGTGCTGAGGGATTACTACCAAGTACCAGCTGATGATGTAACTAGAAAACAACCTTGAGGGAAACGGACTTTGGCCCAGTGGTTAGGGCGTCCGTCTACCACATGGGAGGTCCGCGGTTCAAACCCCGGGCCTCCTTGACCCGTGTGGAGCTGGCCATGCGCAGTGCTGATGCGCGCAAGGAGTGCCTTGCCACGCAAGGGTGTCCCCCGCGTGAGAGCCCCACGCTCAAGGAGTGCGCCCGTGAGGAAAGCCGCCCAGCGTGAAAAGAAAGAGCAGCCTGCCCAGGAATGGCGCCGCCCACACTTCCCGTGCCGCTGACGACAACAGAAGCGGACAAAGAAACAAGACGCAGCAAATAGACACCAAGAACAGACAACCAGGGGAGGGGGGGAAATTAAATAAAATAAATAAATCTTTAAAAAAAAAAAAAAAAAGAAAACAACCTTGAATAAAAGGGTCAACTCAGATCAGCAGAATATCTCAACCGACATGTAATATCAGGTGTTAAAAATGCTTTTTGACCTTGAATAAAAGGAGGAAATGGAAAGGACAAATGAGTTTATATGGCTATGAGTCTCCAAAAAAGAGTTGGGAGGTCATCAGAAGGGTCGCCCTTATGCATGCCTCAGCAGGGTCCCAGAGACAGTCAAAGTAAATATGCTCTCTTAATCACTATTCTAAAGCCTGGGAGATAGTGCTGTGGGTTTCAGGCAGGATGGGACAGAAAAAAAAAGTTTGAGAACTACTAGAGTAGGAGTTGAACTAGAACTTGGAGATTCCTTCCTCTTTGAGGCTCTGCATTCTTGAGCCTATATTAATTGGGGAGATGCAATTGCTACCCATGAAACCATTCAAGAATGTTCCAGAGCAGGATAGAATAAAATGCTACATTAGGTGGCCCATGCTGGACATGATTCCAAAGACCAGGGTGGGTGGGAAGAATGAGGAGGAGAGGTGAATGCTTTTGGCTGGGCCAAGGGGGATGTGAAGACTTGAGGAAAGGGGGTTTGGCACAAGGCGAGTTTTGCTCTAGAAAGAGTTTGAGCCCATCTGCTTTAAATTGTCATGGGACTGTTGAGCACTTGCTGAATTCCATGCATATGCTGGATGCTGAGTGCATAATGGGAGCAGAACACACTCAATCCCTGTCCTCATGGAGCACAAGTCTGATGAGGAAGACACACCAATCAGACTATGAAACAATGAGCAAGTCACTACAAAGGAGAGGAATTATCTAAAGGAAAGGAATGTTTTTCTTGGAGAACATGCAACAAAGGGCTCTGACCTGGGCTGGCTGTGGACAGGGGACAGAGGGTCAGGGAGGGCCTCTATTCAATAGTGTTGATTCAGCTGAGATATGAGTGATGAGTTGGAGTTAGTTGACTAAAGGGGGCAAAGGGGTAGAAGGATCCTTATGTGCCAAGATCCTGCGGTAGGAAGACTCATGAGGAATTCTGGAGAGTAAGAGTGGCTGGAACAGCTAGAACAGCTGGAATGCTGAGCAGAGCAGGAAAGCAGTTCAGGGTGAGAGATAGACTGTGGGCCAGACAACTCAGCTTGCCTGGGACAGTTCAGGCTCATGCCGATTTTCCTGGCATTTCTCACTCTCATCAATATCTTGGTTTGGATGTCAGAATATACAGTCACCCTCTTAGGCCATTGTGGCAGTTTGAGATTATTTATGAATTCCAAAAAGACAGATTGTTTGTAAACTTTTTCTCTAGTTGTGATACCCTTTGATTGCATTAGATTCAGCTGAGATGTCTGATTAGATTATATTAAGATTAGGGCAGTCATTGGAGTTTGACTCAGCATTGAGTCCCAGCCCCTTGGGCTGCTATAACAGGCTGTTACATAGAAGTAGACATACAGGAGGAGAACATAGAGGACTAGAGACAGCTCCATAAACATAGCAGAGGCCCCTGGAAGAGAGACAAGCCTGATAGCTTACAGCTGCAGCTGAGCCTGGAGAGAAACGAGCCCCGGGGAAAGCTGAGTATTATGTCAGCTTATAGCTGAGCTAGGAAGAAGCTGGGACCATGGAGCCTTAGGAGGAAGAGGAAGGCTCACAGTGATTGGCATTCATCTTGCTCCAACACCTGGCAATGGACTTTGGTAAGGGAAGTAGCTTACTCTTTATGGTCTTGTGACTTTAAGCTTTATAAAAGCCAACTGATTTCTGGTAACTTGCATCAGCACCCCTTTGACTGATGCAGCCATGCTAAGGATTTAGTTCTTACTCTAAGAAATGGGAAATCATTAATGTATTTTAAGTAGATAAGATCCTCCTCTGATGGAATCTGATTCAAGTCATGGATACCTCTCTGGCTACAGTGAGGAGAATGGATTGGAGCAAGCATATGGGGTGGGGTGGGGAGACAGTTAGAGGCAATCCCTTCAGTGATGGAGGTACGGTGTGTCTGGTTTGGAACTCCCTGCGTGTCCCATTACCAGGGGGACAGTTGCTTTGTGGCATGCAACCTAAGGGGGAGCGCAGCCCTAGGGGGAAGGCCAAGGTCTCCATACCTGTCCACCCAAAAAGCAAGTAGGTCTCCCCACATGCCACCTATAAGTCAGGTAGCACAAGGCCTTCTCTTCAGAGCCACCAGCTGTTGGGATTGTCTGCTATTCCAGGGCTGCTTTATGGAAGACATGGTGTGAACACACATTTTTCTAGAGCCTTTCTTCGGCTTCAGGTTAAAAAGGGAGACTCAAACCCCTTCCCCTGCAGTTGCTCACACTTTTTCCGTGTCTCTCTGGAGCTTTTACTTTGCTTAAATCTGTGCTAAAATACTCTTATTACCTCACCCGCTAGCTTTTTCAAAGCATCTCAGGCCTTGTCTCTTGCTTGGTGAAATGAAAACAAAATTATTCTAGTGGAACGTTTTACATTAGATGCAATCTGAGGAAACCGCTTACAGAACTGAGGGCTCATTTGGAAGCAGCCAGGGGCCTGGAGGGGAGAGAGGAAGAGCGAGAGAGAGAGCAGGCAAGCAAGCAGAGGGGAGCACATGCTTGGCAGGGCGGGGAGGGAAGTACCAGGGTTGTTAATGCTCCCAGGGTCTTGGGTGGCACTTGGGTGGTAATAGGTCATAACAGGGACTGATGACTCATTTTAGTAACCCCCCAAAGATTTTGATTTTTTTTTCAGTCCAGAATTATGCAGCTCTTTAACAAGGTGCCTCTCCCTTTTCATCTTCTTTTATCTCCATCTCTCTTGCTCTTAATGTTTTGCTTCTCTACTTCAAGTTTTTACTGTGGTCCTGGTCCCAGCCAGTGACTCTGCTTTCTTTGACACCCAGCCACTATGCATCTTTGGGTTGTAAATAAGCCTTCACAGCAAGAAACAAAGGTTTCTAGCTCAGCTCTCTCAATGCTGGGGCTCCTTCTCCAGAGTCCTGGGAGTTCCCAGCTGGGCCTGTCTCTAAAAATGAAATCCAGGGCATGACCAGCTCTGGGCAATGCCTGAGGCCCCTGGGGTCACTGCACAGTCAGATAGTTATTGACTCGTTGAGTTACAACAAGGGAGCTCACAGCAAGCCTCTGAGTCCCTCTCTGCTAATCCTTCAGTTCACAGGAGGAAAAACAGAAGTTCAGAGAGGTGACATGGGGGGTCATGAATTCACACACCCCCGGAGCCAGACTCCCAATTCAGTGCTCTTTCCCTGTTGAAGAAGAAAAGAAGTCTGGAGGGCAAAACCTCCCTGGCCTTTTCTTGTGACTGAGGACTCTGGGGGTCCCCATGGACCCCACGAGACTCATGCCTCTAGTCTTCATACAGAATAAGAGGCCAATGGAAGGTAAGGATTTGACTGGAAAAGCAGAGAAGTATGTGACTTTAGACCAGGTATTACAGATGCCTTTGGAGCCAACCATGCATTGTAAAAGAGGGAAGCAGCCCAGGGGCAGAGCGATAGGGAATGGTGGGGATGGTGGAAAACTGAAGAGTGCATGCCTCACCCAAAAGATGCAGCTGCTACTGAGTGCCAGCCTATTTTTGTTGACCCAGAGGACAGAGGGCCCAAGGTGTTCTGATTTCTGACTTTTCAAGAGGTACTAGAAATCTGGATTTTATCAAATGTAAAGTCTTAATTTTCAGTACTGGCTCTATGAACACAAAATTTGGACCTGGTCAGATCAAAATTCTTGTTGGCTTGAGTTCAGCCCATAGGCTGTTGTCCCAGCCTCTGCTCTGGGCACACCAACCATTGGGGCTGATTTGGCAGGGAACAGGGTGGGAGAGGTGAGGGGTACGCACTGCTGCGATGAAAGCAACCCCTTCCCGAGTTGCCTCCTCTATTGCCATTCTCCTTGAACAACTTTCCTGTAAAGGAAAATAAATTACACCAGAAGAATGTTATAAGGTTTCTGCTAATAAGAGTGGAGGGCTAAACTTAATGCTGGTGGAACTTTGTGTTCTAGGACCCGACAGGACTACCTGCATTCAAGTTCATTTTTAAAAAAATAGCTACCACTTATTGAGCATTTACTCTATGCCGGCCATTAAACATTAGGTCATTTACTCCTCACAATGGCCACATCCTCTTTTTTTATGAGTGAGGAAATGAAGGCTCAGAGAGGTTAAGTAACTTGTTCAAGGACACACAGCACAAGTGGCTCCCTCTATCATTATGCTGCCTTTCCTTTCCAAAGGGTTACTCAAAAAAAAAAAAAAAAAAGCACACAAGCACACACACACTCTATATATAGACACATAAAACTTTCAAAAGTTGTTCTATTTTGGTTCCTAAGACCCCTGTGAAAAAACTATTTTACTATCGTGCATGGTTTTTCATTAGTGCTAACTGTCCTTGGATGAGATCACCTTTCCCATGAACTGCCGTTTATTGGTTTGGCAAAGGTGTCGGAGGGGGTTTGGTTGGGGCTTTATTCTCCTTTCCAGCCTCCACAAAAGCAGTACTTGGCCTGGGAAACAGCCCAGCCTGTCTCTGTGGCAGCTAGAAACCTGTAGCAGGGAGCAAGCATGGAACAAAACTCGGCTCCGTTTCCTGTCTTCCCTTTCCTTCTGGGGCTGGTCCAGGTTCTGCTTTCCTTCCTGTCCCTTCCCTCCATGATAGGCATCGCCTGACTTCCTATCTGCTGCTCCTGAAATCCCGCTGCCCCCATCCCCACCGTCCACACTCTGCCCCTTCTCCAGCTGCAGCCGCAGCCCTAGCCCCGGCAGGGCGGGGCACCTGGTCCGAGTTCCACGCACACCTACTTGCTTAAGGGTTTGGTTGTATAATCTGGAGATCAGGAGCAAAGATCTGTCATAGTTTGGGAAAGAGTACGTTTTAAAGCAAAATCAATTTTTATGAAGGATCATGTATTTGCTGGGAACTTAATTAGCTTAAGAAAAATGAAGAGTATTTTAAGGCTATGGGCCTGCTGGAGTCGAAGGCAAATCTGGACAGTTAGGCCATAGGGAAGGTGGGAATTAGGCGGCTCCTAGGACGGCGTCAGCACTAATGACATTGTGCTTTGCCATTAATGCGGCTCAGCTGAACTGGCCTAGCCATGTTTTTTTCTGATCTGCCCCCAACTGCATCTGAATCTCAATGTTCCCATGTTAAATTCTTGAGAGGCATAGCAAAGGCCTGCTTTGGGTCAGATGGACATCGCTGTTTTAATTGGTGGTGTTTAGTGTCCCAAAGTATTTGGTGTCCTGTATCATTTCTTCTATAGTATTGTTAGTTTACTACAAGATTGTTATTAGTGCTAAGATCTTAGATCAGAAGTACCCAAAAGGAATGGAGTCAGTGAGAAGCGTTGGACCTTTTATTCATTTACTCATTTAGTTTTTAACTGGTAGAGCTTGATTATCTCTGGAGCTTCCCTTTTCAATGCTTGGATCCAAAGACCTCTGTCATGTATTCAAAATTTAAAGAAATTTTAATTCAATCATTTTAATACCATAAGTACTTGCTGGCGGCTGAAGCTGAGTAATTCTCCCTCCGTGGGACAAAACGTGAACTCAGGAGGAAATCAGAAAGGAGAGGGTCAGGTTTCTTCCCTGGAAAGAACAGGAAGCCTCAAGGGTTAGAGCTCAAGTCAGACACTTGGGCTGTCCTAATTTCTTTTTGTGAAAACATGTTGACATAGATGCAGAATGTGGGACTTCTGGCAGTAAACCTCTGAAGCTGGAATAGTAGTGATGCTGAAATGAAGTAAAGAACACCTGGAATGGTGACTGTCTCATGAAAAATGTTCAGTAAATAGTAATGACTGTGACCATCACCTCCAGAAGGCAGGGAGCACCACATCCCTAGGACTAAGTGCAAAATAAAGCTTGTTAACTGAATAACTGACACTCCACGGTGGCTCATGGAGAGCAGAAAGTGGTTGACAAGGGATAAACTTGGTGAGAGAACAGCGTGGCAGCCTGGAAAGAGTGACCTCGCAGCTTTTCTGAAGCACTAATGACATCATTGCAGACTGATGAATATGAATCTCTGGGAGTGAAGCTTGTGCACCTGTCTATAATTTCTAATGCTCTTTGGGTGGTTTTAATATATATCCAGGACTTTAAAACAATAATTGTGATTCAGCTTTAATTGTGTTCCCTGAGCAAGCCTTCTAGGGGTCTGTGGACGAAGTTCACTTAGTTGTTTTGGATTTACAAGTTGGCACCCTTCATTGGTTTGCCTTCTGATCAGCAATTAGATCAGATCGGGTTCTAATTTCTGGGTGGAAAGGAGAGAGAAGAATGAGAGGACGAGGTGTGTTGGTTGCACTCTTCCAATGGCCAAGCCTGGGCTGCATATCCGTTGTAGAATTTGAGAGAAGTTCAATTATTTGCGTATAGAAAGGCCATGACTCAGGAATGATTTTCAGAAGGAAAAATGATTTATTGGCGGCCAGTCGGACTCAGGAACTTTTTGTTGCAATCCCAAGCCTGGAACAAGATTTTTGAGTCCCTTTTATGTAGAGAGGAAAGGCCAAATGGTCCTTTTGTTTCAGTTCTCAATAGGCTTGAATTAGCATGTATCTTTCACATCCTAGGTAAGCTTTTAGCATGGACTTCATATAGTCTAGTTAACTTTTAGCACATTTGTTTTGCATTTTCCCTAAATATTTAAAGTTTATAGACTTTGCATTGTTAAACTGTTTCCTGGGACTGGAGTCGTTGCCATGGTCACCAAGGGCAGGACTGCAGCCTCTTACTGTTCCACACCCACAAGTCAGGACAGACAGCTTAGGTTAAGGTTATCTCCGAAGAGACAAAGAGCCTCCCATTCATAGCCCATATCATATCCAATGTCCATGGCCTCGTTTGGTCCCAACAACAACCCTTTGAGGATGGTCCTATTACATGGGCAAAGACAATTTATAGACGAGGTAGTGGAAGCTCAGCTGGTTAAGTAAGCCTTGAGGTTTTGGGTAAGAGCACCCCTTCACTGGCACCAGTGAGAAGGAGTGAGTGGTGGAAGGTTGGGTTGGGAGGCTGATTTAATATCCCTAACTTACTTAACTCTCCAACTTGCATCTTAAATGCAAAATAAATGATGACTGTGAATTTGAAAAATCTCAGTGTGTCTCCAAGTTCAGAGTTTCCAAAGCGCCTTCTCAAAAAATCCAAAATAGCTTTTTCCTAAAAAGCTGAAATCACAGTGAGCATCCTGAGAAGACTGCCACGCTGGGCCTTTCTGTTCTGTGGGGAGTTGGGGTAGAGTGGGTGTGGGGAGGGAGCAGGCCAGACGAGGGTTCCAGGGCTGATTTGGGCGCAGTTCCAGGCCAGGAGGCATCAGGTCCTCCAGGTACCTGCCTACCAGCCCAGGAGCTTAGAGAAGCAGCTTCTGTGGGAAGACAGGTTACTGAGTACCCTTTATTCCCTGGGCCTGCCCAGCCAGGAGGCAAGGGCTGAAACCTGGGGTCTGGCTTCATCCCCCAAGAGGAGTCAGGGGAGGCAAAGGGGACCTGATGAGACCAGGGGCCAGCTTAGCTTTTTGGGCCCAGGGGTTCCTGTGGCACAGCAGCGGGGAGTGGGACTCCAGTCCCCAACTGGCCTGAGTGCCTGAGTGAGTCTTGCCTGTTCATCTAGCATATACGTAGGCAAACCTATTGGGAGACAGAGCTATACTCAGAGCCCGGCTCCGCCTTGCATTGTCTTTACCGCCTTGGGCATGTTCTTCTCTGAGCTCCCATTTCCCTCACCTATAAAATGGTAATAAGGACATAGGGTTGGGAAACTGGCAAATGCTTGACAAATTCCAGCCTTATTTACTGAAGTGTAAACCTCTGGAGGGCAGGAAGCCCATTTCCCATGTCTATGATCTCTCTGGGGTAACTTAGCACTACACCAGCATACTTGACTGAGCGACTAAATGACATCTTAAGGAACACGTGCCGGAGCTGGAATGACTAGACTTTCATCTCAGCTCTGCTACTCATTAGTTGAGTAACCTTCGCCATATAACTAAATCTTGCTGCGCCCCAATTTCCTCATCAGTAAAAGGATGACATCGATATCCTCTACTTTCTAGCATTGTTGCCAGCAGTAAATGAAACCCATGTGTAAAATACTCAAAACTGTAATACTCAGGTATTAATTATTGTTATGCCTTTAGGGGGTTTGCAACTGCAGATATCTATAGGGGTCAGGCATATAATATAAATGAAGAAAGCAGTTGGGGTATAGGTAAAATGACAGCACAAATCTGGTATTCAATGGCATTGGACACTCAGGTTGTAAGCCAGGGAGCCAGCAGGAAGTGGTGGGTTTGGCATGTTCTATCTACAGGGGGCAGCTGCTTCACAGGTGATGGTGCCACATGGGAGAGCTGGCTTGGCTTCACCAGACCTAATTTTTAGGAGAAGATGGAAAGCAGGTTTCTTATGCGAAGTTTCCCCATTTTGAATTGTTGGACAACCCATTCCATTACTTAAAAATTAGAGTGAGGAGAAACAACCAGCAAGATGGCAGCAGAGTAAGTTGCTCCTAGAGTCAGCTCCTGCTACAGGGCAGTTAGCAAACACCCAGAGCTCCCTGGAGATAGCTGAAGCACCTGTTTGGGGGCTCCAGGAGACCAGAAGAGCAACGTCTTTGAAGGAGTGGAAGAAGAAGACTGCTCATCTGCAGAGAAGACTCTTAAGTAGAGTACTCCACCCCATGGAGGCCAGTGCCCATCCTCTGCTGGAGGCACAGGCCACCTCAGGAGCTTTTCCGCAGCTGGAATTGAAAGTTCCACTTCCCCAAAACTGGGGAGGAAGAGACAGTTGGGCACCAATTTCAGCTATGATGAGTAAATTCAGTGGGCTATAGTATAATCCTGAGAACAGCTAAAGTTTGAGCCTGTCCAAGTCAGAAAGAGGCCAGGAGCCGCCATCTTAACTCTGAGCCTGTTGTAGAATTTGAGAGAGGCTCAATTATTTGTGTATAGAGAGGCCAGGACTCAGGAATGATTTTGAGAAGGAAAAATGGTTTATTGACGGCCGGCCGGACTCAGGAGCTTTCAGTTTGAATCCCGAGCCCTGAACAAGATTTTCAAATGTCTTTTATACCACGAGGAAAGGCCAAATGGTCGCTTTGTTTCAGTTCTCAATAGGCTTAAATTAGGATATATATCTTCCACATCTTAGGTAAGCTTTTAGCATGGACTCCAGACATTCTAGATAAGCCTTTAGCATATTTGGTTTGCATTTCCCCTGAATACTTAAAGTTTATAGACCTTGCATTGTTAAACTGTTTCCTAATCCCCAAGGGCAGGACTGCAGCCTTTCATCATCCCACACCCACAAGTCACAGATAGTTTAGAATATCTCTGAAGAGACAAAGAGCCTGCCACCCATAGCCCACATCAAGCCTGGCATGAGGGGAAGCAGGGCAGATTGAAAATCTCAGTGCTCGTGGGGACTGGCTTCCTCCCATCCACATCATATTGCAACTCTAGCCTAGGCCACAGTGCCACCTCCAGCAGGGAGGAAGCTGCGGGGACCTGCACCAGCCTCTCTGGGAAATTACCAGCCAAGCTGTGGAGTTCGGTGATTATTCTACTCTGGTGGCACGAGCCACCCCAGGAGCTGTTCTGTGGCAGGAATTGGAAGCTCTATTTCCCAGAAACAGGGGAGGAGGAGACGGTTGACTGCCGATTTCAGTCACTGATTGGTAGACTTGACTGGCTAAGAGATAACCCTGGGAAAGGGGGCTATGAACCAGCCCAAGTCAGAAAGAGGCCAGTGGCCACCATTCTGACTCAGCCCCCAGCCTGAGGGGAAGCTAGGTTGACTGAAACTCTCAGTGTTGGCAGGAACCAGTTTCTTTCACGCAGATCAGCCTGTAGCCCACCTAGGCTTCAGCCCTGCCTCTGGTGGGGAGGAGGCTGACAAGCCCTGCACCAGCCTATATAGGTAACTACAGGTAACTTTGGCTGGCATAGACTGAAAATCAGAAGTCTACCAGGGCAACTGTGGTCATCTTGGAACCACACTGCATAGATTGCTGTCCACACCTGCAGTTCCATCCCTGCCCCAGGCAGGGGAGAAAGGGATGTGAAGCTTCATCAGTCTCTCTGGGCAACTACAGTCTAGGCTTGCATGTGGATTATTCCATACAGCTGTGACACTGTCCTACCCCTGGCAAAGGAGAAAGTAGGAAGAAGTTTCATTGGTCCCTGGTGCAATGAGGGCAGCTTGAGCCTCCACAGCTTACAGCACCAACTATGTGCTTGGCTCCTACTGTACAACCAGCAAGGGAGAAATGATAGGAAGCCCTAAAATAAAGAGAAAAACTGCACCTAGAATAAGTACTCTAGTAAGCCAGATGCGAAGACACTAACAAAAAATTACAATCCACACAGAGAAACAGGAAGCTATGACCCAGTTAGGGGAACTAGATAAGTCTCCAGATGACATAAAGGAGTTGACCCAACTAATTATAGATGTTCAAACAAATCTTAATAAATTCAATGAGATAGATAAAGAGATTAAGGATATTAAGAAGACATTGGATGAGCACAAAGAAGAATTTGAAAGCATACCTAGAAAAATAGTAGATCTTATGGGAATGAAAGGTGCAATCAATGAAATTTTAAAAAATTGGAATCATATAATAGCAGATTTGAGGAGGCAGAAGAAAGAATTGGTGAGCTTAAAGAAATGGCCTCTGCAGTCTCGAAGCCAAACTCAGCATGTAAATGCAATGCCTTCCCCCCAGCGTGGGACATGACACCCGGGGATGAGCCTCCCTGGCAACGAGGGACCACTATCAACTACCAACTGATGATGCAACTGGAAAATGACCTTATACGGAAGGTTCAATGCGGATCAGCAGAATATCCATGTCTACATAAAATACCATGACTTTAAAATGCTGTTTGACCTAAAGTAAGGGGGAAATGGAAAGGAGAAATGAGTTTATATGGCTACGAGTTTCTAAAAAAGAGTCTGGAGGCTGGCAGAAGGTTTGCCCTCATGCACAACTGAGCAGAGTCAGAGAGACAGATAAAGCAGATACAACCCCCAGATATTGGTTCCTTTGAGGGCTAAAGAGACCCATGGGAGTTATGGTCATGGCTGATGGGGTTAACTACCAGGGCAGATGGCCCCTCTTTGGAAATGGTGTTTATGTGTGATGAATCTGGACTCAGATGGGATCTCCCTTCATAAGACTTTCATGCTAATGTGCTGGAGGTGCAGTTAATGTTGGGGTTTAAGATATATTTAGGGGATTTGAATCTCTGGACTGACAATGTGATAGCCAGATCCTGAGCCTCAACAGACTCCAGCACCTACAATCTGATTTATTGGACTTACCACACTCAGCTAAGATGGAGGTGAAGAAGGACAACCACCACACCATGGAGCCTAGAGTGATTACAACTGAAAATGGGAGGATTGCATCCAGCATCCAGGTGGAATCTGAGCCTCCTCTTGACATAAAGGTGCAATGGACACAACCAATCCAGTGTCCACATAGAAGAGGTGGCATTGGATTGGGAAAAGTGGACATAATGGACAAAGGGTATGGGGAAAGGCAGGAAGAGATGAGAGGTGGAGGCGTCTTTGGGACATGGAGCTGCCCTGGATGGTGCTTCACCGGACATTGTAAATCCTCACAGGGCCTACATGATGGAATAGAGGAGAGTATGGGCCATGATGTGAACCAATGTATATGAGGTGCAGAGGTGCCCAAAGATGTACTTACCAAATCCAATGGATGTGTCATGATGATGGGAACGAGTGTTGTTGGGGGGGGGGGAGAGGGGGGGTGGGGGGGTGGGGTTGAATGGGACCTCACATATATATTTTTAATGTAATATTATTACAAAGTCAATAAAAAATAAAAAAAAAAAAAAAAAAAAAGAAATGGCCTCTGAAAGTGAACATACAAAAGAACAGATGAAGAAAAGAATGGAAAAAATTGAACAAGGTCTCAGGGGACTAAATGACAGCAAAAGATGTCCAAACATACATGTCATGGGTGTCCCAGAAGGAGAAGAGAAGGGGAAAGGGACAGAAGGAATATTTAAAGAAATAATGGTAGAAAATTTCCCAACCCCATTGAAAGACATAGATATCCCTGTCCAAGAAGCACAATGTACTTCCATCCAAAAAAATCCAAATGGACCAACTCCAAGACACATACTTATCAGAATGTCAAATGCCAAAGACAAAGAGAGAATTCTGAGAGCAGCAAGAGAAAAGCAATGCATAACATGTAAGGAATATCCAATAAGATTAAGTGCTGATTTCTCACCAGAAACCATGGTGGCAAGAAGGCAGTGGTCCAATGTATTTAAGATACTACAAGAGAAAACCTTCCAGCCAAGAATCTTATATCCATCCAGACTGTCTTTCAAAAATGAGGGCAAAATTAGAATATTCACAGATAAACAGACACTGAGAGAATTTCTAAGCAAGAGACCAGAATTTCAGGAAATACTAAAGGGTGTGCTCGAGCCTGTAAAGAAAAACAGGACAGAGAGGCTGGGAAGAGAGTCTAGAAATGAAGATTGTATCAATAAAAGGAACTAAAAATGTCAAAAGAGTGGTAAAAATAAAATATGACAGATAAAACTCAAATAGTCAGGAGTAAACTTAGCCAATGATGTAAAGCACTTGTACTCAAAAAACTGCAACTCAAAGTTAAACCAAATCAAAGAACCCTAACCCCCCGAACAAATGGAAGAACATTCCATATTCATGGGTTGGAAGACTAAATATCATTAAGATGTCAATTCTACTCAAATTGATATACAGATTTAATGCAATCCCAATAAAAATAACACCAGCATTAAAGAAAAAATTGAAAACACGATCATTAGATTTATTTGGAAGGGTAAGGAGTCCTGAATAGCCAGAAACATCATAAAAAGGAAAAGTGAACCCTCATCTCCAGACTATAAATCATAATACCTATCTATAGTGGTAAAAACAACATGGTACTGGCCTAAAGACAGACACAATAGACCAGTGGAACCAAATTTATGGTTCAGAAACAGACCCTCACAGGTATGGTCAAGTGATTGTTGACTAGCTTGTCAAACTCACACAGCTCAGGCAGAACAATCCATTCAACAAATGGTGCTGAAAGAATTGGACATCCACACCTGAAAGAAGGAAAGAGGACCCCTATTCACACCTTTTTCAAAAATTAACTCAAAACGGATCAAAAAACTAAAAATAAAAGCAAGAACCGTAAAACTTCCAGAAGAAATTATTGGAAAATATCTTCAAGACCTGGTGGTAGGTAGTGGATTCTTAAAGGAGATAAGAGAAGGACTGAGTGGACTACTAATGTTTAATATATGTAGAAGTTTTAATTAGCTTTACTATAAAATTGTGGAAATGCATAGAGTGGATGGTAACACACGGTGAGTAACAGCTAGTGTATAAATGGGGATGTGACTGAAAATGGTAGTCTAGTTATGTAAATGCCAATTGACGGAATGCTTGAGAATAATCTAGGAACTGGATAGCACAGCAAACCAAGAAGTGGGTGAGAATTGTGGTTGATGATACAGATGCAAGAGTGTCCTTTGTTAGCTAGAACAAATGTATATCACTAATGCAGAGTGATGGGAATATGAAGAAGCATGGGAAAAATATAGCTGGAGTGGCCTATGGACTGTGGTTAGTAGTAATAATATAATATTTTTGCATCTATGCAAAAGATGTACTGTGTTGATACTGAGGCAGTATGGAAAATGTGAGGCAAGTGTACACTATGGACATGGTAACACTCAGATGACATTATTTTATCTGTAGCAAATGACATACCACATTGTGGTGTGTTGATGGAGGGGTGTTGTTTGGGAATTCTGCACATGTGCATAATTGTTTTGTAAGTTTACAACTTCTGTCATAAAAAAATATTTAAAAAATAGTAACAGGGTGGGTTGGGGGAAAAACACACCAAATGTAGGATAAGGATCATGATTAGTAGTAAGACTTTGATAGTGTTCTTTAATAGTTTGTAACAAACGTCTCATGACAAGGCAAGGTGTTGGTGGAGGGTTGATGAATGGGACCCCTGTATGATGTCATGAACATTTGCTTTGTAAGTTCACAACTTTTACTATATACTTAATTGTTTATGTATGTTCGTATATAAATGATATAAAGATAATAACAATCAGGTTGTTTAGGGGAAAACTACTTTGTTTAGTAGTAATATTTTGACAATGCTCTTTAATCATTAGTTTAAAAATTTTAAAAATAATGCAAGTTATTGGTGATAGGGTGAGATGTTATAAATGTTTGTTTGATGTTATATATGTTTGTTTTGTAGGTTCACAACTATTATACACTTATTGTTTATGTAAAAAAAAAATTAGAGGACAAAAAACCCCATCTCCAGGTGCCTTCTGGCCCAGTTTATGACTCCAATTTTAGTGCTCTACTCTGTGTTCGAAGGCTCTTCCACTTGTTATTTCTCCTTGTTATTGTATCATCAGTAGGGCCAGTATACAGTTTCTAAGGATCTGCCATGTCTCCAGGACTGTGGGGATTAAAAAGATGGAGTAAGACATGGCCATCGTGCTCCTCTGAATGCTCATAGACCTGGTGTCACATTCACCCATGTTCTGCTTTGCATATTTAGCTATGTCACTTTCATGTGCTTGACTTTGCTTCTCTGTCTAGATGGTAAGCTCCTTGGATGCTGCAACTACGTGTTATATAGTCCTCTTTCTTTATTTCAGAGTCAGGTTTCTAGCTACTTCATCCATCCAGGACATTGCCTTCCTGTGATCAATGTTTGGTGAATGAACGAATGAATGAGGTGAGTTGAGAAGCCAACATTATTATTTGACAAGTCTGTAAGTGAAATGGACTTGATGTGGCAAAATGAGAGAGGTTTAGAGGAAGCTGTCACTGCCTTTTCTTGCTGTGTCACCTTGGTTAAGATTTTTCAATATTCTGTTCTGAATTTCCATACCTGTAAAATGGAGTTAATATTATCTATCCTGGGAAGAAGTGTGAGAATTAGATAAGGCAGAGTGTGTAAATTGCTTAGTATTTGTTCAGTGCCTGGCTCCTTGTTAGTAGATATTCAAATAAATGATCTTTTAGCTAAAATGAAGCCCATGATTCATGGGCACATGATTCAGAGGGACCTTTGCATGGCAAATTAGCATGTAACGTAAGGCAGCAGACTATAAGCATCAATGCGCTGACAGTGGTGAGGAAGGGCTGATTGACACTGGAGGAAAGAGACAAGACTATGAAGAATAGGTAAAGGAGCACAAGAGCACATCGGTCTGGAGATGTTCAGTGTAGGGGCAAAAATCCCAATACACCTCAGTAGCCCCTGAAGGCAACACTGCATTACAGTTCAGCATGGTAATTAAATTTGATGACCCTGGGTTGATAAGGAAATATTCAAATATTCAGTTCCATTTGAAGTGCTCTTAAGAGAACAGGGAAACTTGCAAAGTATTATAGAAAGATTGTCCTCCAATACATTAACATACTGGCATTAAAATGGAGAGCGTTTTCAGAATTTTTCACGTCATCCTCTACCTCTGATGGGTAAATGAGGTGCTGCTACATGGAACTAGCATGAGCTTGTGCTCTGGAGATATGGTTGGTGTTTGGTGATGGCCTTGTGGATAGTAAACTTCTGGCATGGCTCTCCCACCCCACATGTCAGTAAGTCTGAAGGGTCTGGAAACTTCTGTGATATGTTTGCGAATCCACACACACACTAGCAGTTATGAAGGCTGATTAAATCCTATGGATCTCTGACACATGCACTGATGTTAAAAAAATATGGAGCTGCTCTTACTCACAAAATACCAATTTATTTATGTGTTTATTAAATCCTTATGTATGCCCTTATGCATTTTTCTTAATCAATGGATAGGAAAGTAGGGGTTTTGTGAAAATTGACTTAAGTTTTGGAGCCTATCTGGTGCAAAATCTCCGTATTAATGATAGCAATAGGAATAATCATTCATTGGATGCATTCACTTTGTTAGGCTCAAGTATTAAGCCATATAACTCTAGGAAGTAGAAATGTTCACCATTTTACAGAGGCAGAAAATGAAGCCCAGAGAGATTAAATGGTTTTCCAAGATCTTACAGCTGGTCAGGGCTGGAGCTGGTTAGGTTTTTGAATGGCTCTAAAATACTGGAGCCCACTTCCCCTCAGATCTGGCCCCTGCATTCCTTCCTGAATCTCAGGAGAGGAGAGCAGCCGCTCGGCAGAAGGCCGCTCGTGCCTTGCCGCTCAGACAGAGTGCCGAGGGCAGAGAGTGTGGAGGGACCACTCTGGGACGCGAGCGGGTTTGATCGGCCTCCGGAATCCCTTCCAGGTGTGCAGGGAGCACAGCTGGCCAATTAAGCTGAAAGCAGCATTAAGGAGCCCAGGGAGGAGATGAAAGCAGCTGTTCCCCCCTGAGCCTCGATGGGCTCCTGCGTTTCTTTGTAAGAGCCGGTGCCCCTCCCCGCACAGAAGGCTGGGTGAGGGTGGGCTGGGCAGCAGGACGGTGACGGTGCCTTTCTCCTCGGCCTTCCGGGCCTGCTCTCCAGAGCTGGGCTTCCTCTCAACGCCCACCCTCCACGGAGCCGTCCCATTGCTGTCTGGGAACAGCGTGCAGATCGGATTTTCTTTCAGTCCCTTGGACAGTTTGCCTGCTCCCTGCCTCCCGTCCCAGTCCCGTTTATTTATTTGTTTCTTTTTAGCACGTAAGATGAGCTATTTCCACTGCCCCATCCAAAAGGGAAATCAGCCACAGTCTGGATTGTTGAGGCAGATGAGACAACACTTAAAAAGCCTGTTTGGGCTCGTGCTTCTGGTGACATGGGCCTGGCGGGACCCAGATACGAGGCTCTGCCAACCCTTCAGCCCTTCCCGGGTCCTCTCAGGGGCGGCTGATGTGAAAACCAAGGAAGTTCCAAAGTAAAATTTCCTTTGCTTGGTAGTGAGGCCAGCGGTGGGGTGCCCGTCGTCACTGCCATGCGGTGTTCCCAGGTGCCTTCCGGCACCCGTCCAGGACAGGCAGGAAGCAGAGGTAGGGCCGCACTTATTAACTGCCACCGAGCCAGCAGGAGGCGCTGTATCTTCTTATTTTTATTACTGTTAATAGTAGAAGCTAATATTTATGCAGCACTTACATGTTCCAGGCATTGTTCTAAGCACCTTTTCATTTTCACTGACTTTTATGTTTCCTGTAATTCTAAGGATAACTGATTTCAAGGTCACATCCTCAAACCCAGGTATCCCACCCCCAGCCCATGTCATTAGCACAATTCTATATTGTGTATCCTAGTTGGTTGCCATACTAGTTAGTCATTATAACCATCGTAATTATGGCCCTGTTGACCATCTTTGTTTACAGGCTGGGAAACTAAGTCCCAGAAAGGTGAATTAAATTAAGAGGTGGAGAATATCACTACTGCTGGGGCTGCTGCTGCTATTGCCAGCATCCTGTTAACAACTCACAGAAGAATCCGAATTTGCATCAGGACTGTTACTTCTTGGGAGCGTGGCATTGTTTTGTTCACTGTTGTACCCATAGTGCCTACAACAGTTGCCTGGCTTCGGAACCATTTGTTGCATGGATGAGTTCCAAAATGGCTTTCTGCTCCTCTGTTGTCTCTCCCTCCACTATGCATGGCTAAAACTTCAGACAGGGCTGTCTGGGTTCTATGTACTCCAGGGAGGTGTCTATTACCTGTGTCGACCCAACAATCCCTGCGAGATTCTCCTCTCTGGGCCACCTCTAGATCTAATTTCCACAAAGCTCACGGTATATCTTTCAATTTGGAAGATATGCAAGGAAATAAATGAAATAATGATGTGCAATGAAATAAAATTCACCCAGGCTTTATGTATTTTAATCTTCAGAAATACTTGGGACTCAATATGATTTAAGATTTCCACCAAGGTCCAGAGAGTATGCAGACATATTTATTAAATCTACATCAGTTTTTCACACTTCTGTGATGTCCTGAGCCACAACATATCAAAAGGAAAGCGTATTACAAGAAATGAAAAATTAGGATACATTTTATCTTTTGTATAACCCAGTGTCCATCACACCTGATATCCCATGTAAGGGGTAATTTTATTTTTATGGTTTCAGGGACTTCACATGCGCTGCTGGGAGGGCCAGCGCACACCCCTCCCAGGTGCTGCGCCTCTTGGGTCATTGCGAATGACAGATATGGCCTGCTCCTCCCTGGGCCTCTCCAACATGTTCTCTGGATAGTGGTCTCTCACCCTGCCAAGATACCCTCAGTGCTCATGGGGAAACCTGGAAAATAGCTGAGAAGCATAAATGCTTCTAGTCTGAATAAGGACCTCCATTCTCCCAGCTGCCTTTGCGAATGGAGTGGTGGAATGAGACACACTTAGTTGATACTTGCAGCTCAGTCACCCGGCTGAATTTGGGCAAGTCATTAAGCCATCTTTTTTTTTGTTTTTTTGAGAGATACTGAAATCTAACCCATAGAGTTCTTTGTTGAGGATGAAAAGTAAAAATGTGTTCTGCTTTTCGACTGACAGACCCTAACTTCAGAAGGCACTGGCCATTTATGTCTGGGGGATCGGGGAAGATAGCCCTAATCCTAGAGACTTCTGCTCTGTTTTAAATGCTCCTGTCGAGTGTGCCTTTTTTTGGTCAGCTTTATTGATGTTTTACAGGTTTATATATATATATATATATATATATTTTTTTTTCCCTTCCCCTCCCCTTCCCCTGCCCTGTTGTTTTTGCTGTTTGTGTCTATTTGCTGTGTGATCTTCTGTATCTCTTTCTTTTTTTGTCTTCTCTTCTTGTCTTTCTCTTCTAGATTCACCAGGATCAATCCTGGGCACCTCTGATGTAGAAAGAGGTTCCCTGTCAATTGTGCCACCTCAGTTCCTGGTCTCTGCTGCACTTCACCTTGACTTTCCCCTCCATCTCTCTTTTGTTGCGTCATCATCTTGCTGCATGACTCACTTGTGTGGGCACTGGCTTACCATGTGGGCACTGGCTCACTGCATGTGCACTGACTCCCCATGCAGTTACTCATGCAGGCACTTGGCTCACCATGTGGGCCCTTGGCTCACTGCATGGGCACTTGGCTTGCCATGTGGGCACTGGCTCACGACGCAGGTATGCTTTCTCCAGGAAGCCCCAGGGACCGAACCTAGGTCCTTACATATGATATGCAGAGGCCTTATCACTTGAGCTACATCTGCTTCCCAGAATGTGCCTTTTATTTCATAAAATACTCTTGGTTTCCTGGCTGCTAAAACAAATACCATTCAATGAACTAGCTTAACAACAGGAATTTATTGGCTCATGGTTTCAGAGGACAGAGGCTGGCTTCCTCCCAGGTCAGTACCTTCTGGCTGGTCAGTGATCCTTGGGGTTCCTGGCTTTTCTGTCACATGGCAATGTACACGGCAGTGTCTTTTCCTTTCTCGTCCAGGTTCTGTTGACTTCCAGCTTCTGCTTCTCCATGCTTCTCTCTGTGGTCTTCTCTATAAGGCCCCCAGTAAAACGATTAATAGCCATCCTGATTCAGTTGGCCAACCCTTAACAAAAAATAACCTTATCAAAAGGTCCTTTGTGCAATGGGTTCTTACCCAGAGGACTGGACCAAGATTAAGAACATGTGTTTCTGGGGTACATAATTCAACCCCCAAAATATACCCTTGCTAGTTTTAATGTAAAACGATGCACTCTGCCCCTACATCATTGTATAAAGAATTGGTATTGCAGGTTGATAATGTATTGTGTGTATCGTGTGACATCCTATAAGCCGTGGTATCAGCTGCCTGTCACCACCACCCACTCCTCTTCTGCTTCAAAAGCACGGCTGTCTGCATGAGAAAGCAACAGCATGGTGCCTGGTCCATGGCAAGGCTCTTTTACTGTTGCTTTAAAATAATCTCTAGCATAAAAGCTGACAAAGTCACCAGGTAAAGGGCTCTTTGGAACACACCTGTTTGTCCCTCCCCTGCCCCCGGACCTGCTGCTCCTCTGCCTTTAGGAGAGCAGGTATTTGCTGCTTGTAGAGTTTGTCAGCGTTTTCCCCATGGATCTCAGGCTGACTAATTAGCCCTTCCCTGCCTGATTGCTGAAGCCACAGGGCACTGCCAGGCCAGCACATTTTTCACATGGCATCTGGTGAGGAAAAGCAAAGCTGGGCCTTTAACTCTATCCCTGTCAACTCTGCGGCCTGTGGGTTGGTCTGCATTGTGTGTGTGTGTTGGGGTGTGGGGGGCTTCTATGTAGGTGGATGCTAGGTGGATGCACCCATGGGCATAAAGTGTGTGTGTGTGTGTGGTTGCTCATGGAGTCACCAGGACATGTTTCCCTGGATGGTCAGGGCTGCCCACAGCCCTTGGAAAGGCATAATCTGAAGGATTTTTATCAATATTAAGGATAAATTATGGGAAGGGTAACTGAAACTATTACCTTGATTTTGGATGCAATTTTTTTTTTTAACCACCTAAATTGGCCTTTTGGTTTGAAAGAAATCAGGATTAGTGAAAGAATGGTTAGCCTGGGGAGACGGTCTTTCTTTCTTCCTGCATTTAAAATACGTTTCTTCTGCTATTGCAGGATGAGGTTAAGAATGGGTCATGTTATCACTAATCTCCTATGTTTTCCTAGCTTGTATCCCTTCCTGCTAAGTTAGCTGATCTGATTCCTCCCTAATCATGGGACGTGCTGGGAGTCAGCACTCACCCTTCTTGGGCCAGAGGCAGGATGCCTGCTTGAGGAGTGAGAGCAGGGGCTGGGACTCAGGGAGCCGGCATCGGGTGGGAAGCTGGGGACTGGCCTCCTCTGGGTCCTTGGCCTCCTTCTGAGTTCTGCACTGGCTACTTTCCAGATCACAGAGGATCTCCGCACACCCCATGTCCATGCATGGGGTGCAAAGGGTTGGGACAATCCTGCAGGCCTCAGTACCCATGGGGGACGCTGCCACACAGCCCTGGGCATGGGCATCAGAAGGCAGAGGCTGCGGCTGTGTAATTGAGAGTGCCAACCACTTGTCTTATTCTTATGAAAACACCAAGGTGGGTGCTGGTGGGTGCATCCATCCTCCCTCCTGCCTCTCAGAGTCCTGCACTGACCCACAGAAGCCACCCCAGCCGAAGTCCTGGGGCTGGGGAAGTAACAGACACACTAAGTGGCCATCTCCCCTCCCTTCCCACCTCCTCTTCTGTTGTGCTGTTTCCATTCCAAACCTGGGAGAAATGTCAAGTCTAATAAAAAGACCCGACCAGACCCTATACCAAGACACTGGGAACAAGCAGCCCCAGATGCTAATCAAGGCAGGAATTCTTAGTGGTAGGGCCCCCTCCCCTCAGGGTGGGTACATACCACACTCAGACAGTATAGATTCTTCTCTCTTCTGAGATGCTAAGTTGGGCGTGTGCAGCTGCCATCCTCCAACCCCAGCCAGAGCAGTTTTGGCTACCCTGGGGACCAACCACGATGGGGTCTCTTCCCCTGCTCTTCTGGACCCTTTGTGCTGTGTAAATCATTTGCTGAAAGTGCCTTTTGGGCCCTGAACCAGTGTTCCCCTGAAGCTCCGTGTAGAGACTCACTCCACTCCCAGCATCCTTTGCAGCAGCCTCCACTTGGCAATGCAGCCCCTCTACTTTAAGCCCTCCTGCTTCTTTCCCTGCTAATGATTTTTGTAGTTAATGAGGTTCCCCCCCCCCCCCCCCCCCCGTTCTCTAATTACATTACTCTGGGGTCAAATTTAGTAACCATCCTGCTATCTATTTATATGCCACTGGGCTTCTCAGCTCTCCCTCCCCAACTTCTTCCCTGACCCCTTTATTTTTATCCTCTGCAGCAAAGTACATCTCAGAGAAGATGGTTATTTTCCTGCTAAGGAGTCTGCATACATGAAGAGATGCTGCTGTCAAGTGTGAACAATTAATGAAAACGTTGTTGGGACGCTTGGACTTGAGACCAAGTGTTTGGTAGCTCAGTTAATGCCATCTGGAATTATTTAATATTCTGGGGGTTTCTCTCACTATTAAAATGAAAACTAATAATACAGATGCCTGCGAGCAATAGTTGCTTCTTGTCAATCATATTGATCACAGAGCTCTGCATCTCAATCAATTTATTAAGTCGTTTGTGAACAGTTGCTGAACCCAGGATTGCGCTGTTTGCTCTAAGGAAGTGGCTAGGGGAGCGTTTAAAGAATAAGGGCTCAAGCCCCGCCCCAGGAGCTCTGCTGTCCAGACTTTAGCATGCAGCCAGGACTGAGAGCCACAGCTCTAGGGGAAAGGGAAGGGAATCTTATTCCTGGCACTCCGGAAACTTCGGGTAGTCAGAGAGTATGTGCTGTGTCTCCAGCGTGCTGGGCAGGCTCAATCCACTCTCTCACCTTCCATGCTCCATTACCTTGGCCCAGTTACTTAAACCCTCCAACTGTTGGTGTAGACTCTGAGGCCCACAGTCAAGGTCACACAGCCAGGGAGTGGCAGAGTGAGCTTTGAACCTAAGTCTGGCTACAAAAAACATACCTTTTCCACTCCATCAAACTATTTATGCCAGCAAAAAACTCAAGGCCATGTATAATTAAATACCAAATCCTTGATTCTGATTCTGAAGGCATTTAGCAGAGAGAGGGGGAGATCAGTGGAATTTGGAGAATTCAGTCAAGGTTTTGCTGAGGTGAGATTAAAGTTGTACTCAACTGATCCTTGTGATGAGCTTGGAAAGCACGAGCAGATAACTGTTTCTTCCATTCTTGGACAAAGGAGAGCATTTCCCAGATTTGACTTGTATTTTGATTGTAAAGAGTTGTGTGGGGTGGGGGCTGGAGTGATAGTGGATGGAGATGGCAATTCCCTTCCAAGGCAGGGCTTCCTGGAATTTCAGCTCCTCTACAGGGTCATTTGCATCCTTGGTTTTACAGATTTAGCTCCTCAGCTTTTTCAGCTGGCTGGGCATGGATTTGTTGTGGCCACGCAGGACTCTGCTCCCAGGCCACTGATGTATACCCCAGAAGCAGGTGCAGGACTCCCAGGCAGGATGGCAGAGCCCAGCCAGGAGCATCTGCAGGGGCACTGCCTCTAGGGGCTGGGGTGGGGTGGGGCAGCGGAGCGTCAGAAGGCCGGTCATAGACCACATGTCACCTGGGAAGCCCAGAATAGGAGCAAAGTGAGCGGAATACTTACAAGGAATTTTGCCTCCTGTGTATCCTGAGGACACTGTGAGTTTCATCAAGAAGTGTTTATTAGCATCCACTGCGCATTCACCTAGGTAGGCGACACATCAGAACGTGATTTCTCCATGGCCTTGGTCTTTCTGCACTCCATCCCATATGTTATGACAACTAACTGGTATTTAATCAGGTCACAGCATATCTGATTCATGACACTTGGAGTTTCTTGATGGAACTCTGAAGTAACCTAGACAGGACTCCTCGAGTGTATATCAGGCTCTCCTGGGGATTGTGTCTAAATGAAGATTCCTGAGCCTTCCCTTTACAGATTCTGGTTCTGTAGGTCTGGGGACCTGTGTTTCTGTGATTGTGATGCTGGAGGACTGCAGATCATAGACTGGAGGGGATATTGACCCTATTCTGGTATACCACCCTAAAAGCCCACCTCCACCTAAAAGTCCTCCTTGGCTGATGAGTAGTAAATTAATGCCAAGTAATGGCCAGTGGGTTCAGAGGATGCACGATTCCCCTCCCTGCTCTCCTGCTGCTCCCCGACCCCTTTCGAGACCTTGAGGGGCTCTGATTGCTGCGCCTGAGAACACTTCTTGCGTCTTTGCCCTTTTCCCATCACTGTGCTGCAAAGGCTGTTCAAAATGATTTATATATCTCTAGTGACTAAAAATTGGGACAATTCCAGAAAATCTGGGCTCTTCGTGTGCTCATATTTATATCCTTATATCTCTATTATGTTAAATTGTTGGCTCTCCAAGTGTGGTGCTTGGACCAGTGGCATCAGTATCATGTAGGAACTTGTTAGAAAAGCAAATTCTTGGGCTGTATGCCTGACCTACTGAATCAGAAACTCTGGAGGTGGGGCCCAGCGATCTCAGTTTTAGCAAGCCTCCAAGTGATTCTCATGAACACTACCTTTGAAGGCCATTGTTTTAAGTACGCTGATTTAACCCTCACAAAAATACTGAGAGAATGTTCATTAAAGAAAAGGCAAAGAAAATTAGAGAGGGTAAAGGTAAGGGCTGGGTCCTCTCTGAAGTCCTACAGGGCTCTGGGGATGCTGGAGAGAGCACCATTCCACAGGCCCTCACTCTTCTAGCAGCCAGTTGTCACCCATGGAGGGAAGCTCCTCCAAGCCTTCTGTAGCAGTTTGATATTATTGATGAATTCCAAAAAGAAATATTAGATTATGTTTGTAAACTGGTCTTTTCCTCTGGGCATATGAGATTTTACTGAATTCAGAAGTTTACCTCATTATGTAAATCTCCAGTAGGGCATTGAGTCCCCACCCACCCTTTGGTGGGTGGGGACAGATAAAAGGCTTGGTGAAGAACTGAGTGGAGGGTTTTTGATGTTGGAGTTTTGATGCTGAAGTTTGATGCTGAAGCCTTAAGCTGGAGCCCCAGGATGTAAGCAGAGGAAAGAGAAGCAAGCCCCAGGAAGGCAGGAGCCCAGGAAGCCTGAACCCTCATGGATATCAGCAGCCATCTTGCTCCAACACGTGAAAATAGACTTTGGTGAGGGAAGTAACTTATGCTTTATGGCCTGGTATCTGTAAGCTCCTACCCCAGATAAATACCCTCTATAAAAACCAACCAATTTCTGATATTTTGCATCAGCACCCCTTTGGCTGACTAATACACCTTCACAAAGGCAGAGCAGATTGGGAGCATGCCAATGGGAGTAGCCCAGGGAGCGCCAAAGGGGAAGTGTGCAGGGGTGGAGGGCCAGGGGGGTCTTTGTGCAAAAGGATCTGAAAAATATCTCTCTGCACTGTTTCCCTTTGCCCCAATTGTAGTCAACTTGTCTACTCCCAAAGGGAGCCTTGGACTTCCTTCAGCATAAGCGTCTGGCAGGAGACGGCAGCCAAGGTTCTGCCTGGGAGGGTCATTAGTCAAGGTGAGTGTGCCTCATGGGTGGCTGGGGTGAAAGACGAGCGCAGAAGCCACATGTTGGCTCTGGGACCACGCAAGAATTGGCACCAGTGCCATTTGGTTTTGGCTGCTGCATGCCAGGCCCCCAGGGAAGTACAGCGCTTCCTGCTTGTAAGTCAGCTGTTTATGGAGCCCCTGAATGAGCAGAAAATCTCTCACTAGCTGTTTGTTTTTTCTTTAAAGTTTCCTTTGATTAGTGTGAAGTTTGTTGGTGGAAAACCAATGTGTTGTTCTGGTTTTGGTAGAGAGACTTTCAGACATTCTTACAGGTTTTTCCCTGGTCTGTCCTGAGGTTCAGATGAGCTGGTGGTGGATTTGTTCAGCCAATGTCGGGGAGTTCCTGCTTCATGTGGGGCAAGGTACTAGGTGCTGGGGATACAGCCAGGAACAATATAGCCCTGTCCTCGGGGAGTTTACCTTCTAGAGGAATCTGACAGATATTTTTTGTTTCTTTGTGATAGACGATGTGAAAAAAATGAGAGTCATCTATAATCAGTTAATATTGCTGCATAATAAATCACCATAAAATGTAATGACTTAAAACAACCACTGCTCAATTTGGTCACAGTTTTACACCCTGGGCTGGGCTCAGCAGGGTGGTTCTTCTCCTATTCTGGCTCATGGTCACCCGTGTGACTGCATTCAGCTGCAGGTTGGTGGGAATCTGGGATTAGCTGGATCTCTCTCTCGCTCTGTGGTCTTGGGGCCTATCCCTCTCTACATGGTAGTCTTTCTAGGAGGGGAGGTGGGCTTCCTACAAGGGGCTCCAGGCTTCCACAGGACCAAAAGGGGAAGTTGCCAGCCCTTATTAAGGTATGGCATTACTTCTGCTGCATTCTATGGTTAAAGCAAGACCCAGAATCAAGGCGTGGGGGGTGTATAGCAGTTGTGTATCATGGAGTCATGGTGCATTGGGGGCCACGGATGAAAGGACTCTCTTAGATACATTAGACTGGCAGATGGTTAGGCTGATGTGGTGAGGTGGGCATGTTAGGTGGGCTGGTTAGGGAAGGCCTCTGTGAGCATGTGGCATTTGAGCTGAGGTTGCCTGGTAGCATGGGCCCAGCCAGGTGAAGATCTGGGGGAGAGGCATTGAAGTTCAGACAATACCTTTCTCTACACAATGCCCTCTAAACAGAGTTGGATTAAGACCCTGTGTTTGATAGGGATGAGAAAAACTGAAGGAGGAACCTGGGTCATGGAGCGAGTTGTTAAGTCAGCTGGGAGGGGTCAGGTGAACCAGGACTAGCTTGAAGGAGTAGCTTGGGCACATTTTCTCAGAAGCCTTCGTGAGCACCTCTGAAGACAGATGTGGAGCCACTGGAATCTGATAATGAGTGGAATCTGTAGCTTCAGCTCTTTGTAGTCTCTTGGAGGTTCCATCTTGTGGTTAGAAGCTATTGGTTTGTTTCTTGGGAAGGGGCACTTACTCATGTGGAAAGTTCTGGAATTCTTCTCAAATGTAAAGTTTCTTGTCAAGTGTCTGAAAACAGCCCTTGGGGTTGTTGTTTTTTTTTTTGGTAGTACTGCAGATAGAATCCAGAAGGCTTGAACCAATTCTTTATCAGAATATAGCTCACAGGCTATCTTAGTTTGCCACAACTGCTATCACAAACACCACCCAATGGGTTAGAGTAAAGAACTGGCATTTTTGGCTCACGATTTTGAGGCTAGGAGAAATCTAAATTCTAGGTATTAGGAAAGCTTGCTTTCTCCCCAAGGACCCTTATCCTTAGGGTTCCTGGGCTTGTATCTCTGGCCCCATCACGTGGTGATGCCCTCTCCTTTCCCTGCTGGGTTTCTGCTGACTTCAGCTTCTGCTCCTGCCTTTGGTTTTCTTTTTAAAGGCCTCCAGAAATCTGGCCACAGACCCACCCTCATCCAGCTGGGCAAACCTTAACTAAAAATCACAGATTCAAGACATCTTATTTACAGCGGGTTCATACCCACAGGAACGTGGATTAAGAACATGTCAAAGTGGGGTACATAATTCTATCTACCATCCAGCCCAAAAACCTTGGAATCACCTGTGAGCTTATTAAAATGCAAGTCCCCAGTCCCAGTCCAGATGGACTGATCAGAAACTGTGGGAAATGGGTCTCGGGAATGGATGTTTTAAATATGCTCCCCCAAGTGATTCATATGTCCTTGAAAGCCCAAGGAGCACTGCCTTAAACCCTTCGGGGCCATAGGTGGCAATACAAGGGAACTGTTAGGAAATGAAGTTATGGGTTCATTCTTCAAGGTCCAGCTCAAATGTCACCTCTTCTGAGAAGCCTTCCTAGATTCCTCAGGATGAGCCTGTTCACATGTGTCCTGGGGGCACCTTAGGATGTTCTGGTTACATATCCTTTGTTCTTGGCAAACTGAGAGCTCCTGAGGGTGGGAACAAGTTTTATTTGGGGTTCTGTCCCGGATGTTTGTCACAGTCACACAGTAGGTGGAATAAGTATTTGTAGTGAATGAATAAGTGAATGAGGGAAGGGAAGCTTAAGGAGCACCTCATCTAATCCCCTTGTTTGACAGTGAATGACGCAGTACCCAAGAGGGGAGGGCACCAACTGGCTCAAGGCCACGTGGCTATAGCACAGACCTAGGACTAGTGCCAGGACCCCGGGCTCCTGGTCCAGTGCTCATTCCTGTCACCCAGGCGAACACCTTTCTCCAGGTGACAGACATATGGGTTCCTTTAGAAATTAAATCCTGACATGCTTTCTGCCCTTCTCTCACCCTCGCTGAACTTCGTGGAAGGGAAGTCGCTTCCTCATGTCTGTGCCACACCTTTGCCATTCTCCTTTGCTGCCTCTGCTCGTGCCCTGAAGGTGGGACAGGGGCTTTGGATTGAAGAGCTCTGAGGAGTGCCTCAGGCCCACCCCACAGCTTTGGGCAGAGCAGGGGTTACTCTGCTCCTCGCTTTCCTGCTTCCCTTCAGTTCATTTGTGAACATCCTCCCGCCTCCTCTGAATGAATGCAAACGGCTGCTTTGGGTGCCTCCCACCTCATTGTGGGCCACAAAGGGTTCAGGGTGGAATCTGCATATTGCTAATTACAGTTGATTTCAACTTTGGAGAAAATCATTGATCCGTTTATAACTTACAGTAATTTGCCAAGCAATTACTTTCTGGCATCTTCTTTCTTGCTAAAAATGTCGTTATTTATTTTTTTTCTTTTTTTTTTTTAAAGGAAAATTATCCCAGCATTATCCCTGAAAGACCAGCTTCTCTGCACGCCTCAAAGAGGTAATGATGACAAATCCTGGAGAACTGGAACTGTGATTTAAGACTTTCAATCTCATTTGGTGCTTCACATAGTAGGTGTGCAATCAATCTTTGGTTGAAAGAAGAAATGGGCAACATCCTTGTGAGGACATCTTGCTGGATCTATGACTTCTTTCTTCTCTTGTGCAGTGTAATGGTTGTAGGTGCAGCCTCTGGAAGCGTAAAGGCCTGGAGCTTTCTCTTACTGGTTTTGTGCCTTTGGAAGAACCTCATTTTCCTCATTTGTAAAATGCCATTATTGGCAATAACTACTGCCCCAAGCTTGCTACAAGGATCAAATGAGATGTTGTAAAGTCCCATAGCGCATGGCAAATGTTAAATTAATGTTAGCAATGACCTTGCTTTGGTTCCCAAAGTTGTTTGTTATGATTCAAAAGGTGAGTTATTCGTTCCCAGTTGGACGCCTGGAAGGGGGTTCTTTGGGGAGGACCCAGGGTTTTGGCAGAGAGAGGACACAGCCCTTGTGTCCTGGGGGCTCTGATGGTGGACCGGGCACAGCCAGCCTGGTGGAAGGAGACACGTGAGTGCAGGGCTTCAGACACAAGGCCCAGTTGGCACAGAGGGTGTTAATTTGGGGAACAATGGAAAGCCCTGGGCTTTGGGAGCCAAAAGTTCTGGATTTGAGTCATGGCTCTGTACTTCCTGGGTGGTCTTGGGCAGGTCACTCTCCATCTCGGAGCCTCAGAGGGGATAATATGGGGATCATTGTGTCAATCTTGTAGCCAGCTGGGTAATAGCAGCTAGCCAAAAAATTCAGTGTGTTGATTTCCTTAGATTGCCATAACAAAGTCCCACACTCTGGGCCACTGAAAACAACAGAAATTCATTCTCTCACAGTCGTCCAGGTTGCAAGTCTAAATTCAAGGTTCTAGCAGGGCCGCGTTGCCTCCGAGGCTCTAGGCAAGGATCCTCCTTGGCTCTTCCTAGCTTCTGGCAGTTCCAGGCCATCCGTGGTATTCTGTGGCCTGTGGCAACATCACCTCAGTCTGCGTCCAAATTTCCCTCCTCTTAGAAGGACGCTGGTCATGTTGAATTGAAGGGCCCTCACTAACCCGGGATGACCTCACCTTGACTAATCACATCTGCAAAGACCCTATGTCCAAATAAGGTCACACTCACAGGTATGGGGGTTGAGACTTGTATATATCTTTTTTGGGGGGGGGGACACAATTTGACCACGACACTTGAGAATCAAGGTAAATAGTATTTTAATGCAATATTTAACATAATCAACACCAGTGTGAAAAATCCAGCATCAATAAAACAGCACAATTCTAAACAAAGAGGGTTCTGACTCTGTACCTGCAGGACCCTGCCTCACCACTCATAGAAATCCCCGCCTGCTGGCAGTCCTGCTTTGAGGACTGAATAAGAATGAGGGTTTGAAAGGTCATGGTGTATCGAGCAGCATCGTACAAAGTAAGGCTTCATTCAAGATGACATTAGTAATGAATGGTAATGGCAAACGGAGGCTAAGCCTGCTGCTGATGGGCAGTCCGAGGTCCCACGCAGGAGCAGCTGGGCGCCGGGAGAGGGGCTCCCGGTTTGAGAGAGACCTGGGGGAGCTGTAAGGAAGGTGTGCGACGGAGGCTTATGCTAACTGGTGCCAGGCACTTACCTAAAATAAACCTCACAGCAGGCAGTATTGTTGCCCCCCATTTTATACACAAGGACACTGGGCTCAGGAGAGGTGAGGGACTCACCTAAGGTCCTGGAACTCATCAGAGGCAGGGCTGTGGGTTCAGGCCCAGCATGTCAAATACAAATTCCAATGATGATCCCGCAAGGTGTATCATGTGACAATTTAGAAAGCACTTCTAGATGTGCAATCGCCTATGACACTTTAAATTTAAAACACTCACTTGAGATTGGAGGGGGCAGGCTTTATGACTCAAATTTTATTGTTCAGACTCCAAGAATGAAATGCCTTGCCCAGCTCGTAAGTAATAGACGTTGGACCCAAACTCCAGGCTTTCTCTAAAAGTAGGGCTCCTCCTGCTCACGACAGTGGCTTGAGGAGCAGGCAGGCAGGCGGCAATCTGTAGTGGGGACTGGAGTTAAGTGCTGTCCCCAGAGGGCAGTCATCCAATCCCTGCTGCATTCCAGGGGGATCCCATTGGATTTGAGACTAACCCTAGGACTGGGCTTCATGTCTTCTTAGGGAGCAGGCAACAGCTCAGAGACGCGCAGGTCGGAACCCAGGGCCCACTGAGCTCCCCCATGGGCAGGCCTTCCCGGCTGACCTGCTCCATCGTTAACTCAGGCTTTCTGAAAACTGTCAGAGCAAACTGGATTGCCAACTATTTCCCTTTGGGGGGTGAGATGGGGGATAATCTGCGGGTTCTCAGGGGAGCAGGATGGGGGAAGGGGGAAGGACCAGCAGGGGGCAGGGGGCCAGGGGGCCCAGGGGGAACCTCAGCAGCTTCCCCTGCAATTGCCAGGCTCCTGCTTGCTTGGGGGCATCCTGATGCTCAGGCCCTCCATTCCAGGAGAGTGGCCTGGGGGCAGGGGACAAAGGGCTTGACGTGATCCAGCAGCTGTTCCCAGCAGCTCTGTGTGCCTTTCTCCTACTCATTGGAACCCGGCTCTGAATGAACAGCAGTGAACATGATCCTCATTTCAGGTGTCCCATCTTTAGAGAGAGAGGTGCTTAAAGTGTGGCCCCAGCAGCACTTTAGCAGTTGTTAAAATGGAAATTCTTGAACCCTTCCCTAAACCTACTGAGTCAGGAGGGGGAGCCCAGCGAACTCCCAAGGGCAACCACTTCTTGGGTGTTCTCTTTCCAGGCCTGGGGCCCTCCCACCACCACCCAGCCCCAGCCTTCTAATCCCTTTGTTTTGTAATGAAAATTTCCTTCTGGGGTTCTGTGCCCTCCACCCTGCCCCAGTGAGTATGTAGCTTTTGAACTGGAAATAGAGATGTTTCCTGGTAGGTGGGGGCTGCAGCAGAGAAGGTGTAATGCCAAGGAAATTGTCTCTGTTTCTCCAAGCATAATACCCTGATCGATTGTCTTTAATTTGCTTGTCAGAGCTGACAGGTTAAATATCTCATTCACCCACTGCCAGCATTGCCTCCACAGGCCTGGCCTGTGAAAACTGCAGGCCTTGTTAACACTTGTAGCTGGTGCTCTTTTTCTTTGTTTCTTTTGTTTTTGAAGAACCAAATAAAGACTAAACACATTTCTTCTCTTTCCTATTTAAGTACATATCTTTCATTTCTTAAAAGCTCCTCTGGCTGGTGGGTTTGCACTTACATTAGTCCCGTTCTTTCTATTCGTGTGTCTTTGAAAGAGACATTTAGAAAATAATCCCTCTGCCTCCTCCACTCCTCCTGAACCCAACTGAAGCCAGCCAGTAAGATGGGGAGTTAATAGATGGATCTGGAACCTGGCAAGAAGTCCATGTGGACATCAGCCACCCCAAGATGGCTGCTGGAGGACTCTCCCCAGGATTCTGCCACTCAGAAGATTTCCTCCAGAAGCCAGGAGAAGACCGGATATTCCCGAAGGACTTTATCGCTGGGCCCTCCTGGGAGACTGATGGGGGAAATAAACAATCAAAGCAATGAACAGCTGGAACTCCTCCCCTGCCATTAGCAAAGGGGTGGGATAATTAGCAGTTTAAAAAGCAGCGTTGGGCCTGAGTTTGCTCTCTTGTGCTGTCCTGCCTCAGGACCCAGACTCCAGCTGCCTCTCCACCACTTGGATCATCACACAGGTAAAGCCTGGGCATTTATAACCTATAATGGGAAATTGTAGCCTGTAAATCAGCCCTCTTTATCACTTTTCAGTCCCTTCCTCTCTACCTGGAACCCCTGCTCTGTTATTTTCTCCCATTTCTCTTCCCTCCCTACCTGAATAAATTACTGGCCTAACTCAGCCAGCATGCTCTTGAAATTCATGTCTTCAGCATAGCCAAGAACCTAAACAAAATCCGGTAACACAACTAGCGCTGCTAAAAGACATTCTTCATAAAAACGCAATCATCCTTTGGTCGCACACATAGCAGTGGGAATGTTTTTGTTGTTAAAATGTAATTGGTTATGGGAAGCGGATTTGGCTCTACTGATAGAGTGTTCGCCTACCATATGGGAGGCCAAGGGTTCAAACCCAGGGCCTCCTGACCTGTGTGGTGAGCTGGCCCATGTACAGTGCTAATGTTTGCAAGGAGTGCACCCCGTAAGGAGAGCTGCCCCTTGTGAAAAAAGCTCAGCCTGTCCAGGAGTTGTACCACACACATGGAGAGCTGATGCAACAAGATGATGCAACAAAAAGAGACATAGATTCCCGGTGCTGCTGACAAGAATACAAGTGGACACAGAAGAACACTAGCAAATGGACACAGGGAGCAGAAAATAGGGGGAGGGAGGGGAGAGAAATAAATAATAAATCTTAAAAAAAATGTAATTGGTTAATTTGTACTGTGGAGGTTCCATTCCTTTCTCTATTGACAAACAACTGTCTGTGAACAGCTCTGTCCAACAGAGCTTTCTGCAATAATGGAAATGTTCTATATCTACTGACATGGCAGACACTAGCCACAAGTTGAGCACTTGAAATATGGCTTGTGCAACTGTAGAATTGAGTGTTTACTTAGTTAATTAAAATTTAAATTTAAAAAGCTACCTGGTTAGTGGCCACCATTGTGGCAATGCCACTCTGAGAGTAAGATCACTCAGGATTAGGAAGGGAATGACTTCCAAACGTTGTGCTAAAGAGTCCTGGGACACCGGGGAAGGGGTTCTGTGTCTCCAGCAGGGGGAGTGGGGAAGCAGTGGTTGGCTTCCCTCAAGGCTGACCTGAGCTGCTCCAAACCCCCTCTTCCTCCAAGGACACTGTATTTCCTTGGCTGCTCAAGCAGGTATCATGAAATGGGTCAGATTAAACAATGGGAATTTATTTGCTCATGGTTTGAAGCTGGGAAAAGTCCAAATCAAGGCCTCTTCAAAGCAATGCTTTCTCCCCAAAGTCTGTGGTGTTCTGGGGCTGGCTGCTGGTGATCCTTGATCTTTAGCTCATCACACAGCAAGGCACGTGTCAGGACAGCATGTCCCGGTATCTCCCTTTGCTTCCAGGTTCCACTGATGATCGGCTTCTGATAGCTCCCTCCGTGGCTTCCTCTCTTGCTGTGTGAGTGTCAGTCCTCTTATAAAGGACTTCAGTAACAGGATTAGGACCCATCGTGAGTGAGGTGGGCCACACCTTAACCAAAGTCGCCTCATCTGAAAGCCCTACTTACAATGGGTTCACACCCATGGGAATGGATTAGGTTTAAGAGCTTGTTTTTCTGGGGTACATACAGCTCCACACCACCACAGACACTGCTGCTCCCCCATCTTCAGCAGGCTCTTCCAGCTCCCATAGGACTTTGAATTCATTTGACCATCAGGTGCCCAAACACATTGGAGGGGAGGGAGTGGTTCCATGATGAGATAGCATGAGCCCCAGCTGGGCAGTTCACACCCCCAGGATCACAGGAAGTTTGGGCTCCTTTAGCTGCTTAGGGACTGGAGCCTCTGGAACACAGGCTCATCAATATGCTGCATAAAACGGAATGGACCGGAGGCTTCCTGACTTGAGATTATGACACAACCAGGGGACTTGGCATCAGGCAGCAGAGCCCAATTGGGAAAGCAGACACCATGTGAGTTCTTTCAGCACCAGGAATTTGATACAACATGATGGAAGAGCATCAAGACCAAAGAGATGGTGAGGTAACCCAGAGATTAGAAACAGCAGGGTGCCATTGCCACCTATTGGCTGGAGGGTCAAAGGGAAGAAGTGAGAGGTTGCAGGGGGTATCACCTGGAGGGAGCCTGAGCCAGTGCAGGCATTTACATTGACGGCTGGAGCCAGTTAGGGGAAGCATCTGTTGCCACAGATACTGCCTTCTCCCTTCCTCTCGCCCTCCCTTCTCACCATCTCATTGGCCCAACCCATCTGGGAGCCAGATGTCCCAGGAGCTTGGGAAAGGCTTCCTCCAAGGTCTTCTGTGACAGGCAACAGAGCAGGGAAGGGCAAGGGCAGACCCCATATCTATCTGTGTGCATTTAAAATGCAAGCCAAGTGTGTGGTGAGTCAAGTGCCCACGTGGCAAACCCATGTGGCGAGGCATGCAGCAAGATGACGATGCAACAAGAAGAGAGATGAAGGGGAGAGTCAAGGTGAGATGCAACAGAAACCAGGAACTGAGGTGGCACAAGTGACAGGGAACCTCTCTCCACATTGGAGGTACCCAGGATCGAATCCCGGTGAATCCTAGAGGAGAAAACAAGAAGAGAAGACAAAAAGAGAAATAGACACAGGAGATCACACAGCAAATGGACACAGGTAGCAAAAACAGCAGGGGGGGTAGGGGAGGAAAAAAATGCAAACCTCGACTATTTTCCAAGCGCAGAGTTACAGGGGCAAGAATCATGGTCCTTCTGGGGGGACTAGACCTCTTAGAAAAGATGCTGAAGAGTGGAGTTAAAACATTGGTGATGATGATTTGAATCAACTTACCTTTATTTTTTAATTTATTTCTCCCCCCGCCCCCCCAGTTGTCTGCTCTCTGTGTCCCTTCGCTGTGTGTTCTTCTGTGTCTGCTTGTATTCTTGTCAGCAGCACCGGGAATCTGTCTCTTTTTTGTTGTGTCATCTTGCTGCATCAGCTCTCCGTGTGTGTGGCGTCATTCTTGGGCAGACTGCACTTTTTTCGCGTGGGGCAGCTCTCCTTATGGGGTGCACTCCTTGCACGTGGGGCTTCCCTATGCAGGGAACACCCCTGCATGGCACGGCACTCCTTGTGCACATCAGCACTGCGCATGGGCCAGCTCACCACACAGGTCAGGGGGTCCTGGGTTTGAACCCTGGACCTCCCATGTGGTAGGCGGACGCTCTATCAGTTGAGCCAAATCCGCTTCCCTGAATCAAATCACCTTTAAAGTCCCTGCCAACCTGGAAATTCTGGGTTTCAAGTCTTTATAGTACAACGTCCTGGTGATTTAAAACAAAATGTTAAAGAGCATCAGGCTAGAATTGCTGTAGCTGAATTTTTTTCCCTTCAGAAATAGAAGGAAAGAAGTTCAGAAAATAACTGGCGGCTGATGCTAGCCCTGCTGGGAGGGGTTCTTCACTCCTGAGGGAGCTAAGTCTGTTAGGGTACTGCCTTTTCTACTGACCAGGACTGCTGGGCAAATAGAGTCCAAAGGTGTTCTAGTGGTTCTCTGGAGTTCCAGACATTGTCTCTTCTTGCAACCATTGAGTAGTAATTTTCCCTTGGATCAATTGCCCTTCCCTGCTTCAATCACCCTGGCCAGGACTCTGACCCTCTTTTCTGCCTCTTGGTCCAGTGACCTGAGCAGCCTGAAATTGTCAGAGAGCAGCCCCAGTTACCGTTCAATGGGCACATGATTGAGATTTAAGACATACAAGTGAGTCTATCCCAGATAGAGCTGGTTTGGATATTTATGAAGCGTGTAGTTTTTGACTAACGTCAAGGCTTTGGCGCAGGGCCTGGTCCACAGTAAGTATTCCACAAATAGTGAGGGCTGTTGTCAGGAATCCAACAGAATTCTTGTGTTGTCACTGTAGGGTAAGCGGTCCAAGTTTTAAGCTCCCTGTGAGTAAACTGAGTCCTGGCAAGGATCACTGAGGGACCTGAAAACCTCCGGTTTTTAGCACCAGGGGTGAGATTAGATTCTAACGCTCTGTTTGTATCATCTCACACTCCCTTAAAGTTTCAGGGATTCCTGGGGAGGGTAAGATGAGGATAGCCCTTTTGGGGCTTCTTCTAGAGGTCTTAGCCAGCAGGCAAGTAGGGGCGTTGGCCTGTCTGGAACAGGACCCCTGTGCTCCGTTCTGTCTCACGGTGAGGAAGCCACCCCAGCCACAGCTACGGGAGGTTGTCAAGAAGAGATTGGGGTATACTAGTGGGGGTGGCAGGGGCCAGCCCACACATTGCTAATGTTACTTATATTTCTAATAATAGCCTGATACTCTGATGAGCTCTTCTGTAGGAATGGATGGGAGCACAAACAAGGGGTCAGCAAGGGAAATTCTTCAATTCTCATCAGCTTTACTGAAGGAAATCCACATGGTAGAGCCAGGGTTTTTCCTCTTTCCAGGTGACGTGTGGGACTGAAACCAACCCCAAGGAGGTGGCAGGCAGGTCACTGATGAGATCTGAGGAAAGATGGTGGAACTGGGGCTTTGTGGGATTAAGCTGGGATTTTTCAGAGAGAAAATACCTAGGTAGGGCTATATGGCACCTCAGTGAGTCCTTGTCCACCCTCACACAGGGATCCCGGCCCAGGCAGGAATGCCCCCTCAGGGACTCCACTTGTGTGCGAAGAGCTCTGGGGTGCCCCAGAGATCACTTAGCGTAACCCTCTCATTGCGCAGGATGGAAACAGGCCAGTCGGCATGCCCTGGGTGACTCCTCTGTTAGCCTGGGGGAGACTTGTAAAAAGCCTTGTTTATTTGGACCTACTCACTGGGAATGTACAAACATTTGAACATGGCACCTACAGACCTTGTTGAAAAACAGGTTTGAAATAAGTATTACAGGATGATAGAGAGTTAGTATAAGAGTGGATTCTGAATCAGAGTGCTCTGCCTGGGTTAAAGTTTAATTCTACTGCAACCTAGCCATGTGTCCTAGAGCAAATTACATCATCTTACTGAGCTCCAGATTCCTCATCTATAAAATGGGCATGATTGTGATAGTACCTACCTCTTAAGAATTGTTATGAGGATTGTAAAGACCTTAGCACAATACCTGGCAAATGCTTAATGCTCAATGCATGTTCCTTCCTAGTTGTGCATGTCTGCTAACTGTGACCTGCAATAATTTGCCTTGTTTAGCTTATCATAGTCAATTGAGTTCTTGGTGAAAAATATTTATTACACTTAAGTGCAAAACTGGACAGCATTCATTATATACTCTTACCCCCCAACCTTTTGAGGTTAGCGAGGTGTTTCAATGATGAAACATTTATTAAGCACCTATTCAGCTCTTGTTAGGAATCCATACATGACATAAGGGAAAGAGAAGGCTTGATTTTTCCTTTAAGTGACTTGTACTTGGTGGGGAACTAAATGGCAGTACTAGACAGTATCTGAACATTTTCTGCCCTAGGTGGGGTATATGTGTTAGGGTTTTGGGGTAGTTGCAGTTTGGGGACCAAATCTTTCCATTAATTTTTAAGAAGAAACTTTTTAATTTTAGAAGTTTTAGGTTTCCAAAGATAGTATGGAAAGCTCCCATGTACCCCATGCCCAATTATGTTAGTATGGCACATTTGTTCCAGTCAACAAATCAATATTCATACATTATTACTAACTAAAGTCTATATTTTATTCAGATTTCTTTAGTTTTTATTTAACATTCTTTTTGGTTCTAGGATCCCACCCAAGACACGACGACATTACATTTAGTCATCTTGTCTCCTGAGTCTACCTTGCCTATGAGAGTTTCTCAGACTTTTGTTGTTTTTGATGATCTTGACAGTTTTGAGATGCACTGGTTTCTCTCAGTTGGGTTTGTCTAATAATTTCATCGTGATTAGAATAGGGTTGTGGGTTTGGGGAGGAAGATCACAGAGGTAAAGTGCCATTTTTATCATGTCATATCCAGGGTACTTCAACATGACTGTCACTGTTGATGTTGACCTTGATCACCTGGGTTAGGTAGTTTTTGTTGGATTTTTCCACCATAAAGTTACTTTCCCCCTCTTTTTGTATTGTACTCTTTGGATGGAATTCACTGTGTAGAGCCCAAACTTAAAAGGAGTCGAGGAGTTAAGTTCCAACTCCTTATGAACAGAATATCTACTTAAATTATTTGGACTTCTGCTCAGGATATTTGCCTCTTCTCCATTTATTTATATATTCAGTCATTTATATCAGCAAAGACATTAATTTTATACTTTGGATTATAACCCAATACTACTTTATTTTATTGCTCAAATTGTTTCAGGTTTGGCCATTGGGTTTGTGTATGTTTATTTGTATGTGAGGTCACATGTGAACACTTCCTTACTTTCTGGCAAATTAGGATGTTCCAAGCTCTTCTTGTATATTTCCTGCCACAGTCCTAGACTTAGCAATTTCTCCTTAGAGCTCTGGTTCTTTTTATGGGAGGATGGGTATCAGAAATCAAGACTTTGAAACTAGGTGTACTCATTACTAGAGTGTCACTGCTTCTAGGTTCTCTCAGCTAACAGAGCAAGGAAATATATGTGTATATTGTAACCCAGTATTCTATATGTATAATCATCTGTTTTAGTTTCCTAACTACTAAAACAAATTCATACAATAGGTTGGTTTAAACAACAGGAATTTACGGGCTCACAGTTTTGAGGCTAGGAGAAGTGAAAAACGAGGCATCAGCAAGGTGATGCTTTCTCCCCAAAGACTGTGGCATTTTGGGGCTGAATGCTAGTGATCTTTGGTTTTGGGCTTTTCTGTCATATGGCAATGTACATGGCGGCATCTTCTATCTATTTTGGGTTCCATTGACTTCTGGCTTCTGGCTGCTCTTCATGGTTTTTCTCTCCCACTGACTTCACTCTGCTTATACAGGACTCCAGTTGTCTAGGTTAAAGCCCAGCAGATTCAGTTGGGCTACACTGTAATTCGAAGAGATCTTATTTATAATGGGTCCACACCGACCAGAATGTTGATCAAGACCAAGAACATGTCAAAACCCACATCACCATCTCTGTCTATAGTAAGCTAAACATGAGTTCCTAATGATGACTCTGGCTCTAATTCATTACCATCTGGATCATTCTACCCTCCTCTCCTTGCTCATCCATAAACTCCCATCCCAACAGTGAGGAACCTGGCTCCTATCATCTGTCATCATTTACTTAATTGTCCTTATAACCCCCTGTTGTTGACACTTAGCTCCATCCTTTAACTTTTAATCTATCTTTGTCTTTATATTAAAATGGGTTTCTTGTAGACAATGAATACTTGGGTCTTTTTTTTTAAATCCACTTTTATAACCTCTTTCTCTTGGTTGATGTATCTAGACAATTCACATTGAAAATGACTATTGATATAGTTAGTTGGATCAGTAATTACCATATTTGTAAATGTGTTCTGTTTTTTGCCCTTAGTTTTTGTTTCTTTCTCTCTTTTTTTTTTTTTTTTTTTTTTGTCTCCCTCTCTTATTTTGCCTTCTTTGGTTTTAACTGAGTATGTTATATGACTCCATTTTCTCTCCTCTTGTATCCATACAATTGTTTCTTTTTTTTAAAAATTATAGTGGTTGCCTTAGAATATCCTCTATACAATTTTAAATAACTAAATTCTCCTTCACTTATAGTGCAAGTCCTTATTCCCAATTCTCCTCTCTCATCTGTATGACCTTGCAGTCATTCATTTATTTCTCTGTATTCTATATCACCCAATACATGGCCACTATTACTATTTTAAATAGTTATCTTTTAGATCATTTAAGAATAAAAGATTTTTCTTTACCTTCATTTGATCCTTCTCTGATGCTCTTCCTTTCTTCATGTAGATCTCCCTTTCTTTATGTAGATCTGAGTTTCTCACCCATATAATTCTCTATGATTGAAGAACTTCTATAATGTTCCTTGCAGAACAGGTTTGCTGGTTCTGGTTGTTTGTCTGAGAAAGGATTTACTTCTCATTCATTTTTGAAGGAAAATTTCACTGGATAAATCATTTTAGGTTGGTGGGTTTTTATTCTTTCAATAATTTAAATGTTTCATTATAATCTCTTCATGCTTGCATGATTTGTGATGAAATGACTCTTGTAATTCTTTCCCTTATTCTGCTTTAGGCAAAATGTTTTTCTCTCTGATTTCTTACAAGATTTCCTTTTTGTCTTTGGTTTTCTACAATTTGAATATGATATAACTAGTTGTAGTTTTTTTTTTTTAAAAAAAAGGTTTATCCTGATTGGTACTCTGGCCTTCCTGGATCTGTGTGGTTTTGGTGTTTGTCATTAATTTTGGAAAGTTCCTGGTCATTATTGCTTCAAATATATCTTCTGCTCTATCCTTTCTTTCTTCTCCTTCTGGTATTCCAATTATGTGTGTTACATCTTTTAAAATTTTACCATAGTTCTTGAATATTTTGTTCTGGTATTTTTAAAAATTACTTTTTCTCTTTAGATTTTAGTTTGGGAAGTTTCTATTGCTCTGTCCTCAAGTCACTGCTTCTTTCCTCAACCATGTCCACTGACAAAGTCTTCAAAAGCATCTTCATTTTTGTTACAGTGATTTTGATTTGCAGCATGTTCTCTTGAATCTTAGAGTTTCCTTCTCTTTGCTTATATTACCCATTGCCTGTTGTTATTTTTTTTCATTAGAGCCTTTAACACACTAACTATATTTATTTAAATTCCATGTGTGACGATTTCAACATCTATGTCATATTTGAGTCTCATTTTAATGCTTCCTTTGTGTCTTCCAGCTGTATTTTTTCTTGCCTTTAGCATGCCTTGTAATTTTTTGTTGAAAGCTTCTAGATGTGTTATATTATAAAAAGAAGTGAGGCAAATAGGCCTTTAGTGTGAGAATTTATGCTATTCTGCCTAGGAGTTGGGCTATGTTTAATGTTTGCTCTAGCTGTAGTTGCCAGAGGCTTCAAATTCTTCTAGTGTCTATTTTTATCTCCCATCTTGACTTTGTCCCCTAAGTACACCTCCTCTCAGGGAATCTGCATCTAGCAGGTCTTTCAACAGTAATTCACTTGTTATAATAGAGCCCTATTATAACACACACATATATATTTGCATATTGATATGGGGGAAAGGGAGTATCTATAATCTTATGATTGAATAGCAGTCTTTTAGTGGGCCTGTGTCTCTGGACTCTGACCTTCACAAGTGTTTCTCTAATGGAATAGTTTTTTTTTGTTTTTTTTTCCCCCTCCTTACGCGAGACAAGAAGCCTAGAAGGGGGTTAGATTGAGAAGAATGCCATTCTCCCAATTAGGATAAGACTGAAAAGTACTTTCTCCTGGAGAGTATGCTTTTGTTATGGAGAATGTTCTGGGCATATTTCATAATTATTACTCTTCCCCTCCCCCTGCTTAGAGCCATGAGGGGATCTTTTTGGAGCTTTACTATGTAAAGTTGGTAGATTTCCTGGAGGTAAAACCCATGAAAGTTTGGAGGTCTTCTAAGATTGTGTCTCCTGGAAATATTCTCACTTCTATACCAGTCCAGTAATTCATCAGCCCCCAATAATTCATCAAAATCACCAATTAAATGTTCCTATCAGTTTATGACTCCAGCAGCTTCCACTCTAGGCAAGTAGATCTCAGCTGCAGCCTCTGGATTTACCTGCAGATTTTGTGCAGGCCTTGAAACCTTAGTGCTTTGATAGACCCAAGAAAAATCTTTGGCTAGGAGCAGGAAGTGGACAAGAACACACCATGTCTGAGTGCAGGAAAGAGATGGATTTGCTCTAGGCTAATACTTTTTTTTTTCTTTAAAGATTTATTTATTTAATTTATTTCTCTCCCCTCCCCCCCCCTTCAGTTGTCTGCTCTCTGTGTCTATTTGCTGTGTGTTCTTCTTTGTCCGCTTCTGTTGTTGTCAGTGGCATGGGAATCTGTGTTTCTTTTTGTTGCATTATCTTTTGTCAGCTCTCCATGTGTGCAGTGCCATTCCTGGGCAGGCTGTACTTTCTTTCATTCTGGGCAGCTCTCCTTATGGGGCGCACTGCTTGCGCGTGGGGCTCCCCCATGCAGGGACACCCCTGCGTGGCACGGCACTCCTTGCGCGCATCAGCGCTGCATGTGGGCCAGCTCCACACAGGTCAAGGAGGCCCGGGGTTTGAACTGCAGACCTCCCATGTGGTAGACGGAGACCCTAACCACTGGGCCAAGTCCGCTTCCCATAGGCTAATACTTTTAGCCTTCAGGACCCCTCACTTGCATGGGCTCCTTCCAGTCCTCTATCTAATATTATATTTGTAATTTTGTATTTTTTTCTTAATTCCTAATTAGGGTCCCAAAATGCATCAGGCCTACAACCTAAGACTACCCTCCTTCAGGAAATGAATAAGGAAATGAGTGTGGCTTTGTGCCTTAGTCCCAAGTCTTCCTCCCATGAATACAATGTAGACTAGTGAATGTTTTATACTGACCAGTAACTCCTTGTCCTTGGAGAAAAACTCATAAGAGATATCCTTCTCTGTTGGGCTGTGGCTAAAATGTGAGTAGAAGGGAAAAGACAGTTTTACTTTCCCTTATAGAGTAGACAAAATGTTGTAGAGAAGAGAATAGGTGAAAGCAGCCTGAGAAACCAGTGAAGGCCTCCTAGAGATGGGACTTGCTTGGATAGGTTTGAGGGTGTGGAAGGACATTCTAGAGAGATGTCCAGGATGTCCTGGTATTTCTTCAAGGTTGTAGCCCAGTTTTCCATGTGAGTTTTATAACTAAGTCCCTGGGAGTATGCTAGCATCAAGCTGCCTCTCTCTGAGTTTGTCTGCAGTGTTTATTTCTCCAGGGTGGTCAGGAGAGGAGGTTACTGACTGGGGCTCAGTGCAGGAGGCACCAGTCCTGGCATGACCTGTTGGCTCAGAGGGAGCTCAGGGGGATAGGCTGCCCAGTGCCTGCCAGACAATGTCATTAATTAGGGGACAGATGGCACTAGCAGAAATGTATGGATGTGACACTGGCTTCTTTTTGTATTATTTACTTACACGTCATAAGTTAAAGAGAAAGTGTATCAGCCTACTCCTAGAGCCAGCAGATGCAGCTTGTCTGGAATAACTGGGCCTCAGAAGGAGCAAAGAAGTTATATATTCAGAGTTCACTTGAAGGGACCAAAGGACTAGAGAGATCTTTTCAAGATAAGGCTACTCCATCCATCATCCATCATCTACCCATCCATCACCCATCCATCATCCATCCATGCATCCATCCATCATCCATCCATGCATCCATCCATCATCCATCCATCCATCCATCCATCTACCATCTGTATATGTAGGGTGATGGGCAGGCCTCTCCTTAGGGAACACTGAGCCAGTCCTTATGTGGTCAGTCAAACAGTTTTCTGCCCTTCAGGTGCCTTCTGCCCCCTTGGTCACTTCGTTACAAATCTCTTGCTTGAACTTCCACCCTGAGCCAGATTCCAGAAGAGATCAATTATAGGTATATAGATAGCCCTGTCCTCAAATGACTTCCCCTGTAATTGAGGAGATAGCACATCCACACTGAAAACTGCATGATGCAGTATATGAAAATATTTGATGATGTATTTAAATGTTTATAGACAGTAAGCAGAACAAGGAGGGCCCAGGAGGGAGAGAGGGTTAGCTCATATCTAGAAGGGAGAAGTGAATTTTGAAAGATTTCACAAAATTGCATGTAGGAGAAGTCAGAAGGGAGAGAACTCAAGTTAATTGAGGATCTACTATGGTTGTTAGTATCCCTATTTTACAGAAGAGGAATTGGAGACAAATTTGAACCCATATACTCACTGACTCCAAAGTTTTGCTCTTTATACCACCCTTCCTCTTTGGCCATGGGTAACTGAGAGGGCATTTCCATTATCCCTTGTGCAATTCCCTTTCTTTCCACATACACTGGAAAGACCTACTGCCATGCACCAGGTGCTGAGTATACATTTGTTCTTATAGGAGCTGAGTTTCCACTTCTGAGTTCTTTTTGATCTGACCAGTCTCTAATACCTACTACCTAACACCCACTATTTTCTAGCAAAATAGGAAATGAGGGTGGGTGGAGATTTTTATTACTTCTATTGGTCTCTGAGGATAAGCAAGGCCTTTTAAAATGCAAGACTTGTCTCTGATCACAGCTGAGGACTCCATGGAAACCTTCCTAAAAGGTCTGCCAGGATACAGGCATCCTTGGCTTCATATGTAGGTAACTGAAGTCTCTAGACATTATTTTATTGACTGGAGTCAGGCTTTCTCTTGGGCTGACCCCTCCTGGCCAAGTTACTGGGTACTGGGGCTCTAGGGAGTTCTTTGCAGTCCTGGACCAGTCTTACAGGTGATCCTGCCAAGCATTGCTTCCCTGGACTCCTCAGGGCTCCTTCTAGGTTTCCTCTGGCCCTGTGTCAAGCCCAGTCTGTCTCCGGGAGAGTGTGATCACCTGTGTCACATCTGTGACTTAAAACAATGAGACTATTGCCTTAGCAAGAGGAGACAAATTAATCATCAAGGGTTTTTCACACATCAGCTGGTTTGGGACTCAGACACATTAATATGGAAGATTACCTTTCCTTCCAGTGGGTCTTTAGGGGAGGGTGGGGGTGTCAAAGCACAGACTGCCTGGTCAGAGCTGCATTGTTCTGTGCCCCAGAGCCCCTCTGTGGGGACAAGCTGGTAAATAGAGTGCTCAGTTTCCCCCCATCTGGACCCTGACGTCTGTCACAGACCCAACTCGGAGTCTTCCTGTGACGGCTCACAACCCACAGGGGCCGCCTCTCTCTAATTTGTCGCTCACAGGACCCTCACTGCCCCTCTTTTCTCTCTCTGCCTTTGCTCAGGTTGTTTCCCACCTCTACCCCTGGGAATTCCTTGCCCCTCAGCTCTCACAAGTCAATCCCTCCAGCTGGAAGGCCACGTCCTCTCAGGGTGCTCCTAGCAGCCACAGGGATGTCTGTTCTGTGAGCGTCTACCCCGCCTCTGGCCTTGACCCTCCCCTCTGGGCTCTCTTAGAAGGCCACTCGACTGGTTGTGTCAGCTGCCCTGTCCTTGAGGAAGGGAACACACCCTAACTGCTAAGAGGCAGACCTGCCTTGTGCTTCTGCAACCGTTCTTCTCACAGTCTGCCTGGAGGAGGGAGCCTTTGGGCTCTGGGTTCTGGATTCTGAGAGCCCTGAGGTTAAATCCTCGTCCTGCCACTTTCCGGCTTTGGGAAGAACTTGGGCAGGTACTTCAGCTCTCTAAGGCTCCTTTCGCACCCATATAATGGGAATAAGACAGCATTCATCTCCTCAGTGTGCAGGGCACTTAACACAACCCAGAGTCAATAACAGGCAGCCAGGACTCTGATGGCCCCAAGCTCCTGTGCCACCCCTGATCCCCCCAGGGCTGGCACTGGCTGATCACACCAAGTAACCCCACAGGCCTGGGAGAAGGAGCTAAAGCCTGGCTCTCCCGAGGCCGTCTCTGGGGGAAGGGTCTCCACGTGGGCCGGAGCACCCAGGCCTCACTACGTCTTTCCAGATTCTCCTCCTGGTCCCGGTCGCCTCACTGCTGCGGCCTCCACCTTGGCTTCCTCTGGTAATTCCTTTCAGCACGGCTGAGGCAAGGCGGGATTTTTAAACAATACCTTCCCAAGTTTGCAAGAGTAACAACTAAACAACAGCAAACAGGATCGTGATAAGGAAGGGCAGATTGTTTGGGGTTGGCCTTTGGGAGTTCGAGGCCCAAAGTGCTTTTTATGTGGACGACGGTCCTTTTTCCTGCCTGCCAGTGTTTGGAGACGATGGGTAGAGAGCGCAGGGCTGAACTGTCCCAGGGTCCAAATCGGGCAGGCCAGAGGCTGCGGCAGCAAAACGGGGAGAGTGGACGTGTGTGCTCCCCAGGGCGGTATGGGAGTATGCGGAGGTACAGCAGGACAGGCTTCGCTGGTGCTGGGGCCGGCACCGAGCGAGCGTGAGGGGTGGCAGCCACTGCCGTTAGCACCCACTATCTGGTTCACTCGCCTTCAGCTTGTGGCTGCCCCCACGGGGACCCTGACTGGTTATCTCCTGGCTTGGCCTTTCAAGGAATTCCCCAAAGACCTCTCTGCTTCCAGGAGCTTGGAATGAAGGGAGCAGGTCTCCAGGCTCTGCTCTCCTGCCCGAGGTGGACCTCAGGGCTGGCCCCACCTCCCACCCCAGGCTGGCCTCCCCGGAAGGGACCCCAGGGTCAGCCTGTCTTCATGAACATGATCAGAGGGGCAGGAATGGGGGAAGAACAGAGTAGGGAGCGGGTGGGAAACCATCCTGTTACCTTCCCAGCAGTCTTCTGCCCCCTGGCTGTCTGGCTACCTCCCTTTGCTGAGGGCCACACACTTCACTTTTTTTCCACTGAAAATACTGTTACATGGAAATTTCTGGGCTTTCTAAAAGAACAGGGGGAAGCAGATGTGGCTCAACTGATAGTGTCCATCTATCATACAGGAGGTCCAGGGTTCAAACCCAGGGCCTCCTGGCCCGTGTGGTGAGCTGGCCCACGGGCAGTGCTGATGTGCACAAGGATGGCCGTGCCACGCAGGGGTGCCCCCCGCATAGGGGAGCCCCACGCTCGAGAAGTGCACCCTGCAAGGAGAGCTGCCCCGCACGAAAAAAGCACAGCCCACCCAGGAGTGGGGTCACACACACGGAGAGCTGACACAGTAAGATGACGCCACAAAAAGAGACAGATTCCCAGTGCCACCAAGAAGGCAAGCAGACCCAGAAGAACACACAGCAAATGGACACAAGACAGCAGACAATGGCGGGGCAAGGGGAGAGAAATAAGTAAAACAAATCTTTAAAAAATAAATAAATAAAAGAACAGGGACCCTCATAACATGTCAGCCTCACAGTGAGGACCACGCCCATTCACTGGGCGTCTGCCAAGGCACACCCACTTCTGAGATCTTTTGAGGATGGCCTTGTTTATTCTCACAACTCCTGGCAGCAAGTGATATCATCATTCCTGCTTTTCAAGTGAGGAGGCTGAGGCACAGAGAAATAAAGTACCTTGCCCAGACCTACAGAACTAGGTAGAGTCAGGATTTGACCCTAAGCGGCCTGACCCTGAATCACAGAATTTTACTGCTTGGCCTTCAGGAAGGTTAGCAATGCCCTTGTTTTAAAGAAAGGGAAATCACAGCTCAGAGAGGCAAAGAGTTCTGCCCAAGGACACACAGGTGGCCAGGAGCAGGGTTGGGACTAGAAGCCTGGCCTGGTCCTGTTTCAGAATCAGGATGGTTCCCCCAGCCTGTGAGGCCCCGGGAGCTGGAGTGGGGCCCATTTGTAGGCTCTGGGCTGCTCCTGAAGCAGGGCTGCGGGGAGAGGCGGGTCCTGGCAGCAGAGGCTCCTGCTGTTGAGATGAGGGGCCAGCACCCAGCCTGGGCATCCTGCCAGAGCTCCCCACACAGAGATGCATTTTGTCTCTCCTCCCCTTGCATGATTTACAACGACCTGAAATAATGGGGCAGGGGCACAGGGGAGTGAGGGAGAGACAGCCCAGCCAGGATTCTGTGGAACAATCTCATCAAACCTGGTGTTTTCCCCTTGCCATTTGAGAAGCAATTTCTCCTCTGATGTAAACATTTTTTTTAACGATGATTCCGGGCGCCACGGCCCCAGGAGCTGCTGCTTGGCGCTTCCCTCCGTCTCCCTCTGGTCCTCAAATGGAGGCAGAACGGGGCCTGTAACCATGGCAATTCTCTCCTGTTCCTCTCCCATAAACCATAAACATAGGGGGAGTCTTCATTATGGCTTCTTCAAGGAGAAAACAAAGCTCTCCCTGGCTGGGGCAGGGCAGGTGTCAGGAAGAGGGGAGGACAGGAGAGGAGAAGAGGGAAGGGGGGGAGACGTTAGATATTTTCTTGCCATAAGAAATTAGTCTCAGAATTGGCTCCGTTCAAAGCCAGGCTCAAGCAATCAAGCAAGACACGGGCCCTGGGCCATGCACAAAGGGGAGCTCAAATATTTGTGGAAGGCAGGAAGGGACGGAGGGAGGGGCGGGCACTTGGTAATCATGAGAAATAATGTAGGGTGGCAGGATGGGCCCAGATTAGGACGGTTTAAGTTTTGCTGGCCTGTTGCACGGCTCCTTGGAAGAGCGCGGGCACGTAGGTCTTGTCCTGCCTGAAGGCTGGGTGGCGTCTTATGCTCCCTGCAGCCCCAGGGCTGGTTGTCTGCTCTCTGTAGGGATACAGAGCACCAATAACTCTTGTTGAAGAAATAAATATCCAAATGAAGGAATGAGTAGAGCATACTTACTAACCTCAGGGGCGGAGGGGGGTCATAGTTGTATTAAAAATATGAATATAATGAAAGATATGAACTCTTGCTCCACATTTGCATGCATGAAAACAACCCATTTTACATATCCTTTCCTGTGTTTAAGACTCACGGATGACAATTCCCAGACTGTACAGTGAGAATTCCTGTGCCACATTAACCTTGAAATGCCCTTGAGCATTTGTTAGGGTGGATCATCAGTGAAAGAAGGGTCTACTCTGCTGCCTCGGTTTCCCCAAAGTGACTAAGAAAAGACAGGTCTGAAGAAGCAGTCTTGCTCCTAATTTCCAAGTTCTCTTAGGATGTCAGGGTTCACCTGAATCCTGTGGAGGCGGGAAGCTTTAAGAGAAATTCCGCTGCAGACACCTGAGCCGAGAGCATTCAGGTCCTCTTTCTGGGGAGGGACAGAGTGTGGACCCTGGCCGGCAGTGGCTCAGTATTTCCATAGTCCTTGAGGCTGCCATGCTAGTGCTCCCCTTCTTGTGTGCCGTGGGGGTGTTACTAGTCCCACTGGTCTCCCACAATCACAGAGCATTCACACGCACGTACTCATCTCTTCTGATGGTGTAATCTGCAGGCAGAGAACTGTCTTGCATCGTTGTGTCTCCAGGCCTTAACGAAGTTTTGGGGCCCACCCTACAGGTTTTAACTGGGTGACCTCTTGAATCCAATTCAGTACTGTAATGCTGGGAATGCAGTACCTTTTGATTCTTCCCTATCCAGTATTGTGAAAGCAATTTACGACTAGAACACAAAATTAGACACCAGCCATTGATCTTGGCTCTCTTGCTCTTGGTTGGCAAGCTCAGGGTCCTTTCCTTCATTACCTATCAAAATTATTCTTGTAGCTCAGAGATCCTCTCCCTATAAAGTAATCCTTACCTCCATCAGACAGATTGCCTCTCTCCCTCTCTTCCCCTCAAGCAAATTGCTTCACATTCAACTACTACCTCTTTAGCGACCCACAGGTTTCCCTTAGCAGACTGTAAATTCCTTGGGGGTATGGGGGATCTAATTCGATTTAGCATTCCATAGTGCCTTGCACGTAGTAGAAAGTTTGACTTGGTTCCAAAAGGGTGAATAGCAGATAATTTACTTATGGGGGAGGTGGAGGCAGTTTACCCCTCTCTATATCCAAGCTCTGTGCCACGACACTGCATTTCCTCACACAGAGGTGGATTATACTTCCCTGCCTTTGGGTTTGGCCATGTGACTTTCTTTGGCCAACGGGATATTAGAATCCAAGTCACAAGCAGAGGCTTGGGACGCGCTTGTGCGGTTGATGTGCCCTCTTCTGCTTTTACCTTCACCTGACTCCCACCATGCCCCAGGAGGAAGCTGAGAAGCAGGTGGAGTAGAGCTGACCCAGGCAACCTGTAGCCTGAAGCAGAGCCACCCCCACTGATTTGCAAACTTGTGAGTGAAAAACAGATGGTTGTAGCTGAAAGCCACTGCGGTTTCGAGGTTGTTTGTGATGCAGTAACAGCTGATTAAAAATGGTTGTTAACCTAAAATGTAGGCTGAAAACCACAGAAGGCCCTGTGGTGTTAGTTGTCACTAAGGGTTCACGTTGAAGGCATGGGACATTAAGGAGTGGCTTGAAGAGATGGTTGCTTATTTCCCAAGTGGAAGACTGAAAGGGGGGGCGGGGATCAACATCTTCCCAAACATCTTCCTCTCTAAGCCAAGTCGGTTGCTGTTAAAATTGAATGATGATGGCTTTTGTGGGAGCCAAGAGAATTTGGGATTCTTTGAAAAGCAGCACATTTCACCATAGTTGCACCAAGTGTTGTTTCCTATGGCTGACCTCTGCGAGTAGCTCTGCAGCCTAAAATAATGCCTGTGTATGCACGTGAGGTGTGCGATTTCAGGCAAGGACTCTGGCTTAGACGTCTTTTAGAATATTGGGCTTCTCCATCATTCTGGCACAGTGCTTCTTGGCCAGCTTGTTGCATTACTGGTGGCAGAAGGGATGGGGCATAAGAGGTGAAGAAGCCTAATTGGGTTTCCCTCCTCGCCTATGGCTTGAAGTTTTTTTTTTTTTTTTTTTTTTTTAATTTTTTTATTTTTTATTGACTTTGTAATAATATTACATTAAAAATATATATGTGAGGTCCCATTCAACCCCACCCCCCCACCCCCCCTCTCCCCCCCCCCAACAACACTCGTTCCCATCATCATGACACATCCATTGGATTTGGTAAGTACATCTTTGGGCACCTCTGCACCTCATATACATTGGTTCACATCATGGCCCATACTCTCCTCTATTCCATCATGTAGGCCCTGTGAGGATTTACAATGTCCGGTGATTACCTCTGAAGCACCATCCAGGGCAGCTCCATGTCCCGAAGATGCCTCCACCTCTCATCTCTTCCTGCCTTTCCCCATACCCTTTGTCCATTATGTCCACTTTTCCCAATCCAATGCCACCTCTTCTATGTGGACACTGGATTGGTTGTGTCCATTGCACCTTTATGTCAAGAGGAGGCTCAGATTCCACCTGGATGCTGGATGCAATCCTCCCATTTTCAGTTTTTATCTCTTCAATTTTTGGAGGTGCCAGAGCATGATGATGACCAGGCTAGAGGGGGATGATCCTTCTTTAGGCCAGATGTTCCACCCACTTCTAATCCACAGTGGTTCTCCAAATGCTGTCCTTGGCGGGGCAACTGAAGCCCAACACTAGGGAAAGGGGCTTGTGGTGACCCACAGCTGGGACAGTGGTTGTCATTTTTACTGAGCATCTACTCCGTGCCAGGAACTGCCCAGGTACCCGAGAAATACCTTTGCCTCCTGCCGTCATGGAGAGTATGATCTAGGGGGGAATACAGACCCATATGATATAATAGTCACACAAATAAATGTAAGTTAGTAACAGTGACAGCTGCTACGTGTGGGTGCCACATGAGGCTAGCACAGCAAATAATAGACTTACCTGACTTTGGGACATTGGGAACGGCAGATGATTTCTGAAGCCTCATCCTGCCCCTTGAAGCTTTCGCCTTATCAGGGTCCCAGCTACTCTGTACGGAGCCTCAGTGTGAATTAGAAAAGGGCAGCCTGTCTACGAGGTGCCCTTGTGGGAAGGATGGCCTTCAGGAGCTTGCACATGGCCTGGTTCCTCAGTGCCACACTCTTCTGTTCTTCCATGATTCTCAGCCATCTTCCCACAGCTTTGAGATGTAGTCTGGACCTGCTTGAATCACGGGTTAGTTTCGGGGATGCTGTGTGTGAGCTTAGGCACCTTTGCTGCGTGGAGTCCTATTCTAAGCACAGGGGATAACAAAGAACCTTGTCAGAGCATCTCCTTTTCTGGTGGAGAACTTGTAGCTTTTCCACTTCAACTATAATAGCTCTGGCCTTCTGATAGTGGAAAAACATCCTCTATGTTGTCTATTCTGGGCTATTGCTCAGTTTCTTGATTCCGCCATTTCCAAAATGATATTGGGAAGTTGGGGGCAGGGGACTCTCCAAGCATCGAAGTGCAGGAGTTTTCAGATCTGCATGGTTTCAAGAGCAATGTCTCTTGCCCATCTAATCACTGCTCACCTTTGCTGGCCTTGAGGAGGAGGGCAGAGGCTCATATAACTCTGGGCTCAATAGTCCAAGAGGGAGCATGAATTGGCCTCCCCATGGCTCTTACCAGGGCACCTACTAGGTGCCCAGCTGGCCTATCCACAGCCTCTGCAGTGGGGTCATTACGCATTGGGCCACAGAAGGCCAGCTGCCTTGACTCAGAGCCTATACCACAGGTGAGCTGAGAGAGGCTTGGGACAATAAACTTGACCTGCTCTCTGCCGAATCAAACCCTTGGCTCCCTTAGCTATGAGAGTATGAACCCTTATTCTACAGGACACCCAGCACACTTGTCTCCTAGCATTGTTCCAAACAGAACCCCCCTCTGTCCTCAGCATCATCTTCAATGTTCATAATATAGTACATGCCAAACTTGCAAGTGGTTGGTTTCCTGCTTCTAATCTCTGGCAGTCTAATCTATCCTTTGCCATCACCTTAATGATCTTAAAACAAGCTCTGATTATGACATTCCATGCTCAAATACTTTCAGTGGCTCCCTATTGCTTCCCCAACGAAGTCCACACTCTTCAGTATGGCAGCCAACGAGATTGTCATTCCTAGCCCCAGCCCACCTTGGCTGCACTTCTTAGTCCACAGCCCTGCATTCTAGGTGCTGGCCTCCCTGAGCTCCTTGCTATTCCCCAAACACACCAGAAACTTTCATACTGCCTTTGTACTTGCTGTTTACCTCACCTGGCTGACATTCTTCCCACCCTTCTCATCCTTCAAGGTCTACTTCAAATACTGTCATTTCCCGGAAGCCTTACCTTACATGCTGCTGTTGGAACCCAGCATGTGTCTGGGTTATAGCTTTATGTCAGTACATTAATTTTCTTGGCTACTTTCCTCCCCAAGATGAAAATTTTGATTCCTTGGGTTCTAGGAAAGACTCTTGGTCATCTTTATTAATGTACTTGGTGCCTCACAGTTTCTTGCCAAAGCTGGTCTCCATAGATAGTTATTGTCAAAACCATAGGAAAATGGCACTGGGAAACTGGATAGCCACAAGCAGAAGAATGAATGTGGATGCCTACTCCATACCATATACAAAAGTTAACTCAAAATGGATACACAATGACCTAAATATAAGAGCTAAAACCATACAAATCTTAGAAGAAAACTGAAGGAAAATTTTCAGGAACTGGTATTCGGCAATGGATTCTTAGACATGACACCAAAACATAAGCAACAAAAGGAAAAAAGAGATATATTGGACTTCATCAAAATTAGAAAGTTTTTTGCATCAAAGGACTTTATCAAGAAAGTGACAAGACAACCTATAGAATGGGAGATAATAGTTTAGTATCCAAATATATAAAGAACTCCTACGACTCAACAACAAAAAGACAGGAAACCCAATTAGAAAGTGAGCAAAGGACTTCAACAGACATTATTCCAAAGAAGACATACAAATGGCCAATAAGCATATGGAAAGATATTCAACATCATTAGCCATTAGGGAAATACAAATCAAAACCACAATAAGATACCACTTCACACCCACTAGGATGGCTATTATTTTTTTTTGAAGGAAAAATAGCAAGTGTTGGTGAGGATATGGAGAAATTAGTGCATGGCCAGGGGATTGCTGGTGGGAATGATAAATATTGCAGTGCTGTGAAAAACAGTTTGGTGGTTCCTCAAAATGTTAAACATAGAACTACCATATGGCTCAGCAATTCCACTCCGAGTTATATACTCTACCCTGGAAGCAGCGACTTGGGTACTTGTAAATCAATATTCACAGCAGCATTATTCACAATAGACAAAATGAGAAAACAACCTAAGTGTCCCTCAACAGATGAATGGATAAACAAAATGTGGTACATCCATAAATTGGAATATTAGTCAAAAGAAGAGTGAAGTGCTGATGTATGCTATGACATGCATGAAACTTGAAAACATTATACTAAGTGAAATAAGCCAGACATGAGAGGACAATATTGTATGATTCCACTTATATGAAATATCTAGAATAAGCAAATTAGTAGAGACAAAGTAAATTAGAAGTTACCAGGGGCTGGGAGGAGGGGGAAATGGGAAGTTATTTCTTAGTGGGTACAGAGTGTTGATGTGGGTAACAGAAAATTTTTCATAGATGATGGTGATGGTTGCACAATATCATGAATTTAACTGATACCACTGAACGGTACACTTGAAATGTTTAAAATGGGCAATTTTGAGTTTTTATATATATTTTATAACATTATAAAAAATAAATGTTTTTGTAACATAAAAAAAAAAAACATAGACAGAAGAAGATGTGGTCCTCACATTTGTCCTTCATTGTCTGGTCGAGTAGGCAACATACCAGCACAAAAAATGTCATGAAGTCACCATGGAAAATGAATTAGCAAGTACAAACAAATGGTCTGTATACAGACTGGCTAAAGGCTTACATGTCTTTTGGAGGATTGAAGTGGATTTAAAAAGAGGGGTTTCCCTCAGAAATGGTGCGAGCTCTTTTGGGTTCCCCCTAAGAAGGAGCTGGGTGAGGGGGTCACCTGGAGCCAAGCCTGCCTTGGGTGAAGATTCCCTGTCTGAGCCCCCTGGACTCAGGATTGTTGGAGCGGCAGCTTCTTTATTTCCTTATCCAAGGAGGAGGAGTCATTTTGCAAGCCCCTTGGGCTCTAGGAATGCATCGGGGGAAGCTCATGAACTAGTGGATGTGCTGTTTATTCTTCATCTACTCGGCCAGGTCCACCCTCTTCCCTTCCTTGCCCTGCTCTGAGCCCCCGCAGTTGACCGCTAAGGCCCCCTCACTCAGCACTAGCTCCCGTGTGGGTTTGATCAGTGGGAGGTGCCAGCAGGAGCTGGGAGGGCAAGAAGCAAAAGAAGCCAGGAGCTTCTTCCAGCCATTGGGCAATGGCTCTTGTCCTCTATTGCCAACGCATCTGACTATCCGGCAGCAGATGACAAGAAGGGAAAGAAGGGGAGAACACCCTCTCTCTTAAAAGGAGACTTCCTGGAAGTTTCGCGCCGCATTTCTGCTTACATTTCGTGTGGTCAGAACCTAGCTGCCTTGCGAGGTCAGGAAATGTAGTCTTTGTTCTGGGGCCCTCGTGCGGGAATCTATCACAGGATTCTGTTTCCAGGAAGGGGGAATGGAGATGGGGAGGCCACAGGCTGTCCCTGCCACGAGGCTGATTGAGCCCCTTCATGATCTAGGTGGAAAGAATCACCTGTGCTTCCTTTTTTCTCCCACTGTCCGTGCCAGTGTTTGGGTTTCCAGTGAGGGGCCTGGGCTGCTTCCTCTGCTGAGCAAACCGAGAAGGTAAAGAGCCAGAGCACACCAGGTGTAAAACACCTTAGAGCAGGAGGCTGAAAGGACTATTTACAAGCCGGCTCCAGCCGCCCCTCTTGTTAGTTATGAGGAGATGTGGGTTGTTATGGAGACAGGAAATGAGGGAGGGGCTTGTGACTGCTGAGGCTGCCTGAGGCTGCACACACAATTTGCCAGTTTCCTCCAAAGGCCTGGCTTGAGATCAGGCCAAGCCTGCCCACTGAAGCCAGAGGGCTCGGGAAGGGTTCCCAGGTTTCTGGCAAACACACGCATCTCTCAGGAAGCCCATGCTATCAACTGGGGGGTCCAGTGATGTTCCGAGACGAGGGATGATTTGGACAAACCCTAGCACTGTATTTGGTGGGGCAAGAAGAGGGGGACAGGAAAATCGGGCCTGCAGCCCAGGAAGTGACCGGGTGGCCCCTGCGGAAATGGACATCAGCAGAAGAGGGCGGTGGTGGAAAGCCTAGTCTCTGCCTCTCCCGGGTCTGAATCTTTCCAGCTGTGTGACCTTGGGCAAATTCCTTCCCCTCCTTAAGCCTCCTGGGTAGTCCCAGGTCCTGACTCTCAGGCCTCCGGTGGGATGAAATGCGGGACTTAGCAGGGCACACGGCGAGTCTCTGTAGGCACCGGCACGTACAGTTTCTTAAATGGCACTTTCAAGGCACTGAGGTTTGTCATTTCTGGGGAAGGAAGAAGCACCCCAGATAGGAAGGAGGAGGAGGTGGAGGAGGACCGTGTGACAAGCAGGTAAGGAGCCCCAGCTCCGTTGCTCATGAATAATTCATGGAAACAGCCTCTGAATAATTGCAGGCCATTTTTCATTATCATTATTTCCCGGAGAAATGACTCCTTTGCTAAAATCCCAGGCAGGGAAGTACACTCTATTCAGCTTAGATTGCTTTCTTAAAAATTGCTTAGGGATGGCCCCAAACCAGTGCCTCACATTGGGAAGTGCGAATGCAAGGGCAGAATAATCCCACCTAGTTAATTACTTCCCCCAGTGAAAGAGGAGATGGAGGAAGGGGCACCAGGGGGCCTCAGGGGAGGGATTGGGGTGGGGATCTCCAGGAGGACTTTGGACCTGACAGACGGGGCCACCTGGGCAGAGCCATTGCTTCTCTGAGCCTGGAGGGGCTGGGAAGCATTTCTCCCCACCTGTTGCTTTCCCTACCTTGGTATTTTGTCCTTTTTGAGGCATAGGGTAGTGAAAAAGGACAGCCTGTGTTCTACCTTGGACAGGACTTGTCCACCTCTCCATGCCTCAGTTTTCCTTTCTGATAAACGAGGCTGGGAATGCATGTTTTGCAGAAGTTTTATAAGGGTCAAATGAGACCTTGGACATGATGTGCCCAGTATGGTGCATGACTCAGCGGAAATTGTCAGAAGCTCTTAGAACCCCCTTCCCCTACTATCCCTTTAGAAAATTAGTTCCAGATTTAAGCATCGCCACTTTTCAAAATGTGGAGGCAAATGCCCCGGCTAAAGGGTCACGCCTTCAAATTGGTTGTCTCAGGAGCATGAAGGGCCTGAAGGGATCACTGGTTCCTATGTGTGCTGTGGGAGAGCAACAGAGGGGCAGAGAGGCAGGTGATGGGAAAAGGGGGAGAAGGGCACTTAAAGTGGAGGCAGGGGCAAGCTGGTGGCTTTATAGTCTTGCCGAAGTCCAGTCTGATGACACACGTGTACGTGCACGCACATATGCACACGCACAAGCACACATGTGCCCAGTCTGGGTGTCTTACGAAGCCTTTTTGGGCCACCATCCCCCATGCCTCTCTACCGTCCCAGTTGACCCGGCTTGGTGCAGATGCGCTCCCATCTGGAAGATGCGGTGGCCACACACGTGTCATGTGTTGGCCTCTGGAAACCTTCCTTAAGACAGTTGGCTGGTGTCCTTGGTTATAACTTAACGGTGGGCATTACTTCTGTCTCTCCAAGGAGTTTGCAGCTCTCTTAGGGCAAGGGATACCTCGTCTATGTCACTGCCCACCCTTGCACACCTGTGTCCCTCTCTTCAACCAGGACCAAGCACAGGACTCAGCTGCAGACACCACCCTGTGACAGGTTTTGAACCCGGCTGAGAGAGAAAACAAATGGACCAAAGTCCACGATGGAAGATAAACAGAAGGCCCACCCTGGCCCCACTCTCACAAGGAGCCCCACCCCCTGGGGATTAGCTTCCCTTTCTGTGCCAGTTCTCCACTCCACAGGATAACTTCATTTCTAGCTTCTCCAATCCTCTCCTCCTTGCCCCTTCCCCCCATCAAGGAAGAAAGTGAGGAAGGTGCCCAGGCACAAAAGAGCACTGGTATAGGCCACTTGAAGTCTTTCCTCCCGGAGGGCAATGCCTTAACCCAGAAGAATGCACAGAGGGGGAAGTACTCAGCCTTTGCAAATCCTTTCTAGAGCCCCTGCTCTAGACTAGCATGCAAAATCTCCATCATTTCTGTGGTTGTGGGACACTTTGGATTGGATTGGATTGGATTCAGTTGGGGGCCTTTAACTGGGCTGTTCAGTGAGGCATGACCCAGGGTGGGTCTTGCTCTCTTGCCAAGGTCCTTTATAAATTGAGGACTGAAAGCAGAGATACACAGAGAAAAGAGGCAGAGAGAGAGAAACCCTCAGAGGCTGGAATCAGTGGAGCCCAGAGGCTTGGAAAGAGGCCCCTGGAGATGATGAAAGAGGTGGAGCTCAGAGGAGAGGGGAGAAAGAAGCCGCATGCCTGAGAGCCCACAGCTGAGCTCGGGATGAACGTGAGCCTGGAGGGAGAGGCAGAGAGCTCGGCAGAGAGAAGCAGATGTGCCCATGTGGCTTGCCACAGGGCAGGAGTCCAGGACCACCAGCAGCCAGACTTTGGCAAGACAGCATCTCGGATGTCGCCTTCATTTTGGACACTTTCACAGCCTCACAACTGTAAGCTTCTCACCTAATAAATTCCCATTATAAGAGGCAACCCATTTCTGGTATTTTGCATTGGCAGCCTTTAGCAAACTAAGACAGGGACCCAGGAAAGAGGGACATTGACAAACTGAAGGCTTTCCAAAGGGTGGGGGAGGCCAGGATGGTGGAAGATTCGAGAGCAGTTCAGGATCTGAGCAAATTTGTCCGGCAGAAGGCGAGGTGAGGTCATTTCCATGCTTTTGTTGAACTGGTCTCTCTCACTCTGATTTTGCTTTAATTCCCAAGGAAGAATTCCGCTGACAAATCTCATCTTGTGTTTGCGAATGAAAGCACTCTAGCCTGGGATATCTGAAAGGAGCCTTCCCCCAGGCCTTTAGTCTTCGCATGAATAGCACCCCTTGGGAGGTAATCCCATGGACACCGCTGTGCACCACGGCCCCTGGGGCCTTGTGCTGCTGCTCGCTCCACTTCCCCAGCTGGGCAAGTCCCTCTTATTAAACACCATCTTCCATGGCTTCCATCAGTCATAATTTTGCAGTTATTGAGTGAATATCAATTAACGTCTCTTTCCTTCACTACTAGATTGAAGCTCCATGAGGGCAGAACCATGCCCATTGCCTTGGCATGTCATCGCTGCCTGGCATAGCATAGTGCTAAGAAAAGGTTTTTGATCAACTGCATGATTAAATGATTGAAAGGATGAGAAGAATGAGTGGCAGTCCTCCGTGCAGCTGGTGTGCAAGCACCCAGAAGAGCAGCCTGTGCCCACCTCCAAGGAGGCTCGTTCCTGCTCTCCCTCTATGCCTAAGGCATCTACTGTGTCCAGCCACTGTGTGTGTATTTGTGTGTGTGTGTAAGGAGGGGCAGATAGGAAAAGAAGCTAAAAACTTAATTAGTCCAAGCCAGGGCTATGAGTTAGCTCTTTTTGCTTGATTTTTCACTCATCAACTAATAAGTCCACATGCCAGGAATACACTGGGCAATGAAAAAGATTTAAATATGAACAAAACATTGTCCTGTCATGAAGGAACTCACAACATAGTAGAGTGGAAAAAATGATTAAGTAACAACTGCTCCAATAGCAATACTACATAGTTACTACAGTAACTAAATAGTTACTATATGCCAGGCCTTGCCAAGCATGCTCTAAAATATTGGCCCATTTAGTTCTTTCAGTATTCTCTGAGGGAGGCACAGAATTCCTATTTTATGGATTAGGAAACCAAGACACAGAGAGGTTAGGTGGTTTCCCAAAGTCACACAGCAAAGCTCTGAGCTCTTTGACTCTATGCTGTCCTGATAGAATGGGATGAATGTTCACCAGTTACAAACAGTGGCACCAGTCGTTCAGAGGAAGGGGTCCCCTGCAAGCTCAGGAAGGCTTCGCGGAAGAGCAACATTTGAATTTTCAGGTTAGGAGGATTTTGAGAGTTGGGAAGTTGTGGGCGTGGGATGGAGGCAGGGTGAATAGCCTGCCAGAGGCGTCAGAGGGAGCAAAGGCAAGGAGATGAGAAAGGGGGAGAGTTTGGGGGAACTGGGAGCAGTTCAGGTTGGCTAGATTCAGGAAGTGGGTAGAGGAGCCTGGAGAAGTGAGTGGGTCAAGCTGTGTAAGGCGTCAGCTGCCACTGAAGGCCTCACACTGCAAAGTCAGAAAGACCCCAGGAGGTGAGGGGCTTCTGGTCTGCCCCGCGTGCTTCCGGCTGGCCCGGCAGGGGGTGGGGGAGGCAGCCCGGACTGGCACAGGCGAGTGCCCCGGCGGCTGTGGGCCCAGGGCCAGCGGGGGAAGCACTCCAACTCGGGGGGATGCTCCGAGGTTAAGTCCAGGAAGCCCTTGACAAGGCTCGCCCCTGCTGGGGCCCCTGGCCCAGATGGGCAGCCAAGTTCTGGCATTAAACGGAGCAGTGGTCTGAGACTACAGGCCCTTTGCCTTTTGAACTGGCTCCCTCACAAGGTAGGCAAACCCTGGTAAAGTTTCATGAGAAACCAGATATTTCCCTTACATGGGATTTACCGCCTTGCAGGGAATTCCTTCCTTGTTTTGACGAGTAATTTCAGGCAGTCTATGATGGTGGAGAGCTCCCTGAAGGATGTTTCCAGACCTGTCTCAGTGTAGAGAACAGGAAGGAGAGAGAGGCAGAGCAAGCGTTTTGTGTCTGAGTATTTGCTGTGCCCGTTGGGACCACGGGAGAGGCCTTGGGCAGGCGTGGTGGGGGCAGCCGAGGGCAGCTGAGAGAGCGTGATTTTGGTCTTTGGAGGTGAAGACTACACAGCGCAGAGAATGGGGTTTCGCTGGCAGCGGCCAGATTAACGGCTTGTGGATTCCAATAATCAGTTTAAAGTCGAATTTATCACACATGCCCAGAAACCTGGCTTTTGAAGATGAGCGATGCTGCGGTTCCTGGAAACAGTTGAAAAGCCAGCGAGGGCGATTTGCAGCCTGGGCCGTCCTTTGCGGAGGACTCCAACGTGCCCGTAGCAGTCCGCTGGGGAGGCAGCCTGTTGGCAAGAGAGAACTTCCCAATTTCTTAAAAGTCAATTCCTTGATATGCCCCAAGAAAAGGAAGAGATGCTATTACTAGGGCAGAGATAAACCAGCTCAAAAAGCAAGCTCTAAATCTTTGTCCCACCAGCCTCGGCCTTCCCCCTGGGAGCGCCTGAACCCATTTCTAGTTTCGCTTTCTAGGTCCCCTCTTGCAGGCCTGTCCTCAGGCAGACCAGCCATCTCCACGTCTCCTTGAGCAACCACTTCTCCCCAACCCCGTTTCTGCCCATCTGCCCTCCCAGCACCTGGCCCCCCTCTGCCTAAAGGGCTCATGCCTATTCTCACCTGTCCAAACTATTCCCACTCACCAACTCCAATCTCATCCTCCATTCCCTCCCCACGGGGGAAAGGCATCTCTCCCATCCTGCAGGTGCATCCCATTTGGCTTGTACTATAACATTTATGTGTTTGTCACACGACTCATTTAGGCTCTAAGCTCCCAAAAGGCGGACAGCCTCCTGGGTTTCACTCATTCACTCACTCATTCCTTCAACATCTAGGTATTGAGTGCCTACCATACACCAGACTGCTCTACTTCTAAGACCCGGGATGGGCATGTGGCCCAGGTCTGGCCAATTGAAGCATTCTGTCTTCTTGCCAATCAGAGCATTCTATCCTTTTGGCCACAGAGATTAGTTATGGATGGGCAGGTGTCACAAGTCAGCCGTTGAATCTCAAATCTGAGACTTTTGTGGAAACAATTTGGGAAAGAGCATTTGCTTTCCTTGGGAGCTGCTTAACAGCAGGTGTCAGCCTAGAGCTGCTGGGGGCTGCCCATGAGGGGTGAGAATCAAGCCATCGCCAAGGAAAGCAGAACAGAGAGCTGGAGAGCTGGAGCCTCCTGATGACATCCTTTGGGCACCTAGATCTGCCTGTACCTGAACTACTCCTAGACCTTTCAGTTATATGAGCCAATCAATCTCCTTTTTGGCTTAAGCTAGTTTAAGTTGGTCTCCCACCACATGCAATCAGTGTTCTGATTAATATAAAGGTAACCCATCTGCTTTGTGGATGTGAAGTCTGATCGTTTTTCCTCCAGGCAAAATCTTGAACACCCTTTACTTTTTTGCTCCCAGGTGTGTGGTAGAGTGGTGGTGGAGGGGCTGGTTAGTTTGTCTGTCATCATCTGTGCCTGCTTTGCAGGTCCCACTTGGCTGAGGTAGCTTTCTGCTGCATCTAGGATTAAGCCTGAGATGGGTCCCCTATTGCACATCTCCAACAGTTCATGGCATTGTTAGCATACACGGATTTAATGATGGGTTTTGGGCGTGGAAGGAAGTTGATTCAGAGCCCATAGCTCATTTTTGCTAGGCTTGATTAATAATTAGGTGTCAATATCACCCAGGTTTTGACCATGCACAGGTTGCTTTTTTAAATCCATTGCTGTTGTTTTTATATTGGGTTTTATTTTAGCTGCCATTCCTCTTCTGCCCCTTGAGACCCCACAGTCCCGTCATTGCCCCCGGGGACTGAGGATGCTCCTGCACATTTAACGAAGTTTGCAACGGGTGTATTTTTAGTTGGCTTGTTTGCATCTGTTCTCTCCTAGTTTCTTGCCTGATTGACACCCGCTGGGTGAGAAGCACAGGAGCATAACTTTGCTATAGGATCTATTTGGCTACAGTGTCTGGCTTCACAGCACCCCTCTGATTGTTTCTAGCTTGAGAGGGGGCATGGATATTTCCATCTCTTTCAGCTCCTCTTGATTCATTTCTTCAAATGTACTGCAAAGTGGGTAAGCTGGGCTTGTTTACCATGTCCCTGTGGCTAGTGGGTGAAAAAAAACAAGATGCATCACTGTGCTTGTTAAAGGCCTCCCTGAGATGCTGGAAAGCCTGTGAGAGTGGTGTTTCCAGGGTGCATGCATCTCCAGCACGGAGAGATTTTTCATAGCAGAGGCGGCATTTGAAGGCAGCTCTTGTCCTCCGTCGGATCCCCCAGGGCTCTTTCCTGGTGGCAGAGAATGGAAACAAAAAAAAAAGAGAGAGGGGTTAATGTCTTAGGCAGGAAATAGATGGCACACTCACAAGTGGGAAATTGAGAAGAGTTTAACAAAGGCATAAATAGTTCATGACGGTAAAGGCAAGTTTAAGGGAACTGGCAAGAGATGGTGGATCACCTTGGGACTGTGCCCCCACCTCCAAACATGAAGCACTTACCACATCCCCAAGAAAGCCCTAGCTGCAGGAGAGGCTGCCCAACAGCTGTGGCTTCCAGTACAGGAGCACGGCGATGCCAACCTGTGGCTGGGCTGGGAGAGAGTTGACCCTGACCTCTCTCCTTCCACACTCTGATCCCTACTAAATCCTCCTAAAATCCAATATGGTAAGGGATCCTTCTTGATTCAGTCCATGGATGCCAGTGAGCCCCAAGAAGGGTGGAGAGTGGATCTGGAGGGAAAACAAATCCCACCTAGCTCTCTAGTACTACCTTTTGTTTAAGACCGAGTTATCTGAAACAGAGAACCATTGTGGTTATTTCAATAGAAGGGAGTGATGGTCCTGAAACCTCAGAAGGTAGGAATGCAAGGGAGGTGGAGTTTATGAAGCCACCTTCTGAAGCTCCCCTAGGGAGGTTGTATGCGGATGTTCGCTTTGGTCAGCAGAAGGAAAAGATGATCTGAAAGGCCTCTACCTACCCTCACCTTAACCCTCAGCCTCATGAGGAAGAAGGGATGCTATTTGACTTAGTACAACTGCGGCATAGCTTTTTGCACTGTGTGACTTTGCATTCTATGTAATACTTACTGAATCTCCCTCACTGTAAACAGTAGTGCTTGCTCACTGCAACAAGCCAAATGAGGAAGAGACAGAAACAGGGAAAGCCAACTCCTTCCTCTACCCCTGATCCCATCCCGCAACCCAAGAAAACAAATGCCAGCAGTTCTGTATGGTTACCTCCCTCACTTTTCTTTTGCTCATACAAAGATATTAAAATTTTTATAAGATAATCAAAATATCTTTTCTTTACAAAAATGGAATCACACAATGTACATAATCCTGCAATCAATTTTTTCACTAAAAGTGAAATTGATATCTTTCTAGGTCAATCAATATATATAGCTCCAAGTCATTCTTTTTAATTGTTTCCTAATATTTCATACCACTCATATATAAAGATTTTCTAGACAAACACACTTCCATGCTTTCAATTAGTCAACATGCAATTTATTTATTTATTTATTTTTAGGAGGTTCTGGGGATTGAAACTAGGACCTCGTACATGCAAAGCACGCACTCAATCACTGAGCAAAAATCTGCTTCCCATCAACACACAATTTTTGGCAAACAAAAAGGTGCAGATTGCCATAAAGAAGACTCACTCTGGTCTCCAAGATCTTCCAATACAGCTAGGGTTGCAAGAATTGAGCATGGGACAGAAAAACTCACAGTGCAAGATAGCCCATAAATGGTGTGTTGGTGAAGTAGATGCTTTAAAGAAAGTTGTGTGAATTGAGAAATCCTAGAAGGTCTCAGGGAGGAGAGAGGTATATGAACTGGATCTTGAAAGAAAGGGAGTTACTATTGATATTTTAAGCATGTACAGCAACACCAATTAGTGTCTTACAAAGTATTGCCAAGCAGAGGATCTGCTTGACCTATGCTATGCCTAGACAGCTAACCTTTGTTAGTGACAGTTTGGATGTAAAGACAGAGAAGCTAATATTATTCAAAGTTCTTGAAATCAGTTGGGTTTTTCCAAGTAGGTTAATTATCCTTCTTGTCCATAATTATTTCACAGTCTTGATTTGTGTAACAAACTCTATTTTCACTGAAAACTCATATGTCAACTTGAGTCTTGTCTGTGTCTAAATGATCACAAGTTTGAAATCAGGCATGTTTCTGTTAATGAGGTTTGACATGCTGCCCATTAGACAGCGAATACCATTGGGCCCCATGTGTCTGCATCAAATCACAAGGGCATCTCAACACAGGCTGAAATCAGTTCCTCTTGTAGGAGAAAGTTCTCACCTCTATGTGATGAAGGGCAGCAGTTCAGAAGAGTAGGCGTCTCTTTCTGGCCCTTCAGTGAGTTCATCTGCCTTTGTCCTGGGCTCCCTCACGCTCTCCCCTTACCTCTGCCCCTTGCCAGCCCCTCTGAAGCATTCCCTCTGTTTCCAGGTGGCCAATCACTCCCTTTCCTGGTCATCTAGAGAGATGATTCTCCACACTTTCTTTCAAGTTTCTGAGCACCTCATGAGGACATGGCCTTTTAAAATCCTCTTCAGGGGAGCAGCAATTTGACCCAACCTCAATTTATTTCCCAAGGTCTACAACTTGAGTACACAACTTCTTTTCACAACCCTACCCCCAAGATGTGAACTCCCAGAACACTCCAGAATTCCTCGAAGCCTTACCACTCGGTTTCTCTAACTCTTGACTCTTCCAAGGTTTGGGGGTTATAAAAATTCACCACCCCCTTTCATCGTAAAGTTACCCTTTATGAACACTTTTCATTCCAAAGATTTGAGGAACCATTACAACCCAGAGGAAGAATTAAAGAGACATATAACTTGATGCAGTTCCCTTTAAATGGAAAAAAAATTCTGGTTATGAACTATGTGGGGGCAGGCAGATTCTCACCTTAAAGAGGTGATGCCAGGAATTGCTTTTCTTCTCACGGCACTATCCAAGTTGCTGAAATATCTCCCTTCATTATTGGGAGCCTATATAAAAGCTGGTAAACTTTTATTGCAAGCATATTATAGCATTGCTTTAAAACATTTCCTCCCCCTGCACACTTGGCAGCACTGAAGGATGGATTTCACATGCAGTTTGCAGCTGCCATTTAGGCCCTCTTTGAGCAAGGGGGGTGGTGGGGGTAGTTGTTCTGAAAGTCCCCAGGCCTCAAATAATCTCCTTTGATCCAGGTCCAGCCCTTTCAGAGTAAGCACTTTTGCTTGACCTTGCCTTGTCCAGAGTACTGCATGAAGGGCATTGGCCCCCTTGCATGTAAGGAGGTAGAGGGTCCTCAGAGTAGGAGAGTAGTTTTTCAGTGGTTCTCAACTTGGGGCAGCTGCATGGAAAGGTGCTAGAGAGGGGTGGATACTGGCCAGAGAGGCCCTAGTTGAAATAGCATATGTTGGACACAAGTGCGGTAAGCTCTAGAGTCTCCAGTCTTTCAGGAACAAGTGCCTCAAATGCCCCAAGTGACCCAGGCCTTAGAATCTGAAGGCAGCCAGCCAGTGTGGGGAGCACAGATGTTAAACAGTTCTCCATTTTCATCTTGGTTTCCCACTCATCAGCTGCATACTCTTGGGCAAGTGACTTTATCGCTCTACTCCTCATATCCCTCATGTTTAATGGGAATAATGCTTGATGAGGAGGGGAGGGGTGAGATTAAACACAGTATCATATGACCAGTGCTGGCCGTAGCATAAAGTCTGTGCCTCTCCTTCTTGAATTGGATTTAAATTGCCCATGCTGAAGTTGTGGTTTTCTCCCTCTCATTCAGGTCTTAGTGGTCCACTCTTATTAACTGCTAATGGAAATGCTTCTGCCAGTCATTGCACTGTCTCTTGCAAGGCCAACTCTAATACTTTGCAAGTCCATGGTTCTCTTTCCCATTAACCTTTTGTAACTGTTAAGCGTTATTCTTTTTCTGATTTTTCTTGACCTTTTCCATATTCCCCTCCTGTTGGCTAGGCCTACACCCATTCTTCTGAATGGATATCTGGAATAAAGGCCAAAGTTGAAGTTCAGGAATATGAAAGGATGGTTCATATTTAAGTACTCCTTATTGCACAGCCAAATTGGGTCATGCATTGGGCATATATATTAGTTTTTTCTATGACTGCTGTAACACATTCTACAAACTTAGGGACTTAAAAAACCACAAATTTATTATCTTATATTTCTATATATTAGAAGTCCAACATAGGTCTCACTGGGCTAAAAATCAAGGTATCAGGAGGGCTTTGCTCCTTCTCTGGAGGATTGAGAGGGGAATCTCTTTCCTTATCCAGCTCCCAGGGCTGCCCACATTCCATGCCTGTTGGCCTCCACCCTCCATCCTCAAAGTCAGCAACAGCCAGTCAAGTCCTTCTCAAATCACATTGCTCTGACCTCCTCTTCTACTTTATAGGACCCTTGTGATTACCTGGGGCTCATTTGGGCACTCCAGGATAATCTCCTTATTTTAAGGTCAGTTGATTAACAATCTTTATCTGCAAACTTAATTCCCTTTTGCCATGTGTATTGGTCAAGGTTCTCCAGAAAAACAGAACTGATGGAATTGACTCACATGACTATGGGAATTGGTAAATCCAAATTCCATAGAGTGGGTTGCAGGTTGAAAACCTGATAAATGTGAGGTTGAATTTGCCAGGAGAAGCTACAAGTTGAGAACTCCTTTTGAAGGTGATGATGAATTGCCCAGGAGAAGTTGAGTATTTGAAGTAGAAATAGAAATCCTTCTTTCTGATTACAGAAATACTCAGTTCGCCCTTTGAGACCTCCAACTGATTGGTCGGGGAGACTCCTGTCATTGCTGAAGGCAATCTCATTTGTTGATTGTAGATGTAATCAATCATAGATGCAATCAACTGACTAATTACTTAGGTACATGAAATACCCTTATAGTAAGAAACAGGCCAGTACTTGACCAAACAACTGGATACCATAACCTCGCCAAGTTGATATATAAACTTAACCTTCACTCAATGTAAGGTAACCTATTCAAAGGTTCCATAGATTTGGGCATGGCACGTTTGGGGCCCATTATTCTACTACCATAACATTTAAAAAAATGTATTACCCAGTCCTGCCTAATGTGATCTATTCTAACCTTCTAGATCAAATAACAGCACAAATTTATCTTTCCACCTATTTTTGTAAATAAAGTTTTATTGGAATACAGCCACACCCACTTGCTTACGTATTTGTCTGTGGCTGCTTTTGTACTATAATGAAAGTTGAGTAGTTGCAACAAAGACAATATGGTCCATAAAGTCTAAAATATTTACTATCTGTACCTTTACAGAAAAATGTGGCTGACCTCTGCTCTAGAATATCTTCTGCTGACATGGTTTAAGGCTCCTATATCAGCTCCAAAAAGACATAGAAGGATTACCTTCCATCCAACCCACTGGGTAAGCTCCCCAGTTGAGATTCTTGTCTGTTGGGAAAATGTAGCAGTGATGCCCCACATATATGTTTGGACATCTTTTAAAGGACAAATTATATTCCTTTAAAGTCTAAAAATGGGAAGTGGACTTGGCCCAATGGATAGGGTGTCTGCCTACCACATGGGAGGTCTGTGGTTCAAACCCTGGGCCTCCATGACCCGTGTGGAGGTGGCCTATGCGTAGTCCTGATGCACACAAGGAGTGCCCTGCCACGCGGGGGGGTGTCCTCCCTGTAGGGGAGCCCCACACGCAAGGACTGCGCCCTGTAAGGAGAGCCACCCAGTGCGAAAGAAAGTGCTGCCTGCCCAAGACTGGTGCCGCATGCATGGAGAGCTGACACAGGAAGATGATGCAACAAAAAGAAAACACAGATTCCTGGTACCGCTGATAAGGATAGAAGCAGTCACAGAAGGATACACAGTGAATGGACACCGAGAGCAGACAACAGCGGGGGAGTTTGGGGGGAGAAGGGGAGAGAAATAAATAAAAAATAAATCTTAGAAAACAAAATAAAGTCTAAAAATAATTCCAGGGGGAAGACCCATCCTGGTAGACCCTAATAACCCTAGGAAGGCCCAGTGAACATTTAGCCCAGCTTGGAACTGTTCTTGATGCTGACCACAAGCCTAGGTTGTCTGATGCAAGTGCCTTATAAATAGTATCTTATCTTTGTTAGGCATTTCATTATTGTTTTCAAAAGACTTGAAAATATGTTTTCACTTAATGCTCTTATCAGTTCTGAAAGGTACACAAAACAGGTATTACTGATATGTTAAATATAGGATCTGAAATTTGTTCGGGACCTTTTCTCTGCACCATGTGATACTCCCTGCCTTGTCTGTACTGTCACAATTACATGGATCCTGCCAGATAGCTTCTGCAGGAATGACAAGTAGATCTTTGGTATTAGTCTAGCAGCATCTCACCTAGACCTATACTTGATTCCTCAGACTCCTTGGTCCTATCTGGACCAGGCTTCACACTACCTCTACTCACCTCCCTACCCAGGTATTTGCTTTCCCAGGCCTCCTGTTCAAATTCCTGACATTTGCCCAACATAGGACAAGTTGACTCCTAGGTAATATGCTCTCTGGACACTAACTGAAGCCCTCAAGTGATTGGGCAGTGTTCATCTTCCTTCTTAGTAGATAGACTTGATGTTGAGGATATTACATGTTGAAGAGAAAAGGTGTGGTCTTTAAAATTTTGTGGAACTCCAACACTTGACTTCCTATTTTGAAAGATATTCTGTGGTCTTTGAATTAAGGTAGATATGTCACTTTTTGCTTCTGTCATCCCCTGGCTATTCCTGAACCATTAGCTTGCTCTCAGTGTGGTGGCCATATGACACATTCTGCCACAGGGCAACACTTGATCATTTTTCATTTAATAATGCAACTGTACCCAAATGAAGTAGTTTTACCTATTTCATAGAACACCAATAAGTAGTTATTTAACATAATAGATTGGGATTAGCATGGAGAAAAGACAGAACTGATCATCAGATTCAGTAACCAGAGTCTTTATTGCATTATAGAAGTGGGAAGGTCTTTAGAGATCGCATAGCTCAATATCTTCATTTGAACAATGAGAAAATTGAAATGCAGAGAGGAGAAGTGACATAGCCAGGGTGCTCCTGGGATATTTGAATCCAAGTTTTCCAGTTCTTAGGCAACTGGCTCGTTCCCTTCCAGTGGTTTCCTAAGGGTTCAGTGGTGGTGTCTCAAGGTATCCTTGGGGAGGGAAGATGATGGCGGGGTCCTAATAGTTCAAATTTATCTGCTTAATTTTATTTTGAAGAAAATGCTTTGCTCCCTAAAAAGATTAGAAAGTCATTACATCCACACATGGCAATTCTTGATTTGGTGAGATTGAGAAAACCTGTAATGGGAACATTGAGAAGTCATAACACAAATGGCTACTATTGACCGAGTGCCTCTTGTGTTCCCAGTACTTGACACTCAGTGGCTCATTTAATCTTTTTTTTCAAAGATTTATTTTTTATTTATTTCTCTCCCCTTCCCCGCCCCAGTTGTCTGCTCTCTGTGTCCATTCACTGTGTGTTCTTCTGTGTCCGCTTGTAATCTTTCCAGTGGCACCCAGAATCTGTGTCTCGTTTTTTTGTTGTGTTATCTTGTTGTGTCAGCTCTTGTGTGTTGTGCCATTCCTGGGCAGGCTGCACTTTTTACGCACTGAGCAGGTCTCCTTATGGGGCACACTCCTTGCACGTGGGGCTCCCCTATGCGGGGGACACCCCTGTGTGACATGGCACTCCTTGTGGGCATCAACACTGCACGTGGGGGAAACGGACTTTGGCCCAGTGGTTAGGGCGTCCGTCTACCACATGGGAGGCCCGCGGTTCAAGCCCCGGGCCTCCTTGACCTGTGTGGAGCTGGCCCATGCGCAGTGCTGATGCGCGCAAGGAGTGCCGTGCCACACAGGGGTGTCCCCCGCGTAGGGGAGCCCCACGCGCAAGGAGTGCACCCATAAGGAGAGCCGCCCAGCGCGAAGGAGGGAGCAGCCTGCCGAGAAATGGCACCACCCACACTTCCCGTGCCGCTGAGGAAAACAGAAGCGGACAAAGAAACAAGACGCAGCAAAAAGACACAGAAAACAGACAACCGGGGGAGGGGAGGGGAATTAAATAAATAAAAATAAATCTTTAAAAAAAAAAAAAAAAAAAAAACACTGCACGTGGGCCAGCTCATCACATGGGTCAGGAGGCCCTGGGTTTGAACCTTGGGCTTCCCATGTGGTAGGCCCACACCATATTCTTTGGGCTAAATCTGCTTCCCTCATTTAATCTTAATAACAGTCCTATGAGGCACATACTGCAATCCCATTTGAAATGGGGAAACTGAGTACCGTGGTTTAAGAATCTTGACCAAGGATACATGGCAAGTGAGTGGGGGAACTAGGATTAAAACCTGTCTTTCCAAATATAAGAATGTTTTCTCCTGAATGGTAACAAATACATAATACTAATATAGTGTGTTACTAATTGTGGGTTGGGGGAAAATACACCAAATGTAAGATATGGGCTAAATATTACTCTAAGTAAATTTTGATGATGCTCTGTGTTAGTCAGCCAAAGAGGTGCTGATGCAAAGTACCAGAAATCTGTTGGTTTTTATAAAGGGTATTTATTTGGGGTAAAGGCTTACAGTTACAAGGCCCTAAAGAGTCCAATTCAAGGTATCATAAGAGGCACTTTCTCACCCAATCAGTTGGTACATATTGAAGTAAGATGGTGGGCCTGGTCTCTCTTTCCATCTTCCTCTTAAGGCTCCATGGGCCCAGCTTCTTCTGATCTCAGCTGTAGGCTGGCACAGGGTTTGTTTCCTTCTGGGCTTCCTCAGCTGTTCTCCTCAGCTGCAGACTATCAGGCAAATGGCTCATCTCTCTTCCCAGGGCTGCAGGATCAAAGTTCTCTCCTCTGCTGTGCCTATGGAGCTCTCTTTCTTCTGGTACATTCTACTATGTCTCCTTGAGAGAGTGCCCATTGATATAGCCCGCCAAGGGTGCCAGGACTTAAACTGAGTTGTGCCCTAGTGACATGGTTGAATCAAAGCCCTAATCTTGATCCAACCAAGTAAACATAAAACCTTTGAATCTAATACAATCAAAGGGTATCATACCCAGAGGAACAGACCAGTTTACAAACATAATCAATATCTTTTTTGGAATTCATAAATAATATCAAATTGCTACATGCTCTTTCATAATTTGTAACAAATATTTCACAACAATGTAAGGTGTTGGTGGTGGGGAAATATAAGGGAGCACCTTGTATGATGACATGCATGTTTGCTTTGTAAATTCATAAATTTTACTAACATTTATTGTTTATGCATGTTCATGTATGAATGATAACCTTCAATAAAATTTTATTTAAAAGAACCCCAAGCCTTTCTTATTTTATAACTCAGTCTCTCTCCATTAAGTCAAGCTTTCATGCCATCCAAGCTCCTGCCTTGATGTCCAACTCCCAGGTGATGAGATGGAGAGTTGAGCTTTCCTGAGTGATCAATGATTATATTTCATATCCCTCAAGTCTAACAATTACCCCTCATCCGATTTCTTAGATACCATTTTAAAATTGGATTAAAGTGACTCCTTCTAAGTCATTTTCCCAGCCCCACCCTCTCCAACCTCACCTCCCTCTTGAGTAAGAACTCTCCTCTTCTGTAGAAAAGAAAATGAACAGTACACAGAAGCCTACTGTGATGCTATTAGAAGATGCTACCATTAGCAATATTTTGAGGTCTGAGTCTATTGGTTTTTTTTCCTATATCACTGCCTGATTCCTTCCCCTAAGCAGACTTGCATTTCTGCAAAGTGTGGAAAGGGAAAGGAAGTTTAAGCATGAGAACACCCAGAAACTGCTAACTACTATTTGAGCAGGTTTGTTGGTTGAAGACCTGGAGATCTAGCCTCCGCCCCTATATGCCATCTCTGCTTCTCTGATGACCACTGAGGATCTTCTCTAGAAGCTTGAAGTCATATTCTGGCCAGAAGGCTCTGGTGGCTATTGATGGTCAGGTAGAGCCTCCTTAACTGGAAACATCTTCAGGTGGCAAAGAAGTCTTTGGTTTTGGAGAGAAGATATAACCATTGGCAGAGACTGCACTATAGCAGGAATAATATTGGTAACAGTCTCAAGGCAGCCTGGGAACACACACATATCCAAGACATAATTTCTCTAGGGGCTTGGGATAAAGTCAAGGTGGGAGGAAGAAACCTGAAACGATAGGCTCACCTCAGGCTAACCTTGGGACTCCATTGTCAGCCACCACCAGAATTGCCTGGGTGAAGCACCCAGCAGAGGAATTGTCAGCAGGAAATAGTAATGACTCCAGCTCTAGTCCTGACTCAGTTACTGGTTCACCCTCTGACCTTGGGCCAGAGAGGCCCTTTTACTAACTCCTTCCTTTTACAGTTCTGTGTAAAAAGAAGGAGTTGGACCATCTGATCCTTTTCTGCTCAAGCCCTTTCACTGCGAAGGGATTCCTTGAAGATATCTATACTCCTCTGGGCCTGGAGCTGCTTCTGCTCCCTCTCATGTATATTTTGTGTGTATATGGTGACTTGTGTGTGGTGGCATACGTGTGAAATTATAGGGTATGCTGAGAGCAGGGAGGTGAAGCAGCTAGGATTTCAGGGAGCCTAGTGAGGCAGAAAAGTTAGAAAATGAAATTCCATCTCTTCAAACTGAAATATCTTTGAATGGGCCCTGATTTGCTGCTCAGAGGAAACCCCCTCCCCCATCCCTGTACCCCTTTCTCTGGCCTCCTGAGGTTTCCACTACACGATTCCTGGCCCACATGGCATGCCCTGGAGAAAGCAAAACTAAGTCTTCCTCTTGTTGGCATCATGTCTCCTTCACCTGGAGGGTAGATATTTTCCTGAGGAGAGAGGGAAAGGAAATGGCAGACTTTTGCTTGACAAATGTTCAGAGAGGACATGCCCGTGGGGTTTGCTATCCCAGTGGGTTTTTTTTTTTTGTTGTTGTTTTTCTACTTAGTGGCAGAGGTGGTGCCTAAAATCGCTAGCTGTAAGAAGAGTGATGTTGGTGGGATTGTCAGAGACAGAGATGTTCACGTATGCTCTTTTCCAGAAAGGAAGACTCCATGTTCAGGGTCAATGGACCAACCAAACTATCCATCTACTTGGAAATTTTTTTCTAGAGCCTTCTTGCCACCTGGCATTTTATTTGGAGGAAGAGTGCCCATGAGATTGGGCATTCAGTTTCCTCTCCTCATTTGATTTAAAAACACTTATCTCCCTGATTTGTGAATGAGCCTGACATTCCATTGCTAAGGCTTAATCCTTTTTAGTTGAGGCATTGCTATCTTTAGGTTCCTTTTTAAAAATTGTTATTAGAGAAGTTGTAGGTTTACAGAAAAATCATGCAGAAAATACACATACCCCCCTGTATTAGTCAGCCAAAGGGGTGCTGATGCAAAATACCAGAAATTGGTTGGTTTTTATAAAGGGTATTTATTTGGGGTAGGATCTTACAGATACTGGGCCATAATGCATAAGTTACTTCCCTCACCAGAGGCTATTTTCATGTGTTGGAGCAAGCCATCTGCAAGGGCTCAGGCTTCCTGGGTTCCTCTGGGCTCAGCTCCTCTGTTTTCTCCACAAGGTCAGCTGTAGACTCTCAGACGGATGGCTCTGTCTCTCTCCCTGGGGCTCTAGCTTAAGACTTCAGCATCAAACTCCAACATTAAAAGCCCTCACCTCTGTCCTTTGCCATGCCTTTTATCTGTGAGTCCCCACCCCATGGTGGGTGGGGACTCAACACCCTAATGACGTGGCCCAATCAAAGCCTTAATCATAACTTAATTATGCCCAGGTACAGATCAGATTACAAACATAGTCCAATATCTATTTTTGGAATTCGTAACCATATCAAACTGCTACATCCCCCACATGTACAGTTTTCTCTATTATTAGCACTTTGTATTAATGTGGTAACTTTGTTACAATTCATGAAAGAATATTATTATAATTGCACTATTAACAATAGACCATAGAGTTCACAGTGCTGCACAGTCCTCTGTTTTTTTAGTTTATTCTAGCAACATATACACAACCTACAATTTCTCCCATAACCACATAGCAGCATATTATTCAGTGGTGTTAATTTCATTCACAATGTTGTGCTACTATCACCACCTTTTAAAAAATTTTATTAGAGAAGTTGTGAGTTTACAAAACTCATGCATAATGTGCAGAATTCCCAAACATCACCCTCCACCAATACCTTACATTGTTGTGGAACATTTGTTACAGATTATGAAAGAACATGACCAGACTGTTACCACTAACTATGGCCCATTGTGTACACTTGGTATGTTTTTTCCATATTCTCCCTATTATTAACACTATGTATTAGTGTTGTACATTTGTTATAATTCATGAGACAACACTCTCATCACCACTTTTTAAAGATTTATTTTATTTATTTCTTTCTCCCTACCCTCCTTGCTGTTTGTGCTCACTGTCTGCTTGTTTTGTGCTCTCTCTGTCTGCTCATCTTCTTTTTAGGAGGCACCAGAAACTGAACCTGGGACCTCCCATATGGGAGGAAGATGCTTAATTGCTTGAGCCACCTCTGCTCCCTGCTTGTTGTGTCTCTCATTGTGTTTCCTTGTTGTGTCATCTCCTAGCGTCAGCTTGCTGCTCCAGCCTGTCACGTCAGCTTGCTGTCTTGCTTGTCTTCTTTAGGAGGCACCAGGAACCGAACCTGGGACCTCCCGTGTGGCAGACAGGTGCCCAACTGCTTGAGCCACATCCACTTCCCTCATCATTGCCTTTTTAAAGAGCAGACGTTCTGTACTTTTAAAGGAACATAGATATCTAGACACCTTATAATACCTCCATATATATTAGATTATCAAGTACTTTCTTCCTAGTTTGTGGAGAATATACCCTGAGAATGTTAGGTGTGAAGGGTCAAAGGATAGAGGGCATGAGAGACTGCCCTTAGACCAGGCCTGGGTGGAGTCCTTGCAGGATCTGGGAACCCAGGGGCAGCAGGAACAGAGTGGGCATAAGGAAAGAGCTGTGCAGTGGCCTGGAAGGGAAGGTGGGGAAGAAGCAATGGCAGATAATAATCACTAATATTTATGGAACATGCAGCATATACCAGAGACTAAACCAAATGTATGCATTAGCTCATTTAATTCCCAGAGAACCCCTGTGAGACATGTATTATTATCATCTCCATTTCACTGATGAGGATCCTGAGGCAGAGAGAAGTTAAATCACTTGCTCAAGGTCATGCAACTAAAAAGAATCCAAATGCAGGTCGTGTCACCCTGAGCCTGTGCTCCCTTGTTCTGCGGAGTTCACAAATGCAGTCTTAAATGAATGGATAAATCTATGGAAAAACATCCATGACTCTAAGATTCTGTGCACTGTTTTCCCCTCATACACCAGTGATGATTATATTGCACTGTACAAAGCATTTCTGCATACATTAAAGTAGGAGTGCGTGGGCAGGAGATGCAGAACTGGCTGGTCAGGGCCTTCGACTCTGGCTGTATCAGACAGAAGACTCCCAGAGTGAGTGTTCGTGTACTGTGGCATAGTTTTCTAGGTAGCCCCTACCCCCCTTCCAAGACTCATCTCCTGCTTTTCTCCCCTGGGGTTCAGCCATGACTATAGGGAGCCTGAAGAACTGACTTCCAGAATAAAATAACCCCTGCCAAACCAGATCTGGGAGAGGTTTGGGATTCTAGTTTATGTTTTTGTTTTCTTAGTCATATTCTGATCATTTGGGGCAACAACCTAAATTCTATTGAATCGGTTTGAGGTGGTGATGGGTGGGGGTGAGAGTGAGGGCAGCATGGAGAGGTGCTCTGTGCTTTTACAGACGGAGTGTAGGCATTCCTCATTCACTCAGTTGCTCATCTATTCGTTCATTTGAGTGGTCTGGATAAGCCTGTGTGCATGTGTGCAGGAGATGGAGCAGGGAGAAGACACCATTCCAGGCTCCAAGGAGTTCCCAGGCCAGCTGGGGAGAGAAGGCACACACTGAAAACAAGACACCTATGCAAAGTTACTGCAAAGAAGTGAGAGACAGAGTGCTCCCAGAAGTGAGAGGGGAGAGCTGCTCTGCTTTTTGCCTATCTAAACTCTATCCTTCCTTTAGGACCCATCTTCCGGCTCTCTGAAGCTTTCTGTGATTCCCCACTCTTACCTGGGCTCAGATAGCAATTCTCTTCTCTCACACTGTTTTGCATATCATTGTCCTTTGCTAGATTTCCCCCTTGTATCCCTCATCTGAACAAGGGCAGAGCCCACCATTACTCCAGGCTTTTATATTCTCTCTGGCAGTGCTTTTCAAAATTCAATGTGCAGAGGGATCACCTTGGCAAAGTGTTGAACTACAGATTCAGATTCAGTTTAGGTGGTGTGTGGGGCCTGAGAGTCTACATTTCTAGCGCGCTTCCAGCTGATGCTGATCTTTTTGTCTGAGGACCACGTTTGAGGAGCAAACTTCTACTGTATTAGGCACAGACCACTCCTGTGAAGCTGACTTGTTGATTTGCTGAACTGGTTAATGGGAAAGCCCCTTCCTTTCTCTGGGTCTTCTTTTCCCTATAAGCCAGATGAGGGAATTTTTTGAGGTTTGAGAAATGCTAGGCTTCTCTACTACCATTTTCCTCTCCTGCTCCCTTGACAGTTGAACACAGTATTCTTTCCCACTGAGCTTGGACAAGTCCTGTTGAGAAGGATTTTCTCACTGTTCTAAAGAGCTACTTCTGGTCCAGCAGAGCTGGCTTGAGGGATGGCTCCTATTTGCTACTCTGGGATCTGTTCTAATGGAATGGTTAGGTTGGGGGTAGGAGCCGTCCTGGATGTTAATAGAGATGCCCAGAATCAGATGCCCGTCCTGAGAAATGCAGGCATTGCTGCCCCCACAGCCTCTCGTGCTAGAGAAGCCCTGAGACTATTGTGGGAGGTAAGAGGAGGGGCAGAAAGGTAGTGAGCATGTGTTGGAAGGGAGGGAGTAATCAGTGCTTCTCAGCCATGTCTGTGCATTAGAATCACCCACGAAGCCTGGAGCCATCCCTAGATGATCCATTTAATTGGCCTGGGGTTAATGGGCAATCAGGGCTGAAAACCACTGATTAAGCCCATCTGGACAAGCTCAGGAAGGGCCAGGAGGTTGAGGATCTCCCTCACCTTCAATCCAAGCTTCAGAGACCTCCTCCCCCAACCAGCTGTGCCGGGGCTGGAAGAGAAGTAACTCCTGTTGAGGGAGCTTTCTGGTTCGAATTGACTCCGTCTCTAGAGGCCAAGAGAAAGGGAAAGGGTTTGAGAACTCCCAGCCATCTTGTTGTTGGTTCAAAATGACTCCATCCTCAAGAAAATGAATACGATAACTCCTTCTCAGGCATGATGATTTCTTAGAGATGGGGGGAAATCTGTCATCGTCATCATCCATGTCAATGCTGCTTGGCTTTTCACACCGCCTCGGTTTTGTGGGCGGACATCCCCCTTCCTAGGGCTTAGAGCTCTGAGGCAGCCCTCTTCGCCTTCGTCCTCGCAGGAACCTCCACCTTCGGCCCTGCCCTTCTCTCCCTTGGTCCTTGTATGCCCCACCCCTCCAGTTCCCAATCCTTCAGAGCTCAGAGGAGTGTGTTGAATCAAACCCATTTCCCTTCAGGTGTGGATGATGACAGCCTTGCCCAAAGCCCAGTTCTCGTGGGTTTGAAAAGAAGCTGCTCCATGTCATGTATCTTTGCTATGTATAATTCAAGGTAACGGATAAAGAGAAGCATTTTCCCAATCAATGCTGGGAGATAGGTGGGGCTTTCTAGAAGAGACAGCAGGACAGAGGCGTTTCTCTGCTTTTTGTGTGGATGCCTCCTCTGAGGATGGGATCAAGGCATTGTTCATGAACAAGCCAGATACCTGGTGAGGAGCCGCGTGTGCCTCTTCTCACTTAAAAAATGACAAAGGGGGCGTGCTTTAGGCAGCTTCAGCGGCTTTCTAATTATAGTGCCCATTTGTAACCAAGGCTCTGGCCTTCCAAGAAGACTTGATTACGACATTCATAATTCATTGGCAGGCAGTCTATTACCGATTCAATGATTCTCCAGCCAGGGAGAGAATCTTGATCCTTTAAAAACGGATTTTTCACATTAGAATAGCAAAAGCAATTAGTTTTATTTTTAGCTCTGTTAAGCAAGAGCTCTAATGAAGCTGAAAGGAGGCTTTTCCCCCTTCTTTCTTTCTCTCATTCTTTCCCCTGAGGTGCTTTGGGAGAATTCAACCCGCATTGCTCCCTGCTGTCACTGGGTCTTTGTGGGTTGCCTCTGGCTGCTTTAGGAAGCCTCATCCGGTGAAGGCTGAGGGTGGTTCTGAGAACCGTGTTCTAATGCTTGCATTTCTTGAGGCCTAGACTCCTACCTCAACCCTTGTCGTGAAGGTGGGGGTGGAAGTGAGCGTAGGGGTGAGCTTGGCAGCTCGACTCCCTACACCCCACACTGGATCTGGAGTTTCCGGCAGGAAACGCTGAGAATAATGCTGCTTGGCACTCAGCCCCCCCCCCCCCAGCCCCAAACTCATGGCCGGCGCACCCCGGCACAGACACCTTGCTGGCCAGGTCGGTTTCCATGTGGACCTGGGGAGAGCCACACCCCTTTCTCTCTCCTTTCATTGATCCTCCCTTGCCCTGCCCCCAAAATCCAGTGCGCTCTTGCCTCTTTGTGCCTATGGTTGTAAACCCCTAGACAATGCTGAGCACAGGCTGAATAGACCACTAGTTAACCTGGTTAGGTTTATCACTACTCAGATGTCTGCAGGGTCCAGGGAGGTGGCCTCCAAGAGCAAACCTGATTGTAGAGGGGCTCACGGAGACCCAGAGAGCTTGGGCCCAGTCTCAGGGATGTGGCCACTCTTGAGCTATAGAAGGCTGTTTCCATGTTCAACTTCTGGTCTGATGGGGGTCAGATATGATTCTTTTTTTTTCAGGAACAGTTGGGAATCCAATTTTTAAAACGGGAAATTTCCTATTTTTTAAATAGGAAATTTTTAAAACTTTATGTGGGGGAAGAATATCTGGCCCAACGGATAGGGCGTTCACCTACCACATAGCAGGTCCAAGGTTCAAACCCAGGGCCTGCTGACCTGTGTGGAGCTGGCCCATATGCAGTGCTGATGCGCACAAGAAGTGCCATGCCATGCAGGGGTATCCCCCTGTGTAGGGAAGCCCCACGTGCAAGGAGTGTGCCCTATAAGGAAAGCCGCCTAGGGCAAAAAAAGTGCAGCTTGCCCAGGAGTTGTGCCACACTCAGAGAGCTGACGCAACAAGATGACGCAACAAAATGAGACACAGATTCCGGGTGCTGCTGACACAAGCGGACACAGAAGAACACACAGCAAATGGCCACAGAGAGCAGACAATGGAGAGGGCGGGGGCAGAGGAGGTGTGTCCAGAAGGGAAGAGAAAAAAAATAAAACTTTGTATGGGCCAAAACCCCACATGAAGGGGCCACTGTCTTATTTCCTCAGATTTAGACCTTGAGAGCAGAATCTATGGAGCCCAGCTCAGAATCCCTGTTGAAAAGCTTCTCTGAGCACTTGATGCCTCTAGTACCCTAATATATCAGGTGGAAGAGCCAGCGCTATGTATCACCAGGTGCAGAGAGGTCCTGCACAGTCACAGTTACCTTAGGACAGAGCAAGCATCCACGCATGACTCTGGCTCAGCGTGCTTTCCTCCAGGGCCTTACAAATGCAAGGTGATGTCTGAGCATGTGCTGTCAATTTTTGTAGCATCTTTACGGTTGTTCAATTTTAATAAAAATGAAAAAAAACACTTTTCCCCTGGGATTAGATTATATAAGGGAAAAGCACATTCTGGTTTCTGTATTATTTTGTGGGAAAGACGTTACTGAAATTTAGCATTAAGAGGCAGCTATTGAATACCTACTGTGTGCCAGGCACTGCAAAGCCATAGAGGAGACTGAGCCACCCCTGGTCCTAGTTCCTGCCCCTGGCAGGCTTGTAGTCACAGACCCAACACTGTCAGCCCCTGGAGAAGGGACTTGGCCACTCTCATCACTGCATCTTCCAGCTCCCCGCACTCTGCCAAGCACATGATAGGGACTTAAATTGAAATAACGGGGCAACCCAAGTGCAACCCAAAATGGAAAAGAGGCAATAGAGATCTTCCAGCTAAAATATTGAAACTGTTTCATCTTCATTGGAGGATTTTATTTCTCATAGGAATCTGATCTGGACACGCCGTGACATCATTTTCTCCTGGTGAGCAGCTGCCTGCAGTAGAGACCAGTATCCTTACCTGATGTGGCGATGCCCAGTCTCTACGATTATTCAAGGTGATATTACCTAGGAAGGAGGGGGACAGCGGACAGGTGCAAAAACGGCAGAAAATGGGAAATAAGCCACTGTTAAGGCACTCCTTCTGAATCCTCTTCCTCTTTTCCCTCTTGTTAGTTTATCCTGACTCCACTCCCTAAGCTATTTCCAGGAAAAATAGAGCGTGACTACATGTCTCCCCATCTCCAGGGCCTGAAAGATTGCCTGCCATTCCCAGGGAGAGGGGATAAAAATTGGACTCTGGTGGAGGCAGGCTGGGGATGTTGGATGGGCCTCTGACAGGGGACATGAATCTTGGCCCCAGGTCCTGGTGAAGGATGGTGGAGCTGACAAGCCTTCATCAAACACTCCTCCAGGCTGGGGTGGCATCACTCACCCCTGAGGACTCTGGCGGCACATGTTAATGAAGCACCAGCCCAGATGCCCTCCCTGCCCAAAGGCTGGGGGTGGGGAAGGGCTCTGGCTCTTGGCAGACATAAAAAGGGCAGCCCTTGGCAGAACTGTGAAGGAGCCAGTGTTTAGCTTACCTGCTTTCTGGTCCCCATTTGTCGAGGCCTTTCTGTAACCTTCCTCTGCCTCTGCTCCACCTTCCTGGTTCTGATAGCCCCCCATCCTCCCTGCAGACCCAAATGCCTTTCACAAATCAACTCAATGAAAAATGTTAAGAATCGCATGTGTGATTCATCGCTCTCGGTGGCTTTTATGTTTACAAGGAGGCCCAAGGTTATAGGGCAGATACTTAACCCTGACGAATAAATGGCCAATTGTCACGTTTCAGGTACATGCTAGGAGGTGGGTTTTGACTGGAAGATGGGGCTTCTTGACAACCAAGTGCAAGTGGAGAATCCTTCCATGTCCACGGATAGTCTTAACTGCTGTTTCAGCTGAGGGAGAACTAAGCACAGGTGGAGGTGATGGCAGTGATGATGACAATGACCATGCTGATGGTACAAATGAATAGATATTACGTGCTCACCATGTCCAGGCACTGTGCTGAGGGTCTTACCTATATAAGCTAACTTACTCTTACCATCGGCTCTGTGGTTGGCACTATTATTATAACTGAGAGAGGTTAAAAAACTCACCCACAAAGCTAAGAAGTAAGCATCTCACAGAAATCCTGCCCTTCCGTAATGAGAAGTGTGGAATCTTAGTGTTGCTCAAATGCCACTTCTTTTGTGAAACCTTCCTAGACCTCGCTCGGTCCTCTAATGATGTAGAGTTTAAGAGCCATGACTTAAGACCTGGGTTTGAATCCTGTCTTTGCCACGTAGAAGCTATGTGGTCTAAGGCAAGTTATTTAACTTCCCTGAGGCTGCTGTCCACCACAAGGTTGCCAAGAGGAATAAATGGGAAGCTGCAGCCAGAGCTCTTAGAATAATCCCTGGCACACTGTAAGCACACAGTAGTATCACCTATCTCTGCTATAAGGTACATCACAGGCATCTTTCTTTGCCACCCCTCCCCACACACACTATTTTATGCACCTGTTTGCCTCACTCATAAGACTGTATCAGGAGGCAAATTCCATGTTTTATTCATCTTTGAAAACATTTCCCTTGTTGGAATAATAATAGTAACTAACATTTATTGAATGTATACCAGTTGTACCATGTTTCGGGCACCGTTTTAAATACTATGATTATGCTCATTTTACATTTGAGGGAATTGTGGTACAGCCTAGGAAAGCTTTCCTGGGGTCCCACCACCAGCAAGTGATGGAGTTGGGAGTGGCTTCGGCCAGTCTGGATCCTGAGCCTGTGCTCTTAATCACCATCCCATTAAAGCATCCCTTAAAAGCCCTCTTCTCCCATGCCCATTCCCTTTTAAAACTTTCAAACCGGGAGGAACTTGAGGCTTCTGGAGGGCGAGCCGCTGCTCTCCAGCACTCAGCGGAGTTGGTGGTGGAGCTGGGGCTGACGCCAGCTACCCCGACTGCCAGCCCAGAGCGCCTTACTCGAGGCCTGCCCGGGCACATGGCACGGTGACTAATCGGGAGAGAAGCCGTGGGAGGCTGACATTTCCCCAGCCTCATCTGCATTTCCTGCCCACACGCCAGGCCCTGAATGTCAAAGCCTTCCACGCTCTAGGCTGGAGGAAAGGAGGGCAGCCCCCTCGCTATTATTAAGCAATTACAAATATAGGCCGAGCAGACGTGGGACAGCCACACTTCCTCGATGTGTTGGGCAACAAGGCAGGCTGCATCTCACTCACTCTGAAAGCCATTTAAGGGACTAAATGAAAAACAGCTCATCTCAGCAGTTGGGAAATTCTGCTTTCCAGCTCAGCAGCCCAAGCAGTCTGGTGGCCAGTGGGAGGGCTGTGGTCAGCGGCCTCTGAAGCACCATGGTTATAGCCACAGAGGTGGGCTGAGGTGACAGCCACAGAAGCTGAGGCGCCCTCATTTCCTTCCCCCACAGCAGTCCAGAACCCCAGAAGTCGAGGTCATCTCGGGTTGGCATCACACCATTCTTATTTTTCCTTTCCATCTGTAAGGATGAATCTTGGATTTAATCTACGTGGAAGGAAGCAGGAACTGAGGTTGGTTTGGTTGGAAAGAATGCCTCCTTGATACCAGACCTGACCTCAGACCCCAAGAAGGAGGCACAGAGGACGGACTGCTTGGTTCATTCCTTTCCTTCCATTTGTCCCTTTTCTCCTTCCAGACCCTTCCATAGCCAATCAATAACAAAGCTTCCTTGTGTATTCTCTGAACATGTCTTGCATGTTGGTGTTTGTCCTCTGTGTGTCTGTGGGTATGGATGCATCTAATGCCACCCGTGAGGAACCTGAAGTCGAGACTAAAATTTGATCCCTTATGAGTCAGGGAAGGGTCTGGGCTCAGGAAGGAGGCTTTATTTATCCTGTGTTATGGAAGGCAGAATTGGAAATGAATCACTTGCCATTGCACCACAGTACCTGAGACACAGAAGGTTTTCAATATATAGTAACCGAAGGAATGAGATGTGGTAGATAGGGGTTTGTTGGAAATCCCTTGTTTTTTGTTACCCTCAATTGATAATGACTGAATTTCCAGGTCACAAGTACTATCAAATTATTACTTTGAGTATGGCTGGTTGGTTTGAAAATTACACAGTCTAATTAGAAAATTATTTGTATTAAACTCCACATACATACATATAAACGTGTACCCCCCCCATCACGTGACACCATCAAAGATCATCTAAGATGATGGAAGAAGATGTCAAGCCTAAATCAGGGGCTGAGAGACAGCTGAGGACAGGGAAGCGGGGAATGGATCTTCTATAAAAGTACTGCATGTCTTGGTAGGGCCCCACATACAGAGAAGATAAGCCAGTGGTCATTCAGGCAGGAGATCAAGAGGCTCCCATCTGGGAAACGGGCTTGGCCCAGTGGTTAGGGCGTCCGTCTACCACATGGGAGGTTCGTGGTTCAAACCCCGGGCCTCCTTGACCCGTGTGGAGCTGGCCCACGCGCAGTGCCCGGTGCCGCTGACAACAACAGTAGTGGAAAAAGAAAACGCAGCAAACAGACACAGAGAACAGCCAACCGGGGTGGGGGGTGGGGAGGAAGGGGAGAGAGAAAAAAAAAAAAAGAGCCTCTCACCTGAGTGAAGAGTTTAACCATTGGAACTAATCATCCAGGAACCACGTTCCTCTATCAGGACACAACTAAGTCTGAGGGAATGAAAATGCCAGCAGACCACCCAAGCTGCGGCATTCTGGAATTCCAGCAAGACCCCACTCTTTGCTAATCTGACTCAGACCAGAAGCTAAGATACAGTGGTCCAGTCCCTTTAGGATTGGAGGCGGGGCTCCTTCCTCTGTGACTCTAAAGGAGCTACAAAGAGTGTATGTCTTTCCCCCTATCTATTCCCAGGGAAATAGGTGGAAGAACAAGGATCAACCAGCACCATTTTCTTTCTTTTTTTCTTTTAAGATTTATTTATTTATTTCTCTCCCCTCCCCCCCCACCCCAGTTGTCTGTTCTCTGTGTCTATTTGCTGTGTCTTCTTTGTCCGCTTCTGTTGTTGTCAGTGGCACAGGAATCTGTGTTTCTTTTTGTTGCGTCATCTTGCTGTGTCAGCTCTCCGTGTGTGTGGCGCCATTCCTGGGCAAGCTGCACTTTCTTTCTTGCTGGGTGGTTCTCCTTATGGGGCGCACTCCTTGCGTGTGGGCTCCCCTACATGGGGGACACCCCTGCATGGCAGGGCACTCCTTGCGTGCATCAGCACTGCGCGTGGGCTAGTTGCACATGGGTCAAGGAGGCCTGGGGTTTGAACCACGGACCTCCCATGTGGTAGACGGACACCCTAACCACTGGGCCAAGTCCGCCGCCAATACCATTTTATAAAATCTTTTATTTTGAACTAATTTTAGACTTAATAGAAAAAGTTCTAAAATAAGATAGAGTTCTCACATACCCTTCACCCACACTACCCTAATGTTAACATCTTATATAGCCATAGTAGGATGAGAGAGACTATGAAATTAACAATGGTATAATACTATTAACTAAACTACAGACTTTATTTGAATGTTTTTCCACTAATGCCTTTTTCTTTACCAGGAGCCCATCCAGGATCCCACTTTGCATTTAATTGTTATTTCTTCTTCATCTTCTGCAGTCTCCAACAACTCCTCAATCTTTCCTTGTCTTTTCTGACCTTGACTGTTTTGAAGAGTATTGCACTGAGAAGGATATAACATCACTTCTGTGGTTTTCTTGAACAAAATGCACAAATTCAGCCCAATCTGAATTGCCTCAGAAAACTTCAGACAAACCCAAATTAAGGGGCATTCAATAAAATAATTGACCAATCAAACCTTCTGAAGAAAATCTGAGCCTCTACCATGGCACTTGGTTGGTCCTCAAAGACCAAATTGCCTGCTTGGGTAAAAACTAGTTTAGAGTTTCAAAATGCAGCCATGGGAGAGAGAAATGGAGCTTCTTTTTGGCAGTGGGGATAGTCCTGAGCAAACAGCTGGGGGAGTGGGTTCTGGGCTTAGCTCTCTGGCCACTCGTCTGGCCTCCCAGGTGTTCTTTTGTATGTGGGGCCCTTCCCTTCTCCCCTGAAGGATGGCCTAAGGACCATGTGAGGTTATGTGGAGGGCCTTAGTGATTTTTAACATGCACATGAAGGGCCTTATTTTCTCTAATTGTCACTGGAGACCCAACAAGCTCAGAAACTGATTGCTCTGGGCAAGTCAGAGCCTTGCCAGCCTATCCTTCTCTTCCTTATTTGGATGAAACCTTCATGGGAAATCAGAAAGGAGAGGAGAGAAGAGAAGAAGATCCAGATGTATGCCCTCGACATTTTTCTCAAAAGAAGTGGCTTTTCCAAAATGGGAGATCTTGTGGAAATTATTCAAGTGTTTTTGAGCACCTACGGTATGCGAGGCAGGATACTAGGTGCTAGGGATCCACCCGTGGACAGAACAGACTAAAATCTGTGCCCCATGGAGGTAACCTGCTATGGGGGCAGGCAGACAATAAGCAACAGAAGTAAAGAAAGAAGTAAATATTAGAAGGCAAGGACATTGCATCTTTGAACTGATGAAAAGTTGAAAGGCTTTCAGATAAAATCCTTACTGGGAGGCAGACGGTCTCTGCTGATGAATGGGGGTGATATAAAATAATAAATTGCATGTATTAGGGGTGGCAGAATGGGTGTTGCCAAATGTCACACTCACTTAAGCGTTCTCATTTGAAGTTTCAAAATCAAACTCCTACTTTGTGTAATTAGACAATGCATGTAGCAGTTGAAATGTCATTCCTTTGCCCTGAGAAAATGCCTCCAACCATTCCCTCTTGGCCCCCAGCATCTCTGAGGGGCAGCAGCCGGCGGGGGAATAAAAGCACTCAGGAGTAATTCACCTTCAGAATTCTAATGCAGAGATAACTGAGAAATGGAATGCATGCATCTTTCAGGGGATATTTGAATAAGCACGGAGAAGACAGTGGAAAGACACACACCAGGCTGTTAATCTGTTCATGTGAACAGATGTGAGCATGTGGAGGTGGCAGTGTTGGGGGTGGGATGGTCAGGGAGGTGGTGAAGACAGAGGGGCCGGGGATTCTTGGTAAGTCTGTCTGTTGTTGCCTTACAGCAACGAGTGAGTATTGCTTTAGGAGTTGGAAGAAAAAAACCTAAAAAACATTTACATTTTTTTCTTTTTTTTAAAGATACATAAATCACACAAAATGTTACAAATAAAAAATATAAGAGGTTCCTATATACTCCACAACCCCCACTACTCCCACATCGACAACTTCTTTCATTAGTGTGGTACATTCATTGCATTTGATGAGTACAATTTGGAGCACTGCTACACAGCATGGGTTACAGTTTATGTTGCAGTTTACACTTTCTCCTAGTCCATTCAGTGGGTTATGGCAGGATATATAATGTTTTGCATCTGTCCCACAATATTATTCAGGACAACACCAAGTCCTGAAAATGCCCCAACATCATACCTCTTTTTCCCTCTCCCTGCCATCAGCAACTCCTGTGGCCACTGTCTCCACATCAGTGATATAATTTCTTCCATTGCTAGAGTCACAATAATTCTATAGTAGAATACCAGTAAGTCCACTCTAATCCATATTTTATTCCTTCATCCTGAGGACCCTGGAATGGCGACGTCCATTCCACCCCCAAATCGAGAGAGGGCCCAGACCCTACATGGCTGATGGACAGAATCCCCTCGCCCATAGCTGCAGACCCCTCTGGCCCCCTGGCATAGCAGCTGACCATCATCACCTCCCTGCCAGCCCACTGGTTAAGTCCAATGAGCCAGAGAGTAGATGTTGCAACCCTGATGAGGCTTGGGGCCCAGCTGGCACATTGACAGTCCAGAGATTTGAGTCTCCTGAGCGTACACCAACCTCAGCTCCAACCTCTGGTCCAGTAAAAGTGACAGAAGAGACATAGAGAGGTCACATCTGAGTCCAACCCATCACACTAGGAGCACAAATTCCAAAGTAGGGCCCACTGGCAAGGCACCAAATTCCAGAGTCATCTGTCATGACCATAGGACCTGGGTGACTCTGTAGCCCTCAGGAGCACCACTACCTGGAGTTGTATCTACTTTGGCTGTCTCTGAGATCCTGCTGAGATGTGCATAAGTACGACCCCTCTGATGATCTCCCAACTCATTTTGAAGTCTCTTAGCCATATAAACTCATTTGTCTTTACCATTTTCCCCTTTTATTCAATGTCTTTTTCTAGTTGCATCACCAACTGGTGCGTGGTAGTAATTCCTTCGCACCAGGAAGGCTCTACCCTGGGAGTCATATCCCATGCTGGGGGGAAGGTAATGCATTTAAATGCTGAGTTTGGCTTGGAGAGTGGCCATATTTGAGCAACATGGAGGTTCTCAGGAGGTAGCTCTTAGGCATCCTGCAGCTCTAGGCCTAGTTGAAATTTCAAGCACACAGGTTCATAAGCATAGTCATCAGTATCAAGGGCCCATCATTGGACCATCCTTCTCTGGTCTTTGCCCTTATACTTGGGGGATTGTTGCTGCTCCATTGGGGGATGTGACAGAGTTTCCCAGAGTAGAAACTCAGCACTCCCTCAGTTGTGTGATCCTCTACCCACTATGCCAATACCCGATGAACATCTGGACATATCTATATCTCCTATATGCATGTCCTGGAGAACTCCCTCCCTCCCATGCATCCCCCATCAATGACACCCCACATTAGTATTCCTCCCCTGCCATCATTGAACCCCTCTGTGCTCCAAAACTTCTTCAAAAATGAAGTCTAATATATTGCCAAATTCAATTAATAGGAAAATGAAATAGTAATGATAGGTTTAAAGATTAGAAATAGAATACATAATAATTTTTAAAAATTAAAGTAAAAAATAAATTGGGTTATTAAAAAAATGAAAAACATCATAAAAGACTTTTTTGATGTTTTGCCTTTCATCACTGTAATAGGTGTTGCCCTATATATATAGTGGCAAGGCAATCTCTTCCATTTCTTCCTCAGTGTCTATAATCTTAAAAAAAAATTTTTTTTATTATGTCTTCAAAAAGTTTTAGGTCACAGTAAAGTCACATATAGTATATAGGGAACTCCCATATACCCAACATCAAACCCTTTTCCCCCTTCCCCAGCAATGATCTTTTTACATGTGGATGTCATATTTGCTGCAACTGATGTACAGATATTGAAACATGGCTACTAACCATGGTTCCATTATGGTTTACATTATAGTTTATATTTTAGACTATACCCCTTTATAAATTTTTGGTTACATTTTGGTTTACATTATGGTTTGCATTTTAGACTATACACCTTTATAAATTTTGGTGATATTTAACATGGCCTGCATCCATCATTACACAGTCATGCAGAACACTTCCATTGCTCCCCAGCTACTCCCTCTTCCATCTATTCTATTTCTCTCTCCTCCTCCCCTCAGGGCCCACAGTGACAACCAAGCTTCACTGCTTGAAGGACAAGATTCATAGATACTTGCAACAATGCTGAGGGCTTGACACACTAGTCTGGCCTCTCCCATTGGGAGCCACCCATGCTCTTGAGAGACACACACCCCTCTGTTTAAGAACAGCAGGCCTCTCCAGGATGGGGGCATAACACCTTCCCCCTCATTGTATGGTCTCCACACACTGATATAACTCTGTGACATGATGAACACTCACACACTCCCCAGGAGCCAGCCCCAGGTGGACCTTTATAGTTGCCTTATAGCAATGAGTGAGTACTCCTTTTGGAATTGGAAGAAAAAAGCCTACGAAAACATTTAATTTTTTTTAAAAAGGGAGAATGAAAGGTAAGCAAGACCTTCTAGAACTTTTCAGTTCCCAAAGTTTATATATAGCTTTTCTTCGAATTATTCCTTCATCTAGGCACCCCTCTATTGTGTTTCTGTTCCGTGCTTGTTCTGTGCTAAGGGTCATGGGTGTGAGGGGATATAAAGATGAATGAGACTTGATTTTTTACTTTCAGGGAGCTTTAAAAAAAAAACAAACTTAAAAATTGAAGTATGACATATAACATACATTCATAAAAGTATACAAAATTCTTAAATATACAACTGGATGAATTTTGACATTTTCACCTCCGCAACCATCCTCCAGGCAACCCCTGCCCCCTCTTTAAAAGCTTATTTGTGTCATTTCGAAAAGCATTTGCAGCTCATATGTTACAATAATGCATCTAGTGCCAATGAGGAAAAAAAAAACAATTTTAAGTGAGGAAAGTGGGAGTGAGGGCAAGTAATAAAAAAAGAAATAAAACAAAACCAAGTGTAACTTTAGTACCCCAAGTACATGGCCTAGTGTTTAGCCAAGCTGGGCCAGAAATTTTTCCTGAGCTGCAAATACAATAAGGGAAATAGCTTCTGTGAAGGGCTTTTGTAATGTCTGAAGGTAAAACCTGCTAGTTGCCTGGAAGCTGTGTCGCTTGATCAGCTCCTGAGGCCTGGAAGAAGCTTCTCCCATGTTTACTACGAGGAGGCCCTTGCTGGAGTTGGTGAGAAGGTGACTTTAACATCTCCTGGAGGCTGGGCCTTTCTAGGTATCAGATCAAGGGGTGGCCAAGTCACAATGACCCAAAGGGAAGAGGGGGTCATCCGGTCTATGGGGGGGTCCAAGCACCGATGTCTGGGAGGGGGCTATTGAAACAAGGGTGGGGAGGGGCGGGCGGGGTGGGGAGTGGAGTATATGGGAACCTCCATGTTTTTTAATGTAGCATTTTGTGTGATCTATTTATCTTTTTTTAAAAAGGCAATAACAAAAAATAAATAAAAAGGAAGAAAAATAATACTTAAAAAATAAAATAAAGTAAAACAAGAGTGGTATCGTTAACCACCCTAAACCTCTGTTTCTCTAGCTGTGAAAGAAGAAGAATCCTAAGTACCTCAGGGATGTTAGCACGAAAGGAGAAACTGTGTGTGTGGGGTGTGTAGTAAGTGCTTCCACTGATTTAGTGATTGTTCTTGTAATAATTATAAAGACTTGTTCAGAGACATAAATGGCCTCTAGTTCCTTGGTTGAGTAACCTCATTTCTTTTTACCTGTTCCTCAGATGTCTAAGCTGGACCACAGCACCAAGGCAGTCAGGTGGCTAAGGTGTACTCAGAGGGTTTTGAGCCTGCAGTCCTGGGGTGGGGGCTGTAGGACTTAGGGTCTTCCTGGTTCTCGAGCCCCCAGGTATGGACAGATCACCCCCAGGGCTCAGCGGGGCATGTGCGTTCTTGTTGGGGAGGAGGAGGAAGTGACTGCGTCTGCCCCACTCCACCCTGCTGATCCCAGATTGGGTCCCGCCTGCTCCATGTATGCCTTGTGTACAGTCAGGTCTAAAAAGGCACTGAGTGACCATCTCCTGCTGAGTGCTGGGGACATCAAGGGTGCAGTCCTTTCCTTCAGCAGCATGGCCTGGGCTTATGCTCTGGGTGTGCTAAATGAGGCTCTCCAAATGGGCAGGGCCTCCAGGTGCTGGAGTGGCAGTGCCCAAGGGCGGCATGGTGTCCTTTCACCCCAATGACAGTCAGCAGCCTTCTCTGGCGTCGCAGGAAGAAGCACCTCTGTACAGCTGGTCATGAGCCCTTAAGATCCTACCCGTAAATCATTCAAAACTGGACCAGCCTGAACAGCAGTGAATATGCCAAGGCAGCTGGGAGCAATCTCAGGCAGCCCCAGAGAAATGGCCATGATCCTATAGATCTTGCTTCATCTCCAAAAGTCTATCACCCTGCCTCTCTCCTCCTTATTAAACCAGAGCGCCCCACTCACAGGAAATAAAACTGCTACCTAATATTTATATATCTTCTGAGAGCAGTGTGATTCAGAAGCCAAGGAGAATGGTTTAAAACTATTTATTGAAAAGGAGACTGTTTCTTGCATGAAATAATCTTATTGGAAAAGTTATCTTATTTATTCTACCGCACTTGGAAACTCTAGATCGTTTGTAAAGGAAAGAGGAAAACAGACATTGATTTTTGTCTGCCTGAGGTTGCTTTTCTGTACTTGGATTAGTGGCTTGAAGCTGATGAGTCATGTGATGGTTCTGCCATTTGGGGGTGCGGTGGATATTCAGACTGAGATCATGATAGCTATTTTTGACCTTGACTTTGAGCAGAGCATTGTGGGAAGCCTTACAGCACCTCCACTCTCTAGATAGTTGAGACCTGATGCTATCTCTTTGCTCCCTTGTACTGAGCAGCCCTCCTTTCTCCCCTATTGGGCCATTCTTTATTCTCCAAGGTTCTGAATGATTTTATGGCATCCATGCCCTTGTTCTAGCCCCCAAGGCTCTCCAAGGTCTGACCCAAGCTGTCTTCACCTCCAACCTCCTGACGTGAGCCCTGTGCTACAGTCAGCTACTGTCAGACCACAGTGGGCACTCTCGACCCCTTCAGCATCAGGGCCTCCCTTCGCACTGCACCCTCTGCTAGAACAACCACTTCTTATCCTAATACTTGTCCAATGTACCTCAGAAGCACACCTCCCTTTCTGCCTACCAGTGAAACTTCTTGGTTCTCGGCGAGCTCACCCTTCTTTAAACTTGAGACATTTCTTCAACCTGGCATCCACTCAGCATGGAGCATGTTGTGCCTTTAAATCTCTCAAGTTTGCGGTGTGCGCATTGGCCTTATGGAAAAGCAGCTCTACCTGTATGCAGCGAGGGGCAAGGGGAAGGAAAGGGGAAAGGGAGAAGGAGAGATTTCTTCTGCTGCTTCACTCACTGAGAGTGTGCTCTGGAACGAGGTGTGCATCTGCCCTTCCCTGTCCAGACTCGGGTCCTGTCGGCTTCTAGGAGTGTGAGCATTTCTCCCTCCTCCATGTGAATCTAGTATCTGAAGATAAACGATGCCTGTGCCTGTCTGTCTATCTATCTATATCGATCAATCTTCTGTATATCGATCTTCTATCTTCTAGGGGTTATTTAAGGGTTTTTTGAAGGTAGTGTAAACTACGTGTGACTTCCATCTTCAGTGATGACATGAGAACCCAGCTGCTAGCTCTATGGCTATGTGACTGCTACCCGGCCTAGATCTGCCCACATTATCGTGGCCTCTTCCAGTCTATTCTCTAAGCAGCAGAGTCATCTTTTCTAAAAAAGAGATCTGATTATGTTACACACACATGGCCCCACCCCTCCTCAACTTCTCTTCATTCTTCCCAATTAAATCCTAATGGCTTCCAGTGGCTCTTAGGAGAAAATCCAAAACTGCTCTTAAGAGTCTGGATCTCACCACCTTTTACCCCTGGCCTTCCATGAGCTGCCCCCTCACTCTCCCTCCTCCAGGCTCTCCCCCTTCCTGCCTTTTCCTATATCTCCTTCCTGCTAAAGGCATCTACACATACTATCCCATTGAAATACCACCTGTCCCCTCTTCTCTGAGTTATCACCATTTCGCCTTCCAGATCTTAATTAAAGTGTCCCTTGTCTGAGCCTCTGCTGACCCACAGACTAGGTCTCATCTCCCTGTCATAAACACGCCTTACTCGCCACCTCTCCCTCTGAACATTTTCTGCAAAGTGATGATCTAGCTGCTGACTTAATTCCTGCATATCTCCTGCTGGACCTTAACTTTTAGGTGGGAAGAAACCAAGCCCATACCTGGCACCGTAGACATGTGTAGGCATTTTATTGAACGAATAAACAAATACCCCTTCTTTTCTTGCTAATTCATTCTTCCAAAGCAGAGACTGTTTCTTATTTATATTTGAATTCCTGTTCCCACGGGCCCGTGGTTCATTAAGGATGCAGTCATTTAAGGAAAGGTGAAAGAACCACGAGGAAGAAGGTGGGGGAAAGAACCATGGTGGACCTCAGCCGTGTTGACATGGAGAGGAGAGAGAACACCAGAGAGGTCAGAAAAGAGACAGGGCAAGGTCTTAGAAGCTCCAGCGTTTCAAGGAGGACATGATGGTTAACAGGGCTGAGAGCCATAGGGCGGCCGAGCTGGCTGAAAGGTGGGAAAAGGCTGGGGGGTTGGTACTAAGCAGAGCACCTTTGAATGCATGTGGGGGGACCAGAGGAGGCGGGGCTGGACCCCCCTGCTTCCCTGCGAGGTGGTGAGGCAGACTGAGGACTGGCCTGGGAACTCGGGGACCGAGGTCGCCGCCCCTGCGCGGCAGGCATTCACTGAATGCATATTGACTGAGAGCCCTCTCTCTGTTTACCTTCCTGCAATTCTCTGGCTTTCAATTCCCTCTTCGACCAAAGAATGGGGTTTGTTTAAGAAGTCTCTAAGACTTCTTCCAACAACAACTTCTGTTTTCTTTTCTTCCCTCTCCGGGGAGCAGGAAGAGCCCCATAAGGCAGTGATGTTTAAGGTCGCGTGCTGAATGTGAGTGAAAGAATTCTAAACAAAGGGAGAATGTCACCTGGAGTCCTCACTCTCCTGTCTTATGGGTTGGCTTTTTAGGGGAAGATTGATTATTTGCTATTTGGGAACTTTGTTACAAACATTTACTGACTGTCCTCTATGTAGCAAGCACTTTTTGGGGACAGTGGGGGAGGAGGTGAAGGAGGGATTGGGGGGAAGGGGAAAGGTAGTAGAGCCTTTGGGAAAACACAGGCTATTTTGGAGCAGATAGAGGGAATGAGCTCTCAGAAAGTCATTGCTAGTGGCTGTAAATTATTTCCCACCATGGATAAAAGTTCCTCTGAAGGCCTCTGCCCCATGCAGGATGCCCCAGAGTGGCAGGCTCAGCGCACCTGCTTAGATGTAGCCGATGCATCCAGATAAATGCCAACCTGCCTGCTATCCTTTGGAGCCTGGCCCTCTGGTTCCCTTGGGCGTGCCTGTCATCTCTTCCTGCAGCGGGCCCTAAATGCTGGCTCTCTTCCCCATGTGGCCAGCAGACAAAGGATTGGTCTGATGATGTGCCCATCTATCAGTGACAAGCAGTTGGTACCCTGTGCCTGGGGTGGGACTTCTGATCTCAGCTGGGGGTTTGATGATGAACCGATAACTGCTGTTCTCACGGAGAGCCAGCAGGACAACGGTCAAATCACTGAACATGGCAAAACGATGAACCGTGCTCATGTTTATTCTGTGGTTTCAAAGGCAACTGCCTAATGTTTAAGAGACATTAAGTGAACAAATGGTTTGGTGGAGAATAGAAGAGGTGAGCACAGCCACGATTTGCTACCCAGATGATGGATTTTATTTTATATAACTCAGGTGCACACCTTGAAAGACTCCTAAATCTAGGTAAGATTTGGAAAGTCTCAATTGTGCTCCAAATTTGGGAAGCAGTGCCTTACACTAATGACTTTTTTTTTTAATAAGAAGGTGGTCTTCTTTTCATCACCAGATTGTCCCTTAAATTAGTTGAAGCCTGGAGGCCTTAAATTAAAAACAGGAAATTGTAACACAGCAGATTGAATTTAGGTTCATGTGCTGTGTTTGAAATATATGAGTGGCTTTGGAAAGCATCACTTAAAAATGAATGGTGGGTTCCTTAGGCTCAGGCAGCAACTCCCTGAATGGCTGGCTATTTGCATTGAAAGCCCACCCAGTTAGTGCCCTTAAAAGGAGACTCCCTCTGCCCACTTCATATACCCCAGGCTTGCTCGTCAGGACAGACTGAGCAGGCAGGACCATTGTAAGAGCTGTGCCAAAGCTACAACGCCTGCTGGAATCTGCTCCCAAATGGCTCTCCCTGCCCGACCGGCAGATATAGCTCCTTATGGCTCCATCTCCCTCTCAGCCATCAACAACAGCAGTACCAAGAAAGAAAGTGGAACTCTTTACCGCCCCGAGGCTCAAGATCCTTCCTTTCTTCCTGGCATGAGTTTAAGGGGCTGGGAAGTCAATGTTACAGCTGGTTTTTGTTTCATTCATAAGTAGCAGTGAATGCACATTAGGGCATGCTGGGGAACTTCTGAAACATGGTGCTGTTCAAGCCCCACATCCTAGAGATTTTTAATTTAGTTGTTCTGGGATGGAGCCTGGTTATTAACGTATGTCTGTGTATATAAACTTGCAGCTCATTCTGATGTTCAGAATGTTCAGAATGGGTTAAAAAAAAACATAGGAAAAAGTAGACCACTTTTACTTTAGAATTAGGCAGTTTCTCTTTAACCTGACTAAGACAAGATGAAAGGCAGACAATGCAAAATTAACTGCACAGAGAGAGATTTAAAGACTCCAGAAATTTATAACAAATGCAGCCATGAACCTTTTCCCACTCTACTCAAAAGTGAAAGGCATAGAAAATCTAAGGGTTTCAGGGAACAGGAACAGAATCCTTAGGGCCTTGGATAGGACTAGAGAGCAAGCATCTTCAGAGCTAGGGGCTGTATACACTGCAAACTTTCCTCAAAATCGAGTTTATTTGTTCATTCATTTATTCACTCAGTCTTGCATGGCCTATTTATTAAGTACCTCTTTGGTATAGGTACTTCAATAAGTTCAGGGGATGCGAAGATGACACATCTCTAAGTTAGGCACTCAGAATCTAGGTTAAAAGAGGTTGGAGACACAGGAGATGGGATTGTTTTCTCCATTATGTATCTGAATTTCACCTGGGCTCCTCTCCCTCTGCAAATGTGGGGATCCAGCATCTTCCCTTGAATTCACCTAGGAGAGAAGAGAACACCCCCTACCATTCTGCGTCACCACTCACAAAGTCTTGCCACTGACATTTTCTCCAGTACATTTTTATCTGGTGACAAGTGGCAGATGGGCACCTCTTTGTCAGACTCACATTTTATCAAATACATCCTCATGCCCATCCTGCCTGACTCATTTGGTGATCATGCGACGTTCCTATGAATAGGCGAGGGTACAGGGGCAGGAGGGGCATTTTAGAATTTATCCAGATGGGAGTAGTATAATATTCTTTTTTTAAAACAACAGAAAAATACAGATTGCCTCATGATAGCTTCACAACAGCCTTGCTAGGATGATTGGGCAGGAACTGTTTTGCCCATTTTACCAAACAGGAACCAGAGACGTGGAGAAATTAAATGACTGGTATGCATTTTCACCAGGACCCCTCTCCGGGTGGTGGTGGGGGTGTACCTCTAGGACTGACATCTGGAAGTACTTCCATCTCTGGCTTCAGGCTCCCCTTTGCAGATTACTCAGAGTTGCCTCCCTCTCCAACTCCAAAGCTGCACCCAAAGAAAACATTCCTATGTTGGTACTTCTCAGTCCGCTAACCAGACATGACCACAAGGGGGCACCAAAGAGCTCATTACTTGTGTGCGCTTTGCTTTTTACTCTTTCTGCTGCGTAGCGTTTGGGTGTACAATGAAAGGGAAGTAGTGTGAAACTAGAAGAAAGGATTGCATTCGAAGGCAAAGCTTAAGCTCCAGAAGGAAAACTGACTAGACTGCAAAGGCGATGATTCTGATTTTTACACTGGTTGGGGAATCTGTGGACGTATTATTGGGTGGGGTAAGGCTCCCATAGCTATTGATGATTGTGAGGTGACCTATGAATGTCTCCATTTTAATTTGAGAAACAAAGGAAGATGGGGACTAATGTGTATTTAACCAGATATGTATTCATCCAGTCCTGCAATGAGTGTGTGGTAGGACGTGAATTCTGAAAGCAGACTGAGACCTGATAATGTGGGACCAAATAGGTCGTGGAAGGAATTCTGAATTTTATTCCAAGTGCCATGGAAAGACCTTGGAGAATTCTAAGTCAGAAGGTGACATGATCTGTTTTACATTTGAAAAAGATCACTCAGGCTGCTCTGTGAGAACAGACATTTGTCGGGCACAAGTGTGGCTCCGTTAGAGAGTCCAGACATGCCAACTGCTTGGGCTAGGGTGACTTTGGTGCAGATGGAATGAGGTAAATGAGTCCAGGATGTCTTTTGGAGTTAGACCTGGTAGGACCTACTGATGAATCGACTCTAGAGGTATGTGTGTGGGGGGGGGGGGGGGGGGAAGGGGGAAGGAATCATAAATGACCTCAGATTTTGGGCTTGGGCACCTGGGTAGATGGTGGTGAGATTTAATGAGAGAGGACAGTGGGAGGGACAAGCTGGGGAGGAGATCCAGTGGTGTTTTTTGGCACTCCCACCTGGAACTGCCCAAGGGGTGGCTGGATTTAAACTTGGAGCTCAGGGGAGAGGTCCAAACTAGAGAGAGAATTTTGGTCTTCCATATTTATTTCATTTAATCCTCATATCAACCCAATGTTCTAGATATTGTTCTCATTTTACAGACAAGGAAACTGAGACATAGGAAAGAGAAGGTGACATGGCTTGAAATTAGTGGATCTGAGACTTAAACCCAGGTCAGCATGAGTCAAGCCTCCAAGCTGTCTCCCAAGTGACTCACCTTCTACCTGATTTCTTCTCTCAACTGATCTCTGTAAGGGAAAATTCTAGGCCTCATCTATCTTTGTATAGACATTCACTAAGCATTAGTCACTCAAGTGTCTGGGGCCTTCCTTCTGTTAGCACATCACACAGGTTGCCTTGTCCTCTGTTCCTGTTAGAAATGGCTTTAACTATGTATAGCTTGTTTTTCTAACTAAATGGTAGATTCCATGAGGGCAGGGAACATGCCTTCCTCTCCATATGTGTGCATCCCACACAGCACCTAGTGGAAGCCTCACAGGCAGGGAGCCAGAGAGGTTTGCAGTTGAGTGCCAGCTGCAGTTGCTTGGTAGGGGCTGTGAGGTGCACTGAGTGGGAAAGAATTCTGAGGTAGAAGAGTGTGCAGAGGTCTGTTAGTGACGTTTCTGCCAGGCATGGTTGGGGTAAGAAGCAGTCCCTGAGCCCTGATACAGAATATCTAATCACAGGAGGAGTCAGGTCTCCAGCTATGGTTTTCTGGCCAGTAAACACTTCCCCACCAAAAACTTACTAGCTATATCAGTCAGGGTTCTCCAGAGAAACAGAACCAACAAAATGTATGTACATGTGTATACAAATTTGTGTGTATATACATACACACACACACGTATATATTTTTAAAGATATTTATTGTAAGGAATTGGCTCAGATGATTGTGCGGGCTGGCAAGTCTGAATTCTGTAGGGCAAGCTGCAGGTTGGAGGTTCCAGTAAAGATTATGTTGACGTCTCAAGGCAGAAATTCTTCTGACCTCTGGAACCCTCAGTTCTTGCTATTAAAATCTCCAACTGATTGGATGAGGCCTAACCGTATTAAGAAGAGTAATCTTCTTCACTTAAGGTCAACTGATTGTGGAGCTCATCTATGGAATACCTCCACAGTAACATCTAAGCCAGGATTTGACCAAACAATTGGATACCATAACCTGGCCAAGTTCACACATAAAATTAACTAGCACAGCGGCCAATGGAAACTCCATGAAATGGGGTTGAGAGTTTCTTATCAGAATCACATGCCAGCCACATGAAATCACACGAGGACGGAAACTCAGTAAATGTGAGTTACGGTTGAGCCAGCCCCTTCCTACTCCTGTTGTAGTTATGGTCCCACCATGCTCCAGAACAGAGTGAGAAGGTGTGGGCAGGCCATCCGGGTAGAAATGCCTTGAGCAATTGCAGGTACTTGTTACAAACTGTTCTCCAGGAGTTGTTGGTGCCAAGTGGCAGCAGGAGCAGACAGCCACTCCCCAGAAGGGGAGACCCCAGGGGAGGTTCAGAGCAGTGAATGAGTTAGTTGAGGGCCGGCAGGTGGGACAGAGGGGGCATCCTCAGAGCACCATGTGCTTGGCTCCTGAGTCATCCAGGAGAGAGCTGAGATTAACAGTTGAAAGGAAGACTGCTGACACCCCGGATTATCTCCTGTAATCTGCAATCCACTCCCCAGCTATGTGTAACTGGAGGGCCATAGTTGCTCACTCATCTTCCTCTGCCCTGGCCTGCTGAGAGCCCTCAGTGGCACTTGATTGACAGGGTCCTTGGCACAGCCATAAACAAGGAACTAAATGCCTGGATGTCAGATGGGAGTTTTCACCGGAAAGGAGAAAGTAGGGAGTAGAGGATTGCACCTGGGATTCCAGAGAAGGCTGCCATGCCATGATCAGAGGGCTTCAGGTGGCAGATGTGCTGAGAGGTTACTGAAGGTGGGACAGGGGACAGGGGCTGGCTAGATGCTAAGTCTTATTATGGTCCATAGGAAGAGGGGTGTGGTTGAGAGGAGAGACCTGGCTGGAGGAAGTAGAGGGGTGCCAGATAGAGGGCTGCGGCAGGCAAAGGGTAGATTATTTATAGAGTCAAGACCCAGGGGCAGAGAGTTTAGGCAGGTGGAACCTGGGGGAAGCTTTCTGGGGTCTTTTAATTTACAATGTTGATAGAGTTACTCCTCTACTACTGAGACCAGCCCTTCTGGGACAAAATAATCAGATGTATGACCCCTTGAGTGGGAGTAATGAAGCCAACATTAGCATCTGCATCTGATTCATCTTTGATGGCCAGCAAGGCTATTTTGAAAGGTGAGGGGTCCTCTTTGGTCGTGGTGAATTGTGATGATGAAACTGGCCTTGAAGCTCAGGGAGGGGCTAAAAGTGTTGAAATTGCATGTGTTTCAGAAGAACAGGATGTGAGAACATCTGAGGCCAGGGAGCTAGAAGCCAGAAGTCATTTCTGGGCCCTGAGATTTGCAGAGTGGCTTCTGAGAAACATGGCACAGGATTCATCTGATTGGAAAGAAGAACTGTGGAAAGAAAACGCAGTCAGCACTTTCTGGGAGTGGGAAGGCTAGGGGGTCATTAAAACAGGTCCTGCTGAAGCCTATCCAAACCACCCATGGGCTGACTGCTCCAGAGCTCTTCCAGAGTATCTGCTGCTCACTGGACTCTCCGTTGCTCTCCACTTCTGCAGAAGCCTGCTGGCCTGATTCCTCAAGTTCCTTAATGTATCTGGGGTACGAGCTAAGATCAAGGTTCCAGTGGGAGCCTGGGCCTCGAATGGCCCTTTGAGCACTTTGCTAGTTTAATCATCCAAGTAGGTGGTGCTGGCTCAAGTGCTGGCCTGGCTCCACAAGGGTAATTACAATCTGTCCATCCCAGCTCCTCTCCTGGGGTTGCCACGGAACTCTCACTTGTGTTTTCCCTTTGCCTTGTTTTTCATTTGCTAAGGGACTGTTGGAAGAACCACAGCCAGAAACATTACTATGTTTATCCTGAAAGCAGTAAGTATGACAGATCAAGCATGTCATGTTTCCCAAACTCTTGCAAGTGGGGTCCCAGGTGCAATTTTGGTGCAAAGAGGAAGAATGGGAGGAGGGGTTCCAAAGTAGAAAGTAGAGCCACAGGCAGCCTCTAAAGAGAAGAAAAACAGCTGGGAGAGCTGTCCCTCCCTCCTTTTATAGTCACCTTGATTCAGGTTGGGTTGTGCCCACTTCAATGGGACAGAGATGGAGAATGAAGAGGCAGCCCGGGCATTCCGTACCTAAAAGATGCCCTGGGGACTCTAAACAGCCATCTTGCCGCCCCATCCAGATGCCTGCCGCTCCCAAAATAATGGGAGTGCAGACATCACTGCAAAAGGCGTTTTTCAGGAGAATGTCATCTCTGCTACAGCTCGCAAGAGCCCATTGTGTACACAGAGAGGAAGCAAGATAGATAAATATTTGGGGAATGAGTGTGTGGGAGAGATGAGCTGTCAGGACAAGTGAACATTAAGTAAAATGGATTGCATTTTCCTGGTAGCTTTCCCCTAGCTCAGTAACAAGATCGCTCCTGGGACTGGGTTTCTTAGTAAGCGTCTCTCCAGGGCCATTCATATCCATTGAGTTCCTTCTAATCAATGTCACCTGGGGAGGGAAAGGTGAGCACAGAGCAGGATGGTGGATTCCTCTGAGGGGGAGAAGAAGTGAGACTCTTGCCTTAAAGAGTCATGATCAGCCTTTCCAACCATCAGATAAGAAATAGAGGGGTCAAGGGACATAAGCAAGTATGTATGCCGCATGGCTTTATTTAAGGGATGTCAGAGGAGGAGTCAAAAATGTTTGTCCCTACACTGTAACTCTCAGAAATGTGTGAGGATTTCAACCCGTTTGTTAATTTTTGTCAGCTAACATTTTGGAACCTCTGGAACCCTCCTGTCTTGGCTATTTATTATTATTTTTTATTGAGGTATAATTTGCATACCATAAAACTCACCCATTGTGCATGTACAATTCAATGATTTTTTCATAAATTTATAGAGGTGTACAGCCATCACCACAATTCAGTTTCAGAACATTGGTTGTTTTTATGATCATGTTTCTCTGAACGATTAGCTTGAATCCTTATCGGAGGGTTTGCCAGTCTCAGGAGGAGAGCAAACCTGAGAAGTAGAGGAGGTGCAGTGCCCTGGATGGGAAACTTCCTCTAGCAAGGAATGATGACAAGAGCCAGCAGTTCTTACTATGTATCACCAACCCTGATACATGGACCATCCCATTTTCTCTTAACGGTAACCTAGGACAATGGGCAATCTTCTTATTCCCATTTTACAGGTGGAGAAACTGAAGCTTGCCAAGATGAAGTACCTTCTACTCACCATTAGGACGTAACTGAACTGGGATTTGAATCCATCTCTCTCTGACTGCAGAATTTACACCTGTAAGCCATCACATCAGGAGGTATTTGAAGACTTTTGTCTAGAGTCCAGACTCAACTATAAGATGACTTCAAATGCAAATCCTGAATGTAGTCTCAAGACCTCTAATTTTGTACCTCTTAAACAATTTGAGTTTTATTAAAATGGAAAATAAGTCCTTACCCCTGATTGATTCTAATTCTTACCCACCCCTGGTTTTACTGTCATTTTGCCTTTAGCTCCACCTGGAAACATAAACTCTAACAAGCAGGCTTTGTTTGCTGTCTGAGGTCCTTGTCTGATCCTCACACATCACCAGGCACTGAATGTCTATGTTCTCCCATGTGCAGAGGACAAAGGAACCTGAAAATACACTGCCGTTTCAAAAAGAACTTGCCTGCCTCACGAGGAACAGTGTTTGATGATACCTCTGTATTTCTTCTTCCCTTTCAAAATCAATCTTTAGATTGTAGGCCTGAAAACCAGGTGCCACTCTTGTCTAATGATATGCCAGGAGTTAGAAATAGAGCTCTACACACCACTTAACATATGAAATATGATTTAACTGCCTGGGCATATATGAAAAAAAAAGAAAGAAAAACCCAACAACAGCCCTTCTGTTGAGTTTTGCAATGTAAATGTTTGCTGATGCTTTGCAGAAGACAGCTTCACTTGAACAGAGAGCTATGTGTAAAGAAACATTAAAATGCATCATTTGCTCAGGGCTAAAAGTCATCAGCTCGCTGATATTAATGCCCTTTAAAAAATAATTTGACAGCATGAAATCAGAGCATGCTTCTGCAAAGGATTGGTTCTTGTCAATTTTCTCATGGATCGGCTAAGTTATAATTGCATTTAGATCTTGCTAAAAGTGAAAATGTTCCTTTTCTCTCCCTCTCTTTTGCAGACAGAGAGGTAGGAGGGCTAACTTTGATCCCATCCAGTGTTAAGGACCCCTGCCCTGTAGGCAGGTAACGTGCTGGCCAACGAGAAGGTGGTCACAGATTGTCATCACTGGCTGTGTCTCCATCCTTAGCCCGTGGGTGCCAGTGGGCCTTGTCTGGGCAATTCTGGGGAGAGGCAAAGGCCAGGGGGCACTGGTGAGAATGACCCCAACAGATCAAAGAATTATATTAAGATCACTTTGGTGACACCTGACAAGAACCTTTCCCACACTGCAACAAATGGTAAACCTACGAAGGATGCAGCGGCTTGCCTCGGGAGCCCAGGGGTGGGGCTGAGGTCGAGCTAGATGCAGGCCTGAGTGCTGGCTGGGGTCTCGATGCCTCTCCTGGGTGTGTTTAGGGTGGCTGCGGTGCCAAGTCCTCCCAGGATGGGGGCTGGGCTGGGGGTCGGGGAGAGGTGACGGCAGGACGGTGTGGGGGAAATGAGGGAGAGATTGAGTGCCCCCAGCTCTGGGCTGCGCTTCCTGCCTCCACTGGAGCCACTCTTGCACCTGCAGTGTACCGTGCCAGATTCCATTCGAAAGAATTCCCTTGTGAAGAAGTAAATTGAAAATGACTGGACTGGATGACTTCTGGTCTCTTCAAAGATTCCATGGCTCTGAGGAATCTGCCTCTAGGAGATCCCATGAAGAGCATCACAAAGATATGGTGTGCTCAAAGACACAAGCGGTGCTGCTCTCTCTACCGCGCGGGCGTTTATTCCACAGCACCTCGCACCTCGCAGGTGCTGGCCTCTTAGGCGCTGGGTGACACAGGTGATAAGGTTCCAAGCAGCCATCCAGGCATTCCTGTCTAGCTATTCTGAATGGCCCCGTTTTTCCAAGGTCACCTAAAGCATCCATGCTTTCTTTGTTTCTCTCTTTTTAAAACTCTAATTATTTTAATAGGTCCTTTACATATGTATATTCATGCATTTATTTCAATCATTAATTCAGCATGCGTTTATTGAGCAGCTACTAAGGGTTCTGGGAACAGAATCAATACCCTGCCCGCCTCGCACATGTTCTCGTCGGGGCACTGCGTTCTGCTTTCGTTCCAGCTGGTTTGATCTGCCATTACCACTCCCCCACCTGCGCCAGAGTGCACGGTCACTTGTGCCCCAACAAGCTCAGGTGCTGATCCTATAGGTTTGGAAGGCACAGAGCAGGGGTTCTCAAGCATGGTGTGGGAACGCTCTGAAACACTTTTAGGGTGCATGTGAGGTCTAATCCATTTTAAAAATAATAACACTAAAACATTTTTTTGCCTCTTTCACTCTCTGCCATGAATGTACAGAGGAGCTATCCAAAGGCTCCATGATGTGTGATATCGCAACAGATTGAACATCGAAGTAGCTATAAGAATCCAGCTGTTTTCTATTAAGCCAGCCGTTAGAGATTTGCAAAAATACAAAACAGTGCCACTCTTCTAACTTTTTTTGTTCCAGAAAATTTAGTTACTTTTCATAAAAACATGTAGTTGATATTAACATGTCATGAGTTTCAGGTGTAATGAGTTCATCTTTAAAATGAGTTAATAAGTCTTTTTAAAGTAGCTGAGTTTTAATTTCTAATATGGAAAACATCAATAGATACAACCTACACAGAAAAAGCTCTTCGGGATCCTTAATTTTTAAGAGTGGGAAAGGATCTTCGGACCAAAAATTTTGATAACCCTTGGCTTAGAGGCAATGGGCATGGCACACGCATGGTATATCAAGCTGCTGCTCAGTAGCATTGCAATTTTTTAAAAAGATATTGAGGGGGAAATTGCAGGAAAGTTCCAGAATCAGTCGTGGAAACTAGAGAATCTAGGAAAACTAGCAAGAGTCACAGCCAATGTGGTGAGGGCACTTGTGCCGCTGCTGAACACAGGGTCCAGGGCGTTTGCCACCACCCTGCTGGAGGCACCACGGCTTCCGGAAACTGGATGTTGTTGCCACCATCAAATTCTCAGCTATCCCTGACTCTCTGCGTTGCTAGCTCCTGCCTGAGGTCTGAGCTGGGTGTCTCTCCCAGGGCGGCCCAGGGGTCTCGTGTCTGAGGCCTGGCAGCCAAGAGCCCAGGGAAGTTAGTTCGACTATTGTGGCTCCTAAAGAAAGAGATGAACCCCACCAAAGTGGGGGTTCCATTGATGGACAGCCGAAAATTCCCATTAAACATGGAGGGTCTCAGAAAACATCCTGGGCTTTTTAACACACCACTGTTGCTCTCGCTAAACACATCCCTTGAGAAATCAAGGGAGCTGAAGAGGGAGGGCAGTTATGTGTTACCAATTCTGGCTCAATCTCCTGGGTGCTTCTGTTGCTAAGCCTTGGAGGCTTAGGGGTCTTTTGTGGCTGGCTGAGGGGCAAGGTGCCTGGAATACAGAAAGATCCTCACACTGGAAGGCAAGCAGCGTCCATTCCACTCCTGCTCTGCGGCTGCTTTCCTACGCGAGGGGTGGGATGACCTGAACAGCACGGCACAGCAATTAAGAGCTCAGCGTCTGGAGTCAGACAGACTAGGTCCCAAACTTGGTGCTGTGTTCTGCCTCCCTGGAGACAGCAGTGTCTGGACAGGGACCAGGGACACAAGAGGCAGAAAGGAGACACACAGTGAGAGCAGAGCCAGCTGGACTAGGGCTTCCTCCACTTAGCAAAGCAGGCATGTTCCACGCAGCCATCTCCGTGATGCTCTCCCTTGTCGGGCTTCTCTGTGACTCAGAGCGACAGGGCAGGTCCCACGAGGGGTAGGGAGAATGTGGACGTGGCTTGAGATGAAATGAGGTGGAAGGCTCTCCTCTTGCTGCCACCTGCCAGAACACCCGGGGCCCATGCGAGGGCACTTTTGGTGATCAGTGAGCCTGGGCACAACCTGTTGGTTAGCGCTGGGGACCACTCGAGACACTGGGGGTGTGTCTGACCCAAGCATCAGATGCCCATTCCCCTCTCCTGTCAAGAGAGACAGGATGTGAAGAAGAGGCCATGGGAAGTGAAAGAAGAAAGTCACAGGGAAGGAGGTGGCAGGGGACCCCTCAGACAAAACAGCCCTGGGCCAGAGTGGGCTCCTTGAAGGCAGCAGCCACACATCTCCTTTCCCTGGCACTTGGGGAAAAGGAGGGTTACCTGGCGGGGTGCTGAGGAGCTGGAGCGTCCTGCGAGCCCCGGCCCCGTCAGCCTCCCAGCTCCTGCTTCCCCTCTCAGCAGCCTCTTTCACAGCCAGCGTTCTCATGTAACAGCTGGCCCTCCACCTAACCCAATTCCCACTAAGATGTTGTGCTAAAGGTGCTTCCTTTCTCAAGGGTGCTTGAGTTTTAAAAGAAGAGGATGAAGAGGGCAATGCTTTATCCAGATTGGTAATTCGCTAATGCTAGGCTCTTACCTGTTTCCTCAAGATGTTAATTGGTGTTCTGGAGAAAAATCTTTAAATCCTTTGTCAAGTGAATTTCAGAACCTGTGGACACTATAGCTCCTTCTTGAAGATTGAAAATGCATAACAGCATATTAAATGCTCTGAAAATTCCCATAACTAAAAAAAAAAACCCTGTTTGATTAAAAAAAAAGAATTAGTCTTATAGAGACATGGTTTACATACAGTGACATTCACTCATTTTAAGCATTTCGTTTGATGAGTTTTGACAAATAGATATACTCATGTAAACAACAACACAATCAATCCTCTCCCCAGCTCCCTATCCCTGGCAACTACTGATCTCTTTTCTTTAACTATAGTTTTGCCTTTTCTAGAACTTCATAAAAATGGGATCATACAGCAAATAGTCTTCTGTGTCTCAGTCATCTTTCACTTACCATAATGTTTTTGAGGCTCAGCCATTTGCATGCATCAGTAGTTTGTTCCTTTTTATTGTTGAGTAATATTCCACTGTATGGCTATATCTCAATTTGTCTTTTCATTCACCAGCATTTGAAGGGTTTCCAGTTTTGGTGATTAGGAATCAAACTGCTAGGAACATTTGTGTCCAAATGTCTGTGTGGACGTACGTCTTCATTCCTCTGGGTAAACACCAAGGAGTGGAATTGTTTAATTTTATTTGATCAAGGGACAGTAATTGAACATTCTGAAGAACATGGTTTGGGAAACATGGTTTGAATGTTGGGTCCAGTAAGCAAGTCAATGCCTCTAGGCTGCCACCCTCTGAGTCCATGGGCAAAGCCAGCATTGCCTGTGCCAGGGCTCCTATGTGCCTGGCACTCAGAGGGGTGCCCAGGGCTTCCGAGCAGAGCTCAGCTGGAGAGGGGCTCAGAAGCGGGGACAGTGAGTCGGCCCCAGAACTGCAGAATCCTTCTCTCATCCAAGAGTAACAGCCCAGCCCCTAACTGCTTCTTCATCCTGCCCCACCTGGGGGAGAGGCCAGTTTACTTCCTGTTCTCGTTGGTTCTGAGTATTGCGGGAGAGGAGCCTCTGTAGATGCAGGTCATGAGCTCCGTCATTCTCATCAGCAGATGGCAGAAGAGAGAGGCTCATGGAGAACTCCTGTAGCATATAAAACAAAAGCAGCCAAAGGAACCCGCAAGGTAAATGATATCATGATCAGGCGAGTAAAGGAAACAGCATCTGTCCCTGCTGTGGCAGAAACCAGAGCTAGGATACGGGGGAGGGAGCCATTTCTGGGGCCTTGGGGGGACAACAGTTCTCAGCCCCGAGCAAAGGGAAGTGACAGCGCAGCAAATGCTCCTACTGATCTCACCTGCAGAGAAGAACTGTCCTTATTTGCTGTCAGACTTCCTTGGCGGAGTCTCTCGTGCTCTTCCAAGTTGGCTGATTGATTAAGGTTTGGAGAAAGCAAGTTGCCCATCCTCATCCCAGACCTGCCAATGGGGTATAATATGTGGATTAACTGGAAATCCTGTTTATCTGATGCAAGGGCCAGGCTACAGGAGGTACCGATGTTTTGCAGGCAAAATAAAAAATTTCTAAACTCCTTACCTGCCCATTAGCACCACTCAGCTCTCAGGCCCCACTGACATTTGGAGAACAGGGGGGATGATAGCTCCTTCCCTGCCGCCATGTTTCGCAGGTGATCTGTGGTTTGTAGAAGAGCACAGGCTTCTGGAATCAGACGGGCCCACGTTCCAGACCTGCCTTCGTCTCACACGGGCTAAGTCCAGACCCTTTGCTGCGCCATGGTGGATAGGATTATGTACCCCCGAGGCAGACGTTCTCACTCTCAATCTGCATTCCCTGTCTGTGAACCCACTGTAAATAGGATTTCATGAAGATTTATTTTAGTTCAAGTGTGGCTCACCTGAATGAGAGTGGGCCTTACTCAGGAGTACTGGAGTCCTTTGTAAGCAGAAGAAATTCAGACATAATCAGAGAAAGCCACAGGGAGGGGCTGGAAGCTGGATGTCAATGGGACCCTGGAGAGAAAGGCAAGCCATGGAACCCAAGGATTGCTGGGCAGCCGGAGTGCCACCAGCATCAGGAGGGAGCCAGCCTTCTAGTCTCTGAAACCATGAGCCAGGAAATTCCTGTTGTTTATGCCAAAACCAATGTGGGGCACTTGTGACTGCTGCCTGGCAAAACTAAGACAGGCCCCTTGTCTATAAAATGAGGAAATATACCTACTTTGGTATTGTTGGGATATGTGTAGTCTAAGAGAAGTCTGCACTGGACAGTATTAAGCAAGCAAGGTTGGCTGTATTGAAGGGCTGCTGTAGCAAGGGAGAGAGCAGAGCTCAACTCCATCTGCAACAAAGGCAGCCCGCTTTGTAAGGGCTAGCTGTGGGCTGGAGGGAAAGCGCTGGAATATAGTAAGGGGGCTTGACCATGGGTGGATGGGTGATTTACTGAGTTTGTCATTAGGATGATTTGGTTCCACCAAGATTTATTTGGGTGGTGATTAGGACCGCCTGGTCTGGAACGTGTTCCTTGGTGGTGATTAGGCCGCCTGGAGCCTGCAGGGCCAGGAGAGAGGAGGGGCGATAAGGAAAGGGGAGGGGGAGGCCGAGGGGTGAGGGGGACATTCAGAATAGTTAGGTCTGAAGATGTCCTTTTTCCTTTTTCCCCTGTAATCACAGATACAAGATTAATTCCAAGGTAGTCAGGATGGAGGAGGGCATGGGTAGGGATGGCAAGGGGTAAGGCTGGCAACTTGCTGAAAAGAAAGGAAAACCTTGTCTTATGTGCTAGAACAGTGCCTCGCACACATTAGGTGTATAATAAATGGAAATTCATAACCCCAAACTTCTGGATCCACCCCTGTAAGTCCACCCCGGGGGCAGTGCTTGCGGGGGGCGGGGAGGGAAATACACAGTGGTGAGGCACCTCTCACTCAGAATCCTGTAATTCCAGGACTGGAAGATTCCTGAAAGGACTTTTATTCAACTGTTCACACCATGTTGGATTTTCCAAAGTCCTTGTTGCATGGCCGTCCGACTTCCCTTTGTGCAGTGTAGTGGGGAAGGCATGGTCTCTGCCACTTCCTAGTCTGTGGCTTTGGACTACTTCCTTACCCTCTTCCTGCCTCAGTTTCCTCATCTGGGAAGTGGGAATGATGATAATGCCTATCTCATGGGATTGACGTAAGGATACATGATTACACACAAAGTGTCCAGAGTGATCCTTGGCAGAGGGCAATCCCACACTAAAGGTTAACTTTGAAAGCTATTATTGCTCATCTCTTGTGAGGAGGAACTTGCTACCATCAGTGGTACCCCATACCTTCCTGGGCATCTTACAGCAGCTTTTGGTCCAGTAAAGGAAGCTCTGTCTCCCTGAAATTTCCACTTCTCTTCCCTCTTCTCAGATTTTATTTTATTTTGTTTTCCAGAGAGCTATCATCTCCTGCTTGGGTCTTTTTCTCTTTCACACTTAACACTCTACATCCAAGAAAATATTATTAAGTTGAGCCATATGAAATGGCCATTTTAAAAAGTAAAAACGATTGCATGTCCACAGTTTTATATGGCTCAACCTAACGGGTTCTGCTGTAGGTTAGAGAAGCAGCATGGTCTTTGGGCCCCAAGGAGTCACAACTGCTCTGATCATTTTGGGTCCCTGGTTCTTGGGCCCTGCCTCAGGTCTGAAGGGGGTACCAGTAATCTACATTTCAAACAAAGTCTTTACTGAATTAGTGGAAAAAAGTTCTAATCTGGGAAACAGGAAACCCAGGTCCCAGGATGAGTTCTATGCCTTACTGGCCAGGTAATCTTGGGAAAGTCACATCCTGGCCCTAAGCCTCAGCTCTCTGGCCCCTATGGTGGGAGCTTAGAGAATGTGGTCTCTAAGATCACTTCCATAAACTGCTATGATTTATGAAATATTTACTGGGTGCCTATTAGAAGGTGATGGTCACAAAAGATATAGTCCACATGGGCAAGGAGATTAGTTTGGGAGATCCTAACTGGAGCAGAGAGACAGAACAATATAATATGGGAGATAACTCAAGACTTAAGACACAACACAGTAGCCCAGGTGATATCAGAGTGGAGGAAAGGGCCACCTGTAGATGTAAACTACTGCTTTAGAGGCTCAGAGGAGGGGTGAACTGTATCAGTTCCGGGAAGTTCTCAATTGGGGTTCCCTTAGAAGTTGTGGCAGCAGCACATTGCTGCTGGTAGAATGTGGGGGCATGCTCTATTCCAACCCTTACCCTCTGCCACCTGATTTTATGTCATGATTATTATACAAATCCTACCTTTGAGTGATGCTCTAAGATGACTGCTCAAAGTGATGGGTACCATTTATAACTACAGCCCAGGTGACCCAGTGAAAGCTTTCGCCTTGCTATTTTGACACTCCAAGAATATTTTGACTCCATGTTTATAAATAAAATCATTTTGATTCGAATTTTATAAAACATTACTTTTTGTCAAAAAGGTATGTTCCAGCACAAACACTATGAAGTCAATTTCATTTCTTGGTCATTTTTTTTTTTTTTTGCTATTGGAATCATCTAATTTCCAACCATTTTGGTTTTCATTTTTTAGTACATGAGAAATTCTTTTCCATATGTATTTCACAATAAAATTTAATTTATCACTCAGTTTTTTTTGGACCATATCAAATTCTGGCTTTTGCCATAATGAGTTTATTCTTTTCAGGTCCTGATTTCTCTAGCTTGGTTTTGCAAATCTAGATTTTCTCAAAGAGATTTGATTCTTTAATCAATTTTTAATTATAGTGAAATTTATCATATGCAATTTTGGCCACTGTCAGCTTTATTATTTTTCTGTTCTTTATGTTCTACCGGTAATATTTATTATAAAGCAAATAAAAGCTGATGGTTATGTTTTAGCTAGTCCATGAGGGTATTATGAGCAATCGTCTCAGATATAAGAATATTATTCTAGTACACGAATGCTGGTTTCATCCCTTTGGGCTGGGTGACCTCAGACAAATGACAGCTCCTTGCCTTTGCCTCAGTTTCCTCATCTTAAAATGAGAACGATAGTCGTGCCCGCCTACTAGGGTGGCTGCTGCTATGAGATTTGAATTGATGAATACACTCAGCCTGGTTCATAGCGAGCATCCTAATGAGCCTAATTCATTATTTCAGTGAAGGCAGGATGTGGCCAGCCATTAGGAAAGCAGGGGTTGGAAGAGTTTGTCAGATGCCCCAATCCTCTTTGAATTTTCTTCCTCTGTTTTGCTTTCTGCTTTCATCTCCCTCAGAAACCTCTTGGGTTCTCATTCTCACTGACCAGGGTTTCTTAAAGTGTTGTCTACAATCCGCTTCAGAGGCAATTTGGTAAATTGTTAAAACATAGAGTAGTGCCTATGAATCTGCATCTTAGACATAGAATCTGTATTTCTGATACACACCGAAGTATGGGAGAACCTTAGACCCTGGCCCCCAGATGTCTTCCAAGGGTGGAGAGTGACCAGCTGTACCTGCTAGGCTGGGACCCAACTTGAAGTTGATCCTGGAGTGCCCTCTGTGTAAGACTTTTAGCAGTAGCTAAATTAGTGAGCACCCACGTGGGGCAGGAGAACTTGACCCCTCCTGGGCTCTTGGGTCTGAAAGTCACCATCAGTATCAGATTAACAGACTTTTAATAGAAGGTGAATAGATGCACTATAGCTGATATCTGTTGACTGGTAAGTTGTTAAATATTTTGCATATCCTCCTGGGAAACAGCTTAAGAATCCTTTTAGTACAATGGTATAAGCAGTCATTACCAATGGATCAGAGCTGGAACTTACTATGAAACCTATTTGCCATCTGTGGATTAAGGTCTTATCTCTCTCAGGGGTGTTTGGTTTTAAACCGTGTACTCTAGAGGGGAAAAATCCTCCAGGGCTCCAAGGGATGCCTCTCTAGTGCTGTCACTTCAAGTATCATACCTGGACAGAATTTGGGACCAGAGACTTCAAATCACATTCCCTGGCCTATAGTGGCTCTGATCCTTAAACATGAGATATGCCCAGTGGGAGAGCCAATAAGATGTACCAAGCCCTTCCATTCAGAAAGGTTCTTGCCAAGGTTTACAGAAGGGGAGAGTCTGCTTATCTAGGCCTGCATTCAGCTTCTCTGCTGCACATTTTCATTTTTGCAGAATCAAGGAACCTGTGCAGCACCTAGATGGTAAAAGTATCTAAAATGACTCATGTCCTTAAAAATATTAAGTAAAATGATTTTGCTTATATAAGTATATATAATTATATTATTATTATATATATTACTTTGTATTAAGTAGCAAAGTGTCCCATAATTTAAAAATGAATATGGTCATGACACCAACTGTGACAATCTGGACAAAAGTGGAACTGCTGTGAGGAAGAAAGGAATTTTAGGGAAATATGGCGGAAAAAGGGAGCGGCAAGATATTGCTTTTGAAATAAAGTTATGTGCATATGAATTGGATGGTCAAGAAGGGAGAACATGGCTACCTCCCACCAGAGCTGCTGGCACTGAAGGAGTGGGATGGGCAGGAATAATTTTGCTCTCCAGGATCACTCATTGGAATGATAGACTTTTAGAGTTCTTACAACCCTCATTTTGCCAATGAGGTATTAATGGACCTGCCCGAGATGACAGAGCTTGTCCAAGACAGATGCAGTTAAGTCCAGGCTCTTACTCCTGGTCCAGTGTTTTGTTCAATAATAAGGCCTGACTTACACATCTATTCATCTTAGACAACATGTCACTGCCATTTATCCATTTCTTAATAACTGAGATATATCATCAGGTATACTGATTGCCAATAATATTGTAATATAGGGTGGCTGAGGTATATTGATCTGTTTTCTCTTACACTAAATGGCCCCCTTTAGTGTCATTTCAGGGTCTACTCTTGGTGCTTCTTAGTTCCATTTTCTTCATTGTCAGTCTCTTATTGTGCATGTGTCAAACAGATTTTCTAAAATCCAATTCCCCTTTCATTGTTGACTATGAAAGCAAAGAGCCTAAATGTAATACATTAGTCATTTAATTTAACAGAGCAGTTCTCCCAACTCTGCTGAGATCAGCTCAGCAATAGGTTGGCTCGAAGGGAAGGCAACGCAGAACTTTACAAAATAAAGGACAGAGAGAGAGACACAAGACACATCATATTTATTGGAAACTGCCAACCAGCTGTTTGCTATCAGAACTGCAACAACATCTACAATAGTAGGGAACAACTGCAACATCTACAATAAGGAATAAGTCATACAAAGTTCAAATACAATTTAAACTCTTTTTCCCACACAACTCTGCTGTGGAAGTCTCACCAATGCAAACCTGCCTGCCCCCTGGAGAAGCCACCTCATTCTCCTCTGCACTCTTTGGTTCCTTTGTACCTCTTGTGCACAAAACATTTCTGTCCATTCTAGGAGGCAGCCTCCTAGCTTAATGGAAAGAACAGGTTCCAAACCCTAGCTCTCCTGCAGGGGACAAAGCCAGCAACTGTGGACAAGTTCCTTAGTCTCTCTGAACCTGGGTTTCCCTGTCCATGTTAACGCCTGTCTGTCAGAGAGAGGGCCTTGTGGTCGGTGACTATGCTTCCTAATTCTGGGATCCCTGGTGCCACTTCAGGCTTGCTGGGAGGTCTTCACTAATGCTGGTAGAGGGAATATGACCGTGAGTCGATAATCTCTGTGTCGAGGCTGTGGAATGGCCGCGTTCTCCCCTGCAGACCCGGGAGCTTGGGCCCTCAGGCCTTTCCTGCCCCTGGGTCCTGGGCAGCCTACTTGCTGGAGCTCTGACCTCCACATACATGGGCTTCTCCGCACTGTGACCACTCTTTGCACAGCGGCTTCTTTGCAGAGAGCTGTGTCTGCTTATAGTGGGTCCTTCTGCGAAGAGGAAGTAAGAGTCAGGGGATCAACTTCAAAGCCCATCCAAAGTGAGCCAGCCTGCCCCGCCCTGTGGGCGCAGCCAAAGGGGCCAGGAGCCCCTGCGGCGGGGCCTCCTTGCTTTTGAATAGGCCTCACGTTTCTCAGCATGCGGAAGGTCTTTTGACTCCTTGGCAGCAGGTTTAGTAGTGAAATCAAGAGCACCTGCCCCTCCACATGCAGCTGGCTGTGTGGATGCGGAGGGGGCTGGTGGAGACAGGAGATGAGGGAAGCCTTGAGAAACGGAGAGGAGGGAGCGAGACCAGGTGGTCCCAGAGAGAGGAAAAATGGATGGAAACCAGCTGTGCTCCCTGCACCTGCCTCCACGAGATGCTGCTCTTCCTGACAAAAATCTCTCTCCTTGAGTCATTTTGAGTGGGCTTCCGGGCCCCTTGACAAACAGATGCCAACTGAAATATTCTTGAAATAATCCTTGGGGCATCACGTGGCAAGTTTCCCCGAGGGCAGGGACCACATTGCCATTCTTATCCTCCCCTCAGCGCTCATTAGAAGATGCTGGAGGCACAGTCGCTGTTGGCTGAATGGGTTATGAGCCCGCGAAGCACAGGCCGAGCACGCCGACTGTGCGTGCCCCCCGAATTGGCCACGACTGCGGGAACATTTCAGGCAGAAAGCACAACCTCTCTTCCCCCATGGGGTGTGTGTGTCCGCACATGCCCCCTGCACCTTCATGAATTTGGTCTTCTAAATATGTCATAAACCCCATTTATGGTGTGTTCCGCAGTGGTTTTGTAAACACAGGATAATCCATTTGAATTCAATATTCTCAGACAGCCCTGTTCATTTAGCACTTAGAATATATTATCCACACAGATGACTCGAGCCCTTCTTATACTTTCTTGGTTTTCAGGCCTCTCTGAGCCTCCTCTAGACCATTGCTAGTGAGACATCTGGGTCAAGTTGTAAATGCATTTGCTGTATCTTTCTACCTAAGTATTTGCAGCAGGTTTTATGGAGCTTGTAACTGTGAACTGATTTTCTTTTACATATGTGAGTCAGCCTTATTTTGTCTAAAGTGGACTTTATGATCCTGCTCAGATGAGAATAAACACTAAACCCAGTCATCAGTTCTATATTTAGCACTCCAATTGCTAAGCTTTTCACATGTGTGTCTGTGTGTGGGTGTGTGCATGGGGAATATTAAGAAAAAATTATGGGAAGCAGATGTGGGTCAAGCATTTGGGTGCTGCCTACCACATGGGAGGTCCTGGGTTTGGTTCCCAGTGCCTCCTAGAGAAGATGAGCAAGACAGCAAGCTGGTGCAATGGGCTGGCATGGTGAGCAGATGCAACAAGATGATGCAACAAGGAAACACAAAGAGGAATCACAATGAAAAACACAACAGAGCAGGAAGCGGAGGTAGCTCAAGCAATTGAGTGCCTCTCCCACATAGGAGGTCCTGGGTGCAGTTCCCTATGCCTCCTAAAAAGAAGACAAGCAGACACAGAGAGCTACAACAAGTGGACATAGAGAGCAGACAGCAAGCACAAACAACGAGGGTGGGGGGAGAAATAAATAAATCTAAAAAATTCTTTTGAGAAAAAATTAAATATAAGTGCTGCTGCTAGTGTGAAGCTGGTTGACCCAAGGATGCGGCTGGGGAGCTTTCCCGCCTGAAGAGCACGGGACCCAAGCAGCTGGGGCATCTCTCCCAGAAGCCATTTCTGTAAAATGGGGAGAGTGACACCTGTCTGCCAGGATGAAGTTGTGCAGCTCCAAGAAAGCAGGGAGTGTGAAAGGCCCTAGCGCAGTGCTGGGGCTGAGTTAGTACTCTGCAACTACTGGGCCCGGAGAGGACTTCACAGTTTAGGAGCTAAGGCACATCTCCTGCTCTGTCTCTAAGTCTTAGGAAGCCCTGAGCCAAACAGATGGTCATATAAGAAAGATTCATTACGTTGAATAAAAATGTCTGCCTGGGGCCTGACTTCATCAGAGTCCTGTCAGAGAAAAATTCCCACCCAGACAATTTTGTCTTGGGTAATAATGAGACTGGGTTTGAGTCTAAGTTCAGCCACTTTAAGAACTGTGTGACCCTGTACATTGCTTAGCCTCTCTGTGCCTCAGTCTCTTTACCTGTCAGACGGAGATAAGAATAATATCTACACCTAGGGATAATGTACGTATATATGTTAATATACGTAAAATTCTTGAAGTTACGCCTAGGCACAGAGTGCTTGTTATTATTATCGTTATCCTTATCATTGTCATTGTACTAGGGATTAAAAGTGTAAACGGTGGCGTTTGAGTCTTGGCTCTGCCACTTACCAGCTCTGTGGCCCTGGACAGTTGTTCGCCCTCTCTAAGCATCTCTTTCCTTGTCTGTTTGGGAACTGAACCTGGGACCTCCAATGTAGGAGGCGGGGCCCAATTGCTTGAGCCACACTCCCTCCCTGGGAATGTTTCTTACCTCCTAAGAATATCATGAGAATTAAATGAAAGACATGTAAAGCACTTAGCATTGTGGCTGTCATAGAGAAAGCACTTAATCAACATTATCTATTTTATTATCTTGAGAACTACTCTAAACTTAACACCTTTCGTTCAGCAAATACTTGTGACATCTGAGTACAGGCTCGGTACTGGAAGGAAGGTTCTCTGTTCCCTCCACCTCTTTTCTGTTTTGGAGGAATTTTGCAATATTGTACCAAAAATTTCTGAAGGAGAGGCTAAGGTGGAGTAACTTGAAACCTGCTTTGGCTCCTGGAGCAGGAGCTCTCGTGAGGAGACCCCACCCACAAAGTAGTCGCACACCTGGGACCTGGGCCTGGAGGACGGGGTAAGTGGACTCGGAACCCCCTAGGGCGGCCCTCATTTGCGCCTGCCACCCAGTGTTATTCTTAGCTATGACCTTCACCTTAACACTGTCGTGGGCCAGGTGTCAAATGACAGGGTCCCCCACTTAACCTGTTTAGGAAAGACACCCTGTATCTCCGAGCCTGGGGCGGTCAAGGCGTTTCCGCCGTGTTGCCGGGAAGTTCACAGGAGGGGACGTCCTCGGAGAAAACATCTCCTCTCCCACCTGCTCCGCTGCTGGAAAAGTTACAGATGTTTATTTTTAGCTCTCGTTTTCCAGATCAGCGCACATTGTGGGGGCCTTGTCGCCTTCCTAGATCTGGAAAGTGAGTAGCCTCTTGCCAGAAGGAGAGCAACACAGAGAGGCCAAGTTAAAATGACGGCGATGCAACAAAAACCACATGAAATAAACCACCAGCCTCAAACAAAACCATTCTGTCCTTAAATTCAATCCTGTTCGGTCTTGACTGTTTTTGCTGTTGTTATTGGGGGGAGGGGGTGCCTGGAGAGAAGAGTGCAGCTTCCCTGTGTTCAAACCCCTGTATTCCCAGCTATAATTTTATGACAGCCTGGGGGTGGGGCGCTGATATCACTGGAAGGAAGCATTGGCTGGATGTTTTGGAGCCGTGTTTACTAAAACTCTATTAAACATGATTAAGTAGAAGTAGCAAGATAGAGATTTCCCAGGATTTCCACAATGCTGATGTGTTCATTTTATTAGCAGGAAAAAAAGTATATTTTAAAAAAGGATGACAAGACCCATTAGAGAAAAACTTATGTAGGGATTACTGCATGCCAGGTCTTATTCCAAGTGCTCTGCATGTGTTAAACTTCTTTAAACCTCACAACAAATGAGTTGGAGATGCTATCATTATACCCAGTTTCTGTAGGTGGAAACTGAGGAACAGAAATGTAACTTGTCCAAAGCTCATGCATATGGCTGGTGAGTGGGAGACAGATTGCACCCAGATGGTCAGGCTCCAGAGTCTAAGCTCTTAATCAAACTCCACATCACCTCCTGGGCTGACTCTGTGCTCAGAAAACCTTACCCCTCTGCTCAGTAGCTGTGACCTTGGGTGAGTCATTAACCTCCACTCTTCTCAGTTTCCTTGTCTTCAAGATGGAAATGATAATAGTAAGGATACTGGAGTCTTGGTATATGCTAAATAAGTGCTTTGCGTGCCTTATCTCATATTACTCTTATCACCCTCCTTTTCTGGATAAGGAAATTGAGGCACAGAGAGGCTAAGTAACTTCCTGAAGTCACCCAAGGAGGCAGTGAGAGAGCAGAGGACAGAAACCCAGTTCTGTCTAGCTCCAGAGACTGTACCCTTGGCAGTTTTTAATGCTTTTTCTCTTGGTTCATTGGGTTCCTTAAATGAATATCATGAAGATCAAGTAAGACAAGGTATGTCAATGTGTTTAGCCAACTATAAAGCACCATACAAGCCCTCATTTGTAAGCTTGATCTGAGGATTAGGGGAGTTTGAAACAAGGAGAAACTTAACCTTGTTTTCAGAGGAGGCTTAAGGCAGAGGCTGCAGGAGAGACCCATACATTTTTAATAAGAAGGCCAAGCAGTAGAGATGTGAGATGTGAAGGCAAATCAGGCAGGGCCTTCAAAACAGATGCTAAATGCTAAAGCCAACAGACCCTTCGGTATCTGTGGCCAGTTCTCATAGGGAGTCCAAAGCTAATATAACTGTAGCAGCAGCAGCGGCAGCGACAGAACCTAAAGCTAGCCAAACAGCAGTAACTTTTTCTAGCCCAATACTTTCTGCCTTCTTCCTATCATCCAACTTTTCTTTATTCAAGCTGCTACCAAGCATTTCCCCAGGTTATTGGCTCTTCTCAGATACCTCTGCAGAGGGATTCTAATTTGCATCACCATATGGAAATCTTCCTCTTGATCGATGTGATGCTCCTCTAAGCTGTAATATGCCTACAGAATTACACTTACCATTGATCTGAAAGTGGTGCAAAGACTGACAGCAACTTCCCTCCCAATCTTGGCCCCCCTTTTCCAAAATGCTGGCATCTGCTAGAGGCCCAGTTGTTTTGCATGGGGGCAAAAATGCCTGTCTCTCTCCTCAGGCTGACTTATTGTACATTCCTTTCATCTGCTTAGAATCTGATTTAAATATGAATCCATTATACACTAACATCCAGCACTCAAAAGAATTGTAACTGTTATATTTTGTCCAATCATAACAGTTGTCATATCATTCTTCTCTGCTTGGTGATATCCTGTCAAAAGAGACTAAGTGACAATGTTTGGGAAGATAACATTAATTTCATGAAAATGATTTATTTTTAATCCATCACACAATGACTGTCCCCTGGTTATTTGTGAATATGTATCAAGTTCAACTTTTGAGATTTTGATAATTGGTTTCTTGCAATTCCATTATTTCCCCCTCCCCTCTGTGTTTTGTATATGGGAAGTTTCCTTGAATTGTATCCAGTCAATGAATTCTAGACTCAAAGATGGTAAGAGTCAAAACGAACCTAAGTTGTTGTTTATTTAACAAATATTTATTGAGTGTCTTAACTGTGTCGGGCACTGTGGGAGGTGCTGGGGATACAGCAATGAACAAGGACATTATTATCGTCTCTGCCCTCACAAACCTACTGGCTGGTGGGAGGGTGGACAATGAAAGAGTAGAGACCTACATAGACCACTTACACATTGTGATAATGAGTGGAATGAAACAAGTGGGGATATTGCCAAAGAAAATCATGCAGGGAAAAATTCTGGGTGGGGTGCTGATTACCCAACCCAAAGGGCCTTGTTTTGTGCATCTGAAAAATGGATGAGTAATTTCCCCAAAGCAGTTCCTGGAAGATCCACACCTGCAGTAGGTGCTGCTACTGACATAGTATCCAATCCAGCAGTGAAATACACCATACTTTCCTAGTGAGTTTTCTGTGAGAATTTGTCTTTGAAAGATGCAAGTATATATACAGTTAATACATTTCTGGGAAAACGCTAGAAAGCCTCTGGTTCTCCTCATTTTTGGATTACTAAACTGAGGCCAGGATGCTGCAGAGGTCTGAAGTTCTTCTCTCTCCTCCAAGACACTTAGATTTCTTATAATGAAACTCACTTTCCTATGTTGAGCAGAGGCAGCCCTGAACCCAGGCCTTGATGTCTGCTAGATCCAGTGTTTGGGTGGCCCATCCCAAGAAGGAATCAGAAGACAAAGCAGGACCCAAGGGAGAAGGAGAAAAGAAAGAAAACTGCAACAAACGTGGTACAAAGAGAAGCAGAAAAGCAAGCCAGAGAGATACTGACAAAGAAGGGAGAAGGAGCTGCAGCTTAGCTCAGTGTGTGCAGTAGCTCATAGGGACTATCACTCAGTTCCCTGGGAAGCACTCACCCATCTTTTGCTTGTTTTCCCTGTTTCGCCTCACGGTCCCCTTTCCATGCAGGAATCCTTGGGTTTGTAGTGGCTTGCCCCATGGCTTTGAGATGTCATCCCTGAACTTGTCTCGGGTGCCACCCACCCCTCATCCATCCCACACTGTAGGGTCAGGGCACCTTTCATAAAGGGCACCTGCATTGCTGCTACTCTCTTGCTCAAAAACTTGCAAAGGTTCCCTGCTGCAGGTTACAATAAGATATCAGGCTAGGCTTAACAAGGGTTCCAATTTTCAGTGCTATGTAACAAAGTATCCTCAAACTCAGGAACTTAATAATTTGTTTCCATCTCTCTTGGTTCTGAAGATTGATGGGCATGGCTGGGAGGTTCTTGCTTGGGGTCTCTCAGGAGGTTGCAGTCAGAAGGTGGCTGAGTCTAGAGGCATCTGAAGGTTTCTTCACTCACATGTCAGATGTGGAAAGTGGTGGCTGGGACGGGGCGGGGGGGCAGGTCAGCTTGGGTGTCTTTGTGTGGCTAGCTTGGATTTCTTTGTGTGGCTAGCTTGGGCTTCCTCACAACATGACAGCTATAGTGTAAGCTTCTTACATGGCCTTTAGTTTCCCCAGAGTCATTGTTCCAAGAGACAGGGAGTGGAAGCTGCCAGTTTCTTAAGGCTTGACCCTGGAAACTTGCCAGGGCACCATATTCTATAGAGTAGTTACAGAGACCATCTCCTTTCAAAGGGAGGAGCCACAGACCTCCACCTCTAGGCGGCAAGAGTGCCCCAGGATTTATGGCCATCTTTTATCTGTCACAATTCAACGGCTCCTTCCCTATGAAAACCCTTAACATATTTGAAGAAAGACACACATCCCCATTAAATGTTTCCTTACATGCCATACTTACCAGTTCTTTTAACTTTCAGACCACTCACATCCTTTCCAACCTCATATGTAATCTGAAGTGTCAACATCCAACCTAGATGCGGTTATCCCGGTACAGAGCACAGTGGACTGATGAGTATCTCTTCTGGAAAATATAACCCTATATGTACAACCTAAAATGGCATTCCTTTTTAAAAAATTAAGACTGCATGTTTTTAGAAAAGTTTTAGGTTTACAGAAAAATTAATGAATAGTACAGGATTCCCATATTAACCCCCCTCCCCCATTTCACATATTATTAACAGCTTGCATTAGTATGGTACATTTGTTATAATTTGTTAGCCAGTATTGATGCATCATTTTTAACTAACGTCCATATTTTACGTTAGGGTCCACTCTCTGTGTGGTACAGTTCTATAAGTTTTGTTTTGTTTTTTTGAGGTAGCGGGGCCAGGGATGAGATTGGGACCTTATATGTGGGAAGCCGGCACACAACCACTGAGCCACATTGGCTCCCCTGAGTTTTTGGTTTTATTTATTTATTTGCTTGTTGTCTTTTTGTTTGTTTGTTTGTTTTTAGGAGGTACCGGGAACCGAATCCAAGACCTCCCATGTGGGAAGCAGGTGTTCAAATGTTTGAGCCACATCTACTCCCTCTATAAGTTTTGACAAATGCATAATGTCATGTATGTACCATTGCAGTGTTACACAGACTAGTTTAACCTAAAAATCCCCTGTGCATCACCTATTCATCTCTGCTTCCCTGCTTCCTGGCAACCATCAATATTTTTACTGTTTCTAGTTTTGCCTTTTCTAAAATGTCATATAGTTGGAATCATACAGCATGTAGCCTTTTCCAGCTAGCTTCTTTCACTTAGCAATATGCACTTGAATTCCTTCCGTTGTCTTTTAATTTTCATCAGCTGTGTTACACTTTTGAGCAATATTGAGCTAAAATGCCATTTTATTATAAAAATTAGTTGCATCAATTGTGTGAAAATATGGAACAGTATAAAGAGGACACTAAGATTGCATGTATTCTCATCACTGAGGGTTAACCACCTCTACTTTTCTGGTCTTTATTCTATTAATACTTGCATATGTGTATGTACATATTCTGTAATCTGTTATTTATCCACTTTACGAAATATTATGGACATTTCCCGCATGTCAGTAAATATCCTTCTACATTTTATTCCTCAATGATGCAATCACATGAAACACCTACATTGCTTTTCAATGAAATGCAGCTAAACCACGTCCTTCCCTTCCTGTTCTTGTGCAGTTTTTTAACCTAAATGTAGGACTGTATCTTTGTATTAAAGATCATCTCTTGTTACTTTTAAGGGAAATTATTTTAGCCTGTTATCTATTTCAAGACCTGATTTTATCTACCAATCTTCCCCATGTTTATGTAATCTAAAAATTTATAGGTATCATAATCACTGATATATGATTTTTAATAGGATAGAGCCACATAGCATTCCCTGGAGACCAACCTCCAGGTTTCATTATTCCATTGATCAAACACCCTTTGACTCTGATGAACTGATCATCTTAGCTGTGCTATCATGTGGCTTGTTTCTCCATTTGAGCATAAGACTTTTCAAAACAAAGAAAAAAGACTGCCAACCACCTTACCTTTTGGATATATTATGTATGTCACATTCTCTTTTATGCCCATCCTTTATTTCTATTAGAGAAAGGAGATTGGGGTGTTTTGATATAACTTGTTCTTTTTCAACCCATGCTGCTGCCTTCTTAAATATGTGTTCATAAATCAACTGTTTAATAGTCCAAGGATTATGTACAATTCATTGGACAGTAAATAATGAAACTGATTTTTAAAGATCCAGATGATTTTCCAATTCTCCATAATTCTTCAGACAGTACCCCACTGGCTTTGCAGTCTCATCTTTAAATCCTTTCAGTGCAATTCAGTGTGACTCAGTTGGGACAAGTGATTTGGACTCAAAGCAGTGGTGTACTTTCTTCTATCTCCTTACCTATCTCAGATTTCTGAGCCCTGAAAAAAACATTTGTTCTACCCTCTCCATCTGAAAATTATTCTTCCTGAAAAGACAGAGGTAAAAGAGAAGCGGAGTCATTGCACTTTGTCTCTTTCTCCTATTCTCATTATACCATCTGCTTCAAGTAATGGATCCATTTCTTTCCTCTCTAAACTACCTGAGAGTTTGCTCATCTTGAAATCCTCTGCAGTGTCTAATAATGCTTTACTTGTTACAGGTATATTAGTTAGAACTCTTTTGGCTCCATGGGACAGAAACTCAGCTCAGACTTGCTTAAGACAAGAAACAATTTTTGAAGAAATATATAATGAAATGATTTAAGGAGCACACAAAATTCAGATACAGATACAGAGATTCAAATTATGTCATCAGGCTCCAGATTCTCACTCTCCAGCTCTCTGCAGTGCATTTCTCCCGAGGCAGTTTCCCTCCCTGCAGAATCTCCAAGCTTAGACCCTCACTGCTCCAAACGCTGAGAAAAATAAAATTATTCGTTCTTGGTTGCTCAGGTAAAAGTTCCACATTAGCTCTGGTTGATGTGATTGGCTAGGATTAGGTCATGTGCCATTCCGGAGGCAATCACCCTGTCTCTGAGGCTCTAAGGCCCTGATTGGTCAGACCTGGGTCACATGCCTACTCATGGTGCTTGGGTTCGGTGCGGCACGTAATGGGGACAGTGGAGGGTGGGAGAATGGTACTGCCTCCAGGGAAAGTCCTGGTAGTTATCAGGAGAACTAGGAAAGGTAGGCAAAAATAACATATCCATGGCAAAAGTTTTTCAGTAAGTATTTATTGAAAGAACTAGTAGTTTAATTCCACCCCCCCCCCAGCTATAGTATATGATCAAGAAAAACAACAAAAAACTTAGTCTTAAAAAAAAAAGAATTATTTGTAATTTCCAAATTGAAGGATATCTCAGGATTAAGACCTTTATGGGCAACCTGTACATTCATGACTGGTAAGGGATTTGAGTTGACTTTTAATATTTGACTATTTTCCTTTCCTCCAGAATATGTGAGCTCATTTTTCATCTTAGGGTTTTCCTGGGAGCAAGTGGAACATTTCCAATTCTGTGACATTTAAACAAAAGGAGATTTCTCACTTTTAACTAAAATACTTTTTGTTATAACATGGCTACTATATACTAGAAAAAATATCTATATACACACACATATATATTTGATAAAAGATATATAAGATAGGGTCGTAGTTTGTGGTGGTCTTCGCATAGAGTTGGGTTATCAATAACATCATCCAGTTTATGACACTGCTTCCCAATTCTCCGTGCCTCGGTATAACCAAGTACAACCAAGGACAGGAGCCCAGAGGCTGTGCTCTGTTCATCGAGTAACCTATTTGAGACAGCCGGTATCCAGTCAGAAAAACAAAGAACATGCTAGGTCGTCCAATAGAGGAATTAACTGTTTGGAATTAATTCTAAAGGTGTTGGGGGAGCTCATGGGTTGAACAGGAGACTGTGAGGCAACTCAGAGATTAGTAAAAACAGAAAGCTTCTACCATCCCTAAGGTAGAGGGAATAAAGGGAGGTTATGTGTGTCCTATTCCAAGATCTGATGCCATCCGAGGCAGTAAGAGACTGCCTGGTAGAAGCTTAGATCACAGAGAACAGGTTGGTCAAAGCAAGAGAGAGGGGGAGAAATACCCTGGCCTCTCCCTGTCTTCTGCTTTCCAGTATCCCACCATGGCCTCTCATGAGCTAAACCAGAAGATATTTGGCAAGGAAGTCTGGGAAATGTAGTTTTCACAGCCAGGGGAGGAATGAATCTGAGCGTTAAGAGGCAAAAGTGCGAAATAACTATTTGTGACAACATATGAAGGTTCGTGAAGTTTTCATGGGGATAATATGGCTTTATTCTTATTCCTTTTATTTCCTGCAGTAGGAGAACGTGGAGCCTTTCTGATTTTGAGGAAAGGGAAACTCATTTTTGTTGTCTTGGTCATGCACCTGCTGGGCAACCAGGGCCTACATGAAAGAACAGGAGGAAGCAGGGATTTTGCAGAGGAAGGAAATAAAACAGAGATTGGCGGTTCACTGGTGTGTTCAAAATCTTGGAGAAGCAGTTTGGAGAGTGGAGATTCCCTTCCAGACTGGAAATGTAGGGAGAGAATGAGAAGAGTGTCTTGTCCTGGGTTCCCAGAGCAGATGCACCCTGCTTGCTACTTCTCAGCCAAGCTCTCTGGGGCGTGTATCTGGTCTGTTGAAACCTTAGACTGCCTCGCCAAAGGTCCTTGGGCCTGAAACAGGGCGTGAGATTGAAAGGACCACCAGGAGTCATTCTCATCAGACTCAAGGGCAGACCACCCTAGCCAGCGCCCCCATCATTCTGGATCGGCATCTCACCTAGGGCGACGCTACTGGAGAGATTGCCCCCCTCCTACTCACCCTGTGTAGGCAAAGCTTCCTTCATGGAAGCACAAGAAAATAAGGTTGCAGTGGTAAAGGAGGGCTCCAGCACTTGAAGTTGGAGATCTAAGGTGAACCAGCTGGAGAATCTCTGCACTGCACCTTGGCTGATTGCTCAGCTCTTACATACCCATCTCTAGTGCTGGACCTTGATGCTTCTAACAATGTCTTTGGGTTCATTTTATAATTTTGCATAATCAAAGGTTGTGGACTCATTGTAGAAGCTGGCTACTTAATTGATTGGTCAGCCCCTACACAAGATTCAATCGCTCTTGCAGTTCAGGGAGCAGGGAGGGCATGGTGGAATCATGTTCCATTTGAACTCTGGCCTCAGGGACAGTCTGGGGTGGGCTGCTGCCCTTTGTAACATTGGCTGGCATCACACAAGGGCACAGGCAGCAAGAAATTAAAATCACCAGAGAACACAGGGCTTGGGGGAATATCTCTCTTTTATACATATACATGAACCCTGAGATACAGGGTTGCTTCTTTGAATTACAAGGGAAAAGTAGGGGTAAAAAGCAGGATGGATTGGTTTGGTTTCCTTTGAAGAGACAGAAGCAGAGATAGATCAGGCTTGGTGTATATAAATGTTTTGAAGGTTAATTGTTATGAACAGGTATTGTCAAGCACACAGACCTCCATGAGACCCCAAGGCTGGTCACCCAAATATGCCAGTCCCTGCCTTTGTTCCCCTTACCTACACCTACATCACCTCCTTGCCACCTCCCACCTGTCCCCTAGGCCTGTGACTCTCCCACTTTTATGGCCTGCTTTGCATATTCCACATGACCAGGTACAGGACAGGCATCCACAGCTCAGAGCAGACCCCAGGGCCCCAGAGGCTGCTGCTGGGCCAGGTGTTACTGTTTTGGTTTTTGAATCCTGTAGAGATCTGAGTGGTCCTGGGGGAAAGACCAGGGCAGCTGGAGTGGTGGTGGCTTCTTGGGGTACTCTGGGCAGGGCTATTTACCCTCCAAAACAGAAACGCAAGTATCTATTCGTCTCTTGAGTTTGGGTTGTGTGAGTTTTGGTAGTGAGTTCAGATAATGAGGGTGCCCAGGGAGAATTGAATTGTCCGAATCTTTCTGGTTTCTGATTCTTGTATAGCAAGAGTTTGGACATTTCGATATTTCACAGCTGGCCCGGTCAAACTGGTGTGTTCTAACTGAATGTGAGTCCTGCCCATAGTCCAACCTCCTCCAGGAGGCCCTTGGGTGCTGTGGAGACACCCAGGTGCTTTACTGGACTTAAGCCTGCTCTGTGGAAGCAGTTGTGGCGGGATGCGTCATTGTCTTACGTTGTGGTTATAACCTACCCCACAGCTTCCCAGAACCCACTCCAAGAGCACAGAGAGTAGCCACACTTTTACATTCCCTTGCCTCAGAAGCTCTTGGATTGTCCAACCAAAAGCAGACTTCCTTTGTTTTTGGAAACCCAGCTCTCTGAGAGGGGAATGCTAGACCAGACATGCCTCACACAAGCGGCTCAGGGCCGAGGCCAGTGAAGAGATGTGTCTGATTTGGTCTGAACAGTACTAGTCAGTACAGAGTTTTAAATTGGTTCCTAATATTTTAAAAAATTGAGATGCTACATAAAAACCCAGATTTTGGACTCCTCCCTGAAGACGGAATGCTCAGTCAGTGCTGGGACCACTTTGGCATGGCCGGTAATGGTGCTTTTTCCTTCAGAAAGTGTATGCTCCCAGGTTGCCACAGTGCCCACCACTCCCTCTCAATTTCCTGACCCAGACTTGAAAGACAGTGGCCTTATTGTCATCTTCCAGCTGGCAGGGGTCACTCGTTTTCGCCACCTGCTGGCCCTCCTGGGCATTTGAGTGTCAGACTCGGGCTTGAGTTTGGAGCGGGGAGGTGCAAGCAGGTGGAGAGGGGGCAGAGCTGAGATTCTCTGAACCTGAAAGGACTGGCTTTAATGGGTTCCAGGAGGGGGAGAGTTCCGCTCCTCACTTCAGGACTGCTGTGAGGTGGCACAGGGTGCCTGGGAGATGGGGCACTGCGCCTTCTTCACTGTGATGGAGCATCTCTGGGCCTGTGTTTGGATCAGGTCCCTGAATAGCTGGCTCACCTAGTGTAACCACAGGGGAGGAAGCCAAGGGGGTCTCCCTCTGAATATTTAGCGTGTGTAAGACCCCTGGGACTTTGGAACAACACTAAAAGGAAGAGCCAGAGGACAACAGAACTGAATTTTCCTCCAGTGAAGTGGGAGAAAGTTCAGAGCAGAGTATTGACCAAGGGAAGGATCCACACCGTTGTATATTGGCTGAGCGGGGTCGAGGGGAGGGGAGCTGGCCATATCCTCTTGAGACCCTGTATTGAGAGCTGGGCTGAATTCCATTCTCCTGTCTGGATTTATGTGCTTTGTTTACATGCTGTCACCAAAGAATACTCCCTGTTCTCCTTGTTATTGTGTGAAGTTGCATGGTTGAAATGATGCGATGATGACTTCTCAGAGTCGTGAGCACAGAGCTCAGTGTTTATTTAAAGAGATGTTCTAACAGTGTGTTTCCTTTTGTATGGGAAAGTATAAAATAGAGTATGGAGCCACCACATAATTCTGGGTACCAGCTGACATTCCCGTGGATATTGCAGTAACTTCTAACTGGCCTCCCATAGCCACTTTCCCAGCCCATTCCATACACTACTTCAGAGTTCTCCAGAGATGAGGCCCAGCCCCTGAGCCTTTCACAGCACCCCACTCTCTCCCAGTCGTCTCTGGGTTCCTACTGCCTTTATTCAAAGTCCCAGTCTCTTTAACATGACATTCTGCACCTCTCCTGCATTGGAGTCTTCATCCTTCCACCAGCCTGTTGTCTGCTCAACTTCCTAAATATTCTGTTTCCCACTCCTGTCCAGGCCTCTGCTCACGCTGTTCCTTAGGCTGAGGAACATTTTCTACAACTCTGCTGTTGAACTCCTGTCAAACTCCTATGCTGTCCTCAAAGCCCATTTTGAAGGCTTCTTCTTATCTAAAGTTGTCTCTAATATTTCCAATAGGTTCCACCATGCTTCCTGTCTCTATCATAGCCCCTTCCCTGGTCTACTTAAGGGCAATATATAGGGCAATAGAACAATAGCCCTGAAGAGACTTTGGAAAAAAGGAAAATGAAAATGAGGTGAATCGTCTGAGAGTTGAATTACAAAAATCAACTTAACTGGGCCAAAAATGTCATAGATAAAGTCAGAATGATTCCTGGGTCAGAGTGAGACATGGTTAAAGCTATTTTTAATGAATCATTTATCAAACTGTAATCTGGAGGTAGGGGAGGTATGGGTTATATGGGAGAATTCATTATCCTATTTTATCTTCCTCTTGACGGTTCACATCAGGAATTAGCATATTCAAGGCTCTGAGAAGTCCTACAGTAATGAGATATTTTGCACTTAGCTTAATCACTATTTCTGAAATTTATGTGGTTTTATTTTTTAAAGAACACAGTATCTGCTGGACTAAAGAATTGTACTAATCACAAGGGAAAATGGTTTGTATTGAAGCCTGAGAAAAAGAAAACCAGAATGGCAAAAGCTATCCATGTCTGCCCAAGGCCATTTAGAGGAGCTGGCATTTTGGCCTGAGGTCTGAGCTGTTGGGTCCCGGCAGCAGGTGTATCTTATCTGGGGAGATGAACACAAAGTGCTCCCTTGATCTGGTGCCATCAAATCATTAGAATCGGACAAATCGTTTCCTTTATTCTCATTTTGTTTGCTCGACAACCTGATTATTGTTTAGTTTCCAAAGTAAATTTCCTACATGTAAGTAATAATCTGGTCTGAGGATGAAATGTTAAGCCCCCTTGGCTGTTACGTTATGGTAGTAAATTGGCATTTGCGGCTGTACCTTAGACCCTTCTGACCTTGATTAGTGGGAGTTCATCTCCGAGATTCACTCTGGGTGGAATAAAACAAAATCACATTTCAGAAGCCGCAAGGTTGTGGATGATATCCCGGGCCTGTGGTGAATAACAGTGTTCATAACTAGCATTCAGAAAGCACTGTTTCAGTGAAACAAATTCCCACCTAGTGGCTTAAATCAACAACAATCATTTTATTATTTCCCACTCTTTCTGTGATCAGGGATCTGGGAAGGGCATGGTCTGAGTCAGACAAGGCCTGGGGCAGCGGGAGCCTGGCTGGGTCTCTGTCTTCCTCCCTGCTAGGGAGGAGCCCACCTCACAGGGCGAAGCCCCCCCAGCGTGTCTGATGAGCCTCAGGTGTCACTGCGCTCCCACTGCCTTCTATTGGTTACAAGTAAACAGCAGGCCCCCTCGATTCAAAAGGAGGGAAAAAGGACTCTACTTTTCATGAGGGAATGGTAAGATTCCCAAAGGCATGTAGGATGCTGGAGGGGGTACTTATTGCTCGACCTTGTTTGGAAAATACAATCTGCCGCAAGCTCTTACTGTATAGAACGCCTTTGCTAAATCACACACGCACATGCACACACACAACTTACTTATTCCTCACAAAAAATCCATGAGATAATTCTTATTCCCATTTTTATGGATGGTGAAACGGAGGTTCAGAGAGCATACGCACCTTGTCCAGGAACTTACAGTTGATTAGTCAAGTCACAGGGTTGGGTTCTGAGACCAACCCTTGTTCTTAAATAGTGTCCTCCTGGACCTCTGGGAAGCAGTGAGGTAAAGACCACCTTGTGCAGTTCCTGGCAATCTGTCAGCAGCCTTCCCAGGAGCTCCCAGGCCACTGTGCCTGCTACCTGTGGTGGGAGAATATTTCAAAGTGCTCACCAGCGTACCTTCCTCCTTATGCCACCAAATCCCTTTACCTGTGCCCTGAGGGGCCCAGCCTGCTCCTCTCCTCTGGTCCAGCTAACTAGACATGAGTCACCCGCTTGTGAAACCAGAAAACAAAGGCCACAGGTATTTGTCTGTTAAGTTTACAAGCTTCTTGTTGCTGAAATAAAAATGTTCTAGTGAGACTGACAGAGTTAGTGCTCGGCCCAGATCTCCTGGGATTCCTTTTCAACATTTTATGCTCTACCCATACCCCTTCAGTGTCTGTGGGAATCTAACAGTCAGCAGCTGTGGCTCCTTTTCAAAGGCCTGCCCTTGGGCATCGGGCGCCCACTCTGCCCAACCATAGGAACGTTAGAAGGACCTGGTTGGGCTTGGGTGATCCTTGGCCAACCCCAGAAGGGGTGGGTATGTGAAGGCCCAGCTCATGTCTCTCTGGTTAGGCTACTCTGTGGGGTGGCTTAGACTCCAGAGTCTCCCTGCAGGACCCCGCTGAAGCTCCCCGCCATGGAACTTTTTCTGAAGTTGTATCCTTGCTTGGCTTCTTTCCTTTACCTCTCCTGTTTCCCCAGCTCCCTTCCAGTTTTTGTGGGTTCACTACCTTTAAAAACCACTCAGGGTTTGCTTCTGGGAAACCTGAGCTAAGTCACTTAGGATAGGAGAGGAGAAGGGGATGGATCGTGGGAAAGCACGAGCTGGAGAAACTCAAGCCTTCTTCATTAGCCCTGTCCTTTGTCAGATCAGGAAGCTCCAGGGAAGGTGAACCAACCCTGCCTTGGCCTCAGAGGGTAGATCTCCCCCACCCCAAGTGACAGCTGCTGGCGTGTCATCTGTCAGGACAGAGTACACTAATCCGCACAGGAATCTCTCCTCAACCCTCCACCTAACCTGCCTTCCAAGGGCAGTTCCTTTCCCCACCCCATTCATTGGCACAAGTCCCCTGGAATAGAGTTTGGGTGGTGGTAATCTGAGGGAAAGGTCTTCCCCACCCTCCCTCGCTCATACCTGATCAAGGTGATACTAGATGGAACTAATTCAAAACGCGCCACTGTGCTGGAGCAGGGCCGGAGCCTACACTGACGTAAGAGTTAGGATTCTTGAGCTCCAGTTCTGGTTTGGCCCCTGACAAACTCTGTGACCTTTTTTTTTTCATCTGCAATAAAGTCTCTGAGATCCTTCCAGCTGCAAATGTGTGAGCTTTTATATAACATGTTCGGTGCCTCCTGAGAGTCTATAATCTTATTAGGGAGACATGACACAATTAGAGGGGTGAATATGACAGGCTATAGTACAAAGCTGAAATCAGTCCAATTAAGAGAAAACACATGGTGCAGAAAACAAGTACAGTGACTGATTAGGATGGGAGGGTTTTTATGGGACAGCATCTTTAAGGTTCAAAGAAGAATTTGAGGAGAATCTTGGAGGATGATATTGCTTGCATGCGAAGGGGAGAAGTCACCATAGACTTATGCATGTAATTGTTACCTGGTGTGAAATGAGGGCAGAGGCAAGCGAGAGCTGAGAATGGAATCCTAGTTATCATTTAATTGCTATTGCAATTCTAAGTGACTACAATATCACATGCAGCTCCAGTTATAATATGCTAGTTATTTACAGGGCTGTATGTCTATTCTCCCAGGCTTAAACACGCATCACTGGAAAAGTGACTTTCAGAATTGACTTTCCCAACCCCCTAAATTTTAATTAAAATAATTATGTTACTAATAGAAACTGTCATTTTTCTTTCCCCTGTATTCACAAAGAGGAAAAAGACAACTTTGGCCAAGCACATTTTCCCAGCCTCCTCTTCCTGGTTTGTTTCTTTGCGTGGTGGTGGGGAGGTAGGAGGAGAGTCTTTGGTCTGGCGATCTGGAGACCACGCTGCTCATTGCTCTTTGCAGCGCAGAGGGCCCTGTTCTGGCTGGCTGACTTGACTGCAACCGAGAACCTCAAAGTGAGTTGAGTTACGTCATTCAGAGGCAGGACCTGAGCTAAAGGTCAAGCCCTTCTTCTAATAAAACCTTTTGGAACCATTCACGTATGTGTATTATGGGAACAAGAAACTCCATCATTTAGATGAGAACTTTCCATGCAATTATCTTTCTCTAGGTGGAAGCAGGTGCTGAAGGGAGCAGCTAGGCCAGTCTAGGCGTCTGCTTAGTAAATACCCACCCCCAGATGTGGAGCAATTCAATGGAAATAATTTTACTGGGTCAATTAAGCAGAACTTAGTTAAACTCCTGCTAGTCTGTTTGAAGTTTTGATTTCCATGACCCAGGTTTGCTCAAGATTTAAACTACTTTACCTCTGGAAAGGAGGAGACTCTGAGGACACATCATGGGTTTGTGCGGTAGATGTTGTTCCTGGAGAAGCTGACCCTGTACCGCAGGCAAGAGCTCATGGTCTGGGAGTCGGAGAGACCCGGGCTGGAGTCCTGGCTCCTACACTTAGTAGATGGATAACCTGAGGCCAGTTACTCAACTCTCTAAACCTTAATTTTCTCATTTGAAAAGCAAAGACAGTAAGAGTGCCTATATCCAGTTCTTTGTTGAGGGTTCATTGAGAAAATGCTGGGAAAACTTTGAACAAAAGGAACTGGGATATAATAAATGCTCCATAAGTAGCAGCTTTTGTTATTACGATGATGGTTATCAGCAGAAAAAAGGTGATTATTATTAAACCTGTATCACCTGTCACAATCCAATGGAGAGCCTTTGTAAAGGGCAGCATGCAAATATAAGAGTTAATTATGTTCATCTCCAAATATACAGAATTTTAAAAACCAAGATATAGCTTTATAAAATGGAAAAATTAGGGGGTGATGGAAGTACTGGACAAAAACAGGAACACCAGAATTCAAAGAATTCTAAAGATTCTTGGCCACACTGACAGTCAGTCCATTTGCAGATTACAGGTGCCTGGTCACAAAGGCTGAGGTGAAGGCTGAGAAACTAAGCATTGGGAACCATTGTCAGGTTGCAAATGAATCAGAAATGAAGTGACATCACCTCTGAAATGATAAGGCAAATCAGAAAGAAATAGAATTCAACTGGCAAAAAATCAGGTTTTGCACAATAGCATTTCTTGAGAGCTTAGTATTTGACAAAGAAGTTTCTAAGTGCTTTATGTGTATTCCTTATTTAATCTTTACAATAGCCTATAGGTTGGTTCTATGATTATCTAAATTTTACAGATACACACTATTCAGAACCACACCTACTACAGAAAATGAAAGGTTATCTTTTTCTTAAAGAGGGTGCTTTCAGCTTAGGAGAGTGGAGACCCACAGAAAAATTTAAATGTGGGAAGTATTTACTTAATCTTGGGAGAATTTGGATTTAGTTGCATTCATTAATTAATTGAACAACTATTTATATAAGGCCTTATATTCTGTGCCAAAAAATCGTTTGGCTTTGAGGATATAATGGTGAACAAAAATTAGTACAGTTAGCTTCTAGCAATAGATATACTTTTCCTTAGTCCTCATGCTAAGCCCAACAAAAAACACTGGGCATTATATACTAAATACCTAAGAAACCTCCAAAAGGCAAACTGCCTAGAGACCTTGGGGCCCACAGGATTACATGGGGATAAATTCCTTAGGTTTTCATTTCATTTTCATTCTACATGTAGGAGTAGAAGAAGCCACAACCTGGAAATGTCAATGGGCAATGAAAACCTGCTTTCTCTAGCTAAAGGGCCAGAAATAGGGCAGCCTGGCAAGACAGAAGTTTTAGACATAACCATTCTACTCCAGCCAAATACCATGGAAAAAAACTGTGGCTCCACCCCCACCATACTTATAGAGGCTGAGTGGGTAGCCTAGACTTCTACTCTCTTAGGGCTGTAACAAGGTATTCCAACCTCACACAAGAGTGGGATCAGAGAAGGCCAAATAGAAAACCAAGACTTCATCTGTGTCAGCTGGTATTGAGGCTGCCCCCACCATCCGAGGTGTCTGGGGAACTTGGACTTTCACTGCCACCTAGCAATAATGAGGCACCCTGGTCCCTTCCTGCTGGAGTGGTATCAGAGGAGGACTAGTGGAGAATCTGGGCTTGCACCACTGCCCAGTGGCAACAAAGCCACCCTCCCATCCTGTGGTGTCAGTGGAAGCTACATGGGAACAGAAGTGAGGCAGCACTCCACCACCCCTGCCAGTCAGGGAGGTATGTATCAGTGAAGGCTTGGTGAGGACAGGAAACTTCCATCTCCTCCCAGCAGTAACAAGGAGCCTCCCTCTGGTACCAGTGGAGGCTAAGTAGAGAACCTGTGCTCGTCCCTCAACCTGGAAGTAATAAGGCTGAGCTTCCCTCTTTCCCCTGCCAGAATGGTGACAGAGGAAACCAATTGAAACAGATTTTGAATGAGAGCTAGAGTCTCATAACATAATACCGAAAAAGTGCAGGTTTCAATTAAAAAACATTTGTCATACCAAGAACCAGGAAGATCTCAAACTGAATGAAACAGGCAACTAACAGATGCCAACATCAAGATGACAGAAATGTTAGAATTCTCTTATAAAGATTTAAAAGCAGCCGCCATAATGAAAGCAATTCAATGAGAAATTAGAAATATGCTTTAAACAAATGAAAACGTAGAAAGTCTCAGCAAAGAAATGGAACATATAAAAGGAATCAAATGGAAATTTTAGAACTATAAAACTCAATGGATGAAATTTAAAAATCTCAAAGATGGACTCAGCAGCAGAATAGAAAGGACAGAGGAAAGAATAACTGAAATAGAAGGCAGAAAAATAGGACTTATCCACGCTAAATGACTGAGAGAAAATAGGCTGGAAAAAAAGAACAGTTTATCAGGGACTTGAGGGACTATTAAAAAAATCCAATATTATGTCCTCAGACTCTTTGAGGAGAGAGGATAAAAGGGGCAGAGATGAAAAAGTACTTGAAGAAATAATGACCCCAAACTCCCCAAATTAATTGAAGGCATAAACCTACATATTTAAGAAGGGGAGCTAAACCCAGATAGGATAAGCCCCAAAAAATTCTTAGCAAGATACATTACAAGCAACTTCTGAAAACTAAAGACAAAGAAAACCTTGAAAGTAACATGAGACAAATGACACTCTACTTTATAGGGGGGAAAAATGATTTGGATGACAAAGACTTCTCATTAGAAGCCATTCTAGAAAATGGAAGGAAGCAGCACAACCTCTTTTGAGTGCTGAAAGTAAATTTCTATAAGCCCAGAATCCCATAGCCAGCAAAAATATCCTTAAGAATGAAAGACAAGTCAAGAATTTGCACATGAAGAAAAACTAACAAAATTTGTTGCCAGCATAACTACCCCAAAAGAATGACTTTCTTTAAAAAAGAAAGGAAATGAAAAAGGCAGGAAACTTGAACATCAAGAAGAACAAAAGAATTCAGTGATCAAAAATAAAGATAAAAGCAATAGACTTTCTTCCTCTCACTGAGTTTTCTAAATTATGTTTGATGATTGAAGAAAAAATTATAACATTGTCTGAATGTGGTTCTAAATTTATGCATAGGAAGTATTTAAGACAATATTATTATAAACAAAGGGTAAAGGCACAGAAAGGGAGGTAAGGTTTCTACAGCACTCAACCTGCCAAAATGACAGTATCAGTAGGGTGAGATAAGTTAGGTACATTTAAGTGCAATACTTACAGCAACCACTAAAAAAGCTATCCAAAGAGATATACTAAAAACATTACATTGTTCAAGTAAGCAACAGAAAGGCAGGAAAAACAAAACAAAAATTAAGAATAGAGAGGACAAACAGAAAGCAAAAATAAATTGGCAGAAGTGAGTTCTAATATATCCATAATTTCATTAACTGTAAGTGGTCTAAATATATTGACTAAAAGACAGATTGACAGAATGGATATTGTCCACAAGAAACTCACTTCAAAAAAGCATGGAGGGAAGTGGATTTGGCCCAACCGATAGGGGGTCTGCCTACCACATGGGAGGTCTAAGGTTCAAACCCAGGGCTTCCTGATCCATGTGATGAGCTGGCCCACACGCAATGCTGATGTGTGCAAGGAGTGCTGTGCCATGCAAGGGTGTCCCCTGTGTAGGGGAGTCCCACACGTAAGGAGTGAGCTCCATAAGGAGAGCTGCCCAGCAAGAAAAAAGTGCAGCCTGCCCAGGAATAGCACAGCACACATGGAGAGCTGACGCAGCAAGATGACACACACACACAAAAGAGACAGATTCCAGGTGTTGCTGACAAGAATCCAAGCGGACACAGAAGAACACACAGCAAATGGACAGAGAGCAGACAACTGGGGGTGGGGGGTGGGATGGGGAAGGGGAGAGGAAAAAAAAGCATGGAAAAAGATACATCATATGAACATTAATTTTTTGAGAAAGTAGTTGTAGCTCCATTAATATTAGGTAAAAGAGACTCAGAGCAAAGAAAATTACCAGATAGAAACACCATATAATTATTAAAGGGTTACTTTATCAAGAAAAGATAGCAGTCCTAAATGTATATATGAAGTCACAGAGCTGCAAAATATGTGAAGATAAAACTGATAGAAAATGAAGGGAGAAATAGACAAATCTAGATTTATAGTTGGACTTCAACACCCCTCTAAAAAATTGATAGAAAAATTAGAAAAAAAAATCAGCAAGGATATAGAAGAATTCAACAATGCCATCAACCAATAAAATCTGGTTGACATTTCTAGAACTTTCCACCCCTGAATAGGAGAATACACATTGTTTTCAAGAACAAACAGAAAATATACAAGAAAGACCACATCCTAGGCTATAGAATATCCTCAACAAATTTAAAAGAATTGAAATCTTAAGGAGAGTATACTCCTACCACAGTGGACTAAAACTAGAAATAAATAATGAAAGATAGTAAGAAAATCTCAAAATGTTTGGAAACTAAAGAACACACTCCTAAATAATCTGTGGGTCAAATAGGAAGTTTTGGGGGAAATTTAAAAATACATTAAACTAAATTAAAATACAACATCAAAATTTGTGGGACATAGCTTAAGCAGTGCTGAAAGGGTAACTTAGAGCATTAAATACAAATATTAGGAAAGATGAAGTCCCAAATCAATCACCTGAGCTCCCACCGCAAGATCAGAGAAAAAGAAGAGCAAAATAAAGCCAAAGCAAGCAGAAGGAAGGAAATAGGAGAAAAGAAATTGATGGCATTGAAAATAAACAAAAAAGAAGTAGATAAAACCAATGAAAAAAAGAGTTAGTTCTTTGAAAAGATCAATAAATTTGACAAGCCTCTAGTAAGACAAACAAAGAACAAAAAAAGAGAGAAGACACAAATTACCAATATCAGAAATGGGGCATATTACTACAGATTCTGCAGGCATCAAAAGGATCATAAAGGGAACATTTTGTGTGATCGATGTATCTTTTTAAAAAGATAATTTTATACACACACACACACACAAAGAGAATTTGGGGTACAAGGGCATGAGGAAACTTTTCTCTTATATTTGAACATTTGACAGAATCTAGTTGTTTGTGTTTTGGCAGCTCCCTTCTATTCCCAGAATTGGGAGCCAGAGTGTTAATTTACTTTCCCTGCCATAGCAGTTAAAAGGAAGCTGGCACAATATCCTCTGCTCATAAACCTTGTAATCTCTGAACCCAGCATCAGCCCTGTTAGTAATACTAAAATAAAATACCTTAATTAAAAAAAAAAGGATCATAAAGGAATACTGTGAATAACTCTACATACACAAATTTGACAACTTAAACAAGATGAACCAATTCTTTGTAAAACCACCACAACTCACCCAATGTGAAATACATAATTTCAGTAGCCCTACAAACTATTACAGAAATTGAATTTGTAAATTTATAAACTCCCCAAAATGAAACCTCCAGGTCCAGAATGTTCCACTAGAGAATTCTATCAAACATTTAAGGAAGAATTAAGACCAATTCTATACATTCTTCTAGAATACTGCCCTGATAGCAAAACCAACAGACAGTCCAAAAACAAAAAACAAAAAACAAAACCCCACAAAAGTATAGACCAATATCACTCATGAATAGACAGAGATGCAAAAATTCTTAACAACTACCTGCAAATAGAATTTAGCAAGAATTAAATGACATGACCAAATGAGGTGTATGCCAGGGATGCAAGGCTGGTTTAAAATCAATCCATATTAATGGCTAAAGAAGAACAATCACTAGATCATATTAACCAATGAAGAACAATCTTTTCACAAAATTTAACCCCTTTTTATAATAAAAACTCAGAAAAATAAGAATACAGCAATTACACAACTGAGCATTTTCCTCCAGAGAAATGAAAATGTATATTCACAGAAATACCTGTATGTGAATATTAATGGAAGTTTTTTTCATAATAGCCTCAAACTGGAAACAATTCAGATGTCCTTCAACAGGTTAAACAAAACTATGGTACCTCCATACCATAGAATATGACTCAGAAATAAAAAAGGATGAAGTATTGGTAGATGCAATAACCTGATTGAATCTTCAGGGAATTATGCTAAGCGAAAAAAGCCAATTCCAGATAGGTATAGGCTGTATGATTCTATTTATATAACATTCTTGAAATGACAAAATAAAATGAAAAAATTATGGAGAACAGATTGGTGGTTGCTCAGATTAAAGAGCGGGTGGGGGCAGAAAGGAAATGGGTCTGGCTATAAAAGGGTAACATGAGGGATTCTGGTGGAAATGGAAATGTTCTCTATCTTTACTGTGTCAATGTCAGTATACTATTTGGGATAGTGTACTATAAAATTTTGCAGAACAGGGTTTCCCAATGAGGGAAACTGAGTAAAGAAAGGGTGTATGGAATCTCTCCGTATTATTTCTTCCAGTTGCATGTGATTCTAAAATTATCTTATCTTATAATAAAAAGCTTAGGATAAAATAAAAAGGTGTGATCTCTTTGCTGATGGAGTTTAAAATCTACTGGAAGAGAGGTGTTCATTAAATCTCCTCACAAACACATGTAAAAATGTAGCTATCACAATGCTGCCAAGAAGAGGTGTAGAGTCCTGGAAGAACATGTAGAAGGTGGGGTGACTGCATCGTTTATTGTTTAAACTGGGGCATGTTTGTAAGTGAAAGGGGAGGGAAAATGGGCTCAAACCGGAACTAAAGACGGAGGGGTGGGAAGTCCAAGCAGTCAGTGAGGCTCCCGGACAGAGGTGAAGCTGAGATTGAAGGAGGGTCGAGGCGAGTTAGGCCAGCAGTGAGGGGAAAGAGCACTTTTGGCAGTGGAAACAACCTGGGCCAAGGGCCCCTGGCAGGAGGGTGCCTGGACCTCAGAAAGTAGGGGGTGGTGGGGTATGGGGACCCCACAGACCATGCAAGGCCTTGGAGGACAGTTCAGGGATTTTCCCTGTGGCATTTTCAAGACCAGATGTGGGCCCTGGTTCCTGTGACCTTGGCCTGGCACTCGTTTTACTTCTGCCTTCCTGAAGATTGTGTCATGTTGCAGAAGGTCTATTTGTTTTGAGGCTCTATTGCAGGGGTTCTTAACCTTTTTTTGATCCATGGATCCCTTTGCCAGTCAAGTGAAAAAAATGGACCCTTTACTAAGTCCACAATTATAGTGTGTATTTTTTTAAAGATTATTTATTTATTTCTCCCCCCTTTCCCCCCACCCCGGTTATCTGTTCTCTGTGTCTATTTGCTGTGTCTTCTTTGTCCGCTTCTGTTGTTGTCAGCGGCACAGGAATCTGTGTTTCTTTTTGTTGCATGATCTTGTTGTGTCAGCTCTCTGTGTGTGCAGCGCCATTCCTGGGCAGGCTGCACTTTCTTTCACGCTGGACGGCTCTCCTTATGGGTGCACTCCTTGCACGTGGGGCTCCCCTATGCGGGGGACACCCCTGCATGGCAAGGCACTCCTTACACGCATCAACACTGCGCATGGGCCGGCTGCACACGGGTCAAGGAGGCCCGGGGTTTGAACCGCGGACCTCCCATGTGGTAGATGGACACCCTAACCATTGGGCCAAGTCTGCTGCCATATACTGTGTATTATTTAATAAATAAATTTAATAAATAAATTTAATAAATGCACCAACACGTCCCCACAAGAATAATGTTTCTTGAATTTCATTTCAAGCTTCTGGACCCCTGGTTCAGAACCCCTGCTCTGCTGAGTGCCCTGCTTTGCTCTCTTTGCCACCCTTGACTGATTTCCTACAGTTGTCTTAGGTCCTGCACGGCTCTCCCGATGCTGACACGTGGATGGGGGAAAGGGCCGCGGCCCCTGAGGGCTGTGGTGGGATGGTCACACAGGTGTCCGTGGTACATTTCCTTTTCTGAAGGCAGCTCCCGTGCCTCGGGCCATTCCTGAGGGTTCGCCCTGTCCTAGCAGAAAGCTTCTGCGCTCCGGCTCCCATCTTTATTGGGCTGTTGCCAGTCCTCTCAGCGTAGTTTCTGCACCCAGGGTCCTCTTTCATGCTTCTCTTCTACCCACACTTGCTCTTAGGAAGGCCCCCACCCCTCACATTAGTAGTGGTGGGCTTCGGGTTTAAGCTCTTTGAGCCTCAGGACCTGATCTATGAAATGGAGTTACTGAAGCAGGGCTTGCCCACAGCCAAGACCTGGGGAGAGTTTCAGTGGGAGGATATATGCAGTTGTTCAGTCAGAGCATTGAGGTTGGTCCCTGAGGCCACTTCTGTGAGGCTATTTGCATTTTAAGTGTGCTCTGATAAGATTTCTCATAAAGGAAATTCAGTCATGCATGGGCAGATATGGAACACACTTTTGGGGGGGAGTAGGAGAGAAGGAGGAGTGGTAAAGAGGTCTAATCATATTGATTTATTAAATGCTTGTTATGGGCCAGATGCTATTCAGACATTATCTAACTGGGTCCCAAAAGACCTCTTTGAGATAGGGATGAGTATTGTCCCCATTTTATAGATGAGGAGACTGAAGCTCATAGGGGTTAGATCCTTAGTCCCAAGTCACACAGCTAGTAAGGCAGAGCTAGGATTTGAACATGACTCTGTGGGAACCACTGTGTCTGACCATTAGGCTGCACAGTCTCCCTGGAGATCACATCCGATTTCCAGCACCTGGAAGTACATCTGTCGTTTCTTTTTCTCTCTTCTTTCCAACACTCCTTCTACAACGCACCCCCCCCCCCTTTGTTTTTTTGCCTAGTCCTATTTTGTTCTTTGCTAATCTAGGTCTTCTACTGGCCAGTTCTTCCCTGGGGAACAAGTCATCTCTGCTTGAGTCACTCAGAGCCAGGTCAGAATTTGCCTAGTCTCTGATTCTTAAGAGTTGCACATGGATATCTAACCTCTTTGTTAAACTTGGTAAGCTAAGCATATGGTGGCACCTTTTATTGTGCAAGTATTATACTCCTGGGAGGGGGTACATAAGGCATTAATATTTGAGTATGAATTAGATGCACTCCTGAGAATAAATTTTGTTGGGGAAATTCAGAGTAGTGGGAACTGAAGAGGGAGATTAGTAGCATATAATGGGTTCTAGAAATTAGAATTGTGTGTTGGCTTGGGTTAGGAAGATGCCAAATCCAGATAGATGGGATCTATAACTCTATTGAGGCCAGTTGCCTTTCCATCTGTATAACCCTTTACAGTTTGCTTAGTATGTCTTGGTAAATTGTCTCAATTCTCCAACCCAGTGTAATGGATTTTCCTTCCCCTCCAATAACCATGAGACTTGCTAAAATCTTTTAACTAGCAGTGAGAGAGCCACGACTAGACTTCTGGATCCCTCATACCCTTATCTCCACTTCTTCAAGAGAATCCCCTGCTTTTTGCAGTAGGATAATTAAATTGCCCAAATCTTTTTTCTTCTGCACAGGTTCATTAGTTCCATTACAGTTCCATTCACTTGACAAACATTTATCAAGGACCTATTATGCACTAAATAAGGTTTTTCAAATATTCATTTAATTCTCAAAACATTTCTATGGGGAAGATGTCAAAAGAGTTTTTCTTTTTTTTTTCCGATGGGAAAACTGAGAAAAAGAGAGAGTAAATGACTTGCCTAGGGATTCCACTGCCCCCTCCCTCCCTTCCTGTTTCTCTCTTTCTTTCTTTAGCTCTGGCCTTTCTGCTTGAGGTCAGAACTTGAGTAAGGAGGCTGAGGTGGAGGCACTTGTCTTTACCCTCTTGTCTGGGGATGGTATTTGAGGTCCAGCAGGATGGAGTCAACTCTTCTGAACTTGGGAATTTGTGTGATGGCCCAGCAGCACCTGGCGACACCGCCCGTTCCCGCCTTTCCCCCGGCTTCTCTGACACCGCACTCTTCCGGCTCCCCTCCTGCCCCTCAAGCTGCCCCTTCTCACTTTCTTCTGTTTGCCCTTTGGGCCTATCCTCTTACCAATGCCAAGGGTCTCAGTTGCGTTCTTTTGCTTCCCATGCTACGAAGAGAATTTTCCCCCTAAGATGTGTGGCTTTGCATCTATAGTCATTGGGGAAAAGAGGAAGAAAACTTGTTTTCCTGCAAAACTTTCCCCCACTGCATCCCCCTTATTAGATTTATGTCCTTCTTTCCTCTTGCAGATTTGACGAGGGGGAAAATGTGGGTAAAGTTGCCTATGACTTTCAGCAGCTTAATGAGTAGGTGCTTTCCTTGAGGTTAACTTTCCATTGTTGAGCCTGACGTCTTCAGCCTAAACTTGCTACTTGAACGCAGGCCTGGAATTCACCAACCACAATTTTGTCTTCCTTACTAGGAGATGTCATTTAAAAATAAGATGTCACTGATGAAATCACCAACTTCTTCTCAAATTCATAGTCATGTCATGGGACCCACAGGCTCCATGAGTACCAGCCCCCAGCTTTAGGTCCCACCGTGTGTACTGGGTGGAATGTCACATGGTGCCACGGAAAGAACTCTGGCTTGAGAGCCAGACAGACCTGGAGGTAAATGCTGTCTCCCCTACTTGGTAGTTGTGTGATCTAGGGCAGAAAAATGGTATATACCATTGTACCAAAGCTCAGCTCTTATGCCAGACAGATCCACATCAACACCCTAGTTCTGTCACTCACAAGCTGTGCAACCTGGTGTCTCTGAATTGAAGTTTCCTTATCTGTAAAATGGGGATAAAGTGCTTGCCCCACAGGAGTCTTAGAAAGTGTAAGATCACTTTAGCCACACTTACCTAGCCTTTAATCCATGCCAGATATTGTGTTTTACATGCGTTACATTCATTTCCTCTTCACTACAAACCCGTGTGATAAATACTACCACCATCCTCATTTCCACATAAGGAACTGAAGTACAGAGAGCTTGAGTAGTTTGTCCAAGGTCACACAGGTGGTGGTTGGTAGGGTTGGAATTTGAACACAGGTAATTTAGCTCCAAAGTACGTACTTTAACACTGTTAGAATGCTAGTGGGTTCTGACCATGGGTCTGTTATGCTGGTCACTATATAACTCTCATCATTGTCTTCAATGTTATCATTTCTATGTTAATGCTTCACCGATATGAATTTCTGTTTCTCAGTCTATGGATTGTTCCCAAGAAAACCTACTTCGTTAGGATTAAATGAAGCAATGGGCATGAAAAACTTAAGTGTCTGATTTAAAGAAATCCCACATTAAATGTCAGCTTTCAGGTAGTTCTTTCCTGCTCTCTCCTTCCTTCCCGTGACTTTTTCTCTTTTTCTTCCACAATTCCTTCATTATAAAGCCGTTGGTACCTTTGTGGGTGGGACTCTTAATGTCACTGCTTATTCCTACACCTGCCAGGCAGACGGCATGTCTTCCCCACTCTCCTCTTCTTGAGGGTGATACCAGTTTCAGTTTTAAGCACCAACTCCATCTTGATGATAAAACTTAATTCCATGGAGGTGTTTGAAATGTTACCTAACCAGGAGTTTGTTTCAACTTGATCTTCTATAAGAAGTTCGTGATGAAGGTCAATGGGGTCCCATTTTCTCTCTAAGAAATGCTTCCTGGTGACGGATGTGATGACATTTATCTTTTTCTTTGGGCTGCCCAGAATCTGAACTACCTGCCTGTGTGTATATATATATATATTTATATATATATATATATTTTTTTTTTTTTGGCGGGGGGTGTGTGTGGATTTCTCAACTTATGAGATAAATCCACCAACTTCCCTTTCTCCTCTAGGGCAGGGGCTGATGACCAGGCTTGGTCAAGATAGTTATACAAAGAATCAGGTAGAAGGTTAGCTGGTGGCAGTGGAGGTGACTGCCACATCCAGGTTTCAGGGGAAGCTGTACTGGCAGCAGCTTCCAGCATTCAATACTGGTGGTGTTGGTCAAAGCCGTATCATCTTAACTTGGAGATGATGGCAATGGGGTCCCTATGGGACCAGTTCCATGGTGTGATTTCCAATGTATTTCTGGTTGCAGGGTTCCTGAACTTACTTCTTCAAGCCTTACTAGCAATTTTGAGAGTTTTCCAATATTCTTTTAATAAATTCATTTTCTGCTTAAGCTAGAATTGTTTTCAGTTGCTTACAAGAACTCTGACACCACCCAGTGAGATGGTGGAACATAGTATCAGTGAAGTCTTAGGGCTTTTGCCCTAAGTATACGTATTCAAAAAAGAACAAATGACGAGTAGTTGAAGCAGAAGTATTATTATTTACCTTCATCTGTTTAGACTTTATCATACATTTATTGAGGGAGTGCTGTGCCAGTGTTGGTCAGGTGTTGAGGATACAGTGTTGAGCAAAACAGACACTTTGGGCCTTTATGGAAACAAGTGGTATGAAGTCCTGATTTCAGTGATCTTCTGGGTTGCTTTTGTCTGCATTTCAGGGTTTGTTTTATAATAATTTGCCTCTGTAGAAATTCAGAGAGTTGCAGTGTGAAGTGTTGTTTTGATCTTAATCAATTAATTAATTTCCTATTTATTTCTACCAAGGATGTGAAGTGGCTTATCAAAATGCACAGATATAGTAAGACCAAAGAGTATCAAACAATAAAAACAAGCAATATTTAGTAAAAAAGAAAGATAAAATAATATTGAGAAATTGTTTCTTATTTTTGATCTTGTTCTGAAGATTGTGAGAGCAAGTTAACCTGGTATTTTGTTTGACTGTCAAGGCAAAGAGGAAGATAAAATGGGAAGACAAAGCCCATTTAAGAAAATCTTTAAGAAATAATGTCAGTTTAACAGTAGAAACCCACTTTTTCCTGGTTCCAAGTGTTAGGAGAGATTTGTCTTTAGGTCCTCTTATAAGAAGTGCTGAATATTTTATAAAATGCAAGAAACAGCATAATTGAAATGCTTCTCTATAAGTGCATAGTGTTGGTGTTTATGGAAAGATATCTATCAAATTAGTAAGGTGTCAGTAGGGTGTATGTGTGTGTATGTGTGAAGTCGGGGAGATGAAGAATAGTTCCTCAAAGTATTATTTCACTGTGGTGGTTAAAAAAAGCACAAAAAATTAAAAACAACAACAACAACAACCAAAACAACACCAAAAGAAGTTTTATTTGGGTGACATTCAGTATAATCTCATGGATAACTTGCAGCACGCAGTTGGCTTTCTCCAGTTGTTTGTAAGAGGGACACAAACCCTAGAGGAAAACTACATTCTCAGTGTCGCTTTCTTTGCTTTCCCCATGGAGGCTGGGTGAGAGCTAATCCCAGCTCTCCATTTGTCTTCCTCAGCTGGAATAGGCATTATGCCAGCAAGGGAAACAGGACCCTGTTCTACCCTCAGCCCTCTTTTAAAAATGTCCCAGTTGACATAGGACAGTTCCCATCTTAGAGTTGGGAAGACTAAGAATTTGATGATGATGATGATGATGATGATGATGATGATGAGGTTGATGACTGTGGTAGTGATAATAATGGCTACAATTCTGCATACTGGAAGGGAGTGGGGGAAGACTTCATGGAAGAGCTGGCATTTAGACCAAATCATGATGGAGATGGTGGAAGAGGGCATGTTCCAGACCTTAGGAGTAAGATAGGAAAATTCGTGGAGGTTGGCAAGTACCTGCAGCCTTTAATATCATTCTAAGGAGTGTGTATTTTGTGGACAATGGGTGGTCGCTGAAGAATTTTGAGGAGGCGTGCCGTTAGGGACACAATCTTCCCATATTTTGAGAAGCTAATTCTGCCAATGTTATGAAGCTGCACTGCGCAAAACAGTAGCTACTAGCCACATGTGGTTTCTCCACTTGAAATATTAGGTTGTCCTCTAGGTGGAGAATATACACACTAGACTTTGAAGACTTAGTATACAAGTATGTAAAGTAATTTGGATCTTGATTACAAGTTGAAATGAAAATAATAAGCAAATAATAAGCAAAATATAATAATAAGCAAAAAATAATAAGAAAATAAGCAAAATATTTGCTTAGATAAAATATATTATTAAAATTAATGTCTCTAGTTTCTTTTTGCTTTTTAAATAAGGGTCCTAGAACATTTAAAATTACCTATGGGGTTCTTAGTATATTTAATTGGATGGTGCTGGTACAGAGGCTGGCTTGGAGAAGGGAAGATCTGCAGAGCAGGAGGAGATAGGAAGTTATTGCAAAGTCCTAGAAAAGAGGTGATGGAGGTCAGCTCTAAGGCAGTGAATCTGAATGGACAGGGGTGGACAGGTACAAAGATGTTTTAGATCAGAAGTACCTGTTCTTCTGGATCTGGGGACTAGAAAGGGGGAGAAGAGGTTGTCAGGTAAGTAGTCTGGGTAACTGAGAAGGTGTAGGAGGGCCGGTTTAGGACTTGATACTTGTAGATTTCAGTGTGGACATACATGAATATGAAGCAATGGGGAATTCGGATGGGGCTGTAGATTTGGGAGTCACAGACAAGAGGAGGTTTCTGAAGCAGTCATGGGTGAATTCATTGAGCAAGCTCAGGCAGGGAGAGTGGAACAAGAGAATTGGGGGATTGGAGTGGGGAGCAAGCTCAGAGCTCAGAATTTAAGACAGGAGAAGAGAGGCTGATGAACTTGACTGAGGTGGGTGGGCAAGTAGGAGGGGCCAGGAGACCCTCCGTGGTAACATAGACAAAGAGAGACTTTTAGATGGGACTTGTTCAAAGCACTGGAAGGAGAGGGTTCTAGGTGGGACTATCAGAAAGTCGCCCCCTCCCCATATTTGTTGAGGGTGGGGGCTATGTCAAGTCACCTGAGGGCAAATGCCAGAAGTCTCAGGGAGAGAGACTGGTGTGGAAGAGGAGATTACAGGTATGGGGGAGAACTCTTGGGACATGTTTGGGCACTAGAGAAGGTTGGTGTTAACTGGGAAGATGGAGAGGGAGGTGCAGCACGGGGCTGAGGGCAAGGATTGCTAGGCGAGGTCAGTCTCCCAGAGTTTAGAGGCCACGGGTGAAGGCGGGAGAGACTGAAGATAGGAGGAGGCAATATTGATGCAGCAAGGCCGAGAGTATTGTCTAGGGCAGAAAAACTGAAACTGTCACACCTGTGAGAGTCTTTTATCCGTTCCCCCGTCCCCCTCCCCAATAAACACTTTGGCTACTTCTTCGCGAATCCATCCTGAGGGCCCTTCCCGTCCACGGGCTCCCTCTGCGGAGGGCTTCCTTCGAGTGGGAGAGGGTGAGGAGACACCAGTTCTCCTCTTGCTCCGACTGCGACTGCCCTCGCTGGGGGCCGCGGAGAGCTGCGGAAACTGGACAACGCCCCAAGGTTTGGGTGGCCGCACGCTCGCGGGCTGTATGACCCTCCGGGACAGGAGGCCTCCCAGATAGTCTAGACGCTAATACTGTGGCACCTCCCACCTCCGCCCAGGACCGGAGCAGCGGACAGGCTCGGCATCCCGCCGGCACCCGGGCTCCGGCTTGCGCTGCAGCGCCGGCCTCCCCCGGCGGGGGCGCTGGCAACCCGCGGATGGCGGGCTCGGGCCCCGCGCGGGCTCCCGCGTCAACCTGGGCCCTCAGCGCTAGAACTTTCCTTGGACGGCTCGCTGCCGGGTGTCTTTGGAAACCCACAGAGGCCACGACCCGCCTCATTCTGGGCTGTACCTTGTTACCAGCTTTGCTCTCCGGCCTAGCTTCCACCGTTCCCAAGTTCCATTTTAGCTCTGTGTGGAAAAGCGAGTTCATAAGCCCTTACCCAAGGGCTCTCCCGGGAAACGCTGCAGGTCACCCTCCCTCCCTTCGCCCGCTCAGATTCTCGGAGCCGCCTCGGCCTCCTCCATCTCTCCTGGCCCTTCCCAGGCTCTCTTTCGCTCTCTCTCCTCGCACCGTTCTCTTGCTTCTTCTCTCTTTCTCTTTGCCCTCTCTCCTCCCTTTCCCTTTTCTCTTTCTCTATCTTCCCCTCTTCTCTCTTCTTGCACTTTAGACCCCACTTTTCTTCTTTCTTGCTGCTTTAACCACCTCCCACAAACGAACTCTTCCTCTCATCCCCAAGAGGACGCGAGAAGAGACTGGGGAGAGTCCGGCTCTCCAACTCCCCTCCCTCCATCCTTACTCCTTCTTAACAGCCCCTCCTTCTGCTCCCCACATCTCGGACTTTTCAACCCCTAGAAATCCTGGGAGCTTTCTGGAGGCGGCCGGCCGCACTACCTGCCCCCGTGCCTGTAAACCGCCCCTCGAGGTCAGCCTCTGGTAGCTCCCCTCTCCCTAGCCTAACCCGAAGTCTCAGTCTCCCCTCCGCGCACAGAGCCGCGCCGAAGCACCCAGGCCGCGCTTTTGCAAGCGGGGTGGGCCTGATAAGCCCGCGCAGCTCTGGGGAGGGTACCAGCCAACTGGCGGCTGACACTTAGAAACCACAGCTGAGCCCGCTCGGAAACGGATCTGAGACTGAGGGCGCGCGCCGCCTCGCAATTCCAGGCGGGAAGATGGAGTTGCGTCTTGTCGGGTGGGAAGAGACGGTCTAGACTACTTTTCCTCCCGGTTCCTGCAGGAGGTCCTGGGAAGAGAGCGCCGGAACCGGGGAAGAGCTGGCAAGTCCCTGATGCCGCCGCTGGCACCTCCCGGCACGCTCCCTTCGCCCTCCGGGAGGCTTAATGAACAACCAGGTTAAACTCGCGGGTAGTGGAGGGGCCGGGGGAGCGCGAGGCTTGAAGGATCGGACTGCCTTCCTCTCGATATTGCCTTTCGAACCACTTGCAGGACCAAGGATATACAGTATCCGTGCGAGATCTGCGCGCGCCCACAGCCCGGGCGCACCCCTCCCGGCGCTAGCCCCACCACGCTCCTACTAACACGCGCGCGCGCATGCAATCGCGCACGCACGGAACCGCGCGCCCCCGCACACCCAGACGCCCTCGGGCTCGGCCAGGTAGCCCCAAATCTGCGGCGTCCGCCCGCTGTCTCCCCGCGCTCCTCTTGCCTGTGCCCCGCCCGCCTGTGCGCACGCACGCGCACGGACCCCCTCGCGGCCCCGCACTGGGCGGGGGTGCCGGCTGCTGCGGGCGGCGGGGCGGGCGGGGAAGCCACCAGCGGAGTCCCGGGTCCATCCCGCGCTTGACTGCCCCGCGCCGCCTTCTCGCTCTGAGGCTCTAGGCTCGCCCTCGGTTCCCGAATGCTAACAGTTGGCGCTGAAAACACTTTACTCCTCCTCCTCCACCGAGACGCCCCTACCCTCCCCGAGCGCCATCTCCCGCCCCCCCCCCCCCCACAACAGGTCCGAAGAGTAATCCCCCAAAGGCAGCGAGAAGGGGCTCTTAACCCTTCTTCGCCAGGAGCCGTTTGGAAGCTGAATTTCAGAGAGACTCGGGATTGGGGTCCGTTGCCAGCCCCTCCTCTTGGATTCGGCTGGATTTTCTTATTTTAAAAGAGGATTTTCTTACTACCTTTGAACACTCCTTTTCAAAAATTTTCTGGAGGAGCTCGGTGGGGAAGATTTTTTTGTTCTTATTTGAAGGAATAAAGCACCGAAAGGACATTTAATTTTCCTGGGGTTTTGGAATCACCCTCTGGACAGGAGAGCGAGCGAGCGGGAGCGAGGAGGGAAGAGCAGAGGGGACCGGCGAGGCGCGTCTGTCAGAGCCACCTCCTTCCCCGCCGCCCCCTCCCCACTCCCCCGACACACACTAGCTCGCTCGCTCGCCGGCGCGCGCACACCCCCCGCGCCGGACCCGCACCTCGGCGGGCGCCACACACTCAGCAGCCCGAGCCGCGGTAGCCGCAGCGGGATGGAGGCGGCGCGCACGGAGCGCCCCGCGGGCTGGCTGGGGGCGCCCCTCGCCCGGACGGGGCTTCTGCTCCTGTCGACGTGGGTTCTGGCGGGTGCCGAGATCACTTGGGGCGCGGCGGGTCGTCCCGGGCTCCCGGCGGCAGCGGCTTCGCGGCCACCAGTTCTGCTTCCTCTCGCGCCGCGGGCAGTGGCAAGCCCGTGGCCCGTGGAGCCGGCGACCGCGCGGAGAGGTGCCGCGCTGGGGCGCCGGCCCGGGCCCCAGCCGCTACCCAAGCCGGGCGGCGGCAGCGGCCGCGACAAGCAGGGAGAAGCCGGGGACATGTCGCCGGCAGGCGCGCGGTGGGGCCAGGGCATCCCGGCTCCTGGCAAGCCTGGCGGCGCGCGGAGGAGTCGCCGGGCGCAACCCCCCAGCGCCCTGGAGCGCGGGGACGCCGGAGCCACTGCCCTGACCGATGGTTCCAGAAGAAGCCGCACTCTAGCCAAAGGTTTCCGAGAGGAGGTGAAGGCGCCGCGGGCCGGGGGGGCGGCGGCCGAAGAGCTCCGGCTGCCCAGCACCTCATTCGCGCTGACTGGGGACTCGGCCCACAACCAAGCCATGGTGCACTGGTCCGGGCACAACAGCAGCGTGAGTACCCAGCCCGCGGCGCGGGAGGGAGCAGGGGTGGGAGCCAGGGGCAACCAGTTGTTCGGGGGTCGCGGCGGGGAGGAGGGGGGCCTCGACTTTTAGAGAGAGCAGGTTTGTCCGGCTTCCCCCGCGCCCCCAACAGGTTAGCAGAGTTTGTTGTCAGATGCTGTGTGCGTTTGTTTACGGGAGACCCTAGGATTGGGGCCGCCAGGAGGGGAGAGGAGCAAGGAGTGTCTTAAAAATGAGGGGTTAGGGATCTGTGGTCCCTTTCCCCCTTACTCGGCCTGCAGAGTTAGTTTCCCCGTTGCGGGTGGGTGTGCGCTTCAGTTCGCGGGTGAGGGCGCCCACTGGTTTGGGAAGGAGCCGCTGTGCGGACTGATGGATTCCTGCGATTGCCGGGGCTCCCCGCCACCCCCGCCATCACGCCGACGGGACCCGGGAGACGGAGACCCTAGGACTTCCATACTCCGGTCCGCCTTGGGGTCGCTGCTCTCGGCTCCAGACTAGCGCTTCCAGCCCGGGCGGGAGGCTGGGCCAAGTTGGCCCAAGCCCTGGCCTTCCGGTGACCCCAGTTCCTTCCTAAAGCCCATACCGCCTGCCCGAGATGCCAATGAAGAGGCGGTGAAAAAGTTCAAAGCGTGAAGGGAGATTCACCCCGCCCTCGGCACCGCGGCCCTCACGCGTGCACAAACACAGAAGTCGCGGAACCAAAAACTCTCGCTTCAGCCGCGGCGTCCAGCGCCACGCAGGGCTTCGGGGCGTGGAGTTGGGTGCGTGTGCTTTCTGCGCACTTCTCCACCCCTTTCCCGCGGTCGCCAGGTTCCCCTGGACGCTGCTGGACCGAGGGGTGGCACCCGTGAGCCCGCCCCGGCGGTTCCGGGGCTAGCGGCTGGGGCGCGGAGCTGGGAGCGTCGCCTGCTCCGGCAGCTGCAGCGACCCGCAGCGCGTGCGGGGACCGGCTCCCCCCGCGCGCCGGCTCCGGGTGCTGAGCAGCCCGGGAAGGCGGGGGGCGGACTCGCTGGGCGGAGCGGGGCGCACTCCCAGGACCTTTCGCACCCCTCCTCCTCGCGGCCCCCACTTCAGCCAGCCTTACAAAATCCTTCCGGGCTCTCCCGCGCGGCTCGGAGCCTGGCGTAGGCAGAGTCCCGGCCGGGGTCGGAGGATGGTGGACGTCTGTAGAGGCAGCCGCGGGAGCTCGTGGGATGGCAAAGCCTCCGCCGCACCCCGCCCGTGTGTTTCTCTTTATGACAGGCATGTGAAGGGATTTCCTTGGGAAAATTTCGCTTTAACAGGGCCTGAGGAGGAAGGGGGTTTCACGGGGATGAGTAATAACAGGGAAAGCGAGGCATCCGTAGAGCGCAGCCGAGCATCAGGAGTGAGGTTTCCGGATTCTTGATGACCCGCAACGCGGCGCGCTTAGCGCAGCCTGGGTGACAGATGCTGGACGCGCAGAGTCCAGCTCCCGAGAGAGAGGCGCAGGGGCTGGCTTCACCTGCATCTGCGTCAGAGGACAGCTCTGGGGATGGGGTGGCGACAAGGTGTGCCTTAGCGAGGATTGGGGAGTGAAGACTTCCAAGTTCCCAGAGGACTTACTTGTGTGTGTGTGTTTATCCTCAGACAGCAGCGCCGTGAATCCTAACTTCATTTCAGTTTGGTAATTAGGAATTGAGTGTGTGTGTTCACATCCTTTCTCCCTAGGAGGAGGGGGTGATGTCCTCACATATCTGTGGTTTTATTAGGGCCGTATTTGTACCATATAAATTCACTGGGCTTGAAGAGTTTTCCTTAGTCTCTGCTTTTAAGGATCATTTCTGCCCCTGAAGAGGGGACTTTAGAGAGAACTCTTTTTGCAAGTACCAGGTAAAGGTGCATGGCTTTCCCTGCCCGTATTCAATGCAGTTGTGCAGCAGAGGAAGGTCCCCAGGGAAATGGCTCCTCAGGCAAAAGAAGGCCAAAAGCCCGGGGGGCCCTGAGTAGCTGGGCTTGGAGTCCCCAATAGTGTGAGATTCAGGCTCTCCCGGTGAACACTGGGGCTTACTGTTGTGCTTTGGCCAGTGCCACTGCCAGCAGAGGGCCAGGAAGCTCTGGTGGGTCCAGGGGCCCCAGCCTGTCCCTCTCTCTCCCGCCCAGAGGGACTGTCTCTTCAGCTCCTGGGCTTGACCTGGTTTTTTGGCAGGTGAGCGTTGAGGATGGCATCTGTGCTGCTCTTTAAGGAAGGTGCCCCTGTCTCTGAGAGTCTATAGTGAAACAACTCCTGGGAGAGGAACTGGGAAACCAGTTTCTGCCACTTTACCCAATCGGTTCCCTCTCCCCTGCCCCCTTCCTGAGAGCAGGAAAAGAAAGTGCTCTAATAAAAGCCGAGGTGAGCAGTGAAGGGGACCATGAACCTTCAGGAATGTCCCTTCCTCATTGGTTTCAAAGTGGAGGGAGGTGTCCCTAAAGACAGAGAGCCTGGGGCCTAGCGCTGGGACCTTTTGACGTGGCAAGAGAATTCTCTCTTCTCTTCTGGCTTCCACAGTGTTCAGCATGTCCTTCTCCAGGGAGGCCACCCATTTCATTTTTTAAACACATTGTGGATTTTCCTCCTTTCCTTCTCTGTGCCCTTGATGAGCCTCATTACCTGAAATGAGCTACCCGTTGGGGAGAGGCTTCAGTTACCCCATGAAACTGAAAACTGAACTCCACTTGGAGTTTGCACTTAGGGAGGTAGGAGCAGGGCATCTGCCACTCCATGTGCCCAGCATTGCCCCAGGGGCTTAGGAGGCAGGAGGCAATTCTTACCCAAAGCTTGGGACAGGTATTCGTTTTGTCCCAAGGACCGGAGGATATCTCAGGGGGCAAGTCTGCCCAGCAGACTTGAGCAGGAATGAATTAGGAGGGGGATGGAGACTGGGTCCTTCCTCTGAACTTCATTGCCCTGCCAGGTGTTGGGGGAGGGAGGTTAGGTGTGTGGACCTGGCCTTGGAGCTTCTGCTCTGGAGAAGTGATTTGCCATTCAAGGTTCACCCCAGTTTTCTCCGCCTGGGATCCTGGTGATTAATGGGTTCGAAAGTGTTTCACAAACATCCAGAGGGAGCCCAGATCCCGTGGCTTACAGGGAAATAGAAAAAACACATTATTCTGCCCATTGCCTTCAGATGATGGAAGAACCCTCTATTTGCTCAGTGAGTTGGCAATGGCTCTGGAGAGTGGAAAGCTGGGAAGGCACAGCCAGTCTCGTGCTGTGTATTAACCTTTTACGGGGACCGCGTTCCCCGTGCAGAGCTGAGAATGCTGCATCTGCCTTAGATCAGTCCCCATCCTTTCTGGCAGCTCACTCGCAGCGGCAGCAATTTGCAGGCTGCTGTCCCTGCAGTGTGTCTTGTTGAAATGACTTGCCAGGTAGTTTTCAATTAATGTGCCCAGTACTGTGCCTTGGTGAAGGGAAACGGGGAGATGCTGATAATTCCAGGGCTCTTCCAGATCAGATTCCCTAGCAGTCTGTGAAACGCACAGATTCTCCCAGGCAAGGTTTCATACCCTCAACTAATTCAGCTGGATTGTGTTCTAAAATATTTACTCTTAAAGGGTAAAATAGTGACAGATTTGATCAGATTAATTGTCTTTCACTCATTGGAGCATCTAATCGTGGCTCCCAAACAGATTTTTCAAATAGCTTTTGGCTGCACTGCCTTCCCTTCATCGTTCCTGCTCACTGCCCCCATGTCACAATATCTTAATGCATATTGCCTTTTCTGAGGCTTAAGAAGGAAGCCTGCCACAGAGGCCATTCTCCGGGGCTTTGCCAAAAAAATCTGTTTTTAATTAATATTACAAGGGGAGCCATCTCAGTTGAGATGTAGCTGGGAAATGTGGCGAGACATAACATCACTAATTGCTCCTGGTCACTGTCAGCTGGGTGTGGGGGTAGGTGAGGAGGGGGCTGGACAAGGCTGGCTGAGATGCATTTCTTCAGATGGCCTGTGTTACAGGGTGGGATTTCCTTCTCAGATCCTACTGATCCAAGGTGGGTAGAAGTTGCAAATGCCTTAATTGGGAGGTCTGATTTAATGAGTGTGGGCATTTGTGGTTGGAACTTGCTTTTAGTTGGTAAAGAAGGAATCCTGGGGAGTGACTTCTCCAACTGTGTTGGATTTAAGGGAAGGGAGGTTGGTGGTTCCAGAGGCAAGAAGGCTCAGGAAGCAGAAGGGAGAACTACTTTTTCCTCGGGCTGCATAAATCTATTATTGTAACTGGAGTTTTGGAACTGGCTGACAGGTGGATCCTGGGTCATCATTAAGGAGCAGAGTTCTGCAACAAAGCCAGATATGCTGTGATTGGAAGACCTCTGAAGGCTGGCAGTTTATCTGAGGCCAGATGCCAGTTGGACAAGTCAGCTCACACCTGGTGACTTGACTCTGTTCATTTTTTTCATCCTCCCTTCCTTTGGTCTGTTGGCTGGCTTTAGATACTTTGCGTTACAGACTGTTAAGTCGAAGGGTACAAACGTCAGAGCATTTGATTTTTTAGCATGTTTGAGAGAAAAAAAGTCTGGTGGAAGGAGAGGTGGAAAATAGGGATTTGAGTGCCTAGTGGGCCACTTTTGGCAAGTAGAACCAGAGCTGTCATGAACCAGATTTGGCTAAGTTTATCTCCCTAGAGTCCTGGGTAACAGAGAGAAGAATGTGGACTGGGTTTTGTTTTTGTTGGCAGTGGGAATGAGGGGATGAAGGAACTTTGCCGTGTGCAATGAGATTTGATATTGGCCAATCTCACCGAGCAGAAGTTACATAGGAATTAGGAATCTTTGCCCCTTGGGATAGCAATGACTCCTTTCTCAGATGCTTCACAACTTGATAGCTCCTGGAACCAGGAGTATTTCATTAAGTTCTTTTGGCCTCTTCAATCCAAATTCCAAGCCCTTTATCCTGACATTACAGGCCCTTTCACTGTATATGGCATTAGCCTACTTCACTCTGTCCTTCACTACTCCCCTAATAGACTCTCTCATTCTGGCCAAGGGAGCCTCTTCACTGTCCCAAGCCTTTGCTCTGGAGGCCTCTACATGTAGGATACCTTTCTTCTTCTCTGTGGAAGTGCCCCCGTTATTCAAGGCCCCGTTCTGGAAGCACAGAGGCTCTCTCAAACTTTCCTTAGAAACTTTAGTCAGTAGTTATTTCCCTGTTTTCTAATTACTTACTGAATTTACTCTCTGCACCCCACATTTGGTCATATTTAGTTTAGTAGTTGATTCATTTAATCTTGTATTATTTTATGTGTTTCGAGGGTGAGGGCTATAGCAACTAGAACATACCTGCAAATGTTCCTGCACTTCTCCCGTGTGCCCCATGGTATTTTGCAAGTGCTTGGCACATTGCTCGGTACACCCCTGCCGAATTGCCCTCCAGAACAAGGCAGTGCCTTAGTTGTGGAGATGGAGAGAGGAGATAGTTTTTACCTTAAGATGACTATTAGGCTAACAACAGTCTCTAAATAATGTTGGGTTTATACACCTGGTATATTATTTCATATGTGAATTTTAACATAAGAGGTAGAGGCTTCTCTACCCCACTTGGTAGAAGGATAGAGGTAAGGACTCATCAACAATCCTGGTTTCCTCCTCACATAATTCAGAGATTAGCTGGACTCTCACAAAAGCTGAGTATTTCCTCTGTGTGGCATTTTTCTGGGCATGGTAGGATTGGTTGGAGTATGTTGGAGGGGGAGATAAGTATAAGAAGGTACTTGCATCCAGGTCCTTACAATATACTTTGGAGGTAAGACCATCTTCTGTTAAGTGTAATAATATGTGGCAACAAGACAGATGCCACGGGGTGATATGCAATTAATTGTCAAGTAATCGTTTTGGGCTATGAGCTCAGAGGAGAGAGAGAGGATCACTGTGGGAGATACTCGGCTCATCTTCCCCTCACAGAATGTCAAAGCTGGAAGTGAACTTGGCAGTTGTCTTCATCAAATTCTTCAGGATAGAGATGAGGATTTGAGGCTCTGGTCAAAACATGACACCCTACAGCTTGGGCTCCTACTGTTCTTTTTTCTCTGAAAAGCCATCCCCTATTCCTCCCAAGTTTTTCTCTGTTCTTGGGTTTACAGGACATTTTTCCTTCTAAGAGGATTTAGCTCAAATGAGGTAGGGTGCTGCCCACCTTATAGGTAGGATAGACTGAGGCCTAGGCTAGGTAAATGGGAGGCTAGTCAGGGAGACTGCGGACTAGATTCTCCACTGCTGTTCCAGGGCTACGTCCTGTGGCCACCCTGGCTACCCACCCTGGTGGTTGCCGGACATAAAGCTCCTTAATGTTGGATGAGCTGTACCTTACTGGCTGTTGTTAATGGGGACCTCTTATGAGTCACCGTGTTGTTTGAGTTAGTGACTGAATCAAGCCTGGTTGCATCAGCAGGAACGTTTTGCTCATTTATTTTGATCAGTGTAGTTTGGGTTTAATTATTTATGGAAATGCTGTTCTTTATAGTACACTAATAAATGTGCTATAGTAAATTTGGAAAAGGTAATGGAGTCTGAGAACTTCAGGAGTACACAAATAGCTTTCTGCTGTTAATTCCATGTTGGGGAGCAGAGGAAACCATCTCTACTGGGTTGAGAGGCAAGGGACCTGGAGCACAACAGGTTCAGGGCTATTGGTCAGTAAAACTGTGCCCATTGCTAAGTAGGGGCCTGCTTATTGGCACACACTGCAAGAAAATCTACTTTAGGGGAACTAGGAATAAAGCTACATAGGATCATCATGGATCCTATTAGATTATGGATTGTGGGAATGATGATATTTCTTGTATGAATTCATATTTATAGAGGGGTTTCATCATGAATGCAATATCCTTCAGGATTTATTGAGAACAGACATGGACTAGGAGAATGATATAGGCTATATAGCAAATGGTTAGGAACATGGATTCTGGAGCCAGTTGCCTGGGCTTGAATTCTGGCCCCATCTCTAATAACTGTGTGATATTGGGCAGTTTTTTTGTTTTCATTTCCGTTTCTTCATCTTTGGAAAGGGGGTGGTAACAGTCCTTCTCACCTTGGGCTATGGTAAGGATTAAATGAGATACTATACATGGCAAAGTGCTTAAAAGAAGTGCCTGATCTGTAGTAAGCCCTCAAGATATGTTAGTTGGTTTTCTTCTTCTTGTTTTTATATCTGGAAGGGACCTTCCCTTCATTTTTAGATGGTGACATCGAAGCAGAGGAAGGAGGTCCTTGCCCCAAATTTCCCACTGAGCTGGTGGCAAAGCTTGGGCCAGAACCCATTTCTCAATGAGATGCTCATTTCAGCTACCGTCAACAATCCATGTCCTCAACCAGACAAGTCTTTGTCAGATACATATCTTTTGGGTAGTGCTGTGATAGGTGATAAAAGAGAGACGTAAATGGCTGCTTAGCTTCTTGAAACCAATTTCTAATGGAAATAGAATCAGGTTAAAGAATACACTGCTGCATAAGAAGTGAACTTTTTCTTTTAAAAATCTGTCCTCAGTGGGAGATGTAGAGCAATTACTGAGTTGAACCTTTTTCAGAGCTTTCAATGAGTGGAGACTTGGATCCAGAGTGACAAAGAGAAGCTTCTCTTGGATTGAGCATCCACCATTACACCTTAGCAGGCCTGGGACCTGCACCCTTGGGACATCACTCTTGTCTCTTCCCAGTGCCCAGGCCACATGTGTCTGACTCAGTCCTCTCAAAAGTCTTTTTGGCACCTGTGGTGCGGTAGGCAGTTTCTCATCTAGATGGTTAGAATTAGGTTAAAGATTATGCTATTGCTTTAAGATAGGAACTTCTTCTTTTCAAAATCTGTTCTCGGTGGGAGATGGAGAAAAATTACCGAGCAGAACAATCTTTTCAGGGCTAGAAAAGCAGCTTAGGCTGCTGTATCTGAGTGTGATTACAGACAGTGGGGAACTTGTCTATAGGACGGTTTTGAACCCACAGAACTTGGGCACGCAGGTAACATTGTTCTCCAGGCTCTTGGTGGTGGGAGAGGAGTGTCTTTCTAGAGGGAAAGGAGTTGCTCATCTGACTTTGCTGCTTTCTGTATTATTCTTGCTTGAAAGCAAACTTTTGACTAGAAGATCTCATAAAACTATAAATGTCTTTTCTGATATGAGAAGGTCCCCAAGCAACAGCAACCTTGAGTGAGTCTTTGAGTCTTAGTGCCACTGACTATAAAATGGGTCAATACCTAACTTGCAGAGTTGTTTCTGTCTTGAAATAGAGCACTCAAAGATTTAGCATATGAACAGATCAAAGATTCAGGTCTCTGAGACATATATTTAACAAGTATAGTGCTAAATATAGGTTCAAATGAAAGGGTTAGAAGAGCCACGTGTAGGACAATTATAAATGAGTCTAACTCTCTTATATTGGGGAGCAGACATTCCAAAGTAAGGCCCAGTGACAGGCTGCTGAATTCCTGAGACTGTCTGCCCTGTCTCTAGAGCCCTCAGGAGCCCAGGACTCCCAGGACAACTAACAAAAGGATGATGATGGACAATCCCTTTCCAGAAAACCAAAAACAAGCAAAACCACTACCACCACCAAATCAGAGTATCTACAACTGCAAGCAAGACATTTTCACCCATCTGCCCCATGGGATCTAAGACCCTCCTCAACCAGAAGCAGAATGGGCATCACCATCCCACAATTCTCAAGATTGAGGCATGAACAAACATAAGGGGGGAATGCAATTATGGACTAAAGTAGACTTAGTATTATTCTAGCAATGGAAGAACTTATAATATTGATATAAAGGCAGTGATCACCAGAAGTTCTGAGGGGAGGGAGGGGGAAGAATAGAGGTAACAGGGGGCATTTTGGGTACATTGGAATTGTCTTGGATGACATTGTAATGATGGATACATCTTGTCAAAACCTATAAAATTGTGTGATGCAAAGTGTAAACTATAATGTAAACTATAGGCCATGGTTAGTAGCAGTGCTTCAATAAGTGTTCATCAATGGTAACAAATGTACCACACTAATGAAAGATGTTGTTAATGAGAAAGAGTGGGCGGGGGAGGGGGGTGGAATGTGTAGGAATCCGCCTATACTTTTATGTAACATTTTTGTAAGCTAAAGCTCCTTTAAAAATCAAAAAACCTCTAGAATAGTAGGCTATTACATAGGTTAAAAACCTAAGTTCTCATTATTTGCCAAGGCAGGGAATGAGGTAAGTTGGGTTTTTCTCCTTTTGTAGCAGATCTGTCTGTACTCTGCCCATATTCACTCGTCACTTACCATTTCTGTGCCTGTTGGCCTGACTTCCAACCACTTGCCCTGGTCACTGGAGCTTACTTTGAGTATGTAATCACAGACTAGAAGTGTAATCACAGACTATGGAAGTGACACCTGCCAAGGAGCAGGGAGCAGCCACCTATCAACCAATGTTGGAGTTGGAGTTGGACTTTTCTGCCCTTTTCTGGGATGACTTTGCCACTTGGTTTCTACTGTGTCTCCCAAGGCTGCCCGTGGGATTCAGCTCCAGGTACCTCCTGTGGTAACTTGCTTGCTTTATTGGCTGCTTTTCCAATCTTGCCTCATTTCCCCACTCCCCTACCAGTATTTCCTGGGATCACCTACCAGAAAACTACTTGCATTCAGATCTTTGTTTCAAGGCATATTTCTGGAGGAATCCGAACTAAGTTACCTTAATTAATTTTGGATCAGGAATTTTTCCACAATTCTTTTAAAATCCTACTTTGGGCCCTGCCTGGTAAGTGATGTGGGATAGAGAGGGAACACAGATGCTGGTTCTGAAAGGATGCTCCTTTGGAGTTGGCAGCTTCCAAAAAAAAGGAACCCAGTCCAGGGTTTTATTGAGTGTTGAGAGCAGAGTGTTGGGGCTTTGAGTAGCGGATCTACATCTTTGAATTACTTTTCATTGTCATTTCTGAGTTAAGGATCCCAGCCTCACCCAGGGCATGTGCTTGGTCATTACAATATACAATATACAATATACAGAACTACCAGCTGAGAATGGGGTATGAGATCTTTTTTCTTAGACACAGTCAGAATTTTGGCAGGGAACAGCTGAGCTCACAGTTGATGTCTTCCATTCTAGGATAGCACTCAGTGAGGGGCATTATGATATGCTGGAAAGAATATTGGCTGGGAGTTGGCAGCCCTGGATCTGGGTTCCTGTTTTATATTAATTAACTAATTTCAGCCAGTCACCTGATTCTCAGGCACAAGGGAATCTAGAGCCTTCCAGGTGTAGTAGCTTGCTTGTCTATGAGTAAATGTGTGTGTGTTTGATTGTGTGTTAGTTAGGAGAGGAGGGCCTGGAACTGTGGTTAAAAAAATCCATTGGAAAATGCTTCTTTCAACTATGCATAGATTTGGTCTTATCCCAAGCTAGTGTAAAGTCATTCACTCATTCATGTGTTCATTCATTCATGTAGTTTGTTTGTTTAGTGCTGGGGTTCTTAACCATTTTCGTTCCACGGACCCCTTTGCCAGTCAGGTGAAAACCACAGACCTCTTACTAAGTCCACACTAAACTGTGTATTATTTAATAAATATATCACCCGCACCAACATGTCCCCACAAGAATAACATTTTTTTGAATGTTAATTCAAGTTCATTGACCCTTTGTTAAGAACCCCTGGTTTAGTGTGATCCTAATTAAGTGATTTGAATCTTCTGGGATTCATTTTCTTTATCCATAATGTGAAAGTGTTGCATAAAATGATGCAGGTTCACATCACCACAAACTAGATGTTTTATTAGGTCAGTTGTTTCTTTATATGCGAAATGGGTCAATCTTATTTGCTCTCTTTATGTCACAGTTAAGTAATGAGATGTGGCACATGGAAACAATTTGAAAACAGGTGATATGAACTCAAGGTGTCAGTTTACCTCACTTCCCCTTTATTCCTTAAGTTACCAGAGCTTCTTTGACAAAAGATCAGGGCCCACATATAGCTCCTGCTTTCTCCCAGTACAAATGAAACACTTCATTAACACACATACCATGTATTAAAAAGTCTGAGATTCTTCTTCCAGGCATGATGTACAATTTATTTCTAGTCACATCTGATATAATAAAACTCTCAGATGGGAGTGTAGTTTGGGTGTATAAAACAAAAACAAAAACAAAAAATTTGTTCCAGGACTTGACCTGTAATGATTGCTGTGCCTTATTCTTTTCAGATAATATAAAGTATTTGGAAAGCACTTACTATACAACTAGTGATGTGGGATGTGCAAAAAAAGAGACATATAATATAGACATGTAATACAGACCGGATATCCAAAAAGCTTATAGTTTTGTATGTGAGAAACACATAGTAGGCAAATATTTCAAGAGAACAATGTGAGATAGCATAACATATGTGCTAATTTAAGCATACTTAAATACACTGAATGTAGTCCACACTACAGTGAATGAAACCTAAGACAATGTTTAAAATATTATGGCTGATTTTATTATCTTCAACAAAATCCAGTAGCATGATAAGAAATGGATATAATTCTCTATCATAAAACCTCTGCCTCTTGAGGAGTATCCTGAACTTTGACGTCAAATAGATTATCTTACATTCTGGCAATTGCTCAGAATTCTTTATTAGTTTGGGCTATTACTTTCTTGCACAGTTTTTTTCTCCCTTTCTAATTGTTTAATTTCCTTGTAGACAGAAGAAACATCTGCCTTTTCTCCTTAGTACTAAGATATTCCAGCTTTTTAATTCCATTATTATTGGATATTATATTTTGTACAAATTTTTCTAGGCCTGTTCCCTGCTATTATCTTGAGATTTCTATTTAATTAATTAATTATTTATATTTATTATTATTACTTCTGTGTTAGAACCTCTGTTTCTCAGATTCCATGTCCCCCTCTTTGTTGGGTTGCTTTTCTTTTTGCTGTGGTATAAGGCTATGCTCAAGTGATTTTTTTTCTTTCAGAGAGTGCATAGGAAAGTCCTAGTTTTTACTTGTTGTCCTGAACATAAATATTAATAGACACCTTTTAACTTTCAAAAGATTCTGGCTTGAATGATAAATTACATGGTCATCCAGAGCATGGGAGGTAAATTTTTATTCTTGGCATGTCTAAAATATTTATTTTTTGTTCTCACATTGACGTTCATCTGGATACAAATCTCAGATTGAAAAAAATTTACCTTGCATCTTTGACATATTTAGATGACTTGGGTTTGTATCACATCCTATTTTTGGGTTGTATGTGTTTCCTTTCCCACTCAAGGACTCATGAAGGGTGGGAAAGAGGTGCATGGCATGGGATAGCATGGCTTTATTGAAATTGGTGATACACATTTCTTTAGAGTGACCTGATGTGTTAAACCCAGATTTACACAAAACTGGCAGTGTGGTGTGGAGGATTAAACAGAGTAATTTGCCATAGGCACTTATTGTCCAAATACCTTTTTTATATAGAACTCAAAGAAAAATTAGTTTTAGCTACCTTTAAAAAACTTTGTTTTTTAAAACTTCATCAATATACAGTATTCAAAAGATATTTCTGTGGAGTCCCCTCTAGGTGCCAGACACTGAGGATACAAGGATGAGCCATGCTACAAAGGAGAAGTTCATGGTACTGTCAAAGTTAGGGACATTTAATGTAGGGAGTGTAGAGAGGAAGAAGCAGATGAGCTAAGATCTTAAAGGATGGGGAGGGTCAGTTTAGGTAAAGAGAAGAGTGCAGAGGGCTCTGAGAGCACAGCTTCTGTGGAGGCCCTGCGGCCAGAGGGAGCACAGCCGCTTACAGGACAAGAAGAGGGACGGTGTAGGGGAGCAGGGGATTTGCTCTCTGGGGCTGATGAGAGATGAAGCTAGACAGGTAGGATCACGTAGAGCCTTATGGGTCCAGGAGAAGGAATTTTTCCCCCTTTATCTCAAGAGCAAAGGAGAAGTCATGGAAGGGTTAAAAGTAAGAGAGGGAGATGACTAAATTTACATAAAAATGTCACTGTGGCTGCCCTGTGGATTAGAGGGAGAAAAGGATGGGTGCTGGGAGGACAGACTGTTGCTATAGCGAAAGACAAGATTGCTTGGATGGTGGCATTGGGGTGGGTGAGAGGGAGCCCTTTGAAGACTTGTGATTGTGTTATTGGCTCCAATTCCTCACTCCCACTTTTTAACTCCCTTTGCTTGGAGCTTTCTCTGTGGGCAGGATATTCTTCTTCTCCATATACTAATGTTGGATTTGGCCTTATGACTTGTTTTGGCCAATAGAAGGGGTGGAGGTGAAAGTGTAGCTGTTCTAAGCTTAGTTATTGAGAGGTGCTGTGTATTTCCACCTGCTGTCTTTTGGCTCTGCAAATGCCATGAAGGAGCATGCCCAAGCTAGCCCACTGGTTCCAGGAGGAGGATGAGAGAAAAGTAGTGCGCAGCCTTTCCCAGCTCAACCCAGCCCTGCTGAGCCCAGCCCACCATGACCAGCGGAGCAGCCCAGCCAAACACAGTCCATCATGACTAGCAGAGCAGCCCTGCCAAGCCCAACCCACCATGACCAGCGGAGCGGCCCAGTGGAGCCCAGCCCACCATGACCAGCAGAGCAGCCCAGGCAAGCCCAACCCACCATGACCAGCAGAGCAGCCCAGCCGAGCCCAGCACACCATGACCAGCAGAGCAGCCCTCCTGAGCCCAGCACACCATGACCAGCAGAGCAGCCCTGCTGAGCCCAGCCCACCATGACCAGCGGAGCGGCCCAGTGGAGCCCAGCCCACCATGACCAGCAGAGCAGCCCTGCTGAGCCCAGCCCACCATGACCAGCGGAGCGGCCCAGTGGAGCCCAGCACACCATGACCAGCAGAGCAGCCCAGCCGAGCCCAGCACACCATGACCAGCAGAGCAGCCCTGCTGAGCCCAGCCCACCATGACCAGCAGAGCAGCCCAGCCAAGCCCAAACCACCATGACCAACGGAGCGGCCCAGCGGAGCCCAGCCCACCATGACCAGCAGAGCAGCCCAGCCAAGCCCAACCCACCATGACCAGCAGAGCAGCCCAGCCGAGCCCAGCACACCATGACCAGCAGAGCAGCTCTGCTGAGCCCAGCACACCATGACCAGCAGAGCAGCCCTGCCGAGCCCAGCCCACCATGACCAGCAGAGCAGCCCAGCCAAGCCCAAACCACCATGACCAACGGAGCGGCCCAGTGGAGCCCAGCCCACCATGACCAGCAGAGCAGCCCAGCCAAGCCCAACCCACCATGAACCAGCAGAGCAGCCCTGCTGAGCCCAGCCCACCATGACCAGCAGAGCAGCCCAGCCGAGCCCAGCACACCATGACCAATGGAGCCACCACGACCAACAGAGCAGCACAGCTGAAATCAGCCAACACTAAGCTGACCTGTATATTTGTAAGAATAAATGCTTGAGATTTGGCATGGTTTGCTCTGTATCATTTGTAGAGCAAAAGCTAACTGATACAGCAGGTGAAAATCTAAAGAACTTAAAGATAGACTGGATGTAGCAAATCTGTGGCAACATAACTACTGTGAAAAGTGAAGCCCAACTTCCCGACCATTAGCTTCATACCTGCTCAGTACTCTACCTAATGTGTGGTTTTGGTGGTCTCCTGCCACTCCTCTCTTTATAATTCATGACTTTTTCTTAGAGCTGAATGAGGCAGACCAGATCCATGGTCCAAAAGAATTCATTTTCCCCTCTTCTCCCCTTTGCTTTCTCTTTCCAACAGACTACTCAGATTCCACTGGTGCTTTTGAATTGAGTGGCCCTCGGGTCCCTCCAATAGGGGCCTTCAAGCCCTAATATTCAGTGTCTTTTTGTTAGAGTTGATGGCAGTTTCTATTCTAGCTGTGAAGATGGAATTTTACTTAATGGGGGGGTGGGAATATAGGGTCAGGGATTTTCATAGTCTGGACTGATTATTTAAAATATATTAGTTCTGATAAAATATTTAGCTCTTAAACAAATTTAATATAGGAAATTGTGTTTTATTTATTAATGGCAGTTGCAGGGAGATTGGTAGGAGTTGTGCTAAAGTGCACTGTTGTGATATTGCAAAGTATAGTAATTACTGTAATATTTTGTTGAATTATTAATATCTACTGTGCCTGCAGGAACATAAGCTTCTGCAGTCAAATTCATTTCAGGATGCCTTTTCCCCCTTCTGGTTTTGTTTTGTGTTTCCTTTCCTTTCTTGTGCACTTATGAATTTTTTAAGAAATGGAGAGCAGTGGGGGAGTGGGGCAGAGTTGATTATATTGCACGAAACACCATTGCCATACCCTGTAACTGGATGTAGGCAGCAGAGAAGAAAAACTGTATTTCCTTGATGTTCCCCTTGCCTCAGCCAAGCCCATCTGCAGTGCCAGATTGGAGGTTGCCAAGAGAATCCCATCAGCCTGCCTTTTCAGGCTAGGTAGAGGAGAGAAAATAATGGGGAGGTCACATGTGTGCATACCGCTAAGTAGAGACAATCTCACCTGTAGATGGAGTTGCTATGTGTTCAGGTATATGTATTGAAAGAGCACTAGCCTCCTTTATTAATTGCATCAGCTATTTATTAGTGTCTTATGTGCTCAAATGAGATCATTGTGGATGATGATGATGATGATAACTAATGGTGATTACGTGAGTTGGCTTCTAGTATAATAGGACTGTGGACCCAAGAGCAGAGTTTCCTGTAGGAGCCTCCCTTTTGGTTGTGATTAAACTGAAATTGGAAGGACCAGCCTTCACGTCATCACCTACTAGCTTTATGAAGGGGCCGAAATCAGTTCCCATCCGAGACTCAGGTTTCCAGATCTCTGTAATAGTTGCAAGGATAAAAATGAATAATATATTTGAAAGGACATTGTAAACTATCAATTTACAGACACATTTAAGGGAATGTCATTGTCATTAAATCAGAGAAGTTGCTCTGTATTTGTGGTATGATTTTGAGAGGCCCCAAGGAGGACTTTTTGTATGATTTCTTTTTGGCCAGAAACTTCACAATTAGAGAGCCATTGCATTGGATTAGATATTGTCCTTTCCAAAGTTCCTCTTAAAATATAAGTGATTCAGAGAAAGTATCCTAGAGCTGGAAAGAAAACCTAATTATCTAACCACATATTTTTCCAGATAAGGAAAATGTGGTTGAGAGAGAGCAGGAAGGACCCTAACTCACCCAGATGGTAAAAGTGCTCCACCAATGTCTGACTCTTCTGACTCCTAGTCCAGTGCTCTTTCTGGACTTGGGGGAGGGTGAGGCATAGGGAATGGGGTGTCTTAGGTGGTAGAGCAGCATTGGGTCGGATGGACCTCACTTTGAATTTCAGTGCTGCCAAGACTGGCTCTGTGGTCTCAGGCCAGTTACTTCTCAGAGACCCAATCCTCTCCTTTGTAAAATGGGGATTGCAATCCATATTCTGCACGGCTGCCATGAGAACTGAAAAGAAAGATGTTCTGCTTGAAGTGCTGGGCAAAATGCCTGGCCTGTGGTAGAAGGTACTTTAAAATGGGCAAGAAATTATTGTTACCCAGGCTTCAAGAGGTGCAGGTGGTTAGCTGGTGTGCCTCGGGTTCTGCTGCCGTTGTCCCCACTGCGGTGTGCGTTGGGGGAGGGAAGGGGCCCCTTTGGATACTGTCATCCCCCTTCCCGGGATTGGAGGAGGAGGAGACTATGAAAGGGTCTCACAGAGGAAAGCCCGGAGGATGAGACTTAATGACCTTTCCTTCCTCTTTAATCTCAGACTGCTGCAGTTGCAGCCCGTTTTAACTCTCTCCAAAGGGGCTAGGGATGGCAGGAAGGTGGAGTGTTCTTAGAGAAGAGCAGGTGCCTAAAAATGAGACAGATGAAAACACTTGCATCCCGTAGGTTGCGCCTTTCTATATCTTACCGGGTTCCCCTTCGTGTTTGAACTTACTGAGCTGGTTTCCTAAAAATGAGTTTCACTTTTTAAAAAAATTCAGAGTTTACCCTGCTTCTATCAGTCTATCCAGAACCCCTCGTGACCCGGGTCGGACCCCTAGTATCTTGGGAATGAGCGGATTAAGACTTGGGTGGAGGCTGGAACGTCCAGGGACAGAAGGAAATCTGACATACCCAGGCTGACGTGGCTGGACCAGTGTCTGCCTGACGCAGAATGTGAAGCAATGCAGGTGAGTGCGCCCGGCTCACAGCTTCTGGCTCTCATTCTCCTGTTCCCAGCGCTCTTCTCATTTCTTGCTCCCCTTGCTCTAGGGGAAATATTCTGCTCTCAGTCCTTTATCTTTTCAGTTCCTTTTCCTGTGACTTTTAATTACAGTTTAACTTAAAATTCGACCTCATGCTGGTGAATGAAGATCTTCCATGCACATTGGGGGCAGGTTGAGAAGGCATTTTTTGGGTTGGAACTGATGAAATCACGTGCCCTTTGCCTACCTTTTCCACCTTCAAGGTGCCGTCAGTTAGAGGCAGGCAGCCCTGTTCCTGGCTGTGGATTCTTGGTTCCTCTCTGAGCCTCAGAAATCTCCGATGATACCGGGGCAGGCTTCTATCTATCTTAGTCAAATGCTTTCAGTAATGGATGTTAATTGGTTAAGGAGAGGGAGAATAAGGAAAGGCTCTGCTTTGTCCTTCTTCAAACAGCTGAATTCTCTCTAGTAGGTGAGTCAGTATGGACTCTTCCAGCTTGTTCTTCTCTTCTGCCTTTTCCTATCTCATCTCTTCTCCTTTCCTCCACTTCTCCCTCTTCCTTCTTTCCCTGTCCTTACCTGGAGATTATAGAACGAGGAGAAGTTTGTAATATTCAGTGCTGAGAAATGGGGAAATATTCCCATCCCTCTAAGGTACCATGTTCTTCATTTATAAAGATAGTAATGCTTCCTGGCACCCTGAGATACGTACTTTGACACCCTCTCAAGACAGGGATGGGTTATGCCACATCATTGGTGGCTTGTTGACAAGATGACCACCCAGTCAGGTGCAGTCTTGAACTTGTGACTTCGTCTCACTATGTCTTTTCAGTAGAAGAAGATATACTTATATATATGAGATCCAAACACTCTAGAGTTGAGTTGTTAGTGCCTAAATTCATTATTATAATTATTAAAAGTAGTGAGCAATGAGCTATGCAGTTATGATTTGAACACTTTCTTATATATATGTTATCTTGCAGTAAATAATTTAAAAAATGTTATGAGCAAATTCCTAATTGTGATTCACTACTGTGGCAGATGCTGAACAGAGTATCTCAGACTTGATCTTGGTCTTTAGGGAACTTGAAATCTAAGATAAGTACGTGTAGACAGAAGGATAGAAATATTAAACCAATATTTAAACCAGAAGTGAAGCTTTTAGGAGTGGGTCTAACAATTATTGAGGGACTACTATGTACCAGGTACCAGTCTTAGGTGCTTTCCATCCCCTCACAGCAACATTATGAGCTGGGGTTATTATCCCTATTTTACAGGTAAGGAAACTGTGACCAAGAGGTAAGAAGATTGCCAAGGTCATACAGCTAAAAAGCTGCAGTGCACATAATGAACATTGGAACATACCTTTAACGAATGCATGGTACTTGAGTCTGCTATGCTGTTGACTTAAAAATCAGGGATATTATGGAGTTTGGGTATGGGATCAGACTAGTAAACCAGAGCAAAGGGGTGGGTTAAGATGAAGAGACCAGCTTTTATGACTCTGTGATGTATCCACTAGTATGAGCCTCAAGGTAAAGATGAGCAAGCAAAGGCACGGAAGGGTTAGATTCCTGGCCCCAGGTACACAGCTGGTGAGTGCCCTGGCCGCACGTCCCCTGTGGGCCTGTCTGAGCTGAGCACTTCCTGCTCAGCCACTGTGTCTCAAGTGGCTCCCTTCTCCAACTAGGGCCAGTGAGGAGAGAGGATCCCCGAGGCGCGCTTAATCTACTGTTCCAACCAGGGCTAAGGTGTGTGTTCAACTCAGGAGTCTTTTACCAGTTAGACCCTCCTGTGCTTTTCCAGAAACCGTATGGAGTATTTGTGCTTAAGTTTTCTTGTGTCAGACAAGGAGCAGGCTGGATAAAGGTGCAGAGGTGAGAAGTCACAGGGTAAGTTTGGGAACTGTTGGAGAAAATACGGCGCTTACTGGGACACGGAGACTGACTACAGACAAAGATTTATTGAGAAGCTCTCCCAATGGAGGGGGTCTGAAGAACAGACTTCAGCCCCCTCACCAACATGGTGGGGGTCTGAAGAGAGACTTCAGCCCACTCCTGGAAGGGGAGACTTGAATTTATATAGAATTTTCCTAGGCAGGGAAAGGATAGTTGGTGGGAGGGGGCTGAGGGTCCGAGTGAAGTGCAGGGGTCAATGGGAAGCCCTTAGAGGTAGAATTTTCCCTGATAGTGACTAGAAGATAGTGGGTTAGGGAGTTATGGTTCCTTGGAATGCTGCAGGAGCAGATGTTTCTTTGTTCTGTAGGAATTTTATCTCCCTCTGATATGTATGTAGGGAAGGTTTCCATTTCCCTTTACTAGCATCTCTATGTGGTTTCTTTATTTAACCTGTGGGCACCCGTAGGCTTATGGGGGATGGGGTTAGCCTTTCCCCAGTGCACATCAGGGGAAACTGCGCTACAGCTTGTTAATTATTGCAAACATCTAACAGGAACCACGAGGTGCTTGACTGGAAGGGGGTGGGGGACGAGGTGGGGCCAGGCGATGGGGGCGTAGCACAGCTTTCTCACCAAATCACACTATTTTTGTAGACCATGGGCGACCCTTAGTAATTAATAATTAGCAGTGGCATCAGTCATTCTCAAAACACTGCAGAACTGTTTCTCCCTACTTCTTGGGAGAGAAAATAAAGGCTCAGAGGGGTGCAGTGCTTGCCCGAAGCCTCGGGGTGAATTTTTATGTGAAGCAGAGCCAGAGGCCCACACAGCTGTGTCTCCCTCCCAGAGTTGGCTCTGGCAGTGCGGGGCTGCCTTCCTTGCACTCTGCCCGTGCCCTCCCCGCCAGTGCCTTGTGCGCCACACAGCAGTCACGTGCCCTACCCGCCAGTGCCTCGTGTGTGGCACAGCAGTCACATGACCTACCCGCCAGTACCTCATGTGTGGCACAGCACTCACAGTGCCCTACCCGCCAGTGCCTTGTGTGTGACACAGCAATCACAGTGCCCTACCTGCCAGTGCCTCATGCAGTGCACAGCAGTCATGTGCCCTACCCGCCAGTGCCTCGTGTGTGGCACAGCAGTCACGTGCCCTACCCGCCAGTGCCTTGTGTGTGACACAGCAATCACAGTGCCCTCCCTGCCAGTGCCTCATGCAGCGCACAGCAGTCATGTGCCCTACCCACCAGTGCCTCGTGTGTGGCACAGCAGTCACGTGCCCTACCCCCCAGTGCCTTGTGTGTGGCACAGCAGTCACAGTGCCCTCCCTGCCAGTGCCTCGTGCAGCGCACAGCAGTCATGTGCCCTACCCGCCAGTGCCTCTGCACCGCACAGCAGTCACACTTGCAGCCCTCTCCATCATTAGAACAACCGATGTGGTTCTGCTGTAATTAAAAGAAGCCAGTGTGGGGGCAGGGGGTGGGAAGCACAGCAAAGCAAGGGAAAAAAGCACCTACCAACAAAACATCTTGTTTCCCACACAAATGCTCTAGCAACTGCCCTCTGTCCGCTTTCTTGGGAACCTGCTTGCTTTAAATACAGCAGAGGGAACCCCCACAGGATGGTGTGGGAAAGGAGGTTATCAAGTTACCTTCAGGTTGCCAGAGTTAGAAATTTACTCCTTCTCTTGCCCTTCTTTTCCTGGGGGGGGAGGGGGACGGGACACTGAAGGAATGTTAGAGTTGCAAGAGACCTCCAAGGTAGTTTGGTTCAACTTCTCTCCCAAGCTAGGATAGCATCTTTGATGCATTGTGGCTACATGGGTCCCACTTCCCCAGCCCCCTAAATGTTCTGGACCAAAGCTTAGGTGGGGATGGAAGACACTACTACCTAGCCAAAATCTGGCCACCCAAGTCTGTTGTCATTTATAGCAGTGACTCCAGAAATGTCTAATTAGATCATTTATCCAATTATCCCCTTGCTCTCTGAAATGCTTTACTTGGTTGCTGAGCAACTAGGGTTGACTTTTAACACATGAACGCTGCTGCACACTGCTGGTGAATGAACCACTAGTTTTTTCCTTTACTCTTCCACCGTGCCCCCCCTCCCCCCCATTCTCTCGCCTTTTATTTTTCTGATGCATGGGAATGAAGACCATCTCACTATCCCCCAGCTTTCTCTCCTTCCACAGGTCACACTGGATTGCCTCAATATACATTCCTGAAGGTTATTTTTATGCCAGGCATTTGTCATAGACCAGGAGAGTGACAAGGTATCCAGGCACACAGTGTTGTGTGTGCAAATTAATGGAATTAGCCCCGTTCAGGCAAGACTTGGGATATGCCATTTTGGTGAGGGCGGCTGGCTCAGCGTAGGCTCAGAGGTGCTTGGGAAGGGGATAGGCCATCTCTGGGTGATAAGGCATTAACAAGATAGCTTGACAGGGCAGTGATTCAGTTTGCTTTTATGGCATGTGCTTCATGGGGAATTGTCATCAGATCCCAGCCTGGAGAGCATTGTGAGTGCAGAACAAGAGGGTTTTTTTTATTGTTGTTGTTGTGGTTGTGGTTGTTTTTAAAGCGCTTTTATTCACCGAAGAGGGGTTTTTTAAAGTGAGACTGAAAGGGACAATACCAGCCCAGGAGGGCTGCAGGGTACCTTGTGGAATCATCCTTGACGTACAACATGCTTCTATTTAAGGATGTGAAAATACCACAGACTGCTTCAGTGAGTTAGGATTTTAGAGCCAGAAAGACTGTCTGATAAGTTAGCCCAAATCTGCACCCTTCGTTTGTGTAGATGAGAAAATTGAAGCTCAGGGAGGATGAACAGTTTGCTCAGTGTCTCACAGCTGGAGTCCAGGTTTTCAGATCATAAGGGTCTTAGTAAGGGACGCTTATTCATAAAAGTAGTCACTTGGGTCACCAAAATTTACTTTCAAAAATTGGCTGTATTTTGGAAAAGTTGTAGTTTGCAGTAAAGATTTGCAGAGCTCAAAGACCTTGCCTTCTGTCTCTGTTCTGGCATATGTGTGTTGTAGATGTACAGCAAGGGGCATGTACTGGGCTGAGTATTCAATTCATCTGAATAAGGAATGGTTCCTGCCCTCAGGGGCTCCAATGTAGTGGTGGAGACAGACTGTAAAAGGGGTGTTAAGGGAGCACTCAGAGTGGAGGTGCCATTTGACCTGGGTTTAGGGTCTGTAGGACTGGGGAGGTAGGGGCCATTTCTGGCCAAAGGGACAGCATGGCCAAAGTAAGGAGGTATGAGAGAACATGGCATGTTTGGGGACAGAGTGGTGTAGGAATGGAGCGTTCAAACCATTTGCTACGTAGTGGATGGCTCGTTGCTGCCCAAACTGACATCCAAAAAACACTACCTCCTGCTCTCTGGAATAATAAGAAAGCAGTTATCTCATCTCTATGCATGTGTGGGTATGTAAAAGCATATGTCAGATTTCCTGCATGGAAATGACTTCCCTTTGAAGTGAGTTCATAAATAATGATGAAAGCCATAAACGTACACACTGCCCACGTGTTTAGCTACTGCTGTGGGCCTCTGGGAGCAGAGCTTTAAGGAAAACCAGCTGCTTTGGGGGAGCTTCTGTGGGACCAAGGAAAACCTTTTATTGGAAAGTACCGTTTCCTTGGCACTCACGCTCAATCATTCTGCAGTAAGGGGCACTCGCGACAATGATGACCCTGGCCAACAAGTACTTCTTCTGAGTGTTGACCATCAGGGTTAAGTGCTCCTTCCTCCAGCCCAGCCAAATCCCCTGGAATTAGTACCTCTCCTTTCCCAAGGCAGGGCTCTCTTTAGAGCGCCTGGAGATGGCAAACAGCATGATGGGATGCTCCTTAGTATAAAATTCCCTGTGGGAATTTTCTTAACCGGGTGGTTTTGAGTTCCTCTAAGAATTAAGCTGGGGGTGGCTGCTATTTTTCTGGTGAGAGTTGTTACTATAAATCGCATGCTGGGATGAAAATCACAACGGGCTGTCTTTGGAGCCTTCAGACGCACGTGATGAGCTAAGACTCTGCTGAGGGAGAGTCCACGGCTTTTAATTCAACAATTATTTGATACATTGGGCTTCGGTGCATGAAGCCACTATCTGTGTCAGTCTTTCTAGACCAGAATGCGGAGTCTCCAGTAGTCACTGCCTCTTCTTATATGTTCCTTTGATTTCCTTTGGCGAAAAAGGATTCTTGTTTTAGTGAGGTCAGCTAAATCCATGCTCTTCCAAATGGGGCTCCTAGATTGTGGAAGGGACTGGAACTTTCTCTCCCTCTGATCATCCTTCACCATCCCTGGAGTGATTTGGTTTCCCATATTCTGGGACATGCCCACTGGGGTTTTTCCCCACACCACCCCCGCCCTTTATATACGGAGGCAGGGTGCATCTGGTGCCAGATTTCATTCAACCCTGTAACAATCTCCCCTTTATGACCTCACTGCTCATCACCATGGAAACACCCCCAAGTCACAGAGACCTGATTGTGGCATCATAGCATCAGGAAGGAAGAAGAGAGGTGGTGAGAGGATTGAAACTGTCCGGAGGGATGCAATTCCATTAAAATAGCACCCTGTGGCAGGGATATAGGATTTTTCTGTTTGGAACATTGAATGGAATGTGTAACTATGGATTCCTGGAATAAAACTCATCCAGGATAAGAAGAAAGAACAGTCAGGGGACCCTAGGCCTTTTGTTCTTGCCCAGTATTAAGTAGGGAAAATAGAATAATTTTAATGACAGCCACCTGTATGTGCGTATTTTCATTTGATCCTTGCAGTCGCTCCATGAATTAGATTGAAGAGGTTAAATAACCTGCCGAAGTTTACAAGCTAGAAAATGGCAGAGCTGACAGTTTGGTACATAAGATGTGCTGCGTCCTCTTATGCAGTTTATACTTTGTGTGGAGGTTGGGGTGGGGAGAGCTGTAGACAATTTTATCAAAGTAGATCAATAAGTATAGTCAAAATTGTGGTAGGTGTCATGAAGAGAGTAAGCATGGTGCGGGAAGGAAGTGTTGGAGAGTGAGAGGGAGCTGCTTATGGTTGTATATTATTAAATCTGGGATATGACTCTGGATCTAGTAGGTTCACCCTTGTATACATGTCACCATGCGCCTAAATGCACTGAACTGCCTGAGCTCGCCTGCTGCGCCCCACAACAACTATAGAGTTTTCTTATCAAATTTTGACTGATGAACAAATAAACGCATAACAAATTGGCGTAAAGGAGGAAAACCCCGAGGAAACGGATTCATGTTTATTTAGTCCAACATCTTGTTTGCTGCTGTTTGCGTGGATTCACTGTGATTGTGATTTCATGTTGTATTCACGTGATCAAGTCACATTTTCTCTTTGTGAAATTGGTTCTGGTCTGTAGAGTGGAGTTTATTAACTTTGTGCTTTGCAGGGTTCTAAGAGTTGTGGGCTGTGCCGTGGATCAAGTCTGGGATTTTCTGTCCTGATGCCCCAGCTGGGCAGTAGGAAGCTGGTCTAAGGAAGCCGACTGCGTTCCGTGGGGTTACCTTGCTGAGCTTCCCCTGACTTCTCTGAGTTTCAGGAGTGCTTGCTGCTTGAGTTCAAGGCCCTTTTAATGCAAAACTAGAATTTAGAGTGGGCAGGTCTCTCTTAAGTCTCCAAACTTTGAGCTGCTTTGTCTCAGCTGAACACCCTACTGGCCGGAGCACTGCTATTATTCTTTACTGTGACAGGTTTGTGTGTGCTTGTGTGTGTACATTTTAATTAGTTAACTATATGAAGTGTGTGTTTAAAATACAAGTGTACTTTTTTCCTAGTACCTAGAGTGAGGTTGGTTGCTAAGGGAACCCTTTTGGATCCACTTTATTGATTCTATTAGACCTACTTATAACTAGTACATATAGAAAGGGATGACTCAGTGGCTCCTTTTGTAAAAAAAAGTGATGTTTGGAGAGTTTGTATAATGAATTAGTTAAGATCACAGCTTTGGAGTGAGGTAGACATGGGCACAAATCCTGGTTGTACCTCACTACTTATATGATCTTACTACTTATATTTTCTAAGTTTAAATGTCTTCATTTGCAAAGTGGACGTAAATAGTGCCTTCCTTGTGGCACTGATATTCAGATTTGGCAATATATGCCACAGTGACTACCAAACGAACGTGAGCTTTCATTAAGTGGGCTCACGTACCATTTGTATTTTACCCCAGTCACTTAACTCTAAGCCAAATCACATCGAGATTTTCTCAAATTTTGTATTAGAAGGACCAGGAAAATGGACATTTTTGTTGTTTATCCTTTACAGTCTCCATAGATGAAGAGAGTCTAGGAAGAGTAACCACTTGTAGAAACTAATTTCAGAGAGCTTTGTCAGATATTAGAGATGTTTTTCCCAAGTGTGACCCCGATGTTAGGGCTATAAGAGCAAATTAAACAGGTATAATTTTCTGCCTTCCAAGAGCAAACAGTTTTCCTCTAGTGGAACTGCCAGAGGGGAAATCCAGTCAGATGAATATGTTGTGTGAGTTGACTTGCAGACCCTCTGACCAGGTGAGAGAGGCAGCCTCTGTGTAGCAGAGGACAGGCTGTGGTACGAGCCAAGTCTGCCACTCAGAACTAGCTCTATGACCTTGAAGAAGTCAATTCGTCTTTCTGGGCCCCTGTATCTTCAGATAAGGAAAGCATGGTGGCCACTAAATTTTTTTATTCAAAATTTTTATTGACACAAAACATACATGCACTAAAATGCACAGATTTTCAAGTGTACATCTCAACTCATTTTTCCCAAACAATTACGTTCATGTTAACCCACCACACAAGATCAAGAAGCAGAACATTTTTAGCCCAGAAGGTTCCTTCATGCCCCCTAGAAGTCAACAGCTTCTCCTCCAGAGAGAATCAGTATTCTGACTTCTCTCAAGTTTTGTTTGTCCTTGAAATCCATATAAGTGCAATGATACCCTATGGTAGGCAGCCTTCAAGATGGCTCCCCACGATCTCTGCCTCTTGATGTTCAGCTAATGTGAGCTGGACCAGTGACCTACTTCTAGACAACAGGATTTGGTAAAAATGGTGGGAAATCACTTTAGGTTATAATAACAGACTGTGGTTTGGTTTTGCTTGCACTCTGTCTGATGATGCCGTCTGCCATGTTGTAAGCTGCCCTGCACCCAGTAGCCAGTGAAATAAATCCATTGGTCCAACAGCCTCTGAGGGAGCTTGGAAGTAAGCTGCACCTGCATTCTGACTACAGAATGTGTGAGAGAATAAGTGCTTATGGTTTTAAGCACTAAGTTTTGGGGTAATTAGCTATACAGCAATAGAGAACTAATATGTATAGTTTCTCTTTTGTTCCTGGCTTTTTTCACTTAACGTTGTGTCTATGTGATTCATCCATATTGATGTGTAATTACTTTAGTCCGGGGGTTCTTAACCAGGGGTCCACGAGCTTGAACTGAAATTAAAAAAAAACCATTATTCTTGTAGGGACGAGTTGGTGCAGGTGTGATGTATTTATTAAATAATACACATGTAGTGTGGACTTGGCAAGGGGTCCCTGGTTTTTACCTGACTGGCAAAGGGGTATGTGGAACAAAAAAGGCTAAGAAACCCTGCTTTAGTTTGTTCTTTTTCACTGTAGTAGAGTATTCCATTGCACATATATATCCCAATTTATTCATTCTGTAATTGGTGGACATCTGGGTTGTTTCATTATTTTGGTTATATGAATAACCAGTGGACAGTGGACATATGTACTCACTTCTCTTGAGTTTTCTACTAAAGAGTAGAAAAGTTGTTCATGGAGTAGGCTTCAGTAAATGCTACCAAACAATTTTCCAAAGTGGTTATGCCAATTTTATATCCTCTAGTAATAGATGGGATTTGCAATTGTACCACTTCCTTACTAACACCTGATATTTTAAAAATAGTTTTTCATTTTAGCCATTGTGTTGGATATGTAATGGTGTATCCCATGGGGCCTTTTAATTTGATGACTGATGATGCTGACCACATTTCATATGCTAAATGTCCACATGGATAACCTCTTTAGTGAAATACCTGATCAAATATTTTGCCTATTTTAAAAAATTAAATTGTCTATTTTTAATGGTTTGGAGGAGTTCTTTGCATTCTGGAATTAAGTCATTTGTTGATCTATTTATTGTAGATATTTTATTCCAGTCTGTAGTTTGCTTCTTAGAAAATTTTCTTAATGGTGTATTTTGATAAATGGAAGTTCCTAATTTTAATGAAGTGTACATCAATCTTCTCTTTTAAGGTTATGAAATCTTTGCCTGTTCCAAGATCAAGAAGATATTCTTCTATGTTTTCCTCTAGAAGCCTTATTATCTTAACTTTCATGTTTAGGCCCATGATCCACCTGTAATTTCTTTTTTTATGTATGTGTATCTGGTCTGGGAAGGGGAGGGCAAAGTTCATTTTCTTTTTTTCAGATAAATCTCCATATAACCCAGTGCCATTTACTGGAAGAACATCTTTGTTGCAAATCAGGTATCTTAAGGTATGAGTTTGTTCATGAATTTATCTGTTTGGTTCCTTTGGCCTATGTTTCTCCCCTAGCACCAGTGCCACCCTGCCTTAACTGCTGTAACTTTATAATCAGTCTTATTATTTTGTAAGTTAAATTCTCCAACTTTGCTTTTTCTCTCTTCATGCTTATCTTGGCTCTTCTTGGCCCTTTGCTTTTCCATATACATTTCAGAATCAAGTTATACTTACCAATTTCCACAAAAAAGACTGCTAGGATTTTTGACAAGGATTGCATTATATCAATTGGTCAGTTTGGGGAAAATTAACATTATTTAGTCTTCATTCTTTTAGTAGTTTCAGAGTTTTCAGTGTGAAGGGTCTTGTAAATTTTTCAATAGATTTTTCCCAGGCATTTAATTTTTTTTGCCAAGTGGTAATTTATAAAATGTCTTTTTCTAATTGATAGTATTATATTTAGAACCTTTTGGGTTTTCTCTATATACCGTCATATTGACAGTATAGTGAGTTTTTTCTTTCTTTCCCGTATAACTTTTATTTCATTTTCTTGCCTTATTGCAAAGATTCTGACCTCCCACAGTGTTGAATAGATCTGGTGTTAAGAGGACATCCTTTTCTTATTCCTGAGCTCAGGGGCAAAGCATTTAGTATTTCACCGTAAATCCTTATGTTTGCTGTAGGTGGTTGTAGGTACCTTTTATCAGGTGAGGGATAAAAGATTCTTCTTCAAGTCTAATATTTGATGATTTTCTTGACTGTATGGAGAAAAGACAAGTTAATATATCAAAGGGAATAATTATAATATAACACGTATTAGTCAGTCAAAGTGGTGCTGATGCAAAATACCAGAAATTGGTTAGTTTTTATAAAGGGTATTTATTTGGGGTAGGAACTTACAGAGACCAGGCCATAAAGCATAAGTTACTTCCCTCACCAAAGTCTATTTTTACGTGTTGAAGCAAGATGGCTCCCGACATCTGTGAGGGTTCAGGCTTCCTGGGTTCCTGCCTTCCAGGAGTTTGTTTCTCTCTGGATTCAGGATTTCTCTCTTCCCAGGGCTTGCTTCTTCCTGGGCTTAAGGTTCCTCTCTTCTTGGGTCTTGCTCCTGCTTCCTCTGTGAGCTTGCTTCTCGGGGCTCCAGCATCAAACTCCAACATCAAAAACCCTCAACTCTGTCCTTCACCATGCCTTTTTTCTGTGAATCCCCACCCACCAAGGGGTGGGGACTCAATGCCCTAATGACGTGGCTCAATCAAAGCCCTAATCATAACTTAATCATCTGTACCCAGGTACAGATCAGATTACAAACACAATCCAATATCTATTTTTGGAATTCATAACCATATCAAACTACTACAACATGTAAGAAAAAGAGAGGAAAGACAGAGAAGAAAGAGGTGAAGGAATATGCTCAGGAGAGGAAAAGAATTTCTTGGATGCCTGTGTTTGGCCACCCTGAGGGCTGAGGTGACTTACCATAGGGTTTGGAGGTTGTGAGGGTTGGAGGTCTGCTGGGGACAGGTCCTTATTCATTCTAGGACAACTAGAGGGAGAATATGTGAAAGGGGAGATCTGTAAGGGAGAGATCAGTTACTGCAAATTCTTCCTATAAGCCTAGGGCATTATGTTTCTTTTTCTGTCCTTCTCCATCCCTGTCTCTTCTTGTGTCTTTCTCAATCTATCTCTTTCTTGATCTTGATCTTAGACTCTGGCTCCTTCTCTGTCTCCAGTGGCAGAATGGCAGTTATCTTCTTTTCCCTTCTGTCCAGATCACATGAGGCCCTTCTGCTCTGGGCTATTGCTTATTTTGATTCAATTTTGGGGACACTCATTACATAATACCACGTGATTAATGGCCATGGCTGGTGCCTTGGCAACTGTGTGTCAGCTCTTTGCAAATAGCAGCTGTCCAACTGACCCTGGGGCACATGGAGTAAGCAGGGTGAACAAGATTCAGGCTGGAATGAAAGCTAACCACCCCTCCTTACCCCAGAGATACCTGTCCCCCCTGGGCATATAACCAGGTTTGTTGCCTCTCCTGGCTGAGGACTCTGTTGTGGATCCAACCTAGGAGCATTTGGAAGCCCTGCAGCCCGCGACCTGACTGAGCTTTCTGTGCCTGGCAGTTCTCCTGTCATTTTCTGCTTTCTCTTTTGCAAAGTCTATCCTGGAGCTTATTGTTTGGTTTTCTAGTCCTGACTTCATTAGGATGGTTCCATTGAAGATGAAAACAATATAAAACAACCACAAAAAAAGACCAAAGAAGAAACATAAAGGAGGTCTTTTTTTTTTTCACTCTTTGAAAGATGGTTGCAAATGGTTTTGCAGTGTTTTAATATATTCAGGACGCTCCACTAACATTAACCAATCTGTCACAGCCTGCCTGGGAACCTGGTGCATTTATTATGTGGCAGAAAAGGTTGTGGATGAAGAAGCTGGGGTTTGGGGCTGAGAAGTTGCCTGCCCGAGGGCTCCTGAGCTATCACCTTCACAACAGAAGCTTTAAACATTCTCTAGTCCAGAACTGGCTGGCTGAAGGGTTGGCGGAGAGGCTGAAGTGTGGTGGGAATAAGGCCTTTATCCTGTTATCTGGTACAGACAACAACCTTTATCCCACCTGGGGGATACAACTATCGCCCTAACAGTGCCTATTGTCTCTTGTGTCCTTTTGGAGAAGGCGTGGATGATTCAGCACTGTCCATCCCCATTCCTGGAAATAGTATTCAAAGAGTGCATATGGGGGAGTGGTGCTGGTGCTCAGCAAAGAGACCACCAAGGGCTCGTCCATCTCTGAGAGTTTCTAGTGTTTTCTGTCTTATGCATGGTGTTAAAATAAGAGGATGATATGCAATCAGGCATTTGTTGAAGCTTGCCTCCTAGTATTGATATAATTGCTGCAAATGTTAGACACGTGTAGATGGTCTTAAAACAATCAAAGAAATGTGAGGTTTCCAACATTAAATTAACTGGGTGTAGATTGATTGAATTGATGATAAAGGGAGTACACTTTAAGAATAAACAAGGAGGGGATCTGCACATTTCATCTCTTTTTGCTCTCTGTCCCCAGCTGAGTTCAGGATGGTGACGTGGGAAAATGGTGACTTCAGAGGCAGAGTTCAGAGCTGAACGGCGAGGGCAGCTGTTAAATCAGTTAATACATGTAAAGCTCTTGTGTATGTGAGACACATAGTCCTCAATCAATAGTAGTGAATATGATTATTATTGTTGAAACGGAAGTGAAGGCAAAAGCCATCTGGCTCTGGTGGCCAAGGGCCAGGTTTAGTGAGGAGAGCACCGTTTTAAAAGAAAGAAAGTACGCCGTTGCTGAAACGTGAGGGGGACTCCACATGACCACTCAGTGTTTGTCCCCCACTCTTTGACAGGTGTGTGGGGTCTGACTTCCCGCTGGATTGTTGCTATCCCCAGGGTAGCGACCACGTCCATCCCAGCAGTCCCTGAAGCATAGGATATGCTCAAAATATATAGTTGGACGAATGAATGATGTGTTCCAAACCGGTCAACGCAGAGGTGTGATGCCCTCAGAGTAACTGCTATCCAAAGTTTAAAGAAATGACACTGTGGCCACATGAGATCCTGTTCTGTTCTCCCTACCAGGGCTGTGTTCCAGACTGGGAGCCCAAGAAAAATGGGAGCATGATTGGATGAGAGAGGCTAGGACAGGGAAGGGCACTGGGACCCCATTGTAAAATAAAGCGTTAATGAAAATAAGTTCTTTTAGCCTGGAGCAGAGAAGACCTGGAGGATGAATGCTCTAAATATTTCCAGGGCTTCCACGCAGAAGGATTAGAATTCCTCTTTATGACCTTGGAAGGCAAAGTTTAGACTGGTGATTAGAAATGGTAAGGAAGCTGGTTTTGTCGCACTGTAAGAAGGATCTGTTAAGGTGAGAAGTCAGAGTCTCCGGGATCTGGTTGGGTGGCAGGAGAGAGGTTCAAGGTGCATGCGAGACTTTAGAATCTACCTTCAAACTTCTTTCTAAAGTAGAAATTACATGAGATGAGAACTGGAGTGTCTTGTTTGTGGGGAAGGAAGTAAAAGCTGTTGGGGGAGTTGTTTGAACCAATTCAGGTTCTTGAGAACTTGCCCTTCATGACAAAGGCATGAAGAAATGAAAGGACTCAGTGCTTATTGAGCACTCACCATGTGTTGGGAGCAGTGCCAGATGCTCCTTTACATGGATTGTTTCAGAACATCAAAAGGTGAGTAGTATCATCACTGTTTTTTATAGAAAAGGAAACTTGCTTAGGCAGACGGAGGAATTTGGCTTTTATTTCCTTTCCTGATCATCTCCTAGAATGGTGTTTTGTCAGTGGACACTTTTACCAAGTCTACTTTTTCTCCATCTGAATAAATGAGTTGCCGGTAGAACATCCCTGTTTCAAACCCTTCTAGAACTCTCTTCAGGGACTTTCACAGTCCTCTAAGCGCTGGTTTTGCCTTGTCAGCCAAGAACTTCCTTTTCTCAGAGTCCTTGCCGAAGGCTCTCAATTGTAGCATCCCATTTCTCCTCATTCCCCTTAGTGGAGGGTTCCAGGAAGCCTTTTGTTGACCTTTTCTTTTAATTGCTAATAATTATTCAATTTTATATAGCCCAGAGTGATAAATATTCATGAACAGCACAGTGCATCAGGATCCAGCTCTTTAAGCTATTGTGCTTTTTTAATTAAACTGAAACATGGAATTAAATGCAATAAAAGGAAAAAGTATCTATTTTAATCCTGCTGTGGGACTGTGTGGCAGGCAGATAGGAAATGTTGACCTGGGTGTTGAAATGTTCTGTTTTCAAGTTTGTAAAGGAAATACCTAAAACAGCTGGACCTGGCCTGATGCATTCATTCCACTCACTCACTTAGCATGTGAGCTTGCACAGCGCCACTCCGTGGAATGCAAACAGATTAGAACAAGGACCTGCCCTCAGGGAGCTCACAGTCTGGTCACAGATGAGACAGATACATGACTCAGCCATGACAGAGTTTCACGGGAAGTGCAGGTGAGCACATCAAAGACAGCAGCAGTAGAGTAACTGGCCAGGGTGGCTGGTGAGGTGGTCCAGGAGTGGTGGTCACCATCAGAACTTAATAGTTCACTGGTCCTGCCTTCAATGCTTCTTTTCTCAGCTCAGTGAGTCTGTCCCTTGACACGTCCCAGACGGATGGGCCACTCAGCTACCCTTGGAGAGGCTGTCTGGGATGTGGACTCCGAGGTCAGGTTCAAATCCTAGCTCTGGCACTTACCAACTGCATATCCTTGGGTGGACTACTTAACCTTCTGTGCCTCAGTTTCCCCATCACAGGACCTACCTCACAGGGGGTCATGAGGGTTAAACTAGTTAATACAGGTGAGGAACATAGAAGGGTGCCTGGCATCCAGAAAGTGCTGAAGTGCAGACGTGCCAGCTCCCACTGCTCCCTGCTGAGGCCTTGGTCTGTGAAATCCTGGGGCTTCTTCTTCACTGCCTCAGACTTCCAGGTCCTCTCGAGGGTCCTTGTGAGCTTTTGCTCCATAAGGAGGCAGGCAGGCTGCAGGTGAGCAGTTGCTGAGGGTTCTGAAACGCTCCTGAGAGCCCTCTTCAAGAACCAGCAAGAGGGGGGCAGAGACACAGCCTTCACAACTATTTCCAGAACACCCCCCAGACAGAGCCGGGGGAGCAGAGTGAGGGAGGGCCGGGGCAGGGAAAGAGAGCACGCTTTTCCACCCCCCCAGCCTCTCCTGTGAAATCTCTGTCTTGGCACCGTTCTTTCCCGAGGGAAGGAGACGTGCCTGCGTGTGGGTGTAACACACGCTGCTCACTGTGGGTTGTGCGTGTTTCCCTGCTTTGTAATAGGAACCGAGCTGTTTATTTGTGGCTCATGCTTGAGGACATGTTCATGAACCAGCATGGGGATTTTCTCCAAGTAAACAAACTGACTTTCTGGGGAGGCCGTTTTTTTTACAGCTCAGGAGATAATGGAGTGCCGGAAGCTCACCAACTCCGGGGGTCTCGGCATCTCAGCCTCCCTGCCCGGGCTCCCGGAGGCCCACCCCCACCCCACCTGCAGTGTGGGGGCTGGTGAGAGAACCCTGGGTCCCAGCCCTCTCGCCCAGCACCGACAAGCTTGCCTCCTCCTGTCAGTTCACACCAGCTCTCTAAGTCAGAGATGGGCGTGTAGCCAGGTTGAAGGGCTGGGGGCCTGAGGAAAAGGCTGCAGTTGACCCCAGTTGATGGAGCATTATGGTTGATTTGGTTTTTGGGCCTTGATTTAAACTCTAGCTCTGGATGACTTTTAACACGCCTTCTGCCCTCTTTGAGCCTGGTTTCCTCACCCATCATGAGGGATTGGGCTGAGTCAAAGCCAGAGTGCTTACTGTCACCTACAGGGCCCCTCGATCCGGCCCCTGTTCCTGCACTCACCTTGTCTCTCCTGATTCACGTGGTTGAACCACACTGGCCTCTCTATTCCCCAACATACCAGCCGTGGTCCTGCCAGGACCTTTGCATCCAGATAGCTGCTTGGCTCATTCTCTCATCTCCTTCCGGTCTTTACTTGAAATCACCTTCTCAGTGAGGACTTCCCTGGCCATCCAATCTAAGATTGACGCCCCTATTCACACTAACCTTTTCCTGCCTCATAGCCCTGAAAACTGTCTTGCGTGTGATATAGTTTACTAAGGTACGTGTGAGTTTATCTACTGTAGCTCCACTAGAAGGCAAGATCCACGAAGACAGTGATTTTACCTCTTTTGCTTTCAGCCCCCACATGCTACAGCTCAGGGTGGGGAGGGGCACAGTGTGATAGAGATGGGATACTCAGCCTCCCAGTGTAAGGCAAGGGGACAAAACCCTTTGTGAGTGCAAGCTTCCTTGCTCTCCTTTATCTCCTGAGCTGTGAAAAGAAACAAACTCTCCAGAAGGCAGTTTGTTTACTTGGAGAAAATACCCATGCTGGCTCATGAACATGCCACCTTGCATACCCACTACAGGCCTGGCACCAACGAGGTGCTAAGAGTTTATTAAATGAATAAATATGAGGCCAGGCCCGGGGCCTGCAAGGCCTGCCCTCCTCTACTTCTCTGCTCTGTGATGTAGGGTCAGTGGCTTAACCTCTCTGGCTTTGGTTTCCTTTCCTGTACAAAGGAGATAATGGAGTAACCACCTTTTAGGGTTCTTGGAAGGCATCTACCCAATGCTCAAATGTCGTAGATGCTCAGCAGGTTAGGAATGACATCTAATGGTGCTTTTCAGAGCTGATGGTCTAAAATTTTGTAGTAATCCATTCCAGGCAGAGGGATGGTTCCAGCGCGATGGGGTGAAGCCCTTGAGTCAACTCCTGTAGGCAATGGTTTGTGGTTAACGCATCCTGCTTCCCAGGCTGCCCTGGAGGAGTGCAGGGGCTGCTGGACAGATTGCACTGGGGAAACTACAGCCAACATTTTTATGCTCTGAAGTCCAGGCAGAAGAGAAGTATTCCAAAATGATGCCTGGATCGAGGTGGAGACAGTGGCCAGAGAAGTTGCTGAGGGCAGGGAGAGGGTAGAAGAGTTGTGACATGAGGGCATTTTTGGGATTTTGAGTTGTCTTTAATGATATTGCAGGGTCAGATGCTGGACTTTATATATCCTGCCATAACCCACTGAACGTACTGGGGGAGAGTGTGAACTACAGGGTAAATTATTATCTGTGTAGTACAGCACTGCTCCAAAATATGTTCACCGAGTGCGATGAGTGTGCCACAATGATGAGGGAGGTTGTTGGTGTGGGAGGAGTGGGGTGGGGGGTGGGGGATATACAGGAACTTCTTATATTTTTTAGTGTAACTTTTTTTTTAATGTATATATCTTCAAAAAAATAAAATTTACAAAAATGATGTGGTCGGGGTGGGGAGTGGGATATATGGGAACCTCTTATGTTTTTTGTTTTTTTGTTTTTTTAATGTAACATTCTTTGTGATCTATTAACTTCAATTAAAAAAAAAGATGCCCGGGTAGGACAGTCAGCTGCTCTGGGTTTAGTAATATGCCACATTGCATACGCCACTGAGGGGAAGTTGGATGGAGGAACCTGGTCTGGGCCTCGAAGCTTTCTGCTTGCTGCTCCTAAGTCTACCTCAGTCCTGGGTTAGTAATCCAGATCCTCCCTGATCCCCAGTAAATCTGAGGGTCACTGGCTTTCAGTCAGTGTTCTTGGTGCTTTTTGGCTCAGGTCTCTACAGAACTCAAAGAAAGACCCTGAATGTCCTTGTGGCAGGGACAGTATCCTTGTCCTTATGCATCACTCCCCCTCCCCCCAGTGGACCATTCACAGTAAGGTGACTTTGGAGGTGGGTCATGAGAGAATCCCAGAAGCCTAGGAAGACCTGGAAAGAGGAAGCTTTTAAAAAAATTAGAGTATGGTGAACAAATAGGAAGTTTGAGTATAAGCGCATGTTTGCCCCTTGGACTTAAGAGACTCCCAGTGCTTTTGATTCAGAAAAAGCAGGTGCTTGGTAACATCTGATCACTCTTGTTCCTTTTGGGAAGATGAAAAAGAGGGTCTGGCCAAGACCTATCTGGAGGGACAGTGAAGTTTCCAAGACTGTTTTCCCCCGAAGCATGAAAACTTGCATAATGAAGGAGTGAAAATGAGAAAGGTATTTTTACCTTTTTGCCTTGATGCTATTGTGATAGCTCATTGTATATGCACTGTGGGTAATTTTTATTGCAGCTGGTGTTTGTCTCTGCCAAACAGCAGCTTGGAAATGGATGGGGAAGCCAGATACGCAGGACCTAGGATTCAGAAGTGACAGGCTCAGCAGCACCAGTGGCTGGCAAGACCTGGAATGGGCCCCTGCACATTCATGAAAAGTTTTCCCATCCAGTTGACCAAATAGTTTGTTTCCTCCTGCTGGCTTAGGCTCAGTATTGGAACCATTATTGTCCTGTACAAGCAGTGGGGAAAAAACCTTTGCATCGTTTGTTGTTTCTGTCTTCAGATGGTTATACGTGGCTGCACTCTCTGGAATAGCTTCACAGAGAGTAAGCGAGGCCCCTTCCTTCCTTCCTTCCTTCCTTCCTTCCTTCCTTCCTTCCTTCCTTCCTTCCTTCCTTCCTTCCTTCCTTCCTTCCTTCCTTCCTTCCTTCCTTCCTTCCTTCTTTCCTTCCTTCCTTCCTTCCTCCCTTCCTCCCTCCCTCCCTCCCTCCCTCCCTCCCTCCCTCCCTCCCTCCCTCCCTCCCTCCCTCCCTCCCTCCCTCATTTATTCATATTTATTGAGCACCCACTATGTGCCAGGCACAGGGACAGGCACCAGGTCACAGAAATGAATCCAGCCACACCTTGCCTTTGAGGTGCCCTCCTGTGGCGTGGGTGGCTGTGTGGTGCAGTGGCCACCCATCAGACTGGTGCTGGTCAGCCAGGCTCACCACGGCCACCTGTGGGACCTCTGGCAGTTTTCAGCCTGCTTCTGTTCCTTGGACATCTCTTCTATAAAATGGGACAATGATCATGCCAATCATGAGGTGGTTGTATGCACTGAGAAGCTATACCCCACGTAGAGGGTACAGTGCCTGATTTTAGATAAGAGTATTGAATACATGTTCACATTTATTAGGAGATGGAGAGATGGATAAGTAAATAGTGGAAATACATTGAGAGCAGCTCTAAGAGGACTGCATGAAGCCCAAACACAGAGGTGGCACAGACTGAGGCTGTGGGGCAGAGAGAAAGGACACTGCCCTCGGTGTCCAAGGCTCTGCTCACTGGTCCCTCCTGGGGTTACGTATAACACCAAGGCTGTGGCTCACCCTGGCCCCGAAGGACCCCTTTCAGTGGGCACAGGCTTCTAGAACCACCCATCCAGTGCTCTTCTGGAGTGAGATCGTGGATTGGCCTGGATTCGGCACTCCCTGACTCTACCCACTAAATGCCACTGGTGTCCCCAGTCCTTGTAACAGCTAATTTCCCCTGTACCCCCACCCCCATTTCCACAAGTCATCCAGAGATCTAGAGGACCTTGCTGCCCGGTGAGTCCGCGGGGGCGAGGTGGGAGGGGGTCTTCCTGCTTGTCCTGCCCCGGCTTTCTCGGCCAACTGTCCCTCCTCCTCAGGATGGTGATGCTTCCTGCCTGGTCCTCTCTTCTGCCCCTTGTTGCCCTGTGGCAGTAGGAAGGGAGTGCCAGGAGAGGAGCCGCTGTGGTGGGAAGGGAATGCCAGTAGAAGGAAAGCAGATGTACGTGTTTGGGGGGCGGGTGGGGGGTGGCCGCAGAAGCAGCAGTGACCAGCTTGAGGGTGGGGGTGGGAGTGCAGGAAGCGGTGGAGGGGGACTGCCAACTGCTGCAGACTGAGATTGCAGACTTCAGCCTCTTACTCACCCCCTGATAAATAAAGTGACAAATAATCCATTGTCGTGAGCTCTGGAACACCCACAGCCGGTAAATTGCAGGGATGAGCAGCCAGGGTCCCCATCTCTATCCTGGTATAACAAGCCGGGAGGGTCCAGGCACCCCAGGGCAGGCTGGATGAATTCAGAGCACCACATGCTCTTCCTTCTCTCTGTTTCCGCTCTTGCTCCTTCCCACTGCCCCATCTATCCCTTCCTTACCACTCCTTGGTCCTGCGAGTAATGGATGAGTCCCAGCTCCTGGGAGAGCCCCAAGTCGCCCAAGGGGTGTCTCAGTACCACCAAGCTGCCCACTCTCCATCCTTCTCATCCTCCCAGCCTGCCTTTGGTCATCCCTCCTCCATGAAGGCCCCTGTCCCAGGCACTGCCTGAGACACTTGGGAGCTCTCTGGGTCGCTGACCTCTCTGTGCTGCCTCCAGGGTGGTAGGGTGGTGGCCACTGGGTGAATGGAAAGCCGCTCTCTCAATTCTGAGTACTCACCAGTGGGTGAGCTTCCTTTAATGATAAACAACATCTTCATTCTCCGATATGAGACAACCCCAAGTCCAGCTGCCTGGCAGTTCACCCGGAACATAAATACACACTCAGGTGTAAATGACTGATGCGAAATTCTCATGGGAGCTGGGGCCAAGCGGGAGCCCTGGTGTGTGGGTAGGCAGGTAGCACACGGGCGGAGGGCAGGGACAAGTCCTTCGGATTTTTCCAGACACTGTTTTTCCAACTCAAAGGCAATAACTTGAGAACTCTTTGGGTCACTGTTATCCCTAGATTCACTCTGGGTCTCTAGAGGGTGGTGGGGAGTTTAGGGCTTGAGTCGGGGGTCTCGCTATGGTGGTGTCAATTCTGGTTACCCACTACTGAGCTATATGCCCTTTGGCAAGTTCTAAGCTTGGTCCCTTCATCTGCAAAATGGGGAAATAATAGTACTGATCTTATAGGGCTGCTATGAGGGTTTGTTTGCTACACTGCTTGGCACATAGCTTAAAAATGTTAATGTCATCGTTATCATCTGTAGCTTCTGGAGAGAGGGGTTTGGAGCAAAAGGAAGAAGGATTTGCATACCTGGACCATGGATCATTGACAGATTTAGCAAATAAAAACACAATTATTGCGGGGGACATACTTATACTCAAAAATTAGTTGATGGTTACCTGAGCTTCAAATTGCACCAGGCATCCTGTCTTTCACCTGGCAGCCCTTAGCCATCAGGCTGGGTCTGGAGCTCCTCTTCCATCTCAGTCCCTGACTAGGACAGCCACAGAAGTGGGTCAGAGGGCCCTTGGAGGTAGTGGGCCCCACGTGCCCCCACATGTGGCTGGCCACCCGCCCTGCAGCTGTAGACTGAGGCTTGTGCAGGAGGGGTGCCTGGCTGGGGTGTGTGGAGCTGCCCAGGCAGAGGCAGTGGGGGTGGGGGTGGGCCCAGAAGCTGTGGGCTTGGTGGTTGCTGAGAGCGTTGTGAATCAGAGCCCGGTGACTCCAGCGCCTGCCAGCAGGCCGTGGGCAGGGAGAGTAGCAGCCTGTGTGTGTGGATACACACCCTGCCACAGTTCTCAGTGGCAGGAACGCAGCCGTGGGCACCGCTTCTGTTTTCTTCTTGAAAGAAGCAGCCTGCAGGTCCCAGAGCTTTTTCATCCCTAAAAGAATGCCTTCATTTCCTCCTAATGGTTCAGCCTCCAATCCAGTTTTCTCCTGTTTCTGCTTTTTTTTTTTCCTCCTCTCTTTCCTCATCTCATCCTCTCCCCCGAGTTCCTTCTCTTGTCCCTCCTTTTTGTCCTTTCTCTCCCATCTCCTCCATGCCACCCTTTTTGGGAAGCAGGAACATGCTCTGGTGTGGGTGGGATTCTGATGCATCCTCGGGCACCTGCTGCTCCCCTCCCACAGACTGCCGCCCCTGCCTGCGCTGGCTCCCAGGAACCTTCCCTTGTGGCCAGCCCTTGGCTGCTGGCCCCGGGTTCTCAGCGGCACGGGAGGGCACGTTTTATGACTTGGGAGATGAGTCATGTTCCTCCAGCTGGGCAGGCTGGGGAGGTGAGGACATGCCTTACAGAAGTGGGGTCAGTTTGGACTGTAGCGGGGAGTGTCCAATTATCCAGCTAACAGTCTTTTGTTCTGCCTATTTGGAAGATCGAACCTCTGGCTCTCCATGCTTCTTGCCGGGGCGTAAAAGGCCCTTTATGATTTGTCTCCTTTATCTATTTCTTACTTTACCTTTCATCAGTTCTCTCCTCCTTCCCAAAGCACTGGGTAAATGGAATTGCTTGTAGTCCCCAGAAAGCTCTCCTCCTGCCACACTGTTAGCCTTTTTGCATTCCGTGTTGCTCTGGCCTCTCCTAGATCCAATCAGCCTTCAAGATTCAGCCCATTACCTCCTCCTCTGGGAAGCCCTCACGAGCACCCCTGGTTAAACTAGCCTTTAGGGCTCTTTCTCCTGTGGTCTCTCCACTTTGCCCATGTTGCCTTTGAATTCCTATTACCTTAGGAATTGTGATTGCTTATACACATATCTGTCTCTTCGGCCAGACTGGAAGTTCCTCAGATTATGCCTTCCAGTCTTCCCTGCCGCGGGACCTTTGTACATGTTGTTGGCTCTGCGTAAAATGCCCTCATCTTCTCACTGCTCGTGCTACTGGCCCCGTATTATCCTTCAGATCTCAGCTTCCTATCACCTCCTCAGAGAGGCCTGCCCTGACTCCTCCCAATCCCAAATAATTGTTTTTTTTTCAAAATATGACAATGCTCATTTTCAGTCTCAATAGCTTATTACAGTTTGAAATTTAGTTTGTTAGCCTTTTATCAGTCTTCACCGCTGGATGATAACACCTGTGAAGGCAGGGAGCCTGCCGGCTGTTTGTCGTTTAATTCCCACCACCTAGCCCAGTGTCATTTGCTGATGGGCTGAAGTGTGAGGCATGGGAAGCAGATCTGGAGAAAAGGAATCCAGATCCATATTGCTTAGATGGCATTAGCAGGAAAATCAGGGATGCGGGGATTGGTTTCTCTGGAAACTGCACTGTCCTATCTCATCTGTGGCTATATTAGTTAATTTTGGAGCAGGTACCTCCACTGGGTGGCATCGTCATTTTCACTCCTAATGCGTGTTTAATTTTAGTGTAGGGTTCTTTGGAATTCTCCATTTTGGTTCCTTTTTTGCCAAAAGAAGGATTCTTTTTCGGAATGTATTTAGGATGTTGGAGGGAGAGCAGCTACAGTGCCTGGGTCAGCTCTGGGTTTGGGCACACTGGGGGTTGGAGTTTCCTTTATCCTTTGCTCATGGCTGGCAGAATCTCTGATAAATACATCTGGCCCTGGGAGGTGGTCCTTACAAAGCCCTGTTCATGGTGATGAAATGCTTCTCGGACTCCTCAAGTAGGAGACGGGGTGTGGATTTGTGGGTCCAGTGTTCTCAAATCCGTAGCCTGGTTTCTGCTCCTTTGCTCCTTTGGAGAGCTGACTCAGAAGTCCGCATCCTAGGACCCCACTGAGAAGTGAAGAATGTCACTTTGGACAGACTTTAGAGATGACTGGCTCTGATCCATGCTTTTCTGATGAAGAAGCCAAGGCTCACGTAGGAAAACTGCTGTGTCCAAAGTCAGAGGGTTGAGGCAGGACTGGAACCCAGGTCTCCTGCCTCCTCACATGTGGTGCTCCCCCTCGATCATAGCTAGACCTGCAGGTGGTCCAGAATGCCCATCCAGAGGTATGGGCTTTTGTGTAGCAGAAACCTTTATATTTATTTTCACCATACAAAGATAAGCCTTCTCTTTGTCTGCATTTCCTCTTTTCTCCTTCTGTTTGTCCTCATAAGAACATTTAGATGATGAGGGAAAGATCTTGGGTACCAGGGTCACAGACAAACATTTTCCACCCTTCCATGGTCTAAGGAGGCGCTGCCTGGCTGTACCTCCAGTATAGACAACTTTGCTCCCCTCCATAGCAAATCCTGATGGTTTCTTTTTTTTATTTTATTATTTTTTTATTTTTTATTTTATTGACTTTGTAATAATATTACATTAAAAATATATATGTGAGGTCCCATTCAGCCCCCCCCCCACTTCCCCCCCCCCCCCCCAGCAACACTCCCTCCCATCATCACGACACATCCATTGGATTTGGTAAGTACATCTTTGGGCACCTCTGCACCTCATAGTCAATGGTCCACATCATGGCCCATACTCTCCCCCATTCCATCCAGTGGGCCCTGTGAGCATTTACAATGTCCGGTGATTGCCTCTGAAGCACCATCCAGGGCAGCTCCATGTCCCAAAGACGCCTCCACCTCTCATCTCTTCCTGCCTTTCCCCATACCCATCAGCCACCATGTCCACTTTTCCCAATCCAATGCCACCTCTTCTATGTGGACATTGGATTGGTTGTGTCCATTGCACCTCTATGTCAAGAGGAGGCTCAGATTCCACATGGATGCTGGATGCAATCCTCCCACTTTCAGTTGTAATCACTCTAGGCTCCATGGTGTGGTGGTTGTCCTTCTTCAACTCCATCTTAGCTGAGTGTGGTAAGTCCAATAAAACAGATTGTAGGTGCTGGAGTCTGTTGAGGCTCAGGACCTGATGGTTTCTTGATGGGAGAGAGCATCCAACTCTCATGTGTGTTCAGGAGAACATTTTGCTTTTCAGATACAGATTTAAAAAGGCTGTTTCTGTGTTTTAACCTTTTAAGAGGCCAACTGGAAAGCTCTTCTGCTGATTGATTTGGTTTAGGTATGTGATTGCAGCTGGCTCATGTCTCAGACCATTGCATCTGCTGGGACAGTGAACAGGGACATTGATTTGGGCAACACCGTGTGGGCAGCTTGCCTTGCGGTGCTGTTGCCCTCCTGACTGGTAAGGGATGGGGAAGGAAAGATTCCATGGTAACAAGGTCAGAGAGCCCTATTGCCGTGGTGTCATAGCAACCAAATGGAGGAATTCCATCCACACAGTGACAAGGAGACCCTTGGACCTCTTTGGACCTTTCAGACTCAGGCTGGCCCACTGCATTAGCAACTAGACTAGGGCCTGCTGTGATAGGGGTGATGATGGGCAGAGTGAAGACTTTAGGGTGGGAGAATTGGAAGAAGTTGTTTTTGTGTGAGTTTGAAAAGCTACATATACACACACTGAAACAGAGAAGTCTCTGATGGATAAGTACCAATATAAGGGAAAAATCAGACCTGGTTTTAAATTACCTCCTTTAGGAAGTGTTCCCTGATTAATCCCCTTACTTGGACTTTAGTTTTTTTTTTTAATTTTTTTATTTATTTCTCTCCCCTTCCACTCCCCCCCTCACAGTTGGCTGCTCTCTGTGTATTCTTCGGTGACAGCTTCTATCCTTATCAGCAGCACGAGGAATCTGTGTTTCTTTTTGTTGCATCATCTTGTTGTGTCAGCGCTCTATGTGGGCGGCAGCATTCTTAGGCAGGCTGCACTTTCTTTCATGCTGGGCGGCTCTCCTTACGGGGTGCACTCCTTGCATGTGGCACTTCCCTACGTGGGGGGACACCCCTGCATGCATCAGCACTGCGCATGGGCTAGTTCCACACTGGTCAAGGAGGCCCGGGGTTTGAACTGCAGACCTCCCATGTGGTAGGTGGACACCCTATCCATTGGGCCAAGTCTGCTTCCCGTGGGCTTTAGTTTTCATAGTCCTTGTCTGCTCTGGAGCGTTTGACACTGGCTTTGGAGTGGTTTTCCACTCCACCCATGGTTTTCCTCCTCTTTCTTATCACATTTTCCCCCTGTTCCTTTTGCTGACTCAAGACATGGAATAATGCTAAAATCCTAATCGTTGGCTGCTCCATACCTCGCCATTTGTTTCTTCATTGTATGGCTTATGATTATTTCCATGTGAGTCCATTTTGCCTAACTTAGTATATACTGTGATGTGTGTTTGATTTCTCTTTTATGCTTTACTCCTTACCCCAGACAAGTGCTCATTCCTTATCCTGCAGTGTTATAGTGGTTCAGATCTATGTATCTCAGAAAAATGTGTTCTTAGACTTGTTCTCTTCCTGTGGGTTTAAACTCTTGTAAATGGGACCTTTCGATGAGATTACTTCAGGAAAGGTGTGACCCAAATGAGAGAGAGAGAGAGAAAGAGAGAGAGAGAGAGAGAGACCGAGAGAGAGACCGAGAGAGACCGACCGACCAGAGGGAACAACCAGAATCTGGAAGAGAAGGGAAAAGTAGGAGAGGCCACCATGTGCATTTGCATGTTACAAAAAACTACTACTACGGACATAGAATTGGGGGTAGCCAGTCCCAGAATGCCACAAGTCTTCAGAGAGAAAGCATGGACTTGATGATGCCTTGACCACTGACTTCTCCTAGCCTCCAATAATGAGCCAATGAATTCCCATTATTTAAGCCAATCCATTGCATGGCATTTGCTTTAGCTACCAGGAAGCTAAAACAGTTTCTGGCACCGTGAGTGGGCTGTGGCTAAAAATGTGGAAATGCCTTTGAAATTGGGTAATGGGTAAATGTTGGAAGGATTATAAGGTACTTGGTAGAAAAAGCCTAGATTTCTTTGAAGAGAGTATTGATAGAAATATAGATACTGAAGGTACTTCCAATGGAGCCTTAGAAGGAAATGATGAATGTGTTGTTGGAAATTGGAAGAAGGGCAATCCTTGCTATAAAGTGGCGGAGAACTGGTGAAACTGAGTTCTGATGTCAGATGGAAGGCAGAACTTGAAAGTGATGAACTTGCATGTTTAGTTGAGGTTTCCAAGCTTAATGTGGAAGATGCAGCCTGGTTTTTCCTTGCATCTTACAGTGAAATGAGAGAGGATAGGATAAGTTGATAAATAGGCTCTTAAGCACAAAGAGACCAGAAATTGATTGGAAAATTCTGAGCCTACAGATAGTGTGCTCTGAGACTAGGGCCAGAAGCAGCTCTATCAAGGAGCTCCCTGAGCTTCCAGAAAGCGAGTCCCTGGAGAATAGGGCTCAATGTGAGGGGTTAACTGAACACGGATCAAGTCTGCCTTTTCCATGGAAGTTAGGATTGGAAATGCAGTTATGCAGGAAGGATCAGTGGAAACTTCTATTGTCTGATGGTTTGGACCCCCAGGAATTTCTTGTGAAACTGAGGTTTTTGTGATATTTGTATAATTAGAACCACTACCAGCCTAGATTGAAAGGGACAAAAAAGGGACAAATTGAAGGAAGAAATTCCATCTGTACTTCAGCCATCCACCTTCTCCAGGGGAACTCATAAAAATTTTTGGGCTTCCCAGCTTGCAACCTGCTTCACAGAATTCAGACTTGCCCATCCCCATATATATAGGAATTGGATAATTGCATGAGCCAATTCCTATAAATCTCATATTATGCACATTAAAAAAAAAATATATATATATCCCTAAATATATCTTCTATCAGTTCTGTTTCCCTGGGGAACCCTGACTGATATGTGTTAGGAACAATTTGCGAATTGTTCAGGATTTGATTTGGGGCCTTGTAACTGGTAATAGGCTTTGTGGCAGTTGTATGTTAGCTCCCTGGAAACCCTTCTGAGATGCAGGCATTTCAACAAGGATCTGAGGAAGGAACTGAGCCTTCATCCTCCTTCCTTATCAACTGGGGAAGAGCAGGGGGAATGGAGGACATGGGAGGCACTAAGGAGAAAGAACAGAGGGAAGAGTGGGTGTGGGAAGGTTAGTGATTGCAGCAGTGAAGAAAAGGAGGCTGAGCTTGGTCTTCCAGCCTGGTTTATGGGATATAATGATGAAGGAAAACTCTAGATGGAGAATGTCTCTGAGGCCTTTCAGAGGTAGAAATATTGAGTTTTCTGTGTATAATTTCACCATGAGCTCCTGCAAGGTTGGTCCATGGCTTCTACTTCTGCTCTATCCCACCCCTGTACTGGGTGGACACACAGTAGGTTCTTCACATTTATTGTAGGAATCCCCGTTATTGTTCTTATAATTTACAGTTCCATTGACAAAATGAAACATTTTTCCGTGGATCTCTAAACTCCAAGGATATTAATAGGCTGCATATTTTCTGGTGTAAAATAAGGATTTGTTGACCACTGGGCCATGTGGGGTGGGGTTCGTGATTGCGGCAATACAGAAGAAAAGTCATGATAACTGGGGCTGGTGATGTAGCCTATCAAGGAAATTGTGCCGTCATTGAGTCCATTGAGAGAACTATCCATCCTGATATGCTTTAGAATCGTCTGGAAATCTGTTTAAATATATGGCTTCCAGGGCCTGACCACAAAGATTCTGACTCAGTAGTCCTGGGAATCTGATTTTAATGGAGGTCACCTGGGGACCCCCACAGAACACTGGCCTACTCCAGGGACATCTTCTTTATAGTGAAACCCCTTTGAGCCACATAAACTTTCAAGGCTTTCTACTCTTAGGGGATTCACAAATAGTTTTAACAACAGTAAGGTAGCCTCTGTGGAGCTGGCAGAAGATCCAGGAACCTTGCCCTCCCAGAGCAGAGGAGAAAGCATCAATCCAGTGTTTCTTTTATGGTTAACTCTTGAAGCCAGGAGACAAAGGCAGGTTGGCTGGAGGGGAAGAAACAGTGCCCTTGCTGAGTGTGTGAGGTTTACACACAGGCACTTAGGATGATCGGTGTCATTTCAGTGGACCCTGCTGTGAAGCTGTGAAGTACAAGAGAGGATGGGGAAAATCAGGGGAAGTCTTGTCTTAGGGAGTGTCTCTAAAGATAGGAGAGCACAGCCATTTATAGGCTGATGTACTTCACAGAAAGTTTAGAAAAACCCATATACAGCACTTTAATTCTGTCTTTTCCTGCTGTACTTGGCCATTATGAGGATACCGATGATGATAACAACCCTGACAGCAGTACCCAAGAGCTTACATTTATTAAGTGCTTGCTATGTATGTGCACCGTGCTAAGCACTTAATGTTTGTTATCTCATTTAATCTCCATAATGAGATCTGTGCATTTCACTCTCCATTTTGCAATTGAGGAACACAGCCTCTGAGAATAACTTGCCCAGTGCTTTACAGCTGGTAATCATTGGATCAGGGACCTGATGGCAGGCCATAGGATGAGATTCTTTTGGTCCCCTTCCTTGTCTGAGGTGCATCACCCAGACCCCCAGCCGAGGTGAGCCTTCATTCCCTCTACTGCTGGGACTGTTGGTGGCTGATGGTGATCTGTCGAGTCCCTCTGCAGAATCAGTTGCGTAAGAGAGCTGCCTAGCCTGAGGTCACACCAGCTCCTTGGGGACATGTTGAGAGTATAATGGCTGGGCCACCTTGCTTCTGGCGGGATAACTCCTGGAGGCCTCTGTTGTGTCTGGATCACACCTTATTTCCCTCTGCCCAGTTCTGCAGCTGCCCTCCCCCACAGGTGTTTGCCCACCTGCATGCAAGTTTTTGTCTCAGAATCCTGGGTACACCCCTCCCCACAAAGTGCCTCATATAGAGGACTTTGTGATAATTAAATGAGATAAATGATTTAAGTGTCTAGTGTAGAGGCTACAATAGATCTGTAAATGTAGCTTTTATTTTTATTAGTTTTAAAGTTTCATGGAAACTCATAGGCTAAGCCACTTCTCTGTATTTTGGAAAACTATTGTATTTTGGAAAACTATGGAGTAAGCAGCCGTGATTAGGGTGCAATAAATTCAATGAAAATAGGAATTCTTCGGCATGAGGAAGGATGTCCTCCTATTGATTCATGACAGACTTCATAAAAAGAAGTAGTTTGGGACATGTGGATCAACTTCGTGTAATGGAATTTTATCATGGCGTTTTTAAAAGTTTACTTTATTATAAATCCTATCTCTCCAAAGGATCGTCTCAAAGATGTTTTTTACTTATGGTAAGAGATTAGACAAGCTCAACCTTGTAGTGCGGAATTACTGAGGAAGAGAAAGTTTTGTGACTCCAGCAGGGGAAAGAGGGAATATATTGCCATTTGCCCATCTCCTTTCAGTCCTCTGTGTGTGTGCGTGTGTGTGCGTGTCTAAGGGTATATTTATGGTTTCTTATTTGCCAGAGCTCTGAGAAGCCAGGTGGGTAGTTACCAGTGGGGGGTGTTTAGGGCTCTGCTGAGGGAGGGGAGTAGAGGATACCATTTTAAAGTATCATCCTTTAAAGGTGATTATAACAGAAGTAGAACAGGCCTGGGAAAACATTTCACACATGATTGAAATGCATAACATAAAAAGCAAAGGCCCTTTTCATTCTCTTTCTCCTAACACAAATTCCATTCCTTAGAGGTAACCACTAGCATAAAAATTTAATACATGTTCCCCTCAGCTTTCCTCTATGTGTGTATTATTTTATGTATACAGTTTTATAATATATGTATATATGTATATGTGCATGTGTGTAAATGTATCTTAATAAATGGGACCACATGATACATTCTACTGTAGAGCGTGCTTTTTTCCGCACTTAATCTAATTGAACATCTTTCCAGATCTGCATATATAAATATACTTCATTCTTTTTGTTTGTGCGTCACACTCTATTTAATGGCTGCACTCAGATTTATTTAAACAGACCACCATCTATGGGTATCCAGATGTTTCCAGGTTTTCAATATAGTAATGCTGCAGTGAATACCCTTGTTTATATCCCCATCATAGCATGTGGCCCGAATCTTGCGCAGGGCTGGGTTCACAACAGGACCTGAATTCTTGAGTTGAATTCAAAGCTCGGTGCAGCCTGATGGGAGATTAGCACACAAGCTATCATATTTGGACAAAGAAGGAGCTTTTGCAGTCCTCCTTGGTGAGAATTTGTTTCTACCTGTGTGTCTAGGCATTGTCCCGCTGGCCATTCTTCATAGTACAGAGAACTTCTCCGTACAGTGGCGTTTGCCTATATGTTATGTTAGGGTGCTCAGTGGTGTTCTTCCTTGTGGTTTTTGTGTATGGACTTTGATCTTAATGCATTTGCCAATGATCACAGGTTTGTTGCCCAACCAGTGAAAATTTTAACAGATGCTTCAGGCCTTACATGACAAGGAGGCCTGTTCAAAGAGATCAGGTTGCATGGACGGGATGTGAGCCTCCAACATGTAAATAAGCATCAGCAATGATCACCTATGAATAGTTAATATTAAGATGCATCCAGAATACACTCTGTGACATAGTAGTTGATATACAGTCTCATTCAGCATATTCATGATCCTGTCTAGATTTAATTCTGTCACCCAGGACTCTAAGCAAACTGAGTGAACTCCAGCTGCCTGCTGTTCCCAACGTGCTTTATTGAAATGTGGCTTCTTAGGATTTTTTTTTTTTTGATACTGTATTGCCTCATTTTGAGGAGGAGGTTTTCGTGAGGCCATTGATTGGGGCCATACTTCCCAGGAAATCATGGATCCTGTGAGTCTTTTATGTAGCACTTTATATTTTTTTTCTAAAGGCCCTCCCTTACTTCCTTTGTACACTTTTGTAAAGTGAGATAGGCATTTTTAGCCCCATTTTACAGATGTGGAACCTAAGGGTCAGAGGTCAGTGGCCTCTCCAAGGTCACACGAAACAGTGACAAGATTGGGGTCTAAGACCCAGGTTTCCTGTTTGTTAGTCATCTCTTTCTATAAATAACAACCCATCATGCACATCAAAGTTAGGTACTCATGGACTATGTCCACTTACACACATCACTTTGGGCAGAGAATGAGTTCCAATTGTATAAATTCGTGCTGAGAATTGTTTGGATTCTGTTTGGCTCCCATGTTTCAGCCTGTTATTGACTATTCTCTTTACACAAATGTGTATCGGCTCTCACAAATTAAGAGTAAAGGGGTAAGGGAGACTTCATTGTAAGGAAAAGTAATCACACCCCTCATTTAGCAAATGGTTATTGAATGCTTACCCTTTGTAACACTGGGATGGACCAAGGGAAGGATGCAAAAGTGTGCAAATCATGTCCTTACCCTGCGGAGATTGCAGGCTAGTTGGGGAGACAAGAAGACACCTTTAAACCACACGGGATAGTATGTAATCAGTTGTTCTTCAAGAGATGTGGAAGCTGTCCCTCCCCTAGGGTTTTAGAGATGGCAGGGTCTCTGTGGGAAGGAAGAGTTGAGGAAGTTTAAAATTGTTTTTGAAGTATAAAAGTCATACATAAACATCCATAAACAATAACTGTATAGTAAAAGTTGTGACCTTACCAAAAAAAAACCATGCATCTCATCATACAGGGCTCCATACATCACCCTCTACCAAGACCTTGCATTGTTGTGAAACATTTGCTACAAACTGTGAAAGAGCATCATTAAAATATTACTTCTAACAACAGCCCACATATTAAATGGGTGTTTCCCCCCAATCCACTCGATTATTAACATCCTGTGTTACTATTATATATTTGATATATTTCATGAGAGAACATTCTCATGTTTGTTCTGTTAACCACAGTCCATCGTCCACCACAGGATTCACTGTGTTACACAGTCCTATGCCTTGTACTATTCTTTCAAAATGTAAACTCAGTGGCTCTTATTTTTATCACAGAATTGTGCTGTCATCACCTCTGTCAATTTTAGAATGTAGAGAAAGACACTTAAATATGGGTTTAAAGGCTCTAAGAATGTGGATACAACATTTTAAAAAGCCATAAGGATAATAAAGAAAAGTTTGATTGCCAGAAAACAATAGGATCTCATTTTAAAAATGTGTAAGATTTAAAAAGGCCCTTCTTTGGAGCTGATGTTTCTGTGTGATGGAACTGGACTCAGAGGGGATCTCTTTTCACAAGACTTTCATGCTACTTTAATGGAATTGTAGTTGGTGCTGGGTTTTAAGATATATTTAGGGGATTTGAATCTCTGGACTGACAATATGATACCCAGGCCCAGAGCCTCAACAGACTTCAGCTCCTGCACTCTGATTTATTGGACTTACCCCACTCAGCTAACATGGAGTTGAAGAAGGTCAACCACCACACCATGGAGCCTAGAGTGTCTACAACTGAAAGCAGGAGGAGTGCATCCAGTATCCATGTGGAATCTAAGCCCCCACTTGACATAGATGTGCAATGGACACAACCAATCCAAAGTCCACAGAGAAAATGTGGCATTGGTGTGGGAAGGGTGGCCATGGTGGCTGCTGGGTGCGGGGAATGGGAGGAAGAGATGAGATGGGGAGGGGTTTTCGGGACGTGGGAGTTGTTCTGGGTGGTGCTTCACGGACAATTACGGGACATTGTAGATCCCCCCAGGGCCCACTGGATGGAAGGTGGGAGAGTGTGGGCTATGATGTGGACCATTGACTATGGGGTGCAGTGATGCTCAGAGATGTACTTACCAGGTGCAATGGATGTGTCATGATGATGGGAGAGAGTGTTGCTGTGGGGGGAGTGGGGGGTGGGGGCGGTGGGGTTGAATGGGACCTCATATTTTTTGAATGTAATATTTTTTAAAAAATTTAAAAAAAATAAAAAGGGGTGATATACTCTTACCATTAAGGCAATTTTTTCCAATGTGAACTTGAGTCTAGAAGTATTCTAGAAGTAATATATCCTGACATGCTTACAAATTACTTTATCATACGACCTTAAATAAAAATGTAATAGATGCCCATTCGAGGCGCTGCCGACAAATTGCAAACATAACATGATGCCACACAACAAGAATTAAGTCAAGTCTGCCCAAGATTGTGCTTCAGGTTCACCAGTGGTTGGTGGGTGCTGAGCTGTGATTTTAGAGGTGGGGGCTTTGCTCTAAGCCATCTGAATTCTGTCCTTGGATCATTTCGTGAAGGTAAATGAAATGGCTTAATATGCGTAGTCAGGGTTGTTAAGTGACAGAAACTACACTCAAATTGACTTATGCCAAAGCTTAAGCAAACTAAAACTTAACTGGAGTTTAACTAAAAAGTCTGGAGTGAAAATAACCCCACTCATGGCTGACTCTACAAGCACAGCATGGTGAGGAGCCTGTCTTTCTCTCCTGCTCCCATCTCTGCTTTCCGTGCCGTTAGCTTCATTTTCCAGCAGGCATGCAACATGTGGTGGGAAAGCTGACTCCGGGCAACTTAGAGCTGGCATCGACCAAGGCAGAGTCAGTCTGTTTTCTCCTTCTCCTCCCCTTCTTCCTTTCTCTTTTTCTTCATTTGGTCCCTGACAGAGTTGCCTGCTTAGATCACGAGGCCTGGACCAGTTACTGGGTGGACTGGGCAGCTCTCTGGTTGACAGCCTTGCCAGAATAACACAGAGTGGGGAGGATCCTTTTCCAAATGGAAGGCATGTGGATCAGAGAAGAGGGTTGGGGGGAGCAGATGGAAGATGATACCAGCTGACACTGGCTGTTACGGATGGGACTGTATGCTCTTGTAGCTTTAGGTGCTCTCTACTCTGCACAGCCAGCACCATGCCTAGAATAAAAGACAGGGAATTAATTAGCCTGGCCTGCAACCAAAGATGTGGATGTCAAACACAGGGACCTACTGGCAGATCTTGCAGCCAACTACAACCTAAGTCTTTTGAGGAGAAAGTGACTTAACTCTTTGAATGCCCATCCCAAAGTCAAACTGATAGCTACAAATTGCTTGGCCTTTAGAAGATGATGTTCAAGTTCTTTCCTTAGAAGTTACTAGAATTAAATCCACAGGGTTTTTTCCATCCTGCATTAGCTATACTTGGAGTTAGGCTTTTGTAGTAGATGAGTTAGTGGGTCATTTGCCCTTGAATCCCTGGTTTTTGTTCTACTATGCCATGTTCATATTTACCATGAGTTCCATCTCCCTGAAAAATAACCTGGGCTTGTAGAAAATGTGTGTAACAATGCTCTGCATCTGCCTGTGAGGGTCTCTTAAAGAAATCTCAACAAATGCTGTTTTATAAATCTTCTTCAAATCATTTGTTTGGAGGAGGGGGAGAGAGAGTAGGAGATGGACATGGTTTTCTCCATTTTTTAATGTGGGAAAGTAAGACATGGGAAAGGTTAAGAGATTTGCAAGGGAATATCAGTGGCAAAGTCTAAAGACAGAAAATGGTGCTCTTAATTTCCACTCAGTTTTCCTAACAATCAGTCTTCATTTTTTTCTGATTCTAATATGCTACTTCTTTTCAAAAGAGTAGTACCTTAAACATTGACTTGCCGCGGAGAGTCCATTTAAATCCACTGGTGAGCCCAAAGGATGATAGGTGAGAAATCATTTAATGAGATCTAGACTGTTTTATAAGGCATGCTGAGTTTCCATTTATTGTGGCATTGAACACACAATTCTCTGAGTTTTCCGTGAAAAGAGAATGGAAAAAAAAGTTTGTTTTCAGTAGCTCTTCCATTGATTGCTAATCCTAAATGCAGTGGTAATGATGGGGGTAGATGTCTGGTTCAAGAGTTCAGGCAAAAGTAGATATTATTGACAAGAGGGTCCTAAGCAGGTATCAAGAACTGAGGTAGTTTTTTTTTTTTTTTGTATTGGTTGGAACAATTATCCTTCCCAGCTCTTGGAACATCAGTAATATTTTGTTTCATTTCTGCTGCTGCCTGTTGTTGTTCCTGTTGTTACCGTGTGAGTCAACAACAGGGGTTGGTAAACTGTTTTCTGTAAAGGGCCAGGCCGTAAATATTTTTGGGTCTGAGGGCCATAGAGCCAACACTCAACTCTGCTGTTGTTATGTGAAAGCAGTCACACGGGATATGCAAATGAACAGGCATGGCTGTGTTCTAGTGGGCCAGATTTGACTCTTGGGGTGTGCACACCCTTGATTTACACATTCTACTGAAATCTAGACAGATTCCTTTGCCTGGTTGACTGCAGATGACACAGTGCTTTCGCAGTGTTTTGGCTGCCTTCAACCTGCTCCCTTCCTTTTTCCTGCAGAAGTCTGTTAGAGGATATGATTTTAAAAAATTTTTTAATTTTTAAAATTTTTAAAATTTTCATTTATTTTTTATTTATTTCTCTCACTTTCCCTGCCCCGTCCCCCGCCACCCCCCACCCCAGTTGTCTGTTTTCTGTGTCTATTCCTTGTATGTTCTTCATGTCCACTTGGATTCTTGTCAGCGGCATGAGGAATCCGTGTCTCTTTTTGTTGTGTCATCTTGTTGCGTCAGCTCTCCATGTGTGTGGTGCCACTCTTGGGCAGGCTGCACTTTCTTTCACTCTGGGCGGTTCTCCTTACAGGGCGCACTCCTTGCGCGTGGGGCTCCCCTACATGGGGGACACCCCTGCGTGGCAGGGCACTCCTTGTGCGCATCAGCACTGCACATGGGCCAGCTCATCACATGAGTCAGGAGGTCCTGGGTTTGAACCCTGGACCTCCCATATGGTAGGCAGATGCTCTATCCGTTGATTTTTAAATGGTGTTCTAAGAGCTTGGCTCTCTTCATTTCCATCTTAAGACCAGTGGACCTTGAATTGGACTTGGAGGCTAGCTTTCAGCTCCACAGGGGCAAGTACCAGAAAAATCTTCTGGTTCAGTGCTGGCGTTCAGGTCCATGGTCTTGCGGAATAGTTCTGGTTCTGGAGCTTGGGACCGTGTGACTCTGAGCAAACTACTTAGCCTTTCTGGGTTTGTCCTTAACTGTAAAAATACTCACCTTGCTGACCCCACAGAGTTGTTGTGATGATCATTCTCTTTCTCTTTATTGAGCACCTACTTCCTGCTAGGCGCAGGGGCTATAATGGTGAACAAAACGGGGGAAGATCTACCCTCATCAAGTGATCAAATTAATGAATGGAAGGGAGAGATTTTCAAATTGAGATTAGATTTTCCTGACACTTTGAAACAAATATTGCCCTAATGATCATGGTATATTAAGAAGGGAACTTTTAGTTTCTTTATTTTGGAACTTGTGGTAAATTGAATTATGTTCCCCAAGTAAGACATGTTTGTAACATTAATCTGCATTCCTATGAGAGTGAACCCATTGTAAATAGGATTTCCTGAAGATGTTATTTTAGTTAATGGGGAGGGGGTGCTTAGTCCAGATTACTGGACTTCTCTGTAAGCAGAAATTAAGGCATAGTAAGAGAAAGCCACAGGGAGGAGCCGGGAGCCCGAAGCCAGTGGAACTTGGAAGAGAAATGAGAGGACATCACCACGTGACATGAGGCATGGGTACAAGTCAAATAACCCCAGATCACTGGCAGCCAGCCACAATGCTGCAAGCTTTGGGGAGAAAGCACCTCCTTGCTGACACCTTGATTTTGGACTTGTAGCCTCAAAGCCATAACCTAATAAGTTCCTACTGTTTAAGCTAACCCATTGTATGGTATTTGTCATACTGCAGCCTGGACACCCAAGGCAGAGCTGAACTCTCAAGAAAACCAATGGGTTGGCAGTTTGAATAAAATGATAAGAGTGGTGGTGGAGGCAGGGAGAAGATGCAAAGAGAAAGTTGAAGAGTGATCTGTTGGAGCGTCTTTCTACCGAAGTTCACTTCTGAAAGAAATCAAAAGAGATTTTCAGCCTCCTTCTAGGCTCCAAACCTAAGGAGATTACCATTAAAGTCAGTAAGTGGAGGGTAAAAATAAGAGTGTAGGAGGATTCATTTTGAAACGTTGTCAGCAACCAGTTGGAAAAAAATAGCAGCTACTGTGATTACTAGGAAATTTCTTGGAGGGTGAGGAGGTGATTCGGGTAATCTAATCTATCACCTATTTCAGTGGCACTTGGATGGCTGGATAAGCATTTCAGTTTTGAAGGAAATAACACCAACCACCAGGAAAAATAACATGGTTATTTTTAGCTCTGGATCCTTTTGGCCAGTTGTGGATTTGCTGTAGATCAGACTTGATAGCCTATCTAAGTTCATTTCTCAGATATTTACTGAGCAATAACTTTGGGCCCTTCATTGGGCTGGATACTGAGTGGAAAGGAGGGTGGAAGGGAGGAGGGGATATGAAAGTAGAGGGTCACCTGGTTCCAGTCCTCTGAGAATCTGCTTTCTGGAGAAGTGTACCTGAAAAGGCTTTGTAAAATATAACAAACCAGGGTCTCCCTAGAAATGCAAGAATGCTTGCCTTAAGAGTACAGCTCCTTGTGCTGTGCCAGGTGTGCAAATAATTGTGGAAGGAATCACCTTGCCACCATATGTTCTGTGTTGCAGCCATACCAATTCATTTGGAGACACACACATATACCATGTGCGCTTACAGATGCTGCTCCATGTGCTTTGAATGCCCTTTGCCTTGCTCACTCTTGCTTCTTCTTAAAGGCTGTACTCAGATGTCCCTTCCTCCCAGGGTTTTCCTCTCTTCTCCTCCTCTCCCACCACAAGCCTGGTGCTGATGCTTCTCTTTGCTTACCTCCTCTCCACGCCACATCTCTGTTGTTGTCCATGACTCACTGAATTGTGGTTGTTTGTCTCTTACAATGGGGACCAATTGTTGGTAATTTTTAAAAAAAATGGCTGAAATTAGGCAGAATGAAAAACAAGCAATAATATATAATACCCTGGACATGTTTAACTTAAAACCTGGAGGTGTATGTTCATTTATCCATCTTTTGATATAGGCAGGCACAAGACTTTTCCTTGCATACTGGTCTGATGAGAGTTCCGGGTTGTCGTTCTTATTGAAACCACACTTATAATGCATCATCTGTAATTTCCAGTTCCTGACTTTTTTATGGGGTGAGAACATATTGGAAAAGCAATTAAGAGATGCTAGATTCCACCCCACCCCCAGTATTTTATACTTTCCTGTTCGTGCCTAATTCAACTGCAGTTTTCAAGTGACTCGCCTTTATCAAGTCTTTCCAAAACATTGAATTCAGCTTTTACAGAAATATTGATTCTTTTTGCACTGATTTCCTGTTGATTTACATGCTATTTAATTAAATAATGTAATTACAATAACAAGCGTAACAACCATAAATATTTTTGAGAACAAACCCAGTTGATTTTTGTATACACGTACTCAGCTGCCGGGAGAAGCAGTACTTGAGCCTAGGAGAGGGAGTGACAAGTGACTCAACTGGGGGAGTAGTGTAACAGGGTATCAGAAGCAGTGGAGCACATCCGTTAACCCAGTGCTTCAGGTAAGCTAAGTCCAGTTAAGGAAGCATTATTTTAGGCTGAGCTAGTAGAGTGCCTGTTTGAGTTGAGAGTCACTAACTTATTAAATGGATGCATGAATGATCCAGTGAGTGAAAGAGGGAGTTTTTTGGGATGTAATTTTGCAGGACTGTAGTATTTGAACCTGTACTTGGCCATCTCCTCTATCAATAAAGGTGTGCTGAGCCTAAATCAGTAGTCTGGAACTTTTCCCACCACCTGTGAAATGAGACTGCAAAGAGAAAACTCCCTCCAGTGAACAGCGCAAACTTTGAGGCTGAGTCTGCTAACTGACTCCCCAAAACCCTACTCCACCTTCTAACACAGCTGCGGTCTAATGTCTCCTCCCTCTTTGCCCTCCAAGCACCCTCCCTGCCAGTACCTTTTGTTTCAGCTCCTCCTACTTTGGCTCTGAAACCTGTAAGTTGCTCAGGTGCTAGAGCTTCTGGTGGGCTAGACTATGGAAGGAAGCAGCTATGTCTTAAAATTCTATATGAACTTAATGAATGTATGTATTTAATTTAATGAATCTGATCCCATTGCAGCATATGGAACTTCAGCTGGTGAGGGGTGTTGTATATAAATCAAGGTCCCTTTTCTGGTATAGTTCTACTTCACTGTGGATAATTTTACCTTACTTGTAAGGAGACACTGGCTATATATAGATAAATACACATACACGTGTATACATATGCTTTAGATATTTACATGCTTTATTATATATATGCTTTATATGTGTATGTACACACATGTACGTACTTACATGCACATAATGATTTTCTTCCCCCAAACAGATCCCTGTGGGCATATGGGAGATTGCTGAGGAAGTAGGGTATATGGGAAATAGTTGAGGAAGGAGGGTCAGCTCTTGAAAATTGCCTTGGGTAAGAGATGTATGGAAATAGAGACTAAAGCTTTCAAGGTGTATGGGGAAAGTTATGTGAATGAGTTTATGGAGAGAAGCAAGATCTGTCTGAGCCACAGACTAAGAGACAGGACATTCAAGAGCTTGGCCACAAAACAGAGCAGTGTGAGGCTGGGCCCGAGAGGCAGAAAAATGGAATGATGTTGTAGCTAAGAGCACATATCCTAGATTCCTGTAGTACTGTGTGCAAATCCTGACTCTGCCTCTTACTAGCTGTGTGTCTTTGGGCACTTATTTCATTGTTCATGTTTTAGTCTATAAACTAGAGAGTCATAGGACCTCCTTCACAGGGCTGATGTGATTGTTAATTCCATCTGTAACATGATATAGTGCCTGCCACACAGCACAGCACCACATTAAAAAATGTCATATTCTTATAAATACAAATTCTCCCTGGGACTAGCATGGCAATCCTGCTATGGGGGCACTTTATGGGACTGCTTGGCATCAGATGACCTTCATTGATCTAAACTTGCCCTGATTACCATCGTGTAGTACAACATGTAGTACCAAGTATAGTACCAGGCACTTTGGGGCATTGTGAGGGGTGGGGTGGCATGTGGTCAAAGAAGTAGATTTCATGGTCATTATCTAGAGGTTTGCAGTATGCTAGGAGAGTGGAGCCTGATACCCATAGAGGATGACAAGTCACATTTGAAGAAAATGTACAAGTGAGTATCACTGATGGGATCCCATTCTGTGCAGGGGTCAAGATACCTTGGGCCATTTGTTTCATCTGCCTTTAATCACTGAGATTCTTAACACTCAGGGGCTGCTGGCTGGCTAACAAATATCTGCTTCATGTCTATTTCAGAAACCAGAAGAGAATGACTGTTGCTTCCCCTCCCCTCTCCCCAGCCCATTCCAAGTCTGTTCTGCTTTACCCATTATATTAGGAAGGATTCACCCATGACAGTCTTGAGAACTAATGTCAGTTGCACTTGGGTTGCAGTTCTTTTATTGCTGAGAAGGTTGGGGGCCTTATACATGAGAGGGGTTGTGATGAATGAGTTTTCATTGTATTTATAGAAACCCAGTGCACTATCTCCCAAGGTATAAATAGAACAATGGAGTGTTGACAAAGGGACTGGTTTTCTGTAACTGTGGAAACCCTGCAATTATTCCTGGAACCATACTCATTGTTTATCTGCATCTGAATTTTAATAAACAGGGCTCTTGCTGCTTATTCATGAATTTTCAAATGGAAATATATCTCCCATTATTATCCCCTCCTTGTGAGTCAGGCCCCATCTTGCAAATTTGCAGCTGAGTAAATATATGGAACATTAGCAGCAATTAGATAATTGGTGCCCTGGATAAACCCACCCACAGCTGCGAATGAATATGGACTGTGCGAGTGTCACCTGGTGCGCTCTTCCTGATGGCACTGCATGCCACCACAGACTTGCAATTAAGCATAGGCATTTACCAGCCTGTGTCCTGGCCCTCCCTCCTCCAAAGAGACTGGAGGTCGCAAAGTAAGTGAGGCTCCCTGTTGCCTGTGCTGAGTCATTGTACAGTGAAAGGTGTTAGGCCAGAGAATTTGGTTAAGAAGGGTCAGTGAGTCCATTTATCTTTGCATAGCTGATTGCTGAATGGCTTATGATAATGTGCTTGGTGCATACAGCCAGCCAGAATTCATATTTGGATTTTGGGATGAAGAAAATGGGAGTTGGTTTATAAATCCTGTTTTTTTGTTTTTCGTTTTCCCTGTAAATCCCCCTAAACTTACTGGCTCTGGACTGGCCACTTTCTTACACCTATTTTCAGGTTCTTTTTTGCCCTCTGGCATTGGAATTTCCTTTCAGCAGCCATATTTTAATCTTTCTTTCCTTGAGATTATATTTCTTGCAGGTCCTTGCTGAATAGGATGTCTTTTCCAGCTCATTCTTAACTTCTTTCCCCCAGGCAATCAATTACATAGCTCTTTTGAGTTATTGAGTTATCTAGGTTTTCTTCTTTTTTTTCTTTAATTGCTAGTGACTTCAGGGAAATAGATGAAGTAATATTAATATTAAGAAGGGGGAAGTCAGAGAGACAGATAAAGCAGATACAACCCCCAGATATTGGTTCCTTTGAGGGCTAAAGAGACCCATGGGAGTTATGGTCATGGCCGATGGGGTTAACTACCAGGGCAGATGGCCCCTCTTTGGAAATGGTGTTTATGTGTGATGAATCTGGACTCAGATGGGATCTCCCTTCATAAGACTTTCATGCTAATGTGCTGGAGGTGCAGTTAATGTTGGGGTTTAAGATATATTTAGGGGATTTGAATCTCTGGACTGACAATGTGATAGCCAGATCCTGAGCCTCAACAGACTCCAGCACCTACAATCTGATTTATTGGACTTACCACACTCAGCTAAGATGGAGGTGAAGAAGGACAACCACCACACCATGGAGCCTAGAGTGATTACAACTGAAAATGGGAGGATTGCATCCAGCATCCAGGTGGAATCTGAGCCTCCTCTTGACATAAAGGTGCAATGGACACAACCAATCCAGTGTCCACATAGAAGAGGTGGCATTGGATTGGGAAAAGTGGACATAATGGACAAAGGGTATGGGGAAAGGCAGGAAGAGATGAGAGGTGGAGGCATCTTCGGGACATGGAGCTGCCCTGGATGGTGCTTCAGAGGTAATCACCGGACATTGTAAATCCTCACAGGGCCTACATGATGGAATAGAGGAGAGTATGGGCCATGATGTGAACCAATGTATATGAGGTGCAGAGGTGCCCAAAGATGTACTTACCAAATCCAATGGATGTGTCATGATGATGGGAACGAGTGTTGTTGGGGGGGGGGAGAGGGGGGGGTGGGGGGGTGGGGTTGAATGGGACCTCACATATATATTTTTAATGTAATATTATTACAAAGTCAATAAAAAATAAAAAAATTAAAAAAAAAAAAAAAAAAAAAAAAAAAAAAAAAAGAAGGGGGATGTGGCAGGAGGGCCCCATCCCATCATGGCACTATCATCTTTCTCCCCTGCTTGTCTTTCTTGCCTGTTTCCTCACTTTGGTTTTTGGCTTGGGAGCAATTCTAATTCTCTAGTTGCTCACTCCTTCCCCAGGCTATCCCTCCTCTGGATGCTTCCTGAACCTTTCTTTCCTTGGGATAACTTTCCTTTTTATTGTCTACACCTTCTATGTGTTTGGAAGGAGGTGGCTGGAGGAGGGTGGATGGGGGATTCTGTTTGGATGTGTTTGGGTCGATAAATGAGTCATACCCCCATTCATCTCTTTGGGATCGTTCCAGACCATCTTACTGTGTCCCTGCTTAGGGCACGAATGTCATATTGGGTCCTGAACAGAAGGGCTTGGAGTAGAGCTCCAGGGGCAGTAGAGGGCCTGGGGACATTTCTTGTCAGTCCTACTCTGTTTTTTGATATGTGTCATTCCTTTATAAATTTGGGAAACATTATCTTTTATTATTATTACTTTAACATTGCTAATATTTAATAGCATCAATGTAGTAATAATTGTATATGTCATGTATTGAGTACCTACCCTGCTTTATACACAATTATGTATGTCCTTTCAAAAACCCAGGAGATGAATCTTATCTCCATTTCACAGATGAGCAGCTCAAGGTTCAGAGAAATTAATAATAGTTCCAAGGTCACAGAGCTAATAAGTGGCAGAAATGGACTTCAAACTCAGGTTTGTCTAGTTGTAAAGCCCAAACTCTCAAGCACTCTGCTAAATCACAAGACTCAAGTAATTTGGAGATACAATTAATGTCTGAATTCTCTTTGCTTGAAAGTGAGATGTTATCTCATTTTAGTTCCTAAATCACTTGTCCATTTAAAAAAGCAATCTTTTTCTTTTTTTCTTTAGACTTTGCTGGATTTTCCTTTCTGGCTAGAAAGCAGTTTTCCCAATGCTCCTCTCTTGGTCCTTACTGCTGCCAACACATTAGGTGTATCAACCACCTGAAATTGGACTGCAGGGGTAGAATTTATTTGCAGATATTTTAATTTCCCTGGTGATAAGCAAATTAATTTTGTTACAACTTTTTAATTTTCTAATTGAATGATGGAATGTCAATGAGTGTGTTTTACAGATAAATGGTGCCAAAGTTTTCTCATCTATCAGAAAGAATAGAGCTAGGACCCCAGTTTGCAGCTTACCTTTACTGTGTGGCGCAGCCCATCCTTTTTGGTTTGAGAAAAGTCACTGGGAGGAGGGATGCTGTAGCAGTTTGGTATTATTGATGAATTCCAAAAAGAAATATTGGATTATGTTTGTAAACTGATCTTTTCCTCTGGGCATATTAGATTATATTGGATTCATAAGTTTGCTTGATTAAGTAATCACATAAACATCTTGTGCCAGTAGGGCATTGAGTCCCCACCCTTTGGTGGGGATAAAAGCTATGGTAAAGGACAGAGTTGAGGAATTTTAATGTTGGAGTTTTGATGTTGGAGTTTGATGCTGAAGCTGGAGCCCAGGGAGAGAGAGACACAGCTGTTCACCTGATAGTCTATAGCTGACCTTGTGGTGAGAGGCAATAGAGAGCCTCATAGTCTACAACTGACCTGGTGGAGAATACAGAGGAGCTGAGCCCAGAGGAACCCAGGAAGCCTGAACCCTCACAGATGTCAGCAGTCATCTTGCTTCAACTTGTGAAAATACACTTTGGCAAGGAAAGTAACTTATACTTTACGGCCTGGTATCCGTAAGCTCTTTCCCCAAATACATACACTTTATAAAAACCAACCAATTTCTGATATTTTGTATCAGCACCCCTTTGGCTGACTAATACAGAATTTGGTACCCGGAGTGGGGTGGTGTATTAGTCAGGGTTCTCTAAGGAAACAGAATCAACAAGAGATATCTGGGAAGCAGACTTGGCCAAATGGATAGGGCATCCCCCTACCACATAGGAGGTCTGCGGTTCAAACCCCGGGCCTCCTTGACCCATATGGAGCTGGCCCATGCGCAGTACTTATGCACGCAAGGAGTGCCATGCCATGCAGGTGTGTCCCCCACAGACAAGGAGTGAGACCCGTGAGGAGAGCTGCCCAATGCGAAAGAAAGTGCAGCCTGCCCAAGAATGGCGCCGCGCACATGGAGAGCTGACACAACAAGATGACACAACAAAAAGAAACACAGATTCCCGGTGCCTCTGATAAGGATAGAAGCAGTCATAGAAGAACACACAGCGAATGGACACAGAGAGCAGACACATGGGGGGGAGGGGGAGAGAAATAAATAAAAAATAAATCTTTAAAAAAAACAAACAAAAAAACCCAAGAGATATCTGTTAATAGTATGCGATTTTATCAGAGCCTCTCACATGTCTGTGGGGATACACAAGTTCAGGTTCTGCAGGCAGGCTGCAACTAGGGCCTCCAATGAAAGTCCAGTGAAGGTTCTTGACAAGTTCTGGGAGACGTTGACTGTCCAAAGATGAGCTGGGAAATTCTCATTCAATGCTGGAATCACTTCCCCTTTTAAGGCATTCAACTGATTGGATAAAGTATCACTCATTGCTGATGGCAATCTCTCTGATAGATGTAATTGTAATCAGCTATTTATGATTTACCACTGCAGTAAAGTCAATGGTGACTAAAGTCCATAAAAAAGGCTCATAAAGCCCTTGTATTACAGTTAGCCCAGTGCTTGCTTGACCAAACAACTGGGCACAATGACCTGGCCGAATTGACACATTAGCCTAACCATCACAGGTGCTAACCCTGCAATGCAGCCAAAGTGCTGGCAGTCATCTCTCCTGGGGAAAGACATTTGCTTCCTTCATTCACTTATCAAATCTTTTTTGAGTGCCTGCTATGTATGTGTCAGGCACCATGCGAGGCTCAGTAGTGAACAAAACATGCAAGTCTCTGTGCCATTCTAGCAGGGAGAAAGATGATAGATGAGTGAATGAATGCAAGATAATATCATGTAACGACAAGTCCTTGGAGCAAAGCAGGTTAATGGAAGCAGAGTGTTGGGAGAGTCATTTGAGAGGACCTCTCTGGGGAGGTGATATTTGAGAAAAGCCTGAATGAAGTGAGGAAAAGCATTACAGCTGGAGGGAACAGCAGATCTGCAAGGCTTATGCTCATCTTCAGACCAAATCCTCCTCCCCCCATTTGTAGAAACTCATTGATCTGAACTGAATTTTCTAGACCTGTCCTCATTCTCCATGGCGCATAGGAACTCCCTCCAGGCCAACTCCTTTGGAGAATCCTTAGTATATCTGTATCTTCCTTTCATCAAGAAGAAAGCAGCATCAGCAACTACAAAGAGGCAGGCAGTGAAGCAGAGGATAGAGGTGGCATTGATATGAGTTTGTACTTTCTGTTTTTATGGCCAACAAATGGCGTTGGTGAATAGATGGATCATAACACTGTTGGGAGATGGGATAGATGTACCCAAGATCATTCACTGCAAATATTTAGTCATTTCCTGTTATGTTCCTAGTGCCCTGCTAGAGGCTGTGGAATGGGATGGGACCACTTTGTTATCCAGGCCTCTTAGCAATAAGATTTATTATTACTATTATTTATTTTTATTAAATATTAGCTGTCATTATCATTGTGCACTTACTATGTGCTAGGCACTGTTCAAAACTATTCACTAGAATTAACTAATTAGATTCATTAGCGTTTTATGAACTATTTAAGTACATTCACTAATTTAATCTACACACCAAGCCTATGCTATAGATTCTTTTACTTTACCTGTTTTATGATTGCAGGAATAGATGCAAAAAGAGGTTGAAAACTTGCCTAGGGATGTACGTCAATGAAATCTTTGATTCAGGTTTCAAAACCAGGCAGCCTGGGAATGAGTTGGGTGCCAGGACGATGGGAAGAGCTATGAGCTAAGTGCTGTTATCATCCTCTTGTGAGAAAAGAGTCTCAGAGAGGTCAGGGAACTTACTCAAGTACTCATTGATGCAAAGGTGAATTGAGCATGTGTCTTTCTGACCCAAAGGCTGGGATTTTATCCTCTCTGCTCAACTGCCTCTCTCTGGGTGGCCCAGCTCAGGGCAATCTCACTCTTGGGGGCACAGGGAAGACCAGGGCTAGTGCCAGCCTCCCGCAGTTCCCCAGCCCCAAGCTGTGACCCCTCCTCATCCTGGCATTTCTTCAGGGTTTGGGATTCAAGGTGAGGACCAGCCTCTGAGGATGATGGTGGAATTGTACTGGAAGGATTTTTGGAGCATAACAGGCTATTGAGCTCAGCGCACTGTTTTCAGGCTTGGTCTCCAGGTCTGGTTCAGGGGTACTCTGAAGACCTGGGGGACTCTGAACAAAGGTTGGCATCCTGCAAGGACTTGCCCAGTGGGGAGTGCCCATTGTGCCACAGGAAGGGGACCAGGAGGGTGAGTTGGCACAGGAGGTATTTGAGTAAATTGACAAGCTTTCATGGGGAGATAGAAACCAGTCAAGTTAAACCAAATAGGGATGCCTTGAAGAGAATTTTTGAAAACTAACCTCTTACGGATAGCTTGGTTCACTCTGCTAGGCTGGGAGCAAGACCTTTAGACAGCAGAGTTGAACTAGACTTGAGGCAGGTCAGCCACAGACATTTTTAGGACTTTCCTGCACAGAGTCACATTGTCCTGGTTGGGAGGTGAGTGGTCTTTAGTCTTTGTCTAGTCACATGCCTGTCATATACTTAGCTCATTCCCATTTGAGGGAAATGGGTTCTCTAGGGAAACAGAACTGATAGGAGATAACTGTAAATATTATGAGATTTTATAAAATTGTTTCACACAACTGTGGGATGCACAAGTCCAAATTCCGTAGGGCAGGCTGCAAGCTGGGAATCTGGATGAAGGTTTTTGATGAATTCTTTAGGAAAAGCTAGCTGGCTGAAGTAGAGATGGACATTTTTCTTCTGACTGCTAAAATCATTACTTCTCCTTTTAAGGCCTTCAACTGATTGGATAAGACATCTTGCATTGCTGAAGGCAATCTCCTCAGTTGATTGTAGATGTAATTAGCCATAGATGCAATCAACTTACTGATGATTTAAATCCATGAAATGTCCTCACAGTAACAATTAGGCCAGTGCATCTTGACCAAACAATTGGATGCTAGTACCTGGCCAAGTTGACACATGAACCTAACCATCATAGGCCACCCCTTGTCAACTTGGAGACCATACATATAACCTTAAACATACTTAATATCTGAATAAAAAAACAATAACAGACATATTTTTTTGCCTAACAATACTCAACTGTCCTGCGTACAACAGCAAACTCACTAAATCTCTCCAGAATAGAGTGCAAATCCTTAGGTAATATTCACTTTTAAATTTGATATCCTGGGAAGCAGACTTGGCCCAATGGATAGGGCATCCGCCTACCACATGGGAGGTCTGCGGTTCAAACCCTGGGCCTCCTTGACCCGTGTGGAGTTGCCCATGTGCAGTGCTGATGCACGTGCAAGGAGTGCCGTGCCACGAATGGGTGTCCCCCGCGTAGGGGAGCTCCACGCACAAGGAGTGCGCCCCGTAAGGAGAGCCGCCAAGCGCGGAAGAAAGTACAGCCTGTCCAAGAATGGTGCTGGGCACACGGAGAGTTGATACAACAAGATGACACAAAAAAAGAGGCACAGATTCCTGGTGCTACTGATAAGGATAGAAGCGGTCACAGAAGAACATACAGTGAATGGACACAGAGAGCAGACAACGGGGGAGAGGGGGTGGGGAAGAAATAAATAAAAAATATATCTTTAAAAAAATTTGATATCATCTAACTTATATACTTTGACATGAAAATATTGCAACTTATGCCATATGATAAAGGGATAAGATAGGGAGGAAAACAAAGATATTTGTTTCATGTACATTTACAAATATACTCTTAACAAAAGATGGAAAAAGTATTCATGACCATTATAGTCCTCATTTCTGTAACTGGCCATATGGTCATAGTTCATATTTATCACTACCTTCTTCCACTGCCCATTCTGTGTTCCCTTTATCCTAAGTAAGTACCTCATCTGGCCATGGTTCTCGGCCTCATGGGGGACCCAAACATTCATTCTTGAAGTTTCTGGGTCATTGGTAGTCCTGCCTGGATTGGATTGTTGCAGTTTTCCATTGACTTTAATCACAGGACATGGTAGTACTAAGAGACGCCCTAGCAGATCTCCTGTATTCCAGGCAAACTCTTCTTTACCTCCATTGTATAGGTGCAGTCCTATTTCTCCTTGTTAGTCAGAATCAATCACCCCTGCCAGTACACTAATTCTCTTCTTTGCCTATTGATTCAGAGGCATGAGGAGTCCAAAGTGGCCAGGTGGCAGTTATAACTTCCAGGTCAATGGAATTGTTGTGTCTCCTTTTGGAAGTAAGACCTGTGGACCAGCAGAGCTTAAGGTTATAGGGACAGGAAGCAGAATTTTTTCTAGTGGCTTACTAGAAGTAATAGTAAGTGGTATCTCTCCTATTTCTATCCCTTGATTTCTGGACCCATGAATCTTGGCTATGGGAGAAACAGCACTATAGAGAGGATGCTGCTTTAAAGCATACACAATCTCCTGGAGAACATTGCCCAGGCCTGCATGCTTTGCCACCCAGTTGGCACCATAACTGAGTTTTCAAATGCTATTCCACTGTTCTTTCAATCCATGTGCTTCAGGATGAAGGGGAACATGGTAAGGCCAGGGAATTCCATGAGCGTGTGCCCATTGTCACTCCTTTGTAGATAACAAGCAGATAACTGTTTTTCTAAGTTTCACAGGTCCATAGCCTGAAGGGAATTTCGTCACATTCTAAGATAGACATGCCTATAACCAATTTTCATGTGACTTTGTACTTAATATTGTTACTGAAATGATTTAATGCTTTTTGGAATATTGTGGTGGAATGAATATATTTTGTATATGGAAAGAGCATGTATTTTTGGGATCCAAAGGGAGGAGTGTGGTAGTCTAAGGCTTTTGTGGACCCCAGAAAATTATGTTCTTAAAGTAATCAATTTTTGTGGGTGTGAATCTTTATTGTAGGTGGGGCCTTTTGATTAGATTCAATTAAGGGTCATTAGAGTAGATTATTTCAGTAAGGCATAGCCTAGGGTGGATCTTAATCCTTTTACTAGAGTCCTTTATACATGAGATGAACATAGAGGGAAAAAATGGAAGCGCTCAAGAAGGAACCCACAGAAGCCTCAAGAGAAAGCCTCAAGAGCAAGAAGTTGAAATCAATGAAAGCTGGGAGAGAAAGCCACAGAAGGAGCAGCCAGAAGCTGAAAGCAACAGAGCCAAGAGGAGAAGGAACAGAGCTGCCTTGTGCCCTGCCATGAACAGGAGTCCAGGGTTGTTGGCAACTGTGTCTTCAGGGACAGAGCTTCACTGGATGCCTTGGTTTGAACGTTTTTCTCAGCCTTGGAACTGTAAACTTGTAAGTTACTAAATCCCATTGTAAAAGCCAACTCACTTCTGGTATGTTGCCTTGGCAGCCTTTAGCAAACTAAAACAGCTGGTTTGGGGGAGTGCTCCATCAGCTTCCCTCTGCTTCTTGTGCTGTTTCTGTGGTGCAGTTCAGATTGCCAAGTCACCATTAATTGCTAGATGTTTGTTCTTCCATTAGTGTGTTTCAGAGACCCATGTTTCTCCCCTTTCCCACTGTTGTGATTCTTCCAAATGATGTCAATAATAAAATAACAGTAACAATTCAGGTAGTAGTGTCCAGTTTACCAATTACTTTGTGTGTGCATTGTCTCCGTGAATCCTGATAAACTCTAAAGTATCATTTTGGTCCTATATTAAAGACAAGGCAATGGAGGCTCAGAAAGGTTCTTTGTCTTCTCTGACATCACACAGGCAGCACCAGAACCTGATCCTAGTTGCTTGACTCTTCTCTCTGCTGTGCCCGCTCTCCAAATCATTTCCTAATTAGTCTACTTAACGACTCTCTGTCAAGCTGGCTTCAGTTGCCCTTGCAAAGACAAGTGAGTGAAATCAAGCGATTTTGCTGCTGAATGAAAACATTTGCATGATGCTATTTTCTAGGCCATCCTCACATATGGTTCTCTTGGCTCAGGAAGGCATTCCAGGTTTGGGGAAGGCTGTGGAGGCTGAGGAGGGATGGGGGTCCTTCCTTGTTATAGGTGAGCCAGTTAGAAATTCCAGAGCCTTGCAGCAGGTCCGTTGCAGAGTGAGAGGGTCTAGGGAGGGAGGAGGAGAGGAAGCTTCCATCAGTGGTCCTGTCTCTGAAGAAATGCCCACAGCTAAAGAATGGCTGTTGACCTACTGTTACCAGCATCAGGGTCGTCTTTCTCAGTAGCCTTGGCCTCTGAGTGACCTAAAAGAAGACAAGGTCCCAAACTGGTTCACTCATTTCTGAGGAAATTTACAAGTACCTCATTTGGTGGGGATACAGAAGTTAAAAAAAACACAACTTTCCTCATTCTAGTGGAGTGATAGACGGTAAACAAAAAAACCCCAAATTATTTAGCATGTTAGCAAGTGATAAGTTGAATTTTCATTTTCATTTAGTTCAAAATATTTTTAAAAAATTTCTCTCGAGAGTTCTTTGACCCACGTGTTATGGAAAAGCATGTCATTTAATTTCCAGATATTTGGGGGATTTTCCAACTGTCTCGCTCTTGTTGATTTCGAGTATAATTCATTGTAGGAGAAGAATATACTCTGTATTACTTTTATTATTTTAAACTTGTTAAGGTGTATTTTATTGCCCAGAATGTGGTCTCTCTTGGTGACTGTTCCCAGCCAGCTTGAGAAGAACGTGTGTTCTGCTGCTGCCTGGAGCAGGATGTCAGTTTTAGAGTCAGACCAATGCCCAGGTGCCATGAGTTTGGTGTCTTTCGGTAGGGACGCTCTTGGCTTGCCTGTGAGAGTTTCAGTCAGGTAAGAAACCAGGTCACAGGCAACTCCCAGCGAGGAGTTGGGGAATGGGTCACAGGCGTGGTTACATGGGATGGGGACCGGGAGGAACCCACGTAGTAAAGCATGTCCTGTGCTCACACACTTGCACTCTGTTCTTTACTCAACATTGTGTTGTATACTGTACACCAGTGCTTCCAAAGTGGGGTACTTCCAGAGGTTGCACAGGGCATCCTACTGGGTGGTGGGAACAAAATGCTAGATCTTCTGTTTTTATTTATTTTTATTTTTTTTTAGATACCAGGGGCCAGGGCTTGAACCTGGGACTGTGAATGTGGGAAGCTGGCACTCAACCACTGAGCCATACTGGCTTCCCTCAGTTGGTTTTCTCATTTGTTTTGCTTTTTTTTGTTTTTTGTTTTTTGTTCTTCTTTTCTTTAGGAGGCTCTGGAAACCGAGCCCAGACCTCCCATGTGGGAGGCAGGTGCCCAAACACTTAGCCACATCCATTTCCCTATTTCCATTTTTTAATCTCATCCGTTTGTTATTCTATTTTAGGGTATATATTGTAATATATATAACTTATTAGTCAAACCTATAAAAAGTAGGTGAGACTAATTCTCACCACCTTCACCTTTAAAACCTGGTCTGAGCCACCATCAACCCTCACCAGCCTGATATTTGGTCTCCCTGCTTCAGCCCTTGTCCCTCTGGGTTCATACCAGGTGATGTTGTTACAGCATAGGTCCAGCCATGCCCTCCTTTGCCCCTCCTCTGGTTTCCCTGCTTTTCCTAAGCAAAGCTGAAGTTTGTACCACTGACCTTCTCTCTTGATACTGTCATCTCACACCTCTAAACCCAATCACGGCCAGTTCCTTATTGCTGTCACCTCAGAGCCTTTGCAACTGATGTTCCCTCTGGCTGGAACACTCTTTCCCAATCTACCTTACTTGCTTCCTCAATCTTGTCAAATGTGGTAAATCTGCACCTACCACATTTACTATGCCTCTTTCCTGATTAATTTTTTTCTCATAGCATTTATCACTGTCAGACACAATTTTCTTATTTGTTTTGCTCATTGAATATCTTTCCTTATCTAGAATATTAAATAGAGGAAGACAAGGTTTTTGTCTGTTTTGGTACTCATGGGATTGTCTGGCATCTGACACATAGAAAGTCCTCAATATACGTTTGTTGAATAAGGGAAAGAATACAGATTGCAGGGGGTGTTAAATTTGTTGATTGATGGCGTGCCTAATGAGAACCTTGTGTAGCTTCAGAGAAGTGAGCCTGAGGTCATCCCACCAGAAAGGGGCAGGACTGAGTTACAAACCTGGGACTTTCTAAAGCCAATGCTCACACTTCTACAAGTTGCTTCTCAGGAAGAGAGAGGGAGGGGGAGAGAGAGACAGAGAGGGAGGGACAGAGAGAAAGAGAGAGAGAGAGAGAGGAGTGGTTGGTTCCCTCCGCTGGTGGGCTCTTGATGGGCAGCTCCAGTGTCGTTTTCTTCTTCCCTTTCAGTTGCTGCCTTGGCTTCTGAGCATCTTCTACCTGATGAGCATATACAAAACCCAGGGGCAGCACCAGTTAGGAGGCCCCAGGCACCACCTTCGTATTGTGGTTGTAAGATAATAGCACAATCACCTGAGGGCACCTTCAGAGGAGAGCAGGCCACAACTGGGTAGTCTGATGAAATTTAAAATATACCAGGCCATAGGACATTGAATTATGTCACTATGGAAGGAAAGGCTTGGAAGTACCTCTGAGATATAGAGTTGGCAGATCTGATCTTGCCCAGGTCCACCCCCAGTGACTTCTACTCCAGTAAAGAAATATGTAGCATGCCAAGGTAGGAAGACAATTAGTAGCAGATCCCCACTTCAAGGAGTTGCATATGTTGGGTGCGGGACTCTCAGCAAAATCAATAAATGAGTGTGAGCAGCTTAGATTATTTTTGAGGAGGTCAATGTGATGGACAAAGTAGACTAGAGGGTCTGAGGGGGGTGGGGGTTGGGGGCCCAGGAAGGTTGAAAAACTTTTAGGAATAGGCCAGGAGAGAGAAGACATTGGTTCTTTGTTTATACAGTGTTATCAGAATATTGGGAAAGCAGGAAATTCTGGTTTCATTCCATAAAAATGAAGAAGAGAACTGTCTAGAACAGTACTGTCCAGTGGAATTATACTGGAAACCATAAATGTGAGCCACATAGTTTACTTAATATTTTCTAGTTGCTACATCAAGAAAACGAAAAAGAAATAGGTAAAGTTAATTTTAGAAATATGTTTTATTTTACCCTATATACCCCAAATATTATCATTTCAAGATGAAATCAATGTAAAAATGCTAAATTTATATCATTTATTTTCTTACTAAGTATTCACAGTCTGGTGTGTATTTGACTCCTTCAGCACGTCTCAATTCAGACTAGTCACGTTTCAAGTGCTCAGTAGCTGCACGTGGCTAGTGGCTACTGCCTTGGACAACACAGATCTAGAAGACCCTCTTTCCTTCTCTAAAATACCTGTTCTTTTATTCCTTTATTGTTCAAAGCATTCTCTGGCATCCCTTGCTCTTAGCACTTGGATAGCTTGTGTGTACGTGTTCACATGTGGCTTAGGTTAATGGTGTCAGGTGTGTAGTTTTGTCAGGGTAATTGAATGTAAGTAATTTGAGGATGGAGCTGCATGCCTTATTTCTGTCTTCCTTGAATCAAGCACTGTGAGAAAGGAGGGGTTGTGGAGAATGGATGGGGGTGCAACACAGAGAAGGATCCTAGGAGGAATCGTTTCACCTCTCTGTTCCTCTGTTTCTTTCTCCATTAAATGGGGACAATGAATCATTTATCCCTGCCTCTGGATCCTGTGAGGATAAGGGAGCACAGGATGTAAAGGCGTTTGAAAAGGTGGAAACATTATGCATGTGTACAGCATAGGGCTTTTCATTATTTTAAGGTCAGTGGCATCAGCTGGTTCTTCTTCCTCTCTTCATTTGAAGGGTAACCATGTTGGCAGTAGGAAACCCTGGGAATTACACTCAGGAGAAGGGAGAAGTCTGGGTGCTTGTCACAGGAGGGCATCTGCTGGGATCGCAGAGATGTGTTTTATGTGTGTTGAAGGGAACAAATAGAACTGGGTGTTAAAGTTCTTAGGACCTGGAGAACCATCTCCGGAAAAAAGATCTCTCTCTCTTTCTTGCCCATTCCCACCCTCCCCCCATGTCAGAAAGCTAATTAGCCAACTGAGCTTTCTGCTCAGAGAGGTCATTTAGGTGACCAGTCTGACAATTAGAGACATCAGAGGCAAATTTAACTTACCCAAGTGTTCAATGGCCCTAAATTGCAAGAACTCAATACGTTGTGTTACCAGCGTATATCCTCAGGAGCGTGTGTCCTCCTTTGGGGGACTCTGAGAAACATCTGGTCCTGTGCTCTCCTGAGTGGCCTGGCCTTTCTTTATCACTATGAAGGTACTTGCTTGCAAGTAGCGATTCAGTTTGGTGAGCTGTTTTTGCTTGTAATTAAAACCGCACTTATTTGATCAGACTCATGCTTAAGGCAAACATGGTGGGGCAGTAAGGTCGTGGGTGGTGGGTGGAGATGAGAGCCTGGTTTTTCAGTAAGATGTCTGTGCAGAGTGTGCAGATCTGCTGTGAACCTCAGGAACAATGGACACCTCCCCTCTCACCCATTTTCCATTTAAATGGCATTAATGCCAACCTGCCACTTTACTTCCACCAGTGACCTCTCCCTTGGCGACCTCTTTGGAATCTCACCTAATTGTCTCCTTTGTTCCTGTCTCTTCCCCTCTGGTCTGCCATCTACACCACTGGCAGGTTATTGTTCTAAAAGTGCTGCTCTAAAATCTTCCATAGTTCTCTGTTCCAACAGGGTTAAGCCCATTCCTTTTTTTTTTTTTTTTTAAGATTTATTTTTATTTTATTTATCTCCCCTTCCCCCTTCCCCTCACCCCAGTTGTCTGTTCTCTGTGTCCATTTGCTGTGTGTTCTTCTGTGTTCACTTCTTTTCTTGTCAGCGGCACTGGGAATCTGTGTTTCTTTTTGTTGCGTCATCTTGGTGTATCAGCTCTCTGTGTGTGCGGTGCCACTCCTGGGCAGGCTGAACTTTCTTTCGTGCTGGGCAGCTCTCCTTATGGGGTGCACTCCTTCCGCGTGGGGCTCCCCTATGCAGGGGACACCCCTGCATAGCACGGCACTCCTTACCCGCACATGGGCCAGCTCCACACGGGTCAAGGAGGCCTTGGATTTGAACTGTGGACCTCCCATGTGGTAGGTGGATGCTCTGTGCACTGAGCCAAGTCTGCTTCCCTTCATTCCTTCTTGTTGAACCTCAGAGCCACCTGGGATTTGGTCCTAATTATCTTTCCTCTGTCCTTCCACTGAGCGAAGCTTTGCCTGCCCCCTTCTTCATGCCTGCATCTTGGCTCTTTCTTGCCCAGGGAGCATCTCCTGCATGGGGTGATCAACTGTCCCAATGTGCTTGGGACAAAGGAGGTTTCCAGAATGCAGGACTTGTAGTGCTAAAACCAGGAAAGTTCTGGTTTAACTGGGTTGAGTTGGTTACCCTACTGCCATGCTATCTCTATCTATTGATAATTTGCCCATTTTAAGGGTCCTGCTCAATTCCCTGCTGAATCTCAGCTTTAGCAACAGTACATTCATATGGCACAGGTTGTTTATACTGTCTTCTGTCACAGGTGTTTGTGTTTCCTTATTGTATCCCCATTCTATAATAAAAGCAATTTGAAGACAAGGATCATGTCTTACCCTTCTTACCCTTGGAGCACCTGGCATAGGGCATCATTTCCATGGCACCTATTCAGGTATTATCTGATGAATGCATTACTTCTAAAAGTGAAATGATGTATTATAACTACACTGATTAATGTACCTGGCTGATGTATCCTAGCTGAGTCTAGGCTCACTGGGAGACCAGACCTACAGGTCATAAACCTGGGGTAGGTTTAGGATTAACAGGTGTGGATGACCAGTTCTGGTGACCCAGTTGTAAGAGACCTCCTTCTGCCTTAAAATCTGCTCAAGTCTCTTGAGCTTGACTACATCCCATGTTGGCTATCCAGCTGATATAATACAGTATTGTCAGTGATATGTGAGGAAATCATCACAGAGTGGGAATGTTCTGGAAGACTGTAGATAGGAAATTATTCCTCTTTTCAAACTAGTTTCTATGAACCACAGATTCATGAGTTGTTTTGAAGATCCTGGGCAAGCTTCTAAAATAGATTATTTAAAAGTTGGTTTGTATAACCTTTGGAAAGCAAATAGCAATCACTAGGAGTCATCGTGGGTTAAACAATGAACAAGTTTGTTCACCTAACCTCATTCCCTTCTTTGTGGTAGATGTGGCATATCCTAATTTCAGGAAGGAATTAGGAAAACCAGCCATGATAACCTCAGGCTCAAGGCAGAGAACTTCATGCTGGATTAGTTGCTCATGGAATGATATGCCCAGACTGCTTTTTAAATGAGGCAGCCTTAATGCAGAGAAAGGTTTCTAGAGGTGCATGTTTCTATTCTTGATCCTGCCTTGTTAACATTTATTTTAATCAATGACACAGAAATATGTAGATGACATGAGATGGAGAGATAATGGATATGTCAGATGAAAGAACTCAGATCCAAAGTGAGTAGTTCACATTTGCAAAAATGAACTTAATCTATCAAAATGATGATTAATAGGATCAAAGCAAGGTTTTATTCTTGGATTAAAAAAATAAAATAACTGCATAAGTGCACAATGGGGAGATCTGGCGTACTCGCATTTCAGAAGATGTTAAGTGTGAAGTTCATTGTGTGTCAGGTGCATGAATGGGTCTATAGAACCTGTGCTGATGCTGGTGAAAGTCCTTCCTGCTTGGCAGTGGTTCAACGACATCAGGAATGAAGTGACTCATTCTGGGCACAGAGAGAAAACAAAAGGCAGTCAGTTAGGGTGCTCTTAGGAGAAGAACATGGAAATTTTCAAATGTGCCACATACAAGCTCTGTGAACTTTGGGGAATTTACTTATACTCTCTGAGCCTCAGGTGTTTTTTTTTTTTCATCAGCAAAATGGGGGTAAGCATAGTTACCTTACAGATTTATGTCATGAGGATTTCTTGGGATAATTTGTGTATGTCACTTAGAATATGGCCTCTCTCAGACTAAGTGCTCAGGAAATCTTGGATTTCTTTTTGGTTGTCCCTGTTAATGGGATTCTAAGAAGAATGAAATTCATATTAAGTGAAGAGTTGCAATCTGGAGAAGAGTGAGAGCATATGGGAATATGTGTACTACCTCTCAGATAGATATTGTTTTTGTTGCTGATTTCTAGATTATGAAACTGAAGCTCAGAGAAGATCTGTTTGGGCCATGGTTCCACAGCTAATTAGCGACAGCTGGGACTAAAAGCAGATCTGACTCTCAGTCTATGCTCTACTACCATTTTGTAGAACACTGGAAATTGTTGGGGTGGGTGGGTGGAGGGGATGTGTGATCAATGGAAAGCTCCATCTGAATTGGGAACCGAGAGACCTCAGTCTGTGTCCAAGTCCAGCCACTGACCAGCTGGGTCATCCATGTCCAGTCCCCCTTCTCTGCCCTCCACTTTTCTCGACTGTTTTCCTCAGCTGGGCCATTGAGGACCTTTTGCCGAACCACTGCCAATACTTCTCCCAGAAACAGTCATGAGGTCAGGCTTTCCGTTCCACCACGTGGGTGACCTGGCTCCAAGGCGCCGAGGCTGAGTTGGGCTCAAGGGTGTTTATGATGGTCGGGAGGGCAGGGCCTGGGTGGGAACTGACCATGCGTGGCCACCTTCCCTAAGGCAGGCAGAGGCCCTGGCCAGCAGAGTTGTTGTCTGCTTGCCTTGTGCCTCTCCTCCCAGCCCCAATCCGGGTTCCTGCTAAGCTGACTGCCTGGTGAGGAGCCCTGGAAGGGACCAGAGCCCTCCATAAATTTACATCTGCCCAGACAGCTCTTTCTCTGGGATGGAGCATAATAAATGATCCCTAGGAATATCATGGTTCCAGCCACAGGCAGAGATGCAAATTGATGTGTCGTCTTAGTCTGCATCTTCGTTTACCGAGTCATGTTTCTCCTAGGAGAAAGAGCAAGGCTTAGGGTGGTCTAGCTCTAAATCATTGGTATTCTTCCAGAAAAGGCTTCTTAATCCCTGACTCTTCCCCAACTCTGATACTCCCCTCCAACTTGAAAATCTCAGTTTCCTGACTTAAGTCCACATTCCAGATTCTAGGCCTTGGCTTCCACTGTTGCTAGCATCTGTGATGTGTCTCTTACCCCTTCTGTGCATCTAGAACTTATGATTTTTCCAGGTCCTACTCTGTAGTCTGTCCTCTCCATGGATCTGCCCAGGTCACAGAGTCTGCCATATAGATTTATTAAATAATGAGTAACTGAAGGGCAGGGACACTAAGCTCTGTCTCCAAAATGCGCCTGGCACTTTGAAGATGCTCAGTAGATCCTGTTAAATGAATGAGTAAGAACCAATGATGGATACATGGCATTACACATTTGTCAAAGCCTGTAAAACCATACAGCCCCAAGTATAAACTATAATGTAAACTGTAGACTTTGGTTAGTAGCAATGCTTCACTATTGGTTCATCACCTGTAACAAATGTACCACGCTAATGTAAGAAGTTAATAACAGGGGAAACCATGCATGTGGGTATGTGTGTGGGAACACCATTTAGCACCACGTAGGCCTTCACTAATCCCTGGGTGTTTTGGGTTGGCGACTTATTGATGCTGCCTTCAGGCTCAGAATTCACAAGTCTGGAATCAAATCTCAGCCTGTCTGCTAACTTGGGCATGAGTTAAATTCTCTAAACTTCAGTTTCTTCAACACTGGGGGATATCTTTTAGGGTTGTCTAGAGGATTAAATGAGATTATGGATATAAAGCTCCTTACTCATCACAACAAGCACCCAGGAAATACTCCTAGATTTAGTGTGTTTATCAGGATTCTGCTGGTTTGGTGTTTAATATGTCCTCAATAAATCCATGTTGAGTGCTTGCTGGATAAAGACCCTGACATCGATAAAGAAGGCAAGAAAGGGATCAGCTACAGGGCCTGGCACATGGATGATAAAACATAATATTATTTTGCTTTAAGAGAATTGTCCTGGTTTGGAGGTTTAATTGCAGACGTTTTGGATACGGAGAGAGAGACAGCAAAGCACGAGGTCAGGGCCATTGTTACATCAGTGTTACATCAATGTCGTCTCCAGACATGATGTTCCTAAACTATGGAGGTTCTATTTGAAAGATGAATCACCCCAGGGCTGTACTGGTTTTAAAGATAATGATAGATGCCAGTGAGAGAGGAATCAGAACCAAACCTGCTGCAGGATGTTAAAAACGTCATGTGCTGGTGCTGTCACCCCAAAAGGGTAGAGGGCAGTATCAAATTACTAGAAAGATGAGCTCCAGTCTTTCTGTTTCCTTAATTTGGATCAACCTTTGCTTTTGCATGCCCACTGCTAGGCTGCTATTCTTTAGAAGTCTTTATTTTGGGCTAAAATGTGCATATTGTGGAGCAGAGATTCTCTCTCCAATTCCCTGAAAAAAACAAGCCATGCATTATAATAAGTGTGATTGGTGAAGAGGGTCTCAGCAGTGCTTTGATGTCTAGACAGGCAGTTTAGGGTGTAGGGATGACTGAATTTGCCAGGGGAGGAGGCCCTCCTCCAAGCCCCATTCCTGGGGCCTGGTATTGGAAGGTTGGGGTTCTGAGAAAATGGTAGAGAAGGGAGCCACAGAGCCAAAGTGGGGGCAAGCCAGGCTATGTTCAGCCTGCAGTGAACAGACTGATTAATTAGGAATGGATTCAGTTTCCCTCCAAGAACTGCTGCCTATGGTCATGGGCTGTTAGCAAAAGAATAATAACAGCCCTTGAACTTGCAGAAAGCTTTATGCTTCTGAATATGCTCTGGGGTCCATGAACAAGTCTGATGCTCCCAGAAACCCTGAGAGGTAGGGAGGGCAGGCACTACTCCCACCTCAGGAGAGATGCAGAGGGCCCAGAGACTTGCACAAAGCCAGCAGAGCTGGATCTGATGCCTTGTCATTAATGTTGTCTGATAACAAGGTTATGAATGAGTGTCTGATTCATTCATTCATTCAACAAGTCTTTGAGGATTTGTTCGTGTGTGTATGTGTGTGCACCAGGCATTGGGTTGGGGTTTGGAAATACAGAGACTGGAGACTTACTTTCAAATAATACCAATAGGAATGTGTTTAAATAAAGAAGCTTTGGGGTTTTTCTCCCTGTTTTTCTGTGGAAAGCACTGGGTTAAGTACTTTGCTTTGATGCCCAAAGATTTCATTTCTGTTTCCTCATTTCCTTTGCTGTGTCAAGGGAGGAGGGTGCGGCCCTCTTGTTGAGTAAGCCTGCAAGACCAACTCATTTAAATGGGGCTGCTTCGTTTTTTTTTAGCTCTCCCTGGGAACTAAAGGACTGGGTCTCTGATGTTCCTCGGAGACATCTTTGGGTAGTGCCTGTCCCTGGGCAGATCATAAGCTGCTTGCGGGTCCTCGGATTCTACTTACCTCAGCAGCCTGCCCCCAGCACAACAGCAGGCACTCAATATGTAATAGTTGTATTGCGTTGGTTGAGATATTCCTGTTTTCAAGTTGTTAGTGTTTATGCATATACATGTATTTGTGTTTAGGTGTGTTGGGTTGAGTTAATCTAACGTGCAAACAAAATTTGGTCTACTTTTGTGGTTTGTTTCATGCTAGTGCATGTGCTCTAAATTTTACCATTAGAAATGTACCTCTTTAATGTAAGGATGACCATCTGTAGTCCTTCACATGCAAGTATGAATAAACCAGTGGTTTTTCCTTTTAACTCCGGGAGAAATGACAGCAGTGAGAGAGAGAGTTTAACAGCCAGTAAGAGGAGACTGAAGAGGGCAAAAGGCAGAGAAAGAGGAAAAAGCACAGGTACTGCTGCTTCTGTAATTCTGCTGAGAGCTGACCTTGATCCCCGGGGGCATTTCTCCCTAAGAAGTGGTTACTAAACAAAACAATTACTAGGCACCCACAGCCCAGAAGACTGTGCCTGTGCACAGGACCTCAGGATGGGCCTGGCACAAGGTGGTGGCGCAGTCCGCGGGTTGCAGCCTTGCACAGGCGTGGTGGCCGAAGCCCCCGTCTCAGCCGGATGAGTCATGAGGGGTCCGCTCGCAGGCAGAGGGGCCCACCTCTGACTTGTCTCCCCACGCCAGCTCTGATATTGCCCAGGACCCCTTGAGGGGAGAGGCTGTGCCGGCCAGACCTGGGTTTGGGAGGAAGTGCCGGCTCAGGCGCTTTATAGCATTGTGACCTTGACTGAATGATTTCACCTCTCCATCATTTTCAGAGGTAAAAACAACGCTGATCTCCATCTTGTACATGTGATGGAAGTATTAAGTGAGATGACATATATATGTAGGACCTGTTATTAAGAAGCCTGGAAAGTTAGGTTTCCTTCTTCCTTTAAAAACTTTTTAAAAAATTAATAGAAACATCTACCCTTTAAGGTATTCAGTTTAGTAATTCTTTTCCTAGAATGGGCGGTATACAAATTCAAGAGGGGGGCGTAGAGCATCAAGAAAGGAAGGGCCCTCTGGGGGGTGGTCCCCTGCCTCTCCTCTTTCGCCTGGTCCTCCCCCGCCTGAGTGCCAGCGGGCAGGGGGCTGGCTGCTCAGGGGGAGGCGCTGCCGCTGCATTGTTCCTGGCACTTATGCCAGCCATCCAGGGCTCTCAAAAAATTGGCTTAGGAAATAGTTTGAAAGTTATTACTTGGGATTCAGGAAACTCCAGGCGGCTTTTGAGAGCTGCCCCCAAATACAGCTGGAGACACGTCCTCAGCTGTTCGCTTTCAGGACTTTCATTATTTTTCATGTTTATTTCTGGCTGGAGCCAGAGCCTGGGTATTCATGAGCTCTCACCGTCTGGTTTTTATATATTTTTTATTTTACCAATCCCTTTGTTTCTTTGCGAGAGAAAGAAGCTTGCTCCCCTCGCCCCTCTGCCCCACCGTAGGGTTCAAGGAAACTGGCCCTGGTAATTGTAAATTGCCTATGAAAAAGACAAAGTCCCTTGGCTCCCTTCCTGGCTAAAGCTTCAAGATCAGCGGAGATAGTGGAAATTAATGAAAGCTGCTGCTGAGCTGCTGGCCTGCCAGTGGCTGCTGAGATGAAAAGGCAGCAATTGAAGTAGGCTTTAGGGATGAGCATTCCGATAAGGATTTTTGTTTTGGATACAGTTATTACACATGCCATGGGCTCCAGCCGGGCCTCGGGTTTTTTGGAACCGGTTCTAATTTGCTCACCAATAACCAGGCAGCTTTTCTTTTAAAATGTGACCTCTTTCCCTCTAATCTGATCATCCCCTCCCTCAAGAAAAAAATACAGCCTTCCAAACACAATATAGTAGCAGCTCAAGGTGAAGGCAAATGTCTGCATTTCTCTCGCTCTCCTTGTTTTTTTTTCCCCCCTAAATGGCAGAATGAGGCTTGGTTGAACCAATTTCCCCTTTCATCTCAGCTCATCCCCTTGGGCCAGTGTTAAACAGCTGTCATACTTGGGCAGCCCAGGAATCCACTTATGAAACAAACCAGCCAGGCTTCCTAATGGTCCTCCTGCGACTGGACTAAATTTGTCGCCCTAATTCTTGAACGCTTGAGTTCCTGGGGCTCAGGCCTGTTTGAGTACCATCGCTGAACCTGGCCGGTTATTTGTCCTCAGCCGGATCCTTTTGTGAATTGGTTGCCTGGAGCTCAGAAGGCCCAGTGGCTGGGGCCTGACGTCAGATAAACGGAGGAGGCCACAGCGGTGGGGGCTTGAACTTGTTAAACAACAAAATTAATTCTTGTTCAGGTGGAAGGGGAAGCTTTCTTAATGTCCTGTCTTGCTGAGGAAAATAAAGCTCCTAAGTAGGAAGGTGAACCCAATCAGAGTACAGCCTGATTCAGGTGTGTTCTGTTGCAGGTGAGGGTGGTGACACTTTGTTATACTGTCAAGAGTTAGAATTATATTTTAAATTGGCATCGATGAATTTAGCATTCTTGGTTTTGCATATTATTGTCTGCATCCCCAAAGAACTATGGGGTTATAGTAGTTTTTCTTTCCCCTCATAATTTTGTGATTTATTTGATTAAATAGTTGTTACATTCTCTATTTGGGGAGTGAGTCCTTCTGAAGTCTGTTTACCTTGTACTCTTTTCAGGGGAGCTTTTTTCTTTTCCTATCAAAATGCTTCCATCGCTGGGTCTGCCTTTGACTTTTTCATTTGGATATTTTATTCAGTTACTCACTGTCTTTCTTGCTTGATAGTTCAAACGTTCAAGGTAAAGCTTTTTTGGGGAGTGGGGTGCGAGGGTTCATAGCTTACCCATACACACATTACGTTTTACACAGATCCAACCCAGGAACTCTCCAGAGACAGGTTCTTGATTCATCCTACAGCATCAATCCATGGATATATCAGAGGATCTCAGGAATCTATGAGCCAGTAGTTTTCTCCCATTGGCTCTTTCTTTTTGGACAGTTCATATAACTTCTTGAGGGGACTGTGGTCAAATTGAAATATTTGTAGCTTTCTTTGGACAGATCTTAACAGTTCCATGTTCTTACCCTCTCCTGGGATTCCCAAGGTAGAACTGTGGATCGAAAGGCTCATGTGAATGTATGTAGATAGAAACCACTAGAGGCATTGAAGAATGAAATGGCTTTCAGGTCACATTCCAGGAAAATCCCCACCTTCTGCATGTTTGGCTTCCCAAGGAGATCAATCCACGGATTGGAACTTGCAATAACTTCATGTGGAGGAGACTCACAACCCAAAACCCAATGCCTGAATGTAAAGGAAAAGTTCCTTGACAACAAGCAGATCCCTTGCAAACATCCCTAGCCTATTCCACCGTCCCTCCTACTTCCAACTCCTAATCAAGGCAACTGGAAGCGAAGTGAGGGGAACCCAGGACACAAGCTGCAGAGGTGAACTCTCAGGGTTCCCTGGTGGGTTATGCTGGGCATTCGTACATCTGACACTCTGCAAGTCTTTCACAAATATGAGGAAACGATTGGTCGTGGTTTAATCCAGACTCACATATACATGAAACTTGAGGGTCCAGTGGCGCATCCTCAGCGGTGGCTCAGTCCGTTTGTTCTCAGCCACCATCCTCTCCACATCCATGCTGATGTGCCTCCTCTGTATCTGAGAGATGTCAAGACAAGGGGGTGGGACTGGGGGTGGGGAGGGGTGAGTAAAAACATGTCTTGGTTCTCTCTCTCCAAATGCCTGACACAGATGAAGCAGAAATTTTGTTTGCAGGATATTGAACAAGGGTCCTGAGGATAGTTTGGGCATGTGGGAGAGGTGGATCCTTTCCTGAGTTTTCCTGTCATGGTCACAAAGATGTTCACCATCCCAGGGTGAATTTGCAGGTTTAAGTTCATTGCTGGCTCCAACACTAATGAGACCAGTCAAGTTGCTCAGTGCCTAGTGTTCCTGAATTTTCTTCTTCCAGGAGACTTGAAAATACTCTGGGAAGAAGAAAAGCCTTTGATCAGTCTCTACCTCAAAGGAGGCTAGACACCCAAGATGAATCTGTGTCCATACCCCCTAACGTAGGGCTCCTCATTGCAATAGTGGCTGCTTAGTTCTTTCTAGAGTTTAGCCATAGGTTCTCTTATATTGAGATCTTATCAGGCATCTGACTTTGAAGACTCCAAGCTATATCTAAAGTGATCTGTACTCACTGCTGCCCTTTTACTGGGAGTAGTGAGAGCTCACCTTCTCCCCACATCCAGCCTTACCCATTTCAGTGGTCAGTTCCAGACCACTGCAATAAAGCGACTATTGCAATGAAACTAGCTACACAAATTGTTTTGTTTCCTAGTGCATATAAAAGTTATGCTTACACTATACAGTAGTCTATTAGGTATGTGGCTATAAAAACAATGTACATAATTAAAATACTTTATTGCTAAAAAATACTAGCTATCATCTGAGTCTTCAGCACTTTGTGATCTTTTTGCAGGCGGAGGAGGGTCTTGCCTCAGTGTTGATGGCTGCTGACTGATCCAGGTGGTGGTTGCTGAAGGTTGAGATGGCTGTGGTAATTTCTTAAAATAAAACGATGTTTGGCACATCGATTGACTCTTCCTTTCACAAAAGATTTCTCTGTAACATGAGATGCTGTTTGATTGCATTTTACCTATAGTAGAACTTTTTTCAAACTTGGAGTCAAGCCTCTCAAACCCTGATACTGCTTTATTAACAAAGTTTGTGTAATATTCTAAATCCTTTGTTGTTGTTTTAACAAATTTCAAAGCATCTTCACTAGGACTAGAAACCACTTTCTTTGCTCATCCATAAGAAGCAACTCCTTATCCATTCAAGTTTTTTTTTCATGAATGAGTCATATCTTCAGGCTCCACTTCTATTTCTAGTTCTCTTTCTAGTTCTATTTTTACCCTTGAAGTCTTGAACCCTTTAAATTTATCCATGAGGGTTGGTAACAACTTCTTCCAAACTCCTGTTCATGTCGATATTTTGACCTCTTCCCATGAATCACAAATGTTTTTTAGGTTCTGAGGGCCAGGGATTGAACCTGGGACCTTATCTGTGGGAAGCCAGTGCTCAACCACTGAGCCACATTGGCTCCCTTGAGTTGGTTTTATTGTTTGTTATGCTTTTTTTGTTTTGTTTTTAGGAGGCACAGGGAATGAACCTGGGACCTCCCATGTGGGAAGCAGGCGCTCAACTACTTGAGCCACATCTGCTCCCCAAACGTTCTTAATGACATCTAGAATGGTGAATCCTTTCTAGAAGATTTTCAATGTACTTTGCCAGAATCCATCAGAGAAATCACTACCTTTGGCAGCTGTAGACAAAATGTATTTCTTAAATAATAAGACTTTAAAGTTGAAAAGACTACTTGACCCATGGGCTATAGAATGGATTCTGTATTAGCAGGCATGAAAACAGTAATCTCCCTCAGAGTTCTTGTGGTGGCCAGGTGTTGTCAACGAGCTGTAATATTTTGAAAGAGATCTTTTTTTTCTGAGCAGTAGGTCTCAACAGTTGGCTTAAAATATTCAGCAAACCATGTTGTAAACAGATGTCTGTCATCTAGACTTTGTTGTCCCATTTATGGAACATTGGCAGAATAGATTTAGCAGAATTTTTAATGGTTCTAGGATTTTCGGAATGGTAAATAGGCATTGGCTTCAACTTAAAGTCACCAGTTTCATTAGACCTTAACAAGAAAATCAGCTAGTCCTTTGAAGCTCTGAAGCCAGTCATTGATGTCTCCTCTCTAGTTATGAAAATCCTAGATGGCATCTTCTTCCAAAAGAAGGCTGTTTCATCTACATTGAGAATCTATTGTTTAGTGTGGCCACCTCCAACAATTATTGTAGCTAGATCTTCTGGATAACTTGGTGCGGCTTGTACATCAGCACTTGCTGCTTAACCTTGTACTTTTAGGTTATAGAGATAGTTTCTTTCCTTAAACCTCTTGAACCAACCTCAGCAACCTTCACATTTTTCTTCTGCAGCTTACTCGCCTCTCTTAGCCTTCACAGAATTGAAGAGAGTTAGGGCCTTGCTCCTTATTAGGCTTTGGCTTAAGGGAATGTTTTAGCTTTGATCTTCTATCCAGACCACTAGAACTTTTTCCATATCAGCAATAAGGCTGTATCACTTTCTTATCATTTGTGTGCTCACTAGAGTAGCACTTTAGATTTCCTTCAAGAACTGTTCCTTGACATTCATAATTTGGCACAAGAGACCTAACTTTCAAACAGTCTAAATTTTTGACATGCCTTCTTTACTAACTCTAATCATTTGTAGCTTTTGATTTAAAGGGAGAGACACGGGACTGTTTCCTTTCATGGGAACATTAGAGGCCACTGTGGCATTGTTAACTGGCATAATTTCAATATTGTTGTGTCTCAGGGAATAGGGAGGCCTGAGGAGAGGGAGGGAAACTTTGGGGAACAGCCAGTTGGTGGAACAGTCAGAACACACATTTATCAATTAAGTTCACCGCCTTATATGGGTGTGGTTTGTGGTGCCCCAAAACAATTACAGTCGTAACTGATCATGTATCACCATAACAGATTTAATAATAATAAAAAGTTTGAAATATTGCAAGAATTACCAAAAGATGACACAGAGACATGAAGTGAGCACACGCTGTTGGAAAATGGCAGTTAGACTTGCTCAATGCAGGGTTACCACAAATTTTCAATTTGTAAAAAACACGGTATCTTCGAAGTGCAGTAAAGCAAAATGCAATAAAACGAAGTATGCCTGTACTGTCCTTTTTGATTGGATTTCCATAAAAGTCAATCAAAGTAAGGTAGGGAATGCACCGACTTCTATAAGAATCCAAAATTTCTGGATGGCACTTTTGCTAGTTCCGTGTTTATTTAGCCATCAAACAAAATTTTAATTGGCACCTCTTTTTTGTAGGAAGTATAAAAGGAGACACAGTGGGTTGAAGGGTGAAAGGAAAGACTTGAACCACAAAATGGTAGTTGTTATTACTTTTTACAAAATAGGAAGTATTTGCTTTCATTTGTGGATAGAATTTCTTTTAGTATGGCCAAAAAATAAAAAGTATGAATTAAAAATTTTGTAACACATAAGTAAACTAGACATTGTATATTTATTGCATAAAACAGCCAACACTAATTATTTTAACAGATTCCTATGTAATCCTAGAAATTTGTGGTCCCATTTCCTTACTCATATATCACTGAGTCAGAATAACTAATACACAATTTTATTTATACTGATACAATGAATGCTTCTCAAGAACTCAAAATTAATTTTCTGGGTCAGGTGATCAAAATTCCTTGAACACATCTGTCCTTCTGCTATTCTCTAACTTACTCCTCTTTCCCAGAAGTCTTATCTGGTCCCCTAGCTTAAGGCCGCCTTTGTGGATTTCCTCATGGCCTGCCATGGTCCTTCACTGCACATAGGAAATGGTACTAAATATTCCTGTCTGTCTTTGAGGTTAACTACCACAGTGGGGCAGATCCCAATTTCCTTCTCAGAAATAGATCCTGACTCAGGGTCATACCTGGTGTATAGCTCAATGAAAGGTTAATGGATTAATCTGGCTCACATGGGTTTTATAAAGAACGGACCCTTATTATTTTTATCTCCTTTCTCTGTGTGATTTGGACAAGATTTGTATGGAAAAATGGAAGTGTATAAGGGGTCTATGGGGATAAAGTGAGGTTCGGGGGTTTGAGGGTTTAATTTTCCTCCAAGGTCTTGTCAGCTGATGGGCCTCGTTCAGTTAGGACAAGGTTAACTTTTCCATCCACACAATCATAGTAGCTTCTCCTCTTGGAGATCTCTGGTTTTAAAAATAAGCTAAAGCTTTTTCCTGACATTTCCCACTCTACCATCTAAACCGTGCATGGTCCCTGTGGTCCTGGGGGGCATATTGTTAGCACATCACATGCCCAACCATCACCCAGAGCAGAGGCTTCCCAGGCCCAGAGCCATTGTTTACTCATTGGCCCCACTCCCCCTTCCCCTTCTGCACATCAGTTAACATAGCAGTTCCATGCTCATGCAAACATTTAAACCGCCTGACCTTGGATGTAGACAGTGACACAGTGCAAATGCACTGAAGCTGGTGGAGATGGATTTGCCTCTCATCAGCCAGGAGCTTATACTGTTGACTGCCTCTCCTTCTGTCTTCTGTCCCTAATGGAACAGACAGGAGACCTCTTTATACAGAAACCTCTGGGATTCCAAAATGAAATAATTCTCAGTTGAGGAGGCAGAGTGAGGGTTGAGTGGAGAGGGAAGGGCTGCCCCTTGATCAAATAACTTTTATTCTTTACTTTTTAAATTTATTTTAATTTTTTTATAAATTATGGGATACCACAAGAACATGTTTCTTAGCGATGAAGGTTTGTTCCTCCTGACAGTCTGGGAGAAGATGCAGTGGGGGTTAGGATGAAGGCAGCCTATATTTCAAGTGCTGACCTTGTATTTGGGCTGCTCAACATGCAGGAGAAGGAGTATTGCTGGACATAAAGACTGGAAACAGAAGTGGCTGGACACGCACATCATCATTTAACTTCATTCCTGCACTCCAAGTGGGTAGGGCCAGGGCATTATGTGGGAACTTCTTTTAAAAGATGTGATTCTGGTGCATAGGGGAAAAACAGCACATTTTATAAAGATAGAGGAAAGAAGAGGGCTGCTTGGATTGATAGTTAGTATGCTAGTATCCGCTGATTTCATCATGTATTTCTGTTTTGCAGGCTATACACCTTTGGTTCAATCTCCTCTCTCCTGTGCTCCATATATTACTCATTCCATTATTCTAGTTTCCTTTCTCATAATCCAAAGGGCCTTATTTGTAATTTCCTTTCTGTTTCAAGAATTTCCTCTAGCTATTCTTTCAGGGTAGGCCTGCTGGCAACAAATATTCTTCATTTTCTTTCATCTAAGAATTTTTTTTGTCTTTTTTTTTTTAATGTTACATTAAAAAATATGAGGTCCCCATATACCTCCCACCCCTCTTACCCCACTCCTCCCATAACAACAACTTCCTCCTTCATCATGGTTCATTTATTGCACTTGGTGAATACATCTCTGAGCACTGCTGCACCACATTATAGTTTACACTCTCCCCCAGTCCACCCAGTGGGCCATGGGAGGGCATAGAGTATCCAGTAACTGTCCCTGCAGCATCACCCAGGACAACCCCAACCCCCGAAAATGCCCCCACATCACATCTCTTCACCTCACTCCCTACCCTCAGCAGCTACCATGGCCACTTTCTCCACGTCAATGCTACATTTTCTTTGGTTACTAATCACAATAGTTTATGAAAAGAATATCAGTAAGTCCACTCTAATCCATACCCTATTCCTTCATCCTGTGGACCCTGGAATGGTTATGTCCACTCCACATCTATATTGAGAGGGTGCTTAGATTTCACATGGATGATGGATGCAGTTATCCTGCTTTCAGTTGTAGGCACTCTTGGCTACCTGGTGTGGTGGTTGACCTTCTTCACCTCCATGTTAGCTGGCTGGGGTAAGCCCAATAAACCAGAGGGTAGGAGTTGCAAGTCTGTTGAGTCTCAGGGCCTGGCTATCACATGGACAGTCCAGAGATTCAGGTCCCCTGAGTATACACTAAACCCCAGAGCCAACCGCGGTCTGGTAAAAGTAACAGGAAAGCTTGTGAACAAAGATCACATCTGAGTCCAACTCCATCACACTCAGGAACACAAACTCCAAAGTATGGCCAACTGACATGGCATTGAACTTCATCTTCCATGACCATAGAACCTGTGGGTCTCTGTAGCCCTCAGAAGAACCAATACCTGGGGTTGTATCTACTTTAGCTGTCTCTGGGACTCTGGTGAGGTGTGCATAAGGGTGACCCCTCTGATGACCTCCCGGCTTTTTTTTGGAGACTCACAGCCATATAAACTCATTTGTCCTTTCCATTTATCCCTTTTATTCAAGGTCAAAAGGCATTTTTAACTCCTGCTATTATATGTAGGCTGAGATATTCTGCTGATCTGAGTTGACCCTTTTATTCAAGGTCATTTTCTAGTTACATCATCAGCTAGTACTTGGTAGTAATCCCTTGGTGCCAGGGAGGCTTATCCCCAGGAATCATGTCCCATGCTGGGGGGAAGGCAATGCACTTACATGCTGAGTTTGGCTTTGAGACTGGCCACATTTGAGCAACATGGAGGCTCTCAGGAGGTAACTCTTAGGCACCCTGCAGTTCTAGGCCTGAGCGCACAGGCTCACAAGCATAGTCATTAGCATCAAGGGCTCATTGTTGGACCATCCTTCTTTTTTTGGTCTTTGACATTGCACTTGGGGGATTGTTGCTCTTCCATTAGGGAATGTGATAGAGTTCCCCTGGCTTGGAACTCAGCACTCCCACAGTTGTCATTTTTAACTGTAACCACTATGAAAATATCCAAACATTTTTATGTACCCTGTATATATGCCCTGGAGAACTCCCTCCCAACGATGTGCCCCCTCTCAATAACATCTCACAGCAGTATTCCTCCGCTGCCATTGTTGAACCTCTCTGTGATCCAAAACTTCTTTGAAAATGAAGCCTCATATATTTCCAGGTTCCATTAATAGTAAAATGGAATATAGTGATGGGTTTAAAGGTTAGATATAGAATATATACTAATTTAGGAAAATTAAAGTAAAAATAAATTGGGGTATCAAAAAATTAAAAAATGAAAAAGCTTTGTTTTTGATGTTTTCCTTCCATCACTGCAATAAGAATGTTTTGATCTTTCATTTCTGAAGGATATTTTTGTTGGATATAAAATTCTGGGTTGACAATTCTCTTCTTTTAGCACTTAAAAAATGTTGTGCCACTTCCTTCTGACTTCAGGTTTTTTTGATGAGAGATTCATTTTCATTTGAATTGTTTTTACTTTATGTGTAAGGTGTTTCTTGCTGCTTTCAAGAACTTTTTTTGTGTCTTTAGTTCTCAGAGGTTTGAGTAGGATATATCTTGGTGTGGATTTCTTTTTATTTATCTTCTCTGTGGTTTGCACAACTTCTTGAATTTGTAAGTTTATGTCTTTTGTAAAATTTGGGAAAATTTCACACATTATTCCTTAAATACTATTTTTTAGTCCTACCCTCTTTATTCTCTCCTTTTGGCAACTCTGAATACACAATTGTTAACTCTTTTATTATAGTTCCACCCTGATGCGATTCTTCTTTTATTTTTTTCAGTCTGTTTTTTTTTTTCTCTCTCTCCTGCTTACACTGGGGAATTTATAGTTTTCTATCTCAAATTCACCAATACTTTCCTCCTTCTCCATTTTGCCCTTTAGTTTTTCCTTTGAGCTTTTTATTTTGGTTAGTAAACTTTTTAGTTCTAAAATTTCCATTTAATTTTCCTATATATCTTCTGTTTCTTTGCTGAGAAATTTTTACTTTTACTCTTTGCTTCAAGTATGCCCATAATGGCTCATTGAAGCATTTTATGATGGCTATTTTAAATTCCTTGTCAGATAATCATGACATCTGTGTCATCTCAGTGCTGGCATCTTTTTTCATTTGAACTGAGATTTTCCTAGTTCCTGGGATGATTAGGGTTTTAAAAAAATTATATCCTGGACATCTGGGGTGTTATATTATAAGACTCTGGACCTTATTAAATCATCTGTTTTGGCAGAACTTCTCTGACATTGCACTGGTGGGGGAAGCATCACTGCCTGGTGGAAGTGAAAGTCCATGTTCCCCAATTATCTCTAGAAGTTGCCTAGAAATTTGTTTCCTCATCTGTTTAGAAGACAACATGTGCAAACTTTCTCATTTGTAATGATCAATGTTGTCCTAGAGTGACAAGTCATAGTCTTGGTGGTATCCAAAGTAGAAGCCAGAGGAACAACCCTCATATTGTCTAATGGCTGTGGCAAGCACAGGTCTAGTGTGGGCTGGCATTGACTTCCAAGGAGCCTGGTTGGAGGATGAAGCATTGTCCAATGAGAAGTGGTAATAGGATGCCAGGAATTTGACACAGTTTGATGCAGGCCCAAGTCAGGGTCTGAGTCTATTATAGTGGAAATCAGTCCGTGGACAGAGGTATATGGGGTCTTTGGTATTTGTGTGTGGCCAGGTCTGGGCCCCATCCAGCAGGGATCGGGACTCTACAAATAAGGGCAAAAATATTGGCAACTGAACCAGGCAAACCCAAGGAAATGTAGCTTAGTAAATGTAGGCTCAGAGCATTCAGTGGTACCAAGTCTACTGGAGGGGATGGGGCTCCTACCCCATTGTCAGGATTGACTTAGGGATGGGTGGGGCTGAGACTTCAGAGGACTGGCCACAGGGGAACTGGTTTTATTTTTTATTTTTCCTTGTTTTATGTTCCAAGAATGTCTTATGTGTAAGCAGTATAGATATAAATATTATAATTAAAATCTACTCAGTTATATATATACAGTACGGAAAGCATTTTTACATGCACTTACTCTTTTAATTTATAGTAACCCTGTGAGGTAGGTAGAGTATATAATATTGTTCCCATTTATTGAAGATGAAACTGGGGCTCAAAGAGATTAGCTTATACACCCTCATGGAGACAGGATTCCAACATGGATCATCAGACTCTAAAGTGTAGTGCTTTAGAAGAGGATGTGGTGAGAGCTGGTCTCCATACCTCCATTAAGTACTTTTTTTTTTTTGAGTTACTGGGGATTAAATCCAGGACCTCATCCATGGGTACCAGGATCTCAACCACTGAGCTACATTGCTTCCCAATGGGAGTTGGTTTTTTCAATTGTTTTGTTTTTAGGAGGTATGGGGGATTGAACCCATGACCTTGTATATTAAAAGCAGGTGCTCAACCAATTGAGCTATGTCTGTTCCCCGTTAGGTACTTTTTAATATCTTAGAGTTTGTATTTGGCACACCTGAGTAACTCTGGCCTGGCTGGCCATCTCTGCCATGAGGGAATGAAGTCATACCTGGTTTTGCCTGTCTCAGAAAATGCACTGATGTTTCTGCAAGCTAATGTCAATCATTCAGGAAACACTTGTTAATTACTCACCATATGTTAATAACTGATGTTGGGAATGCAAAATTCTTTTGTGTTCAAATGATCACTCTACTCAAGGGTCTCAAACTGTAGATGTGACAGCCAAGCTTGGTGCTTGAATTGTGTAATAGAAGGCAGGGTGGGCCATGTGCTGAGAGGCATTCACTTTGTGGTAGATGTTCCTTAACCAGTTGGATGACTGTGGGCAGTAGGGGAATAAGAAGCTGGGTGCTCTTTAACCATGCCCAAGTAGTGCCCCTCTGTAAGTCAGTGTCACTTAGACCTGTGGACTGGCTTCTTTTTCTGAGAGATGGGTTTGTTTTGAGCCATCCACATTCCCTCCTAAGCTGTTCTGTGAATAGTAGCATGCTTCTGTGAGATACCAAACAGGGATTGGGAACATGAGAAATCTTCCTGGTCTCTGCAGATGTAGACATGGAGGCTTGGAAGTGAGTTTAGGAATAGGTGATTTAAAACACTTTTATTTAGGCACAAATTTAAGGTTTAGGATGCCAATGAAAGGATTTCAGAATGGGCTTTCTTAAACATTCATTCATTAATAATGATGAGGAATGATGCTAATAATAGTAAACTCTGAGAATACTGCTTTCTAGTTTGCTCAGTCCTGTGATCCTCACAGCACCATGACATGGGTATTAGCATCTCCACTTTGCAAATGAAGAAACCGATGATTTAAAGCTTGATGGGCCTGCCCATCATGGGCTGGCAGGAGAGTGACAAAGCTTCTTGCTCTAGAGTTCTCCTCTTTTCTGTGTCCTCACTCTGCCTTCTAAACACAGACCTCTAACGCAACCTCTTAAAAATGGAAAACGATAGACTGTTAGAAGATATCTTTACTCTGCTTCCCTTCTTCTACCCCACCTTTGGGCCCTTTGACATGCCGGGACTGCTTGGGTGATATTTCCACCCAGGCATTCTGTTGTCAATTATTTCTAGAAGATAGAGGGATTGAGATTTTTAGCTTGGAATAGTAATTTTCCTATTGTGACAGTGGTGATTATTACTAATTACATCATGTTATTTTTTATTAGGAACAAATTATATGCTGGGAATAGCAAAGTGTTTGCTTTTTCTTATGAAATCTCCACAACTATCTTATGAGGAGCATATTATTATCTCCACTATTACAAATGAAGGGCCTGAGGACAGAGACATTGAGTAACTTGCCTGAAACAAATAAATAAAAAGCAGAGTCGAGATTAGAAACCAGGTCTGTCTGATTTCAAAGTTCATGCTCTTAACTGTCACACCTCCTTGTCTCCCACACCAATGTTTTCTCATGCTGGGTTTGCAGAATCTGGACTCTGTCTGCATAACCAGAATGTGCCATGAACACAAGAAGTGAGAGACAAGCAGAATCTTCTCCCTTCACTGTCCTTGCTTTTTTCCCTCTCTACGTGCTGCTGGTTTGACGTTGAGTGCCTGGGACCCATTTTAAGGCTGTGCTGCCCAAGCCGTGAGGGGTGGGTTAAAATTGAAGACTTGCTCACTTCATGGGCATTAATCAATTGCAAATTAGAACGGAACTGATATATGCATATGACATGCACATTAATTCCAAATGTGTTTATCGTAATTAGTGCTATTACAATGAATACCAAAGGAATCGAGGAATGATTAGCTACACTTAGTATTTGTTACAGTTTGTTTAAAAGAGTTAAATATAAAATTAGTTGAGGTTTGAGGAATGATGTTCTATTTGCACGGTGAACCCGGCTACAGGCCTTGGGTCTTTGTGGGTTGGGAGGCTAGAAGGGGGTTTCCCAAGGCAAGATTTTTATAGAAAACTGAGTTAATGAGACTATCATCCTCAATTAAAAATGTGACTTTTGTTTCTTTATCATTTGTATCTCACGGCTGTCCCCTATTGCTATAGCTACATTAAAGTGAGAAAGGTGAAAATGGAGATGATAGCAAAGTAGACTCTAGAGCATCTAAAAGTGTATATATCTGTATATATATCTTCTGAAGAGGTATTAGGTCATACTGAGTCTCTTCAACAAGCATTTGTTAAGCACCCATTATGTGCTGGGAACTCCTCCCGGTCTTGGGAAATGGATGAACAGTACAGTCACGTTCTTGTATTATAGTGGGTTAACTGCGATGAAAAGTCTGATAGATGCACGGGGCTCCTGGAGGCCCAGGGAGGGATCCTAATCCACCGGTTGACTGTGGAGAGGTGAGAAAGGCTTCATGTTCATGCTGCGTCTGTTGAATCCTGAAGAGTATTGAATGCCTACTCTACCTGAGGTGCTGTGCTAGCCGGTGTGGCTCTCCTCCAGCGCCAGGGATTCGTGGACTTCAGGAGGCAACCTGGAACTGCTGTCCGCGCTCAGCACCATGCCTGGTGTGTAAGCGGCTTTTGTAAACGTTTGCTGAATGAATGAACAAGTGCAAGTGGAAAATGCACAACAGCTCCTGCAAAACTGGGTCCTCTCTGCCTTTGCACTTCACACTGAGTGTGCCAGCACCTGGGGTGCAGGAAGCAGGACCACCCGGCTGTGAAGGGCACTGTTGTCGGAAGCCTGGCTCTGCCGCTTACCTTGGACGTACTTCACTTCTCAGTCCCTGGGTATCCTCAACTTCAAAGGGGTACCAAGATGCACCCACCCACATCCCCTGGTGATTGGGAGGAAGCCCTCGCAGCAGCAACTAGCATATCGGAAACACTCTTAGAACTCAGACAAGGCTGGCACTCATGACTGCCAGGCATCTTGAGTAATCTCAGGAAAATCTCCTTGCAAATTCTGGCTTTCCTTTGATTGCATCTAAAGTTTGTCACCTCTTAGGGTCTTGATGATTTACTTTGATGACACAATTCCATTATCTTTTTCCTAAGGTCTTTCACTGTTGAGTCCCATTCAGTTTGTTTTAGCAAATAATAAACTGTTAGGCTTTATTTTGGTTGCTTGCATCAGCCAAAGCACTGGCAGCGGTGGACAGATCAGGCTGATGAAACCACTATTCTTCCTCTTTATTTTTCTTAGTGCATTAATTTAGTTTTTAAAAATTAAAAGCAAGAGAATCCAGCTTGCGATCACTTAAATAAGAAAAGGAAATTTATTAGAAAGATACTGTAGGCATTTCAGAGAATAACCCGGCCTCAGAAAGGGAAGGGTCCAGGGAAAATCCAGAGCCTCAGGGGCAAGGGTCTGCTGACCCTCCCTCTAGTCTCCACTGACAGTGTAATTCAGTTCCTAAGAGTTCCCCAGGAGAGACTACCCAGGTTTCCCAGCTGTGGTTAGGTGTCCTTTATTAAAACCATCCCTGTGGGCAGAGGCAGGCTCATGCAGTAGAAACACCTTATGAGGAGACCTCCACTTTCTGTGAGGCAGGTGGTTCCCAGGGAAAGGGGCCCTGGTACCCAACCTGATAAGTGTCCACTGCAGCTGTGAATTTACTTCTTGTTTTCCAACTTCGAGGTGCTCACTGCTCAGTCAAGCATGGTTATTGAACACTTACCATGTATCTTACTTTGTGCAAGGTGTGTGTGTATGATGATGGTCACAAGTCTATTTTGGGAACTTTGTCCTTAAGGGATGACAGTACAAGGCCAGAACCAGTGCGAGGGATTGATTTAACAATTTGAATGTGATTGGGATTTTCACTTTGGCTGTTTTCCTAGTTTCTTTTCTCCTGAACTATTTATATTTTCCTCATATCTCATGGTATTTAAATTGGGGCATCTTTGGCCCAAGTGTTTGTTAATAAGGGTGGCTTTTAAATGGAAGAATATATAATACTGTAGAGTTCACTGAGTTCTTACTGTATGTCAGTGTGCCCATACATGTCTGTCATTTGTTCTTCTGCCTTGAATCCTCCCAGCCCCCTAAGCTGTAGACAGTAGTAGTATTCATATCTCACAAGTAAGGGAGAGGGGTCTTGGAAAGAAGAGGTAACTTTCTCAAGATTACACGGTTAGTTTGAGATGCACAAAAACATTTGAACATAACTTTGCTAATTGCAAAGTCAATACCCCTCATACCCCTATGCTATCTAGCTCTTGCTAATTATAGGGCTTACTGGATTATTTTGCCTATTTTTCATAGGTTTACTATTTCCCATTTTCTTTCTTTGATTTCTGCATGGAAAGGGTTTTTTAAAATCATGTCACTGGTATTTTCTGAGTGTGCACTGTCTAATCATAAATCCCTTGCAGAACAAAGAAAATGGTTTTCCTTGAAAAACAACAAATAATAAGAAATATATCATTAAATGACTATACAAGTTTTTCTTGATTGGCATCAGCCACAATTTTTAAGCAGTGTGGTTGGCATTGTTTTCAAAGGCAGGGTGGATATATTATAAGCAAGAGGATGGACTGCTCTAAAAGAATAGAGTTATGAAGGCAAAATTCAAGAATATTTTATAATTTTCAAAAATTTCCAAGAATGGAAATAGTATTTTTGTATGTATTTGGAGCAAGGAGATCAAGGCAGGGTCATCCTTGTGATTGATGGATGACAGGGAGAAAGTGGAATGCCTCAGTTCCCACTGTCTTCTCTGTCAAAGAGAATGATCTTCAGCCTCAAATGTATAAAATGAGCCTGGGTCAGTGAGAAACGCCACCTAAAGTGCGTAAAGAACCTTTTTTATTTTTAAGATTTATTTTGTTTGTTTATTTATTTCTCCCCGCCCTCTTGTTGTTTGTACTTGCTGCATGTTGTATCTTTAGGAGGCCCTGGGAACTGGACCTGGAACCTCTGATGTTGGGAGGGAGGCGCCTAATCACTTGAGCCATTCCCTGCTTTGTTATTTCTCTCATTATGTTTTTCTTTTTGTGTCTCTTGTGTCAACTTACTGCGCCTGCCTGTCATGCCAGCTCGCCACTATTTTTAGGAGGCACCGTGAACCGAACCATGGACCTCCCACGTGTTAGGTGGCTGCTCAGTCGCCTGAGCCACATCCGCTTTCCAAGAAACTTGATAGAACATCACACTGATCTAAATAAATTCAAGTCTTTTATCATGGAGAAGCTTCATGGCAGACCCTGAAAGTCATTACCTAGGAGATCACTGTTAAATATCTGAGAAATCTCAAGAATAATGTCGGCATTGCAAATCTGGAGATGGGAAATATTTTTATTTTCAAAACTGTTAGATGATGGATGTCACCACCATAGAGCAATGGGCTTGAAAATGACCCTGGGCAAGATTTTAAAAGGGGCTATTAAAATAATGAGAAGGTGATTGATGATCCATGGGATGCAGTGAGGGTTTGATGTGAGCAATTCATGCTAGCATAAATCTTACTTCTTGTGTAGGGTTAGATGAGAGAAAAAAATAATACAAGCAGAAAAAGTTTCAGCAACATATCTAAGCAACTCTCCTCGGACATCTTCACAGTCAATATGAATATATATTTGGATGTGAAGGCAACTAGTTGGACTCATTGCTCATTAAATGATGGTACTCAAAGGGTACTGACCAGTGTTGAAAGAACCTAGAGATTGTCCCCAAGAAGCACACTGGAGGTGCTGCCCTGGGTCTTGCCTTGCAGTCTGCCAAAGAGACTCAGGCATTGTAACCCTCAGATTGGGAAGACAGCGATGGCAAACTCATCCCATGTGCGCTGCATACAAAGACAAGAGGATGGTGAATATTAGGGCAGAAATGACAGAAACAGGATCCAAAATGGTATTTATAGACTAGAGATCTGGGCCAAATACAACAGAACGAAATGTATCAGGGATAAATGTAAAGTTCTATAAATCCCAAAATCAAACTGTACGAAAGAGAATGAGGAATACATATCAGAGAATTAGTAGAATGTATAAAATATTATTATAGGGCTTGGGCAACGGTAAGCTCAAGGTTCACTCTGAATCAACTCTCTGTTAATAATAAGCTCCAAATCTCATGAAACCTTAATCTGTGTTAATACACATCTAGTATGAAATGAGAATAAGGGCACTTTCTTTGTATTATGCACTTCTGAGTTTGGAATCTTATGTATGGACTATTTTAGATTGGAATATTTTGCTCTGCTTTGGTGGATGAGTAGTGCCATATGGACAAATTGGAAGACATACAGGAGAGGGAGAACCTAGTGGGAAGAAGACCACAAACCATGTTATATAGGGGGTATTTGAAAAAAAGGGGAATCATTAATACAGAAAAGAGAAGGCTAAGAAGAGATGTACTAGCAACATTTAGCTATAAAAACAGAATGTCAAGTATAAGAACTATTAGGATCGCTTAATTTGGTCTTAAGTTGCAGAACTGGTGCTAATCTTTGGGAGCTATAGGAAGATAGACTAGGGGTCAAAATAAAGAATAAACTCCTAATAGTAAGCTGCTTGATCATGAGATGAGTGAACTTTCTATGATGTGCGGTTACCAAGCCTAGGCTGGAAGGCCATGCAGGGTGATTCTCAAATGACATTCCTGAGGGATGCTGTTGTATACTGCAATGGGGAGATTAAATTTTGAGCAGATGAGTGACAGGACTTCTCACCACTCTACAAGAGACACCCTAGCCTGAAATCAGGTAGGAAGCTGTTGCTATTTTCTGTGTGAAATAAAACTTGACAACTGATTAGATGTAGGGGTTAAATAGATACAGAAGAGTTGAGGAGAGGTCCATTGCTCCAGAGCGCTCACAAAGCACGGTGAGTGAATCATCATGTGTCAACGAGCAAAGCCACCTATGGTGTATAAAAGTAACTTGCTTTGTGATCTGGGACAGCTCATTAAACTACTGATGTCTTCAGCTTCCTTAACTGTGAAATGAGGAGCTAGAATTGGGGTTTCCTGCATTCAGGACATCTGCGAGTTTAGGATGATAGCTGTAAGACTTCCATCTCAGGGAAGATGCACTTACGGCTGTACATCTGTCCTCTTACGTAATGTGATACAAGGAGGTAAGTGGAGGTGGCTTCTCCCCAGAGGTATTCTCCGGTTTTCTCCCTTAGCCACTTTCTATATTGCCTGGAAATCCACCATTTAGAGTTTATTCAATTGGATTAAGTCATTCTCTCAGTTACAAAAATGTGGATGAAAGCTTCTCTGGCTGCCTGTAGGAGTCAGATATCAGCCACCGTGGTTTGCTCTTCTGTGAAGTTATTAGGTTACTATGTGGCTCCTCATCAACCTGGTCTGAGGAAGTGAGGTCGCTTTGAGCACACTGAGCCACACAATCCAATTATTGGGGTTAGGTCATCCATGAACCACAGAGGAAGGGGACCCATGCTGGAGAAGTAATGGGTGGGTGTACTTTAAGGGTCTTCTTTTGGTTCCTCCTATGTTAATTACTATGGTATATAGAAAGACTAATCTGTAGAATAATATGGGAGTCCCATCTTTCAGATGCATACAGCATACTGTACAGTTGAGATTCCCATACATGAAATGGAATTAACCAGTGGGAGAAGCATGCAGTTAAGGGAAAGAGTGTTCCATGTAGGCTGTGAGCCTGGATAAGCCGTGTGACCTTTCTGGGCCTCAGTTTAGGTTTTAGCATTGGACTGGATGATCTCTAAGGGCCTTTTGGGCTTGAAATTGATTTGAGGGCTCACAGAGTTCTGTGGAGGTAAACAGCTGTGAAGGCAGCAGTCAAGGTCAGGTGATGCTTACTCAGCACCTTTGTCATAAACAGAGTTTCTTGGCAGGGTCATGGTGGGGACACGGTGGGACTTGGATAGCGCCGGAAGTAAAGAATGTCAGAGGAAAGGAGTGGAGGCTGCCTGAACATGGCAGAGTGGAGGCTGTGTGTGGAATCTGGGTGGATCTCAAAGGACTGTCACTTGGACAGTGGTCAGGGTGATATTTTATGATAGATTTCGTATGAACTTAAATCCCTGTCTCCCCAAGCTTCTGGCAGTGCTTTTGGTTGAGATTTTGGATATTTAAGCTCTGTGCTGGTGTGTGAGGAAACCTTCCTGACTTTTAGATTAGTGATTTCTGGGACTGAATGCTAAGGACTTGACCTTCTATCAGTTCCACCTGCTTTCAGGACCCCCTGAGATACTCCCTTGGCTTTTTCTGAAGCTGGAAAATCTGTGTCTACATTCAAGACCAGCCACTATCTTCAGACCAGTAACCCTCTCTAGCACTGAACAGCTGCTGTTGTTCAAGTTAAGGTTTTAATCCCAATTACAGCTCCCAAAAGTTTGCGTCTGCTGCTCTGTCCAGGTGAGACTGCCAGAGGCCCCTGACCCAAATGGTTTGTCCCCACGTCATGTGGCAGTACAGCCCAATTAGAAGGGACCAGGGCAGTAGCCCACTTAATTTTATGCAGTTAACACCTAACCCTTGGTTTCTTGGCAAAGCAAAGGCATTGGCCTTTTGGCCTCTGCTGGTCTGGTCATCAATTACCCAGTTATTAAAATGAAATAATTGCCATTAGCTCTTGTCCTCAGTGCATCGTGAGACTCACTGCAGGCTGATTTTCATCTCTTTTGCAAAGCTCCCCAGTGTGGGGCTGGCAGTGCTTGTCCTCCAGACATCAGGAACATAGAGCAGCGTGGGCCATGTTCTCTGGCTGCTTCTGCTCTTCTGGATGGCCCTGCAACTGCGCGTCCTTGTTTGTGCTTCAGCCACAGATCCGCTGCCAGTGTGTCTGTTCTCGTTTGTTGGGAGAGCTGCGGATTTATTGTCAGGGGAATTGATTTTTCTCTTGCTCTTTCATAGCTGGATATTGCTTTGTGGCAGTGGATGAAATTCAGTTTGGGGGGCATGAACTTTCTCTCCCCATTTCTTTCTCTTTTCCTTTCTTCCTTTTGAGTTCCCGTTTCTGAAGAGAATTCTCATCTTAAACTCTGGCATTCAGGGGAGGTGTTTTCATTTTCTCTTGGAGAAGTCTCAATGCACAGGTGTGTGCTCAATTCCCCCACTTGCCATTTTCTTCCCCACTGCCTTGATGCTGACGCGGTTGTCTGAAGTACAAAGGGAAAGTTAAGATTACAGGTTGTCCTTCCCTTTGATTGTATTCTTGGCTGAAGTTTCTCAGCCCTTTGAAGGAGGAACTCACATCAGGCTGGGATGTGGAAACGGGAGAATTACCAGCCCCAGAAATAATTGCTTCTTGGGGTAGATTGTTTGGGAGCCTGGATGCTGAGGGATAATGGATTTAGACTAAGCTCCAGCTTCTGATAGGTCTTTGTTGGGGAGAAAAGGGCAGGAATATGTGTTTTACAGCAAGGGAAATTCTGTCAGGACCTGTGTGCATATGTACTGAAAAGTTCTAATTAGGCCCTTGGTGAGGTTGCAATGCCCCTTTGCAGAGGCTAGGATATTATTCCACCTTAAGTACTCCAGAGGGCAATAATCCCGATTCATTCCTAACTTGTTTTGACTTTTTTTGTGTGACTACAGTGCTTGTTATCTTTATGGCTATGCACTCATTTATTTATTCTCTCCTTAATTCAGTTATTTGATAAATGTTTATCAAGTGGCTCCAAGGTACAAAGTATGAGACAGCCTAGAATCATGGATTACAATAGCAGGAAGGGTCTGTAGGCGCCATTGTCCAACCTCTCATTTGCAGATAGGGAAACAGTCACCATTTTCTCACGTCAGGTGTCTCTCCAATGTCCAGGGCTCTAGAACATTCGGAATCTGGGATATTTTGTCTCCAGACTGCCCTGTCCCTCAGTCTTGAAAAGGATGGCTCAAATGTGGGGCTGCTGAGCTCACATGGTGATCTAGCTGGTCCTCTGGGGGAAGTGAGGCTCCTCCCTGAGTGGGAATGGGGCTCCCATCCCCCTTCTGTCCTTCTCCCTCCTATCTGTAAAGGTTATTCTTTCTGTGCTTCCTGCTTAGTGTCCTGACAGCCCAATCTGACCCCCACGTGCTTCCCAGTAGAATGCAGGCATGTCCTCACCCTCTAGAAGCAGATCCTGCCAGGGAAGACCGCGTCAAATCAGAGGCTCCAAACACAATTTTTTAAACAAATCAATTTTATTGATACTTATTAGTAAAGCTTAAATCCACCCAAAGCATACAATCTGTGGTATTTAGTATAATCACCTAGTTGTACATTTATCACTTCAGTCATTATTAGAGCATTTTCATTATTCCAATAATAATAACAATAATGATAAACAAAAAACCCAGACAAACAAAAAACCCATCACCTCTCAACCTCTCCATGCTTCCTGTATTAGTCAGCCAAAGGGGTGCTAATGCAAAATACCAGAAATCAGTTGGTTTTTATGTAGGAACTTACAGATATCAGGCCATAAAGCATAAGTTATTTTCCTCACCAAAGTCTATTTCCATGTGTTGGAGCAAGATGGCTGCTGATGTGTAAACTTGTGGAGTTAATAATTAGAATATAGGTGGCGGACTTGGCCCAGTGGTTAGGGCGTCCGTCTACCACATGAGGGATCTGGGGTTCAAACCCCAGGCCTCCTTGACCTGTGTGGAGCTGGCCCACGCGCAGTGCTGATGTGCGCGAGGAGTGCCCTGCCACACAGCAGTGTCCTCTGCGTAGGGGAGCCCCACATGCAAGGAGTGCGCCCTGTAAGGAGAGCTGCCCAGCGCGAAAGAAAGTGCAGCCTGCCCAGGAATGGTGATGCACACACGGAGAGCTGATGCAACAAGATGACGCAACAAAGGGAAACACGGATTCCCGTGCCGCTGACAACAACAGGAGTGGACAGAGAAGATGCAGCAAATAGACACAGAGAACAGACAACCAGGGTGGAGGAGGGGAGGGAAAGGGGAGAGAAATAAATAAATAAATAAATCTTAAAAAAAAATTAGAATACAGATTCTATATTCTATATTTTGAACCCAGGGTTCAGGCTTCCTGGGTTCCCTCTTCCCAGGGCTTGCTACTTTCTGGGCTCAGGGTTCTTTTCTTCCCGGGGCTTGCTTCTCTTTCCTCTGTGCATTACTTCCTGGGACTCCAGCTGAAGACTTCAGCATCAAACTCCAACATCAAGAACCCCTCCAACTCTGTCCTTTGTCATGTATTTATCTTTGAGTCCCTACCCACCAAGGGGTGGGGACTCAATGCCCTACTGTCACAAGAGGTTTACCTGATTACTCAATCAAGTAAACCTCTGAATCCAATATAATCTAATATGCCCAGAGGAAAAGATCAGTTTACAAACATAATCTAATGTTTCTTTTTGGAATTCATCAACAATATCAAACTGCTACACTTCCCCTGCTATACATAGCTGCTATTCTGTTTCCATCTCTCTAGTTTATTTTTATCTCTATTTTATAAAGCCTGTCTTAGGCATACAATATTACCCATATTCATATTTCACATGAGGTTTCACTATGTTATAGAGTCCCATGTTACAGTTTTTAACTTTCCTTCTTGTAATATACATGTCCTTAGACTTTCCCATTCAATTACTGTCATACCCATACAATAGCTGTTCTAGTCACAACCATTATAATGTGCTCTCACCATTTCTATACATTTCCAAAGATTTACAAAGAACCTTTTTACCAATTCAGCACAGATTAACTCTCAGCTTTCCACTCTTTACTGTCATTCTATATTTTGGTAACCTGTATTCTAATTATTAACTCCACGAGTTTACACAATATATTTAGTTCATAATAGCATAATTATACAATATTTGTCCTTTTGTGTCTGACTTGCTTCTCTTAAAATAATGTCTTCCAGATTCATCCATGTTGTCGTATGCTTTGCAACTTCATTTCTTCTTACAGCTGCATGATAAGCCATTGAATGCATATACCACAATTTATCTAGTCATTGGTTGATGGACACCTGGGTTGTTTCCATCTTCTGACAATTGTGAATCATACTGCTATGAACATCAGTGTGCCAATGTCTGTTCGTATCACTACTGTCAGTTCTGGGTATATACCTAGTAGTGGCATCACTGGGTCACATGGCAAGTCTATATTAAACTTCCTTAGGAACTGCCAAACAGTCCTCTGTGGTGTGTCGTTCTACATTCCCACCAATAATGGCTAAATGTTTCTTTCTCTCCACATCCTCTCCAACACTTGTAGTTTTCCAACTTTTTAATAGGTGTGGAATGATATCTCATTATAGTTTTGCTTTGTATTTCCCTAATCGCTAGTCATGTTGACCATATTTTTCATGTGTTTTTTGCCATTCGTAATTCTTCTTTGGACAAATGTCTATTCAAATCTTTTGCCCATTTTTAAATTGTGTATTTGTCTTTTTATTGTTGAGTTGTATGATCTCTTTATATATCATGGATATTAAACCCTTATTGGATAAGTGATTTCCAAATATTTGCTCCCATTGAGTAGGCTGCCTTTTCACCCTTTTGACAAAGTCCTTTGAGGTGCAAAAGTGTTGAATTTTGAGGAGGTTCCATTTATCTATTTTTTCTTTTGTTGGTTGTGCTTTGGGTGTAAGATTTAAGAAACTACTGTCTACCACAAAATCTTGAAGATGTTTTCTTCCATTTTCTTCTAGGAGTTTTATTGTTGTCACTTTTACATTTAGATCCTTGATCCATTTTGAGTTCATTTTTGTGTAAGGTGTGTGAGATAGGGGTCCTCTTTCTTTCTTTTGTATATGGATATCCAGTTCTTTCAGTGCCATTTGTTGAATAGATTTTTCTGGCACAGCTGGGAGGGATTGACAGCCATCTCAAAAATCCTTGACCATAGATGTGAGGGTCTATTTCTGAGTTCTTGATTCATTTCCATTGGTCAATCTGTCTGTCTTTATGACAGTCCCATGCTGTTTTTACCACTGTAGCTAAGTAATATACTTTAAGGTCAGGAAGTGAGAGTCCTCTAACTTTGTTATTTTTTTTAACTGACAGGTTTGGCTTTTTGGGGCTCCTTACCCTTCCAAATAAATTTGATAATTGACTTTTCCATTTCTTCATAAAAGGCTCTTGGGATTTTTGTGGGATTGCATTGAATCTGTAAATCAGTTTGGGTGGAATTGACATCTTAATGATAGTCTTCTAGTCCATGAACATGGAATGTCCTTCCATTTATTTATTCTTTGGTTACTTATAGCAATGTTTTGTAGTTTTCTGAATAAAGGTCCTTTATGTCCTTGGTTAAGTTTATTCTTAAACATTTGACTCTTTTAGTTGCTATTATAAATGGAATTTTTTTTCTGATTTCCTCCTCAGATTGATCATCAGTAGTTTATAGTAACACTATTGATTTTTTGTATTAATCTTTTATCCCCTCACTTTGCAGAACTTGTCTATTAGTTCTAGTAGCTTTCTTGTGGATTTTTCAGGATTTTCTAGATATGGGATCATAGCATCAGTGAATAGTGAAGGTTTTACTTCTTCCTGTCAATGTTGGGTGCCTTTTATTTATTTTTCTTGCTTATTGCTCTAGCCAGAACTTCTAGCACAATATTGAATAACAGTGGTGACAGTGGGCATCCTTGTCTTGTTCCTGATCTCAGCGGGAAAGCTTTCAGCTTTTTTTTCGGTCTTTTATCACTGAGTACAATGCTAGGTTTTTCACTTTACCGTATTGAGAAAGCCTCCTTCTATTCCTTTCTTTTGGAGTGTTTTTATCAAGAAAGGATGCTGTATTTTGTCAAACACCTTTTCTGCATCAATCTAGAGAAAGGATTATGTAATTTTTCTTCTTCAGTTTATCAATTTGGTTTATTATACTACTTGATTTTCTTGTTTGAACACCCTTGCATACCTGGGATAAAACCTACTTAATCATGGTGTATAATCTTTTAATGTGCTTTTAGATTTGGTTTGCAAGTATATTGTTGAGGACTTCTGCATCTATATTCATTAGAGATATTGGTCTGTAGTTTTCTTTTATCATAGTATATTTATCTGGTTTGGTATTAGGGTGATGTTGGCTTCATAGAATGAGTTTGGTAGCATTCTTTCCTGTTTAGTTTTTTTGAAGAGTTTAAGCAAGGTTGGTATTAGATCATCTTTGATCTAATAGAATTTGCCTTTGGAAGCCATCTGGTCCTAGCTTTTCATCTTGGGGAGGTTTTTGATGACTGTTTCAATCTTTTTACCTGCAAACAAAAAGATTTGAGGGTGCTCTTTAGGTTCTGTGGAGGGAAAAATCAGAAGGGGAGACACAGAGAAGGGGCTTCTCTCTCATGGCCATTTCAGCTGTGCAGAGGATTCTTGGACAATATTTAAATCATTAGGCTAAGATTTTGTGAAGGGGTTATTTTAATACATATTTTGATGTATTTTGTACATGTGGCTTTTTATCAGGAATACCCTCTGAGTTCTCTTTCCACATGCTGAAGTCATTGTTTAAGATCCAGCTCAAGCCTCAACTCCTTGATTTATCCTTTTCACTCCCAGGCTTGGGTAGGTGTTCTCTGCTTTCCTTTTCCATAACTGAACCTTGTCATATTCTATTTCTATTGTTTTGTTGATTCAACAGGTATCCCAAGGAGGGTCTACCACTGCCTGGTGCTATTCTAGGGACTGGGGCTGGGGACATGGCTGACACAGAGGAGGCCCCTGCTCCCAGGGAGCTGATACAGAAATGGGGCAGGTGGATGGTACATGTGTTATGGCTGTGCTATTATTCTACCAGAACCCTTCTCTTAGCATGTTGCAGACCATGGAAGGTTCTCTGAAGAAAACAAAACAGGGTATTGTGATAGAGAGGGGGGAACAGCTGGAGATGGGGAAGTCAGGAGGCGATAACTGCCCTGAGACCTGAAAGAAGAGAAGGAGCCAGCCATGCAAAGATCTGCAGACAGAGAATTCCATGGGGAGGGAAGAGCAAAATGTGAAGACCCAGAGGAGGGAACACTTCTGGCATGTTCCAGCCAAAGTGGTTACCAGACAGGACAGCTGGAGTGAGGGCAAGCAGTTTAAGCAGGAGCGGGGTCACGTAGACTTTATCCCCCCGCCAAACCATGAGCTTACTTTGTAATCCCAGCACCTGGCACTTAGGTGGTGCTTAATACTTTTAAATCTGCTGAACAAATAGCCATAAATATGTATATGCACATACATTAATTAAAGATCATTAAACAATAATACCTCATGTGCCTAAGAATTGCTTCTAGAGCAAAGAAAGAAAGAAGTAAGCACAGTTTAGAGATACCAAGACAGCCGTCAAGAGTTTTATATGCTAAAGGTTGGTTGTACAGTTTACTTAGACAACACCGCCTTGGGCCCTTGTTCAGAGTCTGTTAACTTTCTTCATATACTATTATGATAATTTTTATTGTTACATTTCTAGTTCCTAGGAAATTCAAAGCAACATATTTTAGTTGGGATGGGAGAGGTAAATACCATGACATGAAGGTGATGTGATGATGGACAGACTGACAAGAAAGTAAATAGGTGAAAACAAACAAACAACCCAACAACCGAAAACCAGAACAAAAACATAAAAAGCTCATCAGTGTCATTATTAATTTAACGACAAGCAGACCTAAATATCACAGTAAGCTTGAGGAAGTCCTGAATCATAATATGGTAAAAATAAAGGCTGTTAACAATGAAGATTCTGAAGCACTACAAGAAATTTACATTTGCTCTCCATATTTTTCTTTTCCTGAGAAAACAGGGACGTGGGTTCTAGAAAAATTTATGTATGAAGTGGTTAAAATTTTAAAACAAATCTAGTGCTTAAGGATAGGTTTCATTTATCTGGAAAATGTGCTTGTGTGGAATTCTACCTCCTTTTAGAATGATGCCAAGTAAATAAAAATGTGATTGTTTAGCCCTTTGATCTTAAAAGCCTTAGTACAAGTGGTAGATGATTTCCCGTGACCTCCTAATCAGAGCAAGGAATTATTATTTCTGTTTTTTTTCTTCCCTAAGAGCCAGGTAGAAAATGACAAGCAAACAATGACATTTTTGCAGTGGCACTTTAATGAGTATTCAGGGAACTAAAAAGTCAGCAGAGGCACTGCATGAAATATTCATGGGTATTTTTCTTTCTTTGGCCCCTTCTCTAGACACAGTAGTGAAAAGCATGATCCAGGCAAGAGTTCTAAGTACTGGAAACATATAGGCTCCTGCAGGCTCATCTTTGACTTCTTTTGGTGAGGGATAGACAAAACTATTTCTATCCATTTTCTTTCTTTTTTTCTCTTCCTTCCATCTTGGTTTTCCAGTCAGCTGAGGTTCATCTGCTTCCTTCAGAGTATCCAGGACCTTCAAGGGAAGCTTTAAGTTTTCTTTTCCTTTTGTGAATTAGAGCAGATTGCCTCTGCGAAGGCTTCTGGGAGCAGGTGGATGGGACCAAGCAGGTAATCAAAAGGAGAAAATAGGGGCCAAATGGGCTGGTCCAGTGTGCCTTCTAGCCAATGCCTGTAAGCTGTTGACTTGGTACCATTCAGAAGTCCCTCGGAATCACTGATAGGGTTGGGTGGTATCATGTCAGCAAACTACAACTGTGCCATGACATGTTTGCCTTTATCAATGGTCCTTACAGATGAGTTTGGCCAATATACACGCCTGCACAGCATGCGTGTGCTTTTCTATGGAAACCCATTAAAAATTCCAATCTTCTGAAAGAGTCTTTTCAGAGAAGCCCTCCTCTGCAACAGACACCCTTTTCTGGAGCATGTACAGTCTCCTCACTGTGCCCAGTTGTACCTTGCCCAGGCCCATCCCCAAACATGCCCTCCCATGTACTCTTCCAGCCAGATGGCCTTCTTCCCATTCAGATCCTATCCATCCTTTATGGACTCACCTCCTCCTGAAGCTTTCCTTGTCCACTCCAGCCCACACTTCTTCCCACCTCCCTGGCTTTTGATGCCCAACTATTCGTTTGGTGCTTGTCATATCCTTCCTTCTATTCGGTGCTCTGTGTGTAAATGTTTAGTAACTGGATCTCATAGCAGGGGACAGAAGTCCTAATTTGTATTGTTTGCTCATTTCTGTGGTGTAAATACTCAGAATGTGGCTGATTTCAAGCTAGCAACGTGATGTCACTGAATGTAGTTTGGGAAACCATGTGCCCAGTTGCTCTCACCAGCTGGCACCAGCTGGCTCCAGCATACCGCTGTGTACATGACCATGGAACTCTTCCTGCACATATATGTTACCTCCCTAACTGAACTCTATGCCTTAATGGTGTTCAGCTCTGGCTGTGCATTAGAAACCCCTGGGTGCTTGTGCAAAATAACAGTGCCCACTGGCTCTTCCCCAAGGATTGTGATTCATTTGGGAATCAAATGGGAGGGACCTAAGTGTCAATATTTTTACAAAGCTTTCCAAGTGATTCCAATATGCAACCAGCGATGAGAACCACTGCGCTAGATGCAGGGAAGACATCTATGTCAATGGTTCTCAAAATGTGGTCGTTGGACCAGCAGTATCAAGAGCACTCTGGGACTTGGGGAGAAATGCTTGCGTGCCATCCATACCCCAGGCCTACTGGATCAGAAACTCTGGGGACGGGGGGGTTGGGCAATATGTGTTTTAATAAGCCTTCCAGGTGATTCTGATGAACATGAAATTTGAGAACCACTCTCTTATGTCTTCAGAATTCTTATTAGAACTAAAGGCAGTTTTAGGCACACAGCTGTGCCCAATCAACACGTGTTGATTAAAATCTATCAGGGAGTAAATTTTCATGAAGCAAGCTATTTTTCTTTGCAAAAGGATTTCATGCAGAGTACCTTAAAATAGAGATTCCTTTTTGCACATTCCATCATTTGGTTTTCAAAGAGTCAAGGATGTAAGATTTAATGTTCATTTGGCTATGAAGAAACAAACCTATTCTGTAAAGCAAAGTACAATGAAATTCATTCATTCACTCAACAAATATATTTTGATGGCTTGGAACCTCATGCTCAGCAGGAATAATTTGTTATCCCCTGCGATGGCCACTCAGCATCAGGGCAGAATGGACATGTCCTTTTGTGCTTGGTTGGTTACTTATAGGCTGGGAGAGCTTGTGACAGACAACTTCCTTAGACCTTAATTTCCTCACAGTTATTAATATTTATATATATAGATTTCTGCTATAACCTTATACAGGATATCTATCAGAAATCTATAATAACATCATAAATAATGATGAAAATACAGACACATTCTCGTTAAAGCCAGAGCAAAAACAAAAATGCCCATTAGTATTTCTGTCTTTCAGCAGGTCCCAGAACAGGGTCTCTCAAACTTTAATGTGAACGTGAGTCACCTAGGGAGCCTGCAAATCTGCAGTTTCTGATTTGGAGGTCTGGGGAGGGCCAGAAAATTCTCCATTTCTAGCCAATTTCCAGGTGATGATGGCACTTCTGGCTCATAGACCATGCACTGAATAGTAAGCTTCTGAGGTTCTAAGTGATGCAATAAAATAGGAAAAAGAAAAAAGGGACATGAGAATTGCAAAGAAAATTATTTGCAACAAATGATGGCCTACTTAGAAAATGTACAAACCACTAATACTAATACCGCTTTATGCTTTACACTTTACAAGATGTCTATCTTGAGAGGTAGTTGCGAGGGTCAAGTGATGGCAATTTGTAAATTGCAAAGTATTCTGCAAATTTAAGCTATGGAAGTAATGGATTACTAGCCTCTTAAAGCATAGTTAATTGCAACTGCACAGCCTAGCCCAGTGATTTTTTTCCCCAGCACTCTTAACTAAGATTTACCCAGCAAGCTGTGGGAATGTTCTTTTCAATTGTTTCCTGTGTCCTTTAATCTGAATCATATCCCTAAGTAGATTACCCACCTTTTGAAGACAGGAGTCATCTTAAACTTTTTTTTTTTTTTGGCAGCATGGTGAAGAGAAGCGATGGAAGGGATGATAAATAGTTTTCATTTGGAAGTCAACTCCAGTGTATTGGCAGGACTTCCTGAGTCTTCGTTCCAAAGTATTCTGAGACTGCATCCAGTCCCAGGAAGAATGAGTGTGTAATCGATTAGCAATGTCTGCCTTGGCCAGAGGACTGAGTGGTGGTCTGATTTATAGAGTCAGATTGATTTAGATTTGAATTTCTGCCAAGAATATGAGATCCTATCAGAGACTCCATTCTTCAGCATAAACCCCTTTCTGCTTTATCTGCCCAGCTCCTAATCTCTTTTTGTGGCTAAAGGCCATTGCCAATAAGAAGTTATGAGACTATGGACTCTTACAAAGCTCTGTCTGTGGTCATGGAGCTAATCTCTAGTTCCTAATAAGTCAGTGAATTCTCTGAATCTGTCTCCTTGCCTATGAAAGTGGAGATAACGATGTTGGCCTCTCAGGGTTGCGGAGAGATTAATATATGAGAACATCCACTTCAGTGGCAGGTGCACAGCAGGTATTCAGTCAATGTTGTTTACTTCTGCTGGGTAGCCCTCTGCACAAATTGTGAACTTATTCAACATGTTGACATGAGGAGGGGTTTGTGACTAAATCCCTGACTTTTTGTAGAATCTAGATGACCTTCATATGTGCTGTTGGATTGAGAGAAAGAAGGACAACTGTCTTATTTAACAAAATTTATAGATCCTGCTTTGTGCCAGGAACTGTTCTAAGGACAGTATGAATATTAACTCACTTAATTTTCATAATAATATTGTGAATTAGATACACTTTCACAGATGAGGAAATAGAGTCACTGAACGATTAAATATATTGCCCAAGGTCACCCAGCTAGTAAGTGTCAGTGCTGTGGTTTCCCTCTAGGAGTCGGACTCCAGAGGTCATGCTTTTAGCTGCCCCACCATGCTGCCTCATCTAGGCCCGAGGTGAGGGAGATTCTGCTGTCCATAGCCACTGACTTGCCTTTTGGGGCCTCAATGTTAGTGGTTTGCTTTGTTCCCTGGAGAGTTTCTTATCTTATGGACTTTCTGGAAGCAGGACTTCTCCTTAACTGTGGTATGATACTGCTGCTTTCATCAGGGTTCCCCAAATGACTCAAGAGAAGGCCAGAGTGGAAGAGAAAGGAATGAGACTAAGTCTGGGCCAGAAGTACTGGGGCTGTTAAATCAGACCAGAGAGCCCAAAACATGAGGCTGTGATATGACTGCCTGTGATATTCAAGAGAGGCTCAGAAAAAACATGGCAGGGAGTGCTGGCCAATCAGTGCATTCCCCGTGGGGAATATGTGACTCCTTGGCCCACTGGAATCCCACCCTTACTCTTATATGGTGAGAGGAACATAGCAGGGAGGGAATAAAGTGGCTTCCTTACATATCTCTGTCCTAGTGCATTGCATTCACGTACTTGTTTACATGTCTCCATGGTAACTCAAATTGGTTGCCCTCCCCCTTTCGATACCCTCCCCAAAGGTGCATATTGACCATCTGTGGTCTGTTCTCCCTTTATTTTCTCCACCATGACTGCCTATGTGGTTTGCTTTAACATAAATATTACCTATGTTCCAGCATTATGGCTAAGACCCAGTTTTGCCGATGTAATTTTCTGTCGGGTCTCTAGTTTTTCAGAGTTTTGGGGAAGGATGCACAAAGTGGCTGCTCCTAGGAGTCATGTTCCTTCACTGTTTTGGTGAATAGCTTCATGTCCCTAAGTCCTTCTGGCTCCCTGTGATTAGATGTGGTTTTGAGTCTCAATACCTTATTTTCCCAGTTTAACTGTAGGCCCTCAGACCGCTGGTTCCATTAATTGTTCTGACCCAGCCAGGATGTACATAGAGAAAATGACCAGTTTTTGTTGAGTTAGTGGGCAGTACCTGCACACTTGATTTGTGCTGCATAGCTGAGGAAATGACCTTCCCAAAAGGGTGGCAAGATTTGTCCTCCAAAACATTGAATAAATGAAAAGCTTGAAAGAATCGTGGGCTGTTTACACTGCAGATTTGATGAAGTTTCTCCTTAAGAAACAGTGGAAACCCTGCCCTCTCAAGACTGCAGACCTAACAACTTTTTGTAATGCCAAACCCAGAGGACTTGATTGTGGCAAGATTTTAGGTTCCACTCTGAAGGGTGGGTGTCAGCACTTCTCTTTAGATTCGTGGCCCTCTCTCTTACCTTTTATTTTTTATTATTTACAAGTCTGTTAGAGCTTGTCTGTAGTATAACAGATGGCCAGTAGGTGTCGCTTTCTGAATCATTTTACTACAGGTGAGGTGGAGTCACATCTCTTCCCATTCCAGGATAGAGTGGACTAGAACTCAGGGAAGCTAGAACCGGGGTTTAACTAGAGGAGCACAATTAGCACCGAGTCAAATGTTTTCTGAAGATAAACCTCTAAACATATTCTTCTTGACCTGGGACAGACCTGAAAGAGCAGAGCTTCTTAAGGTGTGGTTCATGGGAAACTGCTTCAGAATTAACTTCCTTCTAGAGTGCCTACAACTGAAAGCAGGAGGATTGCATCCAGTATCCATGTGGAATCTAAGCCCCCTCTTGACATAGATGTGGAATGGACACAACCAAGCCAAGGTCCACAGGAAGGAGGAATACAGTAAGGATTAGAGTGGACTTACTGATATCCTATTCATGAACTATTGTGGTTAATAATCGAGAAAATGTGGCATTGGTGTGGAAAAAGTGGCCATGGTGGCTGCTGGGTGTGGGGAATGGGAGGAAGAGATGAGATGTGGAGACATTTTCGGGACTTGGAGTTGTCCTGGGTGGTGCTCCAGGGACAATTGCCGGACATTGTATGTCCTCCCATGGCCCACTGGATGGAACGTGGGAGAGTGTGGGCTATGGTGTGGACCACAGGCCATGGGGTGCAGCGATGCCCAGAGATGTACTCACCAGATGCAATGGATGTGTCATGATGATGGGGAGAGTGTTACTGTGGGGGGAGTGGTGGGGTGGGGGCGGTGGGGGTGAATGGGGACCTCATATTTTTTTAATGTAATATTTTTTAAAAAATGAATAAATTGAGTAGAATTTGGGGAAAAAAAAAGAATTAACTTCCTTGCTTGTTAGCATTATGATTTCTTGAACTGCAAAGTAGAAGCACAGATTCAGAATCTGTAGGGAAGAAACCAGGATTCTGCACGGTTTTACAAGCTCCTCAGGTGACTTTTTTGTCCACTGACGTTTGAGACTCATTTAGTGTAGGTACTCTTTAGGAGTACCTTATTTAGGATTTAAGTAGGCACATTGGATTGGAGGTTAGTAGTGAGGAGGTGGGAACAGGCGGTTTCTGAGAAATCTGGGAGATTCTAATATTTTTAAAAACCCAGTGCCCTACCTACTTTTTCTATCTGTAATTTTTTAAAGGTATATAATGTGAGGAATATTTAAAGAGAAGTTGTACTTGCAGTGCATCAGGGAAAATGGGAGGAGCAGAGGGAGCTCTTGATAGGAAAGAAAAAGTCTCTCCTTTTCCTTATCTAATTTTTTGTTTTCCTTGACAGTTTGGTATCCATGGCCACCAAGCAGAGCACTTGTAATAAGTCACCTGGGCTCTTGAAGGAGCTGGTGGAGTTTTCTCTTACAATGTGCTTATTAGGCATTCAGTGCTTGTTGAGCTTCTGCTGATGGAGAATTTGCTATTCAGGTGCTTCACACGTCAGGGGTCACCCTTTGCTCCTTCCAACCAGATTTTCTATGCAAGAAGCATCTGCTTTCTCGGCCTAATTGGAGGCATTCCTTCTCCTGACGGACACTGGTGTGACCTGATTTGGTGACACAGTGTGAGTGTACACAGTGTGGACAGATGTGTAAAGACGTGGGCACAGAAGGAAGTGCAGGGGCCAAGGGTGGCAAGTGGAGTCTCTACTGACCACGGCAACAGAATCCGGAATGGCTTTAGAGAGCAGCTCCGCTCCCGAGCACCTGTTCTGCAGGAGATTCACGTCAGGCTTCTGGTTGTCGCTCTTCGCCTCTCCCCTCGCCCACCCCTCTGTTTCTCAACCTCCCACCTCTCCACTTCTCATGAGATACAGAAGAGAGGGTCAGAGAATGGCTGGTTTACTTGCACTTAAGGAAGTGGGTCTGTCCTGGGGTGTGAGAAATGTGGCTTCACCAGGAACGTGGGAGTCACCTAAACGTGGGCTCAGGGCGACTCCACAGGGAGGAAGACAGGGCGTGGTAGAAACAACAGCCCCAGGGGGCTCTAGACTGGTGCATGCCGGGCCCAGGTCAGCTCCCAGCCCGAGGGAGAGCCGGGAGGAGGCTGATTCCTGGGGCTTGTCTGGAGGCTGCAGGCCCCGCGGACAGGGCTGGGGCTGGCGGTTAGTATTTCTGCAGCCAGGTTCAGGGCAGAAGCCTCTGATGAGATGCCTGGGGTGCCGCTGGCACCTTCCTACCCCTCAGGAGCGAGGATGGCAGTGGTCCTTGCCCTGGGACATGTGGCCAGGTGTGGAGAGAGCCCAGCTCAGAGGCTGGGGGCCCGAGGTGCACCACCCAGCATTGGACAGAAGAGGGTGGTGGGCGTTACCAGGTTCCCATTCTGATGCCTAGAAGGAGGGTGTCTTCAAGACTCCGTCTTAGGGCTAAGGGGGTTCTACTGTGACTTGGGGGTCTGGGACGCTGGGACAGGGCCAGGCAGCATTTAGTTGCCGAGGCTGGAGGAGTCTGAGCGGAACTGTCAAGGCTGAGCAGTGAATCGGGGTTCCAGCTCCACCTGGGTCTATGCGTGTGTCCTTGGCTAGGAGCGTCCCCCTCTGTGTAAAATAAAAGGTTTGCACTTGGCGAGCCCAAGGTCCTGGCTCACTCTTACAAGGTACAAACTTTGTTCCAATGATGCTTTTTTTGGTGACCATTTGTGATAAAAGATAATGACAAGAACTATCCTAGGAATGTTAGGTGCCAATTGGGAAACAGGCTAGGCTGTCTTTTGAGGTGATGAGCTCCTTATCAACAGGGGTATTCAACCAGCAATCAGAGAACACTTATGAGTGATACTCTTGGGCCGTGGTTCCAAAATAATTTTGATCAGAATCATCTGATGATTAAAAATTTAGATTTTCAGGCCCCACTCCCAGAGGCAAATGTGACATTTGGGTTGGGACCTGGGAACTGGCCTGGAAAACGACTGTGGGGCAATGCGCTGCTGTAGGAGATCACATAAGTTTAGGAAATTCTTTGCTGGACATTCACAGTGCACAGGAGCCAGATAAAGAATGTGAGAAATCTTGTAGAGAAAAAATCAATTTGATTTTAATTAACTCTGTTTCCAAAGTTGAGTATGGAACTTTACTCAGTACAAGAGGAAAGGGAAATGCTCTATTAACAGACTATAGAAGCAGTTTCATGGCATTCCGTGGGGATGCAGCTTTTTTTGGTGGTGTTTACTGTATTTTGGGCAAGAATCTAGGACAGTACTGCCTAAAGAAATATAGTGTAAGCTACATATGAAATTCCATTTTTTTTTTCTAGGAACCACATTAAAGAAGGTAAAATGAAAACAGGTAAAATTATTTTTAATGATTTATTTTAATAATTTCTTGTATTTAACCAAGTATATCCAAAATATTTTAACATGAAGCCAATATAAAATTATTCAGGGGATATTTTTGATTCTTTTCCTACTAAGTCTTCATAATCTGGTGTGTATTTTACATCGGCAGCCCATGTTGCAATCCAGTTGCTCAGCAGCCACATGTGGCTGGTGGGGACAGTATTGGACAGTGCAGCTCTCTGAGGTATTTATTGTTTGAAATGTGTTCCAAAGACTGGCAGCATCATTATTACCTGGGAACTTGTTAGAAATGCAGAATCTCAGGCCCCACCTGCTTTCTACTGAATCTGAGTCTGCATTTAACAGAATCCCCAGGGGATTCATGTGTACTTTGAAGTTGGAGAAGTGCTGTGTTAGATGACCTCTCCTCTAACTCCAAGATTTTCTAGTTCTCAAATCGTGTGTGGCTGCAGTTAACCATTAAGAACTGCCTACGTGAGAAATGAGATATAGGGCTTCCTGTGCTACACTTGCCACACTTTGACAGATTTTTGTAATTGGAATCTTGGCCAGGGTTGGTCCCCTGGTGCTCAATGCCCTGACGGTTACCGGCTGCAGGTGGCAGCCGAGGTGTCCTAGCCAGGAGTGGGAGGACCTGAGCAGTGCAGTGCCAGCTGTCTGCACGTGCACAGCCTCTCCTCTCTCCTTGACTGGTATGCCCTGAAGGTAAAATCCCAGGAATCTCCCAAGAGAGGGGGCCAGAGTGTGGGTGCCCGAGCGAGCCCACAGCCCCAGTGGATCAGTACCTGGCCAGGACCACACAGGTACTGAGAGCTTGGATGCAAGCTTGCTACGCCTGGCCCAGCACAGTTTCTCGTGCATTCTACTGGCTGTGGCTGGCCACTCCCCAGTGGCCTGCTCATGATGGGTGCATGGGGCAGGGTGGGGGTCCACCCAGGCTGGCTCTGAAAGACTCTCTGCTAATGTGCAGAGACAGTTACCTGCCCTCCTCCCAGAGACCCAGCTGCAGCCATTCTCAGCTTCCTCTGGGCCACGTGGTCCGTTTGCTGTCTTTCTTTCACTGGACTCCTCAGAGGGTTCTCTGGGTACATTCAGATTCTCTGGTTGATCCCCGGGGCTAGGAATGTGTACCTGGATGGGGAAGAGGGGCCAACGCCTGGGCTGAGGCTGGCGTTCCTCCAGGTGGGGTTGGGTATGGGAGTGCCCTCAGGGTGGGCATCTCTGGGGTTGCAGTCTGGGTTCCAGTATTCCCTGTTTGCCACTTCTACTCCTTCCCAGAATCCTTTGTCACTCAGGGCACCTCCCAGAACTTCTGCCTATTCTTTTGTTGTGTTAAATTTCACCAGTCATTTTCCATTCTTTTTGCAAGAAAGTGGGCTATATACCCTCCTGTAAAGGAAAAACTCCACGAATAGTTGTTTTGTTCATTAATAATCACCTCCCCTCCCTCCGCTGCCCACCCTTTCCTACCCTTGCTTCAGGGCACGGCTCCTAATGGGGGACCAACCTTTCTTCCTGGCAGCAGGCAGAGGGGTGCCCTCATGCTAGGAGGCACCCTGAGATTTATGGCTCAATTTTGGTGAGCTGCATTATTAACCCTAGGCCTCAGAGGACGTCTGGCTGAGCAGCAGCCCCCTTTTTCCTAGGCAACCGTTGCCAATATCACTATTTCTCTGGGAAAGGGGGAGACAGTGCTACCTCTTGTTGGGTGTCTGCTGCGTGTTGATTATTTAAGGACAGTATTTCTGGCAGTGGAGCAAACGAGGTGGGAAATGGCTTTTGCAGGTGATTAAATGCTGAAATGATGTGGCAGCTTCTGTCCGTGGCCATGAGTCCCAATTACCTGAGAAGAAAGAGAGATTTGACCAAGAGTTCTTCTCCCAGGCTTGCTTCCCGAGGACTGGGAGCAGCCAGAGAAATCACGCAGGGCACTTAGAATTGTATCTGAGAACAAAAATGGGCTCATCTCCATCCGTGCCTCAGTTTACTTCTCTGTAAAAGGATGAGCTCGAACCTGATCATCTCCCCTTCTCAGCGCTGAGATTCTGTGGTTTTATGAACTTCACCAACAAGCAGAGACATTGCTCTGTGGGCTTGTTTTATGTTCTAATTCCCAAGGACATATTTCTAATGGACTGTCCTCCAGAGACTCTAATTATTTCTTGTTAGCCAAGAGTAATTTTAACAAGCAGCACTCAGCTAGGAGGGGCCTGGTGTGTGTGCGCTCAATTTCAGAGTGTTCTGGGAATTCAGTTTAACTCAACAAGCATTTATTGAGGTCCACTCTTGGGATGAAGTATGGTGCACTGGGAGCAGCATGGGACTTGGAGTTGGAAAGCTAAGCTTCGGTCTGCTATTTGTTAGCTGTGGCCTTGGGCACACAGTTGCTTCAACTCAGAGTCTCGGTTTCTTTGCCTATGAAGTGGGGATAGAAATAGTCCCTTGCTTATGGAGGAATTCATGAGAGAATAATTGTGGAGCACAAAGTTCAGTGCTCAAGGTATGCAAATGCTCCATAAATGTTACCTCCTTTCCCTTCTAGGTGTCAGGTCTTGAATAGGTGTTAGGAAAGCCAAGCCATTTCTAAGGCACCTACGGAGTTTCAGGCAGACACAGGCTGTGAGGCGTGTCAGCATCTGCGGTAAGAATGCAATGTTAGGGGAACAAGAGAAGAGCTGTTCAACTCCACTGTCCTCCTGGTGACCACCAGGAACCAAAAACAAAAGACAGAATGCTGCTTAGGGCCCAGGGATGACATTTAGCCTTTTCTCCCTCTAGCAGCTCCATAATTGAAATCTTCCAGACAGAGCATCTTTGACATTTGTGTGCTTCCAGTGCTGGACTAGCACCGCGGGGCATGGGATTCTACAGATGAGAAGAAACAGCCGCTGAAGTCAGGGAATTCTGGGTTAGCTGGGGGACAAGGTATGCTCCCTGGGGTAGCAAGAAGGTGGAGGAGGATGCACAGTGGCTTCTGCAAGGGCAGGATAATGTAGCCTGCTGTCCTCCCTCTTGTCCTTTTTACTTCTCTGCATTTCATTAAATAAACAGATGTTGGGCGATTGTTAGTATCCACAGATAAGGGTATTGATGTGAGAGAGCCCAAAGATTCTAGTCTGACTGGGGAGGCAGACATAAAATAGGCTATGATCAGCCAAGTGTTAAAGGTGGTAAGGGTGTTGGGACAGGGCAAGGGGCCAGCGTGGGGGTTGGCACAAAGGTAAGTGTCAGTTCTACCTGGATGGGAGGGGTGTGTGATTGTAGGGGAGGGGGGCAAGTTCATAAAGGAGGGATTCCTGTGAGTGGAAGGGGGGAGGCTTTCTGGAGGAAGTGAGCTCTGCGCTGTTTTTAAAGTCCTCATTCAGTTCGTGGCACGTTCTCTAACACTCCCCAAGGTTGGGGAATTCTTATGTCTATTTTGAGTTCTTTCTGCTAGGCCAGCTCGAATGTTGCCAGACATTGCAAGGGGAAGTTGGAGTTGGCACAAATCCCTCATCTGAAAGTCAATTACATTTGCCTTTTGAAATTGGGACAAGACATTTATGCTTAATATTTGAGTATTTTTGTTGTTGTTTTTTAAACATTTTTTCCAGGTCACACTCTGCTGGTGAAATCAGATTAATTTAAAATGAAATTAAGTGTCTGTTCTGTGTGGGACACCCTTGCCAAATAATTACATCAAATACAATTTGAAAGGAAGGTTGTCCTGTTTGTTTTTTTCCTTTTCTTAAAGGGCAGATGAGGATCCAAACACACACTGAGCTTGCCTCCGGGAACCACTGCAGACTGTCATTGGTCTTTACCCCAAATCCCTGTATCACCTCATCCTTCCCCAGGAACCTGGAGTAGGCAAAATTGTGATGATCTTATGTGTCGGGGCTCAGAGAACTTTTCTGTACCATCTTCACTGAAGGTACCAGCTTTAGTAAAAATAAAAGGACTTGAGCTCATTCAGCAGCAGGGTAATAATAAGTGACACTCTAGAGAGCCCTGCATAGTTCCTTTTTGTTAACTGACAACAGGGAGAGTAATGCAGAGAAAGAAAAAGAAAAAGAGAGGGAGATAGAGGCACTCATAGAATGATGGAGAGGGCCAGGAAGGGAAGGCGAGCCTTTTTTGGTGGCTCATCGCACATGCCCAGGTCACGGGGCAGCCTGCAGCATTGCCGGCGTTCCTTCTGGGAGCCCAGGGACCCGCTTCCCTCTGATCCTGCCTTCTCATAGTTAGGAAAGCTGGCTGGGAATGGCCTCACCATTGGGGAACCCAGATCTCAAGGTGAGCCTAGAGATAGCCTTGTTAAGTTCACAGATGAGGAAATGGAGACCCAGACGGGAAATTTCCGCAGCTACTCGGTGCCTGTTGCCCCACGAGTGCCGCATGAGGTTCTGCTGCTGCCCTGCCGGAGGTGCTGCCCAGTGTCACCCGTGGGATGGGCGTGGGAGGAGGACCCTGCACCGACTCCCAGCCCACACCCTTCCCACTGCCCCATTCTGACGTGCTTGAGCACAGTGAGGGCTGTGACCTGAGCAAAGACTGGAAGTTTCTGCTGACAATGACTTCACTTTCATTACCTATTTTTCCTTAGTCCCCACCTCAGTGGCTCTCAACCAGGGGAAGTTTTGCCTCCTAAAGAAGGTTTGGCAATGCCCGAAGATGTATCTTGATTGTCACAACGGCGTTGGGGCCAGTAGAGGGCAGTGCTCGCAGCGTCCAGTGGCTAGGGGCCAGGGATGCTGTTGCGTGTCCATAGTGCGCAGGGCAGCCCCTTACATCTAGGAGTATCTAGACAAAAAACATCTGTAAGGTGCCCTTCCTCTATCCTTGTGCATGGGGGTAGGAGGCAGGGGGTATTTTTGAAAGAGATAAAGGTTCAGTCTCACTGCAGTAAAGGTACCGATACCGTGCTGGGCGTTCATTAGGCTCCTGTTTTACAAACTTAACTGAGGATCTGAGTTGTACATCTAGCTTGTAAGAGAGACATATTTCCAGGCCCCACGGTATATACACTGAATTAGAATCTCCAGGAGGGGCCCAGGAATCTGTGTTGTTACTGTGCTCACAAGGGGATTTTGACACTGAACCCATTTTGGCAGATAATGGGCTCACTAACAGTCTTGGTTGAATTTGAGATAAATCTGGATTTTAACCTCAGCTCTGCCATTTATCACTCATGTGACCTTGGGCAAGTCACTTATTCTCTGAGCCTGTATAGCCCCATCCTCACAAGAGGGATGGTCACATCCATCTCATGGTTTGCAGTGAGCCTACAATGAGATAATGTGTCAAAGCACCTGGCTCAGCCTCTGGCCACAGTGGGTGTTCCTTTAAACCTGCCAGATGAGTCTACTGGGCTTGATAATGTCAAGGCCCAACAGCCATCAACCACTTGGGTTCCAGGAATAACTGTATTAGGTGCCTTTACAATATCTTTCCCCTTAGCATCACAAAAACCCTATTTTAGAGTTGGAACAAATTCCAGGTACTCGATGGCAGGCTGTAGATGCCCCCCATCCCGTGTCCACATACTAATTCCTGAAACCTGTGAATGTTACCTTATAGGGCAAAAAAATGCCTTTGCAGTTGTGATTAAGGATCTTGAGTTGGGCGGATTATCCCAGATTATTGAGGGGTCTGATGAAGAAAAGGGAGGCAGGAGATGAGAGGCATTAGCAGATGTGAAGATGGAAGCAAGAGGTTCGAGTGATGGGAGGACAGGGCCCCAAACTAAAAAAATGCAGGTGGCCTCCAGAAGCTGGAAAAGGCAAAGAAATGGATTCTCCTTTAGCGCCTCCATAGGTGCCAGTGCTTACAGCACCTGGACTTGAGCGCAGTCAAACCGACTGTGGACTTTGGGCCTCAAGCTGCCCTGTTGTGGTACTTTGTTACTGCACGCACAGGAAACGAAGGCGCAGGCTTCAGGGTCTCATATCTGGGATTGCAAAGGTATTGCAGAGTGACTGAAGACAAGGCAGGCATCTGCTGTCTAAACTGTGGGAGGAAGCACACACAGCCCCAAAAGACTGGGGGAGTTCGCATCCAGGAGCAAATGAGAACATGGGAGAGAAAAAGGTGAGAGCGAGAGGACCCCGCTGGCAGTGCTCATCCAGGGGTGCTCCACAGAGGGAGTGCAAGACGCAGGCCCCTGTAGAGACATTGTGTGGCTCAGAAGCAACAACTTTTCACTTGTCCAGGGACCCACCGGCCCCTTTGATCCTGAGCCTCCTGTTTGGTGTGCTGTCCTCTCTTTTCCCGTTGGTGGACCATGCTGCTGGTTTTCTTGACCCCGGAGCAGCTTTTGCCTCCCCATGACATGACTCTGGTTAGAAGCTGGTCGGGAATGCCCCCTGCCAATGGTGGCCTCATGCATCTCCTCTCCCCAGCCTCACCCCGCACTACCCCTCGCCCGTTGGTGAGGGCGGCGGCAGTGCCGAGGAACACGGTAATTAGGAGTATGAATTATTTCAGGCGATGTGCACGTCGTTAACCTGTCATTCATCAGAGGGAGGCTGACAGGCATATTAACCTTATTTGCATGGCTGTTTTGCTTGTAGGAAGGAGGGGCGAGGCGGGGTGGTGGGTGGGAGGGGGAGTGAGGGGGCTGGTGAGGGGTGGTACGAAGAATTGAATTGACATCTCTGGGGAGGGCTGGAGGGAGTTGCCCTGTAAACGGAGGCAAATATTTGAAAAAAACCCAAAAACCTGAGCGTCATTTGATAGGAAGTATTTTTGGCTCCAAGACCCTGTGAATTGGAAATGCAGGAGAACTAGCACGGCACACATGCGGAGGCATCTGTGAGCATATGTACCAATATTATCACTATAATTATAATAATAATAAATGTTCTCTCGCCATGTGACTTTTGGAGGTCACCCTGTGATGAAAAAGTGATGAAGGAAGGCAGTGGAAAAGAAGGCTATTAATAAATCTTAGACACAACCCTAGGCGTTCTCTTACCCCTGTCCTGCTCTGAACTCTCCCAGCTTGGCCCTCTTGCCTGGACCTGGATGTCCTATGAGCCCACTGGTTCTGGCATCATGAGTGCTGGCTATTGTTCATTCCTAGATTGTGAAGTTAGCTGAGGCCTGCTCTGGTTCTTGTCCCTCTTCAGATAGGGAGGTGCTTCTGATCCAAAAGCAAATTTTCCTCTTCTGGAACCCTGGGACTTGAAACTGGATCCCTGGGGATGAGCGGGAGAATGGGAGATAAGGACTATCTCCGCTGGAGTATGCTGAGCTAAGGCTCAGAAACCAGGTACCTTTATAGGAAGGCCAGGTCAGTGGCTAGCTGGAATGTGCCTTTGATCCATCATCTATCCCTTGTGGAATATCTGCTAGATGAGCCTCATCTTAGAGGTGACACAGAGTGTCAGATAAGATCTGTCCTCAGGAGCTCACTGTGTTCTTGGCGAGAGAATAACACACAGGGACCAGCTATAGAATATTGTTATTATTGCTATTACCAGCATGCTGACTATAATATCGTTCTCTAATATCAGAGCAATGTTTTTGTTGTGAGATAGAATATATTGCTTATTAGCAGGTCATACAGGTACTAATTACAATAAATGGAAAGCACTTGTATCCGTGTAGATGTGTTTTGCATGGAAAATGAGTATCACAGGGGATAACAGATGGTGGAAATCTCTGCAGGCAGGCGTAATAGCAATACTGGTATTTAACATCTGTGGAACATTTCATAGCTCATATACCACCTTACATCTCATTTGATCTTCCCAACAAGTTAGCCGAAACCCAGAGAAGTTAAGGAACTTGCTTCTATCACACAGCTGGTAAGTGGCAGAGCTGGGATTTGAACCCCACGTGTGCCAAGGCCAGAACTTGCCCCAGCCCATCATGGCTGCCTACCCCATAGAATGTTATGCATTCTCATGGAATTTGTGTTTCTCAGGGCTTTATGCTTTCAGAGTCCTTTCATATGGGTCATCTCCTTTGATGCTTACAGAGATAGAGTGTAGGCCGCAGGGCCCCATTTATTTTGGGCATTTCAAAGGCAAAAGCTCCATGGAGGACACCACTAACTTACACGTTAGGAAGGCATGGTGGCTTCTCGAGAAGATGCACACAAACTCGCACACACATCATGATCAAGAGGCCCCAGCAAGACCGGGTGGGGTCGTCTTGGGCCGCCATTTTCTCCTGCGCAGCCTCAGGCCCTCTTGGACATGGGCCATTTTCTTGCTCTTTGGCAGGAGGGCAGCTCTTCCTGTTGTTCTGCCCTGGGTACATCTGGGTCTGCCCCATTCCTCTGCCATGTTGTCCCCTGTGGGGTCTGCTTCGGATGAGGGAATGGAGACGGGACTGAAATGGAGTTCTTGAGTTTCACAGCCGCGCCACTGGCTTTGTTTCTGCATGTTGAGTGGGTGCCTGTGGTGTGTGCTGGTGTGTGTGTACCCACAGACACACTCGCAAACAGGCTTGGGCTGAAATTTCCCTCCACACTCAATAACCTGGAGCAGATCTGCCATCCTGTGCATGGATCGTTCATGACACTGCAAGGCAGTGTTTATTTTATAATCTCCTAGGGTAATTTCCTGTGAGTGACAGACACTGTCATAGTTCTACCCGATACTCCCCAAGCCTGGAGTTGTTGACTTGGCTTAGGGCTGTGTACCCTGGTCGCCTCCCGCTCCTCTCCCATGCTGGACTCCTCTGTTCATTTCAGCTGGCGGCTCCTGCTGGGCGCTGGGAATCAGGCAGAACGGGAGTCAGTCTGCCCTTTGGGGTTTCCGTCTCTTCCCTAGAGCAGCTTCTCCCAGTATCCTGTCATGAAAACAGGCAGGATGTGGTAGTGCTGGCGAGACCTTAAGTAGGACGAGACTGCAACGATGCCAAGTTCACCTTTCTCATCCGTGCAGTGACTGCGCCTTACACATGGGCATCAGCCTGTCGTTGGGTACCCGCAGAAACAAGGACTCACCCCATTCTGACCGTCCATTCTATTTCAGGGTCGGAACACTCTTATCTTTAGTCAGCATGTGGGGGATGAGAAGAGCACTGGGCTAAGAGGCAGGCATGAGCCTGGGTTCTTCTGACTCTGTTACTGATAAGCTGTGTGACCTTGGACAAGTCACACAATCTCTCTGGATCTTAGTTTCCACTGTCTGTGAAATGGTGGGACTGGCTTTCAGATGGTGCTCTGAGCAGCTTGATGTTTCTGGGGGGTTCCTTAGGGTTGTAGAGGAGGGTGAGGTAGGGGTTCAGTGTTGGATGGGAACTTACCCCACTCCTATTAATACAAGGAGAGTACTTAGGATTTTTGTCTGCTTAATGTTTTTGTTATATATTTTAAAAATTTTATTTTTGTTTACTTTTACTTTCTTTTTCTCTTTACCTTTTTTATTTTTATTTTTTTAAACTTTTTTCCTTGTTTTAGTACGTTTTATATTTTGGGCTTTGAAGAAACGATTTTTGAAGATGAATGAGTTTACAGAAAATGGCATTAGGTAATTCAAGGCTTTCCCAGCTCTTTTTCTTATCTTTGAAATTGGTGGAAATTACCACAGTCTGTTTAGTAGAATAATACTAATTTTAATCCATTTTACACAGAACAATTCTAATCTTTCTTCCAAAAACTGCCTTCCTAATATCCCCTGTCCTTCCTCAAGTCTGTAAATGCAGGTTGTGCCTGTAGGCATCTTCTTGGAACCATCCTGGCCAGGTTTCTCTTGGGTCTTCTTACCTTATTTTCTCTCCTGTGTTACTCTCTTTTCTCCTGCAGGTGCCTCTGTGATTTCTTCTCCCCGCTCTGATAGACCTCGGGCCTGGCCAGCGCTCACGGTGGGAAGACTAGCTGGTAACTAACCAGGGTGTGGTGGTAGCTGGTGGTGATTTAGAGTTTTAATAGCGTTCAGAATGTTTTTATTGAAACCAAGTTCTCCTGAACCCTGAACGTCTAAACCGTTTTTCAAAAAATCTCTAATGATGAAACTGTGTTGCAGGAAATTGTGTGTTCCCTGGCATCCTTCAGCTTCTCTGTCCCTTCCTCAGGGTCTGTTTTCAAAAGCAAATCCCTTGGAGTGCTAATCCTAAATCCTCTGAGATAAAAGGATTCTGTGGCCAAATGCCTTTGGGAAATGCTGGGTATTATGTTTCCCTTTTAGAGATTAACAGTGCACCTTTATCTAGTCCAGGCTACAGGAAATTCGTCAGGGAAGAGCCTGTTTACTGTTGTTGAATTGGTGTTTCCCAACTCTTTCACCACAACATCCTTTTCTTCTCTGAGTAACAACCGTTAACATGCCCAGAACTGGTGTTACCCCAGAACTCAGTTGGGAGAGTCTGGGAAGTGGGTGCTACCTGGGGTGATTTGCCTCCCCAGAGGACAGTTGGCAATGCCTGGAGACATTTTTAGTTGTCTCAGCTGGGAGGGAGTGAGCTGCTTCCAGTATCTATTGGGTAGAGGCCAGAGATGCGGCTACACATCCTACAGGGCAGGCCTTCCCCCCCAACAATAATAGGCCCCAAATGTCAAGAGGTCCAAGGTTGATAAACCCTGTTCTAGAGAGAAGCAGGGACAGGGTCTGTTTAAACGCAGCCAAAGGCCCTGCACAATCCGGTACTCAAGCCGGGCCTTTCAGGATGAAGAATGTTTACTGGGTGATGCTGAAGGAGAAGCACCCAGGTGATATTCCTCTGGACGCTGCTCTAAGGCATCCAAAGCTGAACTCCCCTGCATGGTCAGAGGCAGTGCTCGGCTGACACCCCACTTGTGTGCACAGCATGAAGGGGCCCCCTCGCTGCAGAGCACCTGGGACCAGGCTTGCCATGCCTCATCACCTGGTTCTGGCCTCCCTTCCAGAATCAAGCAGTTTAGCATCATTATAGGAGGAGTCTGCTTTCCCAGCCTGCAGATCAAACTTTATTTATTTCTTTAATCTTGCTCCAAGCCTCTTTTCTTCTTCCTTAGACTGACAGGGCTTTGTTGCTCGTCCTGGAGATGTTGACCTGGTGGGAAAGAAATGCGCTTGTCATCAAGCACTAGAGCAGTCCTGGGACAGGGCTTCTTTAAGTCCTGGTGATTTATCTGTTTCCATAAAGCAGAGCAGTGATGCTTGTTAGTCAGCAGAACTCACACCTGCACTCTCTCCCCTCAGTCCCTGCTCCAGTGCAGGGAAGGCAGTGGGGACTATTCCAGTTCTCAGATTTTCTATTTAAGTCTGTGACCATGAAGCTCTTTAGGTTCATGGATCCCTTTGAGAATCTGATGAAAGTAATGAAACTTCTTGCAGATGTATTTAGATATGTGAACATTATTTTGCATGTGATGTCAGATGTGACATGGGCCCCTGGCATATCCACGAACTCAGAATCTAACATGCTCAATTTATTTAATACGTGACTTCCTGTGTAAAGGCTGTGGTTGCTTCTGTGACTCTTAGTGAGCATCAGCAGTGTGCATCTACCTTGGCAGGTATATTGAAATGCAAAAGGGAAGGAGCCATCTTAGTCTCTGATCTCAAAGAGCTGCTTTTCTTTGGGAATCATCATTTCACACGATGCATTAGCCCAGACTTGTGTTTTAGCTCATTTAGTTATTCATTCATTCAGCACATATTTATCTAGTTCCTATACATAAAGTGCTGTATTAACCACTGGGGATGCAAAGATGAAAAGGCAATCTTCCTTCCCTCAATGATAAAGATGATAGGAATTAAAAGATAGACAAACATAAAGGAAATTAAATCCCGAAGATTTCGTTTCAGAATTTGAAGAAGCTGAGAGGGGTGGCTTCAGGTTCAGGTGCAGAGCCTGAGCTGGGTGGGAGCAAGACATTAGGGATACGGGCCTCCCTTATATGGGCCCTGACCTCCCAGGACCGGGGCCTGCCGGCTTCGACTAAGGAATCATGTAGAATCGGGGCAGGTCTTGGTGCCTGGCACTTGGTCTGGTCTTAGACTCAAGTGTTCCCTGGAAAGATTTGTGGAATTCTGAAGAATGATCCACTGTCCCAAGGCAGACCTGTGCCTCCCCCTTTTGATGCCCTCTGCAGAGCTGGAGCCACTTCATTAGGGATTAATGGATAGGCAAGGGAAAGGAGGAAATGTCCCCACCTTGGAATTTTAGGATGTGGCTCACCGTTTGTGGTCCACAGTCTCAACATTTTTTGCTGAAGTAGGAAGAAGCAAGGCAACCTTGAGGGAAGGGGATCATGTTCTTGGCTCATTGCTGAGCCCAGTGGGAGATAAGACTGGCCTTTCTGATCACAGTATCCTTATTGACCTGGCTTGCTGATGTGGGGGTCTCTGTAGAGAGCAGTGATTCTGCTGAGTGATAATCACCTTGGCAATAAAGCATGTTAATTCCACATTTGAATCTGTTTGGTTTGAATTATTTGGGTTCCAGAATGAGTCAAGACCTGATGAGACTCCTTTCTGGCTGGGACACATAGTTCCAGGTGCCTGGGAAAAGTTTGAGCTAGTCAGTACTTTGAACTTAGTTGCAAAATTCAGCCTGCTGCTCTTAGTGAAGCAGATGGGCAGGTGGGATTTATTTTTCCAGAAACAATTTGTGTGTACTCCAGGTTATGATGTGCTCACCTGAAGAGGGATAGTTGGATTCAAAAGAAGAAATAGCATTTCCATAATACCTTTTAAAAATACTCAGTACCTTTAGCCCCAGCGAACTACAGTGTAGGGAAAGGACCACACAGAAATTACAGCTGTAAGCAGGTAATGAGAACCAGCTACAAGCTGCCTGTGCAAAAGGGGGTTACAATTACAGATATATATGGCTACATATCCTACTTTCAATACAACCTGTCAACATTGCATCACTGGGGCTTAGCCAGCCTCCTCCCAGCCTCTTTGTCAAGAGATGTTTATTATTCTTATAGGCTCCAGATGGACCTAGGGAGGGAGTCTTTTATTTTATTTCATTTTTCTGAGAACCATGGTTCTGCAGAGACACTCGGGGTGTGTATTGAATCTAGGTGAGAAAAGTGGGGAAATTGAACCTGGTAGTGACTGTGTTGAAAGAAAACTGAAATGGTGCCAAAAGGTCACTTATTATTATTATTTTTAATTGATTTTGTAAAAATATTACATTAAAAAAAAATATATAAGGACCCATTCAACCCCACCACCCCCACCCCACCACTCCCCCCCAGCAACACTAATTCCCATCATCATGACACATCCATTGCATTTAGTAAGTACATCTCTGGACACCTCTGCACCTCATGGTCAATGGTCCACATCATGGCCCATACTCTCCCCCATTCCATCCAGTGGGCCCTGTGAGGATTTACAATGTCCGGTGATTGCCCCTGAAGCACCATCCAGGGCAGCTCCAAGTCCCAAAGACACCTCCACATCTCGTCTCTTCCTGCCATTCCCCATACCCATTAGCCACCATGTCCACTTTTCCCACTCCAATGCCACCTTTTCTCTGTGGACATTGGATTGGTTGTGTCCATTGCACCTCTATGTCAAGAGGAGGCTCAGATTCCACATGGATACTGGATGCAATCCTCCCGCTTTCAGTTGTAGGCACTCTAGGCTCCATGGTGTGGTGGTCACTTATTACCACAAAGTAGGAATGGAAGACTGGAACAATAACCGTGGTGTTCATCAGTTGGGGGCTGGTTAAATCAGTTATGGTCTATCCATAAAATAGAACACTATGCAGCTGTTAAAATGAATGAGGATGATTTATTTCCATTGATAAGGACTGATCTCCATTGTATAATGTTCAGTGAGAAAAAAAAGAGTGCATATAGTATGCTTCCATTTGCATAAAAGAGTGAAGTATGCATATGTATCTTGTGTTTACAAGATTTATTTCTTGGAGGATTCATTAGAAATTTGTTATAATATTTGCTATTAGGGAAGAATTTAATTGAAGGACAGGGAGGCAGAAAAGGCTTTCTTGTAGAAAACCCTTTTTGTACTTCTGGATTTATTTTTTACTGTGTGCTTGCATTGCTTTTCAAAAATTATTTAAGATTAAAAAATGAATTTCAAATCTAATAATACCTAGAAAGGTTTGCTTTTGGAAGGATGATCAAATTGTGGTTTGAATGTGAGTGACCGAAGCTACCCAGAAATGAAAAGTTGTCTCCAGGAACTCACATTATTGTGTGTGATTTATCACTGCTAATGATAAGTAAGAACTAGAACCTGTCATGTGAGGTACAGTTTTACTTTCATTTATGGGGATGAATTGAGTACATTATGGTCCACATAAATTGCATTTATACCACACTGATTTGTTACGTGCTATCTATTAGGAGCTCTAACTTCCCTCCTAATGACATCATTGTCTTCTACCAATTAGGCTCCCTGCTCCTCTGCCAGTGTCTCCTCATTCTTTAGCAGGGGTGGGGTGGACAGTCTGTTTCATGGGCTTCTCAGAATCGCTTTCTTCTGAATCAGGAGTCCGAGACAAGGTAAGCATGTGCATAACGGCTAAGTGGGCAATGATGAGAAGTGGTGAGGCTTTTGGCAATTGCAGTGGCATGCCCTTCTTGCAAACTCAATCAAGTTCCACTTGAAACAAATCTGCAGTCATATTTGGTTGAAAATCCAAGCATCTCTGATCCCTTTTCTGAACCTTCAATCTTTCTCCTTCAGTAACACCAGGCATTACACTTTTGCAGTTCCACTGTGGGAACTCAGATTCATGGAGGGTAGAGATTTGTTCATTTCTAAACTCAGGGCAGAGGTTAACACATCTCACTCTGGGCTTTTATTTAAAAAGCAGAGAATTACTGGGTTATAGTATTGCAACTGGGGGTGAGGGTGGGGGAGGCTCCCTTCCCAGGGCACATGTTTTTCTGACAAGAAAGGTAAAAATTAGGATAGAATTGTTGGGAAAATCATTCTTGGCCCAGTGTTTAATGGTAAACGTTAAAAGAAAATTGGTTGTACTTTGAAAATATAGCTGTATTAAGCCATTGTGAGAATGAGGACTCTATGTGTGTTTCCTTAGCTCTCTGTCCCCGAATAAGAGTATCTGGCCATGGGACTCTTGGGGTGCATGTTTCCCTGCCTGGCTTTCTGTGGCTACTGGGGACATTGGCAGTCCGAGTGCTCAGCTTTTATCAGATAATTCAGGACTTACTCCCTCATCTTTTATCTGAAGGGTTTGGAATGACTCAAGGGATTCAGTGCCAATGCCTCCACATCTCCCTCCCCCTGTATGAGGATTTCTTCCCAGGACAGGAGGACAGAGCCCATCCAGGCTCCATATATAACACTGCTTCTCTCCCCGCAGAAGCACCCGTGTGCACACTGTAAACGAAAGCCAACCACAGTACTAAATAACATGGTGCGGCAGACAGCAGTTCCTATAAATTACTGAAAACAGTCCTGAAAAGACAATGTAGGGTGCATAAATTCACGTATTTAGCCAGAAGCCCATTAACTTAGGGCAGACAAAAAGAAAGGAAGAACATTAACAAAGTACTCCCCAGTGGGAATTGATAGAGGATGGGGAAGTAGGCAAAAAGGGAAAGTAAAAAAGTAAGCTAGAAACAAACAGAAACAGAAACAGAAACAGAAAAGGGTTAGGAAGAAGGCAGAAAAAGGACAGAGATCCTTTTCAGGGCTGTGGAAGTGAAAAATCCGAGGTCTTGAGTTGGAATGCCCTGTAGACTGATTGCCACTGGAAGGTCCCTTTTGTCCCTACTGCTAGTCGACTGGGCAGGCTAATTGTTTACCCATCTAATAGCTCAAATGTCACCTCTTCCCTGAAGCCTTTCTTTAACGCTCCTTATGAAAATCATTTTCCCGCTTAGAATTTATTTTGTTTCTTTGCTTGTTCTCTCTTAGTGTTGACTTTCTACCTTTTATGATGATTATTTGTGTTCATGTTTTCATTGTCCTACAAGTGTAGAAGCTCCCTGAGAGCAGAGACTATGACTAAGTGATTGACAATTTAGCACCTCTTTTACTGGTGTTTAGTATATGACAAGCACAATGTTAGTTGAGGATTCTTACATGAATAAAACATGGTCCCAGCACTTGTGGCCATTTATATTTAACAGATGCAAGCATGATTTTTTTGCATAGTGTATGTGCAATCTCCATTCAATGAACCTGGCTCAACCCTTCTTCCTTTATTTTAAGAATGAGGAAATTGAGGTCTGTGGTGATTTGACCTTCGTGAGATGACACTTTTAGGTTGCATAAGGACTGGAACTCAGGCAACTCTTTTCTTGATCCATTTTATAGTCTGCAAACTGCACCATTCCCTTGGCCAGTTATCTCCCAGGTGCATAAGTAGGCCTGGGAGAGGTTGGTGAAAACCCCAACCCCATGGTGGGAAATGCAATTTCCAGTGTGCACTGAGAGCTAAAGAAAGAACATGGAGTGGCTATCCAAAGTGAGTCAGTAGTCTGGTGAGTATATCTGAGAAAGGCTAGGGAAGGATTTCACAAGCTGAGGAGGAAGCCATGGTGGTGTGAGAGGGCTGGGCCTTGGCCGGCTGACCCCACATTCAGCAGGTTGGGTCACTGTCACAGACGGCTTCATCTTTACTGGCCACCTGGCAGATGCTTGTAGACTCTTTAAGACAGGCTAGACTCAGCACCCTGCAAGTAAATGTACCTCTATCCAAACTTGCTTAAATCCCTTATGTCCCTTGTCACGCTTTCCTTTTCCAGTTTGTTATGTAGATACGTTGGAGCTGGAAGATAATCCAAGTAACCATCTGATCTGGTCCCCTGCCTTTATGCAAGTAAGATATTGTCTCCATTTAACAGATGAGTCAAAAAGAAGCTCAATGGGATTTTAAGGTCTAAGACTGCCCAGGAGAGACGTCCAGTTGGTGGTCAGTGATTGTGAGTGGAGACCAGCCATGTTGTGAGCACTCTTTCTGATTAGGATTTTGGTAGAATCAGGCACTTCATGCAGCTGAACCCATTGTCCTCAGGGTCAGATTTTAAGACTGTCCCTTCAGCCCTCAGCTTGGAATACAGGAGTGCTGTCTGCAGCCTTGGGTATCGCTGGAAGTTTCAGAAGTGTTCTTGTTGTTTTTCGGAGATGCTCATAGATTGAGATTTCTTAAGCACCCAAAATCTCAAAGCCTGAATATATCCTCACCCTTTCTCTCTTCACCCATAAGCAGATAAGCTCTTCTGTTGATACCTAATAGATCGTCTGGGGTTCTCTGCAACTCTGGGAAAATTGGAGCACATTCCAAATTGGGAATCTGTAGGTGGCTGTGGTCAGAGCAGATATTTTTATTTTCCATACCTCTTTCCACACAAAGTCAGGGTTAAAATCTTGTGCTGAGACAAGAGTGGCATGTGGTTAGTCCTTCTTTAGACTGCTTCATGTTCTGCCTTGCTTCACTAGTTTAGATTGTTAATGACATTATAAGACCATTTGTTCCTTGAAGGCAAGGAGTGTTTTGTTCACCTTAGATTGCTCTAGCCTTTGTGCTGTTCCTGGCATTTAGAAGACACACTGTAAAGGTTCATCCCTATAGTCTTTTGTGACATTTCCTGCTTTGGGAAGTGAAATTTTAATTCTTGGCATCAGGGTGGCTACAATTCTTCTTTAAATTTATTATTTTCTTACAAAAGGATTATTCAAAAACAGCTTCTTCCATGAAACTGTTAATGACTCTGATTTATGTGAACCTTTTTCTCTGAATTTCCACCTTTGCGTAGGCTATGCATCATCCTTCGTTTTTTTATATTCTTCTAGCCCCAGGTAGATTGTGAGCTACTTGTGCCTTCCACATGGCTGTGTTCCTTCCTCACTTGATAAGGAGTTTTACTGCATTAATATTATGGTTGGGTAAAGGAGGAGAGGAGCTTTGGAACTTGAGTCAGGCAATGTGCTAGACACTATATATGTATGTTTTCTCATATTAATCCTCACAACAATACTGGGATAAGCTTCATTAATTCTTCCCCTTTTGAGAATAAAGAGTGTTATCACTTTAGAAATAAGCTATTTTTAGTGTCAAATAATATAACCCCATCTCATATGGGTAAGTTATTTTTTTACATAGAGTGAGTGAATAGGTAGTTGAATTCTATGTACAATAAACAGAGACTCTACAATTATGGTAATTAAAATAATGAGTCTGAACTCTTATTCTAGTCCAAGGTCACTGAGTTGGTAATCTGTGAACCCATAATTCAATCCCAGGTCTGCCTACTAAAACACCGCTAGTACTTCCTGATTGAAAGGAAATAATAATGGAGGCCTGGGTTTTGGAATTTGGATTCTGCACCATGGGTAACCATGAAAGCTTGGTGGGGGAGCTGAGTGTGAGATGTGACAATATATATTTTAATAGGATAGCATTAGTAGAAGGGGTAGGTGAATGTCCATGGAATTACAGTAATCTTGGTAAAAGGTGTTGAAAATCTGGAATAAAGTTGTGGGACTATGGAGGTTGGGGTAACAAGTTGGCCATTGTAACTGATGATTGCGTGAGACTGGGGAATGTGTGGTCAGTCAGTGATGTGGCCGTCAGGTTTCTGCTATAGGTGCTGGGAAAGATAGTGACACTGTAAGCCATGGCAAGAGTACAGCAAAGAAGCAGGAACTTTATTTAGCAGGAGCAGGAACAGGAAGGAAAACGAGTGTGCTTTTGACATATTTTGGTTGAATGACTAGTAGTTCAAAAGGTGGGAGTTTTCCAGGAGGCTGTTGGATTTATGGGATGAAGATCAGAAAGGAAATCTGGATGGGGGATAGAGGTTTGGGGTTTGTTGGTACTTAGGTGGTTGTGAAGCTGTCAGAGTGTATTAAATTTCCCAGAAATAGAATGTGGAGAGAGAAGGGGAAGACTGGAGAAAGATCCTTGGGAATGACCAAAATCTAAGGGGTGGAGGGAGGCAAGTCAGCAATGGCAAATCCCGAGAAGATGCCAGTGGAGTTTTAGGGGGGAATACAAAGACTGGACCTTTCTCCCTCCTCAGTTTCCAGGCTGGAGAAAAGTAACATACTGCCCTGCTATTCTTGGCAGTGACTTCTGGAGAGTTCTGAGATTTCTCTCTCAGGATCATTCATGCCTGAATTTCTAGGACAGTCAGAATTCCAAAGACTTTGCTTGGCTGTGAGACTTCATGCCCATCTTTTTCTTCAACACTGTGTAGGGGTTTTTGGTTTGGAAAGTGTGATATATGTATTGCTCATCAGCTTTCTCCAGTGGAGCATGAGCCATTCCCCAGCGAGGCTGTTTTCCTTCAAAGGTTGATGATTGGGACATTTTCTACTATGGAGCCAAAGTGCTAAAGACCCACGTGGCTGCTGTAGATGACAAGGACAAACAGTGATAAAGGGAGCGTGGGGGATCTGAGCAGATGCCTGTGATGGGGCATGGAAACTTTCAGGGGCCCAGAGGAGGGCAGGAGTCCAGGGGAGCTGGACCAACAGAGCCTACATCAGAAGAATTTAAGCAGAAGATCAGGGAGGAAAATTAAGGAAGATAGAGTGAGAGTGTATGTGAGTGTGAGTGAGAGTGTGTGTGTGTGAGAGAGCGAGAGAGAGAGAGAGAATGATGATAGAGATATGTTGATTATTACCTAGCATAGCTGGAAGAGAAGGAGGTGGTTTAGAAAGGTGCTTCAGTATTATCATAGATCATTGACTGAAGAAATGCAAATTCACATTTGAGTTTTGGTCAAAACCAAAGCCAGGGCCTGTACCTCTCACAATTTTTTGCTGCCAGGACTAGGAGACAGCCTTGGCAACGAGGAGTCTGATGTGTCCTAGATTCAGGAGGGACCATGTGGATCTCAGCCCTCTGGTTCAGTATGCTATCCCCTGAATATCACAGACTAACGTCTGTCCAGTGCTTGGAGATGACGAGGAGCCTGCCCTTTGCTAGCCTGAGGACGGCTCAGAGATGGACTTGAGAGATGATTGAGACAGACCACATGAGGCTGATCACTATGTTACCACATTCTCAGGCACATCAGACTAGGTTCCCCCTTTTTGTAACCAATATTTTGAAACAGTTACTTTACTATACCAAAATGAATTCAGAGATAATCTGCCTAAACATGGTTAAAGTCAGCATAATACCTGAACTATAAAATAAAGGAGAAAGAAATAATAGGAGACTGATTTATAACAAAATACTGTATACTTCAATTAATGTTCTGGTATGACTACACTAGAAGACATAATGTAGTCATCAGATACTTGTTCCTATACATAGAATCACTGTGAATGAGACATCTACAAAGATAGATTGATATAGGTGTGTGCTATTCACAATTCAAATACATATGAATGGTGTTTTGAAAAGTTCTTTATAAAACAAAAGACAATTTTCCCTCAGTCTATGTGGAAACTATATTCCTAGAAAACTTGGACTCTGTTAACACCCTGTGGAATATTTTCTGCATATATGTAAAGTGAATTTAGATTCTGAACATGGTTAATGGCAAAAAAGGTTTTTCACCTGCAAGAATGTCTGTTGGGCTATTATTAAGCTGTGTGAGACAACATGATACACTTTTCCAGGGTATCAGATGCAGTATTCTGTGATCAGCATTCCTGCCTCTGGCCACTAAAAATTGTCCCATAAAATCTCCAAAATGCCCACAGCTCTCCTGTCTAATTCTGTTAGAGTTGGTGGTGGCCAGAAAAGACTAGAGTTCCTGGGAACCAAAGAGCTGCAGTTATTGTCTACAACCTTGTCTTCATACTTCTGGGAGCTGTTCTTGGTGCTGCTTATGCTTTGGTGCAGAGTAATTGGATTCCTACTGATTGAACCACTTCTGTGCCAGGTCCAACCTGCCACCACGATTCTCCTTTGACCCTGGCCCATTGATCCATGAGTCCCATTACCAACTTTGGCCTTCTCCACACTGTACATTATGTGCCCACCAACCAGGCCACCTTGCCCTGCTGTGAACTGAGGACTTTTCTGAGCAACTGCAAGTCTCTGGTTGTACTTTTTTGGTGGGAGCAAAATGATGAAAGTGCCACAACTTCTATGCTGTTTTGTAGAAAAGTGCTGCAAGAGGGATTCCAATGAGTTTTGTGCTTTTTAGTTCAATGGAGAGCAGTTGTTTTACTTATTTTTTCTCGCATTTGAGCATAATAGGGCCTGAGATTTCTATAGTTTGTTCTGCATTTGTGAAAAGCATGTCAATGCTGTTTACCTTCTGTAGCCAAAGCTCTTAATAGTATTTCCAAAGTGTGAGACTTGCAGGATTCATCTAGTACATGGAAGTGGCAATTAATAACATTGACTCATTTGGTGAGATAATCCCTTTTTAGTTTGCTTTGAATCCCTTCAGGACATCAAGGAGAAAATCTCCATATGGGGCTAGTGCTAGTGTGTCTTTAATGTCTTTCTGACACCTGATAATCTCTAATTTTAACAGAGAAAGAACAGGCTTCAAGTTCAGGGCACACAGCAGAAGAAAGTATTGACTAAAGTTGAATAGCCTTGTTTTCCCTGCTTTGAAATTATTTTTTATAATTACTCTGCACTTATGGCAGGTGATACTGGTTTTCCATCTTGGTAGTGATACCAAGTTTTCTTTCAAAATCAATTAATTTTAGTAAAAAGAAGATCCACTCTAAAGGGATACATTACATTTAGTACAGGTATTACACAGATGCAGCTTTGAAGAAGGTGGTACATGCCTCATGGTAGTTTGGGAAACACTGTCATTTGTGTCATTCAAGGAAGGGTCAGGGGCCTCGGTGTAGAACACGTTCTGGGGCAGAGGCAGACCACACTTTCAGGGTACTGACTGGCTGTCAGTTCATTAAATTATTGGTTTCCTGCACAGTCACACTCCAGACTATTTACTATTCTCATTGCCATCTTTATTCCTGGATGGGAAAGCAGCATGCTAATGCCTCATATAATCGGTGATAGATGGCCCCAGCCTGTCAGTCTCTGACACTTTGAGTGTTCAGTAATTTCATTATCTGTCCATTTCTCCACTCTTTGCAGCCTAGTACTTATGACAAGGTGGCATCCATCTCTAGTGACTTGGGATAGGCTGGGGTTCCCAAGGGTTGTTCTGCCTTTCAGGAGGGGTGAGGTTCCTTAAAAAAAAAAAAAAGGTATTTTCCATTTCTTTCCCTCCCCAGTTTAGAATGAAGTAAGAGGCTGAGTCAAAAATATTTGCTGACAGTACTTGAGTTAAATGTTTTCAAAATCAGACTGGAGTTGAGTATTTTTTTCCCCCAAAAATAATTTTCAAAAGTGTTAATGTAGATTGGATGCCCATCAAATAAATCAGATCAAGGGAGCCACATTTGGCCATTGCTTTGAGGAGCCAAGCTGTTCAAAAAGACAAATTTGGCCACTTTTTGCTACTTTGGGAAAGGTAGCAAAACCTGAGTCTGGATAAAAGCTGAGAGTCTATTGTTTCATCTAGTCCTTTACAGCAACCTTCAAAGTAGCCTGGGAGAGGTTGTCATCTTCCTAAAGTCACACATCAGGTAAGGTAGGACAGGGTGTTGGATGTCATGCTTAATTTCATGATCAATGTTTCTATGTCCAAAGTCCGTACTTTTTGGATTCAGCCCTCTTTTCCTTAGAATAATCTGTCTAGCCTGGTTTGAAATGTTTCCGCTAGGTTAATGTTTGTAAAACTCTCCTGAAGATAAGAATCACCTTAGGAGTTTGAAAAAGAAATGTTTCTTGGGTGCTTGAAAAAACAAGCACATTCACAGTTTCCTAGGCTCCAACCCAGCCCCACTGAATCAGCATTTCTGAAGGTGAGGTCTGCTCATCTGCCTAAAGAGCCCAGCAGGCATTCATAGTCATCAGGGTTGTTTGGGAAACAGTGCCTAATCCCACAGAGTAGTTACAGGGGCGATATTCAAAATATTTATTAACCCTGAGGACTCAGTCACTAACAAGTCAGAAAGGACCCTGCCTATAGCCAGAGCAGCGTCTTGGAGGCCCTCTCAGGTCCAAACCTTACCTTCTTAGTTCTGGGATCATAGGAAAATTGGGAGGTCTATGCAGCGAGTCGAGGGCTGCTTGAGTGGTGGTGGTACACTTGGTAGCTTAGACTTTTTGTTAACATACACCAATATTTTAATAACAGCTATGCCACAAGGTACGTGGTTGAGTGTCAACCCTGGTAACCCTTATGTGAGAAATTGTAAGCTGGTGGTAAGGGCATATATATATTTTTTATAAGACCCAGGTTTCTCAAGTGTGGGAAAGAATTGTGAGGAAGTGAATTTTAAAAATTCTGCTTCCTGAACCCAGCTCTAGTTCTACTGTATTGTGGGGTAGGGGTGGGAAGTGGGTGTCAGGGATCCTACATTTTAAGCAAGATTTCCAGAGGATCCTTAAACACACTGAAAGTTGAGAACCAATGGGTTAGGCCAGCTTAGTCACTAATAGAACCTAGAGCAAGTAAATTTCCTCCCCATCTCTTCCTCCCCCATGGCCAGGCCACTCCTTACCTTATACCACTATTTCCAAAAAGTGCCCTAATTCAGCTAGACAGAACTGACCCTTCCTTCCTCCAATTTTGTAGAAATTAGTGATTATTTTATTGCTATTTTTCCATTCATCCATTTTCACTTCTTTTAGTATAGAGAGATGGGTTTAATGTAGTGGTAAGAAAAACAGTCAAATGGGTTCAAATCCTATTTCTGCTACTTTGTTCTTGGTGTGACTTTGGGAATGTTGCTTAATGTCTCCATGTTTAAGCTTCCTCAGCTGTAAAAATGGCAGAATTAGGAGAGCCTATTGTATCAGTCAAGGTTCTCTAGGGAAACAGAACTGACAAGAGATATCTGTAAATAGTATGAGATTTTATAAAATTGTCTTATCCAACCAAGGGGATGCACAAGTCTAAATTCTGTAGGGCAGGCTGCAAGCCAGGGACTCAGATGAAGGTCCTCTGTCAATTCCCAGGGAGACGCTGGCTGTCTGAAGTAGAGATAGGGATTCTGTCTCTGAATGCTGAAATCACTTCCCCTTTTACAGCCTTCAAGTGATTGGATAAGCCCTCACTCATTGCTGATGGCAATCTCCTCAGTTGATTGTAGATGTAACCAGTCATCTATGCAATCAACTCACTGATGATTAAAGGCCATGAAATGCCTTTGTATTACAATTAGCTCAGAGCTTGCTTGACCCAACAACTGGACACCATTACCTGGCTGAGTTGACACTTTAGCCTAACCATCACACCTTTCTCATAGGGTTTTCTTTAACGAGGTTTAAGGCCAGTAGATTAGGACATAGTAGCTTTCATTATTAGTTTTCCACATTCCTTCCTCCCATAGAGGAGGTTGAGTAGAGGAGGGGGCTGTCTCTGCAGTCAGATAGTGCCTTGATTCTGGCAACTACTAATTAGCTCTGTGACCTTGGAAATGTTATTTAACCTTTTCAAACCATGATGGCCTCATTTGTGAAATGGGAGTAAGGCTGCTTCCCTGTGAGGATAATTGTGAGGGTGAGATCGAGTCACTCCTGGGAAAGTCCAGCGCTGTCCTTGGCACGGTGGAGTGCACAGTCAATGCTAATAGGCTGTTTGCACATTTCCGTCATGCTGCCATGAATACAGAATACAGTGGGGAGCCTGTGGGCATGTGAATGAATGAATGATGCACTGTGGTTCAGTCCAGATGGAATCTTTGAGGGTAAGATGTGAATCTGTCCTGAATATGATTTTACATCTTAGAACTTTCATCTAAGCATACATGTTTTGAAGCTGGGTCTAAAGGAGGAGCTAAAGCATGGAAGGATACATTTAATTCTCAAGCCAACATCTTAGGTGAATTTACAGGCATGGAAAGGCTTACAGTGTCTTTGTAGTATATTGCAAGGGCAAGCTTCAGATGCCTTTTAAAAATTGGAAAATTTTACCACTTTTGAAGGTCTTAGGTTTAAACACTGATAAGAATAGAACTTACACTGATTTTGAAAGATCCTAGCTTTTTTGATGTTAAAATGGGAATTGTATTCTCTGAAACCTACTCCCCATTGCCAGCTCACTAAGCAATTGCTCACATTTTCTCTTTTCATTTTATTATATATTTTAAGGCATTTAAAATATTTTGGTGAGTCATTCTTCTTGGTAATTAGATGTAGTGATTAAAATAGCTTTTATATCCCAAGGCAGTAAGTTTCTTCTATACACCTCAATATCATTGTTTCCAGTAATGACCTAGTATTTAATAATGGTTTTAAAGAGATTCTGGATCCCAGAAGCCAAGGTTAATAGCAAGAGAATGTGCGATGCAACTGTCAGGTGATGAGATTGCAGAATCTAAACTTCCTTGTTTTGGCTGTATTGACCATGCAAACATCCAAGTTGAGAAAATAGAAGAGAAGAAAAAACGAAAAGCAACCTCAACAGAGGTAGAACTCTAAGGGGTTTATGCAAAGATATTTTCAATATCTTGTAATAGTTCTTAGAATTGAGATATCACTTTTCAGCCTGAGCCAAGAGATCTATGAGATTTAAAGAAAGGGATACTAGACCATGGTTTCCCCCAAAAAATAATTGATTCATTCTGGGAATAGCTGGGAAACAGTAGTCTGGGAAAGTGGAAAGTGTGCTGGACTGTGAAATCCAGGCTCTTGGCTAGAGGTCCAGATGGTATTGGATCTATTGACAAGCTATAGAATCCCTTTTCCTGAAAAACGAAGTGTAAACAGAATCTGTTACTGTGCAAAGCTATGGACAATGTCCCAGGCTGTCAAGATCATCATTATAGTGTTGGGGCACGGTCATGTGCCCAGAGATCATGGAGAGGCAATAAGGACACCATATTGGTGGAGTTTGTCCTCTCTCTCTCCTTCCTTTCTACAGCATTGATGAGTTAGGGCACAAGGCTAGGTTTCTGATCCCAAGAGACCCAGAATGCTGAGGCTAAAACAAGGTTGAGATTTTCTTTTCTCCCATGTCCAGGTGTAGTTGGGTGGTCCAGGGAAGGAAGATGGCTCTGCAGGGTCATCCAGAGACCCAGGTTCCTTCTGTCTTGTTGGTCCACTACCCTCTAAGTTTGACTTCCCAATTGGTTGAAGCTAGCTCTTGTCAGGTCTGTGCCAGTAGTGAAGGATAGCAAGTGGCAGGCATCAATTTCTTTTTAAGGAAATAACTTAGAAATTGCACATGTCATTTCTACTCACATCCCATTTGCAAAAAACTTAGTCTCCTGGTCTCTCCAGCTACAAGGGGAGCTGGGAAATGAAGTCTCTAGCTGGATAGAGACTCAAATTTGATAGGAAATATTCTATTACTGTGGTAAGTTGAATTATGTATCCTGATTCAGATATGTTCTTAATCTTTTTTTTTCTTCAAATTCTACTCAATTTATTCATTTTTTAAAAAAATATTACATTAAAAAAATATGAGTTCCCCATTTGCCCCCACCGCCCCCACCCCACCACTCCCCCCCCAATAACACTCTCCCCCATCATCATGTCACATCCATTGCGTCTGGTGAGTACATCTCCGGGCATCGCTGCACCCCATGTCCCGTGTTCCACACAATAGCCCACACTTTCCCACGTTCCATCCAGTGGGCCATGGGAGGACATACAACATCCAGCAATTGTCCCTGGGGCACCACCCAGGACAACTCCAAGTCCCGAGAATGCCTCCACATCTCTTCTCTTCCTCCCCTTCCCCGCACCCAGCAGCCACCATGGCCACTTTTTTCCACATCAATGCCACATTTTCTCGATTATTAACCACAATAGTTCATGAATAGAATATCATTAAGTCCACTCTGATCCTTACTGTATTCCTCCTTCCTGTGGACCTTGGCTTGGTTGTGTCCATTCCACATCTATGTCAAGAGGGGGCTTAGATTCCACATGGATACTGGATGCAATCCTCCTGCTTTCAGTTGCAGGCACTCTAGGCTCCATGGTGTGGTGGTTGACATTCTTCAACTCCATATTAGCTGAATGGAGTAAGTCCAATAAATCAGAGTGTAGGAGCTGAAGTCTGTTGAGGTCAGGGCCTGGCTATCATATTGTCAGTCCAGAGATTCAAATCCCCTAGATATATCTTAAGCCCCAGCATCAACTACAATTCCAGTAAAGTAGCATGAAAGGCTTGTGAAAAGAGATCCCATTTGAATCCAGCTCCATCATGCAGAAACACCAGCTCCAAAGAAGGGCCAAGTGACATGGCAGTGAACCCCATCTGCCATGACCATAGAACCTGTGGGTCTCCCCAGCCCTCAAAAGGACCAATACCTGGGGGTGTATCCACTCCATCTGTCTCTGTGACTCTGCTCAGGTGTGCATAAGGTCAATCCCTTTGACAACCTCCAGACTCTTTTTTAGAGACTCATAGCCATATAAACTCGTCTGTCCTTTCCATTTCCCCCTTAATTTAGGTCAAACAGCATTTTTAACTCCTGTTATTATATGTAGACAGGGATATTCTGCTGGTCCGCGTTGAACCTTTAATTCAAGGTCATTTTCTAATTGCATCACCAGCTGGTACTTGGTAGTGATCCCTTGGTGCCGGGGAGGCTCATCCCCGGGTGTCATGTCCCATGCTAGGGGGAAGGCATTGCATTTACATGCTGAGTTTGGCTTCGTGTTCTTAATCTTAATCCATGTCCCTGTGGGTGTGAACCCATTGTAAAAAGGACTTTTTGAAGATGTTATTTTTAGTTGAGTTGTGACTTAACTGAATGAGTGTGGGTCTTAGTCAGGATTATTAGAGGCCTAATAAAGTAGACATGGATGTTGTAGAAGCTGGATGTCACTGGGCACCTGAAAGAGAAAGGAGAAGTCACTGCTATGTGGTGGGAAAACCAAGGAACCCCAAGGACTGTGGCAAGCCAGCAGCAGGAGAAAGCAAGCCCCGCTGATAACTTGATTTTTTTTTATCCCCCCTCCTTGTGGCTTTTTGCATGCTGTCTGCTCTCTGTGTTCATTTGCTGTGTGCTCTTCTGTGTCTGTATTTATTTATTTTGTTTCCCCTTCCCCCTTGCAGCTTGCTTGCTGTCTGCTCTCTGTGTCCATTCGCTGTGCACTCCTCTGTGTTCTTGTTTGTCTCCCTCTTTTTTGGGGTCACCTTGCTGAGTTGGCTCTCTGCGGTGCCTGTGGGCTGGCAGCAATCCACAACGTGCAGGCAAACCTGCCTTCATAAGGAGGCCCCGGGACATGAACCCAGGGCCTCCCATATGGTAGATGGGAGCCCAAATGATTGAGCCACACCTGCTTCCCTGATAACTTGATTTTGGGACTTCTTGTAGCTTCAAAAGTGTGAGGCAATAAGTTCCTGTTTTTGGAGTGAACCCATTAGTAATAGCATACTAGCAGACTAAGACAATTACTAGAAGGGGAGGGGGAGAGAGTGGATAATGGAGAAGAACTGGTAGTCTTTGTCACAGATCCCATCTCTTATTAAACCAGTGGCCTTCTACTTCTGCTGTCAGATCCCTCAGGGTTCCTCACATTCCTCTCAGAAGCTGCCAATAGGGGAGAGGAGAGGGTGTGGGTTGAGGATTCAGATCTGCTCCAATCCTCTCTTCAACTAGTTCACTTTGATTTTAATCTGTTTTATGCATTGAGTCTCCACATAACTTCTCTTTAAGGAAAGAGTTCCTGGGCTTAAGAGTGCTCTAAGCACTCTCTACAATCCTCTGCATTACCCATCCCTAGCACTTTTCCCCCTTCTACCTTATCACCCTTCTCCCTGTCTGGGTGTCTCTGAGTTGATGTTTACAGGGAAAGCATTTCCTGTTCTTGCGAGAGTCCCCAGGCTCATATACTCACTTAAGCTCTTACCTCAGGTGAGTGACCCCATTTTTGCTTTTGGAGTCCCAGAAAAGGCAGTTTTGTTTTTCCTGATCGTTTTCTCCTCCAACTGTTCTTTGGACGGTCCTCTGCCTCCTCCAGGGCTTGAGGTCTCCCTCTTTTGCTAAATTTACTGCCATCACAGGGATCTTTTCCAACTCTTTTCTCCATTAATGACTGTTTCAAACTTCAGGGACAGACCAGCCAAGTCCTTGTTTACCACACAACTCTGTGAGCCAAATCAATCCCAAGGAATTGTTTTGGAATGCCAATCTACAACTTGGCAGATATACCTCACCTTCTCATACCCATTTTCTCATTACCTTGTTAAGGTAAGGAGTTCTATTACTTCAGTGTTAATGATAACTTGAAATTGCTAGCTCTTTACAGTTTTCACAGTATTTTCACATGAGCATCTCATTTGATTCTCATGGGCACCCATGAGATAGGAATTATCATTTCCATTTTAGAGATGAGAAAATAGGTGCTCATCAATGGTTAATGAAGCTGGCCCAAGGCCACACAACTATTTAATGGTAGAACCAGGATTTGAACTCAGTTCTTCTAATTTTACCTTTAATGTACATAGTCCTTAGTTATGGGAATTATAGAGGGGATGAAGCAGGTTGTGAAAAGTTCTTTCACGGTCCTTGTTACATAGGAGGTGCTCAAAGTAAATATTATTTTCCTTCCTTCCTTATCATACTTGATACTTTTGTAAGGTGCACTTGTTAACATTACTTTAGGTATTCCTCACAGTAGTCCTGGGAGTTGGCAGGCGGGCATGCTTGTCTGCATTATATGGACAAGGATAGAGAGGCTAAGACAGATGACGGGACTCAACCATTATCACATAGGTAGCAGCAAAACCCATTATCTGCAGCTTAGTACAGCCCCTTTCCATGAGCTCAGCTGTATCACAGAAGTGGGATCTTAACACATTTATTATAGAAGTTGATAGTCAATCTTCAGAATTTAACCAAGCTCCTGGCAAAGACAGGATAAAACTTGGAAGATTGATACCATCCAGGAAACCAAAAGTGAAGCCAAGCCATATGAGTTAGGCATATTTGTTTGAAAACTATCAGAAAGACTACAGATGGCTTAGGATAGGATAGGATTGGCGCTAGACACCCAAGTTCCATTCATTCATTTGTGCATTGAATTATTCATTCAGATAGGTGGGGTTTAGACATGCAGATGAATGGGGATGGGGGACAATCCATGAGTGTCACCCTTAGCTGATTTTCAGTTGCTGCATGGAACCAATTCCAGCTTCCAGTATAGCCCACATCTAATATGAGTTATCAAGGGACTGCATGAGATCCCTGCCTTTGAATTGCTTACCCTTGAGCAGAAAGGAATAGGCACATACACATAGAACTAATACAAGTAGAATATGATTGGAGTTATAAAAGGGGGTCGACAAATTATCCTGGGGACAATGAGAATAGTTCTGATTGGGGAGTCTGGGGAAGGTTCCAAGAAGTGGAAGCCATATGAAGTGGCTTGATGGACTTTGAGAGGGAGAATGAAAGACATCCAAAGCTCAAGAGGGAATATGAGCACAGGTCCAGAAGCTGGATGCTCAGGTCATCTCAGATGATCACATGTGGCTTGAAAGTAGTTTGGGCTGGAATAGTGGGGAAGATATTGATAAAAAGATGGTTTAGGATCCATGTCACAAAAGTGGAGCTGGGGCTGAAAGTCACCCTAAGGTGTTAGGACTTCCCTTGGGAGGTAGTAGGGAGAAGTAGGGGATTTCTGAGGAGGGGTGAAAGGATTTTTGAAGGCTTTAGGGCTGACCCCAGTAGCAATCACTTTCTTCTTGAGGATTGGGGTAGGGTGGATAGATCAGGGAGGGACTTAATGCAGTTAACAGCCACAGGATCCACTGTAAAATCCCTTTTCCCTCATGTTTACCTCCTAGTCCCTTCATTCTCCAACTCTCTTACATTCTTCTTTACTTGAGTACAGGGCCCCTCACTCAATACCCACTGTTCCCTACCCTTGCACAAAACTTCTCTTTACTTTTGCTTCTTCTCTCCCCTCTCCATTTATCCTGTTTGTTTTATTTTTACTCTCTTTCATGGGTAAATCAGTAAATCTCAGTCATTTTTTAATTTTTAATTTTTTCTTTAATTAAACCTCTATTTCAAGTACTCTGCTTATCTTCCTACAGGTTAGTCAAGTCTGTATTATAAGGCCCATGGAAGGGGAGTCTGGGAAGAAATTATGAACATTTGCATATTAATAATTTTTGCCAGGTGTTTTGCTTTCTGTAAAGTAAGTCATATTATCCTTAGCTTCCGTATGAGGAAACTGAGGCATAGAAAGGCCAAGTATCCTTCCTAGAATCACACAGCTTATAATTGGTAGAGCCAGGACTCTAGCTAGTTATTTAAGACTTTATTTTGGGAATGGATGTGGCTCTAATGGCTGAGCCCCTGCCTCTCACATGGAGTGTCCTGGGTTCGGTTTCTGATTGCTCCTGATAAAACAAAAACAAACAACAAGCAAAGCAAACAAACAGCAAACAACCAAGGAAGACAATGTGGCTCAGTGGTTGAGTGTTGGCTTCTCATGTATGAGGTCCTGGGTTCAAACTCTGGTCCCTGGTACTCCCCCCCACCCCCCCAAAAAAGGCTATATTTTAGTATATCTTTCCACCATTCTAAGCAGTTTCCTCTGAGTTAATTTCCTGTGTGCCCAGAGGCTCATTCTAGACATGGAAGGATTTGGAGCCTAGTAAAAGGTGACCCAGTAGGATTATGAATTGTGGCCTCAAATAACAGCAGCAAGTTCATGAATGCAGCTAGTGATGCTATAATCTCTAGAACCTTCTTCTGTTTGGGTGGAACTGGAATAACTGTGCTAGTGACATTGTAAATTAGAACGAGTGTTATGGAAAGCAAAATGGCAAGATATACCAAAGCCAGAACGTTGATCATGACCTTTGACTAAATAATACTGTGTCTTGGAATTTATCATAAGGTTTAAAAGGAAAATGAAAAGAAAGTAAATGCACTAAAAGCACTTTTTTTAATTAAAAAGGAAACATATTAAGGTTTGGTCCTTGATAACAATAAAGACCATTATGGATACTTTATAGAAAAATGGAAATACACTTATGATACATTAGGTATTAAAAAGGCTGTTCAAAATGATATAGGTGCTTGATCACAATGTTGTACCAAGGCCTACATATTTGCCACCAGAAAGCAGTCGTAAAGACGGAAATAGTTTTAAAGGGCTAGCCTGCTTATGGGTGATCTTTTGTCTTTTCTTTTCCAAATTGCCTTTGGTGTTATGTGGCTTTATAATGGAAACATATGGAAGAGAAGTAAGGGTGTTTGTTAGAGAGCGTCTTCTCTGAACCCTTCAGATCTCCCTTTCCAGTTGGAATGATGGCGAACTGGAAAAGTCTCTGGGCGCGCAGGGCTTTGTGGCAAAGTCAGGTTCCCTACTGCCTACATTCGACCACAGCCAAACCTTTAATTCTTCTTGCATGCTGAAAGCCTCTGGGAAAATCCCTGCACAAAGTGTGTGTATGTGTGTGAGTGTGTGTTTGTGTGTGCACACAGACGTGTGCTGCTCTCTTTTGCTTTGGGGGATTTCAGCCTCTCACTGTTCTTTCAGTCTCAGCACAGGAATAATGTAGAACACATTCTTTTTTTGGGTCCCTTGGTCCATGGATAGGCTTTTTAGGGTTTACAAACACTCATATTGAGTGGAAAATTTTGTGTGTTTATTTCCATGGAGAGAGGCTCTGTTGTTTAATCTTTTTCACTAAGAGCTCTTTGAACCCCTAAATTTAAGAGAGCTGAACTGAAGGCATCAGGGGAAGGAAGAAAAGAGATGACTAGAGTTGATGGGACTGGGAAACAAAAGAGCAAGAATCACATTTCAGATAGTTGGTGGTGGAGAAGTAGTGCCTGCCCTCCAAGTGCTTTCTCCGTCTCTTTTCTCTGTATATATATTTTTAACCTTGAGGGTGATTTTTATAGCTGAACTTTCTGAATGTGAGTGTGACAGCTCAAAAGTTAAGATCCTTCTGTGGTTTCTCATACTTGCTGTTCTCCTAGCTTGCAATCAGAAGGATTTATAGTTATTATTCTATAGAATATGATACATGATGGGGTCATCTTCACACCAGAAAAAAAGGTTTCATAATTTAGTTTCAAATCTGGATTTGAGTGAGTGCTGGGAGGCCCAACTCTGCCGTGGTGTGAAATGGATTCACAGGAAGGAGTCAGGCTCAGTTGTCTGACCTTTACAGCATATTTAAAAATATATTATGATGTTCATGGCAGTAAACAACATAGCTAAGGTTATGCACAAGGGTGCACTGAGGGAAACATTTGTAGTAAAGCTGTGGGCTGCCCTGGCAGAAAGACAGCATTTTGTTTCAAACCAGAATTTGGAATCTGGGTGGGGGAGTGACAGCAAATATTTTCCGTTTGGGTGCCAGTTGCTTTGGCATTGAAATCACAAGGACTCCTGAAGCAGAAGACTGTGTGTCTCTGGAACCATGGTAGGATCTGCTGTTGAGAGCTGGTGGAGGACCTGACAGTGGATTATCTTTTCTTTATTTATCTATTCACCAAGCATTAATTTAGCACACACTATGTACTAGGCAGTATTCTAGGAGCTGGGGTTGTTAAGACATGAATTCTGCTTTTCAGGAGCTAACAGTACAATAGAGATGGATATAAACAAATAAGGTATATTATAATTTACAGTACAATAGAATCATGCATAGGGCACAGAGATAACATAAAAGAGGGAATAATTAACTCTATATGGGGTGGGACAGGGAATCAGTGAAAGTAGGGAGGTAAAAATATGGCCTGGGTTTTGAAGGATGAATAGGAGTTCATCTGTAATGGATGGATAGGAAGGAACCTCAAATGAAGGAAAGAAGCACATGTAATCACCTGGAGGCAAGAGAACATGAGGCATTGGTGAAGAATAGGCAGTTTGCTTCCACCTCCATGTAAAGAGATGATGGTAACTGTCAGATGAGAAGACTGGGACCCATCAGAAACGAGCAGTGTTTGCTGTTTTGAAGGAAATAAAAGTTTATTGAGCATTTGCTCTATACCACATCCTTTATTGAGCATTTAAAAAGTATTATTTAATGTAGACAACAACTTGAAGTAGGTACTATTATCCTCATTTTACAGTCGAGAAAACTGAAGTTTAGAGAAGTGTTGTTAAAGGTCACACAGCAGAGCTGAACTGATAGTTAACTGGGGAAATGTTTCAATCTCCGTGATAGAGACTGAAGAAGTTAATGGATTTGAGAAATACTTTGTGGGCAGAATCAATAGAACTTGATGTATTGGTTGTGGAAGGCTGAGGGGCAGGGCAAGGGAGGATTTGAGGATGATTTCTAGATTATCTTTTTCAATGGGATGGATAGAGGTTTTAGGAGGTGGAACATAAGTTCAGTTTTAAATATGCTGGGTGTTAAGTGCCTTTTAGACATAGAAACAGAGATTTAAAGGAGAACTAAAGTCCCATTTGCCATTCGTCCCCCAGAACCTGGCGATTTATAAACATATATTTAACTGGCTCAGGATTCTGTGAGTTGGCATGCTGGGCTGGGTTCAGCTGGTCGGTTGTTCTGGTCATGGCTGGCTCTCTCTGGTATCCTCAGGCAAGTGCACATAGGGTGGGGGACTCTGCTCTTGGGGGCTGGCTGGCTGTTGGCTGAGGTGATGGGGGCTGCTGGGCCACATGTCTCAGCCTCCAGTAGGTGAGTCCAGGCCTGTTTCTCTTGGTTGATAGGAAGGCTTCTAAAAGTGCGAGTAGAGCATGCCAAGGCCCTGGAGGCCTAAGCTCAGAACTGGAATACCTATTCTATTGGGCAAAAGCAGTCACAAGAGCAACCCAGATTAAAGAGAACCGAGGTAACAGACACTGACTCATGATGGGAGAAGCTGCAAACCCCTTTGCAATGAGAATGGACATGGGGCCATCACTGCAATCGTTCCACCACACCTGTTCTCCAGACTGACAGGGCTTCTCCTCTAAATTTCCAGAGCACACTGTGTGCTCTTCTACCTTCCTTCCTTCCAGCTTCCACTCACATCTCACTCATCCTCCTTTAACGAGCATTATTTGCCTGGCTGTTGTGTGGGCCAGTCACTCTGCTAGTTGCCAGGGATACCAAAATGAATAAAATGTAGTCGAGCACTTGAAGTTAAGGAATGCCATGTAGCATGTTAGTGGTAAGATGAAACTACTCTTCAAACCCCAGACTCTACTTAATGTCCTTTATCTGACGTTCTCCTGTTGTAACCACTGTTGCAGGCTCAGTCCCTGGCTGTCCGACGGGCAGATCCTGGAGGTGTGCAGGAAATGTGTCACCCACTGGTGGGTTGGGTTATTTCTGAACATGCCTCATACAGAAAAGCACGTTCTCATTCAAGTGAAACCATATGCCACATCTTGAATGTTAAAATTTAGCCACTGCTGAATCATCTAGAAATGAAATAAAGGTTATGAGATTTTTAGAGTAGAAATAAAGGACTTTCAACCCTATTTTTATAACACTTTTCCCCCTAATTATAAAAGAATTAGGCATAGCTATCATAGGAAAATTAGAAAATCCAAAAATGTGTAATGAAGAAATTAAAAATCAGCTCACAGTCAGAGATGATTATGCTAACATATATGTGCATTTATTTGTAAAATTAGGTTGATATTTTATATAGGGTTTTTTCTATTTAACATTGTCATTATACAGTATATACATATATACATATATATTTTTCACTTATTAATATTATATATCTGTTCTGTAGATTGCCTTCTATACTTCACATTGCATAATTGAACAATGCATTCAATATTATCAAATAAGAATGTGAAAACATGATTTTATTCTCATCATATGGAAGTACCAATTTCAACCATTTCTCTATTGTGGGCATTTATATTGTTTCTTATGATTTGCTGTTACAAAATAATGCTCTTGTGACCTTTCTGGTATTTAAATTGTTGTGGGAATCTGATTATTTCCTCCGGATAGAATTTTAGAAGTGGAAATACTGGATCAAAAGGTGTATGTGTTTTTTTAAAAAAAGATTTCAGATAGATAGTGAGAAATTGCTTTCCAGAAAGGTGGTATAGCAGTTACAGTCCCATCCTTGCTATTATCTTTGACCCAAGAACTATTTGGGTAACTATTGTGGAAACTTTCCCAGCAAGTATTTGTTTATTCATTATTTCCCTCATTCAGTTATTCATCAGTTTATTTGGTAAATATTTATAAAGATATTAGGGAGAAATATATATACCTAAGACTGGTGGTTACATGGCTTTATGCATTTGTCAAAACTCATAGAACTTTTTACACCAAAGAGTAAGTTTTACTGTATGTAAATTTAACCAAAAAAATTAAGAAAAAAAAAAAAGGCAAAGATGTGCCCATAGCTCCAGGGAATATAAAGTTTAGAAAAAAGATGTAACATGCATGCAATAATCACAACACAAGGTGGTATATTAAAATACCATATAGGAAGGTAAAATATTTATGGGCATACTTTATGTGCCACATACTGGACCATGTACTTTACACATTCATTTTCTTGGAATATGTTGATAGAAATCCATAGTACCTGCTCTCAAAGAGCTCCCAGCATCCCAGGAGTCAGATCCTCAAATAGTTACCACCAGCCTGATAATTGCTATAACAGATGCATGTGCAAGAGTCTGCCAGGGAAGGGGGGAGTTGAGGCAGGCTTCAGAGAAGAGAGGGAGTCTGACATAAGACTTAAACTAAATTACTCCTCAGGAAAATAAGTTTCCTGCTTATTTTACAGAGCAGTAAATTGAGGCTTACAGAGGTAAAATGACTGGTCCAAGGTCACACTCAAAGATGTCAGAGCCACACATTAAACCCAGATGTCTGCTCTCTATGCCCTGGGTCCCTTAAGAGGTACCAGGATTTAGGATTTGGGGAATAAAGCTGGAATGACAGAAGAACAGCATCTCATAGGAAGAAGCTCAGAAGTGGGGGAATTAGATAGGGGAGCAGAAATTCATTTACAGGAACCACACAGAAATGGCTGTGAACATTAGCTGGTGGGTAGTGGGAAGCAACTGACATTTTGGGAACAAGGGAGTGGCCAGCAAGGGGTATGCATCAGAAAAGATTCATCTGCTGGTAGCCCTCCAAGCCCTCCAGATGAGGAATAGATGGAGACTTCCATCTCCCTTAGAGAACTCTCCTAGTTCCAAAGGTTGCATACCTAAAATGTGCATCTTAACCCAAAGAGCAATTCCTGACTACTTTGGCCCATTCCTAGTTGTTCCAGGATTTTGTTTACTATAGAAACTCTTTTATTAATTCTGCAGAATATAGGCAAATTCTGAGTTTGAGTTTCTTGTATTATTTCCATTAAAACAAAAGCAAATAAACAAAACCTGTTCCACTCAAATATTATTTCCTTTCTATTTCTCACCTCTGCTCTCAGCTTATAATTCCAAAAACTACAAGGAATTGTTTTCCTAAACAGTCACAACACACAATGTTGAAATACTCCACTGAGTCAGGTGGTGGTAGCAGTGCTAGTGGGTGGGGAAGCGGGTGGCCTGTGAGTTCCAGTCGCCGACAGAGGCCTTTCATACCTGAACCAGATGGCGCTCTGAAGGCTAGTCCAGCTGGGGCCCAGGCCCTGCGAGGGGCCTTTGAATTGGAGGGAGAGACGGGGCAACACCAGGGCCCTCCTTTAGGAACCTCGGCTTGGAAAGATTAACAGGCAGTCCCCACAGAGCTCAAAAGCAGTTTCTAAAGGATAATCAGAGTGGTATTTGGATGAAGTGGTGCCTGTTTCATCCCCCATTCCTTGCTGATGGGAGAATAGTATAAGTGGATTGTGGGTATATGAGTTTGTTTGTTTTTTTTAATTAATTTATTTATCCCCCCTACCCCTTGTTGTCTGCTCTCTGTGTCCATTCGTTGTGCATTCTTCTGTGTCTGTGCGTCTTCTCTTTAGGCGGCACCTGGAACTGACCCTGGAACCTTCTGGAGTGGGAGAGAGGTGCTCAGTCTCTTGCGCCTCCTCAGCTTCCTGGTCTGCTGCATCTCTTATTGTCTCTCCTCTTTGTCTCTTTTGTTGCGTCATCTTGCTGCACCAGCTCTCTGCTTGGACCAGCTTGCCACAAGGGCCAGGACTCCACGTGGGCCAGCTCACCGAGGGGGCCATTTTGTCTTCTTCAGGAGGCCCGGGACTTGAACCTTGGACCTCCTATCCGGTAGATGGGATCCCAGTTGTTCGAGCCATATCTGCTTCCCAGTATGTGAGCTTTAAGACTTTTTTTTTTTTTTTTTTTCAGCTACGGAAGGAGAGCCAGTTCTCTTTTCTATAGTAGCATGATTTGCCCTCACCTCTAACTCCAAAACACAGGTCCTTGGTCTTTAGCCCCAAGATTATCCTTAGGAAGGTTTTCATTTTCCATAGCCAGTCTGCCTGCTTTAGCACCTTCCCAATCTCTTCTCTTATCCACCCCCCACCTTCCAGCCCCACTGACTCTCTCTTGTTTTTTTTTTTGTATGTGCAGAGGTCTTTGCAGCCTCAGGGCCTTCACTCCTGCTGTTCCCTGTGAGTGCAGTCATTTTCCTTCTGTTCTTATTCAAATGGCCAGCTATTTCTCATGATCCATTAACCATTTAAAAGGACGTTTTTTTCTGACTTCACTATGGGAAAATTATTCCCACCTTTTAATTCTGTTTTATGCAGAGCACTTCACTGCAAATTGTAATTATATAATCATGTCTTTGTTTAGTTTACTTATCTGATCCCTGCTACTAGATTTTAAACTCCATAAGGACAGAGAATGGCTCTTTTGTGCTCTAGCATGTACTAATACACGCACCTGGCTCATGGAAGGTCCTTCAGTAATACTGGCCCAGGGCTTGAACCAGGCACACTCCATCTCTTTGGCTCGGTCAGCTTGTTCCAGTCTGGAAGGGCATGGGGACATCAGGCATCTCAGGGACAGGGAGGCTTTCCTCTCGCCAGGGCTGGGCCCCCAGGGCCTTCCTGGACCTTGTCCTCTCCAGAGGTTGGGCAGAGCCGATGATCCCAAAAGAGAAGATTCCACTCAAGAGACTCTGAGCTGGCAAGAATTACTTTAAAGAAAACTCATCCATCTATGCCATGAAATAAAAATAGTAACCAAGACAAAAATGTTTCATGGGTTTGCTGAAGGAGAAAAAAGGGATATTTTTCTTTCGTCATTGCCTTGAACATTTCGGAAATTCTGAAAGCTGCTTTTTTAGGCAGAAAAAAAATATTCTTTACTCTGAAAGTATATTTGGGGGAGTCTTTCCTTCCCTCCCTGGTAATTTAGGAAAATTTATGTTTTTTCAGTTTCCTATTCCAGAGTAACTGCGCAACTTACCCAGTAGAAATTGGTGTGTGTTCGTTTCTCTCTTAATCACGCACACGCTCTGCTAGAATATCTCTGTCCTGAATAGCTTCCAAGCTAGTCACTTACTGCAGTAGGAGTGCTGGTGCTCCCAGGCTCAGGCGTGTTGGGGACAGCGTCATTCGCTTCCTTTTGACGTTGGAGGTGCTGTTCAGAGAGGTAGCCGCCTCCTGCTTCCTCTGACTCTTTCCCCGTTGGCAGTGAGATATGTCACTTGCCTTTTCTGAGTCCTTCCCGCGCATCTTCCTGCCCTCCTGTCCTGTTCGGAGGACACCTCTGAAAATAACTGAGCTAGACTCTCCTCAAGTCCCATCTTCTTCACTGACCAGCCTCAGCCACCTGATCTCAAACCCTGTTTTTCACCTCTACCTGCTGCTGCTTATCGTCAAGCCTCCGTGTGTTTGTAGCCATGTATTCCCTTTGCCTGGAATTCTGCTCCCTTCATCCTTCCGCCAACCCCCTCTCCAGTGGCAAAAACTTATTCCTCCTCTAGGACTGGGTTCAGGTGTTGCGCTCTCCTCCTGGAAGCCTGTCCTGATTGCAGCCCCCCCCCCCAACAGCGCCTTATGCTGACCTGTATCAGACATTCTTTCATTGTATTGCTATTATGTATTGATGTATCTAACTCACCACATGTGAAATCCTCAGTGGGGCAGGCCTGGGTCTAATTTATCATTGTACCTCTATGACATACTAGATACTATCAACTCATTAATGGATATGGGGAACATTTTATTTGCTTCAAGACCATTGCCAAAACAAAGCACAGCAAGCTCAGTATTTTTTCCTTAGCTCTTATTTTGTGGTCTTCCAGCAGTACTGTTTCCTCCACATAGTTGGTTACTATGATTCTTTTCTCTTTATCTTCACCATCAAATCTGAATGGATCCTCAGTTCATGAATGAGAACTTCAAAGATGCTTTCAGTGGATAGAATTGGAAGGAGAGGGAAGACACAATTCTGTTCTCAAGAAGCTTACAATCTAGTGGTGGAAGCAGGGCATACAGTAATAAGAGAAGAAGGATGGGTGTACACAATCATTGCTGACACATCCGCTAAATCCCAGTGATTAACACACCCTGAGCACGGCAGTGAGGATTAGTTAGTGAGCCAGTCATTAGGAATTCTGGAACACAACATTATCGGACACTTTTAAGTATAATTAAATAAAGATTTAAAATGGGGATACAAGGCAGATTCAGCAGAATGGTAATTATTTGTTTAAAAATATTCTGTTGTATCACCTATGGCCATATATAAACGGGAATATATTTGCATTTCCTTAATTATGTATTAGACACACTTTTATTTAGAAAGCCTCAAAAAATAATTTTTCATTATGCATTTAGCGTTATAGGGTATAATCCCACTAATGCCCAATGCCAGTTTATTAGCAGATACGCATATTTACATATAGCTCTAATTAGAGTAAGCATACTTGCTGCTCTAATTTGTAATTGAAATGTAATTTTAGACATTTTTCCCCTGTACTAATATAGACCATATAGTTTCAGGTGTGCTAACAATGTGGCCTCCATCATGGAATGTGCTGTTAATTGCTTCAATATGTCCTTAATGTTGGGTATTGTTCTTTAAGTGTTTATTTTTCCCTGTTAAGAATAGCACTGTTACAAACATTTCCATACAAATAACTTCTTTTCTGTTTCGCTTTGAATGATTTCCTTTGGGTGTAAGGGCGTCCACCCCAAGTGGACTTAGCAGGCTAATGGGCACAAATGGCTTTGCAGCCCTGCCAGCAGCCTCCCTGGCAGGCCCGGGCCAGCGCCCAGTGTCCCCGGGAGGACGCGAGGATACCCGCTTCCTTATAAAACCCTTACACTTCTTGACTTCGGAATTAATTTTTACTAGTTCAAATGGCATTCTGGCATTTCAGAACCGAGTTAATTTGCTTTTCTGCAGTCTGCTGAAGGCTTTTCCAGCCTGGGCTCACCCTCCACTTTCATGTATAAACTCCCTGTCCTTTTCTTTCAGGCTCCACCGTCTCGCTCTGGTGCCTGTGAGCACAGCTTAAGGTCCTTGACTAACACATTGTTATCCTTTCCAATGTAAGGAAAACAGAGCTGGGCTTCATCACTTGTGAATTGTTTTTCACGTATTTGGCTGTTAGCCCATGGCATATTTACATATTTACACAAATGACACCTATCACAGAAACAGCCAAGTGCAGTAGTTTTTAGTTTAGAAGATTATTAGCTAGGCTCATGGGGCCAGTCAGGAACTGACTTCTGCTCAGTTCACCTCCTAGATCCATCAGAACCTTTTATAAACCACTTTGTGATGAGGGTAGAGCAAAGGATTCAAGTTCCAGCCTGATCTGAATCCCAGCTCTTCTGCTGTGTGTCCTCAGGAGGTTCCTTAGCCTCTCTGAGACTGACCTTCCTCAGCTGGATTATGGAAAGAACAGAACCTACGTTGGAGAGTGGAACATTCGGTTGTTGCTGGCATAGAGTGGTCTCTCCCTGCTTCCCACCCACTACCATTTCTCATCCTTCTTTTACCCTCCTTTGCCTTTTAAGAGAAATAGAAACTTCTGGAGCTAATTCTAAAGTGAGCTAACATTCCCAACTTCTATGTGCCAGATGCCGTGCTTCTTGATTTATGGTTTTTCCTTTATTCCTCATTGCAGTCTGTGAGGCAGGTGTACTGTTTTACAGAGGTAGAAAAGGAAGCACAGGGATTTAAACACTTTACCCACAGGCACACAGGAAGTGGTGGGGCTGGGATTTGAACTTGGGGCTGCTTAATTTTACTAACTTGGGTTTTAAATTGCTGCACATTTAGTCTCTAGGCTCCTCCTCCTCCTTTAAATAGCATATACAGTGGGGGCTCATTAATCACTTGTTCCTTTGCTCTTGCATTCATTCAGCCCATTGCTATTTATTGAGCCCCTTCGCGTGCCTGTCCCTGATCTAGGTGCTGGGGCCCGTGTGTGCCGATGGGCTGACCTTCTGCTCCAGATGGACTGGGGGAGGGCCCAGGAGGTTGTGGCCCCTGTGCAGGCTGCCGAGACCCCACCCTCCTCAGCATCCAGCCGGCCTTCGCAGGCAGGATTGCCTGTCAGGTGGAGGTGAGACGGAGAGAGGGGCGCCCACCTTGCAGCCCAAGCACGTAGGGCAGTGGCGGCCTGCAGGCGCCGGCGGCTGTAGCGTGACACCAGGGGTGAGGCTCACGCTGCAGCTCACGCTGCTTGTGGGGTAATCAGATGCCTCGGAGGGAGCTGTGGAGCCACAGATCCCCAGTGCCTGAGGGCCCTTCAAGTGGGGACTTGGAAAACGCCTGGGAGGCACTGCAGATGCCGTGTGGCCCCCACCGCCCTGCCCCTGCCCTCGCCTTTCCCATCAGGCGGTTGCTGGAGGGCGGCACCCCCTCTTCCCCCGACAGTAACTTCCGGAGAGACTGCTCAGGCAGCCTTGACGATCTTGAGTCACTGGAGTTCCTGAAGCAAATCCAGCCTCCTGAGAACCGCGCTGCCCCCTCTAAAGGCCCCGCAGGTGACTCAGCCTGAGGAGGGGTAGCTCCAGCGCCACTCCCGAGGGGACCGCACGTCCACCTGCTGGTTAGCCCCGGATGGGACGTGGCTGCCAGGCTTCAGAGGGGAGGCCAGGCCTCCAGCCCAGGCACACTAGGGTGACATTGCCCAGACCCCGGTGAGCGTGTCTGTGCCCACTTGAGTGGACCCGGCTCCCTGTCTTCGGGGGCAGTGTGTGTCCATCGCCCCGAAGCCCGGAGATTGCGTTCTGGAGGACTGCCTCAGCCGCAGGCACTTGTTTCTCCTGCAGGGGTGCAGTGGTTATAGCTTCCCCCTCAAGGGGCCAGCACCACTGAGGGTGCTTCATGCAGGACCTGACCAAGGAGTAGCAATGAGTCAAAGGGAAATATGGCCAGTGAGTTTCCTTTCCAGGAAGTGAAGGGACACTGCCATTCATTGAGCACTTACTATGGGCTGCTCATGCCTGTTATTTCAGTTCTCAATTAGCAGTCACAACAGACTTATTTCTCATGTCTTTTCTCCTCCTCTTCCTTTTGTTTTATTTTTTGGCAAACGACGAAACTGAGAGTCAGAGAGGTTAAGTGACTTGCCCAAGGTCACATAGGAAGTGCAGAGCTAGGATTTGAACCCAGGTCCATCTGAACCCAAAGTCCAGGTTCTTCCTGCCAAGCCACGCTGCCCCTAAGTGTTGGTATCTTATGACCTCCTAGAAGCTTTCCCTGAACTTTCTAGCACACATTAATGTCTCTTTGCCTCCTCCCCTTTTTCCATCTCCCTTTGTGATTTACGGCTCATTTCATGAAACTTCTCATATAATGCCTTGAACTGTTAAGTGTGTGTGACATGCACATTATGCTATCAACACGTGCATGTGTGTGTGTTACATACCTTGGCACATTTGGTTAGTCAGGACACCTGCTGGTATCTGCCCATGGTCAAGCTTCCAAGGGACTTCTCCCCTACCCTCCAGTGCCGTACCAGCGGTACTGCACTGAGCTTCTGGTGGTCAGGCTTGACACTGTGGCGCACCCTCTTGGCAATGGCTTTTGGCTCCTGAAGGGGGTGTGGGACCTAAGTTAAGCCAATCAGAACCCTTCCCCAGGAATTGGGAGTTGGGAACAAGAGAGAGCAAAACTCTTTGTGGGCCGGTCCTCAGGTATGAAAGCTGGAGGTACAGGTCTAGGTGGGGCCTGCCCCCTGGACCAGCTGGAGGGGGGTGGAGCCTTCACTCAAGACGAGAGGTGGAGAGGGGACAGGGCTCCCGGCCCATGGTCCAGGATCTTCCCCAGACCCCCCTGCTGTCGTGTCTTTGGCTCCCTCAGGGTACCCTGCTTCCCTCGGCTTACGTGGGTGCCAGTGGCTCCTGCGTGCTGGCAGTCTTGTTTCCTTTGATGATGTCTGTGATATGTGCCGACTTAACATGCTTTGTTCTGATCATTCTCAACCTACCTGAACAGGGACGCAGATTCCATTTGTAATTTTGCTGAGCCATGAATTTGAATCACATCTGCTTCCAAGTTAGAAAGGGAGCAAATATGCTAGCCGGTCAGTGAGACTAGTTGAGTGTGGCCTCCACATCCCAATGGAATGTTCTGTTTTTATCAGTTGCCATTTATGTGGTAGTTTTCAGTGACATGTCTAAGAAACACAACACAACAAAATACCCAATTTTGTGTCTCTCTATAAAAGTATCCATCCAAGGGAGAGATAAAATGAATGAAAATTGCAAAGGCTGACTATGTGGTTGTAATGGATGGAAATGTGACTGGGGAGAAAGCCACAAGATGATTAAGACTGTGTGTGTGTGTTTGGGAACTTTGGATTTGCAAGTCTCAAGCAGTATCACTCCAGAATCCAAGAAATGTGCTAAGAACCACCTGGGTGGCTTGTAAATGCAGATTTCTGGGCCCTGCTCCCAGAGCTCTCTCTCGTGCATGTGAGGTGAGGACAAGAAACTGAATTTTCTTGGTAAGTTCTTCAAATGATCTGATGCATGTGGTCCATGAGCTGCACTTTGGGAGATTCTTATCTGCTGCATATTATATGGCCATTTCTGCATCCGCAGCTCTCTCTGCCCTCATATGCCCTCGTACTCACCCTGTCTTCGCAAGCTCCCATGCCACTGCCTCCTCACATAGGCCCACAGCTCCTAATTAACATGTTTTAGGTGCCAGGTGAGTGCCTGCTGATTGAAACATTGTCCCTTTGCTGTAATCCTGGGCTTCATTTTTCCTTGGAGCAGAACCTTGCTCCATCCTGTCCACTTGGATTCTCCAGAGTCCTGGCAGTAGGAGGCAGGCATGTTGCTCCCCCTGCCCCAGCTCAGTCATTATCCCCTATGGAGCCTCCTCTTTTGAGTCAAAGTTCCTCTTTTAGAATAAAAACTAGGGCTTGCCATCTGAACATTGTCAGGTAGGTGGCCTGGAGGAAGAGTATTGGGGAATGAAGTGTGACTCAGTACCTGGGGGTGGGACATATTGAAGAAGTTAAATGGCCTCACTCCCAATGAGCTGAGGTGGCTCACACAGCTGTAAAGTTAGAACTGTTGTTTCTCGTACCTTCGTTGGCCAATGAGTTTAGAATAGAGGTGGCTTGAGGCTGAGTCTGTAGTCCTATCTTCAGGATTATGTTGGGTTTGCTTTGAACTTAGCCTTGTGGAGATTCCAGCAGGGGTTCTTCTAGTAGCATACATCAGGCTGCCATGCTAACTTAAGCAGGGCCCAAATTGCTGGACCCTCTGATCAGGAGGGAAGTGGAACTTGAAGCATTAGGAGGGAAAATCAGATTTTCCAGAGTAAGGATATTTCAGGTGCTGCTATTTGCATGCTGTATAATTTTGATTAGTTACTTAATCTCTCCAAAACTCCATTTCATTCCCCAAAGAAATGGGAATAATAGTAGTCAAATTTTGTAGGCTTATTGTGAGGATTAAATAAAATGATGGGTGTAAATGTTGACTTCTATTCCTACTGCCATTATTATTAATAACTTGAATTTATCACGTGCTTATTATTCCTCCTATAAAGATTTACTCTGAACAAATATTTACAAACATCTATTGTATATCATGTTCATTATTATGCTTTTAAAATTTTTTGGTAACAAAAATCATGAGACTCAGGGAAATAGATGTGGCTCAGCCAATTGGGTTCCCATCTATCATATAGATGCTCAGGGCCTCCTGGTGAGGGTAAGCTGGCCTGCCCGTGTGGCGAGCTGGCCCACATGGAGTGCTGGCCCATGTGGGAATGAGGCCCTGTGCAGGAGAGCTGCCCTGTGTGGGAATGCCGCCTCACGCAGGAAAAGCTGTCCCACACGGGAGTGCCGGCCGATGCAGGGAGCTGGTGCAGCAAGATGACACAAGAGATACAGAGGAGAGAAAATAATAGGATGTAGCAGAACAGGGGAGCTGAGGTGGTGCAAGAGAGTAATCGCCTCTCTCCCACTCCGGAAGGTCCAGGATCAGTTCCTGGAGCCACCTAATGAGAATACAAGCAGACACAGAAGAACACACAGCAAATGAACACAGAGAGCAGACAAAAGGGTGAACGGGGTGGGGGGAAGGCAGAAATAAATAAAAAATAAATCTTAAAAAAAAAGAGAGATTCAAAACTTCCTCTCAGACATCTCACAGTGTGGTGAGAAGACAAAATATTAGTATTATAGTGCAACATGAAATTGGGAAAATGACAAGATGTATTAAGGGTTGCATTGAAGAAGTAGCAACAGAATCTTTCTAGAGGAGTCAGAGAAGGCATCATAGAGGAGGTAACTTTGATGTGAGGCTTAAAGGATGGGAGAGAGTTATTTCCAGTGTAATAGAAACATGAATGGGCTGAAACAAAAAGGATGATTTACTGGCTGATTTAATAGAAAAGACTAGAGGTTAGTGGCTTCAGGTCATGCTTGATCCAGCAGCTCAAATAATATCATCAAGGACCAAAATTCCTTCTGTATCTGTTCTCTGGCTGATGCAGTGTTGTTTCCCTCCCAAGATTCCACATTGTGTTCCCTCATTAATGTCAGGTTCTCCCTTTGAGACAGCAAAATGACTGTAGCCATTCCAGAGCTCGCATCTTCATACCATGTTATTTAGGGGGATTAGGCCTCTTTGGATGTCTCCTGAGGAAGGACAAGGATGCCTCTATTTCCCTCCAAAACCTTAACCAATGACTTGGATCTCTTTGGCTCCTGTTCAGTTACATGTTCTTCCCTGAACCAGTTGTAATGCTACAGAGTGGGGCAGGTGACTGGCTTAGGCCAAAGAGAGCCTGCCCCTCAAGCTAGGTGTGGGATCAATGCCAGGGTTCATGCCTCCTGAGCCACATGGCTCATCATGCGGAGAAGTGGTTCCCCAGAGGGGTATCATTTGTGGGAGGAGAAGAATGGATTGTGGGCTAGCTGCCCACCACACCAGTATTGGGGGTTGATGATCTGCATTGTAGGTACATGAAGTCGCAGGGGCATGTGAGAGTAGAGTGCATTTGGAGAACAACCCTTAGTTGAGTGAGGCTTTCCAGACCAGCGCTGTCCAAAAGAACTTTCTGTAGATGAAGATGTTCTATAATCTGCTGGTGGTAGCCATAAGTCACATGCAGCTGTCAACGCATGACAGGCCAGTGTGACTGAGGAAACTGAATTTCAATTGTATTTAATTTTAATCATTTACATTTAAATTTAAATAGCCATGTTTGACTAATGTCTGTGGCATTGGAGAGCACAGCTCTTGACTCTTGAGAGGGTTCTGCAAAGAGAGAGAGAGAAAGACAGACAGACAGAGAGAGACATGGAGACAGAGAGCGAGATTTAAGCACTACGGCCCTGAGGTATCCCTTGTATGCAAAGCATTATATTGTCCCCTCCGTGTTTAGGATGGTACCTCTTCAGCGAATTGAGGAAAGAGTCACCCAGATTATTTTCTTTCTTTTGGGGTTGAGAAGGCCCTTAGGCCTTGCCAGTCACATTAGAATCTACCCTTTAGGCAATAGGGAGTCATTGAGGATTTTGAGGACTGATTCGATAGTATTTAGATATTAGTGAGACAGTCTGGCACCATTTTGGAACAGAGACACAGGGCTTGTGAGGCTAAAGGTCGGGGAGCAGTCAGGAGGCAAATGCAGTGGTGTCTTTGGGAGACAATGACAGAAGGAGTGGGGGGGGGGTTTGCATGGAAGGGAGAGATATGATCCTTTTAGGCAGAGTAATAGGGTGAGTTTGCATCAGGTGTGGGAGGCATACAGCAGGATTCCCAGGTGTTTGGCTTGGGTATCTGGTTGGATGATGTGCCCTTTTTGGGATGTGATACACCAAAAAGTGGGGTTGGGGGCAGAAATGAGTGGTGTCTTGATAGGTATTCTTCAGGGCATGTTGCATTTAGTATACCTGTGAGAAGATGTCTGATAGGTTCTTTATCTTTTCTTTCCAGGAGCTTACATTCTATCTGTGGAGATCAGGTCTACATAAATTACGCATGAGGAATTCTACATGCATCGTGAAAGCATAGGCTTTAAATCTTGCACACCACACAGGTTTTATGAATGGTGTGCCAGGTTTCTTTTCTGCATTACAGATTACCCCACAACTTAGTGATACAACATAAAAACATTTTGCTATGCTCACAGATTCTTTGGGTTTTCAGCAGGGCACTGTGTACATACACAATGTTTGGAACTTCAACTTGGAAGATTCAAAAGCTGAGGATGACTCATAGACTACGAGCTGAAATCATATGAACATTCCCTTATGTCTGGGGACTGACACTTGCTCTCTGCTGGGACCTCAGCTGGGCAGTCAGCTGAATCACCGTGGCCACTGTATATGGTCTCTCCTGCCGTGGTCTGGTTTGGGCTTCTGAGAGCAAGCATCTCAGAGAACATATCTAGCCTTGGCAGTCACTTAGCACCACTTCTGCTGTACTCTGTTGGTTGAGGCTGGCACAGAGACCTGTCCAGTTTTGACCCAAGACCATGCCTTGATGGGTGGAGTATCAAGGCCACATTGTAAGACAAGCATGAGGGATGGGACATATTGGGAAATGCAGTCTGCCACAGATAGATGAGTGTGGACTGGGGTAATGGGCAAGGATTCCCTAATGGGGTTTGAGCTGGTGCTTGACGAGTAGGTAAATGGATTTATAGGCAGTGAGAGTCAGGTAGAGGAGAACATTCTTGGTGACAGAGGGGAGCATTTATATTCTTTTTTGGGTCTATCTAATCTGTCTCTTTAATGCCAAGGACACCAAATAGATTAAAGATGTAGTCCTGTTACTGCCACATCCCTATATGCCACCAAAGAATCCAGCAATATGAAAGTAAACGGTTTCCTTCCAGGTGTCCCCTCAACAAATTCAAACTCAGGATTAAAGTCCCCTGTGCCCACCGAAACCAATTATACTTGTTAAAATGCAAAGCCTTTTCTCCAGATTTTCCCCTTTGTTTTCTGTGCTATTCTGGGGGTGGGGGAGCCACCACACCCATGTGTCAGAGAAGTCACCAGTGTCCTTGAGAGCTAACAGTCAAGGTTGTTTCCCGGTTTCCCCCAGCAGATTGAAACTTCATCTGACCTATCCCAGCTTCTGGAGCAGAGCCAGGTGCATAGTAGGTGTTCAGTACAAGATTAGCGGGGGCTGAACACCTGGGCGTTTCCCCGCCACCCCAGTCTAGCATGAGGCAGAAGCTTCTTTCTCCTCCTTAGTTTTATTCCTTCTCTTTGTCTCAGAATCTGACCCAGCAACTCTTTTCCTTTTTATACCAGAGAAGGAATTTGACCTATCCCCAATTTCTGTTTCTGTATCTGACAATCCAGGTCTCAGACTGGAGTTTTTAATTGCCAAGAACTCTTTGGCTGCTTCATATTGTGGAAGGAGATTGTTTAGAAATCAGGGTCGACACATAAGAAGAACTACCTTATCCCTCTCCCTTTCCCCGGGCAAATTTCCCTAACCTGGACTCTTGCTACAGCTAAAATATGTGAAGAACCTATTTCTACAGAGATGTTTTATATGAGATAAATTTCTCAGGACTGTGGCCATGGAGTCTGAGCAAAAGGAAGGACAAGAAGATATGATCAAATGTGTACTGGTGAATCAATAAAAATAAATTACATGCTCTTTGGTATTATGTCCTAAGCTATGCAAGAGAGGACTCTTAAATCATCTACCATCAGCTCCTGGAGATTCTGCTCCTCTCCAAGGAGTTATATGGAGACCAAGTCCAGGCTTGTGTTATTTTAAGCACTCTAGATAACTTTCTGGTGGGAATATTGGTTTGGCTGCTGGAGGAATGCTGGCCTCTGCAGAAGACCAGAGGGGAGCAATTCTTCTCTGGGTCTGGCATGGCCCTGATTACACACTAAATTTTTTGTACCTCTCATATCTTGAATTTATGAGAACTCTCTTGTTTGAACACATGGCCATTCTACAAAGATATATGGTGTAGAACTCAGAGGTACTGACCACGTGCTTGTCTGAGAGCTTGAGCAGATTAAAATCTACAGGCTCACCCCACTTCCCACCACATAAAGGGGGTGGCTCTTTCATCTGTTGTGTTTGGGATGTGACTGCCATGTCTCACTTCTCTGCTCTTCTAAGTCAAGACCTAGAACAAAGCAAACTCAGGAAGCTCATGGAATCTGGGTGACTGACAGGTGAGATCCAGGCAAGCTGTTTGTGGGAGGAGCACAAGAGGAGATCAGACATGTGGGTTAGACCATGAGATGTTAATCTGGCAAAGTCCCAGAAGTCCAAGAAATTGGACAGGAAACAAAATACATGTCCATCAGTGCCACAGGTAGATGAGCAAGAGCAAGACAGGGCAGTTGGGAGAACGTGGGCCAGGAAGGAGAAGATACATAGGTTCAAAGAAGGAGGTTGGAAACCCATCTAACCAACCTAGGGCATGGGTGAGAGTTAGGCCTCATGAGCACTGAAGTGGTCCACCTGTAAGTGTTGAAGCTGGATTTCAAGCCCAGGCCTTCTGCTTAAAATGAAGCACACTAACTTCCTGGGAACTTGGGAAGTATCTTTGACATCTCGCTTTTCTGTTATGCCCCATATGAAATTTCTAGCAACTTCTTTCATAGTTTTGTTTTTTTAAATTTTAATTTTCCTTCCTTTTCTGCTGCCATTGTCTTAGTTCAAAGATCTTACCTCTTATTTTTGACCTATTTCAATATCCTTCTCTTAAGGCTCTCTGATTTTCATTTTTACTAATTGATTTACTCATCATACTCCTGACTGCTTTGTTTCCAATTGCTGGTCTCAACAGATCATTCATCTACTAGCTACTGAACAGAACCAAACCTCTTTAACCTGGTGTGTTAGGCAGAAGAATAACCTCCCAAAGGTGTCCACATCCTGATCCCTGGATCCTGTGAATATGTTGGGTCACATGGCAAAGTAGTATTAAGATCGCAGATGGAAATAAGATTGCTAATCAGCCGCCTATAAGATTGAGAGATTATTCTGGATTATCCAGGTGGGCACAATGAAATCAGAAGGGTACTTAACTGGAGAAGAGGGAAATGAAAGAGTTAGTGTTAGAGCAGTGCAATGTGAGAAAGCCTTGACTGGCCAGTGCTAGCTTTGAAGATGGGGTAGGCTATGAGCCAAGGAATGCAGGCAGCTTCTAGAAGCTGAAAAAGGCATTCTTATGGAGAACCCTGCTGACATCTTGATTTTTACCAGTAAGACCCATTTTGGACTTCTTACCTCCAGAATTTAAGATAATGAATTTGTGTTGTTTTAAGCCACTAAGTGTGTCATAATTTGTTGTACCAGCAATTGGAAATGAATACATTTCATATTTAAAACCATCATCTGACTCCAGTCTTTCTCCATTTCCTTCTCCGTGTTCCCGAAGCCATAACCTCAGGAGACCTCTCTGCACCGTAGGACATAACAGGCAACTTCCAGCCTCTCTGTTTTTGCTCAGGCTGCTTTCTTAGCCTGAAAATCCCTTGTCCTTTTCACCTACTGATATGAGCCAGCTCAAATATTACCTCTTTTGTGAGGATTTCTACTGAGGGCAATTCTCTAATTCATCTCAGTTAGAAAATCACTTGTTTCTGTCACCTGCCAACTGTGCAGGGTTGCCGTGAGACTCAGGTGAGGCAGTGGAGGGAAAGTGTCCAAGCTAGTGTAAGTTAGACCATTCCCATGTATGTGTAGGTAGTTTTATCTTCCTCTGTGCAGTGAGAGCATCTTGGGTCAGGCACTGTGTGTCTCTCATCCTTACACCTGCTCACAGCACTCAGCATGGTACCTTGCCCCTAAGAGAGATCTGTAGTAATCTGTAGGTTGAGTATGACATAGGTTGTGATCAATGCCAGATCACCTGTTGTATGATAGCTCCTTCTCACCACATCCTTTATCAGGATCTGCCTGGTGCTGGGCAGCCTCCCAGGTGTGGGAGATGTGATAACAGACAAGACAGACATGATGTCTGTCCTGTCCAGTCAAGTCCCTGCCCTTGGCTTCATTTGTAGCACCTTGGTCAGGTGGCTACTTGCAATCTTGGAAATTGCTGACCCCCAGAAAATCCACTAGGGTCAGCAGCAGAAATTCTTTGGCAGAAAGCCCTTTCAGCTCCTGAGACCCAAATGGAAGCATGGCCCTGCCAGGAACTACAGAATGAAGGGTAGCATGTGTGGCTGCAGGCAGGGCCAGTAGTGACAGACCCTGAAACAAAAGGAGGCAAGCGGGTAGGATCACACCCCAGGCAAAATGAACTCGGATGGACCTGTGATCTTCCTTCTGCTGAGAATGCCAATCCATGTCCACACGAGGCAAGTGCCCACACTCGGGATGCTTTAGGCTTTCATCTCATCAGGGAGGGGGCTGCCTGGAGACATTGCTTTTTATTTGGTGTGTTGAGTTGTCATCACTAAAGGAGTGACATGCCCTTCTTAGGTCATGACATTTTTCCATTTAGATGGCAGATGACCTGGTTTGCTCAGAGACGGGAAGGGAGGGACCTAATAGATGCTGAGGGCTTACTATGTTTCTGACCTTAAGGTACGTTTTATTTCATTCTTCCAACCCTCTAATGGAGGGAGTGATATCAGCATTAATTTTCAAACGAGGACCCTGAGGCTCCAGTGATTAAGTCCCTTGTCCACAGTCATGCAGAGAATAAGGCAGAGCCTGTATTCCTCACCAAGACTGATTTTCCAAAGGAAATATGTTGCCTATGTTTTCCTCTGTGTTGATGATTATCTCTGGAAACTTTACCCCAGGAGTTTCAGAGCCATCTTTAATCTTCTACATCTGTCTCTGCCCTTGGCCACCTCCTCAGCATGGTGGTGATGGTTTATGGATAGATAGACTGATGGGTAAGGTAGGAAGCTACAAGTTCAGATTCCTGTTTAACTGTGCCCCTCTGGAGCTGATTGGCCCTTGTTCTGGTGAGTGGCCATCATGGAACATAGACATTGACAGAGGAGTCTGGGGTCATTTGGCTCCACCCCTGTCTGTGGGCTGCATGGTATCTAAATCATTTCTATGAGATGGTTGTCTCTCTCATTTTCAAAGTCCCTCAGGGAATGAGAGTGAATGGATTTTTAATTCACTTTTAATGGCTCGTTACACAAAGCCAGAACAACCCTCCACTATTCAACAGCCATTTTTCACCAGCTCCTTGTTTCAACAGCACTGCATTTCCATTTCCTTGATCTGTCCCTTGCTTTAGTCACCTACCAAATTCTGAAAATACTTTCTTAACAAAGACCCATTTGTAAATAAAGATGACTGATGCTTATTAATTTTGGTAGCTCTTGTCTCTTCTTTTAATCATGCAAGAATAGACAAACTTTGTTTAGGTGGTCACTTCTACCTCTTCCTAGTTGTATGACCTAGGCAATTTACTTATCTTGGAAATGTGGATAGTTATGGGGTTATTTGCCCATTGGCTGTGTAATACACATAGAGAACCAAGCACTGTGCTTGACCCTTAGTAGGTGCCTAATAAATATTAGCATCCTCATCTCTATCTTGTCTGTATTTGTTCTGTTCTCTTCTAAACTACTCTGGTCAATCAAGCCATGCTTCTGTCTGGTGCTCCAGTGTGTCCTTGAACCATTATCCCATCAGGTACAGTTGTACAACCCTGCTTTCTTTATAAGTCCTTAGGGAGTAACACTTTTTGAAACATAATACAGTTATGTTTTAGAAGATTGCTGTTACCATCTTCCTTCATTACCCTGTTTCAAGAATATCCTCCTATGGATATTCTTGAAGTTCTTTCACAAACTACTTTGAACTCTCTCTTCTGGGGAGTTTGGTAGACTAGCTTATTTAAGGAAAAGATACCCTTGAATAACTTTATATATATTCCTGAAAGGAATGCACTGGGAATTTCAATAGTTTTCCTCTCTCTTATGATTCTACTTAAATCCTTCATCCTTTCTAAGGATGCCTTGATTAACCTAGCCTAGACTCAGCTGCTCCTTCTTTGGACTTTTACAGCTATACTTTCAATTCAATAGATGTATTGTACATCCATTTAATGAGTGCCAGGTTAAGGAAAAGGAGATATGCTAGTGAGAAAAAGTGGGTCACTTTCATGAAGGAGTACATAGCCCAATGGTGGATAGAGTTACATATGCAAATAGAAAATTATAATTTGGAAGTATGTGCAAAAAATTAGGGGAACATAGATTAAGCAAGGGACCTCCAAGGGACTTGGAGGATGGGTAAGATATCAGAATGTTGATAATATTTGATCTGGACTTTGACAGATGAGGAGAACTTCAAGTAGAGAATGGAAAAAGGGTAGAGGATAGAGAATGCTTGTACAAAGGTGTGGGATCCCGGACCAGGGCAAAAATGAATGGGTATTTCAGAGTGGCTAGAATTTAAAGATCATTTCAGGAAAGTGGATAAAGAAGTTTAAAATGTCAATTGGTGCTGAGTTAAGAAACACCTTTCATTCCATGCTGATGAATTTGAATTGACCCAAGACAGAGGGAAATCACTAGAAATTATTAGGCAGTTTGCAACAGAATTCAGCCTCTGCTTTAGCAAGATCATCCTGATATAGGGGTGAAAGAGGAGTGAATGTCAGAAATCAAGTAAACTAGTTAATTTGAAGGTCTTTGCAGGAATCTAGCAGTTAAATCCAATGTGCCATTCTCAAATTTTAATGTACACAAACTCAGCAACATTTGACACAGCTGATCACTCTCTTCTCCTTGAAATACTTTCTTCCAGAACCACACTTACCTGGGTTTCCTCTAATCCGACAGGCCATTCTGTGTGAGTAAGGGTCTCTGACTCTAGATAGTTCTAACAGAAGATACTTAATGCAGGAATTGGCCATAAGAAAGGGAAGAAGAGCGAAAAGAGAAAGGCAAAGCTGCTTGGAGATTGAAAACTACAGAAATCACTACAGCCCTGTGTAGGAGGCAGAGAAACAGTACCAGGGACCAAGGGTCTCTCGGCACAGACTCCTGCTGTAGGGGACTCTTCACCCTTGCTCTTGCTTCCACCAGAACCAGAAATGTGAAGAAAGTAGCTCTTTTCCTCCACTACCAGTCCCCACTCTGACCCTTGCTGGCAGAATGAAACCTGGAGCCAGCGGATAGGTGAGTCTTGGAAATGTAATTTCCAGGGTCCTGGTGACTTATGATGCTTAGGCAGATATGTGGGCTGAGAGTAAACAGATGGCACGTCTACGCCTTTGGGTACTGCGAGCATCCATTTCCTTCCTTCTACTCATATTTAACATCGTACTTCTGCCTCGTATGCTATCACAATCCCTTATACAATGAAGATGCTTTCACTGTCTTCCAAGAAAGAGATACACAAAGTCCCATGAGTCACTGTATTCTCCTCTGGGTGATAGTAATTGCTTTTGTAGTTCTGTCACAATCCCACTTGGGTATTCTGTAACCTGAACATGGTTGTAATGTTGAGCAACAGTAACATTCCTTAGATAAAATAAAAGGAACATGGAGTGTAGGATAAAAGGGGATAATTTAGGGCATCACCTCTCTATTCTCTGGCTCTCTCATCTGTCTATCTAATCTGTCTAACCATTTACCATCTATCTGTATCTATCTTTCTGAGTACACCTACACACACACATAAAACAAGCAAGGAAAATATGCATAATTACCATAATCTTCATTTCTGTTACTAGTCATGAGGTCTTGGCTGATGTTTATAATTTCCTTCATCAAATACCCATTTCATGTTTCATTTGGCCTTATCTAACACCTCAGATGTTGGGGTCCTTCATCTGGTAATGTGATAGAGTGACCCAAACTTTCATTCCTGGAAGGTCTGAGTCTTAATAGTTCTGTTTTTATTACTGTAGTCTTGCATTACTTTTTATTCAGGGCTTGAAAATAATATGAGGGTCTTATAGAATCTTCTAGGCTCCTAGCATCATCCTCCCTGCTTTCATTGTCTAACAGCATCTCTATTTCCCCTTGATAATAAGGATCAATTACCTCAGCTGAGAGAGTAACCCCTTCTTTATCTGTTGGTTCAGTAGTAGTATGAGAGGCTCAAAATAGCTGGATATTAGTTTCAGCTTCTAGTTCTCTGGAACCTGTGTTTTGAAACCTGGTGAATGCATTCCTGTGGTGGGAGTCACACCTTCTCTATCAGTAGAACTCAGAAGTTTTGAAGAAATGAAGAAAATAGGCTTACTGGGTAAAATAATGAGAGGGAGTACTCCCATTTTTATCCCTTGATTTCCAGACCTCAGTATTTTGACCACATGTTGGTCAAATCCACATCCTGGAGGATAGCACCACAACCTCACAGAGTATTGACTCTTAGCTAGTACTGTCATTCAGTCTTCAGAGTCTGTTCAACCACTGTGTCAGGCCAGCTTCTTTGGGGTGATGGTAGGACCAGTGAATTCCATGGACGTGCCTATGACTGCACTTCATTTGCTATGAAATGAGTTATTTTGTTAGATGTAGTGTTGGCTAGGATACCATGACAGTGAATAAGGCATTCTGAAATTGAAGATTTAGATTCTAGAATAATCATTGTAGATAGGGAAAGCAATTCCAGTGAAGAGAAATTGCTTCCTCCATATGATAAAGGGTGCAAGGTAACCAACCTGCTACCAGTGCCGTATTGAGTGAGGCTGGCATTAGTTTCTACTGTTGGAAGATTGAGAACTCAGCAGTGATAACTTCCACATCAGTCTTGGTGAAGGGAAGTCCATGCCATTGAACTTAAGCATAGCTTTCATCACTGCCACAATGTCTACTTTCATACAGTAGTCCACTGAGCAAATACAAGCCAAAGGGGCCAACTGGCCTTAACAGAAGAAACCATCTTGTCCATCTGGTTATTGAGAGTTTCCTCTGTAGTGCATGCATGTAGTGCATTTGGTGAGCATTCACTAGGCTGCAAACAGCTGCTGTGCCCATTTTAAGAGATCCATACACACACTGCTTTTCCTTCTTCATTTCCCTGATTTCTAAAGGCTGAGATGCTCCAGCTTTCAATCCTAATATCTCTCCTCTATCCACACTGTGTCTCTTGTGATCTAATCTCATTTCAGGTCTTTAAATGCCATCCAATTATTGACAACTCCAAAATTGCTATTTCTAGTCTGGTCTCTAGACTCTAGGCTTGTAAACCCAGCTGACTGCTTAACTCCCTCACCTGAACATCCTTTAGGCATCTCAGACTTAATGCCCACAAATGAACTTCTGATCTGTCTCCCAGACCTCCTTCTCCTACAGTTTTCATCTCATAAAATGGCAACTTTGTGCCTCTAGTTGCTTGGGCCCAGACTCTTAGGGCTTTCCTTAACTATTCTCTCTCATCCATACCCCATATCTAATTTGTCAGTAAATCTTATTGGTTCTATCTTCAAAATATATTTAGATCCCACCCCTTTTCACCACCTAGCTGCTGCTGCATGGTCTAACCCATACCACGTTTTACCTGGATGACTTATGTAAGTTCCTAACATGTCTCCTTTTTTCGCTCTTGCTTCCTGACTGCCTTTCTCAACATGATAATCAGAGTGATTCTGTTAAAATTTAAGTCCTAAATTTAAATCCTCCAGTGAATTTCCATCTCAGAGTAACAGCCAACTTCTTTCCAGTGGCTCACAGGTCCTGGCCTCTCGGTATCTCCCTGGCCTCACTGCTCCTTGAATATGTCAGGCACACTCCTGCTTCAGGGTCTTTGTCACATTTCTTACCCAGAGAGCCACCGGACTTAATCCTTCATTCCATTCAGGATTTTGCTTAAGGGTAACTTTCTTATACAGGCTTTCTCTGGACCCCTGTTTACTCCTACAAGACCTTGCACCCCATTTCTCTTTCACTTCCTGCTTATTATTATTACTATTTTGTCACATAGCACCCACCACCATTTGTCTGGTAACCTGTTTATTGGTTTGCTTATTTTATTTACCTTGCTTGAATATAAGCTTCATGATGGCAGTGAAGCTGGTGGGTTTTCTTCACTGCCACTGGCAAATAAGAAGCACTCCATTCCTGTTTGGTGAATGAATGAAGAAATTATGAGGACCTGAAACTGAATAATACAGTGGACATGGAGAGGAGGGACAATTTGCAGCATATTTCGGAAGACTCGGTGTTTATCTTGCTATGCGTGGGATGAGGAAGGCATCGAGGGTCACACTAAGCTTCTATCTTGACCCTTGAACAAACCAGAAAAGGGAAGAGGAGTAAGAGTTTTGTTAATTTTCATGTACCATTTACTGAAGAAGTTGGTATCTCTTTTACAAGTTCCTTGTCCTCCCAACTGGACTGTAAACTCATGGTGGGTGAGGGGCACCGTTTATGTTCCTCTGATTTTGGCACATGCCTAGCCCCGTTCTGGACGCCCAGCTGTGCTCAGACATTCTTGTGCCATGGATCCGTTGGGATGTGGACTCTAAACATCCCGTTTCTCCTCCCTGGCAAGGAGGCTGCCCTGGGCTGGAGGAGGGCATCAGAGCCACAAGCCTCCCCTGAGACCTATGTGTACACTCTCGCGGGCTGCCCCGAGGTGCACTCTTGGCACCCTTACTGTTTGTTACCATTGTTGACAACACTGTGTCTCTATTCCAATTGGCTGCAGAGAAAAATCTTCCAAATAGGGTCAGGAACAAGGTGGTAGGAGGTGAGGGGGAGTTGGAGGGGGCTGTGCAGAGAACCTTGTGGATTCTAAGGAATCAAGATTTCAGAAAGGTTTAATGACCTAAAGTGCTTTTCCTTCAGAGTAAACTTCTACAGGCCTTAAGGGTCCTCACTTCACTGGATGTGCTTGCAGGCAAGAGCAATTCCTTGTGATTTATGAATTTGCAGATCGCACCTTATCCTTCACGGGACAGGCCTCCCCTGGGGCTTCAGGTCTCCCTTCTGAAGCCAGGTGAATACACTGGGTCTGCTCTGCAGCCTTCTGGGTTGTAACTGGGGTCTAGAATGCATGGGCATCCCCCCTCCCTCCAGTAATAAGGGTAAGTCAGAACTCTTATCTCCTGAAGAGTAATGATCATACTAAGCACAGTGCAGCTCTAAAGCAGGTGTGGTTCACTTATTTGATCTGAATTTATAACCCTGTAAGGTTGGCTGCCGGGAGTGTATCGTTATCCCTATTTTCATTTTCTGGAAATGTGAATAGGTTGCTCAAGGTCTGGCAGCCAGCATGTGGGAAGGAAGGGTCTTGAGTGTGGCTTTTTTGGTTCCAAGTCCTGGGTTCTATGCATGCTGTCACACAACCCCCCACCCCTCACCCCCCACTCCCTGGGAAGCAGGGGCCTGGACCCAATGGGATAAGCAAATTTAGACAGGGGGAAATTTGGTTGACTCTCAAATGGAATAGGGGCTGACACACTGTGTCTTGCAGTTCCACGTGTGGGTTTTCTTCTCACATGGGAAGTGGGTACAAAGGGTGTAGAAAACCCCATCCCTTGAAATATCTCCCCCACCCCCAACTCTGTTAGGGGCTTGGAATCCTGAATTCAAATATAGATAATCCTGGGAGGCAACAAGTTAAGGAACACTGTAAATGTCAGGAGTTCAGAAACCACTTCTGTTTTATCACTTTATCACCAAGAACCTTAAACCTGTGTGGCTTAGGGCAGGAATGGATGAACGAAAGGGAGAAGGGGAAGCAGGAAATAGGGGTGTTAGTTGCCAGCATCATGTGTGGCTGAAGATCGGGCAGTTCGCTGAGGGTTGGAGGCCATTTGGGGGCAGCTAGGGACACTAGATCGGGCTTGGGACAAGAAGATTGAGAGGCACTCTGAGCGTGAAGTGGGTGGTCCGCAGAGACAACGCCAACTGTGAGGGGACCGTCCTGCCTGAGTCCCTCATTGCCACCATCCTCTTTACCATTATCAGACTTTTTGTGAACCCATAGAGGGTCACACCAAGTGAAGATTTCCTTCTTCTTCCTGTGCTGCTCCATCCTCCTTTGTGCGTTCTTCCTCCACCTGGGCACAGCCTGTCACGTGTCTCAGAGTGGCCTGAGTACATGTTAAATTGCGCCTACTCAGCATTGCGCTGACCCCTGCAGGCCCATGGTGGTGGGCCTCCATGCAGGTTCCTGGAACTGGAATGGCACCCCTACTCCTGCTCTTTTTTGCCTACACCTGTTAAACACAAGAAAGGAAAGGAAAAAGGCTCTGTTTCAATGTATCCAAATTCTCATCAACCTTTAAGGTCCAGCCTATAAAAGCCCTCTTTCATGAAACTTTGCTGATCATATTTTCTAGACTTAATTCCTTCTTCTTCTCAACTCTTACAGCACACATCCATATTGCTCTCATAGATTTATTACCTCATCCCGTCTTTCATTGTCATACATATATAAGTCATTCAAAGGACCTTGCATAGGACTAACTATGCATTCCGCATTGTGCTAGGCATGGGGGATGCAGAGTTCAATGAGACCTACCTGATTTCTGACCTCATCGGGGTCACAAGTTAGCAGATGAGACACACATACAAAGAAGTAATAGTAATCCAATGTGATAAAAGCTATGAGAGATGTATGAACAAAGTGTGAGAGAGGATGTCAGCTGCTGGTTTAAAAGATCATTATAGGTAGCTACCTTTATATTTTCATAAATGTATACGAGATTTTCCAGCCATGTTTATATATGTACACATATGGACGTATGTATACAAATATGTACACACATATATATCCAGAGAATTCGATAGTGGGTGTGTGTAACTTATATGAGAGTGCTATTTACTCATGAATTGTATCATTTAAAAACTTCTATTTCTCTTGATGTCTAAAATCCCCCCAGGAATGTATCCTTGCTTAGGTCAAAAAAGATAATTGATAAAGCTCATTTGAAAAAATTTGGATCTTCCCAACCATGTGTCAAATTCTTTTCTCATTTTACATCTCTTGTTTCCTGTTTCTTTCTTCCAAGAACAAAGAATACAAAGGTTTTTACCTCTGGCCCTTGAGCTTTTTCTGTCCCTGATTCCTGGAATTTAGCAGGTGCTTTTGTAATTCTTATAATATGTGCTCAGTAAATATTTGTGGAGTTCATGAGTGAATGATATACCCCTTGAGGGCAAGAATGTGTTTTTTCCTCTCTGCATTCCTGCTCATTTTCTCGTGCACAGCAGGCCCACACTGTCTAAATATTTGCTGAGTCAAGGAGCATCACATTAAAGTAGGAGAAACACTGCATTTGAGTCAGATAAACCTGGGTGGTCATGCTAGCTCTGCCTCTTGCTAGCAATGTGTTAAGCAATTTGCTTAACAATGAGGCCTCAGTTTCTTTTTATGTAAAATGGGGATGTTAAATAATACTGCTTTGTCTCAGAGATTTGTTGTAGGGATTGAGAAGCATCCAATATAATATATTTAGCACATAGTAGGAACTCAATAAATGCTTTTCCTTCCTTGAATTAGGCTGCCCACTCTCCTATGGGGACATTTGTTGGTGTGAAGCTGGAGGGGGAAGTCAGGACAGGTGTGGTAGGTTGAACTGTGTACGCTGAGTTAAACATGTTCTGAATTTACATTCCTGAGGGTGTGAACCCATTGCAGATAGGACCGCCTGAGGGTGCTGTTTTTAGTTAGGGTGTGGCCCCACTGAATGAGGGTGGCCTTCATCCAGATTACGGGAGTCCTTTATAAGCAGAAGATATTCAGACGTAGAAAGAGAAAGCCACAGGGAGGAGCCAGAAGCCAGAAGTCACTGGAATCCAGAAAGGAAAGGAGAGGACCTCATGTGGGATGGGAAGTAGGGGTTGGCCCAGGGAACCCAAAAGGTTGTGGCAAACCTGTACTGGAATGCAACCGACCTGAAGAGGAAGCAGGCTTAAAACCATGAGACTGCATACTGTGTTCTTTAACCCAAGCCATGTGTGGTGATTGTCACAGTAGCCTGGCAAACTGAGATAGCAGGCTTTGCCCTGGATCCTGGGCCAGCTCCTGGCTCTCCCTGTGTACCACATCTATCTATTGGTATTTCCTCAGGCACTGCCTCTCTTTCTGATCTGAGTGCTGGCTTATTAGGTGGGTTTATCTCATTCTGTTTTCAGTTTTATTCCCTGGTAATTCCCTCCTCCCTTGGAAGACCCCATCTGGTGAAAGGCTGGGGGTGAGAAGGCTTTCTCTTTCTCTTGGTTCTGTTTGCCTGACACAGAATGTCTTAAGCCTAAAGGTTACATTATTATCTCTTCATAGCTCTGTTATTGTCCCTCTATGCTGGGCTCCAGGAGAAAGGGGACTTCTATCTCCTTAATTCTCAGCTTTTGACCTTTCCTCGGGAATGCTGGTGGACTTTGCTGTGGTGCCATCCTCATGCATCTCCCACTGTTCGCTTTTTTTTATGGCTAAACACAATGTCAGGGAAAGGATGCTTTTCTAGACTGGGATCTCAGCCAGGTGGAAGGGGTGGCGGCACTGTAGCAGCACAAAGGTGGGGGAGGTACTATGGCCCGAGGACCTCTTTCTACAGGGGTAGTTTTCTGATCATCACAGGAAGAGTCTTGGAATCCACCAAGGACCTACCAAGTCAAATTGTGCTGGAGGTGGGCCAGGGGATCTGCATTTAACAAGCTCCCCAGTGACTCTGAGGCTCCAGCTTTACTCTTCCATGGGAGGAACACTGCCCTGTGGCACTTGGTCAAAGTCACAGAACTGGGCGTTGAACCTGGGTCACTTCCCTTCTCTGGGCCTCAATTCCTTAAACTGAAAAATGAGAGCAAGGGAAACAGATGTGGCTCAAGTGATTGGGCTTCTGCCAATCATATGTGAGGACCCGGGTTTGGTCCCTGGGGGCTCTTGGTAAAAAGCGTGCCCGTGTGGTGAGCCAGTGCCTGCATGGCAAGCTGAGTGCCTGCACAGTGAGCCAGTGCCTACGCAAGTGAGTCACACAGCAAGACGATGATGCACCAAAAGAGAGACGAAGGGGAGAGTCAAGGTTAAGTGCAACAGAAACCAGGAACTGAGGTGGCACAATTGACAGGGAACCTCTCTCCACATTGGAGATCCACAGGATTGAATCCTAGTGAATCCTAGAGGAGAAAAAAGACGAGAAGAGAAGACAAAAAGAGATATAGATGCAGAAGATCACACAGCGAATGGACACAGACAGCAAAAAACAGCAGTGCAGGGGGGAGGGGGAGGGAAAAAAACACAAAAAATTGAGGGCAATAAACTAGATTAATGCTGTCCCCTTCTGAGGTCTATGATTTACCAACAGAACACCAGTACCTTTTGTTGACTCAAAAATTAGGTATTTTTAAAGAACCTTCAACGTGCTAATCCTATTTGTGAGGGAGATAGAAGTAGTCCCTGCCTTAAGTAGTTTGGGATTTATTTGTAACATCCAGAAATACCTGCGATAATATAATTAAGTGGTCAATTATGTGGCTCAGTTTCAAGCAAAACAGTGTTTTAGAGGAGAGAGAACTTTGACTAATAGAATAGTTATGGGAGGCTGCCTGGATGAAGTGGACTTTGGGCTGTTTCTTTGAACAGCAGGAAGGACTGGGCACAGACCGTGATTCGACAATACAGCAAGCAAGTAAGAAAGTTGATATGAAGATGGGTTTGGCTTATTCAGAGTTCCTTAAGAGCTTGGATTGCTTAAAGCAGAGGACAGGTTTTTGAGAACTGTGGGAAAAGGTGGCCTGACTATGGGGTGGCCTAAATACCAGACCAAGGAATCAAGATTTCATCCTTAGGTAGAAGGAGCCAGTAAAAGTATCTGATCAAGGAGGTGAATTAAGAAGTGAAATTCAAACCATCTACCATGAAAGCAGTAATAATCTTCATGGAGGTGTGGAAAAGTGTGTTAGTAGGCATCCTTCAAGAAGAAGATACCAAGATAAGATTTGATGTGCAAGGAATCTACTAGAGAAATGCCTGTGAGAGAAAAAGGGAAGGGAGAACCATCAGGTCAAGATGCAGATCTGGTCCCAAGGGAAGGAGAGGAAAGGAAGACCTTTGGGTGGAAGTATGTCAGACTGCAATGAAGTCCTGTGGAAAGGACAGCAGGCTTCCAGGAAATCCCAAAGCCAAAGTCACCCATCAGAGGAGTCTGTGTCCCCTGGGAATGGGCCTGCCTTAGTATCCCCATCACACTCAGTCATTGACTGGCAGCAGCTTGAGACAGGTCTGACTTGGCCAGAGGGCAGTGGATTTCAGAGCAAGGCAGCTGGGGTCCTCAGTCAATTGTTTCCTGTCGTTGGACATCTGGGAGTTGCATTCTTATGGGACCACACAGAGGAAGGAGAAACCAGTGGGGGGTCTAATAATTGTCTTCAGGATGGTTTCTCTCCATAATAGGTGAGTCTTTGCTCATGGTACTTCCTTTATATAGAGGCACTCCCTCTTTCCCCTTTACATAATTTGCTTTACTCTTCTTTGGAATCAGTTAGGGGTTCACTTTGAGAAGACTTCTCTGTCTTCCCTCACTCATTCCCTGGATTGGGTACCTCAGTATTCCAATACTTGTTTCTGCAACTTCCTCTGCAGCACTTACCACCCTGTGTGGGAAATAACCTGCTCCTTTGTTTAATGGGATTTTTTCTAGTGGACTATGAGTGTCTGGAGAGCAGCATCTGGGTCTGGTATCTCAGTATCCTCACTCAGTAGCCCAGTGGCCAGAATATCATAGTCATTCAGTAGATGGAGGAAGGAATAGAAGAGCAAAAAGAAGAAGGAAAGAAGGGAGGGAGGAAGAAAAAAAGGAAGGAAGGGAAAGGGGGAAAGATCAAGAGAGGGAGGGAAAGGAGAGCAGGCCAAACTTGGGGTAAGGAGACTGATGGAATTAGAACAGCCCTGGGTCCTCATAGTGGAACTCTTGCCCCCAATGTCTTTTTCTTCACTCTATGTGGACTTTGTGCTTTTGGGAGAAGGTTTGATACCCTTGCAGGCTTGATTTTAGGGGGAAACAAAGTTCTGACTTGCTCCTACAGAGTCCAAGATAGATATTCTGATCCATTCTTAGTAGAATATAGTTTTGAGTTTGTTTTCCCAGAATTTGGGGTGGCCTGCACATAGCCATCTATGCTTTTATGTATTAATAATGAAGAATGACCTTGGAGATGGAAGGCAAAATGGAGGGGAGAAGAGCTCTGTGGTATATGTGCATGTGTATGTGTTAGTTAACTCAACAAACAAAATTTATCTTGCACATTGTGAAGCATTTGATAGGGGAGGGTGTGGATAAGCCCCTTGTCTTAATTAGTCCTCATTTCACAAATGAGGAAACTAGCCATGGATGGGAAAGGCAAGGACCATTGCCTTTATGCTTGAGAATAATTCTTAACATCCATTACACACTCCTTGCTATGGTACTTGAGTAATTGGACAGACAGCTTGGTAGAGTCTTTTTAAATTATGATGCCATGCCATTGATTTTTTTCTTGGCTTTGATGTTTCTTGCTAACCTATTCCTCCCCATCACAGGATCAAATCTGCGAGGAGATCTATGAAAACTCTAGTGAAGGCAGAGAAGTTGAATATCATGAGTCAACTTTGGCATGGACTCTCTTTGACCTATAATGGGTCATATTCTTTGCCTCTAATTATTTTCTTAGTTTACATAGAAGAAATGAAAATGGCATTGACCAACCCCATGGGGTGCTAGATGTGAATAAATCTCAAAGTGAGTGTTTTGTCGTCAGTTAAGTGCCATAAAAATGTTCAATATAATGCCTGATTATTTTTCTTTAATCTTAAATGGATACCTAGACTGGAAAAACCCCATCTTGGTAGCAGAAATTCATTATCTCAGAAAGACTTTAATGGCTGCTGTGCAAATGAACTGGAGGAAGTTAAATTGTGGAATGGGAAGGAGCTGAGAAAAGTGAAATGAGTTGTGCATTAAATTTAGATAAACACAATTATGTGTAACTGAATTATCATGCATGCAGGCAGGCGATGTATATTAGGCACCTGTGTTTTGATTAAAATCGATTCAGGTGCATGCGCTTAGCATCCTTGTAGATGTAGAGTTGTACCTAAAACATTGTCCAGGCACATGAGGGACAGACAGAGTATTTATCTGATATCCATGTAAAGGGCTGTGGGAACAGACTGGCCAGCCTCAAACCATTTCAGAAACCCAATAACCAAATTGCAGGCAGCTCCAGGTCTCTGACATGCACAGCTTCTGGGTTTCTTAACTTCAACTGGAGGTAGGAAAGTGGTCCTGGAGTCCAATGGAGTCCAGTGACCTGCTTTCTCCATGGTGGGGGCAGATGCCAATGATGGAGACAGATGGTCTCAGCTGATGTTGGGGGTGGGCCTGCCTGCCATTCATTGTTTGTGACTGCTAAGGCCCTACTGATGGAAGAACAAAAAATATTTGAACCCCACTTGAAGACAGAAAGAACAGGCCTCTTCCTTCTCATTTTTTAAATGTCCAACCCTGTATAATAGAGTCATCTCTAGATCAAGAGCAAGTCCAGCCTCTGATCTCCAGGTAGCCAGCCTCTGCCTGACCTTGAGGGAGGACAGATGTGGAGAAAATAACTGTCAGTGCCTAATTAATTCTTGTTGGCTTGCTTTATTTCAAATGCAGAGTATCATTGGGATTAAAATAAATGCTACCAGTTACAACTATGCATTAAATTAATGATTTTTTTTTCTCTTGCTTGATCTTATAATATCCCTCAACTCAACGGATAAATGCTAAGCCCTCCTCTGGGTGATTTGCGGTGCAGAGAGTATTGTTACACAAACTAAAGTAAGCTTCCTTTTTTTTCCCTTCTGTTTTTCCCTACCCACCCTCATACCCACCCTCCTCACAGGTCATACTTATCCTGACAAAGCTGTATGACTTCAACCTGGGGAGCGTGACTGAGAGTTCACTTTGGAGGTAAGTGGATTAGAGATTCTTAACAAGCTACTGTGACTCAGTTCATATGAGAAATGCAAGTTAAACTGTTGGGAAGCATGTTTTGAAAGGAACAGGTAGACTCTTTCTCCTCCTGAAAGCCTTCTGTGATGTCCCAGGTGGAACTGATGACCACCACCTGTGATTTCCCTTAGTCTGCGTGTCTACTGGGGCCAGTGACACCCTCCTTGGCACTGTCATTGCTTCTGCATTTGTGAAGTGTCTCATTTCACTTGACAAACTCATAGTCTGGTTAGAGAGCTCAGATGAGCCTGTACCAAATGAGGAAAGAATGTCGTTAAGAGAGCATGAGGCAGGAGGGACTCTTGGCCCAAGGACTGTTTTCAGCTCTTTGCATCTGCAAGGCCATTGCCCCTGTAAGATGCTGTGCTTCTAGAAGCCATTGCCTGTGAGAGCAGCTCCACGTAGGAAGCAGGGCTGCCTGATGAATTTCATGGGCTATAGGAAATTTGAGCTTCCTGGGCCCCTTCCCCTATAAAAATATTAAAAAAATATATTTATGACTGCATTGGTATAAAGAGAAATATTTTAATATCATATATATATATATGTATACTTTTTTTCCTTCAGCCTAAAAGCTTATTTTTTTTTCTTTTGATCTTTAAAGAAATTAAAACATTTTTCTGTGGGCCCCTAAAATGTTCTGGGCCCCAGGCACTGTCCTTCCCATGTCCAATGGATACGTCCGTCCCGATGGGAATCTTGGGACACATGGAACAAAGGAGATGTTGGCAGGTCAAGTCAGAGATGGCGTTAATGAAGCCATGAAACTAGGAGTTTCTCTGGTTAGGGTTTAACCACACACCCCCTTATAAGGGCCTCTTGGTGTGTATACTCATACACACTCACACATGCATTCACACCGTGCAATAGCAACTTTCATCAGCCCCTGCGAGGCAGTGTTTTATCCTCTCTGCTTACGTCTGTGGGACTTGGAGGACTGTGCATTTCTGTCCCCTTTGCTTTGTCATGGGGAGACCCCGGGGATGAGGTCACCAAAAGTATTTACCTGGCTGCATCGCCTAAGTGCTTCCCGGCGTCTTAGAGCCGAGGGGCCGGGACGTATCGTGTGCCCCGTTGCTTCTACTGATCTATTTGTTTGTGCAAGACCAGCCAGAGCCTCTCTCATGAGAAGGGGGAGCAATCACAGCATCTATTAAATATTTAGGGGTTAATTGCTCATATCGACTGAGGCCTACCTCCATTTGCACAGGATGTCTAAAGCCTAATTTTGCTGCTCAGTGAAATTGGCAGAGGTATAAGTAACTAGAGTGCCTCTAATAGATGAAAGCATGGCTCTTTCCACTCAGCGAAACCCTCCCCTCAAGCACAAGCACAAGCAGAAGCACAGTGATACTGTGATGGTGCTATAATCCTGCCTTCAGTGCTGTCTGCTCAGTACAAATAGTGAAACAAGTCAGAGAATCCTGTCCTTATACTGGGGAGCAGCCATCCCTGGCACCCCATGTTTCAGCAAAGGTTGGGTAGTTGGAGGAGTGGGCCAGGGAAATCCAGGGAAACCAGGACAGTCACTGAGTGCTAGAGACCCTTAAGTTAGGAAGTGTGTGATCTTGAGAGCCAACAAGTCTCCTGACATGTACCCAGAGGCAAAATGCAGCCAAGGTGCCCCTGGTCCATTCTGGTGTTCAACTACCAGTATTTAAGTCCCCATTTGCCCACCCAACAGGCTCTGTAATTTCAAGTACCTTCCTTAACCTTCTAGGGCTCAGTTTCCCTGAAGGTAAAATGGGATTGTACAGAACCTTCCTTTGCTCCAACTGCACCAACGACACACCTAACCAGAGCCTTTCCAAGTGGCTCTTGCCTCTTCCTGGAGCTCTCTTCTCCCAAATACTGGGGTGTCTCCCTCACTTACTTCCCGTGTCTGCCACATGCCCCCTGATCAGTGAGGCCTTTCCCCAGCACTCCACATCATCCCATCAACCACTGCATTTTCTTCATTAGCACTTATCACCATCTGGTATGCTAAATATGTAGGTATTGCCTTACTTATTGTCTCCCGACATGCACTACCATCTAAGGTTCCAGAGAGGGAAATTTTTCTTTTTAATTAATGCTATATCCTCAACACCTAGAAATGTGTCTAGCACACAGCATGCGCCTTATAAATATCTGCTCAATGAATAAATGAATGAGGGGATAGTTGAAAGGATTAAATGAAATGACAAATGTAAAAACATTTAGGAGTGTAACTCCCATGTAGGAAGTGCTCACTTAATGTTAATTATGAACGGTTATTACAATCCTTCGTGTTTGTACAGAGTTTTTACTCCATTGTTGACTTTTTTCTTTTACAAGGACCTATTACTTCAGGGATCTAACACCAAGGAGATGGTTCTGTGTTGTTAGGAATTAGCAGAGGGCTTCAGGGTGGCATGAGGATGGGTTAGGAAGAGAGAAAGGTTGATTTAAATTGTTGTCCCTTGTGCTGATTAGGTGGAATTGGAATAGCAGTTTCTACCAAGTCAAGGACAAGAGTCTCTGAGCTGGGCATTGGATGATGGGTGGGATGCAGTTTGGCAAATGGAAAGTGGAGACATGTCCCTAGCATAGGGCAAAGGCCAGGAAGGCTAAGCTACAGGAGAGAATAGCAAAGAGAACAGCTGTGAACTGGACCAAGTCTGGAGGGAGGATGTGGGGATTCAAAAGGGTCACAGAGTGGGCCAAAGCAAGGGGGGTTACTCAGAGTGTAGTTTACAGATAACAGATTCTGCTTAGTCTGTCCTTTGGGGATTTGAAAAAACTGGTGGATATTATGGGCTTTCTCTCTGGATAAATACCATATATGAATGCATTTTTACATTAGGTTTCAGAGGATTCATGAACCTGATAAAACCCAGCTTAAGAACCCCTGGAGAGAGAGTGATTGAGGAAAGGGACTGCTTCTAAACTTTCCAGGGATTTCCCACTAGCTGGCGTCTTCACACAGGGAGACCTCTGACTTTTACCGTCTGCCCCATTTATCCCCTGAAGATCTGTATCTCCCATCCTCTTTTCCGAACTGATAATGATGATGTATTTTACAGCTAGGGCCTAGAGCAATACCATTTTCCTTACTAATGCAGTGTGCAGAGAAAAGAAACTAAATTAAATATGCACCCTTTCAGCTTCACGATTCGGTCCAACATGTTTAACCAAGTTGAAATTGAATTTGGCGATTCTCTTCAATTTTCTGTACAACAGAGAAGCCTGGAGCAGCAGCTGTCATGACAAGATGACACCTCCTACCAGGATAGAGTGTGATAGAATTATTTGCCTCACTGGATTAATAATTCAAAGGCTAGCCACTTCTAAATAGACAAAAGATGGTGTAAAAGCATTACACAGTGTAGCAGTATCTTGTGCCCTTGTTACATTCTCTCTGAAACTCCTTGGTGCTGTTAGGCTGGCGGTACTCGGTTCTCCTTCACCAACACCAGGATGTCTGTCATTTTAGCACAACCATCTCTTGGCAGCCCTTCGTGAAAGAACACTTCACATATAGGACTTGAAGCTTAGAGAATTAGTGGAACTGGGGACTGACTCTTATAAAGGATCCAGGCCTTTACTTTCAGGCAGTTTTCAGCCTGTTGTAGGTCAGTGCTCTTAGCTGCCCCATCAATATATTGGTATTCATAGTAAAATCCCCATTAGATTTTATAGAAACCCTAACAAAGGAGGAGAGTTAAGGAGGCTGAGAATCAGACAAAGGGCAGTCAATTAAAGTTATGAGTAAGGTCTGGGGCTGACTGTCTGGGCTCAGGTCTATATTCCACCACTTAGTATGGAGTGACCTGGAACATGTTACTGCACCTCTTTGCCTCCTTTGTCTCGTCTGTACAGGAGGATTAAAATAGCACCTACCTCATTGGGTTGAAGTGAGATGTAAATGATCTACTCTATGTGCTAGCTCCTTTACCATGTGGGCTCATTCCATCCTTTGCAACAAATTTGAAAGTTGGGTATCACTAGCCCCATTCTGCAGATGAAAACATCAAGTGTTGGAGAGGTTAAAAACTTGTATCACCTGATAAATGGGGGGATGTGGGCCTCCCTGGCTCATAAGTCATGCTCATTCCACTCCAAGTGGATTCACCAACTCCTCAAGAGTAAGAGATGTTTTTATGAGCTGGAGAGTGTGATAGCATAGAAAGTGCTGGAGAGGGAAGAAATTCAGAGTGGGAAAATTGCTATGGAATGTTGGACGGGCTTTTAACTTCGAGGCTAAAACAATCCTTATGAAATTTAGGTGGACACTCTCTTGTACCTTATTAAAATTATTTTAATTATCTAGCAGTCAATAATGTAAAATGAAAGAGGTGAAATTGATTTTAATGCATTTTCTCTAACCCGATTTTATAAAGCCATCATTTCAATATGTAAGCAATATAAAAGTTCTTAGAGATATTTTGTATTCCTTTTTTTGTAGTAAGTCTTCGGAATCCAGTGTGTATTTCACACCTACGACAAATCTCAGTGTACACTAGCCACCTTTCAACTGCTTAGTGGCTACATGTGGCTAATGGCTACTGTAATGGAGAGTGGAGGTCCAGTCCCTTCCTTTCAAATGTTGTTCGTTCATTTTTGGGGTAATTTTTTCCCCATAGAAATACATATCTATGTTATCAAAGGACAAAAAGGAAACATTTTACTTTTACTTCATACTTTTTATTGTCACCTTGTCTGTAAGGGAGTTATTTTGTAATGTAATGGCGCTTGGAATATGTGTGACATTCCATACCAAAACTCTGGTAACCTAACATGGAAGATGGGACATGTAGACAGAAATAGAAAACATGTCACCAGAACTTTCAGGCCTCCAGTCCTTGATTCTGGGTAATTCTGAAATCATCATAGGGCTCATCCCTAGGGTGATGGAAACCTTGGGCTAGAAAGAATGAGAGTGATCATTTCTCCTTCAGCCAGAGTACCTTTCTATTTCAGGGATGAAGATGTGGGCTTAGAGGGAGGCGGAAATGGGCTGCCGGGTCACTGCACTGGGAGTAGGAGTCCTCCCTGGTGCCAATCTGGGTCTCCGTCCACAGTGTCATATGTTTCCTAAAGGAAGACCCCGCAGCTGGGCAGAGAGAGCCCTCTTCTTCTCTTTCCTCCATTCCCACCCCAAACAGGCCATTGGTGCGTGATGTGCAGGTGTGTGGACTCAAGGGCAGCTTCAGGCCTCCCTCATTTCTGGAAAGCTGCCTGCGGCACATCTTTGTTGCCCTCTTCATGCCCCTTTGCACACATGGGTGAATGTGTTTCTCTACCTCTTTTGGTGGCAACTGTAGTCCACAGATTAGGAAGGAAAGTGGTCACTAGCGTCTGAGGTGGAAACCTTGATAAGGCCACTCAATCCATTGCTCAAAGTTGTTGAGTCTTTAGTTTTGAACCTAAATCACAGCTGGGATTTATGTTTCTAGCTCACAAATCACTTCTTGGACCTACTTCTGTAAGACTTGGACATTAACCCTCTGGCAAATAAATAAACACACAAAAAATAAGGCACACGTTACAATACACATTAACACACACATACACAAAAGTTTGAGGAACACTTTCCCTGGACGGAGATGAGCTAGCAAGCAATTCTGTAGCTTCCATCTGTCCATTGCAAGTCCTAGTCTCCAGGCAAATATCCCTGATTGGCCAGCTTCAAATTAAAATATAACAAGGCAGAGGAAATGCAGGGGTGAGGTCTCCATGGGAGTCTTCTGGCAACTTGAATTAGGGAGTCTTCACAGAGTCAAAAGAATTTGTAACTGTCTACGCAAACCAGGAATCCTTTACAACTGATGTCCCCCCCTCAACTGCTCTTACCTCCCTTCCTCTCTTTAGTCCTTTTCTTGCTTTATTTCATCTGCTCCCAGCTCAGAGGGATGGGAGACATTCTGCCATTGGAAAACCAAGTAGGCTGCACAGCCTTTGCTCCTGTGTGCCGGGGCTTGGGGTCCACAGGGCAAGGGGCTTCAGCCCGAGGGTTTTCTGGTTAGGCTGTTAGTGGAGTGTGTTGCTTTCCAGGCACGTGCTTCTGGAGCCTTCTTGACTCTCCTCCCTGGGTCGGGTGCCCCTGATAGCTAGCTTCACATCCTCACCCTCTATCAGGGATTTCCTTGTTTCTCTAGCCTGTGAGCCTTTCTAGGCAGGGGCCAGATGCCTTGCCCGCTTCTGGATCTACAGTGCTTAGCAATTAGGGTGCAGTACATAAGGGCTTGGAGAACCGAAATGGACTTTCCAACAGCCCCCAACTCATCCTAGAGCCAGCCCCACCTTGCCTTGGCCCCTTCATTGTCTTGAGTCATCTCACCCTCCTGCCACTTGAGAATCCTGTGACTTTTCAATTGGTTCCCAAGCTATCATCTGGACCATCTATTTCCTCCCCTGCTTGACCTTTCTGTGGCATGCTGAGTTTTTATAGAAAATGGAGACCTTTTGGACTTATTAATTTCTTGTTTGCCAAGAAAACCCTGATAATAATTGCTAAGACTTCCCAGAAGTTATTAGTTTACAAATTTTAATGACACTCATGGTTTATTTATGTACTTCCCTCCCTCTACAGCTGCTCACCCCTATTCCTTAGAGGAATTCCTGCTGAATCTGAGCGAATTAATGGAAACAAAACTGCAGATTGGAATGGCATTTTTTTTCTAGGCTGTTAATTAAAAGCTTTCTATCCCATTCGCTAGGCTCTTCATGTACAGGGTCCCCAAAGCTGGGATGATACAGGCTGCGAAATCATCCCACTAAAACTGGGGACTTCTATCTCTTTGCTTTCAGTAATAATAAATCTGGTGAAAGCTCCTGAATGGGTCGCAGAACATTCAACTGAACAGATAATAATTGAGCATCAGTTGTGTAAGCAGTGTGTTGCTCATTGCTGGGAGATGTAGGATAAGCATGCCATGATTGTCTTCAAGGACAAGGAGTGTTTAGTTTGGTTGGGGAGATAAGATTAATATACATAGGATAAAATGACAGTCATGCACATGACTTTATAAAATATGTACTTGGACGAGTGGTCGTGCTCTAAAAGTATTTACTTTTTAAACTATTTTCATACTACCTCATTCTATAAAGGATACAAAGCAATTCTAGGAATGCAATGGAGAAGAGATCAATATGGCATATATTTTCATTTGTACTACTGAATATAAAACATCTTCTTTTCCCATTAGGATATTAGTAGTCCTTAGAAGTTACCTGGCAACAGATGAGGTGCCTATGTGTAATGGTAGAGGGCATGGGTCTGGATTCAGATTGCCTGGGTGTGAATTCCAGCCCTACTGCTAACTCTGTACCACTGTCAGTAATGTTTGAATCTCTCCAAGCCTCAGTTTGTTTATCCATGTAATGGGAAAATAAGATCTGTCTCACAGGGGGTTTTGTGAGGATTCAATGAAATAATGCATGGAAAGCAAAATGCCTGGAACTTACTTTGTATTTAATATAATAGTTAATTGTTATTTGTTCATAGGGCCATATCCTCTAAGCCCAGCAGCTCTCACCAGGCTCTAGCTGACAGCTGTTCTGATCTTTAAGGGGGTGGGTTGCAGAGCAAATCTAAAATCCTAGTCATGTACTGACTCAGAATGATGCATTTCTAGAGAGAAAATCCCTGAGTCTTGTTCAGATACTCATCTATACTTGACAATAGGGGAAGGTTAATGCATTGCGTACAATGATTACCATTTATTTATTATTATTATTATCATCATCAGTAGTAGGAGTAGTGTTTTGGCATAGTATGCAAAGCACATCCTGACTATTCTGTTACTGGTTATTTTCCTTTTAATGCAGCCATTAGGGGAGCTAAGCCCAAGAAGGACTTTGCTATATCGTAAGTAATTGACCTGGAAGGCAGGGTGGAATGCTTCTCAAACATGCATATCCTCAGAATTACTTGTAGAATGTGTTAAAAATCTTGATCCTTCACCCCACCCACGAGGTTCCAATTCTGCAAGGTGGGGCATTACTTGGGAAATTTATAATTTCAAAAGTTCCCTGATTGATTCTTATCTGCAGGCAGGATTTGGAATGTGGGGTCTAGGAAGCTTGGGTCTGGGCCCCACTCTGTTTACTAATTAATTGGATTACTTATGCCAGCCTTCCCTTTCCTGGTAAGTGAAGGTATTGGGTGAAATGATTTCTTTTAAATCCCTTTCAACTCCTAGTCCACAGACTACTATCCTGGGAAGTCAAAGAGGAAGCCCACACAGGATTTATGATGCCCAGTAGATACCTTTTGTGAGCTGAGGGCCCCATCTCTGATCACAGCTGCCCTCCTTCAAATGTCTGGTGGTGAAATTGCAAACCAAAGTGTCAACAATATAGACACATTCTGCTAATTTGCTGTTCACTGATGGATAGCAGCTAGTTGGCAGACATGAGCCAGAACACCTGTCCAAACTTCCACTGGTGGATGGTGGTGATGGTAGCACAACATTGTGAATGTAATTAACAGCACTGAATTATTTATATGAATGTGGTATAAAAGGGTAAATGTGAGGTTGTATATATGATCTGGAATAAAAAAAAATCCTTCGAACTGCACAACAAAAACAGTGAACCCTAAGTTAAACCAGGGACAATAATTAATAGTACAATTATAAAAAGGTGCTTTCATCAGTTGTAACAAAGGTACAGCACCAATGCAAAATGTTACATAAGGCAGTATATAGGAATCCTGTATTTTATACATGATTGTTCTATGAACCCACTAGTTCTCTAATAAATAAAAAATCAGGAGCATCATTCTATCTATGAAAGTCTTTGTTTCAGAAAAATAGAATAAGAAAGGAGTTTGCCCTAATTTTGGGGCCATCAGATATCTTACTTTGTTAGAGAATAGAGAAATGAAAATACTGGAGAAGCAGATCTAGATTACAGATTTGATGTTCTCCTATTTATTATGGGAAAGAAGGCTTCTTTTACGGCCTAGTCTTTTATCCTTCCACTAGGCAGGACTCCGGCATGTATAAATCTTGATTTTGGTCCAGTGGCTGAGAGAATGTAACACTTTTGTATGGATCGTGTCTGTTGACTGTTATTTTATGTTGTTTTCCCTTTCCTCCAAATGCAGTGCCATTTTATCACAAGCATAAATAACTCGACCATTTGGAGAAGGAGTGTCAAATTCTGCCCATCCCTTTCCACAGCCTGAGCTCACTCTCATTCTCTTAGCAGTAGATTCATTAGCTTCCTAATGAAGTTAATAAGTGAACAAGATCAGACAGTTCCTTCTAAAATAATATTTATAAATGGATGCATTTCTGTACTCTCTGGGGTAAACCTTAATTTATTTCCCTTGCAGATGTCCGCTTGTATAAATCTATGATAGGTAGTCTTTAAAAAAAGGAAAAAAAAGTTCAATTCAACAGGAGTCTGTCAATTTACAAGTTTATAGGAGAACAGATTTTACATACCCCATTACTGCTTATATATAACAACTATAAAGATTAGGTAGTCAAGCTTTCATAGTTACTTTCTCATCATTTGGTGGCCAATTACTTTATTGGACGTAGACTATAAATGTTGTTAGGAGTCTTCTGGCAGCTTCCTCACTAATACCACTGCCCTAGACATTATTTGGGGAGCAATAAACTGATAAAAAGGCCTCCCCTCTCCCTCACATGTCTGTGAGGTTTCTTTTCAGGAATTGTTGCTGTTGCTTCCAAATGTTTTGTGTCCAGGATAAAATGCAATACATAGGATTTTTTTCTTGTAAAAGACCCCCCTTGCAATCCCCCTACCAATCTTTTAAATTTGTGTAGTATTTGTACACTTCCCACATGTCATCATCCATCCACATGATAGTGTAACAAATCTCTTTCTTCTGGGAGGACTGTAAGTCCCCTAACATGACCATTCCATTTCATAGATGGACTAACTAAGGTCCTGAGAGGATTGGTGGTCAGTGAATTTAGGTCTGGGACCTAAATTTAGGTCTCCCGATTCTCAGCAGGCCTGTCCTCTTTCTGTCATATTAGTAATCACTTATTCTGGGCCTTCTAGCACAGCAACCATTCATATTTTGTGAGAAATCTGTGCCCAGTGTATTACTTGGGGACTTGGGGATGGACTTCCTTGGATATTTGTCTAAGTGGGTTTCAATTCTGGTGGAGTATGAGAATCACCTGGGAAATTTAAGAAAATCCATTTTCCTTGGCCTTATTCCAAACCTACTGAATTAATTTCCAGGCTCAAGATCTAGGAATTTATAGTTGTAAAGAGCTTCCCGCTTCATTCTGACCTAAGAGATTTCATGGCTATCTTTGCTTCTTAGCAGTGTGTAAAAATTTGTTTTGGGGAATCTTAACTCTGGCAGAGCACCTTTTCCTCTTTTCTTTTTTCCCTATGGCTGGCTTAGAGTGACGAACACCATCATTCATGCAAAAATCCATAGTTGCGTCCCCATCTTTATAAAATGACAACCATAAAGGTTAATAATTGGAATGAGCTCTGGAACTTCCTAATTAGCTTACATTCTGTCAGCATCAGGCCTCCTTAATTGGCAATTAACATTGATCTTAGAGAGAGGTGCCACAAGACAGTGGTCATGAGGTGCTGTTCTTCGCGGAGTTGTGCTGGAGAGAAACATTTTCAGGGTAAGAAGGAAGCTGGGGATCTAGGCTCCTTGGGGGATCAGAGGGCACAGAAAATGGGAAATAGTTTCCCACATGACTTGAAAGACTTTATATTCATAAAGGGTTTTTGTAGGCAAGCAATAGAAATCATCAGTAACTTAAGCAAGATAGAGGGTTTCTTGGAAAGATACTGGGATGGCTCAATATTTGAAGGCACAACAAAATCCTTGGCATCTTCAGCGACCACAGCAGCTGGATGTTAATCTCTATTCTCTATTGAGTTGCCTCAGATGACAACTGCCTTCTCTGTGTTTTAAATTCCGGAGAGAAAGATTCCGATGGACCCAGTTGGGTCAATTGGCTAAAACTTTAAAAAAATCCCTGTGTTCAGGGAGTGAAGAATTTCCTGGCCTACACTGGATATTCATTCCTGTGCATAGGGAGCTCGGGATCATTAGAAGTCTGGGAAAATGTGCTAAGAGTATAAGCCTAATAGCCTCCATAGAAAATTGCATGTCTTCTGATGGATCCTAATATTAAGTTGACTTATACAATGCAAATTTTTAAAGGACATCATTTCAATTATACTATTAATTTAAAAAGCTATCATTCATTATGTGCCAGGGAATGTGCTAGAGGTTTTATGCATAAATATATCATTTATTACAGCTTTGCAAGGGGATTTTTCCCACAGGTAGATGATAAACCTGAGGTTCAGACAGCCAGCAGGTAATGGAGGTGGAGATTGAACCCAGCTGTGCACACCTCCAAAGTCCATGCTTTTTCCAATTGGCCACTCCAAATATATATTTTTTAAACTTTTAAAATGCTTTTTAATTGTAGTAAAATATTTACAACTCAAAAGTTCCCATTTTAACCACTTTCAAGTATACAACTCAGTGATACTAAGTACATTCAAAATATTGTGTTACCATCACTGCCATGTATTACCCCAACTTTTTTGTCACCTTAAACCGAAACTCTGCACCCATTAAACAATAACCTCTCCTTCCCCTTCCCACTCCCCCTGGGTAAAGTGTTATCTACTATCTGTCTTCATGAAATTTGCTTATTCTAGGTATTTCTTGTAAGTGAGATCACACAATATTTGTCTTTGTGTGTCTTGCTTATTTCATTCAACATGGTGTCTTCAAGATTCATCCATGTTATTGCATGTCATCAGAACATCATTCCTTTTTTATACCTGAGTAATATTCCACTGTGTCTGTATATCCCACATTTTATTTATTCATTCATCTCTTGATGAAAAGTTGGGTTGCTTCTATATTTTAGCTATTGTGAATAATGCTGCTACGAACATTGGTATGTAACATCTGTTCAAGTCCCTGCTTTCAGTTCTTTTGGGTATATACCTGGAAGTGGAAATGCTGGGTCATACTGTGATTTGGTGATCACTTTCTGAGGGATCATCAAACTCATTTCCATAGTGTCTGTACCATTTTACAGTGCTTCTAATGATGTATAAGGGTTTGGATTTCCCCAGATCCTTGCTAGCACTTCTTATTTTCTTTTTTTTTTTCCCCTTCTTTTTCTTTTTAATAATAGCCACCCTAGTGGGTATGGAGTGGTATCTCATTGCAGTTTGATTTGCATTTCTCTAATGACCAATGATGTTGGGCATCTTTTCTTGTGCTTATTGAGCATTTTTATATCTTCTTTAGAGAAATGTGTATTCAAGTCCTTTGCCCAAATAGTTTTAAATTCATTGTTTAGTTAGTGGGCCCCTTCTCAGCTACACACACTATGTTTCCACATCTGTTTTCTTGACAAGTCCTAGTCCAAATATTCTCTAAAATCCTGCTTTGTGGTCACCCCACCCTCATCTCACCAAAGGTACAGGTAGAATGTTCTCAATCGTCCATAACTTCCCACCCATCCCTTTCATGAAGTGTGGTTGTTGATTACAGCATATAAACTGGGATGAGGATGTCATTTGTGATCACATGCTTTTTTATTGACAGTTTTATTGAAATAATTGTAGATTAACATGCAGTTTTTTGAAAGTAATACAGAGAGATCCCGTGTACACTTTCTCCAGTAGTAATATTTTTCAAAAGTCTAGTCTGATATCATAACCAGCCTATTGACTTTGGCACAACCCATCAATCTCATTCAGGTTCCCTTGGTTTTACTTGTACTTGTGCATGTGTGTGTAAGTCCCTTTAGGTTTTCTATCCATTGTCACAGTCAAGCTGCTGAAGAGTTCTGTCACCACATGGATCTCTTGTTCTGCCCTTTCCTAATCACACCAACTTCCCTTGCCTCCCCCTTCCTGCATCTGTAAACCCTGGTGACTACTTACCCTTTATTTCTAAAATGATGTCACTTCAAAAATTTACAGAAATGGGATCATACAGTAGGTAAACTTTTGGGATGGCTTTTTCATTTAGCATAATTCCCTGGAGATTTATCCAGATTGTCATGTAGCAATAGTGCATTTTCTTTTACTGCCAAGTGGTAGTCCGTGATGTGTGTGTATCACACTACACTTACCTGTTGAAGGACATCTGGGTTGTTGCTAGGTTTTGGATATTACAAATAAAGCTGATATGAACATTTGACAACAGGTTTTTGTGTGAACACATACTTTCATTTCCCGGGGATAAATGCACAAGAGTGCAATGATAGTTGTATGTTTAGTCTTATAAGAAATTGATTGCCAACTATTTTTCAGAGTGGCCATACCATTTTATAATCCCATCAGTGATGTGTGAGTGATCCAGTTTTTCCACATCCTTGCCAACTTTTGCTGTTGTCACTATTTTTTATTTTAGCCATTCTGATAGGTATGTAGTGATACTTCTTTGTAGTAAAATATCAGTAAATCCACTCTAATCCATATTTTACACCTCTATTGTGTGGACCCTGGGATGGTGATGTCTACTCCACCTCTATATCAAGAGGGGGCTTAGATTCCACATGGATGATGGATGCAATTCTCCTGCTTGGAGTTGTAGGTACTCTTGGTTCCCTGATGTGGTGGTTGACCATTTTCACCTCCCTGTTAGCTGGCCTGGATAAGTCCAATGAACCAGAGGATAGGAGTTGCAAGACTGCTAAGGCTCAGGGCCCAGCTGGCACATGGACAGTCCAGAGATTCAAGTCTCCTGAGTATATACCAACCCTAGTGTCAGCCACAGGTTCAGTAAAAGTGACAGAAAAGGTATGTGTAGAAAGGTCACCTCTGAGTCCAACTCTATCATATTCAGGAGCACAAATTCCAAAGTAGGGCCCACTGACCCAGCACTGAATTCCAGAGCCATTTGCCATGACCGTAGAATCTGTGGGTCTCCATAGCCCTCAGGAGAACCAGTTCCTGGGGTTGTATCTACTTTGGCTCTCTTTGTGGTCCTACTGAGGTGTGCATAAGCGTGACTCCTCTGATGACCTCCCAACTCTTTTTTGAAGACTCTTAGCCATATAAACTCATTTGTCTTTGCCATTTCCCCCTTTTGGTAGCAAGTCTAAGAACTCTTTACCTAGCCCTAGTTCTGAAGATTTTTTCCTATGATTTTTCTAGGTGTTTTATCGTTTTATATTTAAGTGTGATACATTTTGAGTTAATTTGTTTACAAGGTGTGAGTTTTGGGTTGAGATTTTTAAAAAAATTTATTGATGATCAGTTACTCTGGAACCAGTTTTTCAAAAGGCTATCATTCCTCCATTAAATTGCTTTTAAACTGTTGTCAAAATCAGTTGAACATATTTTTGTGTGTCTATTTCTCAGTTCTCTATTATGTTCCTTTGAAGTTTGTCTGTCTCTCTGCTATTATCACAGTGTTTTGTTACTCTGTCTATAGTGAGACTTAATATGAGATTTCTCTTCTTCATATCACTTTATACTTCTTTGTCAGAATGGTTTTTAGCTCTTTTAAGACCTGTTCCTTTCCATATAAATTTTACAATAAGTTTGTCTATGTCTGCAAAAACTTTGTTGAGATTTTGATAGGAATTTCATTTAGCATATGATGAATTTGCATAGAATTGACATTTTTACCATGTTGAGTTTTTCAATCTATGACCATGGGATGTCTCTTCATTAGTTGGATCTTCTTTGAGTTATCTTATCAGTATTTTGTAATCTTTAGCATACAAAAGCCTGTACATGTTAAATGTATACCTAAGTATTTAATTTTTTTGGAGTGATTTTTGTGGTATTGTACTTTTAATTTTGTTTTCCACATACTCATTTTTTTAGTATTAGAAATTAAGTTGTTTTTTATGCTTTGGTCTTATATTCTGAGACTTTACTCATTTGGCATCTGGCATTTTCCTTTGAATTTTTACTGTGGAGTGGGCACTGTGCCAGGTGCCTACTTACTGCATCGTGGGACAGAGTGAAGTTCCCCTATGAGGGCTTTGAGCCCAAAAGGTTGGCTCCATTAGGACCGTGTACTAATTCATTTCATTTCATGAGACCTACTAGCTGAGGCATTGTGCACCATGCAAGGCTGTAGAAGAGATTTTCCCATCCAGTAATCTTAAATAGAGGGATGGCGGGGTACATACCTTCCTATGACATTGTATAAGAAATAATTATAATAGAAGTTTAAAACATAAACACAGGAGAAAAAGGTCTTATTGCTAGACTTGAGGATCAGAGAAAGCTTGTGGAAGGAACAGTATATGAAGTGGGCCTTGGGGAGAGAGGGCCTTCGATGGGTGGATGTGAGGGGATGGGCATGCTAGATAAAGAGAATAACTAAATTATAATCCAGGAGGAGAGAATGACCAGGGAGATTTTGGAGAGTGGTTAGGAGAACAGAAGCATTAAAGTTTGGATGTAGGGGATGTGACCAAGGAGGAGGCTGGGCAGGAAGTAAGAGTCACTTTGAAGAGTTTTTGCTGCCCGATTCAGGAGTTTGTTATCTTTCCTATGGGCTAGAGAGGCGCGAGCAAAGGTTTTTGAACAGAGATTGTAAACTAATGGCTGCCTTTCAGAAAGAGTTGTTTTGAAAGGATGATTTGGTGTGGGGAGCCACTGTAGGCAGGGGGATCAGTTAGGAGACATGATATTTTATTGCTGGTTTCTGATTTATTGATTTATACATGCATTTGTTTGCTCATGTGCTTTTTTTTTTTTTTTTTTTTTTTGCCTACCCCCATTGAATGTCCAATGCTATGATATTTAATGGATCAGGAATGAGGAAGGCAGGAAGCCTAAGTGTAAAGCCTTCTTGCTTAAGGGAACCCAGAAACTCCCTCCCCTCCCACCACCACCTGAATCTCTTAACTGGCTTTCAGTTGTCTAAACATGGATTCTATACCCCGGGACTCACTGGTACACCAATTGGCCTTGCAGAATCTGAGATGGTGAGGGGCTGTCAGAGACCAAGAAATGTTTCCTGGCTTATGTACTGAGGCAAAGGTCAGACTTCAAAGTTCTGAAAGCTTGGACCCCCCCCTGGGGCCACTGAGCCTCTTGTGATGGTGGGGCAGACCATAAAGGAAGTGGCATGACTTCTTCAGTTTATCAGCTATTCCACTGCATCCTTGTGCTCGCGATGGGGATAGGGGGGCCAGCAAGGATACAAACTCTGAAGAGCTGGGAATTGGACCTAGTTCTCATTTCCTTGACACCATACATTGGCATCCTCTTTAAACACATTGACCTGAATTCCTGAGTCTTGAAAATTAAAATGTTGTATAAGATCTTGCCTAGCAGAAAAGGAGGGAACAATGAGCTTCTTAAGCTTCTAAATATTTTTTTATTTAAATTTTGTAGTAATTTTACTAATGAAGTAATTTTCCCAAACTAAAGAGTAGTATACAAAACACCAGCTATTTATTATCCTGTTGAAAGCCGCTATTGTGTTTTGGCATATGTATACCTGACCATTTTTTTATGTATACATTTTTAGGTAATTGAGAGCTCATGTATAAACAATTTTGTTTCATGTTTTTTATATCATGTTTGACTAAGCATTTTCCTATGTTCTTAAAAATGAATTGCAAACAATTTTAATGTTTTCATAATTGTGTATATTATATTATTCTATAATTTTCTTAAGTAATCACTCCTATTTTTGGAAATCTAGGTTGTTTTACAATTTTTCACAATTTAAAAAAATGTTGTAAAAAAGGTTTATGTCTGCATTTTAGATGATTTCCTTAGGATAGACTTCTAGAAGAAGAATTTTAAGACTCTTGGTATTCATAGTCAAATTTGTTATGAGAAAAGTATATTTCTGAAAATTTTTGCTGGAAAAACCAAACTGAAATTAAAAGAGAAAAGTTAACAGTTTTAAATGTGTATGTAGGTATCAGTGATGTATGGGTATGTATTGAGCCCATGAATTTATATCCTTTAGGGTAATTAGTATGCCCAAAATTATTGTGAAATTACTGGAGTAAGACTTAGCTAACAAGATCCCCGAAAGGGATGCATCCCTCCTGCTGACTAAGAGTATCCAGACCCTTTGATCTGGTAAATGAAAACAATAACAACATCAATAATAAAAATACTTGCTCGGTTTATTGAGCACTAAGCTTAAGCCTAGCACTGACTAATTCATCCTTAATACAAACCAGTTAGATAAATACTGTTATCATCCTCCATTTTACGGCCAAGGAAGCTGAGGACCAGAGGACTTAGCTGATTTTCCTGAGGCCACACTCCTAGTAGGTGATAGAGCTGGGGTTTGGGTCCCAGCCCTTTGATTGTACCGTCTGTGCATTTAATTTTATTCTGGACTAGGGTTCTTAACCTTCTTTGTTGCACAGATCCCTTTGTCAGTCAGGTTAAAACCACGGACCCCTTACTAAGTCCACACTATACTGTATATTATTTAATAAATATATCACACCTGCACCTATGTCCCCACAAGAATAATGTTTTTTTGAATTTCAATTCAAGATCACGGACTCCTGGTTAAGAACCCCTGTTCAAGACAGTTACTAAGGAAGACCTGGCCTAAGTTGGAAGTTGTCACTGGGATTCCAAACAGCCCAAGACTTGTAACCCCCTTAGTGTAAGACCCATGGGTTGGAAGGAGAAGATGAGATGAGTCCTGGGCCAGACCTGTGGCACCTCCCAAATAATGTACTAACTGTGGTGGCTCCATGAAGGGAGGCACATCGGGGAGTCCAGTCGCCTTTCTAAGGGAATTTGGAACATCCCTCAACTTGTCCTCAATTCTCTTAAAATCCCTGTCCTGAGGGATCTGTGGAACTTATTCCTTTCTACAGCATGCAGAGGTTAAAAAACCATGCTCTGGCACCGATTGCCTGGGTTCAAATCCTGACTTTGCCACTTCCCAGCTGCGAATGTTGGGCAGCAACCCCTCTGGGCCCCAGTTTCTCATCTGTAAAGTAGGGGTGATGACAGAACCTACTTGGGTGGGCAGCTCAGAGGATCCCCTGGGTCAAGAATGCTATTGTTAGGGTAATGCCTGGCTCATGATCAGCATGGGCTCTGGGTTTGCTCCAGCCCCCGTCAGGATTGCTCTGCTTTCTGTCCCAATCCCTTAAGGCTCCACTGAGGTCCTGAGCCTCCCGGGGACATATGTCCACTTTTCTGGACGTAACAAATACTTACTGTATGAGCAGACAGACCTGCTGCCGTGCGTTTATCACCCAGTGTGGAGGCTGACGTTAATCAGGTACTTTTGGAAATGTTTGAAGGGGACAGCGTCACAAGGGAATGAAGCAGCAGGGTCTGACTGGGGAGGGCTTTTCTGGGGAGGTGTCTAAAGTCCAAGACTACCTGTTTAACGTTGCCTACATGGTCCCTGTAGACTTTCAAGTTTCCTTCCCTGGGATTAGAGTGTGGCTTGACTAAGGGCAAGATGCAACCAGTTGGTTCTTCTCTTTCAGCAACAATAGTTGATATAGCCAGTCATTTCTGAAATATGTGTGACTTATAGGATAGACCATTCAAAAGCATATGATTGAGATCAATCTCTTCACTCTTAAAAAGTTTTAATAATAATGTGAAAGCATGATCCATTACAGTAGTAGTGACCATCCTTCTTGATAGTTGCATATTCTGAAAGATGAAGCAGAGCTAATCAGGAACTGCTGGGGAAGAGAGGAGGGAACATCCAGGTCTTCATGAAGATGCTGGGGCAGGTGGGAGCCTGCCTTCTTCAGGGAGGGGAGAGGGCGAGGGCCGTGAAGACATGGGGAGGGAGCAGTGTTCTGTGGTGTCTTGTTAGACATTTTAAGCAGTTTGAGGTTTACCTTGTATACACTGGGACACAAGGAAAGGGCTTTAAGCAAAGAAGTGATGTCATGTAATGAATGTTTTAGAGACATTGTCACAAAATTTTATTTTGGTTATTTTTCTTAATTTTAAAGATTTATTTATTTACTTTCTTCCCTTCCACTCCTCCTGCCCTGCTGTTTTTGCTGTCTGTGCTGTCTTCTCTTCTCATCTTCTCTCCTCTTGGATTCACTGGGATTTGATCCTGGAGACTTATGGGGAGAGAGGTTCCCTGTCGGTTGCACCAACCTCAGTTCCTGTTGTGCTTCACCTTGACTCTCCCCTTGTCTCTCTTTTGATACATCATCATCTTGCTGCATGACTCACTTGCGTGGGGGTACTGGCTCACCACACTGGCACTTGCAGGCACTGGCTTGTCACGTGGGTACACTTTCTCTTCTTTTTTTCACCAGGAGGCCCCCAGGATAGAACCCAGGTCCTCCCATATGGTAGACAGAAGCCCCATCACTTGAGCCACATCTGCTTCCCTTATTTTTCATTATTAATATTTTTATCATCAAGAATGGGTCTTTTTTTCTGTTTTGTCCACTTGTAATTCCTTAGATATGTTTTCTTTTCAAGTGATTTGCAAATTTTCTTATGGCGACTTCCTTATAATTTTGTTCATGTTTTCAAATATAATAGATAAGCTGAAATCATTATTGAATCTGATGCCAGTACTGACCTCATTCTGTTTTCCCCCATTGTCATAGTTTTGCATTTCATAAAGTAGGGGTTTTACATTTTGTAAATTATCAGATCTGCTAATCTTTTTTTTAAAATTGCATCCTTCTTAGTTTTGTTTTTTAAGATTGACAAGTCCTCACTTTTTAATCCACCCTTACACAGCAATGGCTCCATCCAATAGATGGATAATTAATGCTAGAAGGTGAATAAGCAGAGACATTCATTTGGGCATCAAATGGTTCTCATCAAGTCCTCTCTCAAACTTTGCAAAATAGGTACTATTACACTATTCCATTTTGCATATGGGAACCTGCGATTTTAAGAAGATGCTGAAAGTCATACAGGGGGGGTTTGGAAACTAGCCTAGATGGGCAGACTCATTACTTTTTTCATTAACAAGGAATTTCTCAACTTGAAACTTTGACTGGTTTCTTGGGAAGCTTCTATCCTAATACTTCAGAGCTTGGTACCCACTTCTCAGGTGGAACCTAGGAAATTCCCAGCAGAGCAAATGCTTCCATGGAGTTGTTTTAACCAAGCTGCTGCCTCAATTTCCAAAATTCCTGCCTTCATTCATGCAATTTCCCTTTCTGGAATCTCTTCCTCTCTCCTATTTCCTAAAAGTTCCCTGAATATGTTCCACTTCCTTCAGAATCTTTTCTTGAGCATCCTGGCCCAGTGCCCTCTCACTTCTTTCTTTTGGATCCTTTAGAATCTGCTTTTCCACCCACTCATCTCACAGCTGGTCTTATTCTACCTGGCTTCTTGAGATTGTTGTGGAATTTAAGAGAAGTTCAATTATTTGAGTATAGAGAGGCCAGGACTCAGGAATGATTTTGAGAAGGAAAAATGGTTTATTGACGGCCGGCCAGACTCGGGAGCTTTCAGTTTGAATCCCGAGCCCTGAACAAGATTTTCAAACGTCTTTTATACAGAGAGGAAAGGCCAAATGGTCTCTTTGTTTCAGTTCTCAATAGGCTTCAATTGGCATATATCTTCTACATCTTAGGTAAGCTTTTAGCATGGACTCCAGACATTCTAGATAAGCCTTTAGCGTATTTGGTTTTTGCATTTCCCCTAAATACCCAAAGTTTATAGCCCTTGCACTGTTAAACATTTCCCAGGACTGGAGCCACCGCCACTGTCTCTAAGGGCAGGACTGCAGCCTCCCACCGCTCCACACCCATAAGTCAAACAACTTAGTTATCTCTGAAGAAACAAAGAGCCTTCCACCCATAGCCCACATCATTCCCCCCTTTTGCCAAAGTTTACTTGCTAAGCTTTGGCATAATTATTGTTGGAGCTATGAGGTGGATGGCTGTTTGTTGTCTTGATTGATTATTTATCAGTCTTTAGTACAGCATCCAGGACTGTTTTTAGAAGTTTAGAACTTTTTATTCTGGACAGCAGAATCTTGGGCAGGGGCCTCCTGCAGTTATTCTGCTGCCACTGGCACTCACGTGGATTTCTAGTCAGGTTCTAGATCTATCTATTACTTTTATTTTACTCTTAAAGAGTTTACACCTTTAATTTAAAAGTGGTGCTGAAGGGAGACGATCTCTTTTCTGTAACTGCTTCTTGCTGGCCATGGGCTGTAGTCATTGCTTAATAAGGTGTAAAACTCTTTAATTTATTTTAACTGGAGGAAGATGGATCTGGTATTCTGTACGAAATTGGATGAAGTTTTCATATGGTTAATAAGATGTTCACTCTGAAAGAAACAAACTTAATTAAAAATTTGGAATACCTGTTTTTAAAAGAGGACACATTGGATTACAGAGGTAGACAAGGTTAGGTGCCTATAAAGATGGCACTCCTTAAAAGCTGGTGGGAACAACATATATATATTTTTTTAAGTTATTTATCTTTAGAGAGAAATTGCAACAGACACTTAGCTTTGTTTGAAGACACATTCCAAGCTGTTCAATGATTGACACTCATTCGCTCTGTCGGATGCTCCTGGTGAACTGGCACTCCTTGGGCAACTGGCTTCACTCAGGATTAGCACACTAATTTGGAAATACTCTTAGTTTTTACCTGTGGGAGTGATCAGAACTACAGAATAAAGAAGTTGACTGAGACTGGCTGAGACTGCCACTTTATTCTATAGACATGTTATTAACTGTTTAGAAAATGATTTTACCAGGAATTTAACATGTCTAATATACTTCTGCACTTGATCTAAAATAGAAAAGATAACATTACAATTATTAGGCATATATTTAGTACAGGATAAAAGTACAGCACTTAATATTAACTAATGTATTACTTAATGCATAAGGATTCAGAGTTGCAATTATTAGTTTTGAGTTTCAGGTTTGTAATACTTTACATGTTATCTCTCTATGAGAGCAGGCCATAATGCCAATTGTGTTTAAGTTTTACTTACAGTATCCTGGTATCATGGCTCCACTTAGCATGTTCTTCAACGCAGTGAGCAAGTTGCAGCATCTTTCATCTTAGAGAGATTTTCTAGTATTCTACTAGCCTGGTGCATAGTGCTCTCTGGCACCATGAAACAGTGCCAGTCTGGAGGCGATATCTATTGTACACTTGGCTGTACCGAGTCATTATTGGCTGCAGGAGCTTGAAACTGCAATATAGTTTCCATCGACTTTAGGAGCAGAACCAGAGACTGATATAGCACATATTTTTAATTGAGGGGTCAGTGACCAGCTTAGCCAATAACTCACATGGAGAGGCCACCTGTAATGTATACAAGGCCTGGTTCGAATGCACAAGAGTTTGATAATGTTAACGTTTATTCCTTGTTTATATATATATATTTTAAACAATTTAATGCAACACATCATATATTAAATGACAGTCTACTTACACAATTTTATTATGAAGATAACAGTAGGTACTTTACTTTAGTAATAGAGGAAAAATATTTTTTTTCATTGTTAAAATGAAAACAGAAGACTTCTAATATAATCAAGATAACTTTTTATTACTATTTATTTAAATGTGTACTTTGCAGTGGCCTTCAGACAGGTTTATTATCATGAAGTTATTTCTGTTACCAATAACTAATTTAAGTTTTAGTTAACAATTACTTTTCTAGAACTAGAACTATTTAAACATTTTCAGTTGGAGGATGTTTTACAAACTCTTTATAATTGACTATAACCGCATTGACTAGACACCTCATGTTTAAATAAACTTATTAAATTACAATTACTAAAGAAATTTACTCTATTTGAGAGCATATCTACAAGCTTTTTTTTTTAGCCTAATTTCACTAATGTGAACTTACAATTTTCATTACTCTAAAGATTTCGTACATAATGTTAATTTAGTTTATAAATTAACTATGGGAGATTACACTCAAGTTAAATAAAATTGAAACTATAATAGTTTATGCAAGGAATGTTCTCTTTTTATTTTACAGGAAGCTAAAAACTTCTTTTCTTTAGGTTATGAAAATTATTAATTTAAAAGCATAGCTGACTACCAGGTTTTAAAACACATGCATACTGACTACCAGGTTTTAAAACACATTACACAATTACTTAATTTTTTAAAAATCATAACCCAGGAAAGATTTCTCTATAGTTTTTATGGACTTTCTTTTACTTACTGAAATTTGTTAATAGAGCTACTAATTACTTTTATTTTGTTGGAAAGAAATCTTCTGGAAGAAAATAAGGCTCACCAGATTGTGGAGAAGAAAATAATTTATTCTCAATCTTGCAAGAAGGGGTGCAGAGCCAGATATGGCTGGTGCCACGAACAAAGAGAAATGACACAATTTATACCCCTAAGCCTAGCATGCAAGCTCTTCCTGTTTTTCCATAGATTGGATACTTCAGAAGTTACAGCTTATCTGAGATTTAACTTTCCCACGCAAAAGTTTGATTTAACTGCTTCCTCTATCACATTTCAACCATTTTAGTTTTTACTTGCTCCCCCCTTTGTTAAATAAGGAATAGAATTTAGTGCTGAAATGGCACCAACTTAGCTCTTTCTTGGGCATCTTTCCACTGCCCATAGGACTGGCCTAAACTGGTCTTCTCCACTGCTGTCCAACCCCGGAGTGGGAGACTGAGGCAGCAGGCCGCCGGGTTCCATCAACATTTTTTTTATGTGAAAATTAACTTAATCTTTGTGTTTTTTTTGTTTGTTTGTTTGTTTTTTTGCATTTTATGGCTGACAAAGGTTTAAACTGGGAAATTACCAGGCAAACTGATTCTTAATTTTCTAGCTTAGTAGATAGGTTTAATCTGCCACACCTAGTCTTGCCTTAAAAGCTCTTGCAAAGAGGAGGCCCTTTCCCAATTGTTTCCATAATCAGATTTCTATGACTTTTTCATCTTGCTTAGTTTAATTTGGGCTTTAAGAATATTTATAAATATAACTGCATATTTAATTTTTAACAATTTGAATAGACTTCTTTTAAGAATTTTTATTTGTTAATTTGATATTTATCTTGATGTATGAAGACATACATTGAGCTTTTTTTTTTTTTAAAATGGGCAGACACAAAGAGTTAGACACAAACACAACTCATTGATATTACTTATAATTTGCATTATTTTATATACTGTTTAGCTTAATTAATTAGGGGTCCAGAAATACATATTACTTATATAACTGCATATTTAACTTCAACAATTTGAGCAAATAGGCAGACATGAATAGTTTGAAACAACAACATGACTTTAGTTACTTTAAACTTTTCAAAGACTTTTGAAACTCTTCTTAATTTGCACTATGACTATGCAGTTTACCACAAGAATTTTCTTTCTTACTTAATGGATTGTAATAACTAAAATGTTCTCAATGCCTTAGCACCATTTTGTTTTAGAACTTTATATTTTACTTTGAAATTAGCAGAATTTTGGATAAGCAACAAGATTAATTTTATATATATTTACTGAGGCTATTTGAAGCCTCAGGGAGACAGACTGCTTTCTCTCATGAATTGCCACTCTTAGGAACACTGACCGTCAAGGCAGGAGACTTCTCCCCCTCTACCCCCCTTTTTGGTTTTGGAGATAATAAAACTCCAGTGGTCATTTAACTTTATTTTATCAGGCAGCAATTTATTTAGTTTACACTTGAATTCATGAGAGAAAGGGTTACTAATACCAGGAGAGGAGACAGTGATGTCCCAGCTCTTTTCAATTATGAAATAACCATAGGCAAAGGCAAAGGGTGAGGTTAGCCTTGAAGTAACCATAAACAAAGGAAAGGTTAGTTAGAGTTTACACTTAATAATTTCAAGCTAAATTCACCTAGCTATAATTTCAGTTATTACCTTTCCACTGTTTTATAACATAAATGCATTTATAAATGATTTTAACTCTTAGTTACAGTTTTATTAATTTTTTTGAAAACTTATTAATTTTATAACACCTTTAAATACCTTTCGTTCGACTTATAACATATTAAATGAACTTATTACTTTAATTTTTCTTTTAAAGTAAAAGAATGAATCTCTTGCAGTTAGTTTGAAATAAAAAACTACTTTTCAGGATTTGATTTTTAGAACATAAATGTTCTTTTAAAAGAGGTAAGACTCTTCTTTAAACACTGAGGAAATGATGAGGTTAAAGCATAAGAAGCTATTGATAAAAGATTTTCTTTGTATATTGATCTTATTCAATTTTAATTATAAAAATTTTCTTTCTACAAACTTTTTACACTTTTAGTATTCATTCAGGTTCTGTCCTACACTCTACTCTTTCTAATAATTAATCATTTTATCTTAGGACAAAATCATCTTCTGTTTCTTTAAACAATAAAAACACACTCTATATATCTCACATACTAAGTTACCAGGCAAACTTCTTACAACATATAATTGCCATTAATACTAAACAAGTTTGTTAAAATAATGAACTTTTCTTCACTTTAAATACTTAGTAGCATGTAATACCAGAAACAGTTTTTTTTGGAAGCAAGTTGGCAGGGGCGATTGGCTGCCGAATAAGTTTGTTATAAAATTGCCTTTTATTATTATCAATTCAGTTTTGTTAAATAATGACTTTCTGCAATTAGCTACTTAAATACCTTAAACAATGCTTTGTAAAACTTTTATAATTATTTATACCCTTAAGACAAATTTTACTTTCACAGAACACATTCTCTAACTTAAGGTTACTACAATACCTTCTAAGAACCTGAGCAGAATGCAAACGTATTTTGGCTTTGACACCCTAAGGAGGGAACTTTACTGCATTTATTTTGATTCTGCTTTTCACCTCTTTCACTTCCCCCCCTTCCAGGCAGTCGGGTGCATAACAAACAGGAATGCAGCTTATGAATAGAAGGGTGGACTCACTGGAAAGGGGCAAGCCGCTCCCCGCTTTCCAGCTTTCAGCCAAAATGGGCAGACAGAACTTACTCAAATTTGGCAACTCTCCCAGGAACTTAGCCGCCCTGACTGGGACATTCCCAACAAACTTGGGTGCTTGGCGCGGACACAGATGGCCTCCAAGCCCCGGCAAAGGGCCAGACCAGAGACAAGACAGCAGAGCATGCACAAACATTTAGACTCCGCAAACATCTAGACTCCTCAGCTTTTGCCCCAGAATCATTTCACCCCCTTGCCAATGGCAAGGGAGGGCTCCAGCTCAGCTGTAATTCTACTTTACATAAGGACACAACTCCAACACTAACATTGAGCTGACACAGACAGAAGCACAAAGAAGCACTAATCTGACTCACAAGTTTATATATTTATTTTTACCACGGGTGCCCCCACAGCCATCACAAACTTAAGAACACTTAACATTTGGTATAAAGCGAATTCATTCACAAATTAGCACCATAACAAAAGATTTCAGCTAGACTTTTCCACTGTTTAAACTTTACACCCAGACCAAGCTCCACCAGAAAAGCCGATCCATTTTCCTGTAACCAAGTTTTGTTTTCCTTAATCTAGACCAATTTCTAGGACATTAGGACTTGAACCTATAAATAGCCCTTCCTATTAAAATCGAGACTCCACTCCTTTAGTGGATATAAGACCAGTACCAGATTCTAACATGCAGTTAGACAAACCCAAAACACCAGGGCTTTTCCCCGGTTTTCCTCCTTTTCCCAAGCCTAGAGAGAACGGCTTCCCCCCAGCCTTCTGGGACTACTAGGGTTCTCTCGGGAGGTGATCAGCCTCCCCTTCCTAGCAATTAAAGCTAGGGCCTTCCAGACTGTGCTCACCCGGGGAGTCTTACCTTCTTCCATGTTCGGAGTTCTTTTTCGTTCCCAGAATCTTTCTCTTCAGACCTTCTATTGCCCTCGATTTTTGTTGGGAAGATTCTGGTGGAGCCCACATCTTTTCTGGATTAAATTTAATCCAGGGGCACCCAGATTTGGGGTTCACCCGAGTCCTCCCAGCTTCCTCGGGGATTTGGAAGGGGCAGCAAAATGCTACCGTCTCTGGCCTTCATTTATTGTCCCACCAGAGTCGCCAAAAATGTTGTGGAATTTAAGAGAAGTTCAATTATTTGAGTATAGAGAGGCCAGGACTCAGGAATGATTTTGAGAAGGAAAAATGGTTTATTGACGGCCGGCCGGACTCGGGAGCTTTCAGTTTGAATCCCGAGCCCTGAACAAGATTTTCAAACGTCTTTTATACAGAGAGGAAAGGCCAAATGGTCCCTTTGTTTCAGTTCTCAATAGGCTTCAATTAGCATATATCTTCCACATCTTAGGTAAGCTTTTAGCATGGACTCCAGACATTCTAGATAAGCCTTTAGCGTATTTGGTTTTTGCATTTCCCCTAAATACCCAAAGTTTATAGCCCTTGCACTGTTAAACATTTCCCAGGACTGGAGCCACTGCCACTGTCCCTAAGGGCAGGACTGCAGCCTCCCACCGCTCCACACCCACAAGTCAAACAACTTAGTTATCTCTGAAGAGACAAAGAGCCTTCCACCCATAGCCCACATCAAGATCACCCACAGCACCTGATTGTGTGTGTTGGATGTCATATATACCCAGTGAGAATTTGTTGGTGAACAATGGAGCAGGATCCCTTTGAGTCTCCTTGGCCTTGATCTTTCTTGAAAGCTTGGCTGGGTCTAGCGAGTGCCCCAAGTGTCAGGCAGCCTCCTCGGGACACTTGGTTCCTGGTGCCCCTCCTGCTCTTGTCACCAGCCTCGGAGTGGCAGTGTTTCCTGTTCTGTGGCATGTCGTGTCACAGCTAGATGGTGAAGGATGGGACAAATGGGTATTTTGGAGTGATGGCATGTGCTGGAAGTCATCCAGCTATAACTGAGAATGGCACATACCAAATGTCAAAGTTATCAAAATTCACTGGCTATTTTGAGGCAGTTGCCAGATGGCTGCTCAGGGTTGACTAAAGGGATATTTCCAAGAGATCAGGGGATAAGTGGGGGCAATATGTGCTTTGGGGCAGTTATCATAATTGCTGTCATATATTGAATGGCTGCAGTGTGTCAGGAATAGGTACTTTCGTATATTATCTGCAGTCTAAACATGCTGATGGCAAGATGTTTAGAGAAGTGCTGGGTGTAGTAAGAGCCGAGCAGGATGTGGTGTGTAGGGGAATGTCGCATGGCTTCCTGGTTTTGGTATCTTGCCCAGAGATGTCAGGATTTGTTAGATGTTTATAAAAGGTTTAGGAAATAAAGAAAACTTTAAAAGCGATTTTCCTGTGCTAGGAGCCCATGGGAACTGGGGAGAGCTTGGTTGTAGCAGCCATAGATGCCACTCACGATGGGCTTGTGTGGGTTTAGTGGGGATATGGAAGCTGGGAGGAGAGAGCATGTGCTAAAGGACAGATTGAGAAAATGAGAGGATGAACTGTGTCCCCTCCAGCCCCAGGCTCAGTGTTAATGCTGCCACAGCTGCACGGGGGGGTGGCCTCTCTGGTTGAGTACCTCACAGAGGGAGAGGGAGCCGTCCAGCCTTCAGCACCTCAGGAAACCTTGTTAGGCTTTTCATACAGAAAGGAAATTCTCACCACTTTATATGGACTAGGCCCCTCAGGGTTCAGCTCACTCTGGGGCCAGAGCAATTCACACCCTGTTGTGACAGTGGTTTCTGGTGTCAAGCTTCAGAGATTTTGTCCAAATGGGTCTCAGGTGATGTTATCTGTCCTCCTTGATCCCTTGGTGTGCGTGATGGGCACGGTCAACCTGTAAATGTGGGACTGTTGTGGAATTTAAGAGAAGTTCAATTATTCGAGTATAGAGAGGCCAGGACTCAGGAATGATTTTGAGAAGGAAAAATGGTTTATTGACGGCCGGCCGGACTCGGGAGCTTTCTGTTTGAATCCCGAGCCCCGAACAAGATTTTCAAACGTCTTTTATACAGAGAGGAAAGGCCAAATGGTCCCTTTGTTTCAGTTCTCAATAGGCTTCAATTAGCATATATCTCTTTCACATCTTAGGTAAGCTTTTAGCAAGGACTCCAGACATTTTAGATAAGCCTTGGTTTTTGCATTTCCCCTAAATACTTAAAGTTTATAGCCCTTGCTTTGTTAAACATTTCCTGGGACTGGAGCCTGCTGGTCCCTAAGAGCAGGACTGCAGCCTCTTACCGTTTCACACCCACAAGTCAAACAACTTAGTTATTTCTGAAGAGACACAAGTCAAACAGCTTAGTTATTTCTGAAGAGACAAAGAGCCTTCCACCCATAGCCCACATCAGGACCAGTGTGCACACAACATCTTTGTCTCGGGATCTCCTTAGATGTACCATGCTCCTCATTGTCTAGGCTTAAAGCTTCTGCGGGTCTCTAGATCCTCACGAGCAGGGTGGGGAGCTGGTGCAGGCAACCCCCCCTCCCCCTCCACCAAAGGCAAACTGTGATTCTTTCAGTCTCTCTAGAACAAACGAAACTTTTTCCTGTCTTGGCTCTTCAAACCTGACTGAAATATTCTCATTCTCCTTTGTATCTCCCCCACTTCCCTTTCATCAGGTGTTCTTTTTTCATCTTTCATCTCTACAACTAACTCTCTCTTCTCCAGAGAGACATTACCTGATCATCCTAGGTTTCCATGCTGGTCAGTCTCTCTGTCCTCTTTTGAGCACTTTTACAACTTGTAATCTTTTTAATTTTGTGTTTGATGTAGGGTTTCCTTCCTTCCTTCCTTCCTTCCTTCCTTCCTTCCTTCCTTCCTTCCTTCCTTCCTTCCTTCCTTCCTTCCTTCCTTCCTTCCTTCCTTCCTTCCTTCCTTCCTTCCTCCCTCCCTCCCTCCCTCCCTCCTTTCCTTCCTTCCTCTCTCCCTCCCTTCCTTCCTTCTACAGTGCCATATTCCCCAGGGAGGAAGGGAGGAAGGAAGGAAAGGAAGGGAAGAAGGAGGAAGGAAGGGAAGAAGGAAGGAGAGAGAGAAAAAGGAAGAAACTCATAGGGTAATTAAAAGTGAGATTTCCATTTCCTTGGATGGTAAGTCTTGATTGACCCTTTGTGAATCTTTTCCTTTTTAAACTTACTCAACTAGGAGGCCGATATTTCATGCTATGAGAAATGTATGTCCTCATGTCTGCCATACAGATTTTAGGAAGAGGCAACTGAGGCTCAGAGATGGGAAATGACACAAGAGCTCAATGCTACCTGGTTAGCCAAAGAGATTAGACCAGACCAAAACCAGTGGCAGCGTCAGGCCAGAAAACAGACAAATATGAAAGATCTTTAGAGTTCGGTCTTCAGGGATTTGTGACCAAACCTTTTGCTTTTTAGAGGAAAAATAGAGGAAATGGGAACCTTAAGTCATGAAGGCAATCAGATACCAGACTTTTGCCGCAGGAGTCATCTGTGTGTGCACATCTGAGAATGTGCGAAGCCTTTCTTCAAGAGGGATCTTGAAGGAATATGGCATTTTCTTTTCCCTAAAGTGAAACCACAAGTTGAACACAATGCACCTGACAACGAAAATCAGGTTTTACCTCAAAACAGATCATAGTATTATATTTTTGTTTGTTTGTTTGTTTTTTTAATTGACTTTGTAATAATATTACATTAAAAAATATATATATATATATGAGGTCACATTCAACCCCACCACCCCCACTCCACCTCTCCCCCCCCCCAGCAACACTCATTCCCATCATCATGACACATCCATTGCATTTGGTAAGTACATCTTTGGGCACCTCTGCACCTCATGGTCAATGGTCCACATCATGGCCCATACTCTCTCCCATTCCATCCAGTGGGCCCTGTGAGGATTTACAATGTCTGGTAATTGCCCCTGAAGCACCATCCAGGGCAGCTCCAAGTCCCAAAGACGCCTCCACCTCTCATCTCTTCCTGCTTTTCCCCATACCCATCAGCCACCATGTCCACTTTTCCCAATCCAATGCCACCTTTTCTATGTGGACATTGGATTAGTTGTGTCCATTGCACCTCTATGTCAAGAGGAGGCTCAGATTCCACATGGATGCTGGATGCAATCCTCCCAGTTTCAGTTGTAATCACTCTAGGCTCCATGGTGTGGTGGTTGTCCTTCTTCAACTCCATCTTAGCTGAGTGTGGTGAGTCCAATGAATCAGATTGTAGGTGTTGGAGTCTGTTGAGGCTCAGTGAGACTTGGGGACAGAAGGCTCATGCTTTTTTTTTGCCTCCTTTGCTGGGCAGTGCTGGGCAGTGCTGGGTAGGCATGCCTCTGTCCTGGGCGCCTGAGTTTTCATGGGCAGGAACTCTATAGGGGCCAGAGAGTCTTTCTGTTCATGCCCCACATTCATCAGCTGGGGGTTGGCATCTCATATGTATTATCTCTGAAATTTGAAAAGAAAGGAAGAAAGTAAATTCGCTAGAAGAGAGCTAAAAATATGGATCAAATAAGGAAAAGTGTTAATATGGAGAAGGAATACAATTAGGTGGTTCCATTTGGAGAAGTGAACTGAAGTTTGCCTTAGTCTTCATGTTCAGGCCCTTGAGGGGTGAAGGTCAGAACAAGAAGAAATGGACACAGATTAAGGTAAGGGAGATTGGAGTTTACTTAATGGAAGTTAATGCCCATACAGTGGAAAAGTAGCAGGATGGATACTATGTAAATGATGCAAAACTGCTTCTGAAAAACAACAAATTGTCTAATTATATTGAGTCCTCTCGAAGACCAGAATTATTGGATTAGTTTATAGAGGAGTTACTAAGAATCGCTAGAATTGTTAATGGTGAGTGAGGATCATTAATATCTATTATATTTATACTTTGAATCCTTCAAGTTAAAAAGAAAATAGGTACTTTGTTAGGCCATATGAATGTGGAGAATAATTTTGGAGCTTGGAGAAGCCTAACTTTGAACCCTGGATCCCTCAGCTATTAGCTGTAAAATCATGGATGAATTCTGTAACCTACTAAACCTCACATTAATTTTATCATCTGTAAATTGGGAACAATGTTTACTTTAGAGGTTCACGTGTGGGCATTAATTTAAATAAACTTGAAGTGCTTGTTGTATGTGAGTGCTTATTCATTGTTTATTTCCATTTTTTTCTCTCAAGGATTTGGAAAAGGTGGTTCTGATGCTTCTGGAACTCGTGTTTCTGATTTGTTCTTTACCAACTCAGGTGCTTTTTTCTCCAAATCTCTTTTGGGGTATCTAAATTCTGAACCTTTACTCCTACCACTGCTTCCTTCTCTATACTTTAATATGAGTAGGAAGAATTAGGGCTTAGGAGTTTTTTCTTGGGTTAGTCATTGACAACCCTTCTCGCAGGAGGCTTTTGCATACTTGCACTAAACATTTTGTTTCTGAAAGCTACTGTGAGATGCCAGGGACGCCAGGGCAGGACCATGTGCCTGCTGTCTTGGAGGGGGCAGACAGATGGGGGAAACTGAGAGAAGACTCACTGCCCCCACCTGGTGTTCTAGGAACCAGGTGGGCCCGGGAGGGAAGTGTGGAGAGGAGGGTGATTCTAATGAAGTGGTTAGGGGCCACCTCACCAAGGAGCAGGGTTGGGACTAGAGTGAAGTGAGTGAGGTGTCCCCAAACAAGGTTGAAGGATGCCCTGTGCTCACAGGGTTCCGGAAATGCCTCCTTCAACACTGTTGGAGCCTGCTTCCTTCACCCTAGTCCCAGCACTGCCCAGGAAGGAACATTTGAGCTGGAACCTTCAGAGAGCCTCGTGGGCATCAGCTAAACAAGAGAAAAGCTTGTGTTTGCTGATGCAGTGACTCATTTCACGGTGGTGCAAAGATACCCCTGTAAATCCGGTAATTGCCAAAATTGACCCATCAATGTTAAAGACCTTTTTTAAGTGGATCATTTTCTTCCCTTTACACAACCATCAAATGCAGCACTAATGAGGGGTGGTATTCATCTTGTTTTACAACCCTGAGCTTTTCTGCATTCATTAGTGACAGGAATCTGACTCTTTGGTTCTTAGAAAGGCACACCCCAGTCCATGCTTCATAGCTTCATATGCGATTGTTTTAATTGCTGAGGAGCCTTGTGGCTCAGCCCCACTGATTCCATTTCCTCCTTCATTCTGCCTTCAGAATGCTTTGGCTTCAGTTCTCTGACTGGGGGAAAGTACTTGGGCTATCTTTTTAGGGAAATGTTTCTTTATAAATAACATGTGCCACTATAGGCCATTAATTAAAAGCATGTCGATGGTATCAACACAACAGTGAGAAATATCACACCACTCAGTTCCAAAACTACAGGTGAAATTCTAACTCCTGAGTGAGGTATTGCTCTAATGTAACCTGTAATAGAGAGTTCCTCCACAGAATCTGGCCTTATTGCAAAGCTACATTCTCACGGGATCATCCACTTCCCACATTTGTTCAGTTTGCTAGGAAGGCTACCTTGTGCCTTTCTCTTCAAATGGAGGCCCCTTTCATCTAGCTAGTCCACAGCCATGGCCTTCAGGCTAGGTTTGCCCAGTGAACCCAGCAGTAATTTCCCCTCACTCTGCTTTCCTGTTGGTATCTCTCACAGGGACCCTTCTGGGCATCATAAGCAACCATCCCTCCTCAGACCAAGAGCAGAACACATACTGTGCCATTCTGAAATGTGCTAGACTAAATGTCTGGAAGCAGGACTCAGTTGGAATATCAGGATGTATGGTCACCGCACACATTGTCTAGTATTGCCCTAGCATGTCAGACTAACTGGGTCCTCTTGCTGGCTTCATCACTTTTCAGCTGCAGCAAGTTATTTAATCATCCCTGTACCTCAGTTTTCTATCTGCAAAATGGGCATAATGATGGATCCACCACATAGGTTGTTGTGAGGGGTAAACAAGTTGATACAAATGCAGGTCTTGGGAACATGTTTTGCTGTATTAATGCAAGTTATTATTATTAGCAGCAGTAGTAGTACAAGCATACTTCATCTTATTGCACTTCACAGATATTGCATTTTTCACAAATTAAAGATTTGTGGCAACTCTGAATTGAGTAAGTCTATTGGTGCTGTTTTTCCAACAGCATGTGCTCACTTCTTGTCTCTGTGCCACATTTTAGTAATTGCAATATTTCAATTATTTTTCATTATTAACATATCTGCTGTGGTGCTCTGTAATCAGTGATCATTGATGTTACTATTGTAGTTGTTTTGGGGTACCATGACTTGAATTGATAGATGTTGTCTTTGTTACAACTGCTTCACTGACCAGCCATTCCCCCTTCTTTCTATCTCTCCTTGGACCTATCTCTTCATTGAGATACAACAATATTAAAATTAGGCCAGTTAATAAGCCTACAGGGTTCTCTAAGTGTTCCCATGAAAGGAAGAATCACATCTCTCATGTGAAATCAAATGTCAGAAACCATTAAGCTTATGAGGAAAGCTTATCAAAAGCTGAGATAGGCTGAAATCTAGGCCTCTTGAGCCAAACAGTTAGCCATATTGTGAATAAAAAGAAAAAGTTCTTCAAGGAAATGAAAAATGCTACCCCGGTGAACACATGAATGATAGGAAAGTGAAACAATTTTATTGCTGATATGGAGAAAGTTTTAGTGGTCTGGATAGAAGATCAAAGCAGCCACAACACTCAACATTCTGCTATGCCAAAACCTAATCCAGAGCAAGTGCTAATGCAAGTGCTAAAAAGAAGCAAGTGCTAATGTAGAAGCTGTAGCAAGTCATCCAGAAGAGCTAGCTAAGATGATTGATGAAGGTGACTACATGAAACAACAGATTGTCAATGTAGACCAAACAGCCTACTTTTGGAAGAAGATGCTGTGTAGGACTTTTCAAAGCTAGAGAGGAGAGGTGTCAATTGCTGGCTTCAAAGCTTCAAGGAACAGGATGACTCTCTTGGTAGGGGCTCATGTAGCCAATGACTTTATGTGGGAGCCACTGCTCATTTACCATTCTCAAAATCTTAGGGTCCATAACAATTGTGTTAAATCTATTCTGCCTGTGCTCTATAAATGGAATTATAGAGCCTTGATGATAGCACATCTGTTTACAACATGATTTGCTGGATATTTTAATCCCACTGTGGAGACCTACTGCTCTGGCAAAAAAAGAGTACCCTTTCAATATATTACTGCTTATTGACAATGCACCGGTCACCCAAGAACTCTAAGGGAGATTCATGCTGCTTTCATGCTTGCTAACACAACATCCATTCTGTAGCCCATGGATCAAGGAGTCATTTCAAATTTGAAGTTTTATTATTTAAGAAATATTTTTTTTCTGTAGCTGCCGAAGGCAGTGATTACCCTGATGGATGTGGGAAAAGTACATTGAAAACCTTCTAGAAAGGATTCACCATTCTAGATGTCATTAAGAATATTTGCGATTCTTGGAAGGAGGTCAAAACATCAACATGAATAGGAGTTTGGAAGAAGTTGCTTCTAATTCTCATGGATGACTTTGAGGGGTTCAAGATTTCAGTGTTAGAAATAGCAAAAGACTGGAAATAGAAGTGGAGCCTAAAGTGGAGCCTGGAGGTGGTGTGACTGATCTCATGATAAAACTTGAATGGACAAGGATTTACTTTTAATGGATGAGCAAAGAAAGTGATTTCTTGAGATGGAAACTACCCCTGGTGAAGATGCTTTGAACATTGTTGAAATGACAACAAAGGATTTAGAATATTACATAAACGTTGATAGGGCAATGTCACGGTTTTAATAGCTTGACTCCAATTTTGAAAGAAGTTCTGTGGGTAAAATGCAACCAAACAACATGGCATGCTACAGAGAAATCTTTTGTGAAAGGAAGAGTCAATTCTTGTGGCAACTGTCTTTGAAGTCTTATTTTAAGAAACTGCCATATCTACCCCAGCCTTCAGCAACCACCACCCTCATTGGTCAGCAGCCATCAACATCATGGCAAGATCCTCCTCTTCCAGCAAAAAGATTATTACCTGCTAAGAGCTCAGATGATGGTTACCACATTGTAGCAATAAAGTATTTTTGATTAGGGTATGTACATTGTTTTTTTAGACTTAATGCTATTACACATTTAATAGACTACAGTATAGTTCAATATGCTCTGGGAAACCAAGAAATTTGTGTGATTCACTTTATTGCAGTAAACTGCTTTATTGTGGTGGTCTGGAACTGAGCCCACACTATTTCTGAAGTATGTTTATATTTCTGCTTTTACAATATTGATGCATATTATTAAAGAGTCAATAACTCTCACAGGATGGTGAACATTTTACCCTTATTTCATCATGCAAATAAAACGTAAACAAAAGCACAAATTCAAATTGGTATTTATTTTATTTTCATCATTGGCCCTATGCTCTGGTACTTCCCTTCTTGGCCAACCTAAATTCTTAGGAAGGAGAAACACTGAGCCACTTTCAGTGAGTGACATGCAAGTTGGGGGGGGGGAGGGGGGTCATTCGTTCATTCATTCATTCATGCATTAATTTAATGCTGGCTCTAGAACAGCCTCTTGATGAATGTGAGAGATCATTATCATGCTTAGTCAAAGATTTTGTTCTTGTTAAAAACTATTATAAGCCTACACACACAAACTAAGATAGTTACTTCAAAGAAAGGTGACACAGAGAATGGCTCTCCACTGCTGGGACCTCAGTTTGAGGGAAGGTTTTGAAAGAGACTTTTGAGGAGGTCCTGGGGAGATTGTGAGGGTTCTGGTTGCCTTGGGCCTGCAGATGACAGAAGGCCTAGGGCAGGTGGCGGGGAAGGCAGACGTCAGGGTGACCTCATGAGTAGAGAGAAGGAGAGCTGAGATCACTCTGGGGAGGGAGAAGCTGGCCACAGTGTAGACACCATTTGCCAGTGAACCTTTGGATGGTAGACAGGCCCACCCTCTTTCTCCTCTCACCACTGCCCCTCTCACCTCATCTGGAGGTCCCTCTTGGATGGAATCTTGAGAGGAACCCACCTTCAAGCATCTTCTGACTCTCTTGTCAACTGTACAAACTTTACAGTGGGAGGCTGAAGGACATCAGCCCTCAGGAACTTAGAGACCAGAGTGCCATAAAGTATAGGGGTGAGCAAAACAGTCCTAGATATGCAGGGACTTAGGGTCCCTTCTTGCCTGAGGATATGACTCATTGGAGGAGAAGCAGATCAGTGTTAGCCTGAGAATCCAGAGGATAATAATAATGACTAATATTTATTGAGAGATGACTACATGGCATGTACTATTGTCAACATTACACATGTATTAATTTTTAAAATTCTCACAACAATTGAATGCATTGGATACTCATCCCCGCTTTACAGATGAGGAAATTAAAAGCATAGCGGAGATTAAGCTTGGATTTAATAATGAGAAGAGAAAGGAGGGAGCTTTCCAGGAAAAGCAAAGGAAAGGCTCGCAGTCTAACTGGGAGGTCCCTTTACCTAAATTTGGGGAGAGACTAATCTTAAGAGTCAGAATTAATTGTGGTGGAGTGTCCTCGTTCGAGTTCTGGCACTTTAGAAATGTGGAGCTCCTGGCTCTCAGCCCCACAGGGCGCACCAGCTCTGAGCAATCCAGGTGGACTCTCAAATGCAAACTGCCAGCAAGATAAATGAGGATTGGCAGCTGTATTTAATTATGCTGCCTTCTGCATGGTGTCTACCGCAGACAGTTTTCTTACAGAGAGTAATTATTCTTAGTATGCCCATCTGAGTGAGATTATGCATTGGTAATTGGTTTTGAATCTTAGATCCATTTTTATTTATGCCACCTTGCTGTAATCCTTCCTATTAGTGTTTGTGAATTGAGTCCGAGGTGCACCTGCCACTGTGGCTAAGCTTAAAGGTTTCTGCCTTTCCTGGAAACCTGTTGGGATGAGATGCATGGAGTCCCCGTGATGAGGGGCAAACGCTGGGCTGTGGGATATGCTTGCCCAGCACTCTCAAACTGTGCTGAGAGGTCTTCAGTGCCCCCTTTGCATAATATTTCTGATTGTGGTCTTAACTCTTTGGAACGCAGCAGAGAGATACCTTCTGCTCCATCCCACACTCTCAGGCTGCTCAGCTCACTCCAGCCAGTTGATTCACAAATGCAGCCTGGTGCTCGTCTATTTGGATGAAGAAACTACACAAAGCTTGCATCTTAGTCAGCCAAATCCTACTCCAAGCCTCTGTACCCACCATTATAATATAAGTAGAATAATAAGGTACTTTGAGGGTCAGAAGGTACTATGAGGAGCACATATGATGATAACCGGGGCAGTGCTGTTAAGCCAGAAGTTAAATTATGAATGCCAGGTGCTGTTGCCAACCCGGCCTGCACCCTGGTGCTGTTTCTGGCAAGTTGGTTTACCTCCCTGGACTTTAGTTTAATTGTCAGGGAACTCAGGGCTGTCTGTTGAAATTCTTGATTAAACATTTCAGAGTCTCTGCTTGCATGCTGGAGACCTTGGTAGGGGGAGGAAAATAGGAGACTCATTCTCAAGTTTGGAGTGCATTGTGTGTTAGGAGCACCTGCCCGCAATAAGCCATCATCCTGGTAAAATGCCAGCTTCTGGGTCCCACCCTCCATGGACTCTGGTTCAGTAGGTTGGCGGTTAGACCTAGGAATCCTCACTTTTTGCACACATCCTAAGGGACTCTGATGCAGGTGGTCCACAATTTGGGAATCTCTGTAATAGGCTGGGAATAGTAAAGGAAAGTTAAGGAACCACTTGTAATTTTGTTCCTTTTGGGGTGCCTGGGTTACTGAAGAGCTTCCTTCCCATATCTACCTCGTGTGCTTGCCCAAGTATGCTCATGCATACCCACTCCCACACGCCACTACAAACAATATGGGTTGAAGAGTTTGTTTTCTGAAAAGCAAAATATGCTGGAGATCTGGCAGAAAGAAAATTGTGTTATATGCTGAAAGTACTGTCATTTGCTATGCGTGAAAGCTTATGGCTAGAAGGACTGATCATTCATTTGCAGAGCGTGATTTATAATCACGCACGTGCGCGCACATACACACGAGTATGCTCCCACACAACAAATGTGATAATGGAAGAGCAAAGAAAGATATGAAGAATCCCAGCCCTCTCTGCAGCAGAGAGCAGGGAATGCAAATGTGTTAGCAATTCTTCAGGAAAAAAAAAAGGCTTTTGTTTCCTGTTTTCACAACGAGCAGAGGATAGAAACATGGCAAAGGCTTCGGATGCCCTGCAGAAATGCAGTAAAGGATGGGGAATGCTGTATTTCCTTGTCCTGTACCCACTCTCACTCGGGAATAACAACCCCTCAGTTTTGTTCTTCCTTTGTGGCTGACTGGATTCCTCCTTGCTGGGAATCTGTACTTTCCTGAATGGGCTCGTGGCCTCCAGTCACTCCAAAGTGGTACCCCTTGGAATGTGTACAGTTCCTGAGCAGCGGGACCCGGTTCTGAGCACAGAAGAGAGGCAGTCAACAGCCCCATTTGGCTTTTAGCTGCCTATCTTCAGAAGTACTCGTCTACCTATTCAGAAGGAAAGTGTGCGTGAAAGGTAATTTCCTCCTCCTTGTTTATAGTGGGAAAGATTGCCTTTTGGGGTAGAGTCCCAGCATTCTCTTTTGGATGCAGTAGTCATAATCACTGTTTGGAGATGAGCAATCTCTCACTTTTATTATAATTGTGGCATATCTTTAATTTGCTTGCCATAATGCACTTAATCCATAATTATAAAATATGCCCCTACTCCTCGGCCTCATTCTGCTCTCCCACCACAAAGGCAGCTTGGTGTTTTTATTAATTTAACTTTATACAAGCTAACAGATTGCCATAAAGGAAAACAGAATTTCTCAACCAGTTCAGCTAATAGCTGTGTTTCAGCAAAGGGCCCTGTGGTACGTGGTGAACAATAACTACCTCTCTCCAGCGCCACTTGCAGTTTTTAATTGAATTTCTATCCCATGGATATCATGTTGGAACTATTCATCTGCTCCAGTAAGTCTTCTGATATTAAACAAGTTCTTCCAGGTTATTATTGTAATACAAATACCGTTAGACAGTTGATTTGCATTAAAAATTCACTGCCGTGGTGAGCAAACACAGTGACGGTGGCTGATCCTGAACATGGCCAGGCAAAGAAATCATATTTGCAGGGGTGAAAATGCAGGGTGCTTTTCTTACTGCTTTCTTCATACTCCCCTTCTCTGTCTGAGTGAGGGGATTTGGTACCCTGACAAATTTTGATAAATGACAAAATACGGGGCATTTCCAGATAGCCCTTGGTTTGGTTTTAGGTATTTGCCATTCAGACCTTCCAGCAAGAGGCAGGCATATTCAGCAGGGTTTTTCTTTTACCTTCATTTTTCTTCTGCTATCTCATCTCTAGCACAAGTTGCAGTTCTGGTTGATATTAGTAATACCTGCTTCCGAAAGCTAGTCTCACTGTTTTAAGAAAAAGTTCATAGTCCTTGTTGCTAGTCTGCTAGTGCCTTTCCAGTTTTTACCACCCATACTTCATGATTTTCGTAGCCTGTCTAGATCACCAAAGTTTCATGGCATCAAAACCTTGGGGGGAGGCGGGCGGGGGGATCTCTGAAAGCTCCTAAGGGACAGGGTTGTGGGGTATTTTTTGTTTGTTTACTAAATGGAAGCAAACCTGACTTAGCATATTGGGTTGGGTGTAATTAGGAATGGTAAATGTTATTCCAACTTTGTGAAGATGTTATAATGGAGGGCAAGTACTATCCTGCTTACTCTTGTTCCTTAGGTTGTTTGTCCCTAAAGGTTCTCCTCTGCATCATGTCCTGAGATATTTGTCTTGACTTCTCCATCCATTTTAGAGGACACAGTCAATACTCTGACCTCATAGTCTTCAGTTCTCTTCTGCAATCACCAAATCTTGGTCCTCATCATCATTTGGAACTACCTTTACCTATAATAATTGAACCCTGAAGAGTTCCCTTCTGATCACGTCCTCTGTTTCTCCAATTTTCTCATGTTCTTCTGTCTGCTGAATTTGTGTTTTCGTTTGCTTGACTTCACGATGTCTTCCATTTCCTCAGCAACTCCTTACCCTCAAGTCCTCAGATAACATGTTCTCTTCCTTAAAAGACGGTGTGTTCTTCAAAGGCAGGAATCCAGTCTCCTACATACACAGATGCTCTGTGAATGCTTGCCAACTGGTAGATAGTTCCAAATCCATAGTGTTTGACTAGTCAACAAGAAAGTTATACCCTGACTTCCATCTTTGGGTGAAGGATGCCATTAGGGACATAGGCCATTGTTTACATCTTGGCTTCACTTAATAGCTATGTCACCGTGGGCATGATACTTTTCCTACCTTCAGTTTTCTCAGTTAGAAAATGGGGCTTAGTAATAGGGTCCACCTTATGAATTAACCGTGATAATTAGTTTGTTTGTAAAGTGATTAGTATAGCTCCTGGAACTTGGTAGACTTACAAAAAAGGCTGTGGTTATTATTACTAGGAGTCATTGGTCTGCTAAAGTTTCATACTAGTGTTTAAGATGAACCTTTGAAATTTCAAGTACTGTTCTGAAGCATTGAAGACATTTGAGTCTATAAATTGTGGCTGCAACCCAGCTGCTCTAATGAAATTCCTAGTTAGTTATTGCCTCTGGCCTGCCCATGTCTATGGAAAAATAGATGGTCTCACTGGCTCAATGGTGCATATTAGAAATGTTTCTAAATTGTAAAACCTGCACGCCTGTCTGAGTGAATAAGTGCTAGGGCGATGGTCAATGCAGAGTTTTAAAATGGATATAATTATTCTGTTTTTGAAACTCTAGACACCATAACATTGAAGTGAATGCCTTAGAATGGCTAAATAGACTCACATGGAAAATAGAAAATGGCTGTTTTTCACATAATACTGCCAAACATAAGCCCACAGCCTCTGAAAGTTTATTTAAGAGTTTCTGAACCATATCATTTCTTTCTAGTTACTCCATTAGTCAAGGTCGAATGCCAAAAAGTAGCAAATGGTATTTCTCACCTTGGCATGGTTGTTACACCTGACATTTCTTGAGAAAAACAGGAAAGCAAGATGACAAGGGAAACTGTGACTTCCACCATTGTAAGTCACTAAGGGCAATAAACATTCCTGAAAGAGATTGTATTCTAAGGATTGTAATCATCTCCTACTGCAATCACTTTGTGTTGGATAAACGTGTCATCAAATGCTAATTACTTGCCTTGATTATTCTGGCTGTCGGAGGGTGTTGCGTATTTTAATACTATTAGCCTGATCTCTGGGCCTTTTCTTTTCACTACTAATGTAGAAGCCAGGCTCCAAAATATTTTATAATTATGCACCTTTCAAATTAATTCATAGAAGGATAGAGATTATATGGCACTCATAGATCTCTTTCCATGGGTACAATGTTAGACATCCAAAAAGCCTGGCCTTTCAGAAAATGATTATATGTCTTTATGATACAAAAGAAAGAGCCCGTATTGGAGGTTAGGTGACCTAGAGAGAGCTTTTAATGGCTCTGACCCTTGTTGAGTGCAGAATGGAGGTGATACCTCTTCCACATACCCCACAACTCTGCCCAGTGGTCAAATGATGGCATCCTGCCACACCCACACCCAGGTCCAGGTCTCCCTGTTTGAATCATGACACCTACTATTTCTCAGTAACTGTAACCCATGCTTCAGCTAGTCATCCCCACCAGCATCCAGCATGCCCTCTAGTTTCTTATTTGCCCTTGAAATCTCTCTCTCCCATTGTCCTTCTCTTGGCCTTTTCACATTCTCCATCCTCCAAGCCCAGGCCCAGTTCCTTCCAACACAGTGATCTATGTGACCTCGAGCAATTATATGTAACCCTCAGAATGTGTTTCTTTATCTGTAAAGTGGATATAATAATAATAATAATAATAATAATATGTCTCTCATGAGGATTAAATACATACATGTAAAGGTGTTTGGCCCGTAAAGGATGCTCAGTGAATTTTGTTTTCCTGCACTATAAGTGTAGCTCACCATTATTTATTCCTTCAAGACCTGTGTGTAGGGGCCTGGGCTGGGTTCTGGAAGTAAAGAAGTTCAATTAGCCATACTCTCCAGAGGCTCAGAATCAAATGGGGAAAGATGTCCACAGCAAAGAATTGCAATGCAAGACCATTTAGGGAATGCTCTGAGGGCAGGAGATGGGCTAAGAGATGAGAGGAAGGCTTTTGTACAGGGTGATAAGAAAGAAGTTTCTTGGGCAGGTATCTTATCGTATCCTTGCTGTACCATTATCTAAAATTTTTCTAAGTTTTATAGGCCATGGGCACTACCATTGATCCCAGGCTACAGCATCAGCAAAGCAGATGTGTTTTAAGGGCACACCCCGAAGTCATGGCAAACCTCTAAGAACCTACTCCATCCTAGTCCATCATCTGCATCAGCAAAGTCAGTGGTTCTCAAGGACAGCTTTGTGTCAGAAAAGAATGGCACATGTTTTTCCTGAGATTTCTGTTGTAGGCCAGGGCTCGATTTTGGTGAGCTTCAGGTTGGATGGGCTATAATGGATCATGCATATGTTTTCTATTGCTGCTATAACAATTTACCACTATCTGAGTGGACTAAAATAATAAATATTGGTTATGTTACAGTTCTGTAGGTTAGAAGTCCAACCTGGATCTCACTGGGCTAAAGTCAAAGGTGATGGCAAGGATGCATTCCTTTCTAGAAGAATGTTTTTAGTTTCCTAAGCTCCTCAAGCAAACATCATGAAATTGGTAGGTTTAAATAGTGGGAATTTATTAGCTCATGATTTTGAGACTGGGAAAATGCCCAAATCAAGTCATCATCAAAGTGATGCTTTCTCCCCAAAGACTGTTGTGTTCTGTGGCTGGCTGTCAGCGATCCTTGGTCCTTAGCTTGTCACATGGCAAGGCTGATAGCAGTGTCTCTAGTCTGTCCGTTCTCTTCTGGGTTCCACTGGTGCTCAGCTTCTGGCTGCTTCCTTGATGGCCTTCTCTCTGACTGCATTTCATTCCTTTTATAAAGGACTCCAATAATGGGGTTAAGATCCATTCTGATTGAGGTGGGCCACACCTTAACTGGAGTAACTGCATCAAAAGATTCTACTTATAGTTCACCAGAATAGATTATATTTAAGAACATATTTTTTTAGTGTACCTACTACTCCAGAACCCCGCAGGGACCTAGGGGAGAATCCCTTTCCTTGCGTTTTCTACCATCTAGAGGCTGCCCACCTTTCTTGACTGTGTTCCCCATTTTCCATTTCAAAGCTAGCAATGGCAGGTCAAATCTTTCTCAAGTTGCATCTCTTTGACCAAATGCAGCTAAGAAAAGCTCTCTGCTTTTAAGGATGCATGATTAGATTAGGTCTGTGTGTTTAATCCAGAATAATCTCCCTATCTCAAGGTCTACACCCTTAAACACATCTGTCAATTCCCTGTTGCCATGTAAGGTGACACATTCACATGTCTCAGGGATTAGGGTATGGACACCTTTGGAGGCCATTATTCTGCCAGTAGAAAAGATTGTGGGGCTAGGCCACCACTAGCCCACGTGAGTGCATTGTGCACAGCAGATGGAGCTTCCACATGAATCCGAAGGGACACTTCTGCTTCTGGACAGATGTGGCCATAGCCAAGGTACACATCCTGCCTAGCAGAGCATAGGCTGGCTTTCAGACCCTCACTCCCCAGGGTAGAAATCCCTGGGGTGTGGCTCAAAATGCACAACACTAGTGCAGAGGTGCTGGGTAGAGTCAAGAGGTAGAAGCATCTAAAAGAGGGTATGGGAAGCCCAGGGCTCTATGCTGACACCTCTTTCAAAAGGCTCTCTCGGGTTGGGTGGGGGGTGATAATTATGGTAGATGCCTTGGGGCAGGTAAGAATTCAGCTGCTCAAATCCTCTTCCCCTGGGCCCAAGCTACCCTGGATTCATTTCTTTGTACTTTCAGCTGTACTTTTTTTTTTTTTTTTTAAGATTTTATTATTTTAATTTATTTATCTCCCCTTCCCGTGTCTGCTCTCTGTGTCCATTCGCTGTGTGTTCTATGTTTGCTTGCATCATCAGGTGGCACTGGGAATCTGTCTCTTTTGTTGCGTCATCTTGCTGTGTCAGCTCTCCGTGTGTGCACGCCACTCCTGGGCAGGCTGCGCTTTTTTCATGCGGGGCGACTCTCCTTGCAGTGCCCACTCCTTGTGCGCGGGGCACCTCTATGCAGGGGCACCCCTAAGTGGCACGGCACTCCTCGTGTGTGGCAGCACTGTGCATTGGGCAGCTTATGACATGGGTCAGGAGGCCCTGGGGATCGAACCCTGGACCCTCCATATGGTAGGCGGATGCTCTATCAGTTGAGCCACATCCGCTTTCCCAGCTGTACTTTTAAATAATTACATATGACCTCCCCAACCAGGCTCTGTGTTGCTGGACAGCAGCAAGCCTGCATTAGCTTCCTCTTACATTTCTTAGAGCTCAGCCTGGTTATTAGATACTTACTGACACATGTGGTATGAATGAACCAATGAGTGAAATAAAAGGTGAAAGGAGTTGTAAAAGACCTTGGAGATTTAACAGCAGATTAACAGATTTAACAAAACAGAGAAAAAGCATCAGACAGTGAAGTGCATTTCCCTGCCTCAGTCTTCTCTTTCCCTGAACATGCCTTCCCTCCTGCACCTCTCTCCTTCCCCTGTGACTGCACAACGTCCTGCGCCTTTCCTTTCCTCTAAGTGCTAGCAGTTATTGACACTTAGGCATGATTGAGCTTATTATTGTGGTCAGCCTTTTGGGGATACAGGACTTTGATGTCTAATTACAGAATAAAAGTTTTTATTTCCTGCTAAGAGCATTGATAGACAGATGGGAGAAGCATTTTGGGTCAGGGCACTCCTCGGTACCTCTAACATCCTCATAGGCTGCTACCTCCTACGTTACCCCCAGCAGTGCCCCAAGGGGGGAGGTGGAAGGAAGCCTTGTGGAGCATTCAGAGCATATTCTTCAATCCCATTTCAGAAGTCCTGTTACGCTCCCACTGACCTCCCTGTTTTGCACTGTAATATGACAATGCAGATAAGCCCAGAGACAGTGTGGATTGACAGGGTCATTTCTGAGTGATCCCATTTCATGAGTTATCCATTTTGCAGTGGGAATGTTACAGTGTGAGCCACAATTGGATTTCAAAACCACGTCTTTGTCACTCTACATCCAGGGGAGAAAGAGATTAATATTTCAAAATTCCTGAGATGGTTCTATGTATCTGACTTGTTAAAATATATAATCTCTGTAGTGTAAGAGATAATGCCTTGAAGTTGAAACCATGATTATTTATTTGCTCCAACTTCAGCATCATTTATGCAGCAAAGGATGAGAAAAGAATTATGCTTCTTGATAACATCACTAAACCCACATTTAATGCAGATGTAAAGGACAGCTGCTGGTTTACTGGTCCCCCTGATCATTGCATACATACTGAGGTTTAGCAGCTGGGGAATGACAACGTGATGAGCACGATAAGAGATACAAACATGGGTGAGTGCATATAGACTGTAGTTTAATCTCAGGAAATATTTCTACTGATCAATTACTGCAGCATTGTGGTGTGCAATTGTCCCCTTTAAATCAGAATGACCTGCCTATTTGTGAACTCCATTTCAGTGCTTTGCTGGGGAAAGAGGTGGGAAAGGAATGTGTTAGTAATGCATAGAACACTACTTTGTAATCAGAGTATTAACATTTTAATTGAACTGATGGAGCATTTAAATGGAAGTATTCAATTGCAAAGACAGCTTGGGAGGGAACCTACAACTTACAGAGTCTGAGCCTTTTTTTTTTTTTGATTAAAGATAATGTTTTTTATATAAAAAAGCAGTAACAGAATAAAGAACCTTACAGTAAGAATGGAAGGATAGACAATATTCACTTTTCAGTTGCTTGTATTTAAGTATAGGGAAGTATACACATTGCCATATATAAAGGCAGAGACTTTGCTCTGCTAATGATTGAAAAGGCAGGTAGCAATTTTGATTGAAAACCAAGTAAAGTAGCATGGCAGAAAGACCATGAGATGTGACAGGTCATCAGGTTTGGATGCTAGTGTTAGCTCCAATGCTAATTAGCCATGTACTCTTTTTTTTTTTTTTTTTTTTAATTTTTTTATTTTTTATTGACTTTGTAATAATATTACATTAAAAATATATATGTGAGGTCCCATTCAACCCCACCCCCCCACCCCCCTCTCCCCCCCCCCAACAACACTCGTTCCCATCATCATGACACATCCATTGGATTTGGTAAGTACATCTTTGGGCACCTCTGCACCTCATATACATTGGTTCACATCATGGCCCATACTCTCCTCTATTCCATCATGTAGGCCCTGTGAGGATTTACAATGTCCGGTGATTACCTCTGAAGCACCATCCAGGGCAGCTCCATGTCCCGAAGACGCCTCCACCTCTCATCTCTTCCTGCCTTTCCCCATACCCTTTGTCCATTATGTCCACTTTTCCCAATCCAATGCCACCTCTTCTATGTGGACACTGGATTGGTTGTGTCCATTGCACCTTTATGTCAAGAGGAGGCTCAGATTCCACCTGGATGCTGGATGCAATCCTCCCATTTTCAGTTGTAATCACTCTAGGCTCCATGGTGTGGTGGTTGTCCTTCTTCACCTCCATCTTAGCTGAGTGTGGTAAGTCCAATAAATCAGATTGTAGGTGCTGGAGTCTGTTGAGGCTCAGGATCTGGCTATTACATTGTCAGTCCAGAGATTCAAATCCCCTAAATATATCTTAAACCCCAACATTAACTGCACCTCCAGCACATTAGCATGAAAGTCTTATGAAGGGAGATCCCATCTGAGTCCAGATTCATCCCACATAAACACCATTTCCAAAGAGGGGCCATCTGCCCTGGTAGTTAACCCCATCGGCCATGACCATAACTCCCATGGGTCTCTTTAGCCCTCAAAGGAACCAATATCTGGGGGTTGTATCTGCTTTATCTGTCTCTCTGACTCTGCTCAGTTGTGCATGAGGGCAAACCTTCTGCCAGCCTCCAGACTCTTTTTTAGAAACTCGTAGCCATATAAACTCATTTCTCCTTTCCATTTCCCCCTTACTTTAGGTCAAACAGCATTTTAAAGTCATGGTATTTTATGTAGACATGGATATTCTGCTGATCCGCATTGAACCTTCCGTATAAGGTCATTTTCCAGTTGCATCATCAGTTGGTAGTTGATAGTGGTCCCTCGTTGCCAGGGAGGCTCATCCCCGGGTGTCATGTCCCACGCTGGGGGGAAGGCATTGCATTTACATGCTGAGTTTGGCTTCGAGACTTAGCCATGTACTCTTTTTAAAAATTTTTTTAATACTTTACATTTACATAAATGTTACATAAAAAATATAGGGGATTCCCATATGCCCTACTCCTTACCCCTTCCACACTTTCCCACATTAACAACATCCTTCATTAGTGTGGTAGGTTTTTAGAATTGATGATCATATGTTGGAGCATTGCCACTAAGCATAGATTATAGTTTACATTATAGTTTACACTCTGTTCCACACAATTTTGTAGGTTATGACAAAATATATAATGACCAGTATCCATCGTTGCAATGTCATTCAGGACAATTCCAATGTCCCAAAAATGCTCCCATATTACACCTATTTTTCCCTCTCCCCACCCAGCCAGAACCTCCAGTGGCCACTGCCTCCACATCAATGATAAAAATTCTTCCATTCCTAGAATAACAATAAATCTGTAGCAGAATAATCATAAGTCTACTGTAGTCCATCATTCATTCCCCAATCCTGAGGATTCTGGAATGTGATGCCCACTCTGCCTCTAATTGAGAGAGGGCTTATATCCCGTGGGGCTGATGGATGGGGCTATCTTGCTTGCAGTTGCAGACTCTCTCTGTTCCTTGGCATGGACATTGTTCATCATCATCTCCTTGATAGTTGTCTTGGGGAGTCCAATGAACTGAAGAATAGATGTTGCAACTCTGTTGAGATTCAGGGTCTACCTGGCACATGGACAGCTCAAAGATTTAAGTCTCTTGGACATACGCCTATCAAGTCTAGTACTAACTCTTGGTTCAAATAGAAAGGGCAGATGAGCCATGTGTAGGGAAACCACAAAGGAGTCTAAATCTGTCACACTGGGGAGCATAAATTCCAAAGTCGGGCCCACTGGCAGTGCACCAAGTTCCTGAGCTATCTACCATGCCTATAATATCTAGATGTCTCTAGAGCCATCAGGAGCCCTGCTATTTGAGGCAATATTTACTGTGGCAGTCACTGAGATCCTGCTGAGATGTGTATAAATGTAATCTCTGGAATGACCTCCTGGCTCATTTTGAAATCTCTTAGCCATAAAAACTCATTTGTATTTACACTTTCCCTCATTTGGTCAAGGTCTTTTTCCAGGTACATTGTTAGTTGGTACTTGGTAATAATCCCTCAGTGCCAGGGAGGCTCATACCCAGGAGTCATGTCCCATGCTGAAGGGAAGGTGGTGCATTTATATACTGAGTTTGGCCTAGAGAGAGGCCATATTTGAGCAACAAGGCCATCTCAATATCTCAATGGCTCAGTTCTCCTCATTGGTCAAATGGGGACAAAAATACTGGCCTTTAAAGACTTCATATGATTTTTGTGTGCATTCAATCTGACAACAGCCCTTTTCATCTTCAGCATGTGGTAGACATCCCTGTTCCCCAATGGGAAAAAGTAAATCCCAAATGGGATCTGAAGCCAGAGTTGGCAAAGTATTCAGTGGATGGTCAGTATGATTTAAGAAGGTAGATTCTCCATTGAGGTGTTTCATCATATCACTGCTGTGATCAGTAGCTCCATTTTCAAGAGTAGAGGAAAGATCTGAATTTTCTTTTGGCAACAAATTTGGGTAGATACCTACCTGAGGCACCTGACACCTCTACTTTGTTCCGAATCCACCTTGGACTGAAACATTTGAGTGCTGTTAAAATGCTCAGATTTATTATAAAGGTGGTTCACAAATCACCATTTTTAATTTGGTCTTGGTGCAGAATCAAAAGTGTGACAACAATCTCCTTGGTCAAAAGAACCCTGCTTCCCCCTCCCAAACCCTCACTTTTAGACACTGTTAGAGCAAAAATCGGTGCTTGGATTGAAAAAGGAAAGATGGCTTTCAGAGCACCAGCTTATGAAGGAAGTATCCCCAAAATGTATAAGGTTTTGAAAGGCAATACTGACAAATATGGTCTCATAGCTGGTGATGGAGAAGGAGCTGACTTCCTAGAATTGTAGGATTGTAGAATTCTACAGAATCATTTTAAAAATGAAGAAACTGAGACCCATGGAGCAAAAGCATTGGGAAACCTGCTCATAGATTTGATTCAACTCTTTTATTTAGGGGAGAGCACCCTGATGGTCTTCCTTGCCAATAACTCAGACTATAATTTTTTATTTCCTTGAGCACCCTTCCAATTTGATTTTGTCCAGTCCCCTGACTATTCCACTCTCTTTGTTCAGTGCTCTCTTTCAGCCACAGCTGAGGAGGAAAGAATCTTTGCAGATATCAGAAAAGGCTGTGAATATTTAGACTGGAAAAGAATGCTAATCTACCATTTCATTGTCCCACAGTGTTTCCCCACTGGGCTTCTCTTTTCCACTTAAAAGAATGCTGCTGATTTATAGGGAGGTATAGAAGAAAGCATCCTGGTCCTCAAGAGATCAACCCTGCACCTTTACAGGGAAGAAGGATACACGTTTTAAGTTTACAGGTGGTTGTCCCATCTGTTTGGTCAGTTTTCAGTAGACAGGGCAGGAGTTTCATTTTTCTATTCCAAGGGAGGGGAGTGGATGTAGGATAGGCTCCTGGACCTCATCAAGCCAGTGGCCAGAGGGTCTGGGAAGCCCAGGAGTCTCTGCAGTGGGGTAAGTGGATTTTGACAGCAGAGGCAGGGAAGGAGTCTACAGGAAAGAGCCACCTAATTAATCACAGGCTATGAGAGCCCTTAGTCAGTAAGAGTCTCTGAGGTCTTAACGACACCCCTCAGTAATGTTAAAAGCCAGTTTGGTATGACTTCATTTTCTTAGAGACACATGATTGATCTGGCTATTGGTGAATGGAGACACCACAGCTTCTTTCCATAGATGGTGTCATTAGATGAGAAGATTAAGTGCTTTTGTGCAAAGGCTGTGGGAAGACTGTGAGTGATTCACCAGGAATGAAAGGAAGATAAAGAAAATTCTGATATATGTATTTTTAAAGGCAAAACCTTACACTTTACTTCATTTATTAGCATCATAAAAAGCTTTGTAGAGAGTCTGCGCTAAGAAAAATGCCTCGTCTGGGTCAAGTATTTCAGGGATGTTTCACATATCTGCTTAGTGGGCTGGCATCTATGGGTTACATCATATTTCCTATTTGTGGTCCTACTCTGTGCCCTTTCTAGAGCATTTTCAAGCTCTGAAGGAGGTAGGGAATCTTTTTATTGGGGCCTCTTAAGTCTTAGACAGCAAGACAAGAGCAACTCAGCTTGTTTTCTTCCAAGGAGGTAGGGTGGTAGAGTTACTCCTGTGAATGATACTCTGCCTTTCCCAAGCTTTCCTGGACTTTTCAGGACTATCAGGACTGATACCTTTCCTTCTGGCTGCCAGTCACTACTCTTCTAGTCTTGTGTGAAACATAAGGGATGGTCAGGCATTCAACTTTTGTAGATACTACTAACTAGTTGGGGATAATGGCTAACACCACTGCAGTGGTAAATTAACAGCACCAGACCTTGACACTGTTATTCAGGATGGGGTCAGTACCTTTTACTCAGTATTGGATAGCATGCAAAGAACCTAGACAAGTTCTGGCACAAATACTCACTAAAAATTAGTTATTATGATTCAAATGTGTGTAAACTTGAAGCTAGGGATTGTGAAATCAAAACTACAGGGTTTAGGCAAGAAAGTAAATGAATGAAGCAGAGAGGGCTCTAGAGTTATGGGGTCTGCAATCAAATGGTACATTTATATCCCTTCTGATGTCATTCAAATTAGAATTTTTAAACACCTCTTGGTAGGCAAAATCATTTTTAAGAGGACTTAGCCCAGTAATTGCCAGTTTGCAGCTCTACAAAAGACACAGAAGTTTATAGAAGAGAGAGGATATTTAGCACGAGTATGCTTTTTCTTTGTACTTCATTCTTTCATTTATCTATTTCTCAAACATGGAGAGACTACCACTTGAAGATACCCTGTACGGGACAGAAAGATAAATATCTAGCCAGTGAAATAAAGCAACCTAACATCTAGGCTTGGTTAGATAGTACCAACATCAATGTGTTCTATAAGAGAACTTTAAATGAGATACTGTGAAGTTCATTGTCTGTAAGATTGTGGACTTTGGATGCCTCGGGGAGCTGATGAAGTTTTGAACTGGGTGTATGAGGATCAGAAGGAGAGTTTGGGAAGAATAATCAGGCTATACTGTTAAGAAATGAATGCAATGAATTGGTCTTGGAGAAGGAAGGGCATGGTTCCATTGGGTTCAGATAGGAGATAACCCTTTTGAGAGGGTTATCCACTACTACTCTTAGTTGAAGATTTAAATGTAAGGAAAAGAAGACATTCCCCAAATAAACTTTTGAGTCCCTATAGCTCAAGGCAGCTATTTGGGTGAAAAAGCTGGTGCCCATCAGCCGACTTCTCCATAATCTGGTTCCATGTAACTTTCCAGCTTTTCTTTCTTCTCCATCCCTCCAGGGACTCTTGTCACCAATCATGGTAGGTATAGACTATTTGCTCTACCCAGAGCGTCCCTGGAATTTCTTGCTTCTAGATTTTCTCTAATACCACTGAGGTTAGTAGGAGGTTGGGAAATTGTGGGTAGACTAGTAGGACATTCTCAATTCAGTATTTTGACAAATAGTTCCTGAGAATGCACCAAGGGTCAGACACTGTGCTCAGGGCTGGGAACATAGTGAACAGGTTGGCCTCGTTCCTGAAGCCAGGCTGATGGAAGCAAGACTGGGCGGCTGCCCCGCCCCCACGCTGGAGGCATTATTTCCACGTCAGATGCTCATGGGCACAGCCATGCGGACTATGCCTCCCGTGCCAACATTGTCTTTTTCCTGGATATTCTAGAGTCAAAAGTCTTGCCTACATTGGGGCCCTACCAACATAGATCTTAAGGACAACAGATTTCCAGTTTTTTGCTCCCAGTGAGATGTAGGAGATTTTTGAGGGCATACATACCTGTGTTTCAAGTGAGCAAGAAACACTTTAAAGGTGTTTAAGATATTCCTTTCCATTCCAGAGACCCTCCTGTGTGGGTAGTCCTGTGGCTGTATGGTCTCAAGTACTCAGCAGTATTTTTAAGTGTATCTTTATATATTTTAATTTTGTAAGGATTAGAAAAATGTTAAAGTTAAAATTTATCTTGTAAAAATCTTGCGGGTATCAAAGCTTAAGAGGAAAAGGCTTTCCTATTTGTTATTGTTTCTTTCTACTTCTCTCCCATTCTCACGCTTGCCTTTTTATAAGAAGTGTGTGAAGTAAAGCAGATGACTGTATTAAACTAGGTATATGTAAACTGAATATCCTGTTATCCTGAGAAAGTCTTAAGTGTACCTTAGTACTAACTGAACCTTTTAGTATTTCTGCTTTTCCCCCCAATGGTTCCAAGTAGCTCTCTCAGCCTACATGATTTGAAGTTAAGCAGCAAAGGCACCGATATCCAACAGAGCAGTTAGAAAAGAGTCAAAGCATTTTATCTATTCTCTATGCCTGGTGTTTTGCTAATGCTCAAAGTAAAGCGAGAACATCAGAACTGGAAAGGTTATCTTAACAATGGCTCCCCTTTAACAGATGGCAGAATCCAGGGATCAGAAATAGAAGGTGATGGTATACCCAGCTAGAGAGTAGCTGTGTGGGGATTAGAACGCATAACTCGTGTCTCCATGTTCCAAAGTCTTGAAAACATATTTAATACATTTTTTTTTCTAGCAAGAATAACTTGGTCCATGGTTTTAAACAATGGGATGAGCATGGAGGCTTTTATCTTGGGAGTTGTGATTTATAATGATTGACCATTCCTGCACAGGGGCAGCAAAATCTATTTGGATAGATTTTCAGTGTTTCCAGGATACTTTTCTGTATTCCTGGAAATTACATCTGGATACCTTTATCACAGGATAATTGGTAAATTCATTACATTTGATTTATGGACTTTGTTTTATATATATTTACATTTTCTCAGAATAGGCAGATATACAAATGTCCCAATACCTCGTAAGTAATTAAAAAAATATGTATATATATATATTTCTAGATGTAGATAAGGAATAGAATATTTTTCTAGGTAATACCGCAAGAGAGTCACTAGCCATTGAGAGGAGATGGCATTTAAGATGAAACCTATTTGCCATTATATTATTTGTTTAAATTAATATATTCAATTTGCAAAATGGTGGGGTCATATGTGTCCCTAGACCTCCTGAATAAATGCTTACTCTTTTATCTATGGTGACAGTTTTTCAGGCTTAGCTTAGAGAGCCTTTTTTTTTTTTCCCTTTTCTTTTTCTTTCATGCTTTATCTACTGCCTTCTGATCCAACTTTTTTGAGTAATCTGATTGGAACACATCCAGGTTATCTACTTTCCTGTCTGTGAGCTCAATTTCAGGACAGAAAAACAGGAAAGTTTTCTAAAAGGAATATTTAGGTGGGAGTGTCTGGGTAATCCTAGTGATTATAAATTCTTCATTCAGCAGTAATTTAATGAATACCTCACTAAGCATAACAGAGGAAATAGTTATTTTTGGGTGTCTTTTTCATAGGAATTTATGATTTCATTGGGGAGACAAAAATTCACATAAGCAGTGATTATATGACTATATAAAACCATATATGAATAAATAGCATAGATACCTGCCATTTAATAAATGCTAAGGGCCTTCAGAAGAAGAAAAGATTATTTTGGACTGGGGTAGTAGGGGAAGGCTCCTTGGGTGAGGGCAGTTTGAGCTAGGGATGAAAAGGTTAGGAAAGAGATGGGCAGAGGAGGATTGCAGGATATTCTAAGTAGAGGTATGGCATGAGACAAGGATTAGGGATCAGAAACAAACATGGCTCTGTGGGAGACTCAGAACCATTCAGACCGCTGCTGTGGAGAGGGAGTACAGGAAAATAACTGAGCTATAGCTACAGACATGGTGGTGGAGATGGGAAGATGGAGATGTTAGATGACTTTAACAGCTCCAGTGAGGAGTTCAGACTTGCTCCTGTGGGATTGTTACAAAAATGCAGCCCCTGGTAAGAGTCTAGTCTTAGGAAGGGCTAGAATTGCCATTCTGGGGCAGATAGTTGGGTGTTCATCCTAAGATTCTGTCTGCCTTGAGATGTTACAGTGGTGATGGTTGATGATGTGTGCTGGTTCTCACCCAGAAGTTTATCCAGATCCCATGCAAACTGGATTGTTTTCAACTGGTACCACTTTTGAGAGTTGTGCTTGCTTCTTCCTCATCTCTGTTGCTTTGCTATTTCACGCACGCTTTGATGCAGGTTTTAAGCTCTTCTAGGTCTTTATGGTTTATAATGGTTGAATATGCATGTGGTGTCCTCGTAGGGATGATTGCACACTTAGCACTAAGGCAGGCTACCACTTCTGTGTCCTGTACCTTCCCAGCAATGTGGGGAATGGCAAACTCCGGAGGCAGCATGAGACCAATGAACATGCTTCCCAGGGTTTGAGCTTATTATCTGCTTTTTTGAAAGTGGATGGGAAGCTGTGCTCTCCCCTAGGACCTCTCTTCCTCTTGCATGTAGTATTGAGACATCATAGATTTCTTTTAGTGAGGATTGTAAAACCAGTTCGCCTTACTTTCACATTTTAGAGTCTCATACAATTGTAGCAGTTAACCTCTTTTAAACGATTTTACTCTGACTTTTATTCCCCTGTTACTGAGAATAAAACTGAAAATTAAACGTGGAAATCAAATCCATAAATCCCTAGCTACTACCAGAGCAAAGTGACTTCCCCAATAGTCAGACCAGGAGACTCATAGGCTGGCTGATCCCAAGAATTGGGCTTAATTCTCTTTTCCTGCAGAGCATCAGAGCTTGTGGGATTTAATGGGAAGTGCAAGGTGGTCCAGGAGAAGAGTTCCTTCTTTTCTCTATGTCTACAAACTTAAATTCCACACATGCTACCAATGCAAAGAAGGGAAGATGTCATTTTTTGTTTCTCTATACTGGCCCACTCTTCCTACATCCAGCATTGTCTATTGTCTCTGTGTTGAGTTGACATGAATAAATGGAATGATAAAACTTTGAAATAGGCAGGAAATTTGGAGGTTACCATCATCAAAGCCCAGAAGTGATAATAAAAATGCTAAATAAACCCAAGTATGGCTGAACACCAGTTAGTCAGAGTAAATAGAGGGTTAAGGGTTGGAGCAAATTCAGGAGGGGTCATGCTGCAGGGGCTTAGCCTTTGCACTTCTGAGCTGTGGGAAGATCCTCTGGGAGTGGCCTTGATGGCTGGGGGACATTTGGGGGCCTTGGGTAACAGCCATCTCCTACATTTTACTATGTTAACATTATTATGGCCGAATGCTAGTCCTACCTATGTATTTTACTTCCTGTATTTTGATGTTCTGTTGGTGTATAAAGGTGAAGCTTGTTATGTCTTCTGGATAGAGTGATTATCATTAGGAAATGATCCCTGACAATTGATATTCTTTGCTCTCAAACTTACTTTTTCTGATATTAGTATAGCCTCATCAGTTTATTATTATTTTTTGAGTGGTGCCTCTTTGTCTATCCTTTTGCATTCTTTCTGACAAAAAGTCTGCTATCATTCAAACCTTTTTTCCTTTGTACATAATGTGTCTTTTTTCTCTGTCTTGCATGGCTTTATCATTGATTTTAAATAATTTAGTTATAATGTGCCTTGGCATTGTTTTATTCATAATTCTGGTGCTTGGGATGTGTGGGTCTTCTTGGATGTTGGCTTATTTTATAAATATTCAGCCATTATTTCTTTCAGATATGCGTTCCCCTTCCCACTTTGGGATCTTTAATTACATGTGTATTAGGCCACTTGAAGTTATTCTGTCTCACACTAATCAACTGTTCGTTTTTTAGCATTTAAAAAATTCTCTGTTTCCTTTTAGATAATTTTTATTGCTATGCTTTGATTTCACTTTTCTTCTGCAATGTTTAATCTTTCATTAACCTAATTAAGTGTACCTTTCATATCAGATATTATACTTTTCCTCTCTGGAAGTTCGACTCGTGCCTTTTTTATATCTTTCATGTGTCTACTTAGCACGCACACTTTTTCCTCCAGCTTCTTGAACATGTGGAATAAAGTTAGAATAGCTATTTTAATGTCTGTGTTTACTAATTCTAACACCTTTGTCATTTCTGGGTTGATTTAAAACAAGGTTTCTCAACAGTGGCACTATTGACATTTTGAATTGACCTCTTTGTTGTGGGGAACTTTCTTGTGTATCATAGGATGTTTAGAGCATTCTTGTCCTGTTCCCACACCACAAGCATTCTCAGTGTGACAACTAAAAGCTTCTCCAGAAATTGCCTAATGTCCAGGGTCCAGGAGTCAGGGGAACAATCACAGCCAATTAAGAACCCCTGGTTTAGCGTGGTTGCTTTTTCTCCTCATCAGAGATTATAGTTTTATGCTTTTGTGCACAAGAACGGTAATTTCTTATTTGATTCTAGATAATTGTGACTTTCATCTTCTCGGGTGCTGGATTTTTTTGAGTTCTTGTAGATATCCTTGAGATTTATCCTGGGACACTGTTAAGTTACTTGGAAACAATTTGATCCTTTCTGGTGTTGCTTTTAGGCTTTATCGTGGGACCAAAACAGCGTTTTATTTAGGGCTAATTTTGCCTCACTCCTCTGGTGAAAATTTTCTAAGATACTTTCCCTGATGCCCCATGGGGGTTGCCACTCTGGCTGATGGGAACAATACTTTTATTGACCTGGTGTGTGCTTCTGGGACTGTTCCTTCTAATCCTTTCAGGTGTTTTTTTCCTGATCAATATTCAACTGAAGGTTCCAAGGGGATCTTTTTTATATCTCCAGCACTCTCTCTCTGTGCAGCTGTCACCTCTCCAGTACTGTTACTTGAGAACTTGAGCCACCTTTGCTTGCCCAGACTCCATTCCGTCTTCTCAATTCAGGGACACCAGGGGGCTCTACCCAGGTTCCCTCTCCCTGCACATGGCCTGGAAACTCTACATGCAATGATATGGGGAGACTTTCAGGCTCACCTCATTTATTTCCCATTTCTCAGTAAGCAGTGTCCTTTGTTGCTTGATGCCCAGTGATTTGAAAATCATTGCTTTAGATATTTTATCTGACCTTTTTCCAATTGTTTCATTTGTGAGGATAAATTCAGTCCTTATTATTCATTTTGGCCAGAATCAGAAGCATCAGAAGTCCTGATAAAATGGAGATTAAGAGAAGTGAATGCTTATCTAAGGCTTACCCAACGAATCTAGTGGCAGAGTTAGGACTGGGCCCCAGATTTCTTTCTTCCATGTCGATGCTCTTCAGTCATGTCACACACTGCCTCTGCCATCTGAAAAGGCCATGGTTTAGCTCCTGGATCCTCAAAGAGAAGATTTAAACAAAAAAGAGAAGGAACATGATAGAATCCCTGCCTCTTTTTGGTTCCTGGAATGATGTTCTGGCCTTTCTGTCACCATGAGTATTTTGGGAAGATTCTTGTTTTAAATTTTACAACTTTATTTGTTTGAAGTTACAAAAAATTTGTTCTGTTGGCAGGTCCCTTAAAAATATTCCAGTTGGCTGGTTAAAGTGTACATTCAGTCTTGGTTCCAACTTTATTGTTAGGAAACCTATATTTTAAGTATACTAAAGACTTACAAATAATGGACTAGATCAGCACTGTGTTTAGGCAACTACATCAGGCAAGTTGTGATTAGGTGCTATTTTGGCTTAGGGTGCAAAGTGACATTGTAACATAGCTACAAATTCTTAGCAAACCAAGGCCAAAAAATATATCCTGAGTTGAACTGACTATTCTGTTTCATGCATGGTAGTTCTGGATGTAGCTTCTACTGACAAAAGCAGACACCATGATTGAAAAGTATCTCTACCAGGACTTGGAACATAGAAGGTATTCAATATATGTAAGCTCCCTTCTTCCCACTTTGAGTCCTCCTACTTACTCTGTGACACAGGTCAGGGCTCAGTACATTGTCATCACATGCCTCTCTCAGCCCTGCTCTCTAAACTCCAGCCTTACTGCTTTTCTCTAGTTCCTTAAACTGGTCAACAGCTTTGCTGTCCAAGGACCCTTGCACATGCTTTTCCTTCTGCTCTCTGCATGCCTCTGTCCTACAGGTCCAGTCAAATGCCATCTCTTCTAACAAGTTGCCCCTGCTGGTCTCTTTTTTGGTTCCCTGTTTATTTCCTTCATTGTGTTCATAGTTCTGTTTTAAAAATTTATTTATTATACACTAGTTATTATCTAGGTCTTGCTCCAGGTTGTGAGCTTCACGAGAACAGGTTCTTTGTTGGCTATATCACTCCTGGGTCAGTTGTTTGGGGTCCCTTAGGGGTTGGGTGATTTGGGTCTCAAGGAGAAAGGGAAAGTGTTTGGTTTACATCAAAGTGTTTGGTTTACACTTGGGATTTGTGTTTGTCAAGAAGCGTTGTAATGAGAGGCTGGTGTAGTCACTCAGTGGACACTAGCAGAGTGAACATCTGAGGGAAGTGAGGCAGTCTTCTGAGTGTGCAAAGCACAACCTCATTCTGGATATAGAATGGATGATGACAGTGGCCTCTCCTATCAAATCCCAACCTGTCTGCCTTGTTCATCTTTGATGATCACAACAATTTGGGGCACAGTTCACCCTAGTTTGATGTCACTTGATTTCCTGGCGTGTGCTGGCCCTTTTCAATGCCTTTGACAATGACAAGCCTTTTGTTCCTCTTGTCCCCTTTGCACCTTGTCCGACTTTGGTCTCCCAGTCCTGGTGTGGACATTTAGCTGGAGCCTCTGTGGAATGTGTCCTCATGAATTAGAACTCATTTCCTTCCAGGCACTCAAGATACCTTGCCGTACCTGTTGTACAAGTCGAAAGGAAACCATGGCCTAAATGACAGGATGAGCGGCTCCTTGCTTTTCTAATTCTTTCCTTCTTTACCTGGGAAGTCCTGCCACACTTAGTAGTCTGGTCAGCCTTCTGCTCTTTTGAGCCTCTCCTTTACCCATTTTGATAAGAACCTCAGGTTTTCTCCTGTGGTGAATTTATGCCTCTCTCCACCACCTGTTCCCTCCTCCCTTTCTGCGACACTCCTAAGTGACAAATTAATTTTGTTGTTTAACTATGTCTACTTCCCATTGATAAATTACCTCTGCCTGGATTTCCCAGGCCATTCTGTTTCATTCACAGACCTTTTTGAGGGGAGAGGAGCTAGTTCTAATTATTCTGGTTGCTCACCGACTGGGCTTGCTCTGTGTTATTCATCATGAACTCTGGTATAATCTCCTTTCTTCTCTCCACTCTGTGCTTTCTTATCATTGTTTTACACACTTGTAACTGTCAAATCAGATCAGTTTTATAGGCCCACGGACCCTCTCAACTGCAGGGGCTCTCCCAGATAGCCGTAGAGGAAGAGAAAAACAGGAACACTCTTTGTAGTAGTCTTCATCTACCAAGCATTTAATCTTCAGGCAGTTACCGAGATTCAACTGTGTGCCCAGTCCTGGCTTGGGGGTGAGCAGTGGTGTGGTGAGTGCAGATACAGTGTTGAAAACCAGAGTTTTATTTTATAGTAAGTATGGATTCATGAAGGTTCTGGAGCTGGAAAATGGCATTGTGCTGAGAGGTGTGCTTTAGGAAGGCGGATTTGACATTGCTGTGTGACCTGGACTGAGGAGGATGTCAGGAGGTGAGGCAACGAGCAAGGGGGGATTAGAACAGCCCAGGCAGCTGGTCAGAGAGAGAGAGAGAGAGAAAGACCAATGAAGAGAGCTTCCTAAGGCACAACTAACAGGATTTGGCAGTAGATTAGAAATGAGGGGGAGGAGAAGTGTTGTGATGATTCTGATATTTGGGACTTGGGAGAGTTGGAGGAATTGGTCATACTACAGAAGTGAGGAATGTAAGAGGAGAAGGAAGGAGGAAGAGGGGAAAAACAAGCAGGCATCAGAGAGGTGAGGAGGGAGAAGGGATGAGCTCAGCTTTAGTATCCTGGAATTGAGATGGCAATGCTTCATTGCTCAGCATTTGGAAATACGGGACTGGAGCTCATGGGAGAGGCTGGCATTGGAGAGGTTTTGGGCATCATCCAAGTAAAAGTGGGAGGTGAAGCAGGAGAGCAGCTGTATGCATATTAAATGGCAGCCAGCACTGCGGGCAGCAGGTGTGGGACTAGGCAGGTGTGGGCAGGCCCCATGGGCCCTGGACACACAGGGGGACGACAGAGTGCTGAGGACAGGAACTGTCAGGAAGGACTTCCCCAAGGAGGCAGGGCTGGAGCTGGGGTTTTGCTCTATCCACCAACCATCGAGTCATTTTTCTCTAAATATTATTATTATTTTTTTCTCTCCCTCTTCTCAATCCCTTTCCACATCCAGGCACTATTTTTATTTGCACTTATAGTCTTCAACTCCGGTGATTTCCTTTCTCTCCATTTGTCATTTGTGTGAAAGAGTCAGTCAGATAGAGTACAGAGGCAGAAACTCTCAGGTGGAAGTGTGTGTCCAGTTTCTTAAAGGAACCACTTTTCTTGGCAAAGCACTCTGGACAATAAAGATGGAACCTAAAATTCCTACTTATTTCTCACTAATACCAAGGAAGAAAAAAATGAAACAAGATATGGTAGAGACCCAGGAGCCCTTTGCCTTCCTAAGACTCCTGTTGCTGTGTGGCTTCTTTGCTTGTCCAGAGAATTGGCTGCTTCATCCTCCCTCAGGCCCACTCTCCTCTTCTTTCAGTTTCTCTGTATCTGCCTCTCACTGATGTGCAGAAATATCATAATGAGTCCACCTTCCTCAGCTGGTCTGAAAAGCTGTTCTCATTCCGGCTACACTGAGCTGTGGCTTCGCTGGCAAGGACAGGGCTCCCTCCGCTCCGTGTGCATGCTGCCATGCCCGTGCGTGTGCGTGTTTGGGGAAGAGTTTGGGATGCTCTCTCTGCCTGCTGGCTTTGCCAGGGCCATTGAATTAAGCAGGCAATTTCCTCTCACTTCGTCTCTCTGTAAATTTTCCAACCATATGGTATGAGGAAAGTTCTTAGATTATAAATAAACAACACTGCTCATAAATCTAAGGGTTTTGTTTTTCTCTCCAATGGGCATAAATAGAAACCGTAGATTTGTAACTTCAGAAAAAAATGTGTCGGAGAAGAAGCTGATGCCTCCCTCTTTCTGTCGGTATATAAATGCCCTATCCCCGCCCCATTTCTCCTTATGCAGAGTTTTTTTTTTGCTAACAGTCATCTAACTGGCTGACTAGGTTTCATTTGTCTTTTATTGCTGCCATTTTCCAACCTGGAGGTAAACTGTTGCTTTAGGCAGTGTGAGTCTAGTCACATGGGCCTGGCCGGTTACACTGGCCAGATGGGCTTGCTGCATCTTTCGCTGTGCTGGAAATGTCAGTCCCCTCTTTGCAGAGCACATGCTTCCTTATTGGTCTTGTGACAGAGGCAGTGAAATGGTGTATGCTTGCCGTCCTCTCCTGGAGGACACCCAGCTGGGTATCTGCATGTAGGAGGCAAGGTCCAGCCCAATGGGTAAACTGCAGCTTGGCCACCATTAAACCACAGATTTTTTAAGGCATCAAGAGTTAACACTCTTTGGCAGCCCATTTGTTTTATTTCCCCCTGCCGAAGGTGCAGTGGCTGTGGTGGGCATGCCAGCCACCAAGACAAATGCCAAGACAGGGTCCTGGGACTGGGCAGCTCAGGCACAGGGCAGATTGAAGAAAGCATCACACCTGTAGATTTCAAAATAATGGAGTTACAGGGAGACATGTTCTACAACTACTTCTAAATCATGGAAAAAGTAAAATGTATCAAATTATGCAATGTAAATTAACCATATTTTCCTCATTAGAAACAAATACACTCTGCTGGAGATCACAAGGAGTTAGCAGTAAAATTTACTGGGCCCAGTCACTTTCTCAGTGTCACTGTTTCTCAAATTTCAGTTTTTCACTTACAAACTTGATTTTTGCCTCCACATGTGCTGAATATTTCTTTAAATTGACCTTTTTTTACTTAACTTTTTAAAGGAAATGTTATGACTATACAAGGAAAATCAGTCCCTTGTCATACAGAGAAAGTAATCATAAACACAACTAAATAGAGAGAGAGAGAGAGAAAACAAAAGCAAATGGAATAAGTTTGAAAGGGTATATGGATGTTCTTGTACTATTTTTATTTTGCAAGATTTCAAAATTTTGAAATGATTTCCAAATAAAAGGTTAAAGTAAATAAATAAAATATTAAAAAAACAAGTACACATACACCATAACTTTAAGTCAAACAAAACCCAAAGTGAAATGAAAAAAGATAAAATGACTGCCTTAGGGTGATGGAATCAATATTCCCATTAAATATCTAATTTCCTGTAAAGTTATTTCATTGCTTTTTACAATAAATTAAAATAGTTACCCAAAAAGTCTACTTAGTATTTTGAAAGATTATAAAACCATAAAAACTAGATAAAAATATTTGAATTTTACTGGGAAAAAAAAAGCATAGCCCAAAGTGCACTAGGTTTTGGTCCAACAGGAAAACTGAGTGTTGGTGCTAGGTAGTAAGAGTAATTGTGTGACACAAGAAGTAATGGGGAGGGGGTGGTGGTGGTGCATAGAAAGAATGGGGCAGGTGGGCACGAGTGGGCAAACTATGGCCCTTGGGCCAAATCCTTTTTGTATAGTCTACAAGCTAAAAATGGTTTTCATATTTTTAAATGGTTGAAAAAAGTGAGAAAAGAATATCACTATTTAAACCCAAAATAAGAACAAGGCCTAGAGCAACTTTGTGCCTGGGAATTTCCTTCTGTCAGCCTTCATGTTACTCAAATGTGGCCAGTCTCGAAGCCAAACTCAGCATGTAAATGCAATGCCTTCCCCCCAGCGCGGGACATGACACCCGGGGATGAGCCTCCCTGGCAACGAGGGACCACTATCAACTACCAACTGATGATGCAACTGGAAAATGACCTTATACGGAAGGTTCAATGCGGATCAGCAGAATATCCATGTCTACATAAAATACCATGACTTTAAAATGCTGTTTGACCTAAAGTAAGGGGGAAATGGAAAGGAGAAATGAGTTTATATGGCTACGAGTTTCTAAAAAAGAGTCTGGAGGCTGGCAGAAGGTTTGCCCTCATGCACAACTGAGCAGAGTCAGAGAGCAGATAAAGCAGATACAACCCCCAGATATTGGTTCCTTTGAGGGCTAAAGAGACCCATGGGAGTTATGGTCATGGCCGATGGGGTTAACTACCAGGGCAGATGGCCCCTCTTTGGAAATGGTGTTTATGTGTGATGAATCTGGACTCAGATGGGATCTCCCTTCATAAGACTTTCATGCTAATGTGCTGGAGGTGCAGTTAATGTTGGGGTTTAAGATATATTTAGGGGATTTGAATCTCTGGACTGACAATGTGATAGCCAGATCCTGAGCCTCAACAGACTCCAGCACCTACAATCTGATTTATTGGACTTACCACACTCAGCTAAGATGGAGTTGAAGAAGGACAACCACCACACCATGGAGCCTAGAGTGATTACAACTGAAAACGGGAGGATTGCATCCAGCATCCATGTGGAATCTGAGCCTCCTCTTGACATAGAGGTGCAATGGACACAACCAATCCAATGTCCACATAGAAGAGGTGGCATTGGATTGGGAAAAGTGGACATAATGGACAAAGGGTATGGGGAAAGGCAGGAAGAGATGAGAGGTGGAGGCGTTTTCGGGACATGGAGCTGCCCTGGATGGTGCTTCAGAGGTAATCACCGGACATTGTAAATCCTCACAGGGCCCACTTGATGGAATAGAGGAGAGTATGGGCCATGATGTGAACCAATGTATATGAGGTGCAGAGGTGCCCAAAGATGTACTTACCAAATCCAATGGATGTGTCATGATGATGGGAACGAGTGTTGTTGGGGGGGGGGGAGAGGGGGGGTGGGGGGGTTGGGTTGAATGGGACCTCACATATATATTTTTAATGTAATATTATTACAAAGTCAATAAAAAATAAAAAAATTAAAAAAAAAATAAAGTATAAAAAAAAAAAAAGAATATCACTATGTTGTGACACCTGGAAAATAAAAAGAATCCAAATTTTTTTAAAAATTTTATTTTATTTATTCATTTTTTAAAAATATTACATTAAAAAAATATGAGGTCCCCATTCACCCCCACCTCACCACTCCCCCCACAGTAACACTCTCCCCCATCACCATGACACATCCATTGCATTTGGTGAGTACATCTTTGGGCATCGCTGCACCCCATGGCCAATGGTCCACACCATAGCCCACACTCTCCCACGTTCCATCCAGTGGGCCATGGGAGGACATACAATGTCTGGCAATTGTCCCTGCAGCACCACCCAGGACAACTCCAAGTCCCAAAAATGCCTCCACCTCTCATCTCTTCCTCCCATTCCCCGCACCCAGCAGCCACCATGAAGTTTTATAGGAACTCAGCCACACTCATTCGTTTATGTATTGTCTATGGCTCTTTTCATGCCATATGACAGAGTTGAGTGGTTACAGCAGAGACCATGTAGCCCACAAATGCTTAAATATCTACTTTCTGGTCCTTTATAGAAGAAGTTTACTGTCCCCTGGCCCAGGTTATCAGGGGCAGATTGAAATGATGGAGAGCAAGGCTAGGAGAGGAGCTAGGCTCAGAAGATAGTCTGTGAACTCTAGCATGCTGGGCTGTTGGGTGCTATTCATAAAATGAGGTTGGTTAGGAGCATGTCAGGTCATTTAACACGCAAAACTGAACCAAATGGCCATCCTCTGAAGATGTCAAAGCAAAGACCTCCAGCTCTGTTGGACTTTGGGAGATGAAGTTTACTCTTTCAAAGAGTTTATTCAAGAGATAAAGTTGGTCTGTGGGGATGTCAAATTCCACTCCATTCTAGGTCCCTACTTTCTTAAAAACAATTATCCAGTAAAATAATTCACTTAAAGACATTGAACATTTAATATATTTCTCAAGGATTTAGTATTTCCCGTCACTGAGTTCAAGGAATACACATTGTTTATTGAAAAAGAATGAATATCTAAGCATGGAAGTTCAGACCCTGGACTGACTGTTGGGGAACATTTTTGAGATGGGGGCACTTCTTACATCATATCGTATCTATTAAGAACCATTAAGAATCTATAAATGTTTCAAAAGGCAGTTCATGGAGAATTTAAATTATTAATTGATTTTTCTTGAAGTACAAGATAGTTTTCACATTGAAGAGCTGTATTTTTATACAGTATTTAAATTTCTTTGGAGCTGTCCCCCTACATCCAACTTAATGACTTGGTCACCTTTTTTATAGTTTCATAAACTATGGAATCAAGAGTATTTACAGAGCTGAGTGATAGAAGCTAGGTAGAAAAGCCTATTCCATCTTTCTCTTGTGGAGGTCAAAAGTACTCTCCCTGAAGGTGAAGCAGTCATTGGGCGATTGTTCTGAGCTAGTTCTGGGGATGGGTCTGAGCTAGTACCACTTGGGTTCCTTTGAGATGAAATGTATTGTCTGCGATAGTTCCATTAATTCCTCCCTTCCAGCCTTTGATAACACATGCCCAGATATCTGCAGCCCATCCTGACTTCTAAAAGTCACTTGGCCCAGTTCTTTCATTCTAGTGGAAGTAGAGAAAAGGCTAACTCTCCTTCGTTGCACATCGGTTTATGAACACCATTGGGAGGCTGTCTTAAGGAATAGTTGTTTGTGGTGGCCTCTCTTTAAAGCAGCTGCCAGTTTCTCTGGCTCAGTCACATCTGTTTTGAAAGCCAGGATGGTATTTGGAGTTTTGAAGTCAAGTAGATCTGGTGATTAATGCCTGATTTGCCCCTTTCCAGATAAGGTGAACTTAGGCAAGCCACTTGGCCTCTCTGAGTCTAGTTATTTTATCTGAAATATTAGGATAAAAATTAAAATGTATGTGTTACTATCAAGTGCCTAACACATTTTTTCCTACTTTCTCTCATTGTGGAGTTCTCAGCAACTAGAATATATTCAGGCAAGTCAAAGGTACTCCATAGGTATTTGGCAAATGAATGAATAATAGCTGCTCAACAAATGATATTTCCTAATCTTCGGGGTATAGGATGTGTTTCTGGGTATCTCAGGTGAGCTTAGAGTCTCTTTGAAGATGAGAAGTCATTGACTGGTCAGTCTTTTATCTATAAGACAAATTCCTAATTGCAAAATTCTGGAACTTCTCAACATTACATGTTCTTGTAGCAGGAACTGGTTACTCACTAGATCTGTTTATTCTTTATCCAGGGCATACAACTGGACTACATTTGTCAGACTTTCTTCATTTAGGTGTGGCCATATGACTGAAATCTGCCCATGGAAAGGGCCTGGAAGCAATAGATGCCACATCCAGCCTGCCCCAAAACACTTGCTACCTCATACTCCATGATCATTCTTTCTCCATCCACCAGTTCAAGTGAGACTTCTTAAGACCTAGAAGAGAGCAAAAGCCCAATATGAAAGAGCCTGGGTCTCTGAATCACTGCATGGAGTAGAGCCCCTATCTGTGTCCCACCTCCCTGCTGGCAAATATTGGGCTATAATGTGAGGGAGAAGTGTTTTTGTGGTGTTAAGTAACTGAAATGTTGATGGTTTTTGTGTTTGCTGTTGTAGTTAGCCACCTCAATGCAAACAATCCCTGAGATGCAGCCCTCCTACTCCTACATTCACTTTATTTTCTAACCCAGAATGCCTACTTACTGTTTCCAAGATATGTTGTTTTCCCATTATGGAGCATAGTGCTGTTTGCACCATAGGTGCACAATGAACATCTGTTGATTGATTTCTGGGTCAAAAAATGAAACAGCATCTTCTTATAAGGAGCAAGCATTTTATATGTTAGACCTGATATTTCAGAGGAAATATACGTTTGGGTGTGATTTAAGATTCAGTATACAGCTCTTTAACAGAGTTCAGCTTGGACAGTCCATTAAAACACACACAGCGGCCTCTTTCTAAGCCAAACTCAGCATGTAAAAGGAACAACTTCCCCCCAGCATGGGACATGACTCCCAGGGATGAGCCTCCCTGGCACCAAGGGATTGCTACCAAGTACCAATAAACAATGCATTGGCGGGGGTTGGGGGAGACCTTGACCCAAAGGGGATAAAGCTAAAGACAAATGAGTTTCTATGGCTAAGAGACTTCAAAGTAAGTTGGGAGGCCATCCCAGAGGTAGTGCTTATGCACATCTCAACAGGATCTCACTGACAGCCAAAGTAGATACTATCCCACATAGTGAAGCTCCCTGGATATGGAGACATCCAAACACTATGGTCAGGGTGTATAGGTCAGGAATTTGGCCCCTTGCCTGTGGGCCCTAGTCTAGTATCTGTGCTTCCCAGTGTGACAGAGTTAGACTCAGCAGTGGTTTCCCTATGCATGACTCTTCTGTTCTTCTACTTGAACGTATAATTAGTATTAGAGTTGGTGGGTGTATACCCAAGAGACTTAAATCTTTGGTCTGTCCATGTGCCACTAAGCCCTGAATCTCAATGGAGTTGCAACACCTACTCTCAGGTAAATGGACTCACCCAGAACAACTAATGGGGAGGAGATGATGGACAAACAACATACCAAGGAACTGAGAGAGTCTGCAACTGCAAGCAGGAGAGCCCCATCCATCAGATATGTGGGATTGAAACCCCACTCAATTAATGGTGGTGTGGACATTACTATCCCAGAGTCCTCAGGATTGGGAAATGAGCTACAGACTAAAATAAACTTACCAGTATTCTACTATAGACTTATTGTGATTCTAGCAATGGAAGAAATAGCATTGTTGTGGAGGCAGTGATCCATGGATATTCTGGGGTTAGGGAGAAGGAAAAACAGGTGTAATTGGGGGGCATTTTTGGGACTTGGGAATCACCCTGAATGACATTACAATAACAGATATATAGGCTATTATATGTACAGCCATAACCTACAGAATCGAACAGGAGAGAGGGTAAACTACAATGTAAACTATAATCCATGCTTTGTGGTAATGCTCCAAAATGTGTTTATCAATTGAAATGAATGTACCACACCAATGAAAGATGTTGCTAATGTGGGAAAATGTGGGAGGTATGGGGAGCAGGGCATGTGGGAATTCCCTATAAACTCTCTTTAATATTTATGTAATTGAAGTATCTTTTGGGAAAAAAAATGTGAAAATAAAAAATACCAGCTTTCTAAAAAATGGAGCATCCAAGTCGAATTTTCCCATCATATTCAAATGCTTAATTTAGAAAAATCCTGAATTTCCCCCATTTTTAGACTCACCTAATTTTCCTTTCATGCTCTTGTACCTCTGATGAATTGCATGGATGATGTTGATAACCTAGAAATTGACAACTACTTAGCTTTCTTCTGCTTCCACAAAGTAGGTCAGGAAATGGAAGGGATATGAATTATACTCTTGGACAGAGATGGAATGAGGGCAGAGAACTCTAGTGCCCAAAGTTGTTTTCTTTCATCTATTAAAATATCTTGGACATCTTGTGTTTTCCTCAATGCTAACATCAATAATAATAATAATCAAAAGGCATTGCTCAGTGCTAGGTTATCTGTCTTTGTCCCCATGTGCCAACATTTGACCTCCTCCCAGGTTTGCTGTCTTTCTGAGTCTGAGGTGGCCAGTAACTGACTGATACTAGGTACAAAAGCGCAGCCCCCTTGCTTTAAAATGGGCCAAGTCTATGATAAGGTGTATGCCCCAGAAGATCAGGCTTTACCTGAAACCATATCCTTGTTTGGCCACTGTCCCTGCCTTATCTCATCTCCCTCTACCCAGTGAATTTCTTCTGAGAGCACCTCCTCAATAATGCCTATGCTCCCAAATCCCAGATGCGGGCTCTGCTTCTAGGGAACCCAGCTTCAGCTATGTTTTGTTTTGTTTTTTCAAAGGTAATTTATAATCGGTTACTAAGATGGTGACTCTCCTCTTGTTTCTGTCCATGATAACATCCTTCTCTTAAGCACTCAGCTTGGAATCTTTAGGCCACCTCTCAGTGCTCCTTTTCCTTTTCTCTGCCACATGTCCACAGATTCTGATTGTCCTCTGTGTCCCTCTTTCTTGTCTTACAGCCGATTGTCATCCAGGCTAGTGAGATGGATTTCTGTCTTACTCCCTCTAGGAGGACGTGCTTCATGAATCCATCATAAACATCTCCAGGAGATGAATCATCCCCAAACAGACTTCTATCATGTCCTTCCCCTATTCAAGAACGTTTGGAGCCCCCACTGCTTATAAAATGAAGTTTACGCTTCTTGGCAGATATTCAAAACCCTCCACATTATTATTATTTCACTTGTGTAATCTTATCGCCTCTTTTGCCTGCATAATCACATTCGGTCCTTGAATTATTTTCAGAAAATGTTATATATTTTTCAGGTTCCAAGACTTTGGACATGCTCTTTGTCTTCCTTTGGACTCCCAGCACTCAAACCTTTCCTAAAGGTGCACCTCTTCCATGTTTTCCTTCCTTTTTCTGAGCTCATCTAGTACTAATCATTGTTGTCAGCCACAGCATCATATTAATAATTGTCATCATTTTTTAAAGGCCTGTAATATCCCATACACTTTGACAAATGCTTCATGTGCATTTTGTCATTTTGTCAGTTGGTTTACAAATGACCAGATGAGATGCTTATTTTAGGTAGTTTTTCCCACATAGATGAGAAAACTGAATTTCAAAGAGGTTAAGTGGCCTGTCCAAGTGCATACAGTTAGTTACTTAGGGGCACAGCCCAGCCTTGAAACCATGTCCCTGACTTAAATACCTTTGCTTTTTTAATTTTTGAGGTACCAGGGGCCCCAGATTGAACCTGGGACCTTGTGTTCAGGAAACCCGTGCTCAACCATGGAGCCACATTGGCTTCCCTGAATTGGCATTTTCATTTGTTTTTTTCTGTTTTTCCTAGGAGGCATCAGGAACTGAACCTGGGGCCTTCCATGTGGAAGGCAGACGCTCAACTACTTGACCAACATCTGCTCCCAAAACTTTGCTTTTTAACACTCTGCTATCCTATTCCATTTGATCTAAATGCTTACTACTCATTTATCCCTTATTCATTCACTTACTAAGAACAGTGCGTTCTTACAATGCACTAGGCAGCAGGTACTGGGCACATAAAGGGTTCCTTGTCCTCACAGAATTTTATGTAATAACCTTCTTGAGCTCCCTTCTTAATTGTTGCCCCCTTTCCTGGGCCTTTTTCTGAACCCCAGCTGAGGACCATTTCAAAATCTCAGCCATATGTTATGCCATCTTGCCCATCATTTCCTGGTGGTCTGGATATTGGGTTTAAAATGACATGCTTCAGCCCTTGGCCTTCAGGACTCACTCATGTCCACTCTAGTTATTTCATGAGGGGTGGTCGTGTTTCCTCTGGAGCACATCATCCCTTTTGTCCGTGTTCCCTTGTGCATAGTTTCAGGGGTCCATCAACTGGCAGAACTTTAGGCAGCTGAACATTTACCCAGAGACATTAGTTCAGTCAGTCTCTACAGGACCTCAATAGGCCCTTAGCAGTGCAGATCTGCATCCTTTGAGCAAATCTGTATTTTGGAAGCAGCCAGAAGCCATTTGGAACTTGATAAGATGCACAGAATGTTGGGGATGGCAGGGACTTTTGAGGGCACTGATTCCAACTGTGATGGATTCAATCACAGCTCGAGAGTAATCAAACTGTGGAGCATTGTTTTGGGTTGGAAACCCGGAGTGTCTGTAACAACAAGACTCTGGAAAGCCAACAGGCCAGAACGTTTAGGGCTTGCTGAATGCTTGAGTTCTTAGCCACTGGAGACAGTCAGTAGCGTCATGTTTCTGCCAGGCCTGGTGCTTGTTAACTGGCTGGGAGACACTGTTCCTGACTGGGGCTCCAGGTTTTCTGAGTATCTTGACTAGTTGGATTGAACACTATCTGCCCTGAAGGGAGCAATGCATCTCAGGAAAGGTGCTGAGGTCCAGTGACTATGAGAAGAAGACACATGCAAGGCGAGTGTCTGTGGAGAGCAGCAGTGTGGAGGGGTTCCCTGAGCCAAGACCCCTGCAGCCTCATGCCTGGATTGGCAGTGGAGAGTCTTCTGGTAAAATAGCCATCCTCTATTTTGGCCAGGCTTCTGCAGTCTCTGTGTTCCAAAGTCCCCAGATCCAGGTATCTGAGATGTTTTTCTGTTCCTTAGTCAGATTGCAGGACTGTCAGAAGTGCCTGTTTTTATTTCATGAAGTCATTCTTTCTTCAGGAGGGGAAATAGGGAATTGTGGTACAATGGTTATCAGGAAAGCACAGCAGTGTATCAAGGACGAAGCTGATCTTTGCGATGCATGTCATGTAGATTTTCTCAATGAGTGCTCCTCACAACTCAGTGTGGTGGCAGTTATGATGTCCGAGACACGAGGAAACTGAGGTTCCAGAAAGATTAGGCAGTGTGCTCAGTGTTACATTGCTAGTAAGTGGAGGATCAGGAATTCTAATTTAATTTTGCCTCTAAACTTTTTTTTTGAGCATTTTTTTTTTATTATATATTTTTGAAGATACATAGATCACAAAAAACGTTACATTAAAAAATACAAGAGGTTCCTACTTACCCCCCACTGCACCCCCACTCCTCCCACATCAACAACCTCTTTCATCATTGTGGCACATTATTGCATTTGGTGAGTACATTTTGGAGCACTACTGCACTGCATTGATAATAGTTTGTGCTGTAGTTTACACTCTTCCCCGGTACATTCTGTGGGTTGTGGAAGGATATATAATGTCCAGCATCTGTCCCTGCAATATCATTTAGGACAACTCCAAGTCCCGAAAATGCCCCCACATCACATCTCTTCTTCCCTCTCCCTACCCTCATCAGCTCTCGTGGCCACTTTCTCCACATCAATACTACAATTGCTTCCATTACTAGTCACAATAGTTCTATAGTAGAATACTAGTAAGTCTACTCTAATCCGTATTTTATTCCTCCATCCTGTGGACCCTGGGATAGTGATGTTCACTCCACCTCTATATCGAGAGGGGGGGCTTAGATCTGCTTTTAAATATCCTTAATGCTGCATTCTGGGAAATGCCTTTGGAAATCCCTTGAAAGGACCAGTCAGTGAAACCCCAATCAAATGATAATTTGCAAAGCACAATGCTTACATAAAAGGCCAGGCCTTGAAATCGAGCACATGGGATTTGGAATCAGATGACCTAGGCTCAAGTTCAAGCCTTATCACTTACTCAGTTGCTTAGCTTCTCTGCATCTCTATTTCTTCACCTTTAAGACCAAGATTAAATACCTATGTCAAAGGGACATGGCAAGAATTAAGTGAAATATGTCAAGAGAAAGTGTTTTGTATGAAGCACTCTGCAAATGTCTGTTATTTAAATGCTCCGGTGATTTAGAGTGGTAATCTTCCTTCAGGGGAATCAATTACTGAGTCTAAGTATGTGCCAGAGGCTGGATCCCTGACCTCAAGCAGCTTATAGGTTTGGTGGGGATAAGAACCTATGAAAATCAGAGGGTATAGGCCAAATTGCACTGCAGAGATATAAAAGCAATAAGAAATCAGAGAAAGGAAAGATCACTGGAGGGCAAGGTGACTGTGAAGGGTTTAGGCAGGAGGTTGGAGTTGATTTTTTAAAATTAGAACCAGTGGTAGGTTTACAGAAAAATCAGGCATGGAGTTGAACTTTAAAGGGTCTGGTGTAGAAGAACATTTGAGGTGAGAAGAGATTTATGGGAAGTCCATAACTGAAAAAAAAAAAGCCCTCTGTAAGTTGCAGTTCCAGGAATTCCTTAGGCCTCAGTAACTGTTTGGCTTAGAGCAGCAGCTCTAAAGTGTGGTCCAGGGACCACTGGGAGGGAGGGGCTTGCTGTGGCTTTTTCATGGGGTCAGTGAGGTAAAAACTATTCTCTAATAATAAAAAAATGACTAGTGTGTATTTTCTGCCTTTTTGTAAATCTCATTATCTTGTGAGTATATAGTGGAGTTTTCTAGAGGCTATGTGATGTATATGATATCAACAGATGGAATTCAGAAGCAGACGTGAGAATTGAGCTTTCTTCTATTAAACCACATATTAAAGAACTTTGCAAAAAAAAAAGGTAATTTGTGCTATTCTCACTAAATTGTTTTTGTTTGGAAACTATAGTTGTTTTTCATGAAATTATGCTATTAATAAATGTTAGCATGTAATAGGCATATCTTGTTATCTTAAATGAATAAATAAATGAACGCAACATTTTCTCAGATGTACTTTCTAATGCAGTATATGTAGCTAGATATAAGGAAAGTTATAGCTTTTAGGAAAGTTATAGCTTTTAGTTAGTATAAGTGGTTTCTTAGTCACAGAAGTTTGAGAACCACTGTTAAAGACACAGTATTCTGGTCTGAAGATATGGCAAAGGTTGCAAGTATTTTATAATGTTTTGGTGGCAAGGTCTATGTCATTTTAGTATCTTAGAACACCTATATGTTCAGGAACTTCAAAGTGATAATATCCCCCAGTGTTGGCAAGGTATGCAATGAAATTGGTATTGCCATCCATTGCTGGTGGAAGTGGTGGAAATTGACTGGAATATTAATGTAGGGTAATTTTTTTTACTTTATTACCATTATTATTTTTTATTTATCCCCTTCTTCCCCCAGATGGTTCTCTTCTCTCTCTGCTCATTGTTTGCTTGCCTCCAGGAGGCACCGGGAACTGAACCTGGGACCTCCCACATGGGACATAAGTGCCCAACGGCCTGAGCCATGTCTGCTCCCCGCGGGCTGTGGTGTCTGCTGGCTTGTGGCATCTGCTTGTTTAAGCATCAAGTCCTTATGGCGGTGCGGTGTCTACCTTGTTGTCGTCTAGTGCATTGTGGTGGGTACAGCATGAAGCTCGTGGCATCTAGATTGTTGCAGCGGATATGCCATCTGCTCATCTTTAGGAGGCACCAGGGCCCAAACCTGGGACCTCCCATGTGGTAGGCAGGTGCCCAAGTGGTTGAGCCACATCTGCATGCCCAATGTAGGGCAATTTATAACAAGAGTCCTAATATTAATTTTTACCCTTTCAACTAGGAATTGCACTTACAGGAGTCTATTCCAAGGAAACAAATAAAGGTACACCTAAATATTTATATAAAGGATATACTTTAAGTTATTTAATGTAAAATTTTGGTCAGAAACTGACTAATACAGAAAAGGAGTTTAAGTAAATTATGATACATACATTGGAGTGTTGTCTTTTTATTGTGGTAAAAAATATATATAACAAAATTGCCATCGTAAGCAGTTTTAAGTATACAACCCAGTAGCATTAATTACATTCTTTTGAAGAATACTTGATAACATTGGAAAAGGATTACAATATTATATTAAGTGAAAAGGTAGGACACCAAACTATACAAAGAATGGCTCCAAATTTTGCAAACATACACACACAATATAGAGAAAAAAATACATCAAAATGTTAACTGAGTTTTTCTCAATTAACTCTGTGTACAGTTGATGTCTATTTTGTATATTACTCTTTTCAATATTTTAAAATACTTCTACCATGAGTTTGCAGAACTTTTGGCTTTCTAAAAGACAAAGCATGGCTTTCTTTTTTCCCCATGCTGTGGGATCCAGTCTATTGAGCCACTCCATGCCACCTTGGGTTCTAGTGAGCATTGCTTCTGCTCTTGAAGGGGGACATTTCTCCATGGGCCACAGACTTGAGAATAAACCTAACTGCCAGATAATTTTTTTTTGTTTGCTTAGCCTTTCAAAGAAAAGCTTGTGGAAAGCTTGGGATTATTTTTCATATCTTCCAGCTCTGGTTCATGATCAGGAGTGTCTGGAGCATCAGAAGTAGAGTGCAACAGGGCACTTGTTTAAATAACATTGTGCAACTGGCACAGAGCAGGGAGCTTAGCAATCACTCAATAATTCTTTTAAAGGAAGAGATGGATGAGACTTCAATTTCTGGACACATCAGGGGACCAGTGACCACGGTATTAGAGCCTTAAATTGGGGAGTTGCAATTCATTCCTTAGTGTCTGGAATTTCCTCTTCTCTCCTGGACTGGATGATGTCAAATGTAGGAAGACTTTAGTCTTCTTTTCCTTCTGGATGAGCAGTGGGATAAATGATAGTATTGGCCTTGAATGAAAAAAATCTGCTTTGTTCTTAGACCCACTTTTCACAGCAGAACATTTTCGCAGTCAGAAGGGGAGCTGTCTGAAAGTGACTATTTCAGTCCTTAGAATGCTTTTCTCATTTAAAGTATCTACCCTGTATAGCATTATTCAAAGTGATTTGGGGATTAAAAGAGACATTCAAAGGAGTCCCTTGACCTCAGAGAACTTGTTCTCTCTAGAGAAAGAAACCTCATGTGCAAAACGTTAAATCATGGCATAAAACAAACAGCAGAAGAGAAGAGGTGTTCGTCCCCAGAGAGCAGATCTGAGTGCCGGAGAGATGAGAGACTTGGTGGAGGGAGGAGAGCAGTGACTGGATTGGCTGTCATCTGTACAGTGCTGGCCGCTCCTGGGAGGGATAGACTCGTACTGCTTGATAAATAAAGTAATTAATCTATGCACTGAGTGCCTTCCATGGGTGCAAGGCATTGTATTTTTCACTGAAAAGAAAATGATTTCAAAATGAATGGGACATGGAATTTAGTTCCTCTAGGGTAGGGCTGTGATCTTCAGGATCCCAATCAATTAACATTTCTTCCTTAGGTGGCTCCACATTTTATCCTGGGGGATTCTGGGTATGCACAAACAGAACAAATTGCACACATCATGGGGACCCAACTAGCTGTACATAATTAAAGAAAAAAAAACAACTTAGTATTTTGAAATACTTTCAAATTTACAGGACAATTACTAGTACAAACCAATGTACCTCTACCAGATACCCAGATCCACAAATTTTAAAATTTTGCCATATTTGCAATATCTTCCTATCTATCTGTCTCTGTTTATCTATATATCTATTTATCTATCCATCCCTAAATCCATTTTCTGAATACTTAAATGTAGGTTGTATACACCATTTCCTTGAATACTTAGTACTGCCAAGCAAATTTCCTAAGAACAAGGACATTCACTTATTTAACCACCTTAAGCGCAGTTATCAAGATCAAGAAATTTAACTTTGATATAAAACTTATAATCTATATTATAATGTTTTCCCTATGTCCCAATAATGCCCCTTTTAGTCTTTTCTTCTCCCTTGTTAGATCTTACTCAAGATCATGTATTACAATTAATTGTGGTATCTCTTCTGTTGCTCACCTGCCTTCCCTCCCTCCCTTCCTTCCATTCGGAACATATATATAACATAAAACTTCCCATCTCATCCACTCTAAAGCATACCATTCAATACAGTGAATCACATTCACAATATTGTGGTACCCTTGTCAACTTCCATTACTAGAACTTTCCCAGCTCCCCAAACAGAACCTTACACCAATTATGCATTAACTGTCTGTTCCCCCTACTTCTGGCAACCCATATTCTAATTGCTGTCTTTTACTTCGTACTTATCATGTGGCTTAAATTTAGCATCCTAGATCTGTAACAATCTCATTTGCTTGGGCACCACCTTAACTTCAATAATATACCCAAAGTATGTTCCTATATCCATCCTCCATCCCCATACCTTGATGTAGTTATTGTCACAGATTACATATTATAAGTTGTGAGTCCCAAACCACTGATTTCTTATTACATTTTATGTGTTTGCCCTCTAGATCCTGTAGGAAGTAAAAAGTGGAGTTTCAAACCAAAATTATGATAGTGTGGGCATTTATATTTACCCCTGTCATTACCCTCACTGGAGATCTTTATTTCTTCACGTGGCTTTGATCTGTTGTCTATTACAGAATTCTCTTTACCATCTCTTGTGGGGTCAGGCTAGTGGTGAGAAACTCTCTCAATTTTTGTTTATCTGGGAATGCCTTAATCTCTCCCTTGTCTTTGAAAGACGTTTTTGCTGGATATAGAATTCTTGGTTGTCAGTTATTGCTTTTAGCAATTTAAATATGTCCTCCTACTGCCTTCTTGCCTCCATGGTTTCTGATGAGAAATCAGCGTTTAATTTAGTTGTGGCTCCCTGTTGCTTCTCTCTTGTGGCTTTCAGAATTCACTCTGTCTTTGACAGTTTGATTATAATATTGTACAGTGTCCATCTATTTGGGTTTATCCTGTTTGGAGTTCTTTGAGCATCTTGGATGTGTATATTCATGTTTTTTTGTAAAATTTGAAAAGTTGTCAACAATTTTTTCATTAAATATTCTCTCTGTCCCTTTCTTTTTCCTCCTTCTGAAACTCCTACAACATGTTCATTGGTACACTTAATAGTGTCCCACAAGTGCCTTAGGCTCTGTTCACTTTTCTTCAATCTTTCTTCTTCAGTCTTCAGACTGAATAGTTTCTATTGTCTTGTCTTTTTTTTTTTTAACAGTTATATTTTCTTGGTACATGTTAATAAAGCATACAATCTATACAAAGTGTTAAATCCCTGGTATTTGGTATAATCATATAGTTGGGCATTCATCACTTCAATCATTTTTAGAGTACTTTCGTTATTCCAATAATAATAATAATATACAAAAAAACAAGCAAAGAATAACTCATTGCCTCTCAATCTCTCTATGCTTCCCCTGCTGTGCATAGCTGCTATTCTGTTTCTTTCTCTCTACTTTATTTTTCAAAAGCTTAAAAATTTTTTTTTAAAAGACACATAGATCATACAAAATGTTACATTTTGTAAGAGGGTTCCATATACCCCCAATCTCCACCCCCTGAACTCCTCCCACATCACCAAATTCTTTCATCAGTGTGGCACATTCATTGCATTTGATGAATACATTTTGGAGCACTGCTACACAGCATGGATTATAGTTCATTTTGTAGTTTACACTCTCCCAGTCCATTCAGTGGGTTATGGCAGGATATATGATGTCCTGCATCTGTCCCTGCAATATCATTTAGGACAATGATATTGCCCCCAGAATGCCCCAAGTCCCCAAAATGCCCCCATATCACACCTCTTCTTCCCTCTCCCTGCCCTCAGCAACTCCCGTGGCCACTGTCTCCACATCAGTGATACAGTTTATTCCATTGCTAGAGTCACAATAATTCTATAGTAGATTACCAATAAGTCCACTCTAATACATATTTTTTAAAAAGATTTTTTTTTTTTTTAAAGATTTATTTTATTTATTTAATTTCCCCCCCTCCCCTGGTTGTCTGTTCTTGGTGTCTTTTTGCTGCGTCTTGTTTCTTTGTCCGCTTCTGTTGTCCTCAGCGGCACGGGAAGTGTGGGCGGCGCCATTCCTGGGCAGGCTGCTCTTTCTTTTCACGCTGGGTGGCTTTTCTCACGGGCGCACTCCTTGCGCGTGGGGCTCCCCCACGCGGGGGACACCCTTGCGTGGCACGGCACTCCTTGCGCGCATCAGCACTGCGCATGGCCAGCTCCACACGGGTCAAGGAGGCCCGGGGTTTGAACCGCGGACCTCCCATATGGTAGACGGACGCCCTAACCACTGGGCCAAAGTCCGTTTCCCTAAAAAGATTTATTTATTTATTTATTTCTCTCCCCTCCCCACCCCACCCCAGTTGTCTGTTCTCTGTGTCTATTTGCTGCATCTTTCTTTTTGTCCGCTTCTGTTTTTGTCAGCAGCACGGGAATCTGTGTTTCTTTTTGTTGAGTCATCTTGTTGTGTCAGCTCTCCGTGTGTGCAGCACCATTCCTGGGCAGGCCGCACTTTCTTACCCGCTGGGCGGCTGTCCTTATGGGTGCACTCCTTGTGCGTGGGGCTCCCCTATGCGGGGGACACCCCTGCGTGGCAGGGCACTCCTTGAGCGCATCAGCACTGTGCATGGGCCAGCTCAACACGGGTCAAGGAGGCCCGGGGTTTGAACTGCGGACCTCCCATGTGGTAGATGGACACCCTAACCACTGGGCCAAGTCCACTGCCCATAATACATATATTATTCCTCCGTCCTGAGGATCCTGGGATGATGATGCCCACTCTGCCTCTAATTTGAGAGGGGGCTTAGATCCCACGTGGCTGATGGATGGAATTTTCCTTCTTGAAGTTATAAACTCTCTTGGTTTCCTGGTGTGGTGGTTGACCATCCCTACCTCCCTGTTAGCCGACATGGGCAAGTACAGTGAACTGGAGAGTAGGTGCTGCAAGTCCACTGAGGCTTGGGGCCCAGCCGGTACACAGTCAGTCTAGAGATTCAAGTCTCCTGAGCATACACCAACCCTAGCACCAACCACAGGTTCAGTAAAAGTAACAGAAGAGGCATGTGTAGAAAGGTCACATCTGAGTCCAACTCCATCACACTCAGGAACACAAATTCCAAAGTAGGGCCCACTGGCAAGGTGCTGAACTCCAGAGTCATCTGTCATGACTGTAGGACCTGGGTGTCTCCATAGACATCCAGAGCACCACTACTTGGGGTTGTATCTACTTTGCCTATCTCTGAGATCTTGCTGAGATGTGTATAAGCACAATCCCTCTGATGAACTCCCGACTCACTTTGAAGTCTCTTAGCCATATAAAATCATTTATTTTTACCGTACCCACCTTTTATTCCATGTTTTTTCCTAGTTGCATCACCAGCTGGTGCTTGGTAGAAATCTCCCAGTGCCAGGGAAGCTCATCCCCAGGAGTCATGTCCCACATTGGGGGGGAAGGTAATGCATTTACATGCTGAGTTTGGCTTAGAGAATGGTCATATTTGAGCAACATGGAGGTTCTCAGGAGGTGCTTAGGCACCCTGCAGCTCTAGGCCTAGTTGAAATTTCCAGCACACATCAAAGGCCCATCATTGGATGATCCTTCTTCACTGGTCCTTGCCCTTGCACTTGAAGGATTGTTGCTGCTTCATTGGTGAGTGCAACAGCGTTCCCCAGAATGGGAATTCAGCACTCCTTCAGTTGTTGTATGAAACTCTACCCATTATGTCAATAACCAACGAACACCTGAACATATCTTTATACCCTATATACATTCCCTGGAGAACTCCCTCCCACCCTTGCATCCCCCATCAATGACACTCCCCATCAGTGCTCCCCTCTGCCATAGTTGAATCCCTCTGTGATCCAAAACTTTTTCAAAAATGAAGTCCAATATATTGCTGAATTTAATTGATAGGAAAATGAAATAGTAATGATAGGTTTAAAGATTAGAAATAGAATACATAATAATTTAGAAAAACTAAAATAAAATAAAAAATAAATTGGGGTATTAAAAAATGAAAAATATCATAATAAATTTTTTGGATGTTTTGCCTTTCATCACTGTAATAGGTGTTGCCCTATATATACAGTTGCAAGGGAATCTCTTCCATTTCTTCTTCAGTGTCTACATCCTTTTTTTTTTTTTTTATGTCTTCAAAAAAGTTTTAGGTCACCATAAAGTCACATATAGAATATAGGGGGCTCCCATATACCCAGCATCAAACCCTTTGCTCCTTTCCCCAGGAATCATCTTTTTACATGTGGATGTTACATTTGCTGCACCTGATGTACAGATATTGAAACATAGCTACCAACCATGGTTCCATTATGGTTTACATTATGATTTACATTTTAGACTGTACACTTTTATGAATTTTTGGTGAAGTTTAACATGGCCTGTATCCATCATTACAGGATCATGTAGAATACCTCCATTGCCCCCCAGTTACCCCCTCTTCCAACTATTCAATTCTTCCCAACTTCTTACCTCAGGGCCCACAGTGACGACCATGCTTCACTGCTTGAAGGACAAGATTGCTAGATACTTGCAACAATGCTGAGGGCTTAAAACACTAGTCTATCCTCCTCGATTGTGACCCACCCATGCTCTCAAGAGACACCCTCCCCCATGTTTGAGAATATCAGACCTCCCCAGGATGGGGTTATAACACCTTCCTGCTCATTGCATGGGTCTCCACCCACTGATATAATACACTATGACATGATGAGTGCTCATGCACTCCCTAGAAGCCTGCCCCATATGTACCCTGTGCCAGATGCCCCATCAAACACCTTAAACCAGTAACCCTTCCTTATTATATTTTCTAAAGAGTTTTCTCAACATTATAGTTTCAACCACATACCCAACAATCTCCCATGTTCACTTGCTTCTCCCAACCCTCTCCCCAATTCCGTGTACCATCTGATCCATCCTCCCTACCCTAGCCCCTCTTAAACCTGCAAAGCCTAACCCAGTAGTATCTCTGTGCCTCCATCTTCTCCCTTCACTGTACAACTACTTACCTCTACTTTATCATAGATTTTGTCCATGTAGGCATTGGTTCACTTCCTTCCTCTTCCCCCACCCTATTTCCTGTAGGCGTATCTTCCAGTCTCTGGCTCTCTGAGACAGCTTGATTTGCTTAATTCATATCAGAGAGGCCATGTAGTATTTGTCCTTCAATGCCTGGCTTGCTTTGCTCAACATAAGGTCCTCAAGATTCATCCATGTTATCCCATGTATTAGTACTATATTCCTTCTTACAGCTGAGTAGTATTCCATTGTATGTATATACCACATTATGTTTATCTATTCATCTGTTGATGGGCATTTGGCTTGATTCCAGCTTTTGGCAATAGTGAATAATGCTGCTATGAACATTGGTGTGCATATATTGTTTTCAGTTCTTCTGGGTATATACCCAGCAGTGGAATTGCTGAGTCATATAGCAAATCTATAGCTAGTTTTTTGAGGAACCACCAAACTGTCCTCTACAATGGCCGAATCCTTCTATATTCCCACCAGCAGTAGATGTTCTCTAACACATGTAGTCCTCTGTTTTTTTAATAGCTGCCAGTCTGATGGGTGTAAGATGGTATCTCATTGTAGTTTTGATTTGCATTTCCCTAATAGGTAGTGATGTTGAGCATCTTTTCATGTGCTTTTTAGCCATTTGTATTTCTTCTTTCGAGAAGCTTCTGTTCAAATCTCTTGCCCATTTTTTTTTTATTTTTGAGATATAAGTTTCTTTATATGTATTGGCTATTAGGCTCCTACCAGATATATGGTTACCAAATGTTTTCTCCCATTGGGTAGGCTGTCTTTTCACTTTCTTGATAGACTCGTTTAAGGTGCAAAAGGCTTTAATTTTAAAAGTCCCATTTATCTATTTTTTCTTTCATTGCTCGTGCTTTGGATGTGAAGTTCCTGAAGCCATTTCCTATTACAATGTAGATGCTTCCCTACATTGTTTTCCAAGGTCTTTATGGTCTTGGCTCTTAAATTTAGATCTTTGATCCATCTTGAGTTGATTTTTGTATAAGATGTGAGATGGTAATCCTCTCTCATTCTTTTGCATATAGATATCCAGTTCCCCAAGCACCATTTGTGGAAGAGACCATTCTCTCCCAGCTGAGTGGGCTTTGTGGCCTTGTTGAGTATCATATGACTATATATACCAGGATCTATATCCAAACTCTCAATTCCATTCCTTTGGTCAGTATGTCTATCCTTGTGCCAATACCATACTGCTTTAACCACTATAGCTTTGTAGTATGTTTTAAAGTCAGATAGTGTGATTCCTCCAATTTCATTTTGTCTTTGGCTATTCAGGACCTCTTGCCCTTCTTGTCTTTAAGGTCTCTGATTCTTTTTCCGGCCAGCTCCAATCTACTATTGAACCCCTCTAGGAAATTTCCAACTTATATTTCTGTGGTCTTTAGCTATGTTTAGTTCCTTTTTGGAATTTCCACTTATCTATTGATGTTCTCTTTGTGTTCATTGACCTTCTTCCTGATTTCTTTTAGTTCTTTATTCATGTTTTCTTTTAATATTTTGAACTTATTTAGGGCCATTTAAAAATTTAATTTAATTTTTAAAGAAAGTTTAGATTATGAAATGTTACATTGAAAATATAGGGGATTCCCATATACATCCCCTCCTCCCACAGTTTTCTCCATTAACAACATCTTTCTTTCGTGTGGTACATTTGTTAAAATTGATGAACACATATTGAAGCATTGCTACTATAAACCATGGTTTATAGTTTACTTTATGGTTTACACTTTGCACCACACAATTTTAGAGATTTTGACAAAGTGTATAATGGCCTATATCCATCATTCCAATGTCATACAGAACAATTCCATTGTCCCCAAAATGCCTCATGTTATACCTTTTCTTCTCTCTCCCTCCCTTCAGAACTTCTGGTTACAAGTTCTTTTATTACTAAAATAATAATTCTACCATAGCACATAGTTGCAATCCCCCCTTATTGTTGTTCATTCCTCAATCTTAATTTTGGGATATTGATTCCCTCTCTCTTTCTGATTTGGAGGGGACTTCAATCCCAAAGGACAGATGATGGACCTGTCTTCCTTGCAGTTGTATATAGCCTCGGTTTTTTGGGAGAGGCATTGTCCATCATCATCTTCTTTTTGTTAGTTTCTTGGGCAGGTCTGATGAACTGGAGAGTAGGTATTGGCTGCAACTCTGCTAAGATTCATGGCTCAGCTGGAGCATGAACAGCCAGAAGATTTAAGACTCTGGGACACATATATACAGGGTATAGTGCTAATTATAGGTTCAGATAAAAGGGGCATAAGGGCCATGTGTAGGAAAATTATAAATGAATCTCACTCTGTTACAATGGGGAAATAGGTTTTCATATATTTCAAGGTAAGGCCCACTAATGGGGTGTTTAATTCCTGGGGTTGTCTGCCCTGCCTATAGTGTCCAGATATAGTGTCTCTAGAGTTGCCAGGAGCACCCCTTTTTGAGCCACTGTTCATTGAGGCAGTCAATGAGATCCTCATAACACCTGCATAAGTGTAGTGTCTGGAATGACCTCCTGGCTCACTTCAAATTTTCAGCCATAAAAACTCATTGGTATTTAATATTTCCCCCTTTTGGTCAAGGTCTTTTTCTTAATGCATCACTAGTCGGTGCTTGGTAATAATTCCTTGGTGCCAGGGAGGCTCATCCCTGAGAGTCATGTCCCACACCTGAAGATAGTGAGTTTATATGCTGAGTTTGGCTTTGAGAGAGGTAGGGTCATCTTTAATGTCTTTGTCTGGTATGTCTCAGGTCTGGTCTTCCTCACTGATGATTTCTAATGCTTTAATCTTCTCCTTTGCCTGGACCATCACTTCCTGTTTCTTTCTATGTCTTGTAATCTCTTTCTGAAACTTGAACTTTTTGATAATACATTGTATTATTGCTAGAATTTAGACTCTGAGTGTCTGTTCTTTAAACTTGTATCTAGTTAGTATTATGACAGAGCTTTCCTCTCATGACAGAAACCCAGCAAAAAATTAAAATAAAAAAGAAAAGGGAAAAAAGAAAACAACTTTTCTGGCTTTGAAGATTGACTTGTGCAAGTGCTCTTCTCCAGGATTTATCTATACAATGAATTTAGATAACACTCCAGGTCAAAGTTTAGTGGCCTCCCTGATCCTATATGCCTACCCATCTTGTGGTCAACATGTGTGTGGTCCTTGGAATTGCCCCATTTACTTGGATACAAATGTTCCCTCTTCCCTAGGAAACAGTTTTCTCAAGGTCCCAGGCACTGTACTGTAAGTCCTACAGCCTGCAATCCCATGGTCCTGGCAGCAACACTTGATGGCTCTCCCACAGCATTCTGTAGGGGAGCTCTGTGAGCTGCCTTGTATGGGCAGGACAAGTTCTGGAACACACTGGGACAATGAGTCCCTCAGGCCACCACCAGACAGAGGTCAGACATACAAGCTCCCAGCATTAGCCTGAGGATTACTTGTTCCCTCTAGTACCAGCACCAGGGATCCACACTGGGGGCACAGGCCAGCTCTGCCCTGAGCTGGTGGGGGATGGGTGGGGGCCAGCTGGGGGCACCATGATTTCCTACTGCTTTTTAATTGCCTTTTTCTTGACTTGGCACTTGCCCTGTTACTGCAGTCCTTTTATTGTTTTCTGGAACTTTGAGAAAGATGTTTCTACCAGATCTTTCTGGTTGTTCCATGTTCCTTTTGGGGGACAGGGCCCTGCAGCCTCTCACTCTGCCATCTTGATTGGGGTGGGGCCAGCTGCATGTAATTTTAAATGGGAACAGTGAACATCTATTCTTCAGACAGCATTGTTTGCTCAAAATGTCTAGGACCTTCTAATTTATGCTCCTTTATTTTTTTTCCTCAGGAAAACTTAGTGAAAAAAAGAAATTGAATTCGTTTTCTCTAGATTTTAATTTGTGTGGGTTGGCTACATGCTGGAGGCTATCTTGATTATGAGTAGCATCCTCTCCATCTTCCAAGCACTTTTCAGTAGCTTACTGTTGATATGGTGGGAATGAGATGGTGTTAGTCTGTCCAGCAGAGGTTATGCTTCTATAACTCAGATGCTCTTTGCCCAAAATGTTCGAGTCAACTTCTCCTTAGTTGATGAAATTATTGGTCTGTTATGGGGTCTCCTAACAACCAATACTGAAGTTAACTCCCAATATTAGAGCTATTTAAGCTTCATGACAATTCTATGAAGAAAATATTTATATTCCTTTTGATCAGGTATGAAAAAATGAGACATTATAATTAGGTTCCATAGGCAGGATTTGAATCTAAATCTGCTTGACTCTAAAATGAAACTTCTTATGATTATCTTGGGCTGCGTTTTTGAATACAAATTCTTATCTACAGTAGATCTCCTCTACAGATGTGTCGATGAACTCATCTGCTTTGTAACTGCCAGCAGTGAATCACTTTGTTGCTATTGTTTTAGCTACATGGATACATATTTGTTTTAAAGCATTTCATTTAAAACATTTAAAACATTTCATATGTTTTAAAACACAGTTACAAATAAACTAAATCTCCTGTAGGTAATCCCCCACCCACATCCCAGTCTCCTACACAGAGGTAATATCTATTATCTATTATTTGGGTCCCCCCCCCAGACTTTTTAATATGCATTTATGTGCACATTTTTTAACCTAATAGAAATACATTGTTTTGTTGTGTCTGGGTATAGAGTGTGTTTCACACATTATTCATCTAGCCTTTTTTATTTAGTAGTATGTCTTAGAGACTTTTTCAGGTAAATACCTTGAACTATACCTTGTAATTCAACACTATATAGTATATGCATGTATTGGTGTGTGTAACACACTATTTTCTGTAGCCTTCCCCCTACTGATTGTCATTCCATTATGCTCATATTGAACAACCCTGCTCTGAAACATTGAACCTCACACCTTCGTGGGGACCTGCTATTGATCTAGATTAGCTCTCTCTTTTCTGATGGGCATCTTTCCTGCCCTCACCTGTGTGACACAAACAGGCTTCTTGGCTGAGAGTACTGGGCTTTTTTGGCATTTTGAATCCTCACAAATAACAACCAAACAACTCTATTGTCTGAACTGTGACTCTGAGAAATGAAGTGTTCACACAGTGAGAAAGACAGACCAAGGACGTGAATATATGGCCAGCCTCACATGCACCAACTTTCTCTCCTAGGTGAGATCCATGCTAGGGCAGTGCTGCTGTTAGGTCTACATTTTATCTGATGTAAACTATAACTTCTGCATAATTCTGCTCTCCACAGTCAGATAACCTCCAATTTTCTACATTTGGAACCTAGTGATGGCTCTCATTCAAATAGCTGGGGCAAGAGGACAAAGCGATGAATTAATTATCCCATATCGTGTGCCTCTCTTTGTGTAACGGGATAATGTGGCTGAGGAGTCAGATAATGAGAAGAGGTTACTGAATGCTGCGTGAGCCTTTGCCTTGGCATCAGAGGCTTGTCCGGTCAGCCTGCTGGCGGTTTTTCTGATACAGAAGGTAGAACTCACTTGGAGAATGAAGCTATTTTAATCGCTTGCTTTGGCATGAAGGCTGAAATTCGTTATCTGGCTGATTATTTGTGGTCAGTCTGGGCTTCAGCCATTGCAGAGACACAAATTAATGTGGCTTTGGGCACTGGCCCTAAAATGAGGAGTGGAGCAGAACAAAGGGGACGTGAATGGTTTTCCCATTTCCATCACAAAGCCCCTCTGGGCAGCTGTTGGTCTGGAGCTGTGCTGTGGAAACGCCTGACCTGACCTTTCAATGGGCTGTGGTTCACCACATACGGAACAGCTGATTGCCCCTGGGCTTTGATGGTTGACTATCTTCAGTGCATCTCAGTGGTGGGATGCCTACTGGGAGCTTCTCAAGGCCTGGTGCTTTGGGGCACATTTCTGTCTTTTGGTGTTGCAGACAGCTGGGCCATATTGTACTTTCACGTTGGCAAATTGGAAACAGTCCCCAAAGATCCTTTAATACATTTTTGATTATCCATGTGCTTCACCCCTTGTTAAGTGTAAGGAGTGTATATTAAGGAAAGGAAAAGAAGGTGATTGCCCTTGAGGAAAATAGAATCTGGAGTACTGGTAATAATGACAGCCATGGGTATTCATGGAACAAGGGCCTTTACCATATCCTGGGCTAGGTGTAGTACAGATTCTTTTTTGAGGTCTCACAGCAGCATTCCTGTTTTCTGAGCTGAGGTTCAGATAAGTGAATAGCTTGCACAGCTTATCCTTCTGGGTGAGTCCAGTTTCCTTTGCAGGACTTGTTTTTTCTACTCAGAGCTGTGTTCTCCATTTTCAGAAATTCAAAAGATGTTTAAGTCATGAATTTTCTTTTAAGAGTTTTTAGAAATTGCCAAAAAGAGAAAAAGCACATATGTATATTCAGAGAAAAAATAGGGAACTCCTAAGTCGCCATATAAATTCAGAGGAAGGTGTGAGCTGGAGTTGTAGAAGCATCTGCACCATGTAATTAGTACTGGAGCTGGGAGTCGAGTGGAGCTACTCAGGACAGTAGCCCACCCTTAAGCTCCCTGGGGGAGTGGAGTAAAGCAGGCATCTGATGAGGGCCTTGAGTGCCTCACCTAGGCACTCCGCCCTGATGGGGGAGCCAGCCACAGAAGGCAAGGTAGGGGATGAGGGATCTTTGCAGGAACCCTTGGGAAGTGTTAGAGGCAAAAGTGGGATGGAAGCCTGGCTGAGGGCAGGGATAAGGCTGATTGTGCAATGTGCTGGAGCAGCAAATTACGCAGTACCTGTTTTTATAAAGTTTTAATGTAACACATCACACCCATTCATTACGTATTGTATATGGGTGTTTTTGTACTACTGTGGGGGAGCTGAGTAGTTGTGACAGAGTGCCACAAAACTAGTTCTTAATAGCTATTTACTATCTGGTCCTTGATGGAAATATTTACTATCTGGTCCTTAATAGAATGCTGTTTGCTCCCCGTGAGCTGGAACCTCCCAAAAGGCCAGAAAGAAGAAACAAAGCAGAATGCCTGGGAAATAGTAGATGCCAAAAATTGCTAACGGGAAAGGAATTATCAGTCTGTGGTTATTTGCTAATTTTAGATTATATCACACAGAAGGGAATCCACTGAGAAGAAGATGAAAGTTTAAGAGTCAAGGGAAAAAGACTTGTAGTCTTCCACTCCCTAAGTTTTGCAAACTTAGGGGCAAGGGGAGAGGGAAAGGCGAGGTGGGCTGAGGGAGGTAGAGGAGAAGGGAAGGAAAGCCAAGTGCCAGCTCTGAACCAGAGCATCTGTGGTTCTGGTGAGGACGGGCAGGGTCCCAGCTCTCACCTCTGGTGGGAATGTGGCTGGAAAGCTGTGGTGTTGAGCTATAGCTCAGCTCAACCAGGAGGCTGACTTGGCTGTGTTGGCTATAAGTTTTTCTTTTCTGCTCTTTTACTTTAAAAATAACAGCCCAAATGCTTGTTGTCACCAGCTTCTTCCACAAGAGCTCATGAGTGGGAGCTCGCTAGTACACAAAAATATACCATTTCCATACTTCAACTCCTAAAGTTGTCAGTGGGAGAGTGACCCTGGGGGAAGAGTCAGGGACATGGGAGACTGGGCTGGTGTGGGCCTTTCTAGAATGCACCGGCCCACCCTGAGCTCTCCTGAAACTTGTCAGGGCAGGAGAAGACTTCAGTGAACAGTGGGAGGGCTCAAAGTGGGGTGAGGGTCCTGGCATTGACCCGGTAACCTCTGGGAGGTTACAGAGGGAGGACATTAGGCTGCCGGTGAGAGTGGTGGTTGGTACTTGCAAGGCCCAGCCAGACAATGAGCAGGCCCCTGGGCAGGTGGTCACCAGGGAGCAGGTGACCCATCACAGTGCAAATGGGGAAACAAGTAGGCAGGATGCAGGGCCCAACTTCTGATTGGGATTCAGGGCCCTGGAGTGAGAGATGGCTGGGGGACCTGATGAGTGCAGACCGAGGGACTCAGGAGGACCCAGTCACTGGATGTGGAGACTAAGGGCATGTCTCTTTGGAGAAATTTTGTCAATAGCCAGCAGAGTTGAAGTTATGCATGCAGTTTGACCCCATAATTCCGTATTAACAGACCTCCCTAGAAAAACTTTTCTTCACATATGCACAAAGAGCCATGTGTAAGAATGATCATTGTAGTATAGTTTATAATAGAAAAATCTAAAAGAAAGGGAAAAAAAGGAGCAAACACATTTCAAACATTTATCAGAGGTTGAAAGGCCAGACAGTGGTTTATTCATAAGCTGAGATGCTACACAGCAGCTAAAATGAATAAATAATGGCTGGGCATGTCAAGGTACAATAAACTTTAAAAAACGAAGGTTATATGAAGCCATGTTGCCGAAGATATATCCTGTATGATATTATTTATGTGAATGTAATAACTCTCAGGAAATTATATTGTTTATGAACACAGCATTTGTTAAATCTAGTAGTGGGCGTATGATTGGCATCTCATTGGGCTTTTCTGTGTGATGGAAATAATTCATTAAGAAGAAAGAGAGGGAAACACACATACACACAGTGGTAGAACTTCTAGAAAGAAAACCTCAGTGCCCTGAGCCTGATGTCCTGGGCCCACAGACTTCTCATGAATTGCCTTATAGCTTCTCTGTGGATACCGAACAATTCGTACAATCCTACAACCCAATGGGATGTGGTTCACCTGGTAACTAGCATTGTGCAGACTCGTAGGGGGAGTTCAGTGAATGTGTGGTAGGGTTCTACCTTTCTGAACAATTCAGTTTTATGACCCAAGTGTCAAGATTTGGGAGGCTAGCCTTAAAATCAGTGAGATGACACTGTTTCCCATAAGTGACGCCATGGACGGATGTCTGGAGTTACATGGTGGAGAATGGTTTTCTATGTTGTAAAAGAAATTTCTGTAGACACAGCTGTCTCAGGCAATTTGACCAAGGTAGCTCTGCCATCTGCCACTCATCGCAGACAGAGCTTGGTGGTCAACCCTGTGTGCAGCATCCAAGCTGGGAAGACAGAGCTGAGGGCTCCTTTGCTTCCACAGGCTTGATGTGTCTTCATTGAGAAATATTTATTTCTCTCTGTCTGAGGAGCAGAAACTGCTGGAGGCATTGAGGAAGGTGAAATGGGCAGAGGATCCTTTGTTTGGAAGTCCCTGCTCTCAGCAGCCACTTTTGCATAAAAGCAAAGCCAGTGTGAAACTGTTGGGTACCTTGCAGAAAGAGAGACAAAGTGTGGTGCTAAGCACAACCTTTGATGAAGGCAGTTTGGATTCTGGAAGAAAGTTTGTTGTGACAAGCCATGTAGAGTGCTGAAAATTTAGCTCTTGTAAGTATGATGTTTGCTATGTATAGTGTGAGGAAAAGTTGCTAGTTGGAAAACAGCTTAGCACACTGTTGGTGGTCCAGAAGGAACCTTATGATTATCTGAGCTAAACTTTTTGTGTTAACAACAGGGTGGGGCCTAGAGAAGGGGCTTGTCCAGGGTACACATAGAGTATGTATTAGAATTCAGTTCTGGAATCTATATTTCCAGACACCAAGCTCAGTGTTCCTCCTCAAACACTGTGCCACCTTGATGCCTTAAGAATGTGGAATCAAGGAGTAATTTATTCTATGAAATGCTTTACTTAGATTAAATGTATGCAGCTGACAATCTCTAGATGTCCTAACTCATATTCTCTCATGCCCTGGGTAAGAGAGGAGTTCAGGCTGCTTGGTCATTGCAACTGTACCACTAGTGCGAGGGAACTAAAGATCTTTCCCTGGCTCTAGGTGTTGCTATACATTTCCAGTCTGGGATATGCACTAATTGCACCAACAGGTAGAATGTCGAGTGTGTTTTCTAAGTGTAGCTATGTGTGGAGATGCTCCAGGTGGTTAGCAGTTAGTCAGGGATTTGTGAGTCAGTTTGGACAAGCACATTTATTATTCATTCATTCATTCATTCTTGCAAATAGGGACAAAACAAAACAATACAAAAATCAATATTATCAGTGCTGGCTTTGTACCAGGTGTGGTGCAAAGCATTAGGGCTATTACAAGAAATGGATCTGGCCCTTAAGGAGTCACAGTCAAAGAAAAAGTCCCAGAATAAAAAAAAAAACATGGCCAAATAAGGGGATAAATGCTAAAATAGAAATGTATGCAAGGTGCTGTGATAGCATCAAGGGAATTGTGATTAGGTTCCCCCTGGGTTAATTGGAAGGAGCCAGATGTTGAAGTTGGAGAGAAATTTACCCAGTTAGAGGAAAAATGAAATGGATGATTGAGGCAAAGGCAGAAGCATAGGGCAGTGAAAAATCTGGAGATATTCAAGAAAGATTCCTGAGGCTAGAGGGAAAGGGTCAGGGGAATAAGTGTCTGGAAACAGACTGAGTAAGGGAGGCTGAAGCCAGATTTTACAAGAATGAGGTTGGGAGATATAACTGTGTGCAGACAGTGGGTAATTACTACCAGGGAGTGATGTGGATGTATCTGTGTGGTAGCAGCATTACCTGAAAACAGCCTACAGGATGGATTGGAGGGGAAGAATATTAGAAGAAGAGTATCCAATTAGGGACTGTTGCAAAACTGGTGAAGCGTGAGTGAACCCATTGGAGTGGGGAGGGAAAGGAAACCAGAGATCTAAGTCATTTAGGAGACAGAATCATGATGACTTGGAGACTGAACCAGGTTCGAGAGATAAGGGCAAGTAGAAAGATTGAGCTTCTGTCTTCTGAGCCTAGGGTAGACAAAAGACAGAAGATGAGAAGTCAGATTCGGGGGACTGAGAATGAGAGTTGCCATAATCAATGACAATGTGACATCTTTAGCCTAAAGAGGGATGTGAAATACTAAAGCTGCTGGGTATCTATAGGTATAAGGCCATGATCTGTACACTGTGGAGAAAGGAGAAATGAACACCTTTTAATCTTTATTTTTAACGTTTCAGTATACATGGCATCCTCTTAGGAGGCTTGATGTGTTTTGTTTTTTTTTTTGCATCCTCACAAAAGCCTGGTAAGATTAAACGATCTCCTTTTTTTGGCTAAGAACATTAAGGCTCCAGGTGGTTAAGTAATTTGTACATAGTCATGCAAGCAGAGAACTGCAGATCTAAGAATGAAACAGAGATCTTGCTGCACTAAAGTTCACATTCTTTCTTCTCACCTTAATGTTCTCTGAAGTTCCTTGCCCTTGAGGAGCTTACGTTGTGGCTGGGGAAATAGAATTTAAAGAAATTAATCATGACAATATCAAAAGAGTTAGAAAAGAAGCGTGTACAGTGTGCCTGGGGTACATAATGAATGGAGAAGTGTGTTCATCATCTCTGTCTCCAACAGAGGAGGGGAGGGTGGGTATCTAACTGGGCCTGGGGATCAGGAGTTCACTGGGTGGAGATGGAGGTGGGGATGACACAAAATTTTGCCTCTAGGCTTAAAAAGCAAAGCTGTGTTCTAGGACAGGAAAGGACCATACTATAGTGTTAGAACCTGGGTAAGGGCTCAAGGGAAAGGCAAGAACAGGTGGCTCCTGGGGCATCATGATGCTGATGTCAAGGGGAGACATGGAGCCAGAGCTGGGAACTGATATTTCAGGCAGAAGGCAGACACTGAGGAGGACATCTGCCCAGAGAGAAGAGAAGATCCGTTGACCTCTGCGTCCTTCTGTTAAAGCCTGAATGGGAAAACTTTCTTGAATATAGCCAAGGAGGGGCATATCAGAAAGGGGGTGAGGACTGTTGATGGTGAGAAAAGGGAGGAAGTTGTGTGCAGGGCGGTGGGGGTGGGGGTAAAGAGTGTGGCATTGAGGATAGCTAATTGAGTCCTACCATCTGGCACTCCCTCTCTCTCCTCCACCGTGGAAGGGGGATGCACACTGAGGAGAGTGAGTGGCTGATGGGTTAGCCTGCCTTAGTTCTCTGAGTCCTCCCTTATGGTCAGACCCCAGGAAATGGGGCGAGAGGAGGAAAAGGAGCCACCGGGTAAATGGAACAGTGGCCCATTGGAAACAGTTCAATGTCATTGACCTTTCACCCAGAACACGTTGTCCCTCTATCCTGGGCGGCTTCAGTTAGCTTTGGGCCCCACCAATTCTTGGGTTGTGGCACCTTCTGCCTTGTCCAGAGTCCTCTTGCCTCAGGCTCAGTGGAGAGAGCATGCCAGTGACCTCAGGAAACAGGCTGGCCACTGTTCCTGTGGCCTCTGTGCCCAGCTCCTGCACAGAGGGTCCTTCCCAGAGACCCAGGGAGAACTGAAGCCTGAGTCATGCGGGAAGCAGGCAGTCCATTCTCCGCAGCTTCACAAAGGGCAGAAAAGTAGGTCTCTGAGAAAGCCTGGGAGCAAAGGAGAGCCAGGTTAGGTAGTGAGCAGATGCATTAGTCTAATTGCTCCTCTGAAATTAATGGGTCTTTTTATCTCTAAAGAACACTTTTAAGCACTCATGTGATTTGGGAACAAAGGTGCAGGTGGGGGGAGAGCTCTGTTCCCCTTTAAACACAATTCGCCATTTAGTAAAACAATCTCTCCCTTTCCTTTTCTCTCTCTTGCTTGTAGGTCAACGGATTATGGCACCACGTATGAAAAGCTGAATGACAAAGTGGGATTGAAGACTGTCCTAAGTTACTTCTACGTCAATCCCACCAACAAAAGGAAGGTAAGAGGAGGGCGGCTCAGTGGGTCCTGAGCCTGAGGGGGAGCTGGGCTGCCCAGGGCTGGGAGGTGAGAACAAACTGGCTATGGAATCACGGCTTGAGTGCCTGTTTTAGAGACCATCCATGTCTACACACGGTCTTTTGGAGTAATGAGAAAGGTAACAGCAGTAACCACAGCCACCGCCACCACAACACCATCTGCTTTTATAAGGGCTTACGTTGTGCCAGGAACTGTGCTAAATGTTTATACCCGTCATCTCATTTATCCTGACGATGAATCCATGGGGTAGGAACAGTCATTGCCTCCATTTTACAGATGGGAGAGAGTAAGTAACTTTCTAGCTGGAAACTGGACAGTGATAAATAACAGTTCTAGGATTTGAGCGCAGGTCTCTTTGGCACCAGAGTTGAGTCTCTCTACAGTCTTCCTCTTGCTGGTCTGTATCGGAGAACCCCTCGTTTGCAGGGGGCCTTGCTGCCACTGGGAGGTTGGGCAGCCCTGGACTCTTCAACTTGGTCCCCAGCGGCTTCTGAGGCACTGGAGGCTGACCCTGGCTCTGTCTACCCCTCTGCTGCCCTGTCTTTGCTCTTGACTTAGCCAGCACTTGACAGAAACCGGATATGGCCAGACCCTGGTCACAGAGAAGGAGGGGCCCTGGATTCCATGGAACAATGGACTGTTTTAGAAAATACATATTGGCTTTTGGGAGATGTGATCTTTTCTAGCTAGAAAATTACTGCTGTGTAGAAACTTAGGCAGGCCTAGTCCAAAAAACACACCAGGGGGATAAAAGGCCACTTCAGTGTCTCTACAAGCTCTTCTCTTGCAATCAGATTTGCATTCTCCAGTGGTTCTGCAAACTCCTGCTTCTGAGAGGTAAGCTCAGGGGTGAGCTTCCACCCATGGTACTGATGTCCCTGATCTTTGATTCCAATCTGCTGGAGTCCAAGCTGAGGCTTAGGATGAGATTGTTGATGCTACTCCTAGCATAAAGGGGTAGCCCTGCTCAGCGCGGGTGCTTTACCCAAACCCTGTGAGTGATAATCTCACAGCCCCAACCTGCCTTGTGCCCTCCTCTAGTGCCCCTGAACTCCCCCCCCCCCCCCCCGCCCTAGCAAAGGGAAGCGGCAGAATTGGTGGCTCCTGGTACTGTATTCGTGATTGATGACTATAAGACCCAACTGACTCTGGGGGCCCCAGACCCTGAGACCGTGCCCACCAGCCAAGTGCCCGTGCCCTGAGAATCGGGATGCCTGTTTAGGCCCCAGCCACCGGTTTTAGCTGAGTAGTTTCTTTTTCCTTTGTCATTTTCACATTTTTCAGTTTTGTTATTTGAATTATTGAATGTTAGAGCTGGAAGGGCTTGTAGATTTCACCTATCAGTTATTAATAGTTTTTGAACTGCAACTCTTTTGCCAAGGAGATTAAAGCTCTAGGCAGCCTCCCAGGAAAAATGCACACCCACAAATTTTGAATACAGTTTTGAGGAGCTTGCGAACACCCTGAATCCCACTCAGGGACCTGAGGTGTCCATAGGTTTCAGTTAAGACTCCCTCACCAATACTAAGAGCCTTATTTTACAGGTGAGAGAACTGAAACCAAAAAAGCTTACATAGCCAAAAAAGCCTGGATGAGAACCCATGCTCTTGACTCTGAATCCAGATTTATTTGCATCAGACTACCCTTTGCACCTTTTCCTCCTCAACATTTCAAGCTGACAGCGTAGCCTTGCCTTGGAAACGTGAGGTAGTTGTCATCATCTCGAATTAAAGCTCGGTGCCACATCCTTAATGGATACATAAATATTAATAATAAAGGTTGAATTGAGACAGTGATTATCTACCTCACTTCTTCCTTCACCTTTCTCCCTTCATCGAGAAGGAAGTGGAGGTCCACAGAGGATGACTGTCCCATCCAGGTAATTCGGCCTTAGTGGCAGAGCAGCCTTGGTCTCAGGACTCCCAGGTCAGCGCGCCTCCCGTCCCACCCCTGTAACCTCAGGTCCAATGCAATCAGAATGGGTGTACACACTTTGGTGGAAGCAGATATAGGACATGACTGAGACCCTTCAGCCCTGATCTATGACCTTTCTCTGTAATTTAACGGAGTTTTTCATATTTCATTTAGAATCCACATCAGTCATCTATGTGAGCTTTTTCCACTTGATACATAAAGGGGTTGTACCTGTTTGTATCCATGTTTGGCTTCACCTGTCCTGTGTCTTTCCTGTTAGAAACTGTCGTAGATATGGACGGCCCCGCCTCCTCTGTTGTCCTGAGTATTTTAGCTCTCTTTAGCATGACTTGGAAGTGCTTCGATATGAAGGAGACAAAGGGCAGGTTGAAGCAGATGCTCAGGGACAGAAGAGATGTGCTGCTGAGATTTGGAGAGCACTGGCACAGGATCCCACCATTTCTCCTTCCCAGAGGTGACTTCCAGGCCATGGTCTCTTTGGAACAATTTCTCATAGGAATCATTGCCCAGTAAACTGTCTTCTCTGGGGAATGTCATCAAAGTTAGTTACCTAAGTTCCGCCTAAGAGGCACTGCTGACCAGAAAGTTAAAAGTCCAGGCATCCTCTTCACTCAGAATGGAGAAAGACAAACCACAGGCCAATGCCATGACTTTGCTTTTCTGGAAACAGCAATAGAAGTGACTGTTCACGAGGAATCTGTGTGACCCTGAAGGGCTTCCGAATCATCCAAGGAAAGATGAAATTAGATTGTTTCATTTTATTAAGTCTATTTGATTCTGTTCTCAGCCTCTAGATATTGACGATTCACACATGTTCAATGTGGTGACTTTCTCTTAACCTGAATATGCAATTTACTAGAACTTCCCATTCTCTAGTCATTTAAGCAAAATGAAAGTTAAATATAAATGAAAATACTTCTTTGTTTCTTGATTTGTCTAGAGCTCTGGGTCATGTTGACCTTGTGATGCATTTTTAAAAATTTGCTTCTTGAACATGTCTTGAAGTTTAAACCTGCAAATATATGGATTCTCATCTCAGCTTGTGTTATGCAGGATTCTTTTGATTTTTCTCAGTGGTGTGGTGATCTGTAGCTCTCCATGTTCATCGGCCTGCTAATGGCAGTAGTCTCCAGCAGATTTTTCACTTAATCTTATGATAGCACTTCCTTTCCACCTAATGAGTTATTTATTTAACAGATGGCTGCTGCTTTCCTTGGAGGCTATGAATACATCAGATGATATCTGTTGCCTGTGGCAAAACAGCAAATTGTGCTTGTATTTATATAGTTCCTCCCAAAGTTAATTGCTGATATTTTAAATACGTTTTTGACAACATAAAATCTCCTAATGCAGACAGCTAATAAGCAATTAAGTTGAAAGTAAAATGGTTAACAGGGGTATAACCTCTTTCCATCAATAATAATCTTAGTTAGCATTAATTGAACACCTACTATGCCAAGCTCCCTATTAGGAGCTTATCTGAATGTGCTGTAATTCATGTTGAGCTTTTCTACATGCTCTGTAATTCATCCAGCAACTTGAGAACACCGGCAAGATAAGGAAATAGACTAAGTCAATTGCCTCAAGGCTCTGTGACTTGTAAATGGTGGATTTTCAACAGCCTTTCCAATGCAATTATTTTGGGGGCAAATTAGTCAGGATGTATCCAGCAATGCTGGGCTTCCTAAAGGGAATTGGATTAATAGTAGTATTGTCTTCTTCACAGAGCAGGACCTGTTTTATCCACTAGGCGTTATAGTTCTCTGTCTAAATGATAGTATTGATATGAAATGCTTGGAGCTGCCAAAAGTAGTTATACTAGACAGTCCTATGCTGTGGTGGCATCATCATTATTTTAATGACCTTGACTTGCCCTGGCTGTATTTGATGTGAATTCTGCAATCCTGGCTGATTTCCTTTCTCCAGGCATTGGCCAATTAGCTTATTGTCTGGGTGATGTCTGATTGGTATGGGGTTTGCTTTTGGAGATCAGGCTCTGCTGTGGTGGGTCTGAGCTCCAACCACAACTCTCCCTTCTTCTCGAGGAAGATAAATGCCTCTGGGTCCCCAGAGCTCATCACTGTCCATTGATTCTTGTCCTCAGACCCATGCAGAATGGCATACGCTAAGGTCAGCTCTGCATTTAGCAAAGCTGTGCTTTGTGCACAGTGCCTGAAGGTTTTGTGCCTTAACGTAAGAGAGGTTTGTCTCTCTCTTGTCTATTTGAGAACAAGTGTTTCAGTGGACAGGCAAATAGAGATATATTCTGGTCTAACTGCTCTGGCTTAGAGTGGTTGTCACCTGCAGATTTGGAGGCAGCCAGATGCAAATGGTAGGGAACATACACAGATCTGTCTGCCAGGGAATGTGACCAAACTGTGGCAGGGTGGAGGTGTGTATGCCTATGAGTGTGTATGCGTGAGTGTGTGTGTGGGGGTTACTGTTGTCTCAGGCAGTGGAATAGGATAATAGCTTCTTTTTATTGAGTTCCTACGAAGTTCCAGGCACCGAGCAAAGTGCATTACTACACTCGGTTACATTTCTCTATTACTTCCCTAAGCCTGATAGTTTTATCTTGATATGAACAGAAGAGGAAACTGAGGCTCAGGCAGTTGAGCCACTTGCCTTTTGTAAACTAGCTGATGAAAGGTTCCCCCATCCACCTCTGTGTGTGTGCACAGGCCATGCTCTTTTCTGCTCCTGCCATAGGTTGGCCGCTTCTGCCACAGGTATAAAGACCAACTGAGTCATAGTCATCCCTCTGTCAGATGTAACCCTGCTGCCTGGAGTTTTCTGCTCATTAGTGTGAGAAGATTAGCAGTTTCTTGAAGAAGGAGGGGAGTGCTGGATCCCCCATTCCTAATTGATTTACCACTAAGAAGGATAATTACTTCCAGGCTACCCTGCAGAAATACAGTGGGAATTACCAGTCAGATTTCTCTGAAGAGCAAGCTGCCTCTGTCAAGCTGTTAAAGAGGCATTGTACGTGTGGTCGGATGCTGGTTATGCCTGCGTCATTCTCTTGATACAGCAGCATAAGCCTGCATTCTATTTGAAGCCCTGGAAAAGTTCAAAAAAAACCCCAAAGCACAGAATTTTAAAATATTGGACTCCTGCTTTCCCTTACACATATCTCTGAAGACTTCTAGAGGGTCAGAGAAATCAGATCTGAGGTGGTACACTTTCAATTCACAGAAATCAAGATCTCTTACTCTAAAGCAAACATGTATATATATATACCTATACACACGAATGTGGAAAGATAATTTTAGGCTGTTAAGCAATCTGTTAAATGTCTATCTCTGAACAAAATATTTTGGATGGGAGGTTCTTGCTTCAGAAAATGGGCAGAGAAAATGCACACAAGGAAATAACTGCCTGTCTAGATGTGTGGGCCAGGTGGGGACTGCGGCAGCCCCTATTTAAAGGGACTTCTTTCACTCAGCTCCAGAAGCCTGTTGTCCTGTGAGAAAGTCCTGTGTGGCCAGATATTATTAACATCATTGTCATTATTTCTGATTTTCTTAAGAGAAGATGAACATGCAGATTTTTACATGAAACTTCTGTATTTTGAAATGGTTGGGAGAGGCTAGGCTGTGGAGTTCAGGGTGTGGGCTGGCAGGCCCTCCCAAACCTACTTTCCATGGCTTGTATCCAACAGGCATCCTGGACCACATTCAGAGTGGTTAGTAAGACTGCTGGTGAACAGCTGGTATTGAGCGGTGGTCCTTTGGGGTGCGGATAACACTTAGCAGACTCTTTTGCTGGCAGCACGCGGTGATACTTTTATGACTTGTATGGGGAAAAATTTAAGTCAAGCGTGGCTCGCAAACATCACTCTCTGATTCAAAGCAATCACGTGGTAGGTCCTGCAATGTGAAGAGATCTTTTATGTCATTTAAGGGTAAGACCCCTAGAGCAGGAGGTGGACACCTGATTTCTGCTCCTAAGTAATTCTGCATTCTAGAATAAGCTAGCCTCTTCTCGGGGCCTCTCTTTCACCATTTGCAAAACGGAAAATGTAGGCCCCATAATTTTTGAAATTCCTTGAAGCTCAGGTAGTCTGGGATGGCCACTATATTTTCTACAGTGCCTCAGTGGGCTACATGATGATTTGGAAAGATCTGTGGGCTTTAGGGCTCAACAGAGAACAAGTTGGTACGTCTGCAGGAGTGATCTCTTAGTGATCTTGGTTCTCTGGCTGCATGGTGGCCCCTGAGGCTCTCCCATCAAGGCCAGCCTTTCTGAAGTTGCTGTTCCCTTGGTCCAAAGTGGGCGGGTGGCTCTCAGAGGTACAGCATCCTCTATGGCATGTATGAGGCGTTCCATCAGCAGGAGCTGATGCGAAGTCACATTAGCCTCACTTTTGCTAGCCCAGGCATAGGCCACCGTCCTCCTGCAAGGGAGCCAGAGACACTGCCTGAATCTCTTCTGGCAGCCCAGGGTGGGGGACACCATGTATCGTGGTCCCAGGTGGGACCAGCTCTGCTGCACCTCACTTCCTCCCATGTGGTCACTGTCTTCAGTGCAGCCTCAGCCAGGCCTCTCACCTCTGCCAGCTGCATGTCCTCCCTTCAGAAAATGTGCACAAGAAACTGACTGTTAAAGAGCAAGGACGAGAAGCCCCTCTTGGTGCTACTAGCTGTGTTTTTGTTTTCCATGATAACAAGTGCCTAGGATAATAATCACAATGATAATCAGAAGAAGCAGCTCACACTCATTGCAAGTTTACTGTGGGCCAAAAATTGTTATACACACTTTTCATGAGTAAACTCCTTGAATACATAAGTTGTTACTGGCATCATGCCCCTTCTAAGGAGATGAACGTTAGCAGAGGGCAGGGACCTGCTCACAGTGAGTTGCTGACGGCCGCTTACATTGGTCTGATGTGCTCGTGTAATGCACTTCCACTCATATTTAATCCTTTGACTCGCTGCAGGTTGGAGCTTCGGGGAGCCTCAGGGATTGCATGTGTAGGGCCTTGTCTTACAGAGGAGCCACTCAGGGACTTGCCTGAGCTCATGAAGTCCTGTGCAGCAGAGCCTGGGCTTGAATAGGGTCTCTGACTCTTAGTCCAGTATTCTCCGCCTCCTTCTGTGCAAGGCCACATGGCTCTTAAGAGCCAGTGCACCCAGATCTGATGTGGAACCCTGACTGGGGAGAGGGATGAGTGCCAGGAGGGAGAAGTTGGCAACTTGCTACTTCTTATCCCATCCCCCTGAACCTTGGGTTCATGCAAACATCCATAGCTTCTCAGATCTTTGTTTTCAAAGCCCAAAGGGTGTTGCCTCTGGAATCCATTTTCAAGGGAGCTTGCATGGGGTACCAAGGACCTAGAATCCAAATTGCTTCTTGCATGTCTGAAGCATAGAATGGTTGAGCAGCGTGCCCAAGGCCAGGCGGTCAAGGAAACAAGAGGGTGGGGCATCTGGGGAGTAGCTGTCTAGGAAAGGAATCATGATTTCTCCTGCAGGGCTTTTTCTTAACCAGCTGGGAACACTGAGAAAGTAACTTATATTCTCTGAGCCTCAGTTTAGCAATCTGTGAAATGGGATAAAAGATCATTGACTTATCCTTTCCTTTTAGGAGCGTAATTGGAATTGAATAATTATTTTGGAAGAAATAAGCTTCAGAAGGATGGGGAACATGGTCTCTACTCAGATGGAGTTGGCCTTGTGATCATGGACTGGTACCTGTGCTCCTGAGAGCCCGGCAGCCCGGCTATGCTGCCAGCACTGGCCGCAGGAGCTGCTCAGCTGTGCCCGCAGGGCTGCCTTATGCCAGTTCCTTTGGGAGGATGCAGCTCCCAGAATCTTCGGTTTTAAGAGCTTAATTTCTACGCCATCCAGGAGGCACCCTGCCACCTTCTCTTTTCTAATCTTCTTCCCTGTCTCTTAAAAGCAAACCTGCTGACTGCCTGAGAGAGATTGATTGTTCTGCTGATGGAGAGAAATGGTCCCACTCTTGTTAATTCACAGTTACTCTTTTTTCTTGCCTTGTAAATTAACACTTACCAAGAGGCTAGAGCAGTGTTTCAGGAGATGCATTTGGGGGAAATGTATGTGAAAGGAAGGAGCAAAAAAGAAAAAAGAATAGGACCTGGACCCAAACAAGTGACTCCTAGTCTATACCTTTTTCTTCCTGGCATGTCCAGAAAGAGAACTAGAAAACAAACCCCAGAGACCAAAAATATCAGATTTCATCAGGAGCAAAGAAATCAGGAGCAGGGTGGATCAATGAGGGGAAAGACATTTGTCTAGAAGTTTCCATCTGCTTTTGTATGTATGACCCAACAATGGAATGGATAGGAAGTGTGGTTTGAGTCAAACTAATCACTTCAAAGAAAAGGAATCTAGAGCAATTCTTGGAAATTCACTCTTTAGTCAGAAAGTCACTTTCTCAGCAAATGTATGTATGTGGTTCCCTATATAAATTACTGCAGTATGCTCTAGCCAAGAATTTTTTTAAAGGCTCATTAAAATGATTACTAGTTTTTTCTTCTGCATTTTATTTGAAAATGGGTAGAATATAAACCTGTAGCCTGGCTTCCCTCCAAAGTGCCCTTTGGGGTTTGCGTCAAGTATATCCTATTTTTAAAATAAAGATATGATTTGTAATGAGATTATCCAGGCATTTAAAAGGGATGATAAAAATTAGCCACTTATTGCATTTCTTAGGGGCTTATGTTTACCTAACCTTTTTTTAAAATTCAATTTTTATTGGTTTTAGATTTTATGTGTATGTGTGTGTACATATGCATTTGTGTGTGTATATAGAAGATTTTCAACAAAGAGCCCTCTGAAAACTGTAGCATTAATACATTAAAAAAAATAATCTATTCCTCTTCTGTGAAAACTCTGGTTTAGACTGGACCAAACATTAAAAAAAAGCCTGTGTTTGTGGATGGTCACGTGAGATACAGATTGTTTTTTACTGTCTGTCTCATCCCAGAGACTCTGGTTGGTCCCTGTGGTTGTTTAGTGAAGCCCAGGAGGAGGGAGTCCCTTCCAGGGTGGACGTGAGCCAAGGCTGCAGGACAGTGGCTAAAGAAGAGCTAGTAGGAGGGTCAGGAGGACCACAGACCAAGCCCACAAGAGAGGGCTTTGACTGTAGAATGAGGGAGTCAGGCTAGACGTGAGAAAATAACATATCTTGAGCCTTGATGGGGGCTTCTCAAATGGGCCTGGAGAGCCAGCAGAGGTCATGGGAATCTTTAAAGAAGGCCTTTAAAAAGCAAGATGACTTGGCCCAGTCTGAAGCAGTTAATACCTCGCCAAAGCCTGAAGAGGGATGTCTTCCTGTGGCACAATCAGGGAGAGAAGGAGGGAGAAGACTGGACAGTCTGCAGGGAATGAGGATGTGGAGGTTTAAATGGGCATGGTGGACTTCGAGGCTCCCATTTGAGGAACAGGTAGGGTGGGACCAGATTTTGGACTCTAAAATTCCAGGGATGGAAATCGGACCCAGTGCAAAGGAAACAGGGAGCCATGGTTGGCTTCTGAGCAGGGGACTGGCTGTGTGTAAGGCTGACGAGGGGTTCCTGTGGACTGGTGAGGTCCCTGGTTAAGAATCCTGCTCTTTCTTCTCTTTCCTGGCCAGCCTTTACCAGACCTTCTGGGTGTTTTTTCTGAGCATTATGGGCAAGAGCAAATTTAGCAAAGAGCTTGGGCAGGAAGGGTGTTCTTCCTAATGTTCTGACCACAGTTTTCTCATAAATGGATTTCACTGACCCTGAGGTGGAGATAACTGCAACAAACACCACCAACACCACCTACCCCCGCCCTGCCCAGCAAAAGAAATGGCTCCATTTTTTTTTCCTTGGTGAACTCAACAGGGCAGAGAGATTGCTGCTGTCCTGTGCACCTTGTTCCTGCTGCCCCCCCCACCCCGTTACTGGCCCAAGGTCAGAGTGACAGACAGACAGACAGACAGACAGACATCAGCTCTCAGCACTCACTCTGCTGGTGAGCTTGTTGGAGTAATGAGGGGAGAGCGTCCTGGAGGCCACAGGTCTGCCAAATGGCTCTGGGGTGGCCTTGGGGCAAGCGAGTCCCTGTCCCCCCACGCTGGTGCGTGAGCTGGCAGTGCAGAGTGAGGCCCTGGCCTCCGTGACAAATGGAGGCCACGGCCAGTCTCGGCAAGCTCGGCAAGCCCACGCAGAGGGCCCTTGGGGCAAATGCAGACGCTGGGGCAAATGCACTGATGCCGTGGAATGGCGCGTGCTGACTGACGATGACTAAACTGGGAAAGAAATGAGCTGGAGGAGATTGGGGGATGAGAAATGCACGTGACTCTATCCTGCGCTGCCAAAGATGGGTCGGTGTAGAACTTGAGGTGGGCTGTGCCTTGTCTCGGCAACTCCCGAGGCTCCCGTGAGGTAGTGTGATGTGGAGGGAAGAGCTTCCAGTACACCCTGTGCCTGCCTTGCTCTGTGACCTTGGTATTTTATTTAACTTCTCCAAGCCTTAGTTTTCTTATCTGCAATGGTGTGTGTGTGTGTGTGTGTGCGTGTATAGTTTGATCAATTTGAATATGATCCAGTATTCTTTTTTTATGTTTTCCTCATTAACAAGGAGAGCTCGGTCATGTCATTTAACCAATCTGTGCTCATGTATTCATCTTTTGGAGTACTACAGAAACAAATGAGTTGTGTTTAATTGCTAACATTTATTGAGCACTTACTGTGTGCCAGGCTAACTGCTTTATGTATTTTTTTCTGACCCACAAAATATATATATAAGGTAAATAGGTGATTTAGTCCCATTTTGCAAGAGAGAGAGATGTTTCCCAGCTGGGAAGTGGCCAAGCCAGGTTTTGAACCCAGATTGGCTGACTTTGAAGCATTAGCTCCTAAGACAATGTCTTATTGGCCTCCCTGGCCTGTGCGGGCTCTGTGACCTTCCAGAATCTCTGCTCACATATGTGTAAAAGGAGTGTAGATATGGAGGGGGGTGCATGTTTCCTTCTAGTCCAAAAACGCCACAGCCCCGTGGTGAGAAGGTATGAGAAATATTCCCTGCCTGGAGGAGAAATCATAGGTGCACAAGTTTGCTGAGCTTTCTTAAACATAGGACGGAAAAGATAATGGGGTCGATGGGGGCAGTAAATAGCTTGTGCCGAATGCCATTAGGCTGAAAATGAATTATTCGGTAATCCACGAGAGCAAACAACTTTGCCCAGCTCTGGCACTCCAATGCGAAGTCCCCACCATGAGGAGACTGGCTGGGGTCCCACAGGTCCCTTTCCACTACTTCACTCCGATCCTGGCTCTCCTTCTTACCAGCTGGTGGTCTGAGCAATTAATTGCTTGTCTGTATGATGGGGATACTGGTAGTACCTACCTTGTAGGCTGATGGGAAGATTTAATGAGAAATATGTGCAAAATGCTTCATCCACTGACAGACCATGGTTCTCAGTAAATATTAACTATTGCCTTATCGTCATCATAGCCTCAGGACAATGGGTGCCGTTAACAAAGGGCAGTTTTGGGTTTAGAGGCTCAGCCTCGGCACTCATGACCCAATCTCGGTCACTGGGTTATCTGCTCAGAAGTGGGTAGAGCTGGCAGGTGACTCAAAGGTTGTCTGTTGTTTGGTTCAAGCCCCTTGTTATACTGGTGAACAGACTGAGTCCTGGGGTGGGGTTGGGGGTGGGGGAGTTACTCAAGGGTACACAGCCATATAGAAATCAGATTTTTGGCTTCGAGCCCAGTACTCTTTACAAAGGAAGATATTCCATACTGCAGGCAGACCCAGGCAGACAGGGAGCTAGGATGACACTACCAGTTAGGAGCTTCAAGGTGCTCGTTGTCTTTGTCCAGGGACACTAGAGTTTGCAGGGCATCGTGCTTGATGCTGGGATTAGAAGAGCCTGGTCAAGATTTCAGACCAGGGTGACTCGGTGCTGAGCCTGCACAGGGGCATGTGGCCATGACCATGGTCCCCAAGATCAAACTGGACCCAGGTTGTCAAAGGCAGGAAATCAGAGGAGAGCATGAGTCAAGTTTGAGCAAGGAGAGAAAACCCCTAACTAGGTGATCTGCTGACATTCAGAGGGTGAGAAACTCCCCAAACAGGAAGACTGGCCATAAGGTCAGAGCCAGGGAGACTGGGACCAGGTCAGGCCAGGTTGTGCAGCACAGGCCAGGACAGAGAGACAGAGAGGTCATTGATGGTGCATTTATGTCCAGTACCTTTTGCTCATTGGGGGATGGTAGCTGGGAAGGCACTTGACTGATTACAGCAGTCAGGCTGGCCAGACAAGACAGGCACATAAGGAGAGTAGCAGAGAGATAGGATGCAATTATCCAAAGTGGTCTTTGGCCTGAACAGTGAATCTTCAATCATCCCAGGGGAGCCAGTGCAACGTATATAAGCATGGAAGATTTCCTGACTCTGCTCCTGGGCCTTCAGAGAGGAGTGAGTTGGTATCAGAGCAGAAACTTAGCACACAGGTTAGCTCTGGAAACTTGGCTTGAAATAGTGAATGCTGGTTTCCTGGTTTCAGCTGACCCCTGAGATCCCAGATCATAGAGCATTAGCATTTGATAGCTCAAAGGAGACCAGCCTTGCAGACACAAGACTGTAAAAAGTTATTTCTCTGAGAAGATTTTCTCAGCATTAATAGCTTCTTGACGTGGCTATCTGGAGAACCTGTCTTGCCTCAGCTGGACCCTAAGCCAATTATAATGGTTGGGAGCACTCCATGTCACTTTCTTCTCTTGAGTAGCTATAAAAATTGCTTCTCTTTAGTTTCACAGCTGCTTGTATATGAACTCATCCATGTTGAGTTTACCCCAATGTCTCAGGGCAACTACGTGGTGCCTGGACCACCAAATCCTGAAAGTGAGGGAGGAAGAAACAACCTAGAGTTTGCTGGCTGCTACCACAATCATCCCCTCAAAAATGATATAATCAGAGCATTTTGTTCATCCACAGGAATCACCATTCAGAAACCTTTAGTAGCTCCCCAGTGTCTACGGGGGCAATCTGCATCATTTTTCTAGCAGAACAAGTGGCTCTGAGCTCACCTGTCCAGACTTCTCTTTGCTCTGCTTAACATGATCAGTTCTGTGACCTTGGGCACGTTTTAGTTGCACTAAACCTCAGGCCATTATCCATCAAATGAGACTAATAATAATAGCTATATCCATTGGGTTGCTTTGTCTTTATAAGGTACAGAAAACACTGCCTTTATCTGCCTAAGCACTGGAAATTTGTTACTTCATATGATAAAGTATAAATGTAGGGTATCTCCTGGGTTGGTCATTCACTTGCTCGGTGTCATCATTGAGGACCAGTTTTTTTTTTTTATTTTTCTGCTCTTCCTTCTAGAGTGTTGGTCTTTGTCCTCATGATGGATGACAAGATGGCTGCGGTGCTTCTAGCATCACATCCAGACATGAGAACGTCCAGGGGAATAGGAGACACCACCGTTTTAGAGTGAAGAAACTGTTTCTGGAAGCCCACAGCTGCTTGCATTGCATCACATGTGCATGCTCATTCCAGGACTGGACAGACCAGGGCAGCCAGCATTAAGGCCAACTTCCTCCAAGCCCATGACCTAGGAAGGAAGAAGGAGTCACAGGGATGGGTGTTGTATGAGCACCCAACAGTGTCTGCCATACTTTTCTTAGGGGCCTTTTGAAAATTAATTGAGGTGAGCCATGTAAATCATGGTAATGTTACCATCTTTCCTGCTTATATTTGCTCTTCCATCTTCATTGCTTGGCTCTTCCTGATACGTGCCCACTCCATCTACCAAAATTTGACTCATCTTTCAAAGTTCAGTTTAAATCTTCCAAAAAAAACCCAACAAACCCACCTTCTTTTCTCTGTGACATCATCCCTGACACCCTACCATCTCATTCCCCATTTTCCTTTCATCTCACATAGAACTTTAATCTCCAACTCATGAAACTCTATAGCAAGTCTATGGATTGAATGCACTGGAATAACCTGAGGGAACTTGAAAAATATTGAGTCCTAGACTTTGCCTACTCCTGGAGATTCTGCAGCAGATTGGGGGATAAGAATTAGTCAGAAAGCCTTCAGGGCATTTCTGATGTATAGCATGTTTAGACATCGTGCCTGGAACTTAACATCTGGGCAGCATCACCCTCTGCAGACATAGTGGCTAACTTTTCCAATCTTGTCCCCAGATAGAGAGTACAGACAATATGTCCTATATTTTTGTGCCTCTGGTTGTTTCCTAATACACAACCTGGACACGTAGATGTCCTCAAAAGTCCTTAAAGTCATTGTGCTTTCAGTGAGTCTTTCAAATAAGAGACTTTTTAAAAGATTAATTTTCTGAACTTTTGATGGATGTGTAGGAAATACATAAATGCTGGAAGTGCCCTTATTCCTTCCATACCTTTAGTATTCTGAGACTTAAAACCAAAAAGGTTTGCTTTTTCATTCCTCTGCTGCTTCCTGTCAAAGAGATAGATATTCCTCCTTATTCTCAATTCCAATTTTGCTGCCCAGTGTTTCCATCCTCTTTTTCAAAATTATAACTAATGTAGAAGGTCTGATTGTGGTTTCCTTTAAGATTGCAGAGGTGGAAGAAGTCAAAGTCGACTTCATATTATCTTTGAAAATAGTCAAGGCTGGAAAGGGGCACTTTGTGCACTGCTTCCTTTTACCAGTAATGATCTTAGCAGTGAGTTATAGCACTTCTAGTTGGATTTGCAGGGAACTGCTGGAGAGACCAAGTGGCAAAACATTTGGCTGGTCTGCGAGCATTCTCCAAGCACCTGTGGTGAATGTTGACTTGTCTTGGGCACTGAGTGGGCCTACCATGGAATAGTAATAATAAGTAATAGCCCATAACAGGATTACTGTGTAATGGGAATGGGTTCTTTACAGGCGTTATAGGATTTAATACTCAGTACAGCCCAACTTGTGAGTTGGGTACTATTACTTTCCCTCTTAGGCCATTGTTGAAATTGTGACTGAGAGACGCTAAGATACTTGCCTCACTAGGAAATTGGTGACCTGGGTTTTGAACTCAGGTCTGATCAACTCCAGATTTTATGCTCTGACCCAATACACTGTACTGAGTTCCATGGCATAACTCAGGGAAGTTAATGTTTAAGCAGCATCAACACAACAGTAGGGGTTTGTTGAAGGTAAATAGTGGGGGTGCATGGGGAGTGCTTTCTGGACAGAGGAAATAACATGTGCAGTGACATAGAGGTATGAAAGAGTAAGGAATATTCAAGAAACCTGAGAAATTTGGTGGGGGTAGGGTGAAGAACCTGTAGGGTGGTGGCAGAGGAGGAAAGCAAGGTAAGGAGCCAAATTATTAAGAATCTTCAGCATGGGTCTGGGAGTTGAGATTTTTTTTTCTTTATGCAAAAGGGAGTCATTGGATCAGATTTGTGCCCTAGATAGATCATTTGGGAAGCAGGGTGGGAGGGTGAGACCTACAGCAGAGAGTCCAGTGTGACGTGTTGATTAATTAAAAGAAAAAGATTAGAAGCCACCTGAATCTCCAATTAGAAATTTATTACTAAAATACATTTTTATGGAATAATATGTAGTGAGTAAAGGTTATATTTTTTCACCCGGGTAGCTATTAACTGTATGATAAATTAGAAAAGCAGGCTATAGAACTGTATGTATGAAATAAATTAACAGTGTAACTAACCTAATGCTTTAGGGAAGAGATGGCAAGGCCTTTGACTCCAGAAGTGGTAGAAGGATGGAGAGGACCTGGCAGTGAGATGTGCTAGAGAGGTGGAATCAACCCAGCCTAATACTTTTTTGAATGTTGGGCTAAGAAAGAAGATTTTGGAGTAGTTCTCAGGATGTCACCTTGGATAGCTGGGGAAATGAGTGGAGGGTGGACGATGGAGCATATTCATAAGACATGGATAGATGACAGAGAAGTTTTGGGAAAATGATAATCAGTTTGGTTGGAGCATGATGATCTTGCTACTATGAGAATGCTATTAAGTAGTTGGATTTGTGGGTCTGGATCTTAGGTGATGGGGGAGCACACATCAGTCTCTTTGGAAAACAAAGACAAATTCAGTGATAAAGACTGGTTGAATTCCTGTTGTCGCAAGTGCAGACAAAACCAGCTTGCAGTCAATTCAGTAAACATTTGTTGAACATGGTCTAGAGCTGCAGGGTGCCTAAGAGTTACCTCCTGAGAGCCTCCGTGTTGCTCAAATGTGGCCAGTCTTGAAGCCAAACTCAGCATGTAAATGCGTTGCCTTCCCCTCAGTGTGGGACATGACTCCCAGGGATGAGCCTCCCTGGCCCCAAGGGATTATTACCAAGTACCAGCTGATGATGTAACTAGAAAATGACCTTGAATAAAAGGGTCAACTCGGACCAACAGAATATCTCAATCTATATATAATATCAGGAGTTAAAAATGCTTTTTGACCTGAATAAAAGGGGGAAATGGAAAGGACAAATGAGTTTATATGGCTTTGAGTCTCCAAAAAGAGCTGGGAGGTTATCAGAGGGGTGATGCTTATGCACACCTCAGCAGAGTCTCAGAGACAGATAAAGTAGATACAACCCCAGGTATTGGTTCTTCTGAGGGCTACAGAGACCCACAGGTTCTATGGTCATGGCAGATGGAGTTAAGTGCCATGTCAGTTGGCCCTACTTTGGAGTTTGTGTTTCTGTGTGATGGAGCTGGACTTAGATGTCATCTTTTTTCACAAGCCTCTCCTGTTACTTTTACTGGAACTGTAGTTGGTGTTAGGGTTTATTGTATACCTGGGGGACCTGAATCTCTGAACTGACCATGTGATAGCCAGGCCCTGAGCCTCAACAGACTTCAGCTCCTACACTCTGTTTTATTGGACTTACCCCACTCAACTAACATGGAGGTGAAGAAGGTCAACCACCACACCAGGGAGCCAAGAGTGCCTACAACTGAAAGCAAGAGGATTGCATCCAGCATCCATGTGGAATCTAAGCCCCCTCTTGATATAGATGTGGAGTGGACGCAACCATTCCAAGGTCTACAGGATGGAGGAATAGAGTATAGATTAGAGTGGACTTACTGATATTCTATTCATGAACTATTGTGATTTGTAATTTAAGAAAATGTGGCATTGGTGTGGAGAAAGTGGCCATGGTGGCTACTGGGGGTAGGGAGTGGGAGGAAGAGATGAGATGTGAGGGCATTTTCAGGACTTGGAGTTATCCTGGGTGGTGCTGCAGGGACAGTTACCGGACATTGTATGTCCTCCCATGGCCCACTGGGTGGACTGTGGGAGAGTGTGGGTTAGGATGTGGACCACTGACTATGAGGTGCAGCGGTGCTCAGAGATGTATTCACCAAATGCAATGAATGTCTCATGATGATGGAAGAGATTGTTGTTATGGGGGGAGGAGTGAGGTGAGGGGGGTGGGGGATATATGGGGACCTCATATTTTTTGAATGTAGTATTAAAAAAATAAAGACCAAAAAAAAAAAAAAAGAAAACGAACTCACCTAGATGAACAAGACCTGATCTCTGTCCAAGGAAACATGTTATGATAGAGATGTATAGTAAGTGCTTTGGTAACACAGAGGAGGGAGCAGTTAATTCTATCATGCATGGTTGGAGAAACCTACAGGGCAGAGGTCACATTTGACTAAGCCTTAAAAATGAGTTAGAATTTGTCATGTTTTATGGATTGAAGTTGCAATTGGACTTCACTTCAGAAATTAAGCATATTCCAGAATAATTGGGTATTAATTTGAATGCCAGGAAACTGAATATTAAATTCATCATAAGAGTTAAAATCCAAGGACTCTCTTTCCAAGATAATAATTAATACTGCATATGTGCTTTGTAAGTGAGTTTTAGTTGTTCCTCAGGTTGGCTTACAGCTGGTATCATCTTCACTTACCACAAGGCAAAGCAACATTTGATATCTACATTTGGAGGGCTTATCACACATGGTATGTTTATTTCCAGTCCATAGTAGAAGAGTCAAGCTTAGGCCTTGGCAGAACAACTATCTCCCAATTCAGGCAGACACCCCCATTTTTTATGGCTGAATAGACCACAGGAACCAGTGAGTCAGTTCTTGTTCACCTCAGAGGGACTTGTTGAAGGTCACTCAGCTAAGTGGTGGCAGAATCCCACTGCTTTATGCACCTCACCACACCACTGGGCACTTCCAAATGATGCTTCCCCACATGCTTGGCCTCTCTTCTTTGGCAGTGAATGTGTGTACTTTTACCTTTAATTACAAGGCACAGCAGCATGTAGTGGTTTGGATTCAGGTGCCAGTGGGGATGGAAGCCAGCCAAAGGGGAGATGTTTGACCTGGTGAAAGATGACTGATTGGCAGAGAGTTTGGACTCCAGTATTACCCTTTTATATTGCTGCAATTTAACGTGTTTTCCGCTTTCCCAGAGCTCCCCGTGTGCTAGTAGCCCATTCAACCTCAGCTTGCCTCTTTCCTTTTGTTAGTGCCTTAAAATTTTGACTGGAAAATAAATATAGTAGAGAGGCCCAAACCTTCTAAAGCTGATATGGTTGTCAGTAGTTGGCAGGTAAATTTATAACCTGGGACTAGATTATGCTTTGACCTCTGCCAACTGGATAGCATTTATTGGGGGAGGGCAGGATGTTTTTCAGGGAGAAGTGGTGTGTTGGAGAATTTGATTCAGTCCCTACTGTGTTTAAAAATCTCTCAGTGACTCCCCATTACCTGCAGAATACAAGGCAAATTCTATAGCGGGGTTAAAGCTCCCCCATAATCTGGGCCAGATGTTTTCTCCTGCCTCATCATACTTGTACTCTTCTAACCTTATGGAATTAAGATATTCCATGCGCGGCAACTTCTGTGCTCATGCCCATGGCATCTTTCTAGAATGCTCTTCCTCATCACTCTCTTGAATAACCATCTTAAAGGTCCAGTGTGGATGTCACCTCCTCCAAGAGGCCCTTCCTGATTGCCTTGGCCCAGTGTTTCCTCACACGTTGGCATTTCCACTTTGCTTATAACTTTTAAATGCTTCTGACTATAGAAGCATGGCTAGCCCTTGAGGTTTCCCCATCCTTGTACCCATGATAGTGCCTGGCACAATGTCTTGCATACTCTCAGAGTACAGCATTCTTGTTTGGTTGCTTCCCTGGGGGGAAGCACGGTGCAGGTGTTGAAGGCAGTTCCAGCATAGCTGGATCCCATCCACCTGTTGATGGCTCTCAATCTTTCCTGGGGAAATGCCTGTGGAGAGCTAATGGACTAAGAGGGCTTTTGTCTCAGGTTTTATCCCAGTTTCCCAGATTCGCTTTTCTGGGCCAGATGGCACCTGCACTTGGCTGCTCTGTCCTGGACTCACCTTCCGAGTTCCGCATTCTGCTGGCCTCCCCTGTCACTGCTACGGGACTAATGGCTTCCAGCCGTGATAGCTTAGAGCCTTCTTTCAGTATCCTCTGCCAGAATCCAGGGCCTGGCAGCTTCTGCTAGGGGAGAGGAGGAAGGGGGACATTTACAGTGGAATTGATTGCTCCCTCCTTGGTGCTTCCAAAGCGCTCTGTTTATCTCCTGTCCTAGCCTCTATCTCACTGCTGCTCAACTATTTAGTCTCTGTCTCCCCTGCGACACAGTGAGCGGTGAGTGCCCCAGGACCAGCACCATGCATGATTCATCCTGACTTCCTGGGGCCCGACACAGTGCTTGGCACAGGGTTGGCATTTGTTCCATCTAAGTTGAAATCAATAAGCAACTTCTAAGAGAGACCTGCCTGGAAAGTGCCCAGTCAAAGCAGGTGAACCATTTGAATTCCATATTATGTTCCTGCTATTTGCTACTCTTCCTAAAATGCTTGAGAGTGTCCCCTTGGCCCTGAAACCCCTGCACCCTGGGGCTTTGGGGACACTCTCTGTCCTCTAGGTAGAAGTACCACTCGTGAGGAGGGAAGTGAATGCAGGCCACACTGCCTTCCAGGCTCTATGAAGTAACTGCCTCACCAAAAACCTGCTCAGAAAACTGGGTGGATTTTCACACCCAGCTCAGCTCCAAATTGTGCTGGGTAGGACTAGGAGGGATTTGAGCATCCATTTTTCTTGCTCCACAGCACTCATGGGATGAAAGTATAAGCCACATTTTATAATATTTTTGTTTTTCTAATGTTAAAATGAGCCAGACATTTGGAATCTTAAGCTCCATATCAGTTATTCTTTTCGGTCTTTCCCCCCAATCCCTGAGGTCATATAGAAATACTGACTCTGATGTAATCCAGGGAGAAATGGGGGCCTCTTTGGTCTCAGCTGGTCTTTACCATGCTGGGCCCTTGCAGGTGTCTGTCTGGGTCCCTTTCGAGGTGGTGAACTGGTGTCAGCTTACCCCCTCTGTGCTGAGCCTTACTTTGCTGACCTCCGTGGTTGTCAAGGCTATCCCTTGAGAACTTCCTACAAAGTCTATACAGGCCCTGTACAGCCACCCCCACTTGAGTTTCTGCCACGTGGGGGCGCTGCTTTCAGAGTCTGAGAACCACAACGTTTCTTAACCACTGTCAAATAGGACAGCGGTCTCAATTCAACCGGAACACCAGAAGTATCTGAGACAATCAGATTTAATTCCCTGAACGGTCTAGACTTTGGAGAAACAAAAGATTTTTTAGTATTGGCTTCCACGTACGAGCTTCTTTTCTCTTCTTGCTCTGGGCCTGAAACAAAGTAACGCTAAAGCTAAGTCCCCACTGCAGGAAAATAGTCCAGACCTTGGAAACAAAGGCTTGCTGCCTGCCTGGAAGGGCTTGGGAGGGGAATTGGACTTGCCTTTTGTTTTAGCCGGATGAGTCTGGAGCATTGAGAAAAAAGACTCAATTTAATGTCTTAATCATGCTGTGTTAAATTCTCCATAAATCACCCTGCTAACAGGACAGGAATTTTTCAAATGATAAAAACATCTTATATTCATCAGAGAGGCAATGGATGGAACCAGGATCAAGGAGATCTGATTTTAAAGGACTCGGGCTGTCAAAGAGTTATAGATGGGATCTAACCAGTAAAAAGCTTTGCAGTAGTTTCCCACATCTTCCAGGAGTCCAACACCATTGTTTCTTAAAGCTACTGTTAAAATATTTTGGAGTATTTAAAATTTGAAGGGTCTCCCATCTGTTAGAAAAACTGAATCTTTGATTCAAAATCTTGCCACAAACAAGTCCCAGGGCTTAGATGGCTTCATCAGTGCATTCTTCCAAATATTAAGGGAAAAATAACATGGACGCTACAGAAATTATCTCAGAATAAATAATAGAAAAAGAGAGAATACTTCCAACTTATCAAGGGACCATAACCTTGGTACCAAAACTGAGAATGACTTTAAAAGAAATAAAATTGCCAACTAATTCCTCTATGCACATAGATGTAAAAATCCTTTACCAAATAGTAGCTAATTATGTCTAGTAAAATATAAAAAAGGACAACATATTACAATCAATTTCAGTTTATTTTGGGAATGCAATTACTTTAACATACAAAAATCAAATGTCATTTACCACAATTATGTAATAAAGGAGAAAATCATATAATAATCTCAACTGATGCAGAACAAGTATTTGATAACACTCAACATCCAATAACTTTTTGCTAACTAGAAAAGAAGGGAATTTCCTTAATCTGATATAATGTATTATAAACACAAAAGAATTACTAATACATTAAACATCATACTTAATGGCAAAACATTGAAAGTTTTCCCCCTAAGATTAGGAGTTAGATAAGGATGCCCACTATCACCATTTATATTTAGCATTGTAATGGAGGTCCTAGACAGGGCAGTAAGGCAAGAAAGAAAAAGTAAGTATAAGAACTTGAGGGAAAGACAAAACATAACCGTCAATATGGAAATTCAAAAGAGTCTATAAATAAACCACTAGAATTAAAAAGTGAATCTGGCAAGCTCACTGGATATAATGTTTTATATATATATATATAAAATACTTCTATATGATGGTACCAAGCAAATAGAAAATAAAAATTTTAATCCTTCTACTTATAATAGTATTTAATAATATGTGGTGTAATATATATATGGGTAATATAATCATATAATGAAAAGAGTATGAATGATGAAAAAGCTGCAATACAGAAAACTACAAAATATTGCTGAGAGAAATCAAGAGTATTAAATAAAATGGAGAAAATAACATATTCATGGACAGGAAGACTCAGTTTGAAAAGATGTTAATTCTCCACACCAAACTCATCTATTGATTAAAAAAATCCCAGTAAACATTCCTGAGACTTTTTCTGTAGAAATTGATAAGCTGATTATAAAATTTATACATAAATGTGAAGGGCTAAAACTAGACAAGACAGTCTAAAAAAAAAATTCTGGAGGAATTACACTACTAGGTATCAAGACTTGCTTAAAACTGTACTAATTAAGACAGTACCGTATTAGCACAAAATAGATGAAAGGAACATAACGGAGAGTGTAGAAGTAGATCCACACATATATGGTTACTGGATTTATAATAAAGGTAACATTGAAATTCAGTGATGAAAGAGCAAATTAAAAATGCTGCTGGGTTTATTAGATATCCTAATATTTTTAAAAAAGGAATCTCTATTTCTACTTCACTTTCAATAAAACAAGACAAAAAAAAACTCCTGATAAATCAAAGAAATGCATGTGAAAGTTAAAACAATATTCCTAACAAAAACACAGGAAAACATCTTCGTGATTTCTAGGTAGGTGGTTTCTTACATAGGCCATTAATTGACCATTAAGAAAAAAATTGATAAATTGGGCTTGAATGAAAGGAAGGACTTTTGTTCAACAAAAGTATTATAGGAGAGTAAAAAGATAAACTGTATACTAAGAGAAGATATTTGTAATAGTATTTCTGACAAATAACTCATGTCTAGAAACTTTCAGAAATCAGTAAGAAAAAGACTGAAAACTCAGCTCAATAGAAAATTAGGCAAAAGACTTAGGCATTTCATTAAAGAAGATACCTAAATGTCCAATGAACATAAGAAAACTTACTCAACTTTATAAGTCATCAGGAAATATGAAAGAAAATCTTTCTGAGATGCTTTTACATAACCAAAATATTAACTAAATTGAAAAAGACAATACTGGGTGTTGACAGAGATACAAAGCAACTTGATCTATCATACACTGCTGGTAGGGATGTAAATTTTTATAGCCACTTTAGGAAATCAGCAGAATCCAAAACTGAACATACATATAAGCTATGATCTAACAAGTAGTCTAGGTATATACTACCCAAAATAGCATATATATGTGTACCAAAAGACAAGTACAATAATGTTCCTACCAATAAAAGTTACAATCTGGAAACAACCCAATGTCTATCAACACTAAATTGGATAAATAAATTGTGGAATATTTCTTTGCTATAATAGCATACAGTAATGAGAAAGGATGAATTACTGCCATAACCAACACCGTGGGTTAATCTCATAGTGTTGAACTATAAAGCAAAAAACGAAAGAGTACATGCTGTATGACCCTATTTATATAACATTTTTTAAAAAGTCAAAACTAATCAAGATTAATAGAAGAAAGGATAGCATTTATTTTTGGGAGATAGGGGACAAAGGAGCACTTTCTGAGATACTGCTATTATTCTTTTTTTTTTTATACCAGAGGTGAATATACGGGTGTGCTTTCCTGTGAAAATTTAACAAACTGTATGATTTGTGGATTTTATGTGTGTTGGCATCAATACAATGTTTACTTTAAACTATTTTGTAACATTAAGGAGACCCTTAGATTCAGTGTGGGCCCTGGCTGCTCTGTTGAGCAGCATACACTTTTTTTTCCCCATAAAATTAACCCCTCATGCACACATTCTTAAAAAAGCTGCGTTTGCTCCATTCTGTGCTGTCTTCAGGCTAGTGTGTCCTCAGGCAGGCTGGGGAAGCTGAAGGTGGCTGCATTCACCCTTCAGGCCCTGTGCCAAGGCCTCTGTTTCAGGTTGTCATTTTGCAGCCATTTGGTCTGGGTTTAAGAGCCCCATCCTGGCTTTAAGCAGACCTAAACTCTAGTACTGGCTCCACTATTGATGACGAGTGTAGGTCTCTAACCCGCAGTGTCCTTGAGTTTAAAATGGTGCTAGGATTAGTACTTACCCTGGTAGAGTGTTGTTGAGTTTCAAATGAGGTAGTCCATGAAAGCTGTATGCACCGTCATTGGCATAGGCCGCGTGCTCAGCCTGTCAGCTCTGGTGGTAGTGACCACAAACTACCGTGTAAAAATACCGTAGGAGGTTGAGAAGGAGCAGTCGTCAATGCCGGACTGACACTCTTGTCCCTTCCTCCTTTGGTGTCTCCTGCCATTTCCTCTGGTCACCCACCCCCCAAGGCTTACATCACTATCACCCTGGCTTTAGGTGCTTCCTGTCTGGCTCCTGTCATTTCTCTCTCCCCTCCTGTGGCTATGTTCCAGCTACCCTGATTTCATGTTATCAGCAGAAGCCTAAAAGCGCTTGACAAGCATTTGGCCATAGTCAATCCATCACAGGAGCCTTGATGTGGAGACGCGGCACTCAGAACCCTTCATAAACTCTAGAATCCATCTCTTGCTTTGACTTGAGGTTGCCCGCAGACTGGTGGCCTTGATGATTCTGTTGTTCCAAGTGAAACCAGAAGCTCCATTTTCACTGCCAGAGTGTGTTCCTCTGTCCTCAAGTCACAGTTCTGTGCTTCTCGCCCATCCTTCCACCCCTCTCCCTATATATTAACCAAGACCCCCTCCTTCTTGCTGTCCTTCTTCATCAGAGCCAATCTCATGTGGACCGAGGGAGTGAAGGCATCCGAGCCTGCTTTTCTTTATTGGAGTCAATAGCTTTGTGTTTCCTTGCTGGGATTTCTAAGTCCTAGGGGAACAGAGCCCTCAGACCCTCTGAGCTCCCAGTATGTTCCTCTACTGTGGTAGCAGGAATGGGGGCAGCAGGGAAGATGAGTCTGTTATGAGATTCACTCTACCTCTGGGGATGCAGGCATGTGAGGTGAGGTAGACAGCAGCTCATAATTTTAGGGAAAGCAGCAATACCTGCTCTAATCTGCTGTCCCCAACATCACCAACAGCCCATCACTTTTCTTTTTGCCCATACATAATAGCAAGTGCTCCTCCATGCCTTCTTCCAGAAGCACAAATGTGGTTAGCCAAGGAAGGGCTCTGTTGGAGAAGGTATACCTTGAAAGTAAAAGGTTTTTTTTTTTTTTGAAAGTGAAAGACAGTAGGATCCATGTTTCCTGTGATTTATGCAGCTTGGGGAAAAATTTTCCCTCTTCTCTGGGTGCCAGCGAGAAGGGCTGACATCACTAAGAAACATCTCTAGTGGGAAAAAGGGAAAACTGAGGAAATGCTGGAATTTAGAGAGAAGAACCTCATTCTTCTTCTCTAGGGAAGCACAGCAAATCTCCAAAGCACAAAACCTCCCTGAAAGCAGAGGTACCGGCCCTCCACAGGTGAAGGTCATCTGTGCTACAGGAATGTATCATCGTTTCAACTTAGCGAAAAGCAGTCCTTAAGAGGGCCCACTTTACAATCCAACTCTGGGTATTTTAGAGAATTTTGGGCCTAACTATTTAAAAACAAAAACTGCTTTTGTCTGGACACCAGAGCTACTTTTGTCATTGTAAATTCCTGAGACTGTTGAAAGGGTTCCTTATGGAGGACTCCAGCAGAGCTGAGACTGGCCAACCTGCATGGAGCAAATAACAAATACACCATGTTCGTGGTTTTCCCCAAATGTACATTATCCACCTCTGCCTGCCTCAGGCCCCCTGGATACTGATCCCTGCCTGGTCCTGTCCTGTGTGTCCTTTGGCCTCTGCTTACCTCTGGGGGGTGTTACCCTGCCCGACTGACCCATTCAAGTTTGTCCATAGGGTTACTCTTGCCTGGGAGAGGTTGCAAAGGGCAGTATACAAAGTTTGGAATTGAGGGCTTTGACAAATTAGCAGGTCATTACCAATAAATTCAGGTATAGGCACATCAGGCAGGATGGAGAAATCAACATCAAAGAGCTGGGAAATTAGACTCAGACATCACATAAGCATCCAATTGGGCATGAAAACAAAGGGTGGGCAGGAATGACGGTGGTTAAGGGAAATGAGGAAGGGGCAAGGATTGTCACTGTGGAGGTAAGTGGAATGGAATATGGAACAAATTAGAGACATGATCCAGCTTGAAATGGAGTTTGCAAATGGTTTATTTCGTTTCATAGCTTCTTTACAATGGCAGGTGCTGGAGCTAAAACCCAGATATAGCCCTTGCCCTTATGGAGTTGACTTTCCAGTTGAGTGTTTGCTGGTGTTTTCCTTTTCTGTGACCTTGACATGCCCCATGGGCCCCCACGGGACCTCCAAAGGGAAGGAACCTTCTCAGAAGGAAGAACACTCAAAAAAGGAAGGAGTGAAGATTAAATTTCTCTTTTCAGGGGTTATCAAACAGGTCAGACAACTCCGAATCCAGCATGCCCTCCATTATCCCATGTTGGTTATTCACAGTGGTGTCACTATGTGTAGTATTTAATTATAGGCCACTGTTCTTCCAGCCACTTTTGCCACCATCCCATGCCTTCCAGCAACCCACTAAATAGTACTCACTTTCTCAAGGAATCAAAATTCATGCTAATAATAGCCCAAAATAACTCAACCTAATTTGTTGCAGAAAAGACCACCCACCGTATATAACATAAAGAAAAAAAATGCTTTGTTTAGTCACCATTTGGGATTTCACAGTCCTGCAGATCTCCTTGGTATGAAATGACCAAGCTTTGGCAGTAAAAGCCAGGTTTACTTTTCTTACATGTTTAGAAAATCAATAGTTTCCTTTGGCATACTCAATCCCTGCCCCACCCCAGAGGCAGAAAATTGAGAGTTGACTTTATTTAAAATTACTATGTTTGCTATGTCTTTCAATTGCTATGTTTTCCACAGATACTATGTTTGTGTTTGGGCATCAGTAGGGAGATTGGGGTGGTGGAAGGAGCTGTTGCTTATATGCCATAGGGAAAGAGAAATAGTTTTGAAAGTAGCTTGAGCCTGGGAAGTTTGGATTGGCAGTGCAAGAGAATGATAGATAAACTAAGTTATTTTTCTCAGTAACAGAGAAGGCATTATCTTAGGGGTTCAAAGTATGTGATGTTAAGAAATGAGATTAAATGTGACTTCCACCTTCCACTTCTTAGGGAATTTGATGCTGTCTCTTGGAATCCCTTGAAGCATTTTATATGTATATTCTGTTTTCCTTATCCCAAGATTTATAATGGAGAAAATCTTAGAACAGAAATTGGCTTGGTTTAGAATTTGGATCTTCGTTCATTGTAGCTTTTTGCGTATAACCAGCTACATGCTTTTGTTAGTGCTCTCTTCAAGAAAACCTACTTTATAAATATTTTGAATGGTAAACATATGTATATTAAGTTTTTGTGTGTGTGGAGGAAGGAGGGGGAAGAAAATATTTATTCGTCAGTCCTTGGTACATTTCGCTGTTCATTTGCAGAACTTTAGTGATTTGGCTGAGAATTGAGAGGAGACAAACTTTAAATTGCACATTGAATATCAGTTGGAAGTGAAATGTTAATGAGTCATTAGAGGAATAACATTCAGTTGACAAAAGTTTGATTTGTGCTCAGTTTTTGCTTAAGCTTCACAAGCTCACCTGCACAGGTGTCAGGTCAGTCACAGACAACATCAGTCTTAGATGCAGAGGGAAGCCAGTTCTAAAAGAGAGAGGTGAAGGTTGAGCAAAAAGTAAAATGTAGCCAAGGCAGAGTAGAGAGACCAGGACTGCACTGAGCTTCTCCAGCTTCATAACTCTGTTCCCCTCATTGCAATCCCCTTCTGCTTTATTTCCTCTTAAACTCCTACCCCATTCAAGGTCTTTCCAAAATGCCATGTATATTCACTACCCACAGCTGAGAGATACTGCCTAAGGCTTCTTTTGACACACACACACACACAAAAGCTACTTTAAAGATAGTATGGAATAATACATTTTAGAATTAAAAAGATTAGGTTCTAATTCTTGCGACGTGACTTATTTGCTGTGTGATCTTGAGTTTGTCACTTAATTCACTGAAACTTTCCCTGAAAAGTGTGGCTAATAAAGGGATCTAAATTAGAGGGTCCTTGTGAGGGTAAATGAAGCAGGGAGTGCAAGAAGACTTAATATAGGACTGGCCACACACCATGTGCAAGGAACATTAGCTATTATGGTTATGATTATGATTTTAAGGCTATTTATATAGACCTGGTTTAGTTACAAGAATGTTTTATAAATTGGCTGCTGGAAATTTCCATTGAACAGAAAGGCCGGTACTGGTGACTTGGGGAAAAGCAACATTTTCCTCAGACTCAGACTTGGGGAATGTTGTCTTGGGAACCAAAGGGTAGGTTTCTAGTTCTACCTCATAACTTCAGAATCACTATCTCTGGAGGATGTGGCAGGGGTTTTGAAAGTTTTACCAAGCTTTGCAGTTGATTCTTAAGCACACAAAAGGTGCACCCTCCAAGCTTACATGTAAATGCTATTCTCTCTGTGGTCTATATGTCATTCAAAGGCAGAAGCATGTTAAGTTGAATGTAGTTCAGAAGGAAGGCTATTTTTCAGCCTGTCTGTAGAGGAATAATCATTACTCTTCAGACATATATAATAGATGTTGGCAATACTTTTCATTTTTTGGTTATCTTTACTATTTATAGATAATTTTCTTCTTTGTCTTCACTAAAGTTACTTATTATACTTTTGTTCTTTCTTCAGTATTCCATATAAAGTACCTAGCATATAACACGCTTAATGCATGTTATTTAGGCTCGAACTTTCCTTTCCCTACAGACTTGTAGTTTCTTGGGGGAAGAAACCATCTTGCTAAATTCCCAGTCCCAGTTACACCTTCAACACTGCTTTACAATAGAAGACCCAGAAAAATACTGACCAACCAGGTTTACATAGAATATATGTCAGAGGTGGAAGGTCAGCAGTGGATAAGGCAAAAATAGACACAATTTATAGATTCATGATTATCAATTATCTTGAATCCTAGACAAAGCAGATTTTATAGTGTTATTGAGCATATCCCAGTATATTCTTAAAATTCAACCATTCTTCATTCTGGGTAATCTTGACAATAAAAAGGAAGTTCTGTAGTTTCCATTTTTGAGGGCCATGTAAATTGTGCTTAACACTTTATATGCTTTATCTCATTTAACCCTAGCTAAAATCAATGAACCAACCAATAGACATTATCTTTCCATTTGCAGATGATACGTGCCATGCTCAGGGAGCTGAGACAGCTTACCTGAGTCTCTAAGCAAGTTAGCCTCTGAGTGAGGATTTGAATCCACTTCTGCTCAGTTCCAAGTCTAGTTTTCTTCTAGCACAGTAGTGATTCTTAAATGTGTGGTTCCCACATCAGTATCATCAGGGTCACCTTAAAACTTGTCAGAAATGCAAATTCTCAGGCCCAACTCAGAATTCCTAAACTCCAGCAATCAACTTTTAAACAAGCTTTCCAGGTGATTCTGATGTTTGAGAGCAATGGCACTACACCTGCTGTTTCTAATAGTCTATAATTACTTTAAGTCCTCGCTACTCAAAGTATAGTCCAGAGACCAGCAGCATTGACTTGACTTGGGAGATTGTTAAAAATGCAGAATCTCACACCCTACTCCAAGTCCACTGAATCATAATCTGCATTTTAATAAGGTCTCTGGTGATTCACGAGAAATTAAAGTTTGAAAAGCACAGCTCTAAACTTGATCTTTTCTCCCTTAGTATTAAGTTGACCCTTCCTACTCTAGATGCCCAGGGTCTTTATAGTTTTCATTCACCCATGGTGCCGGACCAAATGTTGAGTGTCCATCCATTTCCCTCCTTGTAACCAAGTTTAGAGCTGTGTTTACTCTTCTCTGGTCAGATTCAAGTTTTCCTCTCAACATGCTTGCTCTTCTAGGCTAAGTGCATGGACATACTGACAACAAATACTATTGTTTTCTTGGAAATGCTACCTTAAGCAGAACAGCAAGGGAGTAACTAGAATTGTGTTAACATGTTGCAAGCTGGCAGAGAAGGCAATTGGTTATTAATGAAGAAAGAGAATGGCTAATTCCTTCTCATTTCTATTCTAGCAACTAAATGTAGAAGCAGGTCATTGCTTCCACAGTTGGCGCTAATTGCTTCTCAACCATGAGATGAGTAAATAGTTGGCACTTAGAAAGCCAAAAATGCAGGCTGTTCTCAGGAATGACACATTTGTGTGGTGGGGAGAAGAGGGAACAGTGGGTAGTTAGTAAGTTAAAAAGGAATTAATTGGAGACCCTGCTTCTGACAGAGTAATAGGGAATCAAAGATTATTCAGAAAGGAGTAGGTAACCAAATGGTGCCCCAAGTCTCTTGTAATTATTTCCATCCCCAATACTAAGTAATTCTCTCCTACCATCCTTGGCTTCCCATTGGATACAAGGACACTGACCCATCATGGTGAAGGTTGCACCTGCATTTCACACTCCATTTTACTTAGTATGAGTCCTCCAAGGTCTCCAAAGCCATGTCCTTGATCAGGGGTGTGGCGGGGGAGGGAGGGTACTATCAGGCCCTGGTGATTTACTTCTTTCAAGGAACTGGAACAAGGATGGTTTCCTTGCTGCAGACACACTAAAGCAGCGGTTCTGACAGTGGAATGTGCATTAGAATAACATGGATGCTTGTCAAAATGCACCGTTGAGGTGTTCTGATTCAGGATGTCTCAGGGTGGGGTCCAGGTAGTTCAGTGGCTTCCATTTTTGAGAGCTTGTGCCAGGCATTGCGTTGGATCCTGGAGATGAGAGATCAATCCGACACAGTTTCAGCTCTCAGAGATGTCACAGTCTATGGTGGTTTAGAGCTGTAGGTACCTCAGAAAAACATGTTCTTGAACTTAATCCCTGCCTCTTGGTATGAACCCACTGTAAGAAGAGTGTTTGATGAAGTTATATCAGTTAAGGTGAGGTCCACCTCAATCAGGATGGATCTTGATCTTTTACTGGAGTCCTTTATAAGCAGAATGAAGTTGAGGCAGAGAGAGAGAAAGCAACAGCGAGCAGCCAGGAGCTGAAATTCAACAGAACCTGGAAGAGAATGGAGAGGCCAGGAGAGGCTGCCATGTACACTGCTGTGTGACCGAGGAGCTTAGGGCCAAGGATCATTGGAAGCCAATCCCAGAACACCATGGTCTTTGGGTAGAAAGCACCACTTTAATGATGCCTTGATTTGGACATTTTCCTGGCCTCATTACCCAAGCTAATAAATTTCTATTGTTTAACCCAACGCATTTCATATTTGTTTGAGCAGCCAAGGAAACTAAAACATAATCTAAGACACAGACATATATAACACACAGCAAAGCATGGCATTAGACATTCTAGTTGGTATAATATCATAAGGACATAGGACCCAATGGGGACGCAGAGCTGGGGATGGTGACATGGAGTGAATTTCCATTGTGTTCTGACTGCTCTCTCTATTGGATTCTATAGGGATGTTTAGAGCAAAGGGATACCAAGAATCTTGGGGAGCTCATAGTCAGACATGGAGGGCAAATTGTCCTAAAAATTTCTCATTCTGATAAAGAAGGCAGATTCAGCTGACTTTCTGTTGGCAGGGGTTTGGCCACTACAAAGCAAAAACCTCTCTTAAGAAAACCTATGCTTCCAAGAGGGAATCACAAACAGGACACTTGGGGGTTGGTGTCATTTCCAAGAAATATGGTCGTCCTATTATTAAACACTTAGAAAAGATGTGGTTGGCTCCACTGCCTGGGGTTTTGAAGGCTATCTGTCCCATTTTTCATTATCCAATAATAAATATCATAGTGAAAGTCACCTTTAACACTTAAATATTGCTTGGATTTTATGAGATTGAATTGAACGGACTGCCATGGTATAAAAAGACATATGAGTGAGGTCTTTTTATAACACATGCTTCATAAAGCTGTAAAAAGCAAGTGCCTATACACCAGCCTTTAAAATGAGAGCATTCAAGTGCAGCATTTAAGCATAAGAAGCCTCTGCTTGTTAATTAAACCTATTGGTAGTGCTAATTTATAAGAAATGGGAAGAGGAGGCTTGAGGCAATTAGAATAGGATTTGTTCCTGGGAAGAGGAGTCCACCTGGAACGTCACTTATGTCAGCGGGACGTATGGATTCTTTACCGGCTACAGCCAGAGCTGGAGTTGGACATGGCAGGAAGAGAGCAGACATATAACAAGACTGGCTAGCCAGGCATCGGCTCTGGGACCGTTAGAGTGTTTAGGTGCTCTGGAGGTGATGATCTGTGCTACCTGTTTAGATGGGGTGTATTATTTGCACACAATTCCTTGTCCCTTCCCCCACCCCTGGGGTTCTTCCCTGGGGAGGATTAGACATGTCGCCCTTGGGAACAGCACGTTTGGCTTTGGGGGATGAGAGTTACGAGTGTCCCTTGGGAGAAGAAACTTTAAGAACCATCCTGAGGCTCTGCCGGCACTTCTTTCCCTCACCCACGAGGGTAAATGGGCTGCTCCTTCAGGCTGGGTTCGGGGCTGCAGGCCACATGGAGCGGAGCTGCTTGTCTTTTGAACCTGTTCTGAAAGAAACTAAATTGGTCTCAGTGGGGGGTAAACAGATGAGAAGAATAATCTTCTTGCTACAGAAGAGTTTATAGTTTTATTCTAATTTAAAGAGGCAGTTATGAACTCCACAAAGCATTGCAATGTGCTGGGTAACACATCCAGGGAGCTTTCCTGGAGGACGTGGCCTTTGGGTATATCCAGAAGGGTCGAGAGGATTTAGCCATGTCAAAAGGAGCATTCAGGAAGCAATGGCATAGAGGTGGGAAAGTGGCATCTTTGGAAAATAGTGAAGTGGGTGATTCTTTTCAGGATTGTAGAGATATGGATTGGAAAGGTATCTTGGAACCAGCGAAGTGAAGGACCTTGACCACTAGGCTAAGGAGGTGGTTCTTTGTAATATGCCATTACAGGTGCCAAGCATGGCACAGGAATGGATTACTGTCCTACCCCTTCTTCCTTGTGCCTTTGGGAATCCTTCTAAAACAGTAGTTTCCAACCTTTACACTTTTGCTTTTACTCCATACGTCGTAGCTGTGTAATCTGAGTGACACCCCTCCTTGTATAAACTGATTCTCTCTTTTGTCCCCATCTCAATGGAAAATAACTGTTCTGAAACAGCAAGGGGAGTAGAAAGGGTAAGAAATATTTGCTGAGTGCTGATATGTGGTCAGGAGGCTTCCACATATTTTTTCACTTTCGCTTTTTCTCCTCCCCACACATCACAATGGTGGCAGTGGGGTCACTATTCTCTTAAAATTTTTTTTTTTTCATTTGACAAAAATTGAAGCTTAGAAGTCAGGGATCTATTAATGATAGAGGTAGAATTGGAAGGTTGTCTTGATCATCTCGGCCTGCCCTGTGCCCATCCTGGAGTATGGCACATAGTGAGAGCCTCGACATGTGAGTGAATGATCGCATGACTGACGGATGAAATGGAAAAGCAAGGTCCATCTTATTCCAAGTCCAAAGATTTTGGGTTACACCAGGCTCTCTCTACTTTGAGAATATGACCACCACAAAAACCAAAATAAATGCCCTGGAGCTTTGCTGAGAGTGGTGGGGCGTGAGATAACAGAGCTCTGCTGGGAGGGAGGAAAGTGCTGACTCGGTGAGGTTCCAGGATGGAGTATGCCCCCACTACTCTCCTGTGCTGCTTCTCTGGACCCACATCTGGGTGCAGGGAAGTCCTTTAGGCGATCCTTTCAGGTGCATTGTTAAGGACGTTTTTTGGACTTTTTCTGGGGGCATTAGAGGAGGAAATGCTGTTCTAAAACTCTAGTTAGAAAAGGGGGAGAAGTGAAGAAAGCAAGGCAAAATGTAATTTCCTCTTCCATATAAACTGTCATTTAATCTAATATTATAGAAAATGATTAGATCTTAAAAACCTATAAATTATATTTGACAACTCTCTGGAGTGCCCCTGCTTTTCCTTTCAGCAATTATACAGGGCTACAGTGGGCCATGGCAGAAAGGAGCTCTCTGAATGCAGTTTGTTTATTGGCTCTTAATGAGAAGCGATTAATCTAAATCACTGTAGGGGTGAATCCTTTGCTGAGCTTTGGAATCAGAAGTGGCAGGTGGACCTTTAGATAAATGTGCCGCTGCACCCTTAACAACCACAAGCAGTTTATGAGCGTAGGTGTGGTGTTTCCTTCCCCTTGTGTAGTGAGGAAAGAAAACACACGTGTGTACGTATACGCACACTCAGAGCAGTCACTGGGGGGAATATAAAACTGCAGCCTAGGGAAACGGACTTTGGCCCAGTGGTTAGGGCGTCCGTCTACCATATGGGAGGTCCGCGGTTCAAACCCCGGGCCGCCTTGACCCGTGTGGACCTGGCCATGCGCAGTGCTGATGCGCGCAAGGAGTGCCGTGCCACGCAAGGGTGTCCCATGCGTGGGGGAGCCCCACGCGCAAGGAGTGCGCCCGTGAGGAAAGCCGCCCAGCGTGAAAAGAAAGAGCAGCCTGCCCAGGAATGGCGCCGCCCACACTTCCCGTGCGGCTGACGACAACAGAAGCGGGTGCCGCTGACGACAACAGAAGCGGACAAAGAAACAAGACGCAGCAAACAGACACCAAGAACAGACAACCAGGGGAGGGGGGAAATTAAATAAAATAAATAAATCTTTAAAAAAAAAAAAAAAAAAAAAAAAACTGCAGCCTATGGGCATCTCCACCCCTCACCCCTTCAGTCTTTCCTTCCTGCCTCTTCCCACCCTCCCTGGCTGAGTTATACTCCTCATTACATTGCGACTCGGAAGGCCCTTTTCTCTGTTTATTACTATTATTGCATCTTTCTTTTCCCTGCCTGTCTGGGGACCTCCTGGTACGGCGTGATGGATCATTTCAGAGTACCTGCCTAGCAAAATTTCTGTCTCTCTGTCCCCTCCCCTTCTGTCTGACATTGAGAAAGAGAAGCAGCAAAACCAAATGACCCCCTACCCCTACCCTCACCCCAAAACCCAACATGAATAAAAATATACACACGCAAATATTACACATGTCCTTTTTTAGAGAATGGGGTCTAATTTGCAGCTGAAGGACTGAGAACCCAAAGGGAGGATGCTGGGTAGAGCAGGACAAGGAAAGAACCTATCCTCCTGGTTTCCATTTGTTTCTCTTCTGCTTTTGTTTTTGCTAACTCCTTCTTGTTCCCTTGCTGGGACCTCTCTATCCTTGGCTAGTCCCAGAAACAGAGCTCAGTAAGAGCCATAAATCTCTTCAGTTTGGGAGGTAAAGTTCTGAGTTTGAGCCTTTGTTCTAACAGGTGTCATGGCGATCAGCTTCGCCATCTCCTTACTTGTGGAGTGGAGGTGTGGCAGAGACAGTAATTCCCTCTAAAGATGCCCTCAGCTCTGGAACCTGTGCCTGTGTTATGTTACAATCAAGGTTGTACCTGGAAATAAACTTATTATCTGGCCTTGAGATGGGGAGATTATCCTGGCTTATCCAGGTAGCCCCAGTGTAACCACATGGGTCATTAAATGGGCAAGAAGGAGGCAGGGGAGTCACAGTCCAAGTCAGAGTGAGAAAGACTTGATAGGCTGTTGCCGGCTTTGAAGAGAGGAGGCCGTGAGCCAGGGTATGCAGGCAGCCTTTAGACACAGAACAAGGCAAGAGAATGGATTTTCATTTAAGACCTTCGGCGAGAACTCGCCCCTGGTGACACCTTTATTTTAGCCCAATGTGATCCAGCTAGGACTTCTGAACTCCAGAATTGTTAAAGACTGAATATGAGTTTTCCTAAGCCAATAAGTGTGTGGTAATTTTTTTACAGCTGTAACAGGAAACAAACACACCAGCTAATTCGAGCATGCCTCACAGGGTGGAGTCAAAGAGAAAATGGCTTTGGAAGGACTTGGCAAACTATAAAATGCATTGCCTCTCAAAGACTCTGATATTATTGAATTCTACATGAGGGTAAGTATATGCAGAGCAGGCATCTTGAGCTGGAGGTAGAAAGCACATAGACACCGAGAGGTTCAAACATCTGCCCAACTTGTCACAATCTGCCTCCCACAATCTGGGATCTAATGTCTCTACCCTGGAAGGATGGGCTTGGACATCCTTTTCTTTTCCCCTGGACGTTTCCTTCACTGTTTAAAAGATTGCAATGTACCATGGGGTCATTACAGCCTGATCTCTTAAGTGGTCCACTGGCGCAAAGAGTTGTTGCAGATGAGTTTCTTTTGTTCCACGTTGATAACATCTAGCATTGAGTTGTATGGGAGACTGTATCTGCCCCTCAGAAGTGGAGGCCCGTGCCTGGGAGTGGTGAGTGGCTGAGTTTTAATGCACCCTCCTCCTCACTGGCAATGCAGTGCTCCCAGGATGCAGTGACCCTGTTACCAATGCTAATGAAGCTCTCAACTGCCTAGCCTTTGTTTCTACCAGACCAGGATTTAGGATATTTCCAAGCATATTTACTCCCCTGATCATTTTCCCCATGATATCCTAAAGTGTGTCTTGTATCTCACCAAATACAGTAATCCTTCCTGAATATGTAGGGTTAGAGCCCTGAAAATCACCTTGTTTGGAGGCTTTTCATGTGAAGAATTTAAGATTTAATGGAAAAATAGGGTTAGCAGGTGAACTTATAAAAGGCCGCGTGCTTTTTAAAAGATGTTCATTAAATTAAGTACTAAAAATAGCACACTAAAAAAATACTATATCAGTGACAATCTGCAATTTTTAAATTAGTCATAATGTGTACTGTGCAGTTAATTTCCATTTCCCATCCCTTGCACAGATCTTTCCAGGATCTTCTCCTCCCACGCAATTTCAACAAGATGCTTATAAATTAGTTTTGTTTTGTGGTAGATAATGTGCATGCTGGTGAGTATTTTTCCCTGTATCTTTTAACATAAACATTTCCTTTCTGATTTTAGGATTTTAAGAAATGAGTCCTGAGGTAGACTGAACTATGTATCCCAATTTAGATATGATCTTAATCTTAATCCATATTCTTAAACCCATTGTAAACAGAATCTCTTAAAGTATTATTTTCATTAAGTTGTGGCCCAACTGAATGAAGGTGACCTTAATTCTGATTACAGAGTCCTTTATAAGCAGAAGAAATTCAGACATAGAAAGAGAAAGCCATGGGGAACAGTCAGGGGCTGGAAGTCAGAAGTCAGTGGAACTTGGAAGAGAAAGGAGAGGACAGCACCGTGTGATGCAAGGCAGGGATACAAGGAACCCCATGGATCGCCAGCAGCCAGCACAGACTGATACAGAGACTTGGGGGAGAAAGCACTGCCTTGCTGAAAACTTGATTGTGGACTCCTCCTAGCTTCAAATCTATGAGCCAATAAGAGCCCCTTGTTCAAGCTAACACGTTGTGTGGTATTCGCCATAGCAATGTGGTCAAAACAGGATAACTCCTAACTCTGGGATCCTATTGTGGTCCCAGAGGTGCGCAATAGCAACAGAAAACACCTTGGATGATCTTGAGTCAGCTGATGAGAGATTTCCCCAAACCTTTCCCAATCCACAGGGTGATCTATCTTGCGAATACCTGGGACAATGTCGTATGATTCCTCTATCCTGGGTCTTAGCACCCTCCATCTGAGTACAAGTCTTAGTGCTCATAATATAGAGGAAAACAAAACAAACAAAAACCCCAAATCAAAAATAATTAAACGAAAACAAGCAAACTTACTTCCCATTCAATTCTCTATTCTACTACTTTGAAAAGATATCAATCTTCTTTTTTCCTTCTTTCCCAGGACTAGACTTGCCTTTTTCAAATATTGGAACTAAACATCTTACTCAAAATGTATATGGACATCAATTTGTTAAATTTGTATTAGCCTTCCACAAAAGAGGAACTACACATGATAGAAGGCCTACTGCAGGCACTGAGTGACAATTATGGGATGTGGGGCTGGCAATGCCTAGGCTAAACAGGGACAATGCTTCAGGTACAGGTTTTGCTGACTGCTCCTACTGAGATGTACCTGGCTTCTCTAGCCAGGGCACTGAGAAGCCCCAAATATAAGGGATTGAATCTTAGTGAGCACAGGCTTCATTCAGAAAGACGTGTAAGACTAGGGGATATAACACAAGCCCCTGCCTTTATGGAACTTAACATCTAGGTGGCAAAGTGAGATGAGTACATGTGAAACATAAGATAACTAATATTTTAAAAATAAAAATGTATTTATAAACTTATAAACATACTTGAACGTGAAATAGAGCTTTAGTGTGGTCACAGTCCTTCTGATGGAGTTCGTGGATGGCAGAGCTCATTTTGCTGGAGCACTCAGGAGGCTTCATGGAAGGATGGGCTGGGCAGAGCAGGTGCGGGGCTTTCTGGCTATGGAGGCAGTGTTAGCAAAGATGTGAATGTTGGAATCAGCTCAGTGATTTGAGAAAACTTGTGGGGGCTGGGGTCTGCATGGCCAGGGCAAGGGGATATGGTGTAGAAAATAAGCCTGAGAATGATATGGGAACCCAATTGTGAAGTTCCTGAGGTATCAGACTTGCTTTTTATAGTATAGAGGTGGGTAGGGGGGTTTCATGTACAGGGAAGGACCATGCTCAGAGCTGGGCTTAGGGATGAGCTATCCTGTATACAGTGGTTGAGATGATTTGGAGCACCAGAGGTTGGGGCAGAGGTTTTCCACTCTAGAGGGGAAGCCAATAATATCACTTCCTGAGCTGGGAGGTGTTCTGGATGCTCAGACATGGAGTACCTTCAGTACTCCAACCTCAGCCAATGCCTGTCCCACACTTGGCTCAGGGCTCACAGGCAGGCAGATGCTTCTCCAACTTCTCAGTCTTTCTAAGGATAGGCAGTGGGTTGCACAAACTGGTTGAGATTATCTAGTGTTGAGAAAGTGTGTGTGTGTGTGTGTGTGTGTGTAGACAGAGAACATTTTATGATTAATAAGGTAATGTATGCTCAGTGAAGAATATTTGGGTGAAAATAGAAAAGTGTAAAGAAGAAAATGAAAAATATTCATGATCTTGCCACTCAGGAATAGCCACTAAAAACATGAATGAATTTTCCCTTCAAATTGTGTTTCTGTGCATAAATACAGATGTGAAATATAAATAATTTTTAATAAAACTGAGATTATACTTTTTATGTTTTAGCCTGCCTTTTTGGCACAGTTTAAACATATCATGATCATTTTTCATGTATCATAAAGCTATTTGAATTCATATTTAATGGCTGCATAATATTCCATTAAATGGATTTAACTCACTTTAGTTAATCATTTTCCCATCAGCTATTTGTTTTTTCCCAATCTTGTATTATTGTAAATAACACTGAGATGAACATACAGGTGCATAAGCCATTTATTGAGTCCCTAATAGCTTTGTTAGACAGACCTCTAGAAAAAAATTACAGGGTTAAAGGCATAAATATTTAGAAGAGTTATGTTACATATTGCCACATTGCTTTCCAGAAAGTTGATGTCAATTTATGCTTGCAGCAGCTCTTTCTGTCTTCTTCATCCTATTGCTTTTTTTCACCATGGTCACCAATATCCCCCATGGTGCTAAATTCAATGGTCATTTCTCAGAACTCAGCTGCCTTTGACATAGTTGAGTGATCTCTTTTCCCTGATAATCTTTCTTCCCTTGTTTTTGAGGTCACTGCTCTGAGTTTTCCTTCTCCCTCTCAGTCTCCTCTCCTAGTCTCTCCGTATCTCCTTTACTCTTAAGTAATATCCCAGAACTTAATTCTTTGGACCATTTTTTTCTATATTTACTCTCTTGTTTATCTTCAGATTCACATCTTTAAATCCTATTTAAACATTGATGTCTCCTAAATGTTTATCTGCAAGCCAGGCTACTCTTCTGAAAATAAACCGTGTATGTCCAATATCTCCTCTCGGATTTGTATTCAGCATCTTAAATCTAAACCTTCAAAACCTAGCTCCTATTTTCAAAGCCCACACTGCTCTTTACATAGGCTTTTCTATCTCACAAATGCTAATTCCATGTTCACAGTTGTTCAGGTCAAAAACCTCTCCAACAATTTGAGTAAGTTTCACATTTTCATTATTTTATGCAATACTGTGATGGATTTTTTTTAACAGATTAACAGATGTATCTCTTTCTCTTACACATGAAATCTAATCTGTAAGCAAACTATTTTTACTTCTCCTTCACAATACCTGAACATGAATATTCATAGCAGCACTATTCACAATAGCCAAAAGGTGAAAAAAAAAAAAAAACCCAATGTCTTGCACGGGATGAATAGATAAACAAAATGTGATATATCTATACAATGGAATATTATTCAGCCATAGAAAGGAATGGATTACTGATGCACACAGCAATGTGGATGAACCTTGAAAATATTATGCTAAGTGAGAAAGCCAGATATTGTATGCTTATCTTTATATGGACTTCAAACATAGATAAATCTGGAGACAAAGAAAGCAAATTAATGGTTTTCAGGTGTGAGGATGGGGCAATGGGGAATGGCTCTCTAATGGACATGGCATCTCCTTTGGGGGTGATGAAAAAGTATTGGAGGGAAGCAGATGTGGCTCAAGCAATTGAACTCCCACCTACCACAAGGGAGGTCCCAGGTTCAGTTCCCAGTGCCTCCTAAAGAAGACAAGCAAGACAGCAAGCTGATGCAACAAGATGATGCAACAAGAGACACAAGGAGGAAAACATAATGAGACACACAACAAAACAGGGAGCAGAGGTGGCTCAAGCTATTTGGTGCTTCCCTTCCACATGGGAGGTCCCAGGTTTGGTTCCTGGTGCCTCCTAAAAGGAAAATGAGCACACAATGAACAGACACAGCAAGCTCAAACAACAAGGGGGCGGGGAAGGGAAGAAATAAATAAATAAAAAATAAGTATTGGAATTAGATAGAGATGATAATTCTACAACATTGTGAATGTACTAAATGCTACTGAATTTTCCACTTAAAATGTTTAATTTTGTTATATGTATTTCACTTCAATAATTAATATGTATTACTATATTATACTTAATATATGTATATGTGTATATATGTATATATTTATGTTTATATGTGTCTATACATATGTATGTGTGTGTATGTAATCTCCAGATTTGACCACATTTCAGCCCCTCAGCTCTCAGTCTTGGCTCAGGTCATCAATATCTCCCATCTGAGTCATTACAGTGGCCTGATCTGGTCTCTGTGCCTCTTTCCCTGCTGTTCTCTCATGCTCTGTTCAACATGGTAGCCAGGGAGAGAGCACTGAAATATAAGCCAGGTCCTGCTTAAAGCCTGCCAGTGCTTTCTGCATCATTGGAGATAAAGCCAGAATCTTCATCTCACCTTGTAGGCCCCCCATTTCCTCCCCAGGCTCATTCCCAGCATTCTACCTGGTTCACTCTGTCGCGGCCCTCTGGGCCCCTACATCTCTTTCCAAATGTAACCTCTAAACTGAGGCCTTTCCTAATGACCCTATTTGAAACTGCAGACCTTCTCCTTCAGCACATCCTATTCCCTTTCCTGCTTTATTCTAAAGCAGGTATCACCATCTGAGAAGCTACAGATTTTGCTTATTCATTTGTTTGTTTTCTAGCTCCCCTCAGTGACTATAAGCTCTATGAGATCATGGATTTTCATTTTGTTTTGATCATTGCTCTTATGCCAGTCCTTAAAATTGAGCTTCTCTCATAGTAAAGACTCAGTAAATGTTGGTCGAATGAATAAATGGTGTTTATAGATATGCTTATTTTAAAATTTTTCTCAGCATTTTAACATGTTATTTTGTCTCTAGTCTAATGTCTAATTTTATCTTTTAATTTTTCTGCTTTTCATTTATTTTCTTCATTGGTCTCAATGATTGTTGTTTTATTTGTGATGCCTTTATTAAATCCCAAAGGACAGTAGTGATAAGCTCAGTATACCGGCTTAGAGTGGAAAAGTGGGGAATCTAATCTTGGTAAAGAAAATGGCATGTATAAAAGGAAACAGGTGAAAGAAAGTATGTATATAAGCATAAATATGCATTGATGCTCTATCAGTAAATGTATATGTAGTTTACATATTTTATACATAGAAGGATATGGACATATATATCCACATATATACACATATACGCACACGCATATATATATATATATATATATACACACACACATAGTTATAAAAAAGGTTTCTCAATAGTGGCACTATTGACATTGTGGGATGGATAATTCTTCGGTGTCTGGGGTTGTCCTGGGCATTGAAGGATAGTTAGCAGCATCCCTGGCCCATCAGACTATCTCTATTGCCAAATGTCCCCTTGGGATCAAAATCCCCCCCAACTTGAGAACCACTGTTACAAGAGGAGAGAGATAACCATAGACCAGGGGTTCTTAACCTAGGACCCTTGGGGAACTGTGGAAAGATTTCAGAGGGTCTGTGAGTTTGAATTGAAAAAAATCAACTCATTATCTTTATTTTCTCTGACCTTTAAATGAAATCTAGCATTTCCTTCACTTATCAGTGTATGCAATAAATAAATTACAGTAGTATTCATTTCACCTTACTGGTAAAGGGGTCCATGGAACAAAAATGTTAAGAACCCCTACCATAGATAGATAGATAGATAGATAGATAGATAGATAGATAGATAGATAGATGATATAGGTGTAGATGATTGAGAGGAAAGAGAGAGGAGAGAGAGGGGAGTGAGAGATTGTGAAAGGGAAGAAGAGGGAGAGATGGATGCTGGTATATAGTGAATTCAAGCCTTATCTACAACAGCCTCTATTTGTGTCAAAGTCAGTATTCAACAGCATATCAATTCTGTCTATTGGTTTAGGGGTCAGCTATGCTAGAATCTCTTTTACTCTTTGTGAGCTTGTATTGATATTATTGTTATTCTTTATTGAGCACTAATTGTGCTAAGGGTCTCCTGTTAAGACTCAATTATATTGTAAATTACAGCATTTCCCCTTTTCTATTCAGAAGGAAGTCTAATTACTTCTATTCTGAGACTGTTCTCAATGCATCAGACTAGAATTTGTTTCCTTTGCATTTCTGTGATCCCTGGCAGAATGAGAGACAGAGAAACCCTGAACTTTCAGTCCAGTTTGTAGGTTTTGTAAGAGAGAAACATAGAGGATGAGCAACTGAATAAAGTCACACATTCATCAATTATGTGTTAGTCAAAGGGGTGCTGATGCAAAACACCAGAAATCTGCTGGCTTTTATAAAGGGTATTTATTTGGAGTAGAAGCTTACAGTTACCAGGCCATAAAGCATAAATTACTTCTCTCATCAAAGTCTGTTGCCATGTGTTAGAGCAAGATGGCTGCCGGCATCTGCAAGGGTTCAGGCTTCCTCTTCCTCCTAAGACTCCATGGTCCCAGCTTCTTCCAGTATCATCTGTCGACTGGGATAAGTCTCTTTCCAGGGGCTCATTTCTCTCCAGGCTCAGCTGCTCTGCTCTCTCCACAAGGCCAGCTATAGGCAAAGAGCTCGTCTCTATTCCCAGGGCCTCTGCCTTGTCTAATGGAGCCTTCTCTCTTTCTTTACGTATCTGCTTCTCTGTGTATTTACCTCCTGGGGCTCCAGCTTTGAACTCCAAACTCTGTTCTCTGTCATGTCTTTTCCCCACCCACCAGAGGGATGAAGATGCAATGTCCTACTGAGGTGGCCCAATCAAAGCCTTAATCGTCATTTAATCAAGTAAAAGTGAAACATCTGAATCCATTCCAAGCTAATATGCCCAGAGGAACAGAGCAGTTTACAAACATAATCCAACATCTATTTTTGGAATTCATAAACAATATCAGACTGCCATAATGGTATTACAAGTCTTGTCAGCACAAGGAAAAGGTGCATTCTGGAATGATTTCCAGGGAGGGTTTTGACATCTCCAATTCTAATTTTGACTGTAAAATAAGGCTTCTGGAAGCATATGTTGACCAAGCACAGCCCTGTCTGCTTCTTGACTTCCATGTGTGTGCTTTGCAATTTGTGACATGCCATTAAAATTAGGACCATTTCTATTCACCTTTTGAAGGAATCTTCTGCAAAATGCATTGTAAGTAAAAAAGAAAGGTAGTTTATCATCTGTAGGTTGATAAACACTAAAACCTGTCTGTCTTTAATCTGAGTCACAGACAATTCATTTATGCTGAATGGTCTAATCAGTTAAGACTGGTTACATGAGTTTTACCCCTATAGCAATTGGCAAGTTTAACTTACTAGGTCTTCTTGGGCTGGAACCTCCCATTGATGAGAAGAGAGTACTCATTCAAAGCAACTAATGTATTTACCAAATTGATAATTACTTACTGTTAGAGGTTTGCAATAATTAATAAACTGTAGCTCAGTTTCCCCTGATATGCACTAGGGAAAGGCCAACCCCATCTCCCATAAGCCTACATGTCCAAGGGAATGGCACTTCCCCACAGGTTGAACAAAGAAACCACATGGAGATGGGAATAAAGGAAAATGGAAAACTTTCCTACCTGCATATCACAGGGAGATAAAATCCCAACAGATCAAAGAAACATCTGCTCCTGCAGCATTCCAAGAAACCATATCTCCCTAACCCACTACCTTCTAGTCACTATCAGGGAAAACGTTCACCTCTGGGGTTTCCTATTGGCCCCTGCACCTCACTCAGACCCTCAACCCCCTCCCACCAACTATCATTTCCCCACCTAGGAAAGTTCTGTATAAATTCAAGTCCCCCCTTCCAGGAGTGGGCTGAAGTCTCTCTTTAGACCCCCACCTGGTGGGGGGGCGCTGAAGTCTTCTTCAGACCCCCTCTGTTGGGAGAGCTTCCCAGTAAATTCTTTCTCTGCCTGTGGTCATATCAGTCTCCGTGTCCAGTAAGCACCATTTTTCTCCAACACTTACTGATTGGGTGTTCATTCTGGAAGTGTTCTATTTACTAATAGAATGTACTTTTCTTAAAGTATTACCAGGAATACAAAATGCTAGTAGTTGTTTCTCCCCATGCACTGGTTTTTATCCACAAAGTTTCGGAATGATGGAAGAGGAGAAGGAGGCAAATAATCCACAAATCCCTTCTATTGGCCTCCAGCCTGCTTGGCATTGCTTCTAGCTTCAGTTGTGCTCTTCCCAAAGAATACAAGATTTAAAGATACAAGTTTACATTTATTTAGCAATTATATGTCTGGCCCTGTGCTGAAAAATCACTTTTAATCATTATCTCATTTAATGATTCCAATAGTTTTGTGAAGTAGATGAGATAAGAGATTTGGAAAATTGAATAACTTCTTAAACTTATACATAAGTTAAGTAGTGGACTGAGAGGTTGGACTCAAGTCATCTGTCCCCAAAGGTGTCCCTTTAAGAGGTATGTAAATCATATTAGGAATACTCCTCCCTCCCTTAGAGCACACATATGTACTCACTGCAGATCTATATCAGGGCAAGACAGATAAAGAAACAAAGGCAGAATGAAGCAAAAGCAAAGCAGAGCAAAACAAATTGAGAACTCCGCCCTATTCACATTATCAGAGTTACATAAAATGCCTTAAACTTATGGGCATCCAAATAGCCATTGCCATGGGTAGAAGGGTTTTTAATAACTAAATATTGAAGGGCAAGGGTTATACATTTATATGTTTTTACAGAAATTAGTTATCATAACTTTGTCAAGGTCACATGCTTAGGCCATCCATTCAAACCACAGGCACATTTATTTTGGGTACAGTTTTAAAAATCCAATCTTAAATATTTTAAGGAAAGGCAGTACTTTCCAGTTTGTCACAGTCCTTATCATTCCTTGTCTTGCTTTATCTGCTTCAATCATTTACTGTTCCTGACCTGCTCCTATAAGCATTTGAGTTTGCAACCTCTATTTAATTAACAGTAAAAATTTGAGTGGGAGTGGAAGGATTTCCTTTCTATGTACAGTATATTAATATATACTACACATATTTCACCTTGAGGCATAACTTCTTACAAGGCATTTACTGTCTTATTATATTTATGTTAATATTATGGTCTTCTCTTTTTTTAAGCATTAGTATTAACATTTTTCCTTTGGGTTCTTAGTCATGTAATTCTTGATCACTTCCTTGGCCAGAGGTAGATGTGAGTCAGAAGAGGAAAAGGGCTTTCATGAAGCTGCTTTTCCTTGTGGATTTCTCAGAGAAACTTAATAAAAGAATGAAGACCCTACTTCTCTGACCTCCCTGTTGGTAAAGACAGAAAGTGCTATGGCTTCAAGGTCTGAAAACAGGCTCATGTGTGTGGTGGGGAGTGGTTTTTGAACAGGTTGCTTTTCTCCTCTGAGCCACAGTTCCCTTATCTGTAAAATAAAAGTAATGATTTCTACTTCATATGATCAATGTGAGCAGTCAATGAAATAGCACGAAAAGTGCTCAGCACAGATTAGAAATCAAGAATAGGAGCCAGAGGATGTAGGTTTCTATTTTCCTTCCTTTCATTCTTCTCAGAAACTAGGGTTGAATAGACACACTGACAGTGATATCAAAGTATATAAAGGGATTTCTGATGAGAATGTCAGGGAAAGGTTGCAATAAAACTGTACTCTTGTCAACAAAAGCTCCATAAAACTAAAATGCAATGTCAATATGCCTGATAATAAAATCCCTTTGTGTGTGTGTGCATGCACATATATGCAGTGTCTTTGTGAGTGTGTGGTTTTTGTGTGCAAGTGTGTGGATGTGTGTGGATGCAAAAAAAAAAACAGAGCTGGGGAAAGAGAGTACACTGCTCATGATATTTAAGTAACCCTTACGCAGTATATTGTAACTCATGGTATATAAAATAAAGCCCGTTTATGATGTTGCTCTTATCTTCTAATTAAAATCATAGGCATGAAGCATCTTTATACCTGCATAAAATAAGCAGTTTAATTTCTCTGCACCAGGGGGAAAGTGATTTCATTGCCTCTTTTGTAGCCTGTCAGTACCTGGTACAAAGCAAGTGAAGCCAGTTATGAAAGCTTCATTCTCACCCAGTCCATTTGTCCTCTCTAACTCTGCACAGAGTATGGATGCATTGTCTGAGGTTCAAGGGCAGAGGGGTCCATATACCTATTTGCCTCACTCTGTCAGAGTGCCATGGTGGGGGAGAGTTATTCTGTCTAATAGCCCATCTAAGAGCTATCCCCCTGGATTATTCAACCATGAATGGAAAAAAAATTACATAGGATCCATTTTTAAATATTAGCTGATAACCAGTGATAACTTATTTCAATGAAGCCAAAGCAAGTATTTGAGAAAAGAAAGCAAGCTTGTCTCAGAAGCTATAAAACAGGTGTTCTTAATCAGGGGTCCACGGAATCCCAAGAGGCCCATGGAAAGATTCCAGGGGGTCTGCGTGCTTGAATTGATAATTCAAAAAAACACATTATTCTTGTGGGGACATGTTGGTGTGAGTATGGTATATTTATTAAGTAATATACAGTCTAGTGTAAGGGTCCATGGTTTTCACCTGACTGGCAAAGGATTCTATAGAACAAAAAAGGTTAAGAACCCCTGCTATACAGGAATTAAAGATGAAAAGGACTTTACACCTAAGCAGTTAAAGGGCCTAAATTTATTTTAAAGCTTACTTTTTAATACCGATATAGGCTATGGGTAATGTTTTAAAAACACTGTTGTTAACTGGCTTTATTTTATGAAGTATAGAATGTTTTTTGTCTTTATTTTGTACTTTGGACCCTATGCTTAAGACCATTTGGTAGAAGTAATCTTAACAGTCAGGGGCACTATACCCAATGACAGTAAAACACCTCAAGGAAAGAAGCTCATTTATGCATTCATTCATTCAAGAATCAAAGTGGGTAATGCTAGATAGTAAATCCAAATGGGCTGTGCTGATGATGAAGCCAGAGACATAAGCAGGGGTAAGTTTTGCCAGTTATTTTAAGGACTTTGGAATGTATAGGAAGACCATAATGTGTCATTGAAAGGCTTTCAGTAGGGGAATATGAGAATCAGATTTGTCTTGTAGAATGATTGTTCTGGTCACCATGTGCCAAATGGATTGATGAAGCAAGCCTAAAGTAGTGAGACTGGTTAGGGGTGTTTTATAGTCATCCAGTAGAAAGATTATGATGCTTTGGACTATTGCAGATATAATAGGCAGGGAGAGAATGAGTTTGGCTTTAGAACTAACTAGAAGGTTAAATACACAGGACTCAGACTCACTGATTTTTTTAGAGGTGAGAAAGCAGTCAAAGGTGAATCGTGGTCTTTTGGCTTCTCATGAGGTTGGTGGAAACACTTCACCAGGGGATGCTGTGGAGAATAAGGGCTGGGATGAGAAACGATTGTGGGTCATGGGAGTTTGAGGTGTTTGTAGGATGTCCAAATAGAGATATCTACCAGACAACTGAGTTTTCAGGTCAGAAACTGAGAAGGGGAGACTTTCATTGGAGATATTTATGGATTGTCCCCCCAAAAGATGGTAGTTGGGAAGCCAAGAAAGTGGAATGGAAGAGGTCACTGAGGAAAAGTATGTTGAATGGGGAGAGAAGGGGATCAAAGCAGAGGGGTGAGGAATGGCTATATTTACAGGATAATCAGAGAACATTGAGCATCTGAAAGAAGAGTGTAGTATTGCAGAAGCCCCAGAAGAGAATGAAATTGTCAGTAGTGTCACAAGCTGCCAAAAAGTGTCTGGTTCATGGGACTTACATACCAGAAAGTCAGTCATATCTTTAGTGATACCATTTGGGTGTTATTTAGTGACATTTGGGGGTACTATGATAGAAGCCAGATTGGAGTGGTTGGAGGGTATCTTAGTTTGCTCTAGGGCTGCCAATGTAAAATACCAGAAATGGGCTGGCTTTTATAGTGGGGGCTTTAGTTAGGGCAAAAGCTTATACTTCTGAGGCTGTGAAATGTCCAAATTGAGGCATCAGCAGAGATGCTTTCTCATCAAAGTCAGCTGCTGTTGCCCCTGTTGCCCTGCCATGTGGCAATCAGGCATGTGACAGGATCATCTCCTCAGCTGTGGGCTGCTCTGTGGGCCCAGCCCCTCAGAACCTCCTTCCATGCCTCTGTGCTCTGCTGATTCCAGTCTCAGAGACCCCTCTCAGCCTCTCAGGGCTTGTTTTCCTGCAGTTCCCTCTCTCACAAGGCAGGGTCTGTATAGTACAACGACTTTTTCTCTCTGTGTGTGCCTCTCTTTCTGGGTCTCCATTTATATCAGACCCAATAGAAGGGCAGAGACTCAATCTGAGCCATGCCTCACTGATGTAGTCCAATCAGAAGAGCCTCACACCCACAGGATTAGTTAAAAAACATAATCTTTCTCTTTTGGGGATTCATAAAAGAGCTTCAAACTGTCACAGATGGGCTTTAAGTGTGAACTGCAAATAGCAACACTTGTCAAGAACTTATACTGTGCAAGTGCTCAAGGACACTTTGGATGCTATCAGACTGAAGTTATTGTTAAGGAAACTGAGGCCTCTAGAGATTTAAGTAATTTTCCCAAGGTGACCCAGTAAAAACAGAGAAATGTTGAAATTTGAATGTGTTTTCTCTGACGCCCAATCCTGTCCAGTATACCATTATGTCCATTTGTCCTGGGGATAACAAACTTTCTTGGGCAGCAATATTTGCCCAAAAGTCTTTGGGAATATGTGGCTTGGATAATATTGTGATGAAGACTGACATATGCATAACTGAGAGAGAGAGAACGAGATATGACTGGCCCAAGGTCAGTAGGCAGAGGACTATAAGAATTTGGTACTGCTACTTAAAAGATAGACATCAACAATGACCTGTATGCAGACCTAGCCCTGAAAAGTATTTCAATTCAATTCAGCAATGAAGGACTAAATCAGACAAAGAGATTGTGTTAATATATCATCTAGAGGCCTAGATGCCTCTTTATATGCTATGATATACAAGTACAGATGTCTGTATATTCATGCTGTAATTTCTTATATTTACTCTCTCTCATTCACTGTATCTACATTTCATCCTCTCTCCTTTTTACAGATCATGCTTCTTAGTGATCCTGAAATGGAGAGCAGCATACTGATCAGCTCAGATGAGGGGGCGACTTATCAAAAGTATCGGCTCACTTTCTACATCCAGAGTCTCCTCTTTCATCCCAAGCAAGAGGACTGGGTGCTGGCCTACAGTCTGGATCAAAAGGTGAGCAAATATTCTTTTCATTTACATCTTGTCACTCAGTTATCACTCTGTGAAAAGCACTTATTTCTCAATCCAGTCCAAATGTTGGAGGGAATTTAGTGACATTCCATCATTTCACCTGAGTTGATTTTTTCTGCAGCAACTAACTTTTCCTTTCTTTTCTTTAATATCAAAATATGCAGAAAACTGTATTTCATTTGTTGGCAATTCATTTTATTGCTTCACAATTTTAAACTGACTTTCTCTATACATTTACTCACTTGACCTTTAAAACAACCCACCCAGTAGGGTATGTGCAATTATATTAATACTAATTTTATAACGACTGTAGGAAACAAAGGTGCAGGAAGCCTAAAGCATTTGTTCAAACCCATTCAGCTAGCAGCTGGAGGAGCCAGGGCTGAGTCCATGTTGTGAGATTCCAAACCTCAGACAGATTTTATTGTACCATCCTGCTTTCATTTGGTAAAATTTGAATAGACTATTGTTCTCAGGTTTAGCAGTGGAACAGAAGCCTGAAACAAGTTTATTTTGTGCTTTTTAAAAAAGACTTTAAAGATGGTATGGTCCAATGAAGTGTCCTCTTTGAGCTCCAGTTCAATTTACCAGGCTGCATTGTTGACATTGTCTTCTGTATGTCTTAGAAGCCTCTCAGCTCAAGTTCTGGCCTTCCCTCAGCAAAGCAGGTTCTCTTCCAGAATTTCCTAAATCTATCCACCTAGCTGCAAAAAGTCAGACAACTAGGAGGTATCCTTAATGCTTCTTTTTTCCATTGAGTCCATCAATGGATCTTGTCTATCTTATTTCTAAATATCTCTTGATTCCATTCACTTATTTCTATTACTACCACCACTCAAATGTAAATTACATCAGTCATCTGGATTACTGTGAAAGCCTCTTCCTCTGTGTTCTCCATGCTATAATATGAATGATCATTTCCCAAATGTAGATCTTATGAATTCATGCCTTTGCTTAAAGCTCTTCAGCATTTTTTTTCATTGCTTTCAGAAGAAAGACCATAGTCCTCTATAGGGTCTGCTTCTGAGGTTATGAAGAAATGCCCCTGCCTGGTCTGGACCCTCCCTCTGACTCTTGACTCATGGGCATCACTTCCCCTTGAATGAACTTCTTTCATTGCCTCGCCACCATAGCCCTTGTTCCTTTTCTGAAATCTCCTTCTTGCTCCTCCCCATTTCATGTAAAGCCTCCTCATTGCTTGATCTCAGATGGAGCATCACTACTCTAGGATGCCTTCTCAGACCTCCCTGACAAGGTCAAATTCCCCTTGCTGTTCTTTCTTATAGTCCTCTGGTCCTCTCCCTGACACCACTTGTCACGGCTGAGATTATACCTCCATTTGTATGATTTGGGGATTATCTGCATCCAGGAAGGCAGGACTCTGTGTGGTGACTTGCTGTTGAAGCACCAGTCCCCCAGCCCAGGGCCTGGTCCTTAGTAAGTGCTCAGTATTATTCATTAGGTAAATGAATTAGTAGATTGATTGCATAGACACTATAGGAACGAACCCTCTATAATTGATCAATTTGTACTTAAGAAAAGGGACCTTAGATTGTTCTTCTTCTTCATATTTCCTGTCATCTCCAGAATGTTAGTACTGGGCTTGATGCCAAATTATTAGGTAAAAATGTTGTGGAATCAATTATTGAAAGATAATAGATAATTACCTGTACTGTCTTGCCTAGTAATGCTATCCATAGAATAATCTTGGTTGAAATAGCTTCTTTCTCTTAAATCCTGAAAACAGTTCCTCCTCAGCATATATTTGAGTGTGAGATTGAGTGGAATGTGAGTGTGTGTGGGAGCGTGTGAGATGTCAGCACCTTCAAACAATAATTTCAACATAACCTTTATGTCTCTCGTTAACGGAGCCTCCTGGTGGGCTCCAGTTGCTTAATGCAATCCCCTAAAGACACCCACGTGGCATTTGCAGAGCAAAAGCCCTTGCAAATACATTTCTTTCAGGGCATCATATTGTGTGAAAAACATAGCCAAATGTCAGACAGTTTGTGAGTTTAGATACTTAGTATAGACAGAAAATTTTTACGCTATCTCGAAAATAAATAAATCATGTGGACGTTAAGGAGTTGGGTGGTAATTTCTTTAGATAAAGCTCAGAATTCCAAGCTATACTCTTTTTTTTAATACAGACATGAGCTAGGATAGAAGCAACAGGTACCTGCTACCAAGAGGTTGAGAAACCAAACGCAATATACCTCATGTGCATCTAGGAGTATCCTTTCTCTCCTTCTCTTTTTCACAGCACTGAGAACATCTGGGGCATTGCTCAGGAAGGGCCCTTGTGAATATAATACATTCAAATACTTTCAGACTTGGTGGTTGCTTTTTTCACTTAGGAAAATACTTGGAAATGTGATAGTAGGTGCTGCTTAATCATACCACGCAGTTTTGGAATTACTTTTCCTTAGGTACTCTCTCTTGTTGGTGTCTTTTGCATAAAGTATCTGAATGTTTGTCAGGCCTATAAAATTTCTAACCAGTCCCCTGCCAGTTTTTTTTTTTTTTAATAAAAAGTATGAGGAGGTAGAGGTTGCCCCTGGCAATATTTTCAGAGATGGCATAAAACACCTAGCTCCAGCCATGCAGGTTGCAGAAGAGTTTTTCTTTATTTTGGGCTAAGTTGGCAGTTTTGAGTCAGGGAGAGTGATGCTGTGCAGCAGCAGACGAGGATGCAAGTGCAGCTGAGATTGATATACAAACATGTTCTTGCCGACTGGAGTCGTCTCTGATGTGCATGCGTTGAGGCAGCTGCTTTCTTCCAGAGAAAATGAAAAATGCTAGTATCAAGGTAACTGCAGTATCAAAGGGAGATGTTTGTGGTGAGGAGTGAATCGATGTTTCCATTACTGTGCCTTTGATGAAATGCACTAGCAATTTCTTTAGAATTGGTAATGCTCTCTCATTATGCTGTATGTACTACAAAAGGCCTAATTAAATGATATTTTAAAGGGACAATATCCAACTGCATTGCCCTCCAAACTGCTACCCCAAATCTGTTAGGAATCTTGGCAGTCAATCTCACATGGCAGCAGTACTGCTGGAAATTTAAGGAAATACCTCCTGGGTAGAACAAAATTGCATCTAGACATAGAGAGACGCATGCAATGTGCTATTTGAAATGCTAGATGATGGGTTGCACGTTAACTGGGAAATATGCCCACCTTATACTGATCCAAACCAGGTTGTGAGAGAAGATTATCCAAGTCTTCCAAAACTGCAAGAGAGGGTGGGGCAAAATGCACTCTGCCTTGATTGTTGGAGCACATTGCCTCTTGAATCCTGATGCATCCCGGTCTACCACAGTCCTTTCCCTTTCCTGCTCAGCTTGGTCTGGGCTTTTGACTATTCTGGCCATTCCATGAGTTTCACATGGCTCCTAATTCATGTGTCAGGTCCTCCTCTGCCTTCCAGATTCTTCTGCCATTTTGCATTTTAATATAAAAAGACTCAGTACTTAATGACAACAAGAGCTTCTTAATTGGGTATAACAATCTCTGGAGATCTTTTATAAGAATCTTTGAGGTTTTGAAAAAAGGAGGAAGTAATTTGGAAATGATGAAAGAAAAGTTGCTCCTCTTCCCTCATCTCAGAGCCAAAGCTCTAGAACGTCTTTGGAGGGCTGTGTACTTGCTTGCTATTTAAGAGGCAGATTCTCTTTTATTTCCATTGAGCTTCTTCCATATTGATGACTGAAATAGATTCCGCACTGTGATGTTTTTGGATTATATGGAGTGTTCAATATCTTATTAAAAGTGAGAAGTTTTGAAGGATTTCAAGGTAGGTTTTAGAGACAATGCTTTTCGCAGAAAGTTTGATGCTTAAACATCCCTTTTTTTGACAAGAGACTTGGTGATGCTTTTAAAAATGGGCACATTCACATGTATTCATAGATGCATATATCCTGGCACAGGAAGCATCCCATCGAAGGGGGGAGTGGAAAGTTGATATTTTTCTGCATGACAGGTAGGGTAGCAAAACTCTATTTCCATTTATCTTCTTGGTAAATTGAAACTTTAAATAATACATCTGGCTTTGGGGTCAGAGATGAGGAGCTCAGTGAGATTTCAGACTCCACTGTTTTTGGAGCCAGACTGGTCTAGAATTACCAATAATTTCAATGTAAAAACATTCTCTGAAACACTAACATGAGTGATGAAGGACTTCTGCGATAGTAGTTGGGCGGGAGGCGGGGCAGTGCAGCTAAGGGTTTTCGTTAGCCACCTGCCACCAGCCAAGTTTAGTAGTAACTGACAGATTGACAAGCTGCTTGCAACAGATGCAATTTTAGGCATGGTCGCTTGCAATACAGTGTTCAGAATGAAGGAGGTGGTGATCGTCTCATGCAGGCTATGCTTATTGGACCATCCCAGTTAGAGTGAATGAGAATGTATTTGGAGTGTGGAGGACCTGAAAATTCAAAAGGAAGTTTAAAACTGTATTTTTTGGCATGCTGGATACAAATGAAGCTGTTCCTTTCATTTATATTCTCACTTTAAACCCTCAGATTAGAAATGTAATTGTATCCAAAGCCTCCAGGATTAGCAGGCGATGATAACTTTCCTCAGGAGCTATGGGCAGCAACAGGCTTAGTGTCTCCCCACCTCGTGAGGATAAAGCTGCTGGGGATTAACTAGGGATGACCATGGTTTTGAAGCTTATCCTCCCTGGGAATAAGAGTAGGACTGAAAGGCTCTTTTTATTTAAAGAAAAACATTGCAATTTCATTAGGTCCTCTCCCATTCCTATAAAACCAGGTGTATTCATTTAAGGGAAAAGACTCCATAGCCTGATTGGCCTATGGAAAGCAGCCACTGCTCTAATAGGTGTCTTATTGGTTCAGTAGGATGTGCAATCTCCATCACCATGGAAACACCAGTTTCTATGAGGCCGGTTTTTGGAAGGTGAAAACAAAAACATTAGATCAAGAATGGCTTGCTATTTTAGTGAAGAGGTAGAGCAGCCACCTGTTGACTAATAGGGCATAATCAGACATTCCTTGTGTTATTCAAATGTTGATATTAATCTATTTGAGGTGAGTTCTGAATGCAAAAATGGATTTAATGTAAAATATTAATTTTCATTCGATGAGGGTGGGGCCATAGGATCTCAGGCTAGGTCAGCTCTGCTCAACTTTAGCTCAAAGGAGCAAACCTCAGCAGAATTATGGACCTGGTGGCCCTTTTTCTTCCCAAATCTGATTTCTCAATATCATGTCCCAGACTTTCCATTCTCCTTCTCTGCCTTCTAGGTGTGTATAGAGTAACCTGACTTGCTTCTGTCAAGGAAAAGAACATTTGCTAAAATAATTAATGGAAGAGGCAGCACATGCATGTCTTAAGAAGGGTACTTAGGTAGAAGACAATGCCTCACCCAAAGCAATTCATGGTAGAAATTCAGTCATGGAATGGCATGCTTTGGTGGTGGAGGGGGCTCCAGCCACAGGTGAGCAAGAAGGTGAAGGATGCACTGTTTCTGTGCACAACCTTGCTTCATGGATACTCTGATCCTTTGCTCTCATGTTGGTGCCCAGGGCTCTTAACTACTAGCCTTGGCCCAAATACTGATCCCAAGTTTTCAGTTTTCCAGTTGCATACAGGAATATTCTGTTCTCCCCTCCCTCTTAGCTGGCCTCTCTGCACTTAACCTTCTTGCCTCTCTGATTGGGCCATACTTTCTGTCCTCCCTCTATTCTCTGCCGCCATCCTGACCACTCTTGGGCCTGTTTCTTTCCCACCCTGGTATGACAGCTACTGGTCATTTAAAGTCAGGGTCATTCCTAAACCTTTTTAATTGATGTATAATATACACACAGAAAAGTGCATACATTCACTCAGTGGATTTTTATAAACTGAACATATTCATGAGACCAGTAACCTGATCAAGAAAATCACTATGACTGATGTTCTAGAAACCGCCTTGTGGTCTTTTTTCAGTCATGATCCTTCATCACAAAGGGCATGGCTCTCATTCAGAGTCATTTTTAATTTCATGCAATGATTCATAGTTGGCTAAGTTCAGGAAAGAACAAAGGATGAATTCCTTAGAAGATAAGTTGAAAGGTATCAAGTATGTAAATGAAAAAAAGAAGACAAATATATAGGTCAACATTAGAGAATTCAACTAATCCAAAGGTAGGAATTCATTGCAGTTGAGTAAGGCCAGCTGATCCAGAAACCTCCAATGGAAACTTATAAAAATGCTCATTTAAAATTAATTTAGCAGAAAATTAATTTTCATTTTTAAAGATCTGTTACTTTCTCTACCATAATGCTGATATTAAATGCTAGCAAAGTCATATTCTGAAATAGTATTGTTAGTTACACAAATGAGTAAACCTTCCCAGAAAATACAGTATATATCAAAGAAGTATATAGATATATCTTTAATCCTGTGATTTGGTTGTTCTGCTTCTGAGTCTAGTCCAATGGAATAGCACAAAGATGCTCTAGACATAATAACATTCATCAAAGTTATTTATAATGGGAAAACTGGATGGAAACTCACTGAATGCCCAGCATTCAAGGACTTGTTAAATCACGCCATGTCCATTTGCTGGAATATTATACAGCCATTAAAATGGTGGTTATGAAGACCACGTAGTAACATGGATGCACATTAGTACATAGTAAATGCATACATATTACATACATAATGCATGCATGCAAATATATACATGATATATGTTAAAGAAGTACTCTTTGATTACATTTGCAAAAAATAATGAGATTAGTGAAGAAAGGAAGGAAAGAAGAAGAAAACATTTTAAAAAGAATGGCAGGAAATATTCCCAAATATTAACTTAATTATTTTAACTTAATTATTTTAGGTTGTGGGATTATGTTTGTGTGTTTGCTTGTTTGTTTTTCACACCTTTTGTTTTCCCATTATTTCATTATATTATTTTATAAAAAAAAATTTGGATAAGTAGCTAGCTACCTTGAATAACTTATGCTTCATCTTAATTATAAGGCAGTGATCTTAAAAAACGTTTTAGGTGTGGCTAGGATAGATTTAGGTAGTATCATTTCAAATCATTATTTAAATCTCCTTTCAAGAGGCAATGTGATATAGAGGAAAATTTCCCTGAACTAGGAATACACTGAGCCTGAGGTATTTCTTCTCTTCAGTTTTCCTTTTCATTGTGGTCCTTTTGAACTGTGAAATTCTAGGAATTATTTTATTTCCTCCTAACAAAAAAGTATTCTCTCATTGGATATAACCTCAATACATATTGTTTACAATGTAGTGATAGATATGGATTTTATTATTTAGAAGGTCCTCACAATAGATGTTAAGGAAATGATTTATCCTGGTAGTTTTTTAGATTTTGCAGTTCTATCCCAAAATTGAGTTAGTATTTGTTTGTTTGATTTGACAGCTGTAATGGAAACATATACTTCTGGAGTCAAGGGGCACAGATATATTCAGTGAATTGTGGTTTGCACCAGTAACTATTACACACTCCCCTTGCTATCTTACTCAGAATTGGACATATAGGTGCTCCTCAGAAAATGGAGATCTATATCCTAAAATATCACCTGTGTACCAGGCATTCTGGACTGCTTTTATTTACATTATTAACTGCATCTTCATGGGAATCTGCAAGATGGCCAATAATAATTACCAGGTGAGCACATGATTCTTGAAGGTGATGCTAACTTGCTCAAGGTCACAGAGCCAATAAGGGCCTGGCCAGTCTCTCTCCCAGATGTGACTGAGGTCCCCTGCTGTGACCCCAGGCCCTGCTCTCCCTGGTGTGTAGAAGGTGCTGTAGTGAGGTCTTTCGGTCACTTCTGGTGGGCAGGATCTGCAGACGAATTCCACATGGGACACTTTACCCTGGACCCCCACCACAGAGAATCCTATAATAGTGAGACAACCCAATCAGCCTTGTGGAGGCCAAACCTCCAGTGAATCAGTGGTTCTTCTGGCACATCTCTCAGCTGATGGCATTTCCCCAGGTGGGACTTTGAGGAGGAGAGCTGTCAAACTGCTTACAGATGATAAGTCATAAGAGGAATGAATTACACCTCAGGTAGAAAATAAACACTAGTAGGGTAATTGTGTGTGTGTGTGTGTTTGAAGTTTTGTCCAGCTTTGCTCACTTTTCCCATGTATTTGCTCAAACCTTTGGGTTAATATATAGCTTAAACTGAGGTGTTTGTCATTATTAAATAGGAACTCCTATGATCTGAAGTGTTTAAAGGAAGCTTATGGAGACAACATCTTTAATATGGTAATGAAGATAGAAGTTGAAATCATTTAACTTCATTTACAAATCATGAATATGTATTATTATCTTTCAATGAAAAGGACTAAAACAGATATAGTGTTTGTTCAGTTTGCTAAAGAGAAGACAATTTGTCAAGATTTTTCCCCCAAAATTCAAGCATATGCAAATGTAGGAAAATCAGACCCCCATGTTAATTCCATGGCATGATGAATATTTTTATAATCCTAATTAGTACCAGTCATTTAGTCTAGCAATTTCCCCCAATCTAGCCAATTTGAAATTAAAATAGATGCCTTGATTACAAAACTCATTAGCAAAGAAGCACCCTTCTCCCTAACCAGTTCATTTAAAATGCACAAACTGAATGAAGTGTGGAACACTTGTGTTGTCAATTGGCATAAGTGAAGTGAGTCTTAATTGGAAGCATTGTGAAGTATTTGTCTTGCTGCATGTTTCATTGCAGTATAATATATCATTCATTAAATGTAACAAAAGCAACTTTTAAATGGTTTAATTAAGCGGAGTTGGTGCACTTGGTAATTTTTATAAAGTCGAATGTCACAATTGTTTGCATTTGAAGTACTGATGGGTATTAATGTCAGGAAGATGAAGCCTGACTCTGCATTTATCACTCTGATTATGTGAAGAATGGCAGGTTTAATGCGAGGAGAGAAAATTAAATTATAAAACATTGACTTCTTTCTTAAAAGTACTCACATACATATTGTTCTCCTGATTTTGGATGTCGAAACTCCAGAACTGGCTGATTTATGGCTGGGAATGGCAGTGAAGGACCTGACTGAGGACTAGGAGTGGAATGGAAGCAGAAAATAGCTCTTGGGGATTTTTATTTTTTTGTCATAGCCTTTTTAATCAAGAGAGGAAGTAGTAGGTGGAGAGAAACTCTATCTGATATATTTTCATCTACTCAAAAGAGCAATAGAGATGTGTAGCAATGCAGATTGATGCTCTGTATAAGCAAAATGTGTGGGAGTGGGAGAGGAGGAGGAAATTGGCTCTGGACCAGGGAAATGTTGCCAATGGGGCCTCCACAGAAGAAATCTTCCCTTGGACCAGATAGCAAGGAGTTCGAGGCTGGGGTATTCAATAGCAGGGTTGCATTATTGGTAGTTCGGTGGGAATAAGGTATAAAATGAACATAGAAGTCCATGTTCCATTAATGTTGATTCTCTGCGTAATCTGAATGTCAACTGTTACCTCATATTTATAGACTATTTCAGTCCAACATCAACCAGAATCCAAAACTCAGAAATGTCACTGATCCTGAAAATAAATTTTAGCAGATACTGTTGATGCCCTGCCCATATCCTTTTGATATTAGCATTTTAGTACATTCCACTGATTTCTGACTTCAAAGATTTGCATTTTGTTGCCTAAAGACTTTCTCCAAAGCCTCTGGATGCCTTTCTGCCCCTCATATAGCAAGCTAGAAGGGCCAAGGAATTAACTTCTGGGAGCAACCCTCAGCCAATCACCATAATTTGGTGTATGGCTACCCCTGCCCCCTTGCTCCTCGTGGTTTTTACTGTTTCCAGAATTTTCCTGTGAGATTAGGCTCCTGTTGCCCATCACTGTGTTGATGGCCTTGCTTTCCTGGGTAATTTCTCTACTCCTATACTACTGTTTTTCTAGTAGTTAGTAGTCACTTACACTCTAACCCTTGCCTCAGGGTCTGCTTCTCTGGGAATTTAAACTAACTAAGCAGTTATCCCAAGAGTTTTGTGATTTGGGTGGTGGCAGCTGAATACTTGCAGGGTCAAGGACAGGGATGATAGCACATGGGTTTCCGCTTGCAAAGCCCAGTTCAGTGTTTCTGTGTTCCTGGTCTCTCTGGGCCGTGCCAGCCTCTGGGGTTTCCTCTCTCTGGTAGGATGGATCATAACCCCCCCGCAAAGATGTTCATGTCCTTATCCCTGGAACCTGAGAATATGCTCTTCTTATGGTAAAAAGACCTGTGACTAAGCTTAGGTTCTAGAGATGGGGTGACCCACTGGGATCCTGGTTAGCTTAGTGTAGATACAAGGGTCCTTCTAGGAAGTAGGCAGGAGGGTAAGAATAAGAACTGATATGGTGACAGAAGCAGAGGTTGGAGTGATGTGATCTGAAGATGAGGCCAAAAGCCAAGGAAGGTAGGCAGCCTCTAGAAGCTCGGAAAGGCAAGGAAATGGATTCTCCCCTGAAGCCTCCAGAAAGAATGCAACCCTTCCAACACCTTGATTTTAGCACCATGCTACTCATTTCACACATCTGATCTCAGAAATGTAAGATAATAAATTTGTGTTGTTGTAAGCCATGAAGTTTGTGATAATTTGTTACAGCAGCAATAGGAAACTAATTCCCTCACTGACCCTTCCCTGACCTCAATGGATCTTTATTCCAAGAGAAAGCAAAGTCCTCCCCTTGTCTGCATCTGCTTCTTGAAAGCAACCTGAGGCATCTGCAGGCCCAGGTGCAGGCCATCTAGGGTCTACTTTTGACTCCTGCTTACATTAATCTATGTCGTCCTGAAATAAGAAGAGTTCCTCCTGACAGGAATTTTCACATATGCATGTCAAGGTTGTTCAGTGATGAAAGCCTTGAGATCTTCTGGGCCTGTATTGCCCTGTGTGAGGAGAAGGTTGGGGCCTCTCCCTCCTGCATGACATGGAGTATTCCTAAGGCATGTGGCACCAAACTCACCACCAGGAAGGACAGGTCCATTCACTGGGGTTCAAGTGAAATACTCTGGACCTACTGGCAAGAGGGGGAAGACTTATGCCCAAGATGGAAACCAGATCTACATGAGAGGCCCTGAAAACTGGTCAGAATGGTTTCACAGTGACCTTTTGTTTTGACCCTGGACAAAGTTAGGAAATCCTCCACGGTACATGACTCTGGTTCCCAGCCATGGAGACTGCTGGGAAGAACTTTTATTTTTTTGTCTTTATTTATTTTTTTAATGTTACATTAAAAAAATATGAGGTCCCCATATACCTCCCACCCCCCTCACCCCACTCCTCCCATATCAACAACTTCTTTCATCATCATGGGACATTCATTGCATTTGGTGAATACATTTTTGAGCACTCCTGCACCGCATGGATAATGGTTTACATTATAGTTTACACTTTCCCCCAGTCCACCCAGTGGGCCATGGCAGGACATGCAATGTCCAGCAACTGTTCCTGCTGTACATCCCAGGACAACTCCAAGTCCCGAAAATGCCCCCACATCATATCTCTTCTTCCCTCTCCCCACGTGTAGCATTGGTGTGAAGAAACTGGAAAGAATTTTGAAGGAACAGTCTGAAGGAAGTTTCAGATGGAAACTTACTTCTGAGAATCATGGCTATTTGTATGTATAGGATAGTGTTCATTGTTTGTTTATTGATTTTGGTGTTTTATTTTTGAGCTTCCATTTGTATTTACTGAACTCTGAAAATATCGATATATCCCTGATGTGCCAGAAGCTCTAGAATGGGATTTGGTTGATGTAAATGTGTTATAAATCTTAGGAATATTCATCATGGGTTTCTCCATATCTTGAAGGATGCAGTCAAAGCCTTTAGCTCAGCACAGAGGTCTTCATAAGTTGGATCCTGTCTAACTTTCTACCCCCTCATCCAAGTTGCTCCCTTCACCCAGGCAATAGGGAAGACATCCTAATTGATTTGGAAGACATCCAAATTGCCATGGCACATGACATGCATTTCCTCTGCTTGGGCATTCTTTTCCCCTCATCTAGGTGGTCCTGTTTATCTTGCAAAAAATTCAATGCACACATACCTTTCTAGAGAAAGTTTTGCCTAGATAAACTTGTCTAGGGAAAAATTATCAAGATTTTTCTAGAAAGAAGATTTCATTTTGGCAAGCTTGGAAGATTTTTTTCAGGGGTGTGGGGAGACGAAAAAATTTTAAAGTACATTAGGGGTGAGGAGACTAACATTTTCTCAGTGTTTAGAACATCCAAAGATCTTAAATTGTCCCCATGCAAGAGTTGAAGAGAACCTGAACTAAGGTAATAATTGTGGGGTTGAAAAGCAAGGGGGACAAATCAGAGAATGATGTGAAATTAGAATCAGACCCTGTGACTGAGGAGCGGTCACAGGGGGAGGGGCGCCTGATAACCTGACCGTGACTAGAGCTAAAAGGACCCCATTGATCTGGTGGTCTGGTTTCCTACATAAATATCTAGGGCCAAGGGCATGCTTCTTTCCTGGCACAGGGGATGCTTGTTTCCTAAACGCCCTGAGGGGGAGAGGGAAAGCCCAGGCCAGGGCCACCCTGCAGTGTGGGATAGAAGGGTGATGACCTTCTTTTGTGGTTGCTTTTCCCTTCAGCTGCTTTTTTTGACATTTTGCCCCCTGCCTCCCTTGCCTGTCTCTGAGCACCTGAGGCAGCAGCTGGCAGAAGCTGTCTGAGCAAGTTATTGAAACAAGGCTTTTTGGAATGGAGACTTTTTAATTTGAGGCGTTTGGTAGAGATACCGGGAGTAGCAATCTAGGAGCTTTGTAATAGGCAGCTGGGGAATGAGCGAGGGGAACAAAATATTAACTTTTCTTTCTTCAAATACTGTTGAACTAATATTGAGTTTGAATGTTCACATAATTAAGATCCTGAGAGGTGGCTGAGGAATCCACTCTCTGCTGCCTCAGTCTCAGGCAGAGCTGGGCTGTGGAACTTTTTAGCTGCACCCTCCAAAGGGAGCTTTCAAGTTTCACGAGTAGATCATCACTCTCTATAAAATCAGCCTACCCTCAGCCTACTCTCATAAACTGTTATGAGAACATATAATGTTGACTGGGGGCTGGTCTGACTTATCTTGACAAATGTTTGATATTACTCTGGTAAGATGGAAGGAATTCTCTTTGAGTTAAACATGCTTAGGTTGATGCTCATAGACATTAATTAAAATAAAAACAGTCATTCTGATTCTGGAAGTTGCCTTCAGATTTTTATAGACAACTTTGTTGAGATATAATTGACGTGAAATAACTGCGGAAGTTATTAAGTATAAAGTTTGATAAGGTTGGACATATGCATATGCCCATGCAATTATAACTATCCATCAAAATAATGAACATATCCATTACTCCCAGAAGTTTCCTTTACAATGCTTTCCTCCTACCCTTCTCTGTCCTCCTACCATATTCACAATCGGGAAATTTTCTTTCTGTCGCTATAGATTAGTTTGCTATTTGGCTATTACAAATAAAGCTGCTGGAACATTTATGTACAAGTTTCTGCATAGGCATATGCTTTCATTTCCCTTGGGCAAATACCTAGTGTGGAATGGCTGCATCATATGGTTGGTGTATATTCAATTTTTTTAGAAAATGCCAAATTCTTCTCCAAAGTGGCTGTTGCATTTTATGTTTATACCAACAGTGCATAAGAGTTACAGTGGCCTCATATCCTCACCAACATTTGGAATGTTTTTAATTTTAACCATTCTAATAGATATGTAATTGTATCTCCTTGTGGTTTTAATTTTCATTTTCTTAGTGACTAAGGATCATCTTTTCATATGCTTATTTGTCATCTATATAAGTTTTTGGTTAAGTGTCTGAGCAAATAATTTGCCAATTTTAAATTGGTTGTTTGTGTTCTTGTTGTTGAGTTTTAAAAGTGCTTTTTGTATTCTGGATAAAAATCCTTTTTCAGGTATGTGATTTTCAAATATTTTCTACCATTCTATAGCTTTTGTCTTAAAATTCCCTTAACAGTTCCTTTCAAAGAGAACTTCATTATTTAATAAAGTCCAATTTATCAATTTTTTTCATTTTGGATCATGTTTTTTCATTATATATAAGAAATATTTTCCAAAGTCAAGGTCACAAGTATTTTCTTTTCTGCTTTTTTCTAGAAGTTTTACAAGTTTTAAGTTTTACATTTCGGTCTATGATTCATGTTGAGCCAAATTTATTTAAGGTGTAAGGTATGCATTAAAGTAGTTATTTATTATTATTATTATTGCATGTGAATGCCCAGTTGTTCAAACACCATTTGTTGAAAAGTCTATTATTTCTCTATTTAATTGTCTTTGTACATTTATCAAATTCCAATTGACCATATATGTGCATTTTTATGTCTGAACTCTATTCTATTCCATTGATATATTTGTCTATCTTGATGCCAACACTATACTGTATTGATTACTGTAGCTTATAATATATCTAGAAGTCAAGGAGTAATTCTTTCATGTTATTCTTAATATTGTTTCTGCATTCTAGGTCCTTTGTATTTCCATTTAGATTTAAAAATCAATTTTTTATTATTAATTATTTTTTTATTTTTAAAGAAGCTTTAGATTGCATGAACGTTACATAAAAAGCATAGGGGATTCCCATATACCCCACTCCTTCCCTTCCTCTCCCCACTTTACTGCATTAACAACATCCCTCATTAGCGTGGTACATTTGTTACAATTGATGAACACATATTGAAATATTTCTACTAACCATGGACTATAGTTTACATTATAGTTTACACTCTCTTCTGCACAATTTTGTACATTATGACAAAATATATAATGGGCTGTATCTGTCATTGCAGTGTCATGCAGGACAATTCCAAAGTTCTGAAAATGCCCCCATATTATACCTATTCTTCCCTGTCCCTCCCCTCAGAAACTCTGGTGGCCCTGCCTTTATATCAATGATAAAAGTTCTTCCATTGCTAGAGTAATAATAAGTCTATAGTAGAATAATAATAAGTTTACTTTAGTCCATTGCTCATTCCCAATTCTTGAGGATTTTGGGACGGTGATGCCCATTGTGCTTCTAACTGGGAGGGGGCTTAGATCCCATGGGGCAGGTGAATGGAACTATCTTGCCTGCAGTTGCAGACACTCTCTGTTCCAGGGTCGGGCATTGTCCATGATCATCTCCTTGTTATTTGTCCTGGGTGAGTCCAATGAACTGGAGAGTAGGTGTTCTAACTCTGTTGAGATTCAGGGCTCAACTGCTGGCCCTTGATATTGATGTTTGTACTTATGAACCTTTTCTTATCAAATTGAAACTTAACATGGTATTATATATTGCTTGAGAATTATCTCCTGAAAGCCTTCTTGTTGCCCAAATGTGGCCTATCTCTAAGCCAAACTCAGAACATAAATGCACTACCTTCCCCCAGCATGGGATATGTCTCCTGGGGATAAGTCTCCCTGCACCAAGGAATTATTACCAAGCATTGACTAGCAATGCATTGGGATAAAAGACCTTGACCAATAGGGGGAAATGGTAAATACAAATGAGTTTTTATGGCAAAGAGATTTCAAAATGAGTTGGGAGGTCATTCCAGAGGCTACGCTTATGCACATCTCAGCAGGATCTCATTGACTGCCATAGTAAAGAGTGCCTCAAATAGGTAGACTCCTGAGAACTCTAGAGACATCTAAACACTATAAGCAAGTTAGACAGCTCAGGAATTTGGCACCCTTTCAGTGGACCTTACTTTGGAATTTATCTTCCCCAGTGTCATAGAGTTAGACTCATTTATAGTTTCCCTACACATGTCTATTCTGCCACATTAACTTGAACTTATAATTAGCACTATACCTGATAAATATATGTCCCAGAGACTTAAATCTTCTATCTGTCCATGTGCCAGGTGAGCCCTGAATCTCATTTATTCTTTAAAAAAAAAGTCTGACAGAATTTTGATTGGGATTGCTTAAAAACTATAGACAAGTTAAATAGAATTGGCACTTTTACAAATATTGTCTTTTCATCCATGAGCACAGTATATCTTTCCATTTATTTAGGTTTCCTGTAATTTAGCTCAGCAATATTTTGTAAATTTTAAGTTATAGATCTTTCACCTCTTGTCAGATTTAGTCCTAACCTGATTTTTAAAATGGCATTATTTTTTAATTTCAACTTCTTATTCTTTTTTGCTAGAACACAGAACAAGTAGAAAGAAGAATTAGTAAGGATGCAGAATTGAAAAACAAAACTAGCCAACTTGACCTAAGTGATATTTATATAATTCTTCATTCAATAAAAGAAAAAATACACATTCTTCTCAAGACAAAAATAGACCATATCTGTTCCATAAAACAAGACTCATTTAAAAGAATATAAAAGGATTCAAGTTATATAAAATATATTCTCTGAACGCTTTGGAATTAAGTTAGAAGTAAATAACAGCAAGATATCTGCAAAATTCCCCAATATTTGGAAATGAACTAAAATACTTCTAAGTAGCCTATGTATCAAAAAAGAAAATAAAAGAAATGGCAGAGTTGGGTGTACTGTCCTTCTATTTTTTTCTATTTGTCCCATTTTTTAAAACAAATCATTTTATTGGTACATAAAGCATAAATCCTTCCAAAGTGTAGTCAGTGATACTCATTGAATCATATATTTGTTCATTCATCAAATCAGTCATTCTTAGCACTTTCTTTATTCCAATAATAATAATAAACAAAAAGCAAACAAAACTCATCACCTCTCAATCTCTCTTTGGTTTCCCTGCCATACATAGCTGCTATTCTTTTTCCTTTTCTCTAGTATATTTGTGTTTATATTTTGTAAAAACAGTCTTATATATGCAATATCACCCATAGTTGTGTTTTACATGAGGTTTTACTGTCATATACAGTACCATCTTACAGTTTTTAGCTTTCCTTCTAGTAATATACATGGCCTTAAATTTTCCCTTTCAACCACTGTCATACCCATACAATAGAACTGCTAATTACAAACACCATGATATGCTTTCACCATTTCTGTTCATTCCCAAAGATTTACAAACAGCCTATTTACCAATTCTGCACAGATTAAATCTCAGCTTTCTGTTCTTTAACTTCACTCTATTTTCTGGTGACCTATATTCTAATTATTAACTCCATGAATTTACATATTATATTTAGTTCATGCTAGTACAATCATACAGTATTTGTCCTTTTGTGTCTGGCTTGCTTCACTCAACATAATATCCTCTGAGTTCATCCATCTTATCATATGCTTCACAACGTCATACTGCTACATAATATTCAGTCCTTTTTCCACACCACTATTTGTTTATCCATTCATCAGTTGGTGGACACCTGGGTTGTTTCCAACTTTTGGCAATTGCGAATAATGCCACTATGAACATTGATGTGCAGATGTCTGTTTGTGTCTCTGCTTTCAGTTCTTTTGGTTATTGACCTAGTAATGATATTGCCAGGTCACATGGCAAGTCTATATTAAACTCCCTTAGGAATTACCAAGTAGTCCTCTACTGTGGCTGTACCATTCCACATTCCCACTAACAGTGACTAAATGTTCCTGTCTCTCCACATCCTCTCCAACACTTATACTTTTCTGGCTTTTTAGTAGTGGCCATTCTAATAGGTGTGAAATGCTATCTCATTATAGATTTGATCTGTATTTCCCTAATCAAGAGTGATGATGAACATTTTTTCATCTTCAATTTCTTTGCCATTTGCATTTCTTCTTTGGACAATTGTCTTCTCAAGTCTTTTGCCCATTTTTTAAATTGGGTTGTTTGTATTTTTATTGTTGAGTTGTTTTATCTCTATATATTGTGGATATTAAACCTTTATTGGAGATATAATTGCCAAATATGTTTTCCCATTGAATGGGCTACCTTTTCACCCTTTTTCCAAAGTCCTTTGAGGTGCAAAAGTGTTGAATTTTGAGTTCTCATTTATCTATTTTTCCTTTTGTTGCTTGGGCTTTGAGTGTGAGTTTTAAGAAACTATTGCCTACCATAAGATCTTGAAGATGTTTTCCTACATTTTTTTCTAGGAGTTTTATGGTTATCACTTTTATATTTAGGTCCATGATCCATTTTGAGTTAATTTTTGTATATGGTGTGAGATAGGGGTCTTCTTTTTTTCTTTTGGATATGGCTATCCTGTTCTCCCATCACCATTTGTTGAACAAACTGTTCTGGCCCAACTGGCAGTGCTTGCCAATCTTGTGAAAAAATACTTCCCTGTAGGTGTAAGGGTCTATTTCTGAGTTTTCAATTTGATTCCATTGGTCAATGTGTCTGTCTTTATGCCAATTGCATGCTGTTTTTACCACTGTAGCTAAGTAATATGCTTTAAAGTCTTCAAGTGAGAGTCCTCCAAATTTGTTCTTCTTTTTAAAGATCTTTCTGGCTATTTGGGACCCCTTGTCCTTCCAAATAAAATTGATAATTGGTTTTTCCACTTCCGCAAAAAAGGCTTTTGGGATTTTTATTGGGATCTGTAAATCAGTTTGGGTAGAACTGACATTTTAAAGATATTTAGTCTTCCAATCCATGAAAAATGAATGTTCTTCATTATTTAAGTCTTCTTCAGTTTCTTTTAGCAATGTTTTGTAGTTTTCTGAATACAGGTCCTTTATGTCCTCAGTTAAGTTTATTCCAAAATATTTGATTGTATAATTGCTATTACAAATGGAATTTTTCCCCTGGTTTCCTCCTCAGATTGCACATCAGTAGTGTGTGGAAATGCTTTTGATTTTTGCGTATTAATCTTGTATCCCACCATTTTGTTGAACCCATCTATTAGTTCTAGTACTTTTGTTGTGGATTTTTCAGGAGATTCTAGATATAGTTTCATATCATCAGTGAATAGTGAAAGTTTTACTTTTTTCTTTCCTATTTGGGTGCCTTTTATTTCTTTATCTAGCCTAATTGCTCTAGCTAGAATCTCTAGCACAATATTGAATAACAATGGTGACACTGGGCATCCTAGTCTTGTTTCTCATCTCAGTGGGGAAAGCTTTCATTCTTTCACCATTGAGTACAATGCTAGCTGTAGGTGTATCATGTATGTGCTTTACCATATTGAGAAAGTTTCCTTCTATTCCTATCTTTTGGAGTGTTTTTATCAAGAAAGAATGCTGTCTTTTGTCAAATGCCTTTTCTGCATCAATTGAGAGTATCAGGTAATTTTTCTCTTCAATTTATCAATGTGACTTATTACAGTAATCAGTTTTCTTGTGTTGAATCACCCTTGTGTACCTGGGATAAAACCCACTTGATCATGGTGTATAATTCTTATAATGTGCTTTTGGATTCTGTTTGCAAATATTTTTTTGAGAATTATTTCATTTATATTCATTAGTGATATCACAGTATGTAATTTTCTTTTTTTGTAGCTTCTTTCTGGTTTTGGTGTTCAGGTGATACTGGCTTCATAGAATGAGTTTGGGTAATGTTCTTTCTTGCTCATTCTTTTTGGAAGAGCTTGAGGAAGGTTGTTATTAGATTATCTTTGAATGATTTGTAAAATTCACCTGAGAAGCCATCTGGTCCCAGTCTTTCCATCTTTGGGAGGTTTTTTGATGACTGTTTCAATCTCTTCACTTGTGATTGATTTGTTGAGGTCTTCTATTTCTTCTAGGTCAGTGTAGATGATTTGTGTGTTTCTAGGAATTTCCCCTTCTCCTGTACATTGTCTAGTTTTTTGGCATACAGTTGTTCATAGTATCCTCTTAAGATTTCTCTTATTTCTGCAGGGTCAGTGGTAATGTTCCCCCTCTCATTTCATTTCTGATTTTATTTATTGGCATCTTCTCCCTTTTTTCATTGTGAGTCTAGCTGAGGATTTGTCAATTTTGTTGTTCTTTTCAAAGAAACAAATTTTGGTTTTGTTGATTCTATTCTGTTTTTTTGTGTGGTTGTTCTCGATTTCATTTATTTCTGCTTTGATCTTTACTATTTCTTTCCTTCAGCTTGGTTTGGGATTAGTTTTCCATTCTTTTTCTATTTCCTCCAGGTGTGCAGTTAGATCTTCACTTTTAGTTCTTTTTTCCTTTTTGATATAAGCATTGAGGGATAAAAATTTCCCTCTCAGCACAGCCTTTGTAGTGTTCTGTATGTTTTGATATTTGTGTTCTCATTTTCATTCATTTCAAGATATTTGCTGAATTCTCTTGCAATTTCTTCTTTGACCCACTGATTATTTAAGAGGAGTGTTGTTAAGCTCCATATATTTATGAACTTTCCCTTTTTCCATCCATTATTGACTTCCAGCTTCATTCTGTTCTGATCAGAGAAGGTGTTTTGTATAATTTCAATCTTTTAAATTTATTGAGACTTGTCTTGTGATCTAACATATGATCTATCTTGGAGAAAGATACATCAGCACTTGAAAAGAAATTGTATCCTGCTGTTTTGGGGAGTAGTGCTCTATAGATGTGAATTAGGTCTAGTTCATTTATCATTTTATTCAAATTCTATGTTTCTTTATTTATCCAGATGTTCTATCCAATACTAAGAGTGGTGTATTGAAGTCTCCAACTATTATTGTAGAGACATCTATTTATCCCTTCAGTTTTGTCACTGTGTGCCTCATGTATCTTGGGTTACTCAAGTTAGGTGCATAAATATTTAGTGTAGTTATTTCTTCTTGATGAATTGCCCCTTTTATTCATATAAAATGACCTTCTTCATTCCTTATAACAGTTTTGCATTTGAAATCCATTTTGTCTGATATTAGTATCACTACTCCAGCTCTTTTTTGGTTACTATTTGTGTGGAATACCTTTTTCCAACCTTTCGCTTCTAGCCTGGGTATGTCCTTACATCTGAGGTGGGTCTCTTGTTGACAACATATAGATGACATATATTTTTTTTATCCATTTATCAGTCTATGTTTTTTGATTGGGGAGTTCAGTCCATTAACAGTCAATGTTATTACTATAAAGGCATTACTTACTTCATCCATTTTATCCTTTGGTTCTCTGTTGTCATATTGTTCTATGGTCTGTCTTACCCTTTAGTTTACCCTCCTAATAATCTTCATTTCTAAACTCCAAATCTCTCGGCATTGTCTTTTCCTTTCAGGCTGCAGCACTCCCTTTACTGTTTCTTGTAATTCTGGTCTTTTGGTAATATATTCTATCAATTTTTGTTTGCCTCTGAAGACTTTCAGCTCACCCTCATTTTTAAAGGACAGTTTTGCCAGATACAGAATTCTTGGGTGGCAGTTTTTCTCTTTCAGTATCTTAATTTCATCATACTTCTTGCCTTCATGGTTTCTGGTGAGAAGTCATCACTTAAACTTATCTAGTTTCCCTTGTATGTGATCCTTTGATTTTCTTTTGCTGTTTCAGAATCTCTATCTTTGATATTTGACATTCTGAATAATAGGTGTCTTGGGATAGGTCTACTTGGATTTATTCTGTTTGGGGTGTATTTTCTTTCTTGGATATTGATATTTATGTCTTTCATAAGGGTTGAGAAGTTTTCTGTCATTATTTCCTCAAATATCTTTCCGCCCCCATTCCATTCTCTTCTCCTTCTGGGACACTAATAATGTGAATGTTTGTGTGTTTCACATTGTCATTCAATTCCCTGAGACTCTGTTCAGATTTTTCTGTTCTCTTATCTTTCTGTTTTCCTGTCTTTTCTAGTTTAGATGTTCTGTATTTCTGTCTTTGAGATCACTAATTCTGTCTTTGAGCATTTCAAATATGCTCTTACATACCTCTAATTTTATTTTATTTTATTTTTTTTAAAGATTTATTTTTTTCTCTCCCCCCCCCATTGTCTGCTGTCTGTGTCCATTTGCTGTGTGTTCTCCTGTGACAGCTTCTATCTTTATCAGTGGCACCGGGAATCTGTGTTTCTTTTTGTTGCATCATCTTGCTGTGTCAGGTCTCTGTGTGTGCAGTGCCACTCTTGGGCAGGCTTTACTTTCTTTTGTGCTGGGCGGCTCTCCTTACGGGGTGCACTCCTTGTGCATGGGGTTCCCCTACATGGGGGACACCCCTGCATGGCAGGGCACTCCTTGCACACATCAGCACTGCAAATGGGCCAGCTCTACACGGGTCAAAGAGGCCCGGGGTTTGAACCACGGACCTCCCATGTGGGAGGCGGACACCCTATCCATTGGGCCAAGTCCACTTCCCTGTGTTTGTAATTTTAATCTCATCCATCATGTCTTTCTTTCCCATAAGGTCTGTTAGTTTTCTTTGCAGGCTTTCAAATTGTTCTTTATGTCTACCCAATGTCTTCTTAATATCCTTATTTCTTTAGTCATGTATTTTTTAAATTCTTTGAAGTGATTTAGGAAAGTTGTGTGATTATTATTGATTTATTATCTTAAATTCTCTATCTCTTCAGGATATTTGGTTAGTTCTTTTGTCTTGGCCATCTCTTCCTGTTTCCTAGTATGGCTTGTAATTTTTTGCTGATATCTAGGCATCTGAATGTTTTGGTGAATTTACTCTGATGGCCAATTTCTCTCTCTTGCCTATTTTTTTCACAACTCTTCTTTGATATTTGGTTCAACTTAGTCTTTAAATTTGCACAGTTTAAGTTATCAAAATTAGGCCAGGGACTCGCTAGTGGGGTGCAGATTCTTTGCAGTGGTTAGGATTACCATAGACCAAAGAATAGTTTATGTTGATGTAATTTACAGACCAGGCAGCAGATGGTGCTCTTCAGTGCACCTTTCCACAGAGGTGTTTCAGTTTGGGCTCTCCTGTATTCCCATGCTGAATTTCCAGAGCAGATATTCAAAGCAGGCTTTGCTGGTCGAATTCACTGAAGAAAATTCCCCTGACTCCCCCTCCCTTTTCCCTTGAAACAGCTGATAGGGAGGAAGTCTGTTCCCATCTCAAACCACTGCAGGGAGCCACATGTTTGATCTAAGCTTAATACCTTTGTGGTGGGGGAGGGGAGTCTCCCTGGCTTCTGTGGTGGCTTGGTTACTCACATTTGCTGTTTCAGCTTCTTCATCTCTCTGTCCCTCACTCTCCTGGGAGTTGTGTAGCACTGTCCTGGTCTATTGTTCCTCAAAGCAGGTCCCTTGGATAGCTTTTGGCTCTCTCTCCATTATTTTTTTTGACAGCAATGAACCTTACCTGTTAGTGCAATGCCATCTTCCCACAATTCTGGCTCATGTATTTTGACCCATTTGTTTTTGGTTTGTTCCATTTTCCCTCTTTTGATGCTTCCCTTTGTATTAATTGAGCCCTTTTATTATTCTGCTTTTATCTCCTTTGTTGACTTCTTAGTTATCAATTTTTGTAGTATTATTTTAGAGGTTGCTTTAGGATTTATATTACATATATTTAACTTATAACAATCTACTTTCAAGTAATAGTATAGCTTTTCACATTTAGTAGAAGATCTTTATAACATATTCTTCATGTTCCAGGTTGATCTTTTTTTTTAGTGGTTTAAAGATGTTGATCTATTGTTTTCTGGCTTTCATTGTTTCCAGTGACAAGTCAACTATGCATATTATCTTTTTTTTTTTTTTTTTTGCTCTGTACATAATGTATCTTTTTTCTTCAGTTGCTTTTAAGATTTTTCTCTTTATCATTGATTTTTAAGCAATTTGAATGTAATGTGTGGCGCTGAAATTTTCATCATTATTATACATGAGTTTGTTGGTCTTCCTGGAGCTGTGGGTTTATAGTTGTCAGCAAATGTGCAAAAGTTTTTTCTATTTCTTCCCTTTTCTCCTCTCCTTCAAGAACTTCAGTCATGCATGCATTAGGCCACTTTATATTACCCTAGAGCTTACTGATTTTCTGTGCACTTTTAAGGTCCTTTCTACTTTTAGCATTCTAGTTTGATTACTGTTTCTATTACTATATTTTAAAATTCACTAATATTTTCTTCTGCAATACAATGTCTAATCTTATTGTAACCTCATCCCTTGTAGCTTTTGTTTTTTGAAAAAATTCTTAGACATAGTAGATTTCAACTCTAGTAGTTTAATTTGAATCTTTTCAAATATTTTTCATGTTAATACTTAACAGTCTTTCTAGCTTCTTAATTGTGCAATACAGTTATAATACTTGATTTAATCTCTTGTCTACTAATTCTGTCATCCAGTTCATTTCTATATTGGTTTTGATTGAGTTGGTTTTATTATTAGTCATATTTTTCTGCTTTTTTTGCATGTCTGGTAAATTTTGAAAGCATTGTGAATTTTACGTTATTGGGAGCTGGATATTTTTGCATTTCATAAAGTTGTTGTCCTTTGTTCTGGAATGTAGCTAATGTAATTAGAAACAGTTTGGTCCTTTCAGGTCTTATTTTGAGCTTCATTAAGGGGGAACCAGAAAATTTTGTCTTGGGCTACTTTCACTTTACTATTGAGGAAATCTCTTCTGTATGCTCTACCTGATACTTTATGATTTACGAGGTTTTTCTACTTTTGCTGATGGGAGCAGGAACTCTTCCCAGCCTGGCATACACCGCAGGGATTGTTCCCTCTAATCATTTTAGCTGGTCTCAGATAGTTTCCTCATGTGCACACCCATATGGATTAATATTCAGCTCAAGACTTGACCAGGCCTTCCTTGTAGATCTCTGAAACTCTCCTTGAACTATCTCCTTTCATGTACTTTACCATGTAAACTCTAGCTCCTTTGGCATCCCAGGACTCCTAGTTCCATCTCTTCATATCACAGAATATTTCAGGCTCAGCCTAGAAATCTTTAGGACATGGACTGGAACAATAGTAGGGCTATCTCATTTGTTTACTGTATCTCATAGATCACTATCTTTCATTGCCTGATGTACGATGTTTTGAAAAGTGTTGTTTCACATATTTTGCCTAAATTAAATTTTCTCAGGTAGGAGTGTGTATCTGGTCCCTGTTACACCATTTTGGATAGAAGCAGAAATTATTAGCTTCAAATTTGATATAGGATGATGACAGGCTGGTTCCATCTCCCTAAAATTGACCTCATGTATCACCAGGATTTGTGCTAATGTCTATAGGCTCAAACATTGTCTTTCTGTTTTCTTTGGAAAACTGTATACTTAGCTCTTTTCAGGATCCAGGCCTCGCAGTCCTATTTTAGAGGCCTGAAAACACATCCCCTTACAGTATCAGGAAAAGTCTAGACCTCTGACAAGGGATCTGCCTATCCTTGTACGTCAACAGACTAAAGAGAAAGGTTGTTAGGGCATTGAATTTTTTAAAAAGAAATTCTCAATGTACATTCTCTCTTTGTAATTGGCTGAATGATTTGCTCATAACTTCCAGATATTATAAATTATCATCTTGGCATAAGCAAAACACAGTCTGACAGAAAGATCCCAGACCAGGAGGATTTAAAAGATCTGTCACTTGTTCTAGGCCCTTTGTGATTTCCTTTGTGACTGAGTACAAATATATTAACTGTTCCAGTATGAAAAATGGAGGAATTTTATTAGTTTCAGAGAAGTATGAAAGTTATCTAATGTGAGAGAGAGTATTTTGAAGCTCCTAGAGGGACTTTGGGAGGCAAGAATTAATAATAGGAAAAAATCATCACTAACAAAATGTGAATTAAAAAATGTGAATTTCCTCATCTAAGATTGAAAACATATAAATAAGTGCTTCAGGGATTCTGTGGAAGGAGATACAGCCACGGTGCATGGAAGAGGGAAAATGTGGCTTTGAGGTGGTCTCTGGAAAAAGTCATATTAGTATTTGGAGAAGATATTCTATATAGCATACTCAGCCTGGGTAAACTCGTGAAGGTGGGCCAAGAAGGTTAAATTTAAGATTAGCAAGTATAATAGTTTATTTGGCCTGGAGCACAGAGTGCATCTTGGGAAATGTGATCAAAAAGTCTGAGATCCAACAATGAGAGTCTTTAAATGCTAGTCTAGGAAGTTTGCACTTTCTTATGTAGAGATTTGGAAGTTATTCATTTTCTCTTTCTGTGGTCCACATGGAAGTTGACAACTGTCTATATTGAAATAACAAAGGTTTTTTGAGTAAATTATTTCTTTAATATGAAATAACCATTCAGAACCTAAAGGAAATCTTCAATTTAGTCTTTCATCAGTTTCCTGTGAATTCACAATTTGTTTCAGAACTTCTGATATGAGCATTTATTACTGACCCTCTTTCTGAGACTTGACCTTTTCATCTATAAACTCTTCCCAGTTGGTGAATCCAGTCTAGATTGAGCACTGACCTGATTCTAACCTCTCCTGGTATCTTCCTAGGGTGTATCCCTTTGTAAATGGATGCCTCCTATCCTTTGGAGAAGGAGAAGGCACACCAGGGATTGGGGTGGGAGATGTGCATATGAATGCTTTCTGTTTCTTAGGAATTGTGCTTAGGGAATTACCTCTACAGCACTTAAAATTTGGGACACCCAATTTAGCACTTAATGATCTGCTCTAAATCCCTTATTCCAGGGTCCACTTTTCCACTCAGCAAACCTTTACTGAGGACTGGATGGGTTTAAATAATTGTACAAGATACTGGAGTGGATATAATGATGTTTCAAACTCAGACCTTACCTGATACAGCTTCCAGTATGGTTGAAGAGAAAAAGTAGTGAAATGGTGATCACATATGGTACCACTGGAATCTGAGAGAGCCAGTGATTTCCTGAGACTATTAGCAGGGAAGGGTCTTTGAAGATTGTGCAGAAAATTTAGGAGTGAGTGGGTTGAACATTAGAGGAGAAGAGGGCTTTCAACCAACAGAGAAAGGAAGCTAAACAGCCTGCAGGTACTATTAGGTACCCATACATACTTGGTAACAGGTCAGTTACAGAGAAAAAGGTTTGGTTAAAAAGAATTTCTACTTTAGAGGACATCTTATAGTTAATACCCTGCTAAAAGTAGATTCCTTGAGGGTGGCAGAGCTAAGCTCTGGAAAGATAATTGACTTGGAATCAAAAGGCCTGGGTTTAGGCTTTCCATTGGCCAAGATGGCAGCATAGGATGCACCAGGGTGCTGTTCCCCACAAAGAATCTTTGAACAGCTTAGCAAAAACTGGCAGAACTATTGTGTTGGTTTGGAGGTATATACCCCAGAAAAAGCATGTTCTTAAACTTAAGGTATGGCCCAGCTAAATCTAGGTCAGTCCAAATCCTATTCTTGAAGGCTTTATAGGGAAGGTCATAGAAATAGCCATGGGAAGAAGCCAGAAGTCAATGAAAACCAGAGAAGCCAGGAGAGGCTGCCATTTGCATTGCCATGTATAGCAGTTTGATATTATTGATGAATTCCAAAAAGAAATATTGGATTATGTTTGTAATAAACTGATCTTTCCCCCTGGTCATATGAGGTTATATTGGATTCTTGTGCCAGTAGGGTGTTGAGTTTCTGCCCTTTGGTGGGTGGGGACTCACAGATAAAAGGCATGGCAAAGGACAGAGTTGAGTGTTTTTGATGTTGGAGTTTTTGATGTTGGAGTTCGATGCTGAAGCTTTAAGCTGGAGCCCCAGTAAATAAGCTCACAGAGGAAACAGAAGCAAGCCCAGGAAGAGAGAAACCCTGAGCCCAGGAAAAAGAAGCCTGAGGAAGGGAGGAACCCAGGAAGCCTGAACCCTCACAGATGTCGGCAGCCATCTTGCTCCAGCACGTGGAAATAGACTTTGGTGAGGGAAGTAACTTATGCTTTATGGCCTGGTATCTGTAAGCTCCTACCCCAAATAAATACCCTTTATAAAAACCAACCAATTTCTGATATTTTGTATCAGCAGTCCTTTGGCTGGCTAATACACCATGTTATATGTCTACATAAAATACCATGACTTTAAAATGCTGTTTGACCTAAAGTAAGGGGGAAATGGAAAGGAGAAATGAGTTTATATGGCTACGAGTTTCTAAAAAAGAGTCTGGAGGCTGGCAGAAGGTTTGCCCTCATGCACAACTGAGCAGAGTCAGAGAGACAGATAAAGCAGATACAACCCCCAGATATTGGTTCCTTTGAGGGCTAAAGAGACCCATGGGAGTTATGGTCATGGCTGATGGGGTTAACTACCAGGGCAGATGGCCCCTCTTTGGAAATGGTGTTTATGTGTGATGAATCTGGACTCAGATGGGATCTCCCTTCATAAGACTTTCATGCTAATGTGCTGGAGGTGCAGTTAATGTTGGGGTTTAAGATATATTTAGGGGATTTGAATCTCTGGACTGACAATGTGATAGCCAGATCCTGAGCCTCAACAGACTCCAGCACCTACAATCTGATTTATTGGACTTACCACACTCAGCTAAGATGGAGGTGAAGAAGGACAACCACCACACCATGGAGCCTAGAGTGATTACAACTGAAAATGGGAGGATTGCATCCAGCATCCAGGTGGAATCTGAGCCTCCTCTTGACATAAAGGTGCAATGGACACAACCAATCCAGTGTCCACATAGAAGAGGTGGCATTGGATTGGGAAAAGTGGACATAATGGACAAAGGGTATGGGGAAAGGCAGGAAGAGATGAGAGGTGGAGGCATCTTCGGGACATGGAGCTGCCCTGGATGGTGCTTCAGAGGTAATCACCGGACATTGTAAATCCTCACAGGGCCTACATGATGGAATAGAGGAGAGTATGGGACATGATGTGAACCAATGTATATGAGGTGCAGAGGTGCCCAAAGATGTACTTACCAAATCCAATGGATGTGTCATGATGATGGGAACGAGTGTTGTTGGGGGGGGGGAGAGGGGGGGGTGGGGGGGTGGGGTTGAATGGGACCTCACATATATATTTTTAATGTAATATTATTACAAAGTCAATAAAAAAAAAAATTAAAAAAAAAAAAAAATACACCATGTTATAGAAAAGCCAAGGACCAAGATCACCAGCAGCCAGGCCCAAAATGCCATAGTCTCTGGGGAAAGCATTTCCTTTATGATGCCTTGGTTTTGGACTTCTTCTAACCTTAAAACTGTAAGCCAATAAATTCCTGTTGTTTAAGCCAACCCATTTTATGGCATTAGCTTTAGCAATGAGGAAACTAAAACAGCCATCTTCCTCAGAACTCTGGAAAACAGTTAAAGGGTTGCAATAACTGAACACGTGCCAGATCAAGATTAAAAAATGGTGGAAGCAGCTCCTGGCACCCTTATTGGCCCCTTTCCTACCCCTCCCCCTCACACTGTGGAGGTGCCTGTGTTCCCACTGTGTGTCCCTGGACCTCTTCTGGGGGGAGCAGAGTAACCTCGCTGCCAGGAAACTAATTTCTGTCTCTCCCTCTTTGAACTTGCAGGCAGAAGCATCAAGTAAGGTAAAAACATGAAAGTAGTATAAGAAACAATTAAATTGAAACAACCTGGGACAAAGATTACTCCTTTAAGAAATAAAATAGAGCACCCTGGAGGGGAGGAATTCTATTTCATAGGGATTAGAGGGACCATTGGAATTCCTGTAAATGGGGGTATTCCAAAGGCCACAAGCAACACCAGCCCTGGATAACTGAGGTTCACAAAAGATGCAGAGGACCTTACCCTTCACTTTTGCTTCAGGGTGATCTTCTTGATAGGAGGGCTAAACTCCGAAGGAGAACACCAGCCAACACAGCCAATTAGCCAAGACTGTGAAAGGTGATTTTTAGACTTGGATTGTTTGTTTTTATTAGCTCCTAGAACTCAAGGAAATCTCTGTCATATCACTAGCTATATTCAAATTAACGAACAGAGAACTCAGACTAAATATCAAGCTAAAACTTTAAAATAATAAAATGTACAGATGCCAACAAAATATTATAAGACACACAAAGAAACAGGAAATGATGGTCTACCCAGAAGAACAAGATAAATATCAGGAAGCACTCAACAAAGAATGTAAACTGGTGCAGCCATTGTGGAAAACAGTTGGCTGTTTCTCAGAAAATTAAGTATAGACTTTCCATATTACCAAAAATTCCTACTTCTAGGTATATGTCCAAAAACAAACAAACAAAAAAATGAAAGTAGGAACTCAAATAGATATTTGCTCAGCGATGATCATAGTGGGATTATTCACATTTTCCAAAAGATGGAAGCAACTCAAGTTTCCATCAACAGATGAATGGATAAACAAAATGTAGTGTATACATGCAATGGAATATTATTCAGCCATAAAAGGGAATGAAGTTCTGTTACTTGTGACAACATGGATGAATTTTGATGATACCATGTTGAGTGAAATAAGTCATATACAAATAGGACAAATATTTTATGGCTTCACTGATATGAAGTAATTCAAATAAGCAGATCCATAGAGTCAGAAACTAGAATACAGGTTATGAGGGCCTAGCATAGGAATGGGGAATTGTGAGTTAAAGCTTAATTGATACAATATTTTTGTTTGGAGTGATGGAAAAGTTTTGGTAGTGGATGGTTGTGATGGTAGCTCAACATTGTGAATGTAATTAACTCCACTGAATGAAATGTTAGAATATAGTTACAAGGTGAAATTTTAGGTTGTATACATGTTACCAGAATAAATTTTTTAAAGAAACCATGGGGCTATCCAATACAAAACATGAATGCTCATATAAACCATGGTCTATGGTTAATATTATAGTTGTAATAATATTGTTTTATCAATTGTTACAAAATTACCACACTAACGCAAAGTGTTAATAGGGAAATCTGTGTGTGGGGTTCTTATTTGGAAACTCTATATATTTTCTGCATGATTTTTCTATAACTGTACAACTTCTCTAATAACAAATTAAAAAAAATAAAGGCCTGAATGTATTTCCCGTCTTGTCCATTTCACAGATGCATTATTTGGGATGGATGCCCTAATCTCTTCGAATGTGTTTCATTTCTATACAATGAGAATAATGATGGGCAGCTCACCAGCATGTTGTGAGAATCTTATGGGGGAAGGATTTTAGATGCGCTAAGTACTTTTTGTTGTGAGAACTCTGCTTGGCATAAATCAGCTCTGCATTACTCTCCTGTCAGGCCTGATAGCTGAGCAGTTGGCACCAGTTTTCATATGATTTGGCCTGTGAAGTGACTAAGCTAACTCCAATTTCCTTCTCCTTCAGGGCAGTTATTTTTTTGCTTTTCCCCTTGTGTTATGACTTTGAATTTTAACTGTCCAAAGACTTTAAGGGGTGCTTTACTCTTGACTGGAGCTATCCGGCAAGATTCTTTGAACCTTCAGTCTCCTTAATGTCTAGTTGTTCAGACTTAGAACTAGAAAGGCTAGAGGTCTCAGGCAAAGGAGGCCAACTGGGTAATAGTTGGCTAATAGGACCATCCATCACTGGGGACAGTTTCCCAGCAGAGAATCATCAGCCCTTGATGAATATGGAGTATGGATGGCTGTGACTGGGCTATCTTTGCTCATTAAGTCATAAGCTGGGGTTCTGACTCCATTTGCAATTCATCAAACATGTTCTCTTATTACAGAGTTGAAGACAGCAATACTCATATCATCCAGTTCTTTGTCTTTATCGTGGAAATATACACCAAGGGGAAAAGTTGTGACAACTTGTGAACTTGGACTATTTCAGCATTTCAGTTTTGCTCGTGTTCCTTTGGATTGCTTGTGTGTGTGCATGCATTCAACATTCTGTCATAAAACTGAGAAAGGGGGAGAGGAAAGAAATCTCATCTAATTAAACTCTTCTGTTTTTTATGAATATTGCAGGTATGAAATTCATTTCATATACTCCTATTGGTGAATCTTTTTGTAGTTGTTATTGCTGCTGCTTTTAACTGGCACACTCCTTTTTACTTTTTAAATAAATTCATATAGAACCTTTGCACTAGATAAGTCTTTAGTTCAACTCCCCAAACCCACATAGCTTCAATTTACTTACTTCCAGTGTCAGGGAACTCAGTTCCTCAGAAAGCAGCCAATTCCAGTTTTGGAGAATTCTACTTATTTACCAAGGTCTTACTACATAAAAATAAAATCTGCAATAGATCTAAAAATAAAATGTTAATTTAAAAAAATCTGACTTCTGTAATCTGTTACGCATTGGAAATAACTTCTCTTTATTGACTCCTCTGCCAACCATCATTCTGTTCTCTGAAATCCACACTCTAAAAGACCCTTCAAACAAGTCACACATCTGTTGTGCATGCTGCATTACTTTTGTCCTCTTTAGGATAACTTCTGAAAACCCTATTGTGTAAGGGGGAAGGCAGAGGATTCATGCCTCAGTGGTCCTACTGTTAGCCTTTCAAGCACATACACAGATTGTGGAAGAATGCCTTATGCTCCTTAACTTTGGTTTCAAGTCATGGATCCAGTGCATTAGAGTCTACAGGTGGAGCTAGAGATTTCACGATGGCTTCCCTGTTCTAACCCACTAGCTACCTCTCCTATAATGTTTCTTCTTGGTCACCATCTTGTGGTAGGCTTATAAATTGCCTTTCACTTGAACCATCTGCTTCTTGCTTGTCAGCTGGTTCTCCTCCATGGACTCGGATTCTTTTAATCCTTTTTTGCAGTGGTGAACAATTCAGTGTACGCTGGTAGCATAGAGAGCAGTCTTCCTATAGCTAATCTCTGGTTATGCACTCCCCTGCTTAATTAATCAATTAACTGAACTAAAAATAAATGCCCAAAATCAATAAAAAAGATAAGGGCAGATCTTGGGAGAAGGGTGGGAATGGAAAGTATCGAATTCCTAATACATATTCATCAATGTGGTAAATGTTTTACTTATGTTAATTTTGATATTCTAGTCTCTTTCTGATTATTCCATTATTTCAAGTTTTGGAATGGTGTTTATCTTGTTTGTTACATATGCAGCAGTCTTCCCTTCATGGCAGTTTGTTTTTGTGTGAGTGTATTTATTTGTATTTTAAATGTTAGCTCATCTTCACATGAACTTGTCCATTTTGTTTTATTACAGGGTACCCTGTATGATACAATACCCACCATTGTTGATTTTTCATTGCTTCTGCTTAAGCCCTAGGAGTATCAATGGACATGGATGGTTTTCACATATAATTATCTGGAGGGGATTTCTGTATCATATAGCTGGTATAAATTCAAACTCCATATGCATAGCTCTAGCTGGCCTGGCATTTTGGTTTCTCTTTGGTCTCTATTCCCTTCCTCTCCTCAATCCAAGGCTCTGATCAGTAGGTAGTTTATGGCTGCTTGCCCACAAAGTGGCCAACATTTTTCAAGACTCTGTACCATGCATTGGATAGCACATCAAGCTTTATAGTTGGGGCTCCTTTTCAGTTATTTACCTTGTAGGGCATACAGATAAGTCTCTTTTTCTAATATAGATATTATAACACATACTTCGTTCTCAGAATCTATGTATTTGGGTCACAAACACCATAGATCATCACTGAGTCAGTTCTTGTATCACCTTGGTTTCAAGTTCTGTTTTGTTTTGACAACCAGGAAATTTACTTATAAGCTCAAAAATTTTTTTAAGATTTTGAGTTATATTTTATCTATCATATCAGAATATTTTATTGGGAGATGGCATTGTATCCATTTGGAAATTTGTACTTTCTATTTCTCCCACATCATCTCCAAACCAACCATATGAGGTAGGTTCCACTACCCCGTGTTACAGGTAATGACACCAAGGTTCAGGGCAGCTAGGTTTTTGGAAGTTACAGAGCCCATGGGTGGCAAAGCAAAGGAGGCAGAGAAACCAGGAGTGAGCCATGCTTCAGAATTCAGGTAAGGAGAGTAGTTCAATGTACAGACAACAATCACATGTGCTAGAGGGGAAATGGTTGAGACTATCATTGGATTTGGCAGTTTTCAGAGGAGAGCAGATTGTGTCTAAGTGGTTCTTTGAACTGTGACTGTGTCCTCTTCCTTCAGCACCACTTGCAAATTGGTACTTAAGTGCTTTCTGATGGTGATGGTAGTTATCCAAAATTTTCCTTTAAATAGCAATTCCCATTTCAAAATTTATGCTAAAAATATGGGTTGGTTAGGCTTTGTGCTTGCCCTTTAAATACACTTATTCTTTGGTAAGTTACTCATAGAACCCTCTCAGAGAAAAACAAGTAACATGAAAAGGGAGGATCTCCTAGGCTCAGGCTAATTAGAGGAGGTTGTAGTAACTTTAGCTTTGAAAGGAGAGGTGGAACATTCTTTCATGAACATGTACAACATATTGGTACTGTGCTAAGCTCCAGTAAACAGTGTCTCTTTTGATCTTTTTGAAAAATGGCACTGCTTTTTCCATTTTAAAGATGAATACATGAAGATGTTAGAACATCTAGGTGATGTCCCCAAGGTACCAGAGCTAGAAATGACAGAATTGGAATTCAAGTACAGGCTTGTCTGACTCCAGAGTGAGGCATCTTGATTCTGCAGGTTTCCAAGTGGGATCTATTTTAGATGGTTCTTGAAATTTCCCTGGGGACCTGGGGAGTGGGAGTCAACATGAGTCCAAATGAGAGAATAGTGCATTCCAAATTCTCGTCCAGACACTAAGAGGTGGGACCTCAGGAATGGGTAATCGGGACCTTTATGGGCTGAGTTTGGCCCAGTAGTCTCTCCTTAACAGCAAATGAAAGCCAGAGGGCTACAGGCTGGGAAGGAGCCATCAGAATAGAAGAGGGGAGGCCAGAAGACCCAGCCTGCTTCACACGTGGCTGTTTCCCAACCTGACTGGAGTTGACTGGTTCATTCATTTATTCAGTCAGTAAATATTTATGTGTTCATTTGAGCTGAATAACCATTTAATTAGAATAGACTGTGTGAAGGCTGTAATATTACAAATTGGGAATAAGGGTTTATATCCTACAGAGTGACATAGAGTACCTACCACATATCAGGCACTGAGCTAGGGGATAAAGATTGCAAAATGAATATGGGTGAAGAGCTGAGCTGTCAGCACAGTATCCACTAGCTATACGTGGCTCTACATTAAATTACATTCATTAAAATGAGCTAAAATGTAAAACTTTGCTTCTCATCTGCAGTAGCTACATTGCAGTAGCTCAGTAGCCACATATGACTGGTGGCTATGATAGTGGGCAGGGCAGATGGAGAACCTTTCCATCATTGCCAAAAGTTCTGTTGGATAGACCTGGTAAGAGCATTGGCTCTGGGACCAGAAGGCCTGAGTGGGAATGCTGACTCTTTCCCTTAGCAGCTGTGTGCTTGTTTCTGGTGTTGAGCAGGTCATGTAATATCTCTCTGACTTTGTTCCCTTATCTGCAAAGTAGGTATGATAGGAACAACCAAATAGGGACCATCCTGAAGAGCATTCACTATATTCTCAGCTCTATTTTAACTGCTTTCTAGGCATTAATTAATACAGTCTGTACAACCATCCTATGAGGTAGGTGCTATTATTATCTCTAGTCTATAGATGAAGAAAAAGAAGAATGGGAAAGTAAACACAGCTTGCTAATGGAGCTGGGATGTGAAGCCAGGCGACTGGGATCTGCCAGTCCTTAGTATAATTCCTCATTTCACCCATCTCATGGTATTGTTGGGAGAAATTTAAATAAGTTACTCCACGAAGAGCTTAGCCTCCTGCCTGGCATAGAGTGAGAGCTTAAGAACCATTTATTCTACTTATTTTGATGTTACAGGAAATTAGAGAAACGCTCTAGTTTTTAATATTTTCGGGGATCTAGGAGAGGTAGCCACCGTACTTTGGTTATTAGTGGGAAATGGCAAAATATGGCAGAAAACAAATTTTAGTGGGGGACAAGCTTTATTTCTGGTTCTTCTCTGCCTGGGCTGCAGCACTTTCCTCCTCTGCTTTAGTTTCCTCATGTGTAAAATGTGGGCTTGAACTAGAGAATCTATGGACCTTCTTTCCTCTTCCAAATTTTCCAATTCCATGATGAATGAGGCCTACTTTACATTGTACAATTACAAGTCATGTATAAATATTAGCTAATGCAAGTGGTTAATCACTTAATGTCAGATAAGTATGAAGAGCAGGGTATTAAATATGTTTACATAAACTGTACAAACCACTTTGTCATTAATTGGGCTTTCTCAGAATCCTAGCACCAGTGTGTCCAGGCAGAGAGCTTGGCGTGGGCATTTGTCCTAACTTTTCATTCTGATCAAGCTGTGATTTATGCTATGGGCTTTTTCCTGCACACTTGGGAACTTGAGTATTGAAAATGTTTATGCAAACATTGCAGCCCTCAGAACTGGAGGCACATGAGACATTATCTCTGTCTTCAGACAGGCTGAGCCCCTCATAGGCACTTCATTTTTCACCCAGTCTGAGAAAAGACTGGAATTTTTGCTAGATTGTATACCTGGATGTCAAACCTCCTTTTCTTTTCCCTTCTTTCTTAAGTTTTACCATAGGAGATCCAGGACAATTTCAGAGCAGTAATGGGAAATTTCTCAGGTGTGATAAAGATTCTCTGGGTTTTTGTTCCATTGATTTTTATGGGACTGTGGATGGCTGTAAAAATCAGAGCAGGCATAGTGCAGCCAACTGCCTGATAGCCTGAGCTGAGCAAGAGGACAGGAGGGGGCTATTGCCAGGGCAGGATGGCCCAGAAAAGGATGGGCTCTGACTCTGTACCAGTCAGGGTCCTGGCCAGAAGAAGGTCAGCAGAGTTGGACTTCCCATGAGAATGTAGTGAAGGGACTTCTACAGAAGTCTGTGCAGGGTTATGGGAACCAAACCACCTGGGAGGCACCAAGGGACTAGCTTTTAGCCCCAGGAGCCTGAATGGCAAGGGCAGGAAACAGTATTCCTGAATTCCTGGAGGGAGCAGGAGCTCTGTTGTTGGGGGACACTCAATGGAAGCCATGTTATGGAGGGAGGAGACCCTTGCTAGGACTGTGGGGTCCAGGCAGGGAGGAAGTGGAGGAATTCCAATCCTAGTTTCTCTTTTCTTACCTACCAAACCCCTGCAGCTGCCTTTGTTGATTGAATCCAACTGGAAGCCCAGAGGCAAGGAAGCCAGGTAAGATGATGCTGTCCATGTGGGGACATTGAGCAGGGGGGCTGAGAGGGGTGAGAACCAATGGAGACTGATCAGCGTAGATAGATATGAAGGTTGTGTGTGTGATGTATGAGAGGCAATAGAGTAAGAGAAGGAGAAAATGGGAGAGGCAGGAGAGTGCTTTGGGAATGGGAGGTTTCATCTTCGCAAGTCCCCCCCCCAAACACTTTCCACCATGCATAATAAAGTTGCTTGTTAAAACAGACAGGCATCAGGTGCAGAGTTGTTACTACATGGGGCAACAGTGAATGTGGAAAGGGCATCTGCTTTGAAATTAGATAGATTTGGGGTTTCTCTCCCATCTGGTATAGTTGCTTATTAGCTAGGTGGGATTTGAGCAGCTACTCAAACTTACTGTTCTTCAGTATTCATATCTGAACAATGGAAACAATTATATAAACTATTGTCATAGCATTTCTATTAAGTTGAATTTAGATAATGAATATAAAACATCTAGGCCAGGACCTGGTTTTCATTCTTGAATGAATTGAACAAATGCACCCTGGGGTGAATGAAATTAGACATGGCCCTTGTATGCCAATAGTCACCATAGTCTAGTGAAAGGATATACATGTGAACATAGAAACAAACTAGAATTATACACATTGTCATGTGTAACACATAGATTCATACTCAAAGTATTGTGACAGTGAAGATCAATGTGAGGCAATACGAAAGAGTAAGTTTATGTAGGAGATCAGGGAAGTCCTCACAAAGACTGAGACTTAGAAGGTGGGTAGCAATTAGCCAAGCAAAGCCAGTAAAATGTATCCATTAGTAGTAGTAGAAGGAGGTGGGTCTAGGAGGAAGAGAGTGAAAACAGGGGTAGACTATAGGGGAGATGGAACACCTTTCTGTTTGAGCTTTTTCCTCTCTGGCGGCCCCTTCTCAGAAACCTTTCACGGTTCTGCCATATTTTTCTGACCCTAAATATAGGAGATACCTTGGGCGTAGTTTTTAAACCTCTTTCCACCTCTCTCACTTCCTCCTGATCTCATCCAGACTCATGGTTCTAAATACCCTTTCTTTGTCCTGATTCTTAACCCAGCTGTCTCCTCTGTACTCCAGGCTTGTACTCCAGCTGCCTACGTGACATCTCAATGTGGCTATCTCACAAATAGGGCAAATATTCCATTATAAAATTCAACACCTGGTTTCTCTTCATTCTCCTTCACAAATTTATTCCTCTCACAGTTTCATTCTTCCAATTTCTCAGGGCAAATACTTTGGAGTTTTGGTCCATTTCTTTATTTCACACTCCACAATCAATTCCTGAGCAAATCCTCTAGGCTTTATTTTAAAAATATACCCAGAATCCCAAAGTTCCTCATCCCCTTAGTCACCACTATCACCATCCCTCCCTTACATGGGTTATTGTAACACCTTCCTCCTTCCTTGCCCACCTACCACCTATTCGCCATAGAACAGCTAGAGTAAGCCATTTCATGTGATCCTTGCTCAGAAATTTCCAATATGTCCCATCCTGCTCAGAGTTAAACCTTAAGTTCTCTCCTCACAAGATCCTACCACTTCCCTGCTACTTCCTGTACCACCCCCACCTCCATCACCTTTTTTTTTTTTAACCTCATTTCTCCCACCTCATTTTCCTGACCTAATTTCCTATCATTCTGCCTCACTTGCTGTGCCCAGGCCATTTAGGCTTCCTTGCTTTTCCTCCCCTTTCAATCATGATCCTGTCTTAGTCCCTTTCTCTTCCACTCTGCTTGGAAAGCGCTTCTTCTCCTAGCTATCCCTTGTTTTGAGATCTCCCTGCTGTCAGGCTACTGCTCCAACCTCATCTTTTAGAATGGTCTTCCCCAACCACTCTGTCAAAGTCACTTTCTTCCTTACTAACCCAACAATGGCCCTCCTTATCTTGTTTTATGTTTCTTCATAACAATTGATCAACGTCCAGCATCTTATAGTCTTGTCTTTATAATGTCTATTGCCACCCCTAGAATTACAGCTCGAGGAAGGCAGTGTCTGCACTTTTTTTTTTTTTTTCACATGCTTTGCACCGAGCACCTTGACAGGACCTGACATACGGTGAGTGCACTAGATGTTTCTGCTGACTGACCAGACGGGTGAGTGTGTTTGAGTCCTAGTATAAGATCCTCATTCTAATGACAACACCTCCTTGAGAGCTCGTTCCCCAAGAAAGGAGGGGAAATTACACCAGGCCAGCATCAGGGCTTCCCTGTCACCCCCAAGTTCTAACTGGGGTAGATTTATGGGAGTGTTTAGGGCAATACAGAGAACTACAGGATATAATTTCTGTTCTCAGGGATCTTTGAGTTGAGTTGAGGTGAACTCATACACAACACAGCAGTAATTAACAATACCAGGCTGTGCCAGTAATATTAATAGTTATATCCCAGGCAGTGTACCAAATTCATTACATCAGAATCTCATTTAATTCTTATCATAACGCTATGGGAAAGGTAGAAGTTAGAAGTTCCAAGATCTCATTCCAGAGAAGTCCTTCTGGATGGGAACGATCACATGTGTCACAAAGAAGGAAGGAGATAAGGTCATCAAAAAGGAGGGAAAAGATTGTATAACTGGAGAGGAATGGGAAAGAAAGAACAGAGAAATCATTGGCAAAACTTGGGTCTGATTGCATAGTTTGGTTTTAGCAAATTCTTAATTGATTCTGGGAAGCCTTTTTTAAAAAAATTTCTACCAGGCAGTCCAAGATCCCTTCCTTTGCACTCTATTGTTGCACAGACACAACTCCATCTTATCACCTGACACTTCATATTGTGACCACCCCTTTTTGTATGGTGAACTCACTGGGGCAGGCACCTTGTCTTTCCCTCTATGGCTCCACAGCACCTAGCACATGGTAATATCTAATGATTACTTACTGGCTGGAAGCCTGCATTTTCCTGATGTCTAGTCAGAAATCCCCATGAAGGAGTCTCCTTTACGTCAGCAGCTCCTAACCAAAGCAGTATACTCAACCCTGGTTGAACCTTGAGGCTATCAACAGCATCCTGGTGGCAGCTACCTCTCTGATGTGGTGCCAAGCTATCATTTTAATTCTGGAACTACAGGTTTTGTCACATGGACTCCTGAGGCTCTTTGGTGAGGAATTTTGCATGCAGGATGCTGTCCATCCTACAGAATGTTACTGGAAGAACACTATAAGTAGTTTTGAGAAGGTAGAAGTGAGTTGAGTTTAGACCACATTTTCTTTTCTTTTTTCCCTTTCAACTTGAAGGGAAACTATGAATGTAGACACATATTGTTTTATATTCTCAGATCTAATGCATACTTACTGAGCATCTACTATATGGGCTAAGCACTTACATGTGCATTCTCTCTTTTTATCTTACAATGAGCTTAGTTCCTATTTTCTTATCTGCAAATTGAAAAACTGAAAATGGAGCAGAGAAAAATAAGTGACTTGTCCCTCTTAGAGCTAGTAAATGCCAGAGTCAAAATGAGAAATTAATTTACTTGGAAAATCTGGAAAAGGAAGCAGAGCTTAAATTGTGGAAGCAATGATTCAAGAAGCAGAGGAATATACTATCAATGTGTATAGAGGCCTTTTATGCTCCTAGCAGTAAATGATAAATGCTGAGACACATCCAAAGATGTTAAGGGTCTCTATCCTCAAGAAGCTTACAATCTTGTTGGAGAAGAAAGGATATCCAGGAGGTACAAGGAGAGAAGGACAGAAGGATGGATCTTTTTCCTTGTGAAAAACTGCAGCGGAGTGATACATCAATTAGTGTTTAAAAGATGAGATGTGAGTTGACAAGGCCTGGTAGAGATCACGGAGAAGTGAAAAGAGTTGATCTATTGGAGTTATTGCCTAATAGTCGACTATTTTTTTAAGGCTAATATTTTTATGATGATATTTTTTCAGCAACTTTGAGTGGAAAAACAGGGGTGATATCAAAGGAAAGCCTAACCTTTGTTCACAGTACCAAAGAGGGCTAGGAAGGAAATTAAACAGCCTAACCCATGATAGGGAAATGAAACTCCATTTTCCTATGGTTTTCTCATTTCTCAGTTTATGAGAATATGTAGAGATTCTTGGAATGTCAGGATTGAAGGAATGTTGAAATCATCCCTTCTTTTTACTAGTGAGGAAACAAAAATCCAGAAAAGTTATGAGATTTCCCCCAGAGGCAGTCACAGCTTCTTGTAGAATTGGAACCAAAAACAGATGCCCAGCCCTGGTGTCGTGGAAAGTGCACAGGTGTCTGAGTCAAGATGTGGCTCAAGGTGCGTCTGCCTTCTCTGTGCACTTGGCTTATTTCATTCATCCATGTCGTAGCTCAGTACTAGGGAGTATGGGGGGTAGGTAATAACACTTATTTCACAAACCCCTTAAGAAGAGTCCATCGAGAAACATACATGTAAAAGGGCTTTGTGGACTGTAAAGTAAACGATGAATGGCAGGAACTCTTATTGCCTCTGCTTCTGTAAACCACCATTTGGAGGTCAAGTATAAACTTTCTAGCACCTGGCATTCCTCTGATGGGTTCCCCTTTTCTGCTGGGAGTGGAGGATGCAACATGAGTTAGACAGTAAGACAGAGCCAAACAAGGTATTTGGGAAAACAAAACTTGGTTTTTCAGACCAGACTTGATCAAATTGATGCAGGGCATCTCATCATGCTTGGCCCTTCACCAAAATCACCCTGAAGGTTATCTACCCAACAGAAGTTCAGAAGATCAGGTAACTATAGCTTTAAGCTACACTCTGGTTGATGTGCGAATTTCTACTGCATTGCCTTAGCTACTGTTGCATTCAATAAACATGAGGAATTGCACCGTAATAGCAACCAATGCACCCAGACACACACTTTAATTAAAGGAATACATCACACAATAAAGTGCATTTAAATGAAAAATCTTTCCGTTGGAAGTACAGTTTGAATTTTTTTCCTCCTCTGGTACTTTTCTGATGTTTAAACACTGCTACGAAAACTGGAAGGGCCTGCAAGGGTCAAGGTTGACTTCTCCAGGGAGTTGCTGGCTGCCGTGGCTGCCTTGGCCCAGGTGGAGTGATAGTGAAACCCCAAAAGGGGCAGGTAATACAAAAGTCCTCAAGACCACACAGTCAGTAGGATCAATGAACTGAGCTGATACATGCATGAGAGCTGTTGGATGATTTCTTATTCTCACAAGAAGTGATGGCTAGAGGAAGGGGAAGAGCCGGTAAGAAAAAATTAAGTTTCCACTTGACATCCGTGAATGTTTGACCTGATGACTTTGTCTGAAAAGCCTGTTTGCTATTGTTCTTTGGGTAGGAAAGTGGTTTGAAGAGTCCATCTGCCCCTCCCTATACCTTACTGGGTATTTTCTTTTCCTTATCAAGTTTACTGAGAAGTAATTTATGTATAACCCACTGCAATCATTTACAATGTAGCTGTCTGATAAACTGTGATAATCCTAAACACCATGTTATAGGATATTTCCATCACCTCCAACAGAGACTTCTCATGCCTTTGCAGGGCAGCTCTCTGTCCACCTGTGTTCAATCGACACCAGTCTGTTTTGTGTGACTGTAGATTAATTTGTGTTTTACACATCATGCAAGATGTACTTCTTGTGTACCTGGTTTCTCTCATTAAGCTTAATGATTTTCAGGCTCACCCAGGTTGTTTGTGTCAGATGCTCTCTCCTTTTATAATCCCAAGTATTCTATGGTATTTAAATGTGAATACAATTCTCTTCTTGAATAGGTGATTCCTATCCTTGGTTCCTGTGTCAGGGGAACTCTCTATGCGAATCTCAGCAGCGGTACTTGAGTCCCACATAGTGGGGTCAGCACGATGGTCAGTATTTCCAAATTTAGATTACTTGGTGAGAGGCTGAGATCAGGCTCCCCTCTGTTTCTCCCTCCCTTCCAATAATCCTCCCTTTTCACATCAGTATTTATTGAGCACTGATTATGTTCTAAGCACTGCTATAGGCATGTGGGTACATAAGAAACAAACGAACAAACAAGACAAAATACCTCCTATCATGAAGAGTGCCATGTCTGTGAAGATACAGTCAATAAAAGAATAAGTGTTACAATATAGTAGTTGGTTTTAAGTGCTACCAAGGAAAATAAAGCAGGAAAGAGGAATAGGTAATGCTAGGATGGGACAGATGCAACTTGAATCTGCTGGTCAGGGACGGTCTCACTCAGCAACAATTAAGAGAGCCAAGTTTCAGAGCAGAGGGTTCAATCTGTACTCGGGCTCCAGTATAACACTAATATCTAAAACATGAATTCTTGATGTGGACAGAATTTAAACAGCTCAGAATGGATAAGTCCTCAGATACTCATTCTTGAGTTTCCTGTGACTTGTGTCTCTCCAATGCAAGGTATTCTCCCTGGTTCAATTGACTTCTCTATGGTATTTGTTCGGAACTTAGAAAAGGATGTGAAGAAACTGGAGCAGGTTCAAAAACCATACACAATCAAAGTGAAGGAAAAATCATGCTTGGATGGAAATCTGAACTTTTTGACATTGGATGCTTTGGCCAGGGCTTGCCACTTTTTTCTTGTGAATGTCATGTCACCCTAGAGTTAAGTGTTGAATGGTCAGCAGTGGTGAGGATGCTAACACAGAAGTGTTATGAAGATGCTAACACAGAAGTATGGAGTTATGTGGAGGTTGGGTTGGGAAAACTGATCTGACAGTGAATTACTGCAAGTCTAGACAGAAAGGAGGTGAGAAAGATGGATTGCATGAAGCTAGTGTCTTCATTTCCCAGCACTGCCATGATGTAAACTGGGTGGCTTAAAATGGTAGAAATTTATTCTCTCACAGTTTTGGGTCCTAGAAGTCTTAAATCCAGTTACTGGCAGGTTGTGTTTCTAGGGAAGAATCCTTCCTTGCCTCTTCTAGCTTCTGGTGTTACTGGTAATCCTTGGCGTTCCTTGGCTTGTAGATGCATCACTCCAATATTTGTCTCTGTCATCACATGGCTTTCTCCATGTATGTCTATGTGTCTCTGTGTCCAAATTTCCTTCTTCTTGAAAGGACATCGGTTGATTAGAGTCCACCCAAATACAGTATGACCTCATCTTAACTTGATTATATCTGCAAGACCCTATTTCCAAATAAGGTTACACACACAGGTTCTAGGAGTAAGGATTGAACATATTTTGGGGGAGGCACAATTCAACCCACAACAGATTATAACCTGATAAACTTCTAGTTATTTTCCCTACCATGCTTAAAAGACTTTTTTTCTTTGTTCATACACTTTCCCTCTGGTCTTTGGGCATTTTAATACCAGTAGTTCCATCCCTCCCTTTCTCCATACACACACACACACATACACACACATGGTTCATTTCCAAGGCCCACCAATCAAGTATAATTAACCTGTTGGGATGTTATCTTTTCAAGGGCAGAGGTCTGGGCTAGATGCCTAGTAGATGATATGAAAATGTTGGAAGTTGTGACATTCTCATGAGTTGTTAACCTCAAAGCATCCAGAGATCTATGGCAAATGATTAAAATCTTGGGTTTTGGAGTCAGACAGGCCTGAGGTCAAGTTCTACGTTTATTCATGGTCATACCATTACTAAATTACGATCTACAGAATGAACGTTGTAAAGCACCTACTTTGTATCGTGAAAGTTGAATTAAATAACTGAATCCAGCGGAATATGCAAAAGGGAAAGCATTACAACTGAGATTGGTTTTTTTCTGGAATGCAAGGCAGTTTACTATTAGAAAAATGAAATTTACCGAGTTAAAAGTTTAAGGAGAAGAACTACATGAAAGTCTCAATTAACTCATTAAAAATTCTGGAAGAAAATGCAACATCATTAATGATTTTGTAGAACAAAAACAAGGCAAAACAAAAAGACCAAATAAAATCCCCTTAGCAAACTAGAAGAGGACCATTTCTTTACCATAACAGAGAGTATCCAACAATAAATACAATAAACATAATTAGAAAAAATTATTCCCTTCCCTTATCATTGTTTATACTCACTGTCTACTCACTGCGTCCATTTGTTGTGTGCTTTCTGTGTCTGCTTGTCTTCTCTTTAGGAAGCACTGGGAAATGAATTTGTGACTCCTGTGTGGGAGAGAGGTGCTCAATCACTTGAACTACCTTAGCTCTGTGCTTTGTTGTCTCTCTCACTGTGTTTCCCTTTTGCGTCCCTTGTTGCATCATCTTCTGTCGTTTCTCTGCACTAGCCCTTTGTGCCAGCTCACTGTCTTGCTCATCTTTTCCAGGAGGCACTGGAAAATGAACCCAGGATCTCCCATTGGTACGCAGGAGCTCAATTGCTTGAGCTACATCTGCTCCCCTAAACATAATTTTTAATAGTGAAATGTTGGAAGCATTTCTTTTAAAATCAGGAGTAAGACAAGGATACCCACATTAGTAGCTTCCATTCAATAGTGTACTCTGAGAATCTTAACCATCAACAGAAGATAAGGAAAAAAAAGGTCATTCGCTGTGGACAGTACGATTCTGGATATATAAGGCTCAAAAGAAACTGCAGACCAATTATTAAACTTACTAAAGTTTAGCAAAATCAAATGGGTTTTTATATTCACCCATGACAGTAAGTTAGGAAACATAATTTAAAATACAATTTACAAGGTATCTGTTTTTCCAATCTCTAGCAAGAATAGATATAACAAAAATTGTGCCAGACTTTTATGGATAAAATTTAAAACTTTACTAAAAGACATTAAATGAAATGTAATTAAGTGGAGAAATATCCCATGTACGGTTACTGGAAACCTCAATAGCATAAAAATGTCAGTCCTACATAGGTTGCAATGTTTCAATGTGATTCAGTAGAAATTATAACAGGTGCTTGTAGGAATTTGACAAGCTGATTTTCTGATTCAAAGATTCAAGAATTAAGCAAAAGTTCCCTGAAGGGAATTAAGTGTGTTTTCTTAGGTGTGTGGTGGCTTATAACTTATCAGATATCAAAAACTTACTATGAAGTTAGTTTTATTCTTTACTGTTGTTCAATTTGTGTATACATGCCCATGCACATACACAAAGACATGGGCAAATTAACAAGTAAAAGCCCAGAAAAAGAGCCATACAAAACATATATGGCAACTTAGTTTAACAAAGTTGACCTAACTGAACAGTGGGTATAGGATGGACTAATTAATTACACTGGGACAATTGGTTATGCATATGGGAGAAATAACTTGGGCTCAGTTTGTCTTAACATACATGAATATAAAATTCCAGATCAATTTAAGACTTAAATGTGAAAGGTAAATGTTAACTTTTAAGAAGAAAAATGTGGAGACTCTCTTTTTATACCTTAGGAAAGTGTTTCTTAATCAATACACACAAAAAATGTTAACTATAAAATGAATAAATTCAATATTAATTATAGCCCATAACAATGAAGAACAGTTGTTCATTAAAAGGTAGCAAAGGCAATATGTGAAAAGATAAGCCACAAACTTGAAGAAGATATTTGCAGACCATCTCCCTCCCAAACAGTAAAGAGATTTTACAAATTTATAAGCAAAAGATAGACAAACTAACAATTTGAGGGCCAAAATAAATGAAAAGTCATAGCATTTAAGAGGAAATACTAATGGAAAAATAAGCATGAAAAAGGGCATATCCTCATTAATAATCCATGCCATGCAAATTAAAACTACATAATATATCATTTATTACATACAAGACTGGCAAAATTAAAATGTCTTGTAATTTCAAGTATGGATGAGGTTGAGGTTCAGTGGATATTGAGTCAGTTCATCACGGGTTGCAATTTATATTTGAACAAAGCTGGCAGTACCTTTAATGCCAAATAAGTGCATGTCTTACAACTCAGCAGTCTATTCCTTGCATAAACCCTGGGAAATACATGCCAAGGGACATAAACATAAATATTCATACATAATTACTTGTTATAGAAAAAAACTTGAAATAACTCAGATACCCATTGATAGGAAAATGGATAAATAAATTTTGCTATATTGACACACTAGAATATTATTCAGCTATGAAAATTAACAAATTAACAATGCATTGAAGAATATAGATGAATCTTAGAAAAATAATCCTGATTGGGAAAAAAAATCACATCAAGGATTTTTTACAAGATGCCATTCTTATAAAATTTGGAAAGAAGCAATACTAAGTAATATTGTGTTTGGAGATACGTATCTAAGGGATAAAATTATTTTTAAAGCCAGGGAACAATACAACCCAAATTCTGCTGAGGGCATAGGAGGATGCGTTTGGGGGGAATGCACAGGTAGTTTCAATAGAATAAGTAAGGCTCTATCTATGTCTTAACTTTTATGGAAGGATCACCAGTGTTTGTTTTATTGTGCGTCATAACCTAAATTTTTTACATATATGGTTTTATCAGAATAGCAGAATTTTTGAGAAGCCAGAACATAGCACTGAATGAAATTGTAGAGCTAAAAGGGATCAGTACCCTGTCTGTTGCCTAGTAACTGAACAAAAACAATACCTGTCACTTTTACAACTACAACTGCATTTCAAATGATGATCACATTCTTTGGTGTTCCCTCATATAGAAATTATTAAAATTAGAAGATCAAGGCTGCGGAGGGTATAACATGTCACCAGAAGGTGGACCCTGCCGTCAAAAAGAGTTTTTCCTGTCTGCCACTCCAGTTGCTTGTTGTCCCTGGCTGAAGTTTGCTTTGTTTCTCCACCCATTGTGTCTATGGGGAATGGATAGCTGGCCTTCTCAAAGCTCACAAAATAAATGTTATTCTGAGCTGCAGGAGGGAAAAGTTTCCTAAAACAATGTATGCAATATTATTAATCTTGAAATCACCTTGAGGGAAAGTTGTGTTTAAACTGATTTGACTCCAGGAATCAGGAGAGCAGTGTTTTCATTTGGAGTATAGAATATTTAACAGTGATTTTGATGTAGGGCAAGGAGCTCTGTTATGTGTCATTTAAAGATTACGTTTTGCTGGTTCTCCCCTGCTAATATTTTCTTCTGCCACATTGGGTAATTAACAAGGTTATCTGTTGTTATAATGATAGGAATCTTTTTTTTTCTTTGAGGGAGCCATCTGCTGCTTCTGCTGGTCTCAGCATGAAATAGTTGTACTGCTGGGGGGCGTGTAGCCAGGGTGGGGGTCCATCAGGCAGTCATGGTGGCACTGCTCGAAAGGCCCAACCTTAGAGGGGCAGTCCTATTTAACTGATTCATGGGGCCCCAAGAGGCAATCAAGGGATAGGAAAGTAGTTTCCTACTTCCAAACCATGTCAGGCAGATAAAGATTCTTTGCAGATTCAGGAATAAGAAAGGGAATAACTTAACCAGAAATTCTGGTTGGATCAGTCAATCAGACATGGTTCATTAGGCAATGTAGTAAAATGGTTGAAGTATGGTTTTTTAGATTGCTCATCCCACTTTAAAAACAATGGAAGAGGTAGTTACAGGCTTCATGTTTTTTATCATCATTATTATTATCATGAAATTTGGGAACAGATGTACCGAGATAGTAAATGTGAGAAGTTATAACACATAGAATGTCTTTCAATAAATGCTGCATGTGAAAATGCCATGATCCTACTTAAGTTTCATTTGTTCAACGAGGATGGATCCTTCTCTGTTAGACTCCACTCTTCATCTCCTTAAACTTTGATCGCTCTTCTTTAGGGTCAAACTGTGCAACTGTTTCTTATATGAAATCACAAGTTCCCTGATTAGCAGGTGCTACTCTAAGATCATTTTTTATATTCCCTGCAGTATCTAACAAAAATATAATTAGCCAAAGCACAATGAACCAACCACTATAGCAGAGCTGACCCTTTTCATGAAGTTTTCAGTGGCTAATGTAGTCTACAGAATGCATCACTTTCTATGGACTTCATTTCTATATGGCACAGTTTTACAATCATTATATGTTGTATACAGTAAGGAATATTTTGAAGGTAACTGTATACCTAGCTAAAATTGGCAAAAGCCAAAGGGGAATTTGATGTTTAATGTAGCTGTGACATTCACCGGAAAACCTGGCTTTAAGTACCATTGGGTCTAAGAGCTCAAATCATGTCAGTGGGTCTCACTTTTTCTGCATCTTTCATTTCTCCTTTCTTCTGTTGTAATCCCTGCTGTCAGGCGGACTTTCCCCTCAGGTGGCAAGATGGCTGCTAGCAATACCAAACTTTGGTCCTTGTCTCTCAGTAATTACAGTAGAAGGAGAGCTTTCTCCTCTATTAGAAAGTCTAGGTTTGGCACCTAGTGCCTCTGATGTCAGTAAAGCTCAGAACTTCTCCTCCTCTTTTACCCATGTTGAAGTCATTATATCTTGCTGTCCTGTCTCTGTCTGCACTTCATTTCCATTCCCACTAATATCATCTCAGTTTTGTCTTTATTTTAAGACATTCATAACAGCTTCCTAATTCCTTAAATGTCCTCCCATGTGTCTTTCTTCTCAGCTCTCCTGTGTGTTGATAATAAATTAAACTTCCTATAGAATGACATATCTGATTATTCCTCATAAATCTTCTCTACTGTTTTCTCACTTTACAGATGATAAAACTCAAGAAACTGAGATAATTGCTTAATGTCATTAAGTCAGTTTGTGGTATTCTGCATGAGGCTGTATGTCATTTCCATACCAAAAACTATTTAGTTGTTCTCCTTGCTCATGCTTCAGTTTTACACTTGAGACTTTTCCAGTCCAGATCTCACCTATCAAATTCACTTCTTCTTTTCATGTAGTTGATGTTCCAGACACATTTGTGATGTTTTCCTTTCTGGTAATATTCATTATTCTATTCTTTCTTTCTCCTTTCTTATCTCTCTAACCTATATGCTAATGTACTGCCGTGATTAGAGGCTATTTTTTCATGAAGTTTCCTGCAGTTGCCCAATGAAAAGTGATCACACCCTCTCTGAAGCTTAAAATTCCTTCTTCCTTTCATATAATACTAAGAGTAACCATTTATTAAGTGTGTTCTATGTACCAGATCCTGTGGTAAGTACTTACGCAATTTTGCTCTATATTGGACATTTCCTTTTTTACCAAGAACTATATTAGAAGGAAACTTGTTTTATGATCACCATAACTCTTCCATCATCCAGAACAATACCCTGCTCATGAAACACTATCAATAGGCATTTGTTGAATGGGTGAATAATTAAGTAAGTGAAAAAAAATGCAACTGTTATTGATTTAAAGATAAACTTGATGTAGGGGCCCATTTTTCATGACTAAAGTCGGATATGCTTTTTCAATTCTATATGCGAATGGTACTGGTTACCATAGAAATGCATACGCTGGCAGTCTAGTTGACCAATTTGACAACATGAGATGCTCCATGGTGCTGTTTTCCCACAGAATCTTTGAACCGCTAGCAAAAACTGGCAGAGCCATCTTCCTCAGAACTCTTGAAACAGTTAAATGTTTTTTTTTTTTAAGGGTAAGTTTTGAATCAAGAAAAGGAGCTTTAAAAATGGTAGGAGAGGCTCATGGTGCTCTTGCTGAGCTCTTCTCCACCTGTTCCCCATTTCAGTGTGGAGCCAGCCTGCACTCCCTTTGTGGATTCCTGGGCCTGATTCTGGAGGGAGGAGACTAATCCCTATGCCAATACTGGGGTACCTTTATGTCAGTGCCAATCTGTCAGGTGGTAAATGGAAAGACTGACTGGAAAACAGGTCTCTGTCTTGCCCTCCCAAAACTTGCACTACAGATAGAAGGAGTTTGCACAATCAAAGCAGTATATGAAAGAATTATAATTGAAGCAGCCTGGGGCAAAGGATTACATGCTTTAAGAAATACAATAGAGCACCCTGGAGTAGAGGGAATCTATTTCATAGGGAGTGGTGGAGGCATTAGAATTCTTGTAAATAGAGGAAATCCTGTGGCCACAGCAAGCACAAGCTCAGGGAAGATTCAGTCTCAAAAAGAAGTAGGGGACACTATAATTCACTTTTGCCTAAGGCCAATCTTCTTGATAGGATGACTAAACTCTGAAGGAGAGCACCAGCCAATACAGAGTCAATTTGCAAAGACTCTGAAAGGGGATTTTTGTCTTAGATTATTTGTTTTTGTTAGTTCCTGGAACTCAAGGATATCTCTGTCATACTACTAGCTGGAATCAAATTAAGAGACAGAGAAATCAGAGACTAAATCTCAGAGTTTTAAAAAAATATTAAAATGTACAGAGGACAAAAAATGATTATGATACAAAGAAACAGGATATGATGGTCCATCCAAAGGAACAAGATAAAAATCCAGAAACCCTCAATGAAGAAGACCAGACTTTGGACATCCCAGACAAAGACTTTAAAATAAAAAAGATTCTCAATATACCCAAGGTGATAAAAAAAAAGAAAACAAAACAAAATCACACACAGAGAAAGAACTAAAGGATATTAAGAAAATGATGAATGAACAATATGAGAATCTCGATAAAGAGAAGTTTTAAAAAGGAACCAAACAAAAATACTGGGGTTGAAGACCACAGTTAATGAAATGAAAAATTCACTTGAGGTATTCTATAGCAAATTGTAGCTGACAGATGGAGGAATCAGTGAACTCAAAGACAAGACAATAGAAATGGTTCAGGCTGAGGACAGAAAGAAAAAAGAATGGAAATATGTGAACCAAGACCAAGAGATCTGTGGGAAACCATCAAACATTCCATCATATGCATTATTGATGTCTCAGAAAGAGAAAAAAAAAGATATAAAGGAGCAGAAGAAATATTCAAAGAACTAATGACAGAAAACTCCCTGAATTTAACAAAATATATGAATATTTACATTCAAGATACATTCAAACCACAACAGGATAAATGTCAGAGCCATAGCTTGAAACATAATAGTCTAATTGTTACATGTCAAGAACAAGGAGAGCATTCTGAATGCTGCAAAAGAGAAACAATGTGTTATGTACAAGATAGCTCCAGTAAGATTAAGTGCCAATTTCTCATCAGAACCATGGAGCTAAGAAGGCAGTGGGACAAAATATTTGAAGTGCTAAATGAAAACAATTGTCAACCAAGAATTTTATAACTGGCAAGAATTTCTTTCAAAATTAGGATGTGATTAAGACATTACCAGATAAACAAAACTGAAGGAGTTCATGATTGCTAGATCTAACCTAAAATCAATGCTCAAAGGAGTACTGACAAGGGAAAGGACACCAGGAACTGAAGCAAAGTGGCATAAATAATTCTGGTAAAGATAACTGTATAGGTACTTATAAGTACCAGCATTCTATTGTATTTTTCAGTATGTAATTACAGTTTTTACTTCTCTCAGGCTCTAAAATGTAAACATATAAAATTAATGATAAATCTATGATTTGGGACAGATAATGTATAAAAGGTATAATTTGTAATAAGTGTAATGAAAAGATGGGGATTTGGAGGGGTATAGAAAGAGTGTTGTATATGCTACTGAAGTTTAAATTGGTACCAAATCAAATATGATTATTATAGATTTAGGACGTTAAATTTAAGCCCATGGTAATCACAAATGGGGCTGACAAAGAGAAAAATGAGAAAAGATCCAAAATGATATACTACAAAAATCAAATAAATATGAAAGTAGGCATTAATGGAAGAATTGGGTTTCAAAAAAGTCTTACAAAGAACAAGTAGCAAAATGGGAGAAGAAAGTCCTACTTTTTCAATAGTTTAAATGTAAATGGATTAAACTCTCCATTCAAAAGGCAGAGATTGGCAGAATGGATAAAACAGCATGACCCAACTGTATGTTCTTTCTAAGAGACTACCTTACATTCAAAGACCCATAGATTGAAAGTGAAAGGATGGAAAAAAATATAACTTGCAAATAGTAACCAGAAAGAGTGGTAGCTATATTAATATCAGTTAAAAAAGACTTTAACCCAAATCTATTATGGGGGGGGGGCAAAGAATGTAAATATATACTCATAAAGGTCAATTCAACAAGAGGAAGACATAATTATATATATATATATATGCACCTAACAGCAGAGCTCCCAAGTATATAAAATAAATATTGACAGGTTTAAGGGATGAAATCATTGGTTCTATATATAACTGTAGCAGACTTCAATTTTACCATTTTCAATAATGGATAGAACATCCAGATAGAAGAATGATAAGAAAATAGAAGATTTGAACATAACTGGAAATTAATTAGCCCTAACTGATATTTATATAGAATACATCATGCAATAACAACAGAGTACCCATTCTCTAGTGCTTGAGTCATTCTCCAGAAGAGACTGTATGTTAGGTTACAAAACAAGTCTTAACAAATTAAAAAATGTATAATCATACGATGTATATTCTCCAACCACAATGGAATGAAGAAAGAAATCACATAGGAAAAACTGAAAAATTCACAAATATGTGGAAATTACACAACACACTCTTAAATAACCAATTTTTCAAAGAAGAAACTGAAATAGAAATTGGGAAATACCTTGAAGTAAATGAAAACGAAAAACACAAAATACCAAAACCTATGGGGTATAGCAAATTCAATAACAAGGATATTTATAGCTTTAAATACTTACTTTACAAAAGAAGAAGAGCTCAAATCAGAGACCTAATCTCACAACTGAAGGGTCTAGAAATAGACGAGCAAAGTAAACCATAGTCCCTTAGTCAAGCAGAGGGAAGAAAATAACAAAGATTTCAGAAGAGATAAATAAAATAGAGAATTAAACAAGCAGTATGGAGACTCAGTGCAACCAAAATTTGGTTCTTTGTAAAGATGAATAAAATTGACAAACTTTTAGTTAGACTGACAAAGAGAAAAAGAGGGAGGATGTAAATAATTAAAATCAGAAATAAAAGGGGAACATTACTACCAACCCCACAGAAACAAAAATGATTATATGAGGATACTATGAACACCTGTATACTGACTAATTGGATAACCAGATGAAGTGGACAAATTTCTGGAAACGCAAAACCACTTGTACCAACTCAGGAAATAGAAGGTCTAAGCAGACCAATAACAAGTAAAGTGATTCTATCAGTAATTAGAAACTTTCCAACAAAGAAAAGCCCAGGACCAGTTGACTTCACTAATAAATTTTTCTAAAAATTCCAACAAGAATTAACAACAATCCTACTCAAATTCTTACAGAAAATTGTAGCATAAAGAACACTTCCAAACTCTAATACAGAGTCCAACATCACCCTCGTATCAAAGCCATATGAAGATAACACAAGAAAAGAAAATTATAGACCAATATACCTTGTGAATATAGATGCAAAAATCTTTAACAAAATAATAGCAAAACAGATCCAACAGCACGCTAACAGAATTATATACTATGAACAAGTGGACTTTATTCCAGGTATGCAAGGGTGGTTCCCCATAAGAAAATCAATTAATGTGATAGACAACATTAATTGAACGAAGGAACAAATAACATACGATGACCTCAGTTGATGCAGAAAAGGCATTTGACAAAAATCCAGTATCTATTCTTCATAAAAACACTCATAAAATTAGGGCTATAAGAAAATTTCCTCAATATGATAAAGGGTATATATGGAAAATCCACAGCTAACATCATACTCAATGCTGAATTACTCAAAGTTTTCCCACTAAGATCAGGAAAAAAACAGGATGCACATTGTCACCACTGTTATTCAGGATTATACTGGATGTTCTCACCAGAGCAATTAGGTAAGAAAAAAAGGAAATAAAAGGCATCTAAATTGGAAAAGAAGTACAACTTTCTCTATATGCATTTGACATGATTTTATATTTGGAATATCCTGAAAAATGCACTACCACACTATTAGAACTAATGATGGAATTTTGCAAAGTGGCAGGTATAAGACCAATATGCAAAAATCAGTAGTATTTCTATAAAATAGTAATGAACCATCTGAGATCTGAGAAGATCATCTGAGGAGGAAATCAAGAAAAAAATCCATTTACAATAGCACTTAAAAGAATCAAATACCTAAGAATAAATTTAAACAAGGATGTAAAGGACATACATGGAAAACAACAAGGCATTACTAAAAGAAATCAAAGAAGACTTAAACAGAGGGATATTCTATTTTCATTGGGGACTGAATATTGTTACGATGTCAGTTCTATGTAAAGTTATTTACAGAGTCAACTTAATCCAGGTATAAATTCTAACATCCTTCTTTTCAGAAATGGAAGAGCCAGTCATCAAATTTATGTGGAAGAGTAAAGGCCCCTGAATAGCCAAACCATCTTGAAAAAGAAAAATGAAGTTGTAGGACTCAAAATTCCTGATTTTAAAACGTATTACAAAGCTACAGTTAAAAAACCAACAACGTGGTACTGGTACAAGGATATGTATGTAATATGTAATAATGGGATTGAATTGAGAGTTCAGAAATAAGTCCAAACATTTATGGCCAATTGATTTTTTTCTTATTGTTTATACATAAAAATTTAATAAAAATGTTAACAAGTTTTCCCCAAGGTGGGGGTGTTTATTGCTTACCTTTTTTTTAACAGCACAATTACATTTCTACAGATAGCAGTCAGGTATAACATGTAGCACTTCCTATTTTTTTTCTTGTTTTGTTTTGCTTTGGTTTTTTTCATTTTTTAGTCTTGATTTTGTATATTATCAACAGCAGTATATCACTCATACATAAACATACATAAACAATAAGTGTATAGTAAAAGTTGTGGACTTAAAAAGCAAACATGCATAACATTATACAGGGGTTCCATACATCAACCGTCCACCAACACCTTGCATTGTCGTGAGACATTTGTTACAGATTCTGAAAGAATATTGTCAAACTATTACTACTAATTATGGTCCTTATCTTACATTTAGTGTATTTTCCCCCAACCCACCCTATTATTATTTTTTAAGTATAATTTTTATGACAGATGTTGTAAATTCATAAAAAAATCACACACATGTGCAGAATTCCTGAACAACATCCATCCATCAACACACCACCACTGTGGTGGAACATTTGTTACAGAAAAAATAATATCATCTGATTGTTACCACGTCCATAGTATACATTTGGCACTCTGTATCCTGCCCCATTATCAACATAGTACATCTTTGGCATAGATGCAAGCATATTACATTATTACTGCTAACCACCATCCATAGGTTATTCCAGTTATATTTTTCCCATGCTTCTCTGCATTCCCACCACCCTGCAGTACTGATGTACATTTGCTCTAGCTCACAAAGGACACTCTTGCATCTGTACCATCCATCACAATTCTCATCCACCTCTTGGTTTGCTGTGCTATTCAGTTCCTAGATTATTCTCTAGCTTTCTGTCAATTAGCATTTACATCCTAGAATAGCATTTTCAACCACATACCCATTTATAAACTAGCTGTTACTATGTGTTAACATCTACTTTATACATTTCCACATTTTACAGTAAAGCTAATTAAAACTTCTACATACCTTAAATATCAGTAGTCCATCTCAGTCCTCCTCTTACCTCCTTTAAGAATCCACCACCTATCATCAGGACTTGAAGATATTTTCCTACAATTTCTACTAGAAGCTTTATTGTTCTTGCTTTTATTTTTAGCTTTTTGATCCATTTTGAGTTAATTTTTGGATAAAGTGTGAGATAGGAGTCCTCTTTCCTCCTTTTGGCTATAAATATCCAGTTCTCTCAGCACCATTTGTTGAATGGACTGTTCTGCTTGAGCTGTGTGGGTTTGACAGGCTAGTCAAAATTCACTTGACCATACATGTGAGGGTCTGTTTCTGAACCATAAATTTGGTTCCATTCATCTATGTGTCTGTCTTTATGCCAGTACCATGCTATTTTTTACCACTGTAGCTAGGTAATATAATTTAAAGTCTGTAGATGAGAGTTCACTTTTCCTTTTTAAGATGTTTCTGACTATTCAGGACCCCTTAGCCTTTCAAATAAATTTGATAATCGTGTTTTCAATTTTAAAAAAATGCTGGCAGACTTTTTATTGGGATTGCATTGAATCCATATATCAATTTGAGTAGAATTGATGTCTTAATGATATTGAGTCTTCCAATCCATGAGCATGGAATGTTCTTCCAGTTATTTAAGCCTTTTTTTATTTCTTTTAACATTGAGTTGCATTTTTCTGAATACAAGTGCTTTACACCATTGGTTAAGTTTATTCTTATTTGAGTTTTATTTGTCATATTTTATTTTCCCCACTCTTTTGACATTTTTCATTACTTTTATTATTGATATAATCTTTTCTAGACTCTCTTCCCGTCCTTTCTCTTCTGTCTTTTCTTTTCAGGCTCTAAAACACCTTTTAGGATTTTCTAAAAATCTGGTCTCTTGATTAGAAATTCTCTCAGTTTCTGTTTATCTGTGAATATTCTAATTTCACCCTCATTTTTGAAAGACAGTCTTGACAGATATAATATTTTTGGCTGGAAGTTTTTCTCTTGCAGTATCTTAAATACATCATACCACTGTCTTCTTGCCTCCATGGTTTCTGGTGAGAAATCAGCACTTAATCTTACTGGGTATCCCTTATATGTTATGCATTGCTTTTCTCTTGCTGCTCTCAGAATTGTCTCTTTGTCTTTGGCATTTGACGTTCTGATTATTATGTGTCTCAGAGTTGGTCTGTTTGGATTTTTTTGGATGGGAGTATGTTGCATTTCTTGGACATGGGTATCTATGTCCTTCAATATGATTGGGAAATTTTCTACCATTATTTCTTCAAATATTCATTCTGCCCCTTTTCCCTTCTCTTCTCCTTCTGGGACACACATGACACATATGTGTGCACATCTTTTGCTGTCATTTAGTTCCCTGAGACCTTGATCATTTTTTTCCATTCTTTTCTTTGTCTGGTCTTTTATATGTTCACTTTCAGAGGCCATTTCATCAAGCTCACCAATCCTTTCTTCTGCAGCCTCAAATCTATTATATAATTCCAATGTTTTCTTAATTTCATTTTTTGTGCCTTTCATTCCCATAACATCTGTTATTTTTCTGTCTATGCTTTCAAATGCTTCTTTGTGCTCATCCAGTGTCTTTTTAATGTCCTTAATCTCTTTAGCCATCTCACTGGATTTATTAAGGAGATTTGCTTGAACATCTGTGATTAGTTGTCTCAACTCTTTTATATCATCTCGAGGCTTATCTTATTCCTATAATCGGGCCATAGCTTCCTGTTTCTTGGTGTGGATTGTAATTTTTGTTTGTGTCTTGGCATCTGGTTTACTAGAGTATTTATTCTGGGTGCAGTTTTTCTCTTTAGTTTAGGGCTTCCTGCCCTTTCTTCCTCGCTGTTTGTGAAGTAGGAGCCAAGGATGTAGAGGGTGCTATAAGCTGTAGAGGCTCAAACTGCCCTCATTGCCCCAGGAACCAATGAAGGTTCTCACAACTTTCTCCTTTGCCAGGGGTAGGACAGGGTCACAGCTGTGTGGAATAATCCAAGTTGTGCAGGTCTAGATTGTAGTTGCCCAGAGAGACTGATGAAGCTTTATGTCCCTTTCTCCCCTGCCTGAGGCAGGGATGGAGCTGCAGGTGTGGACAGCAATGTATGTAGTATAGGTCCAAGATGACTGCAGTTGCCCCAGTAGACTTCTGATTATTCAGTCTGTGCCAGTCAAATGTACTGCTGTTACCTGGATAGGCTGAAGCCTACGTGAGAGCTGCAGGCCAATCTGGGTGAAAGAAACCTGTTCCTACTCTCACTGTGATTTTCAATCCTGATCCTGGCTTCCCCTCAGGTGGGGGACAGAGTCAAAATGGCAGCTACTGGCCTCTTTCTAACTTGGACAGATTCACACCCTAGCTGTTCCTAGGGTTATACTTTAGCCAGCCAAGTCTACTAATCAGTAGCCAAAAGCAGTGGCCAACCATCTCCTCCTCCCCTGTTTATGGGAAATGGAGCTTCCAATTCCAGTCACAGAATAGCTCCTTGAGTGGCTTATGCTACAAAAATAAGACAATTACTGACCTCCATGGCTTGGCTGGTAATTTCCTGGAGAGGCTGGTGCAGGTCCCCCCAGCTTCCTCTGTCCCAGAGGTGGGGCTGGGGCTTAGACTAGATCTGCAATCTGATCTGGATGGAAAGAAACTGGTTCCCACCAGCACTGTGATTTTCAGTCTGCCCTGCTTCCCCTTGTGTCAGGCACATAGTTAAAGACAGCAGCTACTGGCCTCTTTCTGACTTGGACAGGCTCAAACTTTAGCTGTTCTCAGGATTATACTGTAGCCCACTGAATTTACTCATCAGCAGCTGAAGTTGGTGCCCAACCGTCTCTTCTTCCCCTGTTTTTGGAAGTGGAGCTTTCAATTCCAGTCATGGAACAGCACCCGAGGAGGCTTGTGCCTCCAGTGGAGGATGGGCACCAGCCTTCATGGTGTGGAGCATTCTACTTATGAATCTTCTCTGCAGATGGGCAGTCTCCTCCTTCCATTCCTTCAAGGATGTGGCAGGATGCTCTTCTGGTCTCCTTGTGCCCCCAAACAGGTGCTTCAGCTAGCTCCAAATAGCTCTGGGAGTTTACTAACTGCCCTGTAGCAGGAGCTGACTCTAGGAGCTCCTTACTGCCATCTTCTTGCTGGTTGTCTCCTGGCCAATTGATTTTTGACAAGAGGGCTAAGTCCACTCAGTGGGATAAGAATAGTCTCTTTAACAAATAATGCCAGAAAAACTGGCTATACATGTACAAAAAAATAAAGGTGGATGATACCTCATACTATATTACAAAAATTAACTCAAAATATATCAAATACCTAAATATAAGAATCAAGACAATAAATTCTTGGAAGAAAACATAGGGAATCATCTTTCAGGTCCTTGTGTTAGGCAAATGGTTTCTGAGACTTTACACCAAACATGAGCAACAAGTGAAAAAGTAAAACATAAATGGAATTTCTTTGAAATTAAAAACTTTTGTGCACCAAAGGACTTAACCATAAAAGTAAAAAGATAAACTACTGAACAGATAAAATACTCAGAAACCACATATTCTATAAGGGTTTAATACCCTGTATATATAAAGAAATCCTACAACTAAAAAAGAAAAAGACAATTCCACTAAAAATGGGCATAAGATTTGACCAGACATTTCTCCAAAGATGTAAAAAACCATGGAAAAACACATGAAAATATTCTCAACATTATTAGCCATTAGGGAAATTCAAGTAAAAACTCACAATGAAAAACACCTTTTCACATCCTTTAGAATGCTAGTATTAAATAGAAAAAAGGAAAATAACAAGTCTTCAAGAGGATTCAGAGAAATAGGAATCTTAGTGCTTTGTTCTTGGAAATGTAAAACAGTGCAGCCACTGTGGAACACAGTTTAGTGGTTTCTCAAAATGTTAAGTATAGACTTAACATATCACCCATTAATCCCACTTCTAGGTATATACGTAAAAGAATTGAAAGCAGGGACTGGAACAGACATTTTCACAGTAATTTTCCTGCTAGCATTATTCATAGCTGCCAAAAGATAGAACTGACCTAAGTGTCCATCAACAAATGAATTGATAAATAAAATGTGGTATATCCATACAATAGAATATTATTCAATGGCAAAAAGAAATGAAGTTCTGATATATGTGACAACATGAATGAGCCTTAAAGCTATCATGATGAGTGAAATAAGCCAGGAACAAAAGGATAAATATTGTATGATTTTTCTGGTGTGAAATACTTAGAATAAGAAAATTTATAGAGCCAGGCACTGGAATACAGGTTACCAGGAGCTGGGATGGGGTAGGAGATGAGGAGTAAATGCTTAACTGGTACAGAGTTTCTGTTTAGGGTGACAGATATGTTTGGTAGCAGATGGCTGCAGAACACTGTGAATGCAATTAATGCCATTGAATGATATATTCGACTATAATTGAAAGGGGGAAATTTTAGGTTGTATATGTTACTAGAATAAATCTTTAAGATAACATACTGTAAGTCTATCCAATACAAATAGTGAACCCTAATGTGAAGAATGGTCTATGGTTAATAGTATAATTATAATAATACAGCTTCATCATTTGTAATTAAGTTAACCACACTAATGCAAAGTGTTAATAATAGGGAAAACTGTGTAGAGGCGGGTATATGGGAACTCTGTGTTTTCTGCATAATTTGTCTACAACTTGTATTCCCTTCTGTTTCCTTATATTTCCTGATTTTTGCAGAAGCAGCAGGTACTTATATTTGAGTTTCAATCCCTTAGAGCGCCACTGCTTTCTGGCTTCACTTAACCTAGTACCTAAGCCCAAGCCCAAGCTTGCCCTCCCTAAGAAATCCTGTGTCTTGTTTCCAAGCCCATGTGATCATGGTCTTACTGCTGCATCGGGAAAGTTCCTGGCTCCGTTTTTGGCATTCATGGGCTGCCCATACTTACCTGTCACTGGATATCCAGGACATAGGATTTGTTCTTTATGGGCAGAGACTCTTTTAAGGCAAGGGCCTTATAAATATTGCTCATATGAAATTGTCTCCTTCAAATGGGTTCCAAATCTTCAGTTCCTCTCCCTTGCTGTCAGGATGAACTATAAGCCTGTGAACATAGAATTCAATACTGTCCAGCCTGATTCATAGATGCACCTCCTTCTAATGCTTTATGCAAACCCCCTACCCCAGGGATACACTCAAAGGCAGATAATATAAATAAGGAGGGTTTAGGACTGTGGTAAATTGGAGGGTACATGTCCTGCTGAAAGGAATTCAAATTCATTAAAAATGCATTTTAGTTAAATAAAATATAAATGAACAAATAACAACCATCTTTGCTCTGAAAAAAAAAAAAACAACAAAAAACAAACCCCAGACAAACAATAAAATCTGGGTTTGGCCCAGGGTGAGCCTATCTTCCCCTGCATTTGGTCTCCACCTTTCCCCTATTCTCTATATATGGTCCTGCTACTGTGCTCTTTTGTGGATAAACTGCCCTCTCTAAAGGGTTGCCACTGCACACATCATGGATCAGAAGGCTCTGCACTCCCATGACACTTGTCATATCTATCTTTCCTGGCCCCAGCACCCAGTGTCTAACATTGTAGTAATTATTGTAAGCATCACACTCCCCCAAAGCGATTATAAGCTGCTTATGTTCAAGATACATGTCTTAGATGTCTACTTGCTCAAAGTACATTGCACAAAGCCTTGCCATTGCTAGAATCCCAGAAAATACTCACTGGTGGTGGTTTGATCCATCAGCACATTTATAAACTAAAATCGAGTTAGTTAACCAATCAACTGAATGAATATCTCTTCATTGCTGTGTTATAGAGTTCAAACACTCTGTTATCCCCCCAAACTCTGAAATGTTCCCATTTTAATAATGAATAATTCTAATAACTAGTAATTATAATAATGTTCCCTGAGATGGAATAATTTGGTTGACACATCTATAAATACACACTGGATAAAATAAAATGCATCTTGGTGGCTTTGTCCTTATAAGTATTTGAAAGCACCAAGCTTTTATTTGATGGTGGCCCTGATCTGCTTCAGAGATTGCAGTTAAGTGAGGAGAAAGTTGGGGCAGCCATTTTACAGTTTACAAGCTACTAGTTTCAGCCCCGTGTTTAAAAGCTACTACTTTCAACAAAGAAACAAACAAAAAGCACATCTTGGTTTAAATAATGATGACAATACTAATGCATGTTGATTTTTAAGAGACGACCTCTTAGGGATTTTACCCAAAAAACCATTTGGGGACATCCTGGTAGGTTTGAGAAAGGACTATGAAAATATGACTATGGTTAAACTGACTGGGAAAGCCAGCAGAGACACGTACTATCTCTGAGCACCTTTTCCAAAAATGGAACTTTTAAGACAATAATTTCTGCGGTGCCGTTATGATCATTAAGGCTATGATAAAAACTTTAGAAGAATCAGGATAAACAATAAGACCTGGCAGGTTGCAAGATGGAGTCCAAGGATGACCTCTTTGTAATATGTTCCCTCTTCTACCAACCTATGGAACATGTTCTGTCCCCCCTACCAAGCCCCTCACACCCATCCCCCTGACTCACTCCTGATAGGAAAACTTGGCTATTCTCATAGTCTTCTTTTTGCTGAATCACTGTTTTGAAATTTTTGCCAATCTCAAATCTACAGAATAAAAGGGAAATCAGAGAATAGATAAATGGGCCTATTTGTTTTCATTTTACTTATTCATTTCATTTTTCTTTTATCACATATATAAGCACGGGCTGGGAATAGAAGCACATATGCAGATTTATTCTTAATCCCCAATTCCTGTCTCCTGCAGGCTGCTGTTCCTGAAATTGCTTGACCCCTAACAGTGGCTGCTTCTAAGCTCCTAGCCAGAAGACAGGGTTGGAAGGAGGAGGGCTGAGACACTGGGGCCACATTTCTGAGCTAGGAAAATAGCTCCTGGCCTTCGATTCTTTGGTACTGTGCTGACGGATTGAGTCATTGTTTATGGTAGTGCGGCCTTTTTTCTGTGCTTGGGGCCGTTGGCAGAAAGCTGTTTGAATCGGAGGCTATGTACCATGCCATCTTGGCAATTCTGTATTTTCAGCATTTTAGTCAATGCGAAGAGTAAGAAAAATTGTAATTGAGGCTGCCTTTCCATAAATCATGTCACAGAGAGTGAGTGAATCCAAATGATGGGTCCAATAGGAACTTTGTGTCCCCTGCCTGGGGATACTACTGGAGGGTGCTGAGAAATCATGTGCGGATGCTGAGTAATGCAGTGAGGAACAAATGGAAAACAAATTCTAAGTTTCCTGGCAAAATAATGAACTCTGGGTGGGGACAGGATTTGGGAAGACCAATAGCAAGAAATAATCAAACCAGAAAATCCAGTTGGAGTTGGGAGGGCAAGCTTATATGCAGCACAGTTCTAAATAACTTACCCACGGGGGCAGGGAGATGAGATGGTGCCATCTCAGGGAGAAGCCAGGTTAACTATTTTTAACTGTAATTGACTGTCATGTAAACACTATCAGCACTTAATGTTCTTTGTGCAAGAACAGGAAGGTCAGAAAGGAAAACAAAATGCCTGGAGTGAGGGGACTCTCAACCCATATGAGATGCACGCTCCATGTGTGATATGCAGTGACCCCAGACTAAAGTCTGGGTCTGGGTGAAAGGAGATTGAATTGACCCTTGTGAGACTTTGTGGGTGATCCTGCTGGTTTTCCCAAAGGGTTGTGCCAACTTTTCTTTTTTTGTGCACACTTAAGGAGCCAAGAATCTATTTGGCTTTTGTTTCTCACTGTACTTTGAGTGTGAAATGTCAACAGTAGCTAGTTGTGGGACCACTTTACAGTCACACAAAGTTGTAAGCCCATCTGTGAGAGTTACTGGCTTCAACGGGCTCTCTAACACTAAGCTCATTCAGAAGGGATTCTAAGCCCCCAAAAGGAAAGTCTTCTTGAAATAGGCAATGGGGAAAAGAAGCTGTTACGTCCATGATGGAATGTGAGTTCTGCACGATTTGCCATCCAGAGATTTGGGAATTCCAGTATCCACCCATTTTCCCCAAAGTAGCCCCTGGACTAGAGCTTTCACTCCAGGTACTCTTCTAGAAAAGAGGTGGCAAAGGAGTGGCATAAATGAATGTGTCATGTGCTGCCTGCGTACTTTCTGCTTGGGGAGCCTTCATACAGGATGTGTAAAGAGCCTGGTAAATGACATTCTTAGTTATTGTAGGGCCAGAAGCCCTTCCTCTGCGAGCACTTATATTTTCCTCATTTATTCCCCTCTTGGATTTCTATAGTTAGTTCATTTTGGGAACACTGACCTCTAACAGCTGTACTGAGAGGAATCAAGGAAAAGATTGTGTCTTGTTTTTCATTTTCATCTCTTATCACTGCTGGGGACAGAGAGAAAGTAGAAACAAACTTGAAGGTAAAAGTATCCTGTCTCAACAGGGATTTCGTCCAGCATGCTTTTTACTCCCTGCTTGGAAGAGTTTGTATTTTGCTTGTTGGTGGAGGCAATTTCTTGCATGAGAGCTTTTGGTTGTGTTGGTGTCTCTCCCCCAAGGTGGCTCTTGGTTATACTTTAAAAACAATGAGCTCATCCAGAGGAGGCAAGATCAGTAGGTAGACTGAACATGGGCTGCTGGTCCTGAGAGCTGTGGGCTGTCCTCTGAACAAGGTGGCATGTATGGGTCCCTGATGTTACGGCAGCTGATGGCCTGCCCAATTAGGTTCTTCATAAGCCTTTTTCCAAGCAGGCCTAGTAGCAATCTGTGTTTTCCCAGCATCTTATTCCCTGCTGTGTCCCCAGAACCTAACACCGTGTTTGGCTTATAAAAGGTGCTCATTTTATTAGTGAATGCATAAATGATTGAAAAACAAATTAAGTATAGTTATAAATATCTCAGGAAAAAAAAACCCTACACACAGTTGTTTCAGTCTGCCAGACATTGTCATTTTATTAGGCAAGATGCTAATTGCTAACCTTTCAATGGCCCGGTGAGGTGGGTATTATTCGCAGCCCTAGTCCACCTAAGCTAGCCCAACAGTCTGGCTCAGGAGCTCCACGCTTCCATGTTGTAAATCTTGGTTGGTGCAGTGTTTGAGCACATGAGCTAGGGAAGCAGGCAGCCTAGTTTGAATCCAGCCTGCACATTTAGGCTGTGCATTCAGGCAAGTCCTCTCCAGAGTTTAGTTTTCTCTGCTGTAAAATGAAGACAGCCATGGCACCTCCACAGGGTGATTGTGGGGATTAAATAGCAGGATGCAAACCACCTAACCTAATGCCAGACAACTAATAAGCACTTCTTAGATGTTAGTTCCTCTTGTTATTATGTGTTTTGGGTTCTGGGTGTTGAGGCACAGGCTTCATGAAATAGGAAAGAGGATGTGAAACCAAGACAGGAGGCACTTGGGATAAATGTCCTGTTAGGAGACCTTGTCTTGTACTGAGGATCAGTATCTTAGAGCAGGCAGTGGCAAAGTTTTCCTGAGATGCACTGGGCAGTAAATATTAGGCTGTGGCAGTCATATGGTCTCTGTTACCACAACTCAACCCTGAAAGAATGAGCATGGCTGCATTCCAGTCAAACTTTATTTACAAAAGCAGGTAGGTTGTGGTTTGCAAATCAGCACTTCAGGTCAGTGGTACTCAACACTCTCTACACTTTAGTATCACCTGGGGAGCTTTCAAAATGTTCAGTCTCCATTCCCAGAAATTCTGATTTAAATTTCCTCGGATAGTGTCCAGACATCAGTATTGCTTAAAGCACCCAGGTGACTAATGCAGAGTTGAGATCCACTGATTTGGGCCACTGAAGCCAGGAACAGGAGACCATAGAGCACCCACTGCCCCACCCAGGCTTCTTCCTCATCTCATTTCAGAACCCTGGGATCAACAGTGGGGCCTTTGGGTGACTGTTGGCCAGACTGTTGTAAATCCCCTTTGCTTAATGCACAGACCATATCACTTTTGTATCTAGAGGGAAGCCTAATTATCTGTGTAATAAATGCTTTGCTCTTTGAGGGAACACAGTCCAGCTGTTACTATGCATTTCAGCTGAGGCTGTGCTTTTTGCTATGCAATTGTCTTTTGGCACTGGCGGTTGCACAGCGCGGTTTGGAAGGGGAAACAGTCAGCCCATCTCCCTTGTTAAGGCTGTGGTGGCTGTGGTGGGTCGAGTGCGTTTCCAGATGCCAAAATGTCTGATTTAGGACAAGATACTCTTCTCTAATGAGCCCTAGAGGAAGAGCTCCAAGAATTCTGCTGGGCAGCATCTACCTGTGATAGGGGTAAAGGATGGCCTAAGACAAGGTATGAGCTTAGACCTAAATGTCCAAGCATCCTGAGGAATTATACAGAACAGTTCCTCAATATGTGATTCCTCAGCCTGCACATTGGAATAATCATCTGGCACCTTGCTGTAGTTTCTGGGCTTGACTCCTGACATAATGAATCAGAATTTCTGAGGTGGCTCCTGGAACATGCATTTTTTAAAAAAGATTTATTTTATTTATTTATTTCAAACCTGCCTCCCCCCCATTGTTTGCACTCACTGTATCTGTTTGTTGTGTACTCTCTGTGTCTCCTCATCTTCTTTTTATGAGGAAATCAACCATGTGGGAGGGAAGTGCTTAATCACTTGAGCCACTTCTGCTCCCTGCTTATTGTGTCTCTCATTGTGTTTCCTCATTGTGTCATCTTGTTGCATCAGTTCACCACACCATCCCATCCCATCAGTTTGCAGTCTTGCTTGTCTTCTTTAGGAGGCACAGGAAACTGAACCCAGGACCTCCCATGTGGTAGGCAGGCACCCAACTGTTTGAGTCATATGGAATATGCATTTTTAATGAGATGCCTGGATAACTTTGACATTTGAGAGCTGCTCTTCTGGCCCAACTACTTCATCATCCTTAATAAAGAAGATAAACTGATGAGTTTAAAGTCTTCTTTTAAGCAGCCCAGTTATAGAGCTAGGGCATGAATCCAGGTCTGTGTATCAACCAGCTGTTCCTGTAACTCTCCCCAAAACTTAGAGGCTCGAAACTGTAAGCCTTAGTTTTTACTCACAAATATATGGCTCAGTCGGTTGATTTTTCAGGTTCTAGCTGGATTCACACATATGTTTTGATAGGCACTTGATGACTTTGGGCTCTCGCTTGTGTTTAGAGGTCAGCTGACTGCATCCTGGTTGAAGATGTCCTTGGCTTAGCTTCCTGGGGCCTCTTCCATGTGGTCATTCATCCTCCAGCAGGCTAGTGTAGATTGGTTCACCAGGTGGTGACAGCATCGCAAAAGAGTGGCAGTGTCGAGGCTTCTTAAGGACAAGGCTTAGAACTGGGACGCTATCACTTTTACTACATTCTGATGCCAAAACAAGTAATGAGGGAAACCTAGAATCAGAAGTTGAGGAAATAAATTCAAGTTCTTGGAGGGAAGAGCTGAGAATTCCATTGCAAAGATCATGGATACAAGGAGGCATAAAAACTTGGGGCCTTGGTGAATCTATGAGAACCTATTACACATCATCTGGGCTTTTTCTATACATGTGAGTCCCTTAAACATTTTTTTTTCTGCTAACATTTGCAAAATTTTAGGGTGCATAAGTAGTAAATATTCCCTCGAGTTCTTTTCCTAAAATTATTCCTCTTTGATGAAGAATCAGAAATCACATATCTGAAGGGACCCAGGAACTTATCTGGTTTAACCCCTGACACTTTAATTCCCTGATTTATCAGTTTAAGCAAGTATTCATCCATTTTCTGCACAAACACATCCCATAACTCCCTGGAGAACTCACTGGCATGCAGGGCAGCTCATTCCAGCCTCAGAGTTCCTATTATTAGAATATTATTTCTTATGTGGGGCCAACATTTATGTCTGTCTGAATTTCACCTTTTGGTCCTGCATCTGCCCTCTGAGGCAGTGAAGAAGAAGGTCTCATTGCCCTTACCCAGAACAGCCTTTTCCCAAATTCAAAAAACAGTTACAAACCCCTTTCATCACTAGTCAGTTTTCTGAGCCAGTTTTCTACAATTTTTTCTCATAAGACATAAATGTAAGTTCCCCACCAATCTAGGATGCTCCTTTGAAAGCACTCATTTCTCAATGGCAGCCTAATATTTTGGAATGGAGCACTTGTTTACAATCAGATGGCCTGGATTAAACTTTGGGATCTTGAGCAGTTCTTCAAACCCATGGGGTCTCCATGTCCTCCTCTAGGATGTGTGGTCAGAACTATCAATCACATTAAAGTAGAAGGCATACGCAGAAATGCCTGTCAGGGGGCAAGTCCTCCATAAATGTCAGATTCTTTCCTTTCTTACTCCCTCTGAAAGAATGACCTTTGATGTTTACACAATTTTTAGTTTAATATCTTGAGTTTGAACTAACTCTTGGATTTTCAAAATCAAATATTAACACTGAAATCACTAGCATATTTAAATGTCGACCTGGAAATATGTTTTGAATTGTGATTCATGTGGAAGAATAGTAAAGTCTTCATGTTTTCCAAATTGAGAGCATATATTGTTTTGATATCTAGAGATGGTAATTTATGTTAATAAATGATCTAAAACCAGGAGATTTAAGTTCTTCCCACCTCTTTTGAATTTAGGCCCCTGGGAAGGAAAAACAAATCTGAATTTGGAGAAGAGTAAGGACAAACTGGATGCAGCAAAAAGGCCAGGAAAGTAGGCAGTAAAGCAGAGGAGAATAGGATGTTAACAATAGACTGTGATGTGAAACCAAAACCGTTAGGGAAGGAGAAAACACCGGTAAGGAAGGGAATTGGGTCAGAACACAGAAAGTCAACTCTGTAAAGAATAGCAGCATTTATGTTCAAAGGGTATGGCTTAATAGGAGATGTTTTTGAATCGTAATGTATAAAAATGAATAGAATCTGATTGCAAAGGAAAATGGTCAGGAGAATAAGACTATGGAGACAAAAGAATGGATTTTGGTAAATACTATGTAAATTGCGTGTTAGATTGTCTTACGTGACTATTAGCTCAGAAAATGCTCTTCAGTGTAAAATAGGATAAAATGAATTGTGAAAATGATTTATAAATAAAGGGCCAAGAAAAATTCCAAGCTTCAGTGTCTTTGATGCACAGCCTACCTGAATGAGCCATTATTCCCATGAGGTTATATTAACTTGTTTTTCTTTTAAAATCAAGCAGCTAACAAAAGAGGTGACATAGTATCATGAACAGAACATTGAGTGGAGTCAGAATTTGAATTCCCTGGGTTTGCATTCCAGCTCCACGACTCACTAGCTGTGTGATTCTGGGCCAATCACTTAAGTTCTCTGAGCCTTTGATTCCCCACTGGTGAAAAGAACCAGCTAGATTGTCATTAAGGTCACTCTCAGCTATAAAAGTTTATGATTCTCTTATTCTATATTCTTGGCCAGCCCAGGGGAAGTTTCTTTGGGCGGATCAAGATGTATTTTAGATGGGATTCCTCTCATTTAGAAGCCTTTAATCTATTTGAGATGGTAACCTGAAATTTTGATACATGAGTGAATGAATGAATGGATGGATATTTGGATGAATTAAATAAAAACAATTAGAGAGCTGTAAGAGAAACCTGTTTTTTGAGGTTGATCGAATACTAAGTGCTAAATATGAGAAAAGAGGGAGATCAATAGAGAGCAATGTGGCCAATAATGGTTTTATGGAAGGGAGGGAATTTGAGCTGCCCTTGAAAGAAGGGAAGGATTTCAACAGATTTGAAAAGGGAACGTGAGTCTTTCAGATGGAAAGAATAGAACTTCAGAAGACCTGAAAAGAGATATTCATGTATTCATTCAACAAATATTTTTTGAGCATTTTCACCCCATACCTGGAACTCAGGACCTTAGAGATCCCTACCAGTTAGAGAGGAAGACAGGTGTTATTCATACAAGTGCATGAATATATAATTTCATAACTCAATAAATATTTTGAAGCATGTGGCAGGTGGATCTGATGCTGTTTGGGGTGGGAAGTGATCAAAGAGGACTTCTCGTAGGAAGGATTATCCCTGCTGATACCTGACATATGAGTAAGAGTTAAATACATGAATAGAAAGGAAGGGAGTATAGTGTAGGAAGACAGCATTTTAAGTAGAGGTACCACATGAACAAAGGCTCTGAGACTGGAGAATCCATGGCATGTTTTAGGAAACAAAAGAAGGCTAATGTGGTTGGAACATGGACAATAAGGAGAAGGGGAGAATCTTGAAGAAGAAGGCAGGTGGGGAGCGACCAATCTGAACCAGTGTCTTGAGTGCCCAGAGTGGGGAGAGCATGCTATGCTGTGTGGCAGCCACTGGGGAGTATAGAGCAGGCCTCAGCTATGCTTTTACTTTTCAAATGGGCCTCTCAGGGCACAGGCACCAGTACAAGGGGATAAGATGTTGAATTGGGAAATAGAACATCATCCAAAGGTACACTTGGCATGTGAAACTGGAGGCTTGGTCAAGAGATTGTCTGAAGAGTTATACAAACGCCATGACAAGAGTAAGCCTTGCCATGTTAGGTGATAGGGTCTGCTGGGATGGTCTTCTTACAAGGTGTCACCCAAGACTACATGTTTCCCTCCGACTTGTTCATTATAATTAAGGAGATTTAAATGAAAACCCTGCCCATTGATTGTCTCTTTATATTAAGCCCAGGATTCATAGGCACCAAAGAACAACTGCAACTGCATCCTCTCTTGTGGTCACCTTGCACGATGCACACTTTAGACAGTTAAATAAATCATCCTCAGCACTAACACCTGGCCTCAAATTGTGGACCATCAATTCTTAGCATCACTTTCTCCTCCTCCTCAAACTAGGACTCAGAAATAAATTCCTGGTGGTTGGCGATAGAAAGGGAGTATGATAGAGGTAGAGTATCTTTTTGGAGGCTCCATTTCACTTGAAAATTTATTTTTTAAAAATTATTATTCTAAGCACATGTATAATATGGAGTAGGCTACAAAGTGTTTGTGAGATTTTAAAGTGAGAAATAGAGTCTTCAAGATATTTGCCCCTTTGTCAGACCATGTCAAGTCCAACCCCCAGATTCTTTGTGGGATGCTTTATTCACTTCCGCCATTGGAAGTACCTTTGTGGAAGACTATGAGGAACATAAACTATATTTGGGACTGTTTATAGGATAGCTTTCCCTTCTCACCAACTTTTTGTAGTAACAAGTTCTATGAACTTGCTTTTAAAAGTAATTCTTCCTTTTTGGTGTTGTAGCCTTACCTCTTGGTCTCCCAGAGGAGATGTTCTGAAATTTGATAAATATGTATTTACCTACACTCTTCTGCTTCAGGCTCACAGTCCATCTTTTAGTCTTAATTTTATCCTCATACTCACATTTTCATGGAGTCATCTCCCCTCCTTGCTCTTGAATCCTTTAGATGGCCTGGTTTATAGCCTCTTCTGTCCCTGCTCTTTCTCCTTTTAGATGTGGCAATTAGACTTATGTGTGGTGATTCAGGGCCACATGAGTTGTACTTTTATAGGAGGATGAGATAATATTTCTGTTTTATTTCCAACATATTTCTTAATGACTAGAATTTTTCACCCTTGTTAGCTGCACTGTTTGGGGGGATCTTCTCCTTCAGGCCACCTCCTTCTTCTCATCCATGGTGACTTAGCTCATGGCCCCACAGCCAATCCTGATGGACTGACCACTCCTTCTTTTAGTCCTCCCAGCATTCTTTCTCTCTCCACTGCAACCTCATCGTGTTGCACCTACCTGCTGTCATGATTGTCCTTCCTTTAAGGCTTTGAGTTTCTGGAGATAAGGGAACTTTGTGATATTTAAAATAATTCCATGGTTCTTTGATTCACTGGTTAATAAAATATTCTTCTATGTCATTGGTGGCATCCAAAGTCAAGAAAGAACAAAGAAGCATCATATAAGTTAACACATCCTATAATCTAAAGTTCTAGAAATGGAATGGGAGAGACTTCAAGGTAGAGTTGCCAGAAATACAGGATGCCCAGTTAAATTTGAATTTCAGATAAACAACAGAATGCTTGGTGTAACTGTATCCTGAATAGGATATAGCTGAATAGCAACAGCATGGGGCATACTTATACTAAACATACAATATTTATCTGAAAGTCTGATTTAACTGGGATTCCTATATTTTTTTTTTAGTAAAAAAGGTATTCACTGTTTGCAAGTTTATTTCTGAGTTGCAAAGATTATTTTCCCTTGCCCATGTTTTTAGAATTTCCTGCATTTCCCCATTCAATCTTGGCTGCCACAACCAGACAGACAGAAAGTGTAAGGACCTTTTTTTTGCATCTATCGTGGAAACCTTAGCAGCAGACATTAACTGCTCCAGGTCTGTCAGAAATGCATCATGTTTTCATTTGTTAAGTTTGGCGACGCTTCTTGAAAGTCAAATAATCCTTCCTCTTCTTCAGGCAGTTTTGTTTGCAGTCAACAATATGCCCCCTCCCCCAACATCTGGCCCTATGGGCAATATCTTATTCACCCTGTTATGTTTTAAATTTGTGGATTTATTGCATTTATTGCAAATTTTTTTGAAAAGTGGAGATTTTACATTAAAATGCAAATTGTAAGTTTCCCTTTAAGCCTGGACATACTAAATCAGCTTTTATGTTTAGCTAAGGAGCAGCTAAGCCCCTTTTTAGACGAAACATGAGTCCTCCCTTCCAGGACAGACCCAGGGTCCCCTCTATCTCTCCATCCTTGAGGAGAAACGTCATTTGCCAAGCAATATCACACTGGCAGTGTCTCTTCCTTAGCATTGAAAGGTATGTGACACATTGTTGAACCCAAGTCTTTATTCTCTATCAAAAGCAGGAAGACAAAGCTAACCCGAGAGAATCAGGAGTTTTAATAAAAATCGGGAAAGTCCTTTTCTTGGGTAAGCAAAGAAACTTGCTAAGTATGTTAAGTGTCACCAAAATGAATGTGTATGTGAAGAACAGATAAACATCTTCTCAACAGTATTCATTGCACTGTGGACTTGTGGGCATTTGAGGTCTCAATCTCCACTAGAAAGTAAGATCTATGAGGGTGGAGACTTTTTTGTTTTGTTCACTGATGTATCCCAAGCCCATAGATTGGTGTTTGCTTCTTAAAAGACGTTTGATCAATACTTGTTAAATGAAAGAAGGAATAAGCCATATGAGAGAGAGAGAAAACTTCTATGGCTAGAAATCTTCAAGGATTGAAGATAAATGCTGACTTCTAGAAAAAAAAAATGACAAGGATAAGTGAACGACCTATGTCTTTTTTATGAATATCTTTCTGGTGTAGATACTTTTTATCTCTTGAGGAAGATGGCAGCTGAGGAAGAGGAAGATAGCAGCCAAAGACAGATGCCTTTGGCTGTGCACCCCAATCGTAGAGAAGTGTTGTCTGCACTGGCTTTTGTAAGAGGGGTTTCCTGGAGAATGTCTAGGGATGGAATCAAAGGCACATGTTGAAATGGATTCTCTTCTGCTGTGTGACCCTGGTTTTTACTTCTGCCTGCAACCTTCCACAGCCCATCCATTCCCTCCCACTCCCACTCTGGCAGACTCCAGTAAAGGAGATGCAGAGACCTTCTTATTTTGATCAGAGCCAAGGCTCACTTTATTTGGAAGACAAAAGGCCATCATGATCACAGTCCAACAGAATGCTATCTAGAGTCCACAGGCCTTGAAAAAAATCAGGACAGCTATAGATTAAGTCTGAACTTGACTATGGGGAGAGTTTTTGTATAAATGTGTTTCAACCCATCCCTCCTTCTACATGAAGGAGGTGTTGGCTCTAGGGAATCTGGCTTGAACATCAAAAGCTCCCGTAAAAAGTACATCTTGTTGCCTTTTCTGATTATGTCTGGTTTCTCCCATATTGTCATTTGAATTCACATTTCTTTTCTTTGAAAGGACTCTTAGGGCCATGGCAAAAATGCATGGGACAGAGAGATGTAGGCAGATGAGTGTTTGTCTTTCCACTACTATCTCAACAATCCAGCCCTAAATCAGGCCTCCCAGCTACATGCCCAGGAGTGGGGACATTGACTGTGATCTGTCATTGTGAACCCCTTCCAGGCTGCCTGCTCTTGGTGGTGGGTGTGAGATGCCTCATCCTCCTAACGATCTTTTATTATTCTTAGAAGTTAAGCTCCCCAGGTACAACCTGTTATTCTTCCTGTGGAATATTCCATTGATTGAATTGCTTCTGTCATTCTTCAGCTCTCAGATGCTTTTCCCTGGCAGGCTGATGTAATTAGGGAACTAATAACGGAATCAATAAGAAAAAGAGCAGGTTCTTTCATATTTTCCAGCTGTTCTGATGAGTCATTTAGGGCTTGCTCTGGGGGTGTTTCAAATGAGTACGTGCTTGTTAAGAGATAAGAGGCCAAGACATCTGGTGGAAGAAGGCAAAGGAGAGCATCTGGATTGTTCTGTAAATGTCCAGGAATGACATCCTTGCAGAGGGGCATCAGGAAGTGGGATATAGAAGAGAACATGGCCTCTTAAATGTAATGTCCCGTAAGTAAGAAATGTTTTCAAAGATGTTTATTGTTTGGAAAACACACCTTATTTGACTGTTGCATGTAACACATTGGCTTGAAGCCATGCAGGACTACAAAAAAAAAAAAAAAAAAAAAATACCAAGTGAGTTAACATACTGCCTGTCCAAGGAAGGATTCACCATTATCAGTGTTAATCTGCATGAAATACAATGTTGTGGAAAATCCCAATTGCTTTGTCTAATTCAAGTTCCCTGATTTAAAATGTAGAATTTTAATCTATGGCTTTTTAAAAGGTAGCTTGAGAAATAAACATAACCTATATATTTTAATCAGGAAATTACATTTATAAAAAATAAATAAAACAAAATATAGGCATTTTCGTATCATTAATTTTTAAATCACACTGTTTTTTTTCCATTTGAAAACCATTTAATTTTTAATTACAAAACCAATACATTTACATAATAATTTAAAAACCCTAGATAACCAAAATAAGGTAATACTGATTGTCCAAAATCTTACCTTGCTAAGATAAGTAGTAACAACATGACATATATTGCATGATAGTGTAATTATCTGCATTTCTGTCTTCCACTGCACCTGGATTTTTCAACTTTTGTAAGCCCTAGCACTTAGTTCAGTGCCTAGTACATAGTAGTTGATTGATACCCTTTTTAAGAATCTCCCTTTGCTTCTTCCTCACTTTTGAAAATAAAATTTTATTGAAATATATCATTTCTGTATAATATACATAAATAATAAGCATACAGGAAAATTTGTGAGTTTGCAAAACAAACGTGCATATCATTATACAAAGCTCCCTTACATCTTCCCACCACCACTACCTTGCATTGTTGTGAAACACTTGTTACAAACTATGAAAGAGCATTTGTCAAATTGTTACTACTAACTATAACCCATATCTTACATTTGGTGTACTTTGCCCACAACTCATCCAATTACAAACATCCTATATTAGTATTATACATGTGTTATTGTTCAGGAGAAAACATTCTCACAGTTGTCCTATTAACCAAAGCCAAGATTAATACTTTTAATGAATGAGTGAGTGAATTAATAAATTCAAGTATGAATGTAGAGGCTGCAAAGACCCAGCTCCTTATAGCATAAAATACATTTCAAACTCAGCAACTTACTGTAGATTGAGAGACAAGGCAGCTAACTCAAGGCCCTTAATGAATAGGCGCCTGCAATTTCTATTCATCTGAATCAGCCTCTAGGCAGAGAATTCAATTTAATTTTTCCTCCATCAGTCAAAGTGAAGAGCTGAAAAAGCAAAACCAAAGACAGGGAGACGCAGGGTGGAACAGGGATTGGATGAGGAGATCAACCATTGATCACTCATTCTTTGTGTTAGGAAGAACATGAATGAAAGTAGTGTGTCTTTCAAGGGTGGGCTGCAGCAGGCTCTGTGGTAGATGACATTCTGTCACCACCAGGATCCTACATGGTGGGAGGGCTGATAATTTCCCCCAGAGGACTGAGATGCTAGTAGTCTCAGTGTGACTCATGGGGATTTCCCTGGCCTGTCTCTAGAGTTCAGATTTTATGTGAAGGAATTTGAGCCCCTGTTTGGAATGATTATAACCAGGCTTGACAGGAGTCTGATCTCTTTGAGTTACAGAAGATTCTAATGAAAGTGTCTTCTCTATTTAATTGGGAAACATATGTCTTCAGTCTGAGCATCTATCCCTCAGACACCTGCCATGGGAAGGAGGGTGATACGTTTCTTAAAGCTTTAACGTGGAAAATTCAGTCTTTGCAATATAATATATGGATATATTCTTCTCAATGGGATGATATGATCCTCATAAACCCTCTCCTTCATCCCACACCCAATGTAAATATACATACAGATAAATATAGGAATATTGACAAATGAATGGATAGACAGTCAGACAACTTCCACCTCCCTTTTGGCTAGTGACAGTCATCACATCTCTTCTTCTTGAAAGCTCTCCCACAAGTCAAGCTTAAGACCTTATCATATCTGAGCCTTTGCTCTTTCCTCCTCTACCCAGTGATATCGCCATCCACTTCCTTCCTGTACACACCACAGCCCTCTCTAAAGGCTCAGCCCAAGACCTAGTTCTCCAGGAAGCCTCACTGTTCCGTTTTCCATTTTTATACTTGTTAGTCTTTCCCATTGCTCAACATCTAGAGCTCTTAGCTTTTGCCCCATTCTTCCCTCTGACCTAGTGTACCAGTGTGTATATTTTGGGTCAGAGAGGGGTTACATTCTTTGCTTCCTAGAGAATCTGATGTGGTTTTGTGTGCTATGAAATTTATTGGTGTTGAGCTAGTATTGTTTTATTCACCAAGTTGATGAATGAAGGAAAGGACTAGGGGATACCGGGAACAGCACTGCTTACTTTTTTCATGTGCAAAGTACAGTAGTACTTCTTCATTGAGTGAGAGCCTGGAGGATAAAAACTGTGAGAGTTGATGTAGATTGGTGTGATCAGTCAAGTAAGCATTGACATCCTTGTTCTCCTCATAGTTGCTGGGTAAGTGAATCACTTTGCAGCTCGAAGCCATAGTATTTTCATCTATAAAATGGGAATGATACTGTATCACTTTGATTACCTAATTGACTGTTTTGGGGATAAAAAAGAAATAACATTTAATGTGTAATATAAAATAATTTATGCAATATATATAATAATATATGTGATATGTATGTATATCTCTGTGCATGTGTATGTATATATACACACACATATTTGTATACTCTTAGTTACTAGAAAAAAAGAGTTTTATAAAATATAGTTCATGGTGTCAGGGTTCAATAAATATTTTCAGAATTAAACTGAAATGGGCCAAAACTTCCCCATGCCCCTCAGGTGTCTTTGAGAAGATCAGAAATTCATATAAAATATTTCTGCATGAGTTATATGAATACAGATTCAGAAATTTAGAGATCACATAGTTACCTGTGTGTGTGTTTGAGAGTACATCCTTACAGGTGAGCAGCTACTGGACAGGTGATTACATAAATCTACTTCACCTGGTACTGTATAAATAAACTTGAGGAACACTGGTTTCTGCCTTCCTCCATTTCCCTACCTATAGAGATTTGCAGGAAAAATACAAATGTAGTGCAATTCCATTATAACCTGGATTAAATAGAAGAAAACTAGAGCCAGACATCAGAAAATTTTAATCCTAGTTGCTTTGACCAAAACTTAATTTCTCCAAGATTGAGCTTCATTAACTGTGAAATAGGAACTTGGGGTGTTCACCAGTTATGTGCCAGACATTGTATAACCAACCAGTGATACACAGTGATGAATAAGGCATGATCCCTGTCCCCTCTTGTGACTCATAATCTCGTGGGGGCAGAGAGACATGCCAACTGATAATTTCTTAGTGTGAACAGATTCCGAGAGGCAGACAGTAAATATAGAGGTGTCAGCATGGAGGGAGTGATTAACTTTGCCTGTGTGGACCAGCAGATGTTTGATAGCAGAGGTCTGATTAATAACTTAATTGCCCTCCTTCCTTTCAGGAATGTTGTGAGGCTCAAATGTATGTGAAAAGAGAAATAAGGTATAATTATTATTATTATTCCATTATCAGTCACATTCAGATGTTGTACTTCGAGGCATGAATGTTCAATGGAAAATAATTTCATTACTCCTGGTTAGTCTCTTACAGGCATGCAGTAAGAGATATGCTATAAAGGAGTCTCATTCATAAAATAGTGGTTGTGGAATCTGACTCCATTAGCCATTCAGGAGATTCCTTTTTATCTTTCCAAATTCTTGGGGCTGATCTAGATTTTTTTTTCTCATTTTGTGAGTGCTATCTCTCCTTTCCTGCTTATTTCCATTATCGATTTAAGCAAGAGCTATTTAATGAACGGCTTATATGTATTCGGGGACTATAAACACAGCTAATAACACAGACCGATCTGAAAGACGTAAGCATAGATTGTCCCATGATGACTGCCCAATGGAAAAAAGAAAAGGAGTATATGGAGTTGAGAAGGAGAAAAGATGACTGTGAGGAAGCGATCAGCAAAGGCTTTGTGGAGGAAGCCCACTTGGGCTGACTGTAGTGGATGGGTAGATTTTGCTCAGCCAAAAAAAAGAGTGAGGACCCTTCTGGTCTTCTCTGTGCTTCCTTGCAATAACAAGGGAGTGTAAATGAGCATGGTATCTGTGGTGGCATCGAGAAGTCCATTTCATTTTGCATATCAGAGGAGTAAGAAATGAAACAGAAAGCACACACTATTTTATAAATAACGTTGTTTCAAATATCAGTTGGTTAATATTTTCATGTGTATTTTCTATGAGCACAGAATCTGCCTCTTCCTTATCTTCATATTCCTCATAGATGAATAAATAGTCCCTGAATAAATGTAGTGGAATTGATATAAATGAAGTGGAATTGATTTTCTTCCATGGAAGAAAAAAGGAGAATAAAGAATTTGCTAATACTTCTTTCCCTAAAGAAGAGAATGGTGACCATCAGAAGCAGACTTACACTCAGCTCAAAAACATCATCTATATGATATATCTTGAGCAGCTACTGGGAGCTGGAAAGTACCATACTAGAGTCGTGGTCATCTGGATAGGCCCTCTGGTGCATTGGAATGGTCTGCCCCAGGGGGAGGCTACATGCATTCCTCTTCAGAAGTGACCTTGATGCTTATGCTCTCCTCACCTCCTTGTTTTGCAGCTCTACAGCTCCATGGACTTTGGAAGACGGTGGCAACTCATGCATGAGCGTATCACACCCAACAGGTTTTACTGGTAAGCCCCTTCCACAGATTTACCACCTGCTAGGTTAAAGACTTCTCAGACATCATGACACTCTGGGCAATTCTAGACACCTCCACTACTTGAAAAGCCATGTGTGTTAGCCCCTTACTACTCAGTGAGGCCCAGGGACCAACAGCATCAGCATCATCTGGGAAATGGTTAGGAATGCAGATTCTCAGGTGCATGACACTGGAATCTGCCTGTGACAAGATCCCCAGGTGATTTGTGTGACATTAAAATTTGAGACTCACTGAGATGGAAAAGAGCTCCATGACCAGGGGCTCTTAGCTGCATACTCATCCCCTCCTTTTGCAAAAATATGTAATTTAAATACCTATTCTAAAGAACAATGTTTCCCAAAATGTATGCTGAAGAACACTATTTTGCATGGTCAAATAATTAGATAATGATCATATACTCTACCCCTCTTGCAGACTCACCATTCCTGGTAGCATATGAAAAGCTCTGGGGAATCTATGATTTGTAGAAATATGACAAAATTTCAAGTCACTGATTCTCAAACTTAATTCACCACAAGATCCTCTTCTCATGTCACACCTGATAAATCCTTCAGAACTACTGTGGAGCACACTCTGAAATACCTTGTATTACAGTGGATACATTTTCCTGGTGTTCCTTTATATGTGCATAGGATATTTGCCTTGGTTGTAACAAGTTGAATATAATTTTGCCTTTTGCACTTCCCTGGTATAACTTGAAAATGCTTCTTGCTTGCATCTTGCTTTCATTTCAGCCGAGGTGAATGGCCAAATGAATAGGGGTTAGCAAGCATACAACAAAGGAACTCAATATGCTTAATTTAAAACAAAAGGAAAAGGAACAATATTTGAAAGAAGTACTTAGTTTATGTCTCTTTTTAAAGACTTGATTCATTTCCCTGAAAAAGTCATTTGATAACCTTTATGCCTCACTCAAGACAGGGTGTCTGTATGGACAAGGGAGGATGAATTCCTTGCTTATAAAACACATTCATATCAACATCTTTGGAAACAATAGCTTCTAAAAAATATGTTCAGGATTTAAAATGATGATTGCTTAAGTGTACTGTGAAAGTCAACTGTGTTTTATTGGACACGATTCAGAATAGCCGGAAGAGAGGAGTTGGGATTATTGTTCTCTGTTTCACACCTGGAATGGCCCCAGTATTTTTGCCCCTTACAAATCGGTTATTGTATTTGAGTCTATTAATATAGTTTAGTAGACTAAGGCAGAAGAAGAAAATATTATTTTCTATGATTTTCCAGCTTTTTAACTACAGCCTGTTGCTCATCTGAGTTCCCCAATTTCTCAGGTGCTTTCACTTAGAAGTCACCCAAATAAAAGAAAGGAAGGAAAAAAAGGAAGGGAAGGAAGGAAGGAAGGAAGGACAGAGGGAGGGAGGGAGGGAGGAAGCCCTTTGCTATTTTGGGAAGAATTCTTGAGATAGAAGGCAGTCAGGCAACTAGAAAGTCAAGTTGATGGAAAAGGAAAGCATAGTAGTCTGGATAAGCCTTGTCATCATTTCTGAAGGAAATAGAATTAAGTAGGATAAGGGGGAGCATTTTCCTCTCTTTTACAAAGAGCAAGAGGAGAATATTCTAGCTGCTCTTCCCCCTCCCATGCCTTTGTGTAGAAGAAAGAATAAATCCCAGGTCCTGATAATTGTGTTTCATCTCTTCTCCACTCTGTGCTTCTTTTATATATGCCCCCATGGGAAATATTAAAGTTAGTACCCATGCTGGCTAGCAAGTGGTAGCTGAGAATTTCATTTTTGTAATTATCGTTTCTCTGTTTCTGATGTATAATTGCCATGATTATTCTTTTAAGTGTCATAGGAGTCACAGAGAAACAGCTTATTTTAGATAGACACTTTTCCCAAAGACAAACTCCAAGACTGTCTAGAATTTGAAACCACTTATATTGAAAAGACATGGCCTGTATTGGTAAGGAGTAGAAATATTGACTCAGCATCTCCTTGAGAAAAGATGAAATATTCATTTCTCTAAGTGTCGAGCCCAGAGTCTTTTGAAGCTGTGGTTTCCTCATCTCTGTAATGGGAACAATATTTTTCTTGTCAGTTGTACAGTGTTGTTGAGAGGACCAGATGTGATCAAGTAGATACTTGGGCAAATTATAATTTCACTTATCTATCCCAGACTTATAATTTGTGGTTTTACATTAAAATCTTAAGTTACGATATTTGTTAACAGTTCTGAAGACCATAATGCATAAGTGATTTGTCATTTTACAGGGGGTTAAGTTTGAATCCCATGCATGGTGAGGCTTATATACCCATTAATATCTAGTAATGACTTAATAGGTCTAATTTCCTGCCCAGCCTTCACATTTAAACCTGACTTTATTGTTCTTTCCTCTTTGGTGAGTCATGACTCTCATGAAGTGGTAAATCCAAAACAAACTACAACAAAACCCCAAAACTTCTTTAGGAGGGATGGTGTGGAGTGAAGTTGTATTGAGGACTGTGAGGGAATATTGGGGACATAACAGGAAAGCAGTCATACTAAAAATGAGACACCGAAATGAAAGGAATATTGAACATTTAACTTGTGCGATGTAGACAAATAGACTAAACATGCAATTCAGATGAAAGCTTGCTCAAATATTGTTAATCATGATTTAGAGATTTGCAACTGTCTAGGGATATATCTTTTATGAATGAACAGGTTCCATCTCCCATGCCACCTTCAGTTAATAGAAAGTAAGAGCCAAGAAGTAGATTTTTGGAGAAGAACACTGTAATCCAGAAGTGGTTTCTTCCAAGGTTGCAGGAGTAAAAGTGGACCCCATACATGTTTCATATTTATTCTCTCATCTATGGTGACGATGGTCATAGTGGTTGTGGATGGGTGTTGGAAATTGTGAGTAGCTGTCATTATTATCCTTTTCTTCCTTGATGCCCAACAGCAGCCTGTGGGCTAGGTCCAGCATGGGGTGTAATAGTCATTGCCATCATAATAAAAGCTTTATCTAGAGGTCAAATTCTTTGCACGAGTTCCACACGTTCTAATCCCATCAAGAGAGGTCATCTAGGAATCTTACACTGTGGGGTATCTCAGCCATCAAACTCATACCCCAAGATGAGGGGACAAGTGACAAGAAAGCTTCTTCCTAATACGTGGCCTTTAACTCACTTGCTACCCAGTTATCAGGGAGGTCGGCAGACCTATCTAATGCCCGCCACTCATCACATCAGCTGCTTCAGAAATTATAATTTGCAGGAAGAAACCAAATGTGGATTAAGTGTTCTGACATAATTCCCCCTTCTTCCTAGAGCCTGCTTGGACAGAAATATTTTGGGGGAAAAGTTTGTTGTTGTTGTTTTTTAATATCCTACTGAGCTGCAAATGAATGGTTTTTCCACTCTTTCCTTGGGAAATATTCAATAGGCAGGAACATTCTGCAGTAGGAAGATTGTTTTCTTTCCATGCTCAGTGTGACGATTTGTTCACAACTTTGCCTCTTTGGCCTCTCACCCTCTCCAGGTGTTACCCTCTTTAGGCATCTTTTTCAATTAGAGCTGCTGTCCTAGGTCCCCTGCATTCTCTGTGTACCTGGGCTGGACTCTAAGTGCCTCTGGCCTCTGATGGCATCTGCTTGCCTGGTACTGTAGAAGTTATAAATAAAGAATGTCTGCAATGACATTATTTTACTAACTCTCCCTCCCCACACTTTCGTTATCCTGTGTTCCGAAAGACCAGGGTCCTTTCGTTCCTCTCCCTTGACATCACTGTAGGAAAGTGTTCAGATGAAGTAGTGTGCCCTAAGGAGGCCAGGCCTTAACCTCTTGACTCTGCTGGGATATTGAGAAAAGGACCCATCTTGAGAGGTAGAGACACTTTAAAAAGTCAATAGGTACAGCAGAAGTTCTAGATCAGATTAGGAGAGGCTGGGAGCAGATACCCTGAGGGCTGCTCTTTTGAGATGGTTTGGTACCTGGCTGCAGGCTGACGGTGTGATGTGCGGGGCCAGATAGGATGGGTCCTGGGTCTCCCTTGTACTTTGCCTAGGGTCGGCCTATGTACCTACATTCGGTCGCTGCCTAGTGAGGGCTGTGCCAGCAGCAGCTCATCTGTTTTTCCAGAAAGAACCTGAAGCAAGGTAGGAAGAATGGACAAGCAAAGCATGTCCCTCCTAGAGTAGATAGACAGAAGGTCCTAGCAAAAGGGTCTTTTAAAGGAGAAGGGTGAAATGGAAAAGCAGAAGAGACTAAAAGTCCTTTCATTGCAGTCTTCCCTTTCCAATCTTTTTTATATGAATAAATGGTACGTAACCTAACCATATTATGTGTGAATTTGCATAATCTACTTTTCCCCTTTAATGTTCTATTATGACCATTTTTATGCTATTATAAAATCTTTATAACCATCATTTTAATTGGCTGTGCAGCACTTTATTATGCATAGATACATACTATATTAATCTGCTTTGTTTTTATTGGACATTTAAATTTTTCCCATTTTTCAAAATTATAAATAATCTTTCCATTAATGTTTTTAATGTAAATTTATTTAATGTCTAGCATTGTGTTCTTGCCTAGTGTCCTAGGTAGCCCATATAAAAACTTGATTGTTTTTTTCTGAGTTGCAATATAGTGTCACATCTAAATGATGTGACCAAAATTCAACCCTGAAAGCATTTCAGAGTAATGTTTTGTTTTGTTTTTTTATTTTTCAGAGTAATGTGCTCTTTTTCAACTTTACTGAATACAATCTTGACGGAGGTTGCAAAGAGGGAATATATCACATAACACAGAAGCCTTTCCAAAATTCTTCTGTCCATATCTGTCTCTCTAACATCTGACCATCATGGTAGTTGCTTTAAAATCTCCTCTTCATTGGCTCTAAAACTATTTTCAGTGACAGGATTTTTCTGTCCATTCTCCATCTCCTTCTAGACCTCCTCTTCTACCTATACCTTCTTCCCCAAGTATCATAGCTTTTCTTATATGGAGTGATCTACCCTTTCTCAATTACCCCTCCATTCAGCACCTCTACCTCCACCCCCAAGAAAGCCATGTAATGTTCTTTAAGTTGCATATTCCTCAGAACATGAGGAAGGTCCATTGGTAATAGGGTTTAATATTATTGGTTTAGTCATCACTGTTAGGGTCATTATGGCATCAAATAATATACACATTTTGAATACCTTTAATACCTGTCATTCAAAATGTTTTCAAAATTGTGTGCTATGTAAATTCCCACCTATAACACATTACAGGAAAAGTCTCCCTGTAGTTAAACTTCATTCCTTCCTTGCAGTAGGCATGTGAATGGCCCCAGTGATCTCTGCCCCTGAGCTCTACCATTGTGTAGTTCCCTCCCCCTTAGTGTGGGCTGAGTTCGGTGAGTTGCTTTTAGCAAATAGAAATTTGGCAGAGGGGATGGGAGGTAACGTCTGAGATTATGTTACAAAATAATGATGGCTTTCATCTTGGGTGTGCTTTCTTGCTTGCTTGCTTGAAGCCAGCTGCCATGTTGTGAGCTGCCCTATGGAGAAGGCCATGTGGCAAGGAATGGAGGCAGGCCTCCAGCCAAAAGCCAATGAGGAACAGAGATCTCAGTCTACCAGCTCACGAAGAACTAAATCCTGCCAGCAATTACATGAATGAGCTCAGATGCAGATCCTCTTCCAGTCGAACCTGCAGATGAGACCACAGCCCTGGCCAATACTTTCACTGAAGCCTCATGATAGACCTTGGGGCAGAGGCACTCAGCTGAGCCGTGCCCAGATTCCTGGCCTAACAGAAACAGTGAGATAATTAGTATTTGATATCTTCAGATGCTAAATTTTGTGGTAATTTGTTATATGGCAAGAGATATCCAATACACTTTTCCCTAAACCTTCTATTTTTCCAGTTTGGTTTTGAGCATAGGGTCACTGTTTCTGGCTTGGGCCACTTATTCTGTTTTCCCTTCATAGTATCAATAACAATGATAGACGTTGGCATTTGCCTGTTTTGCAGGTTTACCCTTACTGTAGGGAAATAGCTCCATGTCCTTTTTTTCCTGGCCACCTGATACTCAGACACTATGTGGCTTGGTAGTTTAGTAACAGACTTCAGAGCCCTGTCTTCAGCCCGGGTGAAGGTCACTTAGTATAGTGAGGTTGTCTTGGCCTTGTTCTGTTTTTTTATTTTACATTTTGATGGCAGGATTGTGTTTTTTGAGAATATTGTTTAGTGTGTATACACACACACACACACACACACACACACACGAACCAAATGCCCATTCGGAGAAGTGCCTGTTTCACTTCACTATGTTATCTGGGTCCTAACGTACCCATCTAAGTCTCGTAGCAGCCATGAGTGTGGGATATGGGGCAGAAGAGTGGGAGGTGAAAAGGAAGAAGGTCACTTTGAGATAATGTGTCAAATGTGAACCCTCTTCCACGTCTTACCTCAAATTAAGCTTTATAGATGACACCTGTCCTGGAATGCATCCTATATTTTGCTTGAAAAAATGGTTCCTTCCACCCTGGACTATGATTCCCGAGGAACCACATGCAGCATCATCCTTAGGTTATTAGGCTATTAATACACAATCCACCAGAGACTCAGTTAAAGAACAGGATGAAATTGCTTGAGATTGCTTCCTGGAAAATCAAGATGTTTTCAAACAGAGTTAACATTATTGGCTGAATTTTTGAAGCTGTTCCTAAATGTGCATCTTTATAGTTTTGCAAATACAGTCATTTGCAATCTCAAGTAATAGGATTTAGGTATCGACCTGATATATGGGATCAAATTTAGAAGCCCTTTGCAAATCAGGGTGCACCACAAATAATATTTAATTCAGCTCTCCCTTAAAATTTAAAAATGATATAGCAATTTAAAGATACATTATATTCATAATAATGCATGCAGGGTCAGGAGGGGAGATGTGAAAGCTTAGCTTGCAAACAGAAGTCGGTTTCTTCTTTGTTGATGGGGCTCCCTGTGCTGCATGCCTGGTGTCATCTTTGCTTTGGAAGAGCTCTCTTACTGCTGAGAGCAAAATGTGGTGTTCAAGAGCAAACTTGGTAGACAGCCAGGGCCCTGAGGGAGAGAGAGTGCTCACCTCTTTGGATAAAATCAAGATGGGCTGGATGCATGTAATAACTATATTTAGCTCATGCGAGTTCTATGAGGTGGGAGAACTAAGATGTATACAGCTCTGCTCTTAGGGATTTCTTTACTAGGAAATAAAGAAGAAAGCATATTGCTCTGGTTTGTGTTGGGGTTGGAACAGGGAAGAGCTTGGGAAGGAATGCAAAGTCTAGAGAACCTCCCACCAAGGAGTGTCCTAGATGTATTGTATGATCCCAGGTATATGAAATATCTAGAATAAGCAAATTTATAGAAACAGAAGGTAGTTTAGAGAGTACCAGGGTCTGGGGGGTGGGGGGAGGGAATAGGACAGTATTGCTTAGTAGGTACATAGTTTCTTTTGGGAATGATGAAAAACTTTGGAAATAGATGATAGTGATGGCATATCACTGTGAAAGTAGCTAATGCCACTAAATTGTGCATTTAAAAAGGCTTAAGGGGAGTGGATGTAACTCAGTGGCTGAGCGCCTGTTTCCCACCTACAAGGTCCTGGCTTCAATCCCCAATACCTCTTAAAAAAATGGTTAAAATGTGAAATTTTATGTTTGTATGTATGTTAACACAATACAATTTCAAAATACCTTGAATAATAATAATAAAAAAAATGGCCGAGGCTTGTGGGAAAAGATGGAGAGGTAATGCCAGAATTACAGAAAACAATTTTCTAGGACACAAACACACTTTAGACACTTTTTTCTCTATTTAGAAGCACAATACAAGTTTATTGTAGACATTTAAGTAAAGACAAAAAAACTAAAATAGTTACCTATAATTTTTCTGCCCAGAAAATACCACTTTAAAAATTGGGTACTTGTTTACAGTATTTTTTCTATTATGAGATAGTGTAATTTTAAACATATATTTAAATTTTTATTGCAATTGAAATCATGCTGTTTATAAAATTTTGAATCTTCTGAAAAATATAGTGTTTATTTTCCTTTACTCTCTTCTACTCTCTCTAAGCTTCATTTAAAACTTAGATTGTATCCCACTCAGTGGGTAATAATAATTTAATTATTAGTTTATTATGTAACATTCATCTTGCTTTCATTAATAAACTTTTAGTTATTAAAAAAGATATATAGTGTTGTTTTGAAACCTTTTAATTGATTATTTGTCCAAAATTTGAAGTTTACTATTTTTTAGGTTAGAAATCGCAACCAAAATATATAAATATTATGTCAAATTGTTCTCCAGAAAGTTTATCAGTTTGCTCTCCAACCAGTAAAATATCATTTCACTATACTTCATAAAAACTTAATCTAAAAAAGTAATTTAATTCAAAATGCAAAAATGGATTTCCATTGTTTTGATTTGCACTTCTTATCAGACCAGGAGTTTAGACATGTTTTCACATATTTATTAGCCTTTGCATTTCTTTTATGGTACCGTTTGTTTTTGCTCCTTCTTTATTATGGATTCTTTATGTGGTCTCTCATTTTTACTTCAGTATTGTCTCCAGTTTATTCTTTGACTCTTAGTTACATTATGAATTTTAACGCGTTTTTCACTTTTAGAAAATGTTTACGTTATTGATTGTTTTAATTTTTTCCCAGTGTAATGTCTTCCCTTGCTTTATGTTTAGATAGTACGCTCAACCTGTGATCATGCAAATAATAACTGAAGTTTTTTTATTTGTAACACAACTTTATTAGATAGTATATATAATATATATTATGCATTATATATGTACATGTATTAGATAAGGTACATGAAAAATACTGAGAATTATTTAATATTACTAACTAGTTTTCAGAAATTGCATATCAATAGTTGCCTATCTGTGACTAAATCGTAATTTGATCATTTAAATAATGTAATAATTTTATCCATATTGATTGATATTTTTAGGATATAGAATTTTTTTAAAGTTAAAAAAATGGCAACAGCCTTCTTCCTCCTTAATTTTGTGTGTGTATTTCTGACTATTTTCTCTGGCTGGTTCCCTACAGGGGGCTTCTGAGCAGAGGTCAGGGGCTCCCCGGCTGGGGTATTTGGTAACTTTTAGTCTAGTGGAATGATCACTCCTCACTGTGTTGAATTAATGTTTATAACACAACAGAGTGTCTGGCAGGGCAAGTCCTCCTCCTGCAAAGCAAAACAAAACAAAATAAAACTAGAACCCCTTCTTTTTCAAAATATCTTTGGCTTCTCTTACCATTTATTCATCCAGATGAATTTGAAACCAGTTTGTCAGTTCCCAAAATCTCCCACTTTTCCCCATAAAGAGACTAATTAGACTAGTGATTAGAATTGAAGCATAACTCTAAGTTCATTTGGACAGATCCAGATCTTTGTTCATATCAGCTTTTCTCTTTGACAATATATCTGGCTCTCCATTTAGTCGACTCTTTTGTGAGTGTATTCCTCAGGGAAGTTTTATGATTTTCTTCATATTGATTCTATGCATTTTCAGTTCATAGGATCTCTAGGAATTTTGCGTTTTTGGTGCAAGTGTAAATAAGGATGTTTGCACACGGCATCTCTGTTCAGATGGATATGACTGACCTGGGTAACCGTGGCATGGATCTTTAATTTGCCTACTTGCCTATATAGTTGGTGCCATAAGAGCCTTCACACTACAAATCAAATATATTTTTTAAAATCCTTAAGTGATTGGGAGAATGTAATGTGACTAGGAGTTCATTCCTGAGGAGTGTTTGGGTTATAAGTAGGAGTGAAGCTCTGTCCTTAATAGTTTTATGACCTTGAGGAATTCACTTAACCTTGGTAAACCTCACTATTTTTCATCTATATTAAGAATAATAATAGTACATACTTCAAGACTGTAGCAAAAAAATCAAATGAGGTCATCTACATAAAGCACTCAGCCCAATACCTGCCTAGAAGTGTTTTGAAAATTATTTAATGATTTGTACAGCAGGATTAGTCAAAACAGATGCCCCACCAGTCAGAAAGGACACCAGTTTTGGCTGGTATTCCCTGCCATTGCCTCCTGCTTAACTGTCAGCCTGCTCACCCTGGCACACACTAAGTGCTTAATAAATATTAGCTACAAAGTTAATAATGAAACAACCTATAATATAAAGAGAGAATTGGAAGAAAAGAGCATCATTATTAACTTAGTGACAAATGGCACTTACTGTCTCTTTGAAACTGAAGCACATTACGGTGCATCTGAATGTCGTTTTTTTCCTCATTCAAATCCTATTGCCTACTAGTCAGAGTTTGCATTTCTGACTGGCTTTTCCAGTTATCAGTGCATTGCCTATTATTATACTTACTGAAACTACTATTTTTATACATGATTATTTCTGCTCTGTGATCTTAAAATTACATTTAAAAGACAGCATGCTAAAGATTGTGTTGTATCAGATCATGTGTGCTTTAAGAGTGGTGATGTAAATGTCAAGATAGACCCATGGAGATGGCGAAGGAACCTTGGCCAGAAATGGAAAGCACTAAAAAAAGGTTGGAGATAGTATTATGATTCATCAGAGGATGGAGAATTCAGGTTAGCCTGGTCTAGTCATGGAAAGCTTTTTGAAGGAGGGGGCATTGAAGAATTTGGAGTGGGGGGAAAGATTTTACTGGGAAGGAAGAATAATTGGAACAAGGCTGAGGTAACACTATGTTTGGAGAGCAGTTGGTAGAGTCTCTACGCTTTGGCACATTTCCCTTTCAGACCGGATACCTGCCCTGTGCATTGTAGGATGTTTAACAGGATCCCTGGTCAATACCCACTAAATGCCTGCAGCGCCCTTTCAGTTGTGACAAAGAAAAATGTCTCCAGACAATGCCACATGTTCCTGAGGGGCAAAATTGCATCTCACTGAGAACTGATTTGCCAGAATAAAGGGTTTGGGGAGGGGCAGTGAGAAATAAAACTAGTGGAGTGTACTAGATATTGCCTGTGAAGTGCCAGGTTTAGAGGGTATTCATCTTTTGTGCAGGGGAAAGGCAAGATATTTATGTTTTATGAAGATTTATTGCCATTTGTCTCTTTCCATGAGATGCTCAAGTACATTTCCATACAACTCTGTTAATAGATAAGCTACTGATTTTTCTCATGACAGAAGCAAATCTGATTTCAAGTTCTATCCTCCAGTGAAAAACTGTGACATTATAGCTATTTGTGAAGTTTGTACCTAATATGTTGCTTTTTAACATGTATTTTTGAGGTACTGGGAGTCGGGAATTGAACCCAGGACCTCGTATGTGGGAAGCCAGCCCTCAACCACTGAGCAACATCAGCTTCCCTGAGTTGGTTTTTTTATTTGTTTTGCTTCTTGTTTCTTTTGTCTTTTCAGGAGGCACTGGGTACTGAACCCGGGACCTCCTATGTGGGAGGAAGGAGCTCAACCACTTGAGTCACATCTGCTCCCTGTTTTTTTAAATAATTCATTTTGTTTATACTTTAATCAATAGAACAGCATTAAGATTTTAATTAAACGGACATTACTTTTTATTTTATTTTATTCCTTCTTGCCGTCTTCTGATTTTTTTTACACATATGCAAGTAATTTCCCACAAAATTATAGTCAGTCTATGTGCTCATTTTAGGTCATTTTTCCTACCTAATCTTAACTTAAGCAATTTTCTGTATGTGGGCATAGTATTCATAAGAAGCATTTTGATGGTGGCAGAGTAGTCCACCAAATTGTATATCCTCATTTATACTAAAGAACTATGGAAATGCTAGCGTGGAAAGGGTCCAGAAGGATGGTCAGGTCTGGTAGTTTCTCCAGCAGTGCTCATGGAGGCTCCATGGGGCTTCTGAGAAGTAGCATGGTGCCCACAGAAACCAGCCTGGTACTTCATGCTAAATCCTTGCTCCCTGGGGTAGACTAATTGCTCGCCCCAGTGAAAGACAGAGTCTTAGTTTTAATCTGCATTCCTTTGGGTGTGTACTCATGTGTAAATTTTTTGAAGGTGTTCTTTTAGGTAAGGTGTAGCCCAATTGGATCAGGGTGGGTCTTAATTTGTATCTGTGGAGTCCTTTATAAGCAGAAGAATTGTGGATCCAGTGAGTCAGAGAAAGCCACAGGAGCCAAAAGCCAGTGAAAAGTAGAAGAGCGGATTACCATGTGATGGGAGGCAAGTCAAGAAACCCCATGGATTATGGCAAGTCAGCTCCAGAAATGCTACGGACATTAGGGAGAAAGTATTAGATTTCCTTGCTGACACCTTGATTTTGGATTCCTGACCTCTGAAACCATTAGCCAATAAATTCCTATTGTTAAGCCAAGGCATTGTGTGGTGTTTGTCAGAGCAGACTGGCAAACTTAAGAGAATCCCCCATTTTTCCTTCAAACTATGTATTGTTAGGTTTCTGCATAAGATTTATTTTGAAAACAGAAAATTGTATATTAAAGAAACAAAGTTCATAAAATCATGACTCTAGACTGGTGACTTTATTTTACAAAGACCATATGCTAATAGAATAGTCTTCAGGATTTCATTCCCCGGAGCTTAGACCACCCTGAAATGTCCAACTCTGTAGTGTAGACACAGCCTAATCCACTGTGCTAGTGAAGACCCTACCCCGTGACCCACTGCTGTGTCAGTGACTCACCATGATTTTGTGAGAAGATAACTGTCTTAGACAGTTGGCAAATTAAGTGTTAATTTATAGAGTCAAATCTGTGGGAGGGTCGAAAGCTATGGTGGTTGGATTGGAAGAAATGGATACTTTCATTAAACTGGTGGCAAATGACACTTAGACTTATTTAGCCACAGCCTAACTTGTTTTGTTCTCAAAGAAATGCCCAAAATAGGAAATTCCTTCAGGAAGTTATGCTTTTTCATCTGCTAGCACATTGTTCTCAAAGACAATGTACATGTTTGTCTATTTCTGAATCTAGAAAAAGGCATATTCTATCTGCTTGATCCCCATTAGTTACAAATATAATCAGAAACAAAATCTGATTTAGCAATCCATGGTGCTTCTCCTCAAATCTCCCCAAATCTGGACACATCCTCCCTTGTTAGTTATCTCCCTGGTATCTTGCAGCTGCTCTTTGGAAGGACAGCACTGATGATGGATTAAGGGTTTATCTTGCCCACTCTCATTTCCCCACTGTCCAGCCATATCATAGTCAGACATTTCCCAACCTTTTCCACAAACAGTTCTTAAGAGAAACTGTCAAGTAATTTGGGCAGGACTGTGCACAGTGGAGGCAGAAGGAGAGCCCCTGGAGGATCCTCACTCTGCCCACTCAGCATTTTGGATGGATGTGAGGAGACGGCGGAAGCATTGAAAAGGTCAGCCCCTGGAACCAGTGTGATCTATAAAAGGCTCCAAAGTGTGCAGTAATTGCCACAGAGCTGGGCCAGAACCACTGGGGGTGGGGGTTAAAATGGGATGGGCATGCACTTCTCCAAGTGACCTTGGGAAGGAGAGAGCCAAGATCCTGTTTCATATATTTCTCAGTATTATTTTTTCACCCCCATTTAACAAGTGTCATTGAAAGTAATGACAGTGAAAAAGAACAAATGGAGTTAGTGTTTATGACCATTTTTACTTTTGTGGAAAAGGAAATTTGGAACATGAATCACACGTTCGGGGAAGTCATGCCCTCCTTATTTATTTTTTTCCAAATGTGCGATTTGCCAAGATTTTTCCAGAGCTGAGAAAAGCACAAGTTAGGAAGAAAAAAATGTGTGACCCGGGAGGTGTGGTGGAAGGAGAACTTGCGTGGGTGCCAGGGCTTCTGGGTACTAATTCTACTTCGGCCCCTGGAAGAGCTACAGGGCCTTGGGACACTATAGGATTCCTCTGGCTTTTTACATCCTCACTGTCTAATTAAGAGAGCAAAGGAGGTCTTGGAGGTGAGGGCCTATGCTTTCATCCCTTGAGTCTCAGTTCCTCTCACAGCCATAGTGTGGCTCTCCAGTGATAGATGACAGCCAGAGGAGACATCCTGGCCCACTCCTTTGACAGTCAGCAAGCACCTTGTAATGATGGCTAAAGGAGAATCTGCAGTGTGCATTGGTCTGGGGTGGTGCTTAAAAATGCAGATTCTTGGGCCCCACCTGGGAACTCCTGATCTGGATCTTTGGACCTGGGTCTCAGGAATCTCCATATTAACAAACTCTCCTATCAATTACTTTGCTCATTAGATTTTGAAAAACAGAGGAAATGGGAGTCTCCTCTGTGCACTGATGTTAACCTGGGAGCCAGGTGTTGCCTTTTCAGTGGTGCAGAATGAACCCTCTTACCAAAAATCTTCTTCCCTTACCCCACAGTGCTTGAAGTCAATGTGAAAGAGTCATTCCAATCAATGAAGACATTGCCACCTCCAGGCATCTTTTTAAAATGCATTTACTGCAACTTAAATGAGATAATATATTTAAGTGTACTTTAAAGACTGTAAAGCATTATCAAAATTTTTTGTAGCTATAAAATACTGTATAGGTATTAATTACTAACAAGTTTTTATTAACTTTTTCATGAATGAGGCAATTGAATGCATCTGTGTCCACTTAGATGAGCTCACTGAGGAATTCCATGCAAGAGATGCTTTTGAATTCCTGCTCTTTGAAAAGTACATATGTGCCAAAGTACATATGTGCAAAAGTACATAGAATACAAAGGCAAGTACATGTGGATTACTGTTCCAATTATGCTTGTATTTCTTCCAGGAGGCAGCTCCATAAAACTTTGTATGTATTAACTTTTTATTATGAAAAATTTCAAGCATATAGAAAGTAAACAAAATAGCGTAATGAACCTCATGGGCCTATCAAAGGGTTTCAACACTTATCAACCTTCTGCCATTCTGATTTCATTTCTGCCTCCACCCTCCTACCCTACCCTTACCTATTTTTATTACTGTTACAGTGTTGCTATTATTTTACACAGTTTTTGTTGTTGTTGTTGTTTTTGAGGTACTGGGGCCAGGAATTGAACCCAAGACCTTGAAGTGGGAAGCCGGTACTCAGCCCCTGAGCCACATCGGCTCCCCTGAATTGTTTTTGTTTGTTTGTTTGCTTTTTGTTTGTTTTTAGTAGGAAGCAGACACTCAACCACTTGAGCCACATCTGCTCCCCTATTTTATACAGTTCTTTTCTTGACGTCTAATTTACATACATTGAAACTCACAAGTTTTAGCTGTATAATTTTTGACAAATAGTCATGTAACTTCTACCCTGGTCACACTCTAGAACATTTCTATCTATACAGAAATTTCCCTGTGTCCCTTCCCAGGGATTACTTGCCCTGGCAATCACTGTTAGGATTTTTTTCACCTCAGATGAGTTTTGCTTGTTTGAAAATTTCATATAGATGGAATCACAAAATGTTCTCTTTTGCTTTTGGCATCTTTCACCCAGCATGAAATTTGTAAAATTTTCCATGGTTTTTGTGTGTATCAGTAATTTGTTCCTCTTTTTTTGCCCGGGGTGCCAATTCCTAACTCTCCCTTAAGGAATGGAGTTATACGTCCAAACGTATTCCTACGTAACATTTGGTGTCTTTCAACTGTACCCCATGTGTATTTCCCCAACCCCTTAACTCAGGGCCTCTCCATGTGACTCTCTTTGGCCAAGTTTAGCAGACTTGACCCAGGCAGAAACTTGTAGTGCCTTCAGAGTTGGGCGAACCCTCTTCTGTCCCCTCCATCACCATGATAGCTCCAGCTCTCTCAGCTTTGCCTCCATCACGGTCACATTAGCACGCACCTTTGTGAGTGCGTGAGGCAGAACCTCCTCTTGAGTCCAGCCTAGATAAGCCAGTTCCCAGCTGGCCTCTTGGTGTGTGAGCAAAACAAATGACTGCTGTTTTAAGCCCCCAAATTTTCAAGTGGTTTATTATGCAGCAAAAGATTATACAGTAGGACAGGAAAGTGGAGACAAGTTGACAAATGGTCGTTGTAGAGGCCGACGGCTAAGAGCTAGAGGGCTCAGAGGAGTTTGTGACATCCATAAGATGTGGTGGCATTTATGATGGGCCTTGAAAGATGGCCTTGGTTTCAACAGGCAGAGTTTAGTGTATTTGTGGGTCCTTTTGGTCTGATGGGTAATGGCAGGCATTTCAGGCAGGAGAAGGAGAAAAACGTCAAAGATAGGAAAGCGTCAGGTGTGTTTAGGAAATTGTTCATAGTTCAATCTGTCAGGAAGTTCAGCTTGTGTGCTTGCTGGGGGAGATAGGCCCATCCAGCTGGAAAAGAAGATTAAAGTGATGACTGAGAGCTTTAGTTGCCAGGTTGAAGATTTTGCAACTCATATAGGGCACCCTTGAAGGAGCCTAGGGGCATGCTAGGATTGGCCTTTAAGAAGATGGTTCTTGCAGTCTGATGAAGGGCCAGTCATAGACGGAAGAGCTGGAAACCAGGTGACCAATTAAAAGGCTCTGACTGGGAGCAGTGAGTACTGGAAAGAGGAGATGGACCTCACAGGAAATTCTAGAAAAAGAGTGCTTTGCAATTAAAAGTGAAAAAGAATGTCTTGAAGAATAGAAAATATATCAAAATGCTTCTCTAATTCTAGAGTGTTTTTTTCTGTCTTCATAATGCCTAGAAACTTCTACTTGGAAATAAATTAACAAGTTTATGACGGCTGCAGATTTTACAAATGACATTCTTAACAACAAGTTTTCAAATTCAGCATGATATTTACACATTTTGTGGAAAGCTGTGCTCTAGACTTCGGTGTAATTTCTCCCAATATAAGATGGCCCTGAAGCTTTGTTCTCTGAGTAGTTTTTTGTTCCTTTTTTTGGGAGGGAAAGGTGGCATTCTTTTGGTAAATGGACTCTGAGATTGACATTTGTGTGCAGGAGAGTTGCTGAGGTATGCTCTCAGGGACAACACTCCCTTTGAAGGTGAGTAGGTAAAAGGTAGGTAACAGGAGTAGGTAAAAGGAGAAGTTGGGCTGCGACGTAGTTGCAGCTGCTGATACTGTTGGGACCTGTGCAGCTGGAATGGCCTGCAGAGATTTTAGGTCTTGAGGCAAGGGATGGGGCTACCACCGGGAAAGAGGTGTGAGCTTGGTGTGGTGATTGTGTCTAGCTGTGGGAAACTCCTAGAGATTATCAGCTTAGAGTCCTTCATTATTCACACTTTCAACACTGGGGGGCCAATGCCTGGGGCAGAGGGACCCCACTGCCTCCACCACCCTGGGGAGGGATGGCTATCCCCAACTCTTGCCTTGTTCCTAAAAAGTAGAGGAATAATGATAATAATAATAATAGTGATAAGAGTAACTAGCAATGGTGAGAAGAGCTAACTTGTATCGAGGGCTTGTGGTATATCAAAGAAGGTGCTAAGTCCTTGGCACACATTATTGCAAAATTACCCTTTTGACAAAGCATGCAGGCTATATGGGCACAATAATGTAGTGGTCCAGTTTTGGGAGTTTGGCCGCAGACTGCCTAGGTCAATATCATGATCCCCCTGCTTATTAGCTGTGAGATCTCAGGCTACTTAATCACTCAGGGCCTCAGGCGCTTCATTCATAAAAGGATTAACCACAATTGTCCCTTCCACATAGGACAGTGGTAAGCGTTCCACAACCTAAAGAATAGGGAGCTGGTTTGGGATCCCTGGTTTTCCTGAGTTCCAAGTCCATGCTTTCGGGTTTAGTTCTGGTGTTCATGGGAGGGCAGGCCAGAGCGGGGTGCCACAACAGGGACCCTGTTTAGTGAGAGGGTTAGATATTTGGGGTGGGGGAGCAAACAAGGCTAAAAATAGAATGGCATGTAGAAGATGGAGAGGCAGGATGCTGGGCACCTGCTCAACCTCCCAGTGTTTGTGCTGCTCTCCCTGGCAAAGGCTAGCCCCATCTTTAAAAGATGAAACAGAACAAAAATACCCAAAGAACCGAAACTTGATTCTTTTTGTGCAGAAAACCACCAGTCTGTCTGAGTAAGCCCACCCCATGTTATCGGACCTTCCTCCAACCAGGGACTGTATCTCTACAAGAGCTTTCATTCAGCCTCACCATGTGCCCGGCTCTGTCAACACATTTTGATGGAAGTGATGGGTATTTAGGCTCAGATCTACCCGGGTTATATAAAAAATGTTGTCACCAGGAACGATTGCCGAATTGGGAAGTGGGTGAGACCAGGGAGAAACAGTAGCTGGGGGAGGTGACCACAGAGCAACCTACTGCTGTATGTCATTAATCACTAATTGACGAATGATTTTATTATATGGCAGTCATAAAATATCACTTGAGGTTTTACAGCCAGTTCTACCTGTAAGAAAACAATTCCTTATGTCAAAATGACTATTAAATTAAGTGATTCCATATTAAACATCCTATGGACTCAAGATGATTTATGGGACCACGTAATGAATAAGAACCTTTTCCTTCTGGCCGCTCAGAAGAAATCAGCAGCCGTTTCTAGAACAGCTATTGACCTTGGGAACCCAAGAGAGATATGCTGTTTTCTTAGATGAGAACTGGAAGGGGGTCTTAAGAAAATAGACCCAGCACCCTCATTTTACAGCTAAGGAAACTGAGCTCCAGAGAGGTGAAGTGACCCACTCAGAATCACTCTGTGGACAGTGTGACAGCACTGTTTCATGTTGCTAATTCTAGCCTTGATGACTTTTTTCTGTTATTCCTAGCCTTCCTTACTGTCCCCATTTTATAAATGGCAAACTGATCCTTTGAAAAATCTCACTTCTGAGATAAGATGTAATGCCTTTCAGTCACAGTGATTTGCATTTTTTGCCCTGAATTTGTTTCTAGGTGGTGGTAGACAGAATAAATTGATTAAACTGTTTTGGCCTTGAAATGTAATTCCACTAGAGCATTCGCAATTTCTCACTTGGAGCACAGTGGGGACACTGCATGTAAAGGACCTCAGTCTCAGTTGGAATACCAGATACTAAGGCATCCAACGTCCAAGTATTCAGGTGTGCAGTTCAAATAATTTGTGCAATAGACAACTGGAGGTTGGTGTCACTGGGTGTCCCACAGGTGGGGCTGGTAGATGAGAGTTGGCCAAGCCAAAAAGAAGGAGAGAGGGAATATTTCAGTCAGAGCAGAAGATAAAGGTTCAGAGACAGAAATAAGCATGATGTTTTGGGGTGCTGAGAAATTTGGGCTTTCTGAAGTACGAGGGGTAAGCATTAGTGAGGTAGCATATTATTTGATTAGCAAGGGCTTAAATCCAGGCAGAAGACTTGAAGAATGACCCTGAAGTCCTGGAGCTCATGAAGTCCTGATGTTTATTTCTGCTGACTTCTCTCATTAGTGGTTCTTATATTCTTATCTCTCTCCTTAACTAGATTATCAACTATTTCTAGGCAGAAATCCTGCCAGTTATCTCTTTATACATTGCCTTACACAATGTTAGATATGCGGATAATTATAGAAAGGAAAGAGAAATCAAGGAAGGAAGGGAAGGAGGGAGGGAGGGCAGAGGGACAGCCGAACACTCCTGTATGCTTTATTGATAAAGGGCTACATGAAATAAGCTTGGGGCAGTCAGTAGGCTTGAGCAGCTGAGCTGCCCTGGAGAAAATTTAGCAAGTCAGCCAGTGGCCTCTGGAGCCAGGCTCAGAGTGATAGCTGTTCTGGTGTCCTCCTCACTATGGCAGTGCTGCTAAGTCCCCACAGTGCCTCTGGGTGGCCCCAGAAGGCTACCATGGCATTACTTCTCCAGTCATTAATTCAGTCTTTCAGTAAACATTTACTGAACACCTACTAGAAACTGGCACAGGGAGACAATGATGGGCAAGACAGATGTGGTCTCTGCCCTCTTGGCACTTACAGTCTAGCAGGGAAACAGATGGTAATCCGATAATCAGACAATGAAAGATAGAATTGCTAACTGGGGTAAGCAATAAAGTACAGTTAAAGATTGCTGATTAAGTGTAAAATAGAGGGACCCAAACGAGTCTGTGAGCCTAAAGGTCTGCTTTAATTGTGTATATATAACAGGGGAACCTACCCTATCAGATATAGAAATATATTTAACATTAATTAAACTATGTAGGATGCAGCAAATGAGGAGTCTGTCTGTCTTAATCTACACATGACTGGCTGGTATCAGTAAACCTGGGTCCTCATTTAACTTTTCTACTAAGAAACTGTGTGTTGTGGCCAATCACCTCATCCCTGCGCACTTCAGCTTCCTTGGCTAAAGAATGAGAAGTGAGTACCAGCGACGCTGCTACTTAAAGTGTGGTCATTGGACCAGTGACAACCTGTCACTGCTCTGTGATGAGATAAGTACACAAGATAAAGTACTTATATTGAGAGTGCTTAGAAGTTTATGTAACCTTTTAACATTGCTGTGTATTTTTAATTGCATTTAAAAATATATCAGTCTGCAATGGTTTGGGGAAAATATTCATTCCAGAAAGTTTAAGAAGCAATTGTACTAGATGGCTTATCAGAATCCTTCCCATTTTAAGAGCCTTTGATTCTAATTGGATGGGGGTGAAACTTGAAGTCAGCATCGTGAAATACCCAAGGTGAGTTCTAGAGCCTGGAGTTGGTAACGATGAAGATGTTATTCTAGAAAAAATTCTTCCTTAACTTGGGTCTCTGAGACATAAGCCTGGGACAACTGCAATACTCTGATAAGACACAGAAGTCATGCTACCAGCAGACTCGGAAGTTGGTCATTCTCAAGAGACAGCCATACCAGGTCATTTATCTGGCATACTTCTGAATTCCAGGCCGTAGCTAAAGAGACCAGACATAGCTCCAAGCACCTTTTTAAAAGAGGAAGAAGAAAAAAAGAAAAATCAAATAAATGCAAATGACCCTATACACATGCGCATACACTTGTACAAGTTTGATGTGGTTTTTTTCTTCTTAATCCATTTCACTCTCCTCAGATTACTCAAAGCTTCTTTGATTTATCAATAGAATTTAGGTAGTGAGTAGACTGAAATGTAAACAATGTAAACTTTGAAAAAGTAGCTCCAGTGAAGCAGAGTAAATGTTCATAAAGGATTTTTATTTCCCAAGACCCTAGAAACACAATGGATTGGAGTGTCTGTTTAACTGCTGTCAGGGATGGTTGCTTGGGTAAACATGGTGCTTTATAAAAAGCAAAACTCAAAAAGAGTTTTTTAAAATTAATTTTCATTCATGGGCTCTTCTGGCAGAAAGATCCATGGCTGCCATGTCATAGCAGTGTTTCACAAAAGACCTGCATTAATGTTAAGGGCTCACTTCCCTCCTACCCCCACCCAGTCTGTCCTGTCCCCACTGAAATCTTACCCTGTCAGCATCACTTCCTTGGCTATCTCTCCTTCAGTGTTCAAGGTAGGAGTTACTATTCCTGACATGCGGTCTTGCTGTGGGGACAGTGGACCTGAGGAGAAGGGCCTGGGTTTAGAAGATGAGGCAGTTGGTCCTGGAAGGGATGGGGATGAATCAGGATAGGTCAGGGCTGTCACCTCATTGGCCACAAAAGGCTGCTTTTTTTCTGGACAGGGGCAGATCTGTTGAGAGGTTTTGGATTTGCACCATCACATTTGGACCATTACATCTAGAGTCCTAGTAGGATGTGTCATAGTTTCCTGCCATTGATTTGTTAGGTATCCAATGGTATGCCACTCCATTCTTGAAGAAAAAGAATTATTATCAGCTTATAAATGTTAATATCCAGGATGCTCTCCTCATTGTCTTTTTTGCTTGCAAAGAGACAAATTTTCTCAGAAAAGCATAGCAACACTCATCACTACTGTTAGTTCCTATAAAGACCACCAAATCCTATCCCACCCTTGTTCTCTCCAGAATTGCAAGCACACACTTCCCATGCACCACTTGTCATCTGGACCCAGTATTGGTCAGGTCCTGCTGGTCATCTCTACTCTGATGTTTCTCATAAACCTCAAAACCCAAACTATCTCTAACAGAACCCATTGCTATCCTCTCAAATGCACAAAAATTGCATCTCCTTCTTTCTCAGCATGGTTGAATGATTTCTCAGATTATCTTAGTTGACAATAATGCCATCCAGTCATTTGTCTGACCTTGAAATCTCAACCTCCCTGGACAGCTTTCATTCATTCCATTAGTCCCTCTGAACCCCAGGGGCCAGCCACCAACACCCACTTAATGTTCAAGCCACATTTATTAAACTCACAAAACTTCTTTCCTAGCAGCTCCCTCTTTATCCATACTGGCATTTCCTAAACCAGATCTTTATCTTCTTTTGTTTGGACCAGTTTCCTATCTGTCCTCTCTGCCTTTAGTCTCACTATCACTTGAGTCAGTCCTTAAAATAGCCTTGTATTTCTTCTAAAACACACGTTTAATCATGTAATCCTTTGGTTAGAAACTTCTGCTACAGACAAGAGAGAACAATCAAAGAATTTTAAATGAAAGTATAATGATACACTAGGGAGCCGTGATTACTTGTGAAGTGTGTCACAATAATTTTGTGACCAATAGTAAAAAAAAAACAAAAACCAATGATGACTTATCTCCCTTTTTTTTTTTTTTTGTGAATTCAAGGCAATTCAAGGTTATCAGTATAATTATGTCATTCTTACATACTTGTATTCCTAAGTGAACAGAAATCAATTGAATGGCAGCTAACGTGTCCCTGGCGTCTTCTATCTCTCTTACAGACCATTGCAAGCTGCCTTTTTAGACAAACCATAAAGACATGCAGTGAATGCAAACCATTGCTGAGTAGAAGTTCACTAAAAGATTATTTGAGATTGTCTCAAAATTGGGGTATGTTCAACTTGATTTTCTTACATATAAATAGCATCTATCACTGATATTTTTTAGGGACTCAAGATTAAGAAAAAAATAGTCTAGTGGTGAAAGTCCAAAATCCTTAGCTAGACAGAGAGTGCTTTCTCATTTCCTTTATTTATTTATTTATTGATTGATTGATTGATTGATTTTGTAAAAATATTACATTAAAAAAAATATGAGGTCCCATTCAAATTCCTTGGGCAACTTTTCAGACTCACACCTATCTGTTGCCCTCATTCTTCACACATACCGTAAGCTTTTTCACCTCTGCATCCTAAATCATGCCCTCCTTTTTCCAAGCCGATGAAGGCATGGCAGGTAATTCCAAGTGTTTTACATCTACTCATTATCTTTTTAAATTCTGCTCAAAAGTTACCTGGCTTTTGAAACTGGCTAGTTCCCAAATCCTCTTTCACATATCTTCAGAATGCTTAAGATAACATATTCCAGGACTGACCACTTGGCTTCTCCACTAAACGCTCTAATGTTTCAGGCAAATGTTCTAAGCCTCAGTTTCCTCATCTGCCTAATGGTGAAAATATGGTCTTTACCTTGTAGAGTTGCTGTGAAGATTCCATCTGATAATTAACCATGCCTGGGGAGGGTAAGGGGTTCTGCCCTTTCATGCATTCAGATTAGTTAACATTTGCAGTTCATTTCAGACAGGATATGGTCATGCAATGCTCAGCTGGGGTCAACCTCACTTTGCATCTCTCTGAAGCATATAAACTGTGGAGTAAATTAATTTTCAATGAGTTAGGTAGTGTCCCAAGGTAATTATCTGTAATACTTTCCAGCAGGGAGGCTTTGAAATGCCATTCCTCTTTTAATTAATACGTTGTATTATGCTGTATCCATTGGCAGATGGATTTATCATTGCACATTTGGACTTGACAGAGGTCAGCCATCATCTCTCTCCATGTGTCCTTGTGCTCCCCCAGCAAGTTGGCCTTTTTCCCTTGCCTTCTTCCCCGGCCCTCCCTACACAACTCCATCCCTCAGTCTAGTCAGGCCCTTAGCTCTCTGGTTGAAGGAGATTATGATATCAGGATCAAGTTTTGAGTCTTGAAAGAGCGCCACTTTGTTAAAATTTCGTTTCCAAATTACTCCTTCCAAATAATGGAGGACATAGGAATTAGGCTCTTTGCAATTCTCCTTCTTTCTGCCCCTTAGGCTCATTCCTGGGTTTAGCTGCATTTTAAACGTCTTTGAAGTAAAGTGGATCCTACTGATATGGGGATTGATGTAATTAACATTAATAATATGAACATTTATCACTATCATCAGCCACTTTGCCTTTGGTGCAATTATCAGACCTATTTCACAGATGAGGAAACAGGTTGAGAAAGGTTATGAAATCAGTGCAAGTTAACTACTACTAAGTGGGCGAGCCAGGAGTCCAACCCAGGTTGGCTTATTCCAGAGCTGAGATTGTAACCCCAATTTTATATATCCTCTGTGTATCAGACTGGTATCTCTTTCAGGGAGGTTTTCAGATTCATAAAAAAAGGGAATTTGGGGGCCAAATAGACCTCAATCAAAAAAAACCTGTCATCTTCAGAGAAAGAGAAAAAGTCCCAGGTCCTTTGTCTGAGGGGGCTTCACAGCCCCTGACTGAGGAGCATCTCCTCGCCTTTGTCACTGGCACCAACAGGCCCAGCTCTTGTGAGAGCCCCGCATGGGAGGAAGGCAGCTCAGACTTTCTCCACAAACCTCAGGACCCTCCCTTGATAGTTAATCAGGGTGATCTCAGCAAAGCTGACAAGATGTTTCCATGTTTGTTAAACAAGAACCATTTGTTTAGCTCAGGAGCATCTGTTGAATAAACAAGATATCTGATGTGCCATTTGCTCATTGGAAATTAACAAACCTTTTAAAAATGGCAATTTGTCAGGAGTTATATGAGGCAGAATTCATTCTCAGCAAGTGAACAAATTGAAACTTCCTTCCCAGGCTTTCTAGAATCCCCCAGAGCCAGTTGTGCAAAAAAAGTTTGGTTTAATTCTACCATCATTAAAGAAAACATGCCGACAGTGATGGGGGAAGAGAAGCGAGTGTCCTGTTAGGGAAATTGACGAGTCCTGGAGGATATATCATCCAGAACAATTGGTATGAGCTACTCCCTCTGTGGGCCTGAATTTCTATTCAGAGACTATAAGGCTACTGGATGGGAGGGAGATTTTTTTCTTTTTTCTGTGGTGTTTCTAGGATTCATTTGGTAAAACTCATCAGCCAGTATTGGTCCTGCCTGAAGTTCCTGTGGGGGATAGGGTGAATGGGGATTTCCTTACCATAGGAATAAAGAATATAAGCAATGCAGAAGGCTGCTGCTTTCTCCCATGGGAGACGCATCGGCTACTGGGAGACTGGCTACAATGAATTCTGAATAAAGTCCTGCTTTTACCATGAAACATAAGAGCTTCATGGTGTTGGGGCATTTTGACTTAATCCTTAAATGTCGACAGTGTGCTGGAACCAGGTGACCCAAGCACAATGGTCAGACAATAATGAAATCGAGCATTTCCAAAATGCCAGCTACCATGCCAAGCACATTACTTCCATTATTTAATGAAATATTCCAAAGTCCTATTATTATCCCCATCTACATGAGGAGTCTAAAGCTTAGGGTGGTAACAAAATTTGTCAAAAGTCACACTACTAGACAGTAAAAAAAGGGATTTAACCCTAGGCAGTTTGAGTGCCCATTGATTTGATCATGACATTGCATTGCTTCAGATAGGCTTTAAGGATGATGTGACAACTGATAGAACAGGCTCTAAACTCCTGAGCCTTGCAGTGGGCAGAAATATAAGGTATTAGGCATGGTTTTTCTGAGATTTCTGTGCAGTGCTGCCTGCCTTGAGGTTGGTATGCTATTCTTTCCGGGTTGCGATTCAAAATCTTTATGTAGAGGGGATCTGGGCATAGGAGAGGCCACTGAGCGAGACAAGGAGTGCTGGGGCTTTATGTAAGTGGGTCCCTGTGGGCTCCAGTTAGAAGCTAAGGAATTAGCTGACTCTGGGCCCTGAGCAACTTGCAGCCTCATCTCCTCACATTAGCCCTCTTAGCAATTGATCTTGTAAACTTTCTGAATCAGAGAAATTAAAGATGAAAAAGGGCCTATTAAGTGATCTTCCCCCAGCCCTGGATAGAGCAGAATGACTCCCAAGAGAGGATTCCAGAGCGTCTGATTCAGTTTAATTTTAATTGTCCCAGAGGGTCTGACTTCTAGCTCTTTGCCTGGGGAGCCCTTCTCCAGGCTGATGGATGCAGGTGTGAGCAATATTTCACAGGACAGATGCTGGTCTGTGCCAGGGCTGCATAGGCTTATCTTGAATGTAGTTTTCCAGGGCGTGGGCTTATTAACATGCTGGCTCTGGGATGTGTTGGGGCTTATAAGACATAGACTTAAAATCTCCCTGTAGGCAAGACCTGGTGATTTTGCCAGTTTCTCCCCTCAACCAGGAGATGTGCCTTCAGTAGTGTCCCTATGGGCAAAATGGTGGGGGAGTTTGGAGTGGGGGATGGACGGAGGGTGGATAGGGTATAGTAGTAAGGTTCAAAGAGTGATGAGCCATTGGGAAGTCTGGAAACTATAATGACTGGCACAACACAATGACTAGCAGTGTTATATTGTTACCTAGTTCAAACCTCACAGTAACTAGCAGTGTTATACTGTGACCTAGTTTAATCCTCACAACAAACATCTGAGGTAAATATTTTTCAGAGATGAGAATTCTGTGGTCCAAAGAGGTTGGGAAGCATTGTCAAGGTAATGAGGCTGGTGGGTGGTGGACCTGGGATTTGAACCTAGGTCTCTGGGAGAGCAGAGTACCAGTTACTTCACTATACTCTGTCACCTACTCATAATAAAATATACTGAACAGGTTGAAGTGAGGAGAAAGAATTGGGAAGGGCCCTGAGCTGGCTTTGAGTTAAAGATGCTGTTCCTCCGAGGAGCCAGGCTTAGTTTTCTAAACTAGGAAGCTTGGGTTGTAGCAGCAGTGCTCTGTGCAGGGCTCAGGGGTGGAGATCTTGCTTGTATGCCTGTGTGTGTAGACTGTGATCCCTTCCAGGCCTAGGCAGGGGGCAGTTTCACCCATGGAAGGCATGGGTGAATGCCTTAGAGAATGATGCCAGGCACAAGGCAATTTTGACTGGAAGACACAGAATAAGTGTAACCACCCCCCAAGGTGCCCTAACTTTTTGATACAAGAGTTATTTTCATTAATTCCATTAGTTTCCTTTGGCCGATGTTGACCAAAGGCCTGAGCATTTCCATAGGCCTTTGGGGATTGGCTGTAGAGACTGGAGCCTTACCTAGGAAGGACAAACCTACATGGAAGACTATTCTGGGAGCTGAGGCAAGAGGTAGGAAGCTGGGGGTGAAAAGCATGAGAGCTCTAAACATAGAAATTGGAGGCAGAAGTACTGAAAGGGGAATTGGACTTAAGGATGCAAAGGCACCAGAGAAGATTTTCCTCTGTCAAAATTTGTCCCCAGGTTGTCTCTAAAGGATTTGTCTGAGAGGATATTTTCTTCTCTTCAATGCCTTGTGTTTTCAGGATATAGATGATCTACGTGTGTGTATGTGTGTGACTCTCTAGAGGACATGAGGTAAAGAGAAGCTCTCTGGACATTAAACTGTGGAACCCTTTGAATCCTCCTTCTGTCCTTTCCTAGCTGAGAAATGTTGGGCAAGTCACTTAAATTCTCAGGAGCCCATTTTCTCATTTTCAGTATGTGGACAATACACACTTCCTGGGTTTGTTCTTAAGATTAACCAGTGTTTAAAAAAAAAAAAAAAAAAAAGGTACCTACAGAGAGTAGCTAATTACCATGTTAGTCATTTTCTTCCATTCCCTCTTCCTTCTCCAGCCCAGAAAGAAGCCTGGCCCTGAGCTTCCTGGGGCATGCCTTAGTGTCAAGACCTCTGACCTGCCTACAGGTCATTAGGTTATTGGCCACAGTGTAAAAAAAAATAAGTCATTTCACGCTTCTCAACCTCAAGTCCCACCTTGGTAAAAGGCAGGCAGAAGTTGTACATCCCTTGTAGGAGTTTTGATCATTTGTTCAACCATATGACCGAGTGCCAGCCTTGAGCTAGGAAGTGGGTTTATTATGGTGGACAAAACAAACAAGGTCCTTCCCTTCAAAAAACTAACAATCTAGAGGAGTGGCAGTCATCCTTGAAATAATCACACAAGTTATCATGAGTATTAAATAAAGTAGCACATGTAAAGCATTGTTATCACAGGCACTGATCCACAGGAAGGGAGCAAACAAGTACTAGCTATCGACACATTGCCATTGGGGATTCTGTGGTCACTGTTTTTTTCATGAGGTGCCCATGAGATGACAGACTAGGCCTCACTCAGTTGCCACTTCCAGACCCATCTATATCAGTGACCCTATAACACAGAGGCCCTTTATCTAACTACTCTTTTTAATACCATTCTGTGTCTGGAATGGCTGTGAGTAAGACTTTTCTGTAAGGTCAGCTGTCAGTGTAGACTGAGCACGCATGTCTACACTGGTGTACTATACCAGAATTCATTCCCTTAACAATCCAGAGGTGAAGACTAGGAAATTCTGATTTTACTTTCATCAGAACTAAGAGACAATTAAAAATGTTACCACCGTAATTGGCAGCATCCATTAACTTGATGTGAATTGCTGGATTTTCCTCTCTTTTGTACATTATTAGTCTATAAATATACCTGGTTCCTTTCTCTTTCTTCTCTAGAACTTCCACAAACATCTTCTCACAGTCTCCTTAACATCCTTTACCTTTTTAATTAACTCTCTGAATTTCTCTAGCACTTCCAATGGTACCACATAATCTTGTGTTTAATTACATGTGGCCTCGTGGCTTATTTGGGAGGCAGCCATGGAAAACCTGCAGTACTGATAGCACTGGACTCTGTCTGCAGACCCCCATTGTGAGTCCCAGCTCTGCCTTAACTGGGCTGGGCCCTTGCCAGCAGTGACTTCAACTTTATGAGTTTGCTTTATGAGGGGGTAAATGATATCTACTGACAAGGATGGTTAAGATGATAAAATTAGATGATGATGTAAATATGCTGTGCAAATGGTCAAGTGCTGTGACTCTTGGCCTCCTGCTTGTCAGTCCCCAGCATCTCTTTCATCTGCCCATGCTTCTGCTCTGACTTCCAGTCCCCACCAATGTGCAGGTTTAAGCAGGTTCTGGCAGCACACTATGTACAGAGAAATGCTCCTCAGCAGGGTGTGGGGTCTGCCTATAAGCAAAACCTGAACACCCCAGGAACCTCAGCAGGAGAGTCCTCTGCCTTTGAATGCACTTGATTAGAAATATTCCCCCATAGGGCATGGGTGGAGCAGGGATAGATCTTTGACAATCAGGAGTGTGAGCGTAGAGTGCAAAGGATATGCTCACCCTGCCTACTTCCTTATCAGCTATGGAGTTACTGAATACCAGAGACCAGAGACAGAAAGGATCCTTGGAAACCCCCCTACCCCATGCAAACTCTTCAATGTACAAGGAAAAAAAAATGTACCTAGAGGGGGTCAAGTGACTTATTCACAGACACACAGCTACAGTGAATAGATCTTGACCAGAATCAAGAAAGTGCTTTCTCCTACATTCTTATTAGGTACTTTCTACATTATGTCATCAGTAGGTGCTGAAATGAGTGTGTGTATATTTATGTGTCTGTATTGCTCCATAAGGTACATAGAACCTACTATGCATGTTCGCTAAATGCATGCAGATATCATTTCATTTCATTTCATTTTCACTAAAACCCAATGAGAGAACTGATGGGGAAGATTGCATCAGAGCAGATAGCAGGGCTCAACTCTTAGAAAAACAATGGAGGAAGGGCAAAAACTGTCTGAGGGAGCTGCTTTGGGGATCTATAGACCAGGAGAGGAAGGGAGAGAGAAAGACAAAGAGATTGAAATAAAAACCATGAGTTACTTGCCCATGGGGCTGGCAATGATGACCATCCCCCAACCTTGAGGCAAAGAGCCTTGATAAAACGTGGCTGGCATGACCAACTGAGATGCGATTGGATATTTTCCTAAGTCAGGAGAGGGAGGGTGCAGCAGAGGACTGAGTGTTATTTCTCTTCAAAGAGTTGGATAGCAGGGCCCTACTTTGAATTGTGGTTCTGGCCAACCCAGAAACATAAGCCAGTGGAGTTTGAAAGAGTCACCTTGGTGAAAAGTTTTGCCAACATGCACTCTCTGCTGGCAGCCTGCCAAAGTGAACAGAAAAAAAAAAAAAAAGCTTTTTGGAGTCTCTTAAGTCCCTATATCCAGTTCTACTTGGATCTGGTCTGTGCCCCATTAGTAGGTAACTGGACCTGTTTTGATAACCTAAGCAGGGTAATTTTAAAGGTGTAGAATAAGTTAAACCAAAAAATTAAAGAAGAGAAGTGAGCAAAATCACTAGGCAAGAGAGAGAAATTTTCCTTCAGAGTTAATTCACCAATATAGTCAGACGCCTAGACATCAGCAAAAAACTACAAGCCATATTATGAAACTGGAAGATATGGCCCAGCCAAAGGAACAAATTAAAAATCCTGATAAGACACAGGATTTAAGACAAATATTCAACTATGTTCACACAAATCTCCCAAATCAATTCAAGGAGTTGAAAGAAAATATGACTAAAGAGATAAAGGATATTAAGAAGACAGTGAGCATATAGAAGAATTTTAAAGCTTGCAAAAAAAAGGTAACTTTTCTTATGGGGATGAAAAACACAGTGGATAAGATTAAAAATACATTAGAAGTATATAACAGCAGATGTGAAATGGTAGAAGAATGAATAACTGAAATGAAGGATAGCACCTGAACCTGAAAGGCAGGAGGACAGAAAAAAGAGTGGGGGAAAAATATTGAACAGGGTCTCAGGGAACATAATGACAGTGTGAAACATATAAACATATGTGTTGTGGATATCCCATAAGAATAAGAGAACAGAAAAGGGGCAGAAAGAATATTTGAGGAAATAACGGACAAAAATTTTTCAACCCTTAAGAAACAAATAAATATCAATATCCAAGAAGGAAAATGCACCCTAAACAGAGTACATCCCAGTAGATCTATGTGAGATTACTATTCAGAATAACAAATGCCAGAGAGAAAGAATTCTGAAAGCAGCAAGAGAAAAGCAATTCATCACGTACAAGAGACACTCAATAAGACTCAGTGCTGATTTCTTATCAGAAACCAGGGAGGTGGTATGATATATTTAAGATACTGAAAGAAATAAACTGCCAGCCAAGAATTTTTTATGTGGCAAAACTATTCCTCAAAAATGAGGTAAGTTTAAAGTCTTACAGATAAACAGAAAGTGAGAGAGTTTGTCACTAAGTGACTGGACTTACTGAAAATTATAAAGGGAGTAATGCAGCCTGAAAGGTAAAGATAGGAGAGAGGGGCTTAGAGAAGACTGTAGAAATGAAGAATAATGGTAAGGATAACTGAAGGGTTAAAAGACTGACAATAGTAAAGTACAACAAAAGAAAGCCAAAGGATAAAATGGATGAAGTATATAATGGCTTCAGAGTAATAACTTTGAATGTTTAATGAATTGAACTCCTCAATTGAAAGACTGGCAGAACAGATAATAAAATATGCACCATCTATATACTGGCTACAAGGGTATCACCTTAGAATGCAAGGATACAAATAGGCTGAAAGTGAAAGTTTGGAAAAAGATGTTCTACACAAATAGTAACTAAAAAAGAGCTGGTGTAGCTAAACTAATATCAGACAAAAATGAGTTTAAATGCAAAAATGTTATAAGAGAAGAAGAAAGTCATTGTATCTTAGTAAAAGGGACAATTCAACAAAAAGAAAGAAACAATAATGAATATCCATGCATCTAAACTGGGTGCCTCAAAATACATGAGACAAACACTGGCAAAACTGTAGGAAGAAATAGATCTCTCTACAATAATAGTTGGAGAATTCAATATACTACTCTCAGCATTGGGTAGAACATCTAGACAGAAATAAACAGAGAGCTTGAGTAGTATGAAAGATGAACAAGATATAACAGACATGTATAGAACATTGCACCCCAAAACAGCAGGATATAAAATCTTCTTAAGTGCTTATCAATCTTTTTCAAGAATAGACAATGTGTTGGATCACACAACAGCTCTCAATAAATTTTAAAAGAGTAAAATTATGAAAAACATTTTCTCTGATCACAATGGAATGAAGCTAGAAATCAATAACAGGCAGATAAGGGGAAACTTCACAAATATATGGAGATTAAACAACATACTCTTAAGAAATTAGTGGGTCAAAGAAGAAATTGCAAGTGAAATCATAAAATATCTCAAGACAAATGAAAATGAGAACACAGCATATCAAAACATATGGGATGCAGCGAAGACAGTGTTGAGAGGTAAATTTAATAGCTCTCAATGCTTACATTAGGAAGGAAGCAAGAGTTAAAAGACCTATCTGCACACCTAGAGAAACTAGAAAAAGAACAGCAAACTAATCCCGACTCAAGCAGAAGGACAGAAGTAAGAGTAGAGCAGAAAGAAATGAAATTGAGAACAACAAAAATCTGATAGAATCAACAAAATGAAAAGCTGGTTCTTTGAGAAGATCAGCGAAATAGACAAACTCTTTGTTAGACTGACAAGGGAGAATATGCAAATATTAACATGTAAAATCAGAAATGAGAGTGGGGACATTATTACCGACTCCATGAAAATTGGAAATAAAAGAGAGCATAAAAGGATTCTGTGAGCAACTTTATGTCACTACACTAGACAACATAGGTGAAATGGACAAAATCCTAGAAACACTTGAACAAACTACACTGGCCCTAGAAGAAGTAGAAGACCTCAACAAACCAAATAAAGAGTTTGAAATAGTCATCAAAAACCTCTCAAAAATGAAAATCCCAGGATCAATGTCACCACTGATGAGTTCTACCTATCATTCAAAGATTTAGTAACAATCTTGCTAAAACTCTTCCAAAAAACTGAACAGGAAAGTACACTACCAAATTCATTCTATGAAACCAATATCACCGTAATACCAAAGCCAGATAAAAGTACTATAAAAAAAGAAAATTACAGACCAATTTCTCTGATGAATATCATGTAAAAATCCACCACACCAGGGAACTGAGAGAGTCTACAACTGAAAGCAGGAGAATTCCATCTATCAGCCATGTGGGATCTAAGCCCCCTCTTGAGTTAGAGGTGGAGTGGGCATCACAACCCCAGGGTCCTCAGGATGGAGGAATAAAATATGGATTAGAGTGGACTTACTGGTATTATACTATAGAATTATTGTGACTCTAGCAATGGAAGCAATGGTATCATTTGTGTGAAGACTGTGGCCCCAGGAGCTGCTGAGGGCAGGGAGAGGGAAGAAGAGGTGTGATATGGGGGCTTTTTTGGGACATGGTGTTGTCCTGAATGATATTGCAGGGACAGATGCAGGACATCATATATCCAGCCATAACCCACTGAATGGACTGGGAAAGAGTATAAACTACACTCCTTGTAAACTGTAATCCATGCTGTGCAGCAGGGCTCCAAATGTATTCATCAAATGCAATGCATGTGCCACACTGATGAAAGAATTTGGTGGTGTGGGAGGAGTGTGTGGGGGTGTGGGAAGTAGGAGTATATGGGATGCTCTTATATTTTTTAACATAATTTTTTGTATGATATATGTATCTTTAAAAAATAAAAAAAAATCTATTAAGATCCTCAATAAAGTATTGGTAATTAAATCTAAAAGTACTTTAAAAGAATTATACATCCCAGGTATTCAGGAGTGGTTCAACACAATAAAATCAATTAGTGTAATAAGTTGAAGAAGAAAAATCATGTGATCATCTCAGTTGATGCAGAAAAGGCATTTGACAAAATACAACATCCTTTCTTGATCAAAACACTTCAATACATAGGAATAGAAGGGAAGTTTTTCAACATGGTTAAGTGTATATATGGAATACCTACAGCTAACATTGTACTCAGTGATGAAAGACTGAAAGTTTTCCAGCTGAGATTGGGAACAACACAAGGATGCCCACTGCCACCAATGTTACTCAGTGTTGTGCTAGAAGTTCTAGCTAGATAAGGCAAGATAAAGAAATCAAAGGCACCAAAATAGGAAAGGAAGAAGTAAAACTGTTGCTATTTGCTGATCACATGATCCTATACCTATAAAATCCTGAGAAATCCTCAACAAAGCTACTGGAGCTAATGAGTTCCTCAAAGTGGCAGGATATAAGGTTAATATGCAAAATTCAGTTCCTATATACTACTAATGAGCAACCTGAGGAGGAAGTCAGGAAAAAAATTCCATTCCCAAAAGTGAGTAAAAGAATAAAATATTTCAGACTAAACTTAACCAAGGACTTAAATGATCTGTGTACTAGTCAGCCAAAGGGGCGCTGATGCCAAATACTGGAAATTGGTTGGATTTTATAAAGGGTATTTATTTGGGATAGAAACTTACAGTTACTAGGCCACAAAGCATAAGTTACTTCTCTCACCAAAGTCTGTTGCCAGATGTTGGAGAGAGATAGCTGCCGATGTCTACAAGGATTTGGCTTCTTCAATTCCTCTTTTCCTGAGGCTTATTTCTCTCCAAGCTCAGCTGCTCTGCTCTCTTCACAAGGGCAGCTGTAGACGCTTGGGTGGTGGCTTGTCTCTCTTCCCGGGGTCTCTGCCATGTCTAATTGAGGCTTCTTTTTGTTCCTCTGTGTCCTTACTTCCCAGGCTCCAGCATCCAAAACTCCAACTCTCTTCTCTGTGGTGCAGGGACTCAAAGCCCTACTGACATAGCCCAATCAAAGCCTCAATCATTATTTAATCAAGTGAAAGTGAAATCTCTGAATCCAATATGATCTAATATGCCCAGAGGGACAGACAAGTTTACAAACATAATGCAATGTCTATTTTTGGAATTCATAAACAATGTCAAACTGCTACAACCTGTATTTAGAAAATTACAAAGCATTGTTAAAGAAACCAAAGAAGACCTGGTAAATGTGGTCATGGATAGGAAGGAAAATATCATTAAGATTGCAATTCTACCCAAATTGGTTTATAGATTCAATGCAATCCCAATAAAACTTCCAGCAGTCCTTTTTGCAGACATGGAAAAGCTGGTTATCAAATTTATTTGGAAAGGTAAGTGGCCCCCAAAAGCTAAAAATGTCTTTTTAAGAAGAAAGGTGGAGAACTCTCATTTTATGTCTTTAAAGCATGTTACTTAACTACAGTGGTAATAAAAAAAAATCAAAACACAACAACAGCAGCATGGTACTGGCATAAAGATAGACAGGTTGACCAATGGAATCAAACTGAGAGTTCAGAAATAGACGCTTATATCTATGGTCAAGCAGTTCCTGCCCAACTTGCAGCTTGCTTGCTATCTGCTCTCTGTGTTTGTTTGCTGTGCATTCTTCTGTGTGTCTGCATTTTATTTTTATTCCCCGCCCCCCTCCTGCCCCTGTGGCTTGCTTGTTGTCTGCTCTCCGTCCATTCGCTGCACACTCTTCTGTGTTTTTTTGTTGTTGTCTTTTTTTTTCAACTTGTCTCCCTTTTTTGTTTTGCATCACCTTGCTCATTTGGCTGTCCATGGTGCTTGTGGGCCTGGCGGCACTCCACAGCACTTATGGGCCGACGGCTCTCCGCAGCATGCGGGTGAGCCTGCCTTCATAAGGAGGCCCTGGGACATGAACCCAGGCCTCCCATATGGTAAACAGAGCCCAACTGATTGAGCCACAGCCGCTTCCCCATGGTCAAGCAATTATGACAGAGCTTTCAGACCTACCCAGCTGGGTCTGAATAGTCTATTCAACAAATGGTGCTGAGAGAATTGGATATCCATAGCCAAAAGAAAGAAAGAGGATCCTTATCTCATACCTTATACAAAACTTAACTCATAATGAATCAAAGACTTCAATATAAAGGCTAGAACCATAAAACTCCTAGAAGAAATGTAGGGAAATTTCTTTAAGACCTTGTGGTAGATGGTGGTTTCTTAAATCTTATAATCACAGCATGAACAATGAAATAAAAAATAGATAAATGAGACCTCAAAATTAAACACTTTTCTGCTTGAAATGACTTTGTCAAGAAGGTGAAAAGGCAGCCTACTTAATTGAAGAAAATATTTAGAAACCACATGTCTAATTAATAAGGGTTTGGTTACCATGCTATATAAAGAGGTTATACAATTCAACAATAAAAAGACATTCACACCGTATAGAATGGTGGTCATTAAGAAAACAAAGTTACAAGTGCTGTAGAGGATGTGGATAAATAGGAACACTCCTTCACTGTTGGTGGAATTGTAGGATGGTGCAACCTCTGTGGAAGACAGTTTGGAGGTTCCTCAGGAAGCTAAATATAGATCTACCATATGATCCAGCAATCCCACTGCTAGGAATATACTCAGAAGAATTGAAAGTGGGGACACAAGTAGATATGTGCACACTGATGTTCATAGCATTATTCACAATTGTTAAAAGATGCAAACAACCCAAGTGTCCATCAGCGGATGAATGGGTAAACAAAATGTGGTGTACACATATGATGGATACTATGCAATTGCATGAAGAAATGAATTTAGGATGCCTATGACAACATGGATGAAGCTTGAGGGCATTCTGTTGAGTGAAATAAGGGAAATACAAAAGGACAAATATTGTATGGACTCACTAATATGAACTAAATACAATGAGTAAACTCATGGAGTTAAACTCTAGAGTAAAGGCTGTTAGGAGGTAGATTGAGGGTTGAGAAGGGGAAGCTGATGCTGAATATATGTAGAATATTTAATAAGGTCGATAGTAACATGTTATAGGAAGTATAAGTAGCCCTGCTGATTTATAAATGAGATTGTAACTGAAAGGGATAGTCCAGGGATGTCAACATCAATGGAAAGAAAGCTAGAGAATAATCTAGAGATTGAATAACATAGTGAACTTGGTGGTAGATAGGGATTGTTGTCAATAGTACAAATACAGGAATGTTCTTCTAGGAGCTAGAACAAATGTACATTGCTATTAAAAGGTATTAAGAATATAGTGATACAGTGGAAAAATAAAGCTAATGTAACTTTTAGACTATAGTTAACAGTAATATAATATTTTTGTATAAATGGTGAAGTTGTACTATATCAATGCTAAAGGTCAACAATAGCACTGTATAAGGGGTTATAGAATTTTTCCTTTTGGAGTAATGGAAATGTTCTAGAATTGACTAGGGTGATAACAGTACAATGCTTTGATGCAACAGTGTACACTTTGGATGGACTGTACAAGGCATGTGACTGTATAACACAGTGAACATCATGGTAGAAGAGGGACTGTGGTTAACAGTACAAATATGAGAATGTTCTCTTATGAACTAAAACAAATATACAATACTGGCACATGATGTTAATGATAGGGTGTTAATATTTTATATTGGAAAAAATATACCAAATATAAACTATGGACTATAGTTAGGAGTAATATTTTGATGATCTTTCATCATTTGTGATGAATGTTCCATAACAATCCAAGATGTTGGCAGTGGGGTCATGTATAGGAATTCTGCATGTTATTCATGATTGTTTTGTAAACTCATAACTCCTCTAATTTAAAAAATTACAAAATTTTTAAAAAACCATTGAAGTTTTGATTATTCCAGGGATCTAGAGGTTTAATTGCTCAAGATCATATAGCTAATAAATACTGATAACCAGGATTAGGGCCTAGGACCCAGGACTCCAAAGCTCCTTTCTTAACTGCTATAAAAGAGACAAGTCCTTGCCCCTAAAAATGCATTATTGAGTTTAAAATAATACTCTGTGTGATAAGAGAAACCCCAACCAGCACTGTGTTGTTTTAAGCTTGATCTTGGCATGTGGTGCAATAAGAGTTTTGTTCATCCTTAACTGTTTTCTAACTTGTCCCGATATCTTTATGAACCTGTAGCTCTCTCAGATTTCATCCTTCCCATCCATGCCTTCACCACCTCTGGCTCCTTAGCCCTCATCCTGTTATAGGACCCGAGTGGTGGATGCACAGGAAACACTTGGGAAATACTGGCTTTGGGAGCTGCAGGATGAAACTGGTGGGCCAGAAGGATCTATTTCTGTGTCTCTTTTCTACCCATTTAAAAAAAGTCCAATCCTTTGTGGATGCCTCTATGAAAGCACATGCCACATTTTCTTAGAAATATGCTACTACCTCTATTTCCCATATCAGTCTGAGCTTCTAGAGAGCTGGATCTCGTCTTATTCATCTTGACATCTTTATTCTCCTATCATATTTTTGGTACTGAAAACTTAATCAAAACAAACAAATAAAATCAAGTGGAAGGAAGGGAGGGAGGAAGGGAGGGAGGGAGGGAGGAAGGAAGGAAGGAAGGAAGGAAGGCCTAATCAGTGCCCATTAGCTGTGTGTTAATCCAGGGAGTGAATTATTTAGTTGCAGGTGTGAACTGCCCAGAAGCGACCCTCTGTTGTGATGGCAGGATGACAGAAGGATGCCTCTTCTGAGTTCAAGTGTTAAAAAAAACTTGACAATCACAATACCTCTCTCCCCTTTCCTTACATGGTAGGATTTGGGTAGCTTGGGCATTTCATTGCTTGCTAATTGACTTGCACCCCACGTGGGTGGCAGTGGGTGTTGACTCAAGCCTGGGCATGAAGAAGCACTTTATAAATCATGAAGTGAGAAGAGCTCCACAAAACATTGCTGTTTGGGGGTCACACATGCTCCAAATGATAATATTTAAGCACTTCTCATAAACTAAAAGAAAAAGTAAAATTTTAAATAACATAGAATTTTCTAAATAAAGCAGTTACAATAAAGGTTATTAAAATTCATTTCTAAAGAAATAGAATGCATACAGCTTTAGAAGCAGAAGAATTTGTCAAAAGGTAAATCAAAACAGAGGAAGGTTTGTAGGCTTTAGTTTGCAAGAACCAATTCATCATTCCTAGGACGATGGCTTTTATTGCCTTCAGGATCTTCCTTATTCTGTGTTATGGGTTGTATCCCCCCTCCCCCAAAAAGTCATGTTGAAGTCCATGTTGATGTGACCTGATTTGGAAATAGGATCACTTAGGATAGAATTAGTTAAGTCAAAATGAGCTCATACTAGATTGGACCCTTAATCCGTTATGAACGATGTCTTTGTAAGACAAGGAGAAAAAACACAGAGAGACACTGAGAGAAGGCCACATGAAGACAAGGCAGAGATTAGAGTGATGCTTATACAAACCAAGGAAGGTCAAGGATTGCTGGCAAACCCCAGAAGCTGGAGAAGGCAAGAAAGGGTTCTTTCCTATAGGTTTCATAAGGACTTTGTCCCTCTGGTATCTTGACTTCAGTTTTTGTCTCCAGAACCATGAGAGAACGCATTCCCATTATTTTAGGCCCACAGTTTGTGTTACTTTGTTACAGCAGCCCTGGGAAATGAAGCATTCTGTCTGCAGAATGTACTCTTGTAAGTTCATGCCCATCAAACCATCACTCCTCCCTTCTCCCTGACTTTCCAATCCCACACATTCTACCAGCCTAGTCCCGGTCTTTCCACCTGTATGAAGCCCACCTTTCCAGCAAGACTATAAGCTCTTTGAAGGTCCCTTTATGTGGCACTCCATAAATAGCCTTTGAAAGAAGTGCGTAAGCTCACGAGGTAGGTATTGGGTCTGAGAGATGTAGTTACAAAACCAAGCGGCTGTGGATAAGAACACTGCTCATTCTCTGTAATCACTCTGCAAAGGTTACAATGCACAGATGTGTTAAATAGGATTTATAGGCCTTCTAGGAGCAACAGTTGTCTTTTTTAGGCTGTGCCATGCAACACGGTATTGTTTGGAAATATATTATTGTTCATTGGGGCTATTCCAGGCCATAGTCCACAGTAAACAGATGAGCCAAGTGGTTGGCTGTCTGGCAACTCCCTGAGTGCACTGCACATAGTAAGTGCTCAGTAAGTACTTGCTGGTCATATTCCTCGTAGAGCAGTTGTGCAGAAACCTTAAGTAAAGCCTCATGGGTTTTCACTGTGTTGATGGAATCATGAATCCCAGTGACTGAAAATCAGCTTAAAATTATTACTGCCAGTATGCAGCATGGGATTGACTACTCATCACTGAAATTCTTCTGTTGTGTTGAACCTACTCAAATGTTGGGAGTGGCTCTTAATGTGTGTATGCCTTGTCCTGAAAATATTTCAGCTGTTATATTGGATTTGGTCCCTGCTGTTTATAATTTAGAAAGATAATAGATTAAATTAGACCATATAACCTTTTTTCCTTCCTTCCTTCCTTCCTTCCTTCCTTCCTTCCTTCCTTCCTTCCTTCCTTCCTTCCTTCCTTCCTTCCTTCCTTCCTTCCTTCCTTCCTTCCTCTCTTCCTCTCCCTTTTTCTGCTTCTCCTCCTCTCTCCCTCTCCTTCTCTCCTCTTTTCTCTCTTCCTCTCCCCTCCCCTTCTTTCCCTTCCCCTCCCCTCCTCTCACTTGTACTGTATGAAATGCACTTTGCTATTTTCTATTCCATTCCAGTCTATTCTAATTTAAAACTCTATTTAAACGTCCACTATATAACTCTAATGGGTCCTGGTCCATAGTTTGAAAAACAGTGATCTAGTTACTGGCACTTTTAATTTTCTGGGACAGCCAGAGTGCTGACAGCACATGGGCTATCAGACCTGGCCAGCTTGAAGGGCATATAGGTAATGATTTTCAGTTGCAAGAGACAGTAGCCCATCTGGGCTAACAATTTTAAAGAGAGATAGAGAGAAGGGGGGAGGAGGGAGAAAGAGAGAGACTGAGAGATTACGAGGGACAGGGAGGGCTATTAGAATTCAACAGAAGAAAAGCAGTGAGGGCACTCCGAGAGACCTTTTGCCCGAATCCTACAGAGCATTTCTTTCTGTGCCTTATCTCTGCTTCTTTCTTCTTCTGCAGGCCAGTTAGAGCTATCCAGGGTAAGTTGCTCCAGGTCTCATGTTATAGCCTCTCAAACCAATCCCAAAGTCTGGAAAGGGAATCTTTTTGACCCAGCTTGGTTTGGGTTCTAGCCCTGGTCTGGTCACCTGGAGGTGAGGGCAGGTCCTGTCCTACAGACATGGGTGGGGCTCTGCACGTAGGAGCAGGGAGAGAGCTGCTGACAGGGAAGATTTGGGATTTGGGAAGAAAGATCCCAAAGTGCCCATTAGAGGAGCCTCGTTCATTTGAGTTGGATGAGACCCCTGAATTGTTGCTTTCCCAGCATTTTCTCAGGATGATCACATTTGTCAAACAAATCACATATGACTGTGTTTGACAGATCCAATAGGCTTTCAGGATAAATGGTGAGAATAGCAGCATAATAATGTAAAATGAAGACTTTATTCACTTAATTGCCTAGAGATTAATTAAATGAATGAAATCTGTCTCACTGTATTGTGGAGATATTTTCAATGTTTTTTCTAAACATACTGCTGGGGCTATTATTCTCATTCATGTGTTTATTCATGTACTCAACAGCTTTTTAATACATGCATAGGAAGCATGATACTAGGGGAAAATGCAATTTAATAACCAGTGCTTAAGGAGACTGCAACCAAGGATCCCTGGTTAGGTAATTTGACATCTCGAAATCTCCATTTCCTCATCTGAAAAAAAAAAATTATACTACTGATCTCAAATGTCTGTTTAAGAATTAAGTGAGATATATTGAAATTGATAGTGGGAGCAGATGTGGCTCAGTGGTTGAGTGCTAGCTTCCCATGTATAAGGTCTCAGGTTCAATCCCTAACCCCAGTACCTCAAACAAAAACAAAACAAAATTAAATAAAAAAGTAAACTGATAGTAAGATTCTTAGCACATAAATATTAGTTGCACTCAAGATAATGTGGGTACCATAATAGTTTATTTTTTACCATGTGCATCTCTTCAAAATGTTTTACATGCATTTAATTCATTTAGTTCTTATAATAGCAGTATGAGAAGGTGTTATCTCCCATTTGTGCAGAATAGAAAATTGAGCCTCTGATCCCATAAATACTAAGAGGTAGAACCAACACTCTAACCCAGATAACCCGATTCCAGAATTCATGCTCTCAACTACATCACTAAATGATGATCAGGAAAGGAGAAATTGTTTCAGGCTGAGGTTGTGGAGGGTGATGGTTATTTGGGGCTCTAAGGAATGATTCTCAACCTTAATGCACATTGCTATCACCAGGGAGCATCTAAGAGCTGATGATTCCTGAATTATATGGCAGACTAGTGGTTCTCAAAGTGTAATCTCTATCACCATCACCATCATCATCATCAGGGAATTTGAGTTCATGGGCCCTACCACAGACCTCCTGAATCATAAACTTTGGGGATAGAGTCCAGCATCTGTGTTTTAAGGAAGCCCTCAAGATGATTCTGATGCTCACTAAAATTTAGTAGGACTGCTGCTCCAGACCAACTAAATCAGAATTTCTGGGGTTAGGGCTGATGCTGGGCATTGGTATTTTGTATTTTCAGGAAGTTCCCCAAGTGATCCTAATATTTAGCCAGGGTGGAGGACCTCAGCTTAATGGATTAGAGAAGACTAGAGGGTCCTTTATGGAAGGCAGATATTGAGCTTGGGCAATAAACAGGGACTATGCAGAGAGCCCTAGAATGAGCATTCCAGGTGGTGGGGGACGGCATGAGCACAGATTTGGAGCAGAAAGTTTCTAGTGTGAATTGGGGAGATACATCGAGGTAACGTTATTTTTTACTCTAAATGCCTAGCTAGTAAGTCTATGAAACATTTGTACTTAGGCTTTATTAGCATTTTGCCCTCAATAACCCCCTTGCACATACACCAATTTCCAGTTTTCTTCATCCTAGGAAAGTTTTTTCCTCTAGAATTGATACCTACAAGGAGAGACAAAAGAGCAAGAGCTTAGCTCCGCTAAGTATGTTATGGAGAGGCCAGGGCTGAAGTTCCAAATTGGATTCTAAGGCCACTCAATACAAACTACCTATGTCTTCAGGCAGCTGTGTGAGGCTCAGTTTTCTGGTTTATGAAATGAAGGGATTGGACAGGATCATGGTGTTTCACAGGCTGCAGTATCCAGTTCTCCTTGATCTTTCAGGTCAGGTGAGCTGGCCAGGTTCTCAGGAGATTCCTGTTTGATGTATTGTACACAGTGGGATTTGGAGACTGTTTGAAAAGAGGGTTCCATTGCTAAAAATAAGTTTGAAAATGACTTGACTGGATCCTTCTTCAGATGCTTCCATCTGTCTGGATCTGGATTTAGGAGCTGGTTCTGTTTTTTCCCTGGAAGCTCCCAATTTTGGAGAATAATCACACACCTTTGCCTCAGATTTTCAGATGATCCTCGTGCTGCTGTCAGGCTCTTTAATTACCAAATTAATGATGATATTAAATACCCCCAAGAGAGAAAACCACTTCACACTTATCCAGGCCTATATAGATTCTTTTTTCCTTTTGCAGCACCAGCTGATAATGTTTAAGATAAACATTATTTGGGGCACAAGCAGGAGAGATCTTTTTTGGCTAAAAAAAAAGGCTTGTCTTTGAGACCCAAGTATGCAAATTAAAGGCTTATATAGTAACTGAGGGAGTTAAAAGATTAATTTAGGAAATGAATCCTGACCTGTGAAGTTTGCTTGACAGTATGAAAGTAGTGTAATTATTAATTATGAAAAGGATTTATTGACGATATACTGTGTGTCAAGCATTGTAATGGACGGTGGTGGACGATGTTGATACAATATCCAGCAAATCCTCATATGTCGAATAGTGGGCAAGGGCAATTGAACAAGTAATTACACTCTGATGCAAAGATGTCTACACTGGGGAAAAGAGGGTGTTACAGGAACCTGTATCAAGAGCTGCTTACCAGCATTTATCATGTACAATTCAATCTAGAGAGAAAGAAAGATGTCTAAACGACATTACCTTATGAATTTTTAAAACTTTGGGGCCTAGAACAAGGCTATAATTATTAGACATTCAAGAAATAAAGAACTGAGGCATGAGGAAGACAGGAAGGCAGATGATTTTATCCTGTCCTTACAATAACAATAAAAATAACAATAACGATGGTTAAATGCTTCCCATGTGTCAGGCACTGTTCTAAGTATTCACTGATTAGCTCATTTAATCCCTACAGCTATGTGAGCTAAGTGTTATGATTTTCCCATTTTACAGAGAGGGAACTAGAAAGCATTACTGGCATATACATGCAAAGTATGATGGAGAGTATGCACACAAAAAGGCTTGAGCTTATTCCCTCCTGGAGGAAGACTGGAGAGATTCACTGGAACACAGTTTCTCCCCAGTCTTGAGCATTATATTTCAGAAAGTTCCTGTGGTAGAAGAATTCACTTTTGAGAAAAGGAAAACATTCATAAGGGCTTTCACAGATTCATACCTGACCTTGAATACCTTAACTCTATTTCATCCTATACAATTTTGTTTATAATCACTTAATTAAAACAAGGAATACAGCATAACTAGAATAAAGGCACTGGCTTGTATCTTGTATTAGTAACAACAAGTATCAATATAATTCCGTTTTACTATCTAATGCTCACAAGAAACTCTCCAGAAGTTTCCTCTCATGCAGTTTCAAGGAGTTGGTTGTAGATTCATCTTTGCTTGGTTGCTGACATTAAGCACAGGCAGTTTTATCTGTCCCTTGGCCATTCTGCATTGGATTGGATACTCCTCCTGCCCCTGCAGCCCACTCTGCCCCACTTTGGTTCTGAAATTGGAAGGAGTTTGGATCCTTGAGATGGAAGAGGCACTAGGTAGGAGAATTATTAATCTGCTCAGCTTATCTGAGTAGACAGCCACCTCACCCCTCCCCAAGACCCACGGCACTTCCATGGCCCATTGCACACATGTCTCAGCTCAGTCCTTGCAGATCTAAAATTAATGAAGGCTAGCCCCAGATTTTATTTCCTCAACCGTGTTTATCTTTCTTAAGGTTTCTCAGCAAAAATATCCACTGCCAGTCTATTCTCTGCCCAACCTTTTTTCTGTTTCCAGCATTTCCTTCTTACCAAGTATTACCAACAAGAATGACTCTCAGTTCATGTACCCTAGAACCAAAATTCCCTGAGAAAGTAGAAATAGGTACAGAATGCACTTATAGTTCCTACAATGCTGCTTTAAAAGGACTTGCATATGGGGGAGGGGAGGCCATGGGCATGATGCTTACCATCTCTGACTGTGGGAGAGATGGCAGTTTCAAACCCTGTTCCTCCTCTTAGCAGCTAGGAGAGATAGCTTAGAGGGGAACTTAGCTGAACCACCAGTCTGGTCCAGGCTCTGATTTGCTGCTCTTTAACTGTGTGACTTTGGGCAAGTGGTCTAAACTCTCAGTATCCTCATCTTTCATGTTGAGAAAAAGAAGGGTTGCTATCTCACAGGGTTGATATGAGGATTAACTGAGAACAGCATTTATATTTAAAACATTTAAAACAGTGCCTGGTCCATGGTGCAAACTCAATATCTATAAATTATCATCACGTGACCTTAGGCATGCTACTTAATCTCTCCTATTATCCCTGTTTTTCCAGATAAAACCTTCCCTAGAGACTCATTTTAAGGATTACTTGAAACAAGTTTGTAAAAAGAACAAACAATATATGGCATGGATAGTCTCAATATATATTACCAATGATCCTTATCACCACATGCACTTTCCCAAAGCTTTTCACAAGTTCTCCCCTTACAACTTCTACTCCTCCTTGCCCCTCCGCACATCACCAACCATTGCAAACATCTGCATCTTGTATTTCCTTGCAGTGTGTTTGCGTGTCCTTTTCTCGTATTGGATTTCTAGAAGTGGGAATTTGTTGGGGCTTCTACCTGATGAGTGTCAAAGAGTTTCCTGGTGAGATGGTGTGACCTAAAATAAAAATAGTTCAAGGGCTTCTCGACCATGCTAGTGTTTAGACTTGGTGAGGATGTGCAGTCCTTGCATGCTTGCTCCTGCTGCCATGGTAGCAGAGGAGGCGCAGAGGGCAGGCAGCAATTATGCATGTTTGGCTGAGGCAGTGGCTCCCGACCGGGGAAGATTTTGCCTCTCAGGAGACATTTGGCAATGTCTGGGGACACTTTTGGTTGACATAACTTGGAGGTGAGGGGGCTTGCTACTGGCATCTCAAGGGTAAAGGCCAGAGATGTTACTAATCATCCTGCAGTGTAGAGGAAAACGGCCCATAAAAACAAATTGTCTGGCCCAAAATATCAGTCATGCCAAGGTTGAGAAACCCAAGCCGGACCTCTAGTCCCGTGGAAACCGGGCAGCAGCATCTTTCGGGGTGCTGGCAGGGGACTGTAGTGCAACTTGTTAACGGACAGGGTGTTCTCCTTACAGTCAGCACCCATGTTATTTTTTTCCACCACTGGACACCTGAACAGCTTAATACCCTCCCCAGTGGACTCAGGATCAGAGCAGATTTGAAATACAAATCTCATGTCCCTATTACTGGTTTAATCACAAAGTGTTCTTAATACTTAGCTGTGTGTTTTGGCAAATATTGGACCAAGAGTATCAGAGCCCTTACCCTTCAGAAGCTCAGTGTCTGATTGGTTGAATATTAATAAGAGACATTCTATTTGTAATTGATGACTTATGCAAATAAATATAAAAACACCATCACGATTGAAGGTACTCTGTGAGCTCGTGTAGACGAACAGGTTGCAAAGTTGGGACAAGCTTGAGAAATGACTGAATTCAGAATGCGTGCCCAATTGTGCCTAGCTGTCTACCTGCAACTCAGTGTCTTTCTGTTTGTACAGTTACGACTCTCTGCATTCTCCAGATGTGTGTGTGTGTGTTTGTGCATGCCCACGTGCCATCTCTCTGTGTCTGTGTCTACCTCTGTTTTGTTCTGTGTCTCTATCTTCCCATTTCTCCATGGTGTGTCTCTCTGTCTCTCTTTGGACCACTATTCTTATATTCCTCTCTCTCTCCCTATCTATCTATCAGACACTCTGTCACACTGTCATTCTCATTCTCTCTGTATATCCACACCAGTCTTTCCTATCATGTCTCCCGACAAGTCTTCCTTACCAGCTCAAATCAGAGAAATCCTGTGGCAGTCGTCTAAACTGTCCTGGCATGGCCCGGTCACTATAGTCAAGAAGATGTCCCATGACCATGCCTGGTCATGCACCATCCTGGGGGTGCAGAGGGATGGGCTGCTAGAGTGGCCACAAAGGATGTGAGTAGGGAGGACAGTGCCACAGAGTGTGCAAGGGGAAGAGGTAGTAAACAGAACAAAAGCACAGGCAAGGCCAAGCCAAGAGCAATAGACAGTCAGCTTAAAACATGCTGAAGGATATATGATCCAGAGCCTCAGCTCTCTATTAAGTGAAAAGAGATAGTCAGTGTGAGACGGAGTGGCCACGGAAGGCTTCCAGGTGGACTTGCTTGGCGATTTCAAGCTTTAAAGATGTACCAATCTTAGGTAGAGGGAAGGGAGAAAGTGGAAAAGCAATGCCTGAGAAGCCTCTAATCCTGAGAAAATGAACTTGCTTTTAAAGAAACAGGTAGGCTGCAGAGCAGAGAGGATGTAAATGCAGCTCCCTCTGTATGCCTTCCCTATGTACTGCCTCGAGTGAGTTTCACATTGCATTGTTGGCATTATAGTGGGTAGATTGGGTGGCTTATTAATTCATTAATGTATTAGTTCAATAAACACACAGGTAGTACCTACTATGAGTAAGGCACCTACTGAATACTAGGCACAAAGGATTCAAAGATAAATGAGACTGAATCCTACTTCTTTAAGGTTTGTATCCCAGTAGGGAAGACACAGAAATGAATGAGCAATTCCATGGTGATGTGAGTAACCATGCAAAGCATTGGTTCTCCAACTTGCCTGCACATTTAAATCACCTGGGGACCTTTAAAAACCACTGATGCATTGGTCCCATCCCCAAAGTGTTTGATCTCATTGGTCTGCAGAGGGTTTTTGAAACTTGTTCAGTGACTCAGAGCTGCAACATTTGAAAACTCCTGAGGTAAGGATGTTATGGGAGCAGAGAAGGGGTCTAGCAGTGAGATGAACAAATCCAGGAGGCCTGCTGCAGGGGTGAGAATTAGCTGAAGAAGAAAGGGATCAGGGAGAGGGTTGGTTACCAGGGGCATTGCAAGCAGAGGGAAGAAGAGCTGTGAAGGATGGGATATTCTCTGGCTGGGAAGTCAGGGCATCTGTCCAGTGTTGGCCTGGTTCCTGTGTGGCTTTTGGCAGATATCAATTTTTCCATGTCTCAGTTTGCCCTTCAGTTAAATATAAGAAATGATGCCTAATCTCCTTACCATAGGAGTTCACTGTTAGGATCAAATAAAATGTTGGAAAATTAATGATCATCAGGGAACAATATGACATTTAGAGGAGAGCTTTGTTTATTCAGCTTCTTGGGGGTAAAGAAATATTTTTTATAAGTGAACATTTTAGGTAACTGAAGTTTATCATTTCAAGAATAATCATTTTAACAATTTCTTTAGTATTTTCTTTTCTAAAATATAACACTTGCAACCCTAATTTACTAAACACAGTGCACTGGATACCTTTAGTCCCTGCTTCCTTTTTTTTAATGCGTTTAACTCAGAATAAATGTCAGGCACTGAATTGTGTCATCTTACATTAGTAAGATCACACAGCTGATGAGAAGAGTAGGGGTTTATGGTGTTGATGATTGGGTTTTGTGTTCTTAGGTCCACTTTTCTTTTCTTGTTTCCTGTTTCTTTTGCTCTCTCGGTATCAGCCGTTGATTCTCACCATTTTTTAAAATGTAGGGACAGCCTTTTTGTGGTAACATAAATAGAATACAAAATTTACCACTTTAACCATTTTTAAGTCTACACTTTGGTGGTATTAATTACATTCCCATTGTTGTGCACTGATCACCACTCTCTGTTACCAAGACTTTTTTAGGACTCCAGGCACTCCGTATTGACACCTCTCCTCCTCAACTCTAATCTACTTTCTGTCTCCATGAATTTGCTTTCAAGATTTTAAATTCTACTTTTTCTTTCTAACTTACCATTTCCTACTTATTAGGAAGAGTGAAACTAGGAGATCAATCTTGACCCCAGAACTGAGGCTAAACCACCTGCGGCAGGGGGCAGTGAGGAGCAGGGAACAGTGGGTTCCAAGAGGGAGGGCAAAAGAGGAGGAAGTGTGGGTGTGGCTCCGTGAGCTTCGGGTTTGTCTGCTGGAGCTTTACTGACTCAAGAAAACTCCTGGTTTTATACCCATTACAGGCTACAGTCACTGGAACAGCCACACTGGTGGGGTGGCCGGTGGCTGTATTCTGGTGGTCCCCACAGTGCAGGGCTGTGTCTCTTGAGAAAGTGGACCTCCAGGGAAGAGGTGCTGCCCAGCACTAACCTCTCGGCTTCCGCCATCGGCTTAGTCACTGAGCCTCTGTCTCTCCCTTCCTTCCCCAGGTCGGTGGCCGGTTTGGATAAGGAGGCTGACCTGGTCCACATGGAGGTGCGGACGTCGGATGGATGTGAGTGCTTCTGCTGCCAGACGGGTACCCAGGGCACTGCGCAGGGCCCCAGGAGATCTGGCTGCAGATCTCTCTCCTCCCCGAATTTGCATTTTAATGGTCTGGGAAGATGAAAAGCCCTGAGCTTCATTACCGCCATAGCCATCCTGATTTCCAGAGTGGGGGGAGAGAGGCTTTCCAGTCCTGAGGGAGATGTTTCATTGAAATAAACCCTCACGAATGAATTTTCTGGGGATGGGAGTTAATGTGATGAATTTTGAGGCTCCTATTGGTAATTTCCTGATATCTTTAGCATAACTCAAATAGGTAGTTTGCATTCACATGGTGAATTGCAGAGGCTACCTACTTTTTAAAATGAACTATTTAAATAGTTAAGCTTACCCAAAAAAGAAACTGAGCAAGTATTTCCAAAACTACTTATTTGTCCATTTAGCAAATATTTAGGAATGGCCTACTATGTGCCAGGCATCATTTTAGGGCCAGGAGATAAAGGCCTGCAGTGTCCTTGCAAACAAGGGCCTCTGTTTTAGTGTTGAAACTCTAAGATCTCAAACGTGATCTCTTTATCCATTGTTCAGCCATGTACATCTTTTTTTGTGTGTGTCTTTTTTTAAAAAGATAAATAGATCACACAAAACATTACATTATATTACGTTAAAAACATAAGAGGTTCCTATATACCCCACTCCCCCCACCCCTCCCCTGTTCCTCCCACATCAACAGCCCCTTTCATCAGTGAGGCACATTCATTGCATTTGGCTCATACACCCTGGAGCACTGCCACACTGCATGGACCATAGTTTACATTGTAGTTCACACTCTCCCCCAGTCCATCCCCAGTGGGTTATGGCAGGAAACGGTGGCCCTGTACATCTTATACAGAATATGACCGCTGTAACATCAATTTGTACCACTTTAAAACTCTTACTCTTCCTAGAGTTGACCTTATTTAGAGAGCTTTCTCCTTTCCGAGAAAAATAAAACCTGCTTACACACAAAATATACAGAAGTACATTCAGCATGTCCTTAGTCCGAAATAGAGCTGAAGACTGTGGAAATAGTGGGGGCCTAAGAGAACTGCAGACTAAATGCCTGCCTATGAGTTGGGGTCCTGGGCTCTGCTCCCCACTAGCCATGAGACCAGGAGTGACTCTTCACCCTTTCTGTTTTCTGACTCCCCCTGTGATGTGAGAATGCCTATCCTTGCCCTGTCCACTGCACAGGGTTATGGGTTTGACCAAGTGGAAGTGAAAGGTAGTAGTAACTATAAAACTCTGTACAAATGTAAAGAGATTCAGTTTTGGTCTGGCGGTGGGTATTTGGGTAACATTCAGAATATATTAAGGAAAACAGTATGCACTTTGTCCATGCTATATCTACAGTTTCAGGCTAAACATATAGAAGAGATGCATGCCAGAAATATGCATTTGGGGGGAGATGTTTTCTTTGCTTCTCCTTTGTTTTTATTTTTAAAAGTGTTAGAAGACCATACTCCTCCGTCTGTCCTTCCCTCCCCCATTCGTATCTTCTGGTTTCATTTGATCCTTGAATAAATGTAAATCTCTGAAGCAGGCAAAGATGGACACAATTTTTTTAAAAAACTCAAGGGCTGTTTGGCTATTTGAGATTTCAAGAGATCATGTCATATATTCAAAGACACTGATGATGATGCTTTAATTCCAAATCATATTGTCAAATAATTCTAAATCATATTATCTGACTCTCATTGCTGAGAAAACAGCTGGGGGAAGAGTAAGTTGTGGAAATGAGGTATAGAGGTTTGAAGAGGCATAGGAGGATGGCAAGAGGAGAGCAGTTAGTACCTCTCAAGATGACCACTGGCCAGTTATCGGGACAACCCCTGCTTTGGCTTTGGCTCTTACATTGACCTTTCTGAGCCATATGTGCTCTAAGGTGGCTGCAATATTTCAGTGTTGGAGGAAAGCTTAGAGAATGGTCTGACCTCCTACCCAGTATAGGAATTCCTTCACCAAAACCTCTGACACTGGGTCCTCAGGCTCCATGAGTTTAGACATAGGACACTTTATATTTCTGTTGTTAGACAGCTCCCACGGTCTTTATAGAAGTTCAAGAATTCTAATCGGGATATGGCCTATGCTGAAGGACTGCTGTGAGATATTATGAGATTGAAAATGCAAAATGTATTGATCAGTTTCTGGCCTATTGTCAGCATTCAGGAACTGAAAAAGCAGACAGAAATATAGCAAGGAGAAACGGCATGTGTCATGTTTGGGTTAAAGCACAGTATATATTACGTCTCTTCCATTTTCTAGTTCTGTTCCATTTCCATTAAAGTTTTTCATTAGTTAAAAGCACCTTCTATCAACCTAGTGAATTGGCTCCGCTTCAGCTTTATTTAGGAAGCACATATAGCTAAACGAAATTAACCTGGGGAAGTTTTATTTTACATACCCTAATGAAATGCATGATGCCTTTCTATTGTGATATGTAGCAAGTGCCTTCTCACACACATGCACTCACATATATACATACATCCCCATCCTTTGATCATCACAAAAAAGGTACACAGTTTATTTTATTTCCATTTTTCTTATATGGTAGCTTAGACTCAAATTTGCCCACATTCACACATCTAGTTAGTGGCAGAATAAAAATTAGATCCCAAAACTCTCAGCAAAAAAGAAGAAAGGGAAGTCTGGTAAAGGACATCTATAAAAGATTTACCAGCACCGTACTTAACGGGAGGCTGAATGCTTTCCCCCTAAGATCAAGAACAAAGCAAGTGTGTTAATTCTCACCACTCCTATTTAACATTAGGCTGAAAGTTCTAGCCAGTGAAGTAAGGTAGTAAAAAAAGAAATAAAACTCATATAGATTGCAAAAGAAGAAATAAAACTGTCCCTATTCCTATTGTGGTGATTTTCTCTACAGAAAATCCTTAGGCATCTACAAAAAAGCTCCTAGAACTAATAAGTATATTTAGCAAGGGATCAGGGTAAAACAATTCAGTGGAGAAAGAATATTCTTTCAGCAGATGTCGTTGGAACAATTGACTGCCATGTGGAAAAAAGTGAACTTCAACTTTTGCTTCACAACTTGTATAAAATTTAACTCAAAATTGATCATAGATCTAAACATGAAACAATGTTATAAAATTTTGGAAGAAATCATAGGAGAAAATCTTCATAACTTTGTGTTAGACAGAATGTCCTTACATGTGACATCAAGAAGAAAATCAATAAAATTTATAAAAAATATAAATTGGACTGAATTTAATTTGAAACCTTTGCTTGTTAAAAGACTCTATAGAGTGAGAGAAAATATTTGCAAATTGCATATCCAACAAAAGGCTTGTATCCAGAATTTATAATGCATTTTCAGAACTTAACTGTAAGAAATAAGCCAATTTTAAAAAATATGGGCCAAATATTTTGACAATTTACCGAAGAGGACATAAGGGTGACCAGTAAGTAAAAGAAATGATGTTCAACATCATTAGCCACTTAGGAAATGAAAATCTAAAACCACAACAAATCCTTCTAAAACTCTTTAAAGAAATCAAAGAGTAGGGAACAAACTTGTCCTAATTCATTCTGTGAAGTCAGTATTATCCTAATACCAAAACAAGATGAGGACATCATGAGAAAGAAAATTATAGAACAGTGTCTCTTAAGAATATTGATGCAAAAATCCTTAACAAAATACTAGCAAACTGAAATCAAGACAGCTTTAAAAGAATTGTATATGATGACCAAATGAAATTTATCCCATAATGCAAGGGTAGTTCAACAGAAGAAAACCAATGTAATACATTACATTAATAGAATAAAGGGAAAAAATAAATATGATCATCTCAATTAATGGAGACTAGTATCTGTTCTTGATAAAAATACTCAGAAAACTAAGAAATGATGGGAACTTCCTTGCATGTTAAAGGGCATGTATGAAAAACTAATAGCTAACATCATATTCAATGGTGAAAGATTGAAAGCTTTTCCCCTAAGATCAGGAACAAGACAGAGATTCCTGCTTTTACCCCTGCTATTCAACGTTATACTGGAACTTCTAGCCAGAACAATTAGACAAGAAAGTGAAATAAAAGGAATCCACATTGGAAAGGAAGAGGTAAAACTCTGTTTGCAAATGTCATGATGCTATATTTAGAATATCCCAAAGAATCCATAAGAAAGCTACTAGAGCTTATAAACATTCAGCAAAATTGTATGGTACAAGATTAATATGCAGAAATCAGTTGTTTCTATATATCAGCAAGGAACAATCTAAAAAGAAAATTAAGAAAACAATTCCATTTACAATAAGTATCTAAAGATATAAAATATTTAGAAATAAACTTAGCAAGTATGTAAAAGACTTGTATGTGGAAAACTATTAACCATTACTGAAATAAATTAAAACCAAACTAAAGGCAGGACGTCCCTCGTTTGTGGATTAGAAGACTCAATATTATTAAGATATCAATACTATCCAAAGTCATTTACAGATTCAATCAATCCCAATCAAAAGTCCAGCATTCTTTTTTGCATAAATGGAAAAGCCAATCATTAAGTTCATAGGAATGATAAGGGCCTCAGATAACCAAAACCCTCTTGAAAAAGAACAAAATAGAAGGAATCACACTTCCTGGTTTCAAAACTTACTACAAAGCTATAGTAATCAAAGCAAGCGTAATACTGGCATAAGGACAGACAAATAGAACAATGGGAATTCAGAAATAAACCCACACATCTATGGCTAACTGATTTTTAACAAGGGGACTAGGTCCACTCAATGGGGAAGAGTAGTCACTTCAACAAATAGTGCTGGGAAAATTGGATGTCCACCTTCCCCCACAATAAAATTGGACCCCTAATGCATACTGTATACAAAAAGTATCTCAAAATGAATCAATGGCATAAATATACAAGTTCAAACCATTAAACTATTAGAAGAAAACATAGGGGGATATATTCAGGATCTTTTATTAGACAATGGAGTCTTTGATATGACAGCCAAAGCATAAGCAACAAAATAGATAAATTGGACTTTATCAAAGTTATCAACTTTTGTTTATCAAAGGATGTTACCAAGAAAGTGGAAAGACAACCTGGTATAATCAAAATAGGAGAAACTATTTGAAAAGCTTATATCTCATTAGGGTTTAAAATCCACAATATATAACAAACTCCTACAGCTCAACAACAAAAAACCCAGTTAAAAATGGTCAAAGGGCTTGAATAGTTTCTTCTACAAAGAAGATAAACAAATGGCTAATAAGCACAGAAATGTATTCAACATCATTAGCTGTTAGTGAAATGCAAATCAAAACCACAATGAAATGCCACTTGGCGGCAGACTTGGCCCAGTGGTTAGGGCTTCCATCTACCACATAGGAGGTCCGCATTTCAAACCCTGGGCCTCCTTGACCTGTGTGGAGCTGGCCCATGCGCTGTGCTGATGTGCAAAAGGAGTGCCATGCCATGCAGGGGTGTCCCCTGCATAGGGAAGCCCCATGCACAAGGTGTGTGCCCCATAAGGAGAGCCGCCCAGCGCGAAAGAAAGTGCAGCCTGCCCAGGAATGGTGCCCCACACATGGAGAGCTGACACAGCAAGATGACACAACAAAAAGAAACACAGATTCCTGTGCCGCTGACAACAACAGAAGCGGACAAAGAAGAAGATACAGCAAATAGACACAGAGAACAGACAACCAGGGTGGGGGGCGAAGGGGAGAGAATTAAATAAAAATCTTAAAAAAAAATAATAACCACTAGAATGGCAATTTGTTAAAAGAAAAAGAAAAAGAAAGAAAATAAGTGTTGATGAGGAAGGATGCAGAGAAATAGATCCCCACATGTATTGTTGTTAAGAATGTAAACTGGTGCAGCCACTGTGGAAAATTTAGTGGTTCCTCAGAAACGTAATTGCAGAATGACCATATGTCACAGCAATCCCACTTCTAGATATTTACCCAAAAGAACTGATATCAGGGACTCAAAAATATATTTTTTATAGTTTTATTCACAATAGCCAAGAGGTGGAAGCACCCCAAATGCCTATCAACAGATGAGGGGATAAACAAAATGTGGTATATACATACAGTGAAGTATTCTTTAGAAATTAAACTAATGAAGTTCTGATGTATGCCACAACATGGATGAACCTTAAAGATATGTTGAGTGAAATATACCAGACACAAGAAGACAAATATTGTGTTATTTCACTTATATGAAATACTTAGAACAAGCAAATTAATAGAACCAGAAAGTAGATTATAGGTTGCTAAGGGCTGACGTGGGGGTAATGGGGAGTAAATGCTTAATAGGTATAGAGTTTCTGTTTGGGGTGATGAAAAGATTTGGTAATGGATGGTGGTGATGGTGGCACAATATTGTGAATGTAATTGCTATTACTATATTATACACAAATTGGCTAAAATGGGAAATTTTATATTGTATATATGTTATCACAATAAAAATAAAAAACACATAATGAGATACCACTATACATCTATTAGAATCACCAAAATAAATAAAACTAACAATACGAAATGCTGACAAGGATGTGAAGCAACTGGAACTCTCTTACATTGCTGGTGGGGATGTAAAATGTTACAGCCACTCTTGAAAAACATTTTGATAGTTTCTTGTAAAGTCAAACACACCAAATGATCCAGTAATTCACTTCTAGATATTATCCTAGATAAATGAAAAATTATCTTCATTCAAAAACCTGTATATAAAGCTTGTAGCAGCTTCATTAATATTCACCAAAAAAATCCTAAATACCTTTCAATAAGTGAATCGATAAACAATCTGTTGTACATCCATAATATGAAATACTGCTCAGCAACAAAAAGAAATGGAATATGGATAAATCCAACAGCATGTGTGACTCTCAGAGGCATTGTGCTGCATGACACAAACTAGTCTCAAATGGTTACATACTGTATGATTCCATTTATATGATCTGCTGAGAAAGGCAAAACTACAGGTATGGAGAATAGGGTAGTGGTTTCCGAGGTGGGTCATGTGTTTGATTACAAAAGGCAGGAAGCTCTAAGTTAAGTCTAATTGAAGAAAGTGCTACAAAAACCAAAAAGAAGTATTTCTTATTTGCTCTGGAGTGACTAAAGGCTTCACAGAAGAGGCCGTGGTTAAGTTTCATCTTGGAAGACAAGTTAGATTTTTCCAAGAACATGGGAGAAAATTATTCCAGACCTGTGTGGTTCAGTACAGTAGCCATTTAGTCACATGAAGCTAATGAGCACTTGAAATGTCCTGTCTGAACTGAAAAATCCTGCAAGTGTAAAATACACACCAAATTTCAAAGACTTTCTATGAAAAAAAAAAGAATGAAAAATAGCTCACTAATAATTTTATATTGATTACATGATGAAATGGTATTTTAGATATATTGGGTTATATAAAATACATTAAAATTAATTTCACTTTTCTGTTTACATTTATAAGTCAGCTACTGGAAAATGTAAAAGGTCATATGTGGCTCACATGTGTGGCTTGCACTATGTGTCGGTTGCACAGTGCCCATCTAGACTGAAAGAACAACAAGTACAACAGCACAGAGCATGGACGTTCCACCTGTGTGGCATGGAATTGACAATCCTGTCTCTAAAACTGGCTCCCAGTCTCTGGAGCAAACCCAATATACGCTGGTCCGTTTGTTGTTTAGATATAGGAATCTCTACTCTGACCCAGTCCTGGTCCACCTCTTTGAGAGTCAGACTTTTAAATTAAGCGAAAATCTATGAATTATCCCTTACCCTGGCAAGTTTTTAAAATGGCAGCTCTAACCAGTTTGGCTACCAACAGTATGAAGTCTGTTTCTGCCATGAGATTCAGGATTTAAATAGCTTTTTCTCCATTTTCTACTGGAAATTGGCTTTCTCTAAATGATCCCTGCTCGCTTAGCTTGCTCACTTGCACACTCTTTCTCTCTGTCTCTCTCACTTCACGTACACACACATGCACACACATGCATACTCATTCAACACATACAAACATTTATACTCTATCTGAAAAACCATTGTGTGTCAATAAAAAGAGCCTTAACTTGGAGTCACAAGAATTGAGGTGGAGAATTAACTCTGCCACTTAGAGCTGTTTAATCTTGGACAAGTCTCTTAACTTTTCAGTAAGCTCTAACATAGGGCTTTACATATTTGAAACACCAACAAATATAGGAGGAATTTTTATAATTTATTGTAAAAAATTATTTTCATTGGCTCTTAATGTAGATTAAAACTTAAATGAGGCAGACTTAAGTTCAATGAATAAAAGAGCATGTAATAAGCAAGAGTATCCTAAATGTCACAGACTGCTAATGAACTCTCTTTTGTTGGAAATTCTCAAGCACAAGTCAGATGGATCCCTCAAAGGGACACTGGAAGTGAACAAGAAGTCTTTAAAACTCTAGACATTCCTGAAAGTTCTAGAATCAAAAACCTATAGCCTATATTCCTTGTTCCTGCACTATCATCAGCCCTTATTAATCACTCACTGCATTTTCTCACTAAGCCATGATAAAGCACAATACTTCTTAACAGAACATTCCAGTCATAAATAATTAAATAGAGTTGGTGCACAGGTGAAACCATTGGCTCTGTAACCCAAATTGTAGAATCTAGACACATAGAATATTGGATTTTAAAGAACTTTGGATTATTGACTAGTTCAATGATTTTCAAACTATGTTAACTCAGAGCTCTAGCAGTTCTCTAAGAACCTCAGAGGCTAATATGAAGACAAAGAGGCAGCTAAGTCAATGGGAGTACAAATCCATACCATCTATTCAACTAAAATGGGTACATTAAAATCCACTTTATATGCTGAAGACACAGGATTATCTATGATACAAAGGATTCTAGGATTTTAAAAAAAGGAGTTGGAGCAGATCAGAGATTTTCAAATTTCATCACTTTTCAAAAGGTACCAGATGAGTAACAAGTTGTCCAAAGTCATGTAGATAGCCAGTGACAGGGACTGAACCAGAACATGGATGTTCTAATTCCCAGCCTGAGTGTCCTTCCATGTCTCAAATACATAGTGGTTAGGACCACAGGTTCTGGTGTCAAATACCCTTGGTTCAAATCCAGGCTCTGGCACTTCCTAGAGTTATGGACATTACTTAATCTCTTTATACCTCAGTTTCCTCATCTGTAAAATGGGATGATAATAAAGTGTAACTCTTTATTGGGTTGTTGCAAGAATTAGATCAGTTAATGCATGTAGTTCCTACAACAGCAGTTAACACAGAGCATTCAAAAATGTTACTTATCATCATCATCATCATCATTGTCATCATCATCATTTAGTCATTTTATACATAGTTAGTTTATTTGGAAAGTGGAGTTGAAGGAACCCTGAATGGACTACCAGGATTCCAAAGATATTCAAGGTCATTATGATTTCTAAATGTGTACAACTGCCACATTCCTTTCTTTGCCATCAGAAGGCAGGAGTCATTGGAATTCTCTACGGGTGACTGTTAGTTTCACAAAATCTCTAAGTCCATAAGTCAAATAATAGGAAGAAGTGGAAGCTAACTTTTTTGTTTGCAGTTACGTTGCTTTGAGCACTTTCTGTGCCTCAAGTACTGTATTAGGCATTTGCAGCAATATCACTTCATTTAATCTTGCACTATTCCCACAAATAGCTTAGTCTCACTCTACCAACAAGGAAACAGAGGCTTATGGAAATTAAATAACTGTTCAGAGATTCCTGGAAACTTCTTGTTTTTACTTATTTGTGTTTGAGAGTTAATGTTGTTATTTAAAATAAATAGCTCCTGGGTATTACTCTAACACAAGACTTGAAGAGCTGAATTTGCTTTTTGCTCACAATTGTAATTCAGTTTTTCAATTTTTAAAAATGCATTACCCAAAGAAATGGAAGTTGAGCAAGTCGGGGAAAGTTTTTTCTCTGAGGTGACAAGAGGCTTGACAAATAGGATAGTTTGAATATTTAATAATCTCAAATGTAAAACATAATCATAAGTTACAATATAATGCAACATAAAATGTGCAGACTTTTAATGTAATTCAATTCAACTTAACTAGCATTTGCTGAGGCTTTATAAAGTCAGTTGGAGGAGCAAAATAAGATGACAGAGATATTATTCTTGTCTGCAAGGAGGTGACCGTTTTGGAAAGGTCTGGCAGAGCGTGAAACATGCAACTTTGGCATGAAATGTGTTGATGTAGATGAGAAGCTTGCCCTTCTGAATGGAGGATGTTAGAGGCTGCCTCCCTAAACTTGGAAATACCTGGGGGCAACCCCTTAGGAAGAAGACAAAGCTAAGAATAAGGGATTGTCTTGGCCTGTCTTTCCAGGTTCCTCACCTCTCCAAACATTCTCTATCCTAGCACAGGCTGCATGGCATGTTCCTTGATTCACTGGCCAGAATCATTTGAGGGCGAGAACTGTGTCTTATGGTCTCTGCTTCCTAGAGCCTCAGAGAGTGTCTGATGTGCATGTTCTCTATCCACATCGATCCAATACAAAAGGAATGAATCCATCAGCTGGAGACTACCCTTCTCACCATACGAGAACCCTGGTTGACAAGGTGACAAGGCAGAGAGGCTATTCCTGAGGGATCCTGCTATTCATAGAACTAGTGTGAAATACAACCAGATATTTCCAAGGTTACCAAACAGACCCCTCTCTTCAAGGCACAGAGAACAAAGCCTTTGATTCTTCGCTTTTGTAAGTGGAGCTGTGACTGCACCAGCCCTTAGACATCCATTAGGAATCCATCTCACATTTAGAAAGAAATACACTAATCATGCATGAGATGTATTCCCCAAACATTAAAAAATGTCTCTTTGGTTTTGCCACAGGTATTATCCAAGTGAGATCTTAGTGTCAAATCCAGTCTTTCTAGTTTTCTATTTAAGGAGGTTTCGAATGATAGCATAGAAAATAGAAGTTCAAGAATAAGTATTAGCTAGTTGGTCAATTGACATGTAATTATATAGACACTTCCATGAGCTTTGTCTACATAAAAGTCCATGTGCAGTTTCCCCTGCTCTCTTTTTAAGGAATTCCCTCCTCATATAGTGTACTTCCCCATCCAGGCTAAAAACTCAAGTGCTGCTTCCTCCTTGAGTCCCCCTTGATTAATCTAGCTTGGGCACAGGTTTTTACTTGTCTGAGTCCCATAGCACTTAAAGAAAGTAAACAGAGTTGTACATTCAGAACACGACTTTACTAGGAGAACCTCTGATCTCATGAACCTTTGATTCTCTACAATTAAGAAGAACATTACTTATTATTAATCAAATGTACGAGGGATGCCAAGAGTTAAATCCTTTCCCTTCCCTCTCCATAATAAACAGTAGCTAGCATTTATTGATCTTTTAAAACTAATCCAGCACTGTGCTAAGCATTTTTGTGCATAATTTTATTTAATCCCAGCAACACTCCTCTGAGGCAAATACTAAATTATCTGCACTGCACAGACATAAAGCCCTGCTGTTACTTACCCAAGGCAGTCGGCAAGTTGCAGATCCAGGATTTGAACTCAGAGCTTTGTAGCTTCAGAGGCCTTGCTCTCAAACACCACAGTGTTCTCGTGAGATCTGGGATACTTATATTTTCTCAGGCTTCTGCTATTATTAAAAAATAAAGGGAAGTAGCTATGGCTCAATCAGTTGGGCTCCTGTCTACCATGTGGGAGGCTCTGGGTTCGCATCCTGGGACCTCCTTGTGAAGGCAGGCTCGCCCACATGCCATGGAGTGCCGCCCAGCTGGCAAGCACCCCGGAGAGCCGACTCAGCAGTGTGACCCAACAAAAGGGAGACAAGTAAAAACACAGAAGAGCATGCAGCAAATGGACAGAGAGAGCAGACAACAAGCAAGCCTCGGTGGTGGTGGTGGGGGGGGAGGGATAAATAACAATAAATACAGACACACCAAAGAACGTACAACTTGGACACAGAGAGCAGACAGCAAGCAAGCTGCAAGGGCGGGGGGGAAGGAATAAAAAATAAATATAATAAAAAGGCCACCCATGTTAGAAATCTTTTATGACTTCAAGTTGTTTGATAAATAACTTCTTTCAATTCTATTATAAAACCTCTCTTACAACATCTAATATCATTTGGAAGTAATGCCCTAAATTCATATTTGAGACCTTTTGCAAATGTGAGATTTGAGCCAAATCATTTGTCCCACCTGCCCTTGACATCCACATTCCCCTGAAAACCTTCTGTCACCTCTGCCAGGTCTGCCTTATAATTTACTCTTCCCGTGTCTCCCACCTGGTCCTTACCAGGCAGTGGGCACAAGAGCACTTATTATTATGCCTGTGTGTTTTGAAAATTAAAAGCTTTGGGACTTCCAAAATTTGTGTCCAACTAAAGACTGAAGGGTCCTGAATTTTAAGTGGATCTCAAAAACTCATTTTAGTGCTGCCTTCCTGTTAAATTGGACCTTCCATTCCATGCTGGGCAGTGGCAGGCAGGGGAAGAGCCAAGAAGTAGATGAAGTTGGCACATTTCACCTGCCACGGGCCAAGGTGTAGGTAAGGTTTGATTTTGTTTGGGTGGCCTCGAATACACACAATTCTCTTTTAAAAGTGTCCAAATAAGAGAGTGAATAGTAAATAGGCAGGGATAAGAGCCTGTGGGGTGGCCGTGGAGGGGGGTGAGCAGATGTCCTCTTGTTTGCACCTTTGATTACTAGTGTAAGGAGCTTTTTGAGATGCTTGCTGGCAGGAAGGAAAGGGTTGTCATGTCAACACTTGTGTTTTCTTTACATGTATTTGCTGTAGCTTTTCGTTGTGTCTTGGTACTTTATTATAGGAGTAAATTACTAAGGCTGGTGGGCAGGCAGTGTGTTCCAAAGCACAGCCCGAGCTCCTTGCCTTTCCCACCCCTCTCAGCCCAAAGTAGAAAGCCAGACTGCCCTTGGCTTGCTTTGTGAGCAAAGACGGAGAGGAAGGGAAATGTGGGCTGTACTAAGAGAGTGGTGAACAAGTTGGTTTTGCTAAAAGGTTGGAGGATGGGAGTCAGAAGGTCTGGCTCTTCTCTGGAAAAGTGGGTAGGGGCCAAATTGCACAGCAGAGATTGGAAATGAGTGACTCCTGGGGCTCGTTTGGACTCTAGGCTTGTTCAGTTCGGCCCTCAGGGTGATCAGCCTGCATCATTTAAAAAATTTAATTTGTCAGTATTTAAATATCAAGAAATTTTGAATTTTAAAAATAGAATTTTTACCTTTAAAAACTCAAAATGCCTTAGTACTACATGCCAACAATGAACTGAAGGAGGCATGTGCTCTTGATTTTACTGTGGTTCCCACCAGTCCCCAATATCCCTTACTCAGAGGCTATGTGCCAGCCTTTATTTATCATTTTACCCCCAGTTCATTTTACTCATATACATTATTTGCTTAGTCCCTTCACATTCAAGTTTAGTTGGCTAGTAGTAAAAGACCTTCTAGTCCATAATCAGAGATGTAAGCTTCGTTCCAGGGTACTGGGGACTGTTGGTGTTTTGAAGCTGGGGGGAGCGCAGATGAACCCAGGCTTGGGTTTTAGAGATGTTGGCTCCTCGCCGCGGGTCTGTACGGTTCCAATCCATCATCCGTATGAATGCTAGTTGTGAAATGGAAACAACAGGCAAGACAGATGAGAAGCACTTGTATCAGGCAAGTGACACGGTCTAATGGAGAGAAAAGGAGAAACTCTGGACGCACTTCAGAGGCAGAATTGTCAAGACAGAGGAACAAACTGGATTGTATGGGATGTGGAAGAAAGAAAATTTAAGAGGCTTGAATTGCTGGGAAGATGATAAGACTGTTGACTGAGAAAATGAAATTGGTGTTTGACAAGTTGAGTTCATGGTTACCAAAGCAAATAGCCCTTCTCAAATATAGATATTCAAGAACTAGGTGTATAACACATAATAAATTCATTTATTCATTTCCAACCAGGTATGTTTCTTTATTAAATTAGCACCTTGTTTATAAATAAATGTGTATAATGTCTAGCTACAAATAATATGAGTAAGCTACAAATAATATGAGTAAGCTCCTTCGTAGACAGCAAGTCCTATTAGAGAAGTTGTCTCATTCACCACTGTATTTCTAGGACCCAAACAATATCCAATACATACGATCTGCACAAGAAAGTTTTTTTTTTTAATTTATCAACTGAGAAATTAAATTAATTAAGCAAACAGGGATAATTTAAGAACCCTAGTTTCAAACTCACTTGTTATAAACTTTTGCTTATTTAAGCATTTTGCCTTTATTTTGCTGCCGACCACCCTTGCACCATTGCCCCGGACAGCTCCACGCTTACAAGTTAACAATTGCATTAGATGGACATTTTATCATCTAAAACCACATGCATTATTATGAGTTCTCTGCTTTTAATCTTAAATTGATCCATCCCTACTTCTCATTTTGCACATGTATTATTTTTCAACTCCATTAAATGAATAACTTTTTAAGCAAAGCCATAACGTAATTTCTTCACAGAGACTCACCTATAGTTTTTCCTTAAGATCTTCTTTCCTTCGACCACCCTACAGTCATAATCAGGTGCCTTTTAGAATCAAGCGTTTCCCACTCGGCTCCAGCTGCTGCCCTATTTCTTTTGGGTTGCTCAAGGGAGCTCCAGCTGCTGAGCTCTTTAAAAGAGATTTTTTTTTATTACTTATTCACAAGTATTAAGTGAATAAATTCCTGTTATAAAAATAGTAACAATATATATAATATAAAAATTCAAAAGGCCCACTTCAACTCTCTTTCGTTCCACTCCTGTCTCCAAAAGTAATCATAGCTAATTTTTTGTTGTGTTTTGTTTTGTTTTTTGAGGTACTGGGACCAGGATCAAATCTGGGACCTCATGTGTGGGAAGCTGGTGCTCAATCACTGAACTACATTGGCTCTCCCAAGTTGGTTTTTTCATTTGTTTGTTGTTTGTTTTGTTTTTAGGAGGTACTGGGGATCCAACCTGAGACCTCGTATGTGGGAAGCAGGTGCTCAACCACTTGAGCTACATCTACTCCCCTCATAGCTAAGTTTTATGTGTATAATTTAAGCCTTTTTTTCTATGAATTTATGGCACAAACATATACTTGTAAAGGTAAGCATTTAGCAAAAATTAGATCATACTATACATATTATTAAATCATAAAAACACAGTTGCAGAATAGTACATATTGGGGAATTTACTCTGTTGATGCATATGTCTCTACCTGATTCTTTTAACTGCAGCATATTTTCTGTAATATGTATATATTTCAGTTTACGTAAATGTTCCTTAATTCACGTTTACAGTTTTTCACTGCTGTGAACATGATGCCACAGTAAACATCTTTGCTCTTGCCTCTTTGTGAAAATATATGAGCATTTCTCTAGAAAATATCACTTGAATTAGTCTTGCTGGATGTAAAATATATGTATTTAAAATTCTGACAGATTTTTCAAATCTGTTCTTCCAAAAAGCCAACAGGAGATGAGATTAACTCTTTTCCCACCCCTTGTCTGAACCAGATAGCACCATTCTTTGTAATCACTACCAATTTTGTGGACAAGAAAATGAAATTTCATTGTTGTTTGAAGTTATCCCATTAGTTCCCTGGGAGGTAGAACTTTATGTGCTGCTGAGAGCTTTGCTCACCACGCCCCCTCTGTGTCTAAGTGCTGCTCTGCCCTCCCATTTCAGATGCTCACTACCTCACGTGCAGGATCCAGGAGTGCGGCGAGACCATGCGGAGTGGGCCCTTTGCCCGCTCCATTGACATCAGTTCCCTGGTTGTCCAGGATGAATATATCTTCATTCAGGTAAGCAGAGAAAGCTCAGGCAGTGAGGGGGAGAGGAGGCATAGGTAGAGTCAGTTGTCTGCTGGGCAAGTCAGGGTGGCTTTCCCCAAGCTGGTGAAGAGGCCGAGCTGCAGTTCTGTTCCTCTTTCTCTCCAGGAACCCAGTTCCCTGGGGAAAGCCCTGACTTGTGACGACAGATGAAGTTGTTATGGGTTAATTTCCTTTGCGAGGGACTTAGTGGCCTCCTGAATCCTTTAATTGGATTGTTGTTTTGTTATATCAAAGGTAACTTGGAAATGACTAGGTGTTCAGCAGGGGTTTCAGATTACTTAATGTTAAGTCTCTAAGGGGATTTGACTTTACACAGTTTATCAAAGTGACGTTCCAATTCTGTCCAAAGTGACTTGTCTAGATTGGGGATAAAAATCCTCAGCATGGTAAACATCCCCAGGGTTTTCTTTCAGGAAAAATCTAGAACTCCTTGTTTCCCCTCCTCTCCATTGCTGACCATCCTCTCAAATGCCCTTACTCAAAGAAGAGCCTTGACGCATACGGAGAAAACTGGATGGGCATCACGTTTTCAGAGAGGTGTGATATTATATTTTGAGTTTAACTAGAAAGAGGTACAAAAGAGAGGTGAAAGGAGGGGGAATAGAAGGTGATTCTCCACTGAGTGACTGACAGTGTTTGTGTGACTAGTCAAATTCAGCATCTAATGGCAGCCTTGGTTTCCCCCACCCTGCCTTTCCATCTTTCCACTCTCAGTCCTTTTACAAACTGTTTCCCACAGGAACCTTGAACTCTGAGCGCCTAAGTGGCCGTCTCTACCTCACCTCGGGCCTTTAGACTAACCCTATCTCCTGTAAGAGACCATCTGTGAACTCCCAGCTGGCTATGGCTCTCGCTGCTCTGAGAACTAACAGGTCTGACGATCTGTACGATTGCTCTAGCACAATGGCTCTTAGCTAAATCTTCCTGGGCTTGTCTCCTTCCCAGATTGCATGTTATACTCTGTGACAGGGATACACATTTTACACCCCACACTTGGCCCTAACAAGATTCATTTGTATGTCAGGGGTGCTCAGTGAATATTTGTTATATTGGCAGATTATAGATGTCACAGTTATTTCTTTCTACAAATTAGTTGCTTTGGAGTTGTCAGGTCTCAGGAAAACATGGGAAAAGTAGCTTGCGGTGGCTTGCTCGGTCGGTAGAGGTGGGGTCTGGCTGCGGACGAGGGGTCGGTCCAGCTCTGGACGAGGGGTCGGTCCCGCTCGGGATGAGGGGTCGGTCCCACTTGGGACGAGGGGTCGGTCCGGCAGCAGACGAGGGATCGGTCTCACAGGGGTTGCGCGGTTCGGCTGACGGGGTCGCCCGGCGAAGCCGGCGACGAAGGGGTCGTCCGGAGAAGCCGGCGACGAAGGGGTCGCCCGGAGAAGCCGGCGACGAACTGGGGACAAGGGAGGCCAGGCCCTTGTCTGGGGCTCTCAGGACTGGAGGGCGCACGGCAGAAGAACTACCGCGGAGACAAGGTAAACACGCAAGTCCACTTTACTGAGGGAGAGGCAACAGTCTTATAGGGGCTGGGGAAGGCTGATTGGTCGAAGCCACGCCCTGTTCTGATTGGTTGCCGGAGAAAGGTCAGTGGGCGGTACTGGACGGGGGAGGGGTGGTGGTTAGGGATTGGCTGTCGCTGTTGCTGGGGGAAGGGGCAGGGTTTAGGGATTGATGGCTGCTGTTGCTGGGGTGGAGGGCAGACTTGAGTTTCCCGCCCACGCCTGGCTGTTGCTGCTGTCGGGGGAAGGGAAAAGGGCAGGCTGGATTTTTCCGCCCACACCTGGCTGTTGCTGCTGTCGGGGGAAGGGAAAAGGGCGGGCTGGATTTTTCCGCCCACACCTGGCTGTTGCTGCTGTCGGGGGAGGGGAAAAGGGCAGACTGGAATTTTCTGCCCTAGGGAGAAGGAAGAAGAAGGGTGCCGCCCCACAAGGCATCGTGTGGCGCCATCTGGGAGGAGGGGCGGCCGCGGAAGCATGGCTGCCGAGAAGGGGAGACCCGAGGGCACTCTGCGCCCATGCCGAGCTTCCTTCAGGGGTGGCGGTGAGTCCGACCAGCCACCCTATTATGGGGGCAGCGGAATTAGGCCTACCGCGGCTGCTCCCCTGCCAGGCCAGCAAACCACACTTCAGCCCGAGGGGTGACCGCATTTCCCCCTTCTTTTCAAATAAGGGCCAGGATGGCAGCAGCAACAAGTAGCCGAGGCCCAAGAGGCAGTAAGCAATGAGGGAAGCGGGGCTGAAGAGGGAGGTGAGTATGACGGGGATACAAATGTACAATTTGGGGGGCAGTATCTTGCCGTTGCAAGCAAGGGTGGCCAATGTCCAATTCTTGTTGATCTCGGTGGCTATAAGGTCCATTTGCTTGTTAAAAGTCCAGGATGACAGCGCGTTACAGGTAGTTGATCTCTTCTTGGCGGCGAAGAGCGGTAGAGGCAGACTGTGTGATGGTCTGGAGGATCGCAGCGGTGAGGACAAGTCGCGTCAGGGCACCAGCGACGGTGGTGGCGGCAGCGTCGGGAGTGGTGGAGACGTAGGCAAGGACAATAAGAAGGCCAAAGTCTTCACGGGCGCGAGAGAGGCCGATGTTAATGGGGCGGGCCGACATGGGGCGGCCCAATCTGCAACGCAGTAGGGGTTCAAGTGAAAAAAGGAGGGGGGCGGGGGACGAGAAAGGATGCTTTGGATGGCTGAGAAGAGGAGTGAGGTCGAGACAGGAGGAAGCTCCGCAGAAGTATGGGGAGGCAAGAGCAGAAGTGTTATTGGATGCTAGAAAGCAGGCCGCGGGCCGGGGAAAGCGGGTTGCGGGCCGTTTAGCAGGGCTGGAGCTGCTTGAGAGCGATGGCGGCATGGGGGGCCGTGGTTACAATCTTCTGGGGTGGTAGCGGCTAGACAGATGGCGGAAAATATTATCAAGAAAGCAAAGGTTATGAGGAAGAAATAGAGTATTAAAGGCTGTGGGGGAAGTGAGAAGATCATTTAGAGGATAGGGTTGAGAATGGTATGTTTAAGACAGAAGCTTTGTGGTTTGTAGGAGACTGCTTTATAAACGAAGGAGAATGAGGGCAGTAAATATAGTAACGATAGATAGGAAGATGACAGTGAGGAGGAGTCTTTGTTTAAGGTTCCAATCGTCCGGCGCAACAGTGGCTAGGCCGATAGCGAGGAGTGTTGCTAAATAGACAATGGCTGCAAAGACAAAACCATTTTTTGTTTCCTTAAGAATAACTTTTCTTTAAATACTTAGTAGCATGCAATATTAGAAACCGTTTCCTAAAAGCAAGTTGGCAGTGGAGCTTGGTTGCTGTTAATCTTTCCTGTTATAAAATTACCTTTTATTATTATTATCATCAATTTAGTTTTATATATATATATTTAAGAATGACCTTTTGGAATTAGCCATTTAATACCTTAATGTAAACTATTGAAGATAAATTTTATCCTTACAGAACACATTCCCTTACGTAAAGTTATCACAATACCTTTTACACTTGCCGCATGCAAATTAAATTTCAAGAGTTTATGAAAAATTAGCCATCTTACTTTAGGACAAAATACGTCTTTTTGCAAAACTTATTACATTTCCGTTAGCATTTTTACAAACTTTTAACCTTTTTAATATTCATATAAGTTTTACATTCTTTATATTATCCTGTGAAGAAAAATAAGTTATTCATTTTAATCTAGGCAAGAACAACTTTTTATGAAGACGTACAGTTAATTTTGTTAATTAAGACTTACAATTTTTTTAAATTGTAGATATCTTATTAACATTTAAACTTATGTATTAATATAATAAACTTAAGTATTAATATAAGCGCTTATTTAATTTTTGGCCATTTGAATAGAGCTCTTTTAAAGATTTCTAGTAATTTATATTTACCATCCGGAGGTATCACAATATACGTTGACATTGAACGAACAGACAGACAAACACAGAACAATTACAACACATTAACAGAAATATATAATTTATTTACAGTTGACTCATAATTCTTACTTTCTTGGTATAGCTGCTTTTAAATCCTTGTTTATATAGCATATCATAGATTATACCCTTCAAGATTTCTTCTGGACTTCATGTTGCCTGTAATAAGCCAGGAGGGAATCTTTTACCTTCCTGCTCCACAGCAAAAGTGACCCTATCTATAAGGCGAGTATAGGTGTCCGGGTCCCAAAGCTGACACGTGGTAAGCCACGGATTAAAGGGGAGAAGAAGGTCCCAATATACTTGGAGCTGTTTCAAAGAGATCTTACACCGGTGAGTGTCTAGGAGACCGGCGAGAGCCCGAACTTGCGGGGCTTGCTTAGCAGATAGGATGTTACCCATTGCTAATGGCCTTTTGGAGCCGATAAGAAAAGGGGCCCTTACCTTGAGAGCGCGGCGATGGGAGCCGAGGTGCGCGGTGAGACGAGGGGTCGGAGCCGATGGGGCTCCGACGGTGGTCGCGGGCCAAGAGAAGGCCCCGACGAGGGGAGGGCGGGACGACGAGCAGTGGAGCAAGGCAAAGGGGAGCAAGCGTGGAGGGGAGGAGGCAGAGGTGAAGGCAGGGGTGGAGGTGCTCAGGCACGCGCTCCTGAGAGTTTTATTGGCGCCTCTTAATCATAGCGGGTCGGTATAAGCCCCCGACATGGAAGGAGAAAGCCATCCAGTGATTCTCCCAGACCGTCGTGGATCATATGAGGTCACCAAGGTTCAGGAGCAGCAATGCAGAGCGAAAAGATAGGGGTGAGAAGAGAGGAGGGCGTAGGGCTGTGGTAGGGTTACTTCAGACGTGCAAGCGCGTGCTCCCGAGAAATCCAAGGCTCCTCTTAATCATAGCGGGTCGGTATAAGCCCCCGACATGGAAGGAGAAAGCCATCCAGCGATTCTCCCAGACCACCGTGGATCGTATGAGGTAGCCAAGGCTCAGGTAGCAGCAATGTTGCACGAGACAAGTCCCAAGGTGAGAAGAGAGGGGGGGGGGGCTGCCAGGTTATGGAGTGAGGCTGTAGTGGGGTTGCCTTGCCCCACGTTGGGCGCCAGCTGCGGCGGCTTGCTCGGTCGGTAGAGGTGGGGTCTGGCTGCGGACGAGGGGTCGGTCCAGCTCTGGACGAGGGGTCGGTCCCGCTCGGGATGAGGGGTCGGTCCAGCAGCAGACGAGGGATCGGTCTCACAGGGGTTGCGCGGTTCGGCTGACGGGGTCGCCCGGCGAAGCCGGCGACGAAGGGGTCGCCCGGAGAAGCCGGCGACGAAGGGGTCGCCCGGAGAAGCAGGCGACGAACTGGGGACAAGGGAGGCCAGGCCCTTGTCGGGGGCTCTCAGGACTGGAGGGCGCACGGCAGAAGAACTACCGCGGAGACAAGGTAAACACGCAAGTCCACTTTACTGAGGGAGAGGCAACAGTTTTATAGGGGCTGGGGAAGGCTGATTGGTCGAAGCCACGCCCTGTTCTGATTGGTTGCTGGCAAAAGGTCAGTGGGCGGTACTGGACGGGGGAGGGGTGGTGGTTAGGGATTGGCTGTTGCTGTTGCTGGGGGAAGGGGCAGGGTTTAGGGATTGATGGCTGCTGTTGCTGGGGTGGAGGGCAGACTTGAGTTTCCCGCCCACGCCTGGCTGTTGCTGCTGTCGGGGGAAGGGAAAAGGGCGGGCTGGATTTTTCCGCCCACACCTGGCTGTTGCTGCTGTCGGGGGAGGGGAAAAGGGCAGACTGGAATTTTCTGCCCTAGGGAGAAGGAAGAAGAAGGGTGCCGCCCCACAAGGCATCGTGTGGCGCCATCTGGGAGGAGGGGCGGCCGCGGAAGCATGGCTGCCGAGAAGGGGAGACCCGAGGGCACTCTGCGCCCATGCCGAGCTTCCTTCAGGGGTGGCGGTGAGTCCGACCAGCCACCCTATTATGGGGGCAGCGGAATTAGGCCTACCGTGGCTGCTCCCCTGCCAGGCCAGCAAACCACACTTCAGCCCGAGGGGTGACCACAGTAACTAGTTGTTCAAAATTCAGCTTGAAGGAGAGAGTGAAAGAGAAAGTCTATGTGGCTCCAAAAATTGCTGTTTCTCAATTTGATTAAGCAAGAATCTCAGAGTTTTTATTTTCTAGATCTTGGCAGGTCAATGACACCATTATTCTCTTACTCACAAGTGTTTATCGAATACACACAATGCAAAAAACACTGGTACGGGGCCCTGCCCTGGGTGCTCCACAGATCGCTGCCCTTGCTTTGCTTCCCTTTGCTCTCACTACTCGCTGCTGGGGGGTCCATTGTTCTAGAACCATCTTCATATTCTGATGCTCTCATATCAATGAGCTGGGACCTCTCCAGCAGATGCAGATGTATACATACATACATACATATATATTTATCTCATGGCCATCTCAACAACCTAACATGGATGTACCATAGGTAAAATAAAATCAACGTGCTCCTCTGAACCTGACACGGTTGATGGCACTGCCCTTTATCAGATCACTCAAGGTAGAAACCTGAAAGTCAATCAGTGCCACCAAACTGAACAAATCTACAGCTCCTACTTATATCACCCTGAGGTATTTCTCAAGTGTTTCCTTTCATTCCATTCCCACTGTTACCATCCCTGTATAAGACTTCAATATCTCTTTCTCTCTAAATTTCTTTGAAGTAGAAGCACAGGAATGATTTATGAATTTACCAATCTAAGTGCCCTTTTTTTTTTTTTTAATGCTGATACTGTATATGATGAGGAACCCTGCAAAATTGTTTCTGGGAAATATGACTTAAAATCTAAAAGGCTCAGATTTTTTTTCTTCTTTGTGCATTGCATAAAGTTTTCTTTTACTCTATGGGCAGATATCCAAATATCTTTTTTTTTAATGTTCTGAAACATCCCTTTATTTATAATGCTAGAAGCAAATGGTTTTTCCTTTAATAGGCATCAAAGCAACTACTACAAATTTTTCTTTTGTTTGAAGGAAGTATGAGATTCTTTCAATACTACATGCCAGCCCCCTGTTCTATCTAAAATGTTGGGAATAAGACAGTGAACATAACAAAATCCCTGCCTTGGTGGTGCTTACGTTCTAATGGGGAGACAGAAAACCTATGTATATTATACATATATCAATATATACCTAGACATGAAAGGCTCTAAAATGTAGTGATTATGACCCAGTAGCCACCACTGGTACTAGGATACCACACTTACCTATATTACCTTGAGCTGTGCCTCATTTGACTCATCTATAAAAAGGAGATAATTGTAATACCTGCTTCTTGGATTGCTGCAAGGATTAAATTTGTTCCTTGTTTCTGTAATACACTAAGCAGTACCTGGAAGCATATTGTTAAATAAATGCCCATCTTTCTATCTTTCTATCTATCATATATGTACCATCCATTCACCTATCTTTACAACATAATGACAAGCTATGGATAAAAACAAAGTGAGGCCTGTGAGTGGTGGCAGTATTGAGGGATTGCTGTCTTGTATAGGATGACCTGGCAAGGCCTGTTGAGCAGTGAGCTCAGGAGACGGTGGCACCAGATGGAATGGTCAAAGGGGAACTGGCAGCAGATGTGTCAGGCCTTGCCCTGCCTCATGCCCCACATGGAGATTTGGGGTGGGCCCATAAGTATGAGGAAAACATTATGAGCTTCGTGAGTCATTAAACAGACACATTTGCAAATATCGATTAAATAGGATCAAAATGAAGTAAAATAATATTAGTGGGGTTGTAGGCAAACAGTTACACACATTGCAAGGAGAAGTATAAATGGGCTGGCTATCAGTATTTTCCTTTATACCGGCGAGTTTTGCCATTTGCATCAATTGATACGACAGATATATCTTAATTCTGACAGTTTATGGTGTTGTCAGTTATCATGGCCTCTTTCTCTTTACAACTCTCACTATATAGTCTGTTTTTCTTGCTTTCCAGTTGTGTTTCTTTGATATTTGTGAATATTTGTATTTTTATTTTAACTGCTTAGCTTTATGAATGTAACATTATTTAATGTACCAAATCTTTTCTTTTAGGAAGGTATTTATTTCCTCTTGTGAGCAATTATAAAACTAGTGTATTTCCTTGCATTTCCACTTCTTCAGGTGTCCCTTTAATTCTTCCACCATCTAGTTGATTACATTATTTCCTAGTTTTACCTTACTATCTTAAAATATAATTCTGTCAGACTTTAATATTTCATGATTCACAGCTAGAAAAATGTGACCAAATAAGTGTTCCTTCTGACCTCCCACCCTCTCCTATTTTCCACCCAGGTTTCACTGATTTTATCATTTAGAGAATTTACATTCTTACCTGAAACATCAGTGCCACATTTATTTTAATATTAGATTACAAATAAATATATTGAAAAATCACCATCAGACCTTTTACGATAGTTCTTCCATTTACCTCTTGGGTAAGAACATATTCAAGAAGGGCTAATTCTTTTTTCCTATTTTTAAACAAGTTTTAGATTACGTAAGTGTTAATATAAAAAAAAATAGGGGATTCTCATGTACCCCTCCTCCCCCACACACAGTGCTCCCCATTAACACCGTCTTTCATTAGTGTGGTACATTTGTTACAGTTGATGAACACATATTGAAGCATTGCTACTAACCATGGTCAACAGTTTACATTATAGTTTACACTTTGCACTGCACATTTTTATAGCTTTTGACAAAATGTGTAATAGCCTATATCCATTATTGCAATACCATGCAGAACAATTCCAGTGTCCTCAAATTGCCCCATGTTATACCTGTCCTTCTCTCTCCCTCCCCTCAGAACCTCTGGTGACCACTGCTTTTATATCAATCTTACAAGTTCTTCCATTGCTAGTATAATAATAAGTCTACTATGGTCCATAGCTGCATTCCCCCCTTATGTTTGTTCATTCCTCAATCTTGAGGATTTTAGAATGGTGATGACCACTTTGCTTCCAATTGAGAGGGGGCTTAGATCCCATGGGGCAAATGAATGGAACTGTCTTGCTTGCAGTTGGAGATACTCTTTTTGGGGATTGGGCATTGTCCATCGTCATGCTTTTGTTAGTTATCCTGGGAAAGTCCGATTAACTGGAGAGTAGGTGTTGACCTCAACTCTGCTGAGATTCGGAGCTCAATGGGCATATGAACAGCTGGAAGATTTAAGTCTCTGGGACACATATTTAGTGGGTACAGTGCTAATTATAGGTTTGAATAAAAGGGGCATAAGAACCATGTGTAGGACAATTATAAATGAGTCCAACTCTGATACATTGGGGAATAGGTTATCATATATTCAAGTTAAGACCCTCTGACGGGGTGCCAACTCTCTGGGGTTGTCTGCCCTACTTAGAGTGTCCAGATGTCTTTAGAACCCTCAGAAAGAAGGGCTAATTCTTGATGTTGAAAAGATGTTGTCTGTTCCCTTTATGCTATAATATCATTTTTCAGGGTATAAAGTTTGTGTCCTTATCTTTCCATAAGAACTTTTTGCATTACCTTCCAGAATAAAATGATTGAATGTTACTGCATGAAGCCAGTCTGATATTTCCTCTTTTAGATATCCTGATTTTTTTTTAAACCATTAATACTCAAAGTCACCTTTTTCTTTATATTTGAATACCAATTACTTTATTAGTATATATCTTGTGGTTGGTCATGCTGCATTCCTTGAGGTCTTATGTTTCTGCTTTGAAGCCTTGTCTTACAGATGTGATCATGTCATCATGCAGGTTATTTTTAATCATAGCAATATATATGGTCACTGTTTTCATTTGCTCCATGGAAGCATTTTTGGTCCTCTGTCTGCTATTTATTTTCCTGCCCCTTTCCCTCTTTAATTTTGCTGTATTATTTTATAATTATTGTGCCATTTTCTTTATGATTTTAGTCCATTACTCATTTTTAATCATGTGAGCTCTTCTTGGATGGGGTTTTTGAGGAGGATCATTTTGGTGATAGATCCAGGCTCTGTTTTAGCTTAACAAGAATCCTCCTTGGTTCTCAGAGAGGGTTCATATGACTCAAGACCTTTGTATCTGCTAGTAAATTCTGCTCACAAGGCAGAGCCACTGAGGTGGTTCTTTATCTAGCCATGCCTCTCCACCTGCTCCTTGTTGCCAGTCACTTACAGGAACAATTCCTCTGCCAAATTCTGGACCACCTTCCTTTTTTTGAAAATAATAGATGTTTTGTTTTGCTCCTTGGGAAATGGTACCTTTGGAGAACTATACTCTTCTAGCATGATCTAAGATTCATAGCTGTAGGCATTTTTGCCTTGGTGAATCTACACTCTGTCCTTCACTGCGTTTGTCTCCTTTCTACATATAATGTGTTTCTGGGTTATTGTTTCATTAAATACAGAGTTTGCACTTTTCTTTTTTGATTTCCTTATTGCTCCGGGGTGATTTATGAGAGGAGAAGAGGAAGCCCCATCATTACTTTGCTATTTAAAACCATTTATAAACCCTTATCATGTGTTTTCTGAAATGTTGCAATAGCTCGCACACTGATTTCTGAGCTCCCAGATAAGACCCCTCCTCCTCAGATCCATTCCCAGCTCTGCTTCAGAGTAATTTATTTAAAATGAAAATCTAAGTTCCTACCTTCAGTGACTCCTCATCTCCTGTGGGATAAAATACAATTTCCTTAACATTTTCCACAGGGTCCTCTACAATCTATATCCTACCTACTCTGCTAGCCTCATGTGAATTCCTTACCTGCCACTACTCTCTTTTTACCTTCCTTGCTATATTTTACCATTCCATAAAAAGAAACCATTTTAGTCTCCATGCACATAGAATGTAATTTCTTGCCTCATATGTCTTTCTTTTCTTTTTCTGCTTGGAATGTCCCTTTACCAGGCAATTTTATCCTTTAAGATTCAGCTCAGGCAACCCTTCCTCTAGGAAGTTGTCTTGACTTCCTAGGGTTGCCATAATAAATTCACACATCCTTGGTGGCTAAAACAGCAGAAGTGTATTGCCTCACATCCTGGGGCCCAGAAGTCCAAAATCCATGTGTTGACACGGCCCCGCTCCCTCAGCAACTTGGCGGGGGTGTCTCTCCTGCCTCTCCTAATTTCTGGTGTTTGCTGCCCATTCTTGATGTTCCCTGGCTTGCACCTGCCACACTTGCCTCCACTTCTCCTCTGCATCTGCCTATGTCTCTTCTCTTCTTCTTATAAGGATACCAGTCAAATTGTATTAAAGGCCATCTACTCGAGTAGGACCTCATTTTAACTTAACTAATTTCACCGGCAGTGTGTCCCTAGTTCTAAATAAGGTCATGTCCACAGGTGCAGGGGTTAGGAGGCCAACGTGTACTTTTGGGGGACACTATTCAACCCATAACAGGTTTTCCCTGACAGCTCCTATTGGAATTGGACCAAGCCCTGTACTGACTGTTTCTCCAAACAGGTCTGTACACTCCATGAGGAAGGGGACTATGTCTTATTCATCATTGTTTCTCCTATTCAGCATAATGACTGATATTCATCAATGTTTGTTGAATTGAACTGAACGAAGGTAAGACACCATCCTTATTCTCAGGGAGTAGAGTTATCTTTCCCAAGCAATGCAATCTTGTCTCTCTGGCTAACAATGTAAGACAGCATAGGGTAATTGGCAATTGCTCACTGCATAAGAAATGGCCATATGTAGAATGTCTCTGCATTTCCTTTAAAACTTCTGCCCAGGAATTACACATTATGTTATTCAGTGCCTCTTTTACATCCATTCATCTAACGATATTAAAACACATTCAGCCCAGTGTAGAACATAGACGACTAACTATTGTAATGTGGTGTGATGAGCGCTGTATTAGTAGAAAGCACATGGTGCTCTTGAAGCATAGAGGAGCAGCTCCTCAGCAGGGGAATCCATACAAGCTTCCTGCAAGGGACTCTCTGAGGGCAAGTTGGTTAGAAAGGATGTTCAGGCCATGGGAAGGCATGGGTAAAGTTATGGAAGTGCAAGAACACACTGCTCTAAGCATAGTTGTAGTTGGAAGAGGAAGTGAAGAGCCAGGACAAGAACTTAGGAAAAAAGTCCTGGAGGGTTGAATTTTTTTTCTATTTCTTTTTATTGAGTCTAGGTAATATTGTGTTTTCCTCTTTATTTTTGGTTACTGCAAAACTCAGAAATGAATTTGGTGATAGCTTTAGCAGCTTCCCTGCATTCAGCTTTGTGGTAATTTTATTCTTCCTTTCACCTCTCTCCTCCACCTTTGGCCATTGTTTATTACTTGGCTGCTTTTTTTAATCCTTTTTTGTTTGGTAGTTTTATTTTATTTTATTTTTTAAATACAAATTTTTGGAAGCCATCTCAGATAATTTTCTGAAACTGGTGAGTTTGTTTTTGTCTTCATGGGAGGGTATAAGTTTTGAAAATTGAAACGGGGTCCAGGAAACTCTTCATGGGTGTCTAAGTGTCCCAGGACTGCTGTAAGAAAGCATCACAGACTGGGTGCTTAAACAGCTTTAAGGTATGGTCCTGCAGCTCTGAAGGCTACAAGTCTGAATCTGGGTGTCAGCAGGGCCATGGCCCCTCTGAAGACTGTAGGCTTCTGGTGGGTGGCCAGCAGCCCATGATGCTCCTTGGCTTGTGGTGTAAGTCCATTGCTGCCTCTGTCCCGGGGCCATTGCTCTTTCTGTCTGTCTCTTGATTGTATCCAAATTTCTTCTCCTTCCAAGGACATGGATCATGTTGGACTTAGAGCTCACCATGATCTAGTCTGGCCTCATCTTAACTAAAAATAACCTCAAAGATACTGTTGTAACCACCACAGAATAGGAGGTTAGGGCTTGAACCTATCTTTTTGGGGTTATACAACTCAATCTGTCTCACAGTAATCAATATCTACCTCTGGATAGGGAAAGGGCAAGATTTCCTCATTCTGTTCATCAAAATAAAATCACCTCAGAGGACTTTTGTCAGAGCAGAAAACCCTCAGATTAATAGTAGCTTCCCTTCCAGGGTTTAAACCCCGAGATGTGCATCTGAGCAAGATAGCAAGGTGTTGGGATAGGTAGCATTCTACATCTTTGTGAAATGCTGGCCTCTGGAGAAGAAGCCATGGTTGCAGCAGGCTGAGTCCAGCGTGGCTCTCCTGGGAGGCATATCCCAGGAGTATCACTGAGGCAGAGCCAGACACCGTGGATGGATGCATTGCACCAAAGGATGCTCGTTGTCCCTCAATTCAGTAGTTTTGGTTTTTAAAGGGGAGCCTAAGAATATTTTCTTCTATGCCTACAATTTGAGCAGCTAACACCAAGATAGGCATAAGAGTCTTTGGTGAGTTTGGTTTTCCATGACTTTAGGAGATTTATCTACTTAAATTTTCTAACATTTTAAAGCACTAGTATCTTACAGTTGGTTTTAATGCTAACAAAGACATGCAAGACTGAGGGGAAAAAACGCAAAACTTAACAGAGAAAGAGAGTAATCTATTCCTTGACACTTTCCTATTCTTATGTACCAAATGGTGCTTCTTGGTGATTTTTAATTTGGATCCCAAGGATCATTTTGGGAGCTACCCCAAAATGGAGGAAAGTCTGGGAAGGTGGGGCTCCCCATTTCCTAGCTCCTCTTAAAAATGAGCAAATCTCCTTTTATTTGCTGTATATATTTGGTTTCTACATACTTTTTCACTTGACCAATGGTTTCTGCTGCTAAGAAATGCTTGAAAATCACTACCTTTTCATAGCACTGCTGGGTTCCTTCTGGGCCAGGTTTTTTTAGAGTGGATATTGGAACTTCTAGGAATAGAGCATAAGATCCAGGCTTGTATCCTTTTTCTGCATATTAATAAATATGTATTTATTTAATGCATAATTATTTCTGTGAGTGAGTCTTTATACAGGAAAATATTTGCATTTGAGAGTACATTTTTAATAACCAAAAATCTAGGTACCATTTTCATAATGAACATTCCATGATACTAATTTTTCCTAAAGATTCTACCTTCTCTCATCTGCCCCTTTAAAGGAAAGTATCCTATACCCTGCATTTCCTTTATGTGTACATGATGTTGCCATTATTTTTAATCCTGTAACTTATTTGTGGTTGATGGGTCTACAGAGTACCCATGGGACTCCTGCAGTTTAGAGATACCCTAAAGGATTTGCCTCCCCTTTTATTTTCTTTTGACAAAGAGGTAACTGTAACCATCTTGATGGTCTCGCTTCAGGGGCCTTAGTATTTCATCTCCCACTGTTGGGAAAGCCGAGTTTAGAGATGTATAGAGACTGTGAAATTTGTTAATCTACCAGTGCCTCTTCTGTGCAGGGGACCCAGGGCCTGAGATTTCATAGTGAAATCAAAGGGAGCTAATCCTTCCCAGAAGAGCCCTTGTTTTAATGGGGAAGTGGCTGCCTGAAATGCCTCCATTCCACATGGATAAAAGAGAAATCGGCTTTTTTGTGTAGGGGCAGAGGAGAGCCATGAGTTGGTTTCCGTGTTTCGAGCCAAGCTGGATGAAAATCCTTCTTTTTCTTCTTATAGAAGAGCTTTCCTGTTGATTAGCCAGGAGAATAGGTAGTTCAGCAATGGTAGAGGTAAAATCCCTTCAGTGATTTGACTCCTCCCTGACTCCTAGGGTGTATGATGAAGGAACAGTAACCCGGGTTTAGTGAGCCATCACACGCGATGATAGTTTCTGTCCTAGGCTGCTGGAGCCCTGCCTTCATTTCATGCCCAGGAGGTAGCCCTCGGTGGGATGAGGGTCCTTTCACGTATTGAATAGCAGCTCATTAGGAGTGCCCTTGGATTCATAAAAACAAGGAGATGGTCCTGATGTATTTTAAAATATCTAAAATACAAGAAAGAAAGTCGGTCCATAATTAAGATACAAATAAAGTACTCCAGAGGTTAGGGGAAAACTGACAATTCAAAGGAGGGAAGGCTGGTCCAACTCAGCCAAGTCCTTCACCACTTGCTTCCTGATGGCTTTGTTCCTTTGCACAGAACCAAGCTTTCTTCCCACTGTTTTAAATGAACTTCTGTTGCCGTAGGAGACATCACATAATAACTTGGACACTCAGGAAAAGGAGATGGTTTTAGGAGCTGAGCACAAGGGAAGGGCAGGCACCCTGCTGACACCCTTGGCCACCCGGGCCTGGGAGGTTTATATGGACTCAGGCCAGGGGCAGAGAGCAGCTTCCTGAACATGTAGCACCCACAGCCTCCTACCCAACCCCAGAAGAGCCCATTACTCCCTGAACCCTGGTAAAGGCACCAGCTGGAGAAGTAACCCTGACTGGATCCCTCCCATCTAAAGGACTCTGAAGGACACCACTTTCGCCTTCTAGTAATGTTGTGTAGATGTAGTCAAGAGAGAACCCCCCTCCATGACAGGGAATTTGGATGGTGGAACAGCGTCAGGCTGGCTTTAGTTAAATTCCAGGGCCACAGGGAAGCCACTCAGTAGCTTGGACACCTGTTGCTGTTAGTTTTTATGATCCTGGTCTCAATGCAGAAGAACAGGATGATATTGAGTTGGGAGATGTTCCAAAAGTATTAACAATTAATGAGTATTAATAGCCTATTAACAGATATTTGTTGAGCCCCTTTCATAATCAGCATCTAATGTTCTGCTCGGTAGACATGAGGACAACTGGACTGAGGGCTAGAACAGCTACTCAAGCCATGGAGCTATTCTCTGTGCCATTGATCTCCAAGATAAAAATCAATCTTGGCTACGGAGAGAGAAGTTAAAAATAAATTGCAGGGATTGATTTCTGTTCAGACCTTCTGACACTCAGTTTAGGAAGGGAAAAGGAAGAATGCGTGTGGATCTGCCTGTCGCAAAATCATCCACATGTCCCAGTGTCAAAGCAGAAACTGGATATGTTTTATTCGTACGCGCACACACACATAGAGAAATTTCTTTTAATTTATGCTTTTCTATTTTCTTTTCAATCCCTAATGCCTATCAGAGATGAGACTTCATCTGTCTCGTAAGTTCCCATGAGAAGGGGACTATGGTTTGTCTTGTTTATGATGATATCTCCTAAGTGGGGCACCAAGCTTTGTAATTCCAGAAATATTTATTGAGGGTCTGACTGAATGAATGAGTAAAGCACTCTCCTTGCTATTATTGTCTCTCACAGTTCTATTTATTTCTTCGTAGACTTATCACAGTATGCAATTATTTTTCCTTTTTATTACTTTGTTTATGTACCATCTTTCTCCCTCCCTAGATTATAAACCCTCCAACAGCAGGGACTGCGTCTTTATTTACCTATTTATTTCTTAAATACACATGATCGCCAGGGATCATGGCTTCTTTTTCACTTTTTTCTTTTTGTTTCTTATCTATTGCATTATCTCCACATTATAGGCGTTGTGTAGAATGTAAAAAGGAATGAATGATTCAGCAGCTCTTTTGAGGAATAAGGTACATCCCAAATATCATTTTTTTGAGCTGACATTGGAGAAGTGACTTGAGACAATAACTTCTGAATAATGGTCTCCTGCCCATGTCAGACTGAACAGCGTCCTGGAGACTAAGTGGGCTTTTGGAATTTTGAGCTAGAATGGAACTTGTGCTTTCCAAACTGCTTTCCAAACAGTTCCAAACTGAGTTCTATAGAATCCTAGTGTTCTACAGGGCTGTGCGTAAAGGGGGAGGAAGAGGCTGGGTGATTGGGAACTGCCCTCACCCTCTCAGAAACTAGAGCATTCCACCTGCATCTGTTTTATGTATTGGAATTCCTCGGATAATTTTGTTTGAAAAGGAGTTCCTACCCTTTAGAACAGCAACAACAAAACACATTCAGGTCCTCTTTTGATATAGTCTTCTCATTTTGTAGATAAGAAAGCTGAGTTCTGGGAGAGGAAGGGTGATGGCCTGAGGTCATAGAGTGGGTCAATAGTGAGGCCAGACTTAAAGCCAGGACTGCTGTCCCCACCTCCCCACCACTCCAGTGCCATACTGTCTTCCACCACCAAAGTGCCTCTTTTCTAAGGAGGACTGACTGACCATAAAGCTGGGCCCCTCAAGAGAATTCTCTGCTTTGACTACTAGCTTGAACCTATCTGTTCCAGGAAAGCTTCCCTGATCATGTCATGCTTCAAGGGTCTTCCTCACCTAGAGAAGCCATGCAACCCATAGAGCCAGCACTGTCTTAAATGCCTTGGAGCATTGCCCACCCAGAACCTCAGGCCAGCTGGTCCTGTCTCCTCACTTAGACTGAACACAAAATGGAGACAGCCACTTTGTCAGTTTTATTTAGCATTATAGCCCTTCATTTAGAAAAGTAACAGGAACATAGTAAGTACTCAACAAACAGTGAATTAGTGAATCCTTCTGTGTCATACAGAACCTACCATAGTGCTGAGTACATAGTAGGGGCTCAATAAAATCACAGCAACTGATTAACCATTGACTCTGCCACCATTAAACTCCAATAAGCCCTTATTCTGACTGATCATGAGGGCTTTCAGAATCAGATTCCTAGAAGATGCTTGCAGAAATCTGAAATATTTGGTTCTCCCATTCAGTTTGGAGTTAAAGGTTGGACAGTTAAATTTTTTTAAAGCTGAAATTCAGAAATTTATATATATATATATATCCTAGTTAGAACGGTAATGGGGAAAGGACCTGATTTAAAAATCTATGTCTCAGTCAAGGCTTAGCAATCTTCATTATCGGCACTGTTGTTTTTTTCAACAACATAATTATCTTTAACAGGAGAAGGCCCCATTAAAGGGGTTCTCCTGGGAAACTGTTTTAGCAGAGTGTATGTCCGAGGACTTTCTGGAACCTGCACAGAAGGGAAACAGGAGATTCTGATAGGTCATGACAGCTCCACTGAGTCCTGGAATAAGCCTCCTTTCTTATCCTCCAAACTCATCCTGGAAATTAGGTAATGAATGGCCAGAGGAAAAAGACAAGTGGGGAAGGGCTAGAGAAAAGCAGAGCTATAGATGATGATTTACTCTGCTGCCTCTCAATCGCTTCTTGGCACCCAGTGACGAATGTTTGAATAAATGCCCTAAGGGTATCTAATGGACAACTGTCAGATGCTGGCTAGATTACATTGTACTGAATCCCATTAAGCCCTTCTTTGGTTAATGATGCAGAAAGTTTCTGATCTGAAACAAAATTGAAACAGATCCTGACATGTGGTCCACTGAACAAGGACAAGAGTGAGACTTTCCTGTCCCTAGTACCTACTGAGACTAGGACAACATCTGCCTTTTTTACTTTTATACCATCCAGAAGAGTTTTGGGGAACACCAGCTATTCAGTGCTAATGTTAAGATCTTTAGAACAGAAAAATGAAGTGAGAAATGAATCATTGTTTCCTTTTGTTTGCCTTTATGAATCCAGACAGCCCTAAGGTCATTTCCTGACCCTGCCATTTACTGAGCTATATGACATTGGGCAATTCTCTAAACTTCTCTGAAACTCATTTTTTTTCCAGTGAAAACTGAAAATGATAATATCTACCAAATCGAGATCCTGCAAAGATTAAAGTTAAATAAAATAAAATAATAAGCAGACATGCTAGACATACTTGGGGATCAAAAAAAATGTTAGCTCTTTTTCCAGCTACAGCCACAGTTCTTGGTGGTATGGCTGGGTGGAAAGAACATTCTGAAGGGTCATTGCTATGGAAACAGGAAATTACAGATTTCCAAATAGTTGAAAAGATCAAGAGTTGCATAGCCAGTATCACTCCCTTGATGTAAACATGTGTGGTCCCCTGGACAATTCATCCACATTCCTGACTATCTAACCATATGAGGCTCCAAGATAATTAAATATGGCAAGTGCCACCCTTGCTGTAAAATATACTACACAACAGACATTATGCCACCCTTCATTCTCATGCACACAGAGACATAGTTAATGATAGCAGTCTTTTCCACTAAACCACAATAACCCAGCCTTCTAATGCAGCTATTACCATTTACTCAGACGTAGGAGAGAAAGTAAAACCATTTGACACCCCTGAGCTAGACATAGCTCATCCTTGCACTACCAGGAAAGCAAATCCTTACTTTATAATACATAGCAAATTGCAAAACAATTCCCTGAGATTAAAGGAAAACATTCCTTGCCATTTTGGCTTAATAGGCAAGAAGTACTGTAACTTCCATGGAGGCTCAGCAGATACTCTTGGGAAGAAACAAGTCTTAATAATTTATTAGGGACTTGCACAGCAAAGCTCTGAATAAAGCAAGGGGATTGCCATGCCTACAGGATTGACAGGCATTCTGTAAATAAAGAGCTCCACCCTGGAGTTTCTCGGTCTCTGCTTTCTGCTGAGAGGAGCAGGAGACATTGGGGAAACATCAGTGTTGAGATAGCAATTGACAGTGTAAACATGGATGCGATTAGTCAGAGAGAGGATAGGACTTGAATGGAGAAGGAATCTAGAAAGAGCCCTGATAAAAGTCTGTATTTAAAAGATGTGCAGAGGAAGAGGCATCTGTGTAGGGGAACAAGAAGATGGTACTGGAGGAGAACTTGGGTAGTACCTTATCAGTGAAACAAATGGAGAAGATTGCTGCAAGAAGGAAAGAGCAGCCGAGATAGCCATGTGCTGCAGACAGTTAATTGTTGAAAGGTGTAGTCTGGATATAAAACCAAGGTATCCTTAATGTTCTTGGCAGAAGAAATTTCAATGGAGTTGTGAAAACAGAAATCAGGCTCAACTGGTATTTTAGTTTTCTGGCTGCTAAAACAAATACCATGCAATGGATTGACTTAAACAATGGAAATTATTGCTCATGGTCTTGAGGCTAGGAGAAGTCCAAATCAAGATGTCGTCAAGGTGATGCTTTCTCCCAGAAGACTGGAGCCTTCTGGGACTGTTTGCAGGCCATCTTTGGTCCTTGGGTTTTCTGTCACATGGCAGTGCACATGAGTGTCTTTCCTGGATTCTCTGGGTTTCGTGGACTTCTGGCTTCTTCCTGTGACTTTTTGTCTCTGTAGCTTTCCCTGTAAAGCCTTCAGTAATAGGAATAACACCCATCCCATCCAGATAGGTCACACCTCATCTGAAGTAACATTATCCAAATGTCCTGTTTACGATGGGTTTACACCCACAGGAATGGATCAAGATTAAGAAGAGGTTTTTTGGGGATCTATAACTCCTGGACACCACAAGTGGGTTAAAAGAGAGGGAAAAGGGAGAAGGGAGACAGTGAACATAAGAAATTTGATTGTGAATGGGAGATGTGGTATATATAGAGAGAGGAGCACAGAGTTAAAAGAAAGTTTTGTTTTGTCTTAATTTAAAGATGGTAGAGATGTAAACATTTTAAAATACTGATGGAAAGCCTGAAATAGGGATGAATAAACTAACGTATGGGGGAAAGGAGATTAATCAATAGAACAAGGTCCCTGAGAAGATAGAAGGGAAGGGACTGAGTGTTTGAATTGAGGAACCTTACTTCTATGGTGCTGAGGACTGTGCCTTCTACTTTTCTTGTATAGTTTATTCTACCTACAATATTGGATACATAGTAGAGACTCATAAATATTTGAGAGTCTTTTATAGTTGTCTTAAGCTGGGTTCTCCTCGAAGGTAAAGTCTGAGATAAGGACTTTTATACAAGTAGTTACTTTTGGGAAATGATCCCAAGGAACAGGAATGGGAGAACTGGGAAGTAAGAAACATGGGAAGAGGGAAAGCCATCCCATGGTGCACTACTGATCAGTTATTCCTGTTGGCAATTGGAGCTCAATACCACTGGCAACCCTCTGAGGACTCATACAGAATGAGCCTCAGATGGTCTCTGACACAAGAAGAGAGGAGTATTTATCCATTGGCTCCTGGCTTCCATGGTCGAGAGTGTTCTCTGAGGCTCTTGACTTCTTTACACGTCAAGGTTTGCATTTGCACAGGATCAGCTAAGGCGTCTCTTTCAGGCATTCCATGGGGACAGAAACTGCCCCAGGACAAAAAACTAGAGACACACAGGGCAGCAGAGGCAAGGTAGTATCCAGCCACATATGTGCTCAGCTCGTTGCTGAGGCAAGCATGCCCCAGAGGGTGTGAGATGAAATAGATAAGATCTTTGGCACTAAGGTCACCTGAAAATCATTACTTCCCAATCAGTTCACCAATTTGTATTTATTCTTACAAATATTTCAAATACTAACAGCAATTTTTACAACAAGCCACTAAAATCATTACAGCTATGGGAGACACAATCCCAGCTACATGATCATTAAAGAACCTCCATTAGCACTGGCTGTTGTAAAACTTTCACATTAAGATTCTGAAAGCACTTCAAGAATATTCACCTGAAGATGTCTTCATTGGATTTCTTTGGAAGATCTTCTATGTAACTCTTTCATTTTCCTCTAATTCCCTGTGATGTAAATGTGTCCCTAATGATGAAATTGCTATTTATTTAACATTCAAAATTGCTCCCATTAAGGCCAAATTAACATCATTTAAAATATTGCCAAATAGTTTTTCTTTGAATAATTACACTCTATTAATTTCTGCCTCAGGGCTGATAATTTATAAAGGATACAGTAGTCTCACCACACAGGTTTTTTTACCTCTCACTTTGTTGTATGAAGCAGGATCTTAAAAAGTATCAAAACCCAGGCAAGCTGGGGACCAAGATGCTACAAGAAAGGCACTCAAGGGTCGTGAAAGATAATTAAACCCCGGAATACCCACGGTCACATAGAAATCATAGAAGTTGGTTTCTGTGATAACCAGCACTTCAGACGCTGTGTGGAAAGATTTATCATGCATGCATGTCTATACAAGAATTGAATCCACGAATAATTAAAAAATGAATTTAGGGAAAAAATTTAGTAATCTTTTATGTGTGAGGCTTACAAAAACCTGTAAAAGAGGACGTGCCTACATAAAATATGAGGCTGATTTTTCCATATGGATTAGTCTTTTGATTCTTGCATTTTATAGGACTTTGTAGTTGTTCAAAGCATTTCAAAGCCAATATTATCTCCCTTGATCCGCACAACAACCTTCCAATTCAAACAGGGCAAATAGCCTGATTCCATTCTATAGAGAAGAGGAAATTACTATTTTGAGAGTCTAAGCAACTTGTAGAGCATTCCCTAGCTGGTAGGTGGCAGATCCTTGATTTTAATCCAGGTCTTTAAGTTCAGGGCTCTTTTCTCCACATTGAACCCACTAGCTACTTGAATCATAAACTTGACAGCAGAGTCCACAGTCTTCTACTTCTGCCATGCTCCTCTCTGTACACTGCATACCTCTAGGAACTCAACTAATATCTGTTAATTGGCTACTAATGCTTGTTAGTTGTTACTCAAGATAGGCCTGATTGCCCCTGCCTTCCTGGTAAAGATGCCTGTAGCCTGGAGGCTTCTGCATGCAAGAACCCAGGAGAACTGCAGAGTGTAGGTTGGCAAGTCACACTGCCTGTCCCCAGTGGACAGAACCTAGTGTGGCAAAGCTGGAAACAGGAAGGCATTGGGAACTAGCTTCTTGTTTGCCTGTCCACCTTCCTTCCTTCCTCCCTTCTTTCTCTCCCTTTACTTCTTCCTACTATTTCATCTTTACTACAACAACTGCTATTAGATTTGGAACTGGAAGCAAAGCATCTGTTATGACAATAAAAACACTGGCTTCTTCCTCTCTGTGATTCTTGTTTTTTATTAATTGTCTGATTCTTTAATCTCCACCTTCTCTGACTCCTTCCTTGTTTTCTTCTAAGCCAGCTTTTCTCTGATGGAGCACGAAATTAGCCACTTCTCACCTCTCCCTCTAGCCTTGTAGCCTCTTGAGGCCAGAAAAGATTGCTTCCTTTTTCTTGCCTGAAAATGTTTTCTGAAGGGCTGCATGCACACCTTGAAATAATGCAGTGGTAATTCCACTGAATGCAACTGGAATGGAAAGCCTGCCATTCCCAAAGCCTTCTGTCTGGTTCTCTGGAATAAACATTTGCAGTTTTAATTCCTGCCCCAGGAGGCAATTGCTTCCACATTGCAGTGTGGAGAAATAATCAAAGTGCTCTTGATACAATTGTGTTTATTATTTCATTGTGCTATGTGATTGCTTCTCAGGTCTTCTTTGTGTGGGAGGGATGGGGTGGAAATGATGGCTTTCTTACTTCCTCTGAAATATCTAAGATAAATCCTTGTAAATTTGATTGAACATAACTTTATCATCAACCTTCTTCCACAGCCTTTTGCGTGTTTTCTCCCTCCTGGCTAACTTTCTTTCACATTGAATGATCTGTAGTTCTTGGAGAATCAATTACATTTAATAGTAGCACCTAACACTTACTGAGTAGTTAGAATGAGCTAGGCTTATAGATTAATGCATTTCATCATTATGACTCCCTAGGAGGTAAGTGTTACTATAATCTCTGTCTCACAGAAGAGGAAATGGAGGCAGAGAGGTCAAGGTCACCCACCAGGAAGAAGTGGAGATTTTGACATTAGCCATCTTACACCAGAGCCTTCTTTCTCAGCCACTGCACTGTTTTGCCCCTTAACCGTGGAGGAGTCACTAAACCTAAACTTCCTTATTTGCCAGAGGCAGATTATGTCAGGAACTGGGTGAAGGACACAAAACTGTAACACAGCGTAGTTGCTTAGAACATGTCTGTTGACTCATTGAATAGCCACAGAAGAAACTAGCAGCAGAGAACCTTAGGATAGTGGCATTGAAGAAGACCTACATGCTGCGGATGTCCTGAAATTGAAGGGATGAAGAAGCCAAGGATGTGAGATTTTTGAGTCCCTTCTTTGTGTCAGGCACTGTGTTGGGCCTCATGTTGTGAGAGTGCCTGTTCATTTCATGGATGAAACTGAGGTCTGCAGCAGTTAGGTGATTTCCCAAGGACGGGTAACAGCAAGTAGGGGCTGGGAGGTTTAGAATCCATGTCTGGCCTTCAGGGCTCTTTGTTCATATTCACAAGAGCTAGATAAGTAACGCAAAAGGTAGCAAGATAAAATTCCTGCTATCCTAGTTTTAACTCCTGAACATCTTTTCAAGCAGAGCTTCCTTCCTGGATGAACCACCACTGCAAAGATAATGAACAAAACCAATAAAAGCATTATAAGATTATGGAGCAGTGTAGTGTAAACTTATCTTGGAAAGTGTGGAGAGAACTGAAGCAGAGTATTTGTATCATGCATCAGACTACACAAAATTTAATAAAGCTCTACACACACATACTGTTTCTTGTCAGCCTTCAAAAGTCTCTCCTCTGGAACCAACAACCATTGACTTCCCTCTTGGGTCTCCCTTCCTTCAACCTGGTGAGTTTTTCCTTCTTCCAACATCTACCTCCACCTCACTCCCCTATTTTCTCTTCATCTTTCTCATTGTTATGTGGAAACAATTCAGCTACCTCTTGTTTCCCTAGTCTTACTTCCTCAAATCCATCTTCCAGTCAGCAAACAAAATGCCCTTCAGTGTTGAGAACCCAGTCTCCTCCTAAGGCAGCAGGATCATAAATAACCCCCATTTATATACTACTGTACTACATATTACTGCACATCTGTGTGTGCTCCTGCATGCATCATGCTGTGGAGGGTGAAAGAGGAGAGTGGTAACTGCAGTCTCCTTTTTTTTCCCATCCCAATGCACTTTATTTATTTATTTATTTAGTTTATACTTTTTAAAAATTAAAGTTAATAGAGCACAAAGAATGTTACATTAAAAAACATTAAAAACAAGAGGCTCCCATATATTCCACTCCCCACCCCACACCCCATCATTTTTGTAAATTGTATTTTTTTAAAGATATATACATCACAAAAAAATGTTACATTAAAAAATAAAGAGATTCATGTATTCCCCCAGCCCCCCACCCCACTCCTCCCACATCAACAACCTTCTCCATCATTGTGGCACACTCATCTCACTTGGTGAACACATTTTGGAGCACTGCTGCACCACATGGATAATAGTTTACCCTGTAGTTCACACTCTCCCCCAGTACATTCAGTGGGTTATGGCAGGATATATGAAGTCCAGCATCTGACCCTGCAATATCATTTAGGACAACTCAAAGTCCTAAAATGCCCCCACATCACATCTCTTCTTCCCTCTCCCTGCCCTCAGCAATTACTGTGACCACTTTCTCCACCTCGATGCTACAATTTCTTCCATTACTAGTCACAATAGTTTTATAGTAGAATATCAGTAAGCCCACTCTAATTCATATTTTATTCCTCCATTCTGTGGACTCTGGGATGGTGATGTCCACTCCACCTCTAGATCAAGAGGGGGCTAAGATTCCACATGGATGATGGATGTGTTCCTCTGCTTGCAGTTGTTGGCATTCTTGATTCCCTGGTATGGTGGTTAACCATCTTCACCTCCCTCCCTGACCTGGATAAGTCCAGTGAACCAGAGAGTAGGAGTCACAACTCTGCTGAGGCTCAGGGCCCAGCTGGCACATGGGCAGTCCAGAGATTCAAGTCCCCTGAGTATGCAACATCCCTAGCACCAACCACAGGTTCAGTAAAAGTGATAGAAGAGGCATGTGTAGGAAGGTCACATTTGAGTCCAGCTCCATCACACTCAGGAGCCCAAATTCCGTAGTAGGACCTTCTGACATGGCACAGAACTCCAAATACATCTGCCATGACCATATACCCTGTGGAACTCTGTAGTCTTCAGGAGAACCAGAACCCAGGGTTGTATCTATTTTAGCTCTCTCTGGGGTCCTGCTGAGATGTGTGTAGGCATGACCCCTCTAATGACATCCTGATTTTTTTTGGAAGACACTTAGCCATATAAACTCATTTATCTTTGCCATTTCCCTCTTTTATTCAAGGTCAAAAAGCAGTTTTTTAACACTTGATCCAACATGTAGGCTGAGATATTCTGCTGGTCTGAGTTGACCCTTTTATTCAAAGTCTCTTTCTAGTTGTATCACCAATTAGTGATTGGTAGTAATCCCTCAGTGCCAGGGAGGCATATCCCCAGGAGTCATGTCCCACGCTGGGGGGACATGTTGAGTTTGGCTTAGAGAGTGGCCACATCTGAGCAACATGGATGCTCTCAGGGGATAACTCTTAGGCACCCTGCAGCTCCAGGCCTAGTTCATATTTCAGGAACACAGGCTCATAAGCATAGTCATCAGTATCAAGGGCTCATTATTGGACCATCCTTCCTTGTTGGTCTTTGCCATTGCACTTGGGGGATTATTGGTGTTCCATTGGGGAATGTGACCAAACTCCCATGGGTAGGAACTCAGCACTCCCTCAGTTGACATTTGTAACTGTAACTACTGTAAAAATACCCAAAATATAGCAGAACATTTTTATGTCCCCTATATATATGCCCTGGAGAACTCCTCCCCACTTGTGTGCCCCCCATCAGTAACACCTCACACCAGTATTCCTCCCCTGTCATAGTTGAACCTCTCTGTGGTCCAAAACGTCTTCAACAGTGAAGCTTATATATATTGCAAAATTCAATTAATAGGAAATTGACATATACTGATGGGTTTAAAGTTTAGCAATAGAATACAAAATAATTTAGAAGTACTAAAATAAAGTAAAAATAAATTGGTGTATTAATAAAATGAAAAATATTATAAAACTTTATTTCAAACATTTTGCCTTTCTTCACTGTAATAGGTGTTGCACTGTATATGCAGTGGCAAGGCACTTTCTTTCATTTCTTCATTTCTTCCTCAGTGTCTACATCCTTTTTTTTTTCTGATTTTTTATTTTGTCTTTAAAAATGTTTTAGATCACAGTAATTCACATACACAAGATAGAGGACTCCCGTATATCCAACATCAAACCTTTTTCCCCTTTCCCCAGTGGTGATCTTTTTACATGTTCATGTTGTATTTGCTGCAGCTGCTGTACAGATTTTGAAACATAGCTATCAAACATGGTTCCATTTTGATTTACATTATGGTTTATATTTTAGACTGTAGAAATTTCTAAATTTTTAGTTTCCTTATGTTTTACATTATGTTTTACATTTTAGCTTATAGATTTTTATACACTTTTGGTGTAAGTTAACATGTCTTATATCCATCATTGCATGATCTTGTGGAGCACTTCCACTGCCCTGGAGTTGCCTTGCTTCCATCTATTCTATACCTCTCTCCCCTCTTCTCAGGGTCCACAGTGACAATCAATCTTCACTACTTGAGGAACTAGATTTATAGAAGTGTAATAATGCTGAGGGCTTGATATACTAGACTGCCCTAAACTAATTGGGAGCCTCCGATTCTCTCAAGAGACACAATTCCCTCTATTTGGGAACATCAGGTCTCCCCAGGATGTGGGAACACCTTCACACTCATTGTATGGGTCTCTACCCAATGATATAACACACTATGACAAAATGAGCACTCACACACTCCCTAGAAGCTTTCCCCTGTACCAGATGCCCCCCCCACACTTAAGCACCTTAAACACATAATCCTTCTTATTATATTTTCTAAAGAGTTTTCTCAACATTATAGCTTCATACATGTACCTGACATTCTCCCATATTCAACTGTTTCCCCCAGTCCTCCCCACACCTGATCCATCCTCCCAACCCTAGCCCCCCTAAAGCACACAAAGCCCCAGCCAACGGTATCACTATGTCCCTATCTTATCCCTTCCCTGTATAAATACTTACCTCCAGCTTATCAGAGACTTCACCAATGTAGGTGTTAGCTCGCAACCTCCCTCTCCCTGCCAAATTCCTTTAAGCCTATCTTCCAGTCTCTAGCTCTCTGAGGCAGCTTGGTTTGCTTGTTTCGTATCAGAGAGGACATGTAGTATTTGTCCTTTAGTGCCTAACTTGCTTCACTCAACATAAGGTCCTCAAGATTCATCCATGTTATCACATGTGCTTGTACTGTATTCCTTCTTATAGTTGAGTAGTATTCCATTGTATGTATATTCCACATTTTATTTTTCCATTCATCTCTCGATGGGCATTTGGATTGATACAACTTTTGGTAATAGTGAATAATGCTGCTATGAGCATTGGTGTACATATATCTGTTTGTGTCCTTATTATCAGTTCTTCTGGGTATATACCCAGCCTCGGAATTGCTGGGTTGTATGGCAAATCTACAGCTAACTTTTTGAGAAACCGCCAAACTGTCTTCCAGAATGGCTGGATCCTTCTGCATTCCCACCAGCAGTAGATGAGTGTTCCCATTCCTTCACATCCTCTCCAGTACTTGTAGTTTTTGGTTTTTTTGATAGCTGCCAGTCTTATGGGAGTAAGATGGTATCTTGCTGAAGTTTTGATTTGCATTTCCCTAATAGCTAGTGATTTTGAACATTTTTTTCTTGTGCTTTTTAGCCATTTGTATTTCTTCTTTGGAGAAATGTCTGTTCAAATATTTTTCCTATTTTTTAAATAGGTTGTCCTTTTACTTTTGAGATATAGAAGTTCTTTATATATGCAGGATATAAGTCTCCTATCAGATATATGGTTACCAAATATTTTCTCCCATTGTATAGGCTCTCTTTTCACTTTCTTGACAAATTCCTTTGAGATGCCAACGTGTTTAATTTTGAGGAAGTCCCATTTATCTATTTGTTCTTTTGCTCCTTGTGCTTTGGGCGTGAAGTTCATGAAACCATTTCCTATTACAAGGTCCTGCAGATGCTTCCCTACATTGTTTTCCAAGGTCTTTATGGTCTTGGCTCTTACATTTAGGTCTTTGATCCATCTTGAGTTTATTTTTCTATAAGGTGTGAGATGGTAATCCTCTTTCCTTCTTTTGCATATGGATATCCAATTCTCTAGGCACCATTTGTTGAAGAGACCATTCTCTCCCAGCTGAGTGGGCTTGGTGGCCTTGTTGAATATCAGATGAGTGTATATATGGGGATCTATATCAGAACTCTCTATTTGGTTCTATTAGTCAGTGTGTCTATCCTTGTGCCAAAACCATGCCATTTACACTACTGTAGCTTTGTAGTATATTTTGAAGTCAGGTAGTGTGATTCCTCCAATTTCATTTGTCTTTTTCAATATGTCTTTGGGTATTCAGGATCTCTTTCCTTTCCAAATAAATTCATAGTTAGTTTTTCTAGTCATTAAAAAATGCTAGGTTAATTTTTATGGGGAGTGCATTGAATCTGTAGGCCAGTTTTGGTAGAATAGACATCTTAATAATATTTAGTCTTCCTATCCATGAATAGGGAATATTCTCCAATTTATTTAGGTCTTCTTTGATTTCCTTGAACAGTGTTGTATAGTTTTCTGAGTATAAGTCTGTCACATCTTTAGTTAAATTTATTCCTAGGTATTTGATTTTTGTATTTGCTATTGTAAATGGTATTTGTTTCTTGATTTCCTCCTCAGATTGCTCATCATCAGTGTACAGAATTGCTACTGATTTTTGTGCATTGATCTTATACCCTGTGACTTTACTGAACTCATTTATAAGTTCTAGAACCTTTGTTGTAGACTTCTCAGGGTTTTTGGTGTACAGGATCATGTCATCTGCAAATAGTGAAATTTTGGCTTCTTCCTTTCATATTCAGATCCCTTTTGTATCTAGATTTTGTCTCAGTGCTTGAACAAGTACTTCTAACACAATGTTAAACAGAAGGGGTGATAGCGGGCATCCTTGTCTTGTTCCTGATCTTAGAGGGAAAGATTTTAGGATTTCACCATTGTAAATGATGTTAGCTGTGGGTTTTTCATGTATACCCTTTACCATGTTCAGAAAGTTTCCTTCTGCTCTTATCTTGTGTAGTGTTTTTATCAAGAAAGGGTGCTGTATTTTGTCAAATGCTTTTTCTGCATCTATAGATATGATCATGTGATTTTTTTTCACCTTCAATCTGTTTATGTGGTGTATTACATTAATTGATTTTCTTATGCTGAACCACCCTTGCATACCAGGAATGAAACCCACTTGGTCGTGGCATATGATTCATTTAATGTGTTGTTGAATATGATTAGCAAGTATTTTGTTGAGGATTTCTCATCTAGATTCATTAGAGAGATTTGTCTGTAATTTTCTTTTCTTGTGGTGTCTTTGTTTGGCTCTCGTATTAGGGTAATGTTGGCATCATGAAATGAGTTAGGCAATATTCCTTCTATTTTGATTTTTTGGAATAGTTTAAGCAAGATTGGTGTTAGTTCTTTCCAGAATGTTTGGTAGAATTCACCTGTGAAGCCATCTGGCCCAGGGCTCTTCTTAGTTGGGAGGATTTAATGACTGATTCTATCTCTTTACTTGTGATTGGTTTGTTGAGGTCATCAATTTCTTCTTTCATCAATGTAGGCTGCTTATGTGTTTCTAGGAATTTGTCCAGTTCCTCTAAATTGTCTGTCTTGTTGGAATATAGTTTTTCAAAGTATCCTCTTATGATGGTCTTTATTTCAGTGGGGTCAGTGGTGATGTCCTGCGACGGTTTGCTCGGTCGGTAGAGGTGGGGTCTGGCTGTGGACGAGGGGTCGGTCCAGCTTTGGACGAGGGGTCGGTCCCACTTGGGACGAGGGGTCGGTCCCACTTGGGATGAGGGGTCGGTCCAGCAGCAGACGAGGGATCGGTCTCACAGGGGTTGGGCAGTTCGGCTGACGGGGTCGCCTGGCGAAGCCAGCGATGAGGGGGTCACCCGGAGAAGCAGGCGACGAACTGGGGACAAGGGAGGCCAGGCCCTTGTCGGGGGCTCTCAGGACTGGAGGGCGCATGGCAGAAGAACTTCCGCAGAGACGAGGTAAACACGCAAGTCAACTTTATTGAGGGAGAGGCAACAGTTTTATAGGGGCTGGGGAAGGCTGATTGGTCGAAGCCACGCCCTGTTCTGATTGGTTGCCGGAGAAAGGTCAGTGGGCGGTACTGGACGGGGGAGGGGTGGTGATTAGGGATTGGCTGTTGCTGTTGCTGGGGGAAGTGGCAGGGTTTAGTGATTGGTGGCTGCTGTTGCTGGGGTAGAGGGCAGACTTGAGTTTCCCGCCCACGCCTGGCTGTTGCTGCTGTCCGGGGGAGGGAAAAGGGCAGACTGGATTTTTCCGCCCACGCCTGGCTGTTGCTGCTGTCGGGGGAAGGGAAGAGGGCAGACTGGATTTTTCCGCCCTGCGCCTGCGCAGGGAGAAAGAAGAAGAAGGGTGCCGCCCCACAAGGCATCATGTGGCGCCATCCGGGAGGAGGGGCGACCGCAGAAGCATGGCTGCCGAGAAGGGGAGACCAGAGGGCACTCTGCGCCCATGCCGAGCTTCCTTCAGGGGTGGCAGTGGGCCCGACCAACCACCCTATTATGGGGGCAGCGGAATTAGGCCTACCGCGGCCGCTGCCCCGCCAGGCCAGCAAACCACACTTCAGCCCGAGGGGTGACCGCATTTCCCCCTTCTTTTCAAATAAGGGCCAGGATGGCAGCAGCAACAAGTAGCCGAGGCCCAAGAGGCAGTAAGCAATGAGGGAAGCGGGGCTGAAGAGGGAGGTGAGTATGACGGGGATATAAATGTACAATTTGGGGGGCGGTATCTTGCCGTTGCAAGCAAGGGTGGCCAATGTCCAATTCTCGTTGATCTCGGTGGCTATAAGGTCCATCTGCTGTTAAAAGTCCAGGATGATAGCGCGTTACAGGTAGTTGATCTCTTCTTGGCGGCGAAGAGCGGCAGAGGCAGACTGTGTGATGGTCTGGAGGATCGCAGCTGTGAGGACAAGTCGCGTCAGGGCACCAGCGACGGTGGTGGCGGCAGCGTCGGGAGTGGTGGAGACGTAGGCAAGGACAACAAGAAGGCCAAAGTCTCCACGGGCGCGAGAGAGGCTGATGTTAACGGGGCGGGCTGACATGGGGCGGCCCAATCTGCGATGCAATGGGGGTTCAAGCAAAAAAGGAGGGGGGCGGGGGACGAGAAAGGACGCATTGGATGGCTGAGAAGAGGAGTGAGGTCGAGACAGGAGGAAGCTCTGCAGAAGTATGGGGAGGCAAGAGCAGAAGCATTATTGGATGCTAGAAAGCAGGCCGCAGGCCGGGGAAAGCGGGTTGCAGGCCGTTTAGTGGGGCTGGAGATGCTTGAGAGTGATGGCAGCATGGGGGGCCATGGTTACAGAAGACTTGGGGCTGTTTCAAAGAGATCTTACACCGGTGAGTGTCTAGGAGACCGGCGAGGGCCCGAACTTGTGGCGCTTGCTTATCAGATAGGATGTTACCCATTGCTAATGGCCTTTTGGAGCCGATAAGAAAAGGGGCCCTTACCTTGAGAGCGCGGCGATGGGAGCCGAGGTGCGCGGTGAGATGAGGGGTCGGAGCCGGTGGGGCCCCAACGGTGGTCGCGGGCCAAGAGAAGGCTCCGACGAGGGGAAGGCGGAACGACGAGCAGTGGAGCAAGGCAAAGGGGAGCAAGTGCGGAGGGGAGGAGGCAGAGGTGAAGGCAGGGGTGGAGGTGCTCAGGCACGCGCTCCTGAGAGTTTTATTGGCGCCTTTTAATCATAGCGGGTCGGTATAAGCCCCCGACATGGAAGGAGAAAGCCATCCAGCGATTCTCCCAGACCACCGTGGATCGTATGAGGTCGCCAAGGTTCAGGAGCAGCAATGCAGAGCGAAAAGATAGGGGTGAGAAGAGAGGAGAGCATAGGGCTGTGGTAGGGTTACTTCAGACGTGCAAGCGTGCGCTCCCGAGAAATCCAAGGCTCCTCTTAATCATAACGGGTCGGTATAAGCCCCCAACATGGAAGGAGAAAGCCATCCAGCGATTCTCCCAGACCGCCGTGGATCATATGAGGTAGCCAAGGCTCAGATAGCAGCAATGTTGCACGAGAGAAGCCCCACGGTGAGAAGAGAGGAGGGGGGGGGCCGCCAGGTTATGGAGTGAGGCTGTGGTGGGGTTGCTTTGCCCCACGTTGGGCGCCAGCTGCGACGGTTTGCTTGGTCGGTAGAGGTGGGGTCTGGCTGCGGACGAGGAGTCGGTCCAGCTTTGGACGAGGGGTCAGTCCCACTTGGGACGAGGGGTCGGTCTCACAGGGGTTGGGCGGTTCGGCTGACGGGGTCGCCTGGCGAAGCCGGCGACGAGGGGGTCGCCCGGAGAAGCAGGCGATGAACTGGGGACAAGGGAGGCCAGGCCCTTGTCGGGGGCTCTCAGGACTGGAGGGCGCACGGCAGAAGAACTTCCGCGGAGACGAGGTAAACACGCAAGTCAACTTTATTGAGGGAGAGGCAACAGTTTTATAGGGGCTGGGGAAGGCTGATTGGTCGAAGCCACGCCCTGTTCTGATTGGTTGCCGGAGAAAGGTCAGTGGGCAGTACTGGACGGGGAAGGGGTGGTGATTAGGGATTGGCTGTTGCTGTTGCTGGGGGAAGTGGCAGGGTTTAGTGATTGGTGGCTGCTGTTGCTGGGGTAGAGGGCAAACTTGAGTTTCCCTCCCACGCCTGGCTGTTGCTGCTGTCGGGGGGAGGGAAAAGGGCAGACTGGATTTTTCCACCCTGCGCCTGCGCAGGCAGAAAGAAGAAGAAAGGTGCCGCCCCACAAGGCATTGTGTGGCGCCATCTGGGAGGAGGGGCAGCCGCGGAAGCATGGCTGCCAAGAAGGGGAGACCCGAGGGCACTCTGCTCCCATGCCGAGCTTCCTTCAGTGGTGGCGTTGGGCCCGACCAACCACCCTATTATGGGGGCAGCGGAATTAGGCCTACCGCGGCCGCTCCCCTGCCAGGCCAGTAAACCACACTTCAGCCCGAGGGGTGACCGCAATGTCCCCTTTCTCATTTCTTATTTTGTGTATTTGCATCTTCTCTATCTTTTTCTTTGTTAGTCTAGCTAAGGGTTTGTCCTTTTTATTGATTTTCTTAAAGAACCAGCTCTTTGTTTTGTTTACTTTTTTGAGTGCTTTCTTATTTTCTATTTCATTTAGTCCAGCTCTGATCTTCGTTATTTCTTTCTTTCTTCTTTCTTTGGGGTTAGTTTGTTGTTGTTTTTTTAAACTAATTCCTCCAATTGTGCAGTCAGTTCTTCAATTTTAGCTCTTCTTTTTTGATGCATGAATTTATGGCTAAGAATTTCCATCTCAGTACAGCTTTTGCTGTATCCCATAAGTTTTTATACGTTATGTATCATTTTCATTAGTTTCAAGACAGTTACTGATTTCTGTTGAGATTTCCTCTTTGACCCACTGTTTTTCTATGAATGTGTTGTTTAGCTTCTGTATCTTGTTGCCAAATCTGGGTCTCTGGCCCTTGCAGATTTCCAGCTTCATTCCACTGTGGTCAGAGAAATTATTTTGTATGATTTCCATCTTTCTGAATTCATTGAGGCATTTTCTGTGGCCTAGCATGTGGTCTATTTTGGAAAATGATTCATGTGCACTTGAGAAGAATGTATATCCTGCTGTATTTGGGTATAATGTTCTGTGTATGTCTATTAGGTTCAGATCCTCTTATATATTGTTCAAAGTCTTTGTTTCTTCATTGATTCTCTTTTGAGATGCTCTGTCCAATGGTGATAGTGGTGTGTTAAAGTCTCCCACTGTAATTGTAAATGCATCTGTTCCTTCACTTAATTTCTCCAGTGTTTGCCTCACATATTTGGAGGCACCCTTGTTAGGGGCATAAACATTTATGATTGTTCTTTCTTCTTGAAAGATTATCCCTTTCACTAATACATAGTGTCCATCTTTGTCTCTCACAATAATTTTGCATTAAAGTCTATTTTGTCCAATATTTATATAGCTACACCTGCTCTTTTTTGGTTATTGTTTGCCTGTAAGATTGTTTTCCAGCCATTCACTTTCAATCTCCTTGAATCCCTGGGTCTAAGATGTGTTTCTTGTAGACAGCATATAGATGGGTAATATTTCCTTATGCAGTCTTCTAATTGCGTCTCTTAACAGGTGAGTTTAATCCATTGACATTCTGTGTTATTACCTCCAAGTTATTACTTATATTAGCCATATTTTCTTTGGAATTATGTTTGTCATGTGTTGTTTGATTTTTTTTTCTCTTTTTGTCATTTTAGATGTTGTTATACTCTCCTCCAACTATGTCTCTCCTGTTTTTTTCTTTCCTCCTGCAGAACTCCCTTTAGTATTTCCTGAAGGGCAGGTTTCCTGTTGGCATACTCTCTTAGTTTCTGATAATCTGTGAATATTTTGAACTCTTCATCATTTTTGAGTGCTAGCTTTGCTGGATAGAGTATTCTTGTTCAGAATTACTTTTCTTTTAGTACCTTAACTATGTCGTACCACTGCCTTCTTGCCTCCATGGTTTCAGATGAGAAATCAGCACTTAATATTATGGAGCCTCCCTTTTATATGATGGTTCTCTTTTCTCTTACTGCTTTTAGTATTTTCTCTTTGTCTTGCGCATTGGATAATTTGCCAAGTATAAGTCTTGGGGTAGGCCTGTTGGGATTTATGCTGTTTGGGGTGTGTTGTGCTTCCTGGACATGTACATGCATCTCCCTCAATAGGTTTCGGGAGTTTTCAGCCATTATTTCCTCCCACGCCCCTTCTGTCCCCTTTCCCTTCTCTTCTCCTTCTGGGATGCCTATGATGCATGTGTTTGAGTGTTTTGCATGGCCATTTGGTCCCTAGTTCCCTACTGATTTTTTTTCTCTTTTTATCAATCAATTCTACTATCTGTTTGATTTCAGATGTCCTGTCTCCCACATCACTAATTCTTTCCTCTGCCTCTTCAAATCTGCTGTTATTCACTGAGAGTGTATTTTTGATTTCTTGGATTGTGCTATTGATCCCCATCATCCCTGGGATCTTTTTGTGCATGATTACAGTTTCTTCTGTATGCTGACCAAGTGTTTTCTTAATATCCTTAATCTCTTCCTTCACTTCATTGAATTGGTCCATGATACATGTTTTGAGAGCTTTAATTATTTGTTCAGTGTTTCACTTCTCTTCCTGGTTTTTAGTTTGTTCATTGGATTGGGCCATGTTTTCCCGATTATTGGTATGGTGTGTAGTTTTTTATTGCTGTCTGGTCAGCATTTTATCTTGTTGGTTTATTCAGTGGATTAGCTTCTTCATCTCAGGGTTTAATTAGTTGTTGTTTTTGTGTGCGTGTTAAGTCTTCTCTTTGTCACTTTGTTCTTATTCTATTTCCTTGTTGTTGGCTAAGTTCCCTTGAAGGAAAATATTAGGGCCAGAGAAAGCAAAAGGGGTAAGAAAATAAAATATAATAGTTGTATTGATAGTGAATGTTAGCAGAAGAACCACGTGAGATCTAAGAGAATGGATATTGAACTCATGTAAGCTGTGTAGGGTTATAACAGTAAAAAAAGTGGAGTACCTATAATGAGATAGTAAACTGAATATGGGGAGGAATATAGTATGAATTAAAAGGCCAGTGTGGTCAGAAGAGAGGGAAAGAGAAATATAACAGTAATATAAAGTAATATAAAAACAGTAATATAAAGAGTGAATAAAAGAGGGAAACAGACTTGGCCCAGTGTTTAGGGCGTCCATCTACCACATAGGAGGTCTGCGGTTCAAAGCCTGGGCCTCCTTGACCCGTGTGGAGCTGGCCCATACGCAGTGCTGATGCACGCAAGGAGTGCCCTGCCACGCAGGGGTGTGCCCTGCGTAGGGGAGCCCCACGTGTAAGGAGTGCGCCGGTAAGGAGAGCCGCCCAGCGCGAAAGAAAGTGCAGCCTGCCCAGGAATGGTGCCGCCCACACTTCCCATGCCACTGAGGACAACAGAAGTGGACAAAAGAAACAAGACACAAGACGCAGCAAATAGACACAGAGAACAGACAACCGGGGCGGGGGGGGGGGGGGGGGATTAAATAAATAAATAAATCTTAAAAAAAAAAGAGGGAATAAAAGACAGAAAACAGATTAGAGGTATTAGAGATAAAAAGTCAGAAATATTGGGGGCTAAACAAAGAGAGGTGGAATGTAAGAGAAACAATAAATGATGGAGAATAGAGTGATGTAAAGGAAAGTGGATAGCATTGGTAGCCAAAATCAGTACACACAGAAAAGAGGAAATTGAAGATGAGGAAGCATAGCAAATAAGAAATGTTGCCTAGAGCACATAATATAAAAAAAAAAAGAAGGAAAAAAAAGGAAAATTAAAAAAAAAAAACAAGCAAGAAAAAGAGAAAGGAAAAAAGAAAAAAAAAGGCTGTGGGGGAAATAAAGAGGAAAAAAAAAACAAGAAAACAAACCAATAAAAAAGACCAGATAAGGCCTCAGGCAAGGAATCCTCTTTGCAATTGAATAAACTGCTTAGTTTTTAATTGTAATTACTATGAAAATATCCAGACATTTTTATGTACCCTGGATATATATGCCCTGGAGAACTCCCTGCCAACCATGTGTCCCCTGTCAGTAACATCGGACCAGCAGAATATCTCAGTCTATGTATAATATCAAGAGTTAAAAATGCTTTTTGACCTGAATAAAAAGGGGAAATGGAAAGGACAAATGAGTTTATATGGCTGTGAATCTCCAAAAAGAGCCGGGAGGTTATCAGAGGGGTTGCCCTTATGCACACCTCAGCAGAGTCCCAAAGGCAGACCAAGTAGATACAACCCCGGGTATTGGTTCGTCTGAGGGCTACAGAGACCTACAGGTTCTATAGTCATGGCAGATGGAGTTCAGTGCCATGTCAGTTGGCCCTACTTTGGAGTTTCTGTTTCTGTGTGATGGAGCTGGACTCAGATGTGATCTTTGTCCACAAGCCTCTCCTGTTACTTTTACCGGATCTGTAGTTGGTGCTGGGGTTTAGTGTATATGCAGGGGACCTGAATCTCTGGACTGACCATGTGAGAGCCAGGCCCTGAGCCTCAACAGACTTGCAACTCCTACACTCTGGTTTCTTGGACTTACCCCACTCAGCTAACATAGAGGTGAAGAAGGTCAACCACCACACCAGGGAGCCAAGAGTGCCTACAATTGAAAGCAGGAGGATTGCATCCATCATCCATGTGGAATCTAAGCCCCCTCTTGATATAGATGTGGAGTGGACACAACCATTCTAAGGTCCACAGGATGGAGGAATAGAGTATGGATTAGAGTAGACTTACGATATTCTATTCATGAACTATTGTGATTAGTAATCAAAGAAAATGTGGCATTGGTGTGGAGAAAGTGGCCATGGTGGCTGCTGGGGGTAGGGAGTGGGAGGAAGAGATGTGATGTGGGGGCATTTTCAGGGGTTGAAATTGTCCTGGGTGGTGCTGCGGGGACAGTTACCGGACATTGTATGTCCTCCCATGGCCCACTGGGTGGACTGTGGGAGAGTGTGGGCTATGGTGTGGACCATTGACCATGAGGTGCAGCGGTGCTCAGAGATGTATTCACCAAGTGCAATGATTGTCTCATGATGATGGAGGAGGTTGTTGTTATGGGGGAAGGAGTGGAGTGAGGGGGTGGGAGGTATATGGGGACCTCATATTTTTTGAAAGTAACATTAAAAAAATAAAGACAAAAAAAAAAAAAAAAAGAATAAACTGCTTAGGAGTCTGACCTTCCCCTTTCTCCCTTCCTCACTTCCCCCTCCTCCAGGGCAGCAGGGAGGCTGCATGAGGGCTCCCACAGGAAATTCAAATGGGTCCCTGGTGAACCAGGTCACCTCAGAAAATAATGTCTCTTAATTTCTTGAGAGAGAGAGCACCTACCCCTTGCCCGGAACCCTAAATATGTTATTGGAAGCCTGCAAAGCACATCCGACTGTCCCTATCCCTTAGGTGTGCTACAGGGGGGCTAGTTAATGTTCTGACTCCATCTTCTCCCAGACCAAGTTTCCTATCCAAGGGTGTTTAGGTAAATTGGGCTCTCTCAGCAGATTCGCCTCTCCTCTCTTCCTTTTCTCTCGCTAAGTCAGCTGATATGCTCCTCCAAACTCAATAAAAGGGGGACACCAGAAAATTGAACCTGTACTCCTTGGCCCCTCTGCACCTCCCACCTAAACCCTCCCAGTCCTGGAGTTAGTCCACGACCAGAGGTGTAGGGCTATGCTGGATTTCCGGGAGTGCTGGCCCTGGAAAACAGAGGCCTGGGAGAATGTGGACTCAGGGTCTGTAGGTCTGCGAAATGTGGGTTGCAGGGGTTCAGGGAACATGGGGCTTGGGAATGCTGCTGCACAACCGCAGCTCTCCAGAAGCACTACTCCCTCAACCCTAAGGGGAAAGGATTTACTTTCCCACAGCTTCTGAGTTCAGTGTTAGAAACCTGCAGTTCTACCTTGAGCAAGTACTGATCTGCAGTCTCTCCAGATCAACGTCCAGATACCTCCTGCTCTGTATATTCCCGAAACAGCTTGCTCTGGCAGAATTTCGTCACCACATACCCGGTCTTTGCAGAGAGGTGACGATGGTGTACTTACTCGGACACCATCTTGCCCCACCTCTCATACACCTGCAGTCTCTGGAGTCCAACAAACATGAGTTTGAATCCTGCTTAGCCCTTTGCTAGCTGTGTGACCTTGTTGTCTCTATGACCTTGTCTTTTCATCTGTAAAATGGATCTAGGATGAGTATGGACTTGGCCGTGTCCAGCACTGTTTTTTATTCTAATAGTGGAAGAAGGAGCATGACAGAACAAGTCGAATAAATGCCAGTGGTTCCAAGGTGGGAATTTCTCTGTTTTATGGTACCTGGCCTTCACCCTACTCAGGTCACCATGACATTATCACTGACCTTATATTGTCACTCTTATGTCTTTCATATTAAGCATCCTTTCCAAAGAGGTGGTGAACTCTATGAGGTCACAGCCCCATGATTCTCAGGGATCCCTGACACTGCCTGGCACAAAAGTGTTAAATAATCACTTGCTGATTGATTAATACAGCACACAGTGGAATTGGGGTCAGTATCCATAGGGAGAAGTTTAAACATGAGTAATGTCCAAGGAATGATGTGAATTTAGCCAGACCTTTAAATCATATGTGGACTGGGCAGTGGGTGGGGAACAACCCCCTGTAATCTTTTCCTGACTCCCACAGGGAAAGTGCTTTCTCTTATCACCCCTGTTTCTCCATGTAGTGATGTCTGTCAATTACTCTTAGGAGTATTTGATTTAAAAAAATTACTATCTACTTGTAAAAATCCAAGCAATTACCTCTCCTTTCTACTTTTTTGATTCTGACTCAGCAAACGCAGATTGAAGTAGCCACGCAAAATGAAAAGTGCCAGGACCCACAGGCCAGAAGCTCTGAGGTTGGCTTTGGGCCCTACTATTTAGCAACAAGGTACCTTATTGTGGCCTTTCAGGCCTTGGGCCCCTTAATTCTAAAATGGGGATGAAATTAAACCTTGCTAGCAGGGTAGTGGTTGGACCAAATGAAATTCATTAAAGTAATGAAAACTCATAGCCTAGAGTATCTACAGATATTTGCACCACCAATAATGCAGTCTAGTTTTCCACATTTGGGAAAATCGCAGGGGTCAGCACATCCCGAGTGTGATAGTTGCCATGGCATGGTTATGAATACTAGGCGGGGTTAAAGATGAACCAGACACAGTCTGTACCATCAAAGATATGACGGCATAGAAAGAGACAAAAGATGTATCCCCTTAATAGAATTCAGACAGTGGCGGGTAAGTGCAACAAGAGGGCCACAAACAAAGAATTCTGGGAATCAAAGAAAGAAAAGATAAATTCCACCTGGGTACAGGAGAGAGCGCTTCATTGAAGAGGCCGCTTTTGAGGCAAGCACCGCAGAATTTGTGGATGCTGGAGCCTTCTAGGGACCTGGATCAAGGTAATTTGTCCTAAACTAGCCATTCTTTGGAAAAATTCTGAGTAGTCACTTTAGGCTTACACAGGGCTTTACAGTGTAGTGGAAATTGTCAGGACTTACAGAGTCAAATCCAGACTCTTGCCACTTTATAGCTGAGGGACCCCATGCGTGTCAGTTAACTTCTTTGAATTTCAGTTTCCTTATAGATAAAGCAGGTCCGCATGGTTCCGCCTTCACGGAGTCACTGTGAGGAGAGCAGAGAGTGCATATGAAGTGGCAAGTGTGGGGCCAGAGCCTCCAGCGGTGGTACTTCTGCTAATGGAGGATGGGAGAGGCATGGCATGGGTGTGCGGGTACAGACTCTCCAAGAGGTAGCAGTTGGCATTGCACAGACATTCGTGGTCTTCCTGGGGAGGTGACAGTGTTCTGAGAAACAGCTCGACAGATGGTTTAAATCCATCTCCTGCTGTGCCGAAATTCTCTCATGAGGCACGCAAATCCCATGTTGGCAAAGCTTTGCTCTCATACCTAGCAGCCCACACATATCTCCGAGGCAGTCTGGAAATTCCATGTCCTAACGAAAAATGCTTACTTACGGAGAAAATTAATGATTTGTTTGCCTTGCCATTTCAGGATATTTAAATATCCTGAAAATATCTATAAAATTTATTGTTCTCTAAGCAGCTAAATGCATCTGCCATTCATCCGGTGTGGCTCAGGACACTTCTGTTGTATAGCTCTACCCATCCATTTCCTACTTCTCTTTCTCTTCATTTTCATTGCTTCTACCCCATCAGTCTGTAGATAGCTGTAATCTCACGGGAAAATCGTAAAACTCCACACAGTCAATATAGCAGGCCCATCTGGATCACCAGCTTGATTTGTGAGTGGTAGCATTTCTTATGGTTCCTGGGCACATACCACAGGTCTATCCTACTATCCTAATTGCTGTATTTGTAAAGCACTTTACAGTTATATGAAAACATTTTATATCTTTTACTTCTCAAAAGAAGTATAAGAGAAAGGTAGATATTATTAGTTCCATTTTAATAGAAAAATAGCCCTGGAACTCTAAGAGATTAGTTAGCATGTCTAATAAATGTCTGAGCTGGAATTAGAACCACAGATGTTACAGAAGCCAGGACCTCCCACCCTTCCCCCTCTTCTTTCCCAATACCTTCTTTTCTCCAGTAATTCTGGGATACTTGAGAAAAAACAGAGGCTAGTGCCTGGCTTGGGAAGATTTCAGTTGATTTATTGACCTCATAATGTCCACCCGTATAAAGGACAGAGGCTCTGTGATCTATCAAGTTGATGAGAAAACTTATGGACGTCTAGGAAGACTAGATAAGCTAGATCCTTTATAATATCTTCTCTAACCCATTACAAAAGCATATTAACCTACAGTTCACAAGGAACAGAGTCCTTTTTGAAAGAGAAAGGGGACATGTTTTTACAGCGATTTTCACCGTTTTTCTTCAGAGTTCCTATGAGTAGCACTAGGACTGGCCTCCTTATCTAGAACACCCATAGTAGAGTGTCTAGGTTTTAACTATTGTTATATAATTTGGGAGTATCCAGGTGTCCAGGTGCCCCTAAATTTTGGATTCCAGTATACCATTTCAAGTTCATGACTGTCATTTTTTCTGTACTTACTATCTTTATCTCTCTACCTCCAAAGAACTTCCATTTTTAAAGTATCAGATGGCATCCTAAGAACTTTTTTCCCTCCCTCTAAGCACTGACACAGAAACCAGAACACAGAGCCATTAATGGTCAGCTCTTTGGCACAAACCACTTTGGCTTTGTGGTCTCCATATGTGGTCACCTCCAGGATGGCATCTTTACTGAGGGCTCGTGGGAAGGATTTTAGTCCTCCATCTCTGGCCAGGTGCACATGTGGCTACCCCAGACCTCCTTGGAGCCTCCAGGTTGTATATATGAACTGCTTCCAGGGTGTTAGATTGGTATTGTTCCTATTTCTCAAATTCTGCAGGGATAGCTAATATGCATTGAATTGTTACCACAGGCCAGGGGCAGAGCTTAAGCTCTTGACATGTTCTGTATTTGATTCTCATGATAACATGTCCATAGATAGTATTAAAAGATCTCTCTTTTCCAGAAGAGAAAGGTGAAATTAGAAAGGTTAAATTGCTTGCTCAAGGTCCTCAAATCAGCAAATGGCAGAGGCAGGATTCAAACCCAGGTTAGGGGTCCCAACCAATGTCTTAGAAAGAAGGGGAAAGGTCTTTTCTGAAAAGATGAATCTGGGCTCTCATCAAGTCAATGACTTTCATTGTATTGGAAGATACAAGCTCAGAGAGTCAGGCATACTAATTCTTCTTTAGTGTTTTGTCTGGTGTAGACACAAATTCTTAGTCCAGTGCTCTTCTAACCCCCCACTTTCCATTTTCCTTATTAGCATTCCCATTTATCAGGGGAGCCTCAAAGACATTTCTGGGCAGGGCTGGTGAAAGTGGAAATTGCTTTGTCAGTATTTTTTTGAAACAATGAATGTGCTGGCAATCTCAGTCTATGTCTTCCCCCAGTACCTCCCCTACAGAGACACATACACACACATACAGAGTAATATTGGTTTCAGTGTCAACTGTCTTATCCCCAAATCTATTCTTTTTGAAGCCATTTTGGGGTGATCTTAAGACTCTAGTAAAGGTGTTTATATGCAAATCTGTTTTCAAACGATGCTCTATTAGGTAATATATTCACTCTCCCTAGACAGGCGGATAAACACTACATATTACATTAAGATCATGGAGCATCCAGAACATGAAATGAGCAAACACCAATCTGACAAACAAAAATTCAAAATCAAACAGTCTAGCAGAAGAGACAACTTGCTGATAGGATGTCATGTTCTTCCAAATGCTGTACCATAGTTTTGATTCAGACACATGAGGTGGTACCTTAGCAGAGCGCTTTTGGAAAATTAGCTCTCACTGTCAGAAATGACATAACCTGCCATGAAGAAGCCCCCCAGGGCCAGCCTGACGCTAATGACAACTTCCAGAGGAGACCCCTGACTACTTATTGACTTATGGCCCAGTAGTCATCAAAATCTTGTTTCTTTGTCCATAAAAGAGAAGTGTGATCCTTGAAGGAACTACATAGATGGTGAGGGAGAGAAAGGCCTAACAACTTCAAGATTTATTTTAAATAATATGAATAGAATTAATGAGCAAGGAAATTGGAAAAGTTAATTGTGCATCATAACAGCTTGGCTGTTTCATTTCTTTAAGGAGGAGGAAACAATGCAGAGGCTGTGTGAGGAGTAGTTAATACATGCCTATAAAGGTGGCCATTTCTCTTGGCTTAGACAAATAATTCACATCAGACTGGACCTGGCAAGGCCCTTAGGCTGGAAATGCTTCTGACTACCAATTCCTATGAAGGCAACAGCTCTTGTGTAAGTCAAATTTATTTCCATTATGGTCCTTTTTATTCACAAATTCCAATCACAGCACCTTTCACTCTTGTGCAACAATAGAGCATTGATTTCTCAGAGCTGGGAAATTGACGTGAACCCTCACATAGATGAGACTTGCCCTGTTGGTGGGCATTTTATCTGGGAGATTGGAAGATGAGTGACATGGTATCCATTTCCCCTCCATAGAGAGGCAGCTAGGGGTGTGACCAAGGTGGGGCTCACCCAAAGTTTGGAAACCACCTCACATTGCCTGACAAAGTCAGAGAAATGTGGGTTCAAATTCCAGCTCCACCACTTACTAGCTGAGTCTCTTTCAGTATATTATATGACTTTTCTAGTCCTCAATTTCCTCATCTAAACATAAAAAGAGAAATTATGTTCAGGGACTCAGTGCTTGGCATATAGTAATGCTATACCTTGTAGGGTACTGATAATGCTATCAACAATAAAAATGGTGATAGTAATTACAATAACAGTGAATAATATTACAAATATATAATGCGCAACACATAATAAACACTCAAAAATGTTTGTTTCTGTCTCTTTTCTCAAATTACCTTATACCCACTAATTACATTCTTAAGACATTACAAGTTTTCTCCTATCTGTGTCAGAAACAGACTCAAATAGGGGAAAGGAAATGACTCAACACTCTTTGATTCCATTTTTGGGGCAGATGTCTCTTTTTACTCCAGGACAAGCCATCATCCAGAAGCAAAGTGGAATAGAAAAATGAAAGATATGTCAGGTTAGGCTTGGTCACGGTAAGAGCGGGAACAAGTCAGAAGAGACAGATGTGTTTAATGGCCAATGCATTTGTCCAAAGGAATCATTTTCATTGGCCAGGAGCCCAGTTAAACCTGTAAAATGGAAATCCAGAAAATCAGATTAACGAGCCAGTCATTAGTAAGGAAAAGACCCAGCTAATTCTGTGTTTAGCATGACGGATGGGCCCAGAGCAAATAATTGGATGACATTCATCAAATATAAAATAAAAGGTGTCACTGAAAGGAAAAGCAGTAATAATCTCTGGGATTTACAATGCCAGCAAATTTGCTTGTAAGGAAGAGAAAAGTTCATCAAAATAGATTAATGGTCTCTAAACTTTATTTCTTCCTGGTGTGGTTGCCAGAGAGCCATACACATAATAGCAGAGATCCCCAAATGCATTAGCCTGGTAGCCCCAACAATCCGAGGACTCTGCTTCCGAGGGGACATGCTAGCACTTGTATTTGGAAATAAGTCCCTCTGACCAACCAGACACTGGGCAGGGACAGAGACTTCTTTTCTACATCAGTGTTTTACTCATGGAACAACAAAGGAAGTCAATTTCAAAGTCTCTGTTTTAGTGAATTAATCCAAACAATCTATTATTCGGTTAGTCAGTAAGTATTGACCCTCTGCTTTGCGCCTACTCTGTGCGGATGCACTCACTCCTGGCTAAAGGCTCAGGCATAGGCTGTAATCAGAAAACCCAAGTTCATAATCTGACTATGACATTGACAGGCTCTGTAGTGATGGGCAAGTTATTTGACCTTTCTCAGCCTCAATTTCCTGATCAGTGAAATACGGATATTGATGGTATATATGGGATTACTATGATTAGATATTAGAATCTAATGAGGCATGATTGATAAACTGCTTGTCATAGCACCTTCTCTTTAGTAAGCATTATATTGTAGTTATTATTACTCTTGTTTACATACCTCATCCCCTCTCTTCTAAGAAGACATTCATTTTAAGAGGCAGCCTCAATGTCAAAACAGATTTTCTGAAAATATGAAAAAACACAAATATAAATAAACACATGCAAAATACAGAGATTTAAAAAAAATTTTTTTAAAGTGTTGGAATCAAGAAAATGGGTTTTTGTAAAATGACCTGAGTGAGATGAATGGAGGGCGGTTCCTAGTTAATCACGGGGAGAGGAACAGAGAATTACAGCCAAACTTTCCTAGATTCAAATACGTTTTATCCTGGACAAGTCAGTTAGTACCTTCCCGCCTCTGTAGGCTTGTGAGGATTCAACCAGACAATTTGTATAAGGGCCACATGCAGCTCTGGATCATAGTAGATGAACTCAATAATGACAGCTTTATCATTTTTTATTACTATGTATCCACTAATCACCTACAACAAGAGACCAGCACTGTCTAGGGATCGAGGAGGTTGCAACCTTGTAATAAGACACAGAGGAATAATTATAGGGATATGTGTACCATAAGAGTAAATGTTGAAAGTGCTCTGGAAATGGAAAGTTGAGTGGAAAGAGAAATTATAGTGAATTCAGGGCATTGAAAAGCCTTTCCACGGACTCCTGTTCCTTACAATGAGGTTTAAAGCATCACTTGGATTTTGACAGGCACAGAGAGGCACACAGGCAGAACAGAGGAGTGGGGGCAGGTGCCAGCTGGAGGTCCACGGGAGAGCCTGATGATATCGGAGGTACTCACAGTACCTCTGGGCTCCTTGAGCTTTGGGCAGCCGCTTAATATTTTGGCTCACCCCATGGTGTGTCTAAAGTGTAATTTCCATCTACATTATTTATTCAAGCATAATCTCTCTCAGGTTGTGTGTGTGCGCGTAGGTGTGTGACAGTGCCTGTGTTTGCTTGGGGCTATAGTAAACACGACTGGGCTAAGTTGCCCAGGCTCTGGGGTCAGTCACCCTATCAAGGGGACCACTGAGTTCTCCTTCAGCCCTCAGTGATGCTCTGGGGTGCTATAAGAGGCTTGGCTCTGCTGTCATCTTGTTCTCTATGGAGGCAGCTGAGGTTCTGGGGTGACGTTTCCTTTTATTGATGAGCTCTGGCCAGCATTCAGCGATGGGGTCTACCCTCTCCAGTCTCCAGGGCCGGTCGACTTCCCGAGGGCATGTTTGCTAAGGTTCAGGGTGTATATAGGAACCTGAATTTAAAGCATATGGTGCATAGCCAGGGGATGTATTGGGGAAGAGGAGGTTAAAAACTTTATCATCACTGTAAACACAAATTCCAGGACCATAACTACAGCTGGGAAGGAGGCAGGACTGGAGAAGAGCACAGAGGTGTATATAAATTGTTGATAATCATCTAGTTCTGTGCTGCTCAAGGTGCTCGTTAGAAAAGAAAATTTTCAAATCCATCCCTTCCCCCCACCCCCAATCCATTGAATCAGAAACTCTGGGGGGAGCCCAGCAGCCTGAGTCCTGAGAAACTTTCCAGGTGAATCTGATACATGCTGAAGTTTAAAATATACTCATCTGGCTCCTGGGTCAGGTGGTATGTTTACATGTGTTACTTTTATAATTAAATATAAAAATAAATTAAACCACGTAAATAAATAGGGCCATGCAAGGACTGATAATGACTGTGTGTCAAGAACCAAGGATTACATTTTAATCTGATTTTATGCACTTGAGACTCATTTAAAAAGGAAAAAATAATTAAGACTTTTCAGCAACCCCTCGATCTTAATCTGTCTACATCCCACTTCTAAGTCAATGCAGAACAATATCGACTCAGAATAAGGTGTCTTATCACAAAAAATACCAGAATACAAGAGAAGAAAGATTCTAATTAGAAAATAGAGACCTCGGCATAGGGCTGAGCATCAGCGAGGAAACCAGTCTCTCCTCTTGGTTCACAGCCTAAGCCTTTGCATGAAGTTTTTCCAAGGTTCTGCCTTCATGCTGGCTCTGACATCTGCTCTACCTGGCAGCTTGCATTGCCTGCTCTGTGGGCTTCCAATCTGTGCTGAGCAAGGAGGAGCCTTGGGAGATGCCATCTCTCAGAGAGCTGAGCAGTGGGTGGCTTTCAATAGAGATGTTGCACCCCTCCTGCTCCCAGCAGCCGCTGTGGATGGGAGCCAGGTTTGGACCAAAATGGGAAGAGTGGCCTCTATCCAGCATGTGCTTGAGCCTCAGTGAGAACAGAGCATGTGCCTCAATGTAATTGCCTCCTCAGCACAGCAGCCTCGTTGCTATTGTTGTCCTATTTTCTCTGAACAGGCCATGCTGTCTTCTCCTGTGAATATTAATTTCCCCTGAGTTAGGATAATTGGGCTGAGAGCAGCCATCTGCAGAACTGTGCCATGTTGGCAGGACTTTTTAGCAAGCCAGGCCAGAGGACCATTTCCTGGAGTAGTTTCCAGGTTCCTGTAGCTAAGAATCCATCCTTTCCCAAGCAAGGTTGCAGGGCTAGCCTTCAACCCTTCAGGGCTAGGACTCAAATCCAGGTTCCAAATTTCAAATCCAGGGTTCTTTCTCTGACCTTTAATGCCTTTTATTAACTTGCTCATGGAAAGAATCATTAAGTACCTGCTCAATGCATGCATCTGTAAATATGGAAGAAAGAATTTGTGCTCAGATCACAAATGAAATGAGATTTTATAGTAATGAGAGCTCTGAGCAAGAGTGATTATTCAGCTCCAGAAAGGAAAACAAAACCTTTGACAAGAGATTCCAGTTTTCAGTAGATTCATAAACTGTTAAAATAAAAATGGCAGAATGAATAGATCATGGGTGGATGCAGCCCACATTGATAGCTTCTCTATTTGCATTCACTTGAACATATCTGTGAAGTGTGTACTCATGCAGAGGAAGTGACCAAATACAGAGTCCCTACTTTCATGGGGAGAGACTGTTGTAATTGTCCATTTATTGTCCAAGGGTCATGGCAGGGCAACAACTCTAGGTGCTGTGGGATTGGAGACTCCAAGCCAGCAAAGGCTATTCTCCAAAAGGTAGCTGGAAACCCACTGTGATTGCTGATGGAGAGGCTAATATTTTCCAGCTTTTGCCACAAGCCATGACCCCAACTGATCTCTTTGTGTTTCCCTCATGATCCAGGTAACAACTGGTGGAAGAGCCAGCTACTATGTGTCCTATCGAAGAGAAGCCTTTGCTCAAATAAAGCTGCCCAAGTACTCGCTGCCGAAGGTACTGCACTCCTGCTGTCCTGGATCCTGCCAGGCACAGCGAGGGTTGGAGAACATGCCTTGCTGGACTGCGGGGAGGTGTGGTCCCTGGCTGGGAGGGCTTCTGGCATTGACCCTGACTTACCACTGTGAGGTTTGGCCTCTGCTGGTGTCAGTGAACCTGAGTTCTATAATCCCCTCTCAGAAGGATATACAGGCAAGAGCTTCGGTTTCCCATGACTCAAACATCTTGTATAACCTTTGGTCATTTCCCAGGAAAGATAGGGAAAGGAATCTTTTCTATAGGCTCCTCCCCCTTTTCTGAGGGCCTTACTGCCAAATAGAGCACCAAGCCCAGAATGGCACAAGCGGGAGCACAGGTACTGTTTATGTGTTTGTGCCCAATGCACAGATGAATCTGATTGTTTTCTTGCTTCTCCCTGTTTTTCAAGGCTAAACATGAATGCAGTGTGTTTACTTCTGCTCTCCTCTGCCTGTATGTATAATTTAAAGAGGACAATTTACTGTATTGTTAATATAACATAAGGGAAATTTAACTCTTCTATTGGAAAATCATAAAATTTTCTCTGTAGATCCCATCCCTCATGAACATTGGCTTCTGGGGGAAAAAGGATCTTAGAACCTCAGCAAACATGAACAGGATCTATTAATAATTGCATCACCTAATAATTCTGGAGAGAAGCAAGGTCTCAAGCTAGACACATATGAAGTCCAATGTTGCAAAATCTTAGGTCTCTAAGCTGGTGCTAAGATGTGTTGTAGAAGGCTAAATGAATATAGAGACGGGAAGAATTATGGGATAGGAAATGAATTATTATTTATCTCTTGGTTGTTTTTTATTCATTCAATGATTTATGTATGCAAGTATTCAATCATTTGTTTCCTCTTTTATTCATCTGTCCAACTATCCTTTCTTCCATTCATATCCTAACTCTTTTGTCAGGCACTGAAAAAGCTCTAAGGATAGAATAGTGACTAAGAAGCAAATGATCTCTGCCCTCATGCAGTTTGTATTTTGGCAGGGAAGAAAAACACTGAACAAATAATTACAGCAGTAGGGAGTGTTTTAAGTCAAGAATTCAAGGGCCATTGGGACATAAAAGATGGAACTAACCAAGTATGTGTAGTGAGATCAAGTTTCCTAAAGAAAGTGATAATTAAACAGAGATAAGAAGGATGAGGAGTTAATCTTGCAAACATGGGGTCAGAGAGAGGCTGATGAAAATACATGCATAGGCCTTGTTTTAAGAGAGAGTGTGGTTCATTCAATAATGGGGAAAAAATAACGTTTCTGGAGACTGCTTTGCAAAGAGCAAGGTGTAGGAAGCCAGTCAGGTGGTCAAGGACTGTATCATGTAGCCTCAGGAACCAGGGGAACCAATTTCTCATTTTCTCTACCCTCTATGCAGGTGGTTGCAGAACGTACCCATCAGCATACACTAAACCTAAGCAGAAAATAGATATCCCAGCCTGGAGAGGATGATGAAGGGGGAAATCATAATGATGCTCTTTCTAAAGACAGTACCCCCTCAGGGTAGCATGATGGTCTCTGTGTATTGACAGGGGAGATAGGTTTCAGGAACTTCCTAAACCATCTATCCATTATAGTTCTCTCTCTCCCCTTCTTTGTCTCTTTCTCTCTCTGCATATTTGGTGTGTTTTTAACTTCTCTGGAAAGCAAACAGTTCACTCACCTGGATACTGTGGTTATAGGTGGGTACAGATGAGCCCTGGATGTGACCACAACCTAAAGCACTCCAGTAATGATTAACATCCCCGTGGCAATATATTGTGGTAGAAAACTGTCCTTACAGCCCCTTTATAGGACTTTACCCACTAGCTTCTCATGAATATGATGGCTGCTGTGAAAATAGCTGGATGGTTATCGATCCCCGGTATTAGCCAGCCTTGGCCCAGATATTCATAGTTGGGCCTGAGGAGATGGGGCAGAAAAAATGGAGGGAGAGTGGTTCTTTCCATTGCTTAAAAATGGAAATGGCTTTTAATCAAGTTGTTCTGTTCCACAAAGTGCTGCGACTGCTGTTAGTCATCTTGCTTAAAAACAAAAACACCGCAAGGCCTCATGTCATCATTGCCCTTGCACTCGGTCTCTCTGACCGGAATATATTCTCTTGGGGTACTCCACGGCTTTGGACTGTCTTGCAGAGAATCAAAATTAGGGCTATTAATAATGAGCAACATTATTAGGAACAGCAACCTTGTGCTGAGCCCTCTGTAACCCAGTTCCTGGGCAGCAGATTGGCACTCTCTGTCCAAGAGGCATGAAAAGCACATACCAAGGGCGGACATGGAGGCAGCTGTTAGGGAGCAATGGTAGCACACGGAAAAGGCAATTGAGCATATGCAACAAAATCCTGGGTTTTCATCCCAGCTCTACCATTTACTTATCCATGCCCCCAGGTCTTCTCATCTGTATAATGGGGGTAATGATGCTGTGTGACGAAGTTGTGAGGGTTCCACGAATGGCTCACATTGGTAAAGTGTAAAGCGCTGTACAAATCTAAGGAATGATTGTGAGCCAGAAAGAAATAATACTAGCTTCTCAACCTGCCTGGCATGGGACCCAGTGCTCATGGTGGTATCACGGCTCAGCCTGACCTTGGGCTCAGTATTGCCTAAGGCCCTTACTTTACCACTCTATCCCGTTTTTTTCTCTCAGATCCTGGATTTATGCTTAACTTGCTACTTTAATAGTCACTTCTGTAAGAGAAACATTTTTGTTTTGCTCTGATTCTGCATGGGATTCAGTTTGGTAGTGGCAGTGTTGACTTACCTGAGCCCTATACTTCTAGAAAGCAGCAAGACTTAAGAAATTCCCCCACCCTTTTATGTTCTGGGAAATGGTTACTGCGGAGAACCGCTCTTCTCTATATGGCTTAGATAAGACTTGAGAAAGACCACCTTGTTTGCTATGACAAGGCCAAATACAGACCTTCCAAATTCCCATTTTTTTGTCTCATAATTGATCAGTAGAACTGCTGGTCCTCACTGATAAATCTGGACAAAATGCCTGCTAATTAGACTCGAGGAGACTTAAAATGGGTTCTTTTCCTTCTCCAGAGCCCCTGAACTTCAGTCCACCCTTGAGCTCAAGCAATCATTAGAACACAAAACAAGCCCCCTTAATGGCCACTTCCAGTAATTGACTGACCATAAAGAAAAACATTTCCTGTTGAACTGATCAGTCATACCACCACCTGCTCACCCTACTCCCCCACACCATTTCCTCCAAGCCTTGCTTTATTTCTCCCAGTGAAAAATGTCCTTTCTGCCTTCACTCTGAAGTACTTACAAGTCTTATGATCAGAGTGTTCTTCTCCCTATTGCAATAATCTTTGCAAATAAAGTTGCTCCTTACCTAAGTCTGGATTTGTTGTAATTTGACAATAGATTATGTTTAGTCCAATTTTAGATAACTAAAAGAGAAGAGAGGAGAATATGCCTTAGAAAATGTATTATAATAATGACAATGATACTAACCTTTTCTTTCTTTAGTGTTTACATTTATCCCAGTATAAATGTATCCTTTTCTGCTTTGTCATAACCATACTTCTCAAAGAGAAATCTGTAGTTCTAATCTCTTTTCTCACTTCCTATTCATTAAAACCCCTGCTCTCTCATCTTTATGTCTCCATTACTTCACTCAAATTTTTCTAGCCAGTGTCATCAGTGACCACTTACATACCAAATCCAATAGATATCGCTACCGCGTTATCTTTTTTGACCTCTCTAGAGCATGTGATGCTTTGAAAAATAAATGTGAATATGTGATACTATTCCCCTCCTTTGGTGATACCTTATTCTGGCTTCCTTTTCTGTATCCCCTACCTCTTCCCACTCTTTAAATATTAGTGTTCCTAAGTTCTCCTTGCACTCTGCATGTTCCCTGGGTGATCTCATCCTTTCTTTCCATATTGGTGGCTCCCATAGTCACAGGCTCAGCCCGTATTTCTCCATTGAACTTTAGCCACATATTCAGTTACCTATTTGAAGTATATGCCCCTTAAGGATTGATTTAAAAGAAGCAGAACTGAGCACATAGTCTCCAAATCCCATTCTTTGTCTCAAAATTTATGAGTGGCACTGTTTGGCCCCCCTATTGAATCTGGACAAAATGCCTGCTAATTTGACTTGACCAAGCTTAACAAAGGCTCTTCTCTTTCTGCCCAACCCATATATTGCATCTTTCTATGTTTAATTGCTTGCTCCATTTACTTACCCAATAAACTTCTTTTGTTCTCAGTAAAGTGGTAAATCATATAGACATAGTTCCTGCTCTCCAGGAGCTTACAGTCAAATGAGAGAGAGAGAGAGAGATATCAAACAAGAAATTACATAACTATTTAATTATGATATAATGTGTGCCGTAAAGGAAAAGCAGAGAGTCTTGTAAATCAGATATCTAAGAGATATTTTATTTATCCCTCATTCCCCTGTAGATTCTACCTCCTTAATATTTCCCCAATCTGTTGTCTATGCCTACTTCCTCGGTTCAGGCCCTTATGCACTATAACCTGGATTTTGCAATGATCATTTAAGTTATCCTCCTTCCCTCTAATATTGCCCCACTTAAGTCCATTCTTCCTATTGCTTACACAATGAATGTAACCATGCATTGAGCCTGATTCTCTCCAAAGAAATCTCTGAATTGCTCAATGCTAATCATGCCTTTCTAGGGCTTAAATTCCTGTGATAGCTTCATACTACCTTCTGGGTAGAAGTCAATATGTCATACAGGACCCCTTATGACCTGGTCCCTTTTTTTCCTCTTCTCTCTCAGAGGAGACTGCTTTCTAGATATGCTAAATTCCACACAAAATCCTCTAACCTCTCTCTTACCTACAAGCCTCTGTGCTCTCGTCACCATCTTCTGTGCCTCTGTTGTAGTGCTTAGCCAAGTCCATGAACAGCTTCAAGAGTGTGTCCTGTCTCCACCACTTGGTCATCTTAAGGAGAGGTTCTACAGGTTGCTCCTCTCTGTATTTCCATAATGGCCATAGAAAATGCTTAATAATTAGTGTTTATATAATGAATAAACTTATAATGGGTCAAGATTAGAGAAAAACACTTTTCACTACTGCTCATCTAGAAAGTCAAAGGTTTTGGTTTTCAAGAATCAGTTATGATTCTCCTAAATAACTGTGTTAAAAAGTGGAGTCCCCTCCACTATTTTTTAATTGTTCTCCAGGTAAAAACACATACGTAGTTGTATCTGATGTATAGCATATTTTGAGTTTGGTAAAGTGCCGAAATCAGCATTTACTGTTATTGCATATTTCCTCCTGTAGTTTTTCTCTTCATCACCTATCAGATTTGTCCTTGAATGTTCTCAGGACCAGCCAGAATTTCTGCTTTGGAGTTACAATGAGATAGCAGGATTTAAGAAATAAGCTTAATTATTGTTCAGATATTTACTGGATCAACTTTAAAAAATAATACTTTTTCATTGTTCTTAAATATTTAATGTTCCAGTAATTATTGGTTGGCCCCTGTTCAACCATAAGACCTGTTTGGAGAGAAGTCGCATGGTTCAGTTTTTCAAAGAGTAGGATTCTTTAGACTAGGATCATCTAGATAGCCCATTCAAATGTCAAAATTTAAGACTCCATATAGACAAATCTCAAAGTGGGACCCAGGAGTCTATAGGTTACTTACCTCTCCATGTTGTTTTGATGCACATTGAGTTTATCCCTACTAGTATGATGGGTAGCCTCTTGATTCAGGTGTCTTGGGTTTAAATCTTAGTAATGTCACTTATTAGCTAAGTGAATTTGGAAAGTTAGGAAATTCTCAGACAGATTTCCCATAATCCTAGATACTAGGGAGAAATCTCTCACCCTAGAGCCTGGAGCCCATGTTCACCAGGTATAGCAATTTGATATGGTTATGAATTCCAAAAATAGATATGGATTATGTTTGTAATCTGGTCTGCACCTGGGTGTGATTAAGTTATGATTAGGGCTTTGATTGGACCACATAATTAGGGTGTTGAGTCCCAGGTAAAAGGCATGGCAAAAGATAGAGTTGAGGGTTTTTTATGTTGGAGTTTGATATTGGAGTTTGATGCTGAAACCTTAAACTGGAACCCCAGGAAGTAAGCTCACAGAGCAAACAGAAGCTAGACCCTGGAAGAGAGGAACCCAGGAAGCCTGAACCCTCCCAGACATTGGTAGCCATCTTGCTCCAGCATGTGAAAATAGACTTTGGTGCAGGAAGTAATTTATGCTTTATGGCCTGGTATCTGTAAGCACCTATCCTAAATAAATACCCCTTATAAAAACCAGCCAACTTCTGGTATTTTGCATCAGCACCCTTTTGGCTGACTAATACAGCAGGTAAGAAGGCCCCATAGCAACTCTCATCAAATATACACTTAAAGCAAACCTGGCTGCCTCCATTTTGACCATGCCCCAGGGTTTTAAGTTGTTTTTTTCCCCACTTCTTTTACATTAGTTTACTCTAAAATAGCTTAGCTCTTCATTTTTATGACCAAAACATCTGGGAAAAGCCAGGCATTTCTATTGCATTTTTATCAAGGTAAGTGAATTTAATCTGTATTTCTTGCAGCTGCTGTTTCCCCTCCTACTGGGTTCTTGGGCATTCATTCCACACCAACACAACACAATTTCATCACATGGTGTTTAAGAGTGAGCCTTATTTCCATTTTCAGGCAGCTCAGCAGGAGCCTGTACTTTAATTCTATAAGGTGTCTAAGTAAGCACAAATGAGCAAGTGAGGTCTTAGTCAAGGTGATCAGAGAGTTCAAGGCCAGAGGCTGAACTTTCACAGAGAATTGTCAATTTTTTTGTGTGTTTTTGTTCTTGTTGTTCGCTTTTTTGTTAAAACATTTACCTCCTCTTCCTATTCTTTCACCTTCGAACTGCCCAAATTAGATTGACTTGATCCTTATAAAGCACCTTAGTGGCGCTCTCCAAGGTACCTACTTACAGATGTTGCCACCTCATTTACTTGAAACCATTTCTGGGAAAGGTTGGTCAGATGAAGTCCATGCTAGACCTGATATTTATTTACTGTCAACTCCTATGGTTATTGCTAATCTCTATTACCACTGCTTTCTACCACATTATCAAGGATGTTTCTCCTCTTATACTGGTTTGCTGTTACCCTTTGACATTTATACCTGTCTAGTTAGGTATTTTTAATGGCTCCAATATTGTCCAATGTTTATCCTAGTGTAAGTTGCCTAGATAAGAGATTAATGGCTCTGATTATGTGCCTAGCCACATATGCAAACTGGCTCATATAAACAGTTTTGAATTGTGGACTCCTAGATTTTATTTTAGAAATCATCCAGTTCAGGATTACAAACTCAAATGGCTTCAGGGTACAAAAGTTCACATCAGTATGTAAGTGGGAGACTCTGAGAACATAAGGCTGAAACCTCAATAAGTGCTGACTCCATCTAAAAGACCTCAGATTCAGTTAATAAATAAAGGCTACAGTCAAACTGAGCACATGTGATCTATATTCATTTTATGAATCATTGGTTTGCAACCCCTGATCTAGAGGCTATATATACAAATGATTAGAAGTTAACCATTAGGTTAGAGTGAGACTACAGTGGTTTAAAGCCTGGTTCTGGTACTTACTAACTATATAACCTGAAGCAAATTCCTAAGCATCTGTGTGCCTTATTTTTGCTCTTTAATAAAATGTGGACAATCATACTACCTCCATCATTGGGTGATTTTGACTTTTAATTGAACTAATACTTTTAGGTGACTTAAGAATATTGCCTAAATGTTAACTATTTTAAACGGTATCCAACCTCTTCACTTTTTTAGGTGAAAAGCTTGAAGCCCAGGGAGACTGATACTTTCATCATCATACAGCTGATTAATAGCAGATTTTATATTATGACCCAGAACTCTATATTCTGGCTTGAGTATCTTTCTTCTATATCAGTGATTTTCAAATGTTATTTTATTCTATTAGCAGTAGAACATCTCTTATCTTTTACTCCTGAAGTATTACAACTGTAGTATATAAAACAGATTCAAGTGGTGCAGGTCTGACTGAAGGAGGGGTTAGAGGCTCAGAGCCCTACCCATTGGCTCTGTTTCCATGCCAACCCTCTTTCAATCCTCATGACCCTAAAGATGCCAATGTTTGAAAATCTTTACACTATAGAATTTGAAAACATAAATGAGTATCTAGAGAAGGAATAGGCCCTGTCTCCTTTGCATGTATGAGTTTCCTCCCACAAGGCTGCATGTTTTTGTTAGTGCTTACACTAACTTTTGGATACAAAAATAAAAAGTAAAAGTGGATGGGTCCCTTGAAGTCATGAGATGATACCCACAAAAGCCCCTTACACCTTTTTTGTTTTTACTTAGCAAGGAACAGGAATCATGATGCTCATGATTTGTAGCCATGAGCTACACATTCTGACACAGAATTGTTTAACGTTGCCTGTAACAAGCTTTTTTCCAATCATTTCATAAGTCATAGTAATTTTTCTCAGTCCCAGTGGGTAAGGAGATATGGAGATCTGCCGCCTGACAGGTCTCCCATCTGCTTGTAGGACATGCATATCATCAGTACAGATGAAAATCAAGTGTTTGCAGCAGTCCAAGAATGGAACCAGAATGACACGTACAACCTCTACATCTCAGACACACGTGGGATCTACTTCACCCTGGCCATGGAGAATATTAAGAGCAGCCGAGGTCTAATGGGAAACATCATTATTGAACTGTATGAGGTATGTAACCAAGGTTGTCCCTTTCCTATACCCACTTGCCTTTCAAGAATTTTAATGGTATGAACACAAGAATTAGAGTCAGTGCTGGGTGTAACTTCATTTACATCAAGGCATTGCAGTGGATAGAGATATATTAAAATAAAAAGGAATAGGGTCATTGAGTAGAAAACAAAATAAGTAGAAGTATTCTGATTCCCTGGAAGGTAGCTGATAAGCACTGAAATAATTCCTAAGAACAAGCTTTTAGTTTGGGAAATGTACCAGATTTCTTCCTAGAGTTGTACAGAATGATAGAGATGAATAAAAGGTGTAAAGTGGTATTGGGAAGCTTTTATTCCCATGCCCTCTAATCATAGGAGGAGGAAGAAATACATCTATGTTGGGCAGTAAATCACATCTTGTTGGAGGGTTTCAATGAATGTGGAGCTGCACTATGTTCCCAGGACTCAGCCCGTTCCAAAATCCTGTTTATATAAGTAAGGCTATATAGATAAGACCATTCTTCATGCCCCTATGGTCAGACAGAAATACAAGATGGTAGACATTGCTTAAGATGACCTTTCAGTCAAGAAATCACTGTGTCTCAAACCCCATTAATATGGTGGATGAGTTTGCCACCATGCTGTTCCCTTCCTTAGAAAATGAGCCTGGAATTCCATGGTCATTTACAATAGTGAGACACAATGAGCTGAAGTGGAGCATGAATCAAAATGAAGAATGTGTCTAGATATATGTAATTTTTTCTTCCTGCTAAAGTGCATTTTCCATCTTGTTGGGGAAAAATGTATGTGTCATTGCATCTACAGAGCAACAAGATATACCAGACAGCCCTATTGAGCTTATTTTCTATTCAGTTTTATCAGGGTTGATTGTGTCCCTACTTTGTTCTCAAGCAAATGGAGAAGGCAGGGGAGATGATATGGTGCTTGCTCTCAAGAAGTTTGCAATATAGTTGTTGGTCTTTGGCAGGGGGGTGGGAGTGTCAATAAATTAAGTCCCCTTTCTACCTGCCCGAAGTTGGAACCATTTTAGACAGAGACACAAAATAAGAGAAATAGTGATCAAATGCAATATTTATTGCTTCTAAAACTTATGTAGAAGACATAGGGCTTGCTAATATAATGCATCCCAGAATTGGACTCACCCACCAGTTAAAGCAGAAATGGTAAATAAAAGAGTTTCCTAAGTAAGTTTGTTCCGATATCACCACAGCATTGAGGCACAAAGACTGTGACCTTGGCAGGCAAGTCCCAAGAATAGGGGGGAGGAGGGGATGAGCTGTACATTCCCAGTAAGTTTTTTAAAACTTACCAGTGGATTATCAGTTATGTTGCCCTGGAGAGAAAGGAGTGAAGGAATGGAAGAGTTCCAAATGTTAAAAGTGGCAAGACTAAGGCTTGGAAAGATGGTGTGGATTTTTGAGGCAGCAAGCTAGCCTGCCTGATTGAGCAGAATGGATGCTTATTAGGGACAAGGATGAGAACTGGATAAGTAGGTGGAGTTCCGATTCTAGAAGACATTGAATAACAAAGGGAAGAAATTGGAATCTGGTCATATCTAGACCATTACCATATTGAAGGATTTTAGAGGACAATGCTGTTTTGCACCTGGAGATACCTTCTGTGGTTTGAAGATAAAGCTCAATTTAATTTGTCTCTAGGGGTCTTCAGACTTTAACCTTTTTCACTGGAGATTCTCATTGAAACTGAAATTGTATAACATATGGCCAGTTAGCAAGGAGACAACAAGTTTTCTGGACTCAGAATAATGCAGCTTGGAAACCCAGTAAGTTTTCACATACAATTCAGCTAAATTAACATACTTTCACTGAGTGTATTTTGTTGGATGATCTGGGGACTGGTGCATGAGACTAACAATCTACTGGAAAGCTATAACTTTTTTAGGTTAGTTATCACAGTCTTACTTGTATTAGAGGTGTGGATGCTCCGTGCTGTAGGATCACAGAATAGGAAGTTCTGTGAAGTCTAACTTGAGGAATTTGGGAAAACTTGTAGATGAATTGGATTAAAAGATGAATTGTTGGAGACAGGGAGACAAGTGTACCTGGTGGAGTCATGGCAGGACAAGCAAACAGGAGTCAGACTAGTGGAGGTCCATTATCATGAAAAGTTGAGCAATCTTAGGGAGCAGTGGGGATAAGATTGTGAAGCACCGGTAGGGAGCTTAATTGAAGAGCTGAGCATTTATTCTGTGGACTAGTATTTCTCTATTTTTCCCCTCATCTGCATACCTAGCAAATAATATCTGCATGCATGATATAGTCCCTTGTGCCAGGTTAATTTGCAACTTTATATTAGTTTTCTCCAGCTTAAGAAAGCCTATTGTAATATGAACAACTGAAAATAATGCCATTATAGAGATCATTTTGACTTTTCTGTAATATAAAGTTTAAAGGGAAATTATTAACATGCTTTACCCTTTATTATTAGTAACAGATTATTTCTGTGTGATGATTAGTTGTGGAATGTGTTACTAGTGGGTGTTACCACCATGGTGTGTTATCACTGTGTTGGGAAATCATTGTGGTCATGGTGAGCCATTGATAAGGCAAGGCATGATCAGAGTTTAGCCTTGTGAAAGGCTGTGGCTACAGGAGGTAGGATGGATTGGAGAAAGGATGGGCCCTGGGGATGGAGAGGGTCTGAGACCCTCTTGAGCCAGGGCTTCTCAGGATATTACACCTGCTTTCCCTTGTCTGAAAAGTCAGAGATGCCTTCAGATAACTGTCAGATGTGGGGTGGCTGTGGCTGACCACGGCCATTTAAATCTCATAGTATATTCATCTTCCTCATAGACCTCTTGTGACAGTTTGAAGTTCTTTTTTGAATCCTAAAAGATTACTTTCTTAAACTAAGCAATTCCTGAAGGTATGGTACTCTTTGATTGCATTAGATTAACTTTGATTAGATCATTTTCAATTAGATCACTTTAGGGTGTTTGATTGGACCACGTCGGTGAGGCATGACACAAGTTAGATGTCTCCCCCTTGCTGGGTCTTATATAAGCTGAGAACATAGAGACAGGAGACTCAGAGAAAGGAAGCTGCCATTTTGATCCTGCCATGTGAGAGAGAGGACTGCAGAAAGACAGAGAAGCCCTGAGAGGCTGAGAGAGTTCCTGGACTCTGCAATCAGCAGAGCACAGAGGCACCGAAAGAGACCCCCGAGGGCCTGGACCCATGATCAGCTCAAGGAAAAGAGAAGAGCCATACATGACTGCTGGGCTCAGGAGGAAAGCTGGGCAGCTGAATTTGAGAGAGGAGGCCTGGAAGGAGACAAGCCATATGCCTGATCACTCACAGCTGGGCTCCAGGAAATGGGGAGCTCTGAGGGTAAGACAGGGACCTTGGCAGACGTCAGCTGCCATCTTGTCTCACACATGATAGGACACACAGGATCACCAGTAACTGGTAATGGTGAGAGAGTATCTCTGATGGTGCCTTGATTTGGACATTTCATGGCCTTGGAACTGTAATATTTTCCTTTAATAAAATTGCCATTAAAAAAGCCAACCCATTTCTGGTACTTTACATCAGCAGCCTTGTGACAAACTAAGATAGCTCCCAAGGCTCTTATTCACAATGAAAATCTCAAATGTTTTTCCATTGTCTGAAGCAGGGACAAAGAAAATGGAACTTAGTGAATTTACATTGCAGGCCTTGACATTGGCGATCTTAGAGACCAGGAGGGATCAACCCCGCTGAGCAAACCTGAGAAATTTTCTGATTGTGATGAAATATCCTGCTGTAGAAAATTGCTGGCTTGTTCTCCTTCACATACTTGGCTCAACTTACACTATTGTCATGGCTGCAATTATCATAAGAGAAAAATGATACACAAAGGTCAAATAGTCAATCTCTTATTTAAGGTGCCAGAAGCCCATTCCACTGAAACAAGCTCATGTTGACAGCAAATGCTCACCGTTGAGAAGCTCAAGGAGCAAGAGACAGGAGGCTTCCTTTGGGCAAGTTAGCCTCCTTTTCCAATGCAAAGCTTTGAGAAATAAACACTCTGCAAGGATCATTCAGCATGGCATAGTGAATCCATTGTGTTATTTCTCTTCTACACATGTAATTCGCATGACACTATATAAAGCTCTATTTTGGTTTCTTCACACCCCTAACTATAAACTGTATTTCTTCTTAGTTGCTGTCTACTGATAAATGAAGAAGCAAATATTCTCTCTAATGCCCCCAGTAATGCTCTGGATACATGCTCTGAGACGCTGGTCAGATGCATTTTCTTTAATGCTCACCTGAATATTAAAGCACCCAGTTAGTAACTTTTTATAAAAATAACAGTGGCATACCAAGCAATGCCTTAAATCAGTGCTGTCCAAGAAATATATTATATGAACTACCTTTGCAATTTTAAATTTTATATTACCCACAATAAAAAAGGTGAAAAGAAACAGGTAAAATTAACTGTAATAATAGATTTAATTCAACCAAAACTATCTAAAATATTTTCATCTCAGCATATTCATCAATATAAAAAATTACTAATGAGATATTTTCTATTCTTTTCATGGTAAGTCTAGAAAATCTTGGTTGTATTTTATACCTCCCACACATCTCAATTCATATGATAAATTTTCAGCTGAAATACTTGATCAGTATTTACATTTCATAAAATTCACAATAGGAAAAGTAGATTCATATGCCCAAGTTACTGAAAACATACTTTAAAGTTTCCCTGTAACTAAACTGAGTAACTTTTTAAAAAATTTAACTTTAAAATAGTTAAAATTAAGTAAAACAAATGATTCATTTCCTCAGTCACATTAACCACAATTTAAGGTAGTAACCATGTGTGGTTAGGGGCTACTGTATTGAACTGCACAGCCCTGGACAGTTTATATTCTTTTTTTATTTATTCATCACAATGTCTCTCTTAAGTGAGTATCATTCTCATTGTGCCTATGAAATTACAGAGATTCAGGAAAGTTAGTAATATGGCTCAAGTCACACAGCTAGTAAACATCATATGAGTGGAATCTTTCAGTAAGTAGTTTTTTGGGTTTTGCTTCTTTCACCTAGATTCACCCATGTTCTTACGTATATCAGTGAATGTTCCTTTTCATGGCTGAGTGATATTCTACTGTGTAGATATGCCACAGTTTGTGTAATTCATTCAACAACTGAAAGAAATTGAGGTTGCTTCCAGTTTTGAGCAATTATAAATAAAGCTGATATAAATATTCACAAAAACATAAACTTTCATTTCTCATGAATAAATACCAGGGGTACAATAGCACATGTTTAACTTTTTAAGAAATTGCCAACCTACTTCCAAAGTGACACCCTTTTGCATCACCACCAGCAATGTATGAAAGTTCTAGCTGCTCCACATCTTCATCCAACACTTGGTATTGTCAGTTTGTGTTGTGTGTATGTGTGTGTGTAGCCATTCTGATAAGGGCCTACTGGTAGCTCCTTGTCATTTTAATTTATACTTCCCTAATGACTAATTATGTTCTCCCCTCTATACATGGGTGGTTAAAGGGAAACTTTCCAAGCAATCTTAGTGTCCTGATATTTCCTTGCCAGCCCTCTCCCAGGTGCCTGCTATCTATCCTGTGTTTTATCATAACCTTCTTTGACCCTTCTTGGACCAGATGGACAGCTGTTTAATGGCTCCATAGGAACTTTTTCCTCAGCCCCTCACCACAGACCCAACTCTAGGGACAGCTGGAGGCAGCTCATGGTAATTGTTTTTCTCAGCAGGCCCTGGTTCCCTTGTCTTAAGGGTCTAGGGAGGTGAGTAACAGATTATCATGCCACCTGGACTCAGTACTCTGCCAAGGGGCTGTCGGGTTCTCTCTGTACCTCAAATTGATTCCAAAAGGGAAAGTAGGCCACATAGGCCTGACACCTGTACCGTCCTCTTTTATGGGTGCTGTCACATTCTGGGACAATTCTCCTTGGACGGCTGAGACCATCAGCAACAGTCTTAATTCTGGTTTCAAACAACAGTGGAAAAAGTGTGTTTGAAGTTTATCTGATGCCAACTATCTCCTTGGATGGAGAAGAGTTAAAAAGTGTGTCTTATTCAATTCCTTTACACTGGACATAGTGTTTCATGATACATTTGTGCCAGAATTATATGAGTAAGTAAATACATGTGTACATTCACACACACATACAAGTTTGGGTCCACTGGGTTACAACATATACATATTTCTTACTTGTATTGCAATAAAAAAAATGTTTAGAAGCTGTTGGCCTACAGTACACAAAAGCAAAGTGCCCTCCAAACTTATAGTTCAGGTATACAGGACAGGGAGCCAGAAGGCTATTCAATAATCATGTTAGACCCTGAACTATTCAAATACAAATGGGAAGTGTTGTGGTTGTTCAGGCTGGAGGGAGATTGCCATGGTATGTACAACTGCAGGAGAAATGCTTTTGGAGCCAGAAGTGGGACTTCCCTGGAAGTCTCTCCTACACATTTTCTGTGCCTGTTCTCCCTGATTTTGCTCTCAGAGTATATGAGGCACCCAGAAAATATCTTTGTGAGTGGTGGAACTCTCAGTGGGGAAACACTGTACTGCTGAACATGCTTATCTGGAGGAGCACAAGAAGCAACTGAGTGGCTGATAATTTGTGCTGCCAAGCATCCAATCAGAAGGCAGGGTTATAGTGGCAGGAGCCCCACAGGAGCAATGGGTCATGGACCCAGGAATCTGTGTCTGACCTGTGCATTTTCTTCTGGGAAGTAGCTAGCAAGGCTTTAGGTGCTTGTTGGAGAAGGACCAGTTGGCTCCAAAGAGAGTCCTCTGGAGTCATGTTCTGGTAGTCTGGCAGAAAAGGCACCAGTTAAGAGAACAAGCTCTATCAGGTAGAAAGTTCTAGAAAAAAACTAGATTCCTTTCTCTGTGAGGAAGAATTGATAATCAAGTTTGAGAGAAACACCTTTCCATTTGGTTTTAAAAACTGAGGTGATCTGAGGGCCTCATAGCTCCTCGATGAACATATAAGATGCCAGTCTGGCAAAGCCTCAACCTTCCTGAACTGGGCACTGACTTTAAGCAGTTAGGTAGGGTCCTCTGAAGGAGGGGGCAACTCTGATACCACTGCCCCTCCCTCACCTTGACTTCTGTTTTTACCCTACTCTCCATTTAAGTTAGGAATCTAATCAATTCTCTTTTTGGCCTTTTGTTAGATTCCCCTGGTTGAGTCCTTCCCAGATAAATCTCTTATCCTCCTGATATTCTCTGACTACATTTTTGTTTGTTTGCTTTTATTTAGGTTGACATTCTCTTTCAAGGCCTATCAGGAAAATAAAAAGAAGAAGGACTTTGTATTTCATTAGCTAAATTAATATAACTAAAAAAATAAAGCTCACGTCATGGAACTCTTTCCTCTGCCTCCCATTCATCTTCTCTTGGAGCTCAAATAAACCTGATAAGACCAAGATTCTCAAAAGAGTGGGGTCATATACAATTCAATATTTGAGTTATTTGAGTATTATCAAGAAAACCTTCCATTCAACCTCTTGTTTATATTTGTTTAAACTATGCGAATCACCTTTTAGCTTTGGAACATGCTGGAACTTCCTCAGGAATTTAAAGGAATCTTTCTTTCACATAAGACATTTCCATTCTAAACATCTGATCTCATTGTCCAGTATATAGACGTCGAAGGAATAAAAGTTTGAGTCAAGCCTACTTACCTCAGACCCCTTCTGGATAATAAATCTCTTTTAATCCTCTAGCTCTTGTTTTGTGGTGGTGTTTTTCTCCCTTCATAATATCAAGAGTATGCAAATCTCAATAAATTGGGAATCCTGGCAAGGTTCTCAGCATTATCTCATGTCTTCTTTACCAGCCAACTGGAAACTAAGAAGCAACAGCACCTATTTAGCCTATTTCAAAGTGACCGTTGGCTGTGACCCAAAGATGATATGTAAGTTATCCAAGGTGACACAGTGAACCAGAGATGGATGCCAGGCCCCAAAATATCTACCTACTAGTAGTCAGGATACTTGGAGTTCCACCAATTAGGATTATCCCTCGATGCCCTGAAAACCTGTCTACAAGGGCATCCTGTAAAAAAGGCATATTTTCTGACAGGGGTAACTCCTATCGTTGTTGTCAATGACTCCCACCTCATGTCAAATGTTAGTAGCTAATTAAGGATAAGGCCCTTTAGAACAAAGTGCAGTGACATGTGTAGGGAGGAAAAGCAGATAACTAAAAGGGGGATGGGGCATCTGCGGGGGGGTGAGGGTACAGAGAAAAACTTCTTCAGCTTCTTCTTATTCAGATACTATATGGCTTGCTGCATTTCTCACCGTGTTCCCTGGTCTTCTCTTTTTTTGTGTCTCCAACAACCTATAGAAAAATGCTAGGACTTCTCCCAAGGTTTCTCCAAGAGTAGAGGTGTTTTAGCCCGACATGGTTCTCCATCTTTTGCCCTTTTTCCTAGGTAGCAGGTATCAAAGGGATATTTCTGGCAAACAAGAAGGTGGATGACCAGGTGAAGACATACATTACCTACAACAAAGGCAGGGATTGGCGCCTACTGCAAGCCCCAGACATGGACCTCAGAGGGAGTCCAGTGCATTGCCTGCTGGTCAGTCATCCAGTCTCATCCTTGCTCACAGGGCAAGCTGGTTACCTGGGGATATCATGCTTTATTCCCTCAAGGGGTCTTATGTACTTAGCTGGTCATGCGCAGGGATTTCCTTCAACTCCCAGGGATTGGTCTAATGGCTCAGACTGCCACATTTACTTACCTGAAGTGCTGCTGCTCTAAGTGGGGTGGGAAGACAGTTAATTAATAATATCATTCACAACACTCAGTGTCCTCTTAAGAGAAACTCTTCTAAGATCCCAGAAATGGTTATGTGTCTCCCAAGCAAAATATTGCATTTTATCACTTATTAAAACCAAGGATATAGTAGCAAATAGAAGAGACAGGGATCTTCCCCTTTTGCAGGTTCCATTCTCATTCCATTTTCCCTTTTTACTTTGGGGGTTTGGAGGCTCAGAGACAAATTGCAGCCCAGTTCTGGAAACTGGTCACATCATGATTTTTTCCCCCTCAGACCTTACCCCTGGCTTCATCTTACATTGTTAAACTAATTTTTTTTTACCCAATGCCATCATCTTCTTATTTATTTATTGTATAGTGTACATCTTTATGAATCCCCAACTCCTTTAAGAAAGCTGTTGGGGGGGGGGGAATAAATAAATCACATAAACATATGCATTTGAGATCAAAAGCTTCAAATATTTTAAGCTAAATTCAAGTAAAGTTATAAACAGAAGCCTAATACATAAAGCAGAAATGAAAAGAATCTGGTTGAAGTGAGTAGAGAGCCTGGAGAAGTTTCACTAAGCCTCCCCTCATCACCTGTCCCAGTCACCCCTCAGAGCTCCAGGAAGCTGAGTTTGACACAGATAGTCAGAATCCATATGGGCAAAGGTCGGGGTCGCCCTGTGAGAAGAAATAGTCTGGGAGGCTTCAGAAGGCAGACCATGAACTGACCTTGCTGGGTGGGTAGGGAGAGGGAAAGTCATACCATGGCGGGTGGGATTGGACGCAGGGATTAGCCTTTTATGGGTGTTCAGGGCAGCTTATGATGTGAGCACACTCTGGTAGAGGTGCTCCTGCCCAAAATTAAATATGCACTTGTCACCCAATACCTTGTTTTTTTTGAAACTGGACTGCCCATCTCTAGATTGAGGGTGTGTGTATGTCAGAAGTTTCCTGGAATGATGCTGTTTTCTTCTCCCTTTTAGCCCTTCTGCTCCTTACACCTGCATTTGCAGATCTCGGAAAACCCGTATTCCTCAGGAAGAATCTCCAGCAAGGAGACAGCCCCAGGGCTTGTGGTGGCTACGGGTAAGGAAGATATTCCCTGGGCATCTCTTTCACTGAAGGCTTTGGGAATCAGTTTGTAGCCTACTTTTGAATCTTGGATCCATATGGGCACCAGATGATAACTGGCACTCTTTCCATCTTTAGACCCCAAGCTAAGAACCCAGAGCTCTGGGCGTTGATAACTTCTAGGTTAATGCATCATCTCACAAGGTCATAGACCCATCCCCGGTGGTTAACAAGAGGCCAGAGTTCCTCTCAAGGTAAACTGACTGATAGGAAAGACGGTTTGTAATAAGGAATTCTCACTTTAAGAAAAACTTAATATATGAACTGCTTAACTCACCAAATATAAGTTGGGGTGGTTTTCTCTTTACACAGAGGATTCTTTACAAAGGGTTTTGCCCCAGAGCTGTTTTTAATCAGGAGGTCGCTGGTGCATGTAAAGGTTTATTTACACATGATTAACCACTTGGCTGAGAGCCTGGGGAAAAGGGCAGAAAAACTTAAGGCTGCATTGTTGGAACCACTGTCCACTGAACATCAATCAGAAATGAAGATAAAGGAATACTGAAATGAAAACGAAAGTCTCTGGGGAAGTGTGCTCTGATTTGCATGCATTTGATTTACATACATCTTTTCAGGAATACATTGATGGCATAAAGCAAGGCAGACTTCTAATCTTACAAGTTAGAACTCTGGTGTTAGGCAGCCTTTTTCTAATGAAAGCAGATCAATTCACTGTGAATTTCAAAGTTGGTACATTCATTTTCTGTCATCAACCCGAAGCTTCCCCCCACCCCCACCCCTCTCCAACAGTTACTGCTCTCCTAGATGTGGCTTTCTTCTCCAAGCATCTAACATCGTAAACTTTTAAATGACACCAGTGACCAACTGCTCTTACAAGCCTGATTGTTAGCATCACCTTCTGCCATTCACCTTCTGCCATTTAAGCCAACTCCTCTGAAACCCATGTGGATGGGATACTACATATGTAAGGTTGCTGGTCTGAGGTAGCCAATAGCAAGAGATCAGAGCAGACTCTGTCACTGTCCTTGCTTGAAGCGTGCTCCCCCATACTCCCCACCATCTCCGGGGCTGCTACATCCTACACCTTTCCTGAAGACCTAAGGAAGACCCTGGCAGGGGTCAAAACAACACTGGATAGTGATCAATAAGAAAAGTTAATATTATTTGGATGCTTACTCTGTAGCTAGGCACAGTTCTATGTGACTAAGTCACTCTGAAGTGCAGTGTCTTCTTTGGTAAAGTGAGGATAATAGTACTAACATAATAGCACTGTAGGATTAAATGAAGCCATGAAGGTAAATTTCTTAGAACAGTGCCTAGGGCATACTGAATGCTCAGTATATGTTACCTGTTATCATAACTAATATTGCAGAAGTTAAACTGCTCTTCTTGCCTTGGGAGACTAAAATGAACTCATCTCCTTCAATGAAATCTATAGGTCATATGCATGCCCTGGGGCAATAAGCTGAAGCCAATTCAGGAACCCTGCCCTGCAGCTTTCAAATTTGAGCTCTGACACTTGCCTAGTGAATTTAGGAGTTCTTTGACCAATGAGCTTCTGTTCCCTTGTTTGTAAAGCAGGGATGCTTTCTACCTTGTGGGAGGGTTGTAAGAATTAGAGACGGAAGAGAATGTGTTTACATGACCCCACAGGGTGTTTAGAGCAAAGTAAATTTTATCAGTGGTCGAAGTTATTACCTGTGAACAGCATTTGCCTCTAAATTAATCTAACATTAAGTCTAACATTAAAAATGTGTCTTTTCATTCTTTTAGTCTCTGTATATTAGAATTGACTTCCTTTTCTTCTTCCCTTTGAAACTTTTAAGGCTTTGTGTAGTGCCCTGTGACACTGAGTGGGGCCTAACACCACTTGCAAAGTCTACAGGAAAAGCCAGAGCTAGATCAGTGGGCAGTGCCTCCTCATATCCAGCATCCCGTATCTGGCTTTCCTGATCTTCCTGGGGGATAAAAAGTAAATTATGACGCAAGCAGGTATGTCTCCAATGGCCTGTTCTGAGCCTACTCTCCAGGGCTCTTTCCCACACCCCTGAACTCTTTCTTACCTGCCTTCATGTATTGATGATCTTGGGCACTGTGCCCTCCACACCAAACACTCACTCCCTCTCCCCACCTCAGTCTGAGTCCTGGTCTCAGGGAAGTATACCTGTGACTCATAGCATCTCAGAAGGCACTTCCCAGCCTGAAGAGTTTGACAATGGCGTTTAGCAGGCAGAAACACTGGGGCTCTCAATATCCTTAAGGACATGGTTTCAAGCTGGTGGTAAAGACCTCACACTCACCAGTGCTTCCCAATGTGCAAAACTCTTTCATTGTCTTAATCTCACAGTGATTCTGATGTAGAAAGGGTGATTACTATTCCTAGTTTACAGATGAGGAGATACCGACTGAGTGGGAACAGATGTCACAGTCGAGCCTACACTCTCCGGGCTCCAAGTCCAGTGTCACCAAAAAGGCAGCAGCAAAACCCCCATCACTGACCCGCTAAGCTTTGAGTGGCAGAAGAACCCTAGTCTTCTCTCCATCTCACTCCTTCCTGTCTTCTATCGCACCACTTAAGTGTGTAATGGCTGCATCTACCTCTTCCAACCTGTGCCAGAGGCTGCTTAGGCTAAGTCTCCCCAGTTCTACTCCAGCAGTGAAGTTATTATTCAACCCTGCCTTCTCTGTCACCATAACTCAGACTCTTCCTATCAGAGCCTGTCCACATGGCCGCTTGGGGACTGAAATTGTTCAGAGATCAAATTGTCCTGGGTCCATCTTCTCTGCCCCTGCATCTAGATACCAACTTCATTGTCCTTGTGATTAGCATCATTTCTTTCAGGGTCCCTTCAGTTGGCTGAAGGTATTTCCAAAAACACTGTGAGCTTTGGGTCTTGACCCTCACAGAGCTGCCAAAAGCAGTCCAGTTGAGTTTTCAGGCTGAGGACATTGGCAGATCCAGTCCTGGAAGCTAGTGATGGGTGGTGAGATCTTTAGAAGCCATGCCAGAGATGGAAAGTACAGAGCTCTGGGACAGTTAATGCCCCTGCCGCCCTCTTTCCACCTTTGTAGACATTACTAATCTATCATCACACTCTTTTCTGTTGAAACCAAGCGTGACCTCTGAATCCTTCTTAGCATGATGTTCCAGGCAGCCACTATCTAACAACTCTAGTAGATGTTCTTTTCCCTATTCCTCTTTCCTTAATCATCTGTGTCTTCTAAAACCTTTTTCTGGGAAGCAGAATTCCAAATTCCAGGCAGATCTCTGTAGAGCTGTAAGACTCTCCCCCTCCACTCACTTCTGCTGCCTGAGCCCTGAGCCCTGAGCCCCAGGGTTATTTTTGGAAGCTTGAGTGTCAAAACAAAGTTGTAGCTGTGTGCTCCCCGATGCTGACGAGAACTTGACAAGCTGTAGCCTGGCTTTAATTTTTCATTTTGAAGCATTAAATGTCAGGAGCTCAATTAACATTTTCATTATTGCATTTTTATTGTGTTCTTATTTAGGCTACAGATGTGTAGGAGCTAACATTCCCTCCCTGCTATTTTTAAAGAAAAAATATCAGCCAATATGATAAACTCTTACATGTTTAGGGTATCTTCCTGGTTCTCAGTACCTCCCCAAATGCATATCAACTTGGAACAGAATTCAATCATTTGTTTATTCATTCGTTCTTCTTTCCATAATTATTTATTGAGCAAACAACTCCTGAGTTAGGGGCACTGTCTAGGCTCTATAGGACATTCCATTGAGGAAACAGGGGTAATAGAGATAGGATGGAAAATCTTGATCACTAGCTTTTTAATAAAAAGGAAAAGAAGAGGAGTCAGAAGAAGAAGGTGTAAAGGGATGGAAGCAGTAAGTGTGGTCAGTCTAGGAATAAACCAGATGACTTCTCCCACTGTGGTTGATGGCCATGAGGCTGGGTCCCATCACCTTATTCTGGGCTCTCTAGAGTTTAGGTAGCATGGTCTGGGCCACTGTTTGACTTACCTGCCCAGCACTCAAGGGTCACATTGCCAAGTTTAGGTTGGAAACATGCATGGGCACACACGCACGCACACATACACACACCAGGTTGCTTAGGTTAAAACCATGCTTGAGGTGGAAGAGGTGGAAGGTGCTCCCAGGCCCAGCTTCTCCATGAATGTACACTCTTCCAGTCTTTGCCATTTTCAGGGGACATCTGTCAAGAGCAATTTAAGAGATTATTGGTATACAGTGACTAAGTCAGGATACCCAAACTAATCAATATTTGATTCTTTTAATCTTACTGTTTAGAGAAACAGGGTGAAATTTCTGTCATATTATTTACTTTTTCCCACATTGGGTTTTCTTTCTGCTGGGTATGTGATATGATACCAAGAAAGAGACAGTATGTGTCACCTGAAACACCTGTTGGCAAACCTTGCTCTTTACTACCCACTCCCCCAAGCCCAAGCACACTTATTCTGACACTTTGAAATGATCTGCTTATGTTTCAGGCAACATTGGCCCGGAGCTCTCTTACACCGATGTTGGTGTGTTCATCTCCTCTGATGGGGGCAACACGTGGCGACAGGTAACTGGGTGATTCAGGCACAGAAAAAAGACATTAGGGCAGGTTCTGCCAACATCTCCCCTCCTCTAGATTCTTAGTCATGTTATGACTTTGAGGTTGTAAAAAAAATTGAAGCAACTCCTCAGTTTGGTCAATTTGGCGGCAGAGAAGGGTGAAGGTTAAATAGGAAGAGCACTGTGCAGTGATTAGGAGCAACTGGAATTTTCCTAGTTCATTCATGCTTCCATGCAGTGATAGGTGTTGAACAGTCACAGCATGCTAAGTCCTATACTGGTTGTTTGAGCTACAACAGTTAAAACTCTATCATGAATATCATTCATGTACCATGGGATCTTGGCAAGCAGATTCCTTCACTTTCTGGATCTGTTTTTCATCTACCAGATGAAGAGGTTAGAATATTAAAACTGTCAAAGCCATGGAAGCCTATAGTTATTTCAGTGGTGTGTAGGCTAAGTATAAAACAGCTTAAAATATCCATGGCTACATGAAAAATTAATTCTATTTTACAAACATTTGCAAGAGTTCTGTCCAGTAGAGCTTTGAGTGATGATAGAAATGTTCAGCATCTGTACAGTACAGTATCCACTGAGCACTTAAAATGTGGCTAGTGTGATGGAATTTTTTATTTTATTTAATTAATTTACATTGAAATAGTCACATATGGCTACTATATTTGACAGCACAAAGTTATAAAATATAAAGTAGGAATCAAGCACAAACCTGAAAAGACAATTTAGTATTTTGGAGGTCCTTTCCTCTAGGAGCTCAAAATTAAGTTAAGGAAACAGGTTCATAACTAACTGCAGTTCAAGGGGACAGTTTTATTTTCATGGTATTTATTTCATGCACAGAAAAGGGAATAATTGATTCTACTAAGGAAACCAGGGAATCTTCAAAAGAAGAGGTGACATTTTGATAGGTTTTCAAGATGAGGTTTCTACCTGTGGAAGACAAGGAAGCAGCACTGGATATATTGTTTGAGGAAGGTGGAGTCACCATCTGAAAGCCGCTTGAACAGGTTCCTATTTGGATCCCTTAGTGAAGATTATCACCATCACCATAACCACCACCATTACCAGCACAATCAAAAAAAGTTCCCAAGCCCCTAGTAGACAAAATTTAAGGACTGCAAGGTACAGAGAGTAGGAGAAGCCAAAGTTCCTGCCCATATGGCCATAATCAGGTGGAGGGGGAAGAGATATATAAATAAAATGCATTCAAATATAAAATAACCTGTTGCAAGTACCAATTGAAGATGCAAGCTGGAATCCAACTCACATAGTACAGAAACTTTGTGAAAGGGAATTTCCCAATAGACAAACAGTTGTCCCTCCAACTCAAGATATAGTTAACCTTCAGGTGGCCACTGCAACATCCCATTCTTTTTGTTGTCACTACATAAGTTTTCTTTCCCCTTTTCCCAAAGGGCTAATGATTCCGCTTTTCACTTCAGTGCTGGCCTGGACAAGAGTTAGCAGTAGCCAGCATGATAGCATTGAGAGGGAAATGTGAGGGTAACTTTCCTTTCCTTCCCTGTGCCAGAGCTCTTCTTGTGGCCCTCACCCTCAGGTTCCAACCTAGCATTTCTATTGTGTGCTTAACCCAAAGCCCTCCTTTGAGCTCTGTAGGGAAAATGCTGGCATTGCAGGACCAGCATATATGTTTATATTTGAAATGTAAATGAATTTCTCTTTAGTTCTTTGTGTGTTGAGTTACCTACCCTTAGTATGTGAATGTCTTATTCCCTAAAAGGTAAAAGTGATAAAGGAAACCAGTTGAGAGGTTTAAGGCTAACAAACCATTTACTTTTTCTCTATGGTGTTCCCTTGGGCATATGTGCAGGGGACCCAACCCCTCCTGTTTCATCCCCTTTAGATATTCTTATACCTCTTATCCCTTTGAGTTCTTATCACTTAACCTATCATCCCAATCTCTCCATATGAGCAGCAAGAGCCACCATCCATGGTTAAGAGCTAGAGGAATTATCCAATCCCACTTTTCTGTAGAAGATCTAAAGTTGGAATCATTTCTATGATGGAGAAATGTTTTTCCTGTTTCAGGTTGGAAAGTTTGAAAGTAGTTTCTAATTGAAGCATTGATATATATGAAATTTGGTTCTGAAGTTCTTTTAGCTCAGAGCCTTGCATCATTGTAGGTACTTGGTTAATGGTTATGGGTAGATGAATGATGGATGGATGGATGGATTGGTGGATGAAAGAGTGAATAAGTGGGTAGCTGGATGGATGAACAGGTAATTTACACATGGATAAATCAAAGGATGAATACCTTTTGGTCCCTGGAAATACTGTTTTCCAGTGAGCATTTAGTGTATGAATCAATAAGCACCTAACTTAGGTCATCATCCAATTTACAGGGGAACCTAGGAGTTGGTGGCTAAGTCTAGGAGTTCAGTCATCATGTACTGTAGTGAAATAATCCTTTCCTCTGGATGACATAGCTGGACATATGTCTGGTTGCCTCTCCTTCCTACAGCACATTAGCTCACAACACCAGTGGAAAGAGTCATGGGGATGCTATTGGAGAGGCCCAGAGAAAATTAGTTGTTCTCTGCAAGCTCATTTCCTCATCTTTCCAGTGGGGATAATAATACTTGGCACACTATCTATAGGGTTGTTGGAAGGCTCACAATTTAGATGGAACAATGCAAACTGTAAACTGTCAAGTGCTATGAAAATATAAGTTGTTGCTATGATTGTTGTTGTTGTTGTTGTTCCAGATCTTTGATGAAGAATACAATGTCTGGTTCCTAGACTGGGGTGGCGCCCTCGTGGCCATGAAACACACACCTCTGCCAGTCAGGCATTTGTGGTAAGGAGAGCTTCCTACCTACTAATGAGCAGCTTTTTAGCAAAGAAGTTTGGAACAAGTTATTCTGTATAGTTTTCCACCCATTTTCCCCCTCATCCATTTATTCATCCATCTTTCCAGCCATCCAGCCATCCAGTCATTTACCTGTCTATTTAATATTCATTACATCATCTAACTCTTAGGTAGCAATAGTGGGCCCGGTACTTCAGATTGGAAAGGATGATGAATGAGAAGAGGTGGTAGGAATGGGGGGTCAGATGTGGCAGAAAAGAACAGGAGGGACCTCTGAATTCAAGCAGCCAGGAGGAGGAATTCAAGATACAGAAGATGGAAATGACTGCAAGAAGGGGCTCAGTGCATTTAGCAGACACTTAGTTCAGTTCTAGATGAGTTGAGTTTGAGATGTCTATGAACATTCAGGCTGAGCTGGCCACTAGTTGTCAGATGTGCTCATCTAAATATCAGGAGAGAGATCTGGGCTGATGCTCTAGATGTGGGAATCATTAGCCATAGATGATAGTTAAAGCCATGGAAGTGGGATCAATACCTCAGAAAAGTGAGCATAGCAAGGAGAGACAAGGCCTACAGTGGAACACTGGTAGACACCAACAGGCAGACAGCAGAAGGAAAATTAAGGAACAGATGTAGGAGAAATGGCCAAAAGGATGTAAAAATAAACCAGGGAAAATGTCATGGATGCTGAAGGAAGGAAGAACTGTGATAAGCAGCATCAAATTCTACAGTCAGTCCAGGTCAGTTATGGAGCAAACCAAAAGCTAGGATTAAGCAATGTAGGAGGTCATTGGTGATTTTGCCACAGTAGATTGAAAAGAGTGATAAAGTCGAAAGTTGCAAGAGATTTAGAAATGAATGAAAAGTAGTGAAATGAAGTAGAGACGTTGTAGATTACTCTTCTCAAGAAAGTAGATCATAGAATGGAAGTGAAGAATGTGAATGTGAGACCCTGGGGTGAGGGCAAAGAGCTGAGTGAGAATATGTTATCATGATGGCTGATTATGATGATGATGATGATGATGATATCATTGTTTTGTTTACATTTTTGGCAGAGGGTGAATGAGTCTCATGTATGTTTTATGTCCTGAAAGGAGAGAATTTCAGGATTCAGATTCAATAATGTGGATATTTGAAGGCACGAAAATTTGGAGTTGGAGGGTATGCAATGTAGAATACAGCTGATTGGATTAGCCATGTGCAGGAGGATGGACCCTGACTGAATGATAATGTTTTTGATTGTGCAAGTTCACCCGTTTTAGAGTAACTGTTTTACTGGGAAACATCAGTTTGTAATCAGAGAAAGGCAGGATACCTGCTGCCAAACCTAAGCAAGAAGCCACCTTGACAAGGACTTAAGGTTTCTCTCAGTTTGATCATTGATTAGGTTGAACCATAAGAAATCGCCATTTGTGCATCAAAAACAGTTGAATATGAGTTATAATACCTCAGCCTAACATGAATTGGAGTGATTATACCTACCACTTTATCATCTTACAGAGATTATGAAAATAAATTTTAAAAAGGCACATGGATATTATGTTGAGTGAAATAAGCCAGACAGAAAAGGACGAATACTATATGGTCTCACTGATATGAATTAAATACCATGAGTAAACTAACAGAATTATACTATAGAGTATACGTTAATAGGAGACAGAATCTGGTTGAGGAGGGGGAACTGATGCTGAATATATGTAGAATGTTTAATAAGTTTGACTCTAAATATATGGTAATGGATAGAGTTGATGGCAACACCTTATAATGAGTATAACTAACACTGCTGATTTATAAATGTGATTGTGGCTGAAAGGGGTATTCTAGGGAGGTTATTGTTAATTGAAAGACAGCTACGGGATAATCTAGGGACTGTATAATACAGCGATTTCTGTGGTAGATGAGGATTGTTTAATAATACAAATACAAGGATGTTCTTCAATTACAAGGTGTTAAGAATATTGTGAAAAATGGGGAAATACAACTAATGTAACTTATAGACTGTAGTTAAGAGTAATGTTGTAATATTTTTGTAGCAAAGTCAAAGAAGTTACTGTATCAAAGCTAAAGGTCAAAAAAGAATATGGGGTTTAGTGTTATGAGACGTGAATATCATCAAGCATTTTCTTTTCATTTTCTTCACTAACGAGACGTTGGTAATATCATTTAACTAGTCTGTGCTCATTTATTCATCTTTTGGAATACTGGAGAAACAGTTGGGTTTGTTTTTAGGATTAAATAAGGTAAAAGTGCCTGGACAGGGTTATTTTTAAGTAATGCTTCCATACTTTGTTAAGCTGTCTTTTGTCTGTTACTTTATTTTTTAAAGTTGAAATAAAGTTTAAAAAACAAAAGGTACATGGAGCCATTGTAAGAAAAGTTCTATACCAACCCAAGGATAGCTTGTGAAAGTCCCCAGTGTAATTGTTTGTTATCCTTTTGCTATTGATCATATAATATGCTTTCAGGTAGTATCAGAAGACTGGATATTATTGATAGCCAAACTTATTGGGGTATAAATACATTCTAAACCCTTTACATTAATTCTCTCTCTTAATCCTTGAAACAGCCATTTATGTTATTTATTATTGTCCATTTATAATGGCGTGGAATTGCAGACATATTCCATTTCTTGCTCAAGGCTACACAGCTAGTATCTGGCAGCACCAAGTGGGTCTCTGTCATGGATAGTCTCCAATTGTTAAATTTCTAGATGTTTTCTAGATCAGTGACATAGTTCTGCTTTCTGGAGCTCAGAGTCAAGATAAGGAGGTTAGATAGTTCATACACCCTAGAAATCAAAGCAATGCATACTAAGGGATGTGGGCTAAGTATCTTGTCAGAATCTGAGATAGGACTGGAGCCCTGCCTGGTGAGAGAGGGAATCTTTCCGCAGCAGGTAGCATGAAGACTGATCCTTGATGGAAGGATATCAGGAGGTGCAGGAGTGGTGAGAGGCAAACAAAGTATCAGAAAGTGCTGAGCAAAGCCTGGAATTCAGGAAGTGTAGGGAATGCTCAGAAAACTATGTTTGGTTGGAGCCCCAAATAAGAGTAAGCAATGGTAGCTAGGACTCAGAGGGCCTTAAATGTCATTTGAAGGGGTTCAGATTGAGCCTGTATGTACTTTCTTCTATTATCAAGACCATCTGTTGCTGTGGAGGCAAGAGCTATCTCTGTAGGACTTTGATTCCCGTAGAGAACAAGTCTTAAAAAAAGTTGACATGTGTATTTGTTTTTTTGTTGTTGCTTTTTTTTTTTTTTCTCTTCACCAAGAAAGACAGTATTTCTTAGGCTCTCTCATTATGTCTCAAGAACCTCCATCTAAATCTCAATGAAAGAACTGGGAAATGCTCTGTAGACCAATAGAGTTGGAGAGACTCTTTTCCTTAAGGCCTGGGAGAGGGAGTGACAATGCCATCTTACCCTTGACCTGATTTCTCCTTGATTATGGTGGAGGCTTAGCCCTTATTGGAACACTGGTTGATATGTAGAGACTTTTGTACAGAACTTTTCTTGTGCTGAAGAAAAGAAGAGTTTGTTGTTGTTGTTGCTGTTTCCTTTGGAAGGTAGAAGAGGAGAGAACATTTGATGTGGAAGGAGTACCCGGAGCCCAGGGATTGGAGATGGTTATGGCTCCGGCGAATCTGAGCATTCTTATATCCGATCATTCCCATTGTTCTGTAGTGGTTTCTCTCCAGAGACTTCACTTCAAAAGGAGCACTTGTCTGGGCATGCCTGGAGGGAGGCCATCCAAGTTTGGGAAAATTATTAAGCATTCACTCAGGGATATGCAATAATCAAACCATGTCTCTCAAAGTCATCAGTACAAAGTTTTAGTTTTCCTTTGTACCATATAAAATCTTTTTTTTTTTTGCTAAAGGTATTTGTAGAATTCAGAAAAAAATAATTGCACTCTGACTGAATTTCCTTTTATAATACTAATGATAGGACTACCCTCATTAGTTTGCTCACTCCAATATACAAAGTATTAAAGGTGATTTTTCAAAATAAGCTTTCAAGATGACACTAACCCATAAAGGCTTCAAATACTTCTTTGAACTTGTTGGACAGGTACCATGCTTGCTCTATTTGGTGTTCTCTGAAACAATCTTGAAAAATGGTAAAAAGCCAGCTCCTGCATATGTGTGTCAGAAAATGACAACAACAACAACAACAACAAATAACATTCAGGGGTTTTCCCTTGCACTTCTTTCTCAAAGACTGAGTGATTTGTAGGGACTATACTGTGTCTTTATCATAAGGGTTTCCTTAACAAAAATATTCATGATTTTGTCTCCTGCTTATGAAATGCAAAACTTGTGAAACTCAAGTGCAGTTTCTTCATCACTTATAGCTTCTAATTAAATTACGATTTTCAAGGTAAACAAATAGCTCATTTAAGTAGAAGAAAGTTTAAGTAATTAGTTCACTGGTATTTTCTTTGTGGCTCTCAGCCAGGCATTATTAGGTAAACAGACATGTGTGTGTGTGTATATATATATATATATGCATCTATGTATATATATATATGCATAGAAAAAGAAACACTGGCCTATGCACTTTTACACAAGAGTATAGTGGCACTCAGATTTAAATAATAGCCACATTGCCTTTCAGAGAAAATAGGAGTCATAATTGAAAACCTGGGGAAACTTTAGCTAGGCTAACAAGGCATACCATTTCTGACAAATTGAAATGATAGGTAACTAGATATGCATGAAGACAAAACAGCATATAAATGAACTCATCTATTTGTGACCATGTACATTTGGATGCATAGATATTAAAACCTAAGTGCTATTGGAGGTAAGCCATCCATCCATTATTACCTTTGTACCTTTAGAAGCATTAGTATGAAATGAACAATGGAATCCTACAGACTTCAGTGCTCTGACGAAAACTCACAATAGGAGTGCCTAATCGGTAGACAGGGGTCCGACTGTTTGCTTAGCCCTAACAAGCTCTCAGTGTCTCATTTCAATGGGATGTTCTTGGAAACAGAAAGGAAAACATCACCTGGCCTTTTGTGTTCCTTTGTTCTTATATAAATGGTTGTGGGTACTGGCATTCTGTTCAGAGAAACATTCGCATGGAAACAATAGTTCCAACCAATGCATGCCTCTGAGAAGCAGAAGTGTGTGTGCTATTCTGAAGAACTCCCAGCTGGCTAAATGCCACCATCTCATGCACTTGGGATTTAAAAAAAAACAACAACGGAGCAACGCATCTCACCTGAGGCAAGGACATTGATTCTCATTGACCAATTCAAATCTCATTTCTATGCTAGAGTTTTCAGAGGAGGATTCTGTTCTCCCAAGACTATTCCTTTCAGTATATTTGATCTCAATATTACTAAAGTCACAGAAGCATGGGTAGAAGAGCCTTAGAGGTCATGGAGTCTGGTATCACACCTAGCATTGCTGATGCCTTTGTGACACCCCACTGGGTCACCCAGTGTCCCCAGAACACCACAGTGTCGGCCAACTTGCCAGAGCCCAAGACAGCAAGTTCTCATCATGTATAACAGCTTTGTTGTTAGAATCTGTTACATCTACTTGTAATTTCTTCACATTGGCCCCTGTTTTGCAGCACAGATCTGTGAAGAATAAATCTTTTCTGGGATTGAATATAATTTTTAGATTCATCAGCCAGAAAGGAGCTCAAGAGATTTTTTTGTCTAGCCTTACTCTGTTTTAGATATGGCACTCAAGGCAGATTTTATGCATTTGTTCATTTATTTCTCACATATTCATTGGGCATCTACTATTTATCCAACATTTAGTATAGGGGCTAGAATATACTGTTGAACAGGACAAAGTACTTGGGAGTCTATATTCTTGTCCACAAATACTTGACTATTCTCTTTAGAAGAGTCACAAGAATGGAAATGTTTTCTCCTTTAATCTTTTTTAAAATTGATGTATCCAACTACATTCTCTCTGACTTCATTCACAGACATTACTCCTTTTTCAGTAGGCAACAAATAGGAGTTAAAAAACTATTTGGAAGCTAATTTAAAAAAATTAAAATGTGGTGATAATTAATTCAGTTCTTAGCTGTCTTGTCCCTGAACTGTCTTTAAATCATATAACCTATTTCTTGGACAGTCTGTTTTTTCCCTTTAATCATATTTCCAAATGTAAATGCCCACATTCAATCATTCCCATTATAGATCCATTTCTCCAAAGGTCTCCTTGGCAGCACCACAACATGGAAATACAAAAACAACAACAACACACACACACCTGAACTTTGATGTGGACCAAAATGGAAACAAACAAAAAGCATTTTTTCTCCTGTTCTTCCCATTTGTCTATTTCAATTACTTAAGTAAAAAATATCCATGCTGGGAGTGGGTATAGCTCAGTGGTTGAGCCCCTGCTTTGCACAGAGGTCCCGGGTTCAATCCCTGGTACCTCCTGAAAAAAAACAACAACAATGTTGCCCTTGATTTCTTTATTTTGCTCATGCCTCCATCATCAACGCCTATTGATGTCACCTCTAAAAATATTCTAAATCTTTCCATCTCTCTATATCTCCAGTATTATAACTTTTGTCCAAACCTCATCTCTTACTTGGTCTCTTAAAAATCACCACCTTCCAAATAATCTCCTCACATCCACTTTGGATCCTAACAATTCATTCAATGCTTCCTTCACAATACAGAGAAGCAAAGTTGACTTTTAAATTTTAAATCAAATAAATTTTCTCCCATTTCATTTAGAAACACAGTCCTTTGTGTTGGTTCCTGCCTTATTTTCTGACTCATTTCCTTCTACAGTTCCTTTTCCCAGTGAATGGCAGCCATTGACCGTCTTTTTATTCTTCCCATTCAGAAACTTCATTTCACATTAGATTTTCCTCTAGAATGACTGTTCCCTTGATCTTTGCATAACTAGTTCCCTATTGTCATCCAGATCTCAGTATAAATGTCTGAGTCCTCACAGAGGGCTTTCTTAAATTTTTAATACAAAGGAGCTATTCAGTCACTCTATTGCATCACTCCTTGCTTGTCATCATGACACTTATTTTTAACTCATATTTTGGTATCCATTTATTTGCATATTGTTTGTCTCCTTAAACTAGAATTTAAGTTCTGTTGAAGTTACGACTCACCTTTCTCTTTCATTGCTTTATCCCTAAGAATGAGGCCATTGCCAAGACCAGGCACTTAATAAGCATCAATAAATATTTGCTGGATGAATTTTATCTTATTTTTATTCACTGATCCTATGTTGCCACTACTTAGAGGTCGACTGGAATTTTATTCTTGTCTCCTTGAGTATTGGCAATCCTACTAATTTCAATTTCACCTGTAGACCTGATAACAAATTCCCAATTCCTTTGTCTTGTCCATTAATGAGCTATTGAACTTAGGAGGAGAATGTGGATCCCTTGGGGATGCTATTCAATAGCTCAGAATATTTTAAAACTCCTAGTCGTGAGAAAAGAGCAGCTGTCACAAATGGCAGGCCTTCCACCGGAAAGCATTTCAGATAACCAAAAGATAAAGTTTTCTAATGAGTTTTTTTTTTTTGGGGGGGGGTGGTTCTTCTAAGGAAATTTTTGTTTTGTTTTGTTTTTAATAATTGCCTCAGCCTGAGATATTCAAGACTTGGAAATTCTCAGTCTCAGAAAGTTACTCGAATGGCACAATCCAGGGCTTCCAAGTGGTACAATGGCCATAAGTGAGATTCCCAGTAGTCATTCCTCACCCTGGCTCTGGAGACCTGTCTCCTTGCTTTCACTTATCCTGTGGATGTTGGATATTGTATATGCTGTCTTCCCCACCTGGATCTTGGCATGTCTCAGTTTTTAAAGAGAAGAAAAATTACCTGAAGTGGTATCTGCTGATCCCATCTTTCCAACTATCCCATGATTCTGCTCCTTCCGTATGACTTCAGTTCACAGAGCAGGCCCTTGATCTTTTACCATTTGTCTTTCCATTTTGGGCTTAGTTTTACCAGGGAACCTCCATCTTGGGGCCAGAAGTCTGTGATGGTCCTACCTTGTCTATTCTGTGGTCTCTCTTCATTGTATAAAGCAAAGATGGCCACTCTTTGCCCTGCCTAATAGTGGCAGTTGTTTGAAACCTTTTCTTCCCTAAGGTGCTGGTGGCACTACAGCTTTGCCCTGCTAGTGCTAATAACTGACCATCATTGATAAATTCTGAGAATGACACAAGTGGCCAGACTTCAACTCACCTAGACTTGTGCAAATTAAGATAGTACCAACCTATTCAAAGTTACCAAAACAAATAAACAAAAAACTTGAATTAATGCTTCCTTACCTTCTTGACTTACCAGACAGAGCTACCTGGTTAGTAGCCATGGCACACTCTGAAATAACTATGATTAATTTAGGAACAAAATAGGGTACATGGCAATAAAGGTAAAGTCCGTTTTCAGTCATGCGTTTACGTTCATTCTTGAAAGGAGAAGCCCATTTCCAGTAGATCTGAAAGCTTCCAAGAAAAGCAATTCAAATCTGTTTACCTTTCTCTGGGACCAACCTGGATGATTATTAGCTTTCCAGTCTATTAAAAAATCTATAATGACCAAGTCCTTAGAAGTCAAGATAGAAACTGAAAATTTAAAACACATAAAAACTTTTTATGGCAAACTGTCTGCTTTTCATTTGTGGACATCAACTCTTGAATATAAAAAAAAATTTGAGGGACCAATTATTTCATCTTGGTAAAGGGATTGACTTTATTATCTTTTTAATTGATACATTGGAGAAGAGAGGATAGTCATGGACAGAGAGAATGAGAAAGACAAAGAAGTAAGTGTGTAGTGAATGGATTGAGTAGGTTGAAGATGAATGGGGAAGAGACTCCACATCCAGATCCTAGCGTCACCGTATATCATGTGTGGAAAATGATTGGACATATTAAGAAAGGGCTCTTAATCGTTCCTTATTTTTTAATCTATTTATTCATAAAGCATATAGATAATAATAACTATGTGCCAGATATTCTGCTAACTACTAGGCTTGCAAAAATAATGGCATGGACTTTGATCTTCAAAAGCTTGCAGTTCAGTGGAAGAGCCAGAAACAATTTTAAAATATATATATACATATGTACTACAATGTAAGGAGCAATAATAAAGATATGTATGATGTGTCAAGGGTTCATTGAAGGAAAAGGCATGTATGATCCCTGAGCTCCCAGAGCTTCCAACCTTGGATTGAGGGATTCAAGACCAGTTAAGAAGTAAAGGTTCAGGACTATAATAGGAGAAGGGTTGGGTGTTCAAAATCATAGAGAAGGGTTGGATGCTCAAAATCATTAACCAGAGTTGGAGATTCAGAGAAGGAATAAGTTAATTGGACCAAGAAGGAACACAGAGGATGAAGCAACTAAAGTTGTATCAGGGAAGAAGCAGTGTCAGGAAAAGCTTCTCAGAGGAAATGGTCTCTGGATTATGACTTCTGGGTAAATCGAGGGGCAAAGAGGTACTTGTTAATGTGTAACATAAGGGAGGGAAGCAAGCACTCAGACTTTCTCAGATCTCCTCCATTAGTTACATTCCCTCTAAAGGGGTTCAGATGCTGTGTCCACAAAGGGCCTTTGGATGAAGGATGGAAAGGTATTGCTTGGAACATCTCAGATACTCAGTGCCCATAAAAGATCCTTAACATGGCATCAGGTAGGGGGGATGATCCTAACATCCACTCTGAACAAATAGGAAATTGCTTTTTATAAGGTTTGATCTGAAAGGCACATACCCCCCTCCCAAAGGGCATACCCTGCACTACTCAATTTATCTGTGTCAAAAACTCCAAGGGTTGAATTGATTGTGCTGTAAATTGAACTTTGGGTTCCATTCTGAGTATTTGAAACGTGACACTTCATCCACTAAGCCCTCCTGCTTGGGTTGTTTTTTCAATTCTACTATGTTGAAATATTTCTGCAGCTTTGGTGCTGTCTGTGACCGAGCCAGGGAATGCAGTTTTGATCAAATCTTGTAATAACGTGGGGGAGATGTTGAAGATTAATGCCTATTGATAGTCTGAATTGCCAGAGAGTGAGTACAGAGGAGAATTTAATAACCTGAAAAATGGTTGCAAAAGAGTATGGTTTTATTTTCAGCTTTTTCAGCTGTCTCTTCCATGTACTTGTTTCCATCCCAGGGTGAGTTTTGACGAGGGTCATTCCTGGGACAAGTATGGTTTCACTTCGGTTCCTCTCTTCGTGGACGGGGCTCTGGTGGAGGCAGGGGTGGAGACCCAAATAATGACGTGAGTACATCTTTTGCTGTAGTAGAAAGGGGCCCAGACAACAGGGTTCTACTTCCTTCTGCCCACAGACCTTTCCTGCTGAACCCTACCCCGGAGCATTTTGATTTCTGGGTCAGTTTCTTCATCTATAAAATGGAAATATTTATGGTTTGCACCAACCAAATCAAAAGGCTGCTGACAGCATTGGAGAGATTTCTAATTGCAAAGTTAAGGTCCTTAATGGAATTTAAAGTGTTATAACAAATTTACATTCGTCCAAACCCTAGCAAACAGAAAGCTTACGACTTCCAATGTGTTTTCTCTTTTTCCAAAGTCTAACGAGGGAGGAGGTGCAGGGATGAAGGGAACAAAACAGCCCACATACTGAAATCAGGGAATGATTTTAAGGGAAATTCCTGGAGGGCATGTGTGTGACACACATTTGATGTTGTTCCAGTTCAGATGATTGATTTGCAGTGAAATTTTTCCTATCGTCTTCTACAATGAAAATAGATGCTCAGGATATAGATCTTAAAGTACTGAAGCACTTTTTGAATATTAAAGAAAAAATACTTTGATACTGCTTTCTAAAAGTATATCAAAATTTAATTCCTTAAGAGTCGATCTCCTGTATGGGTGTATATGCACGTGTATGGAGGGGAGTTTGTGGGGTGGTTAGGGTAACCTTCACTCCCAATTGATCTGAACCCCTTACACCTTAACTCTTTGCTGGACAGAAGTGATTCTGCTGGGCAATGTAAGAGGGAGCTTTCTGTATGGTGGAGTAGGCACAGAAGGATTCAAAGGATTTTCTGTGCTAGTTTGGGGGAAGAGTATCATCTTTTGATTCTAGGGGACACAGGAACTCTGTTAACTTTTGTGTTCATGAATTTGCTTACAGTCTGAATGAGTATTTTCCCAATATGAGATGGATGAACTTTGAGGAGAGGGAAAATTACCAGGGCAAATTCTTGACAGAATGATCAGTTAAAAGTAATTTTAATTCCCCTGGCCCCAGAATAGACCACGCAGCCATGTCCCATCCCTCCTCTTCCATCCTCAACTCCTAACGGTTGACTTGTCCCTAGGATGACAGGAAGAACTCAGTCATGATGAGAAATGGAAAAGACATTGGAGAAAAAAAAACAAACCCACCAAAGCCAGCTTCCAGGACTAGGTCGCCCAAGAAGTGATGCTGGATAATCCCCTGGCTGTGGAGCAATGGTCCAGCAGCTGGCTGTGGTGGGCCTCCCTCTCCTCATTTGTAAAAATGAATAAAAGCTTCCCTTTCTTAGGAAATTCAGCAGGAGCACTGCAAAGGGGGACTACAAAGGTCCCATTTCTACAGGATTTATATAGAGCCTATGGAAAGAATCCCTAGGATTGCCATTGTCTTCATTTTTAATAAAAATTCATAATAAAAAGTGCAGGTGACTCTACAAGAGTACCTTTAAAATCACTTGGGATGAGTGATTTTTTTAAAGGAGTGACTTGAAATTCTCTTCTTTAATTCTCTCTGAATTTTCCAAATTGCTAGTGGAATATTTCATCTAACTCAAGGGTAGAAACTGGGTCTATGAGTACATGACTGTTAGTTCTGAGCACCTACTCTGTTGGGCCCTGGGCTGGATTCCAGCACCATGCAGTCATGAAATGGAAAGATACAATGTCAACCCCATGAGCTGCTACTACGATCCACCCAAGGGATCTGTCTTTTGGGGAATACGTTAGTGACTGATATCTTCAGATGGAAACTTCTGTTACATAGGACTTTTCTGGATAGTTCTGTGGTAAAATGTGAGTGAGGAGTGGGGTGAGGGGGGTGGGGAGTATATGGGGACCTCATATTTTTTGAATGTAACATTAAAAAAATAAATAAAGAGTAAAAAAATGTGAGTGAGAATATCCTGTAGAATTTGTTGCTCAAGAATAAAGGCTTTGATTTTTGTCCAGGAATTTCTTCTCATTCTCCCAAAATAAACTCCGAAACAAATTCTCTCACCATCTAAATTTCTAAAGTTCCCATAATACAAAATAGATTCTTGCTAAGCTGTCAAGTTACTTTGTTAACTAAGGTTTAACAAAACTGTGGAAAACTCCACTGCATCAGCCATGGAGTATTTGAGATATAGGAGGTTACAAAGGCTTCATGTCTAAAACTTCATCATTTAGTGGTGCATAAAAACAGTATGTAGCAGAAGTATAATCCTAGACGTTAAAAGGCAGAGTTGTAAATATAAATTTTATTTCTAAAGAACAAATGACTTAGTAAATGTATGCAAATATATGTATAGTGAATATTTATGCAAATATTTTTGAGTATACATATCCTTACATATACATATCCAGAGAAAGACAGACAATGGACAGAGAGACACTAAGAGATGCCAGTAGGATCTAGCAATTCTATAATAAAGAAATATTTTGGTGGTACTACTTATGGGCCAGATACTGTTCTAGAAGAATAAATTAGAGAAGCCCCTGCCCTTGGAGATTTTGTCTACCATACATTAAATAAATATGCAAAACAAATGACTCTGCCCTATTACCCAGAATGCTCTGCCAGAAGATTCCGAAATTTCTCCTGTCTTCTGGGAAGCCAATGTAATACTAGCAATGCCACCATCTTTTTAAATGCGAATCTCTGGCCCTAGGCTGACTTTTCCATATTATGTCTACATCCTTCACTTAATCACTAAATATAGAAAAAGAAGCTTCCTCTTTTCTAGGACTTCCTCTAATTTGACCTTCAAAGAGTTAATATTGAATTCTAAATTCTGTTAGGCAAAGGTACACATAGTCTAGAAGGTTGTGCACTCTTCTCCTTGGGTAAATTCAAGCCAGATATGGCTGCTCATCACATCCAGGTCTGACATGCCCTAGAATCTTGGGCATGATCCTAAAGTCAGCCTTTCCCTGTTTTTGTATCAAAGAGGCTAGATGGCTCTTCTTTTATGTTGTCTTTTCCTTCATCTCACCTCTTGGCCTCGTTTACCCATATTCTCTTGTATAAGACCTATCAGAAGTCACTGCATACTTCACCGGGGCATTACTTTGAACATTACTGCATATTCATCAATCTCAACACACCTGGTATTCCCTGGCAAATTTAAGGCCACAGTTTTAAGTTCTGTGTCCATCTAGTCGTAAATGATATTAATGTTTTTCTCAGCTTTAAATGGAGTTTAGATGATTACATGGACATTAGGCAGATTGACCTCAGGGCCAAACCATTTACTGATGGGATGAGATAGCACTCCTGTTTTTCTTTCCTTCCCACTAAGGCTCCAAAAGAACTTGACAGAGCTTCTCTCCCTCTTCTATCTTGCTTATTGGGACATTTTAAATACTAGTAAGTAAAATAGGAACTGGAATAATGAGTAATTATTTTCTTATAGTGAATCTTATAGTGAATCTGGGACAAAAGAGGTACTTGTCCTTTCTTGAATTTAAGTTGGGGTTGGAAGCATTTGTCCAACCAAGTATAAGCATAAGCTACTTGTTTTCTAAGTTTTTATTATATTCAGAGTTTTTCTAGCACAAAAGCCATACAGGTTTTGTGGGATCTCTTCAGTTTGCCAGAGAGGCAAACCCTGGCAGGGTTGTCAAATGGCAATTTCTGTCCTTACCCTAGATTTGAAAAAGACAAATCCCAGACAGACAGGCACATGCACACACACATACACACACACAATTCTACGTTCCCATGAGAGAGGGTTTTTGTGTATCTTGTTCTTCACGCACCTTATAATTACCAGGTTTGTGTTAGCACTGAGATTTAACAGTACACATGTTTTGAATGCATGAATGATTAAATGGATGGCTATGTGAATGAATTAATGAGTGAATCTCATGGTCCCCAAGAACCTTACCTGTGTTGTGATTGTTGTGCCTTCTCTGGCCCATGGCTTCAGTATTTTAGGAAGTTGATTCTAGATCTCCAGGGGTTCATAAGTGCTGTGATCAGCACCCAGTGGTTGTAGTTATGAGGGCTGGGGGTTGAGTAGGGATCAGAGCAGGCTGCGTCTGTGTGCAATGGTGTGTGCATGGGGGGTATGCAGGGAGGTGGAATGGCAAGCAGGTGCAGAAAGGGCATCCAGATAACGAGGACCTCTGGGAATGATTTCTGATTTCCTTTACTTTCCACAAGAATCTGCCCAGCTTCCCCTTGTCCCAGAGGCCAGAGCTGGGAGGAATAAGGAGTCTTCTAACATTGCAGGTCTATGATGAGATTTGTGTGGGAGAGCCGGTCCCCAGCTTGGAGGCTGGGATTTGTTTACTTATGTTGCTCTTTTACCACTATCTTTTCAAATGTTATTATTTCAACATCTCCCTGGCAACCTTGACAGGAAGCATCTAGTCCAGCCTAATTCACAATGAAATGTGACTGCTATTATTATGTAAAGCTGAGGCCAGGGCTGGGTGATTGACAAGCGGAGGGTCTATCAGATGCAAGCAGCCCCCTCCAGCTGATGAGATGCCCATGGCAATTAAAGCACTGGGGTCTCTTTGGTCTGCTATTTCTTGAAAGGTTGTTTGCCTCAAATTAGCACTTTTTTGCTTGACTCAGATGTGGAATCAGATGGAAAAACACTGCTTTCCTCCATCCTCGAAGTTACATTTGAAATTCTATCTTGATATGAAATATTTGAACCAACTGGCTGTGATTCAGCCGATCTTTCACAGGGGCTAGGGAGAACCTGGCAGTGGCACAGGGAAATAAAAGGAGGGAGAGGGCGGGAAACAGAAGGGAGAGACACAGCTTCCCTGGAAAAAAGTGGATATGTCTTACCTGGAGTGAATAGCAAATACCCTAAGGAAAATTCAGTTTGATCTGGGGAATTGTGCAAAAACTTGGCAGTCAGTTTGTGTCCACTCAGTACCTTACTTTGTGCCACGCATTGCATGGAGCACGTTCTCAAACTTGATGTCATTTAAATCTCCCATCAACCCTGTGAGGTAGAGAGGAATGTGAACTTCAAACTTTAGGCTCTGAGCTGAACATTGAGGGAAGGTTCTAGAATTCTCCAAGGTTTGTTCAGTACAGGACTGCAGCTTGTGGGAAAGAGGGGCAGAGTGTTAGTTATTTACTATGTATTGATGAATGCCTACTTTGCTGCCAGACACCAGGTCACAGCAGAGCCATTCCTGAGAATCTCAATTCGCCATCTACTTGAGGAAACACAACAAACCCATGAAACAATTCGGCAATAATTAAATGATAAGGTGTGGGACAAACTGTAATTGCCATTGATTTCAGGGAAATAAATTACTGGAGATAGAGTAGCTACAGAAGGCTTCATGTCTAAATGGAGAGGAAGGAGAGAGGCAAATGGGGGAACAGAAGGTGCACGGCTTTTCAGAGGGAAGAGCGAGAGGCAGGAAGGGCTGGGGATTCCTTTAGCAAATTGGCTAGGGAAAACTATCTTTCTGACTCCCTGTATAAACCCAGTTCTAATTGGCATAAATCTCTGATCCATTGTTCCTCCAGCAGAACTAATAGCCAAAGTGAAGGGGAGAGAGAACATTTTGCCTAGAAAATTATGCAAACCTCAAAGCTACAAGAGTTTTTTGTGTTTTTGTTAAGTGAAGACCTTCTTTCCGCTTAGGAAACTGTGACCAAATGCTTAGCAGGGAACACGCTTTTAAATACAGCCTTAGTGCAATGCGGGGGCCCAGCCCTGAGCTTAAATGCATTGTTTAGCCTCTAGTAACTGCATCCGATAACATCTTTGGAAATGAACCAGTGCTGCTTCCATCGATCTGTTTTTCATTTCTCTGTTGTTTGCTGGAAGGGCCTGATTTTACTTTGCCCAAAGTAAGTCATTCGAGTAATCGACAAATCCAGTGGAACTCCCAAGTCACTGCCTCTCCATCTGACTGCTTGATTTATATCCTTCAGCTTGTCACTGAGGTATGCCATCAACTCAGAGGCTCCCTGTCATTTGCACCAAAGAATGCCAAGGCAGAATGCATGCTCGCTTAGGGGCTTTGATGTGATTCTGGGAGGAAAAGACTTAATTTGACTGAGAAGGTCACCATTTGGAGTCAGGAAGGAGAATGGGACAGTGGCTGAGAGCATGGTTTTTGGAAGTACACTATGTCAGGGCAGCACCCAGCTTGACACTTACATCCATGTGTCATTTGGTGCCTTACTGAACTTCCCTCTGAGGTCCAGCTTCCTCCCCTGGATCAAGGATTGAGTGCAAACATCAGGATTCTTCCAGAAGACCATGGGAGATGCTGGTGCCTCCTGGGTCTAATGAGCAGGCCTCCTGTAGAAAGGCTTTGGTCAATAGAGAGGGGCTGGCAAGCTGTTTTTTCTGTGAAAGGCCATGCCACAGGTGGTCTCGGTTACAACTCTCAGCTTCTACTGTGAGAGCAGCCATAGAACAAAACATAAAGGAATAGGTATGAGTTTGTTTCAACAAACCTTCATTTGTGGACACTCAAATTTGAATTTCAAATAATTTTTACATCATAAAATATTATACTTCATTTTCCTTTTTCCCCCAAAACCATTTAAAATATGAAAACCATTTTTTGCTTGTCGGCTATCCAGAAGGTATACTGGGCCAGATTTGACCCAAGCTCTGTGGCTTGCTAACCCTGTGCCTGTGGGGCATAACTCATTCTTTCTCTCTTATGAATATCATTTGGATTTTTTACACAGTCTCTACACACTTCTACCCATAAACTATTTCGCTTGCGTTACCAGGTTTAGAGAAGTAAAATCATTTGAAATGGCTTGGAGTCGCCTCTTGTCTTATCCAAACCCCACCTGTGTCATCTCACCTCTTTCAGGGAGCCCTCCTTAATTACTCCAGCTCTTACTCATTCCATTCTTGAATTCCTTTCGTAAACCCCACGGTTTGGTTCACAGGTGTGTTTAGTTCAGTTGACACCTTTTTAATGGAGCTAACGTTTGCAAAATCAGAAACATCTGGCATCATTGAGCCCAAATACCCTTAGTCCAACAATCTGCTAGACTGCCTGGCAGCAGCCCACTTTCAATAGGAGGCACTGTTTCCTAACCCCCACTTCACACCGTTTATACTTGTCTATGTCAGCTGCTTTGGTTCGAGCATGGTTTATTTAAATTACTCTCCTGGCTCCTGTAAGATTTTGAATTTGTGACTCCTGATTTAGATACTACATCGCTACTTCATCTCTATATTTTCTTACAGTGCTTTTGGAAAAGCTTTAAAGATACACAAAAGTTCAAAGTGATGTCACAAGCCCCTGTGTACTCATTACCCCCAAATTAAGTCATTGAAAATGCCAGCTGCTTTCTTTTGCCTCTTCAATTCCGTTCCAATGCCTTTTGGTCTCTTTCTCAAGCTTCCCTCTGTTTTCTCCTCCCCACACTTATTGTCAAGACTTTTTCATCCGTGCCTCTTTCCACCATCTCACCAATCATTGTATTGTGTAACTAATACAGGCTCCACTTACAGGATTCCTTGCTGTTGATCCCCTACCTATTTCTATTAAGGTCTAGCTCATGTCTTGCTTTTGCTCAATACAATTCCCCCTGTAGCCACTGACCTCCTTTACCACTAATCCCATGGACACCCTAACGGGAAAACAATCAAGTGGCATGGATGCACACCAATAGCCAAGGAGGTGGCCTGAATTTCTCAAGGCCACACCTGCTGGCCGCTGACGACTCGCCTTCCTAGAACACTGCTCTTGTGGCTTTGCTTTGAAATCAGTCCTCAGCAGCTTCCTCCATGGAGGCAGGGGAGGGGGCTTATGGAAGAGGAGCCTACGCCTTTCAGGAACTTTTAAGAAAGGCCTAGGGAGTACACATGCATCATGGTGCAATTACAAGAAGGCATTCTTCATTCAACAATATGTAGGAATTGAGTACCCACGGCAAGGCAGGCACCGTTGTAGAAGCTGGGCTAGGGCACAAACAAGATCGTCAAGGTCTCTGCTGCCAAGAAATGCATATTCTAAAAGTCTTTTCCACGTGCTGCAGAGGAAAGATCAGCTTTACACAAGGTTTATTTCAGCTCTAGGGTTCATGGGATCTGTTCTGCAGTCCAGTTCGGAGCTGTAAGTGTAGTTGTTGTGGAGGTGATAGTGGAGTGTGTGTGTGTGTGTGTGTGTGTGAGGCAATTGGGGGGATAGATATCACCACAGCCCTCAGGTTACCTCTAACTTCCAAAGATTCTGACGCTGGCTGTGGTTTCTCATTATTTCTTATTAGTTCTCTCTTGCTCTGAGATAAACTAACGCTGTCAGTGAATGGAAGGGAATAAATTCCACAAAATACTAAAAGTGGTTATGTCCAGTGGGGACTTTATTTTGTTATTATAGATTTCTACAGTTTAAAAATGTTTCTATAATGAGAATGCATTCTTATTATAATTAGAAAAAAAGAATCCATTCATCAAAATGTACCAGATAATGAGAGGGAGGGATTGCTCTTAAGTTGATGTGGGTAACTGGTATGGGTCTTGCCTGTTTTACCCTTGAAGTTGTGACCTAGAGGATGGGAGAGTCCTAAGTACCCCACCATCATTCCACAGTGCTAACCAATGCCCTCAGTAAATTAATACTGAATCATTTCAGATAAACAGGTTATAGGAAACCAATCAAAGACCAGAATTGAAAATAGACAAACTTCACTCGTTAAATAAAAATTCAGGAAATTGCTAGATACTGGCTTCTGATAAAGCAGTGCTCTAAATAATTTCTTCAAGGTCATCTGGTTAATTTATGCTGCATTTGTAAGTTACTGTGTATTTTAAAAATTAATGAAAGATTTAATTATAGCAGGGTTGGCTGTGACCTTTGTGAAATGACTTCATCATAAATCTGTGGGGATTTTAGAACTGTTTTCCAGGTTTCTAATAATTTGCTCTCAAATTAATGACATCCAGCCAGTGAAAGGAGTCCAGACTGGGTAAGAGGATTGAGTTGGGATTTGTGGTTTCCTAGCAATGGCTAATCTGAATCCTGGATGGAGATAGCAGAGAAGATAGTGTGTGACACACCAGAATCCAGAATAGGTTTAACTGTTTACTTAGAAGAAGGAGAAACAAATCCAGTGTGTCAATAGGGAGAAACTGCACATCAGCAGACTGGGTAATTGTGGAACCCTTGATTTGGGGCACATTTATCCACATGCGAGTGAAGGGGCAGTACCTGGAACAATCGGAGAATTCCTCTTCTTCCCTGGGCCCTCATTGGGAAATTGAGAGTCTATGTCTCCTCTCCAGCTTATTGGCCACCTGTGAAGCACAGTTTAGGCCAAATCTCCCTAGTATCTCTGATCTCCCCAATCTCAGAAGCTCAATGAGAACAGCTAAGCCCTCTGCAGAGGAGCTTGAACATGATACATAATTGTCTATATCATTCTGATGATTTATTTGATCCCATATTGTGAAGTGGAAAAATCATACAGAGGAATGCCACATCTTAGCATAGCAAAGAGGAGTCTCTCTCTTAGAAGAAGTAACTTTCTCTAGTTCCAGGATGGCAAGCTAGAGTTTTGGAAGATGTGAAAAATCCCTTTAGGCACAGGGAGCATGGGGGAAAGCCAGCAAGTTCTGGAAAGTAGGCTTTGGCTGAAACCTTCCTTGCTTAACATTAGCCCTGATTGGGATCTCTTCTTTATTCTACACTCCTCTAGCAATTATTCATGATCCTACAGTCACATATAGCACACCACGATTTGAACTGCTGTAACCTTGCTATGAAAAGCAGTCAGCATGAGAGGAAAAGCACTGAGCTGGGAGTCAGGAGTCTTGGGTTCTAGTTCTTTTGTGGTCTTGAGCAGACCAGTACTTTATCTGGGCCTTGGCTTCCTCAGATGTCACAAGGAGGGATTGGTACAAAGGTTCATCCCTAAGGACCCTTACAGCATTAAGACTTTATAGTTCTGTTTGTTCTTTTCCCAGGGATTCCCAATTACAGTCAGCCATTTGAGTGCTGGCCTTTATTGTCATAGCTCAGGTTCAAGTACATCCCTAGACAGTAGATGCTTTAGATCTTGACACAAATAGGGCCATCATTGGAGCCTTCTAGATACATCATTTCCGATTTCTCCTTCCTTCCTTCCTCCAGCTGTGCTTTCAGTTTTATATATTTCATGATATTTCTGCCTTTTGTGCAAACAGGCTTTTAAAAGCTGGAACAAAGAGGCTCCCCAGGCCCACATCTCAGTGCCAAACTGTGCAGTCAATTGATTGCTAATGAGTTATGAAACACTTAAAAAGGAGTATGGAACCTTGCTGAAAGTACAGTGCTTAAGCCTTGTCAAAACAGGAGCAGCAAATGCATAAGCTGGACTCCTGGCTGCATCACTTACATGCTGTGTACCATTGTGGGATGAATTCTTTAACCTCCATGAGTCTCACTTTCCTCCTCTCTAAGTTGGGAGTAGTAAATGAAATGAGGTAATCCTTGTAAAGTGGTTAGCATACAATAAGAGTTCAATAAATGCTCACTAATATTTTTATTATTAATTAGTATTGTTATTTGGTCAACTTCTACTTAGTACTTATTTTTTGCAAAGTCTTCTTCGGGCTCGTTCACTCCACTGCCTCTCAGCCAATAAATATATGACAATCACTTAATGACACATAAGGCACTGCTTATGTGAGTCTCAGACCTTCAAAAGCTTACCGTCTGGCAAAGAGGTTAGTCCGTGAAGTTCAAATACCACTGAAAGTGCTGAGCACCATCCCTAAAGTACAGATAAAATGTCACAGAAATTCAGAGGGGAGAGATTATTTTTTTCTTCGTATGAAGAAAGGGAAGAGAAGAGAAGAGGAGGAAGGATCATGGAGGGAAGAATAGAAAAGTTAGCATTGGAATTAAAACTAAAAAAGTGTAATCCACTAAGAAAATAAAACAATCTCAAAGCTTATATTGCTTTGTGAATACGTAATGAGAAAACTTACAGGTACACGAGGAAAAATGGAAGATTTGCAATCATGGGGGAATATTTTAATAAACCACACTTAGAGACCAATAGACAATGCAGTCAAAAAGTTAGTATGATTTTGGTTATAAGCAACACTATTAGTTAGCTTGATTTAAGTGTAGGCCCATGTAAAACCCTGCACTCAACAAATGGAGACTATATATTCTATTTAAGCAAATGTTTCATAACTTTTTAAAAAATTGACCATACACTGGGCCACATACAAAGTCAGGACAAATTCCAAAGAAATGATATAACTGAGACCGTGTTCTCCTTATGCATTGAAATTAAATAAGAAATGTAAAATTTAAAAATGGTAAGGAAAACAGATAAGGAAAGAAACAAAACCATAGGTTATTTAGGAGTAGTTTTGTCTCAAAGAGGAAATCATTATAGTAACTATGGTATATTTAGAGTTCATAAATTTCTTCTTCCTCCCCTTCCTTGCCTAAAATTGTCCTCTATTGTTTGACCTGAGACTTGCAGAATGGCTGGAGTTGGACAAGGTGAGGTGCAGGGAAGGATATCTCAAGCAAAAGAAAACAGGCATCAGGAAATCATGCTTCTCTTAGTGGGACAAAATGGAATTCTGCTTGAGCACAAGCTAACCATGGGGAATAGCAAGAGATAAAACTGCAAAGGTAGATGGAGACTTATGCGGAGAGGCTCTTGAATCAAATTCAAAGTTCTTAGCATGACATTCATAGCTGAAACATGTGAGACTTCAAAGGACAAGAAGGTAGAGGAATCTTCTACATAGAGGTTGAAGTTGCATAAATGAATAGGATTGCCAAAGTCAAGTGTCAGGACAGAAGAGAAGAGGGCTTAAGTTAAGACATTCAGAGATGGGATGAGGAAGGGATGGTAGAGAAGGTCAATTAGAGAAGTAAGAGGATGACAAGAAGAATATGGTCTTACAGAACCAAAAATATAAGCTCACCATCTGTTCATACAGGAAGTCAAAAATTTGAGAAGCTTGCTCAGGCTTACATTACCTAAGGAATGCTTCCTAAAGGAGGTGGCATGGAAGTAAGGATCAAGGCAGGCAGACTGAAGGAGAGTGCTCTTGCATGGCAAGAGCAAGGAGATATGTGCGTGAGAGAGTGTGTGCATATGTGTACATGTACATGTGCACACAGATGTCTATGAAGAATAGGTATTTGTGGAGAGGATAATAGACTAGTTTGGCTGAAACAAGAAGGAAGAAAAGTTTGCAAAGTAATGTGAGCTCCAGATCTGAAATGGGATACTAATTCAAGGAATGTGGACTCTATTCCATTACCATAGTTTCTGCACAGAAATGTAGTGTTACTGAAATAATGCTTTGGAACAACTATCTGGAAACTAATGGAGAATAATTTTCATGAAGATGGATAGATGCTGAAACAAGTGAAACTAATATGGAGACAAGGTACTGAAAACCTGGATTACAGGCTTCAACAGTAGAGAGTAAGCGCTCTGACATCACATGACTATCAACTTGAATCCCAGCTCAAACTTGATCTTGACCATGGCTCCCAGGTCTCAGTTTCCTCATCTGAAATGGCTATACCTACAATTCTCCAGGGCCTTGTGTGAACAATTCAAGGTGATAATAACTGTGGAATAGTTACCAGAATCCCTGGCATATGATAAGCATACCATCAGTGGTAACCATTATTATTAGGGCATCGGAGTGGATTCATATGGAGGAGGTGAATGTGAGAAACGGTGGAAGTGTCACTAGAGGAATCCAGAGACAGATTGGAGGTTAGGAGAGAGGACTGAGTCCATGCTGAGGCAAAGGTTGCTAGCCTGAGAATTCAGGTGAGACAGTAACAGAAAGAGGAAGGTCAGGAAAGAGCTGAAAAAGTCAGCCTTGGACTTTCTGTTTCTGAAGATGTTCTTTAGACAGACAAAAATGGGAGAGTTTGTGTTAAGAAAAGCTGAAGATGCTGGTGCTGTAGTAATGAGGGAGGTGGGGGAAAGGCAGATTTCCTGGGTGCAGGTCAGTAACAACCCAGTATTAACCTAGTTACATTAATTCAAATGTTTTTCCAGAAGTCAATCTGCAGAGAAGTTCCCCTAGACTACCATCTTCAGAACGAATTATTTTTCCCTTTGGTCATTTCTAGTGGCTTCTTCATAGGAAATTCTCATCCTTTCCCTCCCTGAAGGATTTTGATCAACACTCTTTCCTTGAAACTCATCTTCTCTTGGCTTTCATCACTATATGTAAAAGTTGTTGTGATTGGGGGTTATAAAAAGAACCCAAGTGACTATGCAGGGGAGAGTCAAGTGACCCAGAGCTGCTCTGCTCTAAAGAGGAAAACATCTTTACAGCGCCTACTCCTCTAATTACATTTAGTATAGCATTGTTTCTACTTAAATTATAGCAATTATATACCAAGATCCCCTTTGAAATCATTTAATTAATGAGTAGCTAACCTTCTGTGTGTATGGAATTCTAATGAAGTCTTTTCTTTTGTGAACCACTCCCCTCCCTCAAATTAATCACTACCCTCCCTATAAGGCTTAATCAGGTCTAGGTGGTGGATAAGAGAAGGTGTGTGTGTTATTTTGGGTGCTGGCAAATCACAGTTGTTTGGGAAAATTCTAGCACAGACCAGGATGATAAGGGACAGAGCAGCTGCTGCTCTTTTTCCCATGAGATTGTTTTTGTCCTTCTAAACCCCAAAGGACACAGAGTTCAGCCATGTTCTTTGGCCCAGAAATAAGGGCATATAAAGCTATTACCCCAATTCTGGAAGAAGTGAATGCTTTTGCTAGATTAATTCCATCCATTAATCAACCCAGAACTATTTATTGAGCATCTGTTATATGAAAGGAGCGTCAGTGGAGACAGAGATGAATGACTCCAATAGATAATTCCTTCATGTATAGGGTTACCAGGTGATAGATAGGTTGTGCACTTGGAAGAAGACATAGGGATTGAAAGAAAATAAACTCTTGGAAATTGTTTTGCAAGAGCCACAATCCCTTTAGACTACCTCTGCATCTTGTCCTTTGAGTGCATTTGTCACTAATTAAAAATCACTCATCTTCTTTAAGAAACCTGAAGCCTTAAGAGAGCAAGTGATTGGCTCAAGGTCACCTAGATAATTTAAGACTAAGAAAGGCCAAGTCATCAATTTCCCTGCTGTTTTAGTTTCTTAGCTGCTAAAGCAAACACCTTTTAAAGGGCTGGCTTAACAAGAAGAATTTGTTGGCTCACAATTTCATAGGCTAGAAGGCTTGCTTCTGTCCACAGTCAGTATCTTCTAGCTGGCTGTTTATCTCTGGGGTTCCTGGACTTTTCCATCATATGGCAATGCACATGGTGATGTCTTACCCTTCTCTTCTGGGTTCATTTGACTTCCAGCTTCTGGCTGCTTCCCATGCTTCCCTTTCCATCGGATTTCCACTCGCTTCTAAATCACTCCAGTAGTCTGGATTAAAGCCTAATCTGATTTAGTTGGACCATACCTTAACTGAATTAACATCTTGAAGAGATCTTATTTACAATGGGTCCATACCCATCAGAGTGCAAAACAAGATCAGGAATGTGTCTGAACTGGAGTTGACAATTCAATCTGCATCACCTGCCTAGTACTCTTGCCACCATCCCCTAACACAATTTGTATATTAAAAGTTAAACAACTGACAACGCAAGCATCATCTGTGACCAGAGTCACACCAGTGATATAGACATTTAACACCAAAGGAGTTATAAAAAAGAAGAGAGATGGTCTCTTAGTTTGGGAGAGCCCAAGAAGAAGGCGAGTCTTGAGTGGACCCAAAAACTCCCATGAAAAATTCCAAGTGGCTGGGTAAAAGGAAAAAGAAAAACAGAAGTAATAACTTTTAATTGATTTTTCCTGAAAATTCACATAGTGAGAAATGGCTTAGAACATTCATTATTTTGTTTCTGGGGTTGGGAGCAACTTCCTCAGGGAAACCAAAGGGTACACTTCCTCCTTCCAGGCAGGCATCCATAGTCATACATGAGGCATGCTCTTTCTCCAAGGCTGTGTAAGAAGATGTAAAACAAAACAAAAAGCACTGTATTTGAGGTTAATATGTACCTTGAAGAGGCGATTTTGAGTCAACCCTACTGAAAAACCCTTACAAAGAAGGGCCATGGGTGTGAGTCTGTGGATATTCAACAGTATGGAAGTTAATAAACATTTGTTGCACATCAGGATTTTTAAGATTTTCACATGCATTATTTCACATAATGGGGATTTGATTATATTGGCGAAAATGCACTTTGAGTTAAGAAGGCAAGTGGGGGAATGCATTGCTGAGGAAGTAGCCCCGAGTAGTATATTTTGTTAATTGCCATGATGTGGGACTCTTAATGACCATGAATTTGGCTATGCTAGAAATTAGCTTCTCTTTGCCATAGATGTGAGAATGATATTCCACCCCCTAGAATTGCTTCCCCCCTCATTGACATTTAATGATTAATCGGTCTTTATTTGTCAAGCACCTATGTTGAAAGGTTCTATGGGACACAAATAAATAAATGAGTTATTCTCAGTCTTAAGAAGCTTTATAATTGGTCTATAAAAAGTTGACCAACAACAATAATACAAGAAAATTAAAAATACTCTGGATGAATGGTCTGGAGTAGTGGTACTCAAAGTGTGGTTGTGGACAAGCAGCATTCAGCATCACCTGGAACTTATTCCAAATGTAAATACTCAAGTTCCACCCAAAACATAACGAATCTGATACTGTGAAGGTGAGACAAACTGTGTTTAACAACCCTGTAGGTGATTCTGATGCAAACATTTGAGAACCACTGATTTAGAGATAACAGAACTGTATCAGCTTCTGAGGAAAGAGCTCTGTGCTGTTAGGACCATCACAGAAGACTTTTGGAAAGAAGTAGCACCTAATTTGGGAATTGAAGTATCCTTTTAAAGATGCTCCAACCACTTTGTTCTTCTCCCCTGCTTTTCCTTGGATTTTCATCTTCAGTTGTTGGATGAACCACTTGTTTTAAAAAAAGAAAAGATAGTACAAGTGTGAGGAGTTTGTTGCACCTTACTTTATTGGAAATGGGTTCCCTAACTTGAGAGGATCATTTCCAGCTGAGGGAAATGTTTATATGGGAACTTTGTGTTTCTTTTTATTATTAATTGTAACCAGTCTGGGCTTTCTCTTTTCCTAGGTAAGGACCAAATGGATCTTTCCATATTTATCACCCCAAAATGATGGACCTGGCTTCTGTTGATGGTCTCCCTGATTTTTGTTGGGTTCTCACTTTCACAGATTCTGTCATGAATCTTAACATCTGTTTCAGGGATATTTGTGAAAAAGGAAGAGAAATACTTGAGTATGTGTTAGACCATATTTTATCTCTTGCTTATTTGGCTATGGTTATCATGGTTTGTCAGCTTCCATGAGCTCTAATCAGAAGAGCAGAGCATGAATGCAATATTTATGAATAGAATCAGGAAAGCCAGACCTATGTAAAAGAGAGACTGCTTTATGAGTCACTTCTGCTCCACAAGAGGGAGCCCACAATGAACTTTGGTCTCCCCAGACTGAGAATGGGTAAAAGACAAGGCGTATATTAATGTCTGAAGGTCACTAAGTGGTTTTACCCCATCTTAATTGGAGGCCGAGGAGAATATGGGCAAAGCTCATAATATAATGTTGGCTAAATCTTTAAAATTTTGCATCTGGCATATGAAAGTGACCTCCTGGAAGAGCAGACTAGCACAATCCAAAATGAAATGATTCATGTATTAATTTACAGTTTGGGGAAAGTCCTAGGAAACACACCATAAGGAAATGTAGTATAGAAGCCAAAGAGATGTAGATGAAAGAAATGTGCCCGCCAACATTTCAGAAGAGAAGAATCTCAATTAGTCCACAACTGAACACCTTTTTTTGGTGTTCAGTTCTGCAATGAGCTCTTTGAAATCATAAATAGATATCCCAAATTGCTGAGGAAACCAGCAGCATGGGCTTCCTGAGAGGCTCAGTGTCATTTACACAGTGCACCTGGATGACAATGCTTGCCTCCAATTCAGCATCAGCCCTGGGAAGTGATCAAGCCTGAGCTGAAGATCTGTGCTGACACAGAATCTGCTAATTCTAGAACATCCCTTGCCCATTTGGCAACTTTGTGGGTTATAGAAAGTTCTCTCCCATTTTGTGAACTTTCACATTAATTATTTTTTTAATTATTTTTTTTTCCTTCTCAAGAAATCTCCCTAGAATGTTGACCTATACTGCTCTACCCTCCTCTGCCCCTTCCTTAGTCTTCTCCAGGTTTCCTAGAGAAATTCTTACACCACTTCTTAGACAAATGGATGAAAAGAGGTCTTGAGTCATACCAACATCTTAATCACTCCCTTTTTTCAATAATCAGAATGCACATGACTTCTCTATAGATAAATATGCATGTGCTAATAAACACACATTTTGTTTAAAATTTAAGGAGATTCACGTTCTCCCACTGCCACATGCCTGCCATCACCAAACCCCATACATGGAATCTAAACTAAGATATTTACTCTATATCCTTCTTGGATGGTGACATACAAAACTGATGACAATTTTCTTTTGTGGTCTGATCAGTGGTCCATAGACCAGATTATTATTTCTTTTATTATAGGTAATATATAAATTTCTGTTAAGGTATTCCAAGGTCACCTTAAATATTTTTTGTCTTCCTGAATTATATAGACCACATTGTACGGAAACCCTCAATCTGTGGCTGTTGCTCTTGTTGTTGTTTTAACCAGAGCTACAGCCAAGCTTCATTTCTTTTATCCAAAGGCTCATATAATTGCGAGGGGAAGGACTTGACATTTCTCCCTGTTTCATCACATCTTATTAAATTCAGCCTATCTTTTCTGTCTGTCAAGACCTTATTGGGTCCTGATCCTGCCATCCAGCATATTGAGTGTTCCTTCCAGCTTCGTGTCATCAGAAAATGTGACGTCCATTGATGACCATTTTTTTTTCATGTCTTCTACTCATTAATAAAAATGATGAACAAGAAAGAGCAGGAAACAGAGCCTTGTAGCTGACTGCTCACACCCTCTTCCTGGTTGATTTAATGCCTTAATTAGGTACTGTCCAGCCATGCCATTTATTAGCACCTGGCTCATATTTTTTCATCTTTTCTTCAAGACTGCCCCTGTAGATCCAGGTATATCTTGTGCCACTTATTTCCTTCTTTTATCTTTCTAGTAATCCTGTCATAGAAAGAAATGGGATTAATCTGACATGATATATTTTTGTGAGCCATGAGACAATTGTAAACTATTAGGAGCAGGCAGAAGTGTTTGGTTTAGCACCATAATATCCTACTATTCTAGTGCACCAATCAAGGACGACTTACCAGAGGCTGTGGCATTTGAATCTGAGAGCATTTGGATAGGTTGCATAGAGAGAGAAGATATTTGTCAAGCTCTCCTCCCTAGGATTTTTATTTCCTGATCAGATTTCAATTTACTTGAGTCCCTGCCTATTAAATAAGTGGAAATCCTTTATAACAGATGAGAACTGTTTTGTGAAAGATATAAAATGGACTACTTCATAACCTCTCTGTGAAATGAATTCAGAGCTAAAGGGTGGAAATACCTTAGCAGATGATTTGAAGTCAATATATTAGATTTGGAAATCACTGAGCATAGTGAGAATGCAAGAGTGTGGAGAGCACTGGGGAGTAGGGGTGGGGAGGAGAACTTTGAGTTCACTCTGCTTCACACAGCATCAGCCACACATCCAGGGTCCACTAGGGCCGTGGCGTCTGCTGCCCAGTGCTGAACAAGAAACCATGTGAGGTTTCACTAAAGGGGACTCTCGCAAAGTCTGTTTAATCTTCTTAACAAGGCTTCATGAAGTTCTGTTTAACTTTCAACCTGTAATACATTCAACTTCAGTTCTTGGGGTGGATTTTATGTTGCATGATAGAAAAAACAATCCTACTTCACCCCACCCCCAATAGACACATATAGTCTACTTTACCAATGAGGTAGCTGAGCCCCTGGCAATGGATCTCATTAGATGAAATACTTGTGCTTACATTAAGAAAAATAGGAAGCATGTATGTCAAAATGCAAACCATGGTTTTATTTGGGTGATGGGTTTTGAACTACTGGGTAAATTTTTTTCCTTTTCTTTGTTTTTCTATATTTTAAATCCTTTCTATTAAGAACATATGTTGCTTTTTTTTCAATTAAAAAATGGTTCAAATACAATGTGAATGCCAGATCAGTTGGCTGGAGCTGTGTGTACAGTGGCCTTTTTACTTAATGACCCTCAAGGAACTCACTTTGGGAGACCGGTAAAGTCCAGGCTGCTGTGAAATCCTCTATTCCCTTGGCTTTGGTGCCCTGGTGACTGACTGTAGGTCCATCTCTGCTTGTCTGTCCCACCCCTTCCCAAAATACTTAGAGTTTTTGGCCACTTTAGCCTCCGCTCTGAATGGCAGCTGGTGAAAGTGGACTACAAATCCATCTTCAGCCGGCGCTGCACCAAGGAGGACTATCAGACCTGGCACCTTCTCAATCAGGTATGCTGCTGGGTGGGGAGTGCTGGGTTCTAGGAAGGAGAGCTGCTGCCAGCCCTTTTTTGACCTTATCTGGGTCTTCCTTCTGGGGGTGCTGGGATAGTATGCCATCTGGGGTGTGAGTGTGGACTGGGGGGAAGTGTTGAAGCCTGCACACTCCAAAAAAGGCAGCTAATATTTCGAGGAATCATTGAGGTCTCTGAGAAGCCCATGAGCATCCTCAGGGTGTGGTGATGATGATACCCTGTAGTTTTAGCCCTGCTCATCTAAAATGAGTACATGACAGCTATGAGCACCTCCCCAACCCTGCCCCCACAGTGGTTTGATCACCTTTCCTCCCAATGGACCCAAGAGCTTTGGAAATAGGACCACTGAGAAAGGGTTCAGGGCCAGAGGGAAAAAAATCAAGGCAGTGGTGGAACTCCAGCAATGGTGGATATTTATTGCTACACATCACAGATGGGCTTCTGCCTTCTTTAGAACCAATTGGTTCTTGTAATTTGTACAAGCCTCTCCTCTTTTTGTCTCTGACTAGGTAGGATATGGGATATAGGTACATGGTGGTTTATTATAGAGAAGGAACTTTTGAGATCAACTTCAATTTTACTCTGAAGATATGTTAAAAATTTGTGAAAAGTGGGCTCTTTCCACTGGAATTTCTGCAGAAGCCATTTAGGCAATTGTCTGATAGTTTATGGGAGTGCCTGGAGTCATGCCATCCTCTGTGATGGCAGAGAAGAAACAGGATAACACGGACATCCCTTGATAAGATGGGTGGATGGGTGGCAGCAGGCCATCCTCCAGTAGTGTTCCTTCAGTGTGATAGTACAAGATCAGCACTTTTGTTCTTAAAACTCATGGATGGGTACTGGGAATGAGATTGCTACTTGGGGTAACCAAAAGAGAGTGAACTAATACTTCCTGTTGAAAAGGTGTATTGTACCTTCTTTGTGGCTTTCTATCTCTCTCATATGAATCTCTTTTTAAGGGGGAGCCTTGCGTCATGGGAGAAAGGAAAATATTCAAGAAACGGAAGCCAGGAGCTCAGTGTGCCCTGGGCCGAGACTACTCCGGGACAGTGGTCTCAGAACCCTGTGTCTGCGCTGACTGGGACTTTGAGTGGTGAGTCCCTTGACCTTTCATCACCACTTCCCACCAGACATTTACCTGTTTGGGAAATGGAGGTGAAGATGGAGTTATGGGGAAGGGAGAGCTAATCCAGAGGTAGGGGGGCATGACTGCTGGCCTGGAGGCCTGACCGCCCTGGTTACTGGGTGAGTTGGGAGGGCTGAGTCTAGAAGGGGAGCCACAGGAAAGACCACTGCTGTATCAGAACAGCATTTCAGAGGACACCTCTCCTTATCTTCAGTTCAGAGCTGTATTGGAAATTTCAAACTGGGCACTGACAGCTCAGAGAGCTACTTCCCTGACAGTGTTACCTCCAGACAGTTCACTGAAATAGCACTCTTCCATGTGAACTCTTCCCAATTTTATATATATATATATTTTTTTCTCTATTTTTAAAAAAATGTTACATTCAAAAAATCTAAGAGGTCCCCACATACCCCCCACCCCCCTCACCCCATTCCTCCCACATCAACAACCTCTTTCATCATCGTGGGACATTCATTGTATTTAATGAATACATTTTGGAGCATTGCTGCACCACATGGATAATGGTTTACATTGTAGTTTACAGTCTCCCCCAGTCCACCCACTGGGTCATGGCAGGACATATAGTGTCCAGCATCTGTCCCTGCAGAACCACCCAGAACAACTTCAAGTCTGAAAATGCCCCACACCATATCTCTTCTTCCTTCTCCATACCCTCATCAGCTTTTCTCCATTGAATGACAACTACAAAGAACACCTGTAAATCACACTTACTAGTCAGTGACTACAAAATTTCCCAATATTTACCTCCAGCCCTGACATCCCTCTCCTCTATGACTGAGATATATGTACCCATCTACTTTCTCAGCATCTGTCTCCTTTTGAATTGCTGGTAAGGATTTCAGACTTAATGCAGCCAAAGCAGACCTCTTCTTGAATCACCTTGTCCTCCCTGTTGGAACCTGTTCCTGCCTCAGTTATTCCAGCCTCAGGAAACTTCACAGCTATCCTTTCAGTTGCTCAAGTCAGAAATCCCAGGAGGGTTTGATTTCTTCCTTTCCCTTACCCTCAGGTCCAGGCTGTCAGCAAATCCTTGCAATGTCTACCTCCCAAATACATTCCATGTCAAAGCACCACTACCCAGCTCCATCGCTACACATCTGGATCACTCTACGATTCTACTAACTGCCTCTCCACTTCTACCCTTGAAATGTCAAAATCCGTTCTTCTGATGGGATCCATAATTATATTTCTAAAACATGACTCAGACCTTGTCACTATGTTTAAAACACAATGGCTTCCCCTATCCCTTAAAATATTCCAGTGGCTTCCCCTGTCCCTTAAAATGTAAACTAGTCTTTTTCCTTGTCTTGCTCAATTTGTGGATGATTGACCCTACCCTAACTTTGACTCTTACTTTCCTATATTTTTCCCTCATTCACTATATTGCAGCCAGACTGCCATCCTCATGTATTTTAACTAATACAGGCTCATTCCCAGGAGAAGGACCAGCAAGGGCTAGCTAGGACTTCTTCCAAATCTCAGCATGGCTGACACCTTTGGATCACTCATATCTCAGCAAAAATATCAGTTCCTCAGAAATGCCTTCTAAGAACACCTAGTCTCATAGATACTGTTTTATTGTCTCCATGATATTAATTACTATATGAGATGATCATGCTTTCTGATTGCTTTATTATTGTCTTCCTTTCCCCAGGAGAACATAAGTGCTATTAGTGCAGGACATTCTTTATCATTTTATCTCCAATGCCTAGCCCACACTAAGCATTTAATAAATAGTGCAGCATGTTTCTGAATACTGTTCCTTTTAAGAGTGTCAAAAGCCTCCCCCATATTGTGAATGAGTGTACATCACTCTGATCCCAGGTAGAAGAATTCTTTCTCTTCATTACCGACAAAAGCTGAAGCTCGATTTGGATATTTACATGGCACATCCAAAATTAGAAGACAAAGCTGAGGGCTCAGGTATCAGCCTGTAAGTGAAAGGGCAGGAGCAATGACAGGGTGCAGTCTGGTCTTTTCTATTGTGTAATGCGGAAGCAAATTCAGATGGGTTCACAGAACTGCCCCTGCCTTACCCATTCCTTCTCTGTTCAGTCAGCCTATTTCTAGACCTTGACTTTTGCTATAAGCCATCTGTTGTTTCCCACTTTCTACAGGTTTACAACTGGTAACTAAGAGCCAGCTAGATGACTTTCACTTGCTCTTCCATCTCTGAATACATGCCCTTGGAAAGTATGACTTCAGTGAGAATCATTAAAATGGGGTGTATAAAGTGGAATTTAAAGCTGAATGGCAGGGTCCTTTCTGTGGCATTCTTGATCCTTTGGAGACAAAGGGTATTTCCACACTTGGGAGTAATAATTTTTTAAGTATTAACTATGAATACAGCAAAATAGCCGTAGCAATGTGTACAGTAGGCCACTAAGAATTACGGCTTGTGAAATATTGGCATCAACTTTCCCTGTGTCCTTCTGCAGACTGACCCCAAAAAGACACACTGTCCTTGAATATGTCATGCTGCCTTTTTCTCCTCTGTCTCTCTGAGCTGTAATAGATCCTAACCCATTGTTGGAAAAATTCACAGTTGAGAAGGATCAAGAATTGTAACAAAAATAGTTTTTCTTCAGTAATTCCATTATCCTCCACTTGTCTAGACAAGGATCTGATAGTCCCAACTTTTGAGCTAGGGAAATATTCCTAGTTCCTTTGACTTCACCTTTCCAGCTGTAAAATACAAATGATAACATGTATCTCATTGGGTCCTTAGGAGGAATAAATTAATTAGTAAGTGAATTAATGTAGATTTTATCCTAGTGGTATATACTACAAATATCCAACCTATGGTAGCTCTTGCTGTTCCTGCTGTTGCCAGAGATAAATGCTCCCTTAGGTATTTTTAGCAAGTAAACTAGAGCTTATACATCCAAATAAGAGCTCTCTTCTAAGTAATACCTTTGGGGTTTATCCATTTATTTCAATGCTGGTGCCATTGCTTAAAATGTTTCTGAACCCTTCTTTGGGAACTGTTGTCAGCATCCATCTGTAAGTAAAGCAGAAAATGTAATCCTTACAAGTCATTCTGTAGTTCTCAAAGGGTTTCTGCCTATAACTTGTATTGATAGAGGTACCGCCTGGATTCAACACCCTGTAATGTCAGCTTCATTAATGTTATTTTAACAAGAGGAAAATGAGCCTCTGGGATGGTCAGTTCCTTGCCCAAAGTCACATAGCTGGGAAGGAAGATGCTGGGGTTCAAATGCAGGTGTGGCTAAATCTAAGTTCCAGTTCTGTCCTCGACATTATATCTATATTACACTGTTTCACAAGAAATCAAACAAGTCTTTATTTTTAGCTTCATTTTGTATCAGAAGAAAGTCCCCCAAATTAAAACTCAAACCCAAATGACCTAGGCTCACTGCCATTGATGAGGTTTATATAGACTGTTACATTACTCGAAAAGCAATTCCAAATGAAGTATTTTTGAACACTGATACTCTAGAGTTGTAATATGTGTATGGTCTCCAGTCACACCTCTTATTTAATAGAAGATAGAAGCACCTGTTGGGGATGAGGTAGGATTAAAACAAATAGACAAGGTTTAACACTGGTTTAGTGGTCATAATCTGACCACCTACCCCCCCCCCAATCATATGACCTATAAAGTATTTTTGAACTACTTCTGTGTAGAAGGTCTGGTATAGGAGAGGTTGTTTGATTTCTCAGGTTTCTGTTTCATTCCAATGTTTTTAAGGGACAATGCGAATGATTATATGAAGTGGTCCCTCTTGTTTTTAATTCAACTTCAATAAGCAAAGCTATTGGTTAAAAAATAGTTTTTCTGTTTGTTTTAAATGCTAGTTCTGGAAGGCAGTGAGAGGCAACAGTTTCTCAGCCTTGACTCCTTCTCAATGGCCCTCCCTATTAGGAAGGGATATTAGCTGAGTAATCTGAAACACCCAGCTCAGTTAGTACCAACAATTATCACACACATTTTACTTAGTTGATTCCCTGAGTTAAAACAGGTCATGTTCATTTGATTGGTTCCCACCCCACCCCCACTCCTCCCTTATCAACAACCTCTTTCATCATTGTGGCACATGGATTGCATTTGATGATACATTTTGGAGTACTGCTGCACCTCATGGATTATAGTTTACACTCTCCCCAGTACATTCAGTGGGTTATGGCAAGATATATAATGTCCAGCATCTGTCCCTGCAATATCATTTAGGACAGTTCCAAGTCCCGAAAATGCTCCCACATCACACCTCTTCTTCCCTCTCCCTGCCCTCCGCAACTACTGTGCCCACTTTCTCCAGATCAATGCTACAGTTTCTTCCATTACTCATCACAGTAGTTCTATAGTAGAATAAAAGTAAGTCCACTCTAATCCATATTTTATTCCTCCATCCTGTGGACCCTGGGATGGTGAAGTCCATTCCACCTCTGTATCGAGAGGGGGCTTAGACCACTTCATCAGTGCACTAGCCACATTTCCAGTACTCCATAGTCACATGTGGATAGTGGCTACCTTATTGGACAACACAGATATAGAACATTTCCCTCATTGCAGGATGCTCTATTGGACACCAAAGGTCCAAACTGTCAATGCTAGAGATGTTCAGAATGAAGGGACCCCAGAGGGCTGGAGTCATCATGGAAAACTTCCAGCAGGAGGTGGCTGTGAAGCTGTGTAGACTTGCTGCTGAATAAGTATAAGGAAAATGGGCAGCAATTGAACAAGGAACAAGATACTGACACAAGGAGGACAGATATATGACAAGGTTGTTGGTGAGAAGAAGAATAAGAGTGGGGTGAGGTTAGGGAAAGTATTCGAGGGATTGTTGGATTTTCAAAAAAATTTCTGAAATAGTTTGGTTGCAATTGTCTTTCTATATGACTATATTTAGGCTTATGCCTTAGCTAAATGATGATGATGTTAATTATTAATCTGTTGTTAATGGCTGCTTCTGCTTGTTCAGCGCTTACTCTGTGCCTGCCAAAAACCTCTATCTGCCTAATCCCAAGGCCAGCATCCTATACTGCCTCTTACCATGGGTTGCAGGCACCTGTGGAACACCACAGTATCTCAACTGCCAGATGGGAGAAGGGAGGGACGGAGCCCATGAGGCTGTGCATGGCTTGTGAGGTGGGCAGTTCATGCAGCTTGGCTGGAAGAGACTATTACTTGATTGGCTCCAAGGGTCTCAGAATGCCATTCCTGGGGAAGAGGGGGTCCTCCCTAGTGATGATCAAATGGATGCCCCATGGAATTGTATTTGTGCTGGACTGGGTGTTCAGAGTTTTGATTTTCATCTTTGTCTGCCACTATCAGCTGTGTACAGTCTTTGAAAACCCATTTCTTCTCTTTGTCCCTCTCCTTACCAGTCTCCCCACTTGGGGATTTGACCCAAGGAATATAAGTGCCCCTTCCTGTCCTGACATGCAGAAGCTTTTTGATTTCTGAAGATGTCCTGACTGTTCCTCTTTTAGATTGTCTGAACATTCTCCCTGGATGGGATTTGGAGGCATGGAGGCAAGGCCTCTGGAAATGGGCAGGTTTTTCTCTGAATTTTTAAAGTTTCAAAACCCTTTTATAGTGAAGAAAGAGACAGAGGCACCTTATGTCTTGAAAGAAACTGCTTGTGTGTTTGCAGAAGCCATAGCCTGTACACTTCCCTGAGGCAAGTCAAACTTTCTGGTGAATTCTCTCCATATCTCACAATTCAACAGAAAAAAACACCTTTCCCCAGGAAGCTGGAGCAGCAGCTGGAAGTGGTTGTTTGTCTAAATCATGCAGACTCTGGAGCTGGGAAAGGTTGGGCAGCACAAGATTTTAATACACATTAAGCAGAAGTTAATGAAGAAGTCCACAGCTTGGGGGCAGCCAGTGATATTTCTGTTAATGTTATTAAATATTAATGAGCTGCTTTTTCTCTTTGGGCC